>NW_026555277.1:17500000-20000000 GCF_021234165.1 Pteronotus mesoamericanus | reverse complement strand
TGAAGCAAAGCACACAGTAATTCCTGAGTGCCATAACTATATACAGTTCCTCAGAACTGGTAGCTGTTTTAGCTCTGGCCTTCTATGAGGCAGAGCCTGAGACAAGGATAGTTTGTTTGGGAGGTGATCCTCTGAAGCAGGGGTGAAGGGATAGAGAATGTGAGGCAGGGAAGGAGGAAGAGCTAACATTAGGATGCACTGTTGAGGTTGTCACATTAAGCAATTGGGGCTAGATTCTCCCAGAACCTTGGAGGAGCATACAGAATGCCTCTCAGCAGCATCCATCTGAAGGGATGGCTTCTGCCACCCACAGTTGAGGATTTCCTGGGAGCTTAATTGCCCTGAAATTCTGGGATTATGTTTGCACATAGTTGGGGTGGAATTCAGAGAAGGCCATGAGGTAAAAGAGAAACAAATGCAAACAAACCACAAGCATAAAGACCTCCAAAAATCTGCTGTTCCATACAAGCAACAAGACCTGTCAAAGTCAACTTGTTTAAAACTCTGGAAACTAATTAAAGCCTTCAATAATCCAAGGAGCATTTACTGAAGAGAAAGAGCTGAATTTCATTAAGAATAGGAAGACTGTGGCATTCCAAGGTTGATGACAAAATTTAAGAGGAAAATCTGGTGAATTAGATGTCTTAGGAGGGGTAGGGGTGGGGCTTAAAGCTCTCACAAATTTCTGCAAGTATAGAAGGATGCATAGGGCTACACATTTACTTAGGAAAGGCCTGGAAGGCCCTAAGCTGCAGGTTGGCTGACCTTAAAGCTCTGTGCAAGCTGGAAGTGAAAGCAAAGGCAGAGTTGGAAATGCTCTGCTGAAGAGTTGAAAGTGTGCCCCAACACACACACAGAATCTGTGGGCAAAGGCTGGGGGACTCAGAGGTTTGCATTTCAGTAAACCTCTGTCCAATTATTAATTAACAACTAAGCTAACAGAGCATAGATTGCAGTCACTATATAGGATAAATACAGACTTCACAGAATTAGTCCAGGAAAGTCACCAAACAACATGAACAAAAACAACTGGCTGGGTGGCTCAGTTGGTTGGAACATCGTTCCTTACAACAAAAGGCTGTGGGTTCAATTCCTGATCAGGGCATATAGCTAGATTGTGGGTTTGATTCCTGATTGGGGTGCATATGGGAGGCAACCAATAGATGTTTCATTGATGTTTCTCTCTCTCCCTCTCTCTCTCTTCCTTCCTCTCTCTCTAAAAATCAATAAACATATCCTTGGGTGAGAATAAAAACAAAAAACAAAAAAACAACAATACATCCTAGAAGAGGAAACTTGTTTCCAGAGTTGACACATATTATTTAAAATGTCCAGTTTTCAACAAAAAATTATGAAACATGGACAAAAAACCCCCCAGGAAAGTATGGCCCATACACAGGAATAAAAGTAGTCCATAGAAATGGTCTCTGAAAAAACCCAGATATTATACTTACTATACAAAGATGTTAACTTAGCAATCATAAATGACTTTGAAATATAAAGGAAACCATGTCTAAAGAGTTAAAGAAAAGTATGCCAATAATGTTTCACCAAATACAGAATATCAATAAAAAGTAGGAATTATAAAAAAATTGAATATAAATTTTGGAGTGAAAAAGTACAGTAATTGAAAACATTCCTAGAGAGGATCAACAGCAGTTTGAAATGGTAGAGGAAAGGATCAGTGAGCTTAAAAGCAAGTCAATTGAGATTATCCCATTTGTAGAACAAAAAGAAGGAAGGTGATCTCACCTAAAAGTGGACCCTAATCAACAAAACAAACAAGCACAGAAACATATAACCACAGACATTGCAATAGGAAACAAACAGACAGTAATCAGATCACTTAGGAGCTTCAATGCTATTTGAAGGAGCTTCAACATCATTTTATTAACAATGGGACACCATAAGAGTATGTCAAGTGACAGAATTACAATTTAGAAAGATCACTCAGGTCGAAGTATGGAGAAAAGTTGGAAAGGGGGTGCAGGAACAGAGAGCAGTTAGAAATGATAACAGCATGAACTAGGCGGTGTGATTACCAGTTCTTCCCACATTTGAGGGCAATGAATTTCAGTTGCTGCCATTGAGCCAGTCCTCAGGAGGCCTGATCTTGGGAATCCTTTGCCTACTGCCCTTTACATCTTAAGAGACATTCCAGCAATCAAATTTCAGAGATATAGACTTGGATAATGGGTAAAAATGTTGCAAGAAAAACTGATAAAGAGAGGAGAAGATGTAAAAAGAGGGAAGGGAGAGAAAGAAACAAAAGATACCTGAATGTGTAAGACTTAGAAGAATCATCAAGGGGTCATTCTTAGGCTGCAAAAATATCTTGTAAGCATTGCTTTAAGAAACACCCAGAATTTCAAGATGGGTGTCTTCTTTAGTGATAAATTTATTTCTAAATGCATTTTAAGGAGCTCATTATTAAAATAAATGAATTATCTCATAGTGATCTCATATATATATATATCATGCCAGAGGGGTAAAAGGTTATGGAGCTACACAAAGGAAACTGATTAGTGTTCTGTGGTTTGACAATGTGTATTTTGAGTAGAAGCCAGGGCCTAACTTCACCTCTCAGAGGCTTTCAGATTTCCAGAGAAGGGCTGAAAAATGTGCACTCACTGGAGTGGTGAAGGAGGCTAGGGCTGGAAACCAGGTTACCAAATCCCATCTGGATCATGTGGCAGATGTGAAAAGTGGGAGGAATGTTCAGACCACACTGTTTCCTAGTGAAAATGCCCACACAAACTTACAACCATAGCAACACAATAGCTATATTAATACAAAAAATAAATCTGTCAATTGCAGTTAAATTGACCAAAATAGAAATCACACACACAAAAAACTCTTTTCACTTTGCACTTCTTACTAACAAGTACAGTTATGTATTCATTTTTATTTCCCTTTTATCTACTTGATTAAGAATGCTCTGTTAGAAGATTTCAATTTCTCAGTTACCCTTTCTCACACAGAGACAAAAGATTTTTAAAATGCAGTCTGTATTTGAAGAAGATAATTCTCCTATGACTCCAGAGGAAAAAATAAAGAAAATACAAACTAGTCTGGCCAAGATGAAGGTGTAGGTAGATATCTTTGCCTAATCAACAAAACAAACGAGCAAACAAACATATAACCACAGACATTGAAATAGGAAAGAAACTGACAGTAACCAGATCACTTAGGAGTTTAAATGCTATTTGAAGGAGCTTTGACATCATCTTATTAACAATGGGGAACTATAGAAGTATTTCAAGTGACAGAACCAAAAGAAGGAGACAACCAATTTAAAAACAAAAAACAATAAGACCTGCCAAAAAGTCAAAATGTAAGAAAGTCAGACAACCAAGGAGTTAAAGAAGAATCATTCATGCAGACTGGTAGGAGGGGTGAAGAGGACAAAGGGCAAGGTGAAGGCTGGCAGACGGGGACAATGTCTGTGGTTATATGTTTGTTTGCTCGTTTGTTTTGTTGATTAGGCAAAGATATCTATGTACACCTTCATCTTGGCCAGACTAGTTTGTATTTTATTTATTTTTTCCTCTGGAGTCATAAGAGAATTATCTTCTTCAAATACAGACTGTATTTTAAAAATCTTTTGTCCCACATTTGCATGCAGATAAACCAGGAGGAGCAACTAGGGAGGGAGACAGATCGCGATACCCAGGGTTCCAGTGTGGGAAAGGAAGGCCTCAAAACCTCTGGCTGTAAAACTCTGTGGGGATTGTGGCAGTGGGAGAAACTGCTAGTTTCTTCAAAGCAGGGTGAGAGCCAAGGAGGGGGAATTGCTTCCTCTCTCACACCTCCCCACGTATGGCACCACAACACAGCTGCGAGGGTTGTCCTACCCTGGTGAATAATACCTAGGGCTCTGCCCCTTGCAACGTAACAGGCACGCTAAGACAAAGAAATATGGCCTAAATGAGAGAATGGATTAAAACTCCAGAAAAAGAACTAAGTGATGAGGGATAGCCAACCTATCAGATGCAGAGTTCAAAACACTGGTAATCAGGATACTCACAGAAATTATTTAGTATGGGCAAGAAATAAGGGAAAAAGTAAAAGCTATGCAAAGTGAAATAAAGAAAACTATAGAGAGAACCAACAGTGAAGGGAAGGAAACCAGGACTCAAATCAGCAATTTGGGGCAGGAGGAAGAGAATGAAGAAACAATAATTCAAAAACATGATGAGAGGTTTAGGAACCTCTGGAACAACTTTAAACATTCCAACATCCGAATCATAGTGGTGCCAGAAAGAGAAGAGGAAGAGCCAGAAATTGAAAACTTATTTGAAAAAATAATGAGGGAGAACTTCCCCAATCTGGCAAAGGAAATGGACTTCCAGTCAGGCCAGGAAGCTCAGAGAGTCCCAAAGAAGTTGGACCCAAGGAAGCACACACCAAGGCACATCATAGTTACAGTACCCAAGGTTAAAGGTAAGGAGAGAATCTTAAAAGCAGCAAGAGAAATGGAGACAGTTACCTACAAAGGAGTTTCCTTAAGACTATCAGCTTATTTCTGAAAAGAAAGCTTACAGGCAGGAAGGGGCTGGAAAGAAGGATTCAAAGTCATGAAAAGTAGGGATGTATATCCAAGATGACTCTATCCAGCAAAGCTATCATTTAGAATGGAAGGGCAGATAAGTGCTTCCCACATAAGGTCAAGTTAAAGGAGTTCATCATCACCAAGCCCTTATTATATGACATGTTAAAGGGACTTATCTAAGAAAAATGAGGATCAAAACTATGAAGAGTAAAATGACAGCAAACTCACAACCGTCAACAACTAAACCTTAAAAACAAAACAAAATAAAAACAACTAGAACAGGAAATGAATCACAGAAATGGAGATCACATGGAGGGTTCTCATCAGGGAGGGAGAATGAAAAGAATGGGAGGAAATGTACAAGGAATAAGAAGCATAATTGGTAGGTACATAGTAGACAGGGGGAGGTTAAGAATAGTATAGGAAATGGAGAAGCCAAAAAACTTACATTCATGACCCATGGACATAAACTAAGCATGGGGAACACTGGAGGGAATGGGAGTACCAGGTGGAGGGGAATAAAAGGGAGAAAATACAATAGGACAACTGAGATAGCATAATCAATAAGATAAACTTAAAAAAAAATACAAACTAATACAGATCCAGGGGATGGCTTGAGACCCTTGTCTAGGCACTACAATGATATCAGAGGGTTCAGATGGCTAGACACCTGAGTTAACACGGGCCATGCAGCGGGGCTATGAGAAGGGAATACCCTGAGGATTTCAGGTCCTTCTCTAAAGAGCAGGGTTCAGACTGAAGAGAGAGAGGTGAGTCATGCAAGCACATGGCTAGGGCTTGTTTTTATTCAAACTCTTGATATTTTGTTTATCATAGATTTGCTTACATTCATGTTGGTTTTTAAAAATATTGCATTAAAATATTATTTTTCTTTGTTACTGGGTTTTTGGTGTCCCTTTAACATTTGCACCTGAAGTGGGTGCCTCATTGGCCTCACCCTGGTTCCTGCCTAGCTAGGGAAAAACATGAACGCATAAGGAAAAAAAGATCAATATTGCATTCAGAAACTCTGTTTACATTTTGAGCTGTATTTGAGAAAGAAAATTTATGTTCTTAGATCCAGAGGTCTTGGGGGCTCTAAATTTTGAGTATTCCCAAGGCCAGGATGTGTAGAATTGGACATTTCACAATGTAGGGGATAACCACAACTTCATTGTATTTTCCTTCTGGCTGCTTTGAAGATTTTTCTCTTTACTACTGTCTCTAAGCAATTTAATTACATTATCCTTTAATGAAGTTTTCTTGTGTCTCATGTTTGGGGTTAGCTTGAGCTACTTGGATCTGGGGGTTCATAGTTTTCATTAAATTTAGAAAAATTTAAGCCATTATTTCTTTACATATATTTTTTCTGTCACTTCTACTTTTAATCAGGGACTCCAATAGTCCAATTACATGTATATTAGGCCACTTGAGGGTCACCAATGCTCATTTGTTTTTTTCGGTCTTTTTCTTTTGCCTTTGGGTTTCATTATGGATAATTTCTATTGCTCTGTCTTTAAATTCATTAATCCTATTTTATTCAATGCTTAATCTATTTTTAAACCTATCCAGTGTATTTTTTCATTTCAGACATTATAGTTTTAACATCTGGAATTTCTATTTGGGTCATTTTTACATATTTTATATGTCTTTAACATACTTAAATTTTCCTCCATGTTCTTGAACATGTGAAATGTAATTATAATAACTGTCTTAAAGTCCTTGTGTATTAATTCTAACATCAATAGTTATTTCTTGGTCTGTTCCTATTAATTAATTTTTCTTTTTACTAGGGGTTGTATTTTCCTACTTCTTTGCATGGCTACTAATTTTAGATTGGATGCTAGACATTGTGGATTTTATCTTGTTGGGTGCTGATTATTTTTATATTCCTATGGATATTCTTGGTGCTTGTTCTAGGATGCAGCTACATTAGTTGGAAATAGTTTGATTTTTTTCAGGTTTTCTTTTAAACTTTGTTAGATGAGACCAGATCAACCTCTAGTCTAAAAGTGATGGTTCCTCACTACTGATTCTTGTGCCCAGTTGGCCATGAAATACAAGGTTTTCTACTGTGGCTGGTGGGAACAGGAACTAATCCCAGCCTTGTATTATTATTTCTTAATTATTGTATTATTTTTCATACGAACAGCTATAAACCTACTTTTACCCCATATGCTGATCATTTCATATGAAGAGTCAAGGGGGACCCTCTTAGATCTCCAGCATTCTCTCTGTGAAGCGCTCACCTTTCTGATATTAGGATATTAGAAGCTCTACCTGTCTTGGCCTCACAGGGCCCCAGCTCCATCTCCTCAACTCAGGGACATCTCCTTGTGCTGTGTCATGGAAACTCTTTCCAGGTGGTAAGCTGGGATAATCATAAAGTTTGCCTATTTTGTTTCCCCGCTCTCAAGAATTATTTTCCTGTGCCGACTGGTGTCCAATATCTAAAAGCTGTAATTCCATGTATTTCTCCCACTTAGTTTTTAGGTGTTTTTTTCCCCCCCGCAAGATGGAAGGTTTGTTAGATTCTTATTCCTCTACTTTGCCTGAAGCAAAAGTTTCCTACTTTATGGCATCTGAATGTGGTTGATGAGTAATATATTTGGAGAACAGAATAAATTACATCTTGAATGATCAATTAAGGCTTCTTAATAACTTAGGACACCCTAATGAAGTTTATATCATTTTCAAGTGTCAAAACATAATTCTCATAATTTTCATGTAATTATTTCGTGAGCAAGAGTCAACGTTTTATTTCTCATTAATGAGGTTACCAGAAAGATGGGAAAGGCAGTTTGAAAACTGAGACACAGAAGAGATAAATGAGCTATTATTAGGGGGAGAGGGGGGAGAGAGAGAGAGAGAGAAAGAGAGAGAGAGAGAGAGATGGAGAGAGAGGGAGAGGAGAGAGAAGAGAAGGGAGGAGAAAAGAAGAGAGGGGAGAATGGCCCTGACTGGATGGCTCGGTTGGTTGGAGTGTTGTCCCATATACCAAAAGGCTGTGGGTTTGATTCCTGGTCAGGGCTCATATTGTGGGTTCAGTTCTGGGTTGGGGTGCATATGGCAGGCAACCGATTGATGTTTCTTTCTCGAATCAATAGACATATCTTTGAGTGAGGATAAAAAAATTTAAAAAGAGAGAGAGAATAAATGAAAAAATATGGTGGAATAAGATTGCTAAATCACAAACAGGTTAATGCCCCACTGGCTAATAAAATCATAACCTTTGAGGTTATCTTATCAGCTGAAGAGAAATAATTATTTCTATTATACAAAAACTTATGCATAGCATTAATTTTTCACAAGTTAACATCTAACCTTTACAGACTTTAAAATGTCTGGACCTTGATTAATAGTAATGATAAGTGAAATAAAAGTTATTTTCCCTTACTCAAATGACCCTTGGTTAGGCTTAAGACAGTATTTTACTAATGCATTGATTAGAAGCAAGTCATCTTTTTTCCTTATTTCCATGTTTTGAAAATCTTCTTAACATAAGAATTATCTGTAACTCAGTGAGATATGCCATTTCCTCTCTGGTCACCCTGAGCCAAAATTTGCTTACTTAATGAAAGGATGAAACTAGAGCGGTTAATAACTGTGGTTTCATATTAGAATCACCTGGGGGAGCTTTTCAACAATACTAAAGCCAGTTGATTCAGACCAAAAAAATCAGACTCTTCGGGGGAGAAGCCTGGGCATTGTTAATTGTTTAAAAAGCCCTACAGTTATTCTAATGTGCAGCCAGGGTTAAAACCCACTGGTCAGACTGGTTTGCTCAGACCCCTTTTAAAAATGCTCTGTGATTCTATGGCTTGAAATACAGGCAAATCACTTTTATACTGAAGATTGCAGACATAAATGCAAGCTCTGCTAACTTCCCTGCACTACCAGTGACTTGGAAACAATTCAGGGTTGTCAGCATTCATTCCATGCGGTGGAAGCAATGGGAAAGGCCAGGGGTGGGAGAGCTGAATGACGGGCCTTTGTTTTCTAATTAGATCTAGTCAGCTTGAATTGTTAGAAAGAGAAAGGAATGTCTGCAATCCATGTCTTAAAAGAAAAGAAAAGAAAAGAAAAGAAAAGAAAAAAGAAAAGGAAAGGAAAGGAAAGAAAGGGAAAAGAAAAGAAATATTAAATTAATTTTGTGCCCCCGAGTCTATCTTGAGGCCATTCCTACTCCCAGAGCAGGGCTTCCTTCACGCAGTTATTATCAGAGATTGCATTTCTGACGTAAGACTGTGCATCAATAATCAAGGCCATGACTAATAATATCCACAAAAAGGAAACAATGCAACAAGTGTGAGCCTTTAAGATGATTTCAAATAACAAAATTCTATTTCACATTCTACTCTTTCATGCTTGTTATCACTGAAAAGTATTTTTGGTAGCTTTTTTTTTTTTTTTTAATTGAAAAGCATTTTTGAAAGCAAGCACTTTTGAAACTCTTCACCCTAAAACTTCACTTATGAGAAACGCATAGTAAATATGACTAAGCAAGGCAAAAATTAAAAGAAAAGCTGCTTAACTTGATAAGAGTTTTTTTTTTTTAAACCATTAATTAATGTTGAATTTTTCTCCAGTCGCTTTTGGGCCTCTTTCTCTGTGTTTAACTTCTTTGATCTATTAATGTAGTGAATAATGTTAATAGGTACCCAAATATTAAACTATGTTTATACTCATGAGGTCAACCCTACTTGGTCATGATAGGCTATTTTTTTTTAAAATTTTTGTTCAGTTACAGTTGTCCCATCGTTTCCCCCATTGCTCTCCCCTGCTCTTCCCTCACTACAACTTAATACATATTTGATTCCATTTATTTCTTCCCTGACATTTTAAATGATAGTAGACTTCTTTCTTTTTTAGTGAAACATGTCTTTGAGTTGGGTAGGGATGGTATTAATTTTCCTAACCACTTGACAAGTTAGAAAACTAAGACACATATGTGGTAAATTACTTATTCATCAAGAACGAATGGCAACAAGTGACAAAGCCTATATACTTCAGTGTTTGGCTCCAGATTTCTGGACCAGGGATTTTTTTCTCTACTGTCCTCTAAGAAATTTATGTTTTCATCGAGCAAATATCCTAATCACTAAATATTTCAGATAACCTTACAATATTTCACATAACCTTATAATAATGTCTTGAAAACAGGATTTTAAATTCCAGTGGAATTATTAATGCTGTTTAAAAGCCTAATTCCCAATGCTTTCCTTTTTTAAAATTTTATTTTCCACAGTAACAGTCTTCATAACTGCATTTAACAATCATGGGGCTTGGGAAAAAATGTGAGGTGGAAGAGGGAGGAGATAACAAGAGAGGTCAGATGGATGGCTTACCATTAACTAAGCTAGAAAAGCCACTAGGATGAGTAGAATTGAGAGCAAACCTGCATGGATGGGCTTAGAGAAGCTTGGATGCATTGGTTTGAATTTCCAGGTGTGAAATCTACATGTCAGTTGAGAATATAGTTCTGGAATTCTGGAGATTGGAGGGGCATGTACAATTGATAGTGATTAGCATGTAGATGGTACCAGAATCTCAGGAATGTAGGAAATCATTTAGGGTGTGGGAAACAGGAGAAAAAAATATGAAATGCCAACATTTCTGTGAATAGGGAAAAAGGAACCAAGAAGATGCCTCAAGAGAAGAGTCAGAAAAGGAAGAAGAAAAGCAGGAGAGGTCAGTATCCTGAAAGCCAAGGGGAGAGAATAATTCTCCTTCCTTCCCACCCAACCTTGTTTTCTCCTGACCTCCCCATTTCAGTAAGTGGTTCACCATCTTCTCATCAGCTCAAGGAAGCAAATGGGTATTTTCCTGATTTACTCCCCCAACATGTTTCTATCAGCAAGTCTTACCAATTCAACTCCTAATTATATCTGAATTTGTTCACTTCCTTCCCATTCCATGGGTACCCCCCACCCCATGATTTCAAGACACTAATACCTCTCCCCTGCACAACTGCTGTAAATTCTTCAGTTGTCTCCGGCCTTTTGATTCTGTCCCCACTTTACCTAGACAACTCTCCACCTAGCAGACAGAATGCTTTTATGAAAGCACAAATAAAATCATATCAAATCTCCGATGAAAATCCTTCAATGGTTTTCCATTGCACTTCAATTAAAATCTAAACCTTTTATGATGACTTTAATGGACCCACATCTGGCCCCTGTTCAGCTCTCTGATTCCATCCTGTACTGTTCTCTCATTGCTCATCAAATCCAGACACAGCAGCCTTCTTTCTGTTCTTAGACCATACCAAGCCCATACCCCCATCAGGGCCTTGCCGTTGCTGCTCTTTGTCTTCATTGCTTTGCCTTAGACCTATGCAAGGCTAGCTCTTCTTTTTAGTCAGTCTTCATCTTAAATATCACCTCCACAGAAAGGTCTTCATTAACTACCCCATCTAATTAGCAGGCATTTACTGTATTAGTTTGCCAGAGTTGCTTTAACAAAGTACTACAGATGGTGTGGTGTAAGCAACAAATGTATTGTCTCACAGTCCTGGAGGCTAGAAGCCCAAAATCGAGGTGTTGGCAGGGTTGGTTCCTTCTGATGGCTGTGAGGGAGAATCTGTTCTCAGCTTCTCTCCTCGGCTTGTAGGTAGCCATCTTTTCCCTATGTCTCATCACATCATCTTTCTTCTATGGAAGTCTCTGTGTCCAAACTTGCCCTTTTTATGAGGACACCAGTCAAACTGGATTAGATCCCACCCTAATGTTTCACTTTAACTTGATTACCTCTGTAAGGACTCTATCTCCAAATAAAGTCACACTCTAAGGTACTCAGAGTTAGGACTCCAAAATGTATGGAAACATAATTTAACCCCTTACGCCCACATCCAGTTGTTATCACTTCACATGGTTTCCTTTTCTTCATAACATCTGTCCCTATCTGAATCACGTTGTTCATTTTTTTGCTTGCATTTTGGTATTTGTGAAAGCTCCATAGAGCAAACACCTTGCTTGTCTTTGGAGCAGACTTGGCTGGTGCCCTTGATGTATCCCTTGTTACCATAGATACCAGCAGCTTCTCACTGCAAGCATCTGCAGTATTCTGTCTAAGGCTTGCTCTTGCATGAGGCAGGCTGGGGCTCTTGGGGAGTTACTGACAGGTGAGAATTGGTGGCAGAATACCCATTTCCTCATCCCTTGTGGGGCACAGTACCAAAATTTGCTTTCTGCTGTTTTTGAGAGGTCCTAAACAAGACTAAGCCAAGTTACCTATTCTGCTCATGAACGTCCCTACATTGGCTTTTCCCCCTTCTCTGTCTACTTCCTCACTTCCTTACCAGCGTTTCCTGAGATCCCTTCCCAAATAAACTACTTACACGGAACTCCTGTCTCTGGGTCTGCTCCCTAAGGGAACCTGACTTAAGACAATCTTTATCACTATATACCATTTATGGTCAATAGTAAGTTATGATGAATGAATCAATAGAGGGTGGTGGTTCAAGACACTGCCAAATGCTATACAAAGAGGAGGGTCAATTTTATAATTGTGAGGTCAGTAGCTGCTGCTAGAGGAACCTATTTGAATGGTATGGCAACAAGTCTGATTTTGGGGGGTAGTGAAGTGAGAAACTTAGACAACAAGGGATAGGAAAGAGTTAACTTTATATGAGAGTAGGGCAAAAGGAAGTTGTTTTTTTAATGGAAAAACTTGAACATAATTGAGGTTAATTCAATGGAAAAGGAAAGAATGAAGATAGAAGTGAGAAGGAGGACCACAAATGGGTCAGTCTTAGATGATGAATTAGAGGTTAGCTTAGTAAATACAGATAGGGCACTTAGCATGGGGAAACAGAGATCTCTGATATACCAAGAAGGTAGGCAGGAGGTAAGACCTGGTCACCAGAAACATGAATATATGTATATGTATATAGTTATATATACACTAATACTCTTTATTTCTGATTTAATAAGTAACTGGTGTTTATTGCAGAACATTTGAAAAGTACACAAACAATAACATTATCAAGCACTTAAACTATTTTAGCTCCTGATCTATGTGCTTTACATGTGTTTTATTCATTTACTTCTTTAAGTGCCATATGAAGTAGGTACCATTACCATCTCTTTTTATGGAGGAGGGAGACTGAGTCAATCCAAGGTCACAAGACTGGCACAAGACCTGGATTCATATTGAACCTATGTTGTCTGGTCCTGGAGTTATTCTGTATCATACACAAAGAAAAACTTAGAGAAAAACTTACCCATCAGAGAAAAAAAATAAACATGCACGGAATACTTAAATATCAATGTAGAAATCACCAGATCACTGCCAATGCTTCTCTTTTCTTGGGGAAAGGGGGAGATGGAAGTAAGTAGGACTTGAGACTTAAGCTTAATAGTAGCAGTTTGAAGATGTTACTTCTGGGCAAAGAGAAAAGGACCTGGTTAGAAATTTTGAGCAGCAGTGCTGTGCCCGGTTGGGGTTGAGGATGCATGCACTAAATCTGGGGAGGGTCAGTTGGCATGGTTCAGTGATTTTTCTCAGAGGTACTGGACTGTTGGGTAGGACGAGTTGGAGGTTTGCTGTGGAAGGTACACAGAAAGTCAGGAGAAATGAACAGGTTTAAATAGAGTGAGGCTGAAACGATTGCATCTTCATCTGGGATTCCCAAATGCAGACCTGGGGACAGAGAGCAAACTGAGAGGTGATTCCAGGAAAAATGCTGGCAGTGGGGAGAAGGAGCGAGAGAGGGGAGGGAAAGAAGCCAATGAGAGGAATGCACTGCAAGCAGCAGGATCTTAATCCTGCTGGGTTGCTCTGGTAGCCAGTGTGGAAGTGCATCTCAGGGGGCTGGTGTCCTTATACACCATTTCCCATCAGCCACTGCTCTGGGGTAACTATGGGCTGAGAGATGCCACACACATGGACACAGAGGACTCTGGTGGCCAGAGAAAGACATCAGGCAAAGAGATGCTGGCTGTGGGAAGTCTGGTCAGGGCGCACTGAAAGATAATGCCTCGGGAGACAAGGACTGGGCATCAGGTGTCTGCTGCAGACTGTGAGTTTGCCACTGGGTCAGAGAGGAAGCGAAGTTGTGAGAAGACTAGGAGAAGAGGGGGCAGTTATGGGATGAATGTCTTTTTTGAAAATTATTTTGCATAGGTAATATTGGCACATGGTATAAAATTCAAGGATGAAAGAGTGTAGGTAAAAAGTCTTTTCTCATCATCCATCTCTATCTTCCAATATTGCTAGTTTCTTGATATCCTTTTAGGGAGAGAATAGTAGGTAATATGTGTGTGTGTGTGTGTATTATAGATACAGATATTATTTATGTGTATATACATATTAGAGGTATAGGTGTTATATATATATCCAAATAAGTATAGCTAATGTTATTTTTACCTAAATGACCCCACACAAGTGGCAGCAAATACTAAGGTGTTCTTGTAAGTGTGTTATTGAGCATGCTCCTGTGATCTGTAGGATAAATGCCTAGGAATAGAATAGCTGGGTCAAAGACCATGTGCATCTAAAATATTGATAGACAGTGCTTAATTTTCCAGTATCAGGATGCACACCTATGGGATTCACCATTATAATGAGGCCAAAGAATGGAAGTGTGGGGTGGAGAGCAGGGAGTAGAAGAGGGAGAAGAAATCAGACATTGAAATGTCAGATATCAAGACTCTGATGGGGCAGTTTCCCGTACTGACAAGATCCAGGGTATGGCTGCACCAGGAACTCGTTGGAATGGGGCTGTGTGCTGGCAAAGGTTAATGAAATAGAGGAAGTTAAGGAACTATGAGGTGTTGGAAAGAGTCATCCAGATGAGGAGACAGCCAGTCCACCCTGGTGCGTTGTCCTGATCTTGTGAAATGTGACCACAGACATCATCGGCTTCCCTTATAATCTGGCACGGAAAAGACACTAGATGCCTTCCAGTCCTTTCTATTCTGTGCAGAAAACTCTTCACACTTGAGCTCATGGAGGAGGAAGAGGAAGCGTATCAATCAACAAGGCTGCCTCAGGGGACACGCAGCGGTACCTCCGTTCTTCCTTACGGCCTCTGTGGCAGTGGGATTGGCGGGGCAGTGCTCCCATACCCTCTGGCTTCATGTATGTGGTGCCAATGACAACAACCATAACAATAGATGTTAATGTGCTGAGTTCGTCAGGAATTGTGTTCAGCAGCAGGTAGTTTAAATACTCATGTAGACCAGAGGCAAATTGTCTTTTCTCTCCCGTGGTGTGAAGTTCAGGGATAAGCATTCCACAAAAGGTGTAGCAGTTCCACAATGCTATTGGGGTCTCAGGCTTCTTCTACCTTTCTGCTTCCCGGTGCTGACTTCTGTCCTCATGGTTTCTAGAGGGCTGCTGGAGGTCAGCTCTCTTGCTTATGTTACACACTGGAAGAAGGGAAGTGTTCATATAAAACCAAAATTCAAGTGAGTACATTTGAACTTCTAATTGGCTTTCCTAAGTAATGGATAAATCAGGCAGTATCCTTTCTAGCAACTAGAAGGGTGTTCACAGGGGTTGTACAAAATGGAAAGTTTTTATAGAAAAGAAAGTTGGGGCAAGGGAATTATTGGCAAAAGAAAAGAAAGGATCATTTTGAGGCCTAGGCATCTTTTGGGGGGAAGTGAGGGAAGAAAAAGGGAAAGGTTATTATCGTGCAGATTACTTATTCTTTCTATGTGGTTGGGGGAGAGATGGAGAGGGTCCATGCTGGTGTTGCCCAGAAAATTCCAGGCTGGTTAATTAAATTATGTTTCTGGGAGAGGATGAAATAGCAATTAGGTCAGGTATGAAATCTAGGTTTGGTATCATGGGCTTTAGTAAAAAGTGACACCATTCTGGGCCTGTGGTTTTCTCTTTAACGGAGTCAAAGGTAAAATGGAGCATGCCAGATGAATCAGCATACCCCTCTCTGACTTTTTAATGAACTTTCCCTGAATCCACACTCAGTGCTGGAGCTTACATCTCATTACACAAGCGTATAGTCACGCCATCACCCCTGTTGCAGAAAGCCTGGAAACATTTTTTGTTGGACTCATCAATGTCCCCAGTGACTCAAGCCTCTGTTAGAAAAGAAAAAGAGGAGAATGCATGTTGGCTAGGCACCTGGCAATCTTTCTCTGATATTCTAAGCACTTTACATTTATAAAAAATTTATTGTTTCATTGTGGTAAAATATAAACGACTTACATTTACCATTTCAACCATTTTAAAGCATGCAGCTCAGTGGCTTTAAGTGCATCTACAGTGTTGTATAACCATGACCACCATTCATTTTCACCCTCATGACCTAATCCCCTCCCAAAGGGCCTGCCTTCTAACGCCATCACAGTGAGTATTAGGGGTTCGACCTATGAATTTTGCAGGCATGCAAACATTCAGATTAGAGCAGGTCATTTCCTGCTTTTGGCTATTATGAATAATGCTGCTATAAACACTGGTGTGTAGAAATCTGTTTGAGTCCCATTTCTTCTGAGTATATACCTAAGGGTGGAATTGCTGGATCACGTGGTAATTCTATGTTTAACTTTTTGAGGAGCCTCCAAAAATGCATTTTATAGTATATTTAATCTTCACAGACTTGCCACTGTTGAAAGCGCACATTGAAATCCTGATAGAGGGGGGCCGCCCACCCTGGACCCAGGTGAGCCCCTGCAGGGTGGTGCTGCCCACGGCCTCCGCTGGAGAGCTCCTCTGGAGTTGAGGCCAAAATGAACTGGATGGAATTAGCTCCATTTTAGAAAAGGGAAACAAAGATAAGAGGTAATGATACACTCCACTCTCCTCTTGGTTAAGAAAACGCCACTAACTTTCTCTGGCTCCGCTAATGGGAATTCCCACCAAGTGCTTACAGGCAGCGTTACTGGGTCTATACCGGATTCCCTTGACCAGTGTAGCTTTTTAAAGACCACACCATGAGCTTCCAGGCAGGAGCTATTTCCACTCCTATGTTTGACCTCAAGCCAACGTGTCACAAATTTATCAAGGGGAGGGAAGATGAACTTAGTTCACTCCATTCCTCCCTGATGGTCCTGCGTGCACATTAGAAGAGCTGGGAAGAACATGGGCTCTAGAGCCAGGTGGCTTGTGTTCAAATTCCAGTTCTGCTGTTTGTTGTGTGATCTTCATTGGAATTATCTAACTTCTCTGTGCCTCAGCTTCCTCATCTGTAAGTTGGGGATTAAAAACAGTGCTTCATTTATTTCCCAAGATTGTCATGAGGGGCTCCTGAGTTAACATGTTTAAGCAAGTACTTAAAAAGGTGCTTGCACTCTAGAAGGGCTCTGTAAGTGGAGGTAACGTTAGCAGTATTGACATTATAATTACACCCAGGACATGTGAATTCTTCCAGAGGTGTCCAAACTTTTGGTGTCTCTGGGCCACACTGGAAGAAGAAGAGTTGTCTTGGGCCACACATTAAATATACAAACACTAACAAAAACCAATGAACAAAAAACGCTTTGAAGCAAATGTACGATTTTGTGTTGGGCCACATTCATAGCCATCCTGGATTGGGCCGTGGGTTGAACACCCTTGCTGGAAACCATAACAGTTAATAGCAAACTGACTATGGATCATCATTGTAGTTCTAACAATTAAAAAAAAGGAACAAAATTAGGAGCACACACATGAACATAGCATGGAGAGACACACAGCCAGATGGGTTGAAAAATCACTGGACTTTGACTATGTTTGGCCTAACATCATAAGCTTAGAAAATGTCAACCACTTGGTCTCTTAAGTTTGTCTCTCACCTCCAAATTGGAGATAACTCTACTTTATCCATTGTGTCATTGTGAGGACTTGCTGAGGCAAAGACAGGGCATTATAAACTGTAATCACTAAACAAAGGGAAAGACTTAGATTAACCCGAAGTAGCCCTTTAGCTGCTATCATCTCTGTCTTAAAATTTTGGTATTTGTCATCAGGTTTTGGCTGGCACTAAAACCCAGGGAAATAGTGGAAAATGTGAAGAAGGCTCGGAAGCCAAGGACAAAATCTGAGGAATTAGGGCTAATTTCATACAACATCGAATTTAAAATACCAGAAAGAGTTCTTGAAGACAGTGGTGAAATCTGAGTCCTCTTCTACGATTATCCACCTGTAATAGAGAAGTGGGAGCTCCACAGCTGGTCAGTGATTGCAGCAGGGACAGGCGTGCACCAGAGAGCTCTCAGGCCTTTAGAAGGCAGCCTTAGACCTGACCGATTAGGTTGATTCAGTGAGGTAATCCCGAGCTAGGTATTTATTTAGCAGTCACCTTGCGCCATCTATGGGTACTATGTTTTATTGCAATTTCAGGAGTTTAGGCTATGATACCTTCAAACCCAATGCGGTGGATTTGATTTTAAAAACTAGTCACATCTCCCTTTTGCTCGTGAAAGCCATTCTCATTTTTTGGGAGGGGGCTTGTTATTTTTAGATGCAACATTTTTGTCACTCTTACTAGTTCTTTGGAACAAGGGGAGAGCATTTTGCCTTGAGATGTAGACGTGCATGAGGAAGGAGGGGTGCTTGGATTCTATTTACTAATGTGTTTCTAGTAGCCAGGAAATCTTTCCCTCTACTTCACATGACCAAGACATCATTTTAAAAGATCCTGTGAGGCTTGTATTATTCCGCAGCTTTCTGGCAAAGGAGATGGACCAAGAGTTGGAGTGATGTCTACTTTCTATTGTCCCAGTGTTTTATTGTTAGCACCAACTGGTGTGGGGAACACCACTGATTGGGACAAAGGAAGCCCCAAGTGCTATGAAGGGCAGGACAGGAAAATCCGGGAGGACTTTTTGGAGGAGGTGATGTGGGTTCTGAATTTTTAAAAGAAATGAGAGTCACTGGAAAGGAGGATGAGCTGATGGAGAAGACCACCTGTTGCTGGTGCTCTGTGTCTACAGTTTAAGACAGCTTCATGTGGAAAGAGGAAATGGGAGTGTCATATGGTTGTCTTATATAAGCTTCTTTCCTTTGTACCTCCATGTCTATGTCATCTGCCCATTTCCTTACTAAGTTCCTTCAGACTGTCCCTGGCCCAACCATGCTGATCTCTTTTAGTTTTTGGAAAGCACCATTCTCTCTATTTCTAGGTGCTTTCATGTCTGTTGCTTGCCTCTGCCTGAAACCTGCCCCCCACCTTATTTTAGTAAGTCCTCTTCATCCTGTCAATCTCAGCTTAAAAGTTACTTCCTGAAGGACGGCTTGCCTGGTCCCCTAGATGAGGTGGCATCTTGTAGCTGTAGTGCATCTCATTCTTACCTGTCTTGGAACTCCCATCACACTTGTGGGAGTACCTGCTCAGCACCTGTCTATTCTATATTGCAAGTATGGACCATGTCTGTGTCCCCATTGTGTAATATGAGGCACATGGATAGGTCCGGAGGGAAAAGTAACAGCGTTATTGTGTGTGTGTGTGTGTGTGTGTGTGTGTGTGTGTGTAGCATTATTAAATTTTGTTTGGGGATATGTTTTAGAGGGCAAGCTAAAAGTGACCAAATGTGTCCAGTCACCAACTTCTTGTAGGGTTGGGGGAGAGAAAGTTGTGTCACTTTCCACAACAATGATGTGGACCCCTCTTTTCTTATCTCCCTCTGGTCTTGAAAGGAAAAGGGGCAACACTCTGGGGTGGAAGTTCTATTTTTACTCCTGTCCCTGAGGGTGGAGCAGGATGTTGACTATGCAGAAAGGTCCCTGGTCAAAGCATGACAAGACCATCAAGCTCAGAAAAAAAAGAGACTCCTTTAATTAGTTGAGGAAAGCTATTTACCAGAGTGCACAGGAGAATTGGAAAGATTATGTCCATGATGCAACTGTTTAAAATAATACGTAACAATATGTAATAAACTTCAAAAAGAAGATCATGCTAAGGCTTGAATGCATTGAACCCAACTGCAGATCTAAGAGAATGCTTTCTATTAAGAAATGTAAGAATTGTGAACTGGGAAGAGATAAAAAGGGAAAGGTGATCCAGTTCAGAGCTTCATCATCTTTATCATGAAGACAATTACAATGTGAGGTTATGAAGGTGAAAAATAAAAGGGTATCCTGTGAGATTAATTTGGCTATAATGCTTGGGTTGAATTGGAGGTCAATCTGGAGAACGGGGTGAGTGTGAAGGCTGGAACCAAATCCACAAAGCAGGGTCTGGGAGAAGACTTGGGGCTCAGAGTCTATGGAGGGCTAAGGGTCCCCAGCATAGTAGCCCAGCTGTCAGGGAGCACCTAGCTCAGCAGTCAGTGTCAAGATGATTCTGGAAAACTGTTCACAGAGTTTTGCAGGCAGCCCTTGCCTCATATGTCCCAGGGCCACGTGAGTGTCCTGTGAGCCTTACTGGAGGCTCAGGAGAGGATTGCTTTGTGTTGTCAGTGGGAAGCACCTGGTTTAGCAAAACTAGGACAAAAATAGAAACTGACTTGAAGGCCTGGTCATTTGACTTCTGACTGGCTAAGGGGATGTGAGGATGACCTAGAGGAGAGCAGGGCACTAGGCCTGGATGGTTGCACCATGGTACTAGTGGGCTTCCCGGGTAATGAGGCCGAGGTATAAGGAGGCTCGCTGACCCCTCTTAAGTTTTAAAAATCCTTCATAGGCTCAGAGGGAGTTGCTCATATTTTACCCACAGAGTTGATGAAAATCTTTGAGTCTAATCTAGCTGGATCCTTATTTTGACAGGAGAAAACTCTAAGTGTTGGCCTTTAGGAATGTGTCCTGGGTTTTTAGTAGCCACACAACAGTTCATGGCTCCCTGAGGAAAACCTTTCACTGCCAGGTAGCAGGTAATGCCCTAAAGCCCTTCCTTGCTAATAAATCAAGATCTGGCCCCTTGGTGATTCTTCTTAAGAGTTATTCCCTGGGGGCGGCCTGAGGCAGTGGGAAAGAGCACTGGTCTGGCAGGAGGGCCTGGGTTCCATGCCCAGCCTCATCACTCTGCAGCTATACCCATGAGCGAAGCACTCTGCCCACTGGGAACCCAGCTTTCTCACTGTAAGGTGGAGAAGCTAATGTTCTTTCCATAACTGTGGGGCAAGTGGACCGTGAGTCACTGATTTCCAGAAGGTAAGGTATGCACTATTAGCCCAAAGGCCCAGATCACAGGACAAAGCACATGGACATGTGAAGAGTTTAATTTCTATGTCTTCTCTTCCTTGGGAGCTGCCTGTTCCCAGGGCTTGGCAGTGCTCAAATGGTGAGTGGTCAGTCTCTCAGAACCGACCTGTTCCAAAACCCAGGTCAGGGGAGTAGCAAACTTCAAAAGAGTGAGACACTAAATACTTGGGGTCCCTGCAGGGAGCCCAAAAGGTCTGAAGACCCAGAGTAACAGCAAACGTGAGTATCCATGGACTTGATCTGGACCTGAGCTTTCCATGGGGAGGCAGTAACCTTGTCCCAGCTTCCTTGGTAGGACAGGACTGAGGGTACTCTGTGGGGTGGAGAATGCAGGGACGGAAGACAACGGTAGGTCCCTGTGAATACACTGTGCCCGGTCCTGAGGTAACTGTTATGTATATGTATAAGGATGACCCCAGACCCAGTCAGACATATTCCCAGTGCCTGCAGTGAAATCTTACTTACTCTCATTCTTGTTACTGAAACGCTGTCTAATTTAGAAAGAGACCTCCCTGAAATCTGATTTCATATTGTACTCTCAAAGCTGCTGTGTTAAGTAAATCAGAATAAATCATTTCCTTCTCTTGTATTTGGATTTTGTATGTCTACATCAGAGTTCATAATGTTACTTCAAAGGCAATCACTGAGGAATCCTGAAGGTGAAGGATTCTTCTGAATTCTCAAAGAAACAAATATTTAAAGAATAGGTACATTTTATAATTTTCTGGTCTTGAAAGTTTATAACCCATGGGCTAGGTATTTTTCTATATTCAGAATACTTAATTTTCCAGAATGTCTGGGAAATCATTGTACAAGTGCATACACGATTGTATAGATAGCCCTGACCAGTGTGGTTCAGTTGTTGGGTGACATCCCACAGAGCAAAAAGCCACCGGTTTGATTCCTGGTCAGGGTACATACCTGGGTTGTGGGTTCAGGCCCTGGTCCAGGCACATATAAGAGGCAATTGATTGATGTTTCTCTTTCACATCCATGTTTCTCTCCCTCTCATACTCACTCCCTTTCTCTTTCTCTAAAAATAAATAAATAAATTCTTTAAAAATAATTTAAAAAAGATTGCTCAGATATATTTTATTTCCATAGGAGGGTAAATGCTTTTATGCATTTTGGAAGTATTTAAAAAACAAAATTACCTTGCTAGTGAAAAAAATATTTGTTATAGGAGGTATCAAAGGAAGATAACTCTTAGAATTGTGTGTAGTATGTGAGCACATGACAGGACAGTTTTGTAAATGCATACATGTTGCAGTTTGCATTTAATTCACTTCTGAATTCTTGACAAATCCCACTGTGTACATGATATATCCTTGTTAAAATGTTGTTGAATTAATTCTTAAAAACGAATAATCTGAACCACATATTTGAATATCTGTAAAGTTACCTTAACAGAAATGGGAGCCTTATTCAAAACAGACTAAGAGAAGGCCCAAGGGAGCACAGCTTTTCAATTTGTGGTTTGAAATATTCACAGTTCACTGGCACCTACTGCTTGCTCTCTTGACACTTCCACATTCAGTGCAGGGCAGTTCAGTGCTTTGATCTGTTTTCTTTGGCATTTCACTGCACATTCAGCTATATGGGCTGACACGTTAGAGCTCCTATAGGTGGCCTGCTTCCTGTGGTGGGTCTGAAAAGAAGGAGATATCACTACTCGTCCTAGACTCCCCAGAGGTGGGAACAGTCCAGCTCCAGCTTTCTGAATCTTTATTTTTCCCTACACTCTTATTATTGGCAAGATGACAAGACCTCGATTCTTACCTTCTGGAAAGAAAGATTCAGTCATGAGACAGAGTGCAGGAAGGTAGGCAAGAAGGTATCGGCAGTGCGGAAATAGGCTTCGCAGGGACTGAGTGGGCACCTCAAAGTCAGAGCACCTCCATCAGTCACAAAGCTCTTCTTGGGCTTCTCTGCTTCTGTTTCTTCAGTTCCTCCTCCCACTTATCTGTCTGCACACTTGCTGTGTGGCTGGAACTTGTGACCTATGTGGCTGAACAATGTCCTGAGATTGAATCAGAGATTTGGTGACCAGTCCAAGTTTGGTGAGGCCTGCTCCAGCTTAAAGATTTTCCATAGTCCCTTTAGACGTGCAGGAATGCATGAGGACAATCTATTCCCCTTCCCTTCCTTTACCTGCCTGGCTCATGTCTAACTAGCTACCTCTCCCAACGCTCTCAAGATTTGTTGGAATTCTTAATTGTAGTCAACACAAAGAAATCCCAGCTGACTTAACCCTGATTATTAAAATGACATTGGGCGGCTGGTAGGGCTGCTAGGGGAGCTAGAACAGCAGGCTTGGAGCCCCAGCAGCAGGGCACACCCAGCGCCTGCAATCATGCCACACAGTGTACTGGTGAGAGTGCCACTGTCGCTGCCTTTGCCAGATGCCACCTCGTTAGCTGATGCAGCATCACTTCTGCCCCAGGTGCAGGATGGGGACAGCATGCAAACACTGCTGCTGTCCATGATCTTGGTGGCATGTCATGTCATGGTGGGAAGGCCACCATGATCTTGCTGCAACTGCTGCCACTTCTAGTGAGGGCTTCAGAATCATTGCTTCTTTGTGTCACTAGCAACTGATTTATATTCCAGAATGAGTGCTTCTGATTGGTGCATCCTGGATTCCATGTCCATAACTATCTGCAAAGGATGGCGGGAAAGGTAGTGTCTGGTGTTTTATAGTGGGAAGTGGGCTCTGCCTCTCACTTTCAGAACAAAGGCAACTCTTCAAATATAAGCAGGGAGTTCAAATCGTTGGTAGGCAGCCACAAGGAATGACAGCTGTCCATGTTAGGAAGTAAACTATACCCAACTTCCAGAAAGAGGAGAAAAACCTTGATGTACACAGATAATTAAAAACCGTACCAACCCAAAACAAAAACTGCCAGTAGTAACCATGATGTGGGGAGATACTTTATTCTTTATTGTTTACCTTGAAAATCCTTGCTACTGTGAGGATTATTTCAAATGTAGTTTTTGTAAAAGTTTACTAGACCAGGAGCTTTCAACTTCATTCAAATATCTTCTTTAAAGGAGTTTTGCTTTTTATTTTTCTCATTTAGAAGCCCATATAATTAGCGTGCTGTTGGAATGGGTTATTTTTCATTCATGGAGATCTCTAATTGGTACATAGAGGCTATGTTTCTAGAAACTTCCAAAAAAGCTGATCAGGGATAATCAGCTTTTCCTGAACCCAATTTAGCCAACATCTCTGGTGTTTATAAGAAATCAGAAATAGAGCCAAACAGGGGCTTTTCTACTTAGATTAAAATAAAAAGGTGTCGTACCTCATGAGCTTTGTACTGTGTTGCTTTGTTACCAAAGGTTTCCAGTTTATTTCATTGCATTTGTACACAGAAGTGCAGTCTCAGAGGACAGGGAATGTGACATACTGGTGAGAAAAGAAAAAGGTGGTGTGGCAGGGAGAGTGAGAAGCCGGGAGGCTTCCTGAATTGTGTTGGACAAACCGTTTTCTGCTCCAGAGAGCAGCCTCCTGGCCTGAAGCCTCCTGATACAGATCCAGTTATTTTAGATAGTTCAACATAGTCCAACACTGTGGCAACAAATGAATTGGAGGTTGTTCTAATATGGTTTTCACATTTTTGTTGACAATAGCAAGTCTCGACCAAGGTAGTACAGGGAATAGCTCAGTAGGTAAAAGAAAATTGTTCATTTTATATACTCAACATACATCATTATTTAATTAACTAGTCAATTAATCAGTTAACTCTGTAATCATTTACTAAGACCCTAGTATGTACAAGGGCCACACTAAGGGCTTTACATTGATCACATTATTAATAATCCCTCTGATAACACTGTCCTATGAAGTAGATCTAATTCCTTCCCTCATTTGAGAGAAAAGAGAACTGAGGCGCAGAGAACATAAGAGGCAAAAGGAGAATTTGAACCTGTGTCATTCTGACTCCAAAATCTATGATTCTACTCACTGTCTCTGATGATTTTTGGTGTTCTGGATAGTGAAGTGACTAAAAGACAGTGTCTACCCTCAGTGGTGGCTGGATATTATAAAAGAAAAGAGACTTCACCATATTGTGTAACCCATCCTATAATATTATCATAAACAAGAGCCCAAAGGAGAGCTATCTAAACATGGCCCTGAGGTCTGGATGCAGAGGTATTCGTGAAATCTTTTTGTAAGAGGTAAAACTTGAGCTAAGTAATGAAGGATGACCAAGATGTATGCAGAAAGAGGGTGTGTACAAGCATGGAGGTGTGAGGTCCTGTTGGCATGGCCGGTGTGTAATAGTGTGTATGATTGAATTTATGTGTACAGAGAAGGAGTGGTGGTGGGGGGACAGGGGGAGAGCAGACAGAGAGAGAGAGAGACAGAGACGCTAAAACAAAGCTAGAAAAGTGTGCAGAGGTAGTGTGGGTAAAGAAAAGGCTGCAGATTTAGGAGTCATTTACAGAGTAGATTTAATAGGACTTGGTGACTGATTTGATATAGAAATGAGGGATCCATTAATTTTTTAAAAATAATTTATTTTATAGAGCAGTTTTAAGTTTACAGCATATTTGAAGTACAGAGATTTCCCATATACTCCTCCCCCACATACTCATAACCTCCTCGTTACCAACGCCCCCACAAGTGTGGTACATTTATTGCCATCAATGAACCTACGTTGATATGCCATTGTCATCTCAAGCCTGTAACTTACAATAGCATTCACTCTTGGTGGTATATGCATTATGGGTTTGAACAAATGCATAATGACATGTATCCATCATTACAGTATTATGCAGAGCATTTTCAGTGCCTTAGAAATCCTCTCTGATCCCTTTGTTCATTCCTACTGCTCCCCTCCTCAAATCCCTGAAAACCATTGGTCTTTTTACTGTCCGCATAGTTTTGCTTTTTCCCAAATGTCATACATGTAGTTGGAATCATACAATATATAGTCTTTTTGTATAGGTTTCTTTCACTTAATAATATACACTTAAATTTCCTTCATGTCTTTGAATAGCTTGATACTTCATTTCTTTTTAATGCTGAATAATATTCTGTTGTCTGGATGTACCAGAGTTTATTTATCTACTCACTTACTTGGGGTCATCTTGACTGCTTCCAAGTTTTGATAATTCTGAATAAAGCAGCTATAAACATCCATGTGTAGGTTTTTGTGTGGATATAAAGTTTCCAACTTCTTTGGGTAAATGCCAAGAAGTGTGGTTGCTGGATTATTTATTAAAGTTACATTTAGTTTTATAAGAAACCATGAAACTGTCTTCCAAAATGGTTGTACAATACTGCATTCCCACCAGCAGTGAATGAGAGTTTCTGTTGCTCAACATCTTCACCAGCATGTGGTGTTGTCAGAGTTGTGGATTTTGGCTATTTTAATAGATATGTAGAATTATCTCATTGTTTTAATTTGATGACATGATGTGGACAATCTTTTTATATGTTTATTTACCATCTGCATACCTTCTTTGGTAATATACTTGTGAAAGATTATGGCCTGTTTTTAAATTGGGTTGTTTATTTTCTCATTGTTGACTTTTAAGAGTTCTTTGCATATTTTGGATACCAGTCCCTTATCAGATATATCTTTTGCAAATACTTTCTCTCAGTCTGTCGTTTGTCTTCTTTTCTTGACATTGCATTTCACAGAGCAGGAGTTTTCAACTTTAATAAATTTTAGTTTACCAATTATTTCTTTCATGGATTATACCTTTAGTATTGTATCTAAAAAGCTACTGCAATATACAAGGCTGCCTAGGTTTTCTCCTATGTTATCTTCTATGTGTTTTATTTATTTATTTTTATTGTTGTTCTATTACAGTTGTCCCAATTTTCCCCCATTGCTTGTCCCTGCCTGGCCCACCCCGAGCTCCTATAGTCAATCTCCACCTTGTTGTCTGTGTCCATGAGTCATTTATACCAGTTCCTTGACCAGACCCTTTCCTTTCTTTTTCCCCTTATCTGCCTCCTTCGACCCCCTCTCATTGTTATCAGACTGTTCCTTGTTTCCATGCCTCTGGTTCAGTTTTTCTCATTTGTTTGTTTTCTTCAATAGGTTCATCCTATAGGTGAGATCATATGATATTTGTCTTTCACAGCCTGGCTTATTTCACTTAGCATAATACTCTCCAGTTCCATTCAATGTGCCATGGAAGGTAGGAGTTCCTTCTTTATTTCTGCTCCTCAGTATTCCATTGTGTAAATGTAACATAGTCTTTTGATCCACGCGTTTACTCCTGGGCACTTAGGATGTTTCCAGCACTTGGCTATTGTAAGTAATGCTGTTATGAACATAAGGGTGCATAGGTTCTTTTGAATTGGTATTTCTGGATTCTTAAGGCAGAATCCCAGCAGTGGAATCACTGGCTCAAAAGGCAGTTCCATTTTTAGGTTTTGAGGAAATTCCATGTTATTTTTCACAAAATATGTACAGAGGACCCATAATATATACAGCAATAAGAGTGGCTGCACCAGTCTGCATTCCCACCAAGTGCACTAGGGTTCCCTTTTCTACATATCCTTGTCAGCACTTGCTGTTTGCTGATTTGTTTATGATGGCCATTCTGACTGGTGTGAAGTGGTATCTCATTGTGGTTTTAATTTGCATTTCTCTGATGGCTAGTGACGCTGAGCATCCTTTCATATGTCTCTGGGCCCTGTGTATGTCCTCCTTGGAGAGGTGTCTGTTCAGGTCCTTTGCCCATTTTTTAACTGAATTTTCTGTCTTCCTGGTGTTGAGTCATTTTAGTTCTTGATATATTTTGGAGATCGAACCCTTGTCTGAGATATCATTGGTAAATATATTTTCCCATGCAGTTGGTTCCCTTTTCATTTTGCTGATTTTTTTTCAGCTTTGCAGAAGCTTTTTAATTTGGTGTAGTGCCATGTTTATTCTTTTTTTTAAACTTTACTATTTTATTTTCTTAAAATTTATAAATCATGTTTATTCTATTACAGTTGTCTTAATTTTTATCCCTTTACCCCCCTCCACCCATCCCACCCCACCCCCCACTCCCACTGTCAGTTCCCACTCTGTTGTCCATGTCCATGGGTCATTCATACATGTTCTTTGTCTAGTTCCTTCCCCTTCTTTCCACCATTGTCCTCTTTCCCTATCCCCTCTGGTCACTTTCAGTCTGCTCCCTGTTTCTCTGCCTGTGGTTTATTTTGTTCGTTAGTTTATTTTGTTGAGTAGATTCCACTTATAGGTGAGATCATATGGTATTTTTTCTTTCATCAACTGGCTTATTTCACTTAACTTAATATTCTTTCTTTTATTTTCCTTGCCCTAGAGGATAGATATGTTGGCAAAATATTGCTGTGTGGGATATCCAAAATTTTACTGCTTATGTTTTCTTCTAGGACTTTTATGGTGTCATGGTTTATGTTTAAGTCCTTTATCCATTTGGAGTTTATCCTGGTGTGTGGTGTAAGTTAGTGGCCTAGTTTTATTATTATTATTTATTTGCTTGTAGCATTCCAGTTCTCCTAGCACCATTTGTTGAAGAGCTTATTTTTTACTCCATTTTATGCTCCTGCCCCCTTTGTCAAATATTAATTGACCATAGAGACTGGATTTATTTCTGAGCTCTCTTTTCTGTTCCATTGATCTATGTGTCTAGTCTCATGCCAGTACAAGACTGTTTTGATTACAATGGTCTTGTAATATAGTTTGATATTAGGTATTGTGATTCCCTCCTACTGTGTTCTTCTTTCTCAAGATTGCTGAATCTATTCAAGGTAATTTTACATTCCATATAAATTTTTGAAATATTTGTTCTAAATCTCTGAACTATGTCATTGGTATTTTAATAAGGATTACATTTTATGTATTGATTGCTCTGGGTAGTATGGACATTTTAATGATGTTAATTCTTCCAGTCTGTGAGCATGGTATATGCTTCCATTTATTTGTATCTTCTTTAATTTCTTTCTTCATTGTTTTGTAGTTTCCTAAGTACAGGTCTTTCACCTCTTTGGTTAAGTTTATTCCCAGGTACTTTATCTTTCTTGTTGCTATAGTAAATGGGATTTTTTTCCTGGTTTCTATTTCTGATATTTCATTGCTGGTGTACAAAAATGCCTTTCTATTTCTGAATATTGTCTTTGTATCCTGCTATTTTGCTAAATTCACTTATTAGGTCAAGTAGTTTTTTGATAGAGCATGTAGCGTTTTCTATGTACACTAACATGTCATCTGCAAACAATGACAGTTTTACTTCCTCCTTTCCAATTTGGATGCTTTTTATTCTTTTTCTTCTCTGATCACTGTGGCTACAACTTCCAATACTATGTTGAATAAAATTGGTGAAAGCAGACATCCTTGTCTTGTTCCTGATCATAGTGAGAAAGCTTTTAGTTCTTTCCCTTTGAGTATGATGTTTGCTGTAGTTCCTTGTATATGGGCTTTATTATGTTGAGGTATGCTCCCTCTATTCCCACTTTGCTGAGCAAATGGATTTTTCCATAAATGGATGCTGTAATTTATCAAATGCTTTTCAGCATCTGTTGATACGATCATATGATTTTTGTCTTTCATTTTTTATGTGGTGTATTACGTTTATTGATTTGTGAATATTATAACATCTTTGCATCCCTGGGATGAATCCCAACTTGATCTCTTTAAAGTATTGCTGGATTCAGTTTGCCACTAGTTTGTTGAATATTTTATCATCTATGTTCATTATTGATATTAGCCTGTAGTTTTTTTCTTTGTTGTGTCTTTACCTGGTTTTTGAATTAGGCTAATGCAGGCCTCATAAAAAGGGTTTTGGAGTATTCCCTCTTCTTGGATTTTTTTGGAATAGTTTGAGAAGGATGGACATTAGCTCTTCCCTAAATGATTGGTAAAATTTGCCTGTGAAGCTGTCCAGTCCAGGGCTTTTGAGTGTCGAGAGTGTTTTGGTTACTGCTTCAATTTCACTAGTTGTAATTATTTTACTCAGGCTTTCTGCTTCTTCTTGGTTCAGTTTTGAAAGACTATATGTCTCTAGAAATCTGTCCATTTTGCCCAGGTTGTCAAATTCCTTGGCATATAGTTGTTTGTAGTAATTTTTTACAATCCTTTGTATTTTTGTGGTATTGGTTGTAATTTCTCCTTTTTTTGTTTCTCGTTGTCTTTTTGGGTCCTCTCTCTTTTTTTTCTTAATGAGTCTGGTTAAAAGCTTGCTGATTTTGTTTATCTTTTCAAAGAACAAACTCCTAGATTTATTGATCCTTTGACTTGTTCTTTTAGTCTCTATGTCATTTAATTCTGCTGTGATCTTGATTATTTCCTTCCTTCTACTTGTTCTGGGCTTTGTTTGTTGTTGTTCCTGTAGTTCTTGTAGATGTAGGTTAAGGGTGTTTATTTGAGATTTTTCTGTCTTTTTAGGGTAGGCCTGTATTGCTATGAACTTCCCTCTCAGGACTGCCTTTGCTGTGTCCCATAGGTTTTGAGCTGTTGTGTGTTCATTGTCATTTGTCCAGAAACTTTTTGATATCTTCCTTGATCTCATTGTTAAAACATTCATTATTTAATAGCATGTAATTTAGTCTCCATGAATTTGAATGTTTTTGAGGTTTTTTTTTCCCTAGAGGTTGGTTTCTAGTTTTAAGCCATTATAATCTGAGAAAATGCTTGATATGATTTCAATTTTCTTGAATTTTCTAAGACTTGTTTTGTGTCTTACCATGTGGTCTATTTTTGAAAATATTTCATGTGCATTTGAAAAGAATATTTTGCTTCTTTGGGGTGAAAGGTTCTGTATATAAAAATTAAGTCCATTTGATCTAGAGTGTTGTTCAATGCCACACTATCCTTGTTGATTCTTTGCTTGGAAGATCTATCCATTGTTTACAATGGGGTGTTAAAATCTCCTATGATGAGTGTGTTCTGTCAATATCTTTCTTGAAATCCTCCAAAATTTTCCTTTTATGTTTAGCTGTTCCTGTGTTGGGTGCATATATGTTTACAAAGGTTATATCTTGATGGATTATTCCCTTAAGTATTACGTAGTGTCCTTCTTTGTCTCTTTTTATAGCCTTTGTTTTGAAATCTATTTTGTGTGATACTCCAGCTTTTTTTCATGTCCATTTGATTGGAATTTTTTCCCCATCTCTTCCCCTTCAGTCTGTGTAGATCTTTTGTTCTGAAGTGTGTCTCTTGTAGACAGCCTATATGCAAATCATGTTTTCTTATCCGTTCAGCTACCCTATGTCTTTTGATTGGAGCATAAATCCATTTACATTTAAGGTTATTGTTGGTAGGTACTTATTCATTGTCATTTTCCCCCTTTGAACTTGTGTTCCTCTTTCCCTCTCTATTTTCTTCATCTTCTTAAAGCATGCTTTTCCATGCTGGTGTAGTTTATAGTGAGTTTCTCATAGCTTCCCTGAAGTTCTTTGTAGTTATCACTGAGCTCATTGAGCTTTCCTATAACCATTATTTTGATCTTAGTGTCTGATAGTTTGTTTGTCTCTATTTCATTTTGTTCTCTTTCTGGAGATTCCTCCTTTCCTTTTGAGTGAAGGTTGTTTCTTTATCTCCCTGTTTTAGGTGACTCTTCTAGTTTGTTTCTGCTTCTTAGATTGATTTGCTTTGGCTCCCTGTCTTTGTGGTATGAATTTCTCTGGTCGGAGACCTGTGGGATTCAGTGGTACATCTTCCCTGATCTCCTGAACTTAATGCTTTTGGGATATACTTTATGCCATTTATGTGGGCTTTCTGGTTGTAACTGGTTTTTGGTTGTTGGGTCATTCTTTTGTGGATCCTTACTTTGGCTGGCTAACTGAGAATCACTCTGCCCACCATGGCTTGTATGCTGTTGTACAGGTACTATCAGAACAAAACTTAACAGCCCAGAAAACAAACCTACATCCACAAAAAGAACCCTCACCCACAATCACACTATCAACAGCAAATGAGCCAATATTAATAGAGGTGTAAAGAGATTGAGACTATTATAAAAAAGGAAAAATGAATATGAGATGACTAACTGAAAGAAAAATGATTTTGAGAGAGTAGAAGGAGTAGCAATAATAAGAGTAGGGAATGGAGATAAGGTAAAGAGAGAAAGAAAAATTTACATCATAAATAAAAAGGAGGGAGGAAGGCAGAATAGAGTAAGAGAAGGGAAATATATAATATAAGGTTTAAACAGAAATTAAAAAATATATATAGTGAGATAAAGAGAGAGAAAAAATAGGAACCAAATTGGAGAAAAAAGATCCACCACAGCACTATCAACAACAAATGAGCAAAGATTAATATAGGTGAGATGGGAAAAAGAAAGAAAGAACGAACAAACGAAAGAAAGAAAGAAAGAAAGAAAGAAAGAAAATCTTAAGGGATGTCTAGAGGAAACATAATTGATTTTTAGAGGATGAGGGAGAAGGAACACTAAGAGTGAGGAATGAAAAACAGGCTAAGAGAGGGAAAAATTGAAATTTAAAGCAAGAAAAGAAAGGGCAGGAAGAAGGAAAAATGGAGTCAGAGAGAGGAATGGTAAAATTTGAGATTTGGAACACAAAAATAGTAAAGATCTAGAAATAAAATGGAAGAAATGCACAATAATCACCATATCCACAACCAATGAGCATAGATTGATAAAGGTAGAGAGAGAATAAGGATATTTTAAAAATGAGAAAAAGAATGTGAGATGACAAATGATAAGAAAAATTATTTTGAAAGGTAGGAAGAGGGAGAAATGATGAGTGCAGAATGGAAACAAGTCATAGCAAGAGATAAAGTAAAATTTAAAATGAAAATAAGAGGAGGAAAGAAGAAGATAAAATGGAATAAGAGAAGGGAGGAGCAAAATATGATATTTGAAATAAACTATAAAATAAAAACTAGTGACATAATAGACACAAATTTGAAGGATAAGAAGTGAATGTTAAAAAGCTACGCAGGAGAAAAAAATAATGCAAACATGAAGACTGTGGTAGAATTTGTCTCAGTAGAATCTAATGTTTACCACTTTCTTCTTTTTCTGGATCTGCCTCTGGTGAATTCAGATGGTGTCCCAGTCTGGCCCTAGGCAACCTGTTCAAGACTACCAGGGATCCACAGTCTGTGGCTGACTCCTTCAGTTGTTAATCTAGTCCTTCTGCAATCAGCAGTCAGGTTTAAGCGCCACAGGGTAGGGCAGGGTAATCCCTGTGGGTGAGGCTACTGCTTCCCCTCAGGCTGATGCCACTTGGAGGGGACTGTTCTGCCTGAGCAAGGTGGCTCCTGCAGTATGGGCAATGACTCAGCACAGGGATCCTGTGGCTGCTCCCTCAGTTTTCTCCCCAAAGCCACCATCCCCAGACTCTCCTCAAGCACCTCTAGTTCATGTTGCCACATGCCCTTTACCAGAGCCCAGGGTAAGTGGCTGCAAATGAAATTTTGTGTGTTGGCCTTTTATGAGGCTCTCTGTGTCTCCACCTGTCTCTCCCTAGCAGACAGAAATCCCACTGCTTTTCACAGCTGGATGTTATCTGGGTTTATTTCCAGCTCTGGTGCTGCAGGCTGGGGAGCCCAGCCTGGGGTTTAGACGCCACGCTCCTCAGGGGAAACCCCCTTCAGCCACTGATATTTCCCTCCAGCACTTTAGCTGCCACCTGTGGGAGCCCAGCCAACCCTCTCATGTCTCCTCTGCACTCCATACCAGTCACATTGTGGTGAAGTGATTCCCTCTGTTTGTCCATTGTTATAAGGCTTCTCTCCAGCTATTGTTAAGTTTGTGACTCCAGATGATTTCTCCACAATTTAGTTGTAATTCCGAATTGGTCCTTGCAGGAAGTTAGTGTAGCTTCCACTTACTCCTCTACCATCTTGGATATTCTATGCATTTTACAGTTTTAAATTTTACATTTGGCTTTATGATCCATTTTGAATTAATTTTTGTGAAGAATGCAAGGTCTGTATATAGATTTTTTTTTTTTGCACATGTATGTCTAGTTGTTCCAGCATCATTTATTGAAAAGATTATCTTTGCTCATTGTATTGCCTTTGCTCCTTTGTCAAAGATCAATTAACTATGTGTCTGTTTCTGGGTTTAACTTTTATTTTTAATAATTAATAAGTGCTTGCTTTAAGCCAGGCACTATAATAAATGCTGAACATATAGGGGACAATGGAAGAGATGTCACCCTTGTCCTTTTGGTTTGTACAGTGCATGAAGAAGAAATGATCAAAGATTTCTAGTTAACTCCAGGTATCTAGTTTAGATGAAGGGAAGGAAAATCCAGAAGAAGCAGTAGGTTGACGTGGAAGGATACTTAGTTTTGTAGCATTGATTTAACTTTTCTGTTGGACATCATATAAGATGGACAACAGGGTATACAGATGTGGAGCTAGAAGAGAAATCTGAGCTTGAAATATAGGTTTGGGCACCATCTACATGGATATGGTAGTGAAAACCAAGTATGTGGGTGTGATTATTCAGAGAATGTGTATTGGGGTGGGGAAGAGAAGAAGTCAAGAAATGGAACTGTACTATATAGAGGAAGAGGGATGAAAAGGATTGCAGAGAAATTTTAAAGGAGTGGTCAGAGAGGTAGGGGAGAACCATGACAGAGTCATGTTATACAAGTCAAGTGTTATGGACTGAATTATGTCCTCCTCACCCAATTCATATGTTGAAGCCTTAACTCCCAATGTGATTGCATTTAGAGATAGAGACTTTAAAGAGGTAATTAAGATTAAATGAGGTCATGAGAATAGGACCTTAATTCTTTAGAACTGGTGTCCTCATAAGAAGAAGAGACACCAGAGATTGCTTTCTCATTCTCTTCATGTATAGAGAAAAGGCTATGTGAGGACACACAGATGGCACTGTCTGCAAGTCTGCAAGGCCAAACCAGAAACCAACCCTTTCAACACCTCGATCATAGACACCCAGCCTCCAGAGGAAATAAAATTTTTTTTTAGCTACCTAAACTATTGTATTTTGTTATGACAACCAGAACAGATTAATACCCTCAAGTGAGAAGAGAGTTTCGAGAACTGCTTAAAGGAAGACAAATATCAACAAAAATAAGGGTTGACATGTGTTCTCTGAATTTGGCCATCCTGGGGCCTAAGCAAGAGCAAGGAGGTGCCAAGGCTGGAAATCATACTACAGTGAGTTTAAGGATTACATGAGCAAGAGGATGGACCACTTTTTTCACAGCAAGTATTGCCTCCAGGAATTTAGTAGATTCTATCATCTATGTTTGTAATCCCAGGCAACTTCTTTGTGCACACTCTCCCAGGGATGATCATAGTATCTGGCACATAGCAGGTTCATGATAACTCTGCTGAAGGACCTTACTCTGCTATGCACTGGCCTAGGTATAGAGTAAGGTCAAACTTACTTGACCAATGAGGCAGCCTTATACTATACAATAGTATGAGCAACATTTATTTAATACTATCTAGGTATCAGACATTGTGCTAAACTCTTTACATATATTTTCTCATGTACTTTTCATAGCAACCTTATGAATTAAGGCAGTAGTATTAGCTCATTTTTCTTTAGGAAAAACTGAGCTATAGTTTCAAACACAGATAATGTGACTCCGGAGTTTAAGACTCTAACTACCATGCTCCATGGCTCCTGTTCTTCCATTGTATGCCAACAGTGGACACAGACACCTGCATCTTCCCTGTGGAGACTTGGGAAATTAACTTGAGTTCCCTGGGCCTCAGTATTCTAACATGCAAATTGTGGACTTTGAAGCAGATGGTTCTCTCACGTGCTTTCTATCTCTAATCTGTAATTTAGTGGTTTGTACTAAATTACACATTGTTTAACGTGGCCTGGCTTTAACCTCTATGGAAAAATCAATCAGAAGTTGTCAGTCAAGACCATGAGAAGGTCCTGTATTGAGTGTCTTGTACATGACACACCACTTCTTAGTTTTGTAGTGACTGCGCAGAACCCACCAAGAGTTGAAGGTGACTGAGATCTTTGATATAGGTTCCATTCTAGATGGGGTTGCTGTAGAGTTGGAAGAGGTTCCTGCGTCTGCCCCATGTTGCTATTTCCATTCACTGGCTTGGTTGTGAGGAGCTGTCCAGCTGAGCGCTGGCAATGCAATATTTTATTGAGGAGAACAATCCGCTTGGTTACCACCACAATTGCTGAAGGGTTTAACAATGCTGAAGCTGCTGTGGGATATGCAAGGGTACTGTTTTTTGCAGGGCCTCTGTCTATATAAAAATTTGATAAAAACATATCACAAATATTCATGGATCCATGTGATGCTCATATGGTTTGTCAATGAAGATTTAGAAGAGTAGGTAGAGAAGAGGTATGTATGTATTTCATTATTGTCTAGTAAGTACATGTGAAGGCCCCTGTTCAGGTCCGGGAGCCATCTCTTTGTAGTCTTTATTGTCAAATGCTCTGTTCTCAACTATTTTGTATCTTCTATGAAGAAAAGATAACAACGCTGTTATTCCTGACAGTGCCATGTCTATTCAAACCTGTTTGCATCAAAACAACATAGATCTTTCAGCCTCTGCTGTCCCCTGATTACATTTGTTTAATGCTAATTACAGCATTACTCATGATCTTGCATCATCCATCATGCTGCCTATAAAAATTGGCTTCCAGTTACCGGCTCAAAAGTTGTTACTGTACCTCACTGAGGATGACCACAAATGCAAGTCATACTTAGAGTATGCAGGAAAATATGAATAATAATTTGTTTTTTGGTCATGTTCAGAATTTTATAGTGCAAGGTTAAATAGCACATCTTCCAATCATGTCTTCTTTTGAACTTTTTAGGTCAAAAATTTTTAGATTTGTCACTGCATTTTTAGAATGTGATATCCTTCAACAATGATTTCCTCTCTGTCTTCCATATACCACCCAAGATGGGAGAAGTGAAGGTCTTATAGGGAAATAGAGAGGAGCAGTCTCATTGATGTAAGAAATTTGTCATCACATTGATTGGAGACAGAAGATGACATCATTTGGAATTGTCTGTTGGTGGTGAAAGTACAAGTGGTGCATGAGGGGTGCACAAGATAGAGCACGTCTGACCCCACTCCTACTTCCATCAGTGCTGTCACCGGAAGAAACACTTTGATCAGAACATGCAGAGATTAGGGCCTGTGCATGGGCCTGCACATGTGGCTCAAACCCTGGGCTGGTGTGGTCTGTGTTTGTTTCCTATTGCTGCCATAACAAATTACCATGTATTTAGTGGCTTAAGACAACACTCATCTATCATCTTATAGTCACATGGGTCAGAAGCCCAGGCAAACATAGCTTAGCTGGTTCTCTGTTACAGATTTCACAGATCCAAAATCAAGGTGTGGGCAGGGCTGCTTTCCTTTCTAGGAACTCTGGAGATGAATCCACTTACAAGCTCATTCAGATTGTTGGCAAAATTCTGTTCCATACAGTTATAGGAATGAGATTCCTTGCTGACTGCTGACCAGGTGTCATTCTCAGCTTCTAGAAGCCACTTGCATTACTTGGCTCATGGCCCTCTTTTATCCACCTTCATAGCCAGTGCACCAGGCTGAGTCCTCATAATTTGAATCTCTCCAATTTTCATTTCCGCCCCGTTTCTCTTTTGCTTCCAGTGGGAGAATGTTCTCTGCTTTTAAGAGCTCATGTGATCAGATTGGACTGACAACCCAGATAATCCAGGCTACTTTCCCTATTTCGATCTGTACGTTAATTATATTGGCCAAGTCCCTCCTGCCATGTAACATAAAAGGTTTAGGGGTTCTAAGGACTAGATTGCGAATGTCCTAGGGAAACATTATTCTGCTTACCACAAGGAATGCTGCTAGTCCTAAACCCTGAATTTATCTTGAATTTATCCTGTATTTGATATGAGTGAGCTTTACCTGCAAATCAGCATGTCAGCACCATCCTGGCAGTCCGATATTGTGTGAACCCATGGAAGAGATTACTTGCTGGCTAGCATGGAAAATCCACCTGCCAGGCCACCTTCTTGGAATGAGGCCGCTTCGGGCTGCTATATGGGCATAATCCCAGAGCTCCTTGGGTGACCTGGTCTATTCCTCTGTGGGTTAGGGGGGTGAGGGAGAGCATTAGGAAGTTATAGAACATCCCCAGTGGGAGAAACAGGAACTGGGGCCCATAGGTGCCTGTATGGGCTCCTGCCTGGATGATATTTATGATTCTGGGTATTCCCTGGCAATGGAGGAGGACTCAAGGAAGGCATTCCACAGTGCAGGATATGTGGGCCAGGGTAGAGGCCCTGCTTGCCCAGGGTCCAAGGGCAAAGTAGGACTACTTCTAACAATGAAGCTGATAAGAGCTTAACTTTCATATTCTTTGTGTAATATCTCTACAGAGTGAAACTCAATATCTTGTTGGGGTTTGCCTTGATCAAGCAGAGGTGTGTAACAGCACAGAGGTCTTCATTTCAGCAAGTCTGTTCAAGTCCTGGATATGCTCCATATTTTCTGGATGACCTTGGGCAAGTTAATTACATGGAACCCTCAGTCTCTTCACCTGTATAGTAAACTGAAGTCAACAACAGTGAACACTGACAGTCAAAGGATGACAGCTATCACATCTACTTTACATTCGTATCTGCCCATTATTTCCATCTTTTAACATTGTAAGGATTATGTGAGATGGCATATATGAAAACACCTGGAAGGTAACAAGCACTCCATGAATTTCAACAGTAAGCATTAACTGAGTGCAGCCATGGGCTAGTAAATATTTAACAATTGGCTCTCTAGGGGAGGAGAGGAAGTGAACTTGCAGCATTTGATACCTTTTCCTAGTGTACACCCTCCCACCATGGCTAATTTCAAGCTACCAACATGGTGTCACTGAATGAGGAATTGTGAAGAGAACTAATGATCTTTGGGGCAGGTGAGAGCCCCAGCTCCAGCACCCGTTGGTTGTGCCGTTATTATATGCTGGGGCTGTCAGTGTTCAGGGCTGGAGACACAGTGATGAATGGAGCTTACAGTTCTTCTCTCAGCACCCTCTTCCCTTTCCTCAACCAAGGGTACGAGCCTCTAAAATACTTTGTAAATCAGATGTAGTTCCAGGTAGAGAAGCATGAACCCAATAACCTCTCACGGTGTCTTTCAGCTCTTGGCTGAATTAGGAGAGGAAATGTCATTTCTGGCTTCTTTGCAAGCCGGCAGTCTTGTTTCCATAGAGCTGTGTGGGGTATGATTAAGGCCAGAAATGCTGCTCCTCTCATTGGTTTGGGGTTTGGTGTTGGTGGAGACATTTCATTTCCTGGAGGCCCACTCAGCAATGCTAAGAGGAGAAGGTGCTGGCTCATCTATTTATCAACATGAAGACTGATTGACCCTGGTGAGAGCCAGTCATTTTCCAATTGCATGAGGTTGTACCCCTAACCACGTCCACGTTTCATTCTCCCAGGGTATTTCGACGATGCCGGTGATTCCATTATGACTAGCATCTGATATTCTTAATAGGAAAGAACTGAACTGTTCTCAAAGTCGGAAGAATGTTTTCTGAAGGTTGTACAATGTTGAAAAAAAATCTATGTAGAGTAATTGGAAATGTATAAACTGGTAAAACTAAAGAGTAGAGAGTAGGTTGTCTCTACCTCATCATCTTGAGTCACTGAACTCATATACTGTAAGTTGCTTTATATCATTTCTCAGAAGCCAATATCTTTTCTCTGGTTAAGTTTCCATATAAGGTGACACCAAGGGGAAAGAAGCAAAATGCAAGCATTATTGTTACTAGTGTTTAAAAAGGCCCATTAGAAAATAAAGTTGATATCTGCCTGCTTAACACTGTACCCAACTGGAATTTAATATAAAAACTGAGGTCCTGATGGCTTTGTGTGTAAACTTATAATAAAATTTATTTGGGATGTTTGAGATTACTTTGTTAATTTTAACCACATTTGGAAAATTAAAATGTGTGTTAAGTATGAGTTTGGGCTAAATACTCAAGTTCTGGAATAAAGGACAAACCCTCAGAATTTCAAAATGGCTCTACAATACATATAGAAAGAACAAATTAAGACTCAAGGATAGGAGAAAGGAGAAAAACAACTGTAGTTTATTTTTGGAGCAGCCGGGTACGGGTGGGAGTGCTTTCATTTCACTAACATTTGGGTGCCAGGTAGTTTGTTTCTAAGTTTTTCCATTTTAGACAACTCTAATTGATTTCTCATGTGTCAGGGATTTAGCATTGTGAGTTAGTTTCCACAATACATTTCACACTTATAATAGAATAATATATCTTTTTCCAGGCTGGAGCTTTTGGGTGCAATATAGCATATGTGTAATAAGAATCAGATCAACATTTTTGCTCCATTTAAAAAAATCTCACCCACTTTTCTTTATTGCTTGAAGTCTCAAGATAATGCTGATAATTATAATTTACAATTACAATAAAAAGCAAAATTTATCCAATTTTTTTGTACAGGTATTTTTACTCTTTGTTTCTGATATGAATCTTTAAGGATGAAATTATATTCTAGAATTTGGACTAGATTGACAAGATATGGAAACAAGAGAACATGAAATTATGGAGTCGGTGAATAGTATAAATTCAATTGGGAGCAACTAAGTTAAAATCCAAAATATCATTTTAAGAGAATATTGTGATAGCCTGGAATGCTAGGACAAAGTGCTTGTATTTTAAAATTGTCAATAATTTCCTTTTGCCTTGAAAAGTTAAAAGAAGGAAAAAGATGGTAGTGATGGTACAGTAGAATCAGAAGTCTATTTTTTAGATATATGTAGAAATATATAAATAGTGGATTGGAACAATCAGAAAATAAGAACATGAGTTAGATCGTCAAAAGAAATATAGGACTCCCAGTTGTACATTTCAGATAACATTTATTCAGATAACAAATATTTTCTAAACTATAAGTATGTTCCATGCAATATTTGGGAAGTATTTGGAGCATACTTATACTAAAAAAGTATTCGTAGTTTATCTAAAATTCATATTTATTTGAGTGTCCTGTATATTTATTTGTTATATCAGGCAACCCTATTTAGGAAGCTCCTGCCATAGTCCAAATAAGAGGTAACAAAGGCCAACCAGGACACTAGAAGAGGAAACTGATAGAAGAATGTGGATGTGAAAGAACTGAGAATGTAAAATTGATAGGACTTGGCACCTGATAAGAAAAAATGACGTGGCTTGAAGTACTATAATGTGGTACTTCACAGAAATGAGCCAGAATCTAATAGACTAATTTTGTAATAGAAAATTCAGGTATTTCAAGGAAAAACATCGGCTAACTTGACAGAGTCCTGATTCTGTGAACTGATAGCCTTGATGAGTACAGTAAAAGACATCATCGTAATTTTAAATTAAATCAAGTTAAAAAATTTAATAAAAGTTACATTCTTTGGAGACTATCATTTTCAGAAATATATTGTGCAGCTAAATATTGTATCAATAACATTGGGAATGTAAGTCTGCTTTTTCATGGATTTTATTTTCACAAGCCAGTTAAAGCTGTACCCTAAATCAAATAGCAGCCGTGTGTTTCATTTCTCCTGAGGAAACGGTCTTCGAACATGAATCTGTTATCAACTGGGCAAAATAATTTGTGCCTGATATAAATCAGTTGGATTAAAGGGTGTTTCACAAAATCCTGCATTAAAACTGTTAGAGAATGCCTTCAGCCAGCCTGCCTGCTGGCTCTATTATGGCAACTCCCAGCCCCAGCGTCGTGATTAGTGATGATGAACCAGGTTATGATCTAGATTTATTGTGTACACCTCATCATTATGCCAAGGGTTTGGAAAAGGTGTTTATTCCTCATGGGCTAATAATGGGAAAGTCCAAACGGTTTGCTGGAGATGTGATGTAGGAGATGGGACGTCATCACGTTGTAGCCCTCTGCGTGTTCAAGGAGGGCTATATATTATTTGCTGACTTGCTGGATTACATCAAAGCACTGAATAGAAATGGTGATAGATCCATTCCTATGACTAGATTTTATCAAACTGAAGAGCTACTGTAATGACCGATCAACAAGGGACATAAAAGTAATTTGTGGAGATGATCTCTCAACTTTAACTGGAAAGAATGCCTTGATTGTTGAAGATACAATTGACACTGGCAAAACAATGCAAACCTTGCTTTCCTTGGTCAAGCAGCATTATGTGAAGATGGTCAAGGTTGAAAGCTTGCTGGTAAAAAGGAACACTAGAAGTATTGGATACAGACCAGACATTGTTGGATTTGAAATTCCAGACAAGTTTGTTGCAGGATATGCTCTTGGCTACAATGAATACTTAATAGATTTGAATCATGTTTGAATTATTAGTGAAACTGGAAAAGCAAAATACAAAGCCTAAAATGAGAGTTCAAGTTGAGTTTGGAAACATCTGGAATCCTATTGAAATCACCAGTAAAGTTATCAAGTGTTCTCGTCCTGTGGCCAGCTGCTTAGTAGAGTTTATTGCTTGTATCTTCTAAGAATTTTATCTGCTTTGTATTTTAGAAATGTTAGTTGCTGCATTCCTGAACTATGTATTTGCACTATGAGCCCAAAAACTATCAGTTCCCTTTGGGTGGATTGTATTTGACTTGTGAATGAAAAATCTCTTAAACCACACCACTATTGAATGAAAATAATTGAAATTGTATCTGTGAGAAACATTCAAAGAGAAGACATATTAGTTTTTAATTGGTATTTTAATTTTTATATATTCAGGAAAGTGCAGGAGCAATTGAATATTATTAATTATGCCACTGTGTGCTTAGAAAAGTAAAAACCAATCAGGTTTTGTATCAATGACAGCATCTAAGAGATATTGTTATAGCAGGTAAACCATATGTCTTAGAATTATTTTAGTAGTGTTTCAGTATTAACTGTATTTTCCCACTTGTTCAGATTATTTTCAGTGACTCTTTGTCAACAGTTCCTTTTAAATACAAATTAATAAATTCCAAAAAATTAATAGACAATATTGCATGCTATTTTTAGCACAGTGAACTGGGCCGTACAAATTTTAAGACTTTGATTTCTAGATATGCTTATTTTTAAACATATATGAATATATCTTATATTTCAAGGTGGCAAAATTAATTAGAAATTATAATGATGTCCCTGAGACTCTTTAAATTCTCATAAAGCCCATTAAAACTTATACAATTAATATTTATTAGGTACCTTTTGCAGACCCAGTTTCTGCTGGCTACTTGCAAGGAAGAGAGTCCTTCTTTTCATAGTCTTAAAGGACAAATCATGAAACAGACTGACAGCTGTAAGAGTGGAGGGGGAAGGTAGGGACTGATTGAAAGGAGGTGGAGAGATTAGTCAAAGAACACATATGAAAGACCCAGAGACATGGACAATGTTGAAGGGACTGTTTATGGAAGTGGGGCATGGGGTTGATGGAGGGGGATGAAGGATGAAAAGTGGGACAACTGTAATAGCATAAACAATAAAAAAATATATATATATAAACAAATCAATTATGGAACAATCAAGCTCTGATAGAAACTCCACATACGGAGTTGTTTCCTCATTTTTCTTATCATCTCTTCCCCTCCCTGCTGTGGTGCTGATGTAGTCAGCCACCTGTATCTTCCAGAGCCCTGTCATGGGACAGAAACCATATTAACTATTTGAACAGAGATTTATTCATAAAGAATTGTTAACTCTGGGGAGTGGGGTTTTGCAAGTCTTGGGAAAAAGTTGCGAAGTGGGTTTAGCTGATGATAATGGATGTGAGCCTGAGGTGATGTTCACACAAACATGGAGCAGACAGGAAAGGGCAAATCCCTTCTCCTGCTTTAGTCTTCCAGTCTCCTAGCACCTTCTATGGTGGAGTGGCTGTCAAAAGGAGAAATGTAGTTTTCAGCCTCCCAGCTTCAGCATCACAACACATTGTGTCGTTGGGTTGGTTTGAGCTGGGGGACCATAACGTAACAACCAGCATAGCTCTAAATGCTCCTCTTGAATCACCTCTTTCCTTCTCCAGTGGGCGCTCCACCTTGTACCACAGTAATCTTTTCAAAGCGGTCCAAAACTTCTCATGATCCCCGACTTTTCCTTTGCAACTCATTTCAAGTTTCAGTTTCCCTGGGCTCTTTTTGTTTCCTAGATTGGTTTATTTCTAGAGATCACCTCACCCATGGGGTTGATTATAGACAATGGCAACAAAACAGAATTGGCCAGTATTGCTATAGACAATGCACGTACGGAGATATGTGTACATGGATAAGTGTGTGTATGAGGCCTTACATTTTCCCTTTCTGGATTCCATAAGTAAAGGGCTTCTTCCTTCCTTCTTCCTCGCCTCCCTTCCTCCTTCCCTCCCTCCCTCCCTTCCTTCCTTCCCTGTATCTCCCTATCTTCCTCCCTTCCTTTCTCCTTCCTTCTCTCCCTCCCTTCGTTTGTTATCTATCTATCTAATCTATCTATCTATCTATCTATCTATCTATCTATCTATCTACCTATCTACGTACCTACCTATCATTTATCCATCTATCTAAGCCTGGGTTGCTCAGGCTTTAATAGTGGCACAATTTGGATTATAGTGGTAAGGTCCTGATTGTGCACCTCAAGCCAGGCTGGTTTTCTTTTACATGAAGTGACATAATCTGTACATCTTGCATTTTCAAGGTTCCAACAACAGGTTTTCTGCATGCCTCCCTTCATACAAAACACCACTCCATGAGAACTAGAGCAAGTATGCAGGCCCAGAACCATCCAAGCTCATTCTTAGAAAAGAAACATTTCTTCAAAGGAAGCATAATCTGCCTACCCCACAGACAACCTTTTATATTCTCAGAAGAGCAGTTTGCTTTCCTGGTGTGACATCATCTCAGACATCTGTATTTATGAGTAGGGTCTTTGTTCTATAAACATAAGGCCTACTCCAATGATTTTCCCAGAACAACAGATTGGTCTGTACCAAAATATCAGTTCAATCTCTATATCGCAAGAAAGGAAAGTGCTTATAACCTTTAAATGGTGGTTCCATTTCAAGGATGTTTTTATCTTTCCCATCAATGCTCAAAGTTGTGAAGATTAAGTTACAGTCAGTGTGTAGGTTTAAAGTACCATGAATAGTACTTCCGCCCAGAAGTCTCTGCAAGGAGTAAGTTTTTTACAAGCAGGTTTATCCATTCAGTTATCCACTCATTCAATACACATTTACTGAGTGTTTACTAAGTTTAAAGCATTGTTCTAGGCCAACACCTCTCAATTGGTGTTCTGTAAGAATTTTTAAAACATATAGTACATAACTACTTAGTCAGGGGCACTGACCTTTCTCTTTTCCCTTAGGCTGTCAAATAAAAAAATGACAACAGCCAACACCGCAGTAACTATCCACTGTGAATGAATCAAAATTATACTTAATTTTTGTCAGATTGGCAAAAAATGTATTTTTTGGTGTGCCACAGAATTTTAGTAATAGTTTATGTGTACCTTAAGATGAAAATAGTTGAACATCACTGTTTGAGGCATTGGAACTATTGAGTTGATAGGAAGAGACAGATCATAAATGAATAAGATAATATCAGGCAATGATAAGTACTCTGACAAAAATAGGGAGTCACTTGTGGGCCTGCATTGGGATGGGTGGTCATTGATGTCATCAATGAGATGATATTTAAGTAGAAATCTGAATGATAACAAGGAATCAATCTTGCTAGGATATCAGAAAAGAGCATTTCAGGCAAAGGGGACAGGTTGTGCTAAAGCACTCATGTGGGAATGAATTTGGCTGAGCATGGCTGGAATGCAGAGTGCAAGGGGACTGTGAAGAGCTCAGTCCTAAGATAATGGCACAGAAGTGTGGTTTACCTCTTCCACACTCTGTATCACGTGCCTTTTCCCAGTGCTGGGACTAACCTCATTTTCTGTTATGGCCATTTATGATTTCTGCTTAGGTGCAGTTGGAGCACCCAGTTGCTCTACTACTATACATCACCAATTGAATTTCAAATATAGTTTGAGAAAATTATAGTCTAGTTCTGAGTATAACCTTGGAATATTTTATAAGGCCACTACTACATTATACACTTCGGGGATCAGAAAATAAGATAAATAAAATGTGGTTATGAGGCCATATGTTCTGCAAGATGTTATAAAAACTTATATAATAATGAGATATCACAATGAACCTCTTAGACTGGCTAAAATAAAACAATATTAACAATGCCAAATGTTAGTTAACATGCAAAACAGTCAGAACTCTCATAGCCTGCTGGAGGGAAAGCAAAATGGTAGAGCTCATTTGAAAATTTTTTATGATGTTAAACACACATTTTTTTTATATGATCCAGCAATACCACTTCTAGGTATTTACTCTAGAAAAATGAAAACTTATATTTACACAAAAATATGTGCATAAATCTTCATAGTAGCTCTATTTATAAAACCACCAAAAATAAAAACAACCTAAATGTCCTTCAATGGGTGAATGAATAATCTGTGGTATATACATCCAATGGAATGCTACTTAGTAATAAAAAGTAAAAGACTACTGACACCGAAACAACTTGGATGAACCTAAAGTTACTGGATAAGTAAAAGAAGCTGGTCTTAAAAGGTTGTATAACGTATGGTGCAATTTTATTTGACATTTTCCAAAGGACAAAACTATAGTGATAGACCAAGCATCCATGTTTGGGGCAGAGCAGAGAGAGGGACTACCGGCGGATAGTATGAGGGAGTATTTTGAGATGAGGGAATTGTTCTGTATTTTTATGGTAATGATGGTTGTATGAATCTATACCTGCATAAAAATACATAAAAATGTACATGAACTTAAAAAAATAGATTTTGTTGTATATTAAATTTGAAAAGAAAATTAAAATAAAAACTTAATAAATATGTTGGTGTGTCTGGGAGAAAAAAGAAAATATTTAAATTGATGAACAAGAAAGAAAAACTTTAAAATCTAGGTTGCAATGATGTCCACATATAGTAAATTGTTAATCTTTCCAAATTGAAAGATTATCACATTGAATGTGGATGCAGAAGGTACTAATTACTCTATAGCTAAGAATATCTAATTCATTCCTGAAATGTAATCAGATTCATGTAAATTATACTATAGTAAAACTTTGAGCAATTCCATTGACTAGCACATGATATACAATGTTGAAGTTGCCACAAGAAATACAAACTAAGTAAGATTTGCCTTGGCTTCCAAGGAAGTTATTATCTCATTGGGAGACTGTGACAAAAGACAAATCATAATCATACAACTGAGTTTAGGAGCTCAATTAAATAGGAACACTAACTCAGAGAAGCACAGAACATTCCTGGATGTTGAAAGGAGGGAGAGGTCACATCAGATTGGGAATCAGAAGTCCGACTGAACCCTTGATTTACCCATCTTATTTTTTGCAGTCTACTTTTGTGAGAAAGGGGTAAATAATAAGTTAATCTCAGAAATTTTATTAAAAAGTAAAAGAAAGAGTTATTCATAGAGTATCTTGGAGTCTTACAGAACAAAGCCCATCTCCTGGGAAGGCTGTTTTTCATGGAATATCTAGTATGCCTAAAACCCCTTGGGAAGTGCTGTAGAAATCTCAGGCAACTTTCAAAAGTGGTTTTATGAACATTTGGATCCTGGTCTGGTACCAGGAGATGGGGAGGAGTTTTGGGCTAATGTTGAGAACTGATCCTTGCAAGAGCGAGGTTTCAGAAAGGGAGAAAAAGGGGAAGTGTTTTACAGGTCTAAAAGTAAGGAGACACAGATCCTTGAGAGGAATCATACTCTCACGCCAACTTCACCTTCATTTTGTTATATGGGCTGTAGCTTACCAATCCTCTACTAGATTTTTCAGCCCATAAGAACAAATTCATTCGTTAATCAAGCTTTTAACAAACCTGTTTATTCACTGACTTCTAAGCTTACCCTAGAACTGCAGTCTGTTAGAGCCTTACCATTTATCTAATAATCTCTACTGACCACTCTTTAATTCAGATGTCATTTTGTGTCCTAATGAATGATTTCCTGTGTTTGTTTGAACATGCCCAGTGACACTGTCTGCTTTTTGAGGCACCTTGTTTCATTGTTGGATAACTCTGGTTTTTAATACCAAGAACAGCTTTCTCAATTGAACTGTCCTCTCTTGTCTATCACCCCTTGGGTTTTTACCTTGGGTATAGTTTATACCCCTAGCACCCTCACAAATGTCTATTTCTTCTTTTATGACCATGGGTGAATTATTTCAGTTTTTGAGCCTTACTTCTGTAAAATCAGGACAATCAAGGATTTTGTGAGAATTAATGAGATAATACACATTAACTATATAGCATAGTGGCTGATGCTATGGACATCCAATACATTTTCATTTCCTCTCTCTCTCTTTAAATAATAGTCTTTCAAATAATCATTAACAGGTGCCCCTGTTTTCTCTTTCTAAGAAAATCTTGCTTTATTCATTCATTCATTCATTCATTCATTCATTCACCTATCGATTCTACAAATATATTGAGCATCTACTCTATGAAATACTTGTGCTAGGCAGTGAAGATACAGTGGGGAACAGAACAAAAAGTGCTCCCTATCTTAATCTCGTGGAATCTAAAGACAAGTAAATAGGCAATAATAGTTGAGTCATAATAGTTGAGTGCTACACTGGGTGTGTCATGGGAGAAGAAGGAAGGTGGAACTCTTGAGTTGGATGGTGTGTTTGCTTCTGGAGGCTGTTTTAACAAGTTATTATAAATTTGATGGCTTAAAACAACAGAAATTTATTCTTTTGCAGTCCAGGAGGCGAGAAGCCTGGCAGGGAGGCACTCCCTATGAGGGTGCTGGGGGAGAGTCAGTTCCCTGCCTCTTCCAGCTTCTGGTGGCTTCCCAGCATTCCTGTGTTTGTGGACTTCTCACTCCAGTCTCTGCCTCCTTCCACACATGCTCTTCTCCTCTGTGTGCTCTCATGTTGTCTCCCTTTGCCTCTCTCTTATAGGGACATTTGTAATGACATTGAGGGCCCACCTAGATAAGTCAGGGCAATCTACTCATCATCTTGATTTCATATAGTCCTTAACTTAATAAATTCTGTAAAGATTATTTTTTCCAAATAAGGGAATCCCATAGATTAAGACATGAGGTGTTTGAGTGACTATTATTTAACCTACTAAGGAAGAGAAAATATGAAAGAAGGCTTCCTAGAAGATGCATTATCTACACTGAGACATAAGATAAGTAGAAGTTCTTCAGAAGGAGAGGTGGCAACAGTGGCCCAGAGTGTTCCAGGCAAAGACAGTGAATCCTAGAACCTAATTGGAGTGGTTATGAATGGATCACATAGTAAGTGTGTGTGCATGTGTGGAGGAAGGGCTGGAGAGAAGACAGGCTACAGGTGAGTCTGGAGAGACAAAGACTGGTTGGATCATGAGGAACCTTGATAGCCATACTCAAGTGTTTGGATTTTATGCCAAATATAATAGAATTCCTGGAGGGGTTTTAAGAAGGCATCTGCCATGACCAAATTTTTACTAGCCTCTGCAGAAGGAGCAAGGGGGACCAGCAGAGGCCAAAGCACCCATCAGAGGGCTCTGTGGTCCTTCCGGCTCCCTATCACATTACATACCCACTGTGATCCTTGTTGTAGAAATCAGACCTCATTTACTGCTATTGTTACATTTTCCATTCATCCTTGAAAGAGTTGAATTAAGACCTCTTCGGGGTATGACCAGAGATTGTTTGGTCATAGAATGCTAGGACGGTTTATTATTATTTGACTTCCAGTAAGCCATGTGATTCCAAGCCTGACTGTGGAAGAGAAGCTTACTCAAAGATTTTACAAGTGGCACTTGTCTAGCTCCCTTTCTCTGCCAGCCTCTTCTCAGCACCTTACCAAAGACTGAGGTGAGAAGCAGTAGTGGAGGGAAGGACAACTCAATGGGACAAGCAACAAAAGAGGTTCCTGGTATATTTCCTGACCTTTTTGGAATTTTTGTGGGCTAATTGGAGCTGTAGGGTAACTGAACACACACACATGCATGTTCAGAGTTATCTGTAAAATTGGAGTTAGGGTAAAATTTTATCAGAACTTCCTAGGAAGGGTCCTTGTATCACTGGTTTGTCCCAAATGCTTGGCTGTTTTCAGAAGACACACAGGTGACTAGTTGGAGTGTTTCTGACTGACTATACATGTATATTAACCCATCCCTATGACTAAGAACGTGTAAGCCCAAAATCCTTTACTTTAGATCTCTGGGACATGGTTGCAGACCTTTGTATTATTATATCTTCTGAAAACAGGGCCAGGGCTTTCAAAAGGTGAGGGTTTGCAAATGATGAGAAGGAGTGAAAATATGTTCTCAATATTCTGTAGCTTGGCAAAATGGTGATTCTCACAGTGTAGTCTCTCCACTCCCCGTGCAGATGAATAACCTGGGATCCTTTTTAAACATACAGGTTCCCATGATGTACTTCAGTCAAATGGATTGATATTTTTAAGGGCAGAGCTCAGGAGTCTGAATTAACCAGTTTTTCAGGAAACCATAATGCTCATAAAAGTTTGAGAATACTTCTATTAGACTTCAAGAAAAATAAAGGGCAAAAGAATGAGCAATGGATCTGATTAAGGAGATTAAGAAGAAAGGAAAAAGGCCTCATACCAGTGAGTTCAGGCAGAAAAGGAATCTACTATGGAAATTATGGTACAAATTACCATAATAAAACACAGGAATCAAGTGCTGTAGATAAATATATATTGACATGAAATATATCTATGATATACTGTAAAATGCAAAATAGCATGCATGGGATGATTCCATTTTCTTTGTATATATGCATAGAAAAATCTCAAATTTATTCATCCAGAGACAATTCATTGAGTTAACACTGGTGAACAAGACTGATAGGGTTTTTTGTCCATAGTCTAGTGTATATACACATATCATTTATTGTGCTAACACACTATGAATATAGGAATTTCTATTGCTTATATGAATTTTCTAATTCATATGTAGTTAACATGCACTATTTTTATAGTAAAAATAATAAAAATTGAATATAATTGATTCCTTATACTCATATATTCCTTTGATGTTACAAATCATGTTCCTTGTCGGTGCCTGTATTTTTAGTAGAATGCTTTCTGCCCTTATCTTCTTTTCCACTGTTTTTTTTTTATCATGATCTACCCTTTCTTTTCTATATCTAAGTCATCCATCATCTTCCGCCAACTGTGTGTGAAGAGAAATTAAGTTCATTTAATTCATTACTCATATACTATATATGAACCTATAAATAAGTGCTTGCATAGATATTATTCATGACCAATTTTCCTCTTGTCTCCTCTCCACTATGATGTATTTTTCTAGTTCAGACTACATGATACACAAATGAGTAATAATTCCTGGTAGAAAAGGCAGGAGCCAGTAACAATACATCTCAGTGTATTTCAGGTAGGTCTCTGGTGGTGAACACTCCCTGAGGTTTTATGTCTAAATTTGACTAGACCCTCTTCCAGTACCAAACAAGGCTGGACAGAAACTAAATGTAGTCAAGTGGCTTTTAACAGGGAAGCATTTTGAACTTGGATGTATTAGCTAAGAAAGGAGCCATAGAATGAAAGGGGAGAAGCAGGAATTGAGTTAGGCAGCCCTTCTGTCTTCTGTTTTTTTCCTGACCAGACTTGGTTTAAAGACTCTCCTCAATTTTATAGACATAGTTTCAATAACCCTCAATTTTATAAGTTATAGGAAGACTGAGCCGGTGCCATCTCTTTTAAATTCAACTTTATTGAAGCCTGAGACCCAAGGTAACCTTTTAGACAAGTATTCTATTACTCCAGATGATGCAAATCTAAAAATGAGAAACATATTTTCGTTCCTTCTTTTCTTTCTTTTCTGGCTTAGCAAAGGCACTGAATCTCCAGGTTATCACACTGTAATATGTTTTCAACTCACAAATGCCTTTGCTTGATTTCTTTCCAACAGACCCAGTTCATCATGCATTTCTTATGTTAATTGTGGCTTGCAGTCAAGCATATGATAAACTTCATGTTTCTTCCAGGCCAGTGTGAAGGCTTAGAACTGAGGGAGAATGTAGCTCCAAGGGGCTTCTTCTTGGAGCCTTTCCCATACTCCATGCTCACTAGCAAGCTATTACTATTCTGGGAGTAATAAAGACAGCACTGCTGAGAGCTTTGCTACATGTGCTCAGGGTGTGTATGTGTTCATGGGAGTTATAACTTCACTTTGGGATTGCTTTCACCTGAAAAAAGTTGTGATGCAGGAATCTTAGGAATACTATTCTCTTATTGTTTAATCCACTTCTCAGCCCAAAGCTTTTGAGAGTTTCTTTCCACAGACATCTGGAAACTGTTTAGGATCTCTGCCTTATGCATACTGGAGGCTCAACAAATGCTGTCAACTCTAAAGCAATTTGGAAGTTGCAAATTCATAAGAGCAGCTGTGATCTTTAACAACATTCCTTTCAGCTTCCTACTAAAAGTAAGGCTGTGTCCAGATTAAAATGGAAAGTTCTGAGTTTGCATCCATATGTTTTTCAATTTAACATTCCACAACTAGATTTTGAAAAAGTCTAAGTGCCTGACTGTTGGAATATTTGCTGTGATTTTTGATACCTGCCTCGAGCCTGTAAAACATGTGAACTCAGACTGTTTACACATTTGGAAAGATTTTGTTGTTGTTGTCTTTCAGAAGCCACCATAATGAAAGGCAGTCTGGAAGGACTGATGGACACCTGAGTGTGCTGGAAGACCAAAGAAGGGAAATGCGATGAGAAAATATAAAGAAAAAAATGAATGTAAAGCTATGCCACATTTTTTCTCTTCTCTTGGAGATATTCCTGAAGCATTTTATTTATTTATTATGTGCACACTAACTGTTCAAAGTGCTGATGGCATGAAGATCAAGGTGATATAGTCCTTGTCTGTAAGGACTAGAACATGGGGAAAAGACCTGCAAATTAACAAAGGCAATGGAGTGTCATGGATGCTGATGGAAGTACTTAGAAGGCACAGCAGTGCAGAAGGAGGAGTGGTTAATCTCTTGGGGGGTGGAGATGAGGGAGGAGGAAATGAGGAAAGACTTTATAGGAAAAGTAAGTGTTTGCCAGGCTAAAGAAAAGGCAGGGTGGCCCAGGCAGAAGGAGTTACAAGTTTCAAAGAGCCTGGTAGTTTCCGTAGTTTGTGCTGAAGAACAGAGTGCAAGAAGGTGGAATATTCAAGAGACAAGCAGAACCTTCTGAGACGGCAGACTATCCCTTGGCCTTTCTGTGGAATATTATAAAACATTCCCAGGGCAGCAGCACCTCAGGTTACTGTTGCTCTTTAATCACTTAATGCTCAGTTTTATGACCAAAACAAATTAATAAAAAGAGAGTAAAATACTGAAAAATCTCTCACATTTATGAAATTAACAGTTCATTTTTTAAAAAGATAGACATTCCAGAAATGGAATGATTGGAATACTAATGATGGGAATGTGTATTAATACATTTGTCTAAGATTTTATGTATGTACATCAAAAGCCATAAAATTCCTCACCTGTAGTCTCACTGCTAAAACTTAACCTAAAAGAACAGGTTTAATTTTTTAACTTTAAGATAAAATCTGGGACTTAGTTTCTTGCCTAAATTTAGGAACATAAATAACTGTCACACTCACCTACGAAGCAGAGATTAGGAAAATTATTCCTTGCTGTTTGGGGAAGGCGCAATGAAGCCTATATATGAATGCATGGAGTCTGAGTTAGAACTAGCTACATGGAGTAAGTAAACCAAATCAAGGGAATAACATTAAAAGTATTTTTTAAAACTGATAATTAGGTTCCAGTAGAAGTAAACTAGAAATAACTCCACAGGGATGTCTCCACACCTGAATGCCCTGAGATGCCAACAGTAACCAATTCAGTGAAGATGAGCCCACAGCAAAATAATCACAAACTTCCAGGAGTCCAGACTTTCAACTATAAAGAGCATAACTAACCACGGCCCCTAGATGCTGCACTCTGAAGTCTATTGTATGTTTGTACTGAAGCCACACTTCACGGCCGCTTCCAGCCAATGACAAAATGTGGCAGTGATGTTGAGGCAGGAGCCTTTTTGAGAGATATAGGACTCCTCTGACAGCTGTTTTTGGTGCTAGGATTTTGCAGAGGCTTTGCTCTGTCTAGCCATTGGAGATGCTTCCATTTAATCCTTCTGCCCTCTTTCTTTCATGCAGGTTTAGACTTACATAGTGTCTGCTGACTCTCCCAGCCTTCTCCAGATGCCTCCTCATTTTATCCCAGGCATCTCCTCAAATAAAATCCTTGCATGTTAATCTCACTTTGGCATTTGTTTCCCAGAGTAAATAGGCCTTAATCTTGGAATTTGAGGCTGACTTTCCCACCAACCAGCTGGTGAAAAAAACACAGTCCTGGCTAGTAGGTGGAGTAGAGATAGTTCCTGGGACAATGTGGAGGCTCAATTGCTAAAGATTTCACCAGTGGTAACCTGAGAAAATGTTCAGGTGGAAGAGAGTGCTGAGTAAGGTGTGATGATCCAGCCTGTTGAAAATGATTGCAGGGGGGCAGCGCGGTATAAGACATACAAAGACGGTGGAGTTGGCTGGCTACTCCCAAGTTCTACCCATGTATTATGCTCTGCAGAAGAGTATTGGCAGACCAAAGACTCCTAGGAAGCAGTTTACTGCTAAATGCGAGAGCTGGAGAACTTTTGTGGTAGCTCTCTAAGAGGCCTGTATCCTTTTCAATAACAGGTCGTATTACCAAGGAGCAGTCTGAAGATCTAATTGTTAGAGTTACAGAGCTCCAGAGACATGAATACTCAACCAACGCAGATGTATTATGCAAATGTTAGGGATCTGGTGGGAAATATACAGTACTGAAACATGGGATGGGGACATCTGGATGGTGCCCAGAAGATTGATTCTGCAACCTCCCCAAACTCTAAGTCTCTGGGCTTGCACAGATGTCCCACCTCCCATTAGAAGTGCTAGCAGTTCCATGGTATTGGAGTACGCTTCAGATATCCCATATCCATAGCAGGGGACACCTTTAGGACTTCCTCCACCTCCTCTCCTGCCTGCCAAGCCAATACCATGGCTGAGGTCATGCTGGGCCTGGTAAGTAAAGAAAGAGACACTATTCCCAAAGAATTGCAATAATTAGTCAATATGTATTGTCAGGAGCCAGGGGAATACTTCTGGAATTGGATTCTGAGGGTGCTTGATCAAGGGCGCTGGAATGTAAGACTAGATAAAGAATTAATTGCCTTAAGAACTTCTTGAGGCATGGGATTTAATACCTTAATGAAGTTGTTAAGGGATGGGGCAAACTCACTGCTGGGGTAGATCTTAGAAGGCTAGATAAAGTAATGGCTAACACTCATGAGATGGAAATGCCTGAGTGGTCCTGGATGATGTTAAAGTAAGGAATAAAGAGATTGAAGAAGTGGACATGCAGGAATTTTGTGAGACCGAAAGATCCACCAGAGAATGATGTTTCATGAAAGATACCAGAGGTCAAATTATTCACCAAGGCCATAAGAAATATGCTGGGGAGAGGAGCATCAGAATCTCAGTGGTTATCTTGTCTGTATACCAGGGATTATGGTAGGAGAGGTAGTCACAGAACTGGGCTTGTTAATGTCCAGGGAGTTAATGGAGCTCTGAAAACCCAGTGGACTATGAGAAAAATAAAGGCAGACATGGAGGACTAAGGGGCTGAGGACAATTACCCTAATAAAATAAATCATATTTCTTAGCTCAGTTGCTTGACCTGAGCCAGTTTTCAGGTCTGGAACCCCTGACATAAGAGGTGGTTATGGCAAGAATATACTGTGACATTCTCTTAGTCCTCCTCCCAAGCGATTTATGACCACCTAGTCTGATCGGGGAAAGGGGAATAACCAGACATATTGACGATTAAAGGACAAATCTGAGAACATCAATACTTGAAGCTCCAAAGTGTTATCATTGTACCCTTTGTTAGAGTGAGAGACTATAAAAGCCAGGTAATAAATAGAATCCTGGAGGATTGCACAACTGGAGTTGATATAATATTTGGAAATTGGAGTAACACTCCCCCCCCCCCCCCAACCCACACACAGATTTCCTCATCTGTGGATAGGAATTATCATAATAGTGAAGGCCAAATGGAAACCTTTGAATCTCTCAACCCCCATCCCACATCACTCAAGATATTAGCCCCAAAATTACCATATCTTAGGGTGAGGGAATGATGGAGATTAGTGTCATCATTAAAGATCTAAAGGATGCAGGGGTGGTGACTCCTACCATATTCCCATTTAGTACTCTAGTCTAGCCCCTTCAGCAACTGGATGGATCCTGATAGTTCTGTAGACTACCATAGCAGTAAAAACTCCAAGTGTAAATGCTGTACCAGATGTGGAATCATTCCTGGAACAGATTAGTAGGAGCTCAGGCTCACATCATGCAGCCATTGCCTTGGTGAATACATTCTTTCCAAATCTCAGTAGCAAAAGGATCAGAAACAGTTTGCACTCACATGGGTTAGACAACAATATCCATTTACAGTTTTGCCTCAGGTCTGTTTTTCCCATCCTCTGTTATAACATAGCCTGAAGAAATTTGGATAACCTAAACATTCCACAGGACATCATAGCAATCTACAGATGCTCGTCAACTTCTGATAGGGTTATGTCCAGATAAACCCATTGTAAGTTGAAAATATCATAAGTCAAAGTGCATTTAATACACCTAACCCACTTAACATCAAAGCTTAGCTTAGCCTACTTTAAACATGCTCAGAACACTTACATTAGTCTACAGTTGGGCAAAACCAAATCATCTTGATACCGCTACCCCACATCATAAGAAATTGTCTTACTGCATATTGCTAGTTCAGGAAAAGGTCAAAATTCATAATTTGAAGTATGATTTCTACTAAATGCATATTGCTTTCACACCATTATAAAGTCAAACAGTATTAAGTTAGGGACTATCTGTATTTCATTGATGACATCATGATGACTGGACAGGATGAGCATTTGGTAATCAGGGCCTTGGTAAACCATATATGCTCTAGTGGGTGTGAAGATTCAGGGAAAGCCACTTCAGTGAATATCGTAGGGGTCCAGTGCTCTGGGGCATGCTGGCATATCCCCTCCAAAGTAAAAGACAAATTGCTGCATCTTGCATCTCCTCTCTGTCTGTCTGTCTGTCTGTCTGTCTGTCTGTCTCTCTCTCTCTCTCACACACACACACACACACACACACACACACACACACACACACACACACAAAGAAGGAAAAAAGAATAGCATCTTATAGGCCTCTTTCAGTTCTAGAGGTAACACATTCCACATCTAAGAATATTGCTACTATTCTTGTACTAGGTGACATGGAAGGCTCTCAGCTTTGAGTACAGTTTAGAATACAAAAAGGAACTGAAGCAGATCCAGATGCAGTCAGCATTGCCACTTGGGGCATATGATTCAACAAGCCCTATGATGTAGAAGGTATCAGTGGTAGAAAAGCCTTCAGCATGCAAGCCTCTGGGATTCCAGAGTAAGACCATGACTTTTGTAGTATTATCCTTTGAGCAATTGCTCCTACTTTGTTACTGGGCCCCGATAAAAGTAGAACACTTGACCATAGGTCTGCAAGTGACTATGGGTCTGGAACTGCCCCTTATGAGATGGGTTCTATTATATCCACCAAGCATTAAGCCAGAAGTCTATCACAAGATAAAATGGTACATCTAGGATTGAGCCCAAGAACTAGAGGGCATGAGTAAACTGCATGAGCAGATGGTCCTGATCCCATGTCATCTACTACAGCTGTAGTAGTGTCCCACCCCAAGCTTGCACTTACAACCAAATGGATGTTCCAATATGACCTGCTTAAAAAGGAAGAAAAAGCCAAAGTTTTGTTTATGGTGGCTCTGCTTCACACTTAGATTCAAGCTGAATGTTGAAAGTAGCCACATTATAAGCTCATTCAGAGGTGGCCTTGAAAGACATTGCGGAGGAAAAATCTTCTCAATGGGCAGAACTGTGAGCCATGCTCCCAGTTATCCACTATGTGTGGAAGAACAAGTGGTGTAAAATGATATTATAGATCTTGAAAAGTGACCAATGATTTGCATAACCTGATCAAGAACTTGGAAAGAAAAGGATTGAAAGATTGGTGAAAAGGAGGTCTGGGGTAGAGTCTTGAACCACATATAGTGAACACTACATGCAAAGATTTTGTTTTATACATTAATGCTCACCAGAAAGCACTCATCATGGAAAAAGCACTAAACCACCAAGTGGAAAAAATGATCAGGCAGGTTGACATTAACCAGTCTTCATCATTGGTCACCCCAGAACTGGCATGTTGGAGAGGTGAATAGAGTGGAAAAGGTAGAGGTGACAGTGTGGTCCAGTAGTATAAGCTTCTACTTATCAAGGAAGATCTAGTTTATGCTATCTATGAATGTCCAAGTTGTTGTCATATAACACTATTCCTCGAGGATACCAACTGGCCACTTCATGGCAAGTTGATTACATTGAGACTTCTCTATCCTGGAAGGGCCAATTGTTCATCTTCTCAGGGACAGACACTTATTCTGAAGATGGATTTTCTTTTTCTACCTGGAGAGTCTCATATCAACACTACTATTCATAGACTACTAGAATACATGACCCACATACAGAGAATTCCATTCTCAATGTTACTTGACCATGGAACTCACTTCGCATTGAAGGAAGTGAAATGGGCTCATATCCACTGGTTGTTACATATACTGTACCCAGAGTCAGTCAGCCTTGTAGAGTGCTGAATGTCCTTCAAAAGGAGCAGCTTGAAAGAAATCTTTTGAAAAAAAGGTGCCATCCTTCAGGATGCAAAGTTTTTATTAAATCAGACTCTTGACTGGTGCTATGTCCCCAGTAAGAAGAGAAAATAAGTCCAGGAGTGAAGGAGTAGAAGTAGAAGTAGGCCCATTTACCATCACTCCCAATAACCTATGGGGGATTTTGTGTTTCCTGTCAAAGGGACCACATTCCTGCAAGAAGACATAGCAAGAGTCCTGCTAAACAACACGTTATGGCTACCAGGAGAACACTTTGGGGTCCTATGTTCCTGGACCAGCAGGCAGAAAGAATAGTCATCATATTGGTGGAGACAATTGATCCTAATCACAGGAGGAGGAGATAGGGCTGCTTCTAGAATGAAACAGGGAGCAATAGGGCTGAAACACAGATGATCCACTTGTGTACTTCCTGGTACTCTTGACCCACTGTAATTATGACCAAACATGTAGCAACCTAGAACTTTGAAGGGTATTGTTATCAAGGGCTTAGACCCCATCCTTAGTAATGAAGGCTTGGGTCATACCACTAGGTAAGCCACCAAGACCTGCCATGGTGATATCTAAGATGTGGGAAAGGAATTTAGAGTGGAGAGTGGAGGAGGGGCAGAGGAAGACTAGTGATGGCCTTGAGATCAATTGCAGCAATGAGGGCTATATCCATTAACTTTCTTCTTTTGCGTTATCTTTCAGGAAGAAAGGAGAAAGGCTTACAAGAACTGTGGAAGAGGAGCTGTGTGAACCTATGTGGAAAAGTGGATCCATGTGGCACGAAAGGTAAACTATGGCATCTGTCAGAATGAGCCTCACAGACCCCCTACTGGAAGGAAGATAATGGACCAAGGGCCCAAGCTGTTTTACTCTGACATTCATTGCTGTGTTTTTGCTGAGGTCTTGCTTCTGGTGAGCTGTTCCCAGGCAATATCTGTGTGTGGCAGGAATTCTAAAGCAAACCTGTTCTGGATGGACCACCTTGGCTTAGAGACCCATGGCATTGTTGCCAAATCCTTCTTAGTCTGCATAGGGGTCTGGAATACTTCCACTCAACCTTTCCTCCTTCACTTCTCTTGCGGGTCAGATGTGCATCTTGATTTAATGGTCCTCCCAGCTTTCCCTAAATTTCTTTTACAGATATTTCCCCTAAAAGTTCATTCATATTTAATCTTATTTAAGTCCAAAAATGTCAATAGTTCTGAATTTGAGAAACCCTGGGAGTTGGGTGTTGATAGTGGCCCAATTACTTTGTGATTCCCTGGAGAGAGAACTCTTGGAGACTGGTCTAGATGGTAGATGTAGCACCAAGGAAAACGATATTTCTGAGAAGCAGTTGGAATAAGACTAACAGTGTTCTGTTCCTGAGGAGAGTGGTTTGGTCAGAACTGACTTGCTCTGAGAATGCATGGACTTAAGAATCCTTGTCTGCCCCTCCCTCCCTCCCTCCCTCCTTTCTTCTTTGATTCCATCACTCCTTCTTTCTCTTTCTCCTTCTCCCTCCACTTCCCCTGCCCCCTTCTTCCTCTCTTCTTCTTCTCCTTCTTTTCTGGCCCCAGTGACTTTTTTGTTTCTTGCTTCAATATCATAGTTGGTTAATGACAATGATTACTCAATAGTTCCATCATGAAAATATGATTCTCATGCAAGCAGTTTATAAAGATTTTGGTTTGAAATTTCTCATGGTGTGTATTCATATTAAGGGTGAATGATATTGGAAAGTTTGAACTTAATCAGAAAAGTAATTTTAGAATTATAATCCTAGAGTAAGTTCTGGGCTTTTAGATCCGGAAACATTCTCTTACCAGTTCTTCACTCAAGAAATTTGGGTTAATAAATTTATCATTTAATAATTTTTTCCTCCTCTTTAGTTCTTACACATTTACACATATTTAGTTTCACTTCTACTATTAACACTGCACTCCCAAATTAAAGCTGAATTCACTCCAACGTTGAGTTCTAACTGGGTCAGGTTTGCGAAGAAGCAAGCCCAGTTTTACCAACTCTTTTTATAAAGTCGTTCTGGGTTTCAAAAACGTAATGAAACCAGAACGTGGGGGAGTCTAGAATATAGTCTGGTCTCAATTTGTCTGCTCTTTGAAAACCATGGTCTGGTTTCAACCCAACTGAACTTGGATAGTTAATTGTAAAAAGTAGTGACTGGAAAATCCCATCAACCTATGGAATACAATAGCAGTTTTCTAAGGACAATAAACCCAGAGGGAGGAGAAGTTTGGCATTTTTCTTATTAGCTTTGCCATAGAATTAAAGGAATAGATAAATAAATGTATCAGAATTTATGGGTACTGGTCTCTTCAGAAAGTGACCTTGGCCATCCAATAAGTCCTTGTTTATATCTCTTATTTCTATCTTGATCAGTTTTGTTCACCTGTGTTCCCCAATGTCTTACCTCATGTACAGGCTCTGTTTTACCTCAGTCCTAAATGAAGTTACAATATTTAAAAAGTTTCAGTCCTTCTCTAAATGAGGTTTAGCATTGCTCACTGTCCAAAGACTTGGATTAAATAAAGTTCTGACCATTGGGTTTTCACTTTGGAAATGGACACTGGGTTCCCTCAATACTTATATAAGGCCGACTTTCCTCCAAGTCCCTTTGTCTGGGTCTCAGAGGACTGTGTGTTTTGACTGTCTGGCTCTGTCCCATTATATAGAATATAATTTGTGCATTTTGTCATTTAGTTTTCAAACTTTAAAGCTTCAAATTCAGGCCTCTCTGCAGAAAGAAGTGGATTTGAGGCATTGGATCTTGGTGACATCCCAAACTGCTGTAAATTTATAAAAAGTTACTGTCTAACCCAGTGGCAAGAGAAATATGATTAAGTCTAAGTAAGAGTTTCCTGACTTTTAAGTTAGTGACTTAAAAAAAACCATTTATGCTGCAGTACTTTGAGTTAAAGACTTTTTAAAAAGGTTTTGTGAGTCTTATCAATCACAATCAATTTTATTTGCTAAATTTAACACTAGAGTGACATTATCTGTATAGTCTTTGTATGAAAACATCTAGCAGAACATCTTTTTTTTGGGGGGGGGTGTGATATTGAGAGGTTTTTGGAATTTTATGAGTTTTACACACAATCAAATCCAATTTTCTTCTATCATTGATTAATTGTCAGATGGATGAGAACTGATACTTACTTGAATATATACAAATTAATCTTCATTTAAAGTTTTTTTTTTTTGCCTTTTCCTCTCTGTTCCACTTGTTTCTTATTTCTCTTATTCTTCTTTTATCTCATTTTCTTCTTTGCTCCCATTCGCTTAAAATAAAAATCTTGAGTATTCCCCCCACCCCAGTTTTTCTTTGCTGTAAGAGATATTGAAGTCAATTAATATAGCCAGATTATACAAATGACATTCACTTACATAAACATTTCATGATGCTAATTAAAAGAGAGTTTGGATGTCTTGAGAGAGATCCAGAGAATTTGGAAGTGATTTATTTTCTTAAATAAAAACAGTGGTTCTAAATGATTAAAAAGGAAATGCATTTATTCAACATTATTTATCACTATCAACTTACTGAATTTATGCTATGAATCAGCATAATAAATTTAAGTAGCAAAGATTTAATTTTTAAAAATCATAACTTTCTTTAGCTTTATAAGAATATCATGATTAAAAATTTCTAACAGTCTCTTTTGTCCTTAAAAACACATTTGTCTATCTTATCCAAAGGGTAGAATGCAGGAGATACAGTTCAATGGTGCTTCTTGACCTGCTTATAATTTTGGAGGACAGGAAACAAATATTTCTGGTATATTCTGGTAAATTCTGTCAGCATTTCTTAACTAATTTAACAGAAATGGCTAGAACTGCAAAATTTACATGAGGCAAGAACTTCATGTGAGCAGACTAACTGAAGTAAAGTTGGAAAATAACAACACATAAACAGTGACTTCCTCATGTCATTGTGGATACATGATTCTCTTAGATGAGCACAGAAACTGGGCTCTATACAGGTGCCAAACAAAAGCTAAAGACCCTGGGTTCTAGTTACAGTGCATTACTCTTACTGCCTTCAGTAGGCCCGGATGTGACCATGTAAGAACGGTTATTTAGTTTCCCACTCATGAATGAAGCACTGGGCTAGAGATTCTCTCTTTAGAACACAACCCATGAAGTGGGGCCTGCTAAGGAAAAGTGGTTAAATGCAATCAGCTGACTCTAAATTATATTCTCCTAAAGTGTGATTGAATAATAGAGTTCACTGCGCCTAAGTTTCCTAACATTGCCTGGTCCATCTCATTTAGTTACTCTACAACTAAGTAACTAGTCAGAAATCTGTTCCTAAGGGAGGGCAGAGCCAAATGATCCATATCTCAGATTCTGGCTGGTGATGGTTCAGTGTGATGTATATTCAGAATTGTAGATGATGAGAAATAACCAGAATCTTTCTCTCTTGCTTCAGCCATTAAGGATATGTTTACCAGTTCATATTTTTCATACTTGAAAAGAAGTGAATTGGGCTAACAGGTTTTGTCTAGGTTACATTTAGAGAAGAGCAAAAATTATGGACAATACACACTGTAAGACCAATGGTATACTTTTTAAGATGGTGGATGCCTACTGAATCTATCAGTACAACCATATATTGTGTATGTGTGTTTGCTAAAGCACAGCTAATGTAAAATTTACCATTTTAAACATTTAAAAATGTACAATTCAGTGGTACTTAGCATGTTCAGTGTGTTGTGTAACCATCACCTCTCTCTAGTTCAAGGACATTTTAACTACCCCATAAGAAATCCTGTACCCATCAGTTTCTCCATTCCCTTCTCTTCCCAGTTCTGGGTAATTAATGGTCTGTTTTCTATCTCTATGGAATTGCCTATTCTAGATATTTAACATAAATGGAAGCATATGACCTTTTGTGTCTTGCTCCTTTCTTGCAACATAATATTTTTAATGTTCATACATGTTTTATCATGCATTAGTACTTCATTCCTTTTTTATGGCTGCATAACATTCCATTGCATGGATAGGCCACATTTTGTTTATCCATTCAACAGTTGGTGGATATTTGGGTCGTTTCTTTTGGCTGTTGGGATTAGTGCTGCTGAGACCATAATACTTTTTTTTGCTTAAATAAAGTCCAATTTGAAGATTTGTGTTTGTAGTTCCTCAAGACCTACCAGACTGCTTGGTAGTTCTGGGTTTCAAGTTGCAAACTAACAGGAAATTAGAGCCAGAATCCGTGTTAGTTTAACTGGCTTTGGGTAGATAATGCATGATGGTAAAAACATATAATGAGAACAGAATTAAACTTGAGTTAAGGATTTTTGGGCTCTGATCTTGGTTCTGCTGCCAACAGGCTGTGCATATAATTTTGAGTAGATCATTCTACCTCCCTGAGCCTTTGTTTCCTCATCTATAGAGTGGGAGGGCAGAACTCACTCATGTTTCTTCTAGCTCCAGGATTTAATGCTGGCAACAGGCTCTGCAAACACAGTGTCCCTCACCTAACACACTTCTATCCTCTATCACAACTGCTATTGCTAACACTACACAGGAGTAAAGATGCTGCTTTTCTATGAGCAGGGTTTGAACATAACAGTTTCTTGTGAACTGGAGGTGTGAAGGGGGTCATGGCCTGAAATCACTCAAATGCTGCAGCGGCAGCAGGACTTGAAATAACACAGCTCAAAATATGAAAACAGTGATTGTCTCTAACCAAGAAACTGAAATAAGTGCTTGAGGCTGAGATTACGCCAGCCAAAAATATCATGGGAGACATAGGTTCCATCAAATATTTGACATTTTCAATGTTACTCCTTACAGATAGCTAACAACATTTTTTTTTTCATGTTGGGTGAGTGGGTTATTCAACATTAAAGAAACTTTTTTTGTCATTCTTCAAGCTTTCCTCCTCTTTACACTAAGGTAAGAAAACATTAATGACCTTGAAGTTTCCTTTTTTTTTTTTTTTTTTTTGTAAAATGGAGATTGTACTGGGTAGTCTCAACTTGTTCTAAATGGGAACTAGGGACACTGAGCATACCATTCAGGTGATGCGAGCTGTGGTGCATCACAGGTCAAGTAATGGGTTATTTACTCTTCCCTTTCTTTCCATTTCTTCTTGATGATGTATAACATCTAAATGCAGAAGACTAAAATCTAAATGTGTGACCCTAGGAAAGTCCATTAACTTCTCAACATCAGTTTTCCAATCAGTAAAATAAAGGGGTTACCTATTTTGAAAACATCTATTCTTGGTTTTTGATAAAGTCACTTACCTAAATTTATTCATGGCAGGCTGTGTTGCAAAAGGGGTGAAGGATTAAGAATAAAACAAAATCCAACTTTAATCTTACTTTTAGGTATGAGAAGCTAAGGAGATTGAAGGGATAATCAGAGATGATAATGGCTAAAACCAGAACCATAATAAGAAACTATTATCTGTAAATGGAGATAAGATATCTAAAAGGGCTTAGCACATAAAGTAAGGAGCTTGGCAATTAGAACATAGATAATCCTACAAATTGCTTTGTGACCACATTTGACTTTGTAATTTCTTTATTCAAAAATACTATTTGTTTTCATCTCTATGTAAGTAAATCTCTGATAGGTGAGGACCAACCTCCAGCTGAAGCACCCTCTGCATTTCATTGTGTCATCCAGATCAGTGGATTAAAACTTGGTTTTTCTGACAACCTTTCCACTTTATCCCCCAGCAAAGGAACAATGTAGACTGAAAAGCCAGGAGGAGCCTACTCTATTTCCCCACTAAGGGAATGGCAGAAAGTCCACAGCTCAAAAGCATCTATTTTTACCTGACTTTACGATGTAGATTACTGTTTCCTAGGGACTGAAAATTCATCTACCACATTTAAATGAGTTCTTGCCCAGCCCATATTTTCACCCTCTAATGGTAAGGAAGCTAAAATTTCTTTCCAGTCACTTTGCATATCATTTCCTTTCTTTTTAACTCTCTTTGAAGTGAGATGATTGATAGATTTTTCTTCAGCGGTCACTTACTTTGGTAGATGATTTTCTTTTTCCTTTGAAGTCAGTTTTGAAAGGAGTTGTACTGTGATGAACTAATTAGCACAAAAACACAGAGTATATAACCTTAATTAGGCATGATTATAGGCTCAACGTAATGGGATGTCCTGAAACTGCACACTATGCAAATATTAGACTTTTCATTCTTCCCATTACATCTGAAACCATCAAGCAAAGGATGTTTTGCAGTATGTACCATAGTCAATGCCAGGTGCAAATCTTTCAACAAAAGTTTGGTTTTTTTGGGTGTACTAGTTGGGGAAAGGATAATATGATGAGATTTAAGGGGAAAAAAGCTTAAAGAAACTGAATAGTTTAATTAAGCTCAGAATGAGTTTTACAAATTCAGAGAAGTTTTACAGTTGAGTAAAACAACCAGTTACCCTGCTTACACCAAATCACATCTGGAATTCTGAAGACACTACACTGCAGGCATCACTGTGAATTATGCAAATCTTGAGGGACCTTTCAAATCCAGAAACCACTAAGAATACTACAAAACCCTTCTGGGGTTTACTCAACCTAGTAGGATATAGGAAGATAAGAAAATGAAATCACAGTGAATCCCCGAGCCCTAATTTTAGCCAATTATTTTCATTTCCTCTACCACCAATCTTTTTTTAAAAATTAGAGTAGTAAAAGTAAAAATTGACTTTTCCCTTCCTACTCTGAAATGAAAATATTCAAGGATGTGGTGCCCTCATATATTTGAATATTCAACCACTGAATAATCGGGAGCTAGGTGCCCTCATATATTTGAATATTCAACCACTGAATAATTGGGAGCTACCAATACATGATTCTTAGATAATGCCTAGGGTTGTGAGTTTCTAGACTCAACTAGTAGGCAAATAATAAACTATTTGGAGATATAATAAGCTATCTGGAGATACTGATAGGGCAGAAATTCAACAAATGTGTGAGTATTCAAATACTTAGTATCTGATTTTTAGTGTAATATCCCATCCATTCATTAGAGGTTATAATGAAAGGTTTCTATAATAGTTGAAGTTTGAAATCCATAGTTTTTTCTGTATTTAATATATAAGTTAACACTTTACTGAGAACATACTCTATTCTAGGCATAGTTTTCAATACTTTATTAGTATAGGCTCATTGAATCATTACAATAACCCTATGAGATAGTTACCATAGTTAGCCATATTTTACAGATGAGGAAACTGAAGATAATAAAAGTTCAAAAACCTCATCCCAGACCACACATCCAGTAAGCATTAGAGCCAGGACTTGAACTCATGTCTGTCTGACCCTGGAAATACTCTTAACCACTGTGCTGGGCCCACCAGTGCCTCTGTCCTTTCATTGAATCCTTACTTATTAGCACTTTCACCAAAGCTGCAAAGGCGATGCAAGAAAAATGAAAAGAATGGAGGCCTAGTTAAATGTTATATGTGAAGTGAGGGTATGTCAAGGAAATAAAACTTAAAACAAGGAAGACAGAATTCCACACAACTGATTTTATTAATACACCAGTATGATACAACATGTTATTGTACATGAGATAATAGGGAAAAAAATAAGTACTGGATGGGAATGAAACCGGAATTTAAATTTGGTTTTTGCCACTTACCAGTTGTGCGTATGTCTGGATCAATCAGGGACTCCGCAGGATGCATATGGTTCAAATAAGAGACTCAGTGAAAAGATTATATTTTGAGAGGTGTTAAAGAGGATAAGGGGCAGGGGGTGTTAATGTACTGAGGTGCTAGCAACAGTGGAAACTGATACTATTTCCAGGACTGAAAGGACCAGAGGAAGAAATAGTGAGGACTGGCATCATAGAAGGGGGTTCAGAGCTATCTAACAAGAGCTATCATTGTGCCCAGCTACTGTTATTGCCAGAGATAAGGCCCTAAATTTGGGAGAGAGCAGGGAAGGAATGCCCTGACCTCCATCCTTGTGCCTTCTGATCTGCTGGTGACTCCCATGAGCTGATCGGTCCCTAAAGCCACCTGCCAGGGTCTGCCTACAAGGTGGAGAATGGATGTGAAGAAGGGGAATGAAGAATTCCTTTGAGCAAGTCACTTCCTCTCTCTAAATTTCAGTTTATCAATGCCTGCCATATTAATAGTGGCCTTGTAATTTTTACCTTCCACTTTCTCTTTTAGAAAACTTCAATCTTACAAAGGACTTATAAGAAAAGTACCACGAACACACAGATATGCTCTTCATCTAGATTCATCAATTGTTAACATCATGTTACTATTTCTCTCTCTTAACACATACACACATATTTTTGCTTAACCATTTGAGAGTTATTCGCCAACATCTTGAGACTTTATTCATAAATACTTAAATAAATATCACCTATAAACAAAAATGTTTCCCTACATAACCCTGATACAATGATCACATGCAGCAAATTTAACATCAATACAATGTTATTATCAATTACAGTCTAATTCATATTTCCCCAAGTTTCTCAATAATATGCTTGGCAGTTGTTTTATTTTTTCTTAGTTAAGGATCACACATTGGATTTTGTTGTCATGTCTCCTTAATCTCCTTTAAACTAAAAAAGTTTTCCAAGGTTTTTCAGTCTTTCATATTAACATTTTTGAGGAATCAAAGTCTAGTTTTGATGGTCAGTTTTTTGTTTTTTGTTTTTTGTTTTTTTTTTTCAGAAAGATCTTAATTTGGATTTGTCTAGTTATTTTTAATGATTAGATTTAATTTAAACAACTTTGGCAATCCTACTGCAGAGGTGTGTCTTTCTCAGTGTATCTGGAGGCACATGATGTCAGAATGTCTCATCATGGGCAATCTTCACTTTGACCACTTGGTTAAGGCACTAGCTGCTAGATTTATTCATTATCTTTTCTCCTTTGTAATTATCACATAATCTATGGGATGATATATGTGAATATATCTTTTCCACCAACATTCTTTCACCCAGTGGGTTTTACAACCATTGAATTTTCTTGCTTTGGCAGATATAGTTTCACAATTATATAATCAGGGGGCCTAGTAAGACTTCTTTGAAAGCTTCTGTTACAATCCTCATTTCTTTTTAAATTAAATGGTTTTTATTCATTTATCTTTTCACTTAAGAAATGTTTATAGAGTGTCCATTATGTACCTTCGCCTTGTGAAATTTTCATCAGTGGCTCCATGGTGGCCTAAACTAGTGTCTTTAGGTTGGATTTTAATCTTATGCTCCAGATCCATACTGGCAACTGCTTTTGTGTCTCTTCACCTTATCATCTATGGATACCTTAAACACAAATGTCCAAATTGTACATCACCTTCAATCTATTCTTATTATGTCCTCTATTCCAGTAAATTGAATCTCTGTTTTCTCAGTGAATCTGTAATAAAAAGGACTCTTATTAACTGAGTGGCCAGCCACCGTAATAGGTCTTTTATGCATGCTACGTGCATTATCTCATTTAATCCTTGAAATAGCCTTGAGAAGTAGGCACCATTTTCTGGAGGACATTGGGTTCTCAGCCTGGATCAACAGCTAGCAAGTTGTTATGGTAGGATTCAAATTCACTTCTCTTGACTTTAAAGTCTTTGCTTAGTGATTAACAACATCACTGGCTTCAAATCCTGGCTCTACCATTGACTATGGGTGATTGGCTAAGTCTCCCTCACTCTCAGTGCCTTGGTTTCCTCCTTCACAAATTAAGAAAAGCAACCTGCCTTGTAGAGCTGTTTTGAGACTTGAACAAGATAAAACTTAAATGCTTGAACAACTCCTAAAAGCACCACAGCACCTCCCAAGCCATAAATCTGGTGTCATCCTAAGCTTCTCCATCCACTCACTGCTTGTTAATTAGTCTCATAAGGGACCTTGTCACCACTGCTGTCATCACCTTAGTTTAGACCATGAGTTGGTAAACCGTGGCCCACAGGCCAAATCCAGCCTCTACCTGTTTGTGTAAATTATGTTTTTTTAAAAATTGAGGTATAATTGACACTGTAAATAATGTTTTTTGTTTTAATACAAACATATTCATTCATTTACGTATTTTCTGTGGCTGCCTTCACCCTACAAAAACGGGGTTAGGGAGTAAGAACAGAGATCACAGGGCCTGCAAAACCTCATGTATTTATTCTCTGGTCCTTTACAGAAAAAGCTTGCCCATTCCTTGTTGCCTGGCGTATTGTAATAGTCTTCTTCCTGGTTTTCAGTTACATCTTATTCATTCGTGAACATACCCTCCCCAGCCCTCTTCCTGGGAGAGGGGAAGTTTCCCCAAAATGTGAATTCAGTCATTCCAGTTTGCTCCTTATAGTGCACTGGCCTCACTCCTAAAAATATCAGCTTCCACCTATGGCTGATCCCCTTACTAGCCTTTCCCTCTGGCCATAATAAATGCTTTATACTCTTTGCAACCTTAGTACATGCTGTTCTTTTTGTCTGAATACCCACCCCTTGCCTTTGTCTTTAATAATAAGCTCAGATTTTACTTTCTCCAAGAAACTGTTTCTGGCTTCCGCAGACTGAACCAATGGCTCTTCTTGAGCAATATTTCAGTTCCACTCTATCCTAATCATGGGGTTAGCTGTCTGCGCCGGACAGTGCTATGGGTTCCTTAAAAGGGCAGGAATGTACTTTTTCCACTTTTGCATGTCCAGTACCCAGTCTGGGATCTGGCCTTTAATGAGTTCCCATAAGGTTGTTACTGCCTGCTGGCATTTCAGCTGGGCTTTGAAGGCTCATATAAAGTGAGAGGGGCGTATAGAAAAAAGGCAGGCCAGGGGAGGTTTCTTGGAGGGGCTGACACCTTGGTTAACTCCTGGAAGATGAGAAGGAGGATAAAGCAAGATAACAAGAGAAAAAAGGCAGTGATGGGACCTGAGAGAGGTGTGTTGGAGAAATGGAAAGCAGAGGAAGGAGACATGTGAGGGAAGGCTAGAAGACAGACTAAAAAGAGAGGCATTTGAGGCATATTTGACAGAGCCTCTTCTGCTGTGCTGAGGTGCATGAACAATGGGAAACCATGAAGCACCAGGGTAGGCAAGCACCGTATTCCATGTTGTAACTGTTTGCATGTCATTCTTCTAGATGTCTTTTAAAGCATTTTCTCTGTTTTTGTTTTAAGTCTACATAATGCCTGGAATATCATAGATTGTCAATAAATACTTTTTCATCATTGAAATATGTGCAAACTCCCCAGTTTTAAAGAAGGGTCCTCGGTACTTAGTATTCTCTTATAAGATAAACATTCATCCTGTCTAAAGTTTTCATAAGTATAAGAACTTCAGTCATAGTTAATCTTAGTTCTTAGATTTTCTACTTGAAAAATTCCCATTAAAACAATGTCTATCCTCTTATGGAAGGTTTGACTCCCTTGGATCACTTTAGTTGACTTTTTTTTGGTCTTTCTCTAACTCTGGGTTTTCTTTGTTAAGGTTTTCAAGAGCACCTGAATCCTTTCCTAATCTGTAAAACCAGAGGCAGATCAGTTTATGTTTTGTGATTTTGGTATTTTCTCCCAACTAAATGCTAAATGGAGCTTGGAGAAATCAAAACTCTTATTTATAAAGCATGCCAGGGATGGTGTCTCACAGGTAGAATGGAGAACTTGTATTAATGATGTCTACAGACTAATTCTGTCATTAGTTCAAGGGCTCAGAGAGCCAGCAGCTTAGTGGTTTGGGGGTGTCAATGAAATTCACTGGATACTGAAAGATTCCTAGACAATTGGATAAAATTGGGATTTAGGGGGACTCCTGCACTCCAGGAAATTTTCCAAGTCTCCACTAAGTTATCCTAAAAAATGAAAAAAAGTCTTCAGTTTCAAAATGAGTGCATTTTCCACCCTTGGATTGGCTTGTTTTGTTCAGTTTTAATTTGAGTGTTTGAGGTTATCATTTCGACGTAACAGCTAAACCCACGGCTTCCTTTCTCGTAAAACCAAAACAAAAAGGCTTTCTATTCAGGTGCCTTCTATATGTATTGAGTGTGAGTGCATACCCGGGATAAAAGCCGGCTATATAAAGTCCTTGATTCTGTGTGGGTTCAAACAGATTTCAAAGCTTCAGGATCTTGAAAGGTTTCACTCTGCTTCCTGAAGACCTGAACACTGCTCCCATAACACCATGGCTTGCTTTGGATTCCGGAGGCATGAGGCTCGGCTGGACCTGCCTTGTAGGACCTGGCCCTGTACTGCCCTGTTTTCTCTGCTTTTCATCCCTGTCTTCTCCAGAGGTGAGTGAGACTTTTGGAACATGAAGGTGGAGGAGGTGTTTCTCCCACCTGGGTTTCATTTCTTTCAGCAGTCAAGGGCAGTGATTTCTAGCAAAGCCAGAAGCAAAAGGCAAAACTCCAGTCTCCAGGCTTCGAGAGCTCTGTATTCCAAGGCGGGCAGAGCACAGCTGGCAGCAGCAAATAAGCAGGGATACAGCTCATAGCAAAGTGTCAGGCATTGAGTAGAGGCTTAATGGGTACATCTGAACTGGTTTGGGAGACATGAGCAATTGCAGACACTTCTATATGACTGAAAGAAAATGCTGTGAAGTTAAGTGAAGAGAGAAAAGATACCGCAGTTCTGAATAATTTGAGCTTGGAATCAGGGCAAGCTCAAGGCTTTTCTTTTTAAAAAACATTAATTGAAGTAAATCATGGGAAGTCTCTTCTCTGCCCAATTCAAGGTTTAAGGTCCTCCAATTCAATTTTATATGCGAATTAGCTAGCTTGAGTAAAATTTAAATCTTCTTTACTCAATTCAAAATTTTAAGGTCTTCTTAATCAACTCTATAAACTAGTTAGCTAATTATTTGAACAATGAAGCAGTTTGAAATTTTAAAACAAAAGAAAAAAAAGGAAGGAAGGAAGAAAGAAAGAAAGCTGTAAGTCTGGCATAAGATACTTAATTACTGCTTGATCTATCTGTGGATTTCTGAGCTCTCAGATAAAATAAACCTCTTTAGACACTGATACCAGGTTTGTTACATGGCATAAAATGATAAGCATTCCCACTGAATTTCAAATTTATCTCTCTCTAGAATTTCTCGCTAAAAAGTCATGTAGTTTGTATAAAGCCAAGAGACGTTTAATGATTTAATTTTTGCTGGATTAGGAATATTCATATACCTTTTATTATTTCACATGTTTTGAACATTAAAGATTAAATAGTTTTAGAAGTATTTAAATTTCCTTTTTAGAGCATTTAATTCAACTTGTAACTGAAAGCCTTCCATAGTGAATACTGGGAAATTGAACATGACCAGGTGGCCAGATTTAGTAGAGATAATTGGGAGCTTCCATGGGGTAGGGCAGGAAACTTGGTCTTCTTTAGGCTTAGAGTCAACACAATAATGACTCAATAGTATCCATTTGGGCAGGATATAATGGCTGCTCCCAAGAGTTTATTAGCCAAAGGCATACATTGGAAAGAGGTGTTATTAGTGGACAAAAAAGCTTAACACAGGGCAGAACTTGATTAAGTGCTGTAATCAGGTTATGGGAGTGCAGAGAATGTTCAGAGGGCATCTCTGATAGACACAGATGAAGATTGAAGAAGGAGATTGTTGTCTAACCAGGGATACTGGATTAACTGTAGCAATGGTGTCTGTCACATTGTCTCATCTGCGAGCAGATGTTGTCCAGAACAGGTTCCTGGGGAAAAGGACTAGCACCTTAATTATAGAGTAATTTATACACAAGAAGGGGTGTCCTAGAATCTTAGGCTGGAGTGATAGGTTAAGATTAGATAATGAAAAATATTGAATGTTATTTACCTTATTTGTTTTCGCAGCACAAATAAAGTAAATACCCCTCAATATCCTTCATTGAAGTGTTAAATAGACATCAAAAAGTTTGAGCTGAATGAGTGACATGGTTCAATCCAAGTTTTGGTATCATGTGTATTATTGGAGAGGGGCTAGCCTAAGGGAGATAATTTGACATGAAGCCGCTGTATTTTAGATGGTGTGAGCTTTTTTTGAATGGAGAGCTAGCTTCCTTTATTCTGTAGAAACTAGAGGGAAAAAGAACACCCCTTGAGGGTGTTCAAGTGAGGAGAGAGGGCAGCGGAAGATGTGGTGTAAGTGGCAGGGGAAGCCCACAAAAGGTAACAGTAGGGATGCCTCCGCCTGGAGAGGAAACGACCCGGTGCCCTCTGCTTTGTGGCTTCCTTCATGGGGCAGCATCCCTCACTCTATGATAATAATGTCAGGAAAGGGGGTGGCTGGTACACTGAGCCAATGTGCAGTTACTTATGCATAATGGAGTTATAAGGCCAGGGAAATGTGGGCAAAATTTTCTTAGGTATGCTTTGTAATATAAGGCAATATTCTGTACCTCAGCCTCCAAAATGTCCTCTACTACTCATAGTTCCTGAACTATAGTTCCTCTAGTTGTATTATAATCTTAGAACGCCAGACTTGGTTATAATACCAAGTCTGATATTATCTGATCTAATCTGCTTTTCCTACATGTAAGGGAAAATGAAGTCCATAGGGGAGGCATGACAAATCATACATTTCATGGTAGAGTCAGGCCTTTTGTTTTTTACATCCATGCTCTTTCTGCTACAACCAGCTGCCTTCAAGAAACTATTTTCCAATGAGAAAACACCTTTACGGAGTGGTGGGAAGATAGCTGAGAGGTGAAGGGAGAGGACGGGGAGAGCGATGGGCTTGTATAAAGGGAAGAGAATAAATGGAAGGTAATGTTGGAGGATGCCCAACAAAGATAAACCTTCTCTGGCTTTTACTGGGGCCTCATGGTGGCTGAGTATGAGTTACTGAGTTCCCTTTGGTTTTTCCACGGTAGGGATGCACGTGGCCCAGCCTGCAGTGGTGCTGGCCAGCAGCCAGGGTGTTGCCAACTTTGTGTGCGAGTATGCGTCTTCAGGAAAAACCGAAGAGGTCCGGGTGACCGTGCTGCGGCAGGTCGGCAGCCAGGTGATTGAAGTCTGCGCCACAACGTACATGGTGGAGAATGACTTGACCTTCCTAGATGATTCCGCTTGCCTTGGCACTTCCAGTGGAAACAAAGTGAACCTCACCATCCAAGGGCTGAGGGCCATGGACACGGGGCTCTATATCTGCAAGGTGGAACTCATGTACCCACCTCCCTACTACATGGGCATGGGCAATGGAACACAGATTTATGTCATTGGTGAGCAAAGTCATATCACTAAGTTGACACCATTTGCACTGCTGTCTTTTTAGCATGAAAATAGTGTTGCTCCTTAATGTCAGGTGGCTCATTTTTAAGATTGTGAAAATTCTCTTTAAAAGTTCTCTGGCATACTATATGGTAGACTTTTTTTTTCTTTTTTTTTAAGTATGGATCGCAACTCACACAGCATTCTGACTATAGAATAAAATGGGTTGGAGAAGGTCATTTTTCTATTGACAGGTTGGGGCACTCACTCTGGAATGATAACTAGCACCGAGGTTGCCCTCAAGCCTCTGATATAACACCGCTGGGGAGGTACCTCTAAATAGTTGGACTTACCAGGGGCCTAGCAATATTATCAAGATGTGGGAGCTCAAATTTCTTCATTTTTCATCAGTGGGGAAGTAGGGCCTTAAAGTTTAAAGAGTGTCTCAGGGAGGTTCTGCTTTGTTTTCTGTTGCAGATCCAGAACCATGCCCAGATTCCGATTTCCTCCTCTGGATCCTTGCAGCAGTTAGTTCGGGGTTATTTTTTTACAGCTTCCTCATCACAGCTGTTTCTTTGAGCAAAATGGTGAGTGGGATGCTGACAATGCACCATTTTTTGGAGAGGATACCTTTAGTGGTGACGACTGACCAGATGACACTTTTGAGTTTAGTTTCTTTGAGATGAAGCTATAAATGAGGAAGGGGAAGGACATTGGTAAAGAACACACTAGAACCCATGGCACTGGCCTTTGAGGTTATGAGATGACTGATATTTTAAATGAGTGTGTTTGACATTGAATGTTTGTGTGCTTCTTACCAGGGTTTCAGTTTGAGTAACCATTTGAATAACATGGGGCAGCTGTTTTGCTCTTTCTCTTCACGGCGTTTGTGCTTATGTTAATAACCCTGACATTCAAGGTTAGGTTGGGCAAAATGCTGCTAGAGAAGACCATCCATCTGGGTAGATTTTATTCTCTCTCTTAATGTCTCTCTACTTCATCAGGAAGCTATCTCTCAGTGCTCCCCAACTTGTGTCTTCCTTGTCCACCCTGTAACTAGCCACATAACACCTATCCAGGGCTCCCCACCACCTAGTCAGCTTGACTGGGAAGTTTTGACCTCCCCTCCAACCCAGTAAAAGAGAACCTCAGTTTTTATTTGTTACAGCTATTGGTGGAAGAGAAGGAGGTATGGAATCTGGCCTCCTATCAAGATTTCTTTTTGACAGTCATTTTCAGCCACCTCTGCTTAAGGCCGGTGTCATCATAAACTTCTCTCTCTCTTCGCTTCCCCCTTCCTCCTCCCTCCTTCCCTCCCACCCCTATTCTCTTTTTCTCTTTGCCTTCCTCTCTCTCTGCTTCCCTCTCCCCACCCTAAGAACCTGTTCTGTTGCTGTAGCTTCTTCCAACCTCATTTGCTACAAAGTGCCACACAGACTAGTATGCTAGATCTCAATTTATGGAGGTGATAAAAACTGGGAACTGATGTGGACAGAGAAAAAGTAATAAAGAGTATATGAGGAGAGGAGATGAAAAATACAGCTCTCAAACAGGATAACTAAAGTTTATTATCTTATCACACTCATCCCTCCACAGACAACATCCAGTCACCAGAAGCATTTGGGTTTTTATTTATTTATTTTTTCTGAAGCTTTCTCAAAGACTTTTCCTTCTATCTTCCAATCAGGGGTAATGATTGATATTTTACATCTATAGCACAGAGTTATTTATCAAAAAATGAATTTTAATAGCTAAACCAAGAAAATCTGGGGCTTATAATTCTGTATGTTGTGAACATTCATTTTTCAACAGGGGAGGGATCCAATGGTTGTCGAGTCCTATTATGGTTAGAAGTGGCTTCTGTATCCCTCAAAAATAATTACTGTTTCTTTTTTGTGTTTGGCAGATAAAGAAAAGAAGCCCTCTTACTACAGGGGTCTATGTGAAAATGCCTCCAACTGAGCCAGAATGTGAAAAGCAATTTCAGCCTTATTTTATTCCCATCAATTGAGAGACTATACAGAAGAAAGACAATTTTCCAATTTCTAAAAGCTGAGGCAATTCTATCTTTTTGCTATCCAGTTATTTTCATTTGTTTGTATACTTTGGGGGAGATTAATCTCTCTTTAATGTAAAGCTGGATGCAGAACTCAAATTAAGTATACTACAATTTAAAGCAAAGGCGCAGAAAAACAGAGCCAGGGTGTTCCTGTCACATTGGACTCAACTTTAGTAAAAGCATCACTTGGGAGTAATATGCAGATGCAGCATTATGATGTGGAATCAAGGAAATAAGTTAGAGGATGGTACAGTCCTGGGAAAGCGAAGGAAGGGAGTAAGGATGAGGGTGATATTGTGTACACCTTGTATTTACATGTGAGAAGTTTCTAGCTGCAATGATATTTTCAAGTTAAATTTTTTTTATGCTGTATTATTTTTCTTAACAAGTGTATAATTAAATGACTAGTTTAAAAATACTCACATGGCTATATTTTAGCCAGTGATTCCAAGGGTTGTATTGTACCAATATGTATTTTTTATTTGATAGTATTGTGCATGGGGCCACATGTCCTTTTGTGTACTTGCTGATAGTTTGAATATAAACACTATATGACAGTGTCTTTCCACCATGGGTTCGGGGAAGTTGGGAAAGGCTCAGGACACTAATACACCAGGTAAAATATAAACTCACATGCTAACTGGCTTGGAAACTGGATGAGGTCCTAGCAGATCCTTGCAGACATATTGGGCTGAATTGGTGTTGACATGTGCTTTGGGCTTTTATGCCAGCTCCTTTAGATGGTTTGCAAGGAAACCAAAGTTAGTGGTAATTGAGTTAACTTGATAGAACACCACTGTCAAGAAAATGGCTCATTCCCAGAGTCCTGTGCTTGTGAACTTCAAGGAAGCTCTAGTTACATGGGGCCCCAGTTCCTTATGCATCGTTAATGCCACAAACAGAAAAAAGAAGCAGGTAGCAGAACGGGGTGCATTAAGGTTTCTGAAAGCTAACACTGTTGGTGTTTTTAAACTCAATATTTTCCATGAAAATGCAACAACATGTATAATATTTTTAATTAAATAAAATCTGTGGTCATTTTCCGAAGTTGTTATTTTCCTTGTATTTGAGTATTGTGTTTAAGTTTGCTTTTGATTGATTCATTCAGCAGTAGGTGGGGTCTCCAATTTTAGAGATATTGGGAACACAATGAAAAAACCCAAAAGGGCAGATAATACTTCATGAGTTAGCTGTCTATCAGCCTACTACCTGTGAGCCGTTCTTGGAAGAATCAGTCTCTGTGCTTTTGATTTCTTCACAGTTATTTTAATTAGAAAGTGGGCTACCACAGGTATAGCAGTCTTTAATAAATCACACAGCACTCTCTTTAGTATAGGTTGTTCACCTCCTCTTTCTTATCCACAGCTCTCTCAGCTCATCTCTGCCACCCTGCAGTTACCATGGCAACTCCAGTGTTGTGAACTGCGTCTCTTGCGGCCATTTTGATCTGTCCCATGGCTAATAGAGCTTTTCGCTGTAGCTTCCAAATGGACTATTTCATGTATGCAGAGAAAACATACCCTTGATCGCTTCTTGGCCTTTTGGCTAAGATCACACGAAAATATACCCTTGGTCCTGTGTTACTATCAGCTGACAGGTTTGGCCCACCGAGCCCTCTGTGGTTCTTGGTTAACCAATTGTAGCTTCAGCCTGCTTGGTTTCCACACAAGGTTTCTCATTCTTGACCTCCACATCCTGTTATTGTCTTGTGAAATGTTTCTCAGTGTGGCCAGAGACCACTTGTAACTAAATCAACTTGCTAAAAATGCTGATTCAACTGCTTGACTTTAGATGCACTGAATCAGAATCTTTTAGGCAATGGAGCCAAGAGTTTGCTTTTCCAATGACTCTCAGTGCTTCTTATACCCATCCAGTTCTAAGAACCACTGCTTAGGCATCTCTCTCCTCTTGCTTACTTAGAGCTCTCTCTCTCTCTCTCTCTCTCTCTTTTTTTCCAGCAAGTGCTAACAAACAAATGAGACAGCACATAATGAACATTCCATAAAGATTTGCTAAATAAAAGTGAATAGGTCTCTCAATAGATGGTATAGCAGTTACCTATAATGAGTTCCTACTGTGTTGAAGATTGTACCTCTGGCTCCCTTGGCCTTTGGTTGGAAGCCATGAAGAAACACCCAGTTTAGGAGCCCCAATGGATAGTATGATGCCATTGCTACTCCTCCAAATGTATTTAGAGAGATCATTCTTTTCCATAATTGATGCCTTATCTAAATGACAGAAAGAGCCTTAGATAAGGGACTTCTCAGGTATATTTCAGATACAATTAGATGATGTTCTACTTTATATAAGCTTAGTAGTTCCTCTACTATTATGTGAAATTCTACTATTAGCTATTCACTGAGTTGAACATTGCATTCTTCACTCAGTCTCAATCTTTAAAAAATAAAGTACTCCTTAGCTCAAAAATTTCTGCTATGGCAAAATAAATGGGCAAGAAAGAATGTTACCTGAGGTTCCCCTGAAAGACAAGAAAGAAAATATGGGCTGAGGGCACCTGGCCACTAGCTGACTCTTCTAATCCCCATTTTGTTTATAAGCATAGATTGGCAGGTCTTTTGCCTGCAAAACTCAGGGAATCATTGCCCCCAAATCTGAGGACCAACAGCCTCATGGCACTCCAACTGTCATCACTATCTCCATGTCTGTGATCAGGGTCCTAGGAAGACCCAAAGAATCTGCTCACCTAAATGGGGCATAGTCTACCATGGAGGGGGAGCCTGGCCACTACCACCTTTCTCACTGGAACCACTGGTCCCAGGTAGGAATGTGGATCACAAGAGCAGCAGGACAGAGCTAACTGGCTCAGACCCGCCTCCTTCTACTTCCCAGCAGAAACCTCTGCTCATCTTCCTTTTCCTTCCAACATGGTACTCTTATTGCTGCTACTTCCTGTTTCCATATTTTTCATCCCCAATTATTTTTTGGGGGATTATTTTTATATCCACTGGGACTAATCTCAAACTGAGCCTCCTCCATCAGGTTCGCTGGCATTTCAAGCCCATGCGGATTTTTCACCTTCTGTTTTGCAACTATACTTAGTTTCATCTCTAATAACTTCAAATGTGTATGTCTTTTCCTCCTTGCTTGAGTGGAAGCTTCTCCAACATAGGAATCATCACAGCTTTGCACACAATAGATGCTCAAATAAATGTTCTGAAGATTTGAGGAACTAGGACATTTGGGATTATGGGAAGGATAACTGTCTTTTTTGCAGAACATTGCTGCATTTTCTTATATGGCCTCAGCCTAATATCTTTTCCCTTTGGCCAGCACAACTCTGTGCAAGTCAATCTATGTCTTGGCTTAAACTTTTAAGATTTTGGAATGTGATCCCCAACTGGCTTTTCACATTCTCCTTTTATTTCAATCCAATCTTGCAATCTTTTTCCTTTTTCTTTTTCTTTTTCTTTTTCTTTTTTTAGTATAAAGGCAAAAATGCTCATTTTTTAAATTCTCTCTTTTGAACTGTGGGTTTGTTGCTAAAACCGACTATATTTTTATACCAAGTCTGAGCCTTCTTCCATTCCCACAGTTGAGACACAGTTAATTTATTTGGAATTGAACTTGTAAAACGTGATGTCACTGTGCTGTTAATTGGAGCAAAGCCAGTTAAGAAAGTTATTGTTTTGGGAGATCTCAAAACAAAGCAGAAAATGACTTTCACTGGAAAGTTATTCCTAGCACTTCACTTCTTTTTTGCACCTGTTTACAGTGATGACTCAGGTGCCTTCAAGGTATTGTTTCATTTTACACATTTCTTTTTTATTCAGAAAAATGATACAGCTTATAGATGTACAGGGGAAAAAGGTTCTTTTCTTCCTCTATTATGTGTCCTTGGCTATAGGCAGGGATAGGGGTTTGTAGATTCAGCCAAAACCAAAAAAAAAAAAACCAAAACAAAACACCTCCACCCCCAAACCAGGATGACTTATGTTTGACCCGACAATCATATCAAGAGGAAAGTTTATTCCTCTATTGCGGTGATAATAAAATGTGCCCTGGAGACCCCTTCCCAGGAGTTTCTGGGCAGGAACAACCTAAGACTTTCGCCACTGTGTCAGTTCTAACACAATCTCATTGTCATTACTGGGTACGTGTGGGATTGACACTTACTTCGTATCCCTGGGGTTAATGGATCTTACAAAAGGGGCAGCTATTAATCTTCTAAAAATTTTTCTTAGCAGAATTCAGCGTTCTCTGGTCTATTTGGTAAGGAATCTGACATTCAGCCCCTTCTTGGGAATCATTGCTTTCATGATCATTCTATGATTGTTGTTCTTTCATTTATTATGTACAGTAATTACCTGGAGCACTTGGGAGAAATGCAGGTTGAGTTGCATCAGACCCAGAGCTTCTCATTTGTAAGACTGGAGGCAGGGCCTAAAGAATTTAGTTTTTCAATGAGTCTTTGGGTCATATTTTCAGAAGCCCTGATCTAACTCAGGATCCTACCATCATAGACAATTAGGACTGGAGAAGGAATCTTGGAAATTATTTTAAAAGAAAACGAGGCTCAGAGACATTAGGAAACTTGTCCAAGGTCACAGGAGGAGGCAGGATTTGAACCGTGCTGAGAGGCCAGGTCTGTTGATTTTCATATCAGGGCTCTGCAGTGAGTGACACTAGGAACTTTTCTGCCCAGGAGCTGTTCTTTTCAGGCTGCTTTTCATCCCACCTCCATCCCAGATGTTCTGCTAAGCCTCCGTGTGATCATTACCATGGTTTCTGGCCTGACATTGGCTTCATCGTTTCTGTCTTTCCCTGAATCTCAGGTGACTCAAACTGTCCTCAGCCATCCAACAGAAGAATGTTACAGAAGAAAACACAAAACAACCACTGCAATAGTCAGCCACTGCGATGCCTGCAGGACATTGAGAAATGTTCCAAATTCTGCTGGAATTCATGTAACAACCCAGGGAAAGGATGCATGCTCTTTTTATCATACACGGTCAGGTTACCATGGCAACTAACGGTGTTATAAAAACACAGTAGTCACACGAAATGATATAATTTACTTGACCAACAGCAAAAACAAAAGGGAGGCTCCCTCTGGGAAGAATTGTAAGAAATAGATCTCATGAGGTGATTTCAAATTTTAGAAAGCAATGCAAACAATTTCTCACATATAGCACTTTTTCTTAGGATGTTTCCTTTTTCTTCTTGCTTCACCTTGACATTTAGTCCATCTTGCAGTCATCCCAGAATTAGCTTATTTTCCTCACCTTGTTGAAAATGAGTCTTGCTTTCCTTCTTTGTAGTTAATTTGTGACTCAGACATAGTCTCTTGTCTCCTGTGAACATTTTTTATTCTTTATTTTTTTGCTTTCAGCATATTAAAGTTATCTAACTATGACTGGACTTTAAGGACAGAAAGCTCAGATCCATGAAAGAAGACCAGCATTCTCTGGTACTCTTTTCCCATTTAGGAAGCTGTCATTTTGATACAATTTCTTGAGCTGCTTATTCTCAATGAAGTGGGAAAGGAAACCAACTTGTGAAGCCTTTAACATTTCATGGAAGTACTTAGCTAAAGCGAGTCTCACAATAACCCTACAGAAGAGGTACTGCCATCATCCTCATTTTATAGATGAGGAAACTAAGTTTCTGAGAGGTCTTATTACTCTCCCAAAGCCATACAGCTAGTAAGTAGCAGAGTTAGAATTAGAACTGATGGTGAATTCCAAAGCCCACATTCTTTTCAAATGATCATGTCTAAATTCTGGGAGCTACCTGCCAAAGGGAAAGGGGAAAATGGAAAGTACTAGAGAAGTAAAGCATGTATCATGGGGCTTGCAAATGGGTATCAGAAGAAGCAAATAATCTTTGGACAATTTTTTTAAGTGTAGAAACTGTTTATTAACAGAAAAGGCTTATGGATTATTTCTTCTTGGCCATACCTGCAGTGTGGCCCAGGTGGCCTGTGGTATCGGTTGCTGGCCTTGAACATGAAGACCCCAGAAGTGGTGCAGCCCTCTGTGGGCCCACATTTTCTTCAGCCACTCCAGGTCTTCACAAAGCTTGTTGTCCAGACTACTGGCCAGGACCTGGCTGTATTTTCAATTCTTCATGTCCTTCTGTCTGTTCAAGAACCAGACTGAAATCTTGTACTGGCATGGATTCTGCATAATGGTCATCATGTATTCAACCTCATTCTCAGTGGGCTCTCCTGCCCACTTGGTGAGGCTGACGTCTGCTTTCCTCAACACCACACTCTTAATTGCAATGATGGCAAAGGCTATTTTCTATCGCCCATTGATATTAGTGATCAGTACTTGCAAAATGTGCTGGAACTTCTCAGGAATCACCAGAGACGTGGCAGCAGTGGCCATGTGAAAGAGAGCTGGACAAATGTTTGGAAAGTTTTTTTGAAGATGCTCATGCTAAGGTTACCTCCAGCAGCTGAGAGATGTAACCAGAGAAAGAGTGAAATAGGAAGGTGAAGACATGTAGCAGTGGACCAGTGGTTTCCATGTGCACTGTTAGTGGTAGCTGTTTCCTACTCACTGGTGCTCAAGTCAGTGCAGCAACATGGCTTCTCTGTAGAGATGGGGGAAAATGGAAACCGTTGATACAGCCAGTGACAAGCTTTGATTTTCATATAACCTTTAGTGTGTTCCCTGAAAATGGGATCATTTCCTAACCAGAATAGGCTGGAGGTAATAAAAAGTAATGACCAGTGAAAGACAATGGGAGTTACCTTGCATATATATATATATATATATATATATATATATATAGATATATATATATCTATATATATATATATCTGTGGCCCTTGGGATGGGGCTAGTTTGTAAAAGAAAAATAATCAGCCTAGAGCAGCAGGTGAGGGGGAGGTGGGGGTAAAGAGAAGGAAGAGTTTGAGGTGGGGTTCACGGTTGCTGGAAAATAGAAACGAGTCCTTTTGAGGAAAAAAAAAAGGGGAAAAAGCAGAAGTCAGAGGCCTGAAGGTCTCCCGATGTCCTATAAAAATAAATAAATTGGACCAGTATTCAGTGAACAAAATTATCAAACAAGGCTCAATGCCACATAGAAGATTGAAGACTGAGAGAAGCACAGGTCTGAACCAGGAAGCCAACCAGCTGAGACTGTGATGGAGGTAGCTGCACAGAAACAATTTGTAGCAGAAATCAAGGCATGGAAATATCTGGAGCCAAAACACAAAACCTCCCCTTCTAGGAATGGGCATTAAAGGCAGTGGTTCCACTCTGGGTGGGTGGTAGTGCAGGCACGTATGTGTGGTGTGGAGGTGGGCACTATGCAGGGGTGAAAGCTGATTTGGAGGGGAGTACTGTCGGGGAGCATCACAAAGGAACTGCTGGGTGCTTTAGGCCTATGCAGAGCGGACCAGCATGGACTGCACTTGTGCGAATTTGAATGTTTACAGTGCTTGTGGTTTGTGCTTGAAAGGGTGATTCATGGAGGGCACGATAGCTGTGTCCAAGATGTGAAGGGCTATCATATGAAAGAGGAAAGAGGCTTTGTGGGTTTCCTGGAGCACTCAGCCCTAGTGTTCCATGGGAGAACATGATAGAAAGGGAATTAGCATGATTTTTCTTCCTATATCTAGACTTGAGTTCAGAGCCGGGGAGAATGCATTTTATTTGGTGATAATTGCAGATTGGCTTGTGGCAGGCCTGCTGGATTCTCAACATCAGCTGGTGTGGAAGGGAAAGAATCAGGAGACTGGGTGGGGCTCAGGACTGGGAAAATGGCCCTGATTGAAGGATCGACTCCTGCTGGGCAGGCGGTACTCCTGTGGACAGCACCTGAGACTTGCGCTGGGTTCAGGTTCCATTAAGGCAGGAATAACTGTCCAAGGGAGGGCTAACCTGGCAGACAGGCGCGGTAGCAGAAAATGATGTGACAGAAAATACCCAGAGTCAGATGGCTATTGATGTTCAGGTGTGTTAGCTGTTTCGCATGAAGACTCCTTCAGATATTTGTGAGTACAGAGAATAGGATCTCATGCTTGCGGGAGGCTACAAAGGGTGTTGGGGGAATTGGCATGCAGGGTAAGTAAACTGAGGCCAAAGTCCAGTTGAACTTCGTAAGCTGAGGACTACATTCTTCTTGAGACCTTGCCTGGAGATACTGCCATCGACTGGGTCTGTGATTAACCACTAGGCCACTGATCCTGGGAAGAACCTCAGAATCCTTTTCAACACCGTTCTCTAGGGAATCACAGAGAGTCATCACAGATGGTATTCAAGATGTCATTGATAACCTCAGGGTTTTTAACCACTTCTACCTTTTCCAAGACTCAGCTCAAATGTCCCTTCCTCTGTAAACCTTTTCTAAATTAAACCCTCATGCATGGTTACTCTTACTGCATTTGATTCTTCTCTCTTTCAGCTCTTTACCCCTCTACAGTATCAATATTTGTTTGTGGTCCTTTATCTTCTCTCAGTGGAGCTCAGTGGGGACAATGGAAGAGTCTTTTTCATATCTATCTACCAAGCCATTATATTGGGAGGCAGTATTTCTATTTTTGTTAGATAACTTGGACAAGATCTTGTTACAAGAAGTGCTAGAGATAAATTCAAATTCAAGTCAGTCTTTTGTTTAAACCCTTGCTCTTTTCCTTAAATCCTGCCCTCCGTGGTGTGCCCTTCAGCATGTTGGCACGGGGTTAGTTAGGAGAACAAGGCTGCATTTGTGAACATTCACAGACATCAAAGAAATTTCATGACTGCTCTGAAAGTGGCGTCCCAGCTCCACCCTCAGAAACTTCCATCTTCTGTGGTGCATTATATAAACCGAGATCAAACTAGTCGTGATGAATCCATCTTTTGACAACCATCATAACACTACTGCCTTTATTCAGCTGTGGCTGAACTATTTCTGTCTAACTTGGCTGCCTAACCTATAAACTTTTTCAAATCAGATGTCTTTATGCCTACAGAAACTGAGAGAATTATTTTATAATCACACTCGCTGGAAAAAAATAAGTCAATGGAAATTTTTAATAAAAAATGTGGTAAAAACACAATTTTAAGTCACGAATTGGAAAACATGCAGCAAAATCTTTATCCACTAAACTACTCAGTATTCTGCGACCATCTGTGGAAATTTGTAGATATTAAATTAGATATAGGCTGGTTTTTCTATTTGTAGAACATAACAGAAACCTAATTGAAAACCACATAGCAACATTATAAAACCAAATGTGATGTTTATTCCCTTCAAGGTCAAAATGCATATGCAAATGTAAAGAAAATTACTTGCTTTGTCCCTGAACAAAAGACCTCTGTTAATGTTCTTATTAAATATTGCATGTTTCTAAAAGACAGATAGTGAAGAAAGTAATTGTAATCATTCACTCCAAGAATCTAAATTATATTAAAAAGTGATGATAATAGAGATGTATCATATACTAGACTAGTCTAACTTTGCTTATATGCTATTGTTTGACTGCTTTCCGTGCATAGGCTTGTAAGTCTCGTTTGGCAAAAGAGCATATCAATATATATTGGCCTGAGGGCAGGAGTCTGGCTAAGGTACCACCAGAGGTCATGTGAAGTGAGGTACCAGATCAGCACTTTGGAACCCTGTTCCCAGGGAAACTTCTATGGAGCTCTGAAAGTGAATTGTCAAAGAGAGGGGACCTGTAATCCTTGTCAGAGCTAGGAGACCTGGTTCTGCTCTTCGTTCTGCCCCAGCAGGCTCACAATTGCCTGAAGCCATTTCTGGTTTAGTCACTGATTTATAGCCACTGGGTCTCTTGGATGATTGCTCCAGCCCAAGCTGAACTCTTGGACTAATTCTTATGTTGTTTTGTAAAGATGTAATCTGTCATTGTTTAACCATCATAATGAAGTTTTCATGCATTACTGTTACTAAGTCCCCAGCACATACTGGATTCTGTGAGGGACTTTTACTTTATAGGTGCAGTCTGAGGTAGTGGTTAAAGCATGACATTTACAGCAAGGAGACTGAGATTTATCCTGCTCAATACTTTAGGTCTCCGTTTCCTCATCTGTACAATGAATTGCAGATTAAGTGAATTAGTGTATATAAAGTGCTTAGAATGGCCTGCCATAAGGTGAACAATGTATTCTGTTGTAATATATGTAGTAAGTTCTGTATGTTACTACAGAATATTTTTATTATTTCTTTGTGAACCCTTCATACAGACCCTTGGTACAATTCTACATTTTTCCTGCTGCCTTTATTTTTTTCACCTTTCCCTCCTGCCCCTCCCTCCATTTCTTCTTCAGCAATTCTTTGTTAGGCAAATAGAACTTTTGTAATAAGATTAATACAGGTTAAAATGGAGATATGCATTTTTGCTGGCTAATTGAATTCACTGTATCAGCTGGTAATTCTCCCAATCTATTATTTCTTCTCTCCTGCTCCCTTCTGCGGTAGCAAAGCTGACCTGAAGAGACCATATCACCTGCCTTCCTTGCCCTCTGGTAATCTACCAGTGGAAGGCACCAGCAGGAGATGGGAATGATGAGAACGTGATTGGGGTAGTTTTCCAGTACCCACCTTGCACCATTCATAGCTATTACAAAATTATTGACTATATTCCCTATTCTGTAATTTGTATCCCTATACTGGGTAAGTAAACTGACTATTCCGTAACTGCCAATTTGTACTTCTTAATCCCTTCATCAAGAATTTTCACAAACATTGCAGTGTACTTATAGTATTAATAAAGAAGGATAGAATAAATGTATTAAAAAAGAAGGTAACTGGACTATTTCTTCCAGTCACCTTTGTTTTGACACAGAATTTAGGGTAATAGCAGTGTTGTTCCCTGACTACGGCTCTGGTTGGGTGGCTTCTCCTCATTTCCTGCTTTCACTGAGCTCTATCACTATATTTTGCCCTTCTCTTTCAGGCTTAGGGAAAGGAAAACATTTCTACTCTTGCTGGTCACTGGGGATCTCAGTATCCACTGTTTTCCCTTAACTTTGTCCACACCTCTGTAAGTAGTTCCTTAAGTCTCCTCAGCGGAAGCACTTGCAATGAATTGTTTGGGGCTGAGTTTCTGATGCACTGCACATCCTTGGACATGCCCTCTGTGCCTCAGGGTCTTCATTTCCTTCTCTGTAACATAAGGGAATTGATCAGACTTGCTACGCTCCAAGGTTCCTTCTAGGTCTGAGATCCTATGGAGTTGTCATTAGAATTCAGAGTTACCTTGATAAGCTGCAGAGATTTTCAGATTAAATCAGATGAATTTCAATGAAGACCAACTCTAGAGAACTGCCCTTGGGGAGGAAAAACAAATTATAGTAATGCAGGGGATAAAGGCAGTGGTGTGTGAGTACCTCAACAAAAGACTCAGGGATGGGTAAACTGTTCATACTGTTGCTTGAATTGAATAAATCTGGGGGACATACACAGAGCATGCATGATCTGCAAGAAGTGCAAGGCCATCCCTGGAATTGCTTGTTACCACATAACACCAGGCCTGGGTGATGTGATTTAATTCCGATCTGTAACTTAAAAATGGGTATTTAAGAGAAAAGAAGCCCAAAGTTATATTGGAAATGAAATATGGCTTTTAAAAGGTCATTTTCCCCCCCTTCCTCTCTTCCTCCCTTTCTCAAGAGCCTGAAGGTGGAATTAGAGAGCAGTCCTCATCCTTATGAAAGAACATCTCGAGCCTCTGTGTCCTGTAAGTGAACTATGTTGAGCAAGTTGCATTTTGGCTAATTATACGCGTAATCCTGGATTTAAATTCTGATGGTCAGGGGTTTAGAGGTTGTTAATGGGTTTGTCACTCATGGTGTTAGGGTTTTGGAAACATATTCTTTTCACTCTGCTCATTTTTTTTTTTTCCTGGTACTGAGCAGATAGGCAAACAGTAGGTTTTCAATGACTGTCTCTGGTAGAACAAGTTCCTGATTGAAAATGAAAATGGGAGTTAAGAGCACCATTGAAAGCTTAAGATTAACATAAAGAGCAAACATCAAAGGCTTATAGAATATTTACTTACTAAGTATGAACCTACAATGTACTTCCCAGGAAATGATATAAGAATAAGCTGTATTCTGGAATTCTGCATATTTTAAGAATAAATCTCAACTACAAAATTCCATTTACAAAGTCCCTCAAGTGCCTGGAAGGAGACCAGGCCTGTGGCCCAATCCAGAGGAGGAGCTGGGTAGAGGGGGAGGGGCGTGTGAATACACGCCTCCTTGGTGGATGAATTAGGGAGGCAGAGTATGTCACTTACAGAAGGACAACCAAGCGCTGTGTCTATGTATTCTCCAAATGAAACAGAGGGTCCTTATGACTTTGAGTAAATTTAGTTTTAAATCCTAGCTCTAGAAATAGTATATCTCTCCCTGTCTATACCCCTCAGATACCTAGCTCTTCTCCCCAGATAGATCAGCAATCCCTGAGTCGGCAAAAGACAGTAGCCCAGCCCTGACCAATGGACACAGGGTTTGGACCTCTGGCAGACTTAAGATAACGTCTTGACCTAAGCTCTATTTCAGTTCCTGGGCCCTGAAGTGAAACCACCCCCAGGCTACTTTCCCATGAGACCGACAGAAGGATGCTGGAAAAAACCTCAGTGTTGTCCTCAAGACCTGAAGAAATTATTCATTAGCTTTAACTCACTTCTGACCAATAAGGTCCCAGCACCATCCCAAACTTCTACCCCACGGTGTCTTGTGATTTTGCCCGAAATAATCTGAAACCTACATGCCGTCAGGGAGTTCGGGCTTTTGAATATTTGCTTCCATTCTCCTGGGTGGCACCATTTATAATAAAATAGCCAATATTTCTCCACTGCAATTTTTGGTGTTTTGTGTTTGGCTCCTCTAGTGTGGAGTGGACAAACTCTTTCTGTTCTGTAATATAAACTTGTTTTCAAAGCAGATATCCAGTCATTTTAATTAGAAGAGGACCATTTGAATATGTTTTCCACATTTTGATGTTAAACCCTTTAAGTTCCTTTCGGATGATAAAGACTTGAGTGTAGTGCTTGTTTCTAAAGCAAGCCTTTTAAAATTGCTATTTTGGTAATATGATTGGTTCAAAGGAGAAACTGGAAAGGTAATAGATTCTAGAGAGGAAATATTGCTGGATAACAAATAAAGACAGGAGTCCCAGGCCCATCATTAATTAGCTACCAGTTTCATGCAAGTCATTTAAGCACTGGGCCTGAATTTTCTCAATACCTTCCATTTGAGAACACCTTTCTATTTTAAAAGTATTTGCATTTACATTGCTGAAATGCAGTAGTCAAAGAAAATGGTAGTTCCTTTGACCATAATAACTTCCCTAAGAAGTAAGTAATGCCAGACTGATCACAATTTACAGATGATAAGGTCAAGGTTTAGGGATGATAATTTACTTGGTTGAGAAACAGTCCCAGAACTTTTTATAGGATGCTTTTACTTGTTCACTCTATTTTCAACTTCATTATTGTGGTACTATTTCTATGACATAGTTGATAAAGAACATAAATATTAATATAATTATTGTCCTATAAGTTTTAAAACAAGCAAGTAAAATTTATTCAACACGTGTTCTATTCCTAGTTCCTTCTTGATAGAATGTTAATCTTTATTATTGAATGAAAAGAAAGTCATGTGATTTTTAATAGATGCCCATCTCTCCTCCTCCTCACACCCCCAAACCTCAAAGCTTGCTTTCTGGAAAGAACTCAATACGTAAGCTACACAACAAATTAGACTCGAGACCGCACACTTGGAACAGTCAGTATGGGTTTGGTGAGGTGTGCTAATCAAGAGAGGAAAGGAGCACAATTCATTTCTGAATTGGTTATCAAATTCTTCTTGTAAGTGACAGGATTGAAACTGCCAATTGGCTTTGCAACCTGCTGAGTCCATATTTCTACATCTGTGAAAGCTCAGCAAATGAGCCCTTCTCAGCAAAGCAAGAGGGTTTCGACAGCTAGAAATTTGATGAGGTGTTGCACCCTGTGGCCAACCATTTCTCAAGAGACCTCTTTCTGTTTCACCTATTGAATTCCTTTGTGATTGACAGACAGCTTCACTCATTACTCAAATTTTCCTTTATGTTATCTCCTTAGCAAATCTGGCCACCACAGTACTTTTAAAAATTACAGTCACCTTATTATTATGGAATCATTCAACACTAGAGCTTGAAGGGACTCAGGAAGTCACTAAGTTAAAATCTCTTCTCCCAAGAGTTGCCATTCAGCTTTCTCATCTTGAATCCTTATCAGGTAGACCCAACAATCCTTCTCTTCATCACAGTTGAAATATTCCATCAGGAAGTGCTCTCCAATTTCTTTCCATACCGCCATTCAAAGTCTTTGGCTACCTTCACTACAAAATGATGACTTCAATGTGCAGATGTTTTATTAAAAATTATGGTAAAAAAACTATTCATTTTATTGGAGCCAGAGGATTTGTTTCACCATTTTTTAGTATTATAAGATGAACAGAAGCAGTATTCTATCTTCTATAAGGTCAGAGGCATCAGGTGAAGGTCTATCAGTGTTTAAGCAATAAAATATTTAACTTTGTCCACCTGGACTCAATCTTGGAATAGTCTTCTATTCTTTTGGTAACTACACTTTCTATAAAGATGTTCTGAGGGGTATGATGTGTTTAATATTTGTAGGGGTAAAAAGAGCATTAAGAAAAAAATGGTATATGCCTAATTTTTTTCTTCTGGGTATTTTCTTTCCTTCCAGACATTATAATTCTGTTTCCAAGACACATTTCTAATAAGAGAATAGCTACAGCTACATGAATAAACACATGGTCTGTCTGAAAGAGCACCATTCAGACTACTGAAAACAGAAGCAAGTTAAAAAATAGGTGTGTAGAACCAGTAGGATGACATTTTGCCACTTAATGAATTGCAAGTAGATGTGAGAGTTTTTTTTTTTTTCCCTTAAAGGACACATATCCTGAACTTGGCCCATTTATCACAAATTAACAAAATGTCTTCAAATTCACAATTTAGAGAAAAGCTTCTAATTCAGTTGTGTATGCACATGTATTTGAGAGACCCGTCATATGATTTGATGTTTTTTCTCATTTAAAGACTCACTCATTATTGGATATACTTAATGCTTTTGCTGGGCTGGGGTTGGGCAAGTGGGGAATTTATTTAGCATCCCCTTATTGTCAACATATTGTGCCATAACATCATTCTACACACATGGAATTTACTCATCATTTTCTTAGAACATTAGAAAGTAGGAGGTGTTGTTCATTAGAGAAAATTAATAGTAATTATAAGCTTCCTAAGGTGAAGCCCATGCCTTTTATTTCCGCTGTATTTCCTATAGTGCCTAGCACAGTGGTAACAGAGCATGTACTGAATAATGCTTAATAAGGACATGTCGCACAACCATATTCTTGGTAACTTCCTAAGAAGCTTGCACAGAATCCTGTCATCAGCCATTAAATTAAGGCACCTTTGGGACTGGGAAGGGTGAAGGAAAGCACAGGCATGCAATCTTGTAGAAGGAAGGGAAGTACTGAGATGGGGCTTAGTGGAGTGAGGATGTTGAGGGACTAAACGAAAGGTCATTTGGTAACATGAGGCTACTTAATAAGTGAGGATTAAGTAAATGTATACAACCCTGATAGACCACACTAAAAAAATACTATCAAATGTTTGTCAGAAATGAATTGGGCTTCCCATTGTCTGGAACGCAAAGACTGGGGACCTCTATGGGGTCCATTTAATGTTCTAGCAGCCATTTTTGAGTAGGAACAAGCTTGATTTTGTAGTCACCCTGGAGGTATCCCAATTTTATAAATTTTCTGTTTATTTTAACAAAACTTTTAAGTGGGAATAATAGCCTCTCTGCTGTAGAAATCTGCTGTTACAACTTTTGGTAGTCTGTTTGGTTCCAAGTCCTAATCTAAGAGAAGAGGGCAAAGAGAGGAGAGGAATGAACATTGGTCAGTTTTGCTGAGATGCAGCCATGCTTTGGGATTCCCTCGGACAACTTCTACCAGCAAACCTACACCTGAAAAATTTTCATCAGCCCCCTACTCACTGATTATGCATCTAGCTGGAGAGCTCCAAGCTGTGGAGCAGTCTCTGTCCAGTTGCAACATCAGCATTTTCTGTTGTTGTGAGTTGGTTGGCAGAGAGCACATTCTCAGACTGAGAATAGAGGGATAGCTTCTGGGTTAACGGGGCCAAGCTTAGATTCAGTCTCAACACCTATGAGTTTCCTATTGACTGGTAAAGAAACTATAAGTGAGGTGGGTGATCACAAAGGCTGCCTTGTCCAAGGAACTTCTTGGGAAATGATGGACTCACCATACTAAGACAAGGCCCTGACAAAGAACATGCAATTAACATACAGATTCTAGGATGCTCATGATGTATCTATTGAAAATGGCATTTTTGTAATATTGGCAAGTGGTATCTTTGTGTCTATGTGTGTTTAAGAAAAAGACTTTCAGAGTCTTCAGGGATAATAATTACCAATATTTAGTATAATTGGGCACCAAAAACTGTTTTAAACCCTTAAAATTGAATTTAGTTTACCTTCATAAGATGAAGTAGGAACCATTATTACCTTCACTTGTAATATCAGAATGGGGGTTAAGGGGCAGGAGTCCAACATACCACCCACCAAGACCTATGTGTCTGTGGTGGGCATTCAGAGACAGGACAACTAACTGCAAGTGTCCTAACTAAGCTTGTGGAAGATAATGTAGGCTAGGTAGGCTGAGAACATTTCTATCCTTGTCTCATAACCAATCTTCAGGTTTCTGACTTGCTAGAAAATCTTGGGACTTTGGCTTATGTTTTCTGGTTCCTGTCTTTGAAACTTAGGCAGGAGATTCTTGTTTGTCATTTAGCATCTGCAGAGCCCTTTGTATTCTACTATAAGTGGATAGTAAAAATAGATCTTACTTCTTCATTCTTTTTGCTTTGGGTCTAATGTTTGCTTTGGGTTTAATATATAGAACTAGGAAGATCATCTGTCCAGTCAGCTAAATATACCTAGGATTTGAAACTTCAGTGAGGAAGACATTCTCATCAGGCATAAGAATTCACATTAAAATAAGACCCAGTATCAAAACACTGACATTTGTGCTTGAGTATGAAAATCATATTGTTTCCCTGTTTTCTTGTTTATACTTTATATTCCAAGCCCCATTAAAAGAAATAGTTGTATTGTGAATACAATAAAATATTATATTAAAAAAATAAATATTTGTCAAGAGAAAGGAAGTAACAAAACAGAGTTCGTGGGTGGTGAGTTATTACTTTTAAGTAGTGACTGTTAGAGATCTGAAATGTGAAAAAGCATGTCACTTTCAGATGAGAAGAGACGTAGAAGCTCTTGTTTGAAGTGCATCTTAGCCAGGAGGAGACAGACCTCTACAGTGACAGACAGAATCCAACATGGCTGCCACTCGGAGGGAGTCTGATGCCATCACTAGGGTTTCTTCTAAACTTCCACTAGGGAAGTGGTTATTGTTCAGCTATTTCCCAGTATAATGCTTCCCCCTTCAAATTACCTAAAGGAAGAGATTTGGGGATATTTTTAGCAGTATGAACTATGATGTTAAAAATAACGAGGACCTAGGGCTGTTGAAAAGCCATTTTCAATTTCAGATAACACCTAGTCATGCCTGGTTACAGCAGAGCTGCCGAGAGTGAACTTCTTACTTCAAAATATAGCATCCCAGATTTCACAGTCCCCTAGAGCTTCAACACTGTTAATGCCCTTACAGTCCTTGTAAAACCACATATAGCAGCTATCTGTCATCCAGGGTTAGACCTCTGGTGAAAATGATTGAATTTTTACAGGCTGGATCTTTGGAGTAATCTGAGGAAATGGATCTGGAAAAATCTCTTATTAAGGGCCCACTCTTAGCTCACAGTTTACTGATTCAAATAGTTTTCTATTGTTCCCGACTTAAACTAGCACAAAATGAAGAAGGGAGTTTTTTCAGTGCTTCATTAAATATGCTGGTTTTCTCAGCCAGCAACCAATAGTCCTAGAGGCTGCTGTATACCATGCATTGCTCTAGGTGCTTCAAAGACACCAAGCTTGCAAAGAGTACTTAATGAACAATCATTGGATTCCCCAGGATTTCGAAAAGTAGATTCCAGCTGGGTTTGTTTGTGCAATGCAAGGCAATACACCACCCTACGGATGTAGAGCAAGTCTGAATCTTAGAAAGGGATATGTATATTTCCGTTCATTTTTTAACTCAATTTCCAATTTTAATTTCTGACTGTAAGCTTCATTCTGCTAGGCTAGTGGAAAGAAATTTTTTAACCTCAGTCCTTTCTGGGGTTTCCCCATCTCTCCCCAGGACTGTGTCACACTTCTGGATCTTGTGCAATGTTAAGACAACTGAGGTAGGTTGTCAATTAGGTCCTCTCACACCTGTCTAGTTCCATTGTTTCTGTCTTCACCCTTCAGGAATAGTGACTCCCAGCTATTCAGCTTGGGGCTGGGATATCTTAGGTAAGACTGTCTCTGGTCCTGTTGGCCTTTGTACAGTCTACAGTCATTCCCCTTTCTTCCCTGAGGTCTTGCTGCCTTCCAGGTGGTTGCACCAAGGGGGTGAGGTAGAGATACCCTCTGCTCCCTGATCTGCCCTGTCTCCCCTGGCCTCTGGGAGAGTCTCTTTAGGGGCTGAGGAACAACCTTCTCTGTCCAGGTTTCTTTAAGAGACTTCTTATGCTGAGGACTTTAGCTAACAAAAGGCAAAAAGACTAAGGGGAAGAGTTCTGCATTTTTTTCTAGTGCATTTCTTTCCCTGAGGCAAAGAAGGGCAAGTATGAGAATGTGCAAAGGAGGTGGAGAGAATAAGTGGAAGGGAATAATACTGAGAAGGAAAAATAAATGATTGTATAAAAATATTATCCTTTAACAACCCTATGGAAGTAAATATGTACACTTGTTAAAATGCTTGCACAGAGAGGAGCAAAGGGGATTAACAGGAAAGGAGAATCCAACTCAAACAGGATTTAGAAGATCTCTGGTGTGTTCATACATAGCTGTGCATTCTCAATGGTGCCTTTTAAAAATTGGATGACATATAATGGGTAACTCTTAAAAATGACTGTTTAAGATTGGATGGCTTCATAGTACAATGAGCAATGATCAGATGGCCTGTGGGACAATTGGAATGTAGGATACATTTTTGGTGGCGGGGGATAAATTAAGTAGAAGGACAAGAGATAAAATTTCCCTAAAATCATATCTCTTTTTACTTTGTAAAGATAGAGACACTGACTCATAGAATATAAGTGCTAAAAAAAAATTGTTGAAGAGCCTATAGTTTCATCATTTAATTTTTTAAAGTATGGAAAGGTTGTAACATTTGCCCCAAGTTGTCTAGTCCATGGCAAGAATGGAACTAAACCCAAGGCTTTGGGGTCCTAGTTCTTTATGCTCCCTAGGACATTCTGGTATATTGTAAAGGTTTTAACAATTAGGTTATAATTTTAAGGATAAGAACAAAGTGAAAAACAACACTATCCATGTCAATACAATACTGTTTTAACAGATTTCAAGACAAAACCCTTTGTTGATATTAACTCTTCTTGGGAGTTTATTTTTAGGAAGTGACAATGTCATCTAAGTACTTGGATTTTATGCAGTGAATCACCATTGTGTTCTCAGACTCAGAAGCTCAGGCCAGCTGCATGGCCAGATGGCCCAGTGGCCCCATTGGGCTTATCTTGTTGGCCTGAGAATTAGAGCAGAGCACAGGGAGAGAAAGAGAAATTATAGCCAGTGGCTGCTGCAACTCCAGCTGTTGATCTGATTCCAGACATGAGCACGATAATGATCTGGCTGACAAAAGAATAACACATATTCTTGCCAGAGAGCAAACTTCCAAGCTTCTGAAGTTTTGCTTCAATAAGTGTATGCTGTCTCATGAGCAACCAGAAGATGGATGAAGCTCAGTTTAATTCTTTTCTTCAATTTTATTTGAAGAGACATATTTTGTGATTTCATTATGGCTTTCTTACTCAAAGGGTGGTTCATGGATCAAGATATCAGTGTCACTTGGGGCAGGTTAGAAATGTAGAGTCTTAGGTTGCACCCCAAATGCAGTGATTCAGATTCTTCATTTTCATCAAGATTTCTGGGTGATTCACACATGTCTGAAGAATGAGAATCATAGTAAAAAGTAAACAACATCAGGTTGTATTTCCAGCTCAGTAGGATTAGGTAGCAATCATGACTGGGGGCAGCAGAGGGGGATGTGAAGAAGAGAAGACTGAGATAAGAGACCTGATCTGGACCTATTTCTACCACTTCCCCTCAGAGTGTGACCCTGGGGAAATCACTCCCTCTCTTTAGTCATCAATTTCCTCTTTTTATCTTTAAACTCAGAGAATAACATCTGACATATTTACCTCAGTATTGTGTTAGGATTGAGTGAGAGCATCAGGGAAATGACCTGTAAAGTACAATGCACTTTTCAAAAGCAAGAGAATGAAAATTGTTGTAGTTGTTCAGATCTACCAAAAATGGAATTTGGGCTTTTTTGACTTTTGAGAAATGAGTCATAGCACCAATCTAAGTCAGTTATGAAGAAAATGTACGTGACAGGCAAGAGAAGCTCATGAATCAAGGAAATATCTCCTCTGAGCCACTATCCTCGGAGGAGAACATAGAATTCTGACTCATAAAAATGGATTCAGTGAGACACTGTTTATGAAGTTAGCAGTCGTTCTCAGCCAGAGCTTGCCTTATAGCCACCTGGGGGATCTTTTAAAAACTGTTGTTGCTTGGGCTCCAACTCAGACCAATTGAATCAAAACCACCAGGGCTGGGACACAGGCATTAATTTTTAAGAGCTCCCCAGGTGAACCTAATGTGTAGCCAGGGTTGAGAACCACAGATAAAGTTCTCCATCAGAAAAGTTGTTGCGTACAATTGACATTTCTTGTCATGGACAACTGTGGAATAAAGCCAGAAGGGTAATCTTTCTGTTTCCGCCTCATGTTTCTAGAATTCTTCTTAAAGTAATTCATTTAAAAATGTGGACTTGGAGAAGTGAGAAAAAAGGTAATTTTATGTTTCAGCACCAGACACTTTGAACATAAGGAACTCTTTAGGTCATCTATTATGACATAGTGCGGTCAAGTGAGACATTACAGTTCTGGCTTTTTAGGCTCGAGAAGTGGGCCCATTAAAACCATTAAAAAAGAGAGTGCTGAGAACTAAGGAATGGGCTCAGAGGACACCCAGGCAAAAAAGAAAATGTATTGGTAAAGAAAGGCTGATGACTGTGACTTAGGAAGAAAGACTTGGGAGCTTGGAGTTTACTCAGCAATATTTGGGATGGGCACAGTTAAGTTTCCTTGGAGCCAGGTAAGCTTTCTGAGACATTTTGTCTCTGTTCTGGGTCACTGAGCACATGGATTCTCATACCTAGTTCTTGTTACTCTACAATATGGACCATTTCTTTTCTGACTAGGGCTCCAGCTGCGCTAAGGATGTGACAGGCCTCTCTCACACCATTTCTGAGGAATGTGACCAGAAAGCCTCCATCTTTTCAGTAAACAGATTCCTTAAGATGGGGAGTGATCTGCCAAGAGAAGGAACCAGAGCATAAAGATTATATTCTCTCTACTACCTAAAATGCTTCATATCCTGAAACATGAGACATGAGGACTTCGACTGCGTCAAGAGCCATTCTCTGTTTCTCATGTACACAAATGGAGAATTACTTTATTCAACTCCCATTTCCTGAACAGCCTACACCTATCCCTCCAAATACCTGTTAACACCAAGATCTACTTGGTCATCCTTTGTCCATTAGCACTAGCTGGTTTTTCTGGCGGAAGACCCTATTCCCTTAGTCCATCATCTGTACCTTGCTGGCAAAAAATCAGACACCTTAACTTGTTCCTTTGAGAATGGCGCTGGCTCAGGATCTGAACACACTGGACTGAGACTCTCCAGTCTAAGGCTGCAGAGGCAGCTCATGACTCCTCTCCTGCTAAGGGTCATGAACTCAGCTTCTCCCATATATCTTTTCTCCTGGGACTCTTTCTCACTGGCTATCATGAATACCAATGGAATTAGGGATCAACAGTTCCTTTAAAGTCATCTTTAATGCACATGCTTATTAGTAAAGCAAAAGAGAGCTACAGCTTTATTTTATCTGTACTTTTAACCCTGAAAAAAGAGTAAACTTGATAGATAAGCAGCTATTTTAAGGGTTGTTAAAAATGTAGGACAGCACTAGCACTAGATTGCTTACACAAGCGCATGTTCGCTGTTGTTATTTACAAAATGTCTGGCACTTTCCTAGGCGATTTAAAAATTCTAAGGAAAAAAAAAAAACCCAAATGAAATGAAACAAATGTCTTTGAAAGATTCCTGTATTTTTTCTCCCTTTCCTTTTCTGTTTCTCAATTTTGAAGAAAAGTATGAAGGTAACTGGAGGAACAAGCCAAACCCTCTGGAATCTGAAGGTCAGCCTTAACCCCTGGCCAGACCTCTACATTTCTGCTTGACAGTTCGATTCATTTTTGAGTCCTACTTTCGTTTCTTCTCTAAAGAACAGAGAAAATAATTGGGTCCTACCACCCAGTGTTATTGGGGGAATTCAGTGTAGTAATGTCTCTGGGCTTGTCAGTAGTTTTAAGTATTTTAAGCAGTCAGAACATGAAATATCTTTTTATCATATACAATTTATACAATCATGTCCTCAAACACCACAGCATTTCTTACTAAAAAAACCCCATCCTTATTTCCTGAGGTTAATACACACACAACACACACGTACATACATACAAGGTATGTAAAGCCTGCTTGAGTATGGTTGGCAGGGTAATAATATGGGTAATAATTTGTAGTTTTAATTTGAACATTTTACCTAAAATGTCATATGGTGTGCTTGAGTGTGATATTGTTATGTTACAGAATTGCAAGCTTATGATTTTGTAATAAAAGGCTTTGTAATAAAAAAGGGGGCGTTATTTGTGCCAGACACTGTATATAATTTATTTTGGTGTAATAATATGGTTTGGGAAACCATCAGCCAAGATACCTGACCCCCCACCACACACACACATGTTCTACAACCATTCAGTTCCCTTTGCTTAGGGTCTCTGGTTCACTCCTGCTGGTCCCTGGAGGTATGTGCTAGTTATAGAGGTGGTAAGATTATTCTAGAGGGGAGAATCTTGAAGGCTAACTCTGCTAAGTTGATAATAATTCAGTTCCTTGACAATGGCCTGGATAGTACGTAGATAGTGGGCATTTTTACTTCTGGCTCTTTTATTTAATTTATAGCCCAGTTCCAGACATGTTGCTTCTAATCCTTCTACCCCTTGCTACAGTTTTGAAGGAGGCCAGGCTAACAATGTGCCATTTCTGTGCCCTCAAGAATCAGATCCACCCTTTTTTTTCTGATCTGGCAGAAGGTGAAGAAATGAATTCTCAGGTAGGATGGGGGTCACATACACCCTTTTTGGGCGGTTTCCAGACACAATATTTGGTAGAAAAGGTTCTCAGCCCAGAAGGGTGGAACCAGATTTGATCTCCAAAGTGCGGTAATTAACCGACCTCTCTTTAATTTTTTAAAAACAGGATATTGTTGCTCAGGTGTGTTACATTTGTGGTCTTACTGGGTGTTCTCCCTAACACCAGTGCCGGTGCGAGCCATAGAATCACATTATCAAATGGTGGCCAAGCCTCCTTCCTGCCTGTGACTGGACTTTCTAGACCATGTAATCCAGGCAATGAAATTGCAAAATGTACTTTACTTAAAAATCATTCCTGTTCATCACTCAGAAGTTTCACAGGGCATTTTATTTAAGGCCGTGAATGGAGCCTTCATTCTGGTGGGGCCTCTCTTGATTTCTTTAAGTAGTAAGCTCCTCATCTGTCTTTCACTTCCCATTAGAAAGTGCTGACATTACTTTAAATTTTTTTTTGTATACTTACTACTCTTCATGACTTCTATAGAGCTCCTTCTTATTTTTTCTTACTGTTATTTTGTTTTTTGAACATTCATAGGGTGTTAGGTGTCAACATCAATTAACCTCAACCATAGGCCTTTAATCTTTCATAATGGGGCTTTAAGATCTTTGCAACTACGAGCAGAGAGGTCTGTGATTTGCCAAAATTCCAATCAGTAAGGAAGCCCCTTCCTCCACTCTATTTTGTATTATGGCTTTTCCCCCTTCTTGCTGCCTGACACTTCTGAGAGCACAAGCCTTTGGGAAAATGAAAATTGTCTCCTGTCATCAGAACTTGGGGGCCCTTGCTTTCTAGAGAGCCCACAAAAACATCATTCTGTTCTCATTAAATTCTCCACCTCTTCAAAATCCTTGTGATTTAACAATAGATTTATCTAAACAACATCTTACCTTTTTATTATATCTCCCATTTCATTCTTAAATGTCAGAATTTATGTTTCAAATTCTATTGTAAAGGAGGTTATTATGTTTCGCACTAGTTTATCCACCTCTTCCCCAACTCCAAAAAATAGGCTTAGAAAAGAGACCTTGGTATTTCTTCCTGCTCTGGTAACATGATCCTCCAAAACTTCTGAGCCAGGGGCAGTTATCAAAGGTAGATGTGTTGGAGGCTGTGTGTACACCTCTGCCTCCCTTTTACCCAGACCCAGAAATCCCAGAAATTCAGTGATAGCAGATTATGATGGTTAATTTTACATCAATTTGTCTGGACCATGGGGTCCTCGGATATTTGGGCTAACATTCTTTGGAGTGTGCCTTTGAGGGTATTTTTAGACGAAATTAATAATTAGATTGATAGAATAAAGCAGATCGCTTTCTCTAATGTGGGCAGGCCTCATCCAATCAGTTGAAGGCCTAAACAGAAAGAAAAGGCTAACTCTCCTGCCAGTAAGAAAGAACTCCTTCTGCCTGACTGCTTCCACTGGGGACATTGGTTTTTCTCTGCCTTTGGACTTGAACTGAAATATCAGCTCTTCCTAGGTCTCAGGCCTGCCACCATCAGACTGGAGTGACACATTGACTCTTCTGAGTCTCCAGTTGCTGGTGATAAATCTTGGGATTGTCAGCCTCCATAACGGTGTGAGCCAATCCCTTATTCATTCTCTCTCCCTCTCTCTCTCATACTCTTGCTTATGTTTATCTTTTGATGTTGCAATGGAAATCTTGATTTTTAGATTTTCATGATAAGTGCTATTAGGAGACCATCCCTCTTAGGGTTTAGACATTGGATCACTTGTTTTAATAAACAGACCTGAATTTGAGACCTGGTTTTTATTCCCATCTCTGCCACCAACTAGTTGTGTAATAAAGGACAAATTACTTCTCTCTGTGCTCCATTTTCTTATCCACTGTATGAAGAAATTGCAGTAGGTTATTTTTAATGTCTCTTTAATCTCTAATCCTATGATATTTAAAACTAAAATAATTGATATTCATTCAGAGCATCTTTATAAAATGAAATTTGAGAGAGGGCGGACAAAGATAAAGGGAAGGATGGGATATCTAGGGACTGTGAGGAAACATTGTTTGACATCTTATCTTTCCAAGTATTCTCTTTGTTCTTCCTCTCTTCTGCCCTGAATTTGTTATCATCTGGACTGATTAAATTTACTCTTTGGGCTACAGGTAACTGGAAACACTGGTACAACTAAGGTTCTGTGTCTTGTATCTACCTGCAGCCTCCTAGCTCTGTCTCCATGTATTGGTTCATATGGCAAGATGGTTGCAGTAGTGTCTTGGGGGCAGGAGAGATGAGGGAACTTCACTCAAAAGCCCTTAGTAGATTTTCTCTTATACCTCTTTGGCTAGAACTGGATCACATACTCTCTTCAATAGCAGCTACTGACAAAGGGGAAATGAAATTATCATGGTCTAGACAAATGGTTGGCTAACTATAGCCAATGGGTCACATTCAGCCTGTGGTCTGTTTTTATATGACTCATGATCTAAAAAAAGTTTTTTTACATTTTAAAAGGGTTATAAAACATAAAAGTACAAAACAAAGAATATGTGATAGGGGCTTATGTCGCAGACAATCCCAAAATATTTACTTATGTCCCCTAGCTTAGATGAATCACAGTCTACCTCTAGATATGAGAACCAGGCCAACAGTCCCATGAACTGTGTAAAAGATAAGGTTGGCTATCTGAATAAACACAGTTCTGTTACAAGGAAGAAGGGAGAAATAGATGGGTGTGTAGGCAGCTATTTGGGTTCACAATGCTACCTCTTCTTAGCCTTTCCACTTCTCTCAGATGTGGCAGGTGAGCCAGCACTGCCAAACTGAAACACTGGTAATGATCTATCAAATACAAGATCTGAAGATATTACCTTATTTCTGAGAATTGAGGTTCCCGGATGGAAAGTATTTTGTCTCCTGAATGTTCTGCTTTCTCTGTTTCTAAACAGATTTTCAAGTAATGGTAAGCCTTCTTTTTCCTCTGGAGATCTGAAGAGAGTAGTTTCAGAAGATAGACATTGATCTGCTCTCTCAGGAACACGTTCTCACACGCATGTAATAACACTGAAAGACATACAAAAAGACACCCACCTGAACTGCTCACTCAGAGACCATTCAACAAACTTGTGCACGCTACTATCATGACTTTTGAAAGGAAAGGCTAATTTCAGTTCCTGGGTTAGTTTTGGGCAAGCCCAGGTTGTATGAGGACTAACTGAGCCTGCATTTAACTGATAATATTTCTAATTAGGCATATGTGCTCTTTTCTAAGTTTCTGGTATCCCACTGAGTATAATTGGCTGTTAAATACGACCAGAAGCAAAGAAGACCCTGTGAACACCCTTTGAAAGTGTTAGATTTTGAGCATTGTTTATGATCCTAACAGAGTTTGTCTTGGGGATTAGAGTTCATAGACATGAAGAGTTGAATACTAATAAGCATGCATTTTCTTTAAGCCTATTATTGACTTTGGCACATCAGTCCATATTCTGCAGTGCTATAAATTCCTAAAACCAACTGAGAACGTTGTCATTACAGCCTGTGCCTAGCTAGCCAAGAACAGTGAGAGTGAAAAAGCCTGGTTGTGCCACCAGAAAGAAATTCATAGTTGGAATTTATTCTGCATATGCTCAGTATGCTGAACAAGGGTACAGATTTTCCTGCCCACTAATATTTTTCAAGAGGAAAGTAAATATTAAATACTTTAAAGAGATTATATATAAAGCAAATCATCTAGTTATTTATTCACTCATTTAACAAATATTTATTTGTCGTACTGACACATGGCAGGTCCAGCTTTAGGATGCACCAGGGAAGAAGCAGACAAGGATTACTACCTTCATAGGATCTGCCCTCAGTAAGCTGGAAAAAATTGGGGAGGTGCAGTATCTATATGGCATTAAAGCTATGAGAGAGGATAAGATCACCAAGAAGGTGAGTAGATAGATTATAGAGATTCCCAAGGACTGAGGAGCACTCCGATAACATATGGTAGGAAAGAGTAGCTAGTGAAGGTGGAGGAAATCCAGGGGAGTGAAGTGTTCTGTAAGCTAAGTGAAGTGTTTCAAAGAAAAGAAAATATACAAATGCTTCAGATGCTAACAGACAAGTACAATGAAGACTCCGAATTAACCACAGAATTTCATGACATGGAGGTCATTGCTGATCCTGATAAAATCAGTTTTGGTGGAGGGATGGGGAGAAAGGACTTGACAGGAGTATGTTCAAGATAGAAGGAAAAGGGAGAAATAAATGGACATAATAATAATAATAATAAATCTCTATCAAGGCAACATTCAGTAAAGGATATTACTTATTTGGTCTTTTTGTTCATTTATTGATGACTATATCGTGACTATATCAATATCATGACTATAATTGAAATCAGCAGCCTGTTAGATAAAAATACTAGTCTTCAATAGCTCTCGAGGTTTTGTTTTGTTTTTTAAACCTGAAATTTTAGATGACTGTGTTAATTAGGAAACTAATTTGGCTGCTGTAACAAAGGCCAAAATAGCAGTGGCTAAACAGTATTTACTGAGTACTAGGTAACTAAGATTTCTCTCTCTCTTAGTTAATGGTCCTAGTGAAAGAATTCATGATGATCAGTGATGTAGGGATCCTCCTTGCTCTACCATGCTCAACATATGGCTTCCATCATGTGGTCTATGATGGCTGAGCTAACTTCCACCATGACTTCCAGATTTCAACAAACAGGAAAAGGGAAGTGGACATTTCTGTCTTTTTAAGGATGTGACCTGTAAGTTGCACATCACCTTCTTTTACTTCCAAAACCTAGTTTCATGGCTAAACCTTGGTGCAAGGGTGGCTGAGAAATGGAAGCTCTGGATATATAGTTATGTGTCCAGATATATCTTACTATTACTAAAAGTGAAAAAGGGACAAGATAATGGTGGGTAATTAACAATCTCTGTTACAAAGATTGAAAACAACTGAACTATGGCTATGAAATGAAAACTTTATACATTTTTCTATACAGTTAACTTGAACATAATTGTATTCAAGAAATAATTTTAACGAGGAAAATGGGGAAAGACTCATAGATGGAAAGCAGGATGAAGGCTGGAAGGAAAGGAGGGAGAGGGGGAGGGATTGAGCAAAAAGGAAAAAGGACTCATGGACATAGACAATAGTGTGGTGATTGCTCGGGGGAGGGGAGTATGAGGAGACTAAATAGTAATGGAAAAAAATGCAATAAAGATTAAATTAAAAAAGAAATAATTTAAAATTAAACTTAAGATTTTTCCCCATTAAGAATGAGCCAAAATTGGTCACTACAATAGTTATTCCTTTTGTCTAGCTTGTATCTTGCTTCTACTATCTGTGTAAAATTCTTGTTTTCCAAAAACACGTTTGGTTATGGTGTAGTCTATAACATGCCTGCTGACCGGCTATTTGTTTAATAAGGCTAAGCCTCTCTTTATTTTTTATCTCACTCAGAGATCTTTCTACTGCTTTTGCCCATTGTTTCTTGCTTTAGTACTCCCCAAAGAATATTTTCAAATCCATTTTATGAGACCATTATTACCCAAATACCAAAACCAGACAAAGATATTGTAAGAAGAGAAAATTACTGTTAATGTCCCTTACATATATAGTTGTACAATCTTTAACAAAATAATAGCAAACGGAATCCACCTGCAAATAGGAAGGATTATACACTGAAACTAAATGGGGTTTGTCCCAGGAGTGCAAAGTTGGGTCAACATACAAAAATCAATCAATGTAATGAGTCATATTAATGGAATAAAAAATTGTTTCAATAGATACATTTGACAAAAATCTAGTATCTTTCATGAAAAAAACACTCAACAAACTAGTAATAAGAGGGAGCTTTGTTAACCTGATAAATGTTGTCTATAAAAAACCCTAGTTAACATCATACTTAATAGTGAAAGACTAAAAGTTTTTCTCCAAAGAACAGTAACAAGAGAAGAATGTCTTTTCTTGCCACTTCTAATCAATATTGTACTGGACATTTTAGCCAGAGAAATTAAGGAGGAAAAGGAAATAGAAGCAGCCATATAGGAAAGGAAGAAATAAAACTCTCTCATTTGCATATGATATAACTATATATACATTGTAAAGAATCCACAGGAAATTATTAGGGATAATATACAAGTTCAGCAAGGTTGTAGGATGTTATGATCAATATACAAAAATCCATTGCATCTACTCAAAGTGTGGTGAAGGTTGATAGTTTGCTTCTTCTGGAAAATGCACTTTCTAATGAGCATTCAAGAAGGCTCCTGAGAGTTATATATATCAGAGTGCTTCCTATGTAGCACTCTGAAACCACCCTCTGCCTATAGCATTTTGGGTTCTTCTGTTTAATTTCATGTTCACAATGGAGTAGAGTGATGTTTTTCAAATGTCAGAACAAGAAAGAGGAGTACTTTTCTTTGACAAAGTTTCACTTGTCTGAAGTTAGATGAGAAAAACATGATTGATGTAGTGCACTTTTAACTCCATTTAAAGAACTGTTATTTTGAGAATATATTCTTTCTATGAATATGTCTGGTAATTTATACTATGGTCTTTGTTGTTTTAAAAATATATTTTTAATTTTATTACTTGGCAAAGTGAAAGCTAACAAAGTTCCCCACTGATTAATCAACTTACTTTTTAAAAAAATCTGATCCAACATTTATTTATTTATTTAATTTTTTAAATTGTTCAGATACATTTGTCTCTACCTTCCCGCCACCACTTTCCCCTGGCCCCCTCCCCCACCTCCCTCCCTCAATCCTTTCCCACTTTGGCTTTGTCCATGGGTCCGAAACTTCACTTTTGTCAAATTCAGGACTCTAGGAACTGTATGTGGAAACTACATTAACTATGCTTACTATGTTTTTAGGGCTCTCTCTAACTTTGTCTTAACTGTATATCTATTCTTTCCTAGTTTCATCTTCCTCTTTCTCTTCTTCTCTTTAGTTTATCTAACAAGCTTATGTTCTCAACTCTTTTGTCTCTTATGAACTAGGAAAATGTTGGAGTGGGAAAAACTAGAAAATGGCTTAAAGGGTTTGAGACTGATTAACTTGGAGTCTTAATATCAGTCCTCAGAAATAGAGAGGTTGTAACATGAAGGGCATGAAACTTAAACATTTTTAATCATTAAAATAGGAAGAACTGGGTTAAAATTGTTGAGCATTTGGTTAAGCAACAGGAAGAAATTCATGAAATGGAGAAATTATTAACCTTGGAACAGCCTTCTGAGATCCAGTTTGGAGTTTTCATTCCTATGGAATGCTGGCCAGGTCAATTCACATCTGTCCAAGTTTCAGACATTAAAGTTTGGCCTGGCAACCTCTGAGAATCATTCTAGCTAACTAATTACAAAACATTTTCATGACCTACCTAGCATTCCTAAATGATTTTTTACCTCAGTACATGTGCTCTTGAACTTTCTAAATCAGGTCTATAAATCAATACTGACCCATGGGCTAAAAAAATGTGTGCCTTAACAAATAAAGCGACCCCCAAAAACCCCTAAAGACAAGTATCCAGAGTTTAAAGTATTTCATTGTCAATGTTCTATTGACTTCAATGATTTCATGATTATCTTGTTCATAATGATAACAGCTGGTAAATTTTCTGCTGGCAAGCCAAGAAAAATTTTGGAGAGCCTGAAGTGCTTTGTAGATGTCTTTAGTATAATGAAATAAAAAGTTAAGTATTTTCTAAATATATTCTCTATCTAAAAAGTTATATATTTTCACAACATTGGACTTAGAATCTTGCTTTGAATGGCACTCTTGTTCCTTTTGAACTAAGAAAGTGTTCTCCATGTCTCTATGTAAGGAAAGGAATGAAGGTCCATAGAGGTTGACTGACTGTCTTGCTCAAGGCAATGCAGTGAGGATTAGAAGCCAGATTGTCTGAATTCTAGCCTATCATTCTTTCCATATCATCAAACTCTCTTCCTTAGGATTTTTGCTATGAAAAATAAACTTTAAAGAGAAAGATTCAAGCAGGGTAAGACCAATTGTGGCACATCTCTGAAAGCCTTTTCAGTTTTGATGAAAGATGCCATGATTTAGTTTGCAAAATGAAGCTCTGCTGCTCCACATTCCAACAAATGGTATTGTTTGATCAAACTAGTCTGTGTTCACAGACTTGTGAAGTATTGGAACCTAGGGGACTTTTTAGAGTGTCCGATCTAGAAGCTTCCAAATGATTCAAAGCTCCAGAACTCTTTCTTCAGATGAAACCTTCCATAGAAATCTTTTTTCAAGAGCACTTCCAAACAAAGTTTCTCCCATTGAAATGGGGGCAGGTGTTGGGGTCTGTCTCACTCTCTCTGTCATTCTTCACCCCAGGGACCCCTGTGTTAGAGCATTGGTTTCTATCATGAGCAGTTTAAAGACCAAAGTCCTGGTCTTTGGCCCTCATGTTACCTCTGAGGAAACTGAGAAGATACCTTTGTTTTCTTAAATTATATCCTCAAGTAAATTCTTAAGAAAGCGTGCGTGTAAGGTAAATATCTGATTCCTTTGCAAGTCTGAAAAAGTTTTTATTTGGCCTTCATACTTGATTATGTATATGTAAGTTGAAAATAATTTTATTGTAGAACTTGAAGACATATTGTCATTGGCACAGTAGTTTAATGTATTTTTTCCTCTTTGACAGAATGATTTAAAGTTAAAAAATTCCTTTTGCTATCTATATGCTTGGCCTCTAATATTTATAATTATTTATATTATAGATAAAATAAACACTAAATTTGTGTATGTGTATGAATATGTGCATTCCTTATCACCCTTAGCATGTTAACATTCCACGTAGCCCTTACTTTTTTGGATCCTATTTCACCTGTTTCTGCAGAGGCATGATTTACCTTCATAGCAGCCAGCATTGCCCATCCCTCCCTGCTGTTGCTGCTGCTGCCCTAGAATCCACTGGAAAAAAAAACACCTAAAAAAAACAAAAAAAAACCCTGGAGCTTTTAAATAGTCTATGGGTTCAGTGACACAGGAAGGACAGATGCTATGAAAGCAGGAACAACCAGGAGCTGATTCTGAAGCTAGAGTCTTAGCAAGGACTTCTTCCATATGGTTGTGATGATTAATTAATCTTATGTTCCAATTTGACGAGGCCCTGGGTGCTAATATGTTTGCACAAACATTATTTGGGTGTGTCTGTTAAGGCATTTTTGAATGAGGTGAGCATTTAAGTTGGTAGACTGAGTAAAGCAGATCGCCTCCCTTAATGTGCATGGGCCTTACTAAGTCCGTTGAAGATCTGAATAGAACAAAAAGCTGACCTTTTCCCAAGTAAGAAAGAATTCTCTGTGCTTGCTGATCTTCTTTTGAACTAGGACATTGGGTTTTTCCTGCCTTCAAACTGGAACTGAAACATCAGCGCTTTCTGATTGTAGAGCTTACTGGTCTTTGAACTGGTGTTGTATTGTGTGTTCTCCCAGTTTTCAGTTCTTTGGATCTGGACTGGAGCTGTACCATCAGCTTTTGTGGGTCCCCAGCTTTTTGACTGCAAATCTTGGGCTTGTCAGCCTCCATAATTGCAGGAGCGCATAACACACACACACACACACACACACACACACACACACACACACACACACACACACACACACACACACACACCCCAGTTGGTTCTGTTCCTCTGGAGAACCGTGACTAATACAAAGGTTTCCAAAATGACATTTATCTGTATGTTTTAACATTCCTTTTGCTTCATTGACTGGAATTCTGGTAACTAGTGCCTCATTTAGTTCATCAAGCATTTTCCTTAAAAATAGAAAGAAACAGATGTCTGGGTTCAGTCCAGCATGCAAAGAACTATAGAAAGTACCATCCCATCATAACAAGTAAAGATCTGAACAAACTAAAAACTTAACAGCTCTTCATAGATTCCTCAGAGAGCTGAGGTCACAGGACCAACTGCTGTCCCTAAAATTTGAGAGACAGGTAGATGTAGAGAATCACACTAACCAGGGCAGAAACCTCTTCAAGAATCAGGTTTAGGATAGGAGACCCTGAACTATAATCGATGAATTTCTGGAGGTTCAGTGTAGAAAACAGAATTAGAAACGTTAAGGAGACTCAGTTATGGGGTTCAGAGAAGTCCCTACATTTTTACAAGTTTTACCTCTAGGAGCTCTATCATGTCTCACAGTAAATCTTGGAGAAAGATTCTAGTGTGCTTCTGGCAGAGAAATGGGAAAAGTAACCATTTGGAAATATGCCAGAACATTCTATTCTCCTGATCTCAGGAGAAACTATTTCACCAGAGCTAGTCTGCTGTGGTTTTATCAGAACCTCACTTAGCTGGGTGAAAAGAAAAACCAAACTCAGCCTGCTCTAGCCTTTCATGTAGTTTCTTGGTGAAGGAATTAACCAAACCTAGTGTCCTCCAGCCATCCTGTCCCACCCAAGAGGAGAAAAGGAAACGTGAATCACAGGAAAAGTTTATAGTACAGGGGAATACATTACCATTTACATTGGCACACCCCCTAATGAAATGTTATACTTAGGTATAAACACAATAAAATATATATAAGATCTATCAGAGGTAAAGCACAAAACTGATGAACAAAATCAAAGAAAAGTTAAATAAAGGGAGCGATATTTTATATTCATGGATGGGTACACTCAATATTGTCAAGATATCAATTCTTCCTAAATTTATCTATAGATTCAATGCAAGCCCAGTCAGCATCTCAGAAATATTTTTGTGAATGTGTACAGACTGATTCTAAAGTTTATATGAAGAGGCAAAATACGTAGAATAGCCAATTCAATACTGAAGGAGAAGAACACAAAGGGTTGTTGCGGCTTGACTTCAAGATTTATTATAAAGCTACAGCAATCAGACAATGTTATTGGTAAAAGAATAAACAAATACAGTCATATACCACATAACTTCTCAGTCAACAATAGACCTTGTATACGATAGTGGTCCCATAAGATTTTAATGGAGGTGAGAAATTCTTATTGCGTAGTGACATCTTAGCCATTATAAAGTCAGAGCACAATGCATTACTTATGTGTTTGTGGTGATGGTGGCATAACAAACCTACTGCATTGCTAGTTATATGAAAGTACAGCACTTCCAATTATGTACAGTACACAATACTTGATAATGACTATGTTAGTGGTTTTGTGTTTACTAAACTATACTTTCTTATGATCATATCAGAGTGTACTCTTTCTACTTATAAAAAAATTTTGCTGTGAACCAGTATGCCGTGTTATTCTGGCAGTAGCCCCAGACATCTCGTGTTTACCACATCTCTTGATTACATCATGTTCTCTCGTGTATGATTTAATCTTCTGTATTTTTTGTACAGTGACACATTGTATAGGCTTGTATTCTAGGAGCAACATAGTATGTACCACGTAGCCTAGGTGTGTAGTAGGCTATTCCACCAGGTTTGTGTAAGTACACTCTATGATGTTTGCTCAATAACAAAATTACCTAATGATGCATTTCTCAGAAGGTGAACCCATCATTAATCAGCACATGAATGTGGATCAATGGAATGAGTTAGAGAGCCCATAAACGGACACACATAAATATAGTCAGGTGAACCCATCATTAATCAGCACATGAATGTGGATCAATGGAATGAGTTAGAGAGCCCATAAACGGACACACATAAATATAGTCAAAATATCCTTTGACAAAGGAGCAAAGGTCATACAATGGAACCAAAATAGTTTCTTCAACAAATGATGCTGAAACAACTGGACATCCCTATGGAAAAATAAATATAGACACAGACCTTAAACTCACAGACCTAAATATAAAACATAAAACTATAAAGCCCCTAGAAGATAACATAGAAGAAAAACCAAGATGACCGTAGATCTGGCAATGACTTATTAGGTATGGCATCAAAGGGATGGTCTATGAAAGAAATAATCAATTATGTAGTATAGTGATAAAGAAAGATTCCTTCATCAAAATGAAACACGTCTGCTCTGTGAAAGACAATGTCAAGGCAATGAGAAGACAAGCTGCAAGGTGGGAGGAAACATTTACAAAAGACAAATATGACAGATGACTTATCCAAAATATACAAAGAAGCTTTTAAACTCAACAATAAAAAAAAAAGAGCCTGATTAAAAAATGGGGCAAAGACCTGAACAGACATCTCACCAAAAAAGGGATACAGATAAGCACATGAAAAGGTGTTCAACAACAATGAGTTACCACTGCATACTCATTAGAATGGCCTAAATCCAGAACACTGACATGATGTAATGCTGACAAGGATGTGGAGCAACTTTCATTCATTGCTGGTGGGAATGTAAAATGGTACAGGCACTTTGGAAGACACTTTGGCAGTTTCTTACAAAATTAAACATACTCTTACCACATAATCCATCAGTTATGTTCCTTACTACTTTTTCCAAATGAATCAAAAACTTATGTCTACACAAAAATCTGCACACATATATTTATAGCAGTTTTATTCATAATTTCCAAAATGTAGAAGCAACCAAGCTGTCATGTAGGTGAATGAATAAATAAATTGTGGTACATCCAGACAATGGAAATTATTCAGTACTAGCAAAGAAATGAGCTGAAATAAGCTATTAAGCTACTTAATAAAAAACATGGAGGAAGCAAATATTATGAAGTGAAAGAAGCCAATCTGAAAAGCAGTATACTGTATGATTTCAACTACTGTATTTTGCCATGTGTAATGTGCACCCATGTTTTTGTGCACATTATACACAGGATTATTGTACCCATTATTTTACTCATGGTATGTGATCATTATACCCATGTATAATGCACATCCTTAAGTTTTCCCTAAAAAATTAGGGCAAAAAATTATATTACATATGGCAAAATATGTGTATAGCATTCTGGGAAAGCAAAACTATGGAGGCAATAAAAGGATTAGCTGTGCCCAGGATTAGAGGAGAGGGAGGGTTGAATAGATGTTGAATAGGTTTGTGGGGCATTGAAATTCATCTATATAATTCTAAAATAATTGATACATGCCATTATACATTTGTCAAAATTCATAGAAAGTACAGTACCAAGAGTGAACCCTATTGTAAACTATGAACTTTGGGTGAGAATGATATGTCCAGATAGGCTCATTGACTTTCAATAAATGTATCAGTCTTATGAGATTGTGATGGTAGGGGAGGCTGTTTATGTGTGGGGAACATTGGTTATATAAAAACTATAATTTCCACTCAATTTTGCTGTGAACCTAAAAGTTCTCTAAAAATAAAGTGTATTAATTATGTATATATGTATATACATATGTATGTATATATAATTAGGTATATGTGTGTGTATCTGCATATATACACACATGTACATATGTACACATTTGGGATAATATGGACATTTTAATGGCCATTCACAAATTAGTGTGAATTAGTTTGTGTGTGGAGGGGAATCATTTTTCTTCTACCACAGGGGACAGTGAGCTTAGATTATGGGTAGTGAAAGGAAGAGGATGGTAACTTTAGAGTTTAGAGAAATATAATAGCTCTGATACTTGAAGGAGAAATTAGCAAGTGGTACAAAGTAGAGGAGTTAAAATGGTACCAATATTAATTTTTGCCAATTTAAAAATGGTGTGTAGGGTTGGACTTATGTCATGTAAAGGCATTGTTGTTTTGATGTATATACATATATTCTTTTATAACACAATCATTAGCACAAAAGGAATTGAGATGTGAAACACTTCTTTTCTAACACTTTCACCCCTCATTTCCTTTTCTTACATTGACTTATTACATTAACTAGAACTTCTAGAATAATGTTGAATAACAGAGAAAAATAGTTGTATTCCTAGCCTTGTTTTTGACTTTAATTTGAATGCATCCTGAGTTTCAGTCTTAAAGGTAATGCTTACTGTTTATTTCTGTTAACAATCCAGGATTAGAAAGACACATCCATAAGAATAAAGTATATTAAGAGCTTTTATTAGAAATGACTATTGAATTTAATCAAATATCTATTAATTAATTTAAATTATTTAATTTTATTTACTGTAACTTCTGTATAAATTTTATAGCTATATATAGGTACACTTACTTATACACATGTATAATTTTCATAGATGCAAAAATGTGTGGTATATGTACTTTTTACATTCTTACCATATTTTCTTCTATAAACTAAACTAACAACCTAAGATGTAGCCTTCCATGTTTTTTCCATAATTATGTAATTCTTTACATATGTTCATTTCCTATATTGTTTTAGAATTTGCTTTTCTCATACAACAATACTTGGAAATCCTTCCAAGTTAAACAGATGTTACATTTTAGTTTTGTCTCTGTTATTTATTAATTGTACGTCCTTGGGTAGGTTAAGTAACCTCTCCAGTACACGTTTTTCCACCTGCACATGAGGATAATTATTCCTCTGTCCCAGGAATATTTTGAGAAACAAATGATATCATATAAGAGAGGGGGAACCCTCCCAAACTAACCAGAATTATCTTCCGGAGAGTGGGCCCCTTGTAGTACAGGCATTCCCTGCTAAGTGAGTGCTCTAGGAACCGGTCTCTATCAGTGTACCAGCTGGTAGTGTTGTGAGATGGTGTGTTTACCTTCAGTAAATTTTTGTGAAGACTCTTTCAATGCATCTGCCCATTTCGTGATGGGTGCTTTATGAGTGCACCTGCCCACACCAACCTGAGTGTTCAGCAGTTTTTGACCAAAAACTCATGACCCCGGCACCCCACTCTGCCTATTCACTGGATCTGACACTGAGCAACTTTTTCTTGTTTGTTTCCCTGGATGAAAAAAGTCCTCAAAGGAAAATGTTCTGCTGACATGGAAGAGATGAAAAAAAAAAATGGCAGAAGCAGTAAAAGGCATCAAAATCGATGAGTTTAGAAACTGTTTTGAGCAGTGGAAAAATAGGCCTCAATATGTGTATTGCATCAAATGGAGAGTACTTTGAAGGTGACTAAAGTTTAAACACATTTTTTGAAATAAAATACATAATTTTTATAAATAAATTCCAGTTTTGGGAAGTCCTTCTTCCCCCTTGCTGTATACAAGTGCTAAACATGGAATCCGGCTCTAAAGAAGTGTCACTTAATCTCATGCCCTGCTCAGGGACAGCAACTTGTTTTATTTTCCTTTTGGCAGTCATGGTTTTGGCCTGATAATTCATAACTCAGCCAATGCCTGAGAGCTTGAGGAGGGGCTGTGAGGATACCCTGGATTGTAGTTTGGTTCAGAGCAGCAGTTCTGGAGCCTATGTCCTGGTTTTGAATCCATGCCCCCTGACTTCCTCAGTATGTTTGTTTCCTTGAACAAGTTTCTTAACCTCTCTGTGCTTCAATTGCCTCATTTTTAAAATGGAAATAATAACAGTACCTATCTGTTACACCTATCGTGGGTGTAAATGAAATGGTGCATGTGACGCACTTGGGAGAGTGCCTGGTACACTGAAAGCACTCGGTAGGAACAGGCGAGTACGGTGAAAGGGCACAGGCTTTGAAGTCAATTGGCTTCTGTCTGCTGTGTGACTTGGGTCGTATTTTGATGAGCTGTGTAATCCCAATCTTCAGCTGTAAAACAAGGGTAATAATACACCTTACTTGGGCCTGTCCTGGACTTTCAGAATGTGTGTTCTCAGTGAGCTGGGTCATACCTGCTTCCTGACTGTCCAGTCTCTTCAAGTGGTTCATGACATATCCCAGTGGACACCAGGGACTTGACCTGTTCTCAGCAGCCTCTGCCTCCCCTTTTTGTTTCATTCTTGCATGTGGGGATACGCATTTTATTTCAAGTTACTCATCTTGCTCTGTGGGGTACAGATTTACTGCTGGTCAGATGAGCTCAACAGGTGGACAATAAGGTGTGTTTGCAGTCAAAGGATGTGGGAATGTGACCAAGATGAGCCTGGTGGATGTATATCAATTTCAGTTGCCTTTCTTGCCCTCTCTGGGGTATTACGACCCTCCAAGGAGGTCTCAGTTTTCTTCTCAGATGTCTGAGGTGAAGCTCTCTCACTAATCCCCAAAGCAAAGCAAGACAAAAACTGCAAAGGCGGCCATTTCCTTCAGTGCAAACACAAAATATTTTCAAGAGAGTAATTCAAGGAAGGATATCACTACAAGAAATAATGAGTTCATCTCTTCTTGTTGAGATTTGCTTGCTTCTGATGGCAATACAGGAATTCACAAAATTTGCTCTATGGGCCTGTATTAAAACGGTGGTTTTTCTTTTTTTTTCTTCCCAAAATCTTGCCCCTTACACTGCGCTGCGCACTTGCCTATGAAATGAACCACATCCCCCACCGTGGAAGAAACAAAAGCGGTTTAAAGTTGTGAATTTTGTGTGAATTACGATTCAGCAGCACTCCCTAGTGGCTGAATTTGGGCACTGTAGAAGGCTCTGGGATGTAATCTTGAGATTTCAAAGCAGGAAACTTAAGAGAAAAATTAAATTTTTTTTTAACATTTAATAATATTAGCTACGTCCACCACTCCAAGTATGTCTAATTATATAGAACTCTTTTTAATCACTTCATTACTTTTTGTGAGGCAATTCAATGAAGAAAGAGAAACAACTGTGTCCTTCTGCTTTAGTCTCAGGAGCCATCAGAATATTTCATTTGGGCAACGTTTCTGTCTCTCTCCACTTAAGCAGCACAGTCCCAGGAAGTGGTGCCCAGTTCTACTCCTTTATTAAAGAAGATTCTGTCATTCAGCCACTGGAATGCATCTTGATGAGCACAATGGATTTTGTATTCAACCACAGGCAGCTCTGTTTTGATAATCACTTCCCAAGCTATGGAGGCTAAGTATTGGTGCTACTTGCAAAAATAATTATCCCAGATAATTACAAATAGGTCAGATACTCTGGTTTCTCCATTAGACGTTCTATCTAATTAAGAGTTACTGTATATTGCCTACACAGATGACTAGGTTTTCCATACTTGGAGCCTAACCCATTTTGTACTTTGTACTAAAGTGACACCATTTCCTTCCTAAAACCTGCTGATGGATAGAATCTCTATAGCATTGCACTGATTGTTTAAAAATATTAAACATTAAAATCTGATGAAATGAAAGACGTAAGCATTTGAGCCAACTAGAGAATGTAGAGTATAATGGAGAGAGAGTGAGTAAAATATGTGAATCCCAGCCTCTGATAGTTGCTATTTTCTTGAGCCTTAGTTTTCTTATCAGTAAAATGGAACTGTTATAACCACTAAGTGAAATAACATGTGTTGAATTCTTAGCATAGTGTACAGAAGCTTAAATATCAATTTTCCCACTCTATATCATGTAGAAAAAGAGAAAAACTAAAACAGAGTTTACTGTTGAGAAAGCTTGAGCTGTGGGATTTGAATTAACTGGTGCTGTGGCTTTAAACAAGTGTAGTTAGTGGTTGTAGACCCTGGCTCTGGAATTCTTTCGCTCTGTTCGAATTCTGGATCTGCCACTTAACAAGCCGAGGGACCTTGTGGAACTTACAATCTCTTTGCTGCTCAGTCTCCTTGGCTGCAAAGCAGGGATAATGACAGCATCTATCTTATCAGATTGTTTAGGGGTTAAGTGATTTAATAATTGAGGGAAGTGTTTACAAAAGAATCTGGCATAGAGTAGGTTCTCAATAAATGTTAGTTGTTACTAGTATTAAAAGGCGAAAATGTCAAAACAGCGTAGAAAAACATAATTAAATACATATATTTCTGTTATGAACATGCTCTTTTAAGTCACATGCTTATTATTTTATGAATGGTATCAACTAGCACTATCTGATAGAATAGTATTGTGAACCATGTATGTAATTAAAATGTTTACAGTAGCCATGTTAAATAAAAGTAAAAATCAGCAGCAACAAGACATAGTGACATCATAAAATTCTTGAAAAGATGCACTGAAATGGACATTTCTCAGCTGTGATTTTTCTTTCCCTAAAGCCATAACCTCATTCCAGCCATGAGAAAACACCAACATTGAGAGAGATTCTGTAAGATCACAGATAAGTACTCTTTATAACCATCAAGATCATGAAAGGCAAAAAAGGGCTGAGGAACTGTCATAGAATGGAAGAGACTAAGGGAACACGACAACTAAATTCAATGTGATATCTTGACTGGGATCCTGAAACCAGAAAAAGGACACCAGTGGATGAAGGTGGTACAGTTTGATTACAGAATGGTGTTTAGTTAATAGGATTGTATCAATGTTAATTTCTTGGTTCTGGTCATTGTACTGAGGTTATATAATATATTAACTTAAAAGGAAGCTAGCTGAAGAGTATATGGAAATTCTATACAATTGTGCAACTTTCAGTAAGTCTAAAATTGGTTCAAAATAAAATAATTCAAAAATTAAATAGAAACAAGTGAATTTGGTTTTAAGAATATATTTTATTTAACCCAATGTATCCCAAATGTTATCATTTCAAAATGTAATCAGCATAAAATTCTTAATAGTGGATTTCATTTTTTTGTATTGTCTTCAAAAATCTGGTGTATTTTACATTTCGATTTGCTCAGTAGCCACATGTGTCTTGAGGCTGCTGCACTGGGCAGAACATGGGTGGATGCAGTGATGGGATGTTACCCAGGGATCCATTGACTCCTTGTTAGCATTTCTCTGGAGTAATGTGTCTCCCAGTTCTGGCCATGGGCCTTCCCCTTAGAACTCCTCCTTAGAACTCCTAGAGGTGATTAACTCCTGGGAGGAGGAGAGCTCAGGTTAGCTAAAGTCTTATAACATTGCTGGCTGGTCTAATGAGAACATGTATTAATTTGTAAAGAGTGTGGTCCTTTCTGGGGGAGTGAGGTGCTCACAGCCCCAGTACTTTCTAACGTGTGGGATAAACAACCCTGGCTGGTGTGGCTTGGTGGACTGAGTACTGACCTATGAACCAACAGGTTGTTGGTTTGATTCCCAGCCTGGGCTCATGCCTGGGATGCAGACCAGCTTCCCAGTTGGGGGTATGCGAGAGGCAACTGATGATGTCTCTCTCACACCTTGATATTTCTGTCCCTCTCTTTCTCTATAAATAAATAAAATTAAAAAAATGAAGTGTGGGATAAGTACCACTAGTTTTAAGAGGCGTGTAAGAAAAATGATTTCAGGTGGTACTTACACATTTCATTAAATTACATTCACTCGGAACGTGAGAATATTTTTTTTCCTATTTCAATTCTCTTTCATTCCTTTTGATTATACCAAAAATCAGGTCTCATTTAGTGCTCTTATATCTTAGTGCCTCCCCAACGTTTGCTAATCTCAAACTCTCTCTTTCCCTGGCTAGAATTGAAAACATTACTTGTTTCTAGTCCATTTGTTTTTGCCATCACCTTTTATTTGTGGAAAATAATACTGGCTCTCCATTTAATTACTGATATAAAATTAATTTATTTAAGTTTTAATTAAAAATATAAATATGGGAACAAATTTAATAAAAATAAAAATATTAAGATAATTGTAAACCAAGTGGACCTGGGAAATAGAAGAAACAGAAACGAAAACAAAACCAACCCCCATCCCCAAACCATCAAGTGATCATAAGAATGTTCGAAATTTGGGGAACTTGAGATCAATTCTCAGTTTCAGATATGTGCCCTTAAAGAAACCTCTAAGAAAACAATTAAGTCTGAGGAGGCAGAAAAGGGTGATTCGATAAATTATCTCCCTCATTAAATTTTTTCTTAGGGAGATTGCTTTTCTCCTCTCTTCCGCCTGGTAGTCTCTCTCTCCCCTTTCAAGTGTTATTCCTCCTCCCTGGTGATGCTTTCTTGCTCCCACCCATGGTTTTCTCTTTCATGTCCCACCCTTTAGCTGAAGTTCTGACTCTCTTCACCTGTCAATCACTGCTCACCTCTGACTTTTTGTGTTCTGACATCTGATAGATCAGGATGCAGCTTCTGAATCCTTGGGATTTCTGCTTCCTTTGGCATCTTTAAAAGGGGATCCTGGATATTTTTTAAAAATTCCTTTGAGCTTACTTTAACACTTTCTGGGTTCAAATTCTGGGCAACTGGAGGGTACTGTTCTCCACAGAGGGAAACATTTCCCATGGCTTCCTTGGAGCAGGTAAGTGAGTTTTCCAGGTTATGGCACACATAGTTTTTCTTATCTTATGCACCAAAGGGCAGCAAAATGATACTTCTAGAATCTGGCTTGGACAATTTATGTCCTTGAAGGATATTATTGCATCAAATTCTGGGGGTATTTAAGGAAAACACTGTCAGTGCGAAACTAAGTATATCAAATAAGGCCGTCAATTTGGAAATGATTTGGGCAAAAGTAATTTTCTCTCTCTTCTACCATTGTTATAGATGGATTATGACAGGAATTAAAGATTTGCTGAAGGTTTTCCCATTATGAGATAATATAAGAAAAGTTTTCACCTCAGATCTGAAAATAATGTCATTTTGCTTTTAGCTCATTTCATGGACTCTTCTCCTTTCTTACCTTTCATATCAGTCATCTTTTTATATTCAGTTTTTGAGCACACATAATAAGAAATAGTTTTAAATATTTACTAAATCTTAAAGGTCAAGCAAGAGAAAGTCTGAAGTGGTTTTTTAAAAGGTAATTCACTCTTTGCTTATTCAAAACAAAACCCACTAAGAATGCTGGTGTCACAAAACCTCAGCGCCACCACAGGCCCAGCTTAGGGCCCCTCAAAGACAGCTAGAGGTTTGACCAGCTAACCGCGTAGGTCACCCCCTGATTCACACAGGCATTCCCAGCCCTTTCATTGGCTGTTTAAGTGTTGCAGGAGGTAGACCTGAGGCCTGCAGATAAAAGGTGAGAACTCATGCTATTTCCCTGCTCCCTTAACACCCGCAGTTGCTGATACTTGCTGAGCAAATAAACTGTATTACATACTAGTGGAAGTACTTAACTTGTGTTATCTAATTCCAACAACAAATGAATGAGGCAGGCACTGTCATTATCTTCATTTTACAGATGAGAAAACGAAACTTGGAAGTCGTGACTTACTTACGGGCCAGCAGCTAGTAAGACCAGAAGGTTGGGTTCAAATCCAGAAGGCCTGGTTCCAGAAGCAAATCTCCGTTTCTGCACCAGGCAGGTGGACCCTCTGGATGAAGCACTGTTGCTCCAACAGAATTTAGAGCCAACAAGAGTCTGTGAAGAGAATCCAGGTTTTGTGCTTTGAAATCAAGTTGTATTTTATTGGAAACATGCCTAGGCAGGGGGTGTAATAAATATCACATTTAAGAATGTGGCAAAACTTCTAATTTTATGTAGTTGAAAGAAAAACTCCTAGAAATTATTGTTAAGAACATGGAGCCTCACTAAATTAAATAAAAATGAACAACTCTGGAACTTGGAACTAAAATGAGACAGTGAAACAAATGACTCCATTAATGGGGTTTCTGTCATATATGTTATTCCATTTCTGAGGCTGAATTCTCTAAAATGTTAGCAATTTGCTTTTGATTTTCATTGTTTTTTAATCAGTCCCATATCTAATTGATGCTTTTATATTTATTTCTAAGGCAATGAGTTCCCAAGCACAAATACCAAAGGAGAATTCTATTACTTTTTAATAATTGCAATAGGAGGAGGAGGTATCCCAGCAGTATTTATTCCTCTAGAGAGAAAAAAATAAATGTGTGGGGCTCTTTCTTTGCTTTGCTTTCCATTGCTGTTTAGATAGAAATTTCCTTATTCATGTAATGCACTGACAAAAACCACACTGAAGAGACCAATTTTCAGCAAGCAAATCCTGCCAATTAAGGAGTTTTGGGTAGGTCAGGGTATGAAGGAGATCCAGAAGTTTTAGATAAGGCTTTACAAACAACCTTTGTTGAAGTAACACTTATGGGTTAGGTATGGAACCAACCTCAACATTCCAGGGATCTCATCTTACTTTATTTTATTTCTTTCTCTTCACATCAGTTGACGTTCCTCTTTGCTCAGTGATCCTTGTACAGTAGCATTGTGTGAGGAGAGAAAACAAGTTAAGTCCTAAAAGGCCAAATCCTTGCTTTAGGAATGGAGCTTTGTCCTATTATTTGGTAGGATGAGCAGTAGACCAACCATAATTTAATTTGGAAAAATGGCTATGATATAAATGCACTAGCAATTTTTTTGTCCAGAATGATGGACTTAATGACATACACAAATGGATAGATTTTTAAAAGTGGTTACCTCTTCTTAGGATTTATATGTGAAATTTGCAGCTTCATGATGCTGAAACAGTGGATTGATTTGGTTTTCTTGGATGGTGGAGGAGGATTTGGAAGAAAAGTCTTTTTTTCCAGGAAAACATGGCGGGGAGGGTATATTAGTTTGCTAGGGCTGCCCTAACAAAGTGCCACAGACTGGCTGGCTTATTCAACAGAAATTTCTCACAATTCTGGACACTCTAAGTTCCAGATCAAAGTGTTGGCAGGATAGGCTTCTTCTGAGAGCCATGAGGAAAGGCTCTATTCCAGGCCTCAATCCTTAGCTTTTATTTTAATTAAATGATTTTTTAGGAACTTTATTTTTTCATCAACCGAATTTCCATGTTCTGTTTAAGACGAGCTTAAGACCACTCAGTGGTTGCTCCCACACTTTCAGTGGCCGAGCAGTGGGAGCTGCAGACCGGTCTTCAGCGCCGGGCTGAGCGCTCCGCCTTCAGCAGGAAGCGCGGAGCAGGCACGGAGGGCACCCGCACGCCTTCAGACCAGTCTGCAACTGTGGGGTGAGTAGCAGCAAATTCAGGAGCTGGAGCAGTCCTTTCACCCTGAAACTCCTCCTTGGTCACAGCCTTTTCAGCAGCCGCCTGCTCTTCCTTTTAAATCTCTTCAGGATCTCCGTGGAAGGAGAGATCTAGCGTGGCCTCCTTCCTGGAGGTGCTCTTGGGCGATGGGGCCACGCATGTGCAGAACTTCCCGGACCAGCGTCCACCACATCAGAGTCACTGAGTGAGCTCCTTTGTTGTTGCACTTGATGGCAAAGTCCACAGAGTGCAGAGGCGCAACTTGTGACACAGGGCATTGGTAGGTGGGTTAACTTAAGGCATCTGTGATAAGCTGGCAGTTCGTCTTGGTTGGACTCAGTAACCACCAGAAGTTATGGCTTCGAGAAGGCTGCCTGCACCTGGTTAGTGGAGTTTTCAGAAGTGAAGTGGCAGCAATAGAAGTGGCTCCAAAGGCAGCAGCAAACTTCAGCACAGCCTGCTGGTCACTATTTCTGGAGGACAGACTGTGACTGAGATCCAAGCCAGATTAATGGCACGAGCTGCCAGCAGAAGCTTCTCTCAGGTTCTCTTTGTGGTGAAGATGCCATCACTCTTCCTGCTGTAGATATATTTTCTATTTGGAAGTCAAAGTTGGTGGCACCAAATGTGTTCCTGTTGCAAGGAATATGTGGACATCCTCCTCTATTTGCAGGGCATCAAGGTCTCTGGGCATTGTGAACATTTCTCTTTATATTATGATGGGAACCCAGAACAATGCCTCATGGATCCCTTTTTAGGCCACATGGCTAATTTCTTCTTATGTCATCACATCATATCTCCTCTGTGCATGTCCATCCTAATATTCTCTTCTTGTAAGACACCAGTTATATTGGATTAGAGTCCACCTAATCCAAAAATGTCCTCATTTTTACCTTACTCACCTCTTTAAGGGTCTTGTCTCCAAATACAGTCAAATTCTGAGTCCTGAGGTGGGAGGGTGGCTAGGACTTCTACATACAAATTTTCAGGGAGAAACAATTCAGTCCCTAACCATGGGTAGCCTCATTTATTCTAGGCTGCAAGAGAAGAAAGGCTTAGTTTTAAAGTTAGTCTTTAAAGTTATAATTTGAAAAAGCCTATTTTTGGTACACAAAGTTTTTTATTCCCCCTGGATCCTTCGTTGTATTGTCACCATTTTCTTTATCCTTATCAGACTCTGCCTCACTGCTCTGTCTCCCTCAATCACCGGTCTTATCTCTCAAGAGAGAATCTGATGGCAATCTCTCCTGGAGTGAAGAAATTTTAAGCCAGAGAGATTTGTGTGTTATGTTCCTCTTTATAAAGCATAATGAAAGGCTTTATCTCCACTTAAAGGAAATTCACTCATCAATGCATAGATCAATAGGCGAGGGGTGGGGTGAGACGGAGCCCTTTTCCTTGCCTCACTGCTGAACTAACAATTAACATACAGCCAGGCACTTACAATTAATCCCTTTACAAAATCGGTCCTTACATCTATGGGGGACTTTCCCTCTTCAAGGGAAAGAGGCAGTAAACTCAAGCAGGAATAACTGAAGGAAGTTTAATAAAGAGATTATTTGAAAGATATAAGCAGGTTTAAAGAAAACTAGCATGAGATGGAGGAACATACCAGGGCAAGCAGCGGAAGGAAGCCATTCCACCTCTAGACCTGAAGGCCAAGGAGAGGGAATGTTACCAGAACCCAGACAGAGTTGTAGGAGTAGCTGTATCTGGGAGAGAAGGCTTTCTGCCGGAAGCTATGGTTTTGAAGGGAGGCCCAGGGAATTACTACTCAAATTCACTTTCTTCCTGCCCTGCACTCTCCCAGGAGAGCTCTCACAGCTGAAAGCTAATGGAAGCCAGAAGCTGACAGAGTTGATGTGGTCAGTAGGTTCATCCTCCTAAAGCACAGAGCAGAGTGGAAGAGATCCTTCTCCTCAATGTGTTTCATTTTTTGTTGTTGTTGTTGCAAATGAGGTAACTATTCAAGGCCTTGGAACTAACAATGAGTGCTAATTTTAGGCTCTCATTTTCTCCTCTATTTTGAATGATGAAATGACTAAGAGAAAGTTCCTGTTAATCACTGTCAGAGATTTAGTCTAAATGTCTGGTTCTACATCCTACCACAATGAGTTTTCATACTGTGCCTTGAACATTTATTTGGTCCCCAGTGTCAAGATGAAGGAAACATTTTCCCGTCTTTGCAGACTTCTGCCGCTTTTGTCTGCCCGGTGTTCTTTTTCCTCTTTTCTGATAACAGCACCTTGATTTTCCTTTGGGGGCCACATTTTCCCATCTCTTAGTTCATGGTGTTGGGCTGGGGCATAGATCTCTAAGAATGGAGCCCACAGGTAACAGCAATCAAGGACTCTGCATCTTTTTTGCCACAGAGATTATTTTTTTTAAAAAAAGAAAAAGGCATGTGCCCCATTAATATATGGCATCAGACATAGGACTTCTGCTGATGCAGTGTATTCTTTTTATAAACTGTCACAGTTGCAAAGGTGGGGGGATATAAAGCCAGAGTTCCTTGAAATAACCTGCTTCAATGTGAGGCCAAAACAGAAAAGAGTAGAAAGGAGACACCAGTAATGGTAGATTCCTGGATCTAGCTGTACCTGAAGTTCTCTTGAACTTTTAGTTGCATGACTCATGATTTCTTTTCTTAAGCCAGTCTGGGTTTCTGTGACTTATAATAGAAATTCCTGAATAATATATTCTCTGTGATTTTAAAGTCAATATTACTTTACGTTGAGGTCTACATATCTTATTTGCTATTGGATGGCCTGGGTTTGGTCTGTGCTTTAGTGTTGCACTGCAGGGGTAGGGGAATTAGCACTGCTGAAAATACATTTGTTAACAGAAAAATAAAGTTACATATAGGCCATTGGCTGGCATTTTTTTCTTGGGAATAGAAGCCACCTGTCAATTGTAGAGAATATCACTTATTTGATGAGATAATGTAAAATGTAGATATAGGCCATCCACAAGAATATGAGGCATTAATTTTAGGTTTTTTAAAAAAGGTATTATCAACAAGTCTACTGGAGCAATTAATGAAAAGGGAGCCAACTGTATGGGAAAATATATTTGCTAATGATACATCAGATAGAGATTTGATCTCCAAGATATATAAAGAACTCACTCGACTCCACTCCAAGAAGACAAATGATCCAATCAAAAAATGGGCAAAGTACCTGGACAGACGCTTTTCCAAGGAAGAGATACAGAGGGCCCAGAGATATTTGAAAGGATACTCGGCATCACTAGCCATCAGAGAAATACAGATCAAAACCACAATGAGATACCACCTCACACCAGTCAGAATGGCCATCATAAACAGATCGACAAACACCAGGTGCTGGCGAGGCTGTGGAGAAAAGGGAACCCTAGTACACTGTTGGTGGGAATGCAGACTGGTGTAGCCATTGTGGAAAGCAGTGTGGAATTTCCTCAAAAAGCTGAAAATGGAACTGCCTTTTGATCCAGTGATTCCCCTGCTGGGACTACACCCTAAGAATCCCAAAATGCCAATTCAAAAGAACCTATGCACCCCAATGTTCATAGCAGCACAATTTACAATAGCCAAGTGTTGGAAGCAGCCTAAATGCCCATCAGTAGATGATTGGATCAAAAAATTATGGTACATTTACACAATTGAATACTACACAGCAGAAAGAAAAAAAGAACTGCTAAACTTCGCGACAGCATGGATGGAACTGGAGAGCATTATGCTAAGCGAAATAAGCCAGGGGGCGAAAGACAAATACCATACGATCTCACCTATAAGTGGAACCTAATCAACAAAATAAAGATGCAAGGAAAATAAGACCAGCAACACTGAAAGAAAAAGAAACCAACAGAGACAAGAGGGAAGAAGGGAGGGGTGGGTGGGGGAAAAGAAAGGGAAGGGGAAAGTCAAGGAACATATAGCAAGGACTCATGGACAAAACCAAAGTGGGGAAGGATTGAGGGAGGGAGAGGGAGGAGGGGGCAGGGGAAAGTGGTGGGGGGAAGGCAGAGACAAATGTATTTGGGAAAATAAATAAATTAATTTTTTAAAAAGTGGCTCAAGTTTCTTATATCTCTTTAAGTTGCATTGCATTAACTATACTCTAAGACCTCCTTCAGTCAGTCTGGGAAGGAAAGCAGAATAGTTCCTATTACAATTTCTATTTGTCCTGCTATTATTTGCTTTCGGGTTATAAATACCTTCCTGAGGCTATTTCCAACACAAACTTTCAAAGGTAAAATAGTTACATACTCTGCCACATTACTGCTTAGGCTGTCCATGCAACACTAAACAATTAAAAGAATAAAATTCATTCAATCATTTGGATGATTCCAAATAGGTATAAAGCAGATTTAAAAATCTGGATGTTTGGAGTTCATTTAGACATAATTTACAATGTAGATGCATAGCCGTATATGGATTTGCGGTCCATTGGAGCTTCAGTGGGGGCCCTGTCTGAAATGTATAATTAAGTGGTAGAGCAGGCCTCCTAGGAAGGTGCTGCTTGATTAGGAGACTCTGTGATGTGCTGTAAGACTGATATTTATTATCAAATTCCTTTTCAGAAGGTTGTATGAATGTTCACTCTTACTAGCTTTGGATAAAAATGCCATTACTTACTTCCTTACCAGAACCAAACATTAGATTTTACTTAATATCTTTTAGATATCATTTAATACTTTTTAAATATTACTTAATATCTTTGAAATGTTATGTAAATATTTTTGCCAACTTGGTAGGACAAAAATGTATCGCATAGTTTTGTGTATCTCCTTTCTCCTTGCTTACTAGTGAGCTTGAACTTTTTTTTTCTTAATGTGGATTTGGACTTCTGCCTTTCTTCTTTTGTGAATTACCTATTTAGACCTTTTATCTAATTTTCAAAGTTAAGAATACATCTGTTTAAGAAGTTGTATGTATGTATTTATTTATTTACTTATTTATTTGTATTGAATTTATTGGGATGACATTGGTTAGTAAAATTACATAGGTTTCAGGTGTATAATTCTATAATACATCATCTACATATTGTAGTGTGTTCACCACCCCAAGTCAAATCTCCTTCCATCTCTCTTACCTTCCCCTACCCAGTTCCCTCTGGTAATCACCCTACTGTTGTCTATCTATGAGTTTTTTTCCTCTTTCATTGTTTAATCTCTTCACCTTTTTTACCTAACCGCCTTACCCCCTCCCCTCTGATAGCTGTCAGCCTGTTCTCTATCTATGAGTCTGTTTCTATTTTGTTTGTTAGTTTATTTTGTTCATTAGATTCCACATGTAAGTGAAACCACAAGGTATTGGTCTTTCTTTGACTGGCTTATCTCACTTAGCATAATAATCTCCAGGTCTTCATTTTTAAGGCCACATAGTATTCCATTGTGTAAATATACCAGCACTTTTTTATCCACTCATCTACTGATGAGCATTTGGGCTGCTTCCAAATCTTGGCTATTGTAAATAACATTTCAATGAACATAGGGAGTGCATATATTCTTCCAAATTACTGTTTTGGGCTTCTTTGGATGTATTCCCAGAAGTGGAATTGCTGGGTCTAGAGTGTTCATCTTATGAATGACTTGTAAGATGTTTTATATATTGATCACATTGGTCTTTTGCTGTAAATAGGTTGCTAATATTTTTTATGCCTTCACCATTTGACATTTAATATTAGTTTTTTTAGTGCATGGCAATTTGTGAGTTTTTATAAATTTAATTTATCAAGGTTTTAAAAAATTTTTCTTTTTCTTTAATTTTTTTAATCTATAAATCATGTTTATTCTATTATAGTTGTCTCAGTTTTTACCCCTTTACCCCCCTCCACCCATCCCACCCTCCCCCCCATTCCCGCAGTCAATTCCCACTCTGTTGTCCATGCCCGTGGGTCATTCATACATGTTCTTTATCTGGTCCCTTCTCTTTCTTTCCACCATTGTCCTCTTTCCCCATCCTCTCAGGTCACTTTTAGTTTGCTCCATATCTCTGTGCCTATTTTTTATTTTGTTCATTAGTTTATTTTTTTTGAAGAGTCCACTAATAATTGAGATCATATGGTATTTGTCTTTCATCAATTAGCTTATTTCACTTAGCTTAATATTCTCCAGTTCCATCCATGTTGTTGCAAAAGGTAGGGGTTCCATCTCTCTCTCTTTCTTTCTTTCTTAAATGCAGATTGATTTTATTTATTTTTTAAATGTCAAAGTTAATTATAAAATATTATTAAAAAAATTTAAAACCATTATAAATTCTCAGCAATTAAACCAACATGACACCTGTACAGAAATAATCAAGCAGATCAATGAAATATAATGAGCATTCTAGAGACAAATGTATATATCTGTCTGACAATGTAATAATGATTAAGTTGATATTTCAAATTAATGAGTAAAATAAGGCTTATTCAACAAATAAGGTGCACGGACCACCATTACTTGAAATAAAACAAATATAGAACCCTATTTCGCACATTAGACAAGAAATATTCAGATGAGTTAAAAATCAATATGTAGAATCTAAGGAGTTTTAGAGGAAAAGAAAACTAATATTTTTCATGACCTGAGGTAAAATATTCAAACCCAGAAGCTATAAAGTAAATATTGATAATATGACTATATTAAACATTTAACTATATAGTAATATACATATAAAAAAGTAAAAGACAAGGAATAGAATAGAAAAGTATTTGCAACACATTTAAAACATGGTTAATAGGTGGGGTTTTTTTTTGTAGGGAAAAAAGTTTTACAAACCTTTAATCAATAAATGGATAAAGAATAACAAAAAGTCATTTAAAGTTTTTTTAAAAAAAATAATAGAAGTAGGCAAGAAATATACAAAAACAGGTTTAGTTTCAACAAATAGTAAAGTAACAAATAAAATAACATCATTGTCACAATCAGATTAATTAGTATTAAAAATATTGGTAATATCAAGTATTGGCAACTCTGAAAGGACGTGGGTATTCATAGAAACTTTTTCTTCATCTTAAAGAGGTCCCTTTAACATATTTTGCAATGCTGGTTTGGTGGAGGTATATTCTTTTAGCCTTCTTTTGTCTAGGAAACTCTTTATTTCACCTTCCATTTTAATTGAGAGCCTTGCTGGGTAGAGCAGTCTTGGTTGCAGGCCTTTGCTTTTCATTATTTGGAATATTTCTTGCCGTTGCCTTCTGGGTTCTGGCATTTCTGTTGAGAAGTCAGCTGCTAGCCATATTGGGGCTCCCTTATATGTTACTACCTCTTTCTCCCTTGCTGCCTTTAGGATTCTCTGTTTGTATTTGATATTTGCCATTTTAATTACAATGTGTCTTGGAGTGGGCCTCATTGGGTTCCTCTTGAATGGGACCCTCTGTGCTTCCTGGACTTGTGTGACTTTTTCTCTCTTCAGATTAGGGAAGTTTTCCATCATGACTTTTTCAAACAGGTTCTCTATCCCTTCCTCATCCTCTTCTCCTTCTGGTATCCTTATTACATGGTTATTATTATGTTTCAGGTTGTCCTGCATTTCTGTAAATGCCTCTTCATTCTTTTTGAGTCTTTTTTCATTTTCTTGCTCTTTCTGGGAGCTTTATTCTACCTTGTCCTCCAGCTCGCTGATTCAATCCTCGGCTTCATCGAGCCTGCTTTTGATTTCTTCTACTGTGTTCTTCAATTCTGAAATTGTATTCTTCATTTCCTCTTGCCTCTTATTGATAGTTTCTATGTCCTTTTTCATGCTGATATAATTTGCAGTAAGTTCCTCATAGTTTCCCTGTAGTTTTTGGTAATTCTCTCTGAGCTGACTGAGCTCATTGGGCTTCCTTAGAACTGTTGTTTGGAACTCAATATCTGATAGTTTACTTGCCTCTATTTCATTTAGTTCCTTTTCTGGGGATTCCTCCTTTCCCTTCGAGTGGGATTTATTTCTTTGTCTTCCCATTATTTGTGAGACTCTTCTCTTTTGCTTCTGATTCTTAAGTTGATCTGTCTTGATGTCCTGACTTTGTGGTGTGAACTTCTATGGTTGGAGATCACTGTTTTTACTCTCTGGATCTGCCTCTGATGTTAGATGTCGTCCCTGTCTGACCTTAGGCAGTCTGTTTGAGACTTCCAGTAATCTACTGTTTGTGGCTTTCTCCTTCAGCTGTTAATCTATTCATTCTGGACTCAGCAGGCTGTCTTATACAGCTCAGGGTGGGGCGGAGTCCCTCCTGGGGGCAGGGTTATTGGGTCCTCTCTAGCTGTAGCTGTATGGGGGAGGAGTCCACACTGGGATCCTGCCGACTACTCTCTCTGTTCTCTCCCCAAAGCCTCCATCTCCAGTCTCTCCTCAAGTGTCTCCAGACCTCTGTGCACTCCCTTTAGCAAGGGATCTACTATCTGTGGCTGCCACTCTGTACTCAGAAGGCGGCTTAGACAGCACAGGGTGGGGTGGAATCCCACCTTGGGGAGGGGCTATTGGGTCCTTTGATGCTGGTGCTGCTCAGGGGGCGTGGTCTCTGCCTGAGCAAGATGGCTGCTGCCGCATGGGGGATGAGTCAGCACTGGGATCCCACCAGCTACTCTCTCAGTTCTCTCCCCAAAGCTTCCTTCCCCAGTATCTCCTCAGGCGTCTCTAGCCCACTCTGCCCTGACTTTGCTGGAGACCAGGGTTAAATTGCTGCAAATAAAAATTTATGCATTGGCTCTTTAAACAGTTCTTTGCATCTCCAGACACCTGTCTCTGGCAGAGAGCAACCCTGCCACTTTTCACAGCTGGCTGATATCTGTGTACTTTTTGGGCTCTGGTGCTGTGGGCTAGAGATCCCTGCTTTTGGTTTAGATCCCACTCTTCTCCAGGGGATCCAACTGGCCTTTTCAGTATCTTTCTGGTGCTGCCTCCTGTGGGCACCCCGCCTTCTCAAGTCTCTACTGCACTCCTTACTGGTTAGATTGCACTAAAGCTGATTCTTATGTCTCCGAGGTTATAAGGCTCCTCTCTCGCTATTGTTTAGTTGTTTGTTCCAGGTCATTTCTCCACAATTTAGTTGTAATTCCAGGTTGGTCCTGGGAGGAGGTCAGTGTGACTTCCACTCACCCCTCGGCCATCTTGATTCTTCCCCCAAATTTTTATTTTTCTTTGTTTTTGGTGTAGGATACTTTCTTTACACTGAGTATAGGCAAATAGCTATCTGTCTATTTTTCCAAAAATGACTTTATTACTTTTTATAACACACAATTGTGATGAAAATAAAAAGATACCAATGAAAAAATAACCTAAGAAATAACTATGAAGGAATTTATCCTTCTAAGCAGTTGGGGTATACTTTTCTAACTTGAATTTTCTTCAAATTATTTTATGGTTTTATTTTTTTACATTTAATATTGAATCATGAATTTTATTTTGCTATATTTACTGTATTGTATAACATGGTACTCTAACTTAATTTTTTTCAAATAGTTGACTAATTATTCTTAATTCCTTATTTACTGAAAAGTACAAATTCCCCCCACTGACTTGAAGTTCTATGTATCTATCATTTTACTAAATTATTTTGTTATGTGGATTTGCTTCTGGATTTCATATTTGTTTTAACTCATTCTTACACCCATTCTTAGGGCTCAACCCTGTTGTCACTTCACATGCCCAGTCCATTAATTGCCTAGGTTATTCTCAACTTTATTCTTTCAAAAGAACTCTTGGATCATTTGGATGGAGTCTCAAACTTGAAAAATCCAATTGGTATTTTGGTTTGAAAAACATTACATTTATAATTAATTTAGAGAGGGTTAATACTTTTATAACAGAGAGTCTTCCAGAAGCATTGTGTGAATTTCTATCTACTTAAATCTTTTGTATGTCCCTTTTGTAGCTTTTTTGATATAGGTTATGTATACCCCTTGTTACTGCCTCCTTATAGTTTTATAACTACTCATTTTTCCTCTGACGTATAAACTATTGGTTTTTCTTTTCTTAATAGTTCATTTTTATTGTATTTTTCCATTAGCATTTACCCCCCTTATACCCCCTTCACCTCCACCTAGCCTCTGCCCACAAACAACACATTGTTGTCCGTGTCCATGAGTCCTTTTTCTTTTTTGCTCCACCCCTCTACCCACAATGCTCCCTCTCATGTCCTTTTTGGAGAAGCATCTATTCAGGTCCTTTTCATTTTTTTAAAAATTGGATTGATTGTTGTTTTTTGTTTTGTATTGAGTTTTATAAGATCTTTACACATTTTGGATATTAATACCCTATCATTTGGATATTGGTGAATTTTCTTTCATTCAGCAGGTTGTCTTTTTATTTTGTTGAGGATTTCCTTTGCGGTGCAAAACTTCTTTAGTTTGACATAGTCCCATTTGTTTATTTTTTTGTTTGTTTCCCTTGCTTGAGGAGATATATCAGAAAAAATATTGCTACGAGCAATGTCCAAGATTTTACTGCCTATGTTTTCTAGAATTTTTATAGTTTCAGGTCTAAATTTAAGTCTTTAATCAATTTTGAATTTATTCTTGTATGTGGCATAGGAAGGTGGAATACTTTCATTTTTTTGCATGTATCTGTCCAATTTTCCCAACATCACTTATTGAATAAGTTCTCTTTGTCCAGTGTATGTGCTTCCTTCCTCTGTCAAATATTAATTAACTGTAAAGGTGTGGATTTATTTCTGGGCTCTCTATTCTGTTCCATTGCTTTCTGTGTCTCTTTTAATCCAGTACCATGCTGTTTTGATTTCTATGACCTTAGAGTATAGCTTAATATTAGGTAGTATGATTATTCCAGCTTTGTTCTTCTTTCTAAAGATCATTATTGCTTTTTGGAGTCTTTTGTGGTTCCATATAAATTTTTGAAATCATTGTTCTAGTTCTGTGAAATGCATTGAATCTATAGATTACTTTGGGTAGTATGGACATTTTAATGATGTTAATTTTTTCTATCCATGAATATAGTATATGCTTCTACTTATTTGTATTATCTTCAATTTCTTTCTTTAATGTCTTATAATTTTTTGAGTATAGGTCTTTTACATTCTTGGTTAAATTTATTCCTAAGTATTTTATTCTTTTTGAAGCAATTGTGAATGGGATTGTTTTCTTAATTTCTCTTTATGGTAATTCATTATTGGCATAAAAAATGCAATTGATTTCTGGATATTAATTTTGTATACTGCTACTTTACTGAATTCATTTATCAGTTCTAGTTGTTTCTTGGTACAATTTTTAGAGTTCTTCATGTACAGTATCATGTCATCTGCAAATAAAGACAATTTTACTTCTTCCTTTGCAATTTGGATGCCTTTAATTTCTTCTTCTTGTATGATTGCTGTAGCTAGGAATTCCAGTACTATGTTGAATAAAGGAGGAGAAAGTAGACATCCCTGTCTTATTTGCAATCTTAAGGGAAAAGCTTGTAGTTTCTGCCCATGAAGTATGATGCTGGCAGTTGGTTTGTCATATATTGCCTTTATGATGTTTAGGTATTTCCTAAACCCTCTATTTCCACTTTTCTGAGAGTTTTTTTTTTAAATCACAAATGAGTGCTGAATTTTTATCAAATGCTTTTTCTGCCTCTATTGATATGATTATGTAGTTTTTATCCTTCATTTTTTATGTGTTGAATCACATTTATTGATTTGAGAATATTGTACCAACATTGCATCCCTGGAATAAATCCCACCTGATCATGGTATATGAGCTTTTTGATGTATTGCTATATCTGGTTTGCTAATATTTTGCTGAGTATTTTAGCATCTATGTTCATCAGGGATATTGGTGTATAATTTCCTTTTCTTGTATTGTGTTTATCTAGTTTTGCAATTAGGATAGTGCTGGCTTCATAAAGTGAACTGGGGACTCTTACATCCTCTTGAGTTTTTTGAATGATTTGAGAAGAATAGGTGTTCTTCTCAGAATGTTTGGTAAAATTTACCTCTGAAGTCATCCTATCCAGGGCTTTTGTTTGTTGGGAGTTTTCTGATTACTGCTTCAATGTCAATAGGTGTAATCTGTCTGTTCAGATTCTCTTATTCTTCCTGATAGCTTTGGAAGATAGTATGTTTCTAGAAATTTATGCATTTTTACCAGGTTGTCCGATCTGTTGGCTTATAGTTGTTCCATTTCATTTCTTTCAAGGTATCTTTTAATTTCTTCCTTGATTTCATTGTTGACCCATTCATTGTTTTTTAGGTTCCATGTATTTGTGCATTTTTCAATTTTCTTCTTGTGATTGATTTCTAGTTTCATAGCATTATAACCAGAAAAAATGCTTGATGTGATTTCAATCTTCTTATATTTTTTGAGACTTGTTTTGAGTCCTAACATGTTGTCTGTCCTAGAAAATGTTCCATGTGCATTTGCAAAGGATGTATATTCTGCTGCTTTGGGATGAAATGCTCTTAAGATATCAATTAAATCCATTTGATCTAGTGTTTCATTTAAGACGGCTATCTTCTTGTTGATTTTCTGTCTGGAAGATCTATCCATTGAAGTCAGTGTAGTGCTAAAATCCCCTATTAATGACTGTGTTTCTGTCCATCTCTCCCTTTATGTTTGTCAAGATTTGGTTTACATATTTAGGCACCCCTACATTGGATGCATAAATGTTTACAATTGTTATATCCTTTTTTTAGATTGTTCCCTTTATCATTATGTAGTGCCTTTTTTTGTCTTTCACTATAGCCTTGGTTTTAAAGTCTATTTTGTTGGATATAAGTACTGCTATCCCAGCTTTTTTTTTTTCCTTTCCATTTACATGAAATATCTTCTTCCATACATTTGCTATTAGTCTGTATATATTTTTTGTTCTGAGGTGGGATTTTATTTTTGGAGACAGCATATATATTGGTCTTATTTTTTATCCATTCAGCTATCTTATGTTTTTTGATTAGAGCATTTAAGCCATTTACATTTAAAGTGATTGTTTATAGATACATATTTATTGCTATTTTATTTTATAACTATTTTCCCCTTTTATTCTTTTTTTTCCCCTTCTTCTTAGAGAAAGCTCTTTAACATTAATTGCAATACTTGTATGGTTGTAAAAAACTCCTTTAGCCTTTTATTGTTTTGGAAGCTCTTTATTTCACCTTCATTTTAAATGATAGCCCTTCTGGATAAAGTAGCCTTGGTTGTAGGTCCTTGCTTTTCATTACCTTAAATATTTTTTGCCAATCCCTTCTGCTCTGAAATGTTTCTTTGATAAATCAGATGTCAATCTTATGGGAGCTCACTTAATGGTAACTTACTGATTTTCTCTTGCGGCTTTTTAAGAGTCTCTCTTTGTTTTAAGATTTGCCATGTTAATACGAAGTGTCTTGATGTGGGCCTCTTTGTGTCCATCTTGTTTAGTACTCTCTGTGCTCCTGGACTTGTGTGTCTTTTTCCTTCACTAAGTTATAGAAATTTTTAGTCATTATTTCTTCAGATAGGTTTTCAATCCCTTGCTTTCTCTCTTCTCCTTCCGGTATCCTCATGATGTGAATGTTATTACGTTTCATGTTGTCCCAAATGTCCCTTAAACTATCCTCATTTTTTAAAATTCTTTCTTCTTCTTGCTGATCTGCTTTGGCATTTCTTTTTACCTTGGTCCTTCAAATCACTGATTTGATCTTCTGCTTCATCTAATATTGTTTATTTCTTCAAATGTATTATTTGTTTCAGATATTGTATTTTTCATTCTGACTGGTCCTGTTTAGTTTCTATGTCTTTTTTTATGCTGTTGAGTATCCTTGTAAACTCTAAACTCTATGTCTGATAAATTGCTTGCCTCCATTTCATTTAGTTCTCTGGAGAATTCTATTGTTCTTTCATTTGGGGCCTGTTTCTTTGTCTTCTATTTTTCTTCCTCTTTGTGTTTGTTTCTATATATTAGGTGACTCTGCAAAGGTAAATATGGGTGTGTGCAGAAAGAACGAAGGTGCACACCAAGGCTAGATTTTACCTGCACCAGGCCCAGGAGATGGTCATCGAAAGTCTTGAAGCTCCCAGAGATCTTCTTCCGTCTGTGGGCTGTCTGTTATGCTAGTTAGTGGAAGAGCCTCTTGCTGTACACTTCAGCAGCAGGGCTTAAGCTCCACAGGGTGGGACAAGAGGGATTCCTGTAGCTAAGGCTGATGCTGCTTGGAGGGGAGTGTTCTGTCTGAGAAAAATGGCTTCTGCAGTATGAGGAATGACTCAGCACAGTGATCCTGGAGGCTGACCCTTCAGCTCTCTCCCCACAGCCATTAACCCCAGACTCTCCTCACATGGCTCCATCCCTCTGCTGGAGACCAGGGTAAGTGCCTGCAAACCAAATTTTGTGTGTTGGTTCTTTAAGAGGCTGTCTGTGTCTCTAGCTGTCCCTCCCTAGTAGAGAGAAACCCTGTTGCTTTTCACAGCTGGATGTTACTTGGGCTTATTTCCTGGCTTTGATGCTCTAGGCTAAGGAGCGCAGCTTGGGGTTTATATCCCGCACTTCTCAAGGGGAACCCCCAGCTCTTGAAATATCCCGTCAGAATTTAGGCTGCTGCTGCTCAGGGCCCAGCCAGCCCTCTCGTGCCTCCATACTTCCTACCAATCTTGATGTGCTGATATGGTTTCTTTGGTAAGTCCTTGGATATAAGGCTTCTCTCCAGCTAGTCTTCAGTTATTTATTCAGAATGATTTTCTATAATTTAATTGTAATTCCAGTTTTGTCCTAGGAGACAGTTAGTGTAGCTTCTACCTACTCCAACACCAGCTTGGATCTCCTCCTTCTGTTATCTTAGATCTCCTTTGGTTTTCCTAATATTTATTTTTTTCTTGGCTGCCTTACTAAATTTCCTTAATTGTCATAATGCCTTTCTAGTTCATTATTTTTTGGATTTTCTTGGCAATCAGTCACATCAGAATCAATATCTGATCAATGTTTATCCTCTTTTTAAAAATGTTGCTGTTTTGAATGTTGTTGTTTATCATATTTCTTTTAAATGTGTTTCAGACTATTGAAAAATATCAGCGGGCCTTCAAATTTTAGGTGCATTCCTCAGTTTCCCATAATTAAGCATGCTCCAGTTAATGATTTTTAAAATAAAAACAGAACTTTTAATTAATTATAATTTGTTTCTGTTTCCTAATTCAGTAGTTTTAATCACTTGCATCCTTTGTGCTTTAGGTATTCTGCTTCATCATGTATAAGATAATTTTATAAAACTTTTAGGAAAGAAAAAAACTGTCACATAACACACATAAACACACATGTGCACACACTGTGTTTATTCTTGTTATGGGAACAATACATGGTCATAGGAGAAAAATTCAAAAGTACAGAAAACACAAAAGAAAAATAATCATTTGTAATACTACAAATTAATATTTCAGTGCCTATCCTTTGAATTGTTTCTACATATAGTTTTTATGTATGGTATTATATAATTTTATTTGTAAATTTTTATATAACAATTTAACCATTAAGTTCATATATATGTAATACATATAACTTGCTTTTCCACTTACTGTGTCATGAACATTTTCTCATGATTTCATGAAATCCTTGATATGTATCTCTGGCAATTACACTTTTGACAGTGTTGGACTCTGCTGGATATAATTCTCTCTCTCTCTTTTTTCTTGGCTTAATAGATGAACGTTTATTTATTTTTTTTAAAAGAAAAAGATTTTCCGTTTATACCAGTAGGTGTCATCCATTCACAAAAAGCTCACCCAAGAAACCTAATGTAATTTGACTTAACCTCTATAATATCTACTGAATTCCAGTATTGTGTTCTAGCCAATCTGAGCAACTTGTGTGAAGGACATTTAGGTACTGAATAGCAATTGGAGAAGATGCTTACCTTTGCCTTTAAGGTGCTTGCAGAAAAAAATAAAGAGAGAGAAAGAGAGTGAGAGAAAGAGATGTTTTGAAATAGAATATATTTCATATGCTTGGAGTGATCATTATATTTCCTTAAAATCCATTAATTACTCTAAGAAGTTATTCAAATCTTACACTGAATAGCCACCCAAAATAAGTCAATGAAACTATTGTCATGTTTTTCTGTAAGAAGTTCACCAGTCTTAATCCTATGTATAAAAATTCAGGATGAGTCAAAATGTAATAATTTTTTTAAGTATCAAAAAATTATTAGGGTCACAAAGTTTTAAGTCAATATAATTTGATTACAATAACTAGATTTTTTGGTATCATGTAATAGTTCTTAAGAGTTTTCATATCCATTACTTTTTGGTCTGCACAAGAATCCTCTGAGGTTACAAATGAGTAAACTTGTGTTCAGAAAATGCCCTGGTTTTGCTCAGGACTATACAACTGGTTAAGGATGAAGGCAGAATAGCACAAGTATCTTCTGACTTTATATGCATATGTATATGTAGATACTGCCAAATGCATGTTAACCTTTGAAGTAGAGGTTAAAAATTGATAGTCTGTGGGCAAACTGGATCTTCAGATATGTTCTGTTTGCCTCCTATAGAGTTGGCTCACACTATATTTTAAATGTTTTGAATAAATTGCAAAATTTAAATAGTGAGATATTTCCAACAAAGACTAGGCTTCATACTTATTTGCAAAGACTCAGAAGATATGGCTATATTGGATTCACATTCCCATGTGGCAATGTATACTGGATTTTATTGGCTGCTTCTCCTAATTTGTGTGCTCTCTAAATTGCCCTAATTTCCATTACTCACTATTGCCTTATACCAGCTCTACTTTTTTTTCATTTTTTTCTATTTTCCTGGCCCATGTATGTATATGAGGTTGTGAGTCTTTTTCGAGTTTTAGTCTTTTGGAAAGATTATATACTTATTTTAACTATATTGTTATGGTTCAAAACATTTTTGGAATAACTTTCAGAATCAACTTAAGAGTTTCAAAAGAAAAATGGTGTTGGTATTTTATGTATTTGATCAGTGAGGAGGACTAGATAGAAAGAGGAAGGCTGAGAATTGAAGCTCAAGTTCTGGGGAATATCAACATCCACATTTACGAGAAGAGAGGAATTATAGCTGGCAGAAAAACCCGGGCTGGATGAGGTCTGAGAGATGGGAGTTAAAAATAAGAGAGCAGTGATTCTGACCACCCATGGGGACCACAGAGGGGCTTCAATGAAGTGTTGTTTGAAATTAAGAGAATAAATATTTTCTTTGGAGACTTAGATTTTAAATTTAACACAGAATGAATCACAGTAGAGGTAGGCAAAGCAACCTAAAATAAGCAGAATGGCCCTTAGTTCTGGTAACTCAGTCAGGAATGGGTGGCACTGTTTCAAGATAAAGTATCACATCAACATAAAGTAAGTATAGCATCAGATGATTCACAGAGGTCAAGGAAAGGAAAGATATAGCGTTGGTTGGAACTGGCAATGTGGAGTTAATGGGCGGGCTTTGGGAAAGAAATTTCAGTGAAATGATAGAGACAGAAACTCATCCACAGTGGGTTGAAAAACATCTAGGAAGCACTGAGGGGCAGAGACTGAGTGTGGACTTGTCTTTCCTAAGAAAGAACAGAGAAATGTAGATGGCAGAGATATGGGATCTGAGGAAATGTGTTTGTATGTGTTAATGATTGGAGAAATTATATCAAGTTTATAAATAAAGGGAAGGAACCATAGGAAGGCAACCTAGGAAAAAAAGAGGACTGAGGGATCCAGAAATCTGGAGAGGCTGGATGAAATGGGGTCCAGGGAGATGCTTCATGATCTTTTGAGCAATGGTACTGTCATCAGAATGAAAGCTTTGCTGCCAGTGTGATGAGGTTGGGATATTTATGTTAAAAATATCAATCATATCACTTTATAGTCATATTGTACACTCTGATTTACTTACCATTCACAGAAATATGCAATTAGTTTTCTGGGCTTTATGGATTAATTAATAACTTTTAAGTGAGAAAATAGGATTTGGTTGTTAAAATAGAATGTTCTTTTATTTGAAGATTAACAAATGATAAACGGTAAATGAAGATGATTAATTATTATATTTATTGAATTAATTTCAATATGATAGCCAAAAAACATCTTGTTAGTTTTCTTCCCTCACATCATGCATTATGATTCAAAGAGCAAAGTGTGAGTTGGCTATTGTTCCTTAGGTAATATAATTCCTTTAAAAGGGAAGGATTCTTCAAACAGCCATTCATTCAAGAAATCATTATGGAGCATCTACTATGCCCCAGGCACTGTGTTGGACCTTGCATATAATGGCTGCAAAGATGGTACGTTTAGTCCTTGTTCTGATGCTGCTCACAGTGCAGTAAAGTCTTTAAGAAAGCAAACAGGCCATTACAGTACCATAATGAGTTCTAGAATGAGGAATATAGAGGGGCTTTAGGAAGATGCAGAGAAGCTACCTAATGGACACTAATTATGGAAGTGGTTGGTAGTAAATGGATCAGAAAAGGATTTTTTAATGAATTGATGGGCATGTAAGAAAAGATCTGAAGGATGATAGGATTTCTGCAGAACACAAGAGGCTGGTTGGTGAGGAATGGGGCGTGGGGACAAGAAGAGGGCTCCTGGCAATTGGAGGAAGTGTTAGGTTGGGGAATTTGGAGAACGCCAGGTCATTCAATACGGCTGACATTTTCAGTACAGCGTGAAGAAGGATCAAATGTGTCAGGAGATGAGGCTGAACTGGAACTATGGTAAAAGGTCTTATAAGGAGTTTGGGCCTTATCTTAGACTGACAGGAAGCTCAGCAGATGAGCACAGATAAACTAGATTTACATTTTAAAAAGATTGCTTACCCTGGTTGTGGTGTGGAGACACATGGAAATAGAACAAGAGTAGGGGAAGAAAGTCAGTGACCTTGGCAAGAAAGAGAGAATACATGGCAGACAGCAAGAAGTCTAAGAAAGAGCTTATTGGTGAATAGTGGACAGCGGAGAGGGCTGACTCACAGATTTCTGGCTAAATGACTGGATAGTGTTGCTACTCAACAATAAGGAAATGGGGAGAAACAATTTTGATTGGAAACAACCCTTCTCTTTCAAATTGGTGAGCCAAGTTTAGGTCACACACAGATACTTTGGGGGTGCTTTTTAACAAAATTGTTTAGACTCAATAGCCTTGGTGTGGAACTTCAGAAAAGGGAGCACACAAACATTGTGAACTCTTGTGCCCACAAGTCAGGTTATAATAAACATTCTGCTTTTAATGTAACAGACTTTCCATTCCCCACCTTTGCCCCAGACATCTGTACACACAAATCAAAACCTTCTTAAGTCATGGAATTAAAAAAAAATAACATAAAAGCAAACAAAAGTGCTTCCTGTGCGGTGAATGGAAATTTTTTGCCCAATTTTGCAAGCATAGGAAAAGTAATTCTGAATATTTAAAACCATAAGTAATTGTATTCATTGTTGTGTAATTTTCTCCTTTTAAGATAGACACATTGCACCTATATTTTATTAGAAAAACTTTTTTTGTGTTCAAAAATTTTGTAACTTTGTCTAGTACCTAAAAGTATCCTTCCTCCACTAAAAGAGGAGGCCAATACAGGAGAGTATAGTGTGGCAGTGAAGAGTGTGGAATTCAGTTTCCTTTTCTGAGTCTGACCTGGCTCAGTCACTTATTGGGTATGCGATCCTGAGCAAGTTACTTAATCTCTCTAACTATCAGCTTCCTCATCTGTAAAATGGGAATGATAATGGGATCTACCTCACAGAGTACCTGTTAGAACCGAATGAGAAAATTGATGTGAGACACAGTGCCTGGCACATAGTATGTGCCCAATGAATAGTTGTTATTAGATGTTCCTATTTTCCTTCACATAACTGCAGCCGAGCTTTAGAATTTGTGTCAGCTTTTATCAAATAAAGCAAAAGCTCTCCGCACTGTTCTTACACAGAGCTACACCACAAAAAATTTAGAAGAAGTTAGTTATTCTCCACTCCCCATATCTTTGCTGGAAAAGGACTCCAAAGCAATGACGATGCATCTGGAAGCATTTCCCCTTGATACAGTCCAGGGAACACAGTGGAAGGGAAAGGAAGGAATGAGGGTACCAGGTACCTAGGGCTCCTGGTAGTGCAATCGTTACCGCTTGGACTAGCTTAGCACCTCCAATAGCATCTTTCACACCAACTACCGAGGCCCATGAGACCCCCAAAATTGTACCTGGGAAACCCTCTGCAGCTTAGGGAAATCACTGCAGATTCAGCCTCCTACCTTTCCTTTGGAACTCCTTGACTCTGGTCCAACCTCCCTAATTGCTGTCTGTAGCCTGAAACCTGTATTCTATTTTACAGCCTGGACATTTTGGACTGATACTTTGGTTGCCTTGTCCAACTGATTTCAATTTCTCACCTGGATATTACTTCCATAGGCTGACTTGGTCCTGCTCTGTCTGTCACTTCTCAGAAGCCCAGCCTGGATTCAGCCTCCTGGAAGCTGGTTCAGACCTCTGGACAGTATACTCAGAGCCTGTGGCACTAACGATTCTACCTGCTTAGTTAAGAGTGAGGACTCTGGAGCTGGACTCTCCATGTCCCAGCCCTGCTACTTACTAATGAAGCAACTTGGATCAATTATTTTATACTCTGTGCCTTGGTTTTCCTTATCTGTAAAATGGGCACTTAGTAGTTTCCATCTCATAGGATGGTTAAGAGGATTAAATAGATTGATACACATATAAAACATAATATATATTTATATATACACAACTAATCTACTGAAATACATGTGAAACAATATAAAAATATTGGTTATATTCATATAATATTTTATACATATTAAATATATACTATTTTGCATTTAATTTTATATATTTTATGTATTATTTCATATAAAACATTTGTGTACACATAAATATAATTACTTATTATTACTGTTGTTGTCATTGTTTACTCTATCTCTTTGCAGGAATAGAGGAGTCATGGGTAGACTTTTCAACTTCCTTGATTTCATTTGAGGTTATAGATGCAGAATTCCTGGTTTCTACAAATTTTTCTGCAATGTGCAGAGCAGGGCTTAAGTTGGATTAAAACTGACTCCATCATTTGGAAAATTATACTCAACAATGAATGCCATGCAAATATTACTTCTCAGATTATTGCATTATACTCTTTTTCAGATATCTTTATTTCAGTTTCTGTAATAATTTCACTTATTTGTTGTTCCATTTCAAAGGCTTTCTTTCTCTCAACAAATAGCATAAGACGGAAATCTGTCAGAATATGTTATTCATCATGTGGCTATTTTTAGATCCTGTTATCCCCAATAACTATTGATTCAAAAAAGTAGGGTGGTTCTGAAAATAATGGGCATTATCTCTTTCACTTGTTTTATTGGAACCAGAATGAGAGTAGAGTTTTCCTGTGTCTTTAAAATCATCAACAATCCATGGATTATGCTTAGTCCCCTTTAGCAGTAACGCCTCTCATACAGCCACTGCCATCAATTAAAAAACACATCCTTGCATTCACATTATATCAACCCCCACACAAAAACCACTTCCTTTCCAGCAAATAGAAAACACCTGAGAAGACGAATTTGCTTCATTTTTTTTTTTCAACACTGAAGGAGAGGATTTTATCTGTTCTTGGCAAAGATGAAGTCTGACCTTTGGTATTTCTTTTTCTTCTGCTTCCAAGTTGAAGTTCTAACAGGTGAGTGGCCTATTGGATATTTCTTATTAAGTTTAATTCAAGTGAACAGTAAGAAAAATCAAAGGAAGAAAATTTAGGCACCAAATAGAAAGGGGTTTTTTGAAAGTCAGAACAATTGCAGAAGTGCCCGAGTACATGATGGCTAAGGGCATTTATCATCCATGTCACTGTTGATGGCATTGAGTTAGTACTGCTTCCTTTGATATTATGTTTTAAGATTAAAAAAAAGTTTCACCAGACCATTAAAATTTTAAATTACCTGCTTGGAGTTACCTTTTAGTGGATAAAGTAGAAGAATGGTTTACTATTCTGGAGAAAGATGAAAGGCAAAAGGGCTTGTGTCAACAGATTGAAAATGAAAAGTCCAGGCATTGGGCTGGGAATTATTTCTGGAGGAGAAAATGAAATGGAAGGACTTTGAAAAAAGAAGTTTGATTTTAATCTTCTCTGGGTGGCCTATAAAGTGTCAGAGTGCCTCTAAAAGGCTAAGGAGTAGTGGGTGATGTAAAAACATTCCCCAGCCCTTGCAGACATTTAAAAAGATCATTTTAAAGTACTCAATTCTTTCTCTTAGATGGTATATGTCAGACTCTATCTGAACAATTTAAATAATGCTACCTACAACTAAATTAATATATGTGTTTCTATTTCTTCTTACCCTGTATGTTTTATTTAATATTACATTTATTTTATCCTTAACTCTGATCCTTGTTCTTGAGTGTAGGAAAAGAAAGGTGAAATTATATTAAATTGGGGAGTTCTATTAACTCTAAAAGTGAAATCACAACTTTTAGTAGGTATAATCTTATCTAGAAATAAATTTTTTAGTGGTACAAAGAAATAGACTATTTTTTCTTTCCAGGAAAATAAAAAACAAAAGCAGATCGGTTAAATGTTTGATCTTGTGGTGGCTCAAAGTGGCTCAGATGCTCTTAAGTAAAGAAGGATGAGAAATAAGGAACTAAAGCCTACTTGTAAGTCCCAAGAGCAGTGTGGGACAACTTGCTTGTCTAACTACCCAATGGAATGTTTTAGCAGCATAGACAACAAATGAATAGCTTCAGAATTAACCATTCATTCATTCATTCATTCACTCACTCATCCATCTTTTTCATACAGCAGCAAGTACTTGCCATGCAGGAAGTACTGTGCTAGGTGCTATAAGTACACTATGAGCAAAATTAGGTTACTCCCTGCTCTCATGAAGCTAACTGAATGGTTGGGAGTGAGACATTAATCAAATAATCCCATGAATTCATGATAATTACAAATAGAATTCAGTTCTGTCATAGAATGTAATAAAGAAGCCTGTCTATACTGTGTGGCTATGGAAGTGGGGTTGGGAAGTGTGGTTCATTGAAGCCTTTCCTGTGACAGTGACACTTGAACTGATATTTGAAGGACGAGTAGGAGTAAATGGGGTAAATGGTGTGAGGATGGGGAAGAGCATTCTACACCATGAAAAAAGTAAGTGTGAAGCACCAAGAGTAGGAGGGAAAAATTAAGGCCAGGGAACTGTAATAAGACAGATGTGCCTGAGCACAGAAAAGGAAGACATTGGTGGTGGTACAAAATGCGGTTCAGAATGAAAGCAAAATCCCAACATTGCTGTATATAGAGAGAACTAGCTTGCACATTTTAGGTCTATGAAATTTTGTGAGACTACTTTCATTGGCCAATAAAAATAAATAAAAGACAAAAGCAAATTAAAAAATTTTGAAGTTATAAAAAAAGGAGTGTGGTGAATTATGTCAAATGTATTTGTCCTTAGGCAAAGCCATGGGAGCCTTGAAATGTCACAATAGTAAATAGCATTACTGTTTTTTTTTTCTTTTTGATAAATTCTTTTTCTGTTGGAACACTGAATTCTTCTGTACATATGTATATGTGAACACAAATCAGAGGCCTCCACCTCCTGGAGTTATACAACTTGGCTTGCTTACCTTCGCATGCTAATGATGACTTTTTCTTTAAGTTCAATGTGGAGACTTGAAACTTAAATGTCCCTTTCAATTTTGCATTAAAAAAGAGAGAGAAAGACAGAATCAGGAGTTTTGATTCAGTCAACCACCAGTTCTGGTAGAATCTTGTTTATCTGAGCCATCAACATAAGGTAGACATGATTTTTTCAATAAGCAATTAAAGATCGTATTTGTGCATTATATATGCATTTTGCCATGTATAAAGTGCATTTTTTTGCCCAAATTTTTGAGGGAAAATAAGGATGTGTATTATACATGGGTATAACAATTACATATCATGGGTATAATAATCCTGTGTATAATGTGCACAAAATGTGGGTGTGCATTATACATGGCAAAATACTGTAAATGTAACTTTTTTGAATTTGAGAAATCAAACTTTTAGCAGATAACATTTATATTTTCTTAGGACTTGGCACCAAAAAAATCCATTAATGAGAAACAACATCAGCAACAGCATCTCTGTTGCATGACAATTAAAGTTCTTTTCATTTTGTATTATCTAGGTCTAAAGCAAAAATTTCATAGTAGTATCTGTTTATACTTATTTAATTATGATGAAAATTTTTTTGTATATGTGAATCCATATTTTTAAATTTCTATAGGTAGATAAATCACAGAATAATCATTAAGACTTTAGACCCTTTCAGAACAAAGACCCAGACTTTGTTGCAGGTTCAATGTACTAAGCACATGTAATTTCATAGCTAAGAAATTATATTTTTTGGTGTTATAATAACCCTTTCAATCACAGCATAAATGTGGAATGAATGTGACTACTTTAATTATTTGGGATTATTATCTACCCAATACACCTCAAAGGAAAAGAAATGTCTTAAAATACCTTCCAAATTTATCCCAATGCATTTAGTAGCTTAAAGAGTGTGGACTCTAGTCTCAGACTGTCTAGGTCCAAATTTTGGCTTCCGCACTTGTTGGCTCTATAACCTTGGGCCAGTAATTCAAAGCCACAGTTTCTTCATCTGTAAAATGGGATAAAAATAAAAAATCTGGCTGAAAGGGTTGTTTTGAACATTGAATGATGTACTGCATGTAATGCATTTAACATGATACTCAATACAGAGGAAGCACTCCATGCTTATAAGTTATTGTTGGTATTATTTTTTGGAAGCTTTTGAAAGCTTAGATATTTACATTACTTCTAGACCTACTGGGTTTCAGAGAATTGCCTGGAAATTATTCAGCATGAGTCTTTGGTTTTGGACTGGGAAACAAGTATCCTTCAGTATCTAGTAAATAGGATCTTGCCTTGCTTTTCTTGTTCTTCTCCTCAGCCTGTTGCAGGACATTTAGTAACCAAACTCAACCTCTATTTTCTTCTATGTATGCATTTATTTAATATTATTGAGCTTGTAATATGTTCCAGGTCTTGGGATTATTTAGGGGACCATGATGCAGTCCTTATTCTTGTGAAGCTCATGATTAAATGAGATAGACAAAATAATTATGCTGTAAGCATAATGAATTATAAATATATTGGTGTAAGCAATATATTATTGAAAGAATAGAGATAGGAGTCTTTGTCAGAGGGTGGTGGGTCTCAGGGACCAATTCAAAATAGTTCTTAAAAGAATGAATGAGGGTTTCTAGGCAGATAAAGGGGTAATAAGATACTTTAATCTATGGGAACAGAAGTAACTGTAAAAAGAATGGCCAAAAAAAAAAAAACACAACACAATGTGGCTTGAATATATGATATGTAAGATTATCAAAGGATTTTGTGTCATGCCAAGAAAGTTGATTTTTTATCTCATAAGCAACAATGTAATGGAAGCTTTAAGCTGGAGAGTAAATGCTTTCTAGAAATACAATTTTGGGAGCAATCTGGAGAAGGAACTCAGAGGGGAGTTCTCAGTCTCTACTGCTGTTGTAAAGGATAGCCAAGACGATGCTTTCACAGATGAAGGAAGAAATGAAAAGATCTCGATTGGCAATGGAGGTAGAGAAAAACAATTGACTTCAGGAGATACCCTTAAGCTAGTCAACTGGACTTGGTGACCAGGTGGATCAGGAGAGTCAGGGAGGGAGAAATGAGGAAGACCCTGAGATTCTGAGAGTCACACTAGTGACTCCCTTAAAGGATGAGGTTTGGGTTTGTGAGTGAATAATGAATTTAGTTTGGAAATGCTACTCTTGATCTATCAGATATTTACAGATTGAGATGTCAAAAGGAAATTAAAAACATTTCCTGGAGCCAAGGGGTGGGGTGGGCTTGAGAGAAAAGTGTGAATCACTGGAGTAGAGATGAGAGCCGGAACCTTACATTTAAACGAGTTCAGCCAATGAACACCTCATCTGCATGCCCGAAGCGCTTTTTGCATGGCACCTGAAAGCTGGAAAGTAGTGTGGATATTCATGGGTACTGATAAAATTCTCTGTCCCTCTACCTCTCCCTGGAAGAGTTGAGTCTACTTAATCTCATGTGATTTCCCTAGTAGGGCAATTTCAAATCAATGGCAATGAAATAACTAACGAAATAACTTGTTTGCAAATTAATTAGCTTGTGAATATTTGCTACAAAGTTTTATATCACCTCTGGGATTTTTCCATTTTCTCAAAGAAAATCAATTTTTACTAGAAGAAAATTAATCTTTCATTTTACTTAGAGGACCAAGTGTTGTTTTATTCCCCACTACAGAGTTCCTTGGAGACTATAAACAACTCACACATTGTGTGTGTGTGTGTGTGTGTGTGTGTATTTGGTTTTAAAATTTTCTCATTATTTTCACATTTTTGGCTTTCTTTTTAGCAAATATTAAGAATTTGTAATGGGCTTATTTTGCTGACTCTTTCTACTGATTTCAATCCCTTCTTTAGCTTATGGATAACTTTGAATAATAATGTTAAGTATAGAAATGATGCATATATAAAGTTTTCAGCTGGTAGACTCATAAGAAATGACAATGTTTTTATGAAAGGTGAAAAAAAGTGGTAGAAAGCACACTTTTAGAATTCCTTAGTCAAAGATCAAATCTAACAAAATAAACATTGCAATTTTTAGAACTTTTCTTCTTAAGTCATATGCACATGCTGTGCTCAGCTAAAACTTATCATTGTTTGATTACAGAAAATGTGTAATAAGCACTATCAATAGTTGTGAACTCCGGAGATCTTATCTTTCCATCACTCTGACACCTTTTGGAGGTTTGTGGTTAGAGGTCTGAGTTAAGAACAATAAAGTCAAATTGCTGATTTGTCTCACAGCTGCTGTACTGTGTGCATTTTCTGAATGTTTTTCTCAAAAAGTTTTGAACGAGGGGCAATACAACTACTTACATAGAGTCCTGGAAGGATGGGTTCAGCATGACCACCTTATACTGAAGAAATGTAGTTTAGATATTAAAAGAACCAATCTACAAATAAACTTTTGAACCATACCATAGTGCAATTCTCAGGTGAATATATTTTTATTCAGGGATTTTCTTAATAGCCTCCCCAAAAATGAAAATGAAAATACTTTTATCCATTGAAAAATTCAAAAACCCGAAGAAATCACATAATATACAGAGTCTTATTTTTCTCCTGAAAACATTAACCTATTGTTATCAACAGTAATATTATAAAAATCTTAGTTAGCAGCAGTTAACAGGTTTAAGCCTCTATTGGGAAGATTGTACCCTTTAGATATAGGAGTCAATGTGATTAAGATGTAGTACATGTTCTCTAGAGCAGCAATTTTCAACTGGTGTGTCACAAGAATTTTTAAACCATGCAAAACCTGACTAATTGGGGCACTGACCTCTTTTCCCTTAGATTGTCAAGTAAAAAAATGACAACAGCCAACACAACAATAGCTGTCTGGCATGAATGAATCAAACTTATACCTATTTTCTTGTCAGATGGGCAAAAAAGATATTTTTTGGTGTGTGCAGAATTTTAGAAATAAGTATGTGTGCCATGAGATGAAAAAGGTTGAAAATCACTGCTCTAGAGTACTTATCATCTGGGAGTACCAACAAGAAGTAAACAGACACACTATGAAAACAAAAACTAAGAGTTAATATTCAGATTTTAAGACTCATCAACAGGATTCAAGAGAACATGTTCCTGTTTGTGTTTTTAATAATGCATTAAATACTAAAAGATAGAGCATGGTGTTTATATCACAAATCACTGGCATGCTGTGGTTATGAAACATCTGGGTGTATTGGAACAATTATTGGTCCCAGGACCCCTGTACACTGGGCAAATTTAATTACGGTGCACTCTGGAGATTTAAATAATCAACTAGATTTAAACCTGACCTTCGATCGCTAGACATAAAAGAGCCAAGAGAATAATTAATAATCTCAACAAGTCTTTATGAACCTGGGGTATATTTTCAGGTGAAAAACTTTTTTCTTTAAAACTCAGACAGATGATTTACATTAGAATCTGATATCCCAGTTAAGGAAGTATCCTGGGCAAGATGCTCACTTTTTGGCCCCAAGTTAGCTTGATAAATGTAACTGTAAAATGAAAGCCTTAAATGGATCATTTCTAATAGCCATTTGATTCTGACATTCTATATTCAATGCTTCATCTCCCCAGATTTAAAAATATCTATAGATTTATTTGTCCATCTATCCATTCATTCATTCATCCACCCATCTGTCCGTCTGTCCATCCATCCATCCATCCATCCATCCATCCATCCATCCATCCATCCAAGAAATATTCATTTTGATCTACTACATATCAGGTATTATTATAGGTACTTGGGATGGATTTCTAATAAGATGAGCAAGGTCCCTGATTTTAAAGATTATGTTATGGTGAGGTAGCCAGACAACAAACAAGTAAACAAATAAACCAGATAATTTCAGATAATGATAAAAACTTAATTTCAGGTAATATGCTAGAAGATAACTTGGGGTATACTCTGGATTGAGTAGTTAATGATTTCTAGAGAAGTAAGAAGCAAGTGAAGATCAGAGAGAACATTTCAGGCAGTGAAACAAGTTTCAAAGCCCTGGGATCCAGCTTCTTCTGTTTGTGGGGCAGAAAGAAGAGCAGTATAACTGTAGTGTAGTGTATGGCTGAAATAAATGATATTAGAAAAATAGGGTGGGTCATGCATGTCATGGAAACCAGGGTAAGGGATTAGATTTTATTCTAAGTGAACTGGAATGGCCCTAGATGTTTTTTAAGCAGGGCAATGGCACTATTCAATTGCATATGTTAGAAAATCATTCTGGTTTCCTTGAGGAGAATGGATGGTAAATGGGCAAGAATGACAACAGAGAGTTAGGAAACTGCTGTAGTCTCAGAGAGGGATAATGCTAGTTTGGACAGTTGTTCTTCAGATGAAAAAGAAGTCAATACATTTTACTCAAAATAAAACAGAGACAGGAAATTAGGCTTGATTCCAGTAGACAGATTTTAACAGTGGTCCTAATGAGACTCAGTCTTCATGTGGTTGCCTGCCTTTATTACACTTACCTTGGTTGTTGCTAGTGGCACGCCAACCTTAGATCAAACCCACAATCTTTCACATACCCAAGAATTTATGTGACCTTAGAGACAAATAATCTGAACTGTCAAAGCCATCAGTGGTCTGTACATGAAAGAATCAGAATTGATGTATGATTTCTAAGTATACCAGGTCTGATTGCATATGATGCTGGGCAAAGATTGAATTATGTTACAGGGAATGTGTGTGAGAATGTGGGGATGTTTATAGGATGTCGGAAACATGGACAGACAATGAGAATTTATGAGTGTTGGAGATGGAGAGAGTATGTTAAGGAGAGTGAGGAACATACATAAGAGAGTGTGGAAGAGGATATTTTGGGTGATGATTTTATATTAAGAGGTGGTATGTGAAGAAGAAGGAAGAAAGAGCAAGAAAAAAAAAAAACTTGGTAAAGGAGACATTCACAATTTTTAAATACTGGTATGGCAGAAGAACTGACTGAACAGATTTGACACCCAAGCAGTTAAAACAGACCCTGGCTATAAAAACAGTGCTATCCTATCAGTACTCCTGGTTGAATATTAGCCTTAGAGATAGCATCTAGGGAGGGTGAAGAAAAGATTCTAGCTGCTTCTGTAGTTATATAAAAGTAATGTATAGGTGTTCCTTAAATTGTCTGTCTATACATTAAATGTTTTAGTTATGGTTATAGGTATAACCTCCTTTTTTACTGTTTTTCAAGTGTCACCAAAGACTCAGTAGAATTTGTGGTTAGATATTTGAGCATATCTGTTTTATAGATGCCAAAATAATTTTGAAACAATTGATTAAATGCCATACCTGGTACCTTTACTTAAATCATTCAAATTGCAGACTTAGATTTGCCCTCAAGTGGTTTTCCAGATGGAGAGCTTAAGCATTTAGTATGTGGAAAGTTAAGTCTGGCTTCTTATCGCTACATTCAATAATAAAAAAGGGACCTAAGTAATTTTTAGACTAACTATGATGAGATGAAAAATTAAGCCTGTCCAGGAGAAATGACACTTTGGAAGGAATCTCCAGTTACTCCTTTGATGTCAATGGCACAAACTCTTGGCACTATCACTCAAGAAAACTTTAGGTAGTCTTCCTAGCCCTACCTGAACACTTCTATGGACAAGTAAGATAGTCTCATTCATTTTCATTTTTCTTGACTTCCTGGAACAACCCAATAAGGTGCTGGGATGGAGAGGGATTATGGGAACATGGTTTCTTCCCTGGAGGATCCAACACCAAAGTAATAGCTTTCTTGGTTATTTGTTGTCCCATATGGTGGGTATGTTCTGATCCTGGATCCATAGATAGTAAGTGTTATAAAGTACTTTAAGATGTTTTGGTCTCACTTCCTTATTTCACAGATGAAGAGACTGAAGTCTAGAAGGGTACACTAGTCACAGAGGCTTGCTAATGCCAGAGCCAGAATTTTCCTCTGGTTTCCTTGGGAACCACTGCACTGGACTTCTACCATCCTGTGCTGCTGACCATTACATTTCATTTTGTGTCAGGTTATAAGTCAGTGTGTGGACACAAAAGGGGAAAAGTTGATGACAAAATCATCTTTAGAAATAGAAGACAATGCATTTACGTTTGTTTGTACACACAGTGGCCACAGAAACTTTTACACCAAGATGTTTCTGTGGTTTACTTACTGCCATTCTTAGTCCTTGGGAAATTTACTCTGGTCATTTCTAAAGGAACTGAGAACAAACCCACTAATTTTATCTTCTACAGCAGATGGTAGAGATATAAGCATCAAAACAATAATAGTGCAACATAATTTACTCAGACAAATAAGTCTCAAACAAAACAACTTTCATTGTCATATAATATAGACTTCATCTATTCTCATATTATTAGTTCTTTCCCCTTTGCTTATATTATTCCCTCTATTTTAAAAATAAAATAAGCATTATTTTCTCTATACTTTTAAAACATTTATTTATTTACAAAATCCTCACCTGAGGATATGTTTATTGATTTGAGAGAGAGAAAGAGAGAGAAGAGGGGTGAAGAGAGAAAGGAAAAGAAACATTTATCAGTTGTTTCTATTATCTTGTTTCCCTTGTGTCTGACTATTTTTTAGAGTGTGCTCGTCATTGTATTTAAAAATTTTTTTAAATATGATCTGCGGTCTATGATGTAAGTTTATTCACTCTGGAATAGTTTGCATTTTTATTTTCAAAAGCTTACAGGTAATAAGAATCCAAAATCTTCTTAAACAAAAAAATGAAAGTAACTACTTTTTTCAGTTAAAAAAAAATGAGTAACTCTGGTAAATCTTAAATAAAATCAAGGCAACTAGTGCAAGGAGAGTTGTGGTAAATGAATCTTCTTGCATAATACAACTCATACTATAAATTAGAGCAGTTTCTTCAGTAATATGGCAAAACACAGTGTCATAATAATGTTTAAATAATTTGACAAAATATATTTACATAAAAGCAAAATGTTAAAAAAACCCAATACCTAATAAATTATTTAACAAATTATGATAAATTAACATTATAGCCTTTTTAAAGCAATCATTAAAAAGGATAATTATGATGACTATGTCGAAATGAAATGTTTATGATATAACATTAAATGACAATGAAGAAACACAAAATAATATGTTTGCTATAAAAAACAAGTATATACCTGGGTGATAAAAAGCAAAAATACACAAATATTTCAGAATAAAAAGATATTATTTAGGTATTTATTTATTAATTTTTTTAATCCTCACTCAAAGATATGTTTATTGATTTTTTGAGAGAGAAGAAAGGGGGAGAGAGAGGGGAAAAAACATCAATATGAGAGAGAGATATACAATAGTTGCTTTACATATGTGCCCCAACTGGGAATTGAACCTGAAACCTCGGTTTGTGCCCTGACTGGGGATTGAATTTGTGACGTTTTGGTGTACAGGACAACGCTCCAACTAACTGAGCCACCTGATCAGAGCACAGATCTTAAAACACATAAAGAACTGTCATATTAATATTTTTCCCAAACAATTTCAGCATAAAACTTTCTCACATTAAATAAATAAATAAATAAATAAAGGAAGACAAAGAGCAGTTTGAATTTATAATCTAATAACTCAGAATCTGCATCCAGGCCAAAACAATTTCAGTTTTTTCCTCCTGTGATCCTAATGTAGCTCACAAAAACAACCTTGGTTTCCTATAAGCTTAAAATTTATTTGAAAGAATGAAACAGTAAGTCAAAATTTAGGGCCTTAAGTTTAACATCAGACTTTGATGTAGCTTTCAATGGATGAGGTACGGAGAAGACACATTTCTATCATTTGAAAATGATTCACCTGTTCTTTAAGCTGTAGCAGGAGAGTACAATGTAAATACATACTTAAGCTATTTGTACTTTTAAAAGTTTTTTTAACTACTTCATTCCCCAGATCTCTCCCCTAAACTATCCTTGTTTGACTAAGTGCAAATCCTCCTTCAATTTCAATAATAAAAGTCATTTCCTTAAAGTGGCATTTTCTGATTCTCCATCAAAATTAGAACAAATCCCACCACCTTTATTTGATTAGTACTCCTTGAACAAATTATGCTGCATTACTACATATTTATTTGTTTACCATCTGTTTTCAATATGGAAGCTGCCAAAAGGCAGAAACCATATCTGTTTGATTCATACTTTGTAAATATATTACCTAATATATTGCATATTATATATTCATATACAACAAACAAACTTCTGGTTAGGTTTCTTCGAAGGAACAGTTCTAACTATTGTGTTCTGTGTTTTTTGTTGGGAAGTTCTGTCATTCTGGTGCAATAGAAGTGACCTTATGAAGAGATTACTTTTGGGTTCAAATATAATTACTAAGATAATCTATTCATAAAACATCTCTTTGACCTTGTTTTTTTCCTTTTTATCCAGGAGAAATCAATCATTCTGCCAAATCTGAAATGTTTACATATCACAATGGAGGTATACAAATTTTATGCAAGTGCCCTGAGAATGTCCGGCAATTTAGAATGCAGTTGCTAAAAGGGACGCAAGTGTTCTGTAATCTCACTAAAGCAAAGGGAAGTGGAAACATGGCATCTACTGAGAATCTGAAATCCTGTCAGTTATCCAATGATAGTGTCTCTTTTTTTCTGGATAACTTGGACAGTTCTCATGCCAGCTATTACATCTGCAATCTATCAATTTTTGATCCTCCTCCTTTTCGAGAGATTGTTAACAGAGAGTATTTGCATATTTATGGTAAGACATTGTTTTCATTTTCTGAATGTAAGTGTACATATGCACTTTGACAACTTTTCTCACTAACAAAAACAAACAAATATCTTTTGTGTTGGAGTTCATTTAGGTGCAATTGATGGCAATCACTTATGATGAAAATATGTAAAGGATGATTTATTAATAATTATTATTATTCATCAGTAATATGCAATTTAATCATGTAGACTGATGACTTAGAAATAGGCCATGTTGTCTTTAAAACACATATGCCATTGGAAATCAGTAAAATGAAGACAGATACTGAAACCCATGGCTTAATGACTATTACTTTTATTTACTTAACATTTGTTTTAATTTTATGCTTGTTTGTGGAATGCAGTGAGATGGTTGAAAAAATCACAGTTTTATGTCATTACTTTTCCTAGTTATTCTTTTATAAAAACATAGACAGAAAAGTGCTTTCTATTCACCACACTTGTAAACATATACGGCCACAGAGTCTCTTAGGTTTTAGTTTTTGGATCCTTGCTACAATACTAAAATGATGTTATTTGCTATTTACATGGTTGTAATAAAGACAAGTTCATTTGATTAAATAGTACTTTTAAACTTGGTAAATGAATAAAATAACCTGTGGTTGAGCTCTGAAAGAGAAGATTTCTTAGAACTTTTCCTTAACATATCTTTTTTTCTAACTCAGAATCACAGCTTTGTTGCCAACTGAAGATCTGGTTACCCATAGGATGTGCAGCTTTTGTTGTAGTCTGCATTTTTGGATGCATATTTTTATATTTGCTTACAAAAAAGGTGAGCTATGTCTGTCTCTCTCTGCATCTGCTTTACTGAGGAATATCAGTTGTTATTTATTCATCAAAGTACATGTCACTCTTGCCAGAGTAAACTGATCAACAGGTAGACGGTTTCTTTTTCTCAATATATACCTGCTAATTAAACTACTAACCTGGAACAAAAGTTTATTTATTTTATAGCTGCTTTATTTTAAAAATTATTCAATGGCATTACAGAGATATATTGTTATCATTCAGTAAAAGTGAGGCCAATGAAAGACAAAAAGTTAGGAGAAAGGTAAATACATAAAAACAGTTGTGTTGACTTTTAAAAATTAATGTGGACTGCACATTTGATTCTAAGCTTTCTACAAGTCAGTTCAAAGATGAAACAGCTATGTTTCACTCCGTTGGTCAGTGAAGAAACAATCAGTGAGAAAGTCTTATAAGGAACCAGTAGTAGCTCCAAAGCAAATGACCAGCTTCTTTGCATGGTGAATTATTAGGTCTTATTTTTAAAGAAAACCACTGAAAAGCTATGCAAAAAGATAACACCATAACAATAATGACAACAACAAAAATCTTTCTGTGCTGAGCATATTTTTTTTAGTCTTTCACAACACGGGTTCTCAAAGAACTTATACCATCCTGCATATTATGCAAGTATGCTAATACTCAAGTGTATCCACAGTGTGATCATTGGTCAGACACTATTTGTATCTGTGCCATGATGGAATATAAAAAGAGAAATACAGAAGGAAGAGAGGGAGATAGGGACCGTCATCTAAACCTACCGGGGAAAGGACAATAAAGGCAAAAATGAGGAAGTTAGTTCAGCAGAAAGCTCTTTTTACTTTTCCTATTGTTCATATTTACTTTTCAATATTAGTCTCCTACTTAGCCTGAAGCCAGGAGTCCAAGTCCCATTATAACATTTGTCACTCCACTTCAACAAAGAATCGAAAATCATAAACAAATAGACAAAACCCAAAAATAAGTAAACAAACCAGGAAACAGGGATGGAGATGGGAGAGAGCAGATGACAAACCATGTTTTTTACTTTTTCTTTCAGAAGTACCCATCGAGTGTGCATGACCCTAATAGTGAGTACATGATCATGGCAGCAGTGAACACAACCAAGAAGCCTGGACTCACAGGTACAGCAACATTTAGGGGTTTGGGGAGGAAAGAGCATTCTTCACAGTAAGCTTGGAATTTTAATTTATGGTTTTAATCGAAGAGAAATGCCTCTAAATTTGAATTGTAGTATTTTCTGTGAAAAACTGAATTTTTATTTTAACTGAATTTATATTTTCTGCAGTGCATTGTAAACAAACAAGTTTGTAACCTATCATTAAAAATAAACAAACAAGTTCATAAATCATTATTGCATCAAGGCAATTTTCCAATTGATATTTTAAAAATTTAGATGATTCTAAGACTTCTTTGGTAAAAAGTTCATTAAGTTGTACAATGAGATTTACTTAATATCACTTAAGTGCAAAAAATCTGAGTGATGCATTGTGGGAGATATATAGATATATGGAGATTTTTGACTGAGTTTGGAAGAGAGATCTGGGTTGGTGTTACCAAGGGGAAGAAGGAAGAATTGGTGAAGATATTGTTAAAATATGCAAGTTTAAAGAATTTGGATGCCACAGAAAACCAGTTAGGTGGGACTTTGACCTTTTTTATTAATAGTAAGTGCTGTCAGCTTGAATATCATTAAGTTGAGGAGCATTGAAAAGTTTGAAGCACCTATTGTGGAAAATGTTTAAGTTTTATGCTTTTGAGGTTGCAATGATATGAAGTTTACAGCGAGACAGAAGCCATTGCATTTTTGCCACAACTCAGTGGTGAAGAACTTATATTAAAGAAATGCACAAAACATCTGTCATCATAAAGTATGAGAAAGAACTTTTAGTCCATCTCCTCATTTTTTAGGTGCAAGAAGTTGATGTCCAGGGTGTTCAGTGACTTCTTTGTTTCCCAGAGGTTGAATACCATTGAATACCGTAGCTCTAACAGTAGCAAAAGAAGTTGTGTTTAATATAGCTTTGCTATTGAAAAAAAAATCTCTCTCAGTTTCTTTGCTCATAATAATATGTCTGCCTTGGTTCGGACCCCCGAAAGCAGACCCTGAGATAGAGATGTGGCTGCAAGTAGTTTAGGTGAAAAGTGACCCCAAGAAGAAGGGGTTAGGGAGGAGGGAGGGAGAGACAGGTAAGGAGGAAAAGCAAATGAAGGTTGCATTACTCAGATCTCAGCTAGAGGCCACAGGGTCTCTGAGAAGTACACAGATATCTCTCATAAGTGGGGCATTTAACCACTGGCTCCCAACACCACTGGTCTGAGGTTGCTTGCAGGGCACATTTACCTCCCTCATCCCTGAGCTGCACCCTGTGCTTGAAATGAGCTGGCTCACAAGCCTTCAGGGAAAGCCCTGAGGCGGAAAAGCAGAGAAATGCATGATGGGGCTGTTGCATTGAGAGTACCGAAACAGTTGGCATGCACAGAAGTGTCCACCCCAGCTGTGGCTGAAATGAAGGGTTGGTGGTTTCATGTTCCACCTACCAAGTCTAGCATATATCTTGCAATTATATTTAAACAAAAAATTGTTAAAATGGCCAGAGTGTAAACTTCTTGAGGGGAGTCAGGATCTTTCTTCTCTATATTCTGAAAGCATTACACATACACTATTACAAGCAAAGCCTGGCTCAGCACCTCTGTCAAATATTTATTGAATGATTATTATGTGAATTGCACTGTGCTAAATAATGTATGTTGGATAGAGGGAGGGAAGGCCCAAGATAGTCCTTGTTTTCGGTTTGTAATGTCATTAGGAGAGGTGATATATTTACATGGAGGGTGGGGTCACATGATTGTGTCAAAAGTACTAAATGGGAGATGTAAAGTTAAGATAATATCTGCTATAGGAGTTGAGAGTGGGCTGAGTAAAACTTCATGGAAAATGTGGTGCTGGGTCTTTAAAGATAAAGAAGAGTTTGGATGGGCATGTGCTTGTGTGTACATGGGTGTATGTTTGTGGGTTTACATGAGGCAAAGAAAAGTGGAAAGCTTGTTGAAGGGAACAGGCGCATGGAGAGCTTTTAAAGAATTTATACTAAATTTCTCTTACAGATGTTACTCGTAACTTGGGGCTCTCTAGTCCCCCGGCATGAACCGCGTTGGCCATCTGCCCCTACCTGAAGTGCAAGATTTCCTTTTTTCCTGGACCATGAAGAGTCTGACTTGATTTGACTACATACATCTTCTACTGGTGTTTTGTTCAGTCTGGACCAGTGACTGTATCAGTCAGCAGAGATTTTAATAGACTGCCTCAGTACTGTTGAATTCTAACAAAACAAACATCCTTTCAAAATTAGCTTTATAGAAAACCTGGCTCATGTGTGCTCAACAAATAGACCTCGTTGGGATGGAACCATTGTCTTCACATCTGCTTCTAGCAATGCACCAGCCAGTAAATGAGCACTTCTACAAACATTTTAAAAATATGTCAAGGGTACTAAATCTATAAAGCAAATGGGCAGCCAAGGGCCAGCATCTGTCCACATTTCATGAACAGACTACCTCTTCTTGTAGGATATGCATTCCTTTTTTAATCAGACAATAGCAGGAGATACTTCAAATTTTATTTCTGAGGTGTCATCATGCAACTAAAATGTACTAATACATGAGTACATGGTACTTTTTTCCAACTTTTGAACCCCAGTCCACCACTCCACCAAGAGTTTAGATGCCTTCTACTCTCAATTTTCTGTTTAAAAATACTTCTTCATGACTACTTGACAGATCCCCTGTGTAGGGAGCTATGTCTATATTTTTCCTCTACTCTTCAATAAAATACATATATATATATATAAAATATACATTAATATATATAGCTGCAGACCAATAAATATAGTTTACCTATATTCTTCCTACAAGAATATTTTTGCTCTCCAAATTCAGTTAAAATGGTGTACTTTCTTAACTTGTTCATATTAGTGGTAGGAAACATTGGCCAGAATGAAAAGCAACTTTATTTTATGACCCTGTTTTCTACCATTATCTATGTTTCCAAGGTGCTTTTAATGACTAGCTAGGCTATTTTTGTAGATCATATTACAATTGCAAACAACTAAAACCTTCTGTAACTGTCAAGCATTGTCCTGGGGTAGAGCAATGATCTATTAAGCATGAAAACTGCAGTTTCTGGGGTCACTGTCAAACTACAGCCATACTGCTTCTGGGCTTGACAGGTTGAAATAACCTCTATTAACTGGGAGCAGGGTTGAGAGACTCCCCTGACGTAGGGATAACCAGGTATTCTTGCCCCCCAGAGGCTGAAGTCACCTTAGGGACCACAGTGGGTCAGCCTGCATTTGTACACCAGGATCTATGAAGAAGCACAGATGTGTCAGAGAACTTCAGCATGATTGCTTCTCCTAGAAACCATTCAGGCTGGAAACTGACGTGGCCCTTCAAGATAGTCCTCTTTTGAATACAATTTGATTAGAAAGATTCTTAAATACATGGAATGTGATTATTCTTAGCCTAGATATTTTCTCTATTTCCTTTGTGCTTACCAAAGACTTATGAAACAGCCAATGTGTATTTAAATATTTTTAATAGCTTATTTCTTATTGTATTTTTTCCATTACCATTGGTCACCCTTATACCTTCTCCCACCTCCTCCCACCACCCTACCTCCTGCAATCACCACATTGTTGTCCTTGTCCATGAGTTCTTTTTCATTTTTGCTCGATCCCGCCACTCCCAAGTCCCCTTCCCTAAGAGCAAAATAGAAACAGATTCAATAGAGAATGGGATGACAACTCAACAACATTTTTAACTTCAGGTGAAATGGGATTATTTAGTAGTTTTATAATTTGTAGTTGCCTGCTTATAGTTTACTTTTTAAAAGTGAGATCTGATTTGTCATTATGCATGCTTATATTATTTTAAGAATGTGTAATGCTGGATGTGTACAGTACAATACTGAATTTGTAATTTGAATCAAGTATGGTGTTCTCTTTTCAGTTGACTTGAACAACTTGGCTGGCCTTGCAGAGGTGTTCCCTAAGTTATTTGCAACTTTCTGTGTCAGGGTTCAGGGTGGGAGGAGATCTGATTGTCTAAGATGTGCCCTGAAGCACCCTCATCCTCAGCATGGAACACTTCAAAGTTAATTATTAACAGATACAATTTCTATGAAATAAAAACCTGGTTTTAAGAAGAGCTACCTATGAAATGGATTTTAGTAGTAGTAGGAAGCTAAAGAATAAACATTTGATATACAGCCACTAAAAATACCTCTCAGTGCTTTCTTGGGGCAGGAAAATAGTTACTTTAGCAAATTTGTCTTTGTTCTTGAAGAGAACAATTTGTTATTGCTTAGAATAGTCACTCTTTTCATTTTCTTTCCTTCCTTCCTTCCTTTCTTCCTTCCTTCCTCCCTCCCTTTCTTCCTCCCTCCCTTCCTTCCTTCCTCCCTTCCTTTCTCCCTGCCTTTCTTTCTTCCCCTCCCTCCCTCCCTATTTTTATTTTTTTTAAAGTTTGAAACAGCAACAAACTTATAAAAAAAGTTGGAAGTATAGCAAAACAACTGTTCTTTTCCTGAGCAAGTTTTCTGACCTCATGCCCTATCACATCTGATAGGCAAGGACACTCTCCTCCATAACCACAATCCACTAATGTCACAGGGTAAGCTGTGCAGGGTGCTCCTGGACCTGAGGGTTACTGTCCAGAACCAGTTGAGGAGGGAGCGGGGCTCTGAATCCAGCAGATACTGTCCCAGGGTTGTCACAGATCGGGGGAATAAACACAAGTTGTCGCAAACACTTCCCTGTTTGCCAGGAGAGGAGACATGGCTCTTCCCTCTAGGGGAGAAGGCCCCAAACCCCCATGTTCAAAGGCTTTTATTGAGAACCATATGCACAAGGGTATACAGCAAAGCTCATTAATCAATGTCAAAAGGCTATGTTTACAGAAAACAAACAGAGATCATAGATAACAATTGGAGGAACACAAGAGATCTGCCTCAGGTTGGGTCTATGAATAATGCAAATCTCCTTCCCAGTATGAGCTGGTTATCATAGCTTTTGAGGGAAGAGCAAAGCATACTTAGAGGAACTTATTTCTAGGCCTGATTTTCCCCAGGAACTGCCTGATCCAGTTTAGTGCTGTACCTGCCTTTAGTATTGTTTCAAGCCTGAGCCAGGTGGGCGGGGCAGAGCCACCAAAAGATGGCTTCTTTCACATAGAATGAGGACTCTGGCCATGTCCAAGCTGAGCCGATGGATGTGAGCCTTTTTGCCCTTTCAATGTGTCCCCCTAAGTCTTTGTCCCGCTGCCCATACGAGCCGATGTCTGTCTTAGGTTGTCTCTCTTTGGGAGAGAACTTACCCATCATTAACAACTGACCATCACAGGGCCAAGCAGGGTGATGTAAGAGAAGCAGAGGCTGTGCCCCTGCTAGGGGGACAGGTTTCAGTTTCTTCAGTGGCCTGTTTTCCCAAGGCCTCCTTGATTATTTCCAGCCCTCTCGCCTGTCAGTGGGGCTACAGTCCCTGAAACCAGAGGGGGCGTTTTCCAACAAGCCAACCTCAGAAAGTTAATATTGATACATTGCTACTAATCTGATCCTCAAACTGCATTCAAGTTTTGTCAGATGTCCTCATAATATGTCATAGGAGAAGATTCTCTTCAGAACACTCCCCTGTATTTAGTTTTCATGTCTCTTGTGCTCTGCACTGTGGACAGTTCCTCAGTCTATAGTTTCATGCTTTGGCTATTTTCAAGGTTACAAGCCATTATTTTGTAGAATGTTCCTTGATTTGAGTCAATTGGATGTTTCTTCATAATTAAAATCAGGTTATTGGTCTTTGGCCAAAAAAAGAAAAAACCAAAGAAGTGATGCTATGCTCTTTTCATTGTATTCTATCAGGTGGCTCACAATCTTAATTTGTTACATTATTTATAATGTTGATCTTGGTCACTTAACCAAGGTGGTGTCTGTCAAGTTCTCTACTCGAAAGTACACTTTCCTCTTTATAGTTAATACTTTATGCAGAGGTAGCTGGAAATATTGTAGCTCTTCTGTTCCTCGTCAATGTTTCAATGTATTTATTTGTTCATTTATATCTATATGGTTTCCTAATTTGTCCAATGAGTAAACACATTGCTATCATTATTTTATTTTTATTCTTAAATTGTCCCATTCTTATCCAGTGGGAGACTATTCAAATTAGTTCTTGTGTTCGCCTCACAAGTCCCCATTATTCTTTCAATACTTCCTTGCTTTCTGGCAGAACAAAGTATTCCAGACTGAGCTCATGTTTTCCCTCTCTCAGTGCTGGAATCCACAGTTTCTCCCAGGGGTCCTGGTATCTTCTGAGTGAGCAAAGATTTTTAGCAGCCACGATCTAGGCATTAGTTATGCTTCTTACTATTGGGATTTCCCAGCTCCTGGGCCCCTCAGTGAACAGAACTGGGCTACATGTACATGCACATACATAAACGCAAATATAAATGTAAATGTGTGTGCATAGGTGTGTTCATGGATATGTATACAGATATATACATATAATATTCATATTTAAATAGAGATGTAAATGTGTGTGTGCATATGTATGTTTATGGATTTGCATACATATATAATATGCACATTTAAGTATAAATGTAAATATGTGTAGGCACTTGTACATGTGTATACCAATACATGTGTAAATATAAAATGCATGTAAGTATAGATGTAAATGTGGTATATACACACACACACATATATATGCACACATACACACATTAACATCTATATTTGTATCTGTACCTGTCTATATATGTTTATATTCTTGCTTTTAATTCCTACTCAACACTACAGAGTTCACCCTAGATTTATTCCTTTCTATTATTTGTCCCTCTTATGACAGTGAGAAACCTGACTTTCTTTATCCTTAGTATGTTTACATATTTGATCAATCCCCCATTATTTCATCAACTTCCCATCTCAGTAGTGCCCCCTCCCCCATGCATTAGCTCCCTCTCTCTGCCTGGGCTCCGACTCTTTGATAGGGGAACACAAGAGTTAAATTTTTAGTTTCAGTCATAGTTGATAGGTTTAAGTGATTAATGCATGTTAAAAGCTGTTATTCCAGGAACAGCAATTTAACCCTTGTGACCCAGGAGTCTGCAAGCCATAGAGATGGTACCTGGCCCATCATGTACCAGGGAGGGCAGTCCATGACTCAGATAAAAAATTACTGATCATCAGATAAAGAAATACTAGGAAAATTGCCACAGGACTCCAAATCTTATCTGATTAAACTTTTTCCAAACCCCTTACCTACCCTTTCTTTCTCCCTATAAAAAAGGTTGGCTTGATAAGATGAGATATTAAGATGGTTTTTGAGGGTACATAAGCCACCATCTTCTCAGATGGCCAGCATCTTAACAAAGTGCCCATAAAAATTCAATCCTTGTCTCTGCTTATTGGTTCTGGTAGTGGCAGGCAGCATGAATGCCGACTTTTCCAGTTTCATCTTCAGTCCAGGACACGCCATCCTGGAATTGGCCAGCTTGGGCTCTGACTCTCCATGCTGGGCTCTTCCACCCCGTGGATGCCCTTCTCACTTTTTCAGCTCTTAACACCTAAGGCTGGTGTTTTCTCCATCCCTAGCTGAGGCCACTGTGGCTCCCTTGGCCAGGGGTAGCTAACCTTAAGGCCCACGTTAAGTTCTAATTGCCTGTAGTAATTACTGGTTTGATACTCTTTACTGACAGCCATTCCTTTCCAGTGTTTCTTTCTTACTTCTCTCTTGGTGTTTCTTTCACTTCCCACATAAACTTCTTCCCTACTAGTGTTTCTTTCACTTCTCACATAAAACTGTTCTTCTTTCTTACTTCTCTCTTGGTGTTTCTTTCACTTCCCACATAAACTGCTTGCTTTCATATTGGTGTTTCATTCACTTCTCACATAAACTGTCTGTCTCGGCCTCTGTTTCTATGGGCACTCCAACTCAGACACGTTTTGCCTTTTCTATTTGTCACATAGAGGGAACAGTGGTTTTCTACTCTTTTAGTCCTGGTGCTTCATCCTCTCTTGTTTGTTTCTTGATTCCATTTGTATCTTTGGAAACAATTCCTGCATTCTCCTTTTCACTTAACCTTTACATTATTAGTTATTTCTGTAGAGGCTCTGACTGAGTCACACTCAGATATGTTCCTTTCCCCTTCTGTGACATATAGTCCTCATAGGATCTGATCTCCTTTTAGTAGTATGAGCTTGAATTCCAATGAATAAAAATCTCTACCTTGTTATATCTTTTTCTTTGTTAAATTTACTTTCTTCATAAAAGGGAACTCAGAGTTACATGGCAAGCAATGACTTTCAATCAGAAATAAAATTTAACCAAAACATATCTTTCCTCAGTCTTTTGAGAACATGTCAAAATGGGGATGGGTTTCATTTGCAAAGCATAGCAAAACTTCATTTCTTAAAAAAGCCTTTTTCCTCATTATCAGTGCTTCTCACATGCCTAGAGGCAGCCCTTGAAGCATCTCTTTCCTCTTTTCCCTCCCTTAAAGTCTTCTTCTGCAACCTGTACATCTTGTCTTCCTAATTCATATTGTCCCTGTATTGATCTTCTAAAGTTGCTGTCACAGATTATCATAAATGTGGTGGTATGAAACAACATATATTTATTATTTTGCAGTTCTGGAGTCTACAATTTTGAAATCAGTTTCACTGGGTTAAAGTCAAGGTGTTTTTTGGGCTGGTTCCTCTGGATGCTCCAGAGGAGAAGCTATTTTCTTATGTTTCCAAAGCCTCTGGTGGCTGCTGACATTCTTTGACTTGTCATTCCTCCCATCTCTGCTTCTATAGTCACTGCTTTCTCCACTCCTGTTGTTGAATCTCCCTCTACCTTTCTTTTATAAGGGCACTTATATGGGCATTTGGAGCCCATATTGATAATCCAGGATGATTCTCCCACCTTACAATCCTTAACGAATCACATCTGCAAGCATCCACAAGCATCTATACAGTCCCCTTGACATACAAAGTAATTCATAGATTCCAGGGATTAGGATTTGGGTCTCTTTCATGGACCATTATTTAGTCTGTCCTAGTCCCCCAGCCACAATGGTTTGGGATGAGAGTGGGAATCCCCTGTGAATCTTTCCTTCCACTTCTATCTGGGTCTTCATATTTAGGATTCCCTACCCTCCGCTCTAATCATTTCTTTCTGAAACTCTATATCCTTCCTTGACAAAGCTCCAATTATTACCCCCTTTAGATTCTTTCTCTGGCCAGTAGGCCATGTTCTAGGCCATGATTAAGTTTAGACTTTAGCCCACTGGATCACTCTTACAAGAGCACATGCTAACGTCGAGGGAGAACAGGCCAGTATGAGTTTCAGTTTGTGTGCAGTGGTGAAGTTAACTTTGTCAGTTCCAGTTTCTTTTTCTTTCTTTCTTTTTTAAAAATTGATTTTAGAGAGAGAGAGAGATTGATTGATTTGTTGTTCTGCTTACGTATTCATTGGTTGATTTTTGTATGTGCCCTCACTAGAGATTGAACCTGAAACCTTGACCTATCAGGGTAATGCTCTAACCAACTTGGCCAGGACCTCCAATTTCCTTTTCATTATATCTACTGAAAGGAGCTACAGACACCATTGGTTGTTTGCTAGTTGGTCCATGATAGTACATTACTGAAGAACAGTCTATGCTTGGGAATCAGTACAGTTTGAACCCCCATTAAGAAAAGAGTCAACTGCCTCACTAAGCCAGGAGCCTATCCTGTCCTATGTGCCACTGGGTTCTCATCACTGTGGAATAAAGTCATTTTCTTGCTTTATCTGGCAGGACCTGCCAGGATTCTAAAACAAGTTGACATTAGCTTTTAATAGCTGTTCAGTTTATTAATGTGGGAAGTGAGCTAGACTTAATTAAATTATTTTGGGTCAGAGTACTCCTTTTAATGGAAATCAAGGTGGGGATCTCCTGTTTTCCTCCATCCCATGGTATATATTAAATGCTGTGGGGTCTGAATTTATATCCTGGCAACAGTCAGGAAAAATGGCTATATCTGGGAAGTGTTCCTTTTCTAACATAAAGAAACCCAAGTGAATGAACATGAAAAATATGGGAACCATTGACTGCCTACCAGTCAAAGCTTGGATTCAGCCTAACATTTCTCAAACAGCACTTTGAAAGTAAATCCTATTAGCATGTGAGGAGTAAAGGAGTGATTTAAAATAATCAAAATGCCTATCTACCCTTCACTTTGCTGCCTAATCCCCCATTCTTTCACCCTAAGGAAAACAATTAATTTATGTTTACTTTTATATTTCAGAAATATGTTACAGAACCTCAACTGTCCAGATTTTCAAATGTCTGGAATAATCCATTTTACATGAGTGAAGGCAAGGTCTAAGGTATCACAAGGAAAAGTGTTTGTAAAGCTCAGCAGAGCAACCACAGAATCTACACAGGCTCTTCTCCAACCGCAGACTCTTCAACTTTATAGATGGTTCTGAAGAAGTAAAATGATTTCCCATGATTACAAGCCTACCAAGTATCAGAAGTAGACCAGAAACTGTACTTCTTACTTTTGACACCATTGTTTTTCTCTTTTCCCACTTGCTTTATCTTACCCAGCCCAATGTCACATACCCTATATCCTCCCCACATTTACTTTCCCCTTTCCATCCATCTTTCTCCTCCCACAGAGGAAGATTGAAGAGGATAAAGTAAACATGGGTGGGCAGCAAGTAAAGGAGAACTGTCTATGGGAGAAGGTTTGTCAATTCCAGTTTCTTTTTCATTCTTCTTCCTCTTCACCTAGACTCATCCCTACCTCCAAACCTCCTCCTGCTTGTCCTCCATTGTTCTCCCAGCACTATACTCTGCCCCTGGCCACTGAGACACTGATATAACCCTCTCCTCATCCAAGTTTTAACCACATATGAGAAGCTATGGCTAAAACTGTTTTTGAATGAAAGAGTCAGTGTAAATTAAGGCTAGATTGCTGGGTTATGGAACTCAGACCCTATTATTTTATTCCCCACTAAATCCTTTTAGTTTATTTGCAACTCTACTAATCATCATTTTGCTAAAATCTGAGTTAAGTAATTACCTCATCATTACCTTACCAATAAAACAGCTAGAAAGCACTAAATTTTGCCTTTAAGATTTCTTTTGGTATGATTGATCCAGCCAAGATGGAGGCATGATTAGATATGCTTCACTTCCCTGCACAACCAAAAGAAGGATAATGAACAATTAAAAAAAAAACAGAACTGCCAGAAAATTGAACTGTATGGAAGTCTGACAACCAAGGGTTAAAGAAGAAACATTCATCCAGACTGGTAGGTGGGGCAGAGACAGGCAGCCAGGATGAAAAAAATGCATAGCAAGGTGACAGCTGGCAGACCAGGATATCCCACATTTGCATGTGGATAAACTGGAAAGAGCAAATGGGGAGCGAGACAGACCATGCAAACCCGGGTTCCAGTGTGGGAAACTAAAGCCTCACAATCTCGGGCTGGAAAAACCTGTGGGGGTTGTGGCAGTGGGAGAAACTGCTGTTCTCACAGGACAGTCTATTGGAAGGGCCCACAGGGTCCTGGAACATACACAAAACCAAGCACCTGGGGATGAGCACCAGAAGAGTGTGATTTGCTTTTGAGCAGTGGGGGAAGTGACTGAAAGCAGAGTGAGAGCTGAGCAAGAGGCATTGTTTCCTCTCTGACCCCTTCCTATATTTACCCTATGGCAAACTTGTTAGAATCTGCATTTTACTGTGGCACTACAACTTCAACTGGTGTCACCCACTTACCTAACCTGCCAGTCAGAATATGGTCCATTTTCACATTCTACGCCTGTCACTAGTTGGCATATATGGAACATATATAATAAATACAATGAAAAACGTGTTCTGTACCACTATGTATCAAGACAATACAAATTAAAACCACAACAAGATGGCACTACCCACTTACTCGTATGGCTAAAATTAAAGTGTGGCCAGGTATGGAGCAGCTGGAGCTCTCATTCATTGGTAGTGGAAGTGCAAACTGGTAACACCACTTGAGAAAATAGTTTGGCAATTTATTGTAAATTTAGCATGCCCTTACCATATGACCTAGCAATTTCACTAGTGGGAATCTTTCCCCTAAAAATGAAAATACAAATGTTTATTGCAGCATAATTCATAATAACTGAAAATGGAGAACAATCAAAAAGTCCCTTAACTGATGATACTCAAGTCCAGAAGTCATAGTACTCCTACTTGTGATAAATAATAAAATGATCCATTGAAACATTAGACTTAATTGTTAGAATCTCCACTGATCCTTTTGGAAAAAAATTATAGAACAGAAGAGAAAAACGAACCCCCAGAGATAGGTTCTATGCTTGAAGAAAAATGAAGCAGAATGAAATTCTACTCAAAGCCTAAAATATCCAAAATCTGATGGCAAGCAGTAGTGCTTTGAGAATACAAGGCAGAAAAGCAGCTTTCCCTGCACTCCTAGGAAGGAAATATTCTGAAACATGGTAGGAGCTTCAGTTCAGAGAACTACTGAGACTGAGTCTCCAGCAGAAAAAAATGTAATAAGTAAAATAATATATTTTCTAGAAAACAGGTTTCACAGGCCTGAGCAAGCTGAAGTGGGGAAGGATTGAGCGTAGGAGGTGGGGATGGGTAGGGCAGGGGAAAGTGGTGGCAGGAAAATGGAGACAAATGTATCTGAACAATAAAAAAATTTTTAAAAAGAGGTAGGTGTAGCAGTCATTATATAATAAGACTGAAAATGCTTGCTCGGAAATACGTGTGATAATGATGGTCTAAATAGATATCACACTAGGTATGGCACCTGGGCAGCAGAAATACAAAACTTGAAGGGGAAATGGAAATATTTTTGACTAGTGCTGTAACCACTGTAAATTTCTACACTTTCTAAGAAGGCTATGATGTCTCCAACACCTTTCTCTGATGAAAAAGGTAGTATGTTTTTGTATTTTCCCTCAGATATGACATTAACCTCTTAGGAGAAATTATTTTCTTATGAGAAATTGCTCCCAACTGGGTTTCATTTCATAGTCATGAAATTTAGCTGACTGACAGCAGCTGACTGACTTCTTGGCAAGACTAACATTGAGACCCTCCCCTGGACTACCCTTCTTCCCTCAATGCCATGATGCACTCTGGTCTTTGGCCACATTAATGTAGGTCTAGACTAAGTACTATTGTGTTCAAGGAACAGTTTCACCTGAGATGAGCTTTCTGGGGACTGGCTTTTTGTCTTGTTTTAAATTTCATGAGTACTGCCTGCTTTGATAATCTAGGTGTGCCTTTGAACTCTTTAAATGTTGCGGAATACAAGAAATTACACTTATTGTAGTGATAAAAATCCCAGGCACCAGTGGTTGAAAGAACTCAGACTCTACCAGATATCTCAGATTAAGTCCTTTTGCTGCGCCTAAGTAGAATAAGAACTTGGAGAGGAAGAATTAAAGATGTTAATTCTTTTGCACATTAAGTTATTAGGACTTGAAAGTGTAAGAGAATTAAATCTTTGGACTTTGGTTTCTTCTAGGAATTTCACAATGGAAGGGAGTTTATATACAAATTTTGGGTATAATTATGTTTTTGGAAGTTTATTAGTGGAATATATTGTCAATTCCAGTTTCCTTTTCATTCTTCCAAGACTCATCCCTACCTCCAAACATCCTGCTTACCATTTAATTATAATGCCTAACCCCTGGTGAGCTATATTGGGAAGCGTAGTTAGGCATAATTTGAGATGGGAAATGGAAGAAGGAGAAAGTCTCAGCCTTGGATGCAGTGTAGATTTGGAATTAATCTAATGAACGTACTGTTTAGTAGCATTTTTATGCTTCCACAGGAGGATACCAAAGGAGCAGTAGGTGGTATTTAAGAAGGTGGAAAAGAAACTGCCTTGATGAACAGCTGATCTCCTCCCTTTTGGAGGGTAGTTATTCCCTTGGTCGATATAATTCACGGTGAATTCCAAAGGATAAGATAAAAATACGTGAGAAATGATTGGGGGAACCCGTACCCTTCCCCAATCTATTTTTTTTAATATAGGGTCTTTTACTAACACCCTTGTCTTTATTCATCTTCTTTCTTACTCCACCCTTTCTGATGGTAGGAGACACCTAATCGCCCACATTGTTCCATTTGATGGAGCTGATTTATTACAAAGTGATCTTCATCCTGGATCAGTGTGAGGCAGAAGTCCTGAATAGTATTTTATTTTGCAGTCCCAGGTTTTTCCCTCAATGGTCTTTCCTAAGGGTTATGAGTGAGAGTACCAGCAGACTCTTTTATTGCATAAGTTAACCATTCACTCCCCTCTAGCTTTCATAGTAATATTTTTAGCATTTTGATCTCCATCTTCCTGACTCCAATTGAGAGTCTATTTCTCAATTAGTTTTTAACTTTGGGTTGGGGGGAGAGGGTATAGGTGTTGTTATTATGGGTTTTCTTAAACCAGAATCACAGGTCCAAAAATCACAAAGATAGTAAAAGGTAGGGTTTTTTGGAGAGAAGTTAGTGATCTGGGTATGTATGAAGGTGGCAGGAAACAAGCCAGAAAGTATAGTTTGGGGCAAAATATGATAATGGCTTTAGATCTAATTATTTTAGCAAATGAGGAAAGCAGTGGAGGTATTTGAACAGAGCAGAAATATTTCCGGGGATGAGTTTTCCAAAGAGTAATATAGTAGCACTATGTGATAGATTGAGACCAAAGAAAGGAGATGACCGAGAGGAGGGGTGATGGCTGAGGAAACAGAGGCTAGAAGATGTGATAATAATACAAAGATGTAACTTGAAAGATGATTCTCTGTTGAGGGTAAAGGAACTGCAGTTGTCAATATAATAGGGTTGTTCAGCTCTGGAAGTTTAGAGCAGGGTAGGGCAAACTTTTTTGTAGAAGACCAGATACACATTTTGGATTTTGTGGGCCATCTAGTCTCCATGGCAACTATTCACCTCTGCCATTTTAGCATGAAGGCATTCATAGACAATATATAAGTGAACAAACAAGGTTGTGTTCCAATAAAACTTGGTTTACTAAAACATCCAGCCCACAGGCCATGGTTTGCTGATCCCTGATTTAAAAGGTATGTCAGCAGTGCTGGTATTAAACTATCACCACTGAGTGCTAAACTTACCCTCTTTTTTTTTCTTTTTAAAGTGAAGATATTTGATGATGAAAGAAAGATCAGTGATTATGTAGAAATTTTTTTACTAAGGGAAACTTGAGGAATTTTTTAGGTAGAGAAGTTACCAGTGGTGAAAGGTAATGGAATATGCATAGGATAAGGGACTAATACACATAATACATAAATGGAAAAAGGTGGCTGAGGATGGATGGGATATAAAACCCAACTGTATATAAAAGAAGGGCACCTCTTTATATGAGATCCAGATAAATTTCATGTGGGGAGGAGAACAGCTGAACTTGATTTGAAAAATGAAACTGTACTAATGCCTTGTCTGTGTTGAACAATAATGGGACCAGACATACTTTCCTATTCCTATGCTAAACAGTGCTGAGACCAAACAATATTAATAATGGTTACTTGTTCAAGGAAAACAGGCTCATGGATGATAATATTGTGAACCATCCTGTGGAGATCCATCTTCAAGGAAAGACTTCTGCCCTAGATTCTGGGGAATTGTATCAGTAGAAAACCTTTATCTGTCATTCATTTCAGATATTGCCTCAGTTACAGAGAGCTGCCTTTCCCATGACTGCCTTCCAGGAGTAGCCCATGTCCAATAACATGGTCCAGTGTCACATTTCTGATGAGTCATTTAAAATGTGTAGAGTTAGTTCCTTACGGGGATCAAGTGAGGCTGTGAAGCCTGCATCACAGCTTGACTTCTCTCTCTGATCATTTCAGCTTCTTCTTCCTCTATTGCAGGTGTTTATCTCAAGGGTACTCCCCAGTAACCATCCTAAATAGTAAACTCTGTCTCAAAGTCTCCCTCACAGAGAACCCAACCTGTAACGCCGGCAAAACTGCAACTTCTCACAGCTTGCTCATGAAGATCCATTTTGGTACTCCTGTATCTATTAAATCAACTTATTTTGTCATAAACACATCCCTCTCTCAACCAGTTTCCTGCCTTGGAAGCCCTGACTTAAAATTATCCACCTGAGAGCCTAAAAGTCTCTTGATAACCTGTCTCAATTTTCTATTTCGAGACTGTCAAGATGACGTCCTCCTTTTCTTCAATAAGTTTAATAAACTTAGCTTTGCTTGATTTAGTTTTTTTTCTGGTTGTCTTCTGGAGAATTTATAGTTGAGATTTTTCATCAGATGTCATTATTTTTCCCAAGTTTTAGAGCACCTGGTAGATTCTGAGGAAGAGGGAAAGTTTGAAAAATATATTTTTGCCAATGTACTAAGAAAGAAACTCTAGAAACCATGTTTTCTATCTTGACTTAAGATTTTTCAAGAAAGAGTGATCTTCTTAGGGTTGTAGAGGTTCCACAAACAGGCTCATATTAACGTGGCATAGGACAATCAGACTTGGTAGCTACTATCTTCATCTTACAATTTGTGTTCCCAGGAGTCTTATTCCTATGATGGTGCAGCTTGGGCTATGGTAAAAGATGAATCCCTGATGTCTGCTTGACTCAGGGGGCATGTGTTTCCTTGGGTTTAGAATGACTTTCTTTGATTCAGAGCACACTCATATATTCTTTCCTCCATTCTCCTAGGGCTCTCATCCAACCCCCTCATCCTCTGCTGCTCGCAGTTTTACAAAAGAAGCTTGTAGCCCCAGAAAACTACACTTCCTTCTCACTTCTTTGTATAAAATATATTAGTAGGAATTTGGGAACACAAAAAATACAATAGTTTTTCTTCCAAATCATCCTAGAAGTATCACAAGAGCAACATGTGAGATGAGCTTTGATGTGTTCAAACATGATATGATCTTGAAAAGAAGCATCACCTATTCTCCACTTTCTACTTCATTCTTCAAGTATTCAGAGATAGGTGTTTTCTATATAGTTACTTTTCAGTAATTCTCACTGGAATGTGATTCTTATTTGTTGAAACATAAACCAATTTCCATCTCCAAAATATGTAAGAACTCACATGACTCCACTACAGGAGGACAAGCAATCCAATTAAAAAATAGGCAAACGACCTGAACAGATACTTTTCTAAGGAGGACATACACAGGACCCAGAGACATATGAAAGGATGCTCAGCATCACTAGCCATCAGAGAAATACAAATTAAAACTACAATGAGATACTACTTCCCACTGGTCAGAATGGCCATCATGAACAAACCAACAAACCATAAATGTTGGTAAGGATGTGGAGAAAAGGGAACCCTAGTACATTGTTTGCAGGAATGCAGACTGGTACAGCCACTGTGGAAAACAGTATGGAATTTCCTCAGATAAGTAAAAATGGAACTGCCTTTTGACCTGGCAATTCCATTGCTGGGATTGTACCCTAAGAATCCCGAAACACCGATTCAAAAGAACTTATGCACCTTGATGTCCATAGCAGCACAATTTACAATAGTCAAGTGTTGGAAGCAACCTAAGTGCCCATGAGTAAATGAGTGAATCAAAAAACTGTGGTACTTTTACACAATGGAATATTACACAGCAGAAAGAAGGAAGGAGCTCCTACCCTTTGCAACAACATTAACGGAACTGGAGAGCATTATCCTAAGTGAAATAAGTCAGGCTCTGAAAGACAAATGCCATATGATCTCACCTATAAGTGGAACAATCAACAACACAAATAAGCAAGCAAAATATAACCAGAGACGTTGAAATAAAGAATGGGCTCACAGTAACCAGAGATGGGGGGGGATGATGGGAGAAAGAAGGGGTAGGATTGTCATGGAGCATATATAAAGGATCCATGGACAAAGTCAAAGTGGGGGAGGACTAGGGGTGGGAGGTGGTGGTGGACAGGGTGGGAGAAAGTGGTGAAGGGAAAATGGAGACAACTATACTTGAACAACAATAAAAAATGCAATTAAAAAGAAATATAAACTGATTTTTTTATGTTGTTAATGAAAATAGCTCTATTAATGAATGCCTGTTAAGAAAAGTTCACCAACACTCTCATGATATCATGCTACATCCTTGAAGATTAAATAGAAGCCTCTTTTCCACCTTTTCTTCTTTAGGCTAAATGTGCCTACTTTTTTCCTTCACTTGATTTCCAAAAGATGGTTTCAATTTTATATTTTTAATGCCTTATCAGTAGCAGGGGTGGAACATTAAGTCAAATTTGCCCACAAAAAAAGATCCTTAACTCAAATTACCAGCCTCTGAGCTTTGAAACTTCTGATGCTTAGGCTTACTTGAAGTCTTTTGGGTTTTCCCCTCCTTTTATTATCTTCATTATCAACAGCAAACTTTAGTACCTGAAGGCACTGAATAAGTGCAATTTTAAGCACCCCACCTAACTCCAACTCTGTCTGCTGTGCTCTTGAAAAGCACCTTTGAACCACAGCTGGGTATCTGCGGCCCATTTTTACTTAGAAGCACAGCAAAGGCGGAGCATGGTACTCATAGAGATAATGAGATTGAGTTCTGGTGTCTATAATCTAGAAACTCTGTCATCCCCACAAAGGACAAAACAGTAGCTCTTCCTAAGCTTTTTTTTTACAATATAATTTGATTTTCTAAAGAAGTGGTATTGATGTTGCTATAGATTGAATTAACATGAATCTTAAAAAAAAAAAAAAGACAAACCTGAATTAAAAAAGAAGACACCTTCTTAAAAAAAAATAGGGTAGACCTTTTTAAAAATTATACGCCTCAAAAAATGTTTATAATGATTTATACACTTTTTACTAATAATCTGTCTAAAATTAGTCAATTTTCTGTTTTCATAATTATCATGAGCTTTTTTGCTTTCACACATCACACCTCTTCATTTTCCCACAGTTATTACTAGCTTTGAATTTTCCAGTTTTTTATATTATCACTTTCACTGTTGCTAGCTTCTTTGTACTCAGAGACAGGGAGCTAGGAGTGTGCCATGGGTGAGCCTGGGCCGAAGCTTCTGGTCCTTGCTGGCGAGGGCACTGTTTAATTGCATCACAATTATACCCAATTCCATTTGGTTTTAACCCGCTTTTCTCTGAACTTATTTTCACACACTCAGTCACTTCACTGACAGCCAGGTATACCCTAGGTTTCATTTTCCTCATTTACAAAATAGCTCCTGATGTCTCTTTTACCTTTACAATTTTACTATTCTTGCATTTAAAAATCTTTAGCTCCATCCACAGCACTTGAATATTAGCATTTCTTTAAATCTTTCCTGGTAATAATTTTAAGAGTTAGCAGATTGTGTGTTGTTTTAGTTCACTGCTGAAAACTTGTACTTCAGCTTTTTATTTTCCTCAGTTGGGTAAGAGAACATCCCTTGTATGCAAAAGTACCATAAATTACATTCACAAGATGAATTTATATTAAAAAAATTTTTTTTTTGGTAAAGTATCTTACTTAAATCTGCACAGTCTGAGATTTTATTTTTCTAATTTCTGGGAAACTCTTAAAGCTCCCAAAATCACTGTGAAAATCACCTTACTCCCAAGATATTTTCTATCTCTGTCTTTTACCCTTTGACAACTTAGGAAAGAGGTAGTTTGTTTAGATTTTACTTTAGTTTGGGAGTCTCCATTTTCCCATTTTTATTATTTTTATATTGTGTCTTTTGTTTTATTTTTACCCTTGAAATTTTGATTGAGAGAAGGGGACTGCCCTGTGAAAATGAGTAGAAAGGAACAATCTTGCAAACAAAAAGAAGCAGTTTTATTTGTAGCAATCCAACATGGGGATATGTTTGAATTTGCAAACACCTAATTCTTAGTTTATAGAATAAGAACATATGTGATACAAGCTTCTTTTATGAGATTTCAAAGGGGGCAAAATCTTTTAAAAATGTTTTAAATAAAGGCAAAATGCTTCCTGGACTCAAATAGCAGTTATATGTGAGCAAATTCAAAATCATTTGGGTGTAATTTCTCACAAAACTTGGTAGGGATCTTATAAAGAGTGCATAAGATAATCATTGTATTTTGTCACCAGCTGTCAGTCTTTTAAGAATTTATAGTGATTTTAAATTAAACTGCATTGAAAAAAAAAACACACAACAACAAAGCAACATTGGCGCCCGGGACAGGGACCGACAGGACATGGATCATCAGCCAGTGGCTACAAGCTACCGTCACGGACCACGCACCTCCTGGACAGGAGGTTCAGCGCGCCACTCATCCTCGGTAAGAGACTCAGCAGCACCGTTGCTTGGTGGTCAAGCTGCGGGTGTATGTAGTTTCAAGGGGAAGGGTATCTCTTTTAGGGCTATCTCTTGTGCCCATTCGTTAGGAGCATCAGGGCCATTTTAATTTTCTGTCCTGTTTTTTCCCTCCCTCAGGTAACATCTGACAGTTCAGTTTGAATCCAAAAACTCCTTGCAGTCTTGCTGTCTTTCCCTTGAGAGTCTTTGCCACTTGTGGGCATGGATTGAGCACGTAAACGCTGTTAGGGCGCTCGCCGCTAAAAGTCTCCCTAGAAAAGATAAGCTGGACGTGGACCAGAACAGAATACTAGGTTCCCCGCCAACCAGAAGCAAAAGTCCACACAAGGAAAGGAACACTGTAAAAGCATTCACAGTCCCATCCCTGCGGCACTTTCCCACCTAGGCTTAGTTCTCCAAACCAAGAGAGCAAGAATCTAGCTTGGAGCAATAAGCTCAGTTTTTTCCAGAGCTTTTCTCTCCTCTCCCTCCGCTTTTCAAATGTAAAGCAAAATTGATGGTAACCAAGGAGTGACACCCTTGGAAGCCTTTTCACGCAGCAACACATTTTCTCAATCCTTAGCAATTAGTCAGAACAGGCTTATGGAATAAAAAACAGAGTGGAGACAAGAGAAAGCTAGAACTGGAAAATGAGAGCAAAAGGTTTCCCAGCCGCGAAAATGGGCTTGGGTCTCTCTAAGAAGCAGCAGGTCCATCTCAAACTGCTCCAACAGCTTCTTAAAGCTGCGGGTTGTTTGCAGACAGTTAAAAAAAAAAAAAAAAAAAAAAAAATACTGTTTGTGGTTCCCTGACAAGGAATCACTAAATATTAAGGAATGGAAGAAGTTACCAAAAATTCAAGTGGTTTCAGGAAAATGAAATTCATTTTGACCATCAGGATCTTCTTACTTGGAGCTTGATAACAACTGCATTAGCTCCTTTGCGTATTAAAGCAACCTCAGCAAGGAGACTTGTCAGAAATCAATCAACTGCTTCTAGCCTTAAGTGAAAAGTGTGGGTTTTTCCAAGTATTTTTCTCTTAACTATGCCATTTCTTTACTCAGATTTATGTTTCATTTTTAAGTTTCCCACTCTTTATTTCATAATATACTTCTTAGGTAAAGGTTAAATAATAATTAAAAATGATAATAATAAATAATTAATAAGTATACAAATATATATGAATATATATTTATGTGTGTGTATATTTATATGTGCATATATTTTATACATGATGTGTGAAGTATATAAATATAAAAATAATAATAGTAATATATAGATAACAATATAAATAATACAATTTATAATAATAAATACGATTTAATTATTTGTATTTTGCAAATCTAAATAAACAAATAAAAATAAACTATAATAATAAATTTTATAATAAATGAAAAAAATTTAATTATTTAGATTTTGTGAATCTAAGTAAGTAAATAAATAAAGCAATTGAAACTCTTCTGTTACATTAGCTTATGAGGACATAAATAATAATTATAAGGTTGTTCTCAATTCTATCAAGCTACCAACCACTTAACATCAAGTCAACTCATTAAAGCCTGCCAGAATACAGGCAAGGAGCAACATCGTGCCTCGTTATTAACAGCTGCCATAGAAGTAGAAGTTGAGTGTTTTGGCTGTGGCCATTAAGGAAGAAATTAAGGAAATGGAGGATTGTGAAGGATAATTGTATGAAGGAATAAAAGGAAAAAAAATATATATATGCCATATTCATGTGTGGCATGGGAAGGAATGACATTATAAGTAGAAAATGAATGAATGAAAAATAAGTGTAAAAGTTTTTGAAACACAAGTCTTTGAAACAGCATGAAATTTTAGACTTGGAAGGGACAAAATCCTAAGAACAATAGGGTAATTAACTTGCTAATCCTAACAGAAGGGAGCTTGCTTCTCCAAGACAGTAGGAAAAAAAGGTGGCACTTTTAAACTCAGGCAGTTTTTTCAGCTGAGCTTGAGGCCTGAGGCCTGCAACTTCAGTCTACTTCCAACACTGACATTGGCTTTGGTTGCACGGCAAGATCAACTCAAAAGTTTTTACACAGATGGGAATTCAACATAAAACAGGAATTCTTTATAATCTTATCAGTCAAGTGATTGCAGAATGTGTTCATCATACCTTTAAGTCTCTCCTTTAACAAACAAAAAAAGGGGAGTCAGGAGTCCTCCCCTAAAAATTTACTAAAAATTTGATGATAGCCATGTATACCTATAATTTTCTTAATTGTGGCAATTCACTTAACATTCCAATAGAGAAACATTTCCACAAGAGTAAGCCCAATGAAGGGCCTCATCCCTTGGTACTGTATTGGGACCCCCTAGGAAATGAAAACTGGAAGGGACTGATTGAATTACTAACCTAGAGGAAGAGGGTATGTTTCTGTTTAAGTCCCAACAGGACCATTGTGTGCAACTAGTCTGAATGAACTGGATGGAAACACCATATCTAATCATCTGTGATATGGCTGGGAGAATGCCAGGGATGCCATTGTCACCTGCCAACAGCTCACCTGTGATCCTGGCTTCTCCAAACTGTGTGTCACTTCACTGCAATGGGATTCCAGTCAACACTCTTGGGTGGAAGTGCAATACTGCCTTAGAGGGACCATCCAATTTGAAAGGCCAAACTCCAGGACATTAGGAGACTTACTGAGCAGGAAGTTTTCCAAACTCTTCATAATAATTTGCAATTGTTCAATACTAAGACTTGGTTTCAGGGTCTAAACCTCCATGTATGGGTCATGGGTGCTGCAGGATGTTCATTGATCATTATTATCTTCTGTGCTTTGTGATGCATTTGCAAGCTATTCCACAGAGATAAAGCGAGAGAAAAACAAGTAGCTGGTTCTGTTGGACTCACCTCAATGTCTGCTCTAACAAACAAAAAAGGGGGAGATGTTGGGAAACGCCCTGTCTGGTTTCAGGGACTGTAATCCTGTCGACAGGCGAGAGGGCCCCAAGGCTGGATAATCAAGGAGGCCTTGGGAAAACTGGTCACTGAGGAGATGAAACCTGTCCCCCTGGTAGGGGCGCAGCTCCTGCCTCCCTCACATCACCCTGCTTGGCCCTGTGATGGTCTGTTAGTCAAAAACAGGTAAGATTCTTCATGAGGAGGGATGACCTAAGCCAGCCATGGCCGGTGTGGGCAGCAGACAAGGACTTGGGGGACATGGAAAAAGGGCAAAAGCGCTTGTACCCCTCAGCCCGGCTTTGATATGGCTGGAGTCCTCATTCTATCTGAAAGAAGTCTCCTTATCTTTTGATGGCTCTGCCTCACCCACCTGGCTCAGGCTTGAAACAATACTAAAGGCAGATATAGCACTAAACTGGATTGGGTGGTTCTCGGGGAAAATCAGGCCTAGAAGTTTGTTCCCCTAAGCATGCTTTGTTCTTCTCTCAAAAGCTATGACAACTGTCACATACTGGGAAGGAAATTTACATTATTCATAAACCCTGACCTGAGGCAGATCTCTTGTGTTCCTCCAATTGTTATCTATGACCTCTATTTTTTTTTTCTGTAAACATAGCCTTTTGACATTAATTTATGAGCTTTGCTGTATAACCCTGTGCATATGGTTCTCAATAAAAGTCTTTGGACATGGGGGTTTGGGGCCTTCTCCCCTAGAGGGAAGAGCCATGTCCCCTCTCCTGGCAAAGAGAGAAGTGTTTGCGATGGCTTGTGTTTATTCCCCCCATCTGTGACAACCCCGGGACAGTATCTGCTGGATTCAGAGCCCTGCTCCCTGCTCAGCTGGTTCCGGACAGTAACCCTCAGATCCAGGAGCGCCCCTCACGGTGCTCCCCATGACACAACATAGTCTTCCCTTTGAGTAAATTCAAACATTTAGTCCAAGAGATAAAGAACATTTTAATCACTGAGGCTGTCACATTTAAGAGATCATGGCTAAGAATGGAGAAGGAATTGAGACCTGTTGAACTGTGTAACTGCACAGGTTGGCATACGCACAGTTACAAAGTAAGGTGAGACTACCCAGGATTGAACAGGTGAACCCATAAGTTGCATCCTAGGGCATGAGTAAATCAGGAATGCCAAGCAGATGCAGAAATCAAATGTGATCTGGAAGGAATATCTATTCCTCAAAGAATTAACAAGGATGGGTAAATATAGATAAAGGGTTTGCTTCTGAAAGCTCTAAAGTCTATAGGCACAGGTAGCAAGAAATGGGTTAAAGCTGATGTAAACATAAACATAGAAAATATGAAGATATGTTTACATGAAGACCCAAACTAAATCTGAGTACAAGGAAGTCACTCACTCTGCTATGCTCCTGATTTTGTGCTTTAAAGTTTCTCTGTCCAACTTCTTACTTAATGTTTATTTAGCCTCTACTGCATGAAGGGAAATGCAACAGAAAATGCAAAACATTAGACTCAGAGTTTGTAACTCTTGAGCATTCACATCTACTGACTCATCACTCTTTCTGTTTTCCATGCTTCTTTACTACTCCTTTCTATGTAATGTTCTCTTTTCTCTCTTTCACTGGCTTCTTTTTTCATTTCTTTTCTTGTAAGTTTTTTTTCTTGATATTTAACATATTTCCAAAGAATAATCAATTTTCCCTGAAAAGGATGACCATATTTCTAAGTACTTTCGTATTTCTCTCTGAACTTCTCTCTGTCACTTCATATATTGTATATAAATTACTCAGCATTAGGAGGGAGTATAAAATGAGTATGATATCTATGAAAACATTCATTTACTTATTTATCTGATAATCATTTACTGAGTGCTTAATGAGTGCTAGACATTATTTGAGACGCTTTAGGTACAGAAATGAATAAGAAGATATTTTTTTGTCCTCAAAGACTCACAGTCTAGGGAAAGGGTAAAATATTTAAACACATTAGGGCCTCAGAGGTTTAAGGAAATAGCTGTCAATGGCTAGCAAATTCATGGAATTTTTTTAGAAACACTTCATGGTCAAACAGCACTCCTATCTTCATCTTATTTTCCTATCATTTACTAAATTTTAGAATAAATTTTACTTCGCCATATAGTTGGTATTTCTGTATGTGACATTATCTCTGCTTCAATGATAATATATGTTATAAATAAATACAATGACCAGAAGTCTATACTCAGGAAAGGTGAATTTTGAAGTAGGCATTGAAAGATAGAGCTGAGGTAGTAAGAAGAAGAAAAAGAGGCAGAATGTACAGTATGTGCAAAAACATAAGGAGATGAAAATTTTAGAGTGTTCAGATAATGATAGGTAGGTTTTTCATGGGAACATGGAGTACCTGAAAAGAAGTGGCAAGGAACTACTGGAGGGAAAATAAGTTTTGGTCATGATAAGGAGATTGGACCTTATCCTATAGTCAGTGAAGAAATATTAATGATTTTTAAGGAGAGGAGCAGTGTGTACAGTTCTGCGACAGCAGAATGAAAAGTGTGAATTGGAGTAAGGGAGGCAAAAGTTTGAAGATAACTGCAGTGAGGGCTTGAACTAAGGTTATTACAGGAAGTGGTATAAATGAAATGACCAATTTGAGCAATTTTGAAGAATCAGAGTGTCATGACTTCATAATGTTTGGATATAACCAGTGAGGGAGCAGGAGAGTCAGGCTTTTATCTGGATCTTAAATGATGTCTTTATTCCCACATTGAATACATGGAGGTTGGAAGTAACTTAGAATATTTTGGGGGCAAAACTTCATTAGCACATGAAAAGTGAGTTAGCAATAGTTTATCATGCCTCACAGTTTGCCATGGGCTTTCATTCTTTTGTTTGATACCCTGTGAACGATGTCACAGGACAATGCATGATTGAGTGTTAACACGTGATCCCAACAATAAGGACTATGTGTGGAGAGATGGCGGCATGGTATGACATAAGAAATTCTAGGCTACCCAACAAGAAGATATAATATTTGTAAATGTTTACATACACAACATGTAAATATGTGTATGCTAAATATGTGAAGCAAATATTAACAGACCTAGAGGAAAATATAGACAATACGATAACAGTAGGAAATTTTAATATTCCACTTTCATCAGTGAATAGATCATCCAGACAAAAAAATCAATAAGAAAACATTGGATTTAAATGATACATTACACCAGATGGAGTTAAAAAATATCTACAGACCACTGTATCCAGAAGCAGCAGAATACATATTCTTCTCAAGTGCTCATGGAATATTCTCTAGAACAGATAATATAGGCCTCAAAACAAGCCTGAATAAATTTAAAAAGACTAGAACCATATCAGGTATCTTTTCCAACCACAATGATGAAATTAGACAAAAAAAAAAGAGTGGATTTAAATATATAAAATCAGAAATGAAAGAGGAGAAATTGTAATCGATACCACAAAAATACAGTGGATCTTAAGAGACGACTATGAGCAATTATATGATAACATTTTTGACAAATTAGAAGAAATGAATAAATTCCTTGAAACATACAACCTACCAAGACTGATTTATGATGAAAGAAAATCTGAACAGACTAATTTCTAGGAAGGAGACTGAATCAGTACTCAAAAACCTGCCAACAAACAAAAGTCCAAGACCAGATGGCTTCATTGATGATTCTACTAAACAATATAAGAAGAATTATTACTAATCCTCTCAAACTCTTAGGAAAAAAAGAAGAGGAGGGAAAACTTCCAAATTCATTTTACAAAGCCAGCATTGCTATTATACCAAAACCAGACAAGGGCACTACAAGAAAAAAAAATTACAGACCAATACCCCTGATGAAGGTAGATGTAAAATTTTTCAACAAAATATTAGCAAACTAAATTTAACAATACATTTAAAGGAGTATACACCATGATCAAGTGGGATTTATTCTAGGGATTCTAGAATAGTTCAATATCCACAAATGAATTAATGTGATACACTACATTAACACAATGAAGAATAAAAATCATCTTGATAAAGAAAAAGCATTTGACAAATTCAACATTCATTTCTGATAAAAAAAAACTCTCAGCAAATGGGTATAATGGATATATACCTCAATGTAATAAATCATGATACATAATAAAACATGTATAACAAGCCCACAGCTAACCTCATGCTCTATTGTGAAAAACTGAAACTTTTCCCTGTAAGATCAGAAATAAGACCAGGATGTCTACACTTGCCACTTTTATCAAACATACTACTAGAAATTCTAGCCAGATCAATTAGGCAAGAAAAAGAAATAAAAGGCATCCAAATTAGAAAGAAAGAGTAAAATTTTCTCTAATTGCAAGTGACATGATATTATATATAGGAAATGCTAAAGACTCCACCAAAATACTATTAGAACAAATGAATAACTTCAGTGAAGCTGCAGGAGACAAAATCAATGTACAAAATTCAGTTGCATTTCTATACACTAAAAATAACTATAAAGAATAGAAACTAAGGAAATAATATCACAAAGAATAAAATACTTAGAAATGAATTTAACCAAGAAGGTAAGATAACTGTACACTGAAAACTATAAGACATTGATGAAAAAAATTGAAGAAGACACAAATAAATAGAAAGATATTCTGTGCTCATGGATGAGAAAAGTTAATATTGTTAAAAGGTCCATGCTGGCTAAAGCAATCTACAAATTCAGTGCAATCTTTATCAAGAATCCAATTACATTTTTCACAGATTTAAATTAAACAATATTAAAATCTATATGAAACTACAAAAGACCCTGAATAACCAAAGCAATCTTGAGAAAGAAAATCAAAGCTGGAGGCATTGTGCTTCCCAATTTCAAACTATATTACCAACTATAGCAATCAAAACAGTATGGTATTGGCATAAAAATAGATATATAGAACAATGGAATAGAATAGAGGGCTCAGGAATAAACCCATGCTTATATAATCAATTAATTTATGACAATGGAACACGAATATAGAATGGAGAAAGGATAGTTTCTTCAATACATGGTGATTGAAATCTGGACAACCACAAAAGAATGAAACTGAACCACTCGCTTATACCATGTACAAAGAATAAAACTGGACCACTATCTTATTCCATACCTAAAAATCAACTCAAAATGGATGAAAAATTTGATCATAAGATCAAAACCATAACTCTTAAAAGAAAATATAGCAGTTATGCTCCTAGACTTTGGTCTCTGAAATTATTTTTTGGGGGGAGGGTGGGTTTGATGCCAAAAACAAAGGCAACAGAAGCAAAAATAAGCAAATCAGAATGTATTAAACTAAAAAGTTTCTGAGCATAAAAAAATCATCAAAAAAATAAAAAGGAAACCTATGGAATGGGAGAGAAATACTGGCAAATTATACATATGATAAGAGATTAATATCTAAAATATATGAAGAACTTATACAACTCAATAGAAAAAAATCTAATTAAAAAATGGGCAGAAGTTCTGAATAGGCATTTTTTTCCAAGGAAGACATACAAATGGCCAACAGGTACATGAAAAAATGCTCAGCATCACTAGTTATCAGGGAAATGCAAATCAAACCATAAGGAGATATCACCTCACACCTACTAAAGTGTCTATTATCAAAAACACAAGAAATGACAAGTGTTGGTTGGGGCCTGGAGAAAAGGAAACCCTTGTACACTGCTGGTACGACTGTAAGTTGATGCAGCCACAATGGAAAACCGCATGGAGGTTCCTCAAAAAATTAAAAATGAAACTACCATAAAATGCAGCAATTCTCTTTCTGAGTATTTACCTGAAGGAAATGACATTACTGTCTTGGAAAGATATATGCATTCCCATGTTAATTGCAGCATTATTTACAATAGGAAAGGTACGGAAACAACCTGTGTTCACTGACAGATGAATGGAGAAAGACCCAGAATGGATATATGTATGATTCAGCTATAAAAGAGAAGGACCTCCTGCCTCTCCTTCCAATTTCTGCGGGATTGAGCCCAGGACACTAACTGTAAGGGTCAAATCATAGACCTTGCAGGTTTCTCTCTGTTTCCAAGAACTGCTGAGAAATTACTAGAGAGGACTGACATTTGAGATGCCATTTTGCAGAAGGTGAGCTGAGGTCTAGCAGATGCAGTTGGTGGTCATCACCTCCTCAGCTAATAAGCAGTAGACCCAAGGCCAAAGTTCTTATCTCCTGCCTTCAGATTTTTTAATTGTCGACACTATTACAGATGCCCTCTATTTTCACCCCTTTTGCCCTGGCTGCAGGGATCTGCAGTTTCCCTTGCTGGGAAGGTCTTACTCTGGGCTTAGGGCTAATTAAGGACAATTAGTCCTGGTTCATCTTTTATTCTTTCGGGTTTAGCCATCTACTATCATGCATTCTTTACTGGTCAGACTCTTCTTTGCAATCTCTGGTGCATCCCAACTTCTTAGATGGTCTGTGGCCATCCCTTCACTCCCTCTTCTAGCTGCCTCAGCTGCCCAGGGTGAGAACTCTAGAAGAAATCCTTAGGGAAGACTCTTGGCACTTCTGCAAATACCTGCCTTCTCCAGAGTCTAATGTATTCAAAGGAAGGTTCTGGGAGAGTGAAGCTGGAAAAGGAGATCTCCTGTAATCCCCGACCTTTCCACTCTGAATAAATCCCTGTGACCCTCCCACAGGCCAAGTTCAGGCCAAAATAGAGGTACAACTCTGCTTTGGACTCACATGAGCAGGAAGGTCACCAGCTGGATTAACACCTTACCTTTCCACTTCCTCTCACCAACCACTTCCCCTTAAAAAAAGAAAAATAAAAAGATATTCTAGGTCAGCCCTGACAGTAAGTAGAGGCATGAGTTTTACTGTCTTTGGATTTTAGTTTTCTTATCTTTGCAGTTTGTTTCAAGTAGGGCAGAGTGAGGAGTACTCTAGATGACATTTAAATTTTTTCAGATCTATCAATTTATGAGTAAACATTAATCTCTTTTTCCCAAGCTAGTTTCCCTTTCTGACTAGACTGTTATTTCCTGGAAGTCAAGGACTGCTGCATTCACCTCTAGATCCCAGTGGCCTGGCACAAGGTCTGACACAGAATGCAGAATTAATATTATTGAATGGATAGCTAAGTGAACTATCTTCATAGGTCATTACTGATACTATGCCCCATTCCCCCTGCCTCCTGTGATTAAAACCTCAGAATACTCTTTGTCTCCTTTTTCCTTGCATAACACTCCACTCCACCTGGCCCTTGCCCATTAAATCAGGACACCATTCTCCCCTCTAAGTGTCTTTCAGATGTGGCTTCCCTTTCCACCTCCAGGCAGTCACCCGAATCTGCAGTTTACCTTAAATTTAGATAATTTTAACACTGTATTCACTTTCTGTTGTAGTTTCTCCCTGCCAAGCCCACCCTACATGCTGCCACTCCTGGATGCTCCCGCAACTGTGCATTACACAGCCTCAAATACCCACAGTGTACACTTACACTTAATGCTCGTTTCAGTCTGGCTCCAACCTACATTGGCATGAATTCCCCACTTAACCTGCCACTCATGGTCTTCTAAACACTTGAACATTCCTATTTCCATATGTTGCTTATTACTGTTTCTCCAACCTACAATGCTCTTGTCCCCTCACTATCTTCATTCGTCAAGGCCTAGCTTATTATTTCTTCATCAACCTTTCCAGGATATATTTTAGCCCACAGTCTTCTGTCCCCCCTCATTCATCTGATAAATAATAGCATCGTGTACTTTCTTAGGATATCTCTAATGCTGTTGTCTTGTCACATGTTTATGTCTTATTATACCAAATATATTATAAGCTTCTTAATGGTGGGGAATTTGTCTTAAGTATCTCTGTGTCCCTTATTGCCTAAGGACAGCAGCAATACTAGACAACACTAGTTGGTTACTTATGTGTGCTAGATACTACACTAAGCCCTTTATATTTATTATCTCTCTTGTTACTCAAAACCATCCTTTGTATTGGGTACTATTATTCTCTCCATTACAGATGAGGAAACTGAAACTCAGGGATGTTAACTAGGTTTCACTTGGTCACCTATAAATTGACAGAATGTTGTTCAGTTTTTACATAGTTTTTACTCCCTCAAAAGTTAAATAATTAATTGTCAAAAGACATGTCTTGATTTTTTTTCTCCATGTGGATGGAGTAAAGGGGTTGAGAAGATGAATCACTTTGGGGGTGGGCTATGGAAAAACCTGGAGGAGATTTAAGGCCTGCCAACGAGGGGTAAAAGATTATAAGATGAGGAAAATATGTTCCAGAGCTATCTGGGAAGTTGTAAATGTAAAAATAACAAAATGTAAAAATACTCTAGACCAATAACCTATGAAAAAGGCAGAAGTTTGGAACAAGCATCTCTGCAACACAGCTTATGTTTCTTCAGCCAGGATATTTGGGTTGCATGGAAAGTTTTCAGTTAGATTTTGTGGAATAAGCATGCTAGGTAAAATGAAAACAATATTTTGCAGTGAGGAAACTGTAAAGTGATCATGCATAATATGATTTGATTACAACTAGTGGGTTGTATTTGATAGTGTAATGTGTTTAGGGCCTAAGAGGAAGTTTGGACTTCATTCTGGGTTCATTCTCACCCTTGGGAACCACAAAATCAGGACTATAAACTTCTACTTCCTATTCAAAATACTTTCTAGGAGTCTACCACAGATCCTTCAGTTAGGATGACCACGACAGGGACTGAAATGACTACCGGCTTCAGGACTCAAATGAGGCATCTTTTGGACTGAAGGAAGTACCATGCTCATCAAGACACTGTCCCCTACCCTGCTTTAGAATTGTGATAACTGGTATTCAGGTTACAACACACCAAAGGGTACTATCCTAGGGAAACAGGTGTCTGACAAGTCTCTTTGGTTTGAAAATGGAGGAGGCCATGGAAAACTATGAATTTTGGTCACCTACTTGGGAGGGAACCTCTCAAAGTCCGAAAACAAATGAGCCAACTGAATGGCAATTAACATTTATCAAGCAAAGAATGACATTTCACATTTATCGAGCACTTAGACTATGCACGAGTGCAATATTTATTACTTTACACAAGTTATCTCATTTAATATTCACACCTCCTTGGGGAAATGGCTTAAGGAGGTTAAATAACTTGTGCTAGGTTTCACAGCTAAGTGGTAGAGTGAAGATTCACAGCCAGACCTTTTAATTCTGGTATAAATTTGTGATTTCTTTTTTTGACCACCCACATAAGTTTTTGACCACCCACTTATGGTTTTCTTTTTCTGCTCACCAAGAAAAATATCTTGTTCTTTGAGCTCTCACTTCATCTGTGCTGTAACTGTGATCTGGGCAAGCCTATTAAAAGAGGGTGCTGATCAAGGTTGCTTCTAATGCTGTGAATCTCTCTCTCACTATATTATCTAATAAACAAATAGTTTAAAAAAACACCCAGATTCTAGGTAGAAATGGAGTGCCCAATACCATTCTGGTCCCTCTACTCACTCTACCTAAATTTTTATACTGTTAAGATCAGATCATTGGCACAAAAGAATTAGAAAAGAAAATTCATGGGAAGCCCAAGTCTTGGAGCAGTAAAACAGATAATAAACATGATGATAAATACATAATGACCAGCAAACTTTAAACAAATCAATTTCTCCTAATCTGGTCTGTCTTCCCACTTAAACTGAGATGAGCCTGGAATCTTTGGGTCTTTTTGTCCTTGATTTATAAATGGGTGCTGTATTCCCAAGCCATCTGGTCCAAGAGCTCAAAAATGAAGGTAATAAAGGATTCACAATGCCATAGGTCCCCCCCAAAATTACAACATGGGTTGCCTTCCCATGGGGGCTGCAGAGATTGTGGGGAAATCATTATTTACAGAGGACCTAATAAACTGCCATAGGAGAGGGTATTCAATGGTCATAAGTGTTCTCTCTCATAAGTTTGAAATAGTTTTATCTTCAAATAACAAGAGGGAATGAAGTACTGATATATGCTACAACATGGATGAATCTCAAAAACCTCAAAAATGAGGTGATCTGTGCAAAACATTTAGCACTTACCGGTACATAGGAAGTTTTCAGTCAGTGGTAACTATAGCAGTAGAATTCTATCATTATTGTTACTACTTCTAAAAGTAGGACGGTATATGAAAAACATCTCTCCCACAGTGTCTAGCCTGTGGCAGACTCCATAAAATGTTAGTACCCTTTCCCTTAATGAGAAATGTGTTCTTTTTTCTTATTAGAAGAATATAACAGGTAGAAACTATTTATATTAACTTATAAAACAAGCAATTCAAAACTCACTCCCCTCATGACTGTTCACCTGACTAAAATGGAGACATTATTAAAATAAATTTGAGGGTTCACTTTCAATAGATAATTTTTTTCTTCCCAAGAAGTTACACAATGCAATATACAGAGGATGTATTATAAGATTGTACACTTGAAACCTATATAATTTTATTAACTAAAGTCACCTCAATAAACTTATAAAAATTAAAAAAGAAACAAACTCCTGTTCTCAAGAAAAATATAATTGAAACACATTTTACCCCTTGTCCACAAGTGGCCTTGATTCAGGAACTTTATCTAGAACTGAAGGCAAATGGAGCCTTCATCCTGGTTGTGAAGTTACAGAAATCACCTGGAAATTTATGTTGTTTTTCTTTAGAAGTTGTTCTGTTATTGACCACATGGTTTTTGACTTAGTCAAGTTCTAGTTTCTTAATCATTCAGAAACTCTCAATTCAGTCATACAAGGTTAATTATGTGAGGAGCCGCCTCCTTTTTCCTCAGTAAGATTATGAAGCCACCACCTTTTGTTGATGTGATTGTAGATCATTCATTCTGATGCTTAACAGAAAAAAATTTACAAAAGGTTCCATCCGGGAAACATGATAGTTAAGACTTTGCCTCTCTGCAGTTTCGATTTCAGAATTTTCTTATATCTATATCTCTAACCCAGAAACCATGTATTAAGTATACAGGAGTTCAGGTAAGTTAGATAAAAACATGTGGCATATTTAAATACTTAAGGATAGAATATAAAATAAACAAACATGTCTACATCATGTGGAGACTGACTGTCTTATCAGTGCTTATTATTGCTGCCAGAATTCTGATTTCAGAAACCATAGAGGTAATTTAAGAAAAATAAATAAAAAAATGGGGTGACTTGCAAAACTTTGGAGATATTATTGATTTTTGGATATTTGGCTAGACTGCATGGATACAAGGGTCATGGATGGACAATTCTATCCTAGCTGTAAGTAGACAAAATCCTTTTCCCCATCTTACTGCACCAGCCTTCATCCTTAGCCGGGCTGTTCGTTCTGTGAAATCTTTTTGACCTGTGATTTTTTGGTATCCTCTGTTTTACAGTTTGTTCCCTTCCCCACCCGTCCAATGTCTAGCTTTAAAAGATTAAAGAAATTAAATAGAAAAATACTCATCTTTATTCTTCCCTATTCATATGATTCCCCTTTCTATTCCCTGCTTACAAGTTGTGACAGCAGCACTCTAAGATGTTTGTTTCCAAAATTCAGAAGCCTAAGGAAAATAAACTGCAAAGTTGTTAAACTAAAAATTTTTAACTGGTATCCCACAAGAATTTTTAAAGCATGCAATACATGACTATTTAGTCAGGGGAACTGACCTCTTTTCCATTAAATTGTCAAATAAAAAGATGACACAACAGCCAAGAAAGCAGCCAACAACAATAGTTGTCTGATTGGCAAAAAAAATATATAATACTTTTTTTTTTTGGTGGGCTGCAGAATTTTAGTAATTAGTTTATATGTGCCATAAGGTGAAAAGGGTTGAATGTTGATGGTATGAATAGAGTGAGTCGTTTCATTTTCAAGAACGTATCCTGCACAAAGAGTCTCAGAGAGGAAAAATTTCTGAAAATGTCCCATTTTTAAAGCCATTTTTACACCCTAATTGAAACACCTTTAATCTCTTCAACATGATCACTTCTTCTTTGTGATTTGGAACTTTTCCTTTCTTCCCATTCTCAATGAGAATAACCTTGTTCAGAATCTTTGAGCTCTGCACAGGTAGGTCACAGAGGAGGCACACAAGAATGATTGAATCTTTAAGAGAGGGAACATTGGGAGAAAAAGCTTTATAGAGGAGGTAATTTTTGAATTGACTCTTAGAATATAAGCCAATATTAGTCTGAAGGTTTTGGAAAGGATGGTCCAGCTGAAGAAGATGTGAGAACTTGCAGGGAATAAGAGATGGAACTGTTGCAATAGGCAGTGACTACATATCTCCCTTACATATTGAACTTAGAAGTTTGGATTTTTTCTTAGGAGCAAGGGGAAACCACTGATGGACTGATTTAGTAAGATCAGCATTTTTGGCTTGGACGCCTATGTGAATGATATTGTTATTCACAGAGAGAAAAACATGAATGGGGAACACATTTAGGGGAAGGATAGCTCTGTTTGGTATCTGTTGAGTTTGAAGGGCCTGTGGGACTTCAGAAGGTGTTCAGTAGGTAATTAGGAACTCAGGAGAAAGAGCTGGACCAGGGATTTAAACCTGAAAGCAAACAGTCTACAGATAGTTGAGAAAGCTGAAGGATGGCTGTGATTTCCTATGAACTGAACAACAGAATGAGAAGAAAACAAGACAACAAACAGAAAGCCAACAAAAGGGACTAAGGAGGAATGGTTAGAGTAGTGAGGGTGAGCCCGAAGGAGCCACTGTGATAGAAGCCAATGGAGAAGAGCTCATCAACCATTCCAGAGGCTACCAAGGAATGGTGAAGTCATGTGGGTATTGGGCTCTGTTATTAATGACCTTGGCGAGTGCCATCTCAGGAGATGGGATTTCAGAAGGATGGGAGAGAGTGTGGGTTGGAAGATTAGCAAGACGAGATACTGAGAAGTTGGTGCTCCTCTGAGCCTTTCATAGTAAAAGTGACTTGGAAGCATGAGACATAGGATAGGAAAGCACTGAGTTCTGGCAAGAGGAGAAGAGAAGAGAAGAGAAGAGAAGAGAAGAGAAGAGAAGAGAAGAGAAGAGAAGAGAAGAGTAAACCAGAACAAACCTCTGTTTTGGGAATCAGTGAGAGGAAAATTGTATACTATTGCTGATGCCATGTTTTGACCTCCCTTTGCAGGCAAGAAGGAGCCAGTTAGGCTAGACACCCAGCTGTGGGCCAGTGTCTTAGGAGGAGATTGACTGAGCGGGTATGTAGAAGGCTGGTCCTTGTTCTGCGTGCATGGACCTAAGAAAGATCCAAGAAACTATTTGCAAAAATAGAGTTGCACTGGGTTTTCTCTTGGGCCTCTTTCAGCTCTAAAATATTATGTATGATTCTATGATTCATTTGCTAAATAATGTAATAGTGCAAACAGTATTTCAAGAGGAATGTTTAAATTACTTATGAGAACAAACTTTTTAAGTACCCTCAAGCATCAGCAAAAACATCCCATAGAAATTATTGATACACCAATGATAATCTTTCTTAGCTAGTCATTTTAGCAGATTTCCTAAGAGCTATGCTTGGCCATATTTGTTTACCTAGTTCAAGTGCTTGTTTGTATTTCAAAACCATCAAATGGCATTACTTTAAACAATGTGTTTTAGTTTGGCCAGGCCTCCGAAGGGGCTGAATTATTAAAGTTTTATATTATATGCAAACATGGGCTTTTCATGAATTGGTGCATCTCTGGAGAAATGCCCATCTTCTTAATTTAGGACACAGCTGTTAGAACTTCAGACTTCATAAAAAAAAATGGCCATATATAACTCAGAAAACTCATAGACACATTTCCTCTCAATTGGCATGGTCTTTGAGGACAAACCACAGTCTAAAATGTTTGTGTAACAGGAAAATGTGGTGTCGAGATGATCAAAACAAGATAGAAAATAATACATTTTTACAAAAGTTGCATGTGTTATTTTTTAAAAATACCCAATGATACACCTACAAAATGAAGACACAGCATTTAAAAGAGACAGCCTGATAAAAATGCAGTCAAATTAAATGTGCATATGACCAACAGACCAGACATTAACAACAATGAATTTGATTTTTTTTCCTCCAAGTTTGGGAGGGCATCAGCTATGCTTTCTGTCACTGCAAAGCAAGTGAAACCTCTGCCATTTGTTTTTTTTTTGTTGTTGTTGTTATCTTATACTGGGATGAAATGTGTGAACTACTTTGAGCCTTAGTTCCCTTACCTATGAGCAACTATCAGGCAAGGCCCTGACAGAAACCAGATGGCACACACAAACTGGGTAACCTAAGGAACATCTAATTGAAAGCTATTCACAAAAGTGTGGGCAGAACTCAGGAAAGGCAGCAAGTAATAGGGCAATTCTAGAAGTAGCAGAGGCAAAGGCCCTATAAGCAAGCTCTATGTAGAAGCTACCTGACATGATCTGTGACCTTAGAAGAGGAATGCAGTCAATCTGTTGTAACCTGGGAAGGAGAGAGCTACGGACCTCACTGCCAATTCACTCTTCAGATCTCTTATTGTTGCTTCCAACTGGCCAAACCCAACTAGAAGTCAATGAAGATAATTGAGGCACTTTATATGGACTTACCTTCCAGGGCAGAGAAGATGGATTTGAGGGTCATAGATGATATCCACCATGATTGATAGTAGAGGAATAAACCTTATCCAGTTGTGAAAATTAGGGAAGGATGGAGAATTAATGTATGGAATTGGCACGGAATCTGACTTATTAAATACTTGGTTTAATAAATATTAGAAGCTACCATCATTTTTATTAACAAAAGCATTCAATTGTATAACTTTCAAAGAGATAGTATAGTAGTTCCCTACAAAGTGGGAGCCCAAGACAAGGGTTTTTGTGCAGGTAATTTACTTTGGAAGTGGTCCCTGAGTACATAAGTGATGATGGATTGAGGAAAAAGGGAAGAAGGGAAAGCCAATTCAAGCATGCATCATGGACTTGACCATCACTATAGGCAGCTGGGGTTTGAACCAGCCAGGACTTTCTGAGGAAGGCTTAGGGTACACTCCAGACTAGTCTGCTCAAAACAGTAGAGCTATTGGGAGAACACGGCCTTCATCAATCATTAGGAGTTTTCCAGGATGTTAAATCTCTTGTACTTCTAAGCTGCATATGCAAGACTCCAGGAAGGTTCTCCCAGGTCTCCTATGATACATCAGTCCCGGGGCTGAATGCTAGAGATATGTGAACAGCTACGGTAAGGTGGTTGCTGCCACAATGGCCTGAGTAAAGAGTGATTCTAAAGAACACAAGACAAGGCATGAAGGATGGCTAATAAAGTCGCTACACTAATGTTAGAGGCAGAATGACTCTGTATTGGGATGGATAAATGTAGCTTATTGTGCAGTGTTACAGTGAGATGCCTGGATTATTTGCTAAGTTTGTTCAAGTCCACCATTTTCTTAGAGAAAGCATTAGGTGCATGCCATGTGGTTACAAATAAAAGGTCAAAAGTTTTTGACCACCCACTTACAGTTTGCTGTATAGTCTGATAGAGGAGTCCAACATTAAATTAAACAAAATATAATACATAAATAATTAAATATTCTTGAGGGTTCTGATGCTATGTACCTAGTCTGGGAGTCCAGAAAGGTTTTCTTGAGAAATTACTGTTAAGTTGAGACTTAAATAAGTGGGGGTGAGGCAAATAAATAAAAGGAACAACATTGCAGATGGAGGGGAGAGCCTGTGAGACAGACCAGGGCATAGCCTAAACAAGGAGAATCCAGGGTGTCTGCAAGGAGGGGAGGAGCGGCGCAAGATGAAATTGAAAAGCTGGGAAGTGTTGAGGCAGAGAGAGACTAGGCAAACTCTTGCAGACTAGTCAAACTTTTGAACTTCCTCTTGGGAAGTCATTGAATTTTTTTGCATGTGTCTGTGTAAATAGGAAATAAAGAAGATTAAATCGAATGTTTAAAAGGCTGCTTGGTGGAGGATAGGGCAGAGGAATGGGTGCAGGGAGATGAGTGAGTCCTAGTGAGAGATAATGATATACTGAGGACACAAGTCACTGTGATAGGAGCTGAGTCAATCACTATTGGATTCCAAAATATGCCAGGGTGGAAGTGACCCACATCCATGAAAGATTTTATGACTTCTGCAAAACCTGAGGAATCTCACTTCAGATTACAGACAACAGGTGAATTAGCAAAGATGACCACAGAGGAGGAAAAAGAGGATGAGGAGAAGAAGAAAAAAGAAAGGAAGGGAGAAAGAAAGAAAAAGAGAAGTAAGAAAGACAAAAGAAAGACTTTATAGTATGACCTGGAACAAATGACATTAAAGGGAGTAGATGGATTAACATTATTCCAGACCAGGGTTCCCAGGATTTCTCCTCTTTATTGACATTCTGGTTTGGGTAACTCTTCGTTGCAGGGAGTTGCCTTGTATATTGTAGGATATTGAATAACATCCCTGGCCTCTCCACACCAGATACCAGTACCAACCTCCCCTTTCCAGTGATGACAATCAAAAATGTCTCCAGATATTGCCAAATGTCCCCTTTGGGAACTGGGGAGACCACTACCAGTTTAACACTACTGTCCTAGACCTTGTAAAAGTTTGTGGTACCATTAGAAAGAACATGGGTAATTCATAGGGCCCAAATAATGATTTTTAACCACATTTTATGGATAACTGAACCAACAATTGGATTACCATATGTTTTTATCTTTGAAAATACTTAATTTACTTCCAGATAGTTTTGATTAATTGTATTTTAGGTCGAACAGCAAGATGTTTTATTACAACCTGTCTGCTCTCTGAGTCAAAATGTTTCACATGTGGAAAATAAGTTGAAAAACAAGTCGAGTCAGTAGGTCACCAGAGCTGTGTGTGACTAAACTTTTATGCAAATTCATTTGCATTTTGCTGTGGAAACAGAAACACTAAAGATAAAAGGTTGGCACTAGTAAATTACAAATGTTCATTTTTTTCTTCATTTCCCATAGACCAGAAAGAGTTTAAATGACTTTTCCATGATGCAGAACAGCAATTTTACTTGCAAATCATCAAATTACACATTCTCTCTCTCTCAAAAGAATGAACTAGCCACTGCTGGAAATTTCTCTCATTGAAATGTTGTATGCTCCTCTACTCCGTTTTCAACACCTTAGCTGAAGGGATATATATTTTTTAATATGCAAATTCAATCATACTTTAAAGCTGGTTATTGGCTTGCTGTTGTTTTAGGTCTAAGGTCATAATTCTCACCAAGGCTTCCCAGTCAGGTCTTAACCCATGTGTTACATGTGCTTTGGCCCCACATGTCTTATTTCAATTCAGTGGCTATTTCCTCCCAATTATAGTGCTTTGTATGTTAGGTCTTTCGTCTGGAATACCCTTCCAAAACATCAATCTAATTAACTTATTCTTGTCATTCAGATCTCAGCCCAAGCGACGTTTCCTTAGAGAAACTTCTCTAACCACCCCTTACCAAGCATACAAGTAAACAAACAAATGCTTCTTTGTCAAATAGTGTAATAGCATGATATATCTTTTCTTAATAGCTTTAATCACAATTGTAACTTTATATGTGTGCTTATTATATTAATGTCCATCTCTTCCACTTAGTTATTATTTCTATGGATCAAAAAATGTATCTCTTTGTTTTACCACTGTGTGCCCAGCACTCAGCATAATAGGTTTTCAATGACTATTTGTCAAATTAATAAATTCATTAACTTATTAGTCAATATTGTATCACAAACAACCATTTACATCAGGGGTCAACAAACTATGGCCCACTGGTCTGTCACCTCTTTCTGTAACTAATGTTTTAATAAAACACAGTCATATCCACTTGTTTACTACTTCCTATGACTGATTTTATTTTACAAAGGCAGCACTGAGAGAGCATGTTGTCTGCAAAGCTTAAAATACTATTTGGCCCTTTACAGAAAAAGTTTCTTGACCTCCAGTCTAAGTCATTTACCTCTTGTTTGGCTTATTAGCTAGTTGCCATACAACAATACCAGGAGAACATAAAATTAAAGTAACATCGATATATATTTTCAGTATCAAAATATTTAACAATAGCAATCCCTCAGTGAGCACCTGCCATGGGTTAGCCATTGGGTTAAGCATGTTACTTACATTATCTCTTGAAACCCTAACAAGGCCCCATTTTTTTTTTTTTGAAAAAGAAAGTATTCAACTTAGCTCAGTTTCCCAGAACCATGAAGCTTATGCAGAGAAAATTATGTCATCATCTGCTCTCTGTCTGTTTGACTCATTTATTGACTGGATGTCAGGGGGCAACTGACATGTGGTGACAATTCGTGTCTATAATGTTTCAGGCACTACATTCCTCATACTGTCCAAAGAGCAGGGGTGAATGTGTCAGTTTCAGTGAGAAAACAACAGGCAAGGGACTTGGGAAGTCAAGCTGGAGGAATAAAAATTTAGAATGGGACACTTGAAAATGAAAGAAAGAAGGCAGAGTCTGTATGACATCGGATCAAGCGAACCTTAAATAAAGGATCTGGGCAACCAAATATTCTAATCAAGGCACAAGGTGTAAGAGAAGAGAATGCAGCTTTCTGGGAATTTGGTTTTCTCAAGATACTCCTGTCCAGAGCCAGAGCTAGATTCTCAGAGTGAAACCACCTAATTCTGATGGTAAAGGCAATGTAGTCTACCTGGCTGCTTCAGTGGGGAAGAGAAGACAATTGACAGGTATATGAAAACTAGGACTCAAGTTCAAAGCCTCTTTGGGCCAGCTGGCTTTGTCTTTTCTTTCATACTTATTCCTTCTTCTCTTTTCCATATATCTGCCGTATGTCTCAATTTCCTAAGTTTTTTTTAAATTGACATCTCTAACTCCTTCAGCAACCCCCAAGCCTCCTCCTCACCTTACCACCACCATTTGCTAACACAACCAGAATGTCATGAACCCAGTCCTATGTCCCCCTAAAAGAGCCAAATTCCATTCCCCTCTTTCCATTTCTCATACCATTAGCATTCTCTGGGATGGCTTTACCCAATTTTACACCTGGAAAAATACATACTTACCTGAAAAGGCCTGGCCCCAAAGTTACATCTTCATAGTAGCTTTTTCAGACTTCCCTACCAGTCAGGAAGAATTAATTACATTTCTGTACTGATAGCTCTTCTTACATAGAACATTTATAAAGCATTTATGGTTCCTCATTACCTTTAGGATAAAGACAAGCCCCTTCTGGTGGTTTACAAATTCCTTCATAGGTTCCATTCCACTTCACCAATTTCATACTCAGCTCTCTCCATCACTCCCTGACCTTGACAGAGCTATTTCTTCTGCCTAGAAAGCTCTTCTCACCTCTCTTTGCCTAGTCAATATCTAGTTTTATTTCAGATCTCAGATGGAGAGAGCCTTCCCTGAATTCTCTGACTAGATGTCCCATTTTAGCGCTTAGAGCTTCCTGGGCTTCACCTTCATAGCCCTATAACAGAAGAAATTCTATAATTATTTCTGTGATTACCTCATTGGCTGCTTCCCCCAGATACCACATATGTCAAGAATTGCAGAAATGTTCCTGTTATTGCTGGCCTGTATTTATTGTCCAGCTCAGTGTCTGGCTTAGAGTAAGTATTAAGCACATTGTGGTCAATGAATGATTCAGTGTTATGTTTGTTTGCATATGGGTCTTTCTACCTCTTCAGATAGAGAGCTCCTGGGAGGCAGGGGTGTAACTCTTAGTCTGTTCGACTCTCAGTGTGTCATGGTACCTGCCACGTGGTAGATACTCAGTTATTGTATTTTGAATTATATCATAATCCATTTTAATGTCATGAATTGGTCTCAAGTTTGACCAGCGATTGTGGTTCTTTGATTACCAAGATGGCAAGACAAGGGACTATACACAAAGAAAGTGTATTCCTATGGACATGTCTTTATTATACAAATTTCTTTCAGTCATCCCATAGCCTCTATGACTTTTCCTTCGTGTGCAGTGCTCTTACCATTCTGATGCCCTGATGATACATGTAGAATCCTTAGTAAATGACTTTTTCTTCTCTTTTCTTGACCTTTAACTTTTAGGCCTTCTTTCTTAGTAATTTTACCATGATCGCATTTCTGTACCTCCTACCCTTCCACCCCAAGTCTGGTGGTATACCACAGGCCATTTTTTGCTTTCTTAATTCTGCCATTCTAATTCTATGCTCATCCTCTGACACATTTCCTTCAAGAAGCAAAATGACAGTATAAAAGAATACCAAAAAAGAATAAAAAGTGATTGCGTTCTTCTCCTTGATGCAAAAGAATTCTGAAGGCAAATGTAGGAGAAACTGTTATTTTTTTAAAGGGGAGGATGGACAACTTGTGATGCTTTTTTTGTCTAAAACACAAGGAAAGTCATAATTTCACTTTCTGACACTTAAGTAAAATGCTACTAGTATAGCTTGCCCTCTGACCTCAGAGTCTGCATTCTGAATGAGGGAGAGAGCCTGGATCAGGGATCTACAAACTGAAGGCTGAGCCTCAGGGAAACTCAAGGCTGATGAGAAAGGTGACAGGCTCCACCGAGAAGTGGAGAGGGGCTCCTGCCACCACCCCCAGGCTGCACTGAGGATGAAATTTGATTCCTGATGTTTCAATCCTGAGCCCAGTGTCTGGGACATACGTAGTGGTTGAATGAATGACACTGTCGTACAGATTGGAATATCTTCTGATATTTTATTTGGGGAGAAAAAAACATTTCAATGATGTAAAAAAACCCAAAACTAAAGGTCACTGCATTAAATGCTCTATAAAGTCCCCTGTGCTTTAAAGACAATTACCTCTAACTGAAATTTAGAATGTCAATTATTTTAAAATAAGCATATAATGGTCTCAAGACAAAAATATCCTAAGCCATTACACAAGATACATTTTGTTCATTTAAAAATCATCATCTACAAAATAATATACATTACAAAAAGCTAAACAATGTCAAGGAACTGGACACTTGGTAAATGACCTATTCAATGCATAGCCTGTTGTCTTACTTAGGCTTCCAATTCCTTTTAACTTCAAAACTAATCTCCCCAGGAGTTTTCAGAAAACTCATGATAGCGTCTTAAGACTTAAGTGTCATTCATGTCATTAGTCTCGAACCACTTGTCCTGGTCCATCTTTAATCACCTCCCAACTCCTTCCAGAATCTGGCAGTCAGTGCTGTCCGCCCCTCTATGACCTTTAAATGCCGTTTGTCATAATAAAACCTGTCCTTCTGGCTACACTCCCTCCAATGTGATATCCCACTTAATCCAATCCTACCCACAGAAGCTCTGATCTGGTACAGGCTTCTTAACTCTGCCTACTCAAACACAAGTAGAACATCAGGCATTGAGCATCAGAGTTCCAGGAGCACTCCAAAAGTATAGTCCCTGTGCTTAGTCATCATGTAGTCCCTGTGTTTAGACCAACATGACATGAGGAGAGAAGGCTACCTCTGAGAAGTGTTAAAGACCACAGTGGAAGTATGTATAGACACTCTCAGGTCCTGGTCTCGTGGCCTGAGGCATCACTCTCCCTGAAGCCTTCATGGGTAATATCTACATCAGACGTATTTATGAGTAGCAAAGCCATTTTTTTCTCTTGGTGGATTAAAAATAAATAAATTGATATACTTTGTAGATTCTAAAGTCTCAGGTTCTCCATTAAGTCAGTGTGTGTGTGAGTTTAGGAATCTCAGCCCCAGGAGACAGGGAAGTCGTTGTAGTAAAATCAGTGTCACTTTTGTCTGCCCTGTATCTCCTTCATTCTTAGTCTAACAAGAGGATCTACTCTGTTTTCAGGGACCATGTGGTGGTAAGGAAGCTGCCAGTCAAAAACCCCCATCCTTTTACCAAATTCTGAGACATGTGGAGGGTCACTTTATTGTAAGCTACTCACCTAGAAACAGGGAGGAGTTTATAAGTTGGGTATATGGCCAGTAAGGGTCAATCAGAGATCTTTCATTGGACAGCTAATTGGATGCTGTGAGAAAGATGATTCTCATTCTGTTGGGATATCTGCTCCATAATACTGTGGGTCTAGGGTTGCCAAGGATCTTGTCCTCACCACACAGGGGAAGATCATCTGCCAGGAGAGAATGAGACCAACTCTTAGAAGAAAGCTGAGAGGTAGAGACTTGAGAGCCTCACTGTTCCCCAGCTCTGACTGTGGTGGAAACTTCCTCAGACCTGTTACATAAGCGAGTTAATTCTTTTTATTTAAGCTAGTTTGCATTAGACTTCTGTCATTTGCAAACAACAGGGGTTTGGCCAACACAGAAATTGGTATCTAGAAGTAAGGTATTGCCAGTGATAGACCCTGCAATGTGGAATTGTATACCTGAGTTGAGGTGAAGTAGAGGACTGTAATGAGCCTTCCATCCCAGGTTGGGAAGATCTACTCTTTGCTATGCACTAGCAGGGCAGCTGGTTCATTATTGCCTTTGGGATTTTAGGACTCAAACTAAGAACCTACCAAGCCTGGAGCCTCAGGAGACTTGCTAGAGAAATGTCAAAATGATGGCGGCTGTTAGCTACTTTTGTAGTCTTTACTACTGCCCCGGCAGAAAGGGACAGGTTGGTGGGTTGAAAACAGTGAAAGGATGATTATATATCTGCTGATAGTCAAAAAGCCAAGACCACTAAGTGTCAGATAATCATGTAAAATGCCAAAATATCTGTCCCATTTTCAGTTTAGTACACAGGAAGACAGGAGATTTTATTGGAACCAGGGAAAGGCTAGAAAATATGGGAACCTCTCCTAAATATTATCTGCTCTGTGTCACTTCTGCTAAAAAAACAAACAAACAAACAAAAAAAAAACTACCTCTCTACCTTTACGGTCGGGGGGGGGCGGCGGCAAGGATAGATTCGCTCTGTCTCACTACCCCTATTTATTGTCTCATACAGTCCTACATCAGAGATCAAGATGGACATATATAAAAGAGAGCTAGAAGCATGGGCAGAGGACCAAGGTTTGTTGCTAAGAGACAGAAACTCGAAGTCAGGATTCAGATTTACAAATTGTTACTGGCTAAGATTTCTGGCACTGGTTCTGACCTAATGGAGTTTCTCCAGAATTAATTCCATGAACAGCTTACTGGAATTTTAAGGAGTTAGCCTATCTGAGAAACTCCAGGTTAAGAAAGGGACCTGTGATGCTCAATCCCTAGGTTAATACCCAAGCCGTCATAACCATGTCTTGGGTGTTGGGCTGCAACAAGACTCCATGTCAGGGAGAGCCATGGAATTCAATGGCCAGGGGAGAATGTCCTTGTAAGCAAGGTTAGGGATGGCATTGGCTTCCCATAAAATTCCTCTCACCCTTGGGGCATACGTTCTTATGATTTTTGTCCAGCAGGATATGGTATATGGTATTTGTATTTTTTTTCTCTTTTCCATTTACCAGATGGGAGTTTCCATTGCTGTTGTTCGCTCTCTATTATTTTGTTTTTGGTATGATGAGGTGGTTAAATTCATCATTTAGCCCTGGGTTCCACTGTTGTGAGACATTAGATCTGGATCTAGTCAAGGCAATGTATGTGATCCCAGATGCTAGATATGGATGTGGATTTGGGAAGGTAATCAAATTCTCAGGTGCGGACACCTTTGGGATTACATGTATTCAATAAAGATTAATCGTGCATGCTGGGAAATCAAGGGGTTGGATATAGTAAATATCTGTTGTTTATGTCATCCAGAATGTCTTCACCTTTTTCTAGCAACAGCTCCCTTAATTTTCATGAGGTAAGTTCCCCTGCCTATTCCAAGGGGCACTAATGGAGCTATTGGTCACAGTTGTCTCTGGCCACAAATATGAATAGTGATATTCCTCTTCCTAGAATGCTGATTAGTACAAGGAATAGGCACATGACCAAACAAGCCAATCAGTGTTCTTTCCTAAGATTATCATATGGAATCTGGGAGATATTGACTTGCTCTTTCTGCTGGGATTTTTCTACCAGAATGTTCTAGGACTGGTTTCAGTGGCTACTTTCATCACCAAATTAAGGGAAGATCTACAAAAAAAAAACCAAAAAAAAAAAAAAAAAAAGGGGGGAAAGGGAGGAGAGAAAAAAAAGGGGGGGGGGAAAAAAAAAAAAAATAAAGAGAGAATGAGACTTACTTAGAAAGAGAATCAGGGGCAAGAGAGAGAGGGAGGGAGAGAGGGAAAAACAAGAGACACACAGACCTAGACTAAATGACTACATTTAAGTCCTAATCATTCCTGAAATAAGTTCTACCCCTCACTTCTTAGTCACATAAGCCAATAAATTCCCCTATTCCTTTGAGCTAGTTTCAGCTGAGGTTTTGTTGCTTGCAACGTAGAGAAGTCTGACTAGTAAAATTGGCTGACCTGCATATGAAGCCTGGGAGCTCTTTCTGAAGGTTTTATTAAGAATCTTAGCAGCACTTTCTTCATGCTGAGAGTATTGTTTTGTGCCTCACTTAAGACATCAACTCAGACAGCTGTTCTACACAGATAATGCACATTTGCAAATGACTTGTGCTAAATCAACAGCATCTTGCTCATGCAACTCTAGATAGGGCTCTTTAGGACCTTTCATGATAAACCAGTTTGGACTGCTGAGGTAAGCAATCAAGATCACCAGCTGAGTCATCGATTAACATTATAGGCTCCTTTTAAGATTAACAGTGAGCTATGTCAGGTAGGGAAAGGAAGTTCTTCAGGGACTCATCTAAGTAAATAAGTTTTAAGAAAAGATCTTTCAGGGCCATGGGATAGCCAGCAACTTGCCACATGAAACCAGGGAACCAAGACCCACATACAGGAGACTAGAAATGGACAAGATTGTCAGGCACGGCTCTGCTTTCCATCTCTGTCTATCATGACTTATTGCAATGATATATTCTGGGTATCAGGTCCTCCTACAGAACCACGTGATAGTCTGTAGATTATACAAGATTGTGGTATTTTGTTAACCCACAAGACCAGTTATCAACCTGTTTCAAGTCTCAACAGAGATGTTTGACCAGCATCTGCTGCTGTGATAGTCCTAGGCTCTATGGGACTAGAAGACTTCTCTATGAGCAGATTTTCTGAGATACTGTAACTACTCATCTTCAGAAAGAATCTGTATCTTACAGCTCTTTCAGCTGTTATCCATTTCTTAAAGTGGTGTGGTGGCAAGGTGTGGAGTAAGGGGAGTGTTTTATAGTATTCTAATTAAATCTTAGGTTGTTAGTGGGCCTGTGACATGGGACTGTGACCTTCACAAGTGTTTCTCCAGAGGTATAGTTTCTATTTCCCAGCATCCTACTCCTTTCCAATTTATTTCCTTGAAGTTCTGCCCCCAGCTAAATTTGTATTTTCCCCCTTTATGTGAGACAGGAAGGCTAGAGGGGGCTGGAATGAAGCAATGCTTTTCCCTCAGCTGGGAGAGGCTCTGACAAAGTCTTTTTCTTTAGAGGGGAGGCTTTTGCCATGGAGCAGGATCTTCCCCTCCCCAAAACCTAGAGGGAATCTTTCTTAGATCTTCATCATGAGAACCTGGTGGGATTCCTAGAAGAAAAACCCATGAAGATGTAAGGGCTGACTCTAAGAGTAAGACCCCCAGGAATTTTCACTCTTATGTTACTCCACACTCAGCCTTTAGCAATTCATCAAGATTACCATTTATGTGTTTCTACCAATTTATGGTTCCAGCAGCTTCTGTTCTTATCTGATTCAGCAGATTTTGGCTGTGTTTCTCTGGATGTCCCCATCTCTCCAGATTTCAGGGTGGCAGTCTGCCCTGAAACCCAAATTCCCTGATGGGTCCAAGAAAAATCATCATTTACAATTTTTTTCTTGTCATAGCAACAGCAGTGATGACTTCCAAACTCTGTACATGTTGTCACTGAGGCCAGAAGTCACAAATGAGTTCTTATTTGGCAGTTCCTTCTTGGTCCTCCAACCCTTGACCCCTTTCCTGGTTTCCATGCAGCAGGAAGGAGAGGAACATGGCCAGAGCCTTCACACTTTTTGCTAATAACTCATTGGGTCCCTAGGGCCAGACGCTTTGATGGAGGAAGTTAAGTGTTGCTTCTCAGCTAACACTCTTTTTTCCTACTGGGCATAAACCGAGGCATCATTAATCTCTTAAATTCCTCTCAGAACCTATCAAGTTACATTACTTATTGATGAGTCAAAACATCTTTTAGTGCAGCACCAATTTGTTTGATAGCAATTTATCCTCAATTTGTTCCTCTCTTTCCCTTCTCACTGCAGCCTTTCGTTTGGTAATTTTTTCTGCCATTTTTTGTTATCGCACAGCTCTAGGCTTATATAGCAATCATGAATGGGCAAACAATCTGAATATTTAACCTGATGATTGGTCACCAAGGTATATACAGCCTGAGAGCACTTAGAGTGAGTTATGATGTCTGGGATGCCTTGAAATAATATGAACTGCCAATCATACTCAAGGGTGTATTCAACCCTTAGACCATGCAGGCGCCCTCACTCATGCTTTATTCAAACACCTTGCAGGATGTGTGTTTTTTTGAGGTGAAATCTGTTGTTGACATATTGGTGAAAAAGAAGATGAGATCAAATTGATATTTTCTACAGATGAAATGCAGTCTTAACCATTATAGTCTTGTCATTTAATTACAGTGGTTGAAGTAAAACTCTTTCAGTATGTGTGACTTGAGCACAATCCTACTGCTAGGTCAAAAGCTTACATGCTCTGAAACAGGGTGTAAGATAATGCAGGGACTTAACTTTTTCTCCAATCTTTGAGGTCATGTGGGTTGATGGTTAACACATTTTCCAACTTCTCTAAATGCTGGAAGTATGTGAACAGAAGTAGTAAAGAATCATTATTTTATATTGTGAAGCCCCAGTTCTCCAAGCTGTCCCTTTTTAATGTAAAACTGATCATTATTTTATATTGTTAAGCCCCAGTTCTCCATGCTCTCCTTTCTTAATTTAAAGGGTTAATTTTATTCATTTTTGTCAAGGACACTTTTTTCGTATCTGGGTAAAAATGAAGTCTGAAATGTTAAACTATCAGGAGCAGGGGGTCAGTTTCAAATTATTATGGCTATATCTCACACTAGTCCATTTCACATGGAGAAGAAAAATACTGAAAATACTACTCATGTTTCTTTATGTGCCACAATGTTAAAAATTATATTTTACCCACGATGATAATAATATGAACTAATTTATAGCTTACATGGTATATGATTAGAAGCCTGGTTCTGGCTCACTATGTGGGGAACAGTTTTATCCTGAGCTAGATTATGAGGCCTTTCTGCTGTCACTCTTTCATCTGAAGCTGGAAAGTAAATGAGACTCGAACTTTTGTTCCCCACCGCAAGCCACAGGGCAGACCTGTGTTATACTGTGGCCTATGAATACATTATATTACCTTGACAATGTTCTCTAGTTATACCCATATCTAACCACTGAATCTTCTGCCTAGCTAGTTAGTACTGTGCCTTTCCATTACACCAGACCATGGAACGTGGTTTGGGTTCAAGGATGAACAACAACAATGACTTAGATTGAGTTCTTTTTTCTTTTTCATCAGTGTTTTTACCAAAACAAGGAAAATACAGAGGTAATTGGCTATAATTCTCCATTCCACCCTTGTTTATCATGGAAATATACCTGAGGTTGGATGTCTTGGCTGCTTGGGTAGTTTAAGATGCCCACCAGGGCAGAGAAGCAGACTCTGCCATGTTTCCACCCCAAAACCACTTAAGTAACTATGCAAAGTAATAATTCTGTTACTCAATACTAATAGAGACTCTAGGTCTTGAAATTCTTCTTGTGCCTAAATTGGAGTAATAGTTCCTTAACTGCAGCTGCACTGGAGAAGCCAGGAATTTTCTGTGTAAGTCCATTTGGAAACTCTATGGGTGGCCCCAGGCAGGACCTGTCATAACCACTCACAGCAAACATGTAGTGGACTCTGGGAGGAGCTTGATTTGGCTCCTGTCAACTAATTAATCTCCACCCAAGCACATTCTGTGCTTGATGGTGTCTGACTTCCAGTTTCTACCAACTGTGGCAATTCCTCCAGAGATATTTTCTTATGAAGGACATGTTTTCTCAATTACATTAGGTCCTGAATGTCTTTATCAATATCCTAGTAGCTCACCTTGATGGAAATGTAGGCTGGTCTTGTACTGGGCCTGGGAGCTTGGTCACCACTTCAAAAGTAAACTTGTCTTCTTTTGTGCATAGGAGCTTGTTCACCACTTCAAAATCCTGTTGGCTTTGACCAGTGCTGTGGAAGCTCTGGTCATTTTCAGGAAATTGCAACTGGGCAGTATTGGACACCACTACACTTTAGGCACGTGCCATTTTTTCTTTTCATTTTTTCTTTTTTTTCCTTGAGGACTTTCTAATACTGCAGCATGGAAATCTCAGGAAACAGGTCTTCTCTCCCATATGTTTAGCATCAAAATGCAGGCCATGCAAGAAGCCACTAGGGGACAAGGGTCATTGATAAATGCTTCCCTCTTTAAACTCTTGAATAGATGATCTGAGTCGCATTCATGAGGTAGAATCAAACACCAATTACCTATAGTCAGTAGCACTTTCTCACATGGCTTCCCCTCATTTCCTGTTTCATTTGCCCTGCCTTGTACTCCTAATTCCTGGGGTCACATTACAAAAATAAACTACCCCCAGCAAGTCTTTGTCTCAGGCTCCATTTTCAGGGAAAAACCAAGCTAAGATACAGGATTTAAATTGGGTTCTTTAAGTCTCATGCTAAGATGTCAGTATTGCCACTTCTGTATCATATATTTTCTAGAGAGTAAGGAACTTCTTTCAGTATCATTGGGTTGTCTGCCATAGAACACTTATGAAAATCTTCTGAAAGAAATAACATATGAGAGGCGGTTGAGAGAAAATAACCTTGACAGGGAAAAACCAAGGGATATTATGACTGTATCAGGATCCTAAGGGAAAACAGATGGCACGTTCACATCAGAATAATTCAAGGATGGCTTATAGACAAAGGGACTCATTCCAAAGGCATGAGTAGGATGCAGGGAAACCAGCAGAAACTCAGGGTTAGCAGCTGACAGTACCCTTGTGATAGGATTGCCAGATAAATCACAGGACTCTCTGTTAAATTAGAATTTAACAATGGAAAATTCTAGGTAAGCAATGAATAATCTCTTAGTATAAGTATGACCCAAACATTGCATGGGGCATACTTATATTTAAAAGTGTGTTGCTTATCTGAAATTCAAATATAACTGACTACCTTATATTTGTCTTTACTAAATGTGGCATCCTTTTCTTAGACTCAAATGGAAGAGAGAAAATTAGAGAACTTGTAAGGAGACAATTGTGTAGAATAGGCTGTTCTGGGAGGAGTAGAAAACTTGGGTCTAGGGATGCGGGCAATTTAAGGTAACCTCACAGGATGGGAACTGGAGAATAAAAACTGTGAGCTCAGGCTCCCCTCTTCCTCTGATCTTCTGCCAAGGCTCACCACTGACTGAACCCCACCAGAAACCAGAGGGCAAGGGTGTCCCTGGACCATCAGGTCAGCCTCTGTGGGCGTGTGGCAGGGTGGAAAGGGTGGTGAGGGCATCTGGAGGGGCAAACAGGGGAAATCCAGCACAGTGGCCATTCCTCTTTCTGCTCTAAGTAGACTTTCTCTAAGTCTTACCTTTGATCCAGGTGAAATCACAGTTGGTGACATCTTTAGATGGGAACCAGGCTATCTAATTACAATTATCCTTCCTTTCCCTCTCATTATTCTCACCCTCTTTTCTCAATATTAATTCTATGTCTTCTATTGTAAAAATGTCCTAAGCCTTTGAGGGGGAAGAATGTGGGTGCGAATAAAATAAAAAATAGTTTCTTAATTCTTGGAGCTCTTCTGTAGAAAAGGATCTTCCCAGTGTCATAACTCTGCAGGTTCTATTCCCCCTTACTCCCTTAATTTTAATCCTCTTAATATGTGTGGATTTTGCTTGTAGATCATGTACAGTAACAGGTCCTTAAATTTGTCAATGATATGCTGAGGGACATTTGAAAAGCATCCTGTTGGAAATGACTTCTACAATCTTTAACTTCCTCTCTATGGGGCATATGGTGGGTATATTTATGTCCAAAATGTCAATTTTCTATCTAGGGCACTTTATTTCATTCAATAATTAAGTTTCTTAATATTTTATTTATTCTGGCACTAGTACTGACATTTGTCTTCTTTTTCTTGGTTCAGAGTTGTTTTCACGAAGAAACAATGTCTTAATCATACCACAACTGGATTATGGTGTGAGCAAAGGATAGCAAAATAATACTGAGAGGCAGATGCCAGACTCCCCAACTAGCTAAATGACTCATTCCTTCTCAGAGGGCATGATTCAAATTCACACTTCAGAACATTAAAAAATAATATGCTTAGGAACTTCCCAAGTCACTTTTTAATTGTAGAAACTAACAGTTAGATACTCAAATGTGAAGCATCCTTAATAAGAGCAGTAGCTTGTCTATGTGGAGTACGTACTATGTACTGGCCCCTAGTCTAAGTACTTTGCATGTATCATCTCATTTAACACCCACAAAAACCCTGTGAGTGATGTGTTGTTATTATCCCCATTTTTATATGTGTGGAAACTAAAGTTTTGAGGGCCTAAATAATTTTCTAAAGGTCTATAGTGAGTATGTTAAATAATAGAGCTCTTTTTTTTTCACATAAAAGAAGCCTAGCAGAAGACAGTTGAGGATTGATATGGCAGATCCTCAGTGGATTTTAGGTACTCCAGTTCTGAATTTATGCACATTGCATTTATGCAATGATTTGAGTACTTCTAGCCTCATGCTCACCCCATGACCTAGAACAGCTGCTGGAACACCAACCATCATACACATCCATTGCCACCTAGAAGCAGGACAAAAGGCAGAGTGGCAAAAAAGTAAGCCATCTACTTTACTTATATATTGGCTAAAATTTAGTCCCAGGCCACAGTCTAGTCCCATGGCCTCACCTAGCCACTAGGGAGGCTCTAGGAAATAGTCTTTTATTCTAGATGGCAATAAGCTCAGAAAAAAAAATTGTGGTGTTCTATACAAGTAGAAACAGAAGAATGAATACAGAGGTGGACCACCATTCTTTGTTATAGTGGTTGGCTGGGTTTGAACCCAGATGGTCTGAATCTGGAGGAGACCCCACTCTTTAGTGACTAGACCATAGTCACTCTTGGTGCTATTTTATATGGCAAAGTCCTTGCCATGGCATTTTCCCCAGTAAAGTCTCTTCCTTGCTTTTAATGTTTCACATACTGGAGAGGGTAAGGACTCTAGTAAAGGCTAACCTCTCCTCAGGGTAGGAGTCCTGACAGATGACCAGTGGGGGCATGGGGTAGGAGCTGGGATAATAAGGTGAGAGCCTAAGCAGGGGATTCAACACAGGTCTAAGAGAGTTGCCTGGCTATGTCTCTGCAGAATACAACCCAAAATCTCAAGCCCATTGGACCTTAAAGAAACCAAACACAAAAAGACCTATCATCATTCCATCTTCATTAATATTAATCATTTCCTTAAGTAAACTAATTCTCAAAACAAAATATATCATGCAGAAATTTCACAGAACCCATGCTGGTAATGGTAATGAAAATTCTATCAGCAAAAAAAAAAGCATGTTTGATTAATCATATACATGCATGATTTTTCTCTTATACCATCTGTTTAGAAGATGAAAAATGTATTCTGCTAGTGGTTTGGCATAAAGTGTATTTATAGAAAGATTTTATTTATAGTTTGCCAGTGGATCCTGAGCCTGCCATGACATAGCTTTCAGAACTAGGTATGCTGAAATGTTCAAATATTAATGCCAACAACATTCTTATCATTAAAACATGAAAGTTAAAATGTTTTCATATTCTGTTCATATCTTGGAATCTGTGCTGCAAACTGAGCAATCTATTTGGAACTCAGTTTTAAAAATATCAAAATAGAGTTCTTTAGCCTTGGTCAGTCTCTGTGATTGATGGTATCTAAATGATTCTGGCTAGCCAATTTTATTTTCTGGCCATTCAGCATTAAGAAACACAAGGCTTATCTTGATAAACATTTCTACAGAATGTAATACTTGTAATCACTGATTTTTAGTGATGAAGAGACCACATTCTAGGAACTCCAAAGTAATTGAGACAATGGGGAAAACTCTACAGGGTAGAATTAAGACATTGGATCTTTGGCTTTAACATATTAAAAGCAGAGAGATGATTAAAGAATAATACTAGATCATCTTTAAAAAACTTGTGCCCTAATCCATTGTCACATCCTTATTCATACACATATTGCATAAATTAAAATTTCAATTGCACTCAATTGTATTTTAAATCCCAAGGATGCCTGTGTAAGCTAATGAGTCACTTGAGGCAAAAGAAAACCCTGTTGCTTTTGTGGGTTTTATGAGAAACAGATGGGGTGGTTAGACTCTGGGCATGATTCTGGAAGGTGATTGCCCTTCTCTTCTTGGCTACCTGCCTCAAGCATCACTGACACATATCAAAACTTTCTCCATGTAGCATTTTTATGGTCTCTAATGTTTTGAAATATCGCTTTTCTAACCCATAAGATGAGTCAGATTTGCAGTAGATTAATCCATACTGAGAAGGGAGAAGTTCAGTGCAGAAAAATTGGATGATTCTTGTCAACAAAATTGGGTCTTTTTTAACCTTCCAAGTGATAAGCTCAATGGACAAAGATAGGTTCGCGAATAACAATCGGAGAGACGTAAGTTTTATGATCTATCCAAACTCAACCATTCTCAACTTCTAGAATATTTAAGGCAGATCCATGTGGGCTTCTGGAAAAAAAATTTGCCTTATTTAAAAGGGAAAAATATCTTATTTATGGAAAATCTTTTCTCTAAGAATCCTGAATGGTATTAATCGATATCTTGAGCCGCTTGCACATAACAACTAATACAATTCTCCAGGTATTAGCAGAGCATGGTGGGAAAATACATCTGGACACATTTAAAGAGGTGTTCTTTCTGGCCCTGTGAGGAAAGGAGCCTAATGTTAGATAGAATAGAGGCAAGCACAGAGCACATGGCCATAGAAAATGTCAGACTTGTCAAAGAATTCTCAGTAGCAGATCTCCAGAGCTCATGTTGAGACAGGTCTCAGTAGGAAGAGAAATTTGACATGGTGAGAGCTGCAGGAAACATTTCAGTCCTCTTGTATGACCTTGCCTGACATAAAGGGACAAAAATCTTGTTTTTTCAGGCCTCTGTAGGGCCCTTCCCAAGAAAAAACCTTCCCATGTGTGAGCATTGTGCCCAGGAGGTCGGCTCAGGCTAGCTTAGTCCTTTGTTTCACTTGTTGCGACATTAGCAAAAGCATAAAAGATGAAATGATTACTAGTAATAGTGACAGGTATTTATTGAGTACAGTCACATCCCAGACCCTGGACTGAACACTTTACAATTGTTATCTTTTTTAATCTCACAACCACTCTTCAAGGGATGTTTTAGGGGAATTCTTGGTCAAAAATAAGGGCAGATGTCTTGGAGGTTCCCAAACTTATAAGGAAGTTCTTTTTATATGACAGTGATTGGGGGGTTCAGAGTTTTGCGACAGACAACAGAAGGGTTTCTTTTCCCCACCAGCAAACTATCTTTACTTTGACTCAAGGTCATCTTAAATAATAATCAGAAACTATACAATCTGGTTTATTGTTCTGGTGCTCAGATCTCTTTCCTTTACTGTGAAGGTTTTCAAAGTTCTGAATAGTGATAAAGGTCTGTCCCTGCCTCCTCCACAGGCAAACACCCAGTCTTTCTTGGGTAGATCAAGCAAATAATAACATTTGCCCCTGAAGAAGCAGCATGGATACAACCCAGTCACATTTCTCTTGAGCCGATCTCCTCCCTTGGGCACCTAAGAAGACTAACATTGATGGAACACTGAGATAGGCTGTTACAGAGTAGCAAGAATACAAAACATGACAATTGTCTCATGACAATTCACAGCAAAGCTAAAAACATACAGTTACCCTATGCTCTGTTCTATTTCCCTAATTTTAATCTAATATATTGTTTTGTTGGACTGGAAAGGTTTAAGTTCTACTTTTTTCAAGACAGTTTTGTATATTTGATATGTTGGAAGATCTAGGAACAATTGCCACTTAGCAAAGGGCCAAAAAGTGGCCCTGGCCAGCAGTCATAGGACTGATCCAAGTTCTCCTAGCCAGGAAAGACCTTATCCCTGTTTTATGCATGAGGCAATGAGGCCCAGAGAAATTAAGTAACTTGACTGAGTTTACCTAGTAAAAGAGTGACAGAGGAGGGAGGTAGAATTCATATTATGTAGTTTTAAAACTGGTTCTATGATCTCTAGCATATACTGTCTCTTGGAAGCCAACACGTTTGCATATTTGTCTTGACTACTTGTAAGATAATAATAATAAATTAAAAAGGAGAACTGTAAACAGGTGGCTTCTAAGTCTATGATTGGACTAATGGTCCAGGTAGAGGCAAACTTCATTCTGCAATATTAGATCAGAATGCCAGAGTATTTGTTGCTGACACTCTCATGGAAATCAATCTGGTAAAATGCTCCAAAAGTCTCTTCAAGTTTCTGGGATTGTTCATTAGTCAATTAATTTTCTTTCAAGGAAACTCTTAAAAGGATTTTTTAATTTGGAGGTTGAGGTTAGAGATGCTAACTAAACATATTTCTTGCCCTATATAAAAATATTTTTAGAGCCCATGTTCTTGGAATCAGAATCAGGCAGAAAACTGGACTGAATTCAAAGAATTCTAAGACAAATAATTAGGAGCTTGGCAGAAATGAATATCAAGAAAGAGTAAAACTACCGAATACGCAGAGTTAGATTAAGCCAGAAGTGGGGAAGGAGGGCAGGACAGATGGAGCTTTTTGAGATTAGTGATCCTCAAATACTGCTAGACAAGATTGTGTGGCAAATATTCCTTCAGAGTGACAGTGTGGATTTAATCATCAAAAACAATTTTTGACTGAGAGCTATATGAAAGCAAGGGAGGCTTCACCTAAATGGCATTGCCTTAGAAAACACTGTAAAGAAAAAGGAGTAAAGCTCATGATACATCAAGATATGTGAGCCTGTGCTGGAAAAAAAAATGCAAGAAGTTGGTTGGGCACATCCTAAGCAGACCCAAGTTATCCTTTGAGATAGACTGGACTTGTTCAAAGCACAGAGCTACCTAAACATTTTTTTACTAGTTTCCAACTCTGTGTTCAACTTTCTGTTTCCTCTGCCTGTTCCTTCTTCCTCAAGAGGGCACCAACACCCCATCCCTAGAAAGGGTGCCTCTATGCGTGGCTTTCACACCGAATGTTGACAACATCTCTCTACAGGAAAGAACCTGGTTATAGACCAATAAACCAATAACAAGACTTCCTATTTTAGTTTCAAATATCTCTAAAAACAAATTGCATTTTGTTTAAACCCAGACTGATCATTAAACAAACAAAAAAATATGGTGTATTTGGGAGAGAGAAACTGTGAGACTGTGTTCCTAGTCTCAAAATGGAAGAGACAAAGTTCAGCTGAAATCCCACAATTATACAGGATTGTGCATTCATACTTGCAGGATATTTTTCTTAAGTCTTGGTGGGAGCTTGAAAAGAGACCTTATTTTGTATGTGGTACTGGTATACAAACCAGCAAGCACACTTTAGTGACAAACAGTCTTTGTTAAAATGCAGGCAGCAGACATGTCAGAGGTATGCCAAAAAAGCCTAATAGTCCTCTGTTGAACACATAACGCTTACTTTTATTTGGTCAAGGAATATTGTACACAAAAGGATATATCACCACTGAAGACTTACTGTGTTCTTTCAACATTTGCTTTCATATGTAATAATATGCTTCAGTTTCTCCTAATCTTTATCATTAAACCTATGCTTGGGTGGTAAAACCCATAAATGGCATGATACTGTGCTGTATTTTCTAGGCTTATTTGAGTAATATGAAACACTGTTGCCTATAGTTTTTTTTTTCAGGTTGTAAGCTAATGACCACATGGTAGGAGCCACTATTTATAAAGGCTATTAACAGAGTTTACTGCTTCGAGTAAATAAAATTAACAATAATTTAAACCTAACATTTAATGATACTTATAATTGTTATTGTGCTACAAGGTTATTAGGCATAAATGGGAAGTGGTTTACATAATTAATATTATTTCATCCAGCAGAGCCAGATTTTGGTGTTTTACTACTTATTCTACTTTGATTCTGGCTATTTATATAAAGACACTCACAATGTTGTCATTTTTCTCAAAAATTATACTTATCCCAATATGTCTCTCCTTTTGCCTTTTTTCTCTTCTGTTCCTTCGCTTTTTCTTCGTCAGAGTAATCATTGTAGTAATCATTGGCATCAGCATCTTCCCCTGCACACTGACATATTCTGATATTGACACATGTTAGAAGAGAAAAGCTCTGGATCTAACTCCCAGCATTGGGGAATCTTTGCTCCTTATCCTCCATCTTTCTGTGCCCAGGGATGAGGTTCTTGGGGCTTTGCTTTGATCACCAGTACTTAATCCCTGGGATAAACTGTATTAATGTCCAAGTGCTACTGTAATAAATCATCATACACTTTGTGGCTTAAAACAACATACATTTATTCCTTGAGATCAAAGTGTCAGATCCTTCCTTGCCTCTTCCAGCTTCTTACGCTTGCTGGCAATTCTTGGTGCCTCTTGGCTTGCATCACTTCTCTGTTGTCACATGGTGTTCTCCCCCTGTGTCTATGTTCAGATTTTCCTCTTTTGATGACACCAATCATTGGATTTAAAGCCCGCTCGAATCCAGTAGAACCTCATCTTAACTTGATTACATCAGCAAAGGCCCTATTTCCAAATAAGCTCACATTTATAGATACTGGGTAGATATGAAATTTTGGGGGACACTATATAACCGAGAACATACCTTATTCCACACCCTTCCAAAGGGGTCTTTGATCTGCTTTCTGCTCCTATTTTCCATTTCATTTGCTGCCATGTTTTTACACCTAATCCATATTTAACTTAATGTTTATCAATGTAATACTATTTGTTAAAAGAATAGTGTTTTAGATGCATCCTTTCTAGGGGGCTTGAAGCTGCAATGGCTCTAAGGTCCAAGACTGTTGATTCTCTGAAAAGTAGAGTTAATAGTACCACTGTATGGAAGAAAGGAATCTATGCCAATGGTAAAGCTGTAAAAGAGTAGGGGAAACACTGGGGAGCCACTGGGGAACTGAACAGTTGGGAGTATTAAAGCTGAAAGTTGAAAGAGAAACACTTGACTTCAAGGAGTTGGGGACCGGGAAGAAGTTAGTGTTGTTGGGACACAATATGCAGTCCTGGAGTGGCATGCAGAGTTGATGGGAAGCATGCATGAAGAGATAGCATAAGATAGAGACCCAAAACCAACCATCATGTTCTGATCTACTTCCTATCACTCATCACTTGCCCGCCAAGAAAAATCTCTGCTAACTTTTTGCTGCTTTTAATTGGGAAAAAATATATTAAAATCCAAATATCTTTAGGGCAATCAAATTTGGATAGAATTTGGTAGAAGTGCACATGCTAATGGTGGTTCCTTTGGTTTTTTACCTGGGACAAAGATAAAAGTGGGATCTCTAGGAGAGATAGCAGACCCCTGATGGAAGAAAGAGAGAACGAAGAGGAAGCTGTTGGCTTCATCTGAGGTTTGGCTGAGGAGCTGGCTTGCTTATCTCTGTCTCTACAGGGACATGTATAGAAGTGTTTCATATTCGGAGCAGCTGGGCAGACCTACATTGTGGCAGGTGTTTCCTGCGAGAGAGTCTTACAGATAATTATTACCAAATCATGTGCCAAGTGTGGTAATATTCATGGGTGATACATAGATATCACAGAATAATTGTCATGTTTATTTAAGGGCCTTTAAAGAGCTTCAAGCCACATTTATTCTGGCTATCACAGAAGAATCTTCAAATAACATATCAAGTGATGAAAAGAAAATCCTACTAAGTCATATTTTAAAGCCAGAGCAGAAATTTTAGCCAGCGGGTTGCTCTGGGCAGGGCTGAAGGTAATCTTAGAGCTAGCTGAAGCTAGCATGCACAGATTCAGAGGGTATTAGACCAGAATAAGCCTGAGATTCCTCCTGATCCAGCCCCTTTTTCTACTAGTTAGAAAACAGAGACATAGAGAGAGAAGTGATTTTGTCCAAAAGTCATACAGATGATTTAAGGCCAAGCCAGACCTCTAACCCAAGTCTCCTGGACCAAATGCTTCTTCTATTCCACGGTGCTCTAAAATCTTCAGAGCCACCTCAAGTTTATCATTCTTTAGAGTGTCATAATGATAGAGGTTTTTGGATGTTTTCAAGCAATGGCAATATAAAAATCCAAAAAGAAATAAAAATAAGAAAGTGTGTTTATTCATTGCTCACATACTTATTGTGTATGATTTTGTACAATCAAGCCTTGCTGTACAGTGCATATTTCCTTTTTTTTTTTTTTTTAATACTTTGCTTTTCTGTTGGCAGAAGAGGAAACCAGACCTTCAGAAATTAGGAAGCTTGGCTCAGTTGAGTTCAGCTTTCCAATTCTCAAGGCCCTTGTCTGGATAGCTGCCCCTGTATGGGAGTGGTCCATTTTTACTCTTAATTTCAAGAGCAGTCTTTTTCTACTAATACGTTCTTTCACAAACTTCTCTACTCACTAAAATTAAAACATTGGTTTCTGACTTCCCAAAATGGTTTATAGTTTTCAACTGCTGGCCACGCTACACATTTACTCCCTGGAATAAAAGTACCTTAAATCATATTTAGTTTACTTTCCGCTACTATCCAGAAAATCTTGTTTGACTTTTCTGTGTAGTGATAAAATTCACACTATACACAATTATCCTCAGCCATGTATATTCTGCAAATAATCCCCAGTTTGGCAATAGTTGTCTCCTAAAGCAATATTCCTTTGCTAGATGGTATTGTGCAATAAAGCAGATCTTTACAAAGTATTCTAATCATCCAAATCTAAGACAACATATTATTTCCAATGGTCAGTGGTGTTCCAAATGCCACCTCAAATTAGATTAGAGATTTTGCAGTTGGTATGTAAACATCCACTAATTTACCTAGTGTCTGATTCTTCTATTTGATATTCAGGAATTTAAATAATTAATGGTTGTTTAGCTCTCAGTTCAACCTTTGCTTTTTGGCTATTTATTTGGAACCTCCCAGTATTTACTTAAGGATATTAGAAGTGCTTGGAGAGGATTTTTTTTTTTTTTTTTTATTGCTCAGGAGGTTGGTACAGCTATGCTGTAGCATTTGTAAAGATAAGATGGCAGTAGGTTTACAACTTGCCTGCTTGGTTGGAAAGTCATTCTCTAAATTTCTTCTGTCAGGAACCCACCCAAGTTGCTTGTCTCTGTTGAGAGATTACCACCGGTGCCATTGGAGTGGCAGCTTGGAACAAAGCTGAAAAGACAACCACATTCCTTTACAGTGTCCCCCATCTCCCACTTACTTTATTTTGTTTATTTATTTTCCTATGTGATTTGGAGCTTTAGAGTCAGATAAATCTACTCTTCCACTTTCTGGCTTTTAGGTCTTCAGAAGATTCATCTATTTGAGCCTCAGTTTCCTATCACAAAGTGGAGATAAGAAATGCCTTTCTTAAAATACTTTTGCAAGAATTAAATGATATGTGAAACTACCTAACAAGATTTTAGGTTATTTTTCTCTCCAAACAATCTTGTATATTTACTAGGAACCTTGAGCTATTAATTTAAAACTCAGAAAGCATTGTTGCCTTTCCCTTCTTTTAAGCGCTCTGGAACTTCATTCTTGAGCTCCCTTTCCCAGCCATAACCCGCTCTCAAGGACCTGAAACTCACCAGACCCAATTACAAATTACTAATAACACCTTAAATTTTTAATGCATAAATGGGATTATTTTACTCCAGTGTTTCTTCCTGAGCTTTAAGCCAAAGAAGCATCTGAAGAGCTATAGGATTATAGGCATTAAATTGGAGATTCTTTCAATCAATAATTGAGTGCCTACTATGTGCCAGGGTAGTCCTTTGACTAACCTCTCTGAGATAATAGCGGTGATGGCTAATTTGACCAGTGAAGAAAGAGCAATGCAACAGAATGAGGCAAAAATTAGGAAGACAACTCAGAAGCCCAGCTCGTCTGAAGCAGAGGCAGCTTTGCTCCTGTCCTGCCCAAACTTCCGCACGCCCCTCCCTGCCCCGCACTCCTTACAAATAGCTCTTCTGCAGCCAGATGGGGTTAAGGACTACATTTACAGCTTAAAATGCTCAAAATATAGCTGGTGGTGATGGGGGATTTGGTTTATTAGTTCATTTTTATGTATGAGAGAAACTGTAGTAGAAAAAAATTCAGTGTTCATCTTTTTTCAATTTGGGTCTAAGGGATTTTTGGCATTAAAGCTCTTTCAGTTTCAAATGTTCCAGCTTTCGCTGTATTTATGTGATGCCAAGCCAACTAGTTGAAAAATTACAAGTATGGGAAATTAGCCAACTCTTTTGTCTATAAACTGCCAACCAACCAGGTTGCCTGATTTTTTTTTTCTTCACTAAATTGTCCCATCATTCAAACTGAATTGACTGACAATGGCCTGCAAGACCCAAACAAAGCACAAATTCTGCTTTGTATAATTCAGAGTATTGATTCATTGTTCTCTGGTAGAACATACTCATTGTAGAAAATGTAGATAGTACAGAAAATATAAGAAAACAAAAATTACCTGAAGTCCCATCATACACAAATATTGATATATGCACTTTAGGAATAAATATATATATTCATATTCTTATATCCTTTTATATATATGAATACTGCTGTAAACATAATTTTTATCCAGATTTTTCTTTTTATTTAATAGTAGGATATTCTTCTTTGAATGTTTGGTAAAATTCTCCTGTGAAACCATCCATTTCAGAACTTTTGTTTGGTGGGAGCTTTTTGATTGTTGCTTCAATTTTGCTAGTTGTAATATGTCTATTCAGATTCTCTGCTTTTTTCTGATTCCATTTTGGAAGATTATATGTTTCTAGCAATTTATTCATTTCATCCTGATTGTCCAATTTGTTGGTATGTAGTTGTTCTTAATAAAACATGTTACTAAATATTCTTAAAAATCATGATTTTTAGCATATTGTTCACATATATTGATGTAACATCATTTATATAACCAATCCCTTATGGGTGGGCATTGGGTTATTTTCAATTTTTAGCTAGTATAAAAAATTCTACAATAAACTTTAAAAAAATATAAATCAGTGTGTGTGTCTCTGATTATTCCTGGGATGAATCATGAAGAGAGCTTGTATCTCTGATTATTCCTTTAGTTCAAACTTTTAGAAGTGGGACATTTAAAAACTCTTAATCCATATTGCCAAAACTTTCCACCAACAAAGTTATAACAAAAGGTTATAACAAATTTATACCTCTACATACAAGCTTTTTGTAAGAATGGTCCCTTTACTTTCTTCCCAATTTTTAAACTGCCAGTTTGATAAATAAGAAAAATTATATTTCCTTGCTTTAATTTATATTTCTTAAATTACTAATGATGGACATTTTTTCATTTTTATTGACCATATATATTTTGTGATCATTTTTATTTCTAAATTCCTTCTCTTCAAAATGAGGAAAAGTAAACAGTGGCATAAGGCTAAAATAATGTCTTTAAGTTGCTATCTCATAAAAAAGAGAAAAGAACTTAAAAGTATCTTTTTCTTCTTTGGGTAGATACAAACAAAACAAACAAAGCTTTTTGACTCATTTTCTCTTATAGCAATTAATTTCGGGTTTACTAGCTTAGTTCTTGCTAAGAAACTTTAATAAAGTGCTAGAGTTGAGCTGAAGTAGTTTAAAAAGACAAATTTCCTGCCAAGTGGGTGCCGATTTTGAGGCTGTCTTGGATGCCATGTGATTCACATGGTATTCATGTACGATGGTCAAGCTAGGCTTATCTTTTGAATGCTGTTTCCTATCACCTTCCCAGAAAAGGCTTGTGGGAAAGCTACTGAAGCTTGAAAACATTTATTGGCTGCCTCCTTGAAGTCATTAACAGAAGCTCCATGTCCTGAAAGCGGTTATTGTAGAAATTATATAAGACAAAATTAACAATTATCCTTAATTACTTTCGCTCATGTGTTCATTAAAATCAAGTGTTGTCAGCCCGTTTATTATTATGGAGTCATATCCCTGATATGGTCATTTCCTTTGATTCTGTCTAAATTTCCTTTCTTTTGTGCCAAAATAAGCAGATCACATGCTCATCTATAAAAAGCAAAATCCTGTGGTAGTTCTAAAAGAACAAACTAATTTGCTTTCATAGAACTTTTCTTGAGATTTCATTTTATTTTTAAAATAATGTGTTTTTTTCTACATTGCTATAAATTTTAAACAAGAAAAAGTATCAAAATCAGCACATGGCTAGTATGTCTGGGCCCAGGCCCTATAAATAACCATGCCAGCTAGACTTAATGTGGAAAATGGAAAGCCAGATCCTGTTAACAAAGGGAAAATTCCATTTTTCATACATGGTACTGCTTTCATTCCTGGCCAGTGGAAAACAAGCACTTTCTTTTTCTCAGTATTTATTACATTAATGTGTTGGCAATACGGGTGTTTCAATCTTTAGAGTAAAGGCACAAATCTATCACCATGCTCATTTCACTGAAAGCTTCCTCTCCGAAGAAGCAAATTGATGCTATCCTCCATCTTATTCTCTCTCTTAGACTAGTTGATATTGAGATGCAGGTCTTGCCTAGCAGCTACCAAGTCATAACATAAATGGGCAGGACCCTTCTTTTGAGATAGGGCTTAGTCAGTGGGTACCACCAGACTAGTAGGAAAGTGACAGGGAAATGCAAAAGAGAGAATGTGGGGAAATGGCACAAGTTTAACTAACTCTGTCTTTTGAGGACATGTCTTTGACTACTTCCCTTTATTTCCAGCTCTGATACATCTAGTTTATTCTTTTTTTATATTATATGGAATAATTCCCTTTAATAGAGTAAAACTTTTATGACAAAAGGAAGTTAAAGGATTACTTCTCCAGACAGGAAAATCTTTTGCTACCACTATATTTTCCCCAACATTTCAAATATTCAAAACATTTAAATATTCAAAAATAATCAAACATACATTAAAGTTGAAATAATTTTACTGTGAACATCTGCATATCAAACATGTAGTTTTACTATTAACATTTACTCTATTTTATCACTTTATATCATCTGTCTAAGCCTCTATCCATCTGTTAATCCATCTTATTTTTTGAGGCATTTCAAAATAAATTACAGATATCAGTATATTTCACCTAAATTCTGCAGCCTGCATATAATTGAGTAGAGTTTGTTTTTTGCTTAGTTTCTTTCATTTGATGTAAAATATACATGTTATGAAATGTACAAATCTTAAATGTACATTTGTGGAATATTTCAAATGTATACATTTGTGCAACCCTAGCTTGTATCAATACAAGATAAAATTATCATCATTTTACAACAACCGTTCTGAGTTTTTTCAACTATGGATTCATTTTTCTTTATAAAATGTCATGTAAAATGATTCGTATGGTATGTCCTCCTTGTGTAGGACTTTCACTCAACATTATTTTGAGATTCATCTAACATCTGGTAATCTGCTTCCTTTTCTTGTTGAGTAGCAGTCCATTATATGCCACAGTTTATACATTCTTCTATTGATGGATATATAGGCTGTTTCCAGTTTTTGGCTATTATGAATAATGTTGCTATGACCATTCTTATAGTGTATTTTGTCAACACATGTTTTTGTTTCTTTTGGATAAATATGTAGGAATGGCCTTTCTGGGTCACAGGGAAGGTATATGTTTAATTTTATAAGAAATTGGCAGACTGTGGTCCAAAGCGATTGTACCATTTCACATTCTCACCAATGAAAGGTAAGTTTCAGATGTTCCACAACTTCACTATCATTTGGTGTTGTTTTTCTTTTTAAACGGGCTGTTTTCTTGGATATAGACATCACTGTATTTTAATACATGTCTTTCTCAGGCTAATATCAATACTATTGTTGCTCAAAGTTTCTAGCTTTCCTCTATCACCTTTGAAAAAGTGGCCCACTAGTTTTTGGAAAACTTTATCTCTTTCTTGCTTTTTGGTACTGAGGTGATAAACTCATAGTGTAAAACAAAGTACATAAACAAACAATAAAGCATGGTAATATTAACAAATTGTCTGGCAGAAGACTGATAATACCATCTGCTACCAGCATACAAAGAGTGTAAGATGCACTGTGCACTCTGCTAAAACCCTTATAGAGATTTTTGTCATTTATTTTTCCAGTGATCTTGTGAAGTAAGTATACTACCCCCTATTTTAAATCAAGAAACTGAAGATCAAAAGGCTAAAAATAAATTTGCCCATAGTCTCACTGTTACCAAAGGGCTCGCTTAACTCACAAAGGAAGGAAGGATTTAAAAGCCAACTAAAAATATTATTTAAATTAATCTAATAAATAGAAAGTGTACATTTTCCACCAACTGGTAAAGACATTCATAATTTCAGTAACCCTCAAAAGAACAAGCAGAGGAAACAAAGTGTTTTTTTCAGCATTATCTGTGGCATTCACACAACACTGAGTTAATTCATTATCAGACCTCAGCATAACCCCTTAATGGGTAATTCAGGTTCATACAGTTCATTATCTTTTAGTTTCTTTTGTTTGCTTCACAGATGGAGTGCTTTACAATGTCTATGAAAAATTTTCCATCTGGATTAGATCAACCTCAAATGGAAGTCAAAGAGAGAGGTACATGCTCCTGTGCATCCACTGGGATATCAGAATAGGAACACTTATCCAAAAACAACACAAGTTCAGTTTCATAAATTGGACAAGAGGGAGAACTCATGCAATGACTAATAATCATGTATGTGCCTTGCCTCTGGTAGCTTCAGAATGGGTCTTCCTTAGCTATTATTAGACCTTTGTAAGGTGGCTGGGGTGACAGCCAATGGGCTGTCAGTTGGATAATTTCTTTAAAGTATTTCTTTCCTTCATCTGCTCACATTCCATATTTATCTTGTTGTCATTGTCCTCAAAGTGATCACTGGTGATACATTGCCTTTTAATGACACTTTTTCCTACCTTCATTCACTTTACTCTCACAATGGCTCTTTAATGGGGAATAAGAGAGGAGATTGATATGCAGAAATTTTTTTCATTTGTTCATTCATTATTCAACATTTAAAGGTCCCTGTTATCTCGGGCTTTTACAGAGCTGAAAAAGATGGGTTTCTTCTTTAAAATACCTTATGGTTGTGGACAGAGAAGGTATATTAATAGATAATTACTTTCAGATGTGCAAAGTGGTAAACAAGATTTAAGTAACAAGTGTTGGGAGGCAGAGAAGAATGGATGACTAAGGTTAGGTTGGTTACCTTCTGTTGGTAGCGAAGTTTGACTAGAGATACCAGGTGGTCTGATTCTTTTACTAAGGCTTTTTCATTAACAAAAATAAAGTTTACTCTTTATAAATTAATTTTTACATGTAGGAACTGCTCTCAAAAATATTTATAGAGGATTACAAAATGTATACATAATACAAATTATTTGTATTTGGATTTTTCACCTTTTCAGAGTGGATTTCTGACTTTAAGCCTTCAAACAAACATGAAAGGTATTTTTCTCCTTTCCTTTTTCTTATATTTTTCCCTTACTAGCCTGAACACAAGGATGGCTAGGTCCATCCTGTGATGTCAAGCTGCTTGGGAAAGTTTTTGAGGGAAAGAGTCTATGGTTGTCTCATTACCAATTCTTACCTTGCCCCAACAGCTAACATGCCAAAAAAAAAAGTTGCAAAAGTCCCCTATGGACCAACAGATATATGTCCCACTGCCCCTCGGCTTTGTCTAATCCCAACCCACATATCCCTCCCCTCAATTCCAACATTCTTCATTTTTCAAATGTTGTCATCAGTCTTTACTGTTTACTCTATTTCTAATGTCTTTCCAGGGCAGGCCTGGAGGGTCGGCAGGGTAGGGAGAGAGGTGATGAAGAGCCATTCTTTATACCAGTAGGACCCCAGGGACCATTTCATATGTAAGCATTTTCATAATCTTATGAGAAATGACTTCAGTTACTTGATATTTTCCTTTAAAAGTTAGTAGCAATAGTTTCCACAGCTTGGAATATGGTGTTCAGTGAAGGAGGAGGAGGAAAAGAGAGAGGAGGACAAGCAGACAGAGGGAGAAGGACCGGCACATACTGTGTAAGAGAGGGAAAAAGAGGAGAAATTCAGTGTAGTAAAATCTTGTGACAGTTTTGATGAGAGTTGGACATGGTACTTAAACTGTTGGACTAAATTAAACCAAATGAGAACAAGCTGTTACTGAATTTTTAACTAAAATGTCCAATTTTTGTTATCCTTTACTTCTTTCCTTAGATGATGAATGCATTAAAAATAGCTCCCCTTTCTTTGAAGGAGGTGGCTATTTTATTTTCTGGTTTAATTGTCTATCCATCTCCACTTCCTTTCTGTCTCAGAGCTTTGAGAAATGTCTTGCTGCTTAGAAAAACCCATTCCCTCAACTTGCCATTAGCTTCCCATTCCATTCATTTAGGCTTCAGCCACTTGAGTTATGGGAAGCTATTGTACCCTTTTAACTATTGTATCAGACAAACTTTGATTACAGTAATAAACTATGTGCTGGATTCACTCTTTACATTCATGGAAAATAATTTTTAAAACGGGTGTTTGGAACACTGTTCTGGCACTTCAAACTCCACTTCTGGTATATTTCAACAAAATACTATTTGTGGATTTTTTTTTCTCTTCTTACACCTCCCTTTTCTCTTCCTTTTAAAAAATTGGAGATCTTGTAACTTAAATTGATGTTTGATGTAATTTCCTGTAATAGAAGACATAGGCTCCAGCACTAACTACCTTTTCATGGAAAAACACTCATTGCCCCTGAATGTGGAGTTACACCCTTGAATTATGAGTCTGGATCATTGCTGAGTGGATCACTGTGGAGCCAGAAATCAGGGTGGGTAGCAGGAGAGAGGAGCTGGCAGCTAGAAGGAGGGCGAAGTTTTGCTGGGAATGAGTGTCAGAAGAGTGCTTTAGAAAAGCAGAAATGCAATGAGGCCCAGGGAAGGACACAGTAAGCTATGCGGAGAGAACTGAAAAGCCAAGAGAGATTTGGATTGTTCTGGGATAGACTTGAACCTGCCATACAGGAATTTAATTTCCAACGTTGTTGATAAATGAAAAATCTCAGGATTATGATGCTTTTCAATAGATGATGCAAACCAGAGTCTTTGAAATATCAGGCGGACAAATAACCTGACGGGTAAAGACTTTCTATCTGCGGGAAGGGTTAAAAACAATCTGTATACATTTGTAGGTCTGTGCTTATATGTCTTTCTAAACTCATCTCTAATCTTTTAGGTCTGGAAATGAAGACTTCATGCCAGCCTTTCCTGTACTGATTTACCTGTTTATCTTGATTTATGTCAGGTCAGATTGCTGTGCAAATAGGATTTATCTGGTGGTGGATTATTATAGTTTATATTACTTCCTGATTCAGTCTAAATACACATCCAGAAACATTCAGTCAATTCACTGTGGTTAACTCTTCTAAACTTCCACGGACTTTGGGTTCAAGTGGATACAATATTTGAATAAAGGATCAGATTAGTAGGCTAGCTCTCTTTTGAAATAATCTCAAACTCTATTTTCCTGCTCAAGGCAAGATATAGTCATATGGAATGCCCACTGTGTCATTGTTACCTAAACAGTAGAGAGTAATAAGCCAGACCACACAGTGAGGTATGAGGGTGGCTGGGAGACAGGGGTAAGGTGGGCACAGGGAATCTTTGGGGTAGTAGTGAATCTTGAATCCATACAATTTGACTTATGCTTTTTCTTGAGATTATTTGTTTTATAAAGACAAAGGTGCTACAAAAAAAAAAAAAAAAAGGAAAGAATGTGGTGGTAGAACAAGTAATGACTTTATCTTTAAGGAAAAGGGAAATTTAAGTTTTGAAACACTAAAGAAGGGAGTAAAATGGGGGAAATAGTGGATTCCTGCACAGCCAGCCCAAGAACTGGTCAATGGCATTTTAAGTATGAAGAATCCCCATCCACCTACATGCCAGGCCAGCATTTCTCAGCCTCAGCACTACTGATACTTTGGGCCGGACACCTCTTTGTTGAGGTGATGGTGGTGGCAGGGGGCTGTTCTGTGTGTTGTAGAATGTTTAGCAACATCCCTGACCTCTGTTCACTAGATGCCAGTAACACCTCCTAGCCTAGTGGCGACAACGAAAAATGTCTCTGGACATTGCCAAATGTCCCTTGGCGGGCAAAATCATCTCTGTTTGAGAACTACTGAACTAGAGCAATCACTAAGACTAGTCTAGAAATGAAATAATTAGACTTCTATTTGATGCTATCTCAAGTAAAATATAATGACAGACAAAATTATGGAGTGGAAAGGCACAGGTTTTGGAGTCAGATGAATAAGGATTCTAAGCTAAGATTATCTTAGGTAAACCACAGAGTCTGTCAAATAGGAGGCTCTGGAGATTATGGAAAGTGAGTGAACTGAGGAGGAGAGAAAAAGAAATACTCAGTATGAAGGGAAGCATACTCTTTAAAGAAAGATTATCTATTCTTGTGTTTCCAAAAGCATGTGTGTGTATGCTCACGAGTGTATGTGAGAATTATATGCGCTTATAGAATATAATGTCATTCATTGAGTGAATTGCTTAAGTCTTGTAGTTTATTTGGGTAATGAATTGATTATTTACCATTTGCCATGCACTGTGATAGGTGCCAGGGATCCAATGGTTGAAACAGATTTTGTCTTTGCCTTTGTAGTAATCCTAGTGGACCATCAATGTTGGCCTTGGTTGGACATTGATATTGTTTAGAAGAAAATTATAATTGAGTAAATCTGGGCAGTGAATAGACTGGGTCCAACACTAATGGGTGTTGAGAAAAGCAATTTGCATGGGTTCTGAGTAGCCCTGCACATTCTTTTTGACTTTGACAAGAATGTAAGGCCCTGACTGATCTTTACTATGACCATTTCTTACGGTTAAGCCTGCAGCAACCTTCAGAGATGAGGCAATGTGTCCCTCTAAGACAAAGAGCAGGCTTGCTTGTTGTTTGTTACAAGACAGTAAGTTCTCAAACTCAGTGTTCCTCTCCTATAAAGCAACTCAGTATGTGCACAGCATCGGCGTTCATCTGCACCCCACTACATTGTTTCCATGGGAATTGGGAGCAAGGGCAATTGACACAAACATGATGCTTGCGCTGTTTGCTATGTGATGATTAATATAGTCCTTTGTTTCTGACCTGAGAGCCTCTTGTCTTATTTTAATAGCTATTGAATAGCAATAAACTAAGTCATTATCTTATACATAGAGTAAAATAAAATTCCATATCCTGAAAATGGGGTTCAGTACATAGGGGCTTTAAAACATCAACAGAAGAAAAGGTTTCCAGACTATGTTCCAGAACATGAAGAGATATTTCAGTGCTTTATCTGTGCACGAGGCCTAGAGAGTGATCAGTCCCAAATGAAACAGGAGAACATGTCTCCAGGAGAAACAGGAATGATCTCTTTAAATAAAAGAGAGGTTCTTGGATGTACTTAAACATAAAGAGGCGATTTACACTTCTGAGGGAGAGTTTGAAGATGAAGTATTTAGGCTTTAAAAAACTTCAAGAATTTTCAGCTAATTAAAATGATACAGCCTTACCGCAAAGACCATTAAAGATGTTACCTTTCCATATATGCTCTGGCTTCCTGTGTCTTCCAGGTAAACACTATGGCTTGAGAGACAGAAACAGAGATGAGGATATAAAGAAGATAGGGTTGAGAACTATGTCAAGGAAAGATCTTTGGATGAACATGGAAATGACTGCAAACAAATAGACTTATAATAAATTTTTTTGGAAATTGTACTTTCATGGATGCCATAAACCTAACCTCAAAAAGGCAATGACAGTTAGATAAGTCTAGAAGCAACCACAGGCAGAAAATGTGCTCTTAAACCTACACAGTCTCCGAGGCAGACACACACATCAACACATAACTCAGATATGTCAATGGAAAATATGGAACAAAAAAAAATTTCTAAGAAACCATATTTAGGAGGCATGAAAAACAATGAATAAAGGGATTATTTCCAGAGAACAAAATCATGGTCTAAGCAAAGCTCCATTATTAATTTAATAACTGGAATGTTTGTTAATACCCAGGAACTGAAATCCCACCCATAGGATTCCATAATTGCTGGGCACCGATGACTGTGCGATACCTTTTATTCTTCAGTTTACCTGCTCTTCCATTGCCTAGTGAGTGTGTATATTGGAGGAATGGGAGAGGTAAATTACTTGTTTTTTAGTGCATAGGTTCTTAGACCTTGAGAAGTCATATCCAGACCTGATAGAGGACTGTGCATCACCTGAGGATCTTGATCTTTGATGGGGAGGCAGTCACTGCCAGGGCTTTGCAGTACTGTCTTAGTGGAATGACTGACTGTGTTCTATCTGTGGGAGGGAGAGTAAAATACATACATGCTGACTGAGATAACAAAGACAGCAATATGGTCACCAAATCCCAATTCATTTTTTTCTTCCTATCATTATAGTTAGCCTCCATTTCTAACCACACTTGCATATAGTTAGGCAGTATGCTTTGAATTCTGACCAACAGACTATGAATTGAAGTTATGTATACCACCTCCAATATGTCTCATAGGAATGTTCATCTCAATTGCCCAGTCTTATCCTACCCTGTTTTGCCTGAAGAATAGAAAGGATTCAACAGAGAACTCCAAGGCCCAAAGGGATAGAGGAGAGCCTGGGTCCCTGATTTACCACAGAAAAGGCCTCCCGCCAATTATTAGAAACATGTGTGTTGAATTTCTTATGTGTAAGAACTAAACTTTTATTGTGTTAAGTCACTGAGATTTGAAGTTTTCTTTGTTATAGCAGCTAGTAAATTTAATAAACACAGAGGGAGAAAGTGTGGCAATTATTAATACCAGGGAAAACAAAAAGTTGTGCAAAAAAAGGAGTTGTAATCTTAGTATACTATGTAAGTATATTATATGAGTAATAGTACTTGTATAATTATAATAAAGTTAACATGGGTTATTTATTTAACCAAAATGTATGCTATAATTTCTTAGAAAGATGAGGGCAAAAAAAAAGAAAGAAAGAGTAGAGATGAAAAGATGGAGAAAGAATATGTTTGCCAGGAGAAGAAAGTATAAACAACTTAAATACTCATCTTCCTAGGTTGGAAATCTAAAATGGAAAATTCAGAAATAGTGTGTCATTTAGAAATATGAAGACAAATATCAGAGAAAACACCTATAAGAGTGGTGAGAGGAAATCAGGGGTAGAACCATTTGTGAATATCATGCATGACATAACTGATAAGAATCAAAATGAAATAAAAGAAAAAATGTAGAACCTGAAAAATGACTGTAAATTGAAAATCGTTCAAGTTGGAGAAAAGCTGTGGGCTGCGGTACTCTAGAAACCGAGAAGAGAGAGAACAGATGGTTAAGAATATAAAATGCTATTGAGATGTTTAAGCAAGAAAAAGAATGGGAAATGCCCACTGAATTTAGTGTTAGTTATTAATAACCTCAGGGAAGTTACTGATGACCTGAGAGAAGTTTTAGTGTAGTATGGGGTGGGAGCAAGAAAGAGGTAAAAAAATGGGCGAGTTCATTTGCAACTGCTTTAAATGGGGTTTAGCTCTATGTACTGTATATAACACGATTTAGACTATTGATTCTCTAAAATCCATGATTCATTTTTCCATATGACGTTCACATCAAAGTGTAAAAAGGAAAAGGAGATAAATGTGTTTACTTAACATCTACATGAGTCTTCTGGCATACTTCTGGAACATGGGCTCCGAGCAATTTGTGCAGTCCCAACTGCTTAACCAAGAAGCTTGAGGCCAAGGCTACCTGGAAATCTGGGTTTGAATGGTCACACGACTTCTGGTATGATTCTTCACTGGATATTTCCATCTAGTGATTATTTCTTTTATTTTCTATTTAAATGAAGGCAAGATCAAGTCACTTGGAATGTATTGCTCTTAACGGATAAAATATGACTAGACACCAAAACATGTCATCCATCTTCACAGTAATTAGTCCTTATGTGTATTACCTTTGATTGCTTTTCACAGGAATCACTTTCTAAATTTTACACACACATCAGGAGAACAGCAACTCAAGGAAACCCTTGCTTGCCATGGATAAAAAAAAATAAAAAATTCAAAGGTGGGAAGAGGTTTTGTAAACTTTCATAAGAGGAAAAAATGCAGGCCCTTAGTATACCTACTATTGTTATAAAATACAATGTATTTTTGTTTGTTTCTAACACAGACTTAAGGGATATGATTTTTTTTCTATAAAATGGGATTACTTCTCATTCTCAAGAATAGGAAAATGTAAAGATATTTTTTAAGGAAAGAAGAATGCGTGTTTCAGTTAAGTGAAACTATGAAAATAATCTCTCTGAAGAAGAGAGAGCCTTATCACAATGAATTTGCAGAAGTAAGACAAGCTATTTTGAAAATGTAACTGGGATAAATGTCCATCTCTCCAGGTGGCCTATTTCCTTAAAATAAATAGTCTCGCTTTGGGTAACTTTACTTAGATACCCTGAGAATCACTTCCTCTTATTTACCTCGGGGAAAAGTCCTACATTAGATATACTCGTGGGATCACTTCCCCATAAATTCTAGTGAAGTGTTAGGAACCATGGAAGGCACTTTACGTATGTACTTCCACTGAATTACCCCCACAACCTAATGAGATTGGTACCACCGTGCTCATTTTTCAGTTAAGGAAGGCAAAGCCAAAGAGTTTACATTAATTTGTTAAAGTCAAAATGTTTGTAAGTGGTAGAACCAGGATTCAAATCCAGCCCGGAAGCCCTAAAGCCCCATGCAGCAGACTGTCCTCACTGCAGCCAAGGGGAATCTTCATCTCGCTGCTGCGTTATCCAGTTCAATGTGTCAACAATTGCCATTTAGGAAAACAGCAGCCACTGACAACCATGCTCCATCTTTTGTCCTCTTCACTATTTAAACACATGTCTCTATATCTTTAAATACTTTCTTTTGTGAAAAGCTTAACATTAGTCTATATTTTCCCTTCAGCCCCTCACTAATGAACTTTGGAGGTCCCATGTTTTTCTGTAAACATGATCTCTCCCATTTATGTGTATGTGTATAGTGGCCAGTTTTGCTTGTTGTTTTTTATTGAATTGTGCCCCACCCTCCCCCCAAAACCCTCATATGTTGAAATCCCAACCTCCAGTACTTTAGAAGGTGACCTTATATTGTGGTAATCAAATTAAAATAAGATTACTAGGGTGGGCCTTAATCTGACTCATGTCCTTATACATAGGGGTTATTTGAACACAAACATGTACACAAGGAGAACAGCATCTGAAGATGAAGGAAGAGATTGGGATGATATGTCTACTAGCCAAGGCAGGTCAAAGATTACCAGCAAACTACCAAAAGCTGAAAGAGAAGCATGAACAGATTTTCCTTTACAATCCTCAGAAGGAACCAACACCTTGACACTTTGATGTCAGACTTCTGGGATCCAGAAATCGGAGATAATAAATTTCTGTTGTTTAAGCCACTCAACCTGTGGTAGTTTGTTATTCAGCAAACTAATATATCTGCCCATCATTGCCCTTCAAGTCCCTGAATTTTTCCTCTAATGAAAGGAGCTTCTGACTCTTCTTCCAAGAGGCCTCTATGTTGGCTACACTCTCTGCATTTCTGCTCACCTTCTCTCCCTCTGTGCTGTATGCCTAGCCATGAGGCACTCAAGATCTGGCATGTCTGCTTCCTTGTCCAGTGCCCTAGAGAGAATCTGTCTATGCAGTTCTTGCCTTTTCTCCCCCAGAAATTGGGAGGGGTACTAAGTAGGAAATACCTGAGTGCCCTCTGGAGTGCCTAGCAATAATTTTTACTTCATCATATTCTTTAACATCAGTGGGACTGGAGCTTGCTCTTGAATCATAGTCCCTGGCTTTCCTGGGGCTCTGACTACCAACCCCACCTTAACATGTCTACAGTATTTTTATTTCAGTCTGCATTCAATTCCAGACCCTCAAGCCACCTGCTGAGTCCTGCTTTATCTTTGATGAATTCTTAGGCAATTGTGTTATAACCCAACAGACTTTGATTTTCCCAATACCTTAATATTTATCCCCACCACTAGATCAACCTTCTTGGATATCAAAGCAAGTTTGGTTAATATTAACATTAATAGTTAATGTTTATTGAGCTTTTGTTCTAAGCATTTTACATCACCTATTGTCTTACTGAATATACACGCAAACTTATATGGTAGGTACTATTATAATCTCACTTATTTTGTACTTTTGTGACTATTATCCCAATAGTTCATATTCATTCATTCAATCATTCAACACACATTTATTGAGCACCTACTGTTCTAGACATTGGGAGGAGAGCAGTGAACAAACAAGACAACGTTCCTGCTTTCATGCAGATTCTCATTCAGTAAGGGGACATAGATAGCTAGTAAATAATCACCTACATATCAGATAGATTGCTGGGCAGAACAAAGAGAGAATATGGGGAGTGCTGAGGGAAAGGGTGATATTTAATACAGAGATTTGGAAAAGTCTCTCTAGTAAGGTGACATCTGAGTAGAACTTTGGAGGAAGGGAGAGAGATAGCCTTATAAATATCTAAAGAAAGGAAGTTCAAGGTAGAGTAAATAGCTTTGTTAGCTTGTTGTAGGAATTGCAAGTTGGTCAGTGAGGCTGGAGTAGAGTGAATAATGGGGAGAATGGTGGGATTTGACGTTAAAGAAATAATAGAAAATCACCTGGGAGGGTTGTGTAGGTTGTGGTGAAGATTTTAGGTTTTACTCTGAGATGAATAGTCATTGAAGCTGTTTGAGCAGAGGAATGGGATATTATGACTTGGGCTTAAAAAGAATATTCTAGATGTTTTGAGGAGAAGTAACTGTTAGGGGACGTGAGTAGGAATCTAAAGGTCATATTGGAGCCATATTTCAATAGCGCAGATGAGAGATGAGGATGGACTAGTGTAGGAGAAATAGAGGTGGTGGGAATAGTCAGTTTGGGAATATATTTCTAAGGTTGAGCCAGGAGGATTTTGATGACATATTGAATGTAGGATAAGAGAGAAAGAGAAGAGTCAAAGATGACTCCAAGCTGCTTTTGGGAGAAGGAAGTTTCCTATTACCGAGTTGTAGAAAACTGTAGGAAGACCAGATTTGTGGGGATGGAAATGAAGTTTGTTTTTGGACATGTTAGCTTTGCTGTGTAAGGAAAGTTGTTGAGTGAGTATTTATATATACAAGTTTGGAACTGAAAAGCAAAGAGGTTAATAATTAATTTACCTAAAGTCACATAGCTATAAGGGGAGACCCCTGCCAAAAAACTGGAATTATCTTCTGGAGGGCAGGTCTCTTGTAGTTCTGCTAGGTGAGCGTTCTAGGAACCCACCGGTATTAGTGTACAAGCTGGCATTTGGCTTCAGTGAATTTTTTTCAAGACTCTTTCAATACATTTGTCCATTTCATGATAATGCCCCTGCCCACACCATACTGAAGGTTCAGCAGTTTTGACGAAAAATGGCATGACCTCCATGCCCCACCTTCCCTAGTAACCTGATGTCTCCTGAGCAACCTTTTTGTTTGTTTGTTTGTTTCCCCTGGATTGAAAAGTCCTCAAAGGGAAATACTTTGCCAATGTGGAATAAGTGAGACAAAAAAAAAAAACCCAGCAAAAACACTAAAAACCTTCAAAATTGATGAGTTCAAAAGCTGTTTTGAGCAGTGGAAAAAACATCTTGATAGCTGTACTACATCAAATGGAGAGCACTTTGAGGGTGACTGAAGTGTAAACATGTAAGTATAAATATACAATATTTTATAAATAAATTCTTGGGTTTTTGGGTTTCCCCTCATATTATTGGCAGGGTGCTAGTGATGACATTCCAACTTAGGCTGTCTGGTTCTTGTCTTCCCCCCAAATAAGGAGCTGTATCCTGAAGCAGAATCCCACACTTTTCTTTATGCAATGCTACTTTATGCAATGTTCTGAATACATTTTTTATGGGTCAGCCTGTCCATCAGCCCTGTAAGTCTCCTATATATCTAACTCCATTCCTGCAGTTAGCTTGGTCTCAGTGTTCTCCTTTCTCATTGCAGAGTTACTGTTGAAGTCAGTTTACCTTCTATAAAAGAGTGTGGTAACCCAATAATGGCTATGTTATATGCTGGTATGCTGGAAAGGAAAACTGTTATAGAAAAATAAAAATACATACTTCTTTTATTCTTGGCCATTGGATCCTTTTAGTATATGTGCACTGAGTAGAATGAAGGAACAGAAACAACAATGAGATGCCACTGCGCACATATTAGAATGGCCCATATCCAAAGCACTGACTGCACCAAATGATGACAAGGATGTGGAGCAACAGAAACTCTTTCATTGCTGGTGGGAATGCAAAAGTGGTACAGGCACTTTGGGAAAGTTTAGTAGTTTCTTACAAAACTAACCATATTCTTATTGTACAATTCAGCAGTCATGCTTATTGGTATTTGCCCAAATTAATTGAAAACTTATGTGTACACAAAAACCTGCACATGGATTTCACAGCAGCTTTATTCATAATTGCCAAAAACTTGTAAGTAACAAGATGTCTTGCAGTAGATGAATGGATAAATAAACTGTGGTACTTCCAGACAAAAGAATATTACTCAGCACTAAAAACAATGAAGGAACGGAAGAATTTCGTTGATGTCTTTCCTCTGGACTGTCCTAAAATCTTTTTATTTTTAGTTATTTAGGCCTGTTTCATTTTGGCCAAAAGTGTTACAGAAGGCAATAATATTCATAAGAAATATTAAGGTGAGTGAAGCACCGTTTTGGGGAGACATCCTGAATCCTTGTTTTTATACCACATATCCACTGAATAAAGAAAAACACTGTGAATAGTGCTGTTACTTGCCTATAACTACCCACATAGAAGATATTTAATGAATGAGTATTTCTTATGTGATGCTATAACAGTGATTGAAACTGCGTTTCCCTGGAACTATGTGCCATGGAAGGAACTACCAGAGCTAGCAGGGAATTTAGAGTTCCTCTAGCCCAGCGCCCTCATATTATACAAGGTCTGTCCAGACAGTATCCAGCCATGTAATATGAAAAATAAAGACATTTACTGAAAAAGATAAAAGATACAAGAAACATTGTACATAGGACAATGAGACCTCAGTCCCCTTCAAAATAGGCTCCTTGGGATCTCACACAGTTCTCCAATTGGCCATCAGCTGCCCCATCATATTTTCCTGAATCTCATCGACAGTCTGAAATCTCTTCCCTTTCAAAAGTGATTTTGGTTTGGGAAAAGCCCGAAGTTACAGGGTGCCAAGTCTGGGGTGCAGTGGGACTGAGTCACCTGGGGGATTTGATGTTTCACAAAAAAACTCTGCAAAAGATGTGATGCATGATGAAACTGCCAATCACCATGTGCCCATAGCTGCGGTCTTCTGAATCACCTGAATAGTTTCCACAGAGTAATGTTCAAGCTTAATGCAAAATTTGATGCAGATTTGTTGTTCTACTCGATCAGTCATTTTGAATGCGACAGCCACACAGTACACATGTTCAGTCAGTGGCATCTACCACTCCCACTGACTACTACAGTGAAGTTATCATTGTTCACATATGGACATTCCAGTCCACTCTCCTTGGCTGCCCAGCTACATCAATGTCGTGCAAATTGTTCTCACTGATATTAACAATGGCTGGACTTATTCTGGACAGACTTTGTAGATGAGTGAACTAAGGAGAGATAATGGCTGGGTTGGAGGGAGAGTCCAGACTCTCTAAGCCTTAGATAGCCCTGCTGTGCCGTGGAGATTATGGACTGCCTTTTCACTAGAAGTTGGACCTGCTGCTTATAGAGTCTTCTTCCATTAATTCTCCATTTATCCTTAATGGCATTGTGGATTACCATCACCACTTCCTTGCTCCTGAAATTTTGTTGCTCTTACAAGTTGTGGCCCATGTTCTGAATAGGTAAGTCATACTGAAAAATAATACCTCCAAGTCACTTTGTACATTTTCTCTTACCTGATCACGTGGACATCCCCTTTGAGTGTCCCAGCTGTGAAGTTTCAGATGGTCTGCTCTCCTGATCTATCCAGTTTATTATGGCATAAGTATTCAGAGGCTCAACTTCGTTTCAGTCCATCAAGAGTTTATGTTCTATGAGAGTTTGAGATCGACTTCTCCCTTATTACACTTAATGTGAAAAAGTGCCAGTGGAAATAAAAAACCTCATACATCTAAATGATTTAAATTAAGTAAAATAAAATTTTCCACTCTTTTGAATTAGGCCATTAAAACTATAGCTTAGTCTAAGTACAGTATTAATGAGCAATATTGCAAGGAGAGTATTAATTTTGCATTTCCTGACATAAAAATTTAAAACATGCAATTTTAGCTTTGCTTTAGGTAATATTTTGTATTCCCCTGACTTTAATTTAGGGACAGCAGATATTAGGGTAAAAAATGGGATAAGTTCAAAATTGGATGCACTGAGCCCTTATTTAGAGATATCCAACCCTTTCATCTAGATGGTATATTGTAGGCTTAAACCAGATCTTGGATATGTGGCATTTCATGCCATGGAAACATTAGTGGTGAAAGTATAAATGAAACAAACCTTTTAGACATGTTGGCTTAATGTTTTCAACATTTTTATATTGACTGAAGAGTGGTTTAACAAAGGTAGGCAAGGGTACAAAGATTGTCGTGGCATCTCCACAACAATCGGGACCCCTAGTGGTTGGGTGGCTAGCCTATTCACGCCCCAGTGTTAATGGGGTCCAAATGCTGGTATAGTCTGGTATCCTTACACCCAGGCAGCTCTCTTGATGCTGGTGAGTCATGTGCACGACTCTGTATCTGGACTCTGCAAAGCTTTGCAGACTCCCTGAGACTGTGGGAAGGCTGTTCTCACCAGTACAGGTGCTTTGAGGAGTCTTATGGCTTTCTCTTGGCTTTACATACCACTAATCACATCAAATCAGAAGTGTAAGATTACACACCAGAGGCCTTTCCAGCCACCAGAAGAACCCAGTCCAGCCATTGCTATCTTGAAACAATGGTCATTTCCTTTAATCAGGCAATCCAATTAGCCACACACAAATTAGGAAGTTGATGTACCTAAAGCAATTTGTCTGCAAATAATTTAAAACCTCCCATATGAATTTGCAATCAAGAAAAGCCTTTTTTTTCTATTTCATTTTGTTGTTATTGTTGTTAAACTGAAAGTTGGACACAGGACAGAATAAAGCAAACATTTCCAACTTCAAGTGTTGTCTAACAGATTCCTAAGTATCAGCCAACATTTTGTTTGAATAAGTTGTGAGTGAGAGAGAAACACAGAGGGTAAGATTGGTAGTTTAATTGCATCATGTTCTCTAACAAGAGATGGCAAATATTGTATTTGATAAAAAATAGAGAATGTCTTATTTCCATTGTTATCTTCTTGAAATGAAAGATTGCTTGTCATAGCCTACAGCACTGTCAGTGACAAAAGAGCAAAATTAACCCTTATTTCCCTGATCTTTGCAGCACCCAGATTCTCTGAGCAAAAAATTAATTAAGAGCCTGCATGGCAGAACACCATCGCTGACTTATTTTTCTGTATTGTCCATGCATTGTTCTTTACCATGCAAATGACTTTGGATTTAAAGATGACTAAGAATTCTACCATATCCAGTTCATCAGAAAGGAAATCCTACTGCCTCTCTTACAGGGTTTCCCTATTTTGTTTTTATAATTTTAGAGATGGAAGTTTTTAAAGTCAAATCGAAACTCCATTTTACAAATGAAGAGTCTGTGGCCCGGTAGGTAAATGATGTATTCGAGATTATACAATTAGTTTTTACAAGATAAGGGATTAAGTTTCAGAGTGCCTACATCCACACCCTGAGCTTTATAATACCACCATGAACCAAACTGAAAAATTGGTCAGGGAGGAGGGCACAGCTTCCACAAACTGTATTTATAGACATCTTTATAAAGTATAATGAAGGATTTATTCCAGGTCCACTGCAAAATGGCATCATAGCCTCAGGGATGAGATCTTTGAAGAGCAGAGAGAAAAGTGACTTCCTCATTCAGGTAATCCAGGGACAGCTTTAACGTGTCCTCCAACAGGAGAGGGAGTCTGTTCACGAAGAAGTGTGGGTCATGGAAAAAAAAAAAAAGGAAAGAGTATGATGGGTAGCTCTGGGATCTCTGCAAACCCATGTCAGACTAGGGCTGGAAGCATGAGACTTGGAGTAGCCTCCATTTTCTTATAGGCATAAGTCAGAAGCAGTGAAGAGTGACTGGCTGTCCCAGAGTGCTGGGGCAAGCTGTGGGTTACATAGAATATATGCATAGTAAAGGCCAAAAATTTTTAAAAAATAAAAATTTCACCCTCTGTAGTTATGCTGTACTGAATTCTATCAACTTGACTAAGGCTTGGAATTATGTTTCTTAAAATTCCCTCGCCTGTATTTTCAAGTTAGTGTTGGTCAAAAGGGAAACTGGTGTGATAGGGAAGCAGAAATGAAGCAAGCAAATATTCCTAAAAGGCCACCATGGTCAGATACGGTGACTATCAGACAAGAGGTTCCCAGCGGGCTCAGCTCCTCCTTCTCAGCTCTGCTTATAGTTTGTGGTCTGATTCCTGGCAATACTGACCAACAGTGCCCCCAGGGCTGCCATCAGGAGCTTGACTGCAGATCCACAGAGGTGACAGCTACGCTGAGGCAATAGCCTCCCAGAAATGGTAGTTTTCAAGCCCCTCTCCATGAACTCTTCCGGCAAGTCTCATTCTGGTGACAGTGTTACTAAACAAAGTGGGATTCAGCCGCCTGCCATACAGAGGCATGAAACAGAGGTTGGTGGGGAAGGAAAAAAAGTCCATTAAAATGTTGCTCGATTGAGGGGAGTTGGTAACTCCCCAGCTCCAGGCCAATCTCTTCTGCAAAACACAGAAAGAAGCCAGCCACCCCAGAGCCAGAGTTCAGGGTCCAGACAACGAGCTCCATTCTCATCTGTTCTCCTGGGCCCTAAGGCTGTCCTGTGAATGGGTCTCTGGCTTCAAGTTCTCTCTTCCAGAAGTGGGCACTCATGGGGCCAGCATTGCCATCTCCTTGCCATAGCTTCTTTCCTATTTCAGGACCCAGAGCTTGCTGCCAAATCATCGCAGCTGGTTGTGCAGGTGCTCTATTTGCGGGGCCTCCCTGGCACCTGAGGCTGTTGGCTCCCTCAAGGCTGCCGAGTGTTCAGCCCACGGGTCCATGCTCTGAGAAGGGCAGAAGCCAGGACCAGTCTGTCCGGGTTGGGCTGCAGCGTCCCGCAGGTCGCCGCCACCAAGGCACACGGCCTGGGGTAGGCCTTGGCCTTCACGAGCTGGCTCCCAAACAGGCAAGCAAGGGCATAAAAGCCGCCAGTCTCCACGCGCCTTTCATTTGAGTCCGGGCCCAAAATCCTATGCTCGGTAGAGGGGTCCAAATTCCCAGCCGATCCAGGCCAGCGTCTTTGCCTCTATTCCTGCCCCCATGAGCCTGAAACGAGGAAAGAGCGTTTCCAGCTGCGTGCAGCACCAGGCATCGCGCACAGGTTTGTTTACCCTTTATCTGGGGTTACAGAAATCTATCACGCGGTTTGGGTTTTGCCACCTCTGCCGCTTCCCCATCCCTCCTTGGGGGACCCTCCCTTCTGCCCAGCTATCTGACCAGATCCCACGTAACAGCCAGACATATCCACATTCATTTCCTCTCTGGTGCAGATGTTAATAGTGGGGAAGGCTCTTTTAAAGTTGCAAAATAAAATAAAAAAAGAAAACAGAAGTCACGCAGAGATAATTTGCTGTGAATATCTTGGGGTATTTCCATCAAGTCTTCTTTTTTTGTTGTTTTTTTGTTAATGTGACGCTCATGCACACACTTTTGCTGTTTTTACTTTTTGCAAATTGGAGATAGACTGTACATTCTTTTTTACATTCTTCCTTTTTCACTTAATACTATGATGATTTTATTAAACACGTTAAAACAGTGCTTGATCATGGGGCAAGGCATAAATCACTTATGCAACTCCCTGTTGTTGGACATTTAGGCTACTTCCTTTATCATTTTGCTATTATAATGTTATAATAAGCATCTATTTCCATAAATATGTGTGTCTTCTTGTCATATTCTTGGGATAAATCCTGGGAAATGGAATTTCTGAGGAAGGATATGACATTTTAAAGACTTTTAATTGTTGCCTCCTACAATGGTTATATTCAGCTATACTTTCTTCAGCAGGGTATATATGGGACTGCTTTTCACCAATTTTATTTCTAAAACTGCTAGAGTTGGTGAAATATAAGATGGTACAAAACACAGGAAAAATAAAGCAAAAATTGTATTTCCCAAACTCTAATCTGTAAGAAATAAGGGCTAGGTGTATAATAATAATGGTCACTATTATTGTACTGATGCTTTCCTAAGGGTCCTTAAGTAGAGGATGTCATAGTAAGAAGATTATTTATAACTTCAAAGGGTGGAGCTGAGAAGGGTGAGAAGGAAAGGGAGCTATTGATGAGTGGTTAGAAAAATCTAAAGTCGCGCAAGAATTTCTGAGTTCACATTTCAGACAGCAAAGGTGTCATGCTCAGGAATCGCCATGTGTATTTAGATTGGGAAAGAGAAGCTGGAGCAGGGACATGATACAGTCCTTAGGCCTCTAACAGGGCTTTCACGTGGCTGAGACATCGGAAGTGGTTCTTGCCAGGTTGCAGATCCAGGACCTGTGGAGAAAGAAAGGAGGTAGATTGATTAGAACTTTGGAGATGTTTTTTTAAAAATGTAGAGCAATTTCTGAATGGAATGGACTTCCTGTGTGACTCAGAGGTTCTTTTCAAGAGAGGCTTAATATAGAGAACAGATGACTAAAGGGGGCTCTGGTTGGAATGGAGATTGGACGGCTTGACCAACGGGGTCTATGGGTTATCTTATCTCAAGGGAACTGGAACGCTGGGAAGTAAAGCACAGCAGGTTCTTTAGGAAAATGAACTTTGTCTCCAAGCATTAAAAAGTTGGATTATCTATACATATATGAGAAATTCTGAAACTAATAATATGAGCTGCCAATGAACATGATGACGACAGCTAGCATTTATTTTATGTTTATTACTTTTGAGACACTGCTCTAAATTTACTATAAGCTTTGTCTCATTTTGTTCTTATAAGAACCTTTGGGTGGTATGGTAAATAGTAGGAGGAATAATGCATCCCTCTTCCAGAGATATGGCTGGGCCTAGGACTATGCTAACTTATATGGCAAAGGAAATTTAGAGCTGTGATTGTTAAGTTAAGGATCTCAAAGGGGGACATTAATCTGGGTTTTCTTAGTGGGCCCATGTAATCACAAGTGCCCTGTAAAGGAGAGAGGCAGGAGGGTTAGAGTCAGATCAGAATATGTGAAAACATAAGCAGAAGTTGGAGTGATATGTTTGCTGGTTTTGGAGATGGAAGGAGGCCATGAATCAAGACACTGGACAACTTCTAAAACTGAAAGGAAGTTAGGAAATGGATCCTCCCCTAAAGCCTTCAGTAGATATGCAGCCCTGCAGATACTTTGACTTTAGCTAAATAAGACCTTTTTTGATTCCCTACCTTGAGAATTGTAAGATGATACATAAATCTGTGTTGCAATATGTAAGTTTGTGGTAATTTTTTTACAAGTAGCAACAGGAATTTAGTACAGGTGATTGCTATTATCTTCCCCATTTTTCAAATGAAAAAATTGAGGCACAGTTAGATAAAGGGATTTCCCTAGGACCTTACAACCAGTGATTAGCAGTAAACCATTTAGCCCTCAGAGCTCATGAATTGAGATAAAAACATTTCTATTTATGTTTTCCTTATGTGAGCATTCTTATGGCCACAGTTACAAAGTCCTTATGAGATCTCTTGAGTTCATTTTATAGTCTTAAAAAACATAAATGTAAGATTTTTGTTATGGGTCAGACCAAGATTAATCAAGTCCAGCTATCTCTCTCTCTCTCTCTCTCTCTCTGTAGAATATACTACAAATCTCTATAGTTCCTCTTAATCTATTTATGGATCTTGTATTCAAAGATTAAAAAAATAACTTTACTCTTGCTGTATAAAATAGAGCTCTCTATTTTTATACTCAAATTTACCCCTTGCAAATTCAATGTGTCTCTGAGTATCTTAGTATTTCATGAACAAATCAGTGTTCAGTTTATCCACTGACATATTACAGACTCGAGGTCCTAATATTTGTCTTTTTTCAGTGTAGTGTCCTCCCATTGCCATGTTAGTTTGCTACTCTATCTATTTCTATATTTTTTTAAAAGAATTTGGGGGAAAATTTAAACCAACTAAAATAATGACTTGCCTAAGTTATGCTAGAAATCACTGGCAAAGCCAAGAACAAAGTCCAAGATTTCTGGTTCTTGGTTAATTTCCCAAATCTCAGTCACAAGAGTTCTATTATAAAAATGTACTTTTGGTTTAATTGTTTGGCAATATGCTACTAGAGGAATCCCAAAAATCCAAATATCTATAACCTCAGTATTCAATGGCAGAGCAAGGCCTTCTGAAATAAATAGAAATTCATGTTGGGATGTTGTTGTAGAATATCAAAACATGATGAAGGAGAGGAATGTTTCTGCTTGTGGGGAAAGCCATGTAATCACTCGACTGGCCAGGAAAATGCAAGGGAAGAGTGTAGATATTAAATAACTATTTTCCTATTGTTCAGGGTAGTGTCTACAGCATGCAATAACTGAGAGTTCCCAATCTTAACGTGAGAAAATATATTTCTCATTTCCCACAATGTCTTGGCATTGGTTCATCTTTTCTGCTGGCTAAGGAAGTTGGATATCCTACAAATGAAGTTTCAAGTGAAGATGAGAAAAAACAGTGTTGTCGCTGAGAGGGACATTTAAAAAATCAATACAGTTTTATAAGTATTTATTGAGTGCCACTATGCACCAGTAACCAAGTTAGGTTCTGGGGAAATAGAGTAAAACAAAACAAAATAAAACAAAACACAGATTTTGCCAGCATTAGATAGGCATATTTGGCTACAAGGGATCAACAATACAACCCAAAATGTCTTGAGCAAAAATTCCATTTAGTATTTCACAAAACATTTGTGAAATAAATAAAGGGATGTCACTAGGTCCCAGCACCCCTTTTTCATTTCTTAGCTCTGCTTTTTAATATGCTGGCTCTATATTTAAGGAAGGATCTTGTGGTACAAGAAGGCTGCCACTGACCCAGAACATGAAATGGGAAAGAAGAAGAATTTCATGATATCTAATTGCCTATCATTGAGCTGTATATCCATTCCTGGAGAATGCAACATTTTGATTAATTTAGTTTTAGTCCCACCAAACAATGTGGCCTTTACAGGAGGAAGTGGTTTCTTAGTGGAAACTTGGGATATTGTTACCATAGGATGAATGAGTATTGAACAAAGATTTCTATTCTACTCTCCTTGAGAAGCACACATTCTGGTAGACATCAGTTTCTTGTCATTTCCATTGCCCTCCTACAAGAAAACTATAAAGCACACAAGAAAGCAAGTGAAAAGAAGGTTTATAGTGTTTAACAGCAATTTAGAGATTTATCAGTGGATTGCCATTTGCTGAGAGGAGACACCCCCAAGAGAACAAAGATCATGATACTATTATAATTGTTTTAATCATCCCATCAAAATAGCATTGTGTCCACCAAGTAAATCTGATCTAGTCACATTTGTACAAATGTCTCTGCCTGCTATTGTCCACCTCTCTGACTTCTAAATTCTTTAAAAATATTCATATTTTGTATTTTCCCACACACTTCTGCCTCTTCCTCCCTTCCAGCTTTCAGTCATGCTGTATGTCTGTATTGTATGGAGAAGAATTTCCAACAAATGAGAGTGCATCATTTCTTGAGATTTTTAAAATTTTTTAAAACTTTTTTAATTGTTCAATTATAGTTGTCCCCTTTACTCCCCCCTGTTGTACCCATCCCCCACCTCCCACATTGAACCCGCCCCTCCCCTTTGTCTTTCTTCATTGGTCCTTTATACATGTTAATTCTTGAGAACATTTTGGGAGACAGGCTATACAAAAGATCTGATGTGCCTCAAAGCTATAATATATTATCAGGTTTGAAATGCTAATAAGAGTCTATGGACAGAATAGTTTTAAAAAATAGTGAGGTTAAGTAGGGGAAAAAAAGCAAATTTTGAAGAGATGTGAAAGGTGGTACAAAAAAATGGATGCAGTTTAATAATACAGGGACAGTCCATTATGGGAAAGAAAGAAAAATGTATTTAAGATTCAACTGGGACACTTGAGTCAACATTATTTTCTGTAATCAAAAACCCCACAGGGCTGTTAAACTAGGCTTGTAGAAAAGTGTTAGCGGCCTGAAAAACAATAGTAAGCACAAATGTGTGAAATGCATACACCACTCACCTCAATGAAGTATTCATTTCAAAGTGAAGAAGGAGACTGGAAACATTATTAAATATGTCAGGGTATAGATTGGATCTCATTTTAAGGTTAACATAAAATTTTTTGAATACCTTACTATTGTTGAGTGTTTTATAGGTCTTGGCAGCAAGTTTCAACGTGTGGCTCATTAGAAGGGATGGAATGCTGGGACTTACTGGATAATACTTGAGCAAAATCTCTCCTGGGGAAACTTTGTGCTTTGCCCAGAAAGACAGTACCTTGATAAGAATAAAAATATTAACTTGTCCCAGCACGTTACTTCATGACAATAATATTACCTTGATTTAAGTTGTGCCTATGTCTTTCTAGGAGCTCAAACTGAGTTTAATGTAGAACATTATTTTGTTTATCATCACAAATTCCCTTTGAGGAAAATAAGGGGTAGGTATTATTATTCCTATTTTAACATAAACTCAGGGAATGACTTAAATAAATACCATGGCTTTAAGATGCAGGTGATAGCTTAATGCAAACCCAAATATCCTCATTAATCTAAAGTTAAACCAGCCCCCAAAAGCGATGTCATTATTCTTAAGAGATTGCCGTCTAAGTTTGTAGAACTCAGAACCATCTCCTGCTTTTGAGGTCGGGAATCTGAAATCTATACTATTCTTTCACAGCTGAGTGTGCTGAGTTTGTGTACAGTTTCCTAACTGCTTATTTATGATTTGGGTCTGATTTGCAAGTTGGTTCCTCCTTTTTGTCCGATTGGGAGCACGTACTCCAGTTTGAACTCTAACTCAGAACTTCAAACTCTTAGCTCCCCAATTTTTTATGTTTTCTGAAATAACAGAGGGATCCTGACAAGCCATTTGAGAAAGAGCCAAGAGTTACCTCCTATTTGCCACCACCTTCTCTCAACTTTCACAGAACCTTGTTTCCCTGCTCTATGATGCTTCCTCCCACTGAAAATTTACCAGCTCAAGGTTGGGATCAAGTTGAAAACCATTGTTCTAGAACTCTTCTCGTACCCTATAGAGCCTGAGTCTTAGTACTGTAGAACTACCCATGGGTCAACTCAATGGCTGACAATCACAAATCAGCTAATTCCAATTAGGTTTTAAGCCATAACCAAGAGAGTCTGTATATCAGCAGTTCTCAACCTTGGCTGCTCTTGAGAGCCACTTTTGGAGCTTTAAAAACATGTCAAGGTCTGGTGTAATTGGTATGGGGGATGGTCTAGGCTTTAGTATTCATCCTTATTTTTATTTTTTATAAATTTTTTTAAGAGCAATTATAGGTTCATGGCAAAATTGAAAGGAAAGTGCAAAGATCTCCCACATACCCTCTGCCCATACACATATATAGCATCCCCCATTCTCAGTATTTCCCACCAGAGTGGTACATTTGTTACAACCAATGAACCTGAATTGACACATCATAATCACCCAGAGTTCATAATTAGGGTTCATTCTAGGTGTGTACATTCTATGGCTTTGGACAATAGGGTTGTGATGTGTATCTATCATTGTAGGATCATACAGAGTACTCTCATTGCCCTAAAAATCCTCTGTGCTCCGCTTATTCATCCTTCCCCTATTCCCAACCCCTGGCAACACTGATCTTAGTATTTTTTAAAACACTTGCCACAGATGGGAGCCAGTGCTCTAAGTTCTGAATGTGAGAATGTGCCTCTGTGCCATCATTAACTGCCACTTGTGTTTGGCAAGTGCAAGAGGCCATAGTAAAAATCTATATCACCATAGACCTGGTTCTATGCTAAGCACTCTGCATGCATTGTCTTATTGAATTCTCTAGACAATTCCCTAGGATAGTTACTATTATAATCTTCATTTTACAGGTGAGAATACTGAAGCATAGGGAGGTTAAGGAAGTCGCCAAAGGTATCACACATCTCTAGAAGTGACTCTTTGGCTCCAAAACTCAGGTACATTGACCCTGTACTACAAAAATATTTGTAGCAGTGTAAGTTCTGTGCCTAAAAATGAGAGCTTTTGCTGCTATTAGTACCCTCATCTCAGTGGTTGTAGACTCTCCAAGGCCAGATAGGAATATTGAGAAGATGCCAATCTACTACCTAGAAGCTTAGGGGGAAGTTTTTATTATCTGAAATTATTGAAACAAAGCTATAGATGGCTCTAGCCTATCTCAAAAAAAACCAAAACAAAACAGAAAACAAGACTCATTGACATTGTAAGTCCCCTTCTCCACTATAGTGTTTTCACAATTAACTCCCAGTTTTAGGTCTCTCCTACCACACAGTAAGGAGCAAGTTCAATCTCAACAGTTTTATATTATGCTAGTTTTCTGGGTTTTAATGTTCATGTGGCAGGACAGTGAAAAGTACAAAGGTGAACTCTGGCTTCCACTAGCACCCTGACACCAAGGATACCCTTCTTGTCCTATTTGATAGATAGGAGCAAGTACAAGAAGACAGTGAACTAAGTCATTATCTAATGCAGAATAACAAAGGGGAAGAAATCATAACCCAAGAGCTTTGGATCCATCTGCTTGCCAAATTCTCCCTAGTCAATGTCAGATGTTTGTATGCTGGGAGTTTATGTAGGAAGTCCTAAGGCCATCTCTATATGGTACAGGTTAAACCACCTGATGTACCTATGCCAACATTTATATATGAAAGTTAGTTTAAATAGATATCAAACCTGACTTAAAGGGGAAAATAGTAGCCTGACCCTAATAGGTAAATAAAGAGGTAAGAAAACCAGTTTTTTTGGCAGGGGATAAGGAGATAGGGATCACTGGGGCACTGGGGCAGTTCATAGGCTGATTGTATTTAAATAGTTCTTCTTCTTCTTCTTCTTCTTCTTCTTCTTCTTCTTCTTCTTCTTCTTCTTCTTCTTCTTCTTCTTCTTCTTCTTCTTCTTCTTCTTCTCCTTCTTGTTTTTGTTCTTCTTGTTCTTCTTCTTCTTCTTCTTCAATCTAACACTACCTCACTATCCTGGAAATATTGACCAGTGCTTCTTTTCCCCCAACAGATTAGTTCTCTCCACTCCTAACCCCAATCCAAACTTGGGACCCTACAATGCCCTTGTTTTCTAAACCAGAAGAATTGCTTTGTGCCTCAATAACCCTGATTCACTGGTGCCCAAATATCATCAGAAATAGATAGTTCCTATCCTCCTGGTTTACCCAAGGCTGCCAGGTTTAGCACTGAAGTCTCACTTTGTGAGAAACACCTCAGTTGCAGAGAAATCAGAAGGGTTTATTGGCCATCCCATCATGTCAATCTCCTCAGTTTTATTATGGGACTTTAATAGCAAAAGAGAATACTGGCTGCAATGTATTCATAAATATTTGCAGCTCCCTTTTTTGGCTTTACACAAAAGCTCATTGAAATATTTTCTGGTCCTGGAGGGATTTCAGGGGTTGTGCCCTGCTTGCACATCTATGAATTAGGTGAGGAGAGAATGGTTTCCTACAGCTAATATAGAGGCAGGGATAATTTTCAGGATAACCTTCTCTCCCGCCTCTGGAGACATTTCTGTGACTGTGTAATTCTTGTGAATGCATTTGTGTTACCCCAGGGTATAACATATGCATTAGTTCCTGGTGAATTTGAGTCCTCTGAGGTGGTTGTGGAAAACCTTAGCTGCGTTGCGACTCCAGGCGACTACACTGATATTTTTTTCTCTTCCTGATGTAATACGGAAATTATTGTTGATATTTAATGACAAGGCCTTTCCTGAGGAAGAATGAAGAATGAGAAATTCCACTTTCCTCTCCAGTATCCTGCTTCCCTTTCCTTCCAAAAAATGTAGTTTCACGAAGGTAATTTTTTATCTTGCTTCTGAGGCAAAGAGCATTGTTATATTTAAGAGCCAAAATGTAACCAGTTGAAATCTGATATTTTTTACTCTGAGGGAACAAAAAGACCTATGGATTGGCTGAGAAATTAATATCACCTTTTAATAAAAAATTCTGGTTTAAAAAAATCAGTACTATTAATGGTAATTACTAGGCATACTTAATTTCAATGTAAATTCATTCATGGCTAATTTCCTCTTTCTTGTTTTCATGGTAAGGGATAATCAGTACTTAATAATCACTCTTTCTTCTTATGGGACTAGGCTAAGGCAACACTGTTAAGAAAAGCCATTACAAACATCTACAACTTGATCCTCAGTGCTCAAGTTACTCATGTGAAGTGTAGCTGAATGTTAAAAACAGATGTAAGAGCACTAAGCATAAAGTTAGGGGTAAGTGATGGAGTGGGGTGATACAGTTGAGTCATTCATTTAAATAAGAGTCATTGAGGACACACCAAGTACAATGTGCTGAGCTTGGACTACACAGGATTACAGAGCTGAATCAGACATTCATTGGTCCCATGAAGCTACACTAACGTGAGTATATCCATGTTTATCTAATGCAGGAATGGAAACAAGGCACCACTTAAGCTTTAGAATGAAAGCCAACATTTGCTTTGTTGTAGTGGTTAAATTATTTCATATTTAGAATCTAACTTTCCAATTAGGTAAATTTAAAACTTAAATTCCTTGAAATATTTCCTTATTGTGGAAAACTGGCTTGGACTGGGGTGCTGGGGAGAAGGGTCCGGCAGTTTCGCGTTCAGGAGCAATGTGCAACTTGACTCTGTCTCACCTCAGATTAGGCAATTAGCCCCACATTATTTGAGCACTCAATTTATTATTACATTTTAAAGTTGTAAAATGCAAAATGGTTTTTTTCACTTCCTAATTACAAGTAATAAAAATCTAAGGCAATATGAAGTTTAACTTGTCTGTTAATTGAGGGGGAAAAGCCATGCTAAATCACTCAAGAAAAGAATGGTCATTGAAGGAACCCAGAAAAAACTGCCCATGAGGATCTCGGTTGCTATTTTAATTAGCATCTGTCAATTAGAAGCAAATGACAGGGGGAAGGAATCCTGATTAATGAAATCATCATCCCAAATTGAAAGGGAAGGTCAAAAAGAACATGATGTCTCATTCGACTTCGTCTTGAGGGTCTTATACACCTAAATTTCAGGAATCCTCTTTTAGACCTCATGAGACTAGACTGTTATTATGACCACTTAATTAACTCTGGGTATAATTAACTGCCTGCACGGCCCGGCCTAATACCAAAGCTCTCTGTCAGCAAGATTAGTGCAGCTGGCTCATGTGAGGGGTCTGCCATGGTTTTCTCCCCTGCATACTGACTGAGGGGGACAAGGGAGGGGACATTACTAGTCAGTCCCCAACCCCAATGTCTGTAGGACACGACTTATTCCTCTATGATTTGTCCAGAGCATGCAGAGGACCTATGAGAGTATTTGCTGCTCTTTGAACAAATTTCACAGTGCAATAGGCTAATTTCAGCTAGTTTGGCAGCTGAACTAGTCTAAGTCATAAAAGGGAGGCTTCTGGAGCATATTTGGTCACTGAGAAACAGCCAGCCCAGTTTCTAATCAATAACCCCTCCTGTGAAGTCAGTGAGCAGGGCATCTGTCCTTTGTCTTAACAAACAAGGCACAGATGCCAGTCAATGCGCAGCAGGGCTCCATGGAATGCATTGGCAAGCCTATACTTCCAAAGCCCTCCTTTCTCCAAGCTCAGCACAAAGTAAATCAAATCTTAATTTGCTGGCAAAATTTAAATTTTATCCATCAAAACTGTTGCTTATTGAATGCCGTGATTGGAGGAATTGACCTCCATGACAGTGTTTTCATGACAATAGCTTTGGCTCACATTTTATGACCCTCATCCCCATCACATAAACCTTTTTCTAAGAGTGTAACATGGAAGGAAAAGCACCAGATGTAAATGGCATTAACACAGGCATTTATTGGAAATATCCAGATGAATGTTAACATGTTAAGGACAGATGTGAAAATATTTGGAAAATGTTAAGAGGACGATAAACACATAAGCGATCAGTATCTTGGTCATTTACAGCTGTAGTGAAGGACTTTTAGTTGATGATTTAGGAGTCATTTAGGACAACTGAAAATTCTGAGACAAAAATGGTTCAGTACTCATCTTAGTATATAAGCAGCCTATTCATTGAAGGCATTTTGTTTTTAAATAGAGAAAGAAAAGGCGGGGGGTGGGGGGAGAGAAAGAGAATAAAATGAGCAATTGAATGGTAGAAGAAATCTATTTTAAAATGTGATGATATGAACATATAACTTTCTCAAGTTGTAGCTGATGGGGTAAATTTACATCATTTATGGAAATACTACAAACTCCACAGAGAACAACTGACTGAGGAGGGCTGGTGGGACTATATCTAGAAGTGAGGATATGAAAACCTAAGAAAGAAAATTGTTCTTTTCTAAAAATTTCCTCACAGGCACAGGGAAGTCTATTTGACTAATTTTTTTTTTTAAGAGTGGCAGAACTCAACTGACCTGAGACACGGAGAGTGGTGTTAAAGTCTAAAGCGAGACTGTAGCCCCACCAATCCTGGTTCCTTGGCTTACCATCTACATGTCTCCAGGCAGGTTACTAAACCTCTTTGTGCTTCTGGATTCTCACCTTTAAAATGAAAGCTTGACTCGAGGATTCCATTGGCTAATACGTGTGAAGCACTTAGCATAGTGCCTCGCACATCGCAAGTGCTACATAAATGTTAGCTTTTACTATTTCAGTCCTGGACTGATGAAACCTTGTAAATCCTGAAACAAAACAAAACAAACAAACCAAAAATCGGTGCATGCGGTGACAGTTGGGCAACTCTGAGAATATACGAAAAACATGGAGTTGTGTTCCCTAAATGTGTGAATTGTATGGTATGTGGATTATAGCTCAATAAAGATATTACAGAAAATAAAAAGAGTAAGAAAGAGTCTTTACTTTTTCTAATGAAAGTTTCATTCTCTAATGTGAATGTAGTGAAATGGTGGGGGTCTATTTCTTTATGGAATAAATGTAATTTTCCTAAATCTGAATTTCAGTGTTTTCTTGAGCGGTGAGGGATACATAAGATTGAAATATTTTGAAATGCTAGTGTTTGAAATCAATAGAAATAAGTGAAGAAATACATAAAGGAATTGTGGGGGGGCGGGGAGGGAAGAAAGAAAAAAAGGAGAGCAAGAACAGAGAATATTTAAGTCAGAGCTTCCTCTAGCAAAGGAGTCAGCCATCACCAATTATGTTTTGTTAGATTTAAAGGCAGGCTGGCCAATGGGAAAGCTTTAAAGTGAAAAAATGAAAGGCTTTAGGAAAGCTGTGGTTCAAGGACATTGGCATGAGGAACCTGGAGGTGCTCTAAATAAAAGTGGAGTGTTATATATGATTGGTTTGTGGAGCGTATTTGACTTTCTCTGATAAGTCCTGAATTGAAATAATGAAGGTAGGAGGGGAGTGACCAAAAATAAAGAAGCTAGCCATCATTGACCATCGACTTTTCTGGGCCAATTTCTGCACAAGTTGGGGTTTAGCTTCTGAGACCAAGGGCTGCAGAGGTTGTGGGGCAGAGTTCTGTTGGTACATATGGTCTGTCCACTGCTCATTCACATAGTCTCTCAAAACAGATCACATATTTGGCCAAGGCTTCCTACTTTAAAAAAATTGGGATATCCTACCAGAGTTTTTAATAACAACTTTCTATGGCTCTGAAGATTGATAAGAGGTATGAAAGGAGGAGGGAAATAAGTTGAAAAAAATAAAAAGACAAAAATCATCTATATTGCAGTTGAAAGTTTTAAAAGTGAGTCCAAGCACATTATTGCATAGTAAGAACTTCAGCTGCTCTGCTGCCTAAGTTCCCAGACTGTTTTCATCTGGCTTCAAGTTGCCTCAGGTGGCTCCACTTCCACTTTCTTTCTTCTTTCCTCTTGGGCTGCGTGGCTGATACAGAAACCTACAGAAGTTCAAGCCAGAAAGTAGACTTAGTGGTCTTTGAGGAGATAGCTGTGAAATGACGCAGAGAGAGGAGGCTTTGCTGGATCCCACTCAGTTGAACCCCCACAGAGACGTGATGCTGGAGAAACAGCCTTGGGAACCTGGCCTCAGTAGATTGTGAGATTCCACTTAAATCCAGTGAGTCAGTTGCTTAGCAAGATGTTCATGGACAAAAAAGTCCAAGGCACAGACCGTAGAAAGAATCATGACAGATAACTCCTGCTCTGCCATTTTAGGAGAAAACTGAGAATATCTTGTCACCAAATTTCAGCACAAGAACAAGGAGGGATATTTGAGAAATCATAAGACTAAAAGCCTCTGTGACTGTAAGGCATGTAATCAATGTGGAAAGTCCTTTAGCTATTTTCCAGATCTTACTGTGTTAAAGAATACCCTTGTTGGAGTAAAATTCTATGAATGCAGAAGTATGGGCAAGCCCTTATGGACCATGAATCCCTTGACAATCACAACAGTTCTTTCCTGGACAGAAATCCTATCAGTGAGAGGAATGTGGACAGGCCAGCCATTGTGTTTCATGTTTAAGGACTTCTGCGGTACTCGGAAGTTTATAATGGAGAGAAATGCTATAAATGCAAAGAATGTGGGAAAGCCTTTTGTTGTCCCTCATCCTTTAGGGTACATGTCAGGGGTCATTTTGGAAAAGTTATACATACATGTAAATAAAGAGTGTGGGGAAGCTTCATATGTGGCCGGCAGACTCTGAAATGTCCTCAGGACCCCTACTTCTTGGTATTCACATCTTTGGGTAATTTCCTCCCTTGAGCTTGGGTTGGCCTAATGACATACTTCTAATCAATAGAATATGGCAAAGTGATGGGGCATCACCTCCATGATTTGGTGTCTTAGCATGTTTGGACTGCTATAACAAAATACCACAGACTAGGTGTCTTATACACAACAGAAGTTTCTGTCTCCCAGTTCTGGAAGCTGGCAGTCCATGGTCAGTGTGCCAGCGTGGCGGGGTGATGGCTGTCTTCAGTGTCACAGACTTTTGTTACATGCTCATATGGTGGAAGGGGGAGTTAAGGGGCTAGGGATCTCTCTGAAGCCTCTCTTAAAGGCACTAATCTCATTCAGGAGGGTTCCACATTTATGACTTAAGCACCTCCCAAAGGCCGTGCCTTCTAATATGGTCACCTTTGAGGGCTAAATTTTCAACCTATTAATTTTGGAAAAACACAAACATTCAGACCATTTTATTTGGCTACGTAAGATAGTGATTTCTATCTTCCTGGCAGACTCTTTCTTGTTGGTTTTAATGAAATAAACTTCCATATTGGAGAGGCCATCTTGGCAAGAAACTAGGCTGCCTTTAGCTAATAGTCAGCAAGGAACACAGGCTCTCAAACAGCCTGCAAGGAACCCAGTCCAGATAACAATCATGTGAGTTTATAAGCAGATATTCCTTCATTTGAGCCTGCAGATGAGGCTTCAGCCTTGGCTGATGCCTTTATTGCAGCTGTGAGAGATCTTCAACAGGGACCTGGTAAGTCATGCCCATGTTTCTGATCCATAGATCTGAACTGTTGTGAAAAAATAAGTATGTGTTGTTTTAAGATGCTAAGTTTATGATTATTTGTTATGCAGCAATACATAACTAATGCACTGTCCCTCACTCAACATTTAAGAATGCACAGTGGAGGGAAGCCTTAATGTAAATTTTATGGGAAAGTCATTTAATGAGTTTTCAAAATTTTCTCTACACATAAGAACATGCACTAAGGAGAACTATCAAAATGTAAGGAACATAGGCATTGTCCTACATACTTTAAGACACACTAGAGCTCACACTAAAGACAATAAATGAGGGTAAGGAGTATGGGGACATTTTCACTAATTGTGTAACTTTACATCTGGTTGTACATGTGAGAAGTCAAATTGTAGATAAACTATATGAGTATAGGGAGTTGAGATTGTAGGAGGAAAAATTCTTTTTCTTATTAACTCCCAAGGTTCTCTGGCATAAGCTCTGCAAATTGGTCTAACAAAAGACACATTGACAAGAGATAAACAAACAAAAATTTATTAGCATATAATTGTGTTTTTGTGTAACTCCAAAGGGTGTTTAGAACTTGAGCTTACATAGCATCTTAGAAAAGCAGCAATAGATTTTTAGAGAATTGACAAGACAAAGGAAAAGGACTTGAGTTTTAGGGGTGGCAGATTATGAGAAGGTAAGTATAAGAGGAAACTTGTGAAAGATAAAGGCTAGCTGGTAAATTTGTTATGCAGATTTCTCTGGTGTTATCTCTGGGCTGATAAGTGTCTAAAGATGTGTCCAGTGATTAACTTCTGTCCTTCCTGGTAGAGAGGGGAGGGATCACACTTTTACAAATTTAATTTTGCTTTTAGGCAAACCAGGGGAGAGCAGAGAGCTTTTCTTGTATCTGCCCCGTCTCCATTGTCTTCAGCTAAAATAATCCTTATGACAAGATGACGTATTTGGGGGTGGTATATTCTGTTATCCTATAAGACCACAAGTCTTTTTCTAACTGTAAGCAGCATGTGAGATCTCCCACTATGGGGAGACCCTATAAATAAATATGAACATTATAGGAAAGTCTTCCATTGTCCCTTGTCCCTAGGACAGATATGAGAATACCTCTGGAGAGACGGCAACATGGGAAAGACTTTATGCACCATATTTTATTATTGTACACAATAAAATACCAGGGGAGAAATCTTATAAAAGAAAATCCTTTTAAATATGGATTACCTTTATCAATAACTCATTCTTTAAAGATGGATTGCTAACTCATTATTTTCAACTTTTTATATTCTGACTTAAACATTAAAGTAAGCATCTCTGTAAAAACATTTTCAGCTGTAACGTATAGGGTTTGATAGTGTTTTGATCATGTTTGGGTCATGCAGAGATTATTTTATTTCTATTAGAAAACCTTTTGGACTTGTAAGTTGAACTTAATTTTTCCACTATCTCATTCTTTAATGTTTTAAATATTCCAGATGATAAAATAAATACATATTCATTATAGAAAGTTTAAACTTTACATTGAAATATAATGTACAATTCACTCATCGTCCCCTATAATTAATATTTTGGATTATTTATTTTCAGTCTTCTTTCTGTGCTGAAAGAGGTTTTAGATGGCAAGTGGGTAGGGAGGAGGTGAATACAGGGAGAGTTCATCGCAAGGGAGAGAAAGTCTTTTATGAGTGCAATAAATTATCCCTTGTAGATGATGGTAGTATGGTAATAGAGGGCAGAGACTGAATATGTACAATGAGACACAGGCTACGTTCCTAAAATACTAAAAAAAGTCAAGGATTTTTAGTTCTGTATCACCTTGTGAAAGCAGTTTTGAATTTTTTACTCATTTTAAGGCCCAGGATGGAAATACCACATCATTTTTCTTTTTGTCATTGTAGTTCCTGCACCAGGACAAACAACTTCCCCTTGCTTAGCCCTGCAGAAGCCACCGTTTGGTCTAGGAAAGTGGAGTCCCAATCCCATGTGTGGCCAATGTCTGCTGCTCTTCCTCCTTAGCCAGTTAAGGGACCCATATTAGATGTACAGTCCTCTCCGTGCTTTATAATTTAAAATAGATTATTTTCTTTCCCAATTATAATAATGACAGAAAAATGCTAGTCTCTTGGCAGTTACTATAGTAACCAGGAGGCAACTCACTTCTTTTAAATGGGAAATGGACACTTAACTCTAAGTTTTTGCTCCATTTTCTGAACCCAAATGCTTCCGTATGCTTTGTAAAGACTATACTTAATGAATAGTATAAACCATAAATTGTGTGTTTTGTGTGTGTCTGTGTGATTTGTGTATGCATACATACACATAAATATTAATGCAAATTCATAAGAGACACCAATCATAAATCGCTTTTTGAACTAAATTACTTTCTGACAAACACATGTGAAATTAATTGAAATGCAAACAGTATCCAAGAGATAGATTTAACACATGGCTTCTTTTTATTATGATGTTTTTGGGGAAACTTACAGGAAACTATTCCTTTTCTTAAAGGACTGAAGTGCTTGATATGTTAGAGTCACGCAAATGCATTTCTTTCAAAGAAAGAGAATGAACTGCCATTAGTGAGGTAACTGCCAGTATTTACATTATTCAAGGCAGCTGGAACCATGGAGAATGTAAGTGGGTAGGAAGGAGTTAAGTATTTTTAATCAGGAACAAAATAAGACATCAAGAGACAACCTGAAATGTAAGATAAATCTGATAGCCAAGTATGTCCAACCTGAACCTATAGATGAACAAGGCTGGTTTCGGTAAAGTAATTTGGTTCTTGGAAAGTACATTTTGCAACAGACAGCTTTATAATGTAGAATGATTGAAAGACTTTGAAATTCCAGGCAAATTCATAAAAATATTCCTGCTCTAAAAAAAAGTATTCCTGTTTAAATCGATCATGGCATTTTAAAGAGTGCTGACTCTATAAATTCTGACTTTTATCAACAGCACTTCAATAATGTTCAGAAAATAAACTTCACAGGAAAACCTCGAGTGTTCAATTAGTGTTAAATGTTTTAGGGCAGAAACTGAGATAATGAAATTATGAGGACAACGGCAGCTTAACGTTTTGTGGCTCACGAGAGATTTATGCATTCCAATATAACCTCAAGCTACGCATATGGCATAATAAAAAAGAATGGATTCCTGACAGGGGAACACAGGGCCTGGAATCTGACTGTTGCTTGTCTTAATACCGGTTCTTTGTCTTAATGGAAAGGCTGAAAATGCTGTCCCTTCCTTCCTCTCAGTGCAAATTCAGGCTTTACTTTCTCTCAAAATCCCCACCATTATTAATAATAATGAAAAAAAAACCACTCACAAAAACATTTGAATGGAATATAGCTTCTTTTGCAACAGTCATTTCCTCTTTAGCACAAATTACATTAGGTTCACAGGGAGTCCTGTGGGAATTGCTGGACTGAAAAAAACACCAAAAAAACCCAACAAACCAGTGAGCAAATGGCTGGCCTCTTCCCAATTCTACACTAAACAAGAGTGAGCGGTCACCCTCACATAAGTTTTCCAAAATTTCAGCAGGAGGTGAAAGCAGGAATCCAATATGATACCAGTCTTTCTGCCAGAGGCATCTGGCTGTCCCCTCACCCTGCTTGCTGGTTCTGGCGCCAACACGTTCTTTTGGGGTGTAGGAGGGTTCCTTCGTGGAGCGCGCCTGTGAATCTTTCAGAATTTCTCTCAAGGCTCATTAGGTTGGAGGACTGCTAGGAAAATTGGACAGCCTCCTGAAACATTTCCATGTCTGACTACCAGGGCACCCCCAGCAGTGTGCAGGGATTAAAGGACTGAATGCAAAGAGGCTGCCAGTGGGCTTGTTCCTAGTGGGCTTCTCAAGCAAGTTAACAAATTCTAAAAAAGATAATTTGGAAATGCTAGATAGCTTTTCTTCTGCCAGCTGAGACTTATTCTTCCAAGGTTAGGCATTGTGGTGATAAGGTAGGGTATAGCCTTGTCACCTTCTTTTAGAAGATCGTCCTTGGATAGAAATTATCTCTCAGTTTCAATGACCTTGTTGACGTTAATATTTTCTTCTGTATAACTGTTACCCTTCAGTGATGTGTATATTTATACATTGACGTGTATACAGTCCATCATCCCAATACCAGCTCTTGCGGGGCAGAGCAGTTAAAATTTACCAGAGATGTGGTCTCTGATGTGTTCTGCATGGAATAGAGGGTAAGGGGCTGTGGAGTCATGGAGTCTTGGATCTGGATCTGGCTCCTTCACCTGATCTTGAGAAGGTTATTAATAACTGCTCTGAGCCTCGACACTCTCTATAAATGCGGGTAAGGCCTGCCTCACAGGACTGCCACGAGAATTTAATAAAGTAGCATAAATAAAATGCATGCACAGTGCCTTGCGTATAGTAAAAGCTCAATAAATGGATCTCATTTTGTAAAATTCAGTTAAAATGGTAATATTCTCTTTAGAACCATTAGCTGGCAATTGCCTTTAGTAACACATGTATCTGCAAAAAGCTCTTTTCTCCCTATAAAATGATGGTGGTGTACCTTTCACCAACACTCCTGGGTTCCTTTTTTTCCCCGCATAATGAGGCACCCAGGATCCCACTTCCAATGTCACACTTTTGGGAAAGATGAGAAGAGGAATGTAATTATAGACCTAAAAAAGGATTTCAAGGGGCCATTCTGCATTCTGTAATAATGACTACCATTTATGGTTTCCTTGCTATAAGCTAGGAAACATAAGTGCATGAAACTCATTTAAGCTTCAGAACAACAAATTGAGGGTTTAGCCCCATTTTACAGATTAAGAACTGAGGTAAAGAAAGATCGCCATGCAGCCGTGAGAAATTTAGGATGAAAACCCAGGTCCATTTGAGAGCAAAACCCAGTCTCTCATTTGTGGTGTAAAACTGCCTTGTAACAGTCTAGGTCGCTGTCCATTCCCCTTGAAATATCTTTAAGGATGAGGCAGACAGCCTCCGTGTTCAGTCACCTGTGTACTCAATTTTTCCTTATATCTACCTGTGATTTTCTTTCCCATATATTAGGTTGGCCAAAAAGTCTGTTTATTTTTTTCCATATGATGGTTCTAGTCATGTTTAGTTGTCTTTAACTTCATTCAAAACAATTTTGTTAGATTGTATGGTGACAGCCTTCATATCTGTGTGCGTTAAAAAATAACTAATCAAAATTGATGAATTTTTGTGTAGCCATTTTAATATTAGAGATGGAAGAAAACACACAACATTTTCGGCATATTATGCTTCATTGTTTCAAGAAAGATGAAAACACAACTGACATGCAAAAAAAGGATTTGCGCAGTGTATGGAGAAGATGTTATAACTGATTGAAGGTATCAAAAGTGGTTTGCGAAGTTTCTTGGTACTACTGACATTTTGGCCAAATCTTTGCTGTGGGGTTTTTGGGAAGGTGAGAAGAGGACCATGTACTGGAAGATGTTTAGCAGCACCTCTGGTCTCTACCCACTAGAGGCCAATAATGGGAGAGAGCCAACATACTCAAAATATGCCAATCAATATACAGTTATTGGTGAAAATGAAAAATGTGTCTTTTATTTTATGGGAAAAAAATTAATGGACTTTTTGACCAACCCAATAGTTCATTTGTTTTGATTGGTAGTCTACTGAGACTGAAATCGAGAATACTTAATGTGCTTTTAAACATAGCATCCATTTTTAATTATATGAAGTTTAAGTCACCCATTAGTTAGTTTTCTTTTCTACCAGTGAACTCCCTAATATTTTATTTGTATTTGGGGAATGCAGGGGAATAGGAAAGTGAGACCTGGAAGGAAAGGAGGTCAAACAATGGTACACTGTCAATTAAAGTCCCACAGGATGATTTTGGCTTAATCTAGCTGGAGGTCTGGGGTCAGTGTAGCGCATACCTGAGGTGTCCTGTCAGGGATGAGCCAGCAGGGTATTTACTCCTCCTGACCTGTCAGTCATTGGTGAAGGGCTGCCCCTATGGAAGCATAAATTTCCAAGTACTTTATGGTGTCCCTGTGAACAAAACAGACTTCTTCAGCCTAAGGGCTGCCCTTAGACAAAGAGACTCAGGTGCTGGCCGCTGGGAGCTGGTGTGCTTAAAAATGGAAAGAGACCTGAGGGATTATGGGCAGAGGACAGAAGCTGCCATGCTGACTAATGCTGAGGAAAGCAAAAGGATCTCCCTGGTGAGCATTTCACATTCTGTTAATGCTTCCCAGGGCCTCATTTGCTTTTTCTCCTCTCAAGCAAGGAGAGAGAATCCTTCCTTTATTTGAGAAGCAGTAGAATAAGGTTGAAATACTATAGGTTTGTGGCAGAGTAGTTGGGTCATAATCTGGCACCTCCTAGCTATGTGATCTTGGGCACATTGTTTAATCTCCTTCAGCCTCAGTTTCTTCCTCTGTTAATCAATGACATAGCAGGTACCACACAGGGGCGTTCTGAGGATCGGTGGAGATAATGAATGTAAGGTGCCTGGCAATAGCAAGTATGCAGTATAGAAAACTGTAGGTGTCATATTACTTCTCTTCCCTTCTCCTCCCAATACTTACATTAAGGGAAGCAAATAAGATGCTTCCTTGAAATCATCACCAACACTACAAAATGAGGGAACACCATTATTAAGAGTCAAATTTTGAGTGTCCATGTCAGAAATACATAGAAGCAAAACTACTGGACATATCAGTGTAACTTAAAAAATAGATTTTTTTTTTTCCTTTAAACTGTCAAGGAAAGTTTGTCAAGGTAGATCATTGAGCTGAGGGGCTAAAGCGTTTCCAAAAAAATCACTTCTATTTCCTCAGTGCTACAGAATGCTTACATTTGCGAGAGGGCAAGTTCTACAACTCGGGACTGCAGACATATAAAGATTCCTGTCATTAGCTAGGTAGCTGCACACTGGGCCATGCCAGGGCCTCCAATCATGGAGGTCTGCGCGCATCGTCCTCCAACCAGGAGCTGACTTTTCTTTTCCTTGATAGAGCACATTGTCAAGGCTGCTCACAAAGTTTTTTCTTATTTGAGAGTAACAGCATGGCCCTGTAATTGTTAGTAGCCTTATCCGTTAGCACCGTGCAGAGAAAGCACAAATGCAAGTGTTACCTTGCAAGTACTTGCCAGGCTTAAATGCAGTAGCCGTTTTCAGTGGCTGTTACCCACTGGATCAAATCTTGACCAGAGGATCTATGGACCTAGTTTTGATATAATCTAAAATGTATCCTGTAGCCAAACTTACTCCTTCTGGAAGAGATAAGAGGGATTTGCAAATAATACCTCTGCTTGGTCAAACCCAAGATATCGGGGTTAGAACATGTTATGTGTTGTCCATGCTTTTTGTACAAGATAAAATCATGATCCTACACTGTATTAGAACATATACCTTACAGACATACCACACACGAACCCACACACATTTCTCCTTTATATGTTGGCCTGGGAATTTATCAGCATGTGTATAAATGAAGCTTGTAAAGCAATCTTGGTTCTATTATTTCCTCCAACTACAGGGTAATCAGAATAGCCCCATGCTCTCTTTCACAAGTTGCCAAAATTATGTTCACTTATGGCTCTCTGGGGGGGGGGGCCTCAGAATCTTCCTCCTCATGCACATGTGTCTCTCACTGATGCTAATGAAAGTTATGTGTGTGTGTTATGAGGAGAAAAAAACCCCTTTGGATGGTCTCTCCCACATGCAGATTGAAAGGCTGGACTGAAAAGCAAAATATCGCTTTACTGTTTATTTTTATCACACCAGTTTTTATTAACCAGATCTCATATGATGTGGTGCAGGCATCTCACCAGCATGATTGTGCTGATAGAGAACATGTGTAGCTAATCTCCGTATGCTCTGATCTACAGGCTGCGCTTGGGAAAGCTGGTGTGCGGGTAAGGATTCCCAGCGTTCCACGTCCACAGTGGATGGGGAATTGTAAAAATCAGTTTTAGATTATTTGGCCTACACTGGGATTTGCTCTATAACTGATGAGGATTGTAGAGGCTTTTGGCTGGAAAACTGCAAAGGTCTCTATATATCCTCAAAAAGCCTTTTGTACTTCCATATCCTGAGGAGAACAGTTTCCAAAAGAAAACTATAAAACACATTAATTAACCTTTTTCTCTGATTGAGTACAGAAAAATTTCTTTTTGCTCTCATCCCAAAAAGCTGAAGTGGCTCTTAAACAAGCCAGACTTTTATGTAGTAGAAAATTTGATTCTCAACATGATCTCCAGGGTATAGATTATTAGATCATTCAACCAATTAAAGAAAAATCAATAACTTTTGATCCACCTGTAAGGTCCCTAAACACTTATAATTCTACATTATTCAAGCTTCTAAAAATACTTTGTATATTGCATTTTGAAGAAGACCCTTAAACACCTACAGATAATATGGAAAGAGATCCTTTTATAGTCAGGTGGGAGTTATTTGTTTTTCCATTTCAATATATGATTAAATATGATTAAAGGTATTGTGTTGTAATAAGGTAACCTCGGAAAGTTGCCCTGGGGGAAACCATGGCTGATAGGTTCATTAAAGTTGGGAAATGGATGCAGCTGCTAAGCTGAATTCAATGAGTAGAAAATGGAAACAGTAGGCAGGTGCAGGTCTCCCTGGCAAGCTTTGCGGTTGTAGCTGAGCTGGGAGCTATTGGTATAGCAGCTTTGTAGGAAAACTAGGAGAACAGCAGAGTCAAATGCCTAGAGAAGAATCTCTGCAAGGGACTGAAGCAATCAACAGTCTAAGTCAAGCTTAAGAATCAGTGCTTCCCAGGTCCCAAAGAGGATAGAGGCCGTGGATGAGATGGGCATATACTGATAGTGTAGAATGCACTCATCTAGTGCTTGCTCTGTGCCAGGTACCTTGTCTAGGTGTTTTACATCAGCATGTTCAAGTCTTAAAATAACTCTTAGGGGTAGGTATGATTAGTTATTACCTCCTTTTCCCAGCTGAGAAAACTGAGACTTGGAAAAGATGAAAAGAACTTGGCCAATACCACATAGCTGTTAACTGGCATTCACCTGGAATTCAAATTCAGGCAGGTTGATTTCAGGACAAATTTTTTTCACTACTCTGCTGTAGGACTTCATTGATTCAAAGCATTAAACTAGCAGTATTATTTGATAATGTAGAAGCCCAAGGACTAAATTCCACATGGGAGCATAGCACAATAAAGCAGGGACAAGATACTTTTGTGCACCTTGGAGTCATCTGTCCTGTACATAGATGTGTTCAAAGAGAGGCAGCTGTGATGTACTTAGAGGCACATGAGACTTGCGGAAGGTCAGGGTTGTTTGTTCTTCAGCTTCCCTAGCAGAGTGCCTGGCATTGGGTGTTCTCATTTAGGCACTTCATATATAATTTTGCAAAGCTGACGTTATGGTTCCTGTAGCTAGGAAGTGATAGAGTCAGACATGAAGAGATCTTATAACTCTTATTAGAGGACATTAGAAAACAGAGAGGGATGGGAGATTTTGAGAACCAGAACAAGTATCCAGGGTAAAGAAAGAGGCAGTATGGAGTCCACATGTGATTCCCAGGAAGGAAGTCATTCTTTTCTTTGCCAGCAAGGGATTAAGGCAAAACCAAGAAGGGGATCAGCAGATTCAAATTACAGGTCTTTACAAATTCTAAATCCTTCAGGTGCTCTTCTTTTCTCAGGCTCCACTCACTCACTAGGTGGTTTTATCTTGTTTCCTGGCTTTAATGCTATCTGTATAGCAAAGTCTACAGGGGTTGTATCTCTAGCCTTGACCTCTCCCTTGCCTGTGTGATGTCAATTTACATAAAATGTATAATATACAATGCCTAACGGAAACAGACTCCTAGACACAAAAAACAGACTGATTGTTGACAGAGGAGGGGAGGGTGGGGGCCGGGTAAGAAAAGGGGAAGGGATTAAGAAGTACAAATTGGTAGTTACAGAATAGTCATGGGGATGTAAAGTACAGCATAGGGAATACAGTCAGTAATATTGTATGGGGCCAGGTGGGTACTTAAAATATTGGGGAACCACTCTGTAAATTACATGATTGTCTAACCACTATGCAATATATCTGAAACTAATACAAAATGATATTGAATGAAAACTGTAACTGAGAAACATATTTCCCACATCCAAAACTGAAGTCTTGATTCCAGCATCACCAGTCCAAACCTGCGACTCCCTAGATCATCCCAATTTCAGTAAATGGCTCAATGAGCTCCCAATTGCTCATGCAGTTGGGAATATCATTAATTATTCTCTTTCTCACCTCACTCCCCCATTCAATCTCTCAGTAAGTCCAGTGAGACCTATCTCCACAATACAGATGCTCCTCCTCTTAAAATGGGGAGATGTTAATAAACCATCATAAATTGAAAATTTTGTAAATTGAAAAGGCATTTAATCCACCTAACTTACTGAACATCATAGCTTAGCCTAGTCAACTTTCAGCATGAGTGCTCAGACTTAAAATTGTGTAAAATCATCTATTATGTGCATACACTGGAGAGTACCTGTTGTTTACCCTCTTGACCGTGTGTCTGACTGGGAGCTGCAGCTCAGTGCTGCTGACCAGCATCATGAGAGAGTATCATATACCACTAGCCTGGGAAAAGGTCAAAATTCAGACTATGGCTTCTACTGAATGCATATTGCTTTGGCACCATCATAAAGTTGAAAAATCACTAAATCGCACCATAGTAAGTTGGGGACTCTTTGTGCTATATATTGGTGATTCCTAATCTCCTGTGCACATTAGAAGTACCTGGGGGATATAAAATGTTGATACCTGTGTTCTACCTACCTTTGGTGATTGTGATCTAATTGGTCTGGGGTGTGGCCTGGGCTTTGGAAATCTAAAAGATCCCCACACCAGGTGACTGTTACATTCAGACAAGTTTGGGGACCTTTGCCATAATATCTCGAATCCCATATAGCACATCTCTTCATTTCCACTGCCTGGATGATTGCAGTAACTCCTAACTACTCACTCCATTTTTCACTATTTTCCTCTATCATCTTCTTTATACACAGTAGCTAAAGTGATCTTTTAAAAATGTAGGTCATATCAAGTCAACTCCCTGTTTAAAACACCCCAGTGGCTTTTCACTGAAGTTAGAGTGAAATCCTAACCCTTGATTGAGCCTTCCAGAGCCTACAGAATCCAGTTCCTTTGTTCCCCTCTGACTGCACCTCCTTCCACCTTCTTTTGTTCATGCTGTGCTATAGCTGCCCTCGCCTTCTTTTTGGGTTCTCTAACATGCAGAGCTTATTCCCCTTTCTGAGGTTTTGCATTTGTTCTTCCTTCTCCCTGAAGCTTCTTTTCCCAAATTTTTGCAGTGCTGGCTTCCTTGTCATTCAGTTCCCGTATTTAACGTTCCCCTGGGAAGACATATAAAATAGTGTCTTCCACTCCAATCATTCTCTCTCATATTTTCATATCTTTATTTTCTTTATAGACCCAAGTCATTATATTGTCTTACTTTGTGTGTACATGTGCACACACACACATAGTTCTCCCCCTGCTAGGTCAGAAGCTTGATGAAAGTATAACCCTTGTTTCTTCTGTTCACTCTCGTAATGTCAGTATTTAGAACAGCCTCTGGACTGTGTGAGTATTTATTTAGTATATGTTGACTGTCTGACTATCTGAATGACCAAGTACATTATCCATAAAATAGGGGTATTAGCAAAAGATGGTTTTTGTCCAGGAACTTGTATCATTCAAGATCTGGTTATAGGACTTGGTACTTGTATTCACCAGTAAAACGGCAAGTTAAGACATAGAACTGAAATTTTATTTTTATATTTCTTTTTCATTTACTTCTTTTAGAAAATATCTTTAAATCCTTCATGGACCTCATGTGTAAAAATGGGTAGAAAACACAGTACTAGAAAGTAGTAGGATGTATTAACCAGCATAATGTAGTTTAGGTTGATGTAAGAAACAACAGCAAAATGTTTCAGTGCTTTAACACAACAGAAAGGCTTATTTCTTACTCATGGGAAGTCTGCTGTGGGTCTGGGCAACTCTCCAGGAAGCTGTCCACTTTCAGGTGAGGGCTCAGCATTCCATACTGCTTAGCTCTCAAGACAACATGGTCACAAAGGAGAAGACAATTACACACCAGTTCTTATGTTCTTTTGTTCACATTCACTAGCCAAAACAAGTCACATGATATTCCCAGAGAAACAGAACTATAAATCTTGGCGAGTAGATATGTCTACCACAGCAGGCAATGGTCAAGGTGAGGCAAAGAAAGAAAGAACTAGGAAACATTTTTTTAATGTGTGAGTCTGGTGAAGGCCTAGAGTCTTTACTTCTCATCAACATTAGGAATATAGTCATGAAACTAGGTTGCCAAACCCAGATGAACATAAAAGATCCAAGAAGCTCTAGCAGAAATCATTTGATTTGAGAGATTGTCCCACACATTTCTCAATTATTTCTCTTACTCTTTAGCACTAAGTATTAAGAAATATTAAGATACTAAGCATCGAGGCAATAAGATCTTCAAATGCTCTGTCCTTAGGAGACCCAGTAAGTCAGCCTTTTGTGATGGGAAGATATTCGAAGCCTCCTTACTTAGAAATCCATTTTGTACTCATTGGGTTATTGTCCCAGCCTTTCCACACAGGGTTTATTATGCACAGCAGAAAAACAAACCAAATGGGCTCTTATTAGACGTCTCAACAAAGTCCCAGACCTTTGTGGCCTGAAAATTGAATTATTACAATGTTTGTTATCACGGTTTCCCTTGATCCATTGGTTGTCATTCAGGGTGCAGTTTAACAATCTCCCAATTGGCGTTTCATATAGAGGTTGTTACATCTGTGTTTGAAGGCTGCACTTACTGTCATCTTGCTCCAGGTTCAATTCGACTCAGTAACTTTGATCTTTCCATTCACTCAAACAGTTGTATAGGCTACTTTCTTCCTAGGGTTCTACTTAAATGTTGAAGTAAACAAAAGGCCTTTTGCTAGCAAATGTTAACCTAGGAACTCTAAATGTACTTTAATTCAAATGGATAGCTTTGGAATCATGGTTTTCAAAAAGAAGCCCACATTTTCTGACCAATTCTTGTGGCTCAGTACAAATTTCTCTGTTTTCTTTGCTGGCATAATGACAATATCAGAATTTTTTTTCACTTGGAAACTTACCTTAAAGATATAGGAAAGAAGAAAAAAAGAGTGGTGATGATGGCTTCAAGATTATAAACCACCCTTTGGTAGCATTAGCATTTGTGGTCACAGGAATTAATGCAGCCATTTGGTCAATGCTCTCATGAGAGGGAGCATTGTTTCCAGTGTCCAACTCTGCTCCAGGAACATGTCCCTCATCTGGCAAGATGTGCTCCACTGAGTCACCCAATATTTGTAACTATAACAGGCTAGAATGAACCATGAAGTTGAGAATATTCTGTTACACTTCAATATCTACCTAGATGTTTCACAGACACGTCAAATACTGCAGGATGCTTCTCCTCAGGCACATCCTATAAATTCCTATTTCCTATTGCAGTGAGTTGTGTTTCATTCATCCCAGTACCCCTGTGTCTAACACATTGTTTCGTACATGTTTATAAAATGAATTCAGATTTCAATGATATAAAAATTCCTTGATATGCATAAGTATTTATTCTGGGAATATTAATAGTGTTATTGTCATGTGCAGAATGGTAGAGCAAGGTGGTCTAAAGTTACTTTCCTTGATTTTTTTCTCAGTAGCCTCCTAACTCTTAAGTTTTACATGCAAAGGTTTGAGTGTGTCTATAAATGCATAGTATGCATGTATTGCTGTATTTTCTTTATAGCTGCCTACTCATGAGACCAACTGTATTTCTTTATAGAATAAATAAAATTCTCATACTTGTGTGATATCAAACATAGTAAGTATAAGCACCTTGTACATTTCTTCCTGCTATATGATATACTTTGAAATATTTTTTAAAAATATAGATGTATACATACACAAAAACTAGGCTTTATAGAGTATACATTTATGCATATAAATGTATATATAAATGCATATAAATGTATACTCTATAAAGTTTTTGCATATATATTTACATATTTTAATGTACCTTATTTTAGAAACATTATATGGATAAGGTATGTGTGTGTATTATAATGTTCAATTAAAAATGAACAGATGAAAAAAATCAAAGCAATAGAAAATAAGGGTAGTTAAGAAAAAATAAATGGAAGCTAAGATATAAAAATATTAGTCACAAGATGCTATTTAATTGCTTCAAGCTCTCTAATAAGCAATGTAGAAGCTGGAACTCAATGTATGTATTCTTTGTAAGATGAAACTAGGTGCTTGGGTGTAACCAAACTATTCCTGGTACTGAAGCCCAAAAGAAATTTGTCACATAGGTCCTCATAGATATGACACTATGTAATTAATTTGATAACATCTTTAACAACATCCTTATAGAAAATTCAATGAGCTTCATAGGACTGCTTCTGATAATGTCCCTCAGTATAGGCTGATGACATTGAAGTCAATGTAAAAGCAGTTCTACAGAGGACTAATTTGATGAGGTCCAGGGACACAGCACTCTGCCATCTAGCTTATCTCAAGATAGATTTTTAAAAGGTCAGAGTCATGGGTAGACATCAGAACACCCCCATAAATTATTTCTTCAATTAGGCTTTGGCTAACTATGGGTGACACTGAGTTCAAGGTAATGCTGTTATTGATAGGGAGATGCCCTAGGAGCCGTGGACTCCTGAGGTCTCAGGAAATGTCATAAAGATAGAGTCTAATCAGATTCCGAGATTCTAGGAAACCTACTGGCTATTGGATGACCTTCAGCATGAAGTAAAAGCCATGACTCAACAATACCTCTAAATTGCTTATATAAAAATAAAAAAATTCCAAACAGTATCCACTGAAAAACTTTTAAACTTTTTTTATCATTTAGCAACACACATAAGTCTTAAATATACTGCTGAAAATTAAAGGAGATTAATGAAAAAGTAAAGATCTAAATAAAAACTTGCTTTTAAGTAAGTGGTACCATTTTACTAATTCTGAGATCAAAATTGCTTAACAAAAGATGCATTCAGAATCTGTGGATTCAGAATAGAACCCCAAAGATGCATAAGCTATTAATCTAATTTCTGAAGCAATGACCCAGAAAAAAATATATTCCACTATTTTTAGTAAATGCGTAGCATTTAGAATACACTTCCAGAGCAGTTTACATGCATAAGTAATAGAGAAAAGAGTCCTGGGGTGTGTACCAGCGATGTTCAGATGGCTACATAAAGAATTCAGCAACTATGGCTTGTCCATTTTGTAAGTGGCTGACAGGGGAAGCAGAAAGAGCAGATCGATAGGGTCCCTGACAGTGGGGAGAAGGATGGTGTCATTTATATCGGCCTTGCTGAATCTACACAAAGCTCTTCCTCAGTACTTAGGGTTTAACTATCTGTCAGATGGCACCACAGCAGGCTAATGTGGTGGCATGTTCTGAAGGCATTAATTTGTTTTTCCCCCCCTGCTAAATAGTGGAAAAAAGTGAATTTTAGTAATTAATAGGCACTTACCCTTCTTTCGTCATATTGTCAGCTTCAGTTGGTTTCTGTCTTGCCATTAACATGTCTAATGCATATGTCAAGTGGAAGCCTGACATGCTAGTGACAAACAGAATATTATGTGAAGGCAGCAATGTGTTAAAACAATTGAGCGAACAAGCACTAAAGTTTGCTGCTCAGGCCATATGTTGCAGTGTTTAATTTCCCGTAGTGGAGAAACATGGTTGTCAGAGAAAAAGATGATGAATACATTTACTTTGGGCAACTTATTACAATGAAGAATGACTTTCCAGAGGAAGGGAACAGCAGAATTAGGCTTGCATGGAGAGCATATGGGAGGCATTCAGACATAGGCAAGGAGAGCAGGACCGTGTGCTTTCAAATGAAAGACATTTAATCAATGCATGTGGCTGGTGTTGACATATGGAAGTGAGAAATGGGTTTTGATTTGGAAGACAGGAAGAAGGTTAACAGTAGTACAGGTGGTTACAGAATGATTGATACTTTAAGTAACTAACAGAGAAAGAATATGTAACTCTTTCAGTTGGGCAACAGACTCCAGAAAACAATGTGATTTAGACAAACACAGAACATGAAATGATCCAGGGCAGGTTACCTGGCTACACGAAGAGATGACAGAGAGAACAAGCTGATGATCGAGCGATAGTCAAAGGGATGCACTGGGGAAGGAGCAGACAGCAGAAGCCAGGGCTTTAATGGGGCAAATCAGAAGTGGCTCAGGCAAGGGGTGAACACTGTCCACCCAGGGGGAAATGAAGACTAACAACCTTCCTGGGCTTAAGTTGGTACAACTTTGATTTGCTCACCTACACCTGTCTTAGAGCATCAGATTTCTACTTAAAGCTGGAGAAAGCTGTCATCAGTGGTTATCGTTGTCTTGCTGTGGAGGCATGAAATGCAAACTAAATAATATTGTTGTGTATTCTGTCCCCCACAACAAGGATTACTAGATAGGCTTGTGTTGTCATTTTCTTTTTTTGGTTCCAGAATTTTATAGGAGAGTCTTAAATTACCTTTATCTAAGTGGTATTTAATCCTATCCTTCCAGGAGTGAAAGGTTAGCTCATGAACTCAGTGAAGCAACATATGATTTATATTTAATTTCTGTTTTCTCCACTTGTTTTTTGTTACTTGGTTAGGGAAATGGCCTTGAAAAAATGACGTTTCAGGAGAGGTGATCTTGATCACTGATGATTATTACAAAGCATATGTAATGACCAGATCCTCCTCAAACTGCTGTGAATACCTACACCCAGAACCCAGAAATATTGTGTTCACAGAGACATATAAATCAGTGCCTCATAATGGTTCATTTAAACTGTTATTAGAGTAATGGGTTTAACAGTCAAAGCCAGTGCATTATTCTTTTCAAAACTGAAAGCACTTGCTAGACCCTTGAAGTGCTGATCTAGCTAACAAAACTGTTGTTTCCTAAAAACTTACACTTCTCATGGTTCAAAGGAGTTAGAAGTCTTCCTTAAGATGTTTCAAGAATGAAACATTAAAATAAATGCTGAACATAGCTGCTGCTTTAACACTAGTCTCAAACCAGTCGCAGAGGGTGTGAGAGGTGAGGAGGAACAGTTAGGGACTATTGGAAAATGGAAGATGGGGGTTTTGAAACATTGGTAGTTACCTGTAAGCCAGATTGTGGCCCACCTGATTTTATACTTTGCCTGTTTATGCTCTCTAGTCCTTACATTTTTCTGAAGATTAAGCTTTAGCCAAGGAGAGCAGATGGTATTGATTAACTTCTGAAAGTGAGCCTAAATTGATCTAACATAAATTACCCTTGAAACCAAAGAGTAAGAATGAGTGATTAGGGAAGTGGCCAGAAATGAAGATAATTAAATTTAACTACCCATTCTCTTGCAGAGAATTCCTTACAGTAGTGAACAAATAGTGCCTCAGTTACTTCTCTTAGAGAATAAAGAAAACAATTCCCTTCTCATCAAGTGCTGTGAGGCTCAATTACTGACTGAAATCTACTTGGAAATCTTCACACAAGAGGTGCTATGGCTGTGAAATGAAATGTTAGCATCCCCTATCATGGAGGTCTCACTCGCTCTCTTGCTTTTTAAGTGTCTACCACTTCTGCTTTCAACAAGCATGCCTTTTGCCTTGCTGCCCTGGGTCCCTTGCCTAATTCTCTAATGTCTAACTAAAACTTGCACTTACAGATAAAGTGGCAATGGACATGGAGCTGCCATTACATCCCTTAAAAATGAACTAAATCATATTCTTATCTGAACATATGTGGCACTCTTGGGAGTTTGATCAGTGGGACAGAAAGGCACAGACCAAAACAATAACCATTATAGTCATTAGGACCTGTATGATTTAAAAATAGACAATATGAGCTTCATAAAGGGCGTGGGTGGATCATTATTTTTTGTTAAATGTTCCAGGGTTCTCTGCACATATGATTTGAGGAAGGAAAAATATGAAAGGCAGTCTTGTCCTTGCAGGCTCTGAGGGCGATGGGCTAGCCAGGGACAGGTGAACTGACAAATTGCCAGAGAAGAATGAATGACCAATATGCCAGATCTAATTTTTTTTTTCTGTTTTCATAAAATCTAAAAATGTGGATATTTATGTGAACTCTCCAAAATTTTTAATGTTGCTGAGAATTAAAAAATAACTTTGTGTGTCAAACAAAATATATATGCTGGCCACATATGAGCAGATCACTAGCTTGCTTACCTTTGATGGAAAAATGCTCCATGCCACAATAATGTACTTTGCAGAAAAATGCTCAGACCTGCTTTGGCTCTCTTACGTTTTAGAGTAAAATACCTCTTTTACTGATTGTAGCTGAAATTCTCTCCGTATGCAGAACTGTCTTTAATCCAATTTAAAGACAACAATTCCTAAAGACCAACCATGTGCCAGGCAGTGTCAGGCATACAGAATGTGAGTGACACAGTTCCTATTCTCAAACAGCTCACAGGACAGGAGACAAGATCAGACAAATTCACTAATGCCCGCAACATAAGGAAGACTGAAACAAGTGCCAAAACAGCAGCACAAACCAAGTGCCACGGGACTCTGAAGAGGGAGGGAGCATGTGTGCTTATGGGTTCCAGGGAAGAGGCTTCAGGGAATGCATGGCCTGCAATGAGCCATGTGGGGAGATGAGGTTTTGACAGATGGAGATACTGGAGGAGGGCATTTCTGACAACAGCTTGAGTGAGGCCAGGGATGTGGGAGAGACTGGGGCATAGTTAAGGAAGCATGCACAGCCAAGTTTGGCTGGAGCGTAAGATAAGTGGGGGGTGGGATTTGTGAAGACGGGCTGAGCAATGCAGTGCGCTGGCTCCATGTTGTGGGGAAACGTGAATGCTTGGGTTGGGTATGTGCACCTGCAGTGTAGGTAATGAGGGGCAAATGAAGAAAGTTGAACAGGATAGACTTGTAGCTTGTCAGTTTCTGCTCATGTGAGCCTGTTTGCTGAGAGATAGTGAAGAAATTCTATTCACTGGCATAACTGCAGTCAGGTCTTGAGCTAATAATAAGTGCTCTGGTATACTGTGTGTCAGGAGTCCATTCCCACCGGTGAGTGAGGTCTGAAGTTAGGTTTAGTCTTCTAAGACTGGCGTCCATGATGTTCTTTGGAAGACATACATTTTCTCCCAGACATAGACTGGGGTGTTCAGTTCATGAGATGTTATTTTCTCCTATGTCCCTGATGTGTTCTCAAGGACTACAGTTTAGCCTTGAACCCTAATGAGCCTCCCTAGAGTTTCAACCAAAGCTCCTTATGGCTTACTGGCTTTTTCTAAATGATAGAATGTAGGAGAAAGGCATTGTACTCTGTCTTATCTCAGCAACTACCTGGAAACTATCTCCAATCTGTGTGGACTCTTCCTCACAAATCAAGAAGCTTTCATCATTTGATCAGAATACGTAAAACTCAGAGAGTCCCACTACTGTGACCTCTCCACTCTTGGAGGCTATGATTTGAGTACTTGGCTACCCTCTTTGGGGCTATATACCTTGCATTCATATCTTATCCCTCTCTTGCCAGATTAAAATTTTAAATTAATTTAAATAAAACCAAACTAAAAATACGATTCTTCAGTTGTTCTAGTCACATTTGGAGTTCTCAATAGCCACAAGTGGTTACTGGCTACCATATCAGATAGCAAAACTAGAGAATATTTCAATCATCATAGAAAGTTCTATTGGGTAGATGCGAAAGTACTGTTCTCTGTCATTAACCAAATGGACTCAGTCCTGAAAGATGCTGATGTGATCACTGATATACACTCATTCATGCACAGGCACTGAGCTGATAGAGCTTTACTCTCAGCTCTCATCTGGTTTGAAAAGGAGTAGAAAAATATAGGAAGATGGAAATGCTACTTAAGGCACTGGTATTAACACCCAGGAACAGATATTTGCCTTTAAAAATTAATCATAATGGAATGTAAACTAATAAAACTAAGAAGAAAAAAACAGAAAGGAAAGGAATGTAGTGATATACTGTATAATTTTAAAGCATAAATAAAAAAGTCATCAACATAAATCACAGGAAATTATTACAACCCTGGATAAGTATTAATATAAGCAAGGGCCATATTTGGAACAGTGATTCAAATTATATTGTATTATACACAATAAAATATATTGTGAAACTCTACAAAGAGGTGTCACTGAGAGAAACCAAAAATGTCTCCAGCTTGTATGTGTCTTGTGAACTCTGTATCCAGGGAGATTTAATGTACTTACACTTAAGATGATGTTGTAATGAAGTGAAATTTCTTGATGTGGGTCCTAGAGCCCTTTCATGATGATTAGAAACTCTGAACCAGAATGTAGATTTCTGTGAAGCAAAGATCTAATGGGTCCCATCTTCCATGCATCTGAGAAGCCTAGTATGGCACCTGTCACATTAAGCAAATTGTAAATAAATATTTGTTGAACAGATGAAGAAAAAAAAATAAATAAGTGAATAGAGTCTCTGGGCAGCTCCATGTTAATCTGGACATCTTAACTTTTATGCTACAATAGAGACTTTTTGCCCTGACTGGTGTGGCTCAGTTGGCTGGAACATCATCCTGTTTCTGAAGGGTTGCGGGTTTGATTCCCAGTCAGGGCACATACCTAGTTGCGTGTTTCATCCCCAGTCCACGTGTATATGATCCCTTGTCAGGGCTTATGGGAAACAATAGGTTGATGCTTCTTTCTCGCATCAATGTTTCTCTCTCTCCTTTTCCCTTCATCTCTCTCTAGAAGCAATGAAAAAGAAATGCCCTCCAGTAAAAATTAAAAAAAAAAAAAGATAGAGACTTGTTAGCATCCACAGAGACAAAAAGAAAACTCAATTTTTTTCCTTTGATTTTAAAATATAATTTTTGAAAACATCATAATTTGCATGGTTCTAAAAAATACAAAGAAAAACAGTGAGAAATCTTGCTCCTCTTGTACCCCACCTCCTCAGTTCCTATGCCCACCTGTTACTGGTAAGTACTAAATTTAGTTTCTTATAAATTTTTCCAGTTTCTTTATTTGTATAATAACAGATAAATTCAGATTCTTATAATTTTTTTTTTACATATAAAAGATAGCTTACCTTACACACTATTTTGCATTTTGGTTTCCTTCATTCAGTAAAGTCTCAAGGATGTTTCAATATTACTATATATAGAATCTGCTTACTCTAATTTTTAAAGTTTCATAGTATTCTATTTTATTAATGTATCATGATTTATTTAACCAGTTTATTTAAGCAATTCACTGAATTTAACAATTTTGGCTATTTCAACTTTTTGGTCTTACAAACAATCCTGTAATGAAAATCTTAAACATATGTCCTTTCACTCATTTGCAAGTGCATTAATAATATAAATTTCCAGAAGTGAAATTGCTGGGGCAAAAGATATATACATTTGTAATTTTGATGAATTTGGCTAAATTGCTCTCCATATGGGGTTATGCTAACATATACCCCTACAGCCTCACCAATGAAATGTGTTATCAAACTTTTGGATTTTTGCCAACCTGAAAGGAGAAAAATAGTATCTCAATATAGTTCTAATTTGCATATCTTTTATTATGGGTGAAGTTGAGCATATTTCCAAATGTTTAAGAACTATTTGTATTTCATTTTCTGTGAACTATGTTTATGCCTTTTACCCAGTTTTTCCTTTCAGCTTGTTGGACTTCCATTTCTGTATTTGTAGGACGTTTTATCTATTGGAGAAATGAGCATTTTGTTTATACATGAGTTGCAAATATTCTTTTCATAGTTTGTGGGTTTTTCTATCTTTTGATTTTGCATATGGTTGTGTGTGTGTGTGTGTGTGTTACTTGTCATGTAGACATTTTTATTTTTATGTATTCAGATTTACCAATATTTTCTTTTACAGCTTTTGGATTTTGAATCACTAAAAATCTTTCCATTCCCAAAAGATTAAAATTCCATAATCTAAAGATCAAAATTCTTTTGGGTTCTTTTAGTAATTTTATGCCTTTATTTTTAATATCTAAATCTCTGACTCATTTGAAATTTATCATTTTGTAGAGTTGGAGGTAAAATTTATTTTTTCAGATGCCTACTCTTTTATCTTAACATCATGTATTAAATAGCCCATCTTCCCCCCACTGGTTTGAAGGGCCACTTTTAACATATACCAAATTCAGGAATGCAAATAGTTGAGTTGAGTGGAAATTAAAGAACACATTACTTAAGCATCTTATTTGTCCATTGTGAAATCTGTTGAGTTTGCCTTATGGAACAGGGAAGAACTTCTGGGTCTTCTAGCCTTGTCACAAGTCCCCTATAGGCCCTCTTATGGCTCCAGGAACAATGGTCAAAAAAGGCAGAGTTTTGCTCTTGTGGCATATGAGCCTTTAGGGTTTAAATTTTCTGTAGTCAATGCTACTGGGTCCCAGGTTATGGCAGGAATATAGGACACATCTTCTTAAAGTGATAACAGGGATTGGCATTTCAGATGAGTAGAGAGAGGAAGTTCTCTTTGGTGAACTTCAAGAAAATCGCTTCACCTGAGTTTTCACATTTACCTGCAAAAGGAAGGAGCTAAAGTAGGTACACTCCAAGGTCCCTTTAAGCACTGGCATGCCATGAATGGCAAGCAGCAACAATATGATGAGAGCATTTCAGCTTCATGACAAGAGGGCTGGATCATATTCCACACTCGGTCACTGGCTCCACCACATAAATTGTGCCCTCCCGTGAGGTCAGTTCCAGAGCTCTGTGTGTAAATCTGATGCTGAAACTGACCACTTGTGAAATGGCTAGAGAATAGGGGCATAGACATAGACAGATTTATGATGTAGTAAGAGATTTGCAAGACTATGAAGGAACGAGAGAAGGCATGTGTGCTCTCCCTCACTGTAATTTCTAAACCTGTAATAATTCATCTACCTGCAAACTTTTGAACCTGTCCTATTGCCCTCCTAGGGCTTATAGACTTTGACATTTTCAAATATAGTATGAGCTCTTCTAATGTGAAAGTAAAGACTCTTTCTCACTGCAAGGGCAAATTTCAAGATGACATGATCAAAGATGGCAGAAGGACCAAATGTAGGGAGTAGTTATTTACATTGTCTTGGTTAAAGAGCCCCACGGGTACCATATCAAAGGCTCTGTTTGTGACATTCAAAAAACCCCAGCCAACTAGCAGCAGGAGGTATTTGATAAGCTGGCAAACATTCGTTTTCCATGTAGATCCTGAAAGCATCACACATTTAAATCATAGATCAGAATAACATATCTAAAAATGGTTGGAAGGCAAACATTTGAGTTTAAACAACATACATTAAAAATACGAATAGCCATCTTCCTGTCTTAATCACATCAAATGATTTTGTTTTTCTACAGTATGCAGATGTCTCTCCCTAAGCAAAGTAACACATTTCTATTTCAAGGCTATTAACAGTGGAGCAGCTGTACACTACCAGAGAATTTTTAGAAATCATAATGAAATTAAACAGCAGATAGAAAAACGAAAAGGAGATACATTCTTTAGAGCTATGCTTGGTTGATGTTATTATCATATGAAATATATATTTCAAGTACATGATACATTTTCACACATTTCCACAGAGTAATGTTAGATCAGTATATTATAACTAATTAGAACAGAGCCTTGAGGTTTTAAAAAATCCCCACATTGAGATACGGAAATGCTTTTCTCTGAAGAATCAAGACAACCTTTTTATTCATGTACTTGAACTTCATTTTAAAATGAACTACCCAATTTATCACTCTTTTGACTTTACAACATATTTTGAATATTCACTAAAAACATCTCACTGGAGTTGTCCATACTAATTTTACACAAAGGAAAAATAAGGCGCATATAATGGAGTTGTGTGATAAAGCGTATTGTTGATGTGTTTTCTTGCAAAGTTTTGTAAGGCCAACCCATACAATAGGCACCAATCAAAGAATCTGGCTGACAGTCTCTTCTTCTGGCTGGGGTAGAAGAGAATGTACTCATATTTTCAAAGTCAGTTTTTCCCCATTGTTATGCTATCCATATTAAACATTAAATATCTAACTTATATGCTGGGAGGCCACATCATTTCTTTATTTAGATCTTGGTGTTGGGAACAGGGCCAGTAGGACATAATATAAAGCCACTATTTCAAACTGGGTCCCCCAAGGATATCAGAACAGGACAATCTATTTCAATGGATTCCAGACTTTCAAAAGTATTCTAATTCTTCCAGACATGTTTTCTTTCTTTTTTAAAAGAAAAAATTTAAATAAAAAACTCAGGTTCTCATCTTTTTTTCTTACCTAACTCCAGAAAACTTCTAAGCGAGCAAAACAAGAGCGGCCTGCAATTATCTCCAGCACTCTCAGGGAGCCTTTCTAAGGGCAAAATGCAATTTGTTATACAGCAAAGTGCCTCCACCACATGGTCTGTAAGAGAACTTTGATCATGTGCCTTGGATTCTTTTTACCTATTAGAAATATTCTCTCCTCCTTTCCTTTTTTTTTTGCAGAGTTAACACACAATATTAAAACAGCCTGTCTGCAGTATCTAATTAACAAACTGACTGCAGAAGATCACTTACAACATAAAATATTAAATCATCCTAAAAACTAATATTCTCCACACCTCATAAATTAAAATAAGCAAGAGACTGAAATGAAATAAGACCCTGATGCATATCATTCTGGGCCTTTGCCCCCCAAAGAGGCTCTCCTCCTTGAAGCATTTAACCATTTCAAAGAAAAAAATATACAGAGACACATATCAAGCAATTTTAAAATGCTTTCTATCCCCAGTCTACACTTCATCATAGTAACTCTAACTTGAGACCTGAGTCTGTACTTCTCTTGATCTTATGCTCCACAAATCATTTTAAGTTCAGATATGGAGCCCATCAGTTATGTGTCTTTTCATTATAATTGCAACCCAGTCTTGGAGCTCAGTTCTGTTCCCATTGGCTCAATGGTCATCATTTATCTGCTTTGTATATTTAGGGCATTATTTAACAGAAGCAGCAATCTGTTTGAAGAATGTAAGAGTCGTTTGATATTAACACAGAGAATGATTAATCAAAGAGCTCTTGGTCCTAAAGCATCCAGAGAGAACTAAGGTCATTAGCAGGGCAAAACTGAGAAACAAGCTTTGACTAAGAGGATGAGATGGGCTGATACTTTTGAGGATTTAAAAAATAAATAAATATGAAGGTTATGGTCATTTCATTTTCAGAGCTTTCACTTTAAAAGACCATGCATGTGGAGATCTGAAGAAATATTTCACTATTTATAATGCTAGAAATCATTTCTTTTACAGTCAAATATGAAACTATTTGCATCCAGGTAATAACTGACCCCACCAGTGTCTCTAATGATAATTATTTTTTTAATACTGGAATGTTTAGCTTATTTCATATTTTAAGTGAGAAATATCAACAGATGCAGGACCAGGCATTGGATATGAGATAGAGCTGGACTAATTAAAGCTGTTACCCTAGTGAGACTTCCCTGGCGCACCAAGGTAAGAGCTCCTCTGCCAAAGAGATAGAGGTTTAATGTAATTAGCCAGACATCATTCCAAATTAGTTTAATTTTCTACATTGTTTTGGCAGTCAAATCCACCAAGCATTTGCCCCATCATATATCATGGAAAGTGGGACTAACACCACAAGAATAGTAAGAAATTGTCATCTTAAATTTGGGTATTCCCCAAAGTGTATCCTGAGACAAGGTGTGTTAGTTTTCTACTGCTTCTGTGACAAATTACCACAAACTTAGGTTTAAAACAACAAAATTTATCTTACACTTCCATAGATCAGAAGACCTACACCAAGGTGTAATCTGTTTATATCCCTTGATGGAAGCTTTAGGGAGAATTTGTTTCCTTGCCTTTTCCAGCTTCTAGAGGCTCAGTAAATTCCTTGGCTCCTTTAAGCCAGCAAGATCAGGCCAAGTCCTTCTTGCAGTGCCATCTCTCTGGTTATCTCTTCCCATTCTTTCTTCCACTTTTAAGCTGATTAGCATTCTCAATTCCATCTGCAAACTTAACTCCGCTTCGCCTTGTAATGTCATATATTTGCAGGCTCTGAAAATTAGAAGTAGACTGGGGTGGGGGCAGTGGACATTACTGTGCCTATTATACAGGATTTGGGTGTAAGCAATTTATTTGGGAAGTGAGCCCAGGAAGTGTTATGAGGGAGTGAAGAAGTGAGACAGAGAGAAGAGAAAAGCAAGCAAAGGGAGTGTTCATGAGCAAGTTAATGTTGTGGGCAACAGGGGCTCAATCTACTGGGGACCCTTGAGGGAGTATGTAGAACATGCCCCAGAATTATAGCATCTACCTACTTTCATTGTTATTGTTTGTGAGTTATTCCACAGGTATTATTCTTTCATTGCATGTATGTGTCTATATGGAGTTTGAAAATATAGCTGCCAAATAGATCTAATTTACGTTGTTCTTGCAGTATTAAATCCCAGAAAACAGTACCTAAATATTATCTAAACCTCATTAGACGCTCCAGCATTACTTGAGTCATATGGCATCCTTGAACGAATGAATGCAGTTCAGGAGAGATAAGATGTTGTGATTGGCTAGGCCTGAGTTGTATGCCATCAAGCACATGATTGGCAGCTCCACTAGAGTCACATGAAATGAAGGAGAAAGAGTATTCAGTGAAAAGAAGGACATTGTGCAGAGAAAAGCAATCCAATGGTTTCTCGATGAATGAAAAAAGAAATCTATAGAGGTCTCAGAGAGGACAAGGTCAAAGAATAGACCTCAGGGCTCATCACTGCAGTAAGACCCTCTGGCCTCCAGAGGACCCAGCTCTTACCTACATGTCTAAAGAGACATGGAACCATGGCTGCTAGGGAAGAAGAAAGCAAAAATCTCATACACATACATTAGCACACTCCAGGGCTGGGAGTCCCTGGAGTCAGAAGCCACGTTGTGGAGTTTCTTGATGTGCTGCTTAAAGCTTGGATCCTAGATCCAGAGAGAGGCTACTCCAGAAGGTGGTGATTTAGAAGGAAAAGACTTGAGAAAGTACAAGAAAAAAATGTGATGGAACAAAGAAAGGAGAAATGCAATAAAATAAAAGATACATTAGAACATGAGTAGGTAATGGAAATAAAGAGGAGAATAAACAATAAAAATTTAGAGCAAACTGGAGTAGGAACAGATTTTTAAAAATAAAGTAGGAGTAGGGCATTCATTAGGAGAACAAATAGAATGATTGTATCATTCAGGAATAAATCAGATATTTTGATAAGTGAGAATTATTTGTTTAAGACTTGCATTTATCAATCAATCTCTCCATCTACCTAATCTAGCATTTATTTATTAGTTTAATTAATTTATTAATTTAACACCTACCACACGAAATCAAGCTATCTAATTTAACATCTATTTAATTTGGACCTTCTAGAATTAAGATTTGTGTCTGAATGGTAATGCATCTAATAGAACTTCAAACCTGAATCTTAAGTGATTTGAAAAATGTAAAAGTTGCAAAGGGAGAACTTTAGGATATAACACACTGAAAAAAAAAAGCCTAAAACTTTTTAACCTGCCTCTCTCCCCAAAGATCCACACTGTCTACATCTCTCTGTCCCCCCGACTTGTCCCCTGTTTCCGGCCTCCTCTGGCCCACTCTCTGAGTCTTTCCCTTCTCCTCCCTCTCCAGATTTCCTCTTTTCCTTCAGGGGTAGCTCCTTGCCCTCGTCATCTCAGTCAAGCCAGGAGCAGAGCAGCAGCACAGAGCATCCTCTCAGGAAGACAGAGAACGGAGGCTCTGGATATTTCTGCTTCCATCGTCTTGGCTCTGCTTCTCATGCATCAGCTCGTTTTAATCCCAACAGCAGATTTAGGAGGTAGGGATGATTATCATCATTCTACAGACGGGACAGCTGGGGTTTAAACCAAGGTCTGTCTGATTCCAAATTCCATGCTCCTACACACTCTGCTATACTATTTATTGGTGGTCCTCAGATTCCGGCATAAATTAAAAGTCACCTGGGGATATTTGTTAGATATGAGAATTGCAAGGCTCTACCTCCAGAAACTCTACTTTAATCATTATGTGGTGGGGTCAGGAATCTGCATGTTTAACAAGAACTTAGGTGACTCTAATACAGGTGATTGCAATGCACGTACATACTAGGAGACACAGAACATACTAGGAGACACATAATTTAGAAATTTTTCACTGGGACGGATCATTTGGAAGTGATGTAAGACTGAGTCGTCATATGCATCATGGGTTTATGCATATGAATGAGTTTTTATATTTAAAAATACAGCCTGTGCTATTTCCCACAGATGTATGGATTTTATGTGTTTGAATTCTACATAACCATTTGCGATCTCTATTGGTTCTGTGCACACTGCACTAGTAAACATTATATTTTTATTTAAAACCTTTCAAAGTATAAGAAAATAATTCAGTGTCTTTGCTATGATTCAGAAATAATACACAGACATCTCCCATGTGTTTCAGGTTTAGAAACCATGACAAACAGCTATTTGTGGTCTCTGACCATGACTTTAATTAAGAAGAGTGCTGCTTCTTCAAGGGACTTTTTTTAGAGAAAGGAAGGAAAGAAAGGAAGGAAAGAAGGGAGGAAGGAAGGAAAAGAAAGAATGGAAGGAAGGAAGAAGAAAAGAAAGAATGGAAGGAAGGAAGGGAGAAAGAAACTTCAGCTAAGTGACAACCATTTGAGGTTAACAGCTCTGAAGAGTTTTGTTTCTAAATTGATATTCATTTCTGGAAATTCTTCATCTTTCAAAAGTAGAGTCACCCTCCCTCAGAAGCGTAGAGTGGTGATTCAGTGGATTCAGGGGGTTCTTAGAAGTGGCACAAAGTGCTTGGGAAGACCACCTGCAATGCCAGAGGTGAAGACCATTAGAGCAGGGAGGGTCTCTACAGAAAAACTCTCCCCACTTCACAATTTTGTCTTCACTCAGCTTTTTTCTGGTTTTTGGGTGGGAAACAATCAGGGCAGTCCGTAGGACCACTTTGCTCAGCCCCTGTGAGCAGCTCTGGTGGTGTGGTAGGGTGGCCCTCGGTCCTTTCTGGTTTCTCTCCAACCTCTACTTTACTGAGCCTCCTCCCAGCAATGGCAGTCATGGTGTTATGTGTGTGTTGGGGCTTTGGTGCCAGGCTTATGGGTTTGGCTCCTGGCTCTACCACCTACCAACTGGGGGAATGCGGACAAACTTTAGTTCCTCCTCTGTAAAACAGGGATGACCACTCAGGATTTCTGTGAAAAACTAAATGTATATGGAGTCCTTAGCAGGGTGTCCACAATGTAGTAAATGACCCCATGAACATTAGCTATAATAAGGATAATTTATAACTAAAAGTAAAATTTACTCTGTACCACTAAACGCCACAAAATGTGCACCTGTGCAATGTTCACTCATCATATATGCTGAGCACTCACTGTGGACTTACTCACAATGAAGTGAGTTCATCAGACACAGCCCTGTTGGAGCAACTTGCATTTTAGGGAGGAAAATAGACATTGGTCAAATACTGAGCCTGTTTTGAAAAGACAGTATCCTTCTCAATTGATAAGGAAACAGAAGCTTAGAGAAGTTAGAGAACTTGGCAAAAATTCAAGGCCTGTGTACAGCAGCTAGAATACAATTCTGCCTTCTTCCAAAAATCCACATTCCATCCACTACCATGTAGTCTCAGCAACAGAGATATATATTCTGCAGACTTTTAACCACTTTCTCCTTCTCTACCACCACCAAAAAGATTGGTTGCATTCTTCATACCATGTGTATAAGCAATCTCTGACTTGCAGGAAACTTGGATATTATGATTTATGTAATGTTTGGGAAATGTAGAGGTGAGGAGAAACCTTTCATTCATATAATTTTTTTTTTGTTTGCTCAAAATAGGTAGAACAAAAATCAGAGATTGAGGAAGAGCAATGGTGCTAAAACATGATCAGGTATTTTTAGTTATACCTCAGTAAACAATGAATAGACAGCTATAAGTAGAAAAGTGCTCAATTCTGTAAAAATACCCATTTTTTAGGAGGGTTCCATATTATGCACACATACCCAAATGTAATACAATAGCATAAACAAGAATAAGCTTTGATATACAGGGTGGGCCAAAAATAAGTTTACAGTTGTTTGCATGGAAAATAATACAATAAATAACCATAACAAAAATAAACTGTATTCCATATACTCACAACTGTAAACCTGCTTTTGCCACCCTGTATATCATGGCTTATGGCTGAATCTGATGGGGGAAAAATCCACAGCATTGCCAAACCAATGAAATAAAATATTCTTTTATTATTCAATTTCTTAATTTAAGCTTTATAGTTGTTTCTGTGAAAGTGGATAACTTTTGCATATCTAGACAAAATCAAGGAGAAGCTGACTTAAATATCCACAAAAAATATGTAAATACAATGAAACATAAAAATAATCAAAACATTTTTAACTATGCTGTTGAATTCAAAGTTCTGCTGCATCCAATGTTTTCTAAAGAAGACGAGGATTTCTTCTCTCAGCTCCTGGTCACCTTAGTGCTAATGTAGAGACCAAAAGTAAGGCAGTAAAAGGGAAGTACGAGGGTGAGGTAGGAAGGTAGAGTAGAATCTAAGACAGTGAACTACCTAGACCAAAATATGGAGTGAAAATCACTTCCATTCACCCAGTCTCCCAAAGCCTTTTAGTTATATTTTGTTTTTCTGTTTTCAGCTACTGTCACTATAACAAAAAATTGAGCAAAGAGGATCAGAATATAACAGTCAAAACTAAGTTTGTTTTTTTTTTTAAGTACTAGTAATGAAAAGCATAGCTCTTCCTGGGAGAATTGGTAAAAGCTGGATCCATGGGGAGGTGCATTAATTATTTCAAGGCACCAGGAGAGAGTTAGTAAATCAAATACCCACCCAAAGGGTCACTCAGAGAATCACTCAGAGAACTCACACTCAGCTCTACATCCTAGACATACAACACACAAAACCTGATGAGTTAAAATAAATCATTGCAATTTTATGTAGATTTTCACACCTAAATAATAAACTCTTGGGGCATGGCCATTTGTGCTGAAGACCCTCTGTAGAGAGCGAGCCCTGAATATCTGTCTCCCCAGTGTCTGTCAAGTTTCCAGAGTAAGCCACAACCAGGACATTCTTTGAAGAGGAAGTTTTGTGTATTTTTGGTTATAGCAATCTGACATCTGAATAGGCAATTGTACATTTTAAGTGTTATCTGACTGTCTCCTCAAGTGGGCTCACGAGAGACTCCCTCATGGATGGATTGCAGTCCTTCTCTGCGTTCTTTTCCTTGGAGAATTATTGATACTCCCCAACCTGGGCTCTACGGATGGTTCAGAGGAGTGGTTCTGCGAGCATCTATCTATAATTGTGTGTGAATCTAGGTACTTTTTTTTTTCTTCCTGAGAAGTGGGTCCATTAATTTCATCAGATTCTTAGAGGCCTGGGGACAAAATAAAGTGAAGAAGCCTGGCTTCCCAGTGTCTCATTCTAATCCCTTACCTAAAGCCTAGTCACTGTCTTGATCCTGAACCACTCAGCATCATCTTTGGTTCTCATATTTTAGCACAGGTCTTTTCTGGATTCCCTGGCCACCACTACTGAGAAAATACACATAAATCATAGGTGAAGGATCTGAATGAAGAGCCTTGCAAACTTTAGAAAACTGCGGATTAAGATGCTTGTTTGAATCTTGGTCCATTTTTTATTAAGGCGCCTACACCATATATTTTTTAAAAATCATGCCTAAAACTGCACGGCTGAACCTAGCCACAATCCTTGCTGCAAATAAAACTCGTGTGACAGTCTAATGCACCCATGTTTTTTCTTCATAGAGAGTATGAAGGCAATGAGGTCCTCTTCTTTTTCCATGAAGTCCTTAGGACAGCGATTTTCAACCTTTTTTATCTAATGGCACACATAAACTAATTACTAAAATTTTGAGGCACACCAAAAATATATTTTTGCTGATCTGACAAAAGATAGGTATAATTTTGATTGATTTACTAAAAAATGATAATAATAATACCTATCCTTTTTGCTCCAATGTGATTTAAAAAAAAAATACCAGGTGCCAATAGTTGTATATAAGGATTTCTAGTACCAAGGATTAACCAATAAGATGCAACCTTATTAAGCAACGTGACCGATAAGATGCAACTCTGTTTTACGACCTATATATTTATGGTTCAAGACAGAGTATTCACACCTGATGCTATTGTTTCGCTGTCGTCCTTTTTTTTTTTTTTTAAATTTTATAATCTGAGGGAAGAGAGGTCAGTGCTCCTGATTAAATAGATACTGCATGTTTTAAAAATTCTTGCGGCATACGGGTTGAAAATTGATGCTCTAGTATCCTCGCTGTTTATGATCACGGAGAAAGCCCAAATCCTCACTCCTTCTCCCGTGTGGGGGTGGGGCCAATCCCCCTGAGAATTTCCCCACGCTGCCTCCAGGTGTCAGTAGAGACCTACACATCCGCCTCCCGCCCTGCCCCCTCCTTGTCCATTCATAAAGTGGCGGGTGATTTGTGACCGCCTCGCTGTGATTGTAGAGGCAAACAGCCATCTTTGCTTGTCTCTCTACTAGATTTGTTTTTCTAATTTCTTTTTACTTGAAGGTTTACCAGCTGCTTTATTGCCAGAGCGAGGCTTCCTTGCAGTCTCTTTTCTTTTTCCTCTCCCCCTCTGTGTTCCCCTCCTTTTTGTTCCTAGAGACAATCAGTGTCTCTGGTCCCAGCTGCCACTGCTGATTTTTCATTACAGTTTAATTTAAAACTGGGATTGGAATGGAAATGTCTTTTTGCCATTTGGGGTTTGTGAGGCCTGCGGTTTTATTGCCAAAGGCACAAATGTTAGTTACTACTGTTTTTCCAGAGTTTGCTGGGGAGGGCGAGGGTGTGTTGGAGGGTGGGAGGGAAAGAAAGACAGACTGATGGAGCAGAAGTGGGAGAAAACTGGAGGGGAAAACCCCTCTCTGAGGCAGCATTATTCTGTGTTCTGTGTATTGTTTTGTTTGATGTTTTGGAGAATCCAAGTTGGATGAGATGAGAAGAAAATAGTATTCGGTCTCCCCAAATGGATGTTTATGCAGGTTAAATACCTGTCAACCCTGGGACAAAGGAGACTGAGGGAGGGGCATCCGTATGGAAAAGCTTTTTTAAGTAATAGTCGCATCTCCAGCTGTTCACTTGACCACCGCTTGAAATGGGAATGCCCAAGGAGGGACTAACTGTACACAGCCCCAGAAGGAACAGATTATTTATAAGATTTCACCTAAAAGGAGACATCTTTCTCCACTAGCTTCTGTTTTCTCTCTCCTTCTATACTCTTGGGCTCAAGCCCTAATGTTTATTTATGAGTCTCCCTCCAGTCATGAAACCCAGTCCACCCGATTAATGTTTCCTATAATCTCTTCAAAGACTGTTGGTGACATTGTATCAGTCAGATTAGAATCAAACAACCCTCTAGAAGTGATTACATTTTTACATATCTCGGTGTAAAATTCCAAAGGAGGGACATTCTTATTTAAAAGTCATCTTGAAGGAAGAGATGGAGAGAGGCTGAAGACTTTGCAGGCCTTTATTTCAATATTTAGCACTGACATTGGAAGGAGTTGTTTCCCAGGTGTGGCGAATCCACAGAAGCCAAATGTCTTCTCTGTCATCCTAAAAACAATTACTGTCTCTCCCCTCCCAGCAAGAATCTCTCTCTTTCCGGATTCACCAGTTTCGGGTGTCAAACCGAATGTTCCATTACCTCTACAGATCCCACTGACTCCTCCCTCAGGGAGCAGTTCCACCTCCTCTCCCACCGGCCTCCGGCGGCTCTGGGATGTGTGGGCCTGTCTGGGGTAGACACATCCCACGGTCCTGGAGCGGCTCGAAGACTCAGGGCGCCTTGCGGGGTGCTTCAGACCTGTGCTGCCGGCATGTTCTTGGTTAGCTGGTTAAAGCGTACGTTTTATGTAAAAACATACATTTTTCATGGCCAGACATCTCAGCTAGCTTTCTCGTGTACCCCCGTCCACTCCTCTCGCCCCTGTCTGGTGGATTCTATTTCTATGGCAGAGGGAGGAGGGACGTGGCGAGGGAGCCCAACAATCATTCGGCAGACAAACTTCCAAGGCTGCTGTGGTTGTCTTTGCGATCCACCGGACATTCTAGCGGTTCAGATTTCCTCACAGAAGCCACTCCACTAACAACAGTGGAGCTCTGGTTTCTTCAGTGCAGAGTTCAGGGCACACAGAGGGGGAAAGAAAACAATAATAACGGAAACCGTTTTAACCCCAACAAATGCCCTGCCTCCACTCCAATAACAACAACAAAAACAGTAACAACAATGACACACCTTTTCCCCATCCCTAGCCTAATGTGGTTAACGCTAAGGTAGCCACAGCCACCTTGTGGGGAAACTGTCACTGAACCACCCCAAGCCCTGCTGAAATATGTGCAGAGGAAATGTCTTCTTCCTTGGCCGCTGAGTAACATTTGAAACTTCAAGAAGCGGATTGGCATTTGAGGAAAACAGTTATTTTTGCTTACGTGCAGTCTTCCTGGATGAAGGAAATTCCACAGCTATTACCTTTGGTTGGTCAGCCCTCCTCTCTAGGCTAAATTTAATATCAAGCAGTAAGGCTCTAAGGGCTGGTCTACTTGTGCTGTGAAGAAACAGATTGCATCTTTAAATGCTTTTTTTGCTGTGGGATTACCACATGCATGTGGTCAGCTCCTTGCAAGCAGATATCCAGCCAAATTTTCTTTTCATGTTTACTGAGGTAAATGGGGGTGTGGGGGGCGGGGAACTGTGGGTTGAGCATTCATTGTCCAGTTTGACAGGAAAATGGGTGTTTGATCTTATTTTGTGCTACAGGAATCTCTTCCGAAATCTCTTGGAAAATCTCATAAACCTAGGTTAGTGGCCACATATGGGATCCATTAACTCCTTATTTCTGCTTGTTCTTAGCAAATTTTTGTCTTGTGACAACACATGAACTTGGGGGTGTTTTTGTTTTGCTTCACACCGCGAAGAACTTTGTTGACTTGCTTTGGTTTTGAGAAAATATTTAGCAAAAAACAGGCTGTGGATGGCATAAAATAATGGATTACTAGTAAAACATGGTGAATTGTTTGGTTCATGAGGAAGGAGGGGGACATTTTTTTTCAGATATCAGGGGGATTCCAGAGTTGCTAAAATTCTGGGAAGAATTTTCCTTCCTTGATGGAGCTGAGTAAGAAATCTAGGCTCTCTTCCTCTCTCCATCCACAACTCATGGTGTAACTTTGGAAGAGTGGACTGGTCTCTCTTAGTTTCTAAATGCAAGGAAAAAGATAGCAGTGTAATTATTTTTTTTGCAAAACATTTCAGTATCTCCAGAGATTAAAAGATGTTAAATAATTACGTCACATCAATATTTAACAATAAAACTACTCGTGCAAAACAAACAACAACAACAACAACAGATTGGAGGATGTTAACACAAAGAGGGAAGACAGGCTGAGAAATTTAGAAGAAAATTGGCTTTTATTTTTCTGTTTAAAGTAATTAATAAACTAAACACAACAATCAACTCTTTCACCCACGGCCAGCATCAGGGGACGTCAAATATTGCCTTTGAAGTGGGCCCCCAGGAGGGAGGATCCCACTGTTCAGGCTACTTTATAGTGGTAATATACTGTCTGGAAAAAACAGATGCCAAGAAAAGTGCACAGATTGTATCTCTAAGCATTTGAAACCCTAAAACTTCAGGGGGCCAAGGAAGGTCCCAGCCTTTTGATTTTTTTTCCCTAAAAAAAAAAAAAAAAAGAAAAGAAAAGCCTAAAGTATTAAATTGAAACAGGCACTTCATTTCTTTCCTTCATTTCTCCCTTCACCTCAGGAGACCTACGTTAAATTCCACTTAGATCACAGCTAGACGTGGGTTTGATGGTCTCAAGCCACCTTTTAACTGTACGTTCATCCCATAAATAGAAGATGAATAAAGACGTCAAACTTCATCCATATAATATTCTGACACATGTGGCTCTTTCTGTGAAAGAGGAGCCCAGATGAAGGTGGACTACAATGGATTCTGCAGAAGGGAGAACTTACCACGGTGGATTTACACACATAAACAGGAACGTGTGGATTATGAGCCAATAGCTAGCAGAGCGTCAGCTGTCAACATTATTCTGAACGGACATTTACAGACGGACAGCAATTTTGCTGGTATAATATGAGTTCAGTGGGGGCCACTTCTTAAAGCCCTCATCTCCAGACTTGGTGTTTAAATGGCTGTTTTCCAGAGTAAGCAAAGGAAGGACTGTGCTTAAAGCAATCAGGTCCTGAGTCCCATTTCTTTATGTTGCGAGGAAAAATACAATGATAGTGTTTTGGGGATTATACTAAGATTTATTCATCTAAATGGGAAAACAACCAAATCTAACAGTGGGAAAACAACGAATATACTGCCAAATATTAATAATTCCTTCCCTGGGATACTCATGGCTATTTTTAGTTTGTTACTGTAGACAGCCAGTGAGATGAAAAGTGAAGTGATCCATTTCTAGAAGAACAACCAGTTGAATCTTCATTAATAATTCTTTGCCGAATGCTCCATGGGCCTTATTCTGACAGCCTGGCAAGTTGAACTAAACAACAGAGACTGTAAGCATGTAAAAGACATAATCTTAACACCAGACCTTCTAAAGGTTTGGCTGTCATTTTACAATAGAGGCAAGGGGTAAAAGCCTCCATTGAAAGAGAGAGCTTGCAGCATGATTATAGGGCTAGAATTTAGTGGGGGAAAAAAAGGAGGGTTTCAGAGTTTGCAAGTGGTAGCATTGAATAGTATTGAATGACCGAACTTTCTTTTCATGTCTGGCTTGAAATTTTTGAGAGCAAAAGATGACGATGCAGGTATAATGAAATGTCATTTAGCTATTCCTAGTTAGTGAAAAATCTTCATTATTAGTAAACACTTTGTGACAAGTGTTGGGCATTGATTGTATATAAACTAACTCAAAGAGCCCTAGCTGGTATGGCTCAGTGGATTGAGCACCGGCCTGCGAACCAAAGAGTTGCTGGTTCGATTCCCAGTCAGGGCACATGCCTGGGTTGCTGGGCCAGGTCCTGGGGGTGGGGGGAAACATGAGAGGCAGCCACACAGTGATGTTTCTCTTCCTCTCCTTCTCCCTCCATTCCCCTCTCTCTAAAAATGAATAAATAAAATCTTTAAAAAAAAAAACACAACTAACTCCAAGATCTAGACTCTGCTTATGTTTGTAAGCAATTTACACTTTGTGATGTCTTTTCACATTGTAGGGTCTCATTGGATTTTTATGGTAATGCCATGGGGCAGTCAGGATAAACAGTACTGCCCTTTTCTGCATCTGAATAAACCGTCATTCAGAAATACTAAGGAACTCATCCAAGGTTAATTAGCTGATAAATATCTGGGTTGAGGCCAGATCCAGCCTTCTTGTCTTTACAGCTATATTCCCAACGTATTTTATAAATAAAAAACAAGTGCGAATAGCAAAACTCGGATAGTCTAATGTCCATCAAAGACTGAGGTCTGCAGAAAAGGATTAGAACAAAGTGACAGATCAAGGGAGCATGAGAACACAGGTACACTGCTGCGTCTCTAAGTAAAGGGTCTTCTTACCTATAACCTGAACAAAATCAAGGCAGGAAATGGTCTGTTATTGTGGTGTGCTTACCTTCCCCCAAATCAGATATTAGTTACTAATAACCTACTACCTGTATTCACCCTTATGAGGTACTTACTTTATTTCAGGCTGTATTCTAAGCTCTTCATATTGATTAATTCATATACTACCTATGAAGTTGGTTTTAGGATTGCCCCCATTTTATAGACAAGGAAACTATGTCTTCATCCGACAGAGGTTTTCACTGGGAGCAATCCTGCAATAGGGTAAGATGCATTGCAGATGTCTGTTAAGGCCAGGCTTTAAAATGATCCACATATCTCAACCTACAGAAATGAGAGACGGGGGTAGGAGAGGGGACCTTTTCCTTTCCCCTCGTTCTCTCGCTCACTTTATCAATATTTCCTGCGCACACCCTGTCACGTGCCTCTTTGTTAATAACCCACTGTGCTCTCGGAGCAAAGGTTGGCCTGCAGCTTTCTCCCCTTCCTGCCTCCTGTCAGGAGAGGAAATCACAGTTTGCAGAGGGACCTGACACAGGGGGAACTGGATAGCACCAAAGGGTCAAGGGTAAGAATGCAGGGAAGAGTGAGAAATCCCAGATAGTGTCCAGCCGGTGCGAAGCAGGAAAAGGTCTTTCCCATGTGCTTCTCCTGTCTGCTCTCTCTGGTTCCCTTGCAGGAAAGAAAACTGCAGCCAACCTTGCTGTAACTGTGGGCATGCACAGATGTCCAGTCTGAGGGAGGAATTGGTGGACTTTAGGGGAGGTCAGTCCTAGGCGAGGCTTGCCATTCTCCTGTGTACATTTAACTGAAATTATGTGATTTTGGCTAAATACCACCCACTTACTGTATAATTCATCACCAGGTCTAATAACCTAAATGGCAAATCACACTGCGTGCTTATTAACAGCGGTGTACCGTGAAAAGGGCACACGATAGAACCTCCCTGTAAAGCCATAAAAAACACTTCCTTCCATGCATCTCATTCCAGACCAGGCTGCTGACACCATGAGGATGGGGTATGAGACCTGCAGTCCTCCTGCTTCTCCATCTCTCTTGGCTTTTGCTCTGCCATGAGGACTTGGTGTTTGATGAGAAAGCACCTTCCTCCTGAAGATCAGTGTATCCTGATGTAGGTCTCCTCTCAGCTCATTCTGCTCGGGGTAAAGGGTCCCTGGTTAGGAAAGACAACCAAATAGATCCAGGCAATAAAATGGCAGACCAGGAGGTCACGGGTTAAAGCTTTGGGCATCGATTGTTTTGCTAGTGATGTTTCTAATTCCCATTAACTTTCATCAAGAATTATGTATGTGGAGCATGAGGAGAAGGTGTGCTTATTAACAGAGTCTTTCTTTCCTCCTGGCAGTGAATAGTGTGCTATTTATTAATGAAGCTGTGTGTTCCCAAAGCATGGAATGGTAAGGATCATAGAATGTGGGAACTAGAATGGGCATTAGAGATCCTTTAGTCTCACTTTCTCACTTCAGAGAAGAGGAAATGGGTCCTATGAGGCCAATCACTTCCTTGAGGAAGGTCATTTAGTTAGTTGGTGGTGGAGGCAGAACTACACCCCTTGTTTATTACTCCCACCCCACCTATGGCACGCTGACACATTAACAAGTATTAAACAGCTCCTAACACCTCAGGAGCCAGAGTGTAATGGTAAACCTGCATTGCTTTGGGTGTGTATGAAATTGAAAGCACATTTAGTGACCGGATGCTATGGGTGCATTATCTTTCAAAAACGCAAATTGCTATCTACTAAATAAAGTGACTGTAAGTTTGAGGGAGTTAGTTCAGCTGGAATTAATAGTCAATAGTGTTAATTAGTCCAAGGCATGGGTCTAATCTCCATGAGTGCTAATTAGCTCACAGAATGGGGGGAAAAGACTGTTCCCCAGAGTTGGACTGTACCCCACACTCAGCCAGAAGGGGTCCCCAGGGAAGTCAGGAGAGAGAGGGAGGATGACACAGCACAAATCCCCCTGCCCTGCTGGAAAAAAAGAGCCCAAGGCATTTCTCAGTGAAATCACGCTACTAAATATAGGGCAGATGTTTTGTAAAAAGTTTTAGTAAGGTTGAAAGTTGGGGATTCCTTGGAGCACATTTTCACATCCATTCTCTTCACATTTTTGTATAATAGTAGCAAAAGGGATTTTGATTCAAGTTTTAAAAATTGAGACCTAAGAATCAGAATGGTAAATTTATCTTTTCTTTTTTTTAAACCCAGTATCAAGCAATCAGAGAACATCAGATTCAAGACCTAAATCCTAAACCTAGGTCTTTTGGACCTTCCACTACACTAGATGCCACAAACCCTTCCTAGCACAAAGCTACTGCTTTGCTAACACAAAAAGAGAAATAAAGGCATTCTGAGTTGCATCCATGAGCTAGGTGGGTATTCAACTGGAAAGCCAGCTTCCTTCCATGATGGGTCCAAAGACAAAAACATAATGTGGTCACAATTCACTTGCAGTTTTCTTTGGCAAAATATAAGTAGGCACAAAGGAAAGGTCTCCTGTCGTCCTGTCTGAAAGGCCCCAGTCCGGCCCTATTTCACAGGTCAAAATCACATGACACACACACATGAAGACAGAAGGAAGGAAGTAGTGGCCACAGTTGAGAAAAGAGACTTGAAAACAAGCAAAGGCAGATCACCTAACACATGTCTGTATGGCCCTTTCAGCCCTTCACTGCCTTATTTCAGGCCATGCCAGTGTGTGCAATGGTGACCTAGTTATCCAGATAGACTTTGTCCTTTGTAGAAGTAACTAAGAAGTTGTCCAAATCAAGCATAGGCGTCACAAAGCGGTGCTGGGGGTTACAAGATGTGAGGTGGTGCCAAGCAACTGAAGTGTAACCTTAGACCTTCAGAAGAAATACAGCCAAGACACTTCACACCGCTCCCCCAAAGAAGGTAGATTTTTAAGCATCATAACAGAGATGGCATCTCATTTTAAATATATTGTCTTTTGACAACTTGAGTAAATCAGCCATTATTCAGAAATATCCTTACACATTGCCACAGAGTTCAGCTAGCACCTAGATTAAATTCTATTTAATCCAAGAATTCCTGACCACGATACAGAGTTTTGGCAGCCTCTCTTTTACTCCTACCTAAGGTATTTTATTAAGTGCTTATGGTTTCCTTGAGACTTATATTCATAAGCAAACAGAACATGGCCAAGACAAGCCATAACCATTTCCAATGGATGAGGCGTGGCAACTTCTCTGTTCTTTTTCTTGGTGTTTCACATCCATGTATGTGGGAGTTATTCTCAGATAGGCAAGCAAGTTTCTTTGTGTTCATACCAGAGGCCTGATCTCACCTGGTTGTTCAGTGCTAGCATGGTAAGGTCGAGAATTGCAGTGAAGGACCTATTGACAGTAAGGTTGCTGTTTAATATAAGCGGACGCGGTGAACATTGCTGGGAGAGTTTCAGGTATCCTCTAGTCTGGCCCTCTATGCTAGCCTTCTCATCTCTTTCCCACCTCTCTAATCACAGGAAATTCACTCCCTCCCACAGAAGTCCATTCCAGTTGGTGGCGGTTCTAATTGTGATAAAGCTGTTCCTTAAAATGAGGAGACATTTGTTTCCCATGTAACTTTGAACCACTCATACTGGTTCTGCCCTCTAGAGCTGAAAAGAATAAATTCAACCTCTCTCCCACTTTAAAGCCAATTATATATAAAACCCAGCTATCTTTAATTTATGAATTTATTCTTTAATTCATTCAGTTTGCATTTTACAGTGTCTACTGTGTCATATACGAAGGTGAACAGACCTGCCTTCTCACCTAAGGAGGTGTCTTTAGTCCATTTATGCTCATTTCTCTTTCTTCACCTAAAATCCCTCAGTTCTCTCAACTTTTCATAAAACGTTGAGGATGCCACAACCTAAATCTTTTTTTCCAGGCTTCACAGTGAAAACACTATTGCTAAGAACAGTTACTGAGGATCTACCGTGCAGAAGGCCCTAGGCTAGCTCCCATAATATTCTCAACTACCCTTCAAGCGCAGTGTTTATCAGTCATGGATTAGCTACAAGAAATTGTGGCTCAGAGAGAGAGTGATGTATCTGGGTTCATATGTGAATGAGCCAATATGTGGTAGGTGGGATGTCTGAACAAAGATTGACTCCAAAGCCTGCAGTTTGAGGGCATTCCTTTTAGGAGCAGTACCAGGAATGGAAGACGATGCTTCACATGTACCTTCTCCACAGCAGAGAGGACTGTCTGCTCCCTCATGATAGCAAACAGCCCTTAGCAGTGGCCCTTTTCTTTTGGACCCTCTGCTACATCATATAAATCACAGTAAAGTACAGTGATAGCCCTCATGAAATATATTTTCTTTTGTAAATTTTCTGAAGGGATTTAACAAAATCATTTGCTTTTGAAATAATTTTTTTTTTTTAATCTAAGAGTAACGCATTTAATTTACGATTGGCAATGACTTCCTGGCAAGCATCGTGCATACTCAGGAATTCTTATAAAATGAGAGACTCTAACCTACAAATTTTCAAATGTAATGACATTTTTATGAACACTAAATATAACAGTGAAGTTGAAGTCATGTTACACTTTGTAGATCTTTAATTAAACATTAATTTCAATTTATCAATTTTGTATTTTGGAAATAGTAAATCTTTTGAGATCTTAAAACATTTTTATAGGCCTTTGAAAAGAACAAGGCTGTAAGTGCTATGTTGTTAGTGACTAAACAGTTCTGGATCTTTAACATTCTTTTGACAGGAAATAGAAGTCAATACAGCTAAGTGTGTAACTTTAATGGCAATAGCTCCTTTTGGAGACCACATTGTTAATTTTTTTTTTCCTAGCTCAATGCGAGTAACTTCGGTTGCCTTGTCTGTCTATCATGCTGAAAATCAGATTAAAGGGTACTATTTCAGACAAAACTCTTGCCTTTCAGCTTTCCTTGATCACCTTTTTTTCTCCTTTGGGCCAGCCCCCCGCCCATGCTGAGCTGCTTCTTTGCTTCTAGTTTTGGATGCAAAGTCTATCTGATGCATCTGGTTTCATAAGCAGCCACGGAGGGGCTGGATAATGCAACCTGAAAGTTAGGGGGAGTTCTCTTGGCTCTTGCCCAGTATGAAACAAGAGAAAGGAAGGAGCCAGAAAAATTCCCCATCCTTTCTCCCTTCTTGCATTTCTTCCGGAGAAGTTCTGTTTGCCAAACAGAAAGGCCTGCTGTGCTTCTTCATGACTTGTGAAGCAGGACCAGCATGCAAATACATCACATTGTGTTGATTTGCATATTTCTTTACCTTACATTTCTTTTTCCTTCACTCCCAACACCCTGGGTTTAGACTGTAATTCTTGCCTCTGGCTCTACCTTCTAGAGAACCCAGTTGAAGAGAGTGCCAAGCACCAAGTTGTCATCCATGGATTTTGTACGGAGTTGCTTTCCTTGACCTTTCTTTAAACTGTATACTGGTTCCCTTTCCTAGCTTTGTACTGTTGCTTTTTGTTTTCTGCTGGTTTTCATTCCCAGCTCATCTTGGGATATCACTTTTTGTGGGGTAGACCTAGAAAATACTGAACTTCCTATTAACTAAACATCAAAGGCTGATAAACTAGGTCTCTCTTATCTTGCCTGCATGCAATTAGATTTTTGAGCCCAACTGCAAGACTTTTTATTTATTCCTGTTAAATTTAATCATTTTAGTCAGCTCATTATTGCTCTTGCCTGTCAAAAGCATTTAGAATTATGACATAGTTGTTTTCCACATTCTTTACAACTTTGTGTCACCCATAAATTTGATAAGATTTTTTTCCCTTCATCAAAGATATTATTTTGTATATGTCATGTTGGATGAAAGAGTCTGGGGCAACCTGTAGAAAACTTCCAAACCCCAATCCTCACCATTAAGGTATACTTGTTTATTTACTTACTAATTCAATTGTCCTTTCCTTCAGGCAAAGTAACTCAATTCTATTCCACAAACCTGCATTTAATGATTGCCTAATTTGGGCAAATCACAGTGTTACGTGTCTCTTGTTGGGACCTAAAGATAAATAAGATACTAGAGAACTCTGATTGGTGAGGATTTCTCTTCTTTAGAGGGAGCTAGACCGGTGGTAGAGATACTGCAGAAGAAACTGATCTTTGGGGCACCTCTTAAATCACACAGAATGGTGGCTGCCTAGTTCTTCTCCATGAAATGCAGGCTCTGATGAAGGTAAAAAAGAAATGCAACTGAAGAATGCTCTAAGAAACTAGATAAACTAGTGAAAGAATCACTTTCTCTTACTAAAAACCGAGTTTACGAAGGTGTGAATTTAGAAATTAAAATAACCTCCTCCTTCCTAAGCACCTACCCTTGTCGATGAAAATTCTTTGCCAATTCACAAAGTCTTATCATGGTTGCAAATTACTCTGTCACAATAACTGTTTCCTGTTAAGTTTTAAGGAAAGAGTGAGAGGTTTATTGAATGGCAAGAAGAGCATCTGGTATTTCTGGTTTAGTACCTGGAATTTCAGCAAATGTCAAGCATATATTGCTCAGAAGGGAAAAAGTCATTGGGGAAAAAAAAAACTAAAAGATAACAAAACTATTGAAAAATAGCATTACATCTGTATTCTCAGAAATATATAAGAATTTTTCTTAAATTTATTATTACATTTTAAAATGAACTTTCCTTGCAACCTGTGAAAGATGCTACTTCTAAGAAATTGGTGCAAGCTGCCATAAGGAGACGAAATAGGAAAAAATACAAATCTCTGAAAAAAAACAACTAGAAATGAAAGTCATAGATTCAATCACCTGGGTACTTTCGTAGTTACCCCAGTGAAATACATGGAGAGAAACAGAAGCCGAAATATAATTTGATTTAAAAGTCGAAGGATATCTTCAAGGAGAAGCAAGATGATCATTAACAGGAGTCTCAGTGCCAAAGAAAGCCATTAGTTAACATTCATGAGAATGCCACAAAATATGGTGGGGGCCCTGGGCAGCATGGGTGAGTGGGTTGGGCTTCATCCCACAAAGTGAAAAGTCACTGGTTCCATTTCTGTCCAGAGCACATGCCTGGGTTGTGAGTTATGTCCTCGTCAGGGAACTCGTGAGCGAGGTAACCCATCAGTGTTCCCCTCTCACATCCGTGTTTCTTGCCCTTGCTTCCCCTCTATCTAAAAACAAAAACAAAAAAAACAAAAAACATGGTTGGGGTGGGGGATAGTACACTGTTTTGTTTTGTTTTTTTTCTGTAATTTAAAAGGCTCTGAATCCACAGACATGCCTTCCTTCCTTTTTATTTGTGTCTTATTGTAATGGTTCAGTCTTGTGCTAACTGGTTCTAATTCTTGTTAAAAGCAGACGACCAATAACTATTAATATATCCGCACATACATTAATAATAACACACGTGGGGAGAATATTTCATTAATAATCTGTGAGACATTGAAAGCTCAAAGTTTCCTGGTGACATCTGGACTATGATAGAACTGAGATGGAGGGACAAGCCTAACTCAGACATGGGGAGGGTGGCGGGGTCAAATGGTTTGTCTCAGCAGCTGCCCAGTAGCTTCCTGGCTGTGGCCTCAGGGAGAGCTCAGCAGCCTAGTCCGCTGCTGGGAGCTGGAGAGGAGGAAAACAAGAAAAATTACACCGTTTGCAACCCAAATAAATCCCTGAGGATTTAAGACTTAATCTTAGCGCAGCATCACTGAAAGAAACACAATCCAGTTAACTGAAAGTAATTTAAAAAGCAATTTTAATCTTTACTTGTTCTCTCAAGGAACATTAAAGGGGATCCAATTCATAATCTACAGCAATACTTTAAAAAAAATCTCTTTTCTTCTTTTTCAATTCTTGTACACACCCCACACCCCACATATGGATCTCCTGAGTTTCTCTTTCCCTAAACCCCTCGCTCTCAGCCCTCTATCCCTTCTCTTCCCCAGCTCCCAGACACACACCTGCAGTCTCTTTCTTCTTTCCCTGGGGCCACCCAGACACACCTGTGTGTGCTAGTCTAACAGGGCCTGGGACTCTGCAATTCCCCCCTGAAGACAGCTCGAAGACCCCACTCCTTGCCTCTCTCCCCACTCTTTTTAGTTCCTTTTGTGGTTTTGCCTGGTTAAATATAGGACACTCAGTTAAAATAGAATTTCAGGTAAATGACAAGTAGTTTTTGAGTACAAGTATGTCCCATGCAGTATGTGGGGCATACTTAAACTGAAAAATTGTCATTATTCTGAAACTCAAGTACAAATGGATGTCCTGTATTTTTATTTTCTGACTCCTGTGCCTGTAACATTTTGGAGACTATTATTCACCAAAACTCTTGTTCAAAACAGGGAAACAAATAAGATAGATTTATAGATATTTTCAGAGCTGTGAAACTGAAATAGCCTAGAATTTACACAAAATTGGACAGAGAATAGCATTTTTTTTTTGTTCTTGTAGACATGAGTCACTTTGTCCAGCTTCACCATAAGAAAATGCTTGCTCAAAATTAATTTACATGTAATAGTAGTACAAAATAGATCTCTCTGAGTGTAATTAAAAGATTCCATGCTACCCCCCCCAAAAAATAAGGTGCCCAAAACACATATCAGTAGTATTAATTGCATGTTAAATTTCAACAGATGTCATTCATTTCTTAGTTTGGTCTTAGTATAAATGTATTGGAATGCCAACATGCGAATGTTTACTGAGTAGTCACCTTAGAAGGTGATGAGTTTCCTCTGAGAATGTTGTTCCCCACATGTCAGGTCTTCTATGGCAGCTTTCAGTGCCCATTTCTGGGCCAACCAGAAGAATCGGTCTTCTTGTTTTATGTTCTCTGTTTTGTCCTCGGACTGTATTCCTCCAGCTGGATCTCCTGCTTGACCCACCCTACCCGGTTGTAAATGACTGTTGGCTGTCTCCAAAAGGCCATAGCTATGTCCGGGGATGAAGATTCACAACCACTGGGAATCCAGTGACACCTCAGTTAACAAACCTCCTGGGAGCAAAGCTCTTCTATAATAAAGTGCCAATATTAAAAATGAGATTAACTCTTTGTAAATTACACAAAACAGAGCAGCCTGCGTGTGCTAACTAGACAAAAATGCCTTTTCGAAGAGCTTCTGTTTGTCCCTGTTCTCTTCAAAGCAAAAAAGATCAATTCCACTCCAAATGGCAAGTAGCGATTGAGGGGGATGGTTGTTTTGCCCACCCCCTCCCTGTTGGGTGCCCTACCTCATTCCTGCCCCAGTGGAGACTTCCTCCTGCCTTTGCACCTCACCCCCAACTTCAGGTACCCAATACCCTCTCCACATTACCAACCATGAAGGGTTTACAGGGACTGATTCTTTACCAGATTCTATTTCACTGGGCATTCATTTACTGAAAAATATTTACCTAGAGTAAATTTCAGTCAATGTATGTATTTTAACCAGCAACTTATATGATGGTCAGCGTTAAAATCTTTGGCCATGAAACAGAAGAACCAAGAATCATCAGGTGCCTGTGGGTATATTTTAGGAAATGAGAATGCATCTGAAGTTACTGTCTACTCTTGAGTGATCAACTGGATTTGGGAGGGAGTGGAGAGACGGTCAAAGTGTTATCTTTTATACTCAAATGGTTCCCTTCTCTTGGAGAGAGGGAGGAAGGTAGGTCAAGTTTATGTTTCTGGAAGCATATTTCTCAGAACAACTGGGAATAGAGAGAGCATCCTGTGAGAAACTTTATAACTATCTTTTCTGAGGGCCTTCCCTGACACTCTGCAGTGTCCAGGAAAGTAAATATCCCAACATGGTAGAAGGCAGAATGAAAAAGACTTGTGGATTTGGGTGAGTGTGCCTTCCCATTAGTAAAAAGGGAAAGATGGTAGTGGCTCCATCTTCAAACTCAGCAAAAGTGCCCTCTTTGCACCACTAATTACATCTTAATATTTAGGACAGACTACATGATATCCTAATTTACATCACCAACATTGTTGAAACCAACCAAAAAAGCTGATCTTAGTATCAGCACAGTTCATTTATATTCTTTTTAATTTTTTAATGAAATTTTAGGCAACCATCTGAAAGATTTGATATACAATTACTTTAATTCTTTTCCTTTTAAAAAAGTAAACTTCTAGCTAGAACATTACTGAGAACATCCAGCATTTAGAGGTTCCAGAAAGTGACATGCGGGGTAATGGTGGATGCTTAAATATCGTTCATCCTTCTATATTCAGGTAGAAGTGGAGGTGTTCCTGCCCTATTTGTGCCTTTCTCTAGGCCGTAAAAATAGGAATAAGCAAAAGGATGATGCATTGTGATAATGAATAATAATAATGCAAAATAGCAATACCTGTCTTCAGATTGTGATGGCAGTTTCTTAGGCTTTTTGTATGCAGATGAAGAGGTGGATTTTTATAGCAAATCTGCCGTTAGACCTAAATGCCTTCCCACATCTCACACCCACTCCCAAACACACATTCACACTCTGGGGTTGGAGAGGTGACTTTCTTCTTTAATTTCACATTTTACAATTTGTAAATTTAAGGCATACTGCATGTTACTTTGATACGTTTATATACTGTAATATGATTACCAGTGAAGCAATATTTATCACATTACATTATTATAGAACAAGATTATTGACTATATTCATGATACTGTGCATTAGATCTCTATGGTTTATTTACTACTCATTACAAGTTTTACCCTTAAATATCATCGATCTTATTCCTCCACTGCCATCCCCAGGTAATGTCAGAGATGGTACAAAATTGGTTTTGTACTCCTCAAAAAGTTCTCCTTACCATTTTAGTTGAAAATATTTATATAATTGTTAATAACAGGTATTTAGCAAATGTCAAAAATGATCTGCATTGAAGTTGTAGAAAACAGAGGCCAAATGGTCATAAGTGACTATTTCTTGATGAATAGATCTTCTGAAAACTTAAATAAAAATAAAAAGAAAACACATTCTTGAGAACAGAATGAATGACATATTTCTTATCTGAATGAGACAAAGAAATGACAGTGCTCACATATATCAGTCTATAGAACAAGTTTCCACAAAAATCTTAATTTTTATTGAACTTCAAACCATTTGTTAATCCAAGTCTCTTCATAACCTCCAAGAGATATATACTCAGGACTGACTTCTCCAAAAGGTCTCTCAAATGGATGTATTGAACTAGTTTGAGAGGGGTGAGAAAAATATCTTAACCCTTCTAGCTTTCAGTTCAAAACTCCTTCCTCTGAGGGTCTTTTCTATAGAAATTCTAATTTTTGCCTCCATGGAATTTGCAATCGATTGTTTTGACTCTTTAGTTGATATTCAAGAAAATGAGGGAAAACAATGAATGCAGAGTTGTGAATAAATTGACCATCTAATTCCAGAACTATAAGACACTGTGGGAGAAAATATCTGATATGATGACTACAGTAGAAAATAGGATTTTATAAATTAATAACCAATTTGGATTATTTAATAAGTCTTTAAAGAAAGGAAGGAAGGACCAAAAGGGTACATTCTATAAAGATTAGGGACTATAACATTTTTTTCTATGGAAAAATTATTAAAGTTTTAAACATGGATTTTAGATATGCTACATTTGTACTGAGAGGACAATGAATAAAGTAGAACTGTAGTAATACCAAAAGGCAGCATGATGAGAAATAAAAACGTTTTTGGAAGAAACTGGACAAAACATTAGGAGAATTTGTTCAAGGCTGCAAGGAAAAAGTGTAAAAGCCAGATAAAAAAAATAAGGTAAAAGGATTATATAAGGGAGCTGACAGGGTAGCTGACCTGGGAGCTATAGTCATGGAAAGAAAAGCTAATTGAAAGAAAAGAAAATTTCTAAGGGAGAATAGAACCATAACATTGGAATTAGTGCAGCTGTATTTGGTTTATATACTTTGAGATCATTTCCCATAATAATAAGCTGGTTTTCTTGTTCGGTTTTTGTCTCTTACCAAGTAGTGTCCAGAACAGGTATTATGTGGCCAACCAATGGAGACTGGAAATGTATAAAGGTTGGGTTGCAGGTGGGTAGTATTTGAGGGATGGTATTAGGAATTTGTTGCAGGTAGATCACCAGGAAGTGTCCACATAGGAGTTATCTTGGCCTTTGAAAACTCCAATGTACTATAAGGAAGCCCAGTTTCTGGTCTTAGTTCTTTCTTGCATCCTTGACCAACTGATTAAATCCTTTAGGATTTTGGTTTCCTTGTCTATAAAATGAGATGTGGTTTTCAAACTATGCCCACTGAGCCCTACTACTTGAATAGTTGCTTCTGGGTGGCTCATGAGTGAGAAGTAGGAATGAGGCTCCATTGTTGACTCTTCCCATGCATACACTTTAACTATTTAAAAAGAAAAAAAGATTTATTTATTTATTTTAGAGCAAGGGGAAGGGAAAGAGAAAGGGAGAGAAACATCAATGTGTGGTTGCCTCTCATGCACCCCTCACTAGGGACCTGGCCTGCAACTCAGGTATGTGCCCTGACTGGGAATTGAACTGGCAACTCTGGTTTGCAGGATGGCACTCAATCCACTGAGCCACACCACCCATGGCAACTTTTAATCCATTTTATATATTGTGGGTCCAGATACAAATTCCTTCTTTTTCCTGCTTTAAAAAGATTTAAAAATTACTATTAAACAGTCTCTAAAGCCGTTCTCTGCTGTACATTTTTCTGTTATATATAATTCTCTTCTACAAAACATTGTTTGATATCATATGTGCAAAAACAAACACTAAGATGTGGAGAAGGTCAGGGGTCCATTGTCACAAAAAATGCCAGGGACAAACAACCACAAACTCGGTACATTGGTAAGTATTTATGGCTCATGCATCTGTAGGCTGATGGTTTGGGCTTGGGACTTAGCCACCTGCACGCAGCTGCAGGTGTGCAGGCTGTTGGGCGAGCACCTCAGCTCTTCTCCGCATGCTTCGCACGTTCCCCCAGCAGGCTAGCCTGGTCACGTTCACATGGTGATGGCAGGGGTGAAGAGAAGTGCCAGAAAAGCACAAAAGCATTTCTGAGTCTCTGCTTGTGTCAATTTTGCTATTGTCCCATTAGCCAAAACAAGTTACATGGCCTGATCCAGAATCAGTGTAGGAGGACACTTCCAAAAGGTATGTATACAGGAAGGCATGAAAAATAGGGCCGTTAATACATCTGTCTCCCAAGGGGAAATCATACGTCTTATAGCCTTGTAAGAGTGGCCAAAAATCAATTGCGATACAGAATATAGGTTGGTCAGTGATAAGCAAAAGAATATCCCGCGACAGCCAGGTTTATCAGAAAGGAGGTTTTTAGTTTTTTATTTTTTAGCAAGCAAGTAAGCAGCAAAATATGTGAGTATAAAGGATATCACTCCTTAATGAACCCCAAATCCTTGATTTTTCTCTCAATCAGCCTTTTAAGCCTTTCAAGGTTTCCCGCTAGGTACCTGTGAGGTCAAATCATTTATGTATTTAACATTGAGAACTGAAATGTTTGTGCAAAGCGTAAAGGGAAAGAATGAAAAACATTTCAATTGTACATCACAGTAAAGCCCTTTGTACTCATGAGTGCATGATCTCAGTGCGAGATGGAACATTCTCAGTTCCTGCATGTCCCTCAGAGTGTTAAGCTGCAGCTAGAAAAATACAAGCTCACTGAATCATCTTATACTAACCACGGCTTATACTCATGGGGGAAAAAATCTGCTCATAAACTCATGTTTGAATGGTAATTTTGATTATGAGCACTTCTGGCCTCACCTACTGACTTTAGAATCTTGTTTAAGACAGAATCCCACAAAGCACCCTGAAGCCAAACTTTTTGACTAAAGTCTGAAAACACATCACAGACCTTCCATCAGATTAACACTGGGTTGTGGGAACATCTGTTTTCTGGGAATTCTTCCCCACCCTTGAAAGTGAGAGCCAGGACCTTTTCTTCTCTCAGAGATTCCTTTGAACTGGACCTGAAGCTGGACCCAGACTGAACAGGGTTCAGTGGGTGACACTGGATGAACTTCCACAAGATAAAAAACAAAAAACAAAAAAAAGCAAAGAACTGTTCATCTTGATGCTCACTTTTCCGATAATTTCAACCTAAACAATTTAGGTCAATTTGAGCTCACTGTCAGGGAAGGTGGTCAAGAACAATAGTGCAAAGATTGAAGAGAGCTCATGTACTGCTCAAGTGCTGTTTGAGGAAGCGCATAAAGAGAAGCAGTTATTTCTCTGGATGGGTATCTGTCAAGCTTTCTCCCCAAGGGACGCCATTTGGGGTGTCACATCCAATTTCAAGAATGTCAGTTAACAACATGTAAAATGTTCCTGGGGTAACTCCCCTCAATAAGAAAAGCATGTCCTGGGCATTGGCAAGTATGACCTTGTCACGAACACACACCAAGGCAGCCACTAAGCAACGGCATCTTTTTCTGTTCCTCTTTTGAGCTCTGAGTGACAACAGTGGTCAGATGAACGTGGAAACATGAAACAGCGATTTCTAATACATTCTTTCCTTGTCTCCAGGCGAAAAATTACACCATTATGTCATTTTCGTGATGTGCTCATCAACAGAATGAAAACCTCATTTGTCATCCTTGGGTCTGATAGAAAATCAGAGTTTAGGGACTTCAGCTGGGCTGCCAGCATTCTTTGCTGTCAAGCAGAACAGCTGACAGAGGCAGCAGGGACATCGCGCCAATGAGAGCCACTGGGCCCTGATGCCATGCTGGCTGTGGTAGTCGACGGCAAGATCTCCTGTTCCTTGGCATTCCGATCCAATTTGCTGGAGCTGGTTATCAAGTTCCCATGCAGACAGGATGTAAATATGCCACTTAAATCTGCAAATACAGTAATGAAAACTGATATTTGTAATTGTATCTATGTGACTCCACTGACTCAAACCTAAATGGATTTCCAACCTAATATTGCTAAATGAATCCTTGAAAAATGTGGGGTCCATTACAGGGGCACTGCTTCTCACATCCTGACATGATAGGGATGTCTCTGTCATCTCGCATGATTGAAATACATATTTTTATCTGTCTCCTGAAATTGCCTTGCCAGTTTTAACCTTGTCTTTTGTGCTGTTAAGTGTTCCTTCCATTCACTCTTATTTGGGGAACAGCAGTTGTGCCCTGCCAAAGAGAGTTCTAGAAGGTGCAGAAAGGCTTATGGACACTTCTGCTCTCATCCTCAATTCAAGCATCTCCCCAGAGTGGCCCCTACAGAGTTCTCTCTATTGTAAAAGGTCCAGAGACTAATTCTGTCACTTACCATCAACGTGCCTAGCAAATTACAGGAACCTCTGTACATTCCCACCACCTCCTGGTTGGGGCAAAACCACAATCCCAGATACAAGATGCCAGCATTAATAGTTTTTGAAGCACAATTAAATATTTACTGCACACTTTTTAAAAATAGGTACAGGGGAGAATATATCATAATGACTATCAGAACTTGTTTACAATCCATTTTTCCCTTTTCCCTTTCAATACATCTACTGTAGAGCTGCTTTTGCTACCTCAAGTTCCTCTGAACTCTCCCTTGTCTCAGCCTGCATGGATTCTCTAGGTCTCTCTCTTCTTTTCTGTCTGACTCAGTTCTTTATTTTGTAGAGTGACTTGTCTGTCTCACTTCCCATTCCACAGGCTCTGTGACACAGGAGACCTTAGGCTGACAGAGGGAGGTTGGAAGAGGAGGAGGATGGCAGAGTCACAGAAATGCTGAACTTAGTTTCTTTTTCCAAAATCTCCATTACACTCCTGAGCCTCGGCCTACTCATCCGTGGGTGGGTATAGTGGCAAATGTCAGGGTTATTGCCAGGTGTCCGTGAAAATGGAATATGAAAGCCCCTCCCATAGGAAGGAGCACAGACATAGATGTACAAGAAATGTTCTCTCTCTCCCCTGTTCCCGGTGATATTTAAAAATTTTCATCTCTTATTATGATGACTCCCCTTTCTGTGAATGATTTTTTTTTATAAGTTGCACTTGTTTAGGATTATTTTCTGATGTAGTAACTGTCATAAAAGCATAGTTATAATCTATACTATTTCATACTTTTACCATTTTAAGGGAAGGAACAGTGTTTTGCTCATTTTGATTTCTCCCATAGTACTCATCAAAATGCTTTAAATATATTTACTGCTCAATAAATGTGGGACCAAACTGCACCACTGGATTATAATATGGATCAGATCTCAACTCATTTCCTAGACATATATGTCGCATCTGGCCAGGCTTAGAGTCACTTTAGAAACCCCAGGAAATGATTAGGTATACATAATGAGAATACCGCTGGAAATGACAACAATATCCATTGGTAAAGACCTAGTATCATTCCTTTGAGGGAGAAGATATCACTTTGGTTATTTTTCCCACAACTAATACATTTATTGTCTCTAGGAATGCAACACTTGGCAAAGACTTCTGTGATAGCTTATAATGTATAAATTATTCAGATAATAGGAAAATTTTAATTTCCTTCTGTAGAAGTTTCTGTCCAACACAGTTATATGTTCCTTTTTGAAAAGTTAAACTTTGACATTATTTTTACTCACACAGCTCTCTCTCTCTTCTTCTGTTAACATCTCAGTTCCTAAGTAAACAAAGGATTCTGACTCACAAGTCTTGTTTGAGAGCAGCACAGATTTTCAGAATTTTGCAAGATTAGACATTTTGGTGTCCAAATCTATAATATGATTGTTTTTTTCTTTGTACATGAAAAAAAATTTGTTTGGCAAACGTCATTAAAAATTTCATTATATGGCTATTCTGTAGCGGTTTTTCTTGTGTCTCCTCTCTCTTCCTTTCCTATCCTATCTTCCTTCTAACTTCCTCAACAGAAGTGAAGTTTTGTTTTTTTTTAAGATTTTATTTATTTATTTATTTTTAGAGAGGGGAAGGGAGGGAGAAAGAAAGGAAGAGAAACATCAATGTGTGGTTGCCTCTCGCACGCCCCCTACTGGGAACCTGGCCCACAACCTAGTCACGTACCCTAGGTTGGGAATTGAACCGGTGATCCTTTGGTTCACAGGCTGGCACTCAGTCCCTCTGAGGCACACCAGCCAGGGCCAGAAATGAAGTTTCAAATATTCAAAATCTGCCATATACTTTTCACCTCCTATATTTTCAGGCAGTTACCATATACATATACACTATGTAGATGCATATATACTTGCATTTATAATATGCAATTATATGGTGAATTCTCAGTACACAAAATGCTGCCACATCTTGAGACTCAGATGTAGCTCTCAGAGCAAAAAACCCCATTTCCCTGGAGACATTTTTGCGTCTTTGTTGGTGAGAATGTGCAAGTGTGCCTGCAGAAGAAAGGGGGCGCGGAGAGGGAGTTGAGAGGCAACCGCATCCACTCTCCACCTCTGTCTGTGCCCCTGAAAATGAGGTTGAAACAGACAACCCCAGCAAAGCCTCTAAAGCAAGCTGGCAGACACTTCAGGAAATATAAGTAAAAATTTACTCTACCTGTATCTCTTTTTCCTACTTCTCTTTACTCACCCCCCACCAAAAATAAAAATATTAACACCTCTGGTTTCTACAATAATCTATTCATCTAAAACAAATGATTCATGTAAAGCAAACAGTATTTAATGTCACTTTACATGTACATTTCTGACTATATTAGCAGTACATGATCAAGATAAAAATGAGGGAATACAGGAAAAGTCACTTTAATCACAATATTTAGAATCAGTTAATTTACTTTGACATATATCCTTGTATGTCGTGTGCGCATGTGGGTACACACGTGCATATATTTTGCATTAACTTTAATTTGCTTAAATTATCACTTTAAACAAATGAGAAAACTGCTTGAAATTACATTGCCATTTTCCCCCTAGTTCTCCTAACTGTGCTTAAGAGAAACATTTTTATAAACTGGATGCAAAGTAATCTTTGAAGGCTTATTTTCAGAGAGCTAGTAATTTTAGAGTTTCTAACAGCCAGATTTTTTGAATGGTAGGAACAAAAAAAACCCAAGGCAGCAAAGGGTAGAGAAAATGGTTGAGTGATCAGCTGTGTTGCTGCAGCGGGTGGAGGAGGGAAGCATCAGCCTGTCACATCTAAGCCTATTCAAAGGGAAGTGGGCTCCACTGGATGGGCAGGATGCCAGAACGCGATAATAAAGGAGCTATGTAGGACTGCAACATGTACTCTAGAAATACATTTTCCAATTAGTCATAAGTGTTTATTCATCAAGGCATACCACAATGCTTTTGGTAACTGAGTTGTACAAGCAGCTGTAATTGGCAATTGAGAAGCATCAGTGCAAATGTTTTGATGTCTAACCCTGAAATTGTTCACGCTCCACGTTCTCGCTGAATGGTCCCCCTGTCCTGGAGTGGTGTCAACTGTGACTACAGGTTTAGGTCCTTTATAATCATCAAGCATTAAATTAGATCCATCTTGCTGATTGAGTCCTTTTTTTGTAATTGGTTTGAGAAAGAGGAGTTGAGCAGATTGAAAAGGGTTCTTTTAGCAAGGTTGGTGAATATTTTGTTTAAGCATAAAAGGGGGCTTTGTAGGATGGTCAACTTAAAAATATTTTGCCAGATCCTCCGAGGAAAACAGTGGGTATCAGCAGCCCTCACTCCCCACAGGTTCCAACAAGAAGCTCAGCTGGGCCCGTGCCAAGGGCTGCAGACTAGCCGGGATGGCAGGGAAGCCTGGGCGACAGCCCCCGGTGGCTCTGTTTTGCCATCTGGCCATTAATCTAGAACTGTTTTTAAGCTAGATTAAGAAGCTCTGGTGAAAAGAAGAATCCCACAGGATATTACTTGACCTTTAAAAAGAAAACCATCGGGACTGAGTCTTTCTAATTTAAAAAAATATGTATTTTTTGCACTTCTTAGTAGCACAAAGCAGCAAATGATTACTTAAAAGGGTCTCCTCCCTTTATCCCCCAAAGTTTTCAGGTACTTAGTGTGAGAGGCTTCTAACAATTAAATCAATTTCCACTGGAGTCTCCGCAGGTGGAGCTTCTCCCAGCTTCTTCAAGGAGACAGACTAATAAGAAGGCAGCAACTTATCTGGGAGGATACTGCGAAGTAGAAAAATGGAATTTCAGGTCAAAAAAAACCCCAACTTTGTAGCAGAATTGCCACTTCTCGCAGACTGAAAATCAAGCTTATAATAGAAAGTCTTATTATTTATAATGGGAAGCAGAGGGTAGCCAAAATTAGACTTTGAAAACGGCCTTCTGATAACACTATTTGACTCTTGAAAAAAGAGTTGTCATTAGAAATAGATCTACTTCATTCTCCCACCAAGTTTAAAGTGTACTTTTCACTTCCAGAAGTAGAAAAGAACCCACTGATTTTAGTGCATTAAGCTCATGGTACATGGAGAGTTACAGACTCAGTAGCCTGAGCATTCATTTTACAATGATGGAAGCAAAAACAAAATGAATCACCACTCTTTGTCTATGTTTAATCCCAGTAATTAAAATGTTAACTTGTTTCAAGACCACAGACTACTGTCCTCCTCTTTTGCTCCAAATTGCTCAGGCACAGTCCAACTGAGGGCCCCAGTGCCCATTGTCTTCATAAAGAGGCTGCCTGATCTGGCCAGTAAGGCCATCCAATCCCTTCTCATAAGCACTGTTGGGCACCCTTTACATGCTCAGCACATGCAACCAGGAAGACCACTGTGGAACTAAATAGCCAAAGGATTAGAAGATGTGGCATCCTTCTTTCTGGGCCATCTATTTGCCCTTAGAGCCTTAGAGCTGATCAGGAAGCACCAGAGCCACCCGCCCAGATCACCAGGCTACCTTCCCATGAAGCACCTGCTCTGGACAGGTCATAGTACAAGCAGATGGTGGGCTGAGAGCATGCCGGCTTGCAAGGTAGTCTGAGCATCTACTGTAATAGAGAATCGATTGCGCAGAGTTGGGTTGTGGCAAGAAAGGGCTTGGGAAGCCTGAGGTTCTAGTCGCCAGGGAAGGTTCTCAGAGGCTGCACTCCTGGAGATCTCATGTCTTTTAAGCCAACATATTCTGGCCCGTTGACTGGGTTAGTGCTGCTCCATATCACTGGCTCTGCTGGATTAGTCTCATCATCTCAGGCCCGTCCCTGGCACAGTGTCTTTTGTTCAGGTTCTGTTCTTTGCTTGCACTGGGATGCGAACCACCTGGAGACTCCAAGCAGGGCCAGAGAGCAACCTAGCATCCTCACAGGGCTCCACACTCAGGAAAGTCCCACTCTTGGTTTAATGCTCTACTAGTGCCATCTTGAAAGTTGTAATGCTTTTGTAAGAGGGGTCCTGTGTTTCTGTGGTTTCCTTTTGCATGGGGCCGGCAAGTTATGTAGCCAGTCTTGACAGTAAGACTGCACCTCAGGTTTCCACTGCATTTGCTCCACTCAGAAGTTAAAGATACCCTCCTCAGGAAGGGGGAACTGCTGCATTTAAATAAAGCCAGAAGCTCTCCTTGAAATGCAGAGTGTAGGGCTTTATTGAGGTGCTTCTAGTCTCCTCATGTAGAACAGGAAAAGCGAAAGTTGCTCATCATGATATTTGGGGTCCATTGATTCAGAAGTCAAGACAGGTGCCTTGCTAGTTAATTGGGTAAATGTTGTTCTTTTCTCCTATGGATTTAGACTTCACTCTCAGAGGACAAATCAAAGTTTCCTCTTGGGAGGTCAACTGATAAGTGGCCAGTAGGTCTATAGCTCATGGGAATACTGAAATGAATTAAATGTGTACACAGACCTGGCCTCTGGAACAGGCCTCTTTCTTCCCAAATCACAAGACTAGACAGCAAGAGCAGCAAACCCACAAGGACTCGACATAGCAACCGTGGTCTCTGACTTGGGGCACTGTTCAAGGGGTAGGACCTAGTGGATGAGTTTTTAAAAGAGGTTTGCTTGATTTTCAAGAGAAAGTCCTGCCCAAGTTTCTGCACTGAGTGCTTAGGCTTTTCAAAATTTTTCCGCCACCTTCTGATCTTCTCCCTTTCATCGTAGTCCAGTTATAATCCTCTCCACATTTCAAGATTTTTTTGGCGTGGCAAACTCCCAGAGTCAGTTATGGCACGTGGGGCTGAGGGTGGGTATGAAGTGAGGGGCTCCGTGACCCTGGGTGAGGCCTGGGAGGGAGAAGCAACGTCATCACTCCAGACCTGCACTCTCTGACACCTCCAGGGAACAGCCTCCAGGACCTGTGTCTCGAACAAGATCGTCCTCTCTTCAGAGAGAGGAAGCCTGAAGTTGGGAGAGGAAGAGGGTGGGACCTATAGTTTGCCTCCTCCCAGGTGCTCTGCACAGACTTCTCCCATCTCCATCTTTCCAATTGTCACCGTCTGTGTTGACCTTTGCTTCTTCCATCACGAGGGACCTTGTTTGGCATAGGAGTCCTGCCTTTAATTTCTGGATCCCCAGCATCCCACATCAGTGCTTGGCCCACAATGCTCACTGAGTTAATTGTTAAAACAGGTTTTTCTTCAAGACTTTTAGTGATTAGTTTGGCAGAACAGAAATCACCATATTCCTCATGGGGTTGGGGGGAGGCCAACATTAACTGAGAAACATGAACAAAGAAAGGGGAGGAATCTGAGACCATCAAACACAGCCTGCTTCCTTCTTTCATCTACTTCTAACTCCTCAAAGCAAAGGTGGATAGGGAAATATTATGGATTTTAAATAGCTCTACACTTGCCTGGCATAGAGAAGATGCTGGAGACAATATGTGCTTAAGCCTTTAATAAAGCTGGAGATCTGAGGCCAGTGTCACAGCTGCGCGGCCGATAAAGGCACAAGGACCAGACCACAATCAGAAGCTCTGGGTCTCTGCCACCGACCCGCCATCTGATTTGGGACATCATCATCTAACCCTGTTCTCCCTTTTGACTTTTACCTCTGCAATAGAGATCATAATATCCACTTTGCATCCTGTGTAGGACTACTGGCAGAGTCACATGAGGTAATTGCAGGCGAAAGCACTTTGCCAACTGAAAAGCGTGAGACTCAATGTCTGTATCTGCACCCCAACTCCCCGAGGCCAGAAGAGGCCCCGGCCAGGAGACCGTTGTCCCTGGAAGAAGAGTGTGAGCACCGAGGAGGAGGCAGGTGTGCTGATTTCATTCCAGGAGTTAATTGTGTGTGCTCTGGAGACCCTTGACATTCTCCAGTCCCACGCTGGGGCGGTGGGTTACGAGGGAATTTGTGTCTCTGCCCAGGCAGATTCCACGCTGCTTCCCAGAGCTGTTCCTCTCCGTTTTTTTCTCAGTGTGATTACTCACTAATCCCTTCCCCTTCTTACACGGCACTGAGTGCCGACCAGACCAATATATCTGAATCTAGAATGAGCCCTGTGGATACAGGCTTGGACCCAGGACATAGGTTTGGAAAGCCTTTGCAGGCTTCTACCATGTAGTTTACAGATACATTCTCTTACAATGATCAAAATGTCTTAGGTCAGGATGTTTTTATATTGAAGCTTTGTGTGCATGTATTTGTGTGTATGTACCTACTCACAGGTTGTATTTAGTGGAAAGAAGGCTCATGGGCCAAAAATCCATTTGGGTTTGCTTGGATGGGTAAGAAAGGTTGGGAATTCAGAGTATACCAGATTATAAATATTACAAAGGTTATTCAAAATCTCATTTACTTTTAGTCTGTCTCTTTACATTTTTAAATTCCATTTGCAGCCATAGACCCTGATACTCTTAAAGAAAATAACATCAAACAAGCTACTGCTAAGGGAAATGTAAATTGGTTTGTTTGCTCCCTTACACTCCTGGGCAGTGAAAACATAAGCAATTGCTATTCCAAGCATTTCAATGAATATACAAAACCCTTGTCTTTCTTAGGAGTAGCTTGAAAGGTTAACCACTTTCTAAAGAGGTCTTTGTATCTAGGAGCAAACTGTATTCTTCTTTTGTCCAGCTACTTGTTAAAGTTTCCCACACAACACATTCGCCCTCATTTAGAAAACTTCTCATAGACGGCTGGGGGCCACATGCAGCTTCTACAAGCTGACTACTGTCCATGGAGGTGTTTGTGTTAAAGGGGACAAGGGGTAAGATGCCAGCACCCTGGCCCTGGGCTGGAGCTGGTGCACTCATGACCGTGATCAACACCGTAGGAGTCTCTGCTCAATACTCTATACTCATCCCACCCAACCTCCTAGCCCCACAGCCCTTTCTTCCTGGACAAGTTTTTCCAGCAGCTTGTTTCATTGCACAAGAAATGTCTCTTCCCACTTGAATTCCCATTCAACTTCTATTCACGTTTTTCTCTAAATACTTGCCTTCTAATGATGCCATCAAAGAGATACTACAAAGCCCACTGTCCTCATCCAAAGTGGGGCCATAATTGAGTGACACCTTGCCAATGTAGCTGTCTTCTGTCTTCTCCTGGGATGAGAGAATACCATGCCTAAAATCTGAACCCTAAATTACCAAAAAAATCATTATTTTCATACTGAATTAACCAGTTTTTAAAAGGATTCTTTTAAATAGGGACTCAATAGACATTTAACATAGGATTTAATGTACAGAAATTTTATTTAAGAATGTGTAAAGGGAGACACATTCGGACTGCAATATTGCAATTTGTATACAAGTCTCGTACTAAATAGTTTCTGAGCATTTGCCAACCACCAACAATGGTTGATTGTCAAGAGCTGGATTTGCCATTTAAATGCTGTTTTCTCAACAACTCAAAAGAAATCCTCCTCTGCCTCACAATAGGAAGACTCTTTCTATTTAATCATAATACAGGCATTTTTCTTTTTTTTTTTCCCCTAATGATTTATCAAACATTTTGTCAAGATCCAGATGAGGGTATTTGGGCTTCTTGTCTGTTTCATAATATACTGTATTCGTTCTCAGTCTATCCCTGCTCAATGGTATAGATTGCCATTGTAATTATAGCCCATATAGGCTATAATTGTTTAACAAAGGGGAATTCAGTGAGGTCAAAACAGAGTTTGAAAGCCAATACAGCGGAGCAGGCTGGGCTGGCTGTTCAGTCGTAACTCATTGCCCTGTTAAGGCACAGATGTGGGTGCAGAGCAAGTGGCTGCCAGGACCTGGGTGACAGGCAAGCTGACACATTAGCTGGGGATCGTGAGGAACGTCCAGGGTTGGGGCTGCAGCGCCCGTGTGCCACTGCCAAGGTCGGCCTGTTGTTGGCTCCTCCCTACGCCATGATCTTTCCCTCGGATTTAAAAGAAAGAAATTCATAAGTGTAAAAACCCAACCGAGGTTTCGATCCCAAGTAACCTGAGGAGAAATTTGCTCCCTTCCAGAGAAAGGTTGGTACACATCACAAACATTAAACCTCCAGTGCAGCCACTGAAAAGGATGCTCGAAACCACAGTTTTTTAAAATTGGTAAGTCTATGAGAATGTCAGTTATGATGCATTTGGCTTCTTTTTAATTCTCCTAGAACCACAATTTTAAGGATCAAGCCCTCATGTAATAACATCCAAAGACAAGGAGCAAGGAGGTGTGAGACACCAAGGGTTCTTCCCCACACTCTTAACCCCCCACTCCCCACCCTGTCTCAATGGCTAGAATTTTGGGTTGGGTCACATGCCTACCCCTAACCCAGCCACTGAGCGATGGGAAGGTCTTACAGGATAGGCTGAGGTCAGTCACTGTTCATCTTGGGAAGGGGGAATGGGGCAGAGGGTTTTCATTTCTGGAAAACATCACCAACGTTATCTGGATGCTCATTAGGGTTCTAAGTTCTATCCAGTCCCCACAGGATGTGAAAGAATAGTCGCAAGCTACTAAAAACATTGCCTCCAAAAGCACACTGACGCAATAGAGCCCCGGAGAGGAATGCTACACTGGAGAGCTGCCGCCCTGAACTGCTTAGTAAAACGACTCACTCCCCGCTCTGTGTCCTTGGGCAGTTCTTGGTGGGTCCAAGCCCCAGTCTGCGCTCTGGTCAAAGGAGCATAGTGTCATTTACTACCTCCTGGTCTCACAATTGGGCTGTATGATGATTAATATGAGCCTCATAAGGCCTATGAATGTCTCAAAATGAAAGGATAACACGCTGACTTTTCTGGAGATGATACAAATGTCAAATCGCAGAGCACAGAACAGCATCGGTGGCTCTCGGAGTGGCTGGGGAGCCCACAGGTGGGCTCCCAGAGAGGGTGGGCTCCTCTCTGACAAAATTCTGATTTAAATGCCCCAAGCTCGCACTCTCCCTTTCCTGGCTTTGCTCTGCTGTGCCTAGACTATTATTTCATATCTGCCCCCTGTTTCACCTTCCTCCCAAAGCTAAAAGCACAGGGCATGAGTGATAATAGGTCAAAGTTAAGAGTGAAAGTGTGATGAGAGAGTTGGAAAAGGAAGGGAAGGAAGAGAACTAAGATTACTCTGATTTTCTTCCACAAATTTCAAGCCTGTTTAAGCCCATGATTTAACACTTAAACTAGACATTATATGCTTCCATGGTGCCTAAGACTGGCATGTTTTAGTCTCTTTTTTGGCAGGTCTCTCATGTTTAGGATCTCAAGCCACCCCTTCTGATGGCAGTGTGGTCACTAGTACAGTCACATCTAAACAGAGCAGATGTGCACAGATAAGCTGCCCTGTGTGTCTAGCACATGCCAGCCCTTACTTTTTTAAGACATTCCTGTTAAAGACACACCCAGTGCAAACATAAATCCATTGATGTTATGTTTCTTTTTATCTATTCTCCAAAACAAATGGAAGTGGCTTACATTGAAAGATATAGAAAGTACAAGTTAAAAAAAAAGGAGAGCTTAGAAATAATTTAGAGTAAAGATATGTCAGATGGTGATCCTAAAATGAAATACAGTGAGTACAAAATTCCACACCTAAAGACAAAAGGAAAACCTAATGTGTTATGTAATTCTCTGTATCGAATTTGCTGTTTTCATTTCTCCTCTCTCTTTTCTATCTCTCTTTTTGAAATACATCTATTTACCTGGGAAGTTAAAGTGATAGCTGTCATCAGATTCATGAAGAAATTGAATTATGTATTCAAGTATTAATTAAATTATTCTTGGAATAAGATACAGCACTTGTTGGTTAATTAGTGCGTCTATCACGCTGCTTCTTACAGAAGGGACATGTGGAACAGTGAAGAAGAACATATCTTTAATTCTGGCTTGGCAGAAGATACGATAATGTTTTCCATATTAATGTTTCTTAAGGCAATTTTTTAAAAGTGGATGGTATGTCCCTGGATTCTGACTAAACAAAAATCTTTTTGAAAGAAGCTAAGCTAAGGGAAAGGACCAACTATAAAATGTATACATTATGTTTGTTTGCACTTTGGTTCCTAAGTTTATTGTCCAACTATGAAGTTTCCCAGTCTGCCTTTGGACACTGTGATGTTCAGCCAAGTAGATTACTTCTCCTTTCTTCATTTGTAAACACTTCTCTGGTTGATTTGGTAAGGATCCTTTTCTTTACTCATGAGAGGACCATGGCTTATTGGGAAGAATGTATGTTCTTGAATTAGATAGACACAAGTTCAAATCCAATCCTGCTCCTTCCACCTAGCAGTAGGAATTTTAGGCAAGTTACTTAGATTCTTTTCATTTCAATTCTATAATAAGTTTAAAAAGAGAATAATGTCATTTCCTGGATGCTTTGCTATGTCCTTCCTCTCAGCCACCACACCAAGACCTATAGATCAGGCCCTCTTGCTGCCCTCAAATTGGCCCTCCTTCTGCCTGCCACTACTTCCCTTCCCACCCCTACCTTGATTCACCTGCCATTGTTCCTCCCTGTCTACAGCACAGCCTTCCCTCTGATCTCCTTGATTCTATTTTCACCCTCCTCCGCTCCATTCTCAAAGTGAACTTGCTAAAACACAAACCAAATTGTGTTACTACTCAATCTCCTGTACAGACTTGACATTGTCCCTGGACAAGATCCATTCCTCCTCACATGAATCTTCTTAACCTGGCCCAGCCTTTCTCTCTTGTCCCTGCCACCAACCCCAGCCTGCTCCATGTTCTGGCCACAAAGAACTCTCTGTGATTCAGGGAACCTGTCAGGCTCTAACCCCACATCCAGCCTTTGCACAGATTTCTCTGTCTGCTTAGAATGCCCTTTCTCCCTGACCTCTGTTGAGCTTCTCTATTCATAGGCCTTGTTTGGATGTCGCTTTCTTCTGCGGACTTCCCCTCGAGGTCCCCATCCCCAGCGCCAGCATGGCCCCAAAGTCCAATGAGAAAGTGTTTTCTCCTGTGAGCTTCCTTAGCACCATACCTTGTCATAGGCTTATGTACTTCCCATCTCTCGCTCTGGCCATGAGCTCTGGGAAGGGAGGGGCCACATTTTCTCACCTTGGTATCTTTAGGGTGAAATTCAGTGCCTCATAAAAGGTGCTTAATAAATGTAAAAGAAACAAAATGTGAACTAATGAATGTCTTTTAGGCTTTTGTGTGGATTAAATGAGATACAATAAGAAAGGCACTGAATACATCACATGCACTCAGTAAATGATAATCCTGATTATTGTCCTTATTGCTAGTATTACCACTGTTTCTGCATGAGGTTGTACTGTGTTCAGAAATGATTGTGTCCTTCACCTATAGAAACCTAAATGCAGATGTCTTAAAGGCTTTTCACATTTTTAACACCAGAAATATGATGAAAACTATTATAGTAGTAGTTTTGTTGGGTCTTTATAAAAATGTGCCCCTACCTCCACCCCTTTTATTTTCTGGTTCGAGTGCCTCTTGCAACCTTTTACAAATAAGTGGGTTTATTCATTCGAACATGCACTTTCGCCAGTTGGTTCACTTCTCTGTAACCCCTTGCGTCCCTATTCAACAGAGGCTGGTAATTACCATAGCAACCACAGCATGTGGTGCCTATGCACTCTCTCAGAAACAAAGCATTTGCTTGGAAAAAATTACACACACTCACACATTAATTTGCAACATGAAATTCTATTTCATGGTATTTATGAAGGGAAATCATGCCATCAAGTAAGCAGACTTACCTTCCTCCCTGGACTAGGGACTCACACCGCTCTCCTCCTATTTCCCCCACCCCGACTGCACTCCCCATGCGCGCACTGGTTCATTTTGAACATAAAATTTTTGTGCAATGGGGAGAAAAAAAAAAAGACGGGAAGGATTTGGTTTCAGCGGGAAGGTACAAAGGTCAGGGAGAGGGTGTGGAGCCCCATAGAGCAGTTGTTCCTGTCTGAGTGATGATTATACTACCAAGGGGATTTATTAAAATGGAGCCTATTGCTGTTACACTGAATAAGACTCTCCATAAATTCCGGGTGAGCCTGTCAGTGGCTAAGCCCATATGTAATGCTTAAATACAGCGCCTGCATCTGCAGGCTGGGGTCCGCGTCCCAAGCCATGCATGCTTCCCCAAGCACTGGGCGCACGTGCGACCTGCTTCAACCTTATTAAGAACCCAGAGCCTGAAACGCTGTGCCTGCCCAGAAATGGAGAGCTCCTATTCTCCATGAGGGTGGGTGCGCGCGTGCGTGCGTGTGTGTGTGTGTGTGTGTGTGTTTCCAGCAAATTATGTTTTAGAACGTGACAGAATCAAAGGTGACAGAGCCACTTGTTCCAGGGTCTCCATCTGGTGGGGGATGGGCAGGGGAAGAAAGGAGTTTGGCCAGCGCGATGTCAGGCTGCATGGTACTCTCACGCCCACCACTTACAAAACAGAAGGAAGAAGACATGTGCCAGGCAGTGTTCAAGGTACAGAGAACCGTCAGTGTCATTTGTCCTAATCAAAGGACAAGCAACAGAGGGGGAACTCTTTCTGCCTCCTTGAGTCACCTGAAGGGAGAGGAAAACCTGGGGAGAGGCTCGGCTTCAACTAGACCTTTTTTCAATTGTTGTTTAAACCCGGTCAGCTGGAAACCTCTTTATGAGTTCTGCAGTTGAAACTCAGATTTTTTTTAAAAATTGCTTTGGTTTGAGGAAAAAATAACACATTCCAGGCAAAGGCTTTGTCGGTCCCCAGAACAATCTGAACCGTCCACTCTGTTCCACAGCAATTCCAGTGGACAGCCTTCTCTGATAACAGGAGAACGTTTTCCCTCCAACGCCGGAGCTCCAGACGGGCGGAGAGCAGGCCCGCGGGCGAGCGAGGGTGAGGCAGGCCGACTAGTCTCATTGGCTTTTACCAGATATTTGGTGAAATGCACTAAATTTACTCTTTAAAGGGGAGTTCCTGATTATTAACTATTATTTCCCTGCTTGAACTGGGAAGATACTGACATTGGCATAAGATAATTTACAATCCTTTATTAACAACCTTTGGGAGGCGACTGAAAATGCACAGCTGTCTGGGAAGCCATTACCTTTGGGCTTCATGATGCAGGGTCTCCAAAACCAGGTGAAGGATTAAGGCTCCTCTTTGTCTACGCGGAGGCTCACAGGCCCCTAGCGGGCTTGCAAAAGGAGCCACTAGAGGGCGCCTTTCACCCAGCGATAGCTTTCCACGCAAACCTGTCTCCTACGGAGAGCTCACCCTTTCGCTGAGAAGCTGAGAAAGCAGTGACGTGGGGAATTATTATGCACAGTTCATTTCCTTGTAATTTAACTTTCACAGTAACAAAAGCATAATGTATAGCCTAGTTTTCGGGCCTGATTTACACCAATTTAAACTAAAAGATGATTTCTGCCTCACCCTACCCCCTTCCAAATCACTTCTGCTGATATCAGCAGCTGAGAATTTTGTATTTCATCATGCCCCCCTACCCTCCCTAAAGCCACAGATCCGAGAAGACAAACATGTAAAACAGGGTTTCTGCAAACAGCCGGATGCAAATTTTCACTTTCTGCTTCAAATTTCATTATTGCTTTAGTGTCCGTTTTAAAAACTTGATGTTTTTTCATTATGGTGTTGGGTTAGTATTCTCCACTGCTTTCGAGCATTGTGAAGTCCACATGGGGCAAAGCTCTTCTGTCTTCACAAGGTTGTGGTGTCATTTTCAAACCTAGAGGTAAAAGGAGCGGGCTGGGCAGCAGGCCGCCCAGCATTCCGAGCTCACCCCCCTGGGCCCGCGCCCCTCCTCGCCAGCCCTTCCCCTTCGCTTCCAGTCCGCTTTGATCTCTCCTTCCTCTGGCTCCTTGAGCACTTACCGACTCTACCACCAATTTAGCATTTTGTAGCTATTGTCTGTTCTCTAATTGCTTCATGGGTACACTTTTTTTTCCTCCCTAAGGAAAGGAGATAGCATTTTTTGAGTGCCTACGTTTTCTAAGACTCTTTGCTAAGGGGTTTTTACATGTAATTTCCTTCAATCCTTTTAACAATCCTATGGCTTAGATGCACTTAATTTCATTTTACAGATGAGGAAACTGACTCAGAGAGGTTAAATAACTTACACAAGGTTATATGGTAAAAAAGAGGGCGGACTCAGACACAGGTATTTCTTTTAGTTACATCTTTCTGACCCCACCTTGACTTAAACTGAAATGAGTATCTCTCTCTTCCACACTTTCCATGCGAGGGAGACACGTGTGCACACAAATACTTCTCACATGCTATTTAAGGTCTGTCTCTGCTAGCCTATCTTGGTAAGAAAGTTAAAATCAGCTCCATTTTAAAACTTACGTAACTTGCTGAGTATGAGCCAACTTCCCAGCCCCCTTGTGCAGGCTTTCTGCATAAAATTACGAGCTACTTGGTCAACGTTAGTTACTACAGTACCATTTCCTTGAATCTGCTGTTGTTGTTTCTTAGCTGGGCTGTTCCACCCAAGAGAAGGCGAAATGAATATGAATGTGTGTGTGTGTGTGTGTGTGTGTGTGTGTATTCATTCCAGAGAGTTATCAGGAAGCATCAGAACCAGAGCCCCTCTCATGAGGCCCAGCCGTCAGCAATCAGAATGGCAGAGTAACTGGAACGAATGCAAACCCAAATGACAGGGATTGTCTTGCTTTCCCTGTATGCTGCCTGATAGGACTAGGATAGGTTTCATCTTGGATTTGAGTGTTTTCAGACACCAAATCTACTCCCACTCCAGAAACTGAAGCAAAGCTCCGTCGGGAGGAATATAGTGGACTACTTCCTTGGCCATGGGAAAAAAAAAAATACACTGCCTAAGGATAATCAGGGACGAATGGATCTCAAGGCCATTTAGGTATGTTCTACATCTGATATGTTTGTAACTGGCGCAGGGTAGATGAAGAGGCCTGAGTCCAAGTGTGAACTGATATAAAAGGAAAATATTTTGCATCTGTTGAATTGATGAGCAAGTGAACAGTAAAGAGGCAACCATAAGAACAAGAGCTTTTTATAAGTATCTGGTGCCTCCCGGAACTGAGCCTCAGACCCCTGGACCACTACACAGCCACCAAGCAAGTTGAGAAGATAAAGTCTCTGAACCGAGTCTGTGAGGAGGGGGTCTCTAAAGGCCCATGGGACCTACAAACCAGAAGGCTTGTCCTCATCTCCGGTGGATCTGACCTTCAGGAAGGGAATCGTGGGACAGAGGAATGTTGCGTTCTAACCTCTGAAACCACATTAGTAAAACATATGGAACCGATAAGGAAATTATCATGGTCCCAATAGAGTGGTTTTAAGAACTCAGAATTTTATTACATTTTGTGACTAAAGATAGAAAAAAAGAAACATGTTATATACATCTTGGGGTTTTTCAGTGTTAAGGCTACTAAGAAGCTAGCTCATGCTCGACTTTAAAGGGTGTTCCAAGGGCAACATGATCATAGCACTCTGCCCAGCTTTGACATAAGTCTCTGGCTCTTCATATCACTTGTGTGCAAAAAGTTCAGGATGAAGGGGAAGGAAGAGGGCTGGGCTTGGAGGACAGAGAACAGAGAGGCTTAAGTCCTGGCTCTGCCTCTTATCTGCTCTGTGACCTTGGCCCCTTGACTATGCTTGTCTGAATCAATTTTCTCAGGTATAGAACGGGATTGAGAGCACCTACTCCTTAAAGTCATTGTGAACATTAAATCATAAACAACAGGGATCCAGGGAAACACTGAAGCTAGGGTTCAGTAAAACTGGCATGTGGAATACCCGTCTCCCTCCTAACCCATGAGGTAGCTACCATATCTTATTACATCTAAGACACCTTTGGTTGTAAGTGGAACATGACTCTATGAATCACCAGGGGTCGGGGGGAAGCACTACCAGTTAAACTCTGCTTTTCATTGATTTGTAAGGTATATCCTAATATTAGACATGTTAAAATGTGAAAAAAAATACCCTAAAAATTTATCAGAGCAAAGAAAATCAAGAGAGAAAAAGGAAACCTACACAATGGTAGAAATATTTCCAAATCATATACATGATAGGGGGGCTACTCTCTAAAATATATAAGGAACTCCTATAACCTAGTAGCAAAGAAAACTAATAACCTGATTTTTAAAAAATGGGCTAAGAACTTGAATAGACATTTCTCCAAGGAAGATATATAAATGGCCAAAGGTATATGAAAAAATGTCCAGTCACTAATCATCAGGGACATGCAAATAAAAACCATGATGAGATATCATTTCACACATCAGGATGGCTATTATTGAAGAAATAAAAGACAAGTGTTGGTGAGGATGTAGAGAAGAGGGAACCCTTGTTCATTGCTGGTGGGAATGCAAAACCGGGCAGCCCTATGGAAAACAGAATGATGGCCCCTCAAACAATTAAAAATAAAACTTCCATAAACTCCACAATCCCAAAGCTGAGTATTTCTCCCAAAGGAATTTAAATTGGGATCTCAAGAGATATCAGTACTCCAACATTTATTGCAGCACTATTTACAATAACCAAGATGTGGAAATAATCTGAATGCCCACTGACAGATAAATAGGCAGGAAAAAATGCTGTAGGTACATTCAATGCAAAATTATTCAGCCTTAATAAAGAAAGGAATTCAGCAATATGCAAGAACATGGATGAACCTTGAGGACATTACGCTAAAGGAAATAAGGCAACCACAAAAAGGCAAATACTGCATGATTCCACTTATACGAGGTGTCTGAAGTAGTCAAATTCATACAACCCAAGAGTGGAATGGTGGTTGCCAGGGGTTGGGGACGGGGGAAATGAGGAGCTACTAATCAGTGGGCCTAAGTCTCAGTTAAACAAGATGAGTAAGCTCTTAGATCCTCTGTAAAACATTGTACCTCTAGTCAACAATACTGTATTTTACACTTACAAATTCATTAAGAGGGTAGATTTCATGTTCTTATCACAATAAAATTAAATTTTTAAAATGAAAATAAAATATTTTTAAATTAAGGAACTATGGAGCATGCTCTTCTAACTCACCTGGTTGTTAAAGAAGCTCTAAGAGGAAGTTGTTAGCCCCACTTCTGTGGCATGGATGCTAACACGTGGGAGCATATCTGATTGAATGGGAGGGATGGGGTAGGGATGGGAAGCTCCCAGAAATCAAAGCGTAAGTTGGGGATAGGGTGCGGAATGGGGGCTCTGGAGTCTCCTGAGATAGACTTCATATTAAGGGAAGACAAAATTGGACTGTGCAATGGATCTGAGGGTTGGAGGAATGTACGGATTTCAGAAGAGCAGCACTGTGGAGAAATATGAAACAGCAAGAAAGGGTAGAGGTGAAGAGGAGGCGCAGACTCACCAGACTCAGGGGATCTGAGCCCAGCTGTCTGCTGAGAGCCCTCCAATCGGGCTCATGCGCAGAAGGGGGTGCTGTACTCTAGTCCTCCTGCTAGACTGCAGATGCTGGGGATCCTGAAGACAGAGAGTGATGCTGCTTCAGCCCTGTCCATTCCAGTGCCAAGTGGCCAGTGGGAGGAAGTGGTGATGGTAACAATGTTGCTGGGTGTTTAGCAAGGCAGAGGCATGGGCTGAGGGAAAAGCAGCTGGGTGCGCATTCAGGCAGCAGCAATTGGCAGCCTACAGCGGCAGATGGAAGCAGCGGTGGCGGTGGGGCCAATGCCTGAGACCATAGGTGACACCCCCTGGGGTACCCCAACCCAGTACCTGGCAGGAAGAGGGGACCCTGGAAGTAAGTTGGGAATCTTCCACCTTCTGATGGGTGTGAAGGCTGCTGAGCTTGGGTACCTCCAAATCAACTTTTAAACACCAGGTGCAGAGCAAATAATAAATAACTCTTAGTTTTCTTCCTTTCCCTTTGTTTCTCTGGAACGCTTGTATCAGGGGGCCTTATCCTAATTTATTAAGAGTCAGCCCACCTCCTATTATTATTATAAGCTTTACTAAGCAAAAATAGAGTCATTTAAGTGCTAAAAAAATTTCCATGAGGTATCAATTCAAACAAATAGCTTTCTTCCCAGTGCCACACCTCTCACCTCTGCTCTAAGTCACTGTAAACCCTGATAGATGACATGCTGGGAAGCACACCAGGTACGCTCCCGTCCCAGGGCCATTGCACCTGCTACACACTCATCTGCAGAAAGAAAGTGCTGTGTAGCCTGTATGTCGTCCTGTCTTTCAGTCTTTGCTCCCAGGTCACCTGCTCAGTGAGATCTTCCCCCCCACCTTAATCGACATGGCAACCACCCACCAGTCCCCTCTATGCCCCTCCCTGCTTTATTTTCCCATAGTCGTATACATATACATAGTCGTATACAGGTTTTGCTTATAATTTGTTTATTGTCTGCTTCCTGGCCCAGAAGGGCAAACACTGCTGTTTTTTTTTCTTTAGTCCCCTGCACTCGTGTATCTGCAGAGTCTGGAGGCCTGCCCGGCAGATTGTAGGCCCCCAAATATTTGTGTGAGCATTATTAAAATATCACAACTTTCATGACTATATTTGCCATTCAACATTGCTGGGGTTGAAAGCAACTTTTTTTCCCCCTTGGTATCTTTCTTAATATAGCGGAGAATTCCTTCTTGCCACATTTGATTCCAGGTAAAGAAAAAAAAAGGATGCATGAAAGAATAAGAAAAATGCCTTATCAAAAAGCAAGTGAAGGCACACAAAGCTAGCATGGCAACAAAAGCGGAGGAAGATAATTCAGTCCTGGAAAGCTAAAGTGATCATCTAACAATAACAATAATAATAGTAATAGTGATAGCTGTTAGTGGGTACCACCTGCAGGCTACAGCTTCATTTTCAAGACATGTAATTACAATCATAGAATTATCTTTCAGGAGCTTAGAATTCCTGTGACCTTATTGGGGCAGTGGGTGGGGAACTGCGAGGAAACTGACAGGAAAATACATAATAACAGGAAGCAGGAGTATCAACAGGAAAAGGGGGAGGAGAAAGAGGAGGAAAGTAGAAGGGAGCAGGCCAACATCGTGGGCTGTCCTCCACCCCACGGAGACAGCCACCCCTGGAAACGGGCCCTTTGCAATCACCACTGCTTCCGACCTCCGTTCCAGCATCGGAGCTCAGGCGGGGTTCTTTTCCCTGAACGTGTCAAATGTTTAAAATCACCCGCCACCCCACCTTTCCCTGGAAAATCAGTGACAAACAAGACACTGCAAAAATTTGAAGAACATAATGCTGTAAAGCTTTACAATTGTGGAGATCCTAGGTCAAATGTCGTTTGGAAAGCTGACCGTCCGGTGAATACCGCAAGACAGAGGCGATACCAGAATCCTCTGCATGGGGAGCAAGGGCTGTGTGGGCAGGTTTAGAAATTTGGCTGGAAGCTTCTGACAGGGACATGAGTGGGGAATCAGGGGAAGAGTGAATTTGGGAACCTACCTCTGCCCACATTTGTGGCCCACATGAACTCAGAGAATCCTTCTGACTTCTTCCGGGCACATTGCACAAGGCCAAAACAAACAGTTGAAGAAATATACCAGGAACTGAGGCACAAATGCAACCCTGTCCATTTCAGTCCAAAGGAAACAATGGTCAGGGTTTGGAGCTGAGACATCACTGTGATGAATCAAAGAGAGAAAAGGACTCAAAACTTGTGTTTATGAAGCGTTTATCCCCGGGGGGAGCAGAGTGGCAGAGATGAGCATCACGGCTGGCGTTTCAGATGGGGAAATCGTGCCAGGAGGGAGAGTTGCCGTGATCGGCTTGAGATTGCACAGGTGGAGAAGAGATTTTAATAATTACTGGCTGACAGCAGCTGTGGTTTTGATTCCATGGCAACAATCAACTCCTGGTTTATTCTGAGTTAATAAAATTATCTAGGCCACAAAGACGTTATTAAAAACACAACAACAAAAAAGTCTATTCTGTGGCTTGAAGTCAGTGCTCCTCAATTTTTACTGTGCTTTGGTATCGGGGGGCTGCCCATTAAAAATGCCGATTCCCCTGACTTAACTTCTGAGATGCTGGCTCCTAGTCTTTGCAGGGGAGGTCCCAGGAATCTTTACTATTAACAAGGTCCCTAAGTGAGTCATACAGACAGTTCCTGACCTGCACTTGGAGAAACCCTGCATTAGGTGACGCCTGCAAATTAGTCCTAGCCCCAGTTCTAGTGTCCTCCCAAAGCAGCAGGAGGGACAGGCCTACTCCTACACTGTCCAATGCGGAAGCCACGGGCCACATGTGGCCCATGAACAGTGACACTGTGGCTAGTCCAAATGGAGATGAGCTCTAAGTCTAAAATAAACTGAATTTCAAAAACAGAATTTAGAGTAAAAAACAGTATAGAAGGTCTCATTTCAAATTTTTATACTGATCGTATGTTGAAATAATATTTTGACTATATTATATACTAAAATATGCAATATATATTATCATATATGATATATAAAGTACATTCCCTCATGTCTGTACCTTCTACCCACCCCACCCTTAGCTAGAATCATTCTTCATAAGTAAGAGTGGTTTCAGAACTGAGGAGACAAAAAGATCCCAAATATCAAAACTGAAGTCAACGAAGGTCTAATTTACATAATTAGAGAAAGCTTCTTATTTCCTACCAAATGATTTTTGACAATAAGTTATCCAGGGCGAATAATACTAGCTACTGCAACAACCATGGAGAATTGACAGAACAGCAGGTTATTGCTCGCTAGTATCGTGGTCAGCTGCAGGTCGGAGCGGGGACTCTGTTCCGCAGAGTCACCTGGGGATGAGGCCCCTTCCATGATGGGGTTCCACCATCTCCCAAGGACATGAAGTCCCCATTTGGCTCCTGTGAATCTGGCTAGCAGACAAGGCAAGAGTCAAAAGTGCTGAGGTTCACATGAATGGCTTGAAGGCAGGTGGAAAGTGATGTACCTTATATCATTTTCATTTAGTTTCCATTGGCCAGAACTCAGTCATGTGGACCATCCAATTATAAGAGAAGCTGGGTATGAAGTTCAGTTGTGTACCCAATGGGAAAAGGGAATGTGTTTTGTGAGCCCACATTAGCACCTTTGCCTGATCAGGGCTGAGTAAGGATTGCACGGAGAATCCCTTTCATTCATTTCAACCTTGGCTTCACAGGGCTTACAAATTGCTTTTTGTACCTCTACGGGCAGCAAAATGGATTATTCTTCATTTCCCAAATAAGTGTAATAAAGAGCACATGGACCTTTCTGCCTTTCTGTTACCAAGATTCAGTGTTCAGTTCTAACCCAGTGTGACCTGTGACTCTAAACATCTGCTCGAATGATTAATACCATTTATGTGCCAGAGAAATATTTCTCCAAATCTTGCCGAGTGTCCTTGAATCAAAAGGCAAAAGCATGCAAATACTGTGAAGTTTTGTGGGTTATTCTGTTAACATCAAAGATAGACTTTGCTTTAAATTATGAGAATTAGAATCATGAAATAATTTAGGTAAGAGTTAAAAAAATTCTCAAATTTCCTTCTTAATGTCATTGAAATAGATTTTTACCTAATGAAATATTCTTTGTCAATAGTGCCAAGCACTAACCTCCTCTGGTGTTCCAATTTGTGCTTTCAGAAGTATTCACAAATTAGGCAGTGTTCACAGCAGTGCATATGGTGGCTGAGGAACAGTTCGCAATGTCAAATAATTTATATTCTTAATTTGCACATATGTAACTGCACATATGTGTGAAACATGGTAATAATTCTTTACCTGAGTAAATCAATGGACATCAAATTCTAGAGTTGTAAATATACTTAGTTTTATAAAAACATTTCATAACATTTTAACCACTTTTTGAGATATAATTTACATACCACAAAATTCACTCATTTAGTGTGTAAATGTCAATGGTTTTAGCATATTCATAGTTGTGCATTGATCACCACAATCTTAGAACATTTTTATCACTCCCAGAAGAAACACTGTCTCCCTCAGCTCTCATCCCCAATTCCCTCATCCCTGACCTTGAACCCTCGGCAACTTGAAATCTACTTGCTGTCTTTATGGATTTGCCTATTTTTGATACTTCAGATAAGTGGAATGATAGAGTATATGGTCTTTTGTGACTGGATACTTTCACTTAGTATAATGGTTTCAAGGTTCATCCATGTTGTAGCATGTACCAGTACTTTTGATTGCCCAATAATATTCCATTGTATAAATATACCATGTTTTGTTTATCCATTCATCAATTGAAAGACATTTAGGTTGTTTCACTTTTTGGTTATTGTGAATAGTGCTACTATGAACATTCATGTCTGAGGATTTTTTGGACATATGTTTTCTTTTTCGGGGGGCACTTATTTAGAAGTAGATTGTTAGTAAGATTTAATTAAATTTTCAAAAATCTAAAATAAAAATTTTAGCTTTAAATGATTTTGACTTAAAAATTTGATATTCATTACTTGCAATTTGCCCTTTTATTTATAATAGATGATTTTAAGTATCTTGAAGGAATAATATTTTGAAAATATAAGCATAATTCTCATTTTCACTTACTTTTTAATAAAAATACATTTAAATTGTGTTTGCTTTGAATCTAATATACTTTTTTAACTCTTTAGATTATAAATTTTAGTAGACTTTAAATTATATAAAAATCTTAATTATATCAACATAATAGTGATTTTGCTAGAAAGGACAGGAAAAATAAATTATATGTAATAAATGTACAATTATTTTGGCTTGATTGTATGTATGGTATTACACACCCAAAATTGTTGGTCCATCTACAGAACACAGAAGCATGAGTAAATATTTAAATTCTGTCATTTAAAATCCAGTCATATAAAAGCCATAGATTTATATGCATATTTCCATTTTGTTGTCATTCTATGTGTTTATGAAAATGTATTTGTTAAGGAAGGAGGAGAGCACAAATGTTGTTTTGTAGTTTGTTAGCTTGATTTCTAACTTTTAAAGTATTTAGGCCTGTGATATGCAGACCTCTACTTCTACTCTTGAAAGTGGGCTGTAGGATTTAGGGGCAGGCTTAATGTTGGGTACCTAAAGGAAGATCAATCGTACTTATTGATTGATTGGTCTAGAATTGGAACAAGGGCAAGAGGAGTTTTTAAAAATAATGTTTAAGAATTTTTAATTTCCTTATTCCCCACGTTTCAGTCTCAAGGAGAGACATTTGGGTTTAATTTCCCTGACTGGGATGGACAGGTGCAACTGGTTGGTTGCAGGACCACACATAACGTCTAATTCATGCTAGCAAAACTCATGTAATCAAATCCTCCATGTCAAACTTCTCTAGTTAAGGTCTCATTGCCGATCCTACAACATTCTGCCTGCCACTCAAAGAATTAAATTGCTTATTAAGCATTACTAATTATTTTTCTTTCCGTTCATGAACCTAGAAAGCCCCCTGGTTCTGTTGGCTCAAGAGAATGTCAGAATTGGTTTTCTACTTTTATTTTTCTCTCTATCCATTGCAGTCAGAAACTCCGTATTATCATTAGATAGCCTACAAAGATATACTGAGTAAACAAATTTGGTTGAGTGCTATACTGGCTCTGTGCAAGGCATTAGGAAAAAGGGAAAACAATAAGTAGGAGACATTTTGGAGATCTTATTACTCTCCCTACTTGGGAGAAATCCATTGTATTTAGTGGCACACAGCTATATGCATTGATAATCATTCTCATTGTTCTGTGGTTTGGCTGGGACAGCTGTCTCGACTATGGGACTGTGAGTCACCTGGGGTGGCTCTGTCCCACAGAGGTTGATTCTAGGGTCCAGACCAATGGAGCAGCTGCCTTTCATGGCGTGTTCTTCTCATGGCAATGCCAGCAGCACAGAGGGCAAAGCCCATTATGAGTAGAATACATGGCCAAGTTCATGATGGAAAGGAAAAAAAAAACAAATGTTGTGAAACAAAATTCCAAATTATCACAACACTTGTATTCTCCACCTTTGACTTACGAAGCTTAAAGAGATAAGATAGCCCAGTCCCTGGCCTCTTCCCTGGTTTGGCCACTGGACAATCCAGAAAGAATGACTCCAAGAAAGAGGAATAATGAGAGAGATCGCCCACTCAGCAATGGATCAAATTATTAAGAGGGTAGTCATGTTATCAATAACTTTATCACCAGATTATTGCTTAGGAAAGGCACCTTGGCTATATTATCCTCTGCCTAACCTTCCTTTAGTCCTTCTGGTTTGCTGAGCCTAGTCCTACAGCCTTTCAGATCATTCTGGTCTTGACCTAGTTAACTGTTTTCTCCTTGATAGCTTGAGATAATTTTGGTTGTTTGTTACCAAAAAAGCTAACTAGTGCCAGTAGGCATAATATTTTGCCCTTGAAAAATATTCTGTAGGTTGGGGAAACGATCTTCTCAAAGAAAACTCTGGAACAGAATTGTACAGGTACTGATAACTGATATTCTAGGAAGCAAAAGTATGAAATTTGGGGCCTAATAGCAATGATTACAAATTTCAACTCTGGCACTTCTTTGTTGTGTGATCTTGTTGTTTTCTTCATCTGTCAGTAGGAACAATACTGCTTACCCCACTAAGTCTTTGCAAGCATGAAATAATAATTGGATGTTTAAATCTCCTAGCACAGTATTGATAATGCAGAAGATATTAAATAACTAGTAGTTATTACTTTTACTATGATAAGGTGTTATTTAGAGTGGGATAAGCTTCCTAAAGGAAGGGAACTTTGAATAAAGTCGTAAATAAAATGGGAGTCATGACTGATGAAGGGAAATAGAGGAGCATTCCAGAAAAAGATATCTGTAAAAGCCAAAATACAGGAATAAAACTAGGCAAGTTATATGTGAGATATGGAGAAGACTATGCAGAAGGGGTATATCTGCATGGGAAGGGAAAGCAAGTTATAGAGCAAGAGAGGATTTGGTGCTAGATAGAGGTCTTGAATCATAGACAAGGCTTAAATGTGATGATTTGGTCATAGGGAGTCCTAACTGATTTGTCGGCTGATGAAAAAGGCTGTGGTACGTTTACACAATGGAATGCTACTTGGCCATTAAAAAAAAAGGAATCTTATCTTTTGAGACAGCACAGATGGACCTAGAGGGTATTATGCTAAGTGACATAAGCAGGGCTGGATGGAAAAGGTGAAGGGATGAAACAGTACAAATTGGTACTTGCAGAATAGCCACAGAGATACAGATTGCAGTGTGGAGAATATAGTAATATCGAGATAATGGGGCCAGGTGGGTGCTTGGGGTTGTGGGTGGGCCATTCTGTAGAGTTCATGGTTTTCTGGCCACTTGGCTATAGATGCAAAACTGATATGGAAGGGTATTGATTGTAAACATTAGTTAAAATTTAAAAAAAGAATACATGCATGTGCAGAAGGAGAGGTTATATATACAGTGTGGGAAAAGAAGGTTTACAGTTGTGAGTACACAAAACACAGTTAATTCTTGTATGATTTATTATTTTATTATTTTTCCATACAAACAACTGTAAACCTACTTTTACCCCACCCTGTATTTGAAAAGTATTTTGGGTATTATGTGTGGAATGATTTATGGTAGAAATAGAGTCTAGTTAGCAAGCAGTTGCTGTAAATCCATCACAGGTTGATGAAAATCCGGACTGGGCGGAAGGTTGTGGAAGTAGGATCCTAGGGAAGAAACTCATCTAAGGAGTAAAGTGGGTTGGACGACTCTTTAGATGGAAGTTTAGAGGAATATAGGGTTATTGTTGCATTCGAAAAGTGACCGAAGTTATAGGCTAGAATATATAATTGCTACTTTTTATTGATATATAATTCATGTACTATGTAGTCAATATCTCCAGAGAAACCGAACCAATAGTATGTATTTATGTATGTGTGTATGTATGTGTGTATTCAAATTGGCTTACATGGTTTTAAAGTCTGAGAAATTCTATCATCTGTTCTCTGCAAGATGTTGACTCAGAAAAACCTGTGGTGTAATTCCAGCCTGAGTCCAAAGGTTTAAGCTCCAGGGAAGCCTGTGTTATAAATTCCTGTCCAACCATAGGAGAATACTGATGTCCCAGCTCAAGCAGACAGGCAGAAAAGGAGTGAATCTGCCCTCCCTGCACTCTTTGTTCCATTCAGGCCCACCAAGGAAAGGGTGATGCTCACCCACACTGGGGAGGCAATCGCCTGAGTTCTCTGATTGAAAGGCTAATCTCATCCAGAAATATCCTCACAGGCACACCCACAAATAATGTTTAATCTGAGCACCCCATGGCCTGCTCAAGTTGACATGTAAAATTAACCACTGCACATATCCTGCCTTTCACAATTTTAAAGTATACAGTTCAGTTGTTTTTAGCATATTCACAAGAAGGTACAACAATCACTAGTACCTAATTTCAGAGCCTTTTCATCTTGCCAGAAAGAAATCCCATACTGTTCGTAGTCATTCCCTTTCCCTGGCCCTTCCAGCCCCAGAAAACCACTACTCAACTTTCTATCTCTATAGATTTACCTTTTCTGGATATTTCATAAAAATGGAATCACACAATATGTGACCTTCCGTGTCTCCCTTCTTTCACTTAGCAGAACATTTTCGAATTTCATCTATATTGCAGCAGATATCAGGACTTCATTCCTTTTTATGGCTCAATAATATTTCATTGTATGGATATACCACATTTTTATTTATCTTTCATCAGTTAATTTAAGTTCTCATATTTTTACAATTATGAATAATGCTGCTATGAACATTTGTGTATAAAATTTTGTATATGTACAAGTTTTGTTCAGGTGGTTTAATTCCCTTCGGTATTTACCTGGGAGTAAAATTGCTGGACCTTAAGGTAGCTATGTTTAACCACCTGAGGCACTTTGAAACTGTTTGCTATGCTATTTTACATTCCCACCAACAGTATATAAGATTTCCAGTTCACATTCTTACCAACACTCATTATTTTTTTTGTCTACCTCCGTGTGGTTTTGAGTTGCATTTCCTTAGTGATAAATGTTTTGGAACATCTTCTGATGTGTTTATTAGCTATGTGCATATCTTTGGAGAAATGTCTGGTCAAATCCTTTGGCCATAATAATGATATTTTTGCCATGTCATAAGACTTACTCTAAGACCATCTATACAAAAGGCCCTATTTATTAACTGTTTAGGGTATAATCTGCACTGTGTAAATCAGATAATTCTAAGGTTTCCAAGGTTTGTCAGGAACTTTGGTGATGCCTTTTGCATTTTGTGTAGTCTGTTAAGTGTGTGATCAAGAAGTTTAAACTGCACTAGGGAGTTATTTCTCAACTCGTTCCTTTTTCCTCATTAGTGTTCATGTTCCTTGAATGTAATTGACATTAACACTTTGGATTTATTTTTTTAACCTTCTTTCATCTAATACCAAGGACAAACCAAATAGAATTCTTTACAGAAGTTAATTAATTTAACTTTATTTGAACCCTCTTACAAATTGAGCTTGGTGCTTACAAATCAGTGCTATAGAAATAGGCTACACAAGGATCTTTTTAAGTAGCTGTAAAATAAAGAAGTTGGACTAAATTATCTTAAACTTTTCTTTCACCTTTAACATTTAACGTGGTTGTTAACTGAGATGGGATGTGAACCTAGGAATGCTAACGTAAGCCCCCTTCTCTAGTCAAGATGCCATTTTTCTTTGATGAAGTAACATTTGCAAAGTGAGTCTTAACTGGTCCCTTGGAGGCTGAAAACTCTGGAAACATAAGAAATAGCTCATAAAATAAAAGGTTCAGAAAATAATGTACACACTTACGAGAGTGGTCATAGTAATTACTTGGTGGGTGAAGTGTACTTATAGATAAAAGTCATGATGAAAAAAATGCAAAACAGATGGTTAGGCAGTGGGGTGAACTATTCCTTGGAAACCAATGGGATTTGGACTGGGACATTTTTGAGAAGTCTAAAATGTTAAAGGAGATCTTGACATTAGTTTAAAAAGATGTGGAAAATATTATCTGTTTGAAATCTACTTCCATCTACCTATTAAAATGGGATCAAATAAACCTGAAAATAGAAGCAGGAGGAAATGAAAGTGAGTCTAGTGCTATGAGCTGAAGGTATAATGGGTTTTAGAACCACCGAAAGGTTTAGGTGCCTTAAATGCTAGGCTTGCTCTACTCTCAATGCATTTCAGCCTTTCTCCTGGGAATGTTTAGGGGAGAAGAGTTAAAGAGAACAAGGAATTTGAATTTGAATTGATAGGACATGTTTTGTGTTTAGCACTTTCCTAGGATCCTTGGGCTATTTGAGCCCTGAACCAAAGGAACTTAAAATCTTATTTCTATAGGGAAGCCTTTAGCTAGCAGAATAGGGCAGCACATAATAAAGTGTTAAGATGTTTTATTTTGATTTGCTTAGTGCACTTTACAGATATGTTTTTTACAAATTGAAGGCAAGACCCTCCACCAGCAAAAAAGATTACAACTTGCTTTATTGTGATACTTGCTTTATTGCAGTGGTCTGGAACCAAACCCACAATATCTCTGAGGTACGCCTGTACATGAATTAAATGCTATAGAAGTCAGAGTACAGTGATTGAATCAAATCATAAAAATCAGACTCAAAAAGAGCATCCAGGACATGGTGATCATGAGCTTGAAGAATGCATGAAATTCAACCAAAGGAAGCCAAGAGAAGAGGGCATTATATGAGGGAAGGTTTGCTGTTGGGATGTACACGGTATGTTCAAGGAGTGAAAAACAGTCTTCTGTTACTGGGATGGAGTATCATTGAAAGTGAGAAAGCTAATGCTAATTACCTCAAGTGGGTCTTAAATGTGAGATGTAAAAGTTCTTGTAATTAAGAGGCTAAAGGAGCAAGAAACTGTTTGCTGGATGCCCACCCTAAAAGGGACAAAGGCTATAGAAAAAGAGATGTTACCTAGGAAGAATCAGCATGAAGGTCATTTTTAACATGCTGTTACAAATCTTTTTTTTCAAAATCCCAAGGGTTTTTTTGTTTTGTTTTATATTAAGGAGCTTTTTATCAAAATCTAATGTTGTTATTGACTCAATTTTACCTTCCCCAAATCCCCAGTGTTAAAGCCTTAAACCCCAATGTGACTGTATTTGGAGACAGGACCTTTAAGGAGGTAATTAAGGTAAAATAAAGTTATAAGAGAGAAGTACGATAGGACTGCTGTCCTTATGAGAAAAGAGACAGCAAGAGTTCACACACACAGAGGAAAGCCTTGTGAGAACACATAAAGAAAGCAGTCATCTGCAAACCAAGAAGAGAGGCCTCACCAGAATCCAGCCTTGCTGGCACCTTGATCTTGGACTTCCGGCCTCCAGGACTGTGAGACAATAATCCACCCACTCTGTGGTACTTTGCCATGGTAGCCTGAGCAGGTTAATACAAACATGCATATTAAAGAAGAGCATGAATCGTTCAGGGTAAAAACTCCTTGAAATTTACATAAAGTAAATATCCCATGTAACTAGTACCCCAGAAGCATCCCTTGCACATATAAAATCATATGGTAATTCGTATGGTAATTGTATTTCTCTAACATTTCCCTTAGTATGATGTCTTGCGATCTACTCACGTTGTTGTAAATGGCAAGATTTCATTCTTTTTATGGCTAAATAATATTCCAATGTGTGTATGTGGTTATGAGTGTGTGCACATGTGTATATATGTATCATAATTTCTGTATCCATTTATCTATCAGTAGATACTTAGCTTGTTTCCATAGCTTGGCTATTATAAATCATGTTGCAATCAACATGGGGGCACATATAACTTTTCAAGTTAGGGTTTTCATTTTTGGGGGTGGAGATAAATATCCAGAAATAGAATTGCTGGGTCATATGGTAAATCTATGTTTAATTCTTCTGAGGAAACTCCATACTGTTTTCCATAGCGGCTGCACCAAGTTACATTTCTAGCAACAGTGCCCAAAGTTCCTTTCCCTCCACATCCTCACCAACACATGATATTTCTTGCTTATTTACTATTATTTTTTAAACACATTCATAGTAATGAAAACAGTATGGTACTGGCATAAAAACAGACATATAGGTCAGAATAGAGAGCCCAGAAATAAACCCACACCTTTATGGTCAATTAATATTTGACAAGAGAAGCATGAACATACAATGGGGTAAAGACAGTCTATTCAATAAATGGTATTGGAAAAACTGGACAGATAAGTGCAAAAAATTAAATTAAATGACCTTCTTATGCCATATGCAAGGATAATCTCAAAATGGATGAAAGGCTTAAATGTAAGACTCAAAACCTTAAAAATCCTAGAGGAAAACATAAGCAGAAGAATGTAGACATTTCTCAAAGAAGAATTTTTTTTCTGATATATCTCTTTCAGCATGGGAAACAAAAATAAACAAATGGAACTGCTTCAAACTAAAAAGCTTTTGTACAGCAAAAGACTACCCACTGGATGAGAGAACGTATTCACCAAGGATATATCTGATTGGGATTAATATCCACAATTTATGAAGAACTTATAAAACTCAACACCAAAAAAATGAACAATCCAATTAAAAAATGGACAAAGGACCTGAATAGACACTTCTCCAAAGAGGACATGCAGATGGGCAATAAACATGTGAAAAAATGCTCACCTTTACTAATCAGAGAAATGCAAATTAAAACCACGAGATATCACCTCACGCTTGACAGAATGGCTATCATTAATAAATCAACAAATAACAGGTATTGGCAAGGATGTGGTGAAAAGGAAACTCTTGAGCACTGTAGCTGGGAATGCAGACTGGTGCAGCCACTGTGGGAGGCAGTATGAAATCACCTCAAAAAATTAAAAATGTAACTGCTTTTTCACCCAGCAATTCCAATTATGAGAATATATCTGGAAAACACCTGAAACACTCAAAAGAATGTATGCACCCTTATTTTCATTGCATCATTATTTACAGTAGCTAAGATTTGGAAGTAGCCCAGGTGCCCATCAATAGTTGAGTGAATAAAAACACTGTGGTACAATTATGCAATGGAATACTACTCAGCTCTGAAAAAAACCCCCCACAAAGAAATCTTACCTTTTGCAACAGCAAGGATAGACCTGGAAATATTATACTAAATGAAAAAAGCCAGTCAGAAAAAGACAAATACCACATGATTTAACTCACATGTAGAATCTAATGAACAAAATAAATTAACAAACAAAATAGAAATAGACTCATAGATACAGAGAACAGACTGACAGCTGTTACAGGGGAGGGGGTTGTGGGGCTGGGTGAAAAGGTGAAGGGATTATGCCCCCCGCCAAAAGAGCTTACAGACACGGACAACAGTACGGTGATTATCAGAGGGAAAAGAGGGTGGAAAGAGGTAGAAGAGAGTAAAGAAGGGATAAGTGGTGAAAGAAGGAGACTTGATTTGTGGTGGTGAACACCCAATACAATGAACAGACGATGTATTATAGAATTGTACACTTGAAACCTACGTAATTTTATTAACCAATATCACCCTAATAAATTAAATAAAAATGAAAAAACATACCTATTCTAACAGATGTGAGGTGATATCTTGTTGTGGTTCTGATTTGCATTTCCTTGATAATAGTGTGGATGGAGCATGTTTTCATGTGCTTTTGGCCATCTGTATGTCTTCTTTGGTAAAATTTCTATTCAGAGCTTCTGGACATATTTCGATTGGATTTTTTTTTTCTATTGAGTTGAATGAGTTATTTATATATTTTGGAGATTAGCCCCCTATCAAATATAAGATTTGCAAATATCTTCTCCCATTCAGTAGGTTGCCTTTTCATTTTGTTATGGTGTTTTTTGTTATGCAGAAACTTTTAGTTTGATGTAGTGCTACGTGTTTATTTTTGCTTTTGGTATCATTCAAAAAGTCATCACCAAGGCTTACGTTAAGGAGGTTGTTGACTGTGTTTTCTTCTAGGAGTGTTATGGTTTCAGGTCAAATGTGCAAGTTTTTAATCCATTTTGAGTTCATTTTTTCTATGTCATAAAATAATGGCCCAATTTCAGTCTTTTGCATGCCGCTGTCTAATTTCGCCCAACACCATTTACTGAAGAGGTTGTCTTTCTCCATTCCATATATTTATTATGATAAAACTTATTAATAATAAAACTCATCAGTGAACAAGGAATAAAGGGAAATGCCTTTAATTTGAATAAAGACTACATGCCTAAAACCTATACAGAAGAACTGTATATTTATCACAACTAATATCAAGTAGAAATAAATATATTTATTGACATCGCTACTGGTAAAACATAGCACTGGATGTCCTGCCCGATTAGAGAAGACAGAAAAAGGGAATTTTAGGAAGAGCTAAAACTCTAATGTTTTACTGATAATATGATAATATGAAAATTCAATAGATCAAATTAACAAACTATTAGAAGTGATGAGTTCAACAAAGTTTATGGACACACAATTACCTAATAAAATTAGTAATGTTTCTGTTTCTAGCAAGAACAAACTGGAAATAATATTATAAAAACTACCATTCATCATAGCAATAAGACTCGATAAACTATGGCCTATGGGATGTACTTGTGGTTTACTACCTATTTTTGAAAGTAAACTTTTATTGGAATACATCCATGTCCATCTGTTTACATATGTCAGTGACTGATATGCCCTTTTAACCGCAGGATTTAGTAGCTGTAACAGAAATTGAATGGCTCATGCATTTGAAAATGTTTGCTATCTGGTCCTTTACAAAAAACGGTTGTCAAGCTATATTATAAGATATAAAGTAAGCATTACACCTTATGAAGAAGTTTGTAAAACTCCATTAAAAACACTTGAATAAAAGAGATAGATCTTGTATTGGATGAGATGATTTATCATAGTTGTCCATTCTCCCCTTATGAATCTATAAATTCAATAAAAGTCTAATTAAATTCCTATCTGGATTTTGAGGAACTTTACAAATTCACTTTAAAATTTATGATAAGGAACAAATGACCACAAATACCTAAATAAAGGGTAAAAAGAAACAAAGAAGGGAGAGTTATATTACCAGATACATTGAGATATAGTAGAAACAATAGTATAAAAATAGTATTTAATGGATATAGGAATAAACAGACCAGTGGGATATACTAGAAGTACAGGAATATACACAGGAGGACTGAAAAAAGAAAAACCTGGAATTTATTTATAACAAATTATGTATTTATTTTTACATGTTTCAACTTCAGTCACCTTCAAAGTACACTCTATTTGATGTGATACACCTATTAAGATGTTTTATCCACTGCTCAAAGTGGTTTTGAACTCAACAATTTTATGTCTTTTAGTGCTTCTGCTGTTTTTTGTTTCACTTCTTCCACATCAGCAAAACGTTTCTCTTTGAGGACTTTTTTCATCTAGGGAAACAGGGAAACAAACAAAAAAATTGCTTGGGACGAGATCACGTGGATGGGGGTGCACAGGGGTCATGCTGTTTTGGTCAAAAACTGCTGAACAGTCAGCACAGTGTAGGCAGGCGCGCTCAAAAATCATCCATCATGAAATGGGCAAATACAAAAAAAAAAAAAAAATGGGGAAAGTGTCTTAAAAAAACCCCAACTCATTGAAGGGGAAGGCAGCCTCTCACAACAGTGCCAGCTGATGTGCTGATGTGGATAGGCTCCTAGAACACTGTTCTAGTGGGGGGAGCCTATACCACCAGAGGCCTGCCCTCCAGAAGATAATTCCAGTTCTTTGGGGGAGGGAATCCTTCCTCATACATATATGTGTATGTGTAGAAACTTGAGAGTATGAAACCATAAAGCAAATAGAGAAAGGAATGTTTGTTTAGAATATTGCATTGAAACAAATAGTTCAGTTTATGTGGAAAAATTAGTTGAATTTTTACCTTACACCAAATACAAAAGTAAATTTCAGATGGATTAAAAATATAAGTGTAAAGATAAAACTAAAAACCTAGTGCTAAAAGCTTCACGATGTTTGGGCAGAGAAAGTTTTCTTAAACCAAACCCCCAAAGCTCAACGTACGATGTAAAAATTTGATGGGTTTAATCACATCAAATAGCATATTTTTGTCAATAAAAGATACCATTTAAAAGTTCACATGTAGATAATAGACTGGAAGAAGCTATTTGCAGCACCAAAACAACAAGGAATAAATAGCTAGACTTTACAAACAACACGTATAAAGCAAGCCAGCAAGCAAACCAAACTGAAAAATGAACAAACAAAGATGAGATAAACAGGCAATTCAAAGAAGGGAGATCCCCCCAAATGACTAGCAAATAAAGGAGATGCTCAAATCACCTTAGTAAGCAGAGAACTTCAATTTAAAATAATAAAAAATACTACTTCACAGCAATAGTAACTGCAAAGCTAAAAATGTGAACAATAGTAAGTGTTGGTGAGGGTTAGGGACAAGGTGCACTGCTGTGGACTGTAAAATGGTCCAGCCGGTCTAGACAGCAATCTGGTGGTATCTGGTGAATTAAAATAAAATATATGTATATCCTATAATCTAGTGATTCTAATCTAGTCTTTATCTTAAAGTCTTCTTGCAAAAATTCATAAAGGAACATGTATAGAGATGTTCATTGCAGTACATTTCATGGGGTACTTCTAGGGCAGAGGGAGGAGAAGAGAAACGTGGAAATGCAGAAAAGTCAGAAGGAACAAAAATCATACAATAATATTTGTTAAAGTGCTTTGCACCAACTGAGGATGACAGTATTCTGTGAACCAGGCGTGGAATAAACCTAACGGTTCACCCTAGGGTTAATTTTTTAAACATAATAGCAAACTTAGCAAAATTTTAAAATAACACTAGCAATGTTCATTAAATCCAGGTTTATTATTTAAAATTCATTATCCTTATGTATATACTGACAGAATTTCTCTTATTTTGTGGGTATTTCCTAGCTCAGCCGGAAAACTGTGTTTGTGGGCATTTTGGAGAAATTGAAGGTTGAGAGGGTTTCGCTCTGCTGTTGCTCAGAATGTATTATCCGACCAAGGTATCTCCTTGGCTATCAGTAACGTCAGTCCTCTGGTGAATCAGAATTCCACAGGATGTGGATTAGCATTTAAATGTAATAGAATCATACTGAATGCTGCTGTGGATGAGATGCTGAAGCTATTTATTCCGTTAGAAACCAGCTCAGACTTACATCACACAGAGCCTTTCCTTTTATTCTTAATGATGCCAACATAGTGCTAGGCACACATTTGATACTTTCGACAACGTTAAAGCATACTAGGTTGAATGGATGCGTAAAAACAGAACAAAGCAAATTAGCTCCCTGCCTCAATCGAGACTTATAAATGAGTAATGTACTAATCAAATGCCACCACTAAAACATGAAATAATTACAAATCTTGAAAACTTGGAAATGATATATTTCATGAACAAGCCTTCTCTTTCTTAGACAAAGACAATTCTTTTTTTGGTAGAAGGCTTCTCGCCCCCTGGGTTTTTTCTGTCATTGTGTTTAGTGGCTGGTAATACGCCTGATGACGGCTTGCGCTTAAGTGCAAGGACTGGCATTATTAGACTGAATGAGGGATCTCATCTAACCCAAGGACAAAGTGACTAAGGAACAGGACAAGAGTCGTGGGTAAACAAACGTTAGGAGAATTCTCCGAAAGCAATTGAGCAAGAGGGGAGGTGGCTTGAGCATTCAGCCTCGGCCAGGAAAAGGCAGCTGCTTTTTCCCCTTATGGAAGGTCAAATGGAACTTAGGACAATACAGCCAGCATTTTTGAGCAAATTTATGAGCTAAGTGCTTTTCTGCTGTTATCCTTGTTCATCCTAACAACTTTATGAGGTGGGCAAGGCAGCGAATCCTGTCTTCATTTCAGATGGGATAGATTAAGGCTCAGAGATCTCTGAAATACATTGCTAAGGTCGGGTCAATGGTACAAGTAAAATATGAAACCACATTCTTTCTGCACGCCAAAGCATTGGCTGTATCCCTAACACCACAGTCTCTTCTTTAGCTTCAGCTCAGAGTGAAGGCAGACAGAGGAGAAAGTATAAAATTTTAATATCCAGAGGAGAAAGATTTGAGTTCAAATGGGCGGGCCTTAGGTGAAGGGAGCCCGCAAATATTCAGAAGTGATGACGCCTTAACTCATGTTTATTTCCTACACTGGACTAACACTGGTATTGAGTCTGCTCTATGTACCTTGGGCTGTCTACTTGTGCATGATTTTTAGCATTTGCAAATCATCAAAAACTTGTATAATGTCTGTTATGTATAAAATTCTGCAAGTTACTGGGCCAAGGTTAGGGCGACGATTCAAAGACACATTCCTCACTCTCACTATGTTTGGAAAGTAACTAGAAATACAAGATGGGTAAAAAGTGGGCAATACAAGACATAAAGGTGAAACAGATTAGGGTTATTGGAATACAGATACAAGGATAGTAACTGCAGAGTGGTTCAGGAAGAGAAAATTTCACGGAGATGGTGAGATTTAAGAAAGGACATAAAAATGAGAAAGGTTTCGATCAGTGGTTCTCAAAGTATAGCCAGAAGATGGCTGGGGGTTCTGGAGAGCCTTTAAGAAGCCTGCAAGGTAAAAGCTATTCTTATAATAATTCAAGACTTTTCCTTTTTCATCGTGACCTTTGTGTTGAGGGTACAAAAATGCCGTGGGTCGATGGTAGTGGCACCAAACTAGGTGGATAATGCATAGATATTCATCCCTGTTACACACTCAGTTTAAACAAATTGCCAATTTCACTAAAGAATGTTCTTGATTAGCGCTCAGGTTGCTTCCAGCACTTGGCTATTATAAATTGTGCTGCTATGAACATTGGCGTGCATAGGTTCTTCTGAATTGGTGTTTTGAGATTCTTAGGATATAATCCCAGCAGTGGAATTGCTGGGTCAAAAGGAAGTTCCATTTTTAGCTTTTCGAGGAAATTCCAAACTGTTTTCCACAGTGGCTGCACCAGTCTGCATTCCCACCAACAGTGTACTAGGGTTCCCTTTTTTCACTACCTTGCCATTACTTGCTGATTTGTTTATGATGGCCATTCTGACTGGTGTGAAGTGGTATCTCATTGTGGTTTTAATTTGCATTTCTCTGATGGCTAGTGATGCTGAACATCCTTTCATATGTTTCTGGACCCTGTGTATGTCCTCCCTGGAGAAGTGTCTGTTCAGGTCCTTTGCCCAAATGAGTGAATCAAAAACCTATGATACATTTACACAGTAGAATTCTATGCAGCAGAAAGAAAGAGCTACTACCCTTTGCGACAGCATGGATGGAACCGGAGAGCATTATGATAAGTGAAATAAGCTAAGCAGTGAAAGACAAATACCTAACGATCTCATCTATAAGTGGAACCTAATCAACAAAACAAACAAGCAAGAAAAATATAACCAACAACATTGAAAGAAAAAACAAACTGACAGTAACAAGAGGGAAGGACAGAGGGGTGTAATGGGGAAAAGAAGGGGAAGGGTCAAATCAAGGAACATGTATAAAGGACCCATGGACAACGCCAAAGTGGGGAAGGATTGAGGGTGGGAGGTAGGGGTGGGTGGGGCAGAGGAAACTGGTGGCAGGGAAAATGGAGACAAATGTATTTGAACAATAAAGAAAAAGGAAAAAAAAAATGTTTCGGGGAGCACCGCGCAGGGTGCTCCTGGATCTGAGGGTTATTGTCCGGAGCCAGGTGAGGAGGGAGCGGAACTCGGAATCCTGCAGAGCCCATCCCGGGGTTGTCACGGATGAGGGGAATAAACACGAGTTGTTGCAAACACTTCTCTGTTTGCCAGGAGAGGGGCCATGGCTCTTCCCTCCAGTGGAGAAAACCCCGAGCCCCTGTGTCCAAAGGCTTTTACTGAGAACCACGTGCCCAGGGGTGTGGCTGCAAAGCTCCTCAATCAATGTCAAAAGGCTATGTTTACAGAAAACAAATAGAGATCATAGATAACAATTGGAGGAACACAAGGGATCTGCCTCAGGTCAGGGTCTATGAATAATGCAAATCTCCTTCCCAGTATGAGCTGGTTATCATAACTTTTGGGGGAAGAACAAAGCATGCATCAAGGAACTTACTTCTAGGCCTGATTTCTGCCTGAGAACCACCTGATCCAGTTTAGAGTTGTACCTGCCTTTAGCATTGTTTCAAGCTTGAGTAAGGTGGGCAGGGCAGAGCCACCAAGAGATAAGGAGACCTCTTTCAGATAGAATGAAGACTTCGGCCATGTCCAAGACAAACTGAGGAGTGCGGGCCTTTTTGCCTTTTCTCTTTGTTCTTCAAGTCCTTGTCCGCTGCCCATACTGGCCATGTCTGGTTTAGGTCATCCCTCCTTGTGAGAGATCTTACACGTCATAGACTAACCGACCATCTCAGGGCCAAGCAGGGTGATGTGAGGGAGGCAGGACCTGTGCCCCTGCCAGGGGGACAGGTTTTGTCTCTTCAGTGGCCTGTTTTCCCAAGGCCTCCTTGATTATTTCTAGCTTTGGGAACCTCTTGCCTGTCGGCGGGGCTACAGTCCTTGAAACCAGACAGGGCGTTTCCCAACGATAAATAATCTTCTTGATTAAACAACAAAATAATTTTATTAGCTCTTAATTCTTAAGTAAAGATCTTTTTAATATGCTCAGTGATAAAGTGGAAAATATGCAAAAAGCACTTTTGCTGTGTAATGAAGGAAGGTCATCTTGGGGAAAAGTGGAGAATTGTGGAATTGTGGTACAAGCTAAAATAACTGTTTTACTTCAAAGAACACCAGTTATTTTTCTTAAAAGAATGACAAACAGACAAACTATGGCTATCTATGCTTAGGTATTTGGCAAATATTTTCTTGAAAATGAAGGGAGTGAGCCTGTCACTTCAACTGACAATATTTGTTGCCAAAAATAAAATTTCAGCTTTCATGTGAAAATTAGAATTTTGGCAAAATATATTCACTACCATAAGCCTGACAGCTTGACAATACTTGCTTGAAGAGTTCTCTGATGAGATAGGTGATGAGATTAATGAATGTAATACACATATATGTATACACATGTACATATATTATATGTAAATAAAATAATGAAATGGGCCAACATTTGGAAGATCTGCATAAGTCAGCTAGTCATTATTTTTCAAATGACCGATGCATTATAGTATAAAACCATTAACAGTTAAAGGTATATTTAAAGTGTAAGATAGACCAATGGGTTTTAATGTAATAGACTACAAAAAGTTTTATGACATGGTTTTAGACTTGATATTGTACTCATCTTTTAAAAAACTATTGCTTGGAGAGTATTGGTATAGTATCAAAGAAGAATAGCTACAATTATCTGAGAAATAAGAAAATACTCTTTCTTTTTCCAAATACATTTTTGGGTGAAGTAGGATTTTCTTTATATACTTCAACCAAGACAACTTAGTAACGGACTGAATGCAGAAGCAGTTATGAGGATCCCAACGTCTTCTATTAAGCCAGATAGCAGAGATATTTGCAAAAATGTAGAATGATGCCACTCTTCTAATTTTTTTTGTTTTTGAAAATATAGTTATATATTAACAGGCAATGAGGTCATTTCCTATTTTAATTGAATTTGTAAATAAGTATTTCAGTTGTTTTCTCATTTTTAGTTTCCAATACAGTAAGTATTAATAGATATAACACACATACACATGGACTCTTTGAGTTCCTTGATAGTTTTTAAGAGTGTAAAGGAATCCTGAAAACAAACACTTTGAGAACCACAGGTTTTTATATATACATGTGTATATGTATTTTATGTCGTCTTCTTTTTTTTAGGTCAGGTTTAATGAGGTATAACTTAAATATAGGAGAATGTACTCATTTTTGTGTACAATTACAAGTGTTCACAAATGTGTAGTCATGTGTCCACCACCACATTTAAGTCACAGAACATTCTCATCACCCCAAAAAGTTCCCTTGTGCCCCATTTGTACTTAACTCCACTCCCTCCCCCACTCCAGCCCCTGGAAACCAGCAAACTGCTACTGTTCCAGAATGTCATATAAATGGAATAATACTGAATGTGACATTTTGAGTCTTGTTTTCTTTAATTAACTTAATGCATTTGAAATTCTGGTATATTTTGTGCATTTTTAAAAATTGCTGAGTAGTATTTTATTGTATAGATGTACCACCATGTGTTTATCCATTCAACAGTTTAAGAGCATTAGTGTTGTTTCTAGCCATGGGCAATTAGAAATAACCATTCACATACAAGTTTTTGTAAGTTTTTATTTCTTTGGGGTAAATGCCTAGGAGTTTAGCTCTATGAAATGGTTTAGATATTTAAAAATAGAAAAGGGAGTATTCTAGATAGAAGGAAAATATTTTTGCCTCCATTTGTTCCCTTTTGTGGATATTTTACAGCTGATGTATCTCTCTCTTATTCCTCGCCTTCACAAGTGCCCACCATCTATTAAGCAGGCATATAAGAAATGCTGCAGTTACATTGTTCCCACATTCATAAATGCAGAATCTACCTGGTATTCCTCAGATCTGATAAACAGACCATTTAATTGGAGCAAAAGACACATGAAGTGGAATAGAGGAAAAAGATCTTGCAAGAGAGTTTGGAGCCAGCTTGTAAAGAACCCTGAGTGTGAAACTAAGAAAATAACTTTTTCCTAGCAGTAGGTGGAAAAAATAAGTGCTTACTCCTACTAAGCAAGACAGTTTCCAAAGACAGAAGTTGGGGAGCATGGCCTTATGGAAACGACTGAGTGAAGTGCAAGAAATCTGCACTTTGAGGATATATCAGGCACTTGTTATAGCCCCCCTCAGGCTTCTGTGTGTGGACATCCCAGGCTCTCAGCTGCTGGCTCCCCCTCAGCTGTTACCTCCAGCCTACAGATGACGCGTGGGTCCGAGGTATTATTGCAGCTAAGGCTAACACAGTCCCTTGCTCAAGAATAAGAAAGAATGAGTTTGGAAGAATTAACACTAGGTTGTTTTTCTCCATTTGTTAAATGGAATTATCTTTTTAAAAATAAAAGTAATTCATGGTTATTATAGAAATTTTGGAAATTTGGAGTTAAAAAAAATCCTTTACTCAAATACAATCACTGCATTTAGGTTATTTGCCCCTGATTTTCCCTATCTTTGTTTCTATGTAATTATGATTTCATCTCTTTATTATTTTGTATCTCATTTTTTCATTACTATCTATCACAATCATTTTAATATTATTTTAATCACTATATGATATCCTATCATGTAGCTCTAACATAATTTACTAGCCATTTCTTTATTACTGAGAAATTGCTTTATGTTTTATCACCAGTATAAGTAATGCTGTGGTAATCACCTTCCCTTGCATATTTTTTAATCAAATTTTTTTCTTTATATTCCCAGTAACAAAATTACATGAACGTTCTTGAAACTTAAATATATATATATATATATATATATATATATATATATATATATATATAAAGAGAAACACCTTGAATGATCCTCAGAAAAGTTTATTTAAATTTCTCTCTCCTTTTTCCCCCTGTCCAGCAACATTGGACACTGACCATCTGCTGATTCCTGTACTAGGTATGGAAAGAAAGTGTTCAAAAGAAACGTAGCTTGAGGTTTGGATTTTTAGTAGCCAATTCCGTTAAATGAGTATTGGTTACATACGTTGTGCTAAGTGTTGGGATGTTCCCTATCATAACAGCAACTGTTTTCTAATGAGGAGCCCTGCCTTCACAGTGCTGTCAGAGATGGTCTTATTTCACTCTCACTTCAACCTATAGTGCACACGATATTATTAACCTCACTTTATAGATGATGAGGAAGTGGGTCACAGAGAGCTGGACTGACTTGTCCAAGGCCATATAAGCTCATAAGAGGCAGAGCCAAGATTTGAACCTGTGTGATTCAGAGCTCATTACCCTTTACACTACATTGCTCTCCCCTCAACAGAACCTGTGGCTGGAGGAGGAAAAGGTCCATAACATCCTGCATTCCAGAAGATCTCTTCCCAGCCATGTTTATCTTCCTAGAGCAGTTCTGTGCAGGGGTAAGATACCAAAGTTCCCAAGCTTTAAGCTGCTGATAATGGAAGGAGGTCAGCATTGCTCACATCCTGGGAGTGTTTCTGCATAAAAGAAACTAAACAAGTCCTGGTCCCTGGAATGTGTTGCTGCTAAGCTTTACTTGCAATGTTTTGAAATGTACTTATATTTAAACAGACACATATGCAGGAAAGCAACAAAGTTTGAAGTACAGACAAAAAGTGGAGAAAACCTGAATTCTTATGAAAAAAAAAGTTCAGACTGGACTAGGCTACTGAATGGTACTTTATGAAAAAGAGTTCTGTGGGCCAGGAAAGTTTAGGATGTACTGCATTCTTTACCCTCCTTTTAGAGCCTGATTAAGCAAATTAAAGAAATTACTGCTCTGAGAAGTCCTGCAGTGAAACAACCTGTTTAAAATTATTTGATCCAGAACTTTGAAAACGTATTTATGCCCAGAATCCTTTTCTCGGGTGACCTCTATTTACATCCCACTCACTTAGGGAAATGGTGGACTAGACTTAGGCTAATTGAACAGTAATTCTCCTCAGGTTGCTTTTGAAAGCAAAAGCCAAGCGCCATTAGTCTGTGGGTTCCTGTAAGCAGCTGAGGAGGGCGGCTGAGCTATGGGGGCTGTGTTTTTAATCCTTCATCATGTCTCACCAATGGAATAAAACAGAGCAGTGAAACAGGACAATTCCCACCGAACAGGCTAATTCTCACATTCTGACTCATTCCCCTCGCACTTTTGAAAAATCTAGAGGCCAAAGGGAGCTGTGCTTACAAAGCAGAGGAAAGCCCCTTCTCCACATTTCATGTGACGCCTGGTTCAGCCGTGTCGCTGTTATGGGGAACACCTGCTGCCCGTCCTGCAGCCCCGCAGCCCAGCCAACTCACCCAGCTGGTCCTCTCTCCGAGCACATGAGCCATTTCAGGGTGGTGTGATGGAGGCTTGACTCCTCCCCCAAACTGCCTCCTACCCCCTTTCCAGCCCCCTTTGGCTATTGTTTGGATGGAGGTGGTGATTGAATTAACAAAGCTGTTAGAAGCAGAAATGGAACACACGGAAAAGGACTCAGAGCCCTAAAAGGCAGCTTCGTTTGCTCTGCACTCAGGAGCACACGTATGAGCTGCACTTAAGTGGTACCTGGTGATTAGGGTGTGAGGGGAGCTCTGCTCCTCAGTGCCTGTCACTCACCACACCGAAGAGCGGTCTCAGACAGGGGGCCAGCTGAGTGGCTGGGAGGGTGCACAGCCCTGTAATTATGATGCTAATTCCCAAAAGGTCAGAACTCCTTAATCAAACATTAATCAAACGCTTTTGTAAATGATGATGATTCTATCCAGGGTGGGCGGTAGAGCAGCAGGGGCAGAGCCCTGAAGTCCTCTTGAACCAGGATGGGTTTTGAGAATAAGTGTTGGTAAAATGAAATAGCTTTACTCAGGAAGGCAAAAATCAGTAGTTGGGTTTGGTGTTATTGTTTTTGTTGTGGTTGTTTTTTAAGTTCAAAATAACATCACTTACTATGACTGTGTTTTTACTTTGAATAACCATGGTAGAAGATGAGTTAAGGGATGACAGTCCAAATATGCAGACATTCCTTGTCCCCTTGCCCTTTCTAAGCACATTCCTGTATAATACTGCTTACATTTGCAGAGCCCACTCTGTTTACGGAACACTTCCTTCTGCGTTGTCTTCCCTGCTCCTAAGCAGCCACCTCACAACAGAGCTTTAATCCATTACAGAGCTGAGAAAACTGATGCAGAGAGCTCCAGTCGCTTTCCTTTAGCTGGTTGGTAGCAGAGGGATGACTCAAATCTAAATCCTTTCATCCAAAATGCAGTGTTCTTTGCACATACAATAACTTCCATTAAAGTAAATCTTGGACTCTTGGGTTTCTGAGCCATCTGGGCCTCTTATTCAAGAATCAGGATTGTGCCCCCACCGCATCTACCCCAAATGGGAATTTAGGAGCTGACTTTTAATGACTAGGTTTCTTCATTGCAAACCTCCCAGTTATGACTAAATATCCTATGCAAACAAACAAAAAACCTTGCACCCTCTCCAACTTCAGAGTCTGTAGAAATACATTTAAAACACATACACACACTCACACATACAGGTTCCTTTCATATTGAAATGTATGCATATTTAGAGACTGGTTGCATGAAGAAGCATAACCTTATTCACAAGATCACTTGTCTCATTACACCTTTTTTGAAGGCTTTGAGCCATCTCTGGCCTGTATAAATTTTTTTAAGGATTGTTAATCAGCTGAGATTAAGTTAATGGTAAATTTATAGGCACTCTCATTATGCAACTGGTTGTGGTCATCCTTCTGGGCCAAGTGGGTTTCTTTGTGATCCCACATTGTGTGCACCAGGCTGCAGACTCCAGGCAGAACACGTTGGCAAAGAGCCTCCTCTTCCTATCCTCATTTTCTCTCCTTCCTGGGGTGTGAGCTCCCCAAAGTGTGATTAATCCATCTATTGATCGCCTCCTGCCATAGTGCGGGTGAGATACGGCTGGCACTCCGTGCCAGGTCGTCGATGTGACCGGACTGCTAAGGCGAGGCGAGAACAGACGAGAGCTAGCCGGGACTTTCCAACCCTGCAGACAAGAGGGGGCAGCAACAGCTACGCTTCCCGCAGCCTTGCAAAAAACGATCCTTCTCAGCAAAATGCCACTCACTTTTTCAAATGAATTATAATGTATAGTCTCTGCTATCTCAATTGACTTCACAAAGGTCTAATAAAGGTTTATGGGTAAAGGGAAAGAAGAAGATGAAAAATAAAGTAACATGACAGAAACCTCCTGGAAATAGAGCCAAACAAGAATGTGCAGCTTTGACTGAAGCATTCCAGGCAGATACAATGGATGACCAAAAGCATGCCAACTAGAGGGATTAGAAGACTAAGAAGGCGTTAATCCAATATTCAGAGGCACTATGGTGGGGGAAGGTAAGGCGAAGATAAACTGCGGGGGTAGGCAAAGACTCCAGAGAAAAAAACCTTCTACCTGTGTATTAAGGGGGTGAAATGAGAAATACGGGCACTAAACTTATTCTCATGCTTAGTTTTGGCCAGTAAAATGAGGGGAAAAAATTGGCCAAAGAGGAATAAGAAAAACTTTTTTCCCCCCTTCTCCTCTGCTGCCCAAAAGAAATTCAAGCTCACCTGTCCTCTGTCGCTGATGCCACGTTTTCTTTCATTCTGTTCCCACATGTTTAAAAGAATCCCTCATCCTTCACCCTTCAATTCAGCAACTCCTCTCATAGGCAGGAAGTCACCTGGGATTATGCAGCAAAGTCCATTTCTGGTGGAATTGATTTTCAGCATGCCCAAGCAGAAAACAAACAAGTTGTAAAGATGGTCAGTGGTTTAAAACCTAGTGGCCCTTCTGCATGAGGGAGAGCGACACTGTAAATTTTAAGGCAGCCAGACTCCCTCATTGTAGCTCTCATGTCTCTGGCTCATGTAAGCTTTTCTACTTCTCTGTTCCATAAGAACATCTACAGACACCTGGGAGAGACAGACAGACTTGACCAAGTGTGTATGTGTGTGTGTGTGTGTGTGTGTGTGTGTGCGCGCGCGCGCAGGGGGGGGCGGAGAGGTGGAATCCGCAGTGCTAAATGAGATGAAGGACAGAAAGTCATTTTATAACATTTTAATACGAATTAGTTAAATCTGACTTGTGTAACATTTCTTGGTAAGCTACATACAAAGAATATAATATTTGAGTGTCTACCTAAATGTCAGTTTCTTGCTAGAGGCTGGGTGTTCCACAGCTAACAAGGCACAGGTCTTGCACTCAAAGAATTGTAGCTCACAGGGAAACAGACCATTGGAAAACAGGGTAAAATTCTATAGTCAGGCTTTTAGCTCAGGATGAGTTGGGAGTCCAGTCACAAAATCCAGTGTTGATGACTCTCAAGGCTCCTGGAGGAAATGGCACCTGAGATGAAACCTGAAGGATGGATAAGAATTTGCTATATTACAAAAGAGGCAGGTGGGAGAAGAGAAGTAGGAGAGTGGGTGGGAAAGACTATAAGATTATTCTAGACTGAAGGAACATCATCACACAGGCCTGGAGATGAGAGAGATGAGGGCACATTAAAATAATGGCAAACTATTAAACATTACCAGACCTTAGTATGTTCTTAGTATGTGATGGAGGCAGTCATAAGCCACTTGGCTGGAGAGTCAAATCAGGGCTCTGTAGGAAGTGTTAAACTATTCAGAATTAACTCTAATGCAATTTCAGAACCACAGATGGATTTAAGTAGGATAGTGATGTAATCAGTGCAGAGATTGTGGGGAATGTGTTGGAAAGGGACATCCCTGGAAACAGGGGCCAACTAGGAGAGGATTGTTCCCATCAGTTCAGGTGGCTTGATTGCAGGTGCTGGCAGTGGTGACGGGGTGACTGGAAGAGAAGAAACCAAGGTGAGTCTCAAGGAGGAAACATGTCCACTGAGAATTTATCTCAAGAATAGGTATCTTGTTTTGAAAGGGTTCCAGGAAGAGCCCAACACTTCTTTGATGCCCAACAAATTGTTAACAAATAATATTTTAAGGGAAAACTTACTCTTTCCAGTAAGTTCTGGGAGTTGGACAACTCCAGGAGACAAGAAAAAACAGATATGCTAGGTTCACATTCTACTTGGAGAAAACTCCCAGAATATGAAAGGGAAAGCTCCATAAAATTCAAGAGACAAATGGAGTCACAAGCCACATGTGAGGAACTGGCCATGCCAGATGGACACAATGTCACGTCAGTACTGTTACTCTCCCAATCACCAGCCAATGAAGGCAAAGTTGCATGTGCTTGGAGATGAGCAAATCATTTCCCACAAAACCAATGTTTCAATATTTTGCTTGGCACCCAAGTCAACTTGGACTGGAGAAGAATGTGGTTTGGAAATAGGCTGAGATTTAATAAATGAAACAGTTTGTGAGAAGCGCCAGTGTTTCCAAATATGAATTACAGTCTCTGATAGAAATATTATTTCTTTGTGTCTTTATTAATAAATTAAAAAGAGGGATTCTCTTATTGATGCAAATCACAGATGCTGCTAAATTGGGCAGCAATGTCAACACCTAGCAGATCACAATGTCCCCAAAGAGGTTAGAAACAAGGGGCAGGAAATAATAAAGCAAGGTTAAATTTGGCTCAATGGAAACTACATCTGGGGAAAGATAATTCAAAAAGCAGATATTCATTGGGCCAAAGAAATCTGGACCACACTGGTGCCAAAGGAGACCCAGGTGCTATACCGGATGGCAGATGAGGTGGGAGTTTAAAATACGCTAGGGCAGCCTGAAGCCCATTTGGTCCTGGCCTGCCACATCTGATAAAGAAAGCTGATAGAGATGTGGTCTACCTCAATCTTCCATATTTGCAGGCCATTCACAAAAGAAATTCAATACCATCATGGCTTTGATTTTTGTTATTGAGATAAAAAAAAAGTTATCTCCTAGAACTATAAGGCCTTTACCATTTATGGCCAATGCTTTTCCATTAGAGAAACAAAGCCATGATGATTTGTACATAGACACTTCATTCATAGTAACTCAAAATATATCACTAATATTCTTTCATTATTCTCCCATTATTGTCTTTTTATAATGGTCTTTCAGACGAGTGGCTAGGCAGTTATGGTTTATCTCTGTTTTACATAGTAAACAGCTGAGGCACGGTTGCCAAAGGCATTCAAGAATGCTAGTCATTGGTCTCTCTGGCTGGTGCTTTGTTCATTATAGGGACGCATTTTTTATAAATAATTTAGGGTTTTGAATGGAAATGGAGAATTGTCCTGAATGTCATCACAGGTCTAAAAGGGGCGTTATTAGATGACTCTATGGGCAGGTGGAGTATGTGGCTTAAGGTACAAAATTTTGAAATTAATTGATACATAAATAAATATCAAATAGTGTTCATGATAAAATTCAGAACTTTGCTAGACACTCCTTAGTTTAAGTTTCATTATAAATCTACTTTGAATCATAAAAGGAAATATGAATATAGCATGATCATGATACTTTCAGTGCTAAAGGTTTCTTAAGGTCTATATCAAGTCTAGCTAGAAATCTTAACAGAAAAGGAAGCAAGAAATGGAAGTAAACACTACAATTGCAAAGAAAATTATTTTGTTATTTCCTCAATTTGCTTTCATAACTTATCAATCACACTCAGAGGATGTAAATGTTTCTAGAGCAAAACTACAATTTCACCCAACTGTAATGGCTCAATTTTAAACAAACCTATTGGCTATGTAAGTGTTCGGGCAGTTAGTGATGTGCATCCCCAGAACTGAAATTGGATTTTGACCTTGACTAGAATCTGGGCACTATGGTTTTGGAGCTTTGTTTGAAGCCAGATTCATTTCAGTCATATTATCTCAGTGACAACTCATTATTGCAATTCAAGTAAGGGATAGTTGTGGCTTGGGTTTTAGCGGAGGATAGGAAATTTTATAGTGTATATAATTTGGAACATGTCTGTGTTCAGCCCATATGTGGAAATCTGCCTGGGTGCTTATTATTATGCTTTATCTACAAATGACCAGATGGCCTTGCCCAAATGTAGAGAACCATTTAGTGCCATTTTAAACCATTAAGGCTATTAGCTCAGACTCAAGATAATCCTTTGCCCGAAGGGAACTAGTTTTGCTGTCCTTCAAAATCATCAAATGTAATTAAATGCCATATTGAGGAGTAGGCATTGATAGATTAAGGAGACAGCACTATCAACCAGTGCTGGGTCAACCAAGGCAGAGGGAATATAGAAACAGATGAGAAAGATGATGTGTTAGGTAATGTGCTGGCTAAGCCGCAGTAACAAAGAATCCCCAAAATACAATGACTCAAAGAAGATGACTTATTTTCCTTTTAGGAAAAAAAAACAACAACAAAAGAACAGAGATAGGTGAAAGGTCCAAGATAGGCAGCTTTGTTCCCTAAGATCGACTCCTTCTATCACATTGCTCTGACATTCACTATAGTATTTTCCACCTTTACCTTCTTGAGGTTATCTCACCAGTGCATAGCCATCCCTGTCAGCTCTATGGGGAAGAGAGAAAGAGTATAGGAAGCAATTTTATTTCATACATATCACTTCTGTTTATAATTCCCCGGCAGAGACTTGGTTACTGTTTCATCACCACTAACTACAAGGGAGGCCAGACAATGTAGTCTTCAGTGGGATGGCCATGTGTTCTGCTAAAACTCGGCAGAGTGGCAAGCCCTACTTCCAAAAGGAAGAATGGGAGAATGGGTACTGTGGTCTCTGTCACACGTGGTTTTGTTCTAGAAGTCATAAAAGACAAAAATAAGAATTGGGCAACTAGCATAATAAGGAGTAAGAAGCTGTGAGGAAGACTGTAGCAAAGAAAAGATAAACTGGGGATTGTACTATGTCCAAGAAACTGCAAGATTCTTTGTATATATGAGGTCATTTAATTGTCAAAGCCACTCAGTGAAACAATGCGTTAGTCCGCAGCCTCCAAGAAGAAGATACTAAGACAGGATTAAAGAGGAAGAAATGTATTGGGGGAAATGTCTGTGCAAAAAGATGATGAGAGTTCGGGGAGGCTGGGAGAGTGTGTATGACATTGAGCAAAGGAGGGAAGGAAGGAAAGAAGGTTGGGCAAAGCATTTTAGACTGCAGAGCTGTTATAAGGAAAGTTTGGAAAGTCTGTCAGGGAGTTTCTGGGCCAAATGAGACCCATATCTTCTGTCTTATATTAGACCTGTATGAACCATGTCTTACCATCTTTCACCATTGGCTCGGGGAAGCCCATGTGAAGTATGGTTTTGGAGTAAAGGTGGTGATCAGCCTCAAAGGGCATTTTCTGCAGTTTGAGATCTAAGAGACACATTTTCATGCCTGCCATACCGAGGTATTGCTTTTTTGTTTCTGTCTGTCTGTCTGTCTGTCTCTTTCTCTCTTTTTCCAGTACAAAAAAGTTAAGATGTATGTCCAAATTTAATAGTTGGTAAACAGCAGAGATGAAATGGAGTACACAGTCTGCTTTTAGTCAACATGCAAACTACTTCCTAAGCTTATTGTGAGCACACAGTGCATAGATTTCAGAGGTTATAGCAAAATTACCTAAGGAACAAAAGTGTACATGATGTCCCCAAATCATAAGCTTAAAAGTGAGGAAACTCCTCTCTCAGGCTGCCTACTGATGGAAAAACTAGGACCCAGGATCCTGAACCTGGAAGTGAGGGTGAGAGGGTTCCACAGAGCAGCTAGTCATTTACACAGGAGCCCCATAGCTACTGGCTGAAGTAGCTTTTGTAGACAAAACCACAATCACAGGGCCAAACTCTAATATTTTTACTCAATCTCTTGTCTTTTCTAGGCTTGCTTTGTATCCTGCACCCCTGTAACATGAGTTTCTTGGCCTCTGACACTGGACCGTGAAAGGGGTCTATCAGAAATGGAGACTACTTCTTTTACTCAAATGATGGAGGTTGGGGATAAGCCAATCTATACCTTTGTGGGAACTGGATAAAGGTGCCCCCTAGAGGCAGATGTACATGCTCCAGGGTCAAAGGCTTACATAAGCAGAGGGCAGGTTGGGTTTCAACTTCTACCCATGCATCAAGGTATGTTGGCCACCACTATCCATAGCGACCCTTCTTAGGGTCCTATGATCTGTCCGGGTTACAAGTCTTTGGAAACACCCAGACTATTAACATGAAAATTAATCCTGGCAACTTTCAGGGAAAGAGTACCAATAGTCAATTGTCCCATGTACCTGAGCAGCCTTCCCTCTGATTCTCCCACTCTGTCAACACTGTTTAGTTCTTTTCTTCTTTTCTTGCAGCCATCTAGGCTTCCCTCATCCATCCCCAGCTCTTCAATCCTGTCTCTATTTCCTGGTGGATAGACCGACCTCTTTTGCTGGTCCATAAACATGTTTGCAATATCTTCATTTAACTAGATTTTAATTAAGCAACAACTAGATGTACAGAATACAAAGGTAAAATTCAGACCCTGCTCTTAAAAGCTCACTCTAGTGAGAGATCTGTTCCAACAGAGATTTTTTTGTGTAGGTTGGGTAGAGAGAGGACATGTCATTAAGCCCAAGGGAGTCATGGGGGTCCTAATGACGGATGAATATAAGTGATCTAGGCAAGGAAATGAAGAGAAAGATCATTCTGGAGAGAGAGAACAGCATGTGCAAAGATCCAGAGGTACACAAAGCTGTGTGCATTTGGAGAGTTCGAATGATAAAAGCTCAAGCTATGCAGAACAGCAAAAATGGGAGGTGAGGCTAGGGAGATATAAAGAAAAGGATGGACATATTCCTAAAGTATTTGATAATGAATTTGGACTTTATCCTCGAGATGCTGGGCAGTCATTTAAAAGCCTTTATGCAGGGAAATGATACGCCAGAATTATTTTAGAAAAGTTAGCTTCTCTCTCTCTGTCTCTGTCTCTGTCTCTGTCTCTCTCTTTGTTAACTCCTTTGCTACTTGGACCACTAGGTTCTACTTACCATATCTGGAAGTTGATAAGATTAGCATGCTGGAACAAATAATAGGGGCCTCAGAAATAGGGCCAGTCTTGATACAGAAGAAAGATGGTCTGCTCCTAAATATCTCGTCTTCAGGTGGTCTGTAGGTTGTTTAGTCTAAGCGCAGGTAACATTGGCAGGTCATTGTGGAAAGCCACCTTCTACTTTTGCTGGTTGTGAATCAATCTTATGATTCTCTCAATTCCAAGAGTCTTGTCCAGCAATATATGATGTTAGACAAAGAACACTTTAATTTGCTTAGAATTTTTATTATTTGCAAAGTATTTTAACATATATTAATAGCTAATTATTATTAATTACATTACATTAAATTAGCTACATTAATAGCTAATTTAATTAATAACATATTTTAACAAATATCCTTACAGTGATATTTTGAGCTCAGTAGTAATTACTATCCACTTCCATTTGACAGATAAAGAATGAGAAAAATATATTAAATGACATGTCCAAGGTCACAAATTAATAAAAGGTCTAGTTTCAAGCAGAAACTTGAAAATGGGTCTTTGACTCCAAATGCAATGCCCTTGCAATATTTATTAGTCAAGGTTCTCCAGAGAAACAGAACCAATAGTATAAAGATGAAAGAGAGAGAGAGAAAGAGAGAGAGAGAGAGAAAGAGAGATTATAGCAATTGGCTTACATTGTTATGGAGGTACAGAAGTCCCATGATCTGCCCAGTGTGAGCTGGAGAATCAGGGAAACCAGGGGTATAATTCAGTCCAAGGCCAAAGTCTTCAAAACTGGGAGGTCACTGCCCAGTAAACAGGAGGTCTAATGTTTTCCAAGGTCAAAAGAAGATGGATGTCTGAGCTGAGGAAGAGAGAATTTGCCCTTCCTCTGCCTTTTTGTTCTACATGGGCCTTCAGTGAATTGAACGATGCCCACACACACTGGTGAGGATGCATATTCTTTACTCAGTCTACTGAATCGAGTTCTAATCTCCTCCAGAAACACCCTCACGGGCACACCCAGAAATAATATTTTACCAGCCACCTGGGCATCTTTTAGCCCAGCCAAATTGACACATAAATTAGCTAACACGCCACTAGAGATTGCGGTCTCTAAAATTAACTATTTATTTATATAATAATGCATTCCACCCTGGGCTTGAGGCTTTCTGCAAAAGAACATCCAATAAAACAAAAAACTAAATGCGGGGAAGGGAATATATAGGTAGACTAGAAGAGCAAGACAAAAGAAAAATTATAATACTAAATGGCCATAAATCCCTACATAGGAACTGAAGTTAGTCTGCAAATTGAGCTCTGAACTTCCAGGCAGCTAAAACAAAAGAGGAAAATGTGATTCACATTGTCTATAAGGACAAGGCATGCTGTCTCAAGGAAAGCAAACCTTCTCTGGGCACTCAGATATGAGAGAATTTTCTCTTGCATTTCTTTTATGTTAAGTATATTGAGTTATGTGGTCTATAAATTCCTCAAAAACATTCCCAGAAAGAGGGCAGAAATAAGGATGTATGGCTATTTCTTATAAATCCTCTAAATGAATATGGAAAGCAAAAACTAACTCTGCTTTTCATAATCTTGCTCATTTCTGACATTTTTCAGCAGTAGGTGTGCTGATGTGTTATTTTTCAAAGATGAATATGTAAGAAAACAATCTCATAAGGTGGTTTTGGAAAAGGAAATTCCTGACTGTAACAGTAGGCATATGGGAGTCCACTACAGTTTTTCTCCTTGGGAAAATCTGTGGAAACTTGTCCCCACGTTTCAAAGTTGGCCTTTACCAGCTCCTTCCTGGGGTGTGAGCGTAAGACAAAACTCTATACCAAAGAAATCTATGCTCTTCCGTTAACTAATTTACCCAAGGAATAAAGATAACATATTTTATTTAGAAAAGTTTCCAATGCAACTTCTCTCAAAAGGGGTCCAGACAAGTTTTCTTCACAAAACTATCCATTGGCTACAACCGCAACAATAAACAATACATTTTGCTTCTTAACCTCAATGTGACTCATCTTGTGCAGGAAGAGATCATGGGAGCCCATATGCCTTCAAAGGACTATCAGAGATGTTTGCAGGAAAAAAACAAAAAGAGCCACCATTTTGTTGTTACTGTTGTTTTAGCCTCTCAGAACTAAGACCCCTTCTATCTTATTCCCCACAGCTATTGGCTCAGCTCTGCCCCAGTCCTGCTTGGCTCAGAGGATACTGGTCTCCTTTCCTACTCTCTTTACTTCTAGCTTCCATCTTCAGACAATATCCCCAACAAGAGTGGATTCTCCTAGCCCTCTGCCTAGATGGCTATGACAATAGAGCTTGATGATTTAATCATGCATTTGCCAGGCTGCCTAACAGACACCTGGGCAGAGCGAGGATACAATCTGTGGCTATGGAACTCAGCCAAGTAAACTGGGGTTGAAACTATGACCTTGGCCTCCTGGGAATGAATTCTACATCAATTGCAGTAATGGGCTGCATGTATAGCAAGATCGTTATCTATGATGATGATGATGATGATGGCGATGATGATAAAAAAATAATACTTACTATGGGTCAGGTCTTTATGGGGATTATCTCCTAGGAGTCCCTCAATTTCATGTGTGAGGAAATAGAAGTTCAGAGAGGCTAAATATCTTTCCTAAGGGTACATGGCTAATAATAGTGAAAACAGGATTCAAACCCAGGCAATTCGATTCCAGAATTTACACTAGTCCTATGAGGATTTCTGATATTGTAGACACAACAACAGATATGGAGAAGCTATGTCATTCAAATAAACTAACTTGCTAGCCAGAGCCTGCTAAGTTTTCAGTATAAGATCCTGTCTGTTGCCTTAGAGCTTCTGACTTGTACATTGTGGCATCATTGTTTCTAATGTTCCAGAACCCATCTTTGGATAATGACAGGCCCAGGAGGGAGTAGCTGACACTAAACATGTTCACACCAACCACATTCTTAAGGAGTATTTTATGAACATCTGAGTTCCCAAAAAGGAAGCAAGCCTTTGATCTTATTGTATTACTTAAACACTGCTAGTAGGATTGTAAATTGGTACAACTTTTCTGGAAGGTGGCATGGTAATAATGTATCAAAAACCTTAACTGGGGGTACATATTTGATCCAGGCAGTCTCTTTGGCAAATTTATCCTAAGGAAATAAGTTTTGGGAAAACTGTGCAATGATGAAATCAACTGAGCATTTTGGTTACACTATTGTCTGTAAAAATAAAAAGTTTAAAATACCCTAACAGTATGCCAATATGGAATTGATTAAATAAATTTTGCTAAATTCTTAATAAAGAATGCTACTTAGCTATTTGAAATTGAAGTGTGAATCTACATTTATGTTTGTGATATGCAGGTAAATTAAAGATGTTTGTGAACTAATGATAAGTAAAAAAAGAAATCATTAAACAGTCTGGTTAGTATTAATTTCCCATGTCTACCATAGCAAAGTACCTCCCACTGGGTGGCCTCCCACAGCTTGATTCCCTCACAGTTTTGAAGTCCAGAAATCAGAAATCAAGATGTCAGCAGGGCTGGTTCCTTCTGGGCTCTGAGAGAGAACCTATTTCATGCCTCTCTCTTTGCTTCTGGTGGTTGCCAGCAATCCTTGGTGTTCCTTGGCTTATAGATGTATCACTCGAATCTCTACCTCCATCCACACACAGCCTGCTCTCCTGTCTCTGTGTCTTCTCATTTTCATCATTAGATTTAGAGCCCAGCCTATTCCAGGATGATCTCATCTTAAGATCTTTGCTTTAATTACATCTGCAAAGACTCTTATTCCACGTAAAGTCACATTCTGAGGTTTTGGGTGGACATAGCTTGGGAGCCACAGTTCAACCCATTACATATGGTTCTATTTTTGTTTTATTAAAAATATATGCATATATATATATGAGTTTATCATAGTTATATTGGACTTTGTAGTCAGACAAATGAGCTTTTGATCATGGTTCTACCTCTGGCTGACTATATGGCCAAAAGCAAATTATTTTAACTCTTGGAGACTCAGTTTTCTTATGGGAATATTCTTATTAAAATCTTAGGTGAGTAATAATACTTTATATGGTTACTATAAGAAGTATAAGAGATAATGTACAAGAAGTGCTTAACATAGTGCCTGACTTATAGATAGTTCTCCATAAATAGTAGTTATGATAAAAAAAAAAAGAGTTCTGTAAGGATAAACCCCAAAATATTAACAGTAGTCATTTATGGTGGGGGTTAATCATTATACGTGGTTTTTACTTTTTTAAAAAATTATTTCTATATTTTATAAACATTTTAATCATACATTTATGACTTTTTTAAATCAGAAAAAGTAACAATAAAGCCGTTTCTACTTGAGGAAAGAACAAGACTTATTAGGTTCTACATCACCTTGGCACACATGTGACCAAGCCAGACATTGTAGATTAAATTAGCCATGCAACCAATTCTTTAAAAATATTCTCGCCCAGCCTTGGGAGCTCCTTTCTCTCTCTCACTTCACATTTTTCCACGTGCAAAATTTGTGTTGGTTTTACTGACATTTTTCAGTGCCAGAGCCACAATAATGCTGACAAACATTTAAGAATAGCAGCATTTCTTAAATGTCCACAGTGCAAAGGGTGACGCATGGCTTGCTTTGAAAGATGGGCTCCTCTGTGGAAAGAGTGGCCATCTCAACACAGTGATGAAGGAGTTCTGTCAGAAGTAGGATTTGGGGAGGGAAGGAGATAGCATAGTCAGAACCAAAAGTTTAGGTCAGATGTCACATTGTCTGATGGATTTGTGTCATGTTCGAATGTCCATCTTTAAGGTTAACTGTCCTCTGAGAAAGGAAACACCTCACCTGAAAAATATGTACATTTGAAAAATGCTTTTTTCATGTTAAAAGTAGTATGTGGAAAATAAAGAAAATGTAGGAACACACACACAAACACACGCGCGCTTCCCTTCAGCACATACAGCACCTGTCTATGAAACAGAAAAAGGCATCTCTCTTGGGTGATCAAATAGAAAAAGATGACCCCACTGGGCTGATGCAGTCTGTGTGGCTGCATGTATGACAAGTAGAGAGTACTTTTATGCAAACTAGAAAAAGGACACCTTTTCCTCTGACTTGAAATAGTCTCTCACCAGGGTACCTTTCGTGCACCCCTGTCCTGTCAGGGCACTGCTGGTGTAACAGCATGTGGTGGCCCTGAAATGAGACTATATTGCACCTATAGTTTTGTGTGCATATGTGTGTGTGTGTGTGTGTGTGTGTGTGTGTATGCTTTGTTATGTAACATTTGATACATATAAAACAATGCATATTGAATATAGAAATTTATAGGTTAAAAATTTAAAAAATGGGCCTATCAGCCAACATAAGAACAGAATCACTACTAATCTTACTTCACCTCTTTCTATGGTCTTCATTGTCTCTATTTTGAATTTTGAGTTTATTATTGTCTTGACCTATTACATCTCTATATCTGTCTACCTATCTGTCTCACATCAGGTTGAATCTAGCCAGGCTTCTAAGACTTGCTTTTTTAACTAATACTATTTTGTAGTCTAATCTACCACTTAATTTAACAAATAGGTTTTATGCCATGAAATTTAATTCAACAATATTGTACAGAGTACAAAGTATTTCATTATATCCTTGGGCCATAATTTAACTAATTATGTTATTATATTTAATTAGTTAAATAATAATTATGCTAAAGTAACATAATTTAACTGATTATAAAAGGAGAGTTTTATTTTATTTCCAATGCTACTACAAAACTCTTCATGATGGCCTTTATCTTTCCATCTAAAGGGAATCTTGGACAACATCCTTGATTATTTTCTTAGAACAAATCCCTAAACATAGAATTGGTATCAATGGAACAATGATTATTCTTTCACTGGATATTAATACTGATGATGTTGTTAAGGTAATGAAGAAGTTGCCTGAGAAGAGATACCTAAAACAAGGAAGTTCAGGGTTAACAGAAACATGTAAACCCTTTCTAGATCTGTTGATCTCAAAGAAATCCACTGTGCAGCAAACTCCATAGGGTTGTGCTGTCTGTTCTGGCTCCAGTAGCTCAAGGTTAACCATAATAATCTGCATAATGGTGTCAGTGTTGGGGGCGGGGGTGGTCATTTGGAAGAGAATTCTCAAGCAAGAATTGATGAACATGAAGAATCACAAAACCAATCCAGGGAACTTCACATTGTGTTCAAGTGAACCACAGAAGAGGGCAAAAGCATCTCTCTGTTGTAGTTAAGATGAAGACCAAAGAAAGAGAATTAGAGTATGCATATTAAAATCAGAAAGGAAGAGTCTGAATAACTTACCCTCACAGCCCAATGTCATCTCTCAATGAGCAAAGAGGAAAAGACTATTCAAGGAGCGGGGGACACCAACCTCAGCTTCAGGCCCAGAAAGGGAAAATAAGTGAGTCCTTTCTAAGAACAGAAAAACTTGATTAGCAAAGCAGACATAAGTTCACATAGAGAGACACCTTCTTCCTTAGAGATGAATGGTTGACTCAGTCACTGCCTAGTTGGGCCAAGATATTTAACAAATGGAAATATTATTTATATATTGGTATGTTTGTTGTTGTAAAGAACAATTTTTAAAAGCTCTTTTTTTTTTTCCAGGAAGCATTTCTATTTTCCAACTGATTAAATTATTGGAATACTACGCCTAAAATCTTTACAATTGAAATGAGCATGCCTTCCTTTCTATCATGTCTGGAGATCAGAAATTAAATTTGTGTGGTAAGTAGATTGTCAATAATGCATTTCAAAAGGTCATAATGTCTGGACTTAAGCAAAATTATGTTTTTGTATAAGGACATGTTTTCCTTTATTATCAAAAGACGTGCCAATAGTTCTTTTCTGCTTCAGTTTGTGGCATTGGCCTGCTTTGCTATATGTTGAAACAGTGTCTGCTCAGAGCAACCAAACAATAACAGCAGTTAGCACTAATTGAGCATTTATTACATCTCAGGCACAAATTAAGTCCTATGTATTTATAAAGCAGTTTAATCTTTTTAACAACTCTCTGTGGAAGCTGTTGATATTTAACAGAGAAGTAACCTGAGGGTCTCTGAAGTCACCATATGATTGGAGGTCACTACCAAAAGCAGTGACCCAGCTGCACACTAACCACCTTCCTTCGATAACCCATACCAGCTAGGGGCAAAGTGGAGGGAACATCAGCCAGATCCTAACATGGGACAGGGGCAGGAAGAGGAAAAAGTGGTAGGGCCTGAGGTTTACTTGGGTGGGAGGAATCATTAAAAAGGCTTAATCCTTAGATTTCTTCTCTCTATGTCTTTGGGTGTCGCTTTCCACTGTTTTCCCTAAACATCTTCTTTCTTTAATCATAGGCTTAACATTATCATGTCAACATGCTTGCTTTTAAACTTTTATTTAAAAAAAATAACAACTGTTTTTAGGGCGAATACATAAGGGAAATGATTACTCACCTCATCACCACTTCAGCTTTCAGTTGGAATTGTGACCCAGGTTAGAAATAAAATCAAGCACTTCCCACCCTGAGCTCTGCATTTTGGAACCTTGAAAAACATGACTACAGAAAGTTTGCAGCTATAGGATTCACTGTAAGTTAAACTTATGGACTTTGTAAGTTTTGTTGAGGTAGCCTTGTCTTCACAAGCATTTCATTTGGAGTTTAGAAGAATCCTTGGCCACCTACTACATGCCAAGGACAATCCTAGTTGCTGGGAAGACAAAGATGGATAAGGTATTGTCCCTGCCTGAGAAGTGAGGAGAAGACCATGAATGGACATAAAAAGATTACAACAAAGCAGGGGCTCGGACTGCCCATTAAAATCATCAGAAAAAAATTAGAAACCCATGACTGGATCCCACCATTAGAGATTTTGATTTAATTGATCCCTGGTGGGGCCAAGTCATTTTTACAAGCTCCCCAAATAATTCTGAAGTACAGCCAGGATTCATAATCACTGAAATTGAGGCATGGGTAAGGATGTCCAGGGGAGTTGATCTAGAGGCATCTGAGGAGATAATAATTTGAGTTAGATTTGGAAAGATTGACAGGACTATGTCAGATATTCTAGGGCAGATGTGAGGAAGAGTATTATGGGAGAATGAAGAATATGGACAAGACTCCAACACACAACTTGGAAGGTGACTTTCATGGTGTGCCTGGAAAGCTGAGTGGGTTAGAGTTGAATGGGAGATAAGGGTGAAAAAGTGAAGTGGGTAGGTGGAGGGGAGGGTGCAGGAAGAGGTCAAGCAAGAAAGACAGCATGCCAGGCTGAAAAGAAAAGACTATTCTAGAGGTGATGAGTATGCATCGACAATTTCACATAGTTCCCAGCTACAGTGTGTGACATGTATTGTGACATGTGTGTAAATGAGGATCCAGAAAGAAGGTCCCTATAGTAGGTAAGCCCGGAGAGAGAGAGAAGCCTGTGACTAAGGTCTTACGATCATTCTGGTGAGACCTTATTTAAGAGGAAGATAAAAGAAAATAATTCATAGATTTTTGTTTGTTTCCTTGGGGCTACTGGCAAGTAACTAGAATTTATTAAAACAACCAGAAATTTTTTTGAGAATCTACAGACACTGAGTGAGATACTGGGCAAACAGAGGTGAGTAAGACTAGGTCATCCTGTTACTTACAGTCTGGTGGGTTGGTGCAGGTGGTGGATTTCCAAAGATAACTTTGAAGACACAACGTCAAGAAGTTATACAAGTTGAGAAACATATATATATTCAAGAGGGATTTAGATCCATGTAATGTGAGGATACTCTTGGATGGTTAAAGAGAAGTTAGAGATATTTGGAAGATTTAAAAAAAAACTTTTGTAATTGGTATCATGGAGGTCAATTATGGTCTCCCAGAAGACATTGTTTGTTGCCCGTATGAAACACAGGATTCTTGGTGGAAGGGATTGTTAGATACAGCCTAACGTGGAATTTCTTATATTCAGGTTATTTGACTTTGAGGAATGTGGCTTATACCATTTAAGAAACTTGAGTTAACTGGAATTCCCAAATAGCCATAATTATAAGGTGTTTGTTAACTTACAATAATGACCATTGAAAGTATGTACACAAAAGCACTTGTATACAGTACCAACTATTTCCAGCACTCTGTAGCCTCACAGCACTATTATCCCTTGAGCGAACTAAAATATGCAGGAGATCTCTTACCCTCGAGTATTATGGAATTGATCTTGAATAATATGGATGCAGATGATAGGTTTATTATGATTTAGTAACAAACATAAATTTAAAATCCACTTACAAATATCCATTTGTATGTAAAAATCAGTGTTCATTATAGTAAATAACTTTTTGACATTAAATGAAATTAGTGAAAGATTGAGAGAAATATGGAATCAATCAATCAGCAATTCCTTGCTTTTTAAAAAAAAACTCAAGCTCTAAAAGCTGATGAGGTGTTTTAATTATTTCATTTCACATGTGGAATGAATAAATCTGAAGGAAATAGCTTAGGATTCTTTCCAAGTTTGCATTACAAATTATCCCAGGACCCTGGAGAGAAACAACAGCAAACATGATTTTAGGTGCTTCTTTCTCAGGTCAGCCTTCCAATCACTATTGAAAGCAACCTTGAGGACCTAATTTTTTCCTTGTGCTATTTCCCAGAGTTGAGGGAAGTTTAATCTTCCTTCTGATAGGTCTATGATATGTGTTATTCATGCTTTGTGGCTGGTGTCCCAGACCCAAATCCTGTGAAAACTCTTTCATATGGTCACCCCCAACTCAGCTGAGCCCTATGAAAGAAATACCCCATTGGCCCTTTAGTTTGAGGCCTGCACCAGAGAGGTGACCCTGACTGTCCCCATGTCCTGTTCCTAGAGCGTCTTGATCGGCACACGCAAGAAGGAGGAAGCTGGTGCTCCTGCAGTGCTTGGAGCAGAGCTGGCTTATGTGCCACGCGTGGCGGGACCCCCATTTCAGAGAGGGGATTCTCTGATAATCCCTTTCATAACCTCTACTCTCGACCACCTCCAACTTGAAGGAGAGAAGAGCCACATGATGAGAATAACCACACCGAATAGAAGTGTTCCAGGAGACAGAAGAAAATGCTGTCCCTTTAGTTCCAACCCCCATCTTACAGTGGCCAATTTGAGAGCCCTGAGGGATCATCTGTATATATGACTCCTATCCTGAACTGTAGATGTGAAGGGGAGTCTTGAATATCTCATAGGAGTAAAAATGTGCCACTAACTATAACTGAAACCTAATTCAAAATCACACAACTTATTCTAGCTGATGTTAAGAAAAACAGCACGAAAGATAAAGTACTACTAAAAAGCTGCCTAAATAGCATTTGTTCCCATAAAAGGCATTAGAAGACAGAGAAACTCATAGACTAATTTAGTTAACCCTAAAATGTTTTGTGGCATGGGAAAAACCAAACCAAACCAAACCAAACCAGATAAGTAAAGATTGAGTGATTGAACAAAGCTTGATCTAGTTTCTATCCATACTGGTCAGCAGGAGAGGTATTTTTTTGGTGGTGGTTTTCTAAAAGTCTTCCACTCAGAGGATGGTTTGTTTTCACATTTGCAGGTATTTCTCTGGACTCTAAACTTCCAGCTTAGGGCATTTAAATTGCAAAGAGGAACTCTCAGGCATCCTAGAACATTGTTTAGTCGCAGAGTATCTGCCTGGAGCTGCTGTGCGTCCCAAAGCACTTGTGAACTATTCTCTCTCTGCCTGAAAGACACCTCCCTTTGGCATTGACATAGTCAATTGTTTCCTCTGGTGCAATGCAGCTTCCACGTCAGTTGATGCCGAGAGCATTTTGCTGAGAAACAGAAGTAAAAGAAAAACCAGCAGCCAAGTGACTGTATCATTTTTTAAAATACTAATTGACCTTGTCAAGATAATTACTGCAGATTGGGAGTCACTGACTTTCTCTGGCAGGTTAGATGGAAACCTTACTGATTCTGGGGAGACTGTACCAAGAAAAAAGTTTGCTGTGTTGAATAAGAAGCCTTGGGCTATTTTAAGGGCAAACAGTTCTTATTCAGAGATTGTGAAACTGAAGGACATACATATGCATTAAATCTGGAAGAAAGCTTTATACTTATGAGGATGTATTTTGTCTCAAAACCTCAAAGCACTGCATCCTAAAAGCATTTTCTGAAGCTGATAGTATTATTCTCTACCTGTATCAGCTCAGTGATTCAGTCATTCAATATCCATGTATTAAACACTACTTTGTAAATTGGTATATTAAATGCTATGTGCAATGCAAAGATGAATCACATACAATGCTTGCCTTCAAGAAGCTTATATTGTCAAAGGAAGGTGTTATATTCATAAATAAATTCTAAAAAAAATTCTGAAGTGGAAAATTCTATAATGTCCAGAAATCAGATATAAATGTTAGACTAAAATTTGGAAATGGTTGTATCTGGAAATAACTTTGGAATCATTGGAACCAACCATTTTATTGGAAATATTGGGCAAATTCACCAATATTTTTCAAGAAGCTCTAATCCATTAATGAAAAACTGATATAAACCATGATGATTAGGTTAAGGTGCAATTTACCCAAAATTGGGTTGCAATAATAGAATCATCGCACTAGTCTTTAATTGTCAGATTATTTTGTCATCACGTATATGAACCATATGCATCATGATGTGAACACTGGTTTATATGCTCAGTGGTCAGTCTAGAACTGGTCAAGTTCCAGAATAGAGAAGGTCTTTAGATTGTTTTCAATGACAGTTTTTTTTCTCATAAAGAAGCTTCTCTTGAAATCTTGTCCTATTTAACAGTTATCGTAAGTTGGCCAAGGATGTAAATAGCATGCTTGTCATAGCAGACAACCTCAACCTGTTATAACAATGTATTTGTTCTAACAGGATGAAATTTAATAGTGGACAGAGATTCTGTTTGAATCCAGAAAGTAAGTGAATGTGTACAGATGTCAGAGATGTGGCTGAAGAGCAGCAGGTGTAGACATGACCAACCTGGGAACCATAATTTCCTGTAAGCTTATATGAGGAGACATCCAAAAACAAACAAACAAACAAAAAAACTAATACACAGTAGCATAATAAAGGAAGACTGTTTCAAAAAGGGGACCGAACTCCACTGTAGTCCAAGCTGGTCAGAGACTATGCTTGGAATGCTTTTGCCACACTTTCAGAAGACTGAAGATCCAAAGACTAAAGACCCAAGTTGGCAAAGGGAATTGAAAATCATGATATACAAGGAATATATGAATTAATGTAGCATACTGTATTTTGAGAAGAGCTTCGATGGTGAGAAGTACAGAAGGATTATCTCTCAGTAAAGGAATAGCTGTCATGTGGGAAAAACAACAGGCATTACAGGTAGCTCTGGTGGGAAAAAATGGGACCCAGTGAAGGGAGCTCAAAAGATAGCCCCTAGCTCAATATAAGAAAGAATTCTGTAATAGAGCCACCATAAAGAGAAACTTGGGGGACTTGAGAGAGAGTAGACTCTTTGCCCCTGAAAGCATTCAGAGAACATATTTAATGGGGACATTAGATCACCTATCAGATAGGAAAACAGCACAAATGGCTGTTGATGGCCTTGATGCATTGAGGATTCCATGAGCTTATGTACGTGCTAGAGAATCATCCCATCTGTATTCATCTAAACGCCTACATTCAATCACAACAAATCACTTACCAAGAAAATCACTGAAAAATGACTTTTTTTTGTCAAAAAGTGCATAATACAAGACCTACCCTGTCACCATGGCTCATACATAGACACTCAACAAATATTTGTTGAATGAATGAACTCTACTTGTAGTACCAAGCAAGTGAAAACAAAACCTAAAGCTTTATGAATAATGCAGTATTGGAGTATGTTAATTAAATGTGAGTAGCCACATTTTCTATCTGTCTTCTTCCTGGACAAGGAACAAAAATGACAAGATCTTACTATCCTTGACACTTCTATTTTCCACTTTTTTGGTTTTTTTTTTTTTTTTTTTTTTTTTTTTGCTTGAAGTTCCCTCCCATCCTTCCTTTAGGAATTCAGTTCTAAAACCTTTAGCTCCAAACGACCCTCCCCCAACTGAAAAGTTTCTCTCAGTCACTTAAACTTGCTGATGGATAGATGGAGCAGGTGAATGACTTTCAGTCATTATGTCACTTAACCAGGCCTGTGCATTTAAAGTCCTTGCCTATTACTGTGGCACAAAAGCTCCAGAAAGTAAACTAAGACCTCAGCAAACAGGGGGATGAGGCAAAAGCTGAGGAAGGACGTCGGGGTGAATCAGATTTAAGTCTCCACCCCAAATTTCTCAGTGCAGTAGAAAAGTTCTAAATAATGGGATCTATAGCTATTGATCTTCTAGGAAAGTAAATAAATTTAGCTAGGGAAATAATGAACCATAGCTATAATTCTACTTGCTTTACTACAGTAAAAATAAATGCATAAATAAATAAAAATAAAATCACATGCTTTTTTTCAAGGAAGAAAATTAAAGCTAGGAAAATCAATGAGAATTGTTTTTTGTTTTTTGTTTTTTTTTTTAGATTTAAAAAATTTATTTATTTTTAGAGAGAGGGAAGGGAGGGAGAAATACTGGGAGAGAAACATCGATGTGTTAGAGAAACATTGATCAGTTGCCTTCTCATAGATGCCCCAACCAGGGACCAAACCCACAACCCAGGCATGTGCCCTGAGGCCCTGACCAGGAATCGAGCTGGCACCTTTAGACAACACCCAATTAACTGAGGCACACTGGTCCATATAAGAATCATATCTTATCAAAGACTTACTACTATTTTACATCCCAATAAACTATTTCCCCTCCCCCAAGTTGTTTGTTTTTGAGGTGGGGAGATGGGTATTGTCTGGATTTATGTGTGCGTGCACATGCATGTGTGTGTATTTGTCATCTGAACCTCTGAAATTAGAAATGAGAGTAGCAGAAGAAAGGGGAACCCCTGTCAGCAAGGCCAGTGTTGAAGGTCAAGCTAATTTTGTTCTTTGCACAGGGCTCGGAATGTGTTCTTCAGCTCTTCCCCCTTCCAAGGAGAAGATGAGCCAGTGGTTTGGGTGAGCTGTGGGCTCTTCCCGGATGTTGGGGGCTTAGGCGTATGACTGTTGATGCCCATGGACACCAGCTGACTCTGGCGCTTTTCTCTGTTCTCAGAGTTTTTCCTCCTTTTTTTTTTTTTTTTTTTTTTTTTTTTGGAAGAGGGTTCTGCTCTCCAAACCCTGAAGCAATTTCTCTCTGCTTTTCTTTCCATGCTCGGCTCCCCCCACTTCCAACTTGAATCAATCCCCTTCCCTTCCCTACCTTTGACCCAAGAGATTCAGATGCATGTTTTACATTTCCAGCTCATTTGTTGCTAGCTTAACTAATTTATTTTTATAACTCCCTCTTTCTGACATCCTAAATGCCTCCATGTGTCTCTGTATTACTTCTGCTTCTGCTAACATCGTTTCTGGTATCAAAGAGAGTATGGCAGTGCATGCTCTGCAATTAGTTGAGGTTTCACTCTATTAATACCAGCCCCATCTTTGGGCCTTCCAGGATTTCAAGCATTCAGGAGAGAGAAATAAAGCTGCAGGGCACTTCACAAACAGCCTTTTGTAAATTCAAAGCATTAACGCCACAGCACATCTGATCTTAGCAGCCCTGCCCCCTTGACACTGGGGAATAACTGCTTTAAAGTAGGAGTCGTCCTTTCCAGGCACACAGAAGCCCAGAGGTAGATAAGTCCGTGCCAGGTCTGGTGAGCATGGAGATTTAGTCTTTGGTTTCAGGATAAACCCTGCTTTATGTTCCCAGCTGCCTTACCCTAATGATCCTTAATGTCATTCATTGCCACTGGAAGGAGGAAGACAGAGCTGAAATGAAAACATCAAGTACAGAAGAGACTCCGCAACAGCCTTCCCAGCTGTGAGGTGGGCTGGCGAGGTATGCTGTTGGCCTGGATACTTAAATCTAATAACACAGACTGATGCCTGGAGTTTGCACTGGAGAGAAGAATAGAAAATTATGTAAAACCCTGGACTTTGGAAGTGGAAGGGGGAGTGTGCTGACTGAGGCATTTGTCTAGGCAGGTGGTCTGCACTCTGTGCTAAGCGTTATCTTTGATCATGATCTTTTGATGACCCACTTTTAGGAGCCAAAGCCACCTGTGAAGTCACTGACAGAGAACAAATAGCTGAAGAAGCAGAGAGGAAAATTTGTTTCAGTGAAAATGCAATCACATCCAACATTCCCACCAGGCCACACTTCCCCAGGGACATGGTTCCTGCCGGCCATATGGCCTTGGCTCAGACACTGCTAATGCCACAACAAAAAGCATGTTACCACTGAGGGCCAAGGTAGCTGCTGCCCATGGACTATACTGGGGCTCAGGACTAGACTTCCCCAAAATGGGGTGACTTGTTTAGAGTTTTGAGAACTCCCATTGACTCAAGGGTCAAACTCTTGATGCCCAACCTGAGTTTTTCCCAAACTTAAGTTGCTGTGAGGTCTTCCGTGATGATATGTATTTTTTAATGGTTTTCAGGTTTGTGGCTGGAAGTCCTTTGCTCCCACATGATGGGGAAATCTACCCTCTTCAACTCTGGTTGTGAGAAAATGAGTCTTGCAATGACATTCTCCTTTATTTCACACATGGGGTTACACACATGGACCATTTGATAGTAAAAGAGCTATAGCCAGAGAAGTAGAAGAATGACAATGGTGCTATAAAGCACTGCCAATTATAATGTTTCACAATTTCTAACGTTCTTCTGTGCCTTGTTTTTAATATCATTTCTGCTCCTATATTTAGAAAAGAAAAGCCTCCTTCCCAAAGAGGTGGCATGGTTAAATCGCAAATCTGAACCCCTAACTGGGATTTTCTTTCAATCCTCTTGGAAACTGGCCAGAGCACCTCCTTCCAAGGCGAGTGCAGTCACCCTGGAAATGGTCCACAAATGACTGTCACAGTAGTTCAATTTTCCCGGTAGCCGTAAAGAGGATCAATGCTCTAGTACCAGAAACAATGATGTTCAGAGCCAAACCATTCATTTCTGTTTTTTTCTCCTGGACGTCCTCATTCCAGCTGACACTTTGAATCATAAAGCTTAGGATTCATTTGTAATGAGACTCTTCAGGTATTTTCAAGAAGTATGTGTGGCCAATTCAGCCAATTGTAAAGACACTACTACTATAAATGAAGATGATAATGCTGCTACTAGTACTACTAGGAACAACAATAACAGCATTGAGCTTTTATCCTGTGCCAGGCAGTGTTCAAACCACTTCCATACATTAACTCATGTAATCTCCATAATTGTCTATGGACACACACATATTCTTTTCCTGCTGATATTTTTGCCATGTAGCTTTATAGGTTCAGACAGAAATGATTCATGGTAACTAATATCAAATTTTTCTGAGAAGAAGGTTTCTTATGAAACATTATATTTGATTAGCTTCATTTCTCTCTTTTTAGTTTTTTTGTCAGTAGTTGGAAGACACTCCTGTTATGGTAGAAGGAGGAGGGTCTGACATTAGTTGATCTTTACTGCTCACCAGGCACAGGGCTTAAATACACTTCATGACAATTCTACTAAATAGATACTCCTATATTCATTTTACAGGTAATGAAATGGAAGTTCAAAGAGATTAACTATCTTGGGAAAGCTGCGTCAGTTATTAAATTGTGGAGTCAGGATTCCAATCTAGTTCTGTTGGATTCCAAACTTCATGCTTTTCCCCATCACGCCATTTCTCTGTTTACTACTCTTGAGCAGAGTCAAATCCTGCCTGACCACTTCTCTTTCACCCTGACCTACTTTTCCTCTTATCTCTTCTTTCATCCCCCAAAGTGACAAACAGAAAGGAGGAGAGGATTGAGTTGATAGTGACATGGCACCACTTCAATGCCTTGAACCTCAAGAGCCTTATGTTAAGTGATGCAAGTCAGAGAGAAAGACAAACACCTTATGGTCTACCTTATGCATGGAATCTAAAAAACAAAAAAGCCAAGTGCATAGATACAAAGAATAGATTGTTGGTTGCCAGAGGCAAGGGGGAAGGAGGTAGGAGAGACAGGTAAAGAGGAGCAAAAGTTATGGACTTCCAGTTATAAAATAAATGTCAGGGATTTTCTGTACAGCTAGGAGGCTATTTTTAATAATACTGTGTTGCATATTTGAAAGTTGCTAAGACAGTAAATCTTAAGAGTTCTCATTATAAGGAAAAAATTGTAAATATATGTGGTGATGGGTGTTAACTAGACTTATCATACTGATTATTTTACAATGGTATTATAATCTATTAAGAGTGCATGGAATTGTTCTGAAAACTGCAAGGTAACATTCAGTTGTTGGGATGTTAATGATGATTATTTTAGCCTTGGTTGATTAACAGTCTGAAATTGTCTTACAAAAATGAGATTTGGAGATTTCTGTGGAAAAATAAAAGCATTCAGGCGTATGCTCCTTCCTATAAATGTTATAGTGTTGATCATAATCTCAAAGGGTGCATTTCCAGCTAACTAAACATGTCTCTAATAGCCAAATAGATATAAATTGGAAGATACTATGGTATTTGACAGAGTCTGATCTGTGAGCACAGCTACTTGAGCCTTCTCAGTCCCTCAGAGGAGACTTGCTGGAGTTGGTGGATTCTGTCTGTCACATGGGAAGAATTGTCAGCTCACATGAAGCTCAAAGTGAGGGCTTACTAAGTCACTTACACTGGAAGTCACGTCATGTGAAAAGCAGCATGGGTCCCTCATATAATTTCATAAGCCTTGTTGTATTTCTAAATGGCTCTTACATTTCCACAACAAGTAACATAATGCTTAGTTACGTTACCTATGTGCTGTGCTCACTGCTGATGCATGACATTGGCCAGACTATGTGCACATGTGATCAGCCATCGGGAGGGACAGGCACAGAGGGCCTGGCCAAGGCTTACTACCCACTCCAAAAATGCTCCTGAAACTCACAAGTACTTGAAAACTGGCAGAGATGGGGTTATCTGCAGGGGTTGGCAAAAGTAGGTTTACATCTATAATACAAATAAATAATACAATAATCAATAAAAATGATAAGAATGAACTCTGTGTTTCACGTACTCACAATTGTAAACCTACTTTTGTCTACCCTTGCTTTTGTTCAAAAGTCTTCTTTCCCCACCATCCAGGCCCTGGCTTTCCTAGGGGCTGAGGATACCTTGACACCCCACTGACGTTGGGCCTGGCTATGTGATTTGCGTTGACCAGTGACATGTGGGTTGGAGCGAGTGCATCGCTGTCAAGCTCAGGCTTTAATAGCCATAGTAGGGTTCTTACCTGGTCTCTTGCATCACAGCCAATGTTCATGAGAAGCGTAAAACCTAAATGACCATCACACCTTCATTCTGGGTCATAGACTGAGAGACACCCAAGAAGGCTTGAGCCCAAGTACAGCCAAGCTTAGCTGAGCCACAGCTGATCCAAAAATCCACAAGGGAGAAATAAGTGTTGTTATAAATTACTAAAATTGTGGTATTGTTTGTTTTGTAGCATTATCATGGCAAAACCTGAGTATACAATTCTGGGTATTATCTCTTATTTTTCTTAAAACAGCTCTGTAAATGGATTGGGGAGGAATCATTATTCCCATTTTATAGAAAAATCTACTGACACTTAGAAAGATTTTATGACACACCTAAAACCATGAAACTAGTAGTTTTGGGAGGCTCTGGTCAAACTCAGATGTCATGGTGCCAAGGGTAGTGCTCTTTCCATTTTATATACTACCTAAATAATGTTCCTCTCTATGGGAAGGCTCTAACACATCAATAATCATTTTCTCTCCTAGTCTTCCAGCTAACTAAGCACATACCTAATAGACATACAGTTATGAGGTAGAAAGATTCTCTGATATAAAAGTGAAGATTCAATTTGGTTAAATTTTATAGGAAAACATACTGTAGAAGTGTTATAAATTATTGAACATTTCCCATCTCAGTTGATTCTCACAGTGCACTGCATTTTTATTCATTTTCTTTTGTAGTTTCTGTTAGAACTGGAAGGATTAGCTTTTCAAAATGCTGCCTGGGAAACTCTATTCCTAGTCCTTTTCTTAAATCTATTTGCTGGACAATTGCATCTCCCTGCTGGGCACTGGGCAGCATTACAAAGTGTTCAAGCACTATAGCAGCTGCAGTCATTTCTTAGCAAAGATCAGACTGGGTACCAATTGGCCTGAGTCCAGCTGTCCAACTGACTATGTTAAATAGCTACCCAGGCAGGGAAGGTGTAAACACAATGCCATTTCCTCAAGATGGGTCTTACTATTATAGTTATTGACATGTATTAAGCACTTAGCATGCCCAAGTGCTTAATGCATGTTAATAACAGACTACCCCACACATGTGATTCAATTTGGCATGTACCCCCTTTCTCCTTCCCTGTTATTTTATCCCCATGTGTACTCTCGGTCTGTTGAACCTGACTTTGGCTACAAAGAGGGAGATGGAAAGCAATGAACCAAAGGACTCTCTTTTGGAACATAGTTAAAGGACCAGAGACCCAACTCTTTGCACCTGTCAGTGACAGTGTACTGGAAAGCAGGAGGGTCATCATCACTTTGGGAAACATAATTGGAAATCTGAGTGAGTGAAAGAAGTGATGAGACTCAGATGAAATGTAAGGCAGGAAGGACAGTGTCTCAAAGTCTAGGCATCAGGTGATGAAGGGAAAAAAGAAAACGCTCTGGCTAGAACAAAATGTCTGAACTAGACACCACTGAGAACATGGGCAACCAGGTCAGAGACACTGACATTCAGAGCAAGGACTGTAGAGCCTGAGAATTCTGTCCTCTTTTGCCGATCACTTCTGATCAGAATACCATAACCATCACCAAACAGTTACTTTTCACAGATACAACAAATATTTATTGAACTTTTTTCAGCACGGAGTGAGCACAGTGCTGAACAATGTTTGCATAAAATGGTGACCAAACAGACAAGACATTTGCATAATTGCTTGACTGATGTTACAAAGTTGTGGAGAAGATTCTCACAAAAGCGCCAAAGTAATCAAGTATTAAAAATACCTTTAAAGAAATATGAACATGAAATATCTGATTCATCAAGGGATGCAATCAAATCTATTATGTTGTTGGGTTTAGAACAAGAAAAAATGGGCTTCAGGAAGAGTAGAAGAGATTTACGTTCTGTCTGAAAATGGCTGTTAAACACCAGAGTTACTAAACAGATGGTGTTAGTTACTTCTGAAAACTAAAATAGTCTCACCTGTTTGGGATGGGCTCAGAAGCCAGCTTTAGCAACTTCAGTGTGCGCCACAATTGATGGCCCAAGGGGCTTGTTAAAGCATACCCCCCCCCCCCCATCTTCAGTTTCAATTCGGATTCAGTTTTGGATTCAGTGGGTCTGGGGTTGGGCTGGAGCAGTTATAGCACATTCCCAGGTGATGCTGATGATCTTGAGATCACAGTTTAAAAGCCACAGGTTTAAAATCTCATTTCCTGAATTTCCCTATTAATGAGAATCACCTACAAATGCTGGGTTGGGTCCCTCTTGCTCTATCTCTGCAACAAAGTGGAGTGCCCTTGGGTCCACAGATTTTGTCTGCCCCTTTGGAGTTGAAGACACATCCAGCAGCCCCTGAGAAGTCACATGGATAGAATGACCAAGAGGGAGAAGCTGTTTCAACACCCACTTTTCTAGGCCCTTTCTCTGGATATTGATATGTAGTAGCACTAGGGTGGAGTATAGAAACCTGTATTCTCAAATACTTCAAGACATTTATGATTGGGTAAATCTGGGAAAAAGTAGTAGATAAACTGTGCAGTTTCCTTCTCATGATATTATGAAACCTGACTGTTATTTATGTAATGTGACAGAGAGAAATACAGGTTTTAATGTATTTTGTGACTTAGTGCAGTAAAAAGATAAGTGGACTTGGAGTCAGACCTAGACAATGTTTGCCATGCCTATGCCTTAGGGCTATGGGCTAATCTCTCTAAACATCCAGGTTTTCTGTAAAATACGCTATTACCTATAAAAGAAGACTAATAATATTCTTCTATTCTTTCAGCTCATACCATGGGCCAAATGGTTACCAAAGTGGACCAAGACAAGTCTAAGTCCCTGCCCCCACAGAACATGTATGTCTAGGCAGGCAGGATATGCGCTGAAGTGAAGGCAATAAAATGTGGACAGGTATCCCACCATTGTTCATGGAGTTTCTGTAAGGGGTGAGGAGGTAATATGAAAACACTGGAATTATAAACATAATAGGCATATAGGAATTTACGTCATCATCATGACCATTATTATTAGCAGGGGATTGAATTCTGTTAATGGTCATGGAGCAACAGTTGAGAGAAACCCCAAAATGGACAACGTAACCTGAAAGTGTTGGCAGAATAAATGAATGGTCGAGAGGGGAAGAGACAGGGAATCTAGCATTATAGAAGCCAGGAAGGGACAGAATTTTAAAGATTTTGCGGCGAGGATGGTAAGTAGTTTTAAATGTGGCAGAGTGATCCAGGAGAAGAACTGAGAAAAGGCATTTGAGAGGCTGGGTTGCACAATTGGTGACTCAGGGGATGCAGGTAGATGGTAAAAGAAAACAGGTTATTTTCCATCGATTTTATTAAGTAGGACACTGAGCCACAGAGAGGTACCCCCAGTTAAGGCATTTACAGAAATCAGATCAAAACACTTTGTCTTTCTAAAGGTCAAGTTATACTGCTGTAAATTAGAGTCCCAGTCACTTGTCTGCAGTCTCTGCTGCTGGTAGCAATGCCAGCCCGAGCAGTCTGGGGGACCAAACAGGCAAAAACAGGCACCTCTTTTTGGAGGTGGCTTCTTGCAGGTCTGGTGGCTTTGTTTGGTGCAGAGGCAGGTGGCCTGACTCTCTTGGTTGAGCATCTGCAATGTACTTTGAGGTTTAGGAGGCTGGCACACTGTAAATTGTTATATCATTAATAATAAATAATGCTCTGCAAGAAACCTGCATTGCAGACATGAGAGCTAGAATGAGAAAGAGATCTACCAGGGAGCGAATCTACTAGGAGGCAGTAAAAAGCATGAATTCATGGGGGCAGGGGTAAGAAGGAAGAGTTAAACATCTAACATGTGTTGTTAGTCACATTTCAAAATATATATATTTTTAAAGTTTTGGGAGAAAAATCTGTCTCTAGGCTGGCTCTTCTCCTTTCAACGGGCTGTTCACAAACCCGAGGCATAAGTACTGAAAAAGTCTGACGCCAACAAAATGTAGATGAACTGCGGGAACAGACACAAGGCCACAGTGGCAGATCAAAGAGAGGCGGCTGAGGGAGCAGGCTCAGCTAAATATGATGGGGCATTACCATAATGAATTTTGTGAGTAAGCAACTCACTTTAAAATCATTCCTTTTGATCTGTTAAGAAGGTGTTTACTGTAATCAGGAGAGGGTTTACTTGGCAGGGGGAAGAAAAGAGAAGGAGGAAGCCAGAGAGACAGTTTTCGATCTGGTTTGAAACAATTTCCTTTGCTCTTTCTGGTGTCTAGGCCCTCGTCCTAGATCCTTTCTATCTCTGATTCCCTCACCCTTCTTAGAAAACTTAATTTTAGCTCAAGTATTTGGGGTTTTACTGGAGGTGGGTGAGGAACAAATGGAAAGGGGATAAACTCAAAGACATCTCACTTTTAAAAAGTGAATTATGGTTTCAAAGCAAATGAAACCACACTATTCCTACTTGCTGATACAATGTGCAAAGATAGATTAAGTGTGTTAAAAAAAAAAAGAAGGAAAATCTCTGCTCTGGTAACTGATGAGGCTTCCTGGCTTTTGGAGACTGCTGGGCATTCTGGGAATGTGTCAGTGGAAGAATTGCTTTTCTGCTTCCCTCCCCTCCACTGCAAACTGCTTTTACCATATTGTTTCAGGGAGAGGCAGAGGCCCCTGCAAAGCTAAATGTTCTTTCTCCTGGGGAGGGAGGGCAAGATTCTCTGCTCTACTAAATTGGAGTGTGTGTATAAGCCTTTTTGTACCATGAATGAACACAATTAAGGCTCACTTTGCTAGACTGCTTGATCAAATCTTTTTTTCCTTTTTTTCCTTCAATATCTTCCCTCCTCTCTCTTTCTTTCCCTCTCCCTCTCACAATCTCCAGGAAACTTCAGGGAAGTGGTTTTGGTAACAGTCTATTTTGTCCCCAAATTTTTTATCACACAATATGTCATTAGCCATCCATGTCCCCTTATCTACTTCCATTCACATGATCACTATGTAAGGATAACATGGAAAGCTGGACGTGGGGTGGCGTGCAGGTGGCATTCCATTTCCAGGAGGACCAGGTCAGGGTCTGGGGGCAGTGGACAGGAAAGAACCAGGAGCTCAGAACCAGCTGCTAACTGTATACTCATGTCATGTCAACAGAAGAGATTCCTCACTTCTAGAAAAATCGCTTAGAAGAAGCTCTAAGAATGTTAAAGAGTTACTTCAACAAGAAAAAAGAAATCTCTTTCTGCTTTGAGAGGATTTTGATAAAGAACGCAGGAGTCTGTGCAGGTCCAAGGACAAACACCGAGCCATAGACACCGGCTTTGGAGAGAGCAGGTTGCAGTGACGGCTGCCACAGAGGAAACTCAGGGAGGGCAACAGCTGGGGTAAGTCACATCTCGGGTAACCCATGCCACGAGCGCCCCTGTTTCAGATGAAACTCTTCAGAAAGCAAACACTTTGAAGTCCCTAAGTGACTTTATCCCAACACATTTAATGCCTTTCCCAAGAAAACTTGCCCAGCTTCCCAGAGACACCACATCTTTGAGAGCTTTCCTTCGAGGTGTTTGGCGAAGAAACGATGTGGTGGGCATTCATATTTGTTGGTGGAATGTTAATGGTAAGACCATAAAACAAGTTTCACCTGGAGAATGTTTTCCTTAAAATAACTTAAAAATAAAAAAGTTTAAATATTCACAATAACATGGGCTTCAAATTGAGGCCAGTGGCCTGATTTTAGGGTCTCTGCCCTAATTATGATTTTACTGGCTTTTACACATTTTAAAAACAATTTTACAGAAAATTTCACCCATATACAAAGTCAATAGGATCAGGTATTGAACCAATATATGACCATCATTTGGCTTCAACAATCATCATAATAGCAGTATTTTTGTACCATCTATACCTCTACTTCCTCCCTAGTCTCACTTGGTAATTACTAGTATTATTTACAACTTTTTTTCTAAAATTCATGTATACTGAAGTGTGTAAATCTTAGCCGTTCAATTTTAATGAACAGGTATACCTATGCAACTCATATCTATTATAACATTTTTATCTCTCTAGAAAGTTCCCTCATGACACTTCTCAGTTACCTTAGACATTTTTGCCTGTTTTAAAACATCATATAAATGGAATCATACAGTGTGTATTTTTTATCTTTTTTCTTCACTTTGCATAATTCATAATTCTTGCATGTATATGTACTTCATTACTATTTTTTTTGGCTGAGTAGCATTTTATTGCACAAATATACCACAGTTTGTTTATACATTCTTTTCTTCATGGACATTTGCACTGTATCCAGTTGTCAGCAATTGTGAATAAAAGCTGCTGTAAATCTTCCTGTACACATCTTTTGGTAGACATTTGTTTTAATTTCAGTTGAACAGATAATGAGGAGTGGAATTGTGGAGTCAAAAGATAAATGTGTGTACAACTTTATAAGAAACTATCACAATAGTTTTTGTTAGGGTGGTTGGTGATGCAGGCTGTGAAAGAATTCATAACGGGAAAAAATGCAGTCAAGTTTTTCATTTTATTTTCCCAAACAAGGGGAAGGGCTTGGTGCGATGTGCACCAGCCCTGAAGGGCTAGAGCTTTGGGCTTTTATTGGGTAATGGGGCTGGGGCAGCTGAAGAGCAGGATGTTTCAGTTGGGCTGCAACTTGTTTTGATGTTATCTTTGGGTGCAGGGTCCCACTGGGGTCGTCAGGTGGTTGTGGTCTAGTATGTCCTGTTTTGCAAGTTGCTGGGGCCTCTGAGCCTTCAGGGCACTTCCAGTAATTTTCTAGTCCCGAGGATAAAGCCTCATGAAACAATTGAGGTCAGTCATGCTTTAGGGGGTCCAGCCAGCCCTGGGAAAGAGGGCCTGAAAAAGGGGCTTTTGTCCTATTACTTTTCAAAGGTGGTTATACAATTTTACATTCCCGCCAGCAATGTAAGAGAGTTCTGATGGCCCTGCAGCCTTGTTCACATTTGGTATTTGACCTTCTTTTTAGTTTCAGCTTTTGGGGTTGGTGTGTAATTGTATCTCATGTGTTTTTATCAACTTTTCCTCTATGACTAATGATGATGAATACTTGTGTGCTTATTAATTGCTTGTGTATCTTCTTTTGTGATGGGGCTCTCATTTGCCCATTTTAAAAATTGGATTTTTTAACTATTCTGCATACAAGGCCTTTGTCAGATACATGTTTTTATGAATATTTTATGTCCAGCAGGTGGATTGTCTAGTCATTGTCTTATGAGCAGGAGTTTTTAATTTTGATAGTGAATAACATTAAATGTTTTCTTTCCTGGTTATTGCTTTCTTCCTCTTTTTTAAAAGAAATAGTCACTTATTCCCAGGTTAGGAAGCTATTCTCTTATTTTTTTCTAAACATTTTTCTTCTAAACACTGTAATTTTAACTTTCATCATTAGGTCTAACATCATCTAAAATTAATTTTTTGTTGTGGTATGAGGAACAGTTCAGATCTTTTTATCCTTTCCATGTGGATGTCCATGTGTCCTATCACCATTGTTTTAAAATGCTTTCCATTCCCCCGACCAGAATTGCTTTGGTATTTTTGTTAAAAATTGATTCATTGAGGGACATTTGGTTTTGTCCAAAATGTTCATGGTGACATTTGGTCCATGCCAAACAGTTCTTGATACTTGGTCTTGTCCTAAATTTCCACACTTAGAAAAATGTCCTGGGTTCAAATAACCCATAAGGTTGATTTCTAGTTTTAATTTGCAGGATTAAAACATAAAAATATTGTCATGTATTATTGGTCAATAGTTGTGTTGTAGCTGCATTGCCAATAATAATCCTTCTTGCCTTCATGTCCTGGCTGGTGGTGGCACAAGGGGCTAGGCAGGTGGGTTAGGATTTGAACCATGCAGAAGAACAGTATTTTATCTGTGGATCAGTTGTCTTCATGGACCTTTTGGACAAGACTAAATATCAAGGATCTTTTGGCATGGACCAAATGTTTCTGTGAATGTTTTGGACATGACCAAATCCACTGATCAATTAACTGACAACATAAGTGTTGGTCTGTTTCTGGATTCTCCTTTATGACGTATTTGTTTATCCTTATGCCAATATCGCATTGAATTGATTACCACAGCTTTGCAGCAACTTTTGAAGGCAGATAATATATGTAATTCCTTGAACTTGATTCTTTTTGTCAAAATTGCTTAGCTCTTTATTCTAAGTCATTTGCATTTCATATAAACTTTGGTATCAACTTTTCAATTTCTGCAAAAAAACTTGGTGATGATATTGATTGCATCGAATCTTTAGAGTTATTTGAGGGAATATGCTATCTTAACAGTTTTGAGTTTTCTAAGCTGTGAATTGGCACATCTATTCATTTATTTAGATCTTTAATTTCTCTCAGATTTAATACTTTTAAGTACAGAGGTTTTGCTTACCTTGTGTTATATTTATTTCTAAACTTTTTATGTTTTTTGATGCTATTATAAAGGGAATTAATTTTAAATGTTCATTTTTTGTTTCTGTGAATAAAACTATAATTGATTTTATAGATTGAATTGTACAGTGAGGTCTTACTTATCCTTCATATTTATAATTCGTGGGGGTTTTTTTCCTCTTTAATCAATTTTTTATACTCATCTGAGGACATATTTTTATTGCTTTTCTTTTAGAGAGATAGAAAAGGAAGGAGGGAGAGAGAGAGAGAGAGAGAGAAACATTGATCAATTGCCTTCTCTCACATGCCCTGACTAGGGGTCGAACCCACAACCTGGGTATGTGCTGGGACCTGGAATTGAATTCATGACCCTTCAGTCCCCAGGACGATGCTCCAACCAACTGAGCTACACTGACCAGGGGGCCCTTCAGTCAATTTTTTAATGAGACTATTGACTTTACCATTATTTTGAAAGAACTGTCTCTGGCTTTTAATTTTCTCTTTATTTTTCTTCTTTCCACTTTTCTTTTTCTGCTCTTTATTATTTCCTTTGTTTTACTTACTAAGGATTTATTTTTCTTTTTTCTAGCATCTTAAAGGTCATTGAGATCAGATCTCTCCTTCATGAGCATTTAAAATCTTACATATCACTCTAAGCAATGTTCTAGCTATATCACACATCTTTTTTGTTTGTTGTATTTTTATTATCATTCAAATAAAAATTATTCATACCTTTTTATGATTACTTCTTTGATCCATGGGTTTTATGGAAGTGTATTGTTTTATTTCCAAATATTTGTAGCTTTTCTAGATAGCTGTTATTATTGGTTTAATTTAAATTCCTTGTGATCAGAGAACATACTCTATAAAATTTTAATCATTTGAAGTACACTGAGACCTTTTATAACCCAGCCTATGGTCTATTTTAATAAATATCTCATATTTCTGAAAATTAATGTGCATTCTACAATTGGAGGGGATAGTGTTCTACAAATATAATAAAGTCAAGATGGTTAATAGTGATCCAATCTTTTTTACTCTTACTCTTTTTTGTCCAGTTATCCTGGACTTTGGTGTATTTTAAAATCAAACTAAATCCATTGTCATCTTTAAATCGTTATGTTTTCCCAATGAATTAACACTTTTTTGATATGTGAAATATTATACTTTATCTTGTCTTGTATTAATTTAATATAGCTACCCCAACAGCCATATGAGTAGTATTTTCATGATATAACTTTTTCCATCATTCTACATTCAACTTATTTGTGTTTTTGATTAATGTGCATCTTTTATAGACAGTATAAATGTATGCACTTTTTAAGTCCATTTTGTCACTCTCTGGCTTTTATTGAAGTGCTTAATCATTTAAATTTAGTGTAATTATTGATGTAGTTAGACTTAGGTCTGTGATTTTGCTATTTATTCTCTATTTCATATGTTTTTATTTCTCCTTTCCTACAGTTTTTGGAGGTAATAAAACATTTTTATGCTCTATTTGATTTCCTCTATTGACTTTTTAGCTATACTTTTTGCTTTTTTTTTTTCTGATTTCTCTTGGGATTACAATATGCATTGTTAACTTTCATAATCACTTAAAGTTAACTGTATATTACTTAACATAAAATATATAGAATCAAGTTGGTGGAAGAGTGAGTGGAAGTCACACTGGAATTACAACTACACTGTGGAGAAATCACCTGGAATAAACAACTGAACAATAGTGAGAGAGGAGCCTTATAACCTCGGAAACATAAGAATCAGCTTTAGTGCAATCTAACTGGTAAGGAGTATGGTAGAGACTCAAGAGGGCGGGTGGGACACCCATGGGTGGCAGCACCAGAAGGATACTGAAAGGGCCAGTTGGATCCCCTGGAGAAGAGTGGGGTCTAAACCAAAGTGGGCATCTCCAGCGTACAGTACCAGAGCCCAAAAAGTAAACAGAAAACAGCCAGCTGCGAAAAGCGGCATGGTTGCTCTCTGCCAGAGACAGATGGCTGGAGATACAAAGAGACATTTAAAGGGCCAATGCATAAATTTTTATTAACAGCCACTTACCCTGGTCTCTGGCAGAGGCTGGGACAGGGTGGGCTAGAGATGCCTGAGGAGAGACTGGGGAAGGAGGCTTTTGGGAGAGAACTGAGAGAGTAGCCAGCAGGATCTCGGAGCTGACCTATCCTCCATGCAGCAGCAGCCATCTTGCTCAGGCAAAGATCACTCCCCTGAGTGGCAGAGTATGAGAGGACCCAATAATCCCACCCCCAGGAGGACTCCACCCCACCCTGAGCTGTCTAAGCCGGTCCGCTGAGTGCATAGTGACTAGATTAACAGCTGAAGGAGACAGCCACAGACAGTAGATTCCTGGAAGTCTTGAACAGACTGCCTAAGGTCAGACAGGGTCAACAGCTGACATCATCAGAGGTAGATCCAAAAAGTAAAAACAGCATCTCCTATCATAGAAGTTCACACCACAAAGTCAGGAAATCAAGACAGATCAATTTAAGAAGCAGGAGCAAAAAAGAGGAGTCTCACAAATAATGGGAAGATAAAGAAACACACCTCACTCGAAGGGAATAGAGGAATCCCCAGAAAGAGAAATAAATGAAATAGAGGCAAGTAAACTCTTAGATATTGAGTTTCAAACAATGGTTCTAAGGAAGCTCAATGAGCTCAGTGAGCTCAGAGAGAATTACCAAAAACTATGGGGAGACTACAAGGAACTTATTGCAAACTATATCAGCATGAAAAAGGACATAGAAACTATCAATAAGAGACAAGAGGAAATCAAGAATACCGTTTCTGAATCGAAGAACACAGTAGAAGAAATCAAAAGCAGGGTAGATGAAGCTGAAGATCGAATCAGTGAGCTGCAGCGTAAGGTAAAAAAAAGCTCCGAGAAAGAGCAAGAAAATGAAAAAAGACTAAAAAAGAATGAAGAGGCATTTAGGGAAGTGCAGGACAACGTGAAATGTAATAATATCTGTATAATAGATGTACCAGAAGAAGAAGAGGAGGAGGAAGGGAAAGAAAACCTGTTAGAAAAACTGATGGAAAACTTCCCTAATTTGAAGAGAGAAAAAGTCACACAAGTCCAGGAAGCACAGGGGGTCCCATTCAAAAGGAACCCAATGAGGCTCACCCCAAGACACATTATCATTAAAATGACAAATATCAAAGACAAACAGAGAATCCTAAAGGTAGCAAGGGAGAAAGAGGTAGTAATATACAAGGAAGCCCTGATATGGCTAGCAGCTGACTTCTCAACAGAAACACTGCAAGCCAGAAGGGAATGGCAAGAAATATTCCAAGTCATGAAAAGCAAAGGCCTGCCACCAAAACTGCTCTACCCAGCAAGGCTCTCAATTAAAATGGAAGGTGAAATAAGGAGGTTTCCTGACAAAAGAAGGCTAAAAGAATACACCTCTACCAAACCAGCAGTGCAAAATATGCTAAAAGGTCTGCTTTAAGAAGATGAAGAAAAAGAGTCTATGAATACCCAGTTCCTTTCACAGTTGCCAATACTTGATATTACCAATATTTTTAATACGTATTAATCTGATTGTGACAATGATGTGTTATTTTAATTGTTCCTTTATTATTTGTTGAAACTAAACCTGTTTTGGTATATTTCTTGCCTATTTCTATTATTTTTTTTAAAAAAAGCATTTAAATGACTTTTTGGTATTCTTTATCCATTTATTGATTAATGGTTTGTAGAGATTTTTTTCATTAAAAAAAAACCCCAACCATTAACTCTTTTTTAGGTGTGTGGCAAATACTTTCCTATTCTATTACTTGTCCTTTAACTTTTTTTATATGTATATTACTGTAGAGTCATAAATGTATAATATAGTCATATTGTCAATATTTTACGTTATAGCTTCTGGGTTTGAATATTTTACTTTGGGGTAAGAAAAATATTATTTTGTATTTTTTCCTAAAACTCCTTAGATTCTACATATTGATTTTTAACTCACCTGAATATTTCTTGTATAATGTGTGAAATAGGGCTCTATATTTGTTTTAGTTCAAGTAATAGTGGCCCATGCACCTTATTTGTTGAATAAGCCTTATTTTACCCATTGATTTGAAGTATCAATTGAGTCATATATTACATTGTTAGATATATACATTTGTTTCTAGAATGCTCATTATATTTCATTGATCTACTTGATTATTTCTGTGCTGGTGTCATGTTGTGTTAATTGCTGAGATTTTATAATGGATTTCAGTTTTTAAATATTTTATAATTGACTTTGACATTTAAAAAATAAAATCAATCTGCATTTAAGAAAGAAAGAAAGAAAGACGGAACTCCTACCTTTTGTGACAACTTGGGTAGAACTGGAGAATATTATGCTAAATGAAATAAACCAGGTGGTAAAAGACAAATACCATATGATCTCACCTATAGATGGAATATATTCAACAAAATAAACTAATGAACAGAAAAACCACTGGCATGGAAACATGGAGCAGACTGAAAGTGGCCAGAGGGGATGGGAAAATAGGACAGTGGTGGAAGTAAGGGGAAGGAACTAGACAAAAAACATGTATGAATGACCCACGGACATGGACAACAGAGTGGGAATTGACTGTGGGAGTGGGGGCGGTGGGGGCAAAGGGGGAAAAATTGAGACAACTATCATAGAATAAACATGACTTAAAAATTAAAAAAATAAAAATAACTTATCAAAAAATATATAGTTACCTTGAAACAGTATAGATTTAATTTACCCCTCATTATTTATATCATTTTATCATTTATATTAATGGTACATATACGTCTCAGTTATATAATTTTATAAATGATAACATGTTATATGTAACTTTTAATTAAGAGAATATACATGTAGAGTCATTCTGATTACTCATGTTTCCAGTATTTGCAAATTTATCGACTCACAATAATTTATTTGTAACTCCCAAATCAGTACTTATGGCTCATTTATGGTCATCTGCAGACATGTGTAGAGAGGAGACAAATTTGAATCACCTGGTCTCTACATTCCCAGATGAGACCAAACAAGGTGGTGCTCTGCCGTCTGGTGTCATCTCTCATTTGAATTTTCTTTTTTTGCTTTTCATTGGTGATTTTGCTGTTTAAAATTACCTCCAAGTATAAGACTAAAGTTCTGTCTAGTGTCCTTAAGTGCAAGAAGGCTGTGAGAAAAATGCGTTAGATAAACTTCATTCAGGCATGAGTTATAATGCTGTTGGCTGAGTTCAATGTTAACATACCAACATTATATATTAAATAACTTGTCTTTAAATAGAAACACACATAAAACAAAGTTATGTACTGGTCAATTGATGAAAAATTTGCGATCAGAGACTTGTTGCACTGTCCCTTAACTTGTAGAGTCTGCACTAACTCCAGACAGTTAGCGTCTGAAAATTAGAGAACTGCTGTTGGAAGAGACACCATTTACTGGATGTTGAAGAGAAAAAAGTCCTCATTTAGTATCAGAAAGAATCCAAGAGTCACATTTTCCTGCATATTCACATGTGTAGTGACTTCACATATGTAGTGATAACTGGACATTATAAATGCTATGTTGTAGAGAGCTTGGATTCTATTTTGTTCTTCTAAAAAGTGAAATTTGTTCTATAATGCAGTTAACGTAGCTGGACTCAGGCTCCAGATTACATCTTCTCTGTGTAGAACAGCAACAGAAATCTCCGCTCAATTCTTCAGCATCTAGAATTAGGGGTGTCCAACCTTTTGGTGTCTCTGGGTCACACTGGAGGAAGAGTTGCTTTGGGCCAAACACTAAATGCACAAACACTAACGAACACTGGTGAGCAAAAAAAAAAAAAAGGTTTTAAAATGAATTTACAGTCTTGTGTTGGGCCTCATTCATAGCCTGCTTGGGCCATAGGTGGCCCTTGGGCTGTGGGTTGGACACCCCTGGTGCTGATGGCTCTTTCTGGACTCCTTACTGTTTTGTCTACAGCCAAGAATTTGGTTAGATTTTTTTATGTAGCATTTTGGTCTTGGCCTGTCTGTGGGTCCCTCCCTTGCATGAACTCCTGATTTGCCCCTGACTATTTGGTTATTCTGCCATCCACAAACCTGTCAGACTGTGGCTTTTTGTCACCTGAGTCTCTTGAGGAATAGCCAGTACTTTTAGACAGAACACCACAAACTTACAAATCTCATTCTTCACAATTCCTCTTTCAAGGGTACACTCCCTTCTGCTATCTGCTTACATTCTGGTTACTCTTCTGAGCCTTCAAATAGTTGTGTGCATGTGTGTTTAAATATTATTTTCCAGATTTTATAACTTTTCTGTGAGAGAGTTAGTTTGACAAACATACTCCACTGTTACTCAGCTCACCAGTTTATAAGCTGAAATGCAGTATAATCTTGAAAGGAAAGAAGTAGTAGTATTTACACACATGAGTATTTACACCGCAAAGCTTTTTTCCTCGCTGTTCCCTCTGCCTGGAATTTTCTTCCTCCAGAGAGTCTCATCATTAGTTCCCTCCTCTTTTCAAGTGTTTGTTCAAAGTTACATTCTTTTTTAAAAAATATGTTTCATTGATTATGCTATTACAGTTGTCCCAATTTTCCCCCTCTCCGACAGGTACCCTCATGTCCCTCCAGCAATCCCCCCCTTAGTTCATGTCCATGGGCCGTACATATTAGTTCTTTGGTTTCTCCACTTCCTATGTTATTCTAACTTCCCTCTGTCTATTTTGTACCTACCAATTTGTACTTCTTAATCCCTGCACCTTTTCCCCCATTTTCCTCCTTCCCCCTCCCAGCAGATAACCCTCCAAATGATCTCCGTATCTGATTCTGTTCCAGTTCTTCTTGCTTGCTTGGTTTGTTTTTTAGGTTCAGCTGTTGATAGTTGTGAATTTGTTGCCATCTTAATGTTCATAGTTTTGATCTTTTTCTTAAATAGGTCCCTTTATCTATGTAATACTGACTTGGTGATGATGAACTCCTTTAGCTTTACCTTGAATGGGAAGCACTTGATCTGCCCTTCCATTCTAAATGATAGTTTTGCTGGATATGGTAATCTAGGTTATAGGTCCTTGCATTTCATCACTTTGACTACTGCTTGCCAGTCCTTTCTAGCCTGCAAAGTTTCCTTTGAGAAATCAGCTGACAGTCTTATGGGAATTCCTTTGTAGGCAATTCTCTGCTTTTCTCTTGCTGCTTTTAAGATTTCTCTGTATCTTTAACCTGTGGCATTTTAATTATTATTAAAGCAGCTTTGCACTTCCACTCTATCTAAAAAATCACACTCCCCCAAAAAACCCTTTTAGTCTTACTTCCTTTACCATGTATTTCTCTCTAACATAATATAGTATATAGTTTCTTTTTTCTCTTGTTTAGTTTCCAGACTTATTTGGTATTTACTAGAATATAAGCTCAACAAATGCAGAAATGTTTCTTTTTTGTTCACTGTAATATCCCTAGATACCCTGAATAATTATGTACAATGGAGGTGATAAATAAATGTGTTGAAAGAATAAACTCTCTATCTTCTCTAGAATTCTATTAAACATTCACTATCAAGAACTAACTTTCTCAGTTGACTCACATACAAGCAGCTTTTGGTCTTATAGAAGTTTCAGAGCCCCACATTTGTATTTTCAATTCAGTTTCTGCATGGGAATATGCTGCTTTTTATTATACCATAGGGGGTTTGTACATTATTATTACAAGACAAATACTATTATTATGAATACCACTGAAATTCCAAATTTAGTCCAATGAAAATATCTCTATGCTCTGACCAATGGCCCCATGATAATAATACTTTGTTCGTCTTGCTGTACTGAAATTTTCTCATATATATTACGTATGTGTGCTAGATAGAAAAATCTCAATACAATCAATTTTTTTTTAATCAGTCTTAGTGGCTTGTAATAACAAAAACATCTAATACCTGAGTATATGGCCTTCTACAAACTGGAAAAGAACTATAACACAGTAGCTTAAGCTAGTATAGCACAAATAAGAAATAAAATATAATTTTCCTAAACAAACTACAAGGGATTATAATTGGTCCAATTCTCTGGGGAGTAAAAAAACCCAAAAGGAAATGTCAGAGGGAAAGGAGGATTGGCTCCTGCAAGAGTGTGTTTCTGACACGCTCTGCATGGTTGGGCAACTTTAATGAACCCATGAGGAAGGTCACCCCCTCTTTGTTTTACGTCCAGTCCTTGACCCTAGGAAAATGACCTAGCAGCTTACTGGCAATGAGATTTCAAACAATGTTGATTGCAGTAAATTCCACCCCAGTGAAAGACCTGGGGACTTTTTTAAAGTATTTTTTTTTATGCAATTTGACTTATTTTTACAGATCACTATAATTGAGCATCAAGGGGATATGTGACTTGCACAGCAGGACTAGTTTTCTCTGATTATCTAATCTTTGACAGTTGAAATTACTTTCATTTTCTAATACTCAAATGCCCCAGGCAAGCCAACCTCTCTTCCTACAACCGATCCCCACGCACCCCTGCATAAAGTTCCCTGGGTCCCAAGGCTCCCTGTGCCCTCTATTTGTTAGCCTGCTCCGGGGCTGTGAAAAAAAAAATGTTTCTAACTCAGTGTCTTACCTGGTTCACATATAAATGTCACTCTATTTTCCCGATCAGAGAACATGAGCACAATTGTAACAACTACAGTATTCTTACTTGTCTTCTTTTTCATCAATTCATGCAGCATTTGTGACTTTATAGAAGGGATTTAGCCAAATCATACATTCTAAGCTGGTCAATAGATATAGCAGATAAATTAATGGATTGACTAGATAGGTTGAAGTCCAAGATCTGTAAGTCTTTGCTTCAGTGCCCGCCTCAGCAAAACAAAATTTGCTCTCTCTGATTAATCCTTCTTGACCATTACTCCAATTCTACCCCACTCCTCAAAACATTGCTTTCAATATTTACTCATTTTCATCTAGAGGGATTCATTTCTTTCATATTATTCTTCACTATGCTTCTTTAATTAGTTACTTAAATATCCCACTCTAACTTTAAGCAAACATGTTATAATAGATTTCAAATGAAAATAAATACATATTTATTGTGTATAATATATAATAGCCAAAAAGAAAAAAATTTCTACCACTCAGAGATGGCCACAGGTGATTTTTGAAGTATTATATATAAAATATTAAATAGGAATATATGTATTTGATATATATGATATAGGTATATATAAAATACTAATTATATACATAAGTACTGATGATAAGAAATTATATATATATCACCACATGTATTTTAACTTACTTTAAAAAATAATACCTAATATTATCTTTACATGGAATTAAATAACCCTCTATACCATAATTTTTAATGTCTTCTTAAAGACGCAGCATGACCCCTGAACGAGACTGCCTAGATTCATAGTCCTATTTCCATTACTTACTTACTAGCTTCATTGTCATGGGTTAACCACATAACCTCTATGTAACCAATTTCCTCATTCATAATGGAAAAAATAAAAGTACCTTCCCCATAAATTTGCTGTGTAGATTAAATCAATTAATACATGCAGACCATGTAGAACTGTGCCTGATATATAGTAGGCGGTATATAGGCATCCATTTGCGTCATCATCAACATCGTCATTACTGTTCCATTTGGGGATAGTAGGGCTGCCATAACAGAATAGCCAACACTGGGTGGATTAAACATTTGCAATTACTTCGTCATAATTCTGAAGATGGAAGTCCAAGATAAAGGTGCTGGTAGGGCTGGTATGTGGTAAGACCTCACTCCTTGGCTTGCAGAGAGCAGCCTTGTTGCTCTGTTTTCATATGGCTTTTTCTCTGAGTGTACAGAGTCCTGGCATTTCTTCCTTTTCATATAAAGACATCAGTCCTATTGTTTTAGGGTCCCACCCTTACGGCCTCATTTGACCTTAATTACTCCGTGAAGGCCATATTTCCAAATATAGTCACACTGTGGGGTTAGGGCTTCAACCTATGAATTGCTCAATCACATGACTAATTATCTCTTTGGGTTGTTTATTTTCAGCTTTTTCCTCAACTCAGGGTCTGTTCTCCTCCACCAGTATGTACTTCAAGTGTAATTCTCAACTTGCCAGCATGGTAGATTTCTTTTTTTCATATATATATATGTCTAAAACAATAAAAATATATTACAATACTTTATAAAAGGGTGGAAATAAAATGGACCCTGTAGATCTTTTAAAGCCAATTTCCCCATTTTATGGTTGAAGAAACTGAGGTACAAGAAGGCTCCATGATATGCCTGAAGTCCAGTGACTGCTCTCCACTATCCCAATCTTCTCCAAGTTTTAATTCTATCATGGATTTTTGAAAGGTACATTTATTGTATTCCTGTCTTAATGTTGGGCCTGAAATCACTCAGCAGGTATGTTTGTTCCTATCATTACAATCTCAGGTGGCTTTGTATACACCTCTATTGCTTGAGGAGATTGGGACAGAACTAGGAAAACTCTTAAGTCTTCACATTGGCAGTGACCTTTAAGACCCATAAAAGATTAATTACCAAGAGAACCCATAACTTTGCATGATCAAAGTAAAAATTCTGTTTTTATGGCTTCCTGCATTTTATCCTCTATAAATTTTCTAATAATGATTAGGCTCAGAGTATGAACATAATTTACATACATCAAAATGTCTCACGCCAGCCTTACAGCTAGTGGAACACCTGCAGCAAATACGAGGAGGCAGAAAGCTCCCAAGCTTTCTGAGGCATTAATCAATGGAGCTTCTCTAAGGGAGTGGGGGAGAGAGAGAGGATGTGACAGTGATGGCGGCCTCCTGTCACCACAGCTGTGTGTCTTTGAGAGTCCACGTAGGAATAGTGTATGTGGCATTTGTCAGAAATACACTTGTTTTTTTTTTTAATCCCTTCCTAAGGTAGTCAGACTTATTTCCCAGAAATGTTTTTTCTCTTACACTGACTAGAAACTCGTTAGAAACATCAACACAGGAAGGACTTTAGAGGATGTTGCTATTTCACACAACTGACTTCTTCCACCTGTGCCCAGAATACGTTCAGGTCTATAGACAGATACAGTGCTGTCCCCTGAGCCTCTGCAGCACCTTTCCTCTCCTCAATCTTTCCACTTAGCTCTACCTTGGATTGATTTTGCCTCCAAGCAAAGATTCAGAGGTTATCAGGCAGGGATTTAAGTCCAGGCACGCTGGCAGATGTGTACCCAGGCTACGGCAGCTACAAAATGCGCATGGTACAAGCGTTCAAGGGTAAACATCAATTTCTCCCATTTGCTATAGCCCAAGAACCTTATAAACCTGGCGAATGAATTGTGAGTGCGGGTTTTGTGCTGCCTGAGTGGAGTAGGAGTTGTTTCTATAAAGCTCTGTGAACGTACGCTGAGTCTTCAGTTTCAACATTGTGAAGAAGTAAAAAGTCACAATTGGTTCCCTCACTGTCCTCCTTATATGTGCCACTTTTTTTCTTTCAAAGATTTTATTTATTTATAGTTAGAGAGAGGGGAAATGAGGGAGAAAGAGAGAGAGAGAAACATCAGTGTGTGGTTGCCTCTCACATGCCCCCTACTGGGGACCTGGACTGCAACCCAGGCATGTGTTCTGACTGGGAATTGAACCGGTGACCCTTTGCAGGCTGGCATTCAATCCACTAAGCCGCATCAGCCAGGACACATGTGCCACTTTTAATTTTGGACAGAGGCTGCCTTGCAATCTCTCACCTGTATTCAGATTGATACTGACAGGAGGGGTGGCCAGACCTTGTCCCCAAATACCGGAGTTCTCACCTCATCTCTCTGCTTATTGAAACTCCATCTCCCTCTTGGAGTTCACCACTTAGACATTGACTCAGTCTCTTATTGGCTGCACATTGAGCCATGAGTTGTGCCATATACTTGGAAACGTTTTTTGTCTCTGTGAGTTTCCCCCATTGACCATTATCGGGATTGAGCTCTTTCCATGAGCTAAGCACTGTGTTAAGCACTTTAACTGGACTACCTTGTTTAATACTTATACACCTATGAGATAGGTACAATTATTATCCCCATTTTATAGAGGAGGAACCTAAAGCTGAAGTGAAATAAATTGCCCAAAGTTATAGGACGTCTAAGTGTTGGAGCTGAGACTTGGTCTTAGACAGCCTAAATCCATTCAGAACTTTCATGTTCTGAGCTATCTGATTGGTTGAAACTCGCTGAGATGTGGGTGTTGATTATGTGTCTTTGTTACCCAGTCCCCCACCCCTTTTGCCTAGAACACTCGCACATTTGTCAGTTTCAAAGGACTAAAGCAATCCTAGGAAAAGCCAGGATAACAACCATAACCTGTAAAACCAGTAGGTCTTGGAATTACAGTTCTCCCGAAAGATCCCCAGCCTTTCCTCCTGATGATGGTAAATGACTACAATATGATCATTTAGTTTAAGAACAACCTAAAATTAAAGTTTCATTAATCAGAATGGGTATTCCTACAACAATGAGCCCTGAATTGAATTTTAGAACCCTCTCTATGCTTTGTTAGTAACAAAGCTGTTATAAAAATAATTTGATGAGACAGACAGTCCGTTGCGATGGTGTGACTTCACTGTGTAAAAAGGTTACCTTAACTTAGCCTGGTGTCTGAGCATACCCAAGTTATGCAATGCTAACATAATGGATTATGCATATTGTATCGAGTTCGAAAGGAAAACCAGTGAAGTATTACAGCAATTTAAAATATATATATCAGGGCTTGTTCGGCACAGATATTTAAAATTTAAACCTGTTTAAATATTCAACTGAAACTAAAATAAATTTCTGAAAAATGAAATTCAATAGAAAAGCTCCATTAAGAGTAAAAATGCTTCTCAAAATCCATTTGGTTCTAATAGAAACCCATCGAGTGAAGTTTTCATTGTTGCAGCACCAGCCAAGGGAAAAATTATATATCCATTTGGGTCGAAGATAATCAGTGGGACTCAAGGCACAAGCATCCCTTAGAAAGGTAAGAAAAGGGAAGTCTCAGACCAACACTCGGATCAGGCCATGATTTGTTTAAGTGGTCTGGAGCTCTTTCTTAAATAGCATCTTCTCATTCTCTCCCTTGCTTCAGCAAAACCTCATTTCACCTTCAACATCAGATGTAATTCCTTAACAACAACAACAAAAAAAGCACCTTTTGCTGTAATATCAGGAGACTGACCAATTTGCCTCCTGAGAGCCAAGCTTTATTTCTCTGATAAACATCCTGCAGGATGTTTTTATTCAATTAATTGGAAATGATTGCTTGCACAGAAATGTACCACTTTATCAAGGTCTGCTTGAATATCAGGCTTGGGCTTGGGCCTGAGCTTCAATTTTGTTTCTGAGTTCTCCCTGCTATAAATGCATGAGGATTCTGACACATAATTAAAACAATCAGCAGCAAGAATTAGCCAGCTCAGTGACTGCACTCAAATAGCAAAGGCAGAGATGTAAATAGGGAAATGTATGTATGGGTAAGTAAAAGGGAGCATTCCAGAGATAGAGAGAAAGCTGTTAGGAGGCATAAAATGTAGAGTATTATGAGAGGAAATATAAGATAATATAAACAGAGTCTCTAATCCAGAGTACTGTAAATCCCTTTTTCCTTAATTGGTTTAGAAACTGTGGTCTGTAATGGGAGAGGGAGGGTTCTGGCTGCCTTTCTTCTTTGCTGCCCAGAATCACATTAAGTGGAAAACAATAGCAGAGCTGACAGCTCCCTTTCTGTGGGGCACTTAGAGCTAATCTGCTATTGAGACTAATACAATTACACGGGATTAGAGAGTTGCCAATGAGACACAGATTGGGGAATTCTGGGGGGCGGGAGGGGGGCTCTTTCAAAGTAGGGTATGGGCGCCTAAGAGGGAGGTGAATCGAGTCTACAGGGTTCCTAATTATTCTAAAATCAAGGGTAAATAATCATGGTTTTGCAATTTCACTCAGGATCTTAATTATGAACTCTAATCCAAACAAAATTCAAGTATGAGATTTCTTCCCTGGTGCTTTACCTTATTTTGCTTATTTTTAAGATTTATTTATTTATTGTTAAATTTCAAAAGTGTTTATTTCCTTTGTCTTCTCCCAATTTGACTGATGGCAAAAAAAAGCCTTTTGAGATGCTAGTTTTAAAATGGAATCGAGATTTCCTTAATGATGTATGACTGAATTTAGTACAACTTTCAACTTGTTTTCTCTGTGTGTTTTCACTCCAGTTTCTCAAGACAGAGGGAGAACCTCTATTTAGGAATTTAGAAATCACAGCTGGCCAGATAGTCATTCCCTAGTATCCATTTACATTCCTTTTGTAAACTTGATGGATAACATTGAGATTTTTACAAAGTGATTATGGAAAGCGACCAGCACTAGTGAGCTAATTCAGCATTTCCTTAAGTGTCCCCAGGAACCTGACATTTGTCTCATACTTGCTCACTACACAAGGGAAAGGTGTGATACTTATCAAATGAATACATGAGAAGGACATAATACTTGTAAAAGAATAGCTGTTTTTTTAAACAGCATCACCAATTTCCTCCTTGAGGGCTTTAAAAATTATCTCCAACAAAATGAGTACTATATATTCTATATCTATTACTATGTTTCTCAATCTTTTGGCAAATAGTTCTAACTATGTTTATACTTAAAATTTTTTAAAATAGAAATAGCAAATATGACATAATTTTTTCATCCCCAGCATGGTATAACTAATAATTTTCCAATTTAATTCTAAAACTGTTGGTCCCAAATTAGTGTCCTTAGAGAGTGGCTAGTGATTCCACCTATATGCCCTACTCAAATGATCACTAAACTTCAAACAGCTTTCTCAAGACTAGAGCATCTTTCTGGTGGTCCAGAAATGACAAAGAATCTCTGGTAAGAGTCCATCTACTGTTTTTGGTTATAGTACTTTCATAAAAAAGCCCATATTTTAATGCATGTGCAACAGTTTGAGATGTTAACTGAATATTAAAATTTGTTTTAATGTGAAACCCAAAGTGAAGGAGATTCTGGTGATTCTGATCCAGGTATGAGAAGTAGGGGAGGAAAGAAGAGAAGTAAAAGAATAGATGGAAGCAAGCGTTAAGAATTTCACATATTAGTGTGTGTGTGAATTTTAGCCACTTCTGAGAATGATATCAGAAAGATTAGTTCTGTTTGGTCTTTGTTCAGTACTCCACTTGTTCCTAGATTGTCCATGAGTCGGTAGTCTGGAATCACCCGCTCAGGCTTGGAAAAGAGCATTCTGAGAGGGCAGTGAACTCTGATGCCAGGCTTTTTACATCTAAGCCAACTACATCCTCAGGGCAACCTTAAAAGATGGACAATATTGGAATCCTTAATGTTGAAGTAGGCTTACCCACAGGGCGGGGCCCAAATTCTAGAGATTCTATCTCACTTCATTCCATACTCTGTTCTGTGCTGTTCCCCACCAGCATTGCCATAATCATCACCATTACCACCACTATGACTGCTATTTGTGGGGGCTCTACCCTCTGCCAGGCACCAGGCTAATCAGCTGAATATATTGTCTCTTATATGCACCACAACAACTCTGTAAGCCATGCAGGCTGTTTTTGTTTGTTTGTTTGTTGTTTGTGCCTACTTTACAGGAGAGAAAACTGAGCTTCAGAGAAGTTAAGTAACTTGCATGTAGTCATACCTTTAAAATTGTCAGAACCAGAATTCAAACCCAAGACTTGTGGAACTGGGGCTTATTCTTTCCATCACACCACAGTATCTTTTTAGCTATTGCCTGACCAGTATGAATGTGTGATACTGTGTCTATGAGTTTGTCACCCTCAGCATCAATTCCTCTGATTTTTTATTGGGGAACTCTAACCCCAACCTTAGGAGTGGGCACATGGCCAAGTCAGCCAGGTAGAGCACTGTGTGCCCTGGCCAGAGTGATTGGCAGGGCTTTATAGGTTTGTGACTAGTGGAGTTGCACAGAGGCCCACCCTCAGAAAGGTCCTGCCCTTGATTTATGCTCTGTGCCTCTGTCTTGAAATTCTTAATAATTTTAGACAAAGTCCCCTGAATTTTCATTTTTCATTGAGCCCACAGTGAAATCAGGTCCTGGTGATTGGTATAGCGCTGGATATATAAAACAACAATCCACACCCATGAGACTCAATTCCTGGACTTTGCTAGACTTTTTGAGAGAGTGGAGTTTTTTCTATGGTGGGTGCTAATGCTAAGCCTGGAGCTTCTGGGAGCCAATCCAGGGGTATAGAATCTGCCTGAGAAGAAAGCCAGAGGAAAGCAGAGTTCAGTGTCATGGTTAAATCATTGAAGTCCTTGGGTCCGATCAAGTCCCATTGTATTTCTTTGCCGAGTCAATTTGGACTTAGTGTTCATGCAACCCAAAGAGCTTTGACTAGTACTGCCACAGACTGGTTTCTGCAGAGCAGATTCTGAGATGGGGTTAAGGCAGGATGTTTACTGGGGATTAACACCTGTGAAGGGAAAGGGAAGAAGCAGGACAAGGCAGAGGAAGAGGTCACACTTCCGCCTCTGGCTGAACCAGCAAAGCCCCAGCCCAACTGGCAGTGAGCTCTGGACTGAATAGCTCTTGTCTGATGTATCTTGCATTGGGCCTGACAGGAAAAGTGTGGCTTTGCATGAGGCAACTCTCTGTAGCTGAGGCAGACCCTGAAGGGCTTGATAGCCCAAAATTGTCTGCTGACTTCACTCCCTGTAGCTGGATGGTAAGTCCTTTTATTGGAGAGGTCACTTGGTCCACATCTTAGCTTGATTTCTTCAGAAAGCAGAACCCAAGATAAAAGCTTATATGCATGATTTTATTAAGGAGTGAAATTCTAGGGAAGCAGAAATGGGGGGAGAGAGAAGGTGAGAAAGGAAGGATAGCTAATAACAGGGGTTATTACAGAGCTGTTCTTCAGTTTGTACTCAGTACAACTGACGCTCCATCTCTGCTTGTGTCCTGGGGCTTTCTGTCCTGGAGGAGAAAGGAAGAAGAGCATCCATAGGTGGTCTTCTGCTTTGGACAGGAGGAAGGGACATTTAGTGTCTCTGATGTGGCTTTATAAAGGTGTGAATTCCAAGTGCTGGGAATACTGAAAGATAATCTTTACACTTGCTTATCTTCAAGTTCACCATCAAGCCGAGAAGAAGAAACCCATACTGAAAATAGACAATATAGATTGAGCAGGCAATACATGTAAAATAATGTGCTAATAGTATGTGCTATGATGACTCTGAAAAGCAACAGGTGTGGGAGACTGGAGTAGCCATATGTTTACTTAGAGGTGGGATGAGGTCAGGAGTATAAAGTCAGGACTTTTCTAATTGAAGAGAAAATGAGCAAATGCCAAGAAACAAAGAGACCATATCTTAGAGTAGCAAATGGACAAGAAGGCTGCAGGTCCACAGTACAGTCAGCAAAAAAATGGATACACAGAAAAAGAAAATGGACAAAGAGCAGGGAAAAAGCAGCAGAGTATTGGTGGAGATTGGTGTTACCATATGTACAAAGCCAAAATCATTTTAGGACTGTGAGGTTAAATCCTTTTCAGAAGGTATCTTTTTACCCATTCTCAAGTACCAGTGATGTTGACTTGCCAAGTGCATATTCTGTGTCTGCACAGTCTTCATCTATACATTGTTATGGAACCGTTTGCCATGTAGATTTTGGAAGTGCTTAGCTTCAGCGTAGTTAGCAATAACCACACACCTCTTTTCCTGGAAACATAAAACACCCTTTTAAACAATTGAAATTCTTTAATTTGCTGAAAATCTATTCTTTGGTTTTCCAACATTTCAGAAAGAGAAGCAAGAATTAGAAATGCAGTCTTGCCAGTTGTGAGACAACGAAAGAGATATTCCAATCATGCTTTAATTTGCTTCTTTACATGTGTTCATTATATTTCCCGAGTGCTCCAATGTAGCAATAGTGTCAAATAAAACATATAAAAAAATAGGATCCTTAAAGACGTTGCTTATTCAGGAAGTAGGAAGTTACCGATTTCAGATCGGCCCTTTTGGTTTCTGCCAGAAACTGTACACCATAAGTTGGGAAGTTCTGTGTTTTCCAGAAGTTGAAGAACATGAAAAAGGTTAAGGGGAAAGGGAGATAACTTTCAGAATGATTTCTTTTCCTTTCAAATACTGTGGTTGCTTGAACATCTCTATTCAAAATGATCCTGCTAGTATACACAGAAACTTGGTGCATTGACAGATGGTTTGGGGAAATTATAAATATGAGAGTGATTTGAGGACCTCTCAAATAGCCACAGTGGTTGGGTGAGCATAAGGATACATTCAGGAATCCTAGGTCTACTCCTTAAAAAAAAAATTTAGAATGAGTCTTGTTTTCTTTGTTGCAGAATAAATTGACTGTTAGGGTTTCTCTGCTATGTATGTAGTATTCACAGCTGTAACAAATGGAGCCATGCACAGCCTGTGTAACTCTACTCTCTGATACAGCCCCAGCACCTGGTCATTATTTGTTTATTATTTATTTAAGGGAAGAGAGAAACGGGCTCTCTACTTCCAGGCAGTGGGGAAAGACACCCCTTCCTATTTTCATAAAGCTCCAGAGGGAGGTCTCCCCCCTGTATAGAGCTATCAAATCCCAATTTGAAGAGCTGCATGTCCCCCCTCCCCACTCCCGCCACTCTGTCATCAGAGGCTGTGTCCTTGTTTTGTAAGTAACTTTCCTGAGGCAGGGTCAGTATTATTATTCCCAGTTTGCACATTTTGTGCAGTGGATCAATTTTCAATTCCCAACAACTGAACTTCCAAAATTTTTATATGATGAAACTTAACTCCAATCATATGGGCATAAAAAATGTGCATACCCACCAGAGCATTGTTAGTTTCAGGAAGAAATTTTATTTCACCTTAATGTATGGTCTGTAGTAGCCCAATTGTGAAAAATGCATTGTGTGTGGGCCTCTTCTGCATATTAAAATATGGAAGAATGTGAGAAGTTTCCAGATAATATAATTTTCATTCAGCCAAATATCAAGTGCAATGAAGAAAATGCAACTCTTGCAGTGTGATTTATTCATGCTTATATATCCTTCATTTGAGTCTATATGAAATGCAGACATTTATAGTTACATAACCAGAAGAATAAATTTGAATGTGTAGTAAAACAAGAAATTCATTTTAAGTAGGCTTTAGAAACAGAACTGGGGAAGTCATCAGGGGTCCATTGTCACTAAAGTCATTGGTTGTTTTGCTAGATGGCCATTCAGATGGAGACTTGGCAGGCAGGGGATTGGATTCGGGCTGATGGACATGGGAGATGGAATGATGGCTTCTTGGGAAGGACTGAGATACTGCAACACAGTCATCCAGGCTGGCCATAAAGCATGTGATAAAGCTAGTATGAGAAATTTTTGCTGCCCATGCGAGGCATCCTTATTTTTTTACTTTTAAAAGAAAAACTGTTTTATGGTTTGGCTTAGATCATTGAATAGTGCTTTTCTATTTCAAATATCTCCCAGCTGTCTTCTGTGTCATATATTTACAAAAGATGTAACCATTATTTCCACAAAATATTGGAAGATTGAGTGGCCATTTGCTCACCGGCACTTCTCGCTGCCAATATAACTCCCTTGGGCATGTACAATGGAAGTCACTTTCAGGCCCCAAATGATGTGTGGGAAAGAAAAGTGTTAAAAGAGTATTTCTTGAGGTGATGGGCAGCTGGTGGTGTTGACTGCCCAGCAGCTCTTCCCTCTTGTCCTAACAGAACATGGCCTTCTAGGTGGAAACCTGTGTCATGTGGTTAGGGTGGAGATGAATGTGTTCTCCCTCCAACCCTGATCACAGGAACATCATGTGACCCAAGTTGGGCCAATGAGAGTCCTCCTAAAGACTTTTCCATGAGCACTTTAGGGAAGACTGGTTCATTCCAATAGTGTTACTAAGCTGGGGGGATATGGGCTGAGGGCTGCTGGCAGCCATTTTTATTAAGCACATGGAAAAAAAAAATCCTAAAAACTAAAGCCAAGCAGAACTGAGCTCAGAGATGGAGAGAAACCAAACTCATTACCCAATCTGAGTCTCTAGATCCTGCCATGCTGATTCCAGTAATAAACCCTTTTTTATTTTTATGAACGAGTAAGCTTCCTTTTTTGTTTGAATTTCTTCTATTGAGTTTTAGTGTTATTTCATCTATTACTTGTCACACCCCCTCCCCAGAAGCCCCAATACACTTGCAGTTTATAAGGGAACAATATATATCATTGATATTTACCAGCCTTCCTTATAGCCAAGTTTGTGATGATATGACCAGCTCTCGCCCATGGACTGTGAGTAGAAGTGCTCAAGAGCTGAGGCACTGTAGAGATGGTGTGCTTCTTCCAGTTCTCTCTTCACTTTTCCAGAGACTGAAATGCCATGTCTACAAGATCACATGGCTAGATGACGGAGCCTGCATCAGCCTGGGCTCACTCAGATTGCTTAGAACAAAGCCCCCTGCCAACCTTTGCTGTGTTAAGCCACTAAGATTTCAGGAATAATTTGTTACAGGCACATAGGAGCTTGTAATAGAAATTAAATTTAGCCTTGGAAAAATTAATATTTTTCTTTGTTCCCTTGAGTTGGAGGCTAAGATTTATGTCCATCAAATATTATTTTTGTAGTGCTTCTTTCTAGCATAAGAAGTAGAGGGAGGAGGTTTCATAAAGACATAAAAGAGCCAAGAGAATAGGGAGACAATGAGCACAGGAGGCTTCTTCAGTATTGTGCTTAGAGAGTCATAGAGATCTTGACTTCAAAGGAAACCAACATTCACTGAATCCAACTGTGGGTCAAGTACTTTGCCTACATTATTTCATTCCATCCTCACCAAGAAACCATGAGATAATATGATTTTCATTTTATTGACAACGAAACTGAATTCCAGAGATATTCAGCAGAGCCACAGATTCCTGGCTAGAAAGGGACAGCTTTGAACCCTATCTGTCCAGCTGTATATTGTAGTCCAAATTATTCTGGTATTACTATTAATAGTAGTACAAATATTACTTACAGATAATTCTTTCCAGATGCATTCAAAATACCGGTCTTTTTCACCCACTCTTCAACACAGAGAAAGCAAGATCCAGCCATGTCTGGCCTGAGTCTTTGGGTTCAACCATGCCAGGGTTGTAGGAGCAGTATTCATACCTTCTACTCATACCTAACGCCCAATTCCCCTGTATCAATCTTTCTTTAACACCCAATCTGGGACATTGTTCTTCTTAGATTTATCAATTTTGCTCCTGGGTACACAGACAATTCAGGTTCCATAATCCCTTGTTTGCAGTTCCTCATATTTGCTAGGCAATTTCTCTGTACCTTGACAAATCTCCTGAATTGTTAGTCACCATTTCTAACTAATTTGTCACCCAATGTACTTCCATCTGACTAACTTACAAGTTCCCTAATCTAGATCCAGTTATTTTTTTCTACATTTATGAAAGACTGCCCCATTATTATCTCTTTGCAGCACTAGCATTCTGAAAAAAATGTAAGTGATCAGCTTCTAGGTTACTATTAAATAGGATTTAAAATTCAATTCACAGTAATTTGGTAAAGGAGATTATTTCTTCTCAAACTTCTAACTTATCTTTGACTCAAAAAGAGTCTCTTACTCTAAATCCGATGCATTTATGACAAATACACATTGCTATCCAAATGTAAAATATAGGATTAAAGAGAAACTGGTAGTTGCAGGATTCTCCCCAAACTAGACATCAAACACAAGAATATGCCTGGAAGTTTGAAGGAGAGTCAGCGGGCCTCCAATAATATAGAATTAGGAGAAACTATTCATTGCTTCATTGCTAGAAGTTAAAAACAAAGCAAAACCTTGTAGATCATTACATAACTTTTCCAAAAGAAAATCTGGGGAAGAGACTGGGATTGATTGTCTGAATTCCCATAAAAGGACACTAGTGATCATGAGCTGTCAGAGCATTCATGCAGTCACACTTAAGTAATGTCATTGTGCTGCAGCACAATTAGGGCTCCTTCTGGCCTCTCACTTAGATCATTATTTACAAGGGCTAAGACTGCAGATGATGAGCCAAATCTGGCCTTTTTCCCACCAGTGACTAAAATAATGCATAAAAGCCCATTTCGTACATCTCTGTGAACATCCTATTGTCATGAACTCATCCCTGAGACAGTGAATTTTATAAGCATTAATGGGTTTTATTCAACAAACATCCATTTTGTAGTCAGACAATTTTTGCCACTGACACCTGCCAGTTTATAGTTTAAGAAGAAAATCACTGAACTTATAGAATTGTAATTTTGAAAAAAAATATGGCTCATTATCTTGAGATCTTTCTGATTGCTCTAAACTATCAATCTTGAAGACCCCTGAAGCTTTTTGAGAAAAAAAAATTGTTTTCTGATCAAGATCAAACACAATGCTTCGCCAGTTAACAATGGACTATTTTCTTCATGAGGTTCTTAATTTTATTGAAATTGGAAAGTAGGCAGAAGTTCCTGAGCATGTATCTTTGCATTGGAAGATTTCAAAAGGAACTACATGAGAGAAAGGGACCAGGTCTCTAATTCCTTTGCAGTCTGCCACTGTCTAGTCATCTGTCTTTGGTCATTGTACCTCTCTGTGTTTCTGGCTTCCTCAGCTGTTAAACATTGTGGTTAGGACCAGAGCTTCTCTATGTTGTTGTCCTACTTTGTAACATTCTGACCCTGTAGAATGATTCCCTTTCTTCAATCAGATGAGATATCATTGTTTTTCCACACAACTTTCTTCTGATAGCTCTAGCAAGCAAACTCCTATTTAGCTTTCAAATCCCAGCTCAAACCCTGATTCTTCTTTGGTCTTCATTAGACTTAAGATGTCTTCTCCTAAGATTACACTTGCTTTATAAAGAGGCCACTCTTTGTACTATAATACATACTGCCTTACACAGAATAACAGTCCTCCAACAATGTCCATGCTCTAGTCCCCAGAACCTATGAGTGTGTTGCCTTACATGGCAAAAGGGAATTTGCAAATATAATTAAGTTAATCATCTTTGGGGCAGGGAGATTATTCTGGATTATTCAGGTGGAACCAATGCAATCACAGGGTTTTTATAAGAAGGACGTAAGAAGGGCAACATTGGAAAAAGGAGATCTGGTGTTAGAATGATGCAATTTCAAAATGGAGGAATGGGCCATGATCCATGGGATATAGGCATCTAGAAGCTGCGAAAGTTTAAAAAAAAGAACCAAAAAAACCCAAAACAGATTCTCCTCTGAAGCTCCCAGAGGGAACACAGCTTGGTCAACACCTTAATTTTATTTATTTATTTACTTTAATTTAATCTATATTGTATTTTTTTCAATTACCATTAAGTCCCCTTGTACTTCTCATTCCCTAGCAATCACCATACTGTTATCCATATCCTTGCGTCCTTTTTCTTTTTTGCTCATTCCCTTTATCCCCTAACTTCCCCTGCCCTTGGCTGTCATCCTGCTCTCTATCTATGAGTCTGTCTCTATTTTCCTTGTTAGTTCAGTTCTTTCATTACATTCCACATATGAGTGAAATCATATGGTACTTGTCTTTCTCTGACTGGCTTACTTCACTTAGTATAATGTTCTCCAGGTCCATTCATACTGTTGCAAAGGGTAAATTTTTCCCTTTTTACAGCTGAGTAGTATTCCATTGTTTAGATGTTTCATGGTTGTCTTATTTACTCATTTACTGATGTACACTTGAGCTGTTTCCATGTCTTGGCAATTGTAAATAATGCTGCAATGAACATGGGGGTGCTTATATTCTTTCAAATGAGTGTTTTAGGTGCCAACACCTTAATTTTAGACTTAATGACCTCCAGAACTGTAGAATAGATTAGTGTTGCTTTAAGCCATTATTTATTGTAATTTGTTACAGCGGCAGCTGGAAACCAGAATAGAAACTGTGATATATGATGTAGTATACTATAATTATTTATATGTCTGACTGATTTCTTACTAGCCAATGAACTTTTTGAGATCAAAGACCATATATTTTTATCTTTTTACTTTCAACCCTTAGACTAGTCCTTGGCACATAGTAGACAGTCAAAAGATATTTATTGCATGAATGAATGAATGAATGAATGAGTCTTGTTTTACAATGGTAATGTGAGAATTTAGGGGATAAATGACATGCCGAAGGCTTCACAATAATAGAAATGCTGCCCAAATGCTGTGCTTTCTCTGTGTAATGGTATTTTTTGTGACTAATATTTTCACTAAGAGTGCAACACCAAAAAGATTTAAGTATTGTTGTCCTTATCACTTTGTATGAAACCACACTGCACAAATCTAGATTCCTGTAGAGACTGGCTCTTATTTATTTATTTTTAAGTATAATTCTTGTGATTCCATAGGGGGGAAAACTTTCAAGCCTTGGCAGAGTACATCATATTATACAGTTTTACTTGGAGCTCTTTCAATGATTCCAATTTAATGCTAAGTAGTCCAGATTTTGAGTAGTAAAAATATTATGTGCACTTCATCTGTTTGTTTAAAATGGGTGCTCTAAACAAAATCTACACTTTGCTGAAAGTTACCAGTGTCAGTGGGTGTGAATGTGTGTATTTACACAACACAGAATGGAAAGGCGATTGGGTGGGGGAGGGGAGGCATAAAGGACCACCCACCCATATCCCTCCCAGAGTAAAGGTGCAGCTGAATTCCCACTGGCTCCTCCCGAGGGTTCCATGCAGGCCATGACAGGAAAAAGAACACATTTTTGAGTGCAAGTCCTTGGAAGAAAGCACAAATGTGACTGCCATTTAAACTGCAGATGGTCAGGGTTGTCTCAATCTTTGTGTGAACAGCTGCTTGTTGTCCTCTCACTCTTCCAGGAGAGTTTGTTCTGTTGTTGGCAAGTTCCTTCGTCCAAAATGTATTCCTATTTGAAAAGAAGAGTTGGGTTAAGGTCATTTTGTAAGAAGAGTTCGAATATTTTAAAGCAAGTTTCACTGAGAGAGAAAAGTCTATAAATGTCCATTACAGGGATGCACATTAATTCAAATGGTTAGATCCTGCCCTGATTGTTCAAAAACTTACTATTTTAGAGGTTCAAATTCTGCTTTTCATCAGAAAATCTATATTTAAAATATCATTTATGTTTGCATCTAGGAAAACTTTAGGAACCATTGATATTCAAGTTTTGTTTGTAATGCCTACTCCTCAAAAGAGAGACAAAAGAAGAAGAAAGTTTAGTATATTCCTACAATTGAACTTTCAATTTCACTGAGGAGATATGACCCACACCAGTGAAAAATTAGTGCACAAGGCACATGTATTATGTATTTTTATTGAAAAGATATACCAAAAATATTAAATAACTTTGGGAACAAAAGTATACATATTCTTTTACCAGCTTGGCACAACCATTTTTATTTGAATATTTCTTTTGTTCTATATGCGGTCATGAACAGAAAAGCAATTTGCAGAAACAGTATGTTTCTTTTTTTAAGTATATTTTTATTGATTATGTTATTAGAGTTTCCCAGTTTTTCCACTTTTGCACCCCTCTGCCAGGTATCTCCCTTCCCTCCCTCCAGCACTTAGTTCATGTCCATGGGTCATGGATAGAGAAGTCCTTTGACTTTTCTATTTCCTATACTATTCTTAACATCCCCCTGTCTATTTTGTACCTACCAATTATGCTTCTTAATCTCTCCATTTTTGCCCTCAATGTCTCCCTTCCTCTTCCCTGCTGAAAACCCTCCCAATGATCTCAATGTCTATTGTTCTATTATTGTTCTGGCTGTTTGCCTAGCTTTTGTTGTTATTGTTTTCATTATTTTAGATTCAGTTGTTGATAACTGTGAATTTGTTGCCCTTTTAATATTCATAGTTTTGATCTTTTTCATAAATAAGTCCCTTTAATATTTTATTTAATAATAAGGGCTTAGTGATGATGAGCTCCTTTAGCTCTACCTTGTCTGGGAAGCACTTTCTATCCTTCCATTCTAAATGATAGATTTGCTGGATAGAATAATCTTGGTTGTAGGTCTTTGCTTTTCATCACTTTGAATACTTCTTGCCAATCTCTTCTAGCTGCAAAGTTTTTTTTTGAGGAATCAGCTGATAGTCTTATAGGAACTCCTTTGTAGGTAACTCTCTCCTTTTCTGTTGCTGATTTTAAGATTCTCTCCTTATCTTTAAACTTTTACATCTTAAGTATGATGTGTTTTGGTGTGGTCCTCTTTGGATCTAACTTGTTTGAGACCCTCTGTGCTTCTTGGACTTGTATGTCTATTTTCTTTGCCAAATTAGGAAAGTTTTCTTTCATTATTTTTTTTTTCAAATAATTTTTCAGTTTCTTGCTCTTCTTCTTCTCTTGACATCTCTATGATTCAGATGTTGGTATGTTTGGAGGTGTCCTAGAGTCTTTTTATACTATCCTCATTTTTTTTGAATTCTTGTTTTTTCTTTCTGTTCTGGTTGAATGTTTATTTCTTCCTTATGTTCCAAATCATTGATTTCAATCCCAGCTTCCTTCCCTTCACTGTTGGTTCCTTGTAGATCTTTCTTTATTTCACTTAGTGTAACCTTCATTTCTTTCTTTATGTTGTTGCTGTTACTCAGTGAGTTCTTGGAGCATCCTGATCACCAGTGTTTTGAACTCTGCATCTGATAGGTTGGCGATCTTTATTTTGTTTAGTTCAGTTCTTTTTCTGGGGTTTTGTTCTCTTCTTTCATTTGGGCCATATTTCTTTGTCTCCTCAATTTGGGAGCCTCCCTGTGTTTGTTTCTGTGTATTAGGTAGAGCTCCTTTGACTCCCTGTAAAAAGCATGTCTAAATTATATGGGATGGAGAGGGGCCTGTGCTTGCTGCCTGGCTTCTTGGAGTTTGCCTGGCACTAGCCCTTTTTCCAGTTACTTCACCCAGATCCCATTTGTAACTGACACCCTCTAGCTGTTATACTGGCATTGAATCCCAGAGTGGGTAGGTTTGCGTACATTTTAAGACCATGCAGGCCCTTTAAGTGAAGTTTGCTGAAAATCCATTAGTTTGTTCTGCCACTCCAACTCCCACTGGTTTTATAGCCAGAAGTCATAGGGATTTATTTTCCCAGTGCTGGAAACCTGGGCTGTGTAGTCTGGCCTGGGGCTAGGACTGCTCGCTCCCAAGGTACCCCTCCCAATTTTTATCCACCACACATGAATGTGGGACTGCCGTGCCCCTTCTGACACTGCTACTGCCTCCCTACCCCATCTCCATGTCTCTGCCCCTGCTACCCATCTAGATGACTGTGACATCTTTAGGCCCTTGGTCATCGGACTTCCATACAATTAGGTTTTCTGACAGTTCTGGGTGTTATTTGTTTTGAGACTGAGTTGTAATTCTTTTTGTGGTTTTGCGAGAAGGTAAAGTGTGTCTACCTATGCCTCCATCTTGACAGGAAGTGGAACAGTGTGTTTCAACACCAACATTATGTCCCCACAGTTTGTTTTGTGCTCCTCATATAGTGTGGGAAAGTGGTACTCAATATATCTAAAGTTTATGATCACTATTTTTTATTTCAGCAGTATGGTAGTTAAGAAACTTATTCTCATGTCTTTCTGTGCTTGTCACCTTGTCACTCAGGTCTCAGCTCAAATGTTACCTCTTCAGAGAGAACTTGCTTGACAACCCAATCTAACGTAGCACTCTAACTTTTCATGATCACATTATACTTTTTAATTTTCTTCACAGTCCTTATTTCAATATGGAATTCTGTCTTCCCACTTATTTATTTGCTTGTGTGTTCTTTTCTAGCTCACATTAGAAAATAAACTACATAAGAGCAGGAAGCTTATCTGCTTTTCCAGCTGCACCCCAAGTGCCTAGAACTGGACCCAGGATGTAGTGTGACCTTTTTTACTTGTGAATTAACAAAATATAAATGATCAGTCTTTTGTCTAAATCATGATGAATATTACTCAGAAAAAACACAAAACAAAGTTGACAATGACTAAAAATTGCATACAGTAAAATTCATTGCAAATAAAAAAATTGACAGTGCTGTTGGGTAACATTGAAAATTCAAAGATTTATCTGAGGAAAAATGTACTTGGTCAAAATAATCAACACAAATAAAACAGACAATGGCTAAAACTACATATGGAAAAATTTGTCCTTGACTAAAAAGTGACTGATAAACCAAATACTGTAAAAAAATTTATATCTGTAAATTTTGACCTTGGACAATTATACTTGGTTGAAGTAAGGGTCATAAAAGAAAACTCATAATAGCAGAAAATATAATCAGTAACATTTGATATGTATGCAGGGGGGAAAACCCTGAAGGATAAATCAAATCTTCAACATAAAATTCATGAGAAAGAATTGATTTTGAGAAAAGTAATTTTAGTTAAATGAAAATGGAAAAAATAGAAACTGTTTAAATGGTTTATATAGAAAAATTGATCAAATAATAAAATTGGTTCAATGTAGTTTAATTCAAAAAAAATCTTTATTGGCAATGGTGATATAATTGTGATTAAAATGATTGTGTTCATAAATACTGAATCAATATATTCTCAGAGTCAAAATGGTGGATAACAACTTCCTACAATCTGGCTATATATATACAACCTGAGAGCAAAAGAAATAAGAAACCACTAAATTGTGAATCATAAACAATAGATCAGTGTATAATGTGCTAAGAATAAAAAAAAAATGTTATACATTCTCACAGGATTCTCCTCAGAAAGAGGGCAGCCACTGATCAGCTAGTCAGCCCTTAGGAAAGTCACTCAGCTTCTCAGCATTACTGACATACTCAAGAAGAGTTTAAACTTCCCCTTTAGACTAAAATCAACTACAGAGAGCCGATAAAAGAAAAGTGTGTATGCTGAGGATGGAAGCAGAAACAGTGAGTAACAGGATATCATTGGCTAACCTTTAGGGACTGCCTTAATTCGGAGAGAAGAAGAGGACAAAACACTGGGAAAAGAGGCAAAGATGTTACAAATAAATAAGAGAATATAATGGTGCAATGTGAGAGGGCCTGAAGATCTGAGCATATCTGAGAGCAGACAATCAAACGTTATTGGGAGGTATGTCAAGAACAGAAAGAAGACTCTTGAATTTGTCTAGAAGGCTAACTTTGAAGTAAAACCATTGGTGCTGAGGCATCATAGGAGAAGGTGGTCACTGAGAACAAGAGAACACTAGGAGTGTGAAGGGGAGGCCTGTTGGTTAGAGCTTTTTAATTTCTAGTGACAGTAACTGAACTTGAACATACATAGGCAATAGGGTGACTTTATTGGCTCAATTGTTCAAGGTGGGGCATAGGTGTGGTAACTTCAGGGTTTGGCATAAGCAACCCTGGAATTCTACAGGGACTATATCCATATTCCATCTCTGCTTTTCTTTGAGTTTTGGCTTCATTTTCTCCTACTGCAGTCTAGCTTCTTAGACTTAGGCAGAAAAATTGTGGCTGGAAGCTTCTATACCCTAGATTTGCCACTGAAGAAGTTTCATTAATTCAAGCATTAAAGGTCCTAGGGCAGGATGGCCAGTAATTCTTGTCAATGGGATCAGAACATGTAGGAAGGAACAAGAGGACAAAACATTCTCCAAAGAAAGAACATTCTCAGACTAAGGAAGTGGTGTGGGACAGACAAAATATGTCCACTGCAGTCAGTTAGGAAACATAAATGGTTTTAAGATTGAAAAAGAAAAAAAATGTTCAAAAGTAGAGAGAAAAAGATGAAATTAAGAGGAAGAAAAGACAAAAACAAAGGACAGAGGGAAGAAAAAATAAGAGCACCAAAACTGATAATCACCGAACGAAAAATGAACTAAAGTGGGGCCTTGAGTTCACAGGTGGCTTAGAGTGGTTTCCTTTTCCTACTTGGTTTCAGTCTTCTCTTGAATTCTCTAATTCCTACTCTTCTAGTTTGGTGATCCAATTGACTAGTCCTCCTGATTCACTCCTTGATCAGAGTTTATCTTCCCCCTCTCTGTTCTGACTTCTGTAATGGCTTCCTTGGCTCTGCATGTCTGGGAAATGCCTTGAACCTTGGACTCTGCCTCCTCCCCAGCTTGGGATTAGGAAGGCTGGGCAACAGAAGCTGGGTCTCTCAACACCCAGGAAGGGATGGGGCCAGGAGCACAGATGGAGAATTCAGCTTTTGCAAAGGAGGTGGGGATGGGCATTTTTCTCTTAGACAAACTAACAGGAAGAAATAAATGGATCTGCTTAGACAAAGATGGATTTGGGAAAAGAAAGAGACAGGTTCAAGTAAAGGAAAGGGTGAATGGGTGGGGGGCGGGGCAGGTTGCCTCGATCTCTTCAGAAAAGTAGAAGTCAAGGCCATTTACTGCTAAGAAAGATAGAAAATACAGGTGCGTAAGGAGTATGTAAGTTTCCCAAGGCTGCTGCAACAAATTACATACCACAAACCACATAGCTTCAAACAAGAAATTTATTCTCTCACAGTTCTGGAGGCCAGAAGTCTGAAATCAAGTATAGTTAGAGCTGCATTTTCTCCGAAGGCTCTAGGAGAGAATCCATTCTCACCTCTTCCAACTTTGGGGGGCTATTGGCATCCCTTACTTTTTGCTGTATTATTCCAGCCTCAGCCTCTGTCTTCACATGGCCTTCTGTGTGTGTGTGTGTGTGTGTGTGTGTGTGTACGCGCACGCGCGCGCGCGTGTGAAATCTCCCTCTGTCTCACTTGTCATTGAATTCGGAGCCCACTGGATAATCCAGGATGATCTCATCTCAAGATCCCTAATTTAATTACAGTTTTCCCCAATAAGGTAACATTCACAGACTCTGGGATTAGAGGTGTGCATATCTTTCTGAGAACTCTAATTTAATCCATTAAGAAAGGAAAAGGTTTGGATTAGCTGATATGGAAAGACAGCCTTAGAACATGGAAGAGGAGAGTAAACATGATTACTAAAAAGGGATGATGTCCAAGTCAGAATTGGACACATGGATGTTTCATAGGCCAGGACTGCATGGCTTGCCAGCAGCTTTTGGCAGCTGGGAAGCAGGAGCAGAGCGAGCAGACAGCAGAGGTAACTCAGAGTAGGGTGTTTATAAGTGGGCCTAACAAAGGGTTAAGGACATGAAAGATCTGCCCTTTCCCTCTGCTAGCTGCAAAATATGACATGTCTTTTATTTGAGTGAAATAATGCACATTAAATCATCATGTACACAACTCATTTAACCAAGTAAAGATGTATAATTTCTTTTTTTAAAAGAAGATTTTATTTATTTACTTTTAGAGAGAGGGGAAGGGTGGGAAGAAAGAGAGAAACAATCAATCAGCTGCCCCTCGCATGCCCCGAACTGGAGACCTGGCCCACAACCCAGGCATGCACCCTGACTGGGAATTGAACCAGCAACCTTTCAGTTCGCAGACCAGCACTCAGTCCACTGAGCCACACTGGCCAAGGAGAGGTATAATTTCTATTTGTTTCCCTCACCCATCCTTATACCTTATCCTTATATCCCAGATATATTCTTACTATCCAACCGTACCTTTCTTCCTATACTCTCCCAAATCCCACATAAATGCAATCTTAAACAAAGTCTCTATTCCAGTATATCCAAAAAAAATTTTTTTCCCCATGAATGATGCCTGCAATGACCATAGGACTGAGCACACTAGATACTGATAAAAACTCCCAGCCTCTCCTGGCTCTCTGACACCCTGGTGGCAGAGTATCTGTTAGTATTACAAGGTATTTTTTTTCAATGTTATAAAATTTTCATTTATTGATGGGACCAGAAATATCTCAAAAACCAAGCCTGTAGGTCATATTTCCAGGGCAACACTCCACCTCGTCCTGGAAGGCTTGCTGGGAAGTGAAAAAACATAGGTTACTTCACAAGCTGCTAGATCTGTGATTTTTAAAGTTCATTCTTCCTCTTTATCTTTTTCTGTCTTTTTTTAAAAAGCAGCAGAGCTCTCTCCTCAAACAAAAATTTATATCAAACAGATAAAAGTGGAGCTGCCATGGTTTGCGGTGGAGGAGGGGAACTCAGAACTGCCTCTGTCTGCTTCCCCAGCTCCTCCCGTCTTTCCCCACAGGCCCCTCCTCTCACCTCCCCAGAGCACTTCGAAGGAACAATTTCTGAGCAGCTGCACTACGTGAGTGTGGAACAGGCTTAAGAGTGCCGAGAACAGAAGCAGGCTTCTGGTCCAGAGATGTTCAATATCTTGTCCATGTTGTGTCTGACTCAGACAGAGCCTCCATAAATTATTCCTTAAATATTGGAATCGCCAAATATTTACATTATAAGATATGTTAGATAACATCTAGGCCAACTCTGTTCATTTGGGTCAGTTGTGGGACTATGCAGCCATAACTAACACAAGTACAATTGCTCTTCCCAAAGGGAACATGCAACTTCTTTCTTCTCTCTGTGAACTTTGCAAGAAAACCATTAAACATATTTGATATAGAAGTTTCCAGGAAAATGTCCTACTTTCATCAGTGCTGACACTTCACCATTTTTGAGAATGCTTACAGACCCAACAAAGGCCTTTGAAGAAAAGGTGTCAGGCCAGGCCCCATTCCATGCTGTGCCCTAATCTCCACCAAACCGCTTTCTAAAGAGCATCCTTGCCTTCTTCCCCACCCATCTCTTCAAGATATTTTTTTCTTCCTTACAAACGTCTTTCTTCTAATCTGAGGATATTAAGCCTATTTATTTCTTAGTCATCTCACATGCCCAAGATAGCACAACCCTTGCAAGATCTGTTTTTACTGCATTCCAGTTGGCGATTCTCCCTGCTTGAATAAACTTGCACACATTAAAAGTTTTAATAGAGGAGTGAGGATTGCAAGTAGGTGTTAATAGGGCAGGCCTCCAAAATGAGCCAAGTACAAAGGTATTTGGAAGAAGAAAAATAGCTCGCCAACTTGAAATTGCAAGTTAAACAGCCAATGAAGTTAGATTCAAATGCTATTATTGGAGAAAAGCATTCAGTAAAGTCCCTTAATACAAATCAATAAATACTAATCCAGTACCTCCTACGTGAATGAAATTGTACCAGACTCTGTTATGGGGGAGGTGAGGATGGCAATACAACAATATGTAAGACGATTTCTTTTTACAAGGAAATAACCATATTACTGGGAGGATTAATCAACGAACTGTAACGCAACACAAGGAAATTATTTAAGATAGATTTTGAATAGTGAGGAGCAGTCCATCTGGATGTGACGAAGTGTGGCTATTAGTGAGAATGGAAGGAAGAGAAGATACTCAAAATTTGTTGCAGAGGCAAACTATATATATTGTGTGTGTAACTCACTACAGGAAGTGAGGGAGAAAGAGATATCAAAGATAACGTCCTGGTTTAAAGCCTATATTAGTGAAAGGGTAGAATGTCATCAGAAAGGAAGGCAAAGATAGTTATAAAATGGTGAGTTTTGTTTTGGGTGGAAAAAGTCTGGGTGCTAAGAGATCAATATAAGTGCATAAGTGCAGATACTGATAATTAAAAAAATCAGAAAAATAGGGTCTTGAGTTCACCCAAATCATTTCATACAATGACTCAGAAGAAAGAAGATGGAATCCTCAGAAAACAGAGACAAAACAACACAAAAACAACAGTAAAACAAGGATAGAGACAGAAAGGGAGCAGAAATAAAGCACTAGGGAAAGAGATAATTTCAAGAGAAAACGCAAAAGCATCATAGTTACAAAATGGAGGAGGAGGAAGACTGAGATGTCACTGGACTTGTTAACTAGTGGGACACTGTGGACTTCAGTGAGAGCTGTTTCAAGAAGATGGCGGTTTGTCCTTCCTTCATTGCCCCTATTTATTCATAGCGTCTGCTAGTTCATCACTTGAGTTTGCAAAAACTTTAACTTGATCTCATGGCTTCTCTTTATGCAACTTTCCCGTCTTCTCTGCAATGCTTCCTTATTTCCTCAGGCTTTTTCAATTCAAATACCTCAAAGTGAGAATTCACTAGCTTTAGAAGTTCATCTTGGTTACGTGCAAGCATTACAAATTGGTGGTCATCCCGTGGATTAGTGCCCTTGGGTTAGGTGCCTCTTCTGATCCAATTGTCTGTAGCTAGGGGGCGCCTATCACCAGTATAGGGCTGGCCCATCAGCAGGAGCTGGGGTGAAGTAGCACCAAAGGTGATATGTTTAGTGTACTATGTCCACAATATAACACTCTGTGTGAAAAAGGTAAGCCTTCTAACTCTAAATGGCTCCTGAAATCTTCAACAGTACCTACCAGGAAAGAAGAGTTCTCTTTACACCAGCATTGATTAGTTCATAGGTCCATATTAACACCTTGGGTTTGCATACCATTTTAAACTTCTCAAATGCCTGTGTAAAATGTTATTCTAAGGGGCTTCCAGAGACAGAACAGTATGTATAAACATACTCACAAATGCAAATGAATTAATAAAAAAGTATATGATGACTATGTCTAAACAATGCCCCATAACAAATTTTAACAGTTTTAGGTGCTTAACAAAATAATAAAATCTATCAACTTCCTTCTCTATCTTCAGTGACTCTTCTAGCAATTCTGCAGGTGAGTGGCAACAATTATTAATTTGGAGACCCAAAGAATTTGCCTCTCCAAGTTCCATTGTTACTTCAAAAATCGATATTAGGTCATAAGGATCTTTGGCCTTTCCTCTGGATTTGGTGCCTTAGACATAATGCTGAAAGTGGGAAGAGATTTCAGGCCCATGCAGGACAAATTAATCCAGTAAAGCACAGCAGGTCTTCTGAGGTTCACAGCAGCAGTGAGAAAATAGAGGCATCATGTGTTAGTTGAGGTCATATCACTCTTTATGGGCAGCAGCTGGACAAAAATTCCTATCTCCTAAGTCTCAGCCTGCTAAGTACTCTTCCCAATACTCCATCATTGAATAAGTAATGTGATATTAGCAGATGGAGCAAGGAGGATGGAAAAAAAGAAATATTTTAAATTCTGATCCACCCCATCTTCTTCATTTTATTAAATGTTACCACTCTCCACCCAATTACTTAAGCTGAAAACATTTTCTATTTTCTCCACCCATCCATCAACCATATCCAGTAAATCACTAATTTTTGTCAACTTAGGGTACCTCCGAAATATACTCGGAAAACACCTCCTCTTCCCTGTTTTCACTGTTACCGCCTTAGCCTAAGCCACCATTTCTGATCACTTAGACTGTTAAAGCTTCCCAGCTGGTCTCTCTGCTTCAGTGCTAGCCTACCTACAGTCCATACTAACAGACTGGCCGGAGTAATACTTCTGAACAAAAGTCATATCTTGTTTTCCCCTATGTCAATTTCTTCACTGGCTTCTAGTTTCATTTAGAGTAGAATCTAAACACCGTACTCAAGCTCTGTGTGATCTTGGCAACTATACTAAGATCACTCTCTCCCCGTCTCACTGACAACTCCAAGCACAACAGCCCTCCGACAATTCCTAGGATGTGCCAAATGCATCCTGCCTCACGACCATCACGCTGTTTCTCCCATCTGCCTAGATTGTGCTTCCCCTGCTCCTTGCCTGTCTGGCTGCTATTCAACTTTCAACTGCCACCCCTCATGGATGGCCACTTCATGACAACCCAATTCAAGTAGCCACCTACCCAATTATTCTTTATTACATGACTCTATTTCTTTCTTTCCTAGAGATCACCACAATCTATATGCATTTTAAATGTATGGACTTACTTATGTATTTCTTCTTCACTGTGATAGAACCTCCATGAGAGCAGGAATCTTATTCGTGTTATTTTCCCCTCACAGCCTCGGGGCCAAGCCCGACGCCTGGCATGAAGCTTGTCCTATCAGTTCTACCTCTGCAGTACCTCTTAAATGCTTACTCCCTCTTCCCTACCTCCACTGTCACCATCCTAGTCAAAACTACCATTATCTTTTCCTTGGACTGATGCAATAAATTTCCCATTGACATTCCTGCTTCAGCTCTAGCCCAGCGCTTAGTAAATATTTGTGATGGAATAAATAAACATATCGTTGTGGGAAGAATAATATATAAAAGAGATGGAAATCCAGACCCTGGAGGAAAATCACTTAAGTTTTTTCCAGGCCCTGAAAGAACATCAAACAATTCTTACCAGCTTTTGCTACTGAGTGATAGCTACTGAGTGAATAACATGAAACATTTTATACAAGCTCAGGCACAACTCAGCTGAAAAGCAGCATGGAAAACAGAGAACATTCAATTTTTCTATCTGTGAGTTACTCTCCTAGTCATACACACAGGGATTCTAGGCTCCAAAATAGGAAGCATATGAAAAAAACCCCAAATGCCCAGTATCTCAACATGAATGCCCACAAGAGAAATAATAACTTAAAACGGCCTCCACAGCCCTAACCCTGACCCTGACCGCATTAGAAAAAAATAATCTGGAGACTTTCTCTTATGTCTACACCTATGAGGTTGGGGGGTTGTCGATCCCAGATGGAAAATAGGAAAGCAGTTAACTAAAAAGACAGTTTAGAAGCTTTCATTACACCTTTAAACTAGTGGTAAGAGAATTGTAGTTCCTGATACCATTTCCCCATTGTCAGCCCCGGAAGCAGCTTCTTTGCTAAGAGGGGAGAGAATGGAACAAAGGAAGTATGCAATCCCCCATGTCAGGATGCCATTTCTGTCATGCCAGGCCTATTCTACAGTCTTAACTTGAATCCCACCAATTTCAAGACACCCCAGGCACTATCCATAATACATGCTTGCACAGAAAGTGTAAATGTGTGTACATATGGACTGTGGCAGCTGGTTGTGTGAGAGGCTGAGGGTGCTTGAAACTGGCATAGCTAGGGCAAGGAGCACCTGCTCCTTGCCTCATTTGAAGTGACTTGGAGGGAAAAATCATCCCTGGGTGACAGAAATAATTATGTAAGTTTGTCTAGAACTGACAAAAAATGCATTTGACTGGCACAAAGCAATTAAGGCTGCCCTCTTCCACACTGGCACCAGACAATCGCCCCAGGTTAAAAATTCAACAGATATCATAGTGAATGTTAGCATCATCTTGATAGCACATTTCTCTTCTTCATTCCTCACCACCTCCCATGTTAATTCAATGAGGTTCTGTGATGCAGCCTCTGAGGCTTGAATACATCCTGAAGGAATATTCTAGATATCACCAGTTAGTTTCATTTGGGTCTCTCCCCATCCCCCATGTAGATTTGTAGGCTGGTGTTGACCTGAAATCCATCCTCGTGGTGAAACCTCAGAGCTTAATCCACTAAGTCAGTCTGGCTTTGAGCCCCAGAGAAAATGGGATTTCTATAAAATGTTCACTTTAAAGAGAGATTTGCTCCCTTCACAGCTCCTTTTCTGTGTCACACACCATTAACTCACAAAATGCTGGCTATCGTCTGAGGCAGAGGCTCAGGCTGGTTATGCATAAAAGGGCAAACTCCCGCATTTACTATGTGTCTTAATGAGGCTCCATTCGGTTCATGCGTGCTGGGGGTCTCTACCTTAGAATCTATGTCACAAAACATACTGGTTCGCTCACTTTCTGGCCTCCTCTGAGTATGATAATTTGACACAGTGACAAAAACATGGAGATGCCGTTGTGATTTTGACACCCCACCGTTTTTCCCTGTTTCAGAAGCTTCAGGAAGGCTCTCCTCCCAGCCCAGCACAAGTGCACATGTGGAACCAGGAGTCCATGCATTCTTCACTGGGAGTCTGTGCAATGTGCCTAAATCCCAAAATGCATTCCAGAAACACCACTGACTTGACATCGCTGGACCCCTCCTTGCCACTTGGAGAGCACGGAGGTCATTTTCTCTTCATTACCTCCCCCATGCTTTCTCCACTGTGCTTGGTCCTCCCTTGTGCCCCAGCAGAAGGAGTCCTGGTGGATGGCATTGCCCAGGCTCCTAGCCAATCAGCTTCTGCTTGGGGGATGTGCTGGATGGAGTCAGATGTGGAGAAAGAGCCAGGTCAGTGTGGTTTTTCCCTCCTCCCTCTCAGCTTTAGTGTTCAGTGTCTTGGAGTAGTTGCGTCACTACAGAACCAAAAATACACACCAGGAAACCCTTCTTCCTAAGTCCCATCTCTTAGGTCTTACACTACTATTTCCTTTCTTTGCCGCTTCAGTCCTAGGTGTGGCTCACCCCTAGTCTGTGGGTGCCTCATCATCCTTTAACTAAGCCTTAATTCTGCCAACACCTATGCAAATAGTCCCTTCTCCATTTGAACCTCTGTATAACTTCTCTTTGTCCCTGATGCAGGTAGAACCACCTGCCTGACTGAGAGGCTCATTCCTGCCCTCAGAACTCTGGTTTTCACATGCAGAGATCTCTGCATCAGGTCACTCTTGCTACTGGATTGGTTTGTCCTTGGGTCTTGGCCCTAAGAAAACATTTCTGCATTCTTCTGAGATCATGTTGTGCACCCATTTAGCTAACTAGATGTGCTTCTTGTGATGGAAGGCCTGGTTCCTGGCCTGGATACCCTGTGTGGTACCCCAGACTTCCTAGAGCTTGAGTCCGACTTTCATCTTGAAAATGTCCCCTGCCCCAAATCATGGCACCTGAATTCTTGCTGAACCTTTTTCTTCTCATTAAGCTCACTTAGTTAGATATCTAACTAATACTGACCTTTTCTTGCTCTTCTGCTGTGCTTTATTACTATAGATTGCATACCCATAAAGACAATGGCTTGCCATGTCAACCAGGACAACCACGTACTGTGTTTTTTTCCACAGTTGTCAGAGTGCATGAACACTTTGCTTCCCTGGACCTACAACCCTAAGTTCACCTCCCATGACCAGGGGTCTCCCCGACCCAACATGTGCCATCTTGCTAATGTTTATCTATCTATACATCTCCAAAGACAACTGCCTGCTGGGTCAACCACCTTCTTTTTTTTGTTTCCTCCATATTTTCCAGATACCATGTCCTACCTGCTATTCAATCAATTAATGGCAACTCACCAATTGATTGAATAGCAGCTAGGACATGGTGTCTGGAAAATATGGAAAGATCTTATTAATCAATAGCCACCCACTTCATGGAACCCATATCTGAGTATTGACCAACCAGCAACAACCTCATACTTTGAGGGTCAACCAATTAGCTGTGGAGTCACTGCAGTGACAGTTCTGAAACCTAACCAATCAATAAATCTTGCTTCCCAGAAAGCACACTTTTAAGTTTGATGTCAACCAACTACTACATCTGTCACCAACATAATCCCTAAACAATCCCTGACCCCAACCACATCTAAGATCAGCAGGCTGCTTAGCCCAGAGAGATTATGGCTAACCAGCATGCTCTTTCTTAATAAATTCAGATTTTTGTTTCACTTACCAAGTAATAATACCTTTTCTCCACATGCAAAATAATACCTTTTAGCAATCCAATAATAGAAGTAACCTTCTTTGGCTTGATAAAAGAAGTATACTAGATCTATAGCAAGTATTATAGTCAATAGTGAAACAGTGGTGGTCTCTCTATTAAAGGTTCTCCTTGCCAATGTTTTAGTTAGAAAGGTAATAGCAGTGCAATAAATTAAGACAGAGAAATAAGGAATAAATATTAGAATTATTGTGATTTGCCAGGAAATGAGTTTTGACCAACAAAATCCAAGAGAATCAAGTTACAAACTGTTAGAACCAAAAGTGAAGTCCGGTAAAGTGGATGGGCACAACAACATTAATGTAAATTGTTAAGCTTTACTGCGTGCTTGCAATGTGTTGGGCACTACTCTAAGTGCTTTGCAGGTTTTATTTAATCTAATTCTTACAATAACCCTTTCAAGTAAATACTGTTATCCTTCCTATTTTAGAAGTGAGAAACAATGAGATGGAGTAATTTGCCAAGAACACCCAATTTGTATATGATGACTCTAAGATTTAAACCCAAGCAAACCAATATCAGAAATCTTATCCTTAACCACAGTTACAGTAGTCCCCAAGATTTTTATTCATGATTCTCATGAGTAAAAAAGATAGAGCAAGCACCCCCAATATAGGTATATTTTTATCTTTAAGCTGTATACACATTATAAAATGAATAAAAATAGAAATGTTTAAAGAAAAAGATAAAGATGTACTAAACCATATTTTCAAATAAACTTTGTTACCAAAGATAGCTCCTTAGCTCTCTGTGAATTAGTAAAAGTTATTTGACTAAATATATGTCTTCTGATTTTTTAAACCTATAGCATTTACACAGTATCAGATCATCCATTTGTGCTATCACCAAGTCCAGTTTCTTTTGACACAGCAGGTAACAACTGTGAACATAATTGGCTGGGGAAGCACATACAGGCAAACTTTTGATTTACATATATTATTTGAATGTTCTAAAAATAAGAGTATATTCATTTATTACTAATACAATTAATATTTTTAAACACAATCTTCAGTTGATTCCTGTTGCTCTTCAGAGAAATCCTAACACATTTGCATGATCTGGCCCCTGATTGCCTCTCTAGTCTCAGCCAACACTTTGGACACTTCTAACTCTGCTTTTTACTCACAGTGGCTTCCTGTTTCTTCCATAATCAATTCTCCCTGCTGCCCCTCCTAATTTTCATGTATGCTTTTCCTCCTGGAAGATTTTTCTCCCCAACACCCACACTTCCCCTGAAAACATTAATTCTTGAGGAAAGCCCTCCTAGGCCCACCAATAGAGATCAGATCCCTGTTATAGCTCCCTTCACTCATTACAGATCATAGGTATACATCTATGTGCATGATTATTTGGTAAATGGGTCTTTCCGATAAGACACTAAGTTCCACCAGACAAAAAACATCTGTTCTATTCACCATTGTGGCTTCAGACTCTAGTACAGTGCTTGAGTGTATACTAGATTTTCACTAAGTTCCTGGTGAATTCGTGGTTGGATAAATGCATTCCCCTTTTGTGATTCCAGCTTGGACATGGGATGGTTAACAAAAGATTTTTAAATTAGCTCCCCTCCCAAGGTACTTAAGGAGAATTTGCAGACTCTCACACAGCCCTGGATGTTGGGTGTGTCACCTCCAATGCTGGCTTCCTCCTACTCCCCATGCTGTGGATTGAGGTGTCAAGACCATCACCATCTTTGGCAGCTTGGATCTTAGATTTTAGAAAGAGGCATTGGTGAAAAACTTACCAATGTATGAGTGCTCTGAAGAAATATACTTTGCTCAATAGGTGCTGTCTGAGTTTGTTTTTCCCTAAAAGCAGAGCCCAAGACAAGGACTTGGGTAAATGTAGTTTACTTGGGAGATAATCACAAAAGTAGGAGCAAGGAAGCAGGGAGAGTGAGAAAGGGACAAAGGAAAAGCCAATAAAAAGATGCATTAACAAGGTTTCCACTATAGGCAATGGGGGGGGGGGGTCCATTTGGCTGAGACTTCTGGTAAGTGTAAAGAACGCCTCCTAGAATTATCTATCAAAAGATGAAGACTCGTGCATTTATCTGCAGGCTCCCATCCCCCCATTGGTTAAGAGTAACCGATGGGCATTAACTCCTCTGCACTTCAGGCTGCACAACTTCTCAGGCATCAACCTGAATACCACCCACAGACATTCAACATGATGGTAATGGGAGCAGCAGTGAACAAGTGGCTCTGATTTGTAATTGCAACCTAACCACCAGGAAGACAACTGCTAGGGCCGCACATTTCATACAATAATCAGAAATTCAGAAATGCAGCCACTAGATGAAGACACTCTTTGTCTGCGATGATGATCATGGCTTTTGCTCAAATTGACAATTTAAGTTGGCAATGCTGATAACTACAGAGCAGGCTGCCCTGTATTTCTTACCAAGATGCATTGATTTTCGTCCTCCCATGAGCCTCTTGACTTCTCTTTCCTCTCGAATCGAGGGGAGTGACAAGTCACAAGCGTCCCAGTGAATAAGGTCAAGAGGAAGAAAGAGAGGCTATTTCCTGCCAAACTTCATATCCTTCATGTGCAATTGCATGCTGTTGGATGACAGCTACTGCCAAAATGAGTGCAAGCACACAGCAGAGCTTTAAGAATTGCACAACTTGTAATGTGGTTGAACATCCTATAGATCGTATCTGTAGCTCTGGTCTCCCCTGCCTCCCTGAACCTCCTCACACCCCACTGCCCCCTTGTCTGACTGATTGCAAAGACAGCCAAAGGGTCAAACCCTCAGACCTAAAGATCAGCTGATGGCAGTTCCAGGTCCTGCCTTCCCAATCTATGACTGAGCTGGCCACCACCAGTCGGCACGATCACCACCCTCACCCTCCATCTCAGCTCGCACGCTGCCTGGGACCATGAATCCTTTAAAAACAAAACCAAAAACAAAACCAAACAATCGGTTCTAACCTCTTTGTGTTTACAAACACTTCTGGAGGTCTCTATCTCATTCTTTTGTGTTACTCATTTGACAAGTATTAAAAATCACAAACTCATCCCTTTCCCTCCGGTGATTAATGTACTTCCGGCTTTCTACAAGCACAAAGTACTCTTCCTTCAGGCCACAACATTTGATAGAGAAATAAATCCTTGACATTATTAATTCCCTGCACTGAGATTTTGTTTAATAACTGTTCTGGCAGTGATAGATCTGAAGAGGTAGTTTGTGTTTGTGCCTCTGTGTGTAAGGAGGAGAAGGAGGAGAGAGAGAGAGACATGGAAAGAGGAAGGGAGAAGAGTGGGGGGGAAGGGGAGGATAATTTGATTGTGGCCTAGAGATTACGCAGGCTGACATTGCAAAGCACCTCTTTATCCAGAACTGAACACCAATGTGACAAAGGATAGCTTTCTCTCCCCACTACTGCACCTCACTATCTGATTAGGGCCAAGCCAGTCAGTCACACAGAGCACAATTTGGGAAATATTTCCTCCTTGACATTTGGGAGAACAATCCCTGGCTGAGAAAAAAAAAACATTATAAAATAAATGGAAAGGCATCAGTCAGCTGTGAACATATATTCTACTGGATCAAGGCAAGTAATGTTTTTACTTAAATGGGACTGAAGGCAGGGAGGTTTGATTTTTTTACAAAGATAACAAAGCAGAGCAGGGGAGTATTTGCATATAAGCTATTGCCTTTTCCTCCTAGATGGTAGGTTTATACAGCAAGATAGGCAACAGATAGTTATTTGTGAGCCAGGCATCACATGGTGGCTTGTAAATTACTTGTCTAATTTGGTGTAACTTGAATAAAAGTACAAAAATAATTTTATTGCACACGCATGTACACACACACAACTTCCACAGATGAAAGAATGGTCAAATTGCAGAAGAGCAAATAGTTTCCCTTTGGAATGAGCTTCATTCGGAATTTTAGTGCTTTCATACCAGAGAGGAAGCAGGCCTGACTGCTAAACCATTACATGGGACAGACTCTACCAAGACCCAGACCTGCTCAGTGAGACTCTGACACATTGATCAGCCCATCCCTCCCCCTCCCCCTGTCTCTCTAATTATGACATAACCTCTACCCTCCTGCTGTCCCCGAAGATAGAGGCATGTTTGCATGACTCATAGGTCCATGAACTCAATCCAGACGGTACATAACTCACTGAATGAAGGATATATGTCATTTCCAGGCAATAAAGATAATTCACTGCCTCACCTTTTCCTAAAGGGGCCTCCTGACCTGGTGCTTGCACGGCTGCCCCTGCAGCTGCAGCCCCACAGCCCCTGCAGAGTCCCATCGGCCCGCCGGTGGCGAATGCATGCTCGCACTGCTCTGAATGACGTGTGCTCGCTGCTGGACTTTGAAAAAGAAATTAACATATATAATTGTATGTGTAAATATATAAATTATAAATACATAAATATATATATTTCCTATTTGTGATAACCCCAAATACTTACAGGGATAGTTTTTTTCCTCATGCATTAATAATGAAATGCAAGTATGCCACCATTTTTGTTTTGCTTTCTTAAAGGACAGAAAATTCCATGATAGAATACGTGGATTACGTATTAACCTGAACTGGTTCTGGGCAAAACAGTGCAGCAAACTAAATTATTTATCCATTGCTTTTCCCTCTGTCCTCACCTTTTATTCTGCTACCTCCTTGCTCCCAACCCAGGCTCACCATTGCACATATACACACATACACATGCACACAAACTCTCACTGGCAAACACCCGACTGATCTTGCCAGTTCGAATCATCCACTGGCACTTTCCTAAAGGGGTTCCTTTAGTTACCTCACTGAGGTCTGTCCTTTCTCCTAGGACAACACAGAGAGCCAGACTTTGCTTCATTCCTTTCACCACCCAAAGTTAATTTACCCATCTCTTTGATTATATCTGTTTCCCCCAATCCACCCACCACCCCCTGACCAGGAAAGACTCCCTCTTTTCCATTTCCAGCTACCTGAAATCCATCCAGATTTTATGTCTAATATTCTAGTTTGACTAGTTTTTCTCGCAGCACCTACCCTCAATATTTCTTCATGCCTCAATTTTTCAGACAAAATATTTTTTATTATTTTTTCATGTTTGTTTGTTTGTTTTTTGCCAGGTCCTAAACTCCAGTAAAGGCAAGACTGGTGTCTGCAATTACACTGAACACACACACACTCCATCCAAAAATTTCATTGCACAGAGCCAGGGCTGTGCAAATTTTTGCTATTAAATCTTAGCAATTTTAAGTCCTATGAGACAACCCTGGAAGAAGACATTTGGAGACAAACAAGAGTTTGAAAGCAGACCAAAAAAGAAAAAAAGAGCACATTAGCATTTGGCAAGTTCCGTAGCCATTCTGTTAAATGGTGATAATAAGGCCTTGCATTGGGTGACTGTGGGAATTAATAAGACACAGTGTGTAAGGTGGGGGGCAGAATGGCTGGAACATGATGACTCTCAATGAGATATCGTTAATAGAAGTCACATAATGTTGGCTTCTTTGTCCTCATGGGTCAGCCTTGCTACTGACTCCAGACTCACTTCAGTGAGTTTTGGGGCATGGTGTCCTGGGGGTCACTTCATAGTCCATGCCTACCATTTTCAGCGTGGCTGTCTGATCATGTTCTCCCATCTCCCAATCTTCCTTGCTTCCTTTCCTAATTTTGCCTTTGAAAAGCAGCCATACCAGCGCAGTCCCTTCTTTCCAAGGCACACAGAAAAAATAAATATTCGAAAACCCTTCATTCATGACATCTCTCACTCCAAAGGGTACCAAAGAGGCTATCGGAGGCTGCCACACAAGCACCTGTGCCTGGTAACCATCTCCCTAGCAACAGAGTTCCCGATGGCCAGTTGACGTTCCTTTTAAGAGCTCTAGCAGAGCTTTAGTTTCCAAAGCATGTCTGCTTCTTCTCCTTGGATTAATCAGCATCACCTCTTTTAGTGTGTGTTTAAGTGAAACAATAGATTACTGCTCAACTACGGTTGAATGACAGAGGGTGTTGATGAATTTCAGAAAGAAAAGTAAAAAAAAGAAAAAATCTACAATGGATGTTGTTGAAAAGGAAAAACCTAAAACCCTATCTTTCTTTCACTGCCTAGATTCTGATAAACAATTGTGTTTAGAAAAATGATCTTTTAAATCATGATTTTCCCCATCTCACCAAGACCTTGGGGGTAGTCCAGTTGTTTCAACTTTTTTTTTTTTTATCTGCTTTGAATCCTTGAAATCCTACAGATGCAGCCATGCTTGTCTCACAAGAGTAACACTTATCACAGTGTCTGATGTCATCTCCCAGGGATTCTTAGAACTCTGTGTTTTGAGATTCTGACAACTATTTTGGACTGTGCCTTTTGTTTTCTGGCAGAGAAAGTTAAAATGTGTTTTTGAAGCTACATTTCTTAGGGAAGGATTTTTTTTCCTCTCTCTCCCTTGGAACCTTTTCCTCAGCCTTAGAAAGTTCTTACATTTCTATGGCACCAGAATTCTTGATTTGTTCTAACATGCCTCCGGTTCTAATCCCCATACGGGGGGTGTCCAACCTGTGGCCCGCGGGCCACACACAGCTCAGAATGGCTATGAATATGGCCCAACACAAAATCATAAGTTTACTTAAAGCATATTGAGATTTTTTTGATTATGTGTTGCAGTGTATTCAATGTGTGGCCCAAGACAACTCTTTTTCTTCCAGTGTGGCCCAGAGACACCAACAGGTTAGACACCCCTGCCAGATATTTTTAAATGGAGGTATGCAATTAAAATAGGCAACCCATTAGCTGCTGGCTGACTTTCTTCTTTACCTCCCTAAATATTTTTCTTTTCCTAAATACTTTTGAAAAGGTAAACTAAAAAAGTGGAGTCAGTTTTGTCATGTATTCAGGTCTAAGTACTTAAAAGATAATTCTTGACTTTAAGTCAAAATGTGTTATTCACTGCCTGGCAAGGAAGAACACAAAAGAAGCCACGTGTTTCATTTCACATGTTGTTGTCGTGCTGAAAATACATTTGCCTTTGTCTTGCACACATTCATTTTAAAGATGATTCACAGAATGGATTAACGCTGAATTTTTTTCCCTTGGCTTCAAGAAGGATACTGAATTGAGGGCAGCTTTCTTAACATGCAGGTCTTTCAGAAAGTCCTAGAAGCCACCACAAGATGGCACACCAGCACAATATGAGACAGGACTTATGTCCCAGGGGGCCGACTCCCAGCCTCTGTTAATGGTTTGATTTTCCACTTACAAGCAAGAAAATGCCATGGAAACTTTTGTTTTCCTCTTCGAGTGAAGGAGGAGGGAAAAGGATGGAGGAGGCGCAAAGCCCCTCACACTGGGTGTTGTTGTATGTCGCCCCACAGTCACATCTGGACATTTTAAATCATGCTTTGTTGGAATCCAGCATTTTCTGATCTTAGCCACAGCCCCATTCTAAGCAAAAAACGAACCAGCATGTCCTGTTTAGCTTAAAAACAATCAAAGTTACAAGTAAGGGGAATAAAGAAAATCAATTAAACAGAGGGGAAAATATCAGTGGGATTTATTTGGACAGCTGGTACCGGGCAAATAACTTTAGAACTTACCAGGGTGTTAGTTCCAGGTGCCAATTGGTTCCTACCTGTACCTTGTTGTACTTCTCATACAGAGACATGAAACTACATCAGAGTTTTACCTTAAAACTTCATCTCTGCTCACAGCCCCTTCTACTGACACCCACTCCAAAGTAATTACATTTTCTTATTATTACTTTCTAATCTGGGCAATTACGGGGCATTGCCCAGTATCTGCTTAGGGAAGGTATGACATTTCTGCCTTTTTGTATGAAATCACTTCTGGGTGGCTGTGTTCTAGCTCAGCTGAGTCCAGAGCTTCAAGGTGTCCACCCCCTGCATTCCCGAGCTCATGGATGTCCATACAGAGTACTTAAGACCATGTGCGCTAGGCTCTGTCTAATCTCATTAGATTTCTCATTTTTAGCATAATACTGTCATAGCGCTGTGCACCAGTGCCCCAGATTAGTGGCTTGTCAGAACGGTGCCCCACTAATGAGCTAATCCAAATAATGCTCAAATCCCAAATCAGATTTAAGACGATCCAGTCTGGGCAGAATTAGTGAGTGAGAAATGCTGTCTGAAAGAACAAGTTTTCATTCTCTTTGTTTTGTCTTAAAATAAAATAGGTGGAGTGCTGTCAAACGCCAGAGTTTTTTTTTTTTTCCCTTTGCATGACATTAACCTCCATTGCACACTTGGGAATAATAAACAGAAAAGACTACATCTGTATGGATTGGTATAAATTTCCCTGAGAGGATTAGAAAACACACATACACACACATATGCAAGCTTAATATATTCAGCAGATCTATGTCCTTCACAGCTTCTAGTTTTCCTGACTTTCCTGTGAGGTTGGCCTCAAGACCTTGCAGATTTTGAATCTGATGTGTTTCAATGCTGACCTTAGGATGTAGGGTTAGGTCAAAAAAAATTTTTTTAAAGCTTATTTGTTTCCTTATTTCCCCTCAGGGTAAAGCTGGGCTCCAGAAATCCCAAAATGTATAATAGCAATGTTCAGGTCAGGCCCTTAACAAAAGAGCTAGGAAAACAGAATGCAATCAGAATCATTGTGGTTTCAGGTGTTCTCGAAAATGAAGTCTTGGCTGAAAAATGGGTGCTTAAATTGGTTTCTTATTCCTGTAATTTTCTAGTCTTTCTGAGAATGAAAGAAATTATTTCTGTTGGCTAACAGCAGTTTTTCGGATGACCAGCTAGTGGGCCAGCACGGGCAGCAGGGCAGCTGTCTTCCAGCCCCTCCAAGCACAGCAGTGCCGGTGCCCTCGCAGCGTCCAAGTTTAGCCTTTTACCTTGTTGCTGTATGAAGCCCAGAGAACATCATTTGACTCTTTAAAGAGTCCAGTTCAGCAAAGCAGGGCAGTGTGATGCTGTGTTTTGATACACAAACCCAGCCAAATGATCTGGGAGTGGTAGTCCCTCGGAGTCCCTGTACGGACCGCTCTGTACTCTGATTTTTATATCGGCCCTCATCCCAGGGCTTGGTAATCAGTGTACAGTAGTTCCTTCCCCAGGGTCTTCAGAAATTGTTTTTTTAACGAAGCATTCACTAAGTGCTTCAGATTTAACCGTCTCTCCTCACTTTTTGCACTCCTGTTTGATACTATGTATTTTGTTTTATATTCAGAGAAAAATTTGAAAGAGGCCAGGCTCAAAAAGCTATGTACGATTTCATTTATATAACATTTTAGAAAAGGCAAAATCATAACAACTGAAAGTCAGATCAGTGGTTGGTTGAGATCTGGGGTGGGCGTAGGGAAAGGGATTGACTGCAGCGTGGCAAAAGGCGACTTTTTTGGGAAGATGGAACTGTTCTGAACATTATTTGTAGTGCTAAATACCCAGAGGTATATACTTATCAAAACTCACAGAATTAGTATAGGTCAATTTTATTGCATATAGATTACATCTCAATTACAAAATCCTTTTTGGATAAGTTTTTAAATTTTATAAAGCTGCCATAGAAGGCAAACACAATAGCCACGGTGAACTGTTTCGTATCTGTTTTGCCTCTATCACATTAGTTTTGGAGCTGCAGTGGAACTTGAAGAAACCGAGAATGGTATAAATAGTTAGGTATAAGCAAGCAGGTGTAGATAATGATAGCACCACATTCCGCAAGGCCGCCACAGCCTTCCTGAGTGTCTTCACCCGGCGCACAGGGAATGGGAACCTGTTGGTATTAACTTACTGGAGTTCTGCTAGTCAATTACCTAAGCTGCTTCTGTACCACACCCAATGCCAGCCCCTCTGCCATCCTTCTCTCCTTGCCTTCCGCGGACACTAATACCCATAGTAACCACAGCCTGCCTCCTCGGCTTCCCCATGAACAGGGTGCAAATTGATGATCATTTTTCTTTGTGAATTATGACACAGGCACATCGACTCACCCCTGGAAGAAAGCAGCCCTGCCAATATTCTAAAACAGCCAGGAGAGAAATGAGAGGCCTGCTAGGGCCTAGCTGCTTCCCCACTGACTCTAATTACCCAGTCGGGAATTTTACAATCCTTCCTTCCCACCCGCCCCCAAATTGGAATGGACGACACTGCACTGCACAGACTTTGGCTGGTTCTTTTGTGTGCCCACTGCTGCTGAGTGGATTGGGCTCCTAATGAGCTTTGACACTAATGGAACTGTGAGACAGTGTGATTATGAATTCTCCCCCCACGCAGCGCAGACCTAGCAGGAAATGACCCGAGACTCTGCACCCTTTCACCCTCCAAAGAATGCTGTTGAAACCATCTTCAGCAGCCAGCTGGAGCTCTCCCCCACCCCTCTCGCAGTTCAGTTCCTCTTCTCTCCATCATCCTGCAGGTGGCTGAGAATAAGATTTTATGGCCTGATGCATGGTGGGTTGGTTGACAGCGCCGGGGACCTTCTTTAATTCAGGGAGGCCGTGGAGCATAGAGGTGAGATTGGAAATGGGAACTGGGGCTCATAAAAACAAAGACGTTCCCAACTTGCTTTTAAAAAGCATCCCGAGGAGGAAGGGGGCTAGGGACTGTATGGTTGTTTTCTATTAGATGCTTAACAACGTGTGTAAGTGGAGGTGATTTAAGAAAAAAAAACAACATGTGCTTCTGTAATTTCCATGTTGTGTGTGGTACAGGTGTAAGAGACTGGAGCTAACTATTGAACTGTGAGCTAATTATAGTAAGAAGCAGATGTTGTCCTCTAATGAGGAGGCAGAGCTGCAAGATACTGTCTGGCTAGGCAGCCAGAGGAAACCTGTTGCAGGGTGTCTTGGAGATTGCTTATTCCTTAGGAAACGCTCACTGCCGCACACTTGGTCACTGGCCCGTTCTCACATCCGCTTCAGCAGGTGATAAGTAATTTTCACCTCGCTGTGTCTGGAGAGAGGAATATGTCCCCATTTTATTAACCTCTATGCTCCTTTTATTTTTATTTCCCAGAAGTGTATCATTCCTGACCCCCAGCTGTGTATTAGCAGGGGGGGTGCCCCTTTTCTAGCCCCCTTTGATTTCTTTCAGTTCATTCCCAATTTTCTGTGTTTCCAGAACAATCAGATATTCCCAGAGCTGTCGACTATTTATCATGCGATATAGATGCTTACCTAGACCTGATTTTCTGTTTCTTGGTGTTACAGGTTTCTCCCCAAAGTCCCTTAAGTGTGACTACACACCTCTTCCGTGTCATGGAATGCAGAACCCGGAGGGTGTGTTGGTGAGTGTAAAGCCAGCTTCCCATTTGTTTCTCATTCCAAACAAATACGAAAGTTTTATTTTAAAATGATCTTTTTTAAAGTGCTAATAACTGATTTTCACATATTGAGAGATGTATTCAGAATGCGTTAAACCTCAATACCTTGCTAGGAGGGAAGGAGTCAAAATCCAAGTAAACTGAAGAAGCAGGTGCTCTGTTTCATTACTCGAAGTTTAAAAACTCCCCCTTTTGACCACATGAGGAGTAAGCAATTTAAAGTGACCATTCCCCACCTCCTCACTATGTATAAAGTATTATTTATTGTGTAATTGAATTAAAAAACAAGGGCTCGCTATAGCAACCGCCCTAACAAGAGGCACTATTCACAGGCCGCCTTGGAAGCCCAGGGACCAGGGGCCCATGAAGCGCCTTTCTGAAAGCACTTGTGGGCCAATGGGTGGCATATGCATCTTTTATAGCGTGTATGAGGTGGGGCTTGCACAATAAAAGGTTTCTCTGCAGACTGTATTGCTTTTGGAAGGGATAGGGGAGTGCCAACAGCTATGTTTTTCTGTAGTTTGGGATTAGTGGAAATTTAATTGAAAATAAAACACAGAGCAACTGTGGTGGCCAGTGAAAAGAAGAACAAAGAGTTCTTCATCGGGCCAGCCCACATGGCGGCCGAGGGAGGCTGCTGCTCGCCTCATCTGCTCACTTTCCTGCAACACCCATGGCCTGGGAATAATCACCCGTCCTGTAGTACCGTCTGCGACCCAAGCATTCCTGGAAGGACTAGGGAGGCGTCTGCAACACAGCCAGAGAAGGGTGTTTCCTTTATGTGCTGTGCGTGTGTCCGCTTAAGGTCAATGTGTTATTACTTTTTGTCCTAACCCTTTCTTATGTCTTCCTCCTGCACTTTCTCGAGGTTTCTTTGGCCTATATAATATCTCTAAAATCTTTATTTCACTGCCTTTTTATTAACCTCAGAGGAAATAACCTCTCTCTCAATGAATTTTCAAGAAGACAGATATTAATTACAACATACTGTAGGCAAAGATTAGGTAAGAATGAAGGGCTGAGAGGACTTTATCCTCCCAAAAACAATGACCCAAAGCCTCTGGCTAATCTGAGCAGCCCTCTTAAAGCTTCCCAGGTATTAGAGAGGAGCAATTGTTTTCTGCTGTTTTTCATTCCTTTCTATCCGCAAATAATAGCTTCGAATGTATTCTGGCATGAACGCCTCCAGCACTGAGCCTCTATGTGAAGATGACATCTGCCTAAGTGCCCCTCTCCCTCCTGCTTTCTCCTTTAGAATGGCAAATGTTATCCCCCAGTCACATCACTGTGGTGAAAAGTCAAAACACCTTCCAGCGTGTGAGGTCTGGAGAGCTCGAGAGGCTAGGTCCCCAGGTTGTGTGTCATTTGTGTTAGCTGCCCTGATTCAAAGTGGCAACCTCATAAGTATTTCTCCTTCATGAACACTGTGGTCTGTAATTTAAACTCATGCCTTCTAGTGTGTTTACATCCCTGCAACTTCCACACCATTCAGAGACTATGGCAGATCCTAACATGGTGTTTTGCACATATCAAGTGTTAAAGCAATGTTTGCTGCAATGAATGAATGAATGAATGAATGGGCTTTTATGCATTAGAAAATAGCAGTTTGGTTTAACCTATTTGCAGATGAAAAAAAGAAGCTTAAAACACAACTTTCTAAAATACCTACTAGCTCCTTTGAGCATGTTATACATAAAGGACACTTTGATCTACCTTGCACTTTAAAATAGTTCAATAGTGGGAAATAAGCAAAACTAGCACAGGAAAGCATTCCTAATTTTGACAATCCTGCTTTTGGAGGGGAAGACAGATTCCATATAGACTGCAGGTCCACAATTCTTGCTTCATAGTTTCAGAATCCAAAGAGTTGTGATCAAACAAAAGTTTTTCCTAAGGTATTTGGCAGGAGACCTGACTCTACTGGCACGAGGCTAGTTAAAGCCCTTGTTTATATTTATCCTCCCAAGTGTGGCTATTCACATACTTCTGCAGAAATATTAACATTTGATTATAGGGAGCTCCAGATGTCCCTGGAGTGTTAGGGAATGGATGGCATGTTCACCACATTTATTCTTTTTCTAAAATCTAAAAAATCCTGAATTTCAACACATATGGCCTCAAGGAGTTCAGAGAAAGGATCAGGGATCTATTTTAACAAAATGCTTTAGTAAGTCCAGGTTCATTCAGTAACTTGAACAGATTGTCAACAAGACGAGGCATTCAGAGGTATTAAATATTGTTTATAAAAGATCTCAGTGCTTAGGACTTTCCAACATTATAGTTTTTTTAAAAAGCATGAATTCCTTACACAGCAAATAGCTCGGGAACGCAGACCAGGCAGCCAGCATTCTCGTGTGGTAAAGACCTCAGGGAGGACGGTTATCCCTCTTGTTCTCAAGGAGCTCAGTCTGCTGAATAATTTTATAAGAAGTGGCATAAAAATTACTTACTGGGGGCTTGAAAACGTGCTTTCATTGTAGATCCAGTTGAAGCTCTCTTTGCTTCTTTTAATTTTTTCTCCATTAAGGCTTGCAAAAATCACGAAGTGATTTCTTCCTTGTGAGCACATTAATGGATACAGAATTTTCAAGCATGGGACATTTTCAGCCTTAGTCGGGACCCATCCCAGTGCTGCTATCACAGTGTCTTCTATGGACAAACAGCACCACGGGTCACTAGGGATGCCAGCTGGGGACTGCATACTGGTGAGGGCTTGGATCAAAGAAACTTTCAAGTCACACCTTAAGATCCCAGCTCTGGTAAGATGCATTTCTGCCTCAAAAAAGCCACAATTATTCATGAATGTTAAATGGGTTTGAAAAAACTCAACCACTAGCATCAAATCCCAAATCACTCTTTCCAACATGATTGGGAAAACAAATGGACGAGGGCCTGCCAGGTGGGAGGGTTGGGAGCCCAGCTCACTCAGTGTGTCTTTGGCAGAAACCTTGGCTTCATTTGCTCAGGCCTTCAGAGCCCAGCTTATTAATGGTTCTATGAATGCAAAAGCTATACATTTCACTGTATCAATAAAAACTGATGTTAAGCAAATTATGTGTCTGACAGGTGAATGCCAAACACTGCAGCCTGGGCTGTATCCATTAGGAAGCACTGTGGCGCCATGGTGCTTAAATGTGCAAAACTTTTGGACGAAGGTGACTTCTGTGCTTGTGTTTAATCTAAATGACAGAAGAGCTTTGCCATGTATTTAGATGTTTTGCTGCACTGTGATTCTATGAGCTTTTTTAGGAAGTGTCTCTGCCAGTGTGCTTGCTATGTACTTTCCTTGTAGCAGTAAAAAGGCCCATGGAACTGGCAAAGCAGGAACAAAAATACCAAGGGTTCATCTAAACCTTGGCTTAGGGGACGTATTTGGGTCTCCCCATTGTTTCCCATGGAATCTGCATTAGTGGGAATTTTGTCCCAGTCAGGGGACCCATGTAGGATGCTGGCACTTGTATCTCCAGGGGGACAAACCGTATTTCAAGAAAAATAACACCTCTTGTCTTCCACCAGCTCTGTCACCACTGCAGAGTTTGGGAGGCGCTGCTCACAGCCCTGGGTGGGAAGGCGGCTCGCTGAGTCAGCCCCGCAGAGTGTGAATGGTGCGCAGTCATGGGGGTGATGACTTCCATGGGAAATGACCTGAAGAATTCCAGTAATGAAATTCCATGCAGGAGTCTTGAAAGGCCCGCGAGTACCAGTGCATTCTGGAGTCTGAGCTCACAGCAAACTCCATCAAGCATGAAGTTGAGTATTTCAAAGCATGCTTTGACATGGCTTTAAACAAAGAAGAGCAAGGCCCTGCCTCTGACTTGTATTCATTCACATCAGATCTCAAGGAAGAGGACAGACTAATCTCCTTTGTTGTCGCTGTCACCGTATTGGATTTCTGACCAGCCAGAGGTCACCCTGTGACTTTGGAGGTGGTAGTCAGAGACGATTCCTAATTCATGAAGCTTTGGAGGGAAAAAGGGGCAAGGATTGGTACTGAGGTGGCTTTTGTTTTTGTTTTGTTTACCAGGCAAGTGGCAATCCAGGATTCTGCTGTAAAATAAATGTTGTGACCAAAACCAATTATAACAGAATAACAATCCTTCCCCTAGTTTTCTGTATCTGGTTTTCTTAATTGGGTGGGCGGGAGAGCAAATTTTCACATGGCGCAAGAAGGTGGGCCAAGGCTGTATAAATCCCATATCACAGTCCTTGGCAGGAAGACACACTGCCATTATATCTCTAAATGTCAGCTGAGGTAGAAACCAGTTCCAGATCTGAAGGGCGCCAGACACCTGCTCTCTCAGCTCCAAGACTTGCTTCTGCGGGTCATTCGCCCATACACAACCCTTTCTCAACACACGCTGGTCCTCTGAGCCCAGCTCAGAATTCTGTGTGTGTTCCCATTCCCTTCTGCTCTCTGCAACTGTATTTCCTTCCCACACGCTGGACTTTGGATAGGAGGCTGAGTGGGCATTTGGTACCTAAGTTTTCAAAATCCCTGAAATGCTCCCACACTACCTGTCCCTTCTGCTGAAGGCTGTGACCTTTCAAAGGCCCACATGCCTCAGTTAGGGAGCAGCAGCTCTGAGGCCTGCCTTCCCTAACCTTGAAGATGAGCTGTGCTGGTTGAGCTGCCCATGGAGGTGAAGCAACAGGATGGATGAAATTGACAGTAATCTTTTTCTGGGTTATTTTCAGTTCTTTCAGTCACAAATCACTTTGATAAATGATTTTGTTCACTTTTTCAAAATTGAGTTTGGGTGTAACTATATCTGAAATCCTTGAGCCCAGCAATTTCAATATATTTACCAGGAGTCTGACACCCAGAGCTTTTCTTGTGGAGTATGGATTCTTCGTGACCCCTTACACCCCCATATCCATCAAGTAAGAACTTAAGGCAACAGTAGCTAGTATTTATGGAGCATCTACCATGTGCCAGACATCAATAGCTTATTGATCAGAAAGCCCTATTAGGTAGGCAATAATATTACCCCTATTTTACAAATAAAGGAACTGAGAAATAGGGCACAGAGAGTAAACTTACTAAGTGTCACACAGCTGCGTAGCTATCACAGCAACATTCATTATCATTGACTATGGGCCAGGCACTATTTTAAATGCTACAAAACACTTAACATACTTAAGTGTGTTAACTTATTCATGTTCACAGCACTCCTGGAGGTAGGTAGTATTATTGTCTCATTTTACAGATGAGAAAATTGATGAGAAGCTGTCACATGCTCAAGGAAACACAGATAGTAAGTGGGAGGCCTGGGATTTGGAACTAGAGAGTCTAGTTCCAAATTCCATGCTCTCTATCAGGATGCTTCTCACATAGTCTTTAATATTGTTACTTTAGTCTTTATTTTCCTTAATAAATGCTTCACAGGTTTATTAGTAGGATCACATGATATGCTCTCTGGGAGGAATTTAGCGTAGTGCTTGGCTCACAGTAATAATCATAGTAAACATTAGTTACTATTATTAGTTGCAAAAATATTCAAGCTGTGTGATTTTTTTTCCCCCAGTAGAAAACGGAATGAGCAGGACACATTTTTGTCTTCCTTAAAGCAATTATGCAAAGGTGGCCAGGTACTGATGGTTAACAAACCTTTCTGGAGAGAAGGAATATTGATAAATGATTATTCTCCGTTCTTCCTACAGCCGTGAAGCATCGCAATCATTTCTGTCCTTTGGAATGCTCATTCATGATAAGCCTCAGAGCCAAAGAAGTCAAGTGAAAAAGAGTAAGGAAGTTCTATGAGATTTTAAGTAGGGGAAAAAAAGGTTAAAAATACATTAAAATACAGATGATAATCCCACCTTAAGTAGTTCTCAAAGGGTGTATGAGCTTGTCCAATAAGATAACAAATATGAAGACCACTGGGAAAAGGCGCAGCCTAATCCCAGCAGCATCATTAATATGAGAGTGTGGCCGGAGCAATCCCAGACCTAACCCCAGTCACTGACACTTGAGCATGGCAAGCCACGTTGGGAGGCTCTAACACAAAAACGAGAAGCTGCAAAGTAAAAGGAGTCCGTTTGTCAGAGGGAAGAAGAGAAGTTGTGGTTTTGGAAACCAAAAGGGAAAATCCACAGGGGAAAATCCGTGGAATAACAATAGTAGGAAAAGGGGCTATTGCGTAGGTAGCAGGTACCAAGAACGCCCCTTGAGTTAATGTCAGGCACTTCCTTCTGCACAGCTGCAGATGGGCCTGCCCTGAGATGGCCCCACCTGGCAGGTCAGCCTCCCCCGGGAGGAAGAACAATACAACGGGGGCAGTTGCTATAGCAAGTCAGTGACAAATCCCTTTGTGTGTACGTGGGGTGGGGGATAGGGGTCAGCAGGCCACACATTCCAACCAATATTATCCCGCCACTGGAGACACCTCTCAGCAAACTGTGGGGTGTGTGACTTCAAGGAAGGATTAGTGTGTTCAAGCCGGCCACTAGATGACTTAAAAGAGCAGAAAAACACTAAAGAATTGCCCAAAAGAATTCGCTTTGCACAGCCTCAGCAATGGGCCACTTTCTTCTGGCTTTTCCCTAGGTGTTCGAACATTGACAGTCAAGGAGACACTATCATTTGCTGCTCAGTGGAGTTGCAGAAAGCTGAGACAGGTAAATGCCTATATGACTCCAGTGCCGGCCACGTCATTCAGAGAGAAAAAGGATATGCAGACGCGGGTAATTAAAAATCTTCTAGTTAACATCACCTGCTAAAATATGACCCCTGGGGAAATTCCCTCTAGCCTATGCTTAGACTAAGCCAGATCAGCTACAGGCGCCTGATCAACCATACCTTCGGGTATTAGAGGACTTGCAAAGAGGCTCATTTGTTACAATGGAAAATTGTGATTTAGCATCCTTGGAACTAGCCAGATTAGCAAATGAGAAAGCTTTCTAATGATAAATGTGCTAATTTAGGTTTCATTGGTCAAGTGAGATGTTACTCTGTATTTTGCAATCAAGTCTGACAACAAGAGTAACTGAAGACGGTCCAATCATAATTTCGAGGTGCACTTCTGCCAGGACTCCAAACAATTCAGCAATAACAGTTGTCTCGAATTTTCTTTTAGCACACAAAATAATTTTGGCATGTTTATGTGTTCCTTGTGAAGTTTTGGAAATCAGTTCTAGGTTATTTGGTTAAACTGCTTTGTAAGGGCTCATGACTATTAACACACGGGTGATATACAAAACAGGACACCATTGATCACATACAGTTTTTCAAAGTTACCTTTTTTTCCATTTTTTGGGAGAAATATACACACATTATAGGAAATGTGGAAATTCACAAAAGCAGCAAGATTAGTCATTATTTTTTTGGTAGTAACAAAAGCCCAGTTCAAATCAACCTATCTGGTTCATGCAAGGAGAAAATCCAGCTGGAGTGGATAGCTTCAGGCATGGCTGGTTCCAGGAATTCAAGCAATGTCTCCTGTGTTGTATTCTGTGGGATGGGCAGACAAAAACCTGTCTGCACAGTCTGCTACAAATAGCCAAAAACAAAATGATAGCCCATATTTCCAATACTCTGAACAATCCTGTTTCATATTTTGGTTTATTTTCCTCCTGTCTATTTTTCATGCACATTTTACCTGATTCAGATGTAAATTTTAAACTGAGCCAGGTATTACATCCTAGAAAGAGCCAAGAAGACATGAATGCACTTTCATCAGCCTCATCCAAATAAGTGTCCTGACACATCATTCCCAGCCCTTGCAGGTAGGCGTCCAGGAGGCTGCAGGTGCAGTACCTGCTCAGACTCTCTACAGCTGTCATTCTTTGGCTGACAGTGCCATCCCAGAGAACTTTCTGCAGTGATAGTCACGTTCTATAATCTGCACGAATACACCAGCCATTAACCGCATGTGTCCTTTGAACATTTGAAATGTGGTTAGTACCTCTGAAGAAGCCTTAATTTTATTTAATTTTGATGAACCTAAATTTAAATAGCCTCATGGTGGCTAGTGGCTACTGTATTGGACCACAGGGTCCACACAACAAATTATATGAGTAGAACCCACAGCTTAAAGATAAATACATGCCAACCATACCCCTTGGGGATAATAGAAGCATCGTTGAAGGCTCAGGTCAGAAAAGTCTCATTAAAAGACCCTTGAAAAAGCTTCAGTGGTGGCTCCACTGTGTCCTGGAGAAAAGCCATGAGCTCTGGTGTAGGATGGAGAATTGTTCTCCCCATTTACTCAATGCTACTCTTAAGTGTTTGCCTCTTCCCCTCCCAGAGCAGAGTTCTCGGGAAAATTAGCAAGCTTCACAGCACTGTCTTGGTTTGCAACTTCCTGTTTTGTTCTGAAGAAGGCAAATCTGGTGCGGGGGCTAAAGATGGGAAGCAGGACCAGTCTGGATCCCAGACCATGTCTGTAAATTCCCTCAGCTGTAAAAAATAGCTTTCTTCCACATTTTCTTTCTCTGTTAGTGGAGCTTTTCAGTGTTTTGGCAATTTAAATACAGGCCCTATGTCTGTCACGGTGATATTTATTTTATCAGCACCAGAGTTGTAAATACCCTAAGTGGTGCAGCAGAACACTGGAACCTTCAAAGAGTGTCAAACACAAGACTTCGACAGTTCACATATGAGCCAATATGTTAGTCTGGAAAATACAATAGCAAAACCTCTTCAGGAAGAGCCATGATAATGTTGAAATCTGTTGCATGCCTTCTGTTCTGGATTTTCAGCTCTTAAGAGGCAGGGACCCATCTGTCCACTGCCCATGTTGGTACACTTGTTAGCAGGCCAGCCGGAGCCTGAAGGCAGACTCTCAGCTCTAAAAAGAGTGCTTTCCCAACACCAGCCGGTCATATGTCCCCCAGGATGACTCTGTATTTCCAGCACCAAGAGAGGCAAAGAATTGAGAGAACATTCTCCAAAGAAAGCAACCAAGATATTCAATAGGCCTTGCTCCTTTTCCTCCAACGTCTTTAGCCTCAGCATTTCCTGAAATATAGCACTCCTGAGACAGTTTTGGTTTTTGATTTGGGTTTATTTTTCAGTTCTAATGCAAAGGGTTTCTGGGGAGTGCCAGGTGCATACTGGTTACTTGTACACCTTGCTGTGTTGCTCAGTTTGTCTGATATGCCATAAGTCTCTTCCAGGTGAACTCATGCTTACCTTTCTGGGTGTTCCTGCCAAGGGGGAGCCAGACCATGCAGCCTCTCTCAATCCACCTGAACCTCAGTCTTCATGTCTACATGAAGATTAATGGATACGGTATAGCACTATGTCTTTGTAGGGGTTGGCAAACTACATCTGTGGATAAAACCTGGCCCACCATGGTCATGCCAGTTTGTTTGCATACTGCCTGTGACTGCTCTTGCAATGCAAAGGCAGAGCTGAATAGCTGTGACATCCACTGTGTGGCCTGCAAGACTGTTTGGCCCTTTACAGGAAAAGTCTGCCAGCCCTTGTTGTAAGGACTGAACAGTGCTTGGTGCATAGTAGGTTCTCAATAAATATTAGAGGCTAATATGATTTTTTTGTCAGGCACTCTTCCATCTTGAGTTTTGGTCCTTTCTTGTTTGTTTCCCTAATTTTATCCCTTGCTCCAAGATGATCTTTCTCCTCTCTCTCTCCCCGCTCAACTCATTCCCATAAGAATATGTTAAATGTTCTTCTTATTATAGGTTTCAGTTCTACTCTTTCTCTTCATATCAAAACTGTTTTCTTAACTTGAATTCTCTGGCTCCAATGGAGTATGTCCATCTTTATGGAGTAGGGCTTGGGGTTTCCTCACCTCAGCTGGAGCCATTTCTCTATTCCCTTCTCAGCTACCCACTGCTTTGGATGTACCTTCTTAAGGACCTGTCAGGGGCACAGGGTGTGTGGGGCTGTGAGTGGCTGTGAAGACTGGACATTGCTCAGCCATGTGCAGGGGCTCTACAGGGCACATGGATACCAGCCTCGGGCTCCTTGTTTGATCCTGTTTTGATTTCTGCCTGACTCCCTGTCTGCTTTCTTGCTTGGAGTGGAAACCTCCCTATTGACTTTCTCCCTTAAAGTTACATCCTCAATGTGCAACTGTCATCTTCTCTTTCCCCTGTCAACGTTCTGGTCTGCTTTGCCCTCCCAACCTGATAGCCTTCTTAGAAGACAGCACATCCAGCCTAAGTTTTACCTAAGTCAACTTAAGTCATGGTGCTGAAAGGTCTGCCAGAGGAGGCGGGGAAACAGTGTGAGCCCTTTTCTTCATTCCTTAGGAGCTCCTTTCTCCAGGACATCACCCCAGTGGTAATTCTCGGGCTTCAGATAGGTTCTTGATGAAAGACAGTGTGTCCCTTCCTGGGAGATGAATGGCGAAAGGAGGACATGGTAGCCAAGAACAATATCTGGATCTTACTTTTAAAATCCAATACTTGGCTTCCCCTATGTTCTAGACACATGTAGAATTCTCTATCCTGTGGTCTCAAACCATTTCTAGGACATGTCTCAGTTTAACAGGGAAAGTGACATTAATTCCATTTTACATATCCTTTTCTATTCCATCTTCTATTGGTCTTTCATCCTATCCTCAAAATTCACTTTATTTATTTCTTTATTTTTCCACTAAGTGCTTTGACACAACAGAGATTTTGGACAGTGATGTTTCCTCAATAAAACCAAAGATGGTCTCATACCTCCCAGTCTCACAGGGGCAAGATTTTTGAGAAAGAACTCAACTTACACACTTAAGATCAAGATGTTATTTTGGAGCAGTTGTTTCCAACTGGTGTGTGTTTGGGGCATTGTGAGTGGAAGAGGTGATAGGAAATAACCTGGGGGACTATGCCAAATTCTCTATGGCCACCCGAAATTCTGATATACCTCAAGCCTGATATATTCCCCTCTAAATTAAATACCCTGTACAGATCAAGACAAGGCATGAACTAGGGATTAAGTCTATGAGAAGCTAAATTTTGCTTGGGCAACTCTGGGTTATCAAAGGGTCTTTTAAAATCTGAAATACAGTATAAGTATCAGTGTTTAATTGGGTGTAGTGGACTCTGTCTCCTGACCAAAGAATGTGGCTATACCCTGCATAAAGGTGACAAAAAGAGACAGAGGGATCACAGCCATATCACAAGCTATTTTGCCCTATCCAAGGAACCTCAAAACAACAACAACAACAAAACTTCAAACTATGAAATCCAACTTGATTTAACTGCATTAAAATTTGTTGGGTTTCAACTCAAACTTGGGCACAATTAGACATCTAGAGCAAGTAAGACATATCTCTGCCTTCAAGAAGGATGCAAGGGGGATTGAAAGCCATTTCCAGTGGGAGATTTTCCCCTCTTCTCCTAAAAGGCATAACTTAAATTGTGAAGAAAACATTAAAAAAAATTCTAACAGTATATATTGCTTATGGAAAGCATATAAATTAAAGCAATCTTTAATGAATTTTTACTAAAGGGACTTTCCCCCTTTTAAGAACTTCTAAAATCTGACCCCACACAAGAAATTCGACCTAATGTAACATTAGTCTTGGCTAATCCAAATCCAATTTAGGCCTACGCAAGATGTGACCAATGTTGTCATCCTCCTAAATCCCTGCATTAGACAACTCCAGAAGTTTAATCAAGAACTGAACACTGCTCTTCTGGCCACACAAATCCTGTAGCTATTGCTCTGTACTGGCTATCTGTGCTTCCCCCCCGCATAAGATTGCCGGTAGCCCAGATGGAGAATGACACCTTTTTAATCCCTTTGTGCACTCCCCTTTTCCTAAATCCCCCAAACTCTTAGCATATCTTTCTTAGTCATAATAATGCATATGAGTATGTACTATTTGCCAGGCACTGTGTTGAATGGCTTATAGTGCATTTATTCTTTACAAATACTCTTGAAGGTATGGAAACTGAGACTTTAAAAAGTTAATTAATTATTAACTTTGTAATAATTAATTTATGCACCAAGGCATAAAAAATAGTAGACTGAGGACCAGAACCCAGGCAGCCAGTCTCCTGCAGTTCTCTTTGGCTAGGCTGACCGAAATGCCATAGGCGCATGATGATTGTTTGTGGAAGAAGAACTCTTCTCCCCAGGAACAGTGAGCTTCCATGATGTGATAATAAACATCTGCAGCCTCCCTGTAAAACCAGCTGATGTCTAGCCACATCAGTCTCACATATTCTATTGGAAAGTGCTCAATAGTATTTTTATGAGATACGTGTTCTTTTTCCATAATCATTCAAGGAGGCGAATCACTCACAATCTTCCTTTTATGGATAAATAAAAGGCAGAGAAAGAAGAGCAGGTCACCCAAGTTTAGGAAGAAAGTCAGTGGGAAAGCCAATGTGTGCCTCTGCAGCTCTTAAATTCTCAGCAGTCTCTTAATCCAGGCTTTTCTTTTCCCTTAGAAGAGACCCCCAGGTATGTGATTGTGAAAATGTATGGGCATGAGACCCTCAAAAGGAAATAAGATAAAACCATGAGAGAAGCAAAGAATAAGATAAAACTCTGCTGGAGAAGAAATTACAAGTCTTTTACTAGTATGTTGGCGAAAATGTTTTAATGTAGTTTTCTGTTTACAGCAACATTGCATATATTAGAACATCGCATCCTGATGCACTTTGATGAGTTAAATCAGTTATTTGTCACATATGTTGGTAATGCAAGGAAGTATATTAATCAATTTTACAACCCATTTCCAAAAATGGAAAAAAAAATCCATTTTTCTGGATTAATCTAGAAAATTAATCTAGGTAATCAGTCATGAGCAGATGAATGAAAGTGGACAAAAGCAGATTCTAACAAAAATATTATGTTTCACATTCTTGGGATTCTGAGTCCACAATAGCTCTTTTTATTTACTACACTTTCTAATGTACAATTTAAAATAGAGTTGTAAAAATCACTTTTTTTTCCAAAGAGACACTTGTAAATCTGCTTTCCAGTTCTTTCTTGGAAATATTGGGAGACTCTTGAAAGATGTCCACTGTACCCAATCAAACACCAATATTTATACCACATTCTTTGCAACACATCTTTTATATACATCTTATTTAGAGTTATTACTCATATAGCCCAACTATCACTTGATTTAGGTCTTTATTGAAATGTAGAATATGGAAATGGTCCTAGAAAAGGAATGCTATATTTAGGGCACTTTGAACAGTGTTAGGTATATTTAGCATATTCACTTAATGCTGTTTTCAGTGATTTATAGTCTGGGCTCCATTATGCTTCTTAGAAATTATTCTGGTTATATTTAATTTGAAAAATATTTTAAGAAGTGAAAAACAAACAGATACAGGTCCAAGTTTTCTTGGATGGCTGGAGCAGAGATAACAAAGACCCTGATACAAATTCTGGACACAAAGTGGGCTCTAGCACCATCTCTACCACTTCATAATTTTTTACCATTCTGGCAGTAAGAGTAATAAGACAACTTGCTGAATTTCAAATGTCCTTCAGTAACTGGAACATTGCATTCTAATGCATTTTGATGAGTCAGATTAGTTATTTGTCACATATGTTGGTAATGCAAGGAAATGTATTCAGCCCAGAAAATTAATCCAGGCAGCCAGCCATGGGCAGATGAATGAAAGTGACCAAAAGCAGATCCTAACAGAAAGCTGAGGAAGGTATTTTTAAGGAGGCTATTCAGTAGCCAAATCCTTTTAATATTGAGTAACAAGTTTAAGAGGTTAAAATCTCTACCTTTTTGTGAAGAAGGCAGAAATCCTTTCCTTGTTTGGTGGGGGCAGGAAGCAAAGATACTGGAATGAGAAGACTATATAATTTTCTCTTTCCCTGAATGTATATGCATCACTTCTAGGACATGTATATTCCACTAACCTGTCGAAAGGAGATGGGGGAAGTCTTTGTTGCTAGCAAGATGTTTATTAGAGATTAGAAAAGGGTTTGATTCCCTGACACAGCTGGCTGGGGACCCCTTGCCTTGGATATCAACAGAAAAGTGAAAAGTCTAGGCTAAATTTTGCTCTGTTGCTGGTCAAATTTCTCCCAGAGCTGAAAATGACATTGCCCTCCCCAGGCTGTTGAAATGAGATAATGTCACATCCCAAATGAGATCACTAGGTCATAATCTCATCCTCAATGTGATTTTCTTGGCATGTGTGAGCATCACTGGGAGAAGGGGGAAAGGATGAGCATGGATGGAACAAAACCATTCCTTTAATTAAGCTCATGGCCATGTCACCTTCTGCTCTGATCCCATCAGATATCAGCAGCTAAGTGGGGTTGGGCTAGGGGTCAGCAATTACTTTATATCTATGGCATGTACTACTATAAGGTGTAAGTTGAAGCCTTACATTGCTGTCCAGGTGTGTGCTGCTCTGTGGGCTTTGCAGAAAAGAATGTAAATGAAGCAATAATTCAGTTGTGTCTTGGGCTCTCCAAACGCTTGGCATGACATAAATGAAGGTTGTATGTTTCAACATCTATCTATTGATACGTGATGAAGGGATCCCTGGAAACAAAGCTTCTTTCACCAAATCACACAGGGCCTGCTCTCAAATCAAAGAAACTCCAGCCTTCTCAGATGTTAGGAGGATGAAAACAAACATCAAGATTTAGTATTTGGAGTGCTGTCTCTGGTAAACAAATCCATAATCCTGGCTGAGGAAATGGTTGAACTCTTAGGGTTTCTATAGCATATTTCAGTCACTTAGATGTGGCAGAAACTTGCTAAGGCTGACTGTGAATATTTCAAATCCCATTAAGTGGCTATGCAACTATGATAATACTTTGCTGTCTGCTTGCCAGAGCCACCTCCTCTTTAGACAAGAAGTCTTCTACTACAGTCAGCCCTGGCTTTGGTCCTGAACATCAATAGGAAACCTCTGTAACTGAAGGACCTCTTCTGTTTGTCTAGAGGTAGATTTAAAAACAAACCATGCTATGTCTTCATCTCTGTGTCTTCACACTGGAATGGTAGTATGAAGGAAGTAGGAAAAAAACAAAGAAAAAAACATGGCCATCATTGAAAAGAAGAAAGAGTGAGGATTAACTGCCTTCTCTATATCTGCTTCAGTGTCTCCTTTAATCTTTTCCATCTCCAGATTTCTGGAAGTGAATTCCAGAGTAAGAGTATATCCTCATAAATGGACTTTATTTTTTAATTTTATTTTATTGATTATGCTATTAGGGTTATCCCAATGTTTTCCTCTTTGCCCCACTTCTCCCAGTACTCTCTACTCCCTCAGACAATCGCCACACAATTGTTTATGGCCATGGGTCCTGCATATAAGTTCTTTGGCTATTTCATTTCCTATACTGTCCTTTATATCCCCATGGCTATTCTGTAACTACCTATTTGTACTTCTTTTTTTTTTCTTTTTCTTTTTCTTTTTTGAAACATATACATTTTTATTTTATTTTTTTCCTTACCTTCATTTATTTATTTTTTCTTTCTTTCTTTCTTTCTTTCTTTATTTTTAAATACATTTGTCTCTGCCTCCCCCCCACCACTTTCCCTTGCCCCCTCCTTCCTTCCCTCCCTCAGCTCTTCCCCTTTGGTTTTGTCCATGAGTTCTTGCTATATGTTCCTTGACTTTCCCCTTCCCTTCCCTTTCCCTGCCCGCCCCTCCCTCCTTCCCTCTTGTACTGTTTGTACTTCTTAACCCCCTCACCTCTCAACCCATTCCCCCATAACCCATTCCATCTGGCAACCATCAAAACTCTCCATATCTATGATTCTGTCTCTGTTATTCTTGTTTGCTTAGTTTATTTTTTAGACTGAACTGTTGATATATATGTATTTATATGTATTTTATTGTTCATAGTTTTGATCTTCTTTTTCTTAAGTAAGTCCCTTTAACATTTTATATAATAATGGTTTGGTGATGATGAACTCCTTTAGTTTTTTCTTCTCTGGGAAGCTCTTTAACTGCCCTTCAATTCTAAATGATATATTTGCTGGGTAGAACAATCTTGGCTATACATTTCTTCTCTTCATGTCTTTGAATATTTCTTGCCAGTCTTATTAGCCTGCAAAATTTCTTAATTTGGTGAAGGAAATAGACTGCAAGTCCAGGAAATAGAGAGTCTCTAACAACATCTTGGATGCAAAGAGGTCCACTCCAAGACACATCATAATTAAAATGCCAAAGGTTAAAGATAAAGAGAGAATCTTAAAAGTAGCAAAAGAGAAGCAGTTAGTTACCTTCAGGGGAATTCTCATAAGACTGTCAGCTGATTTCTCTGAAGGAACTTTGCAGACTCATAGATAGACTTTAAAATTCCTTTGTTTTGTCCAGGGAACACTGAAACAATTGACATTTTTATTTGGCAAACATCCTTTCCTTGGACCCTCACTCATCCTTGGAGTAGAAATGAGGAGGAAGGAGAGGTACAAGGGGAAGAAAGGGTGGGTTTGAATCAAAGGCACTGGATCCTCCGACTGTTACTCACAGCCGTCCACCAACGCACCGTGCACAGAGCATTGAGGCAAATAGAAGACACCTGTCACTTCACTCTTTCACTTTACTGCTCCTGATCCATTTTGATCCTGACTTTCTTCTGGCCTTAAGCTTCTTTTTGAATTAGGAGGGAATTTATTTAGAGAAAGGGCTGTCTGATAGAAGCCAGACTTGTAATATAGGAATGCCACCTTCCCCAAAGTGCAGTCTGATAAGCAGGATGGACTCTTATTCTGGAATTTGCTTCCAGAAATCTGGAGAGGTCAAGGATTAAAGGAGATGAGGGTGATGATGATGATGATGAGGAAGAAGAAACTAGACATACAGAATAAATTACTGACCTCTCTTTCTTCTTACCCTCTGACGTCCTCCCAATGCCTTCCATTGGCTGAAGCCAACCAGTAACCAAAGGGCCAGGGAGCCCACTAGTGCAGTCCCATGGGTCAGTTTGGATGGAGCAGGGTGGAGAGTAGGACAACAGGAGCCGATGGCTACTATCAGTAGAGTCCACACTCACTGTTAGCTATTTTGTTAGTTTGTTTGATTTTTGGATCTGATCACAGATCCTAAAGGCTACTTTGAAAGCAAACACAATCCAGAACAGGAGGACAATTTTTATTACTCCAAATAAGTATACAGGTTTAACACACACTCGATCAAAAGCCCAATGGAATTGAGGCAGGGAGAGAGGGGTGTACTCTATAAAGTTAGCCTTTGTTCTTCAGAAGTATTTCTTTCTAACACAAGTTCGCCTACAAACCTACTTTTACATTCTAAAAAGTCCCAAATGTATGACCACTAGCTCCAGATGTGTTAATAGTGCTAAAGCAGCTCACAACAGGCTACTTGAGTTATTGAATAAAAGAACTCAACAGGCAGCTAAGCCTTCCGACCACACACTTTCACCTTTACACACTCTGAGTCAGCTTTCAATAGGCATTAAATTCTCCCCTTGTTTTCACTCTTTGCTGCAGTAGCTTTAGTGGGGACACATGAATAGCTAGGCTATAGCTAAGTGCCCTTAAATATAGGTATTTGAGAAATCTCTGTGTGTATGCAAGTTCCATGCATAAGTAATGTCCAAGGAGGAGGTTGAAACACTGACATATTGAAATAAAATGCAGGAAGCTTGAGTCCATGTCCTGGTCTATTATTTTGACTAGCCCTGTGGTGTAACCTTGGACAGACACGTTTACCTTTCTAGGATTCATGTTTTGCTACTCCAAAATGGAAAACAGAGTTGTGTTATCAGGGAGGAGATGTGAACTAGAAAAGGCAGACATCTATAACCCTGGGATTTGCTAAAAGCAGACAGTTCTTTGGGACCAGGAAAGGTGAGTTTGTTATAGCATTTGCTTCTAGGCTGTTGCTTCCAGAGGATTCATGGGTTCACAATTTAAGATACAACCAAGCATGAGGATAAAACTTCCATTAAATGGCGCCTGTGTTTCTTGTCCTATGACAACCCACTAAGCCATGCTCCCTGGCCTGGTTTATTAATTTTCACATCTGAAAATTTTTACATTGCTCCATTTACTACTGCAGTTTAGAGTCTTCCCCTGAAAGTATTTCACGGTAAGTTATTTATTTAGTGTGACAGGAAAGGGATTAAAAATGCACCGTGTTACAAAAATCCTATCCTTCTCTTCTGCATGTCCACATAAGGAACCGCAAGCAGCAATAACATGATAGCTCTGGGATGGCATCCAAAACAAGGGGAAATGAACCCTCCTTTGCCCATCATCCAAGCCTCAGACTGCTGAAACTCAATTTCTGTCTTTCTCTATATTTGTCCAGGTGGTGCATTAATAGACACGAGTTTTTCACACTATACTCGTACAACCAGAAGCATTCAGGGACTTTTTAGATCATTTGAAATTTTTCCTAATTTAATGTCTTCTGTAAGGAAAACCCAAAGCATCCATACCTTTGTTTTAGAACCATTTTTATGACTTATTTTGTGCTTGTACTTTTTATTTTTAACTGAGATTAAAGGTTAAATGACAGATCTGGGATGCCACTTCATTAACTGCAAAAGGAGAAAGAGAGAATTAATAAAATGGATTTATCAAGTGTTAAATGAATACCAGTATACCTGTCCCAAAGGGGAAATTATTAAATAAACATATATTCAATAAACCTGTTATTATACCCTCACAGTCTTCAGAATGCCTATCTCCTTCAGGAAGCACTTATTATTCAGATAACAGCATTTACTTTTTTCTTCATTCACACTGACCTCTAAAGAGCTTCTCAGCTGAATGGAAGACCAAATTAGCAAGCCAAAGAATAGAAACACTTGGGCCTTCAGGGGGAAACATTAGAAGGTGAGAAGGGAAGGAGGGGAATAAAAGGAAAAGAAACACTCACTCACTAAGTCTAGAGCAGCTTTGTAAGGAAATCTGCCCCAGCTTATTTGTTCCTGTCGTAGGAACAAGAAGGTTACCTTGTCTGTAATTAGAATTTTAAGGACGATGCATCTTAGAACAACATAAACGGTAAATGTGTTTCTCAGCAATTATGATAGGGCCAGGCTTCCAAAAGTTTAGTCATAAATTTATTGCCTTCATAATTTTGGTTATATGTATACAATGGTGGCCATGAGAAGGGTCCCTCAAATCTCTGATTTCAGGGAGTGCGTAGATGGAGGGTTCCAGCTGCTGCCTCGTGAAGTCCTCAGCCACATTGGCAATGAGCCAAGCTTCCCACAGGCTGCTCCCAGCCAATGACTGAGTGAGTGCACCGGGGATATTAAGGTAGACCCATTCCTGGGACATGTTCCTAAGAAGAGCACGCATACCAGGTGGTAGGTGAGTCAATGTCAGGCACTATGTTGAACATGTTTAGTTTTAATACTTGTGTATTTCTTTTTATGGGCTATTTCACAGATGATATAGTTCAGGAAGAGGCTAAGCATGGGTCTCCCTAATGGGTGAGGCAATTGCTTGTCAGGGGAATTCACTTGGAAAGCTAACCCAGGAAGCAGAAATGGGGCTCTGGGAAGGCGAAACAGGAAGGGAGAGAGACCAATATATGAATTCAGGATTTAGGTGACCATTGCAGGGACTGGGCTTGAGGACTCCAGAGACAGCCTTGCCAAGCTCTCCCTAGTACTGCCTCTCAGTCTGAAACTTGGCATCATCTTCCTTCCTTCCTTGCTTCCCTCTCTCCTTCACTCAGGATCAGACTTGATGTACCCCTGATGGTTCTCAGTGTCACTTGGCCCCCTCTCTGTTTTCTCCTATAGGCATATCTCCTAATAAACGTATTGCATAATTAATTCTATCTTTGTGTCTGCTTCTTGGAGGACCTAGATCAACACATAGAGGTAATACTACTTGCATAATGTATATAATTATATACAATTACATACTTATATATAATTATATACCATCTTGTCTATAATATGTACATATTTATAATAAACTTACAGTGGCATATGGAACATCACTCTACTTCATCACTCAATTACTCTTGGGCCCACCTGTTACTCCAGCCACTGCTGTAGCAACTAATTTCAGGTAAGTCTCAAACAGGTTTCCACAGTTACAGATGGTTTAGCTCCTCAGATCATCTGCCAAATGTGCCACTCTTGTTCCTGCAATCCAGTTCATGCGCCCACCTTTAATCAGTGGAGGATAAGAATCAATTGATAGGTACTTTCCCCTTTTACTCCCTGAGACTCCTGCCATAACGTGCCTTAGAAGGTGCTGTGGATCAAACTTTAGTGGTCAATTCAATCATTCACCTTTCTATTGGGCTCCCTAGATTCCTGTTTTACTTCCCAAAAACCTTATTAGTACTTTCTGTGTGTGATACCTTTCCAAGTGAACTCTCTTTGCCGTTTTCAGGGAAACCCAAACCTAGCATCTTCCTAAACAGTATAATTTATAAAATCACACATAAAAATAAATGCATAAGTATCAAAACAAAAAATATTTAGCACAGTACCTAAAATTAATTCACATACCATCTGGTATTTGTACTCCATTTTAGGAAACTCTATAACAAAAGATGTTGGGATATTGTTGCTCAGATACTATTATTCTCTCTTTCCGTGGTTAGGGGTGAAATAAAATCAGTGTTATACCATTAAGAAAAAATGTTCTGTGAATTCAGAAATAACTAATGGAATCCAGAGCTCCTTAGTGCATTTTGCCTTTGTATGTTGTGTATACACTTAGTGACAATGGGCTTCTCTTTACGCATTTGTTCTGTAAGCATTTGGCTTTGTATAATTTGGGTAGACTGGTTTAGCTTTTTAAAATCATTTGGTTACAGCTTTGTTTCTTGGAAGGGTTTTCTCAGGGAGTTCAAGCTCTGAACTTACAGAGCTTGAGCTCGGTATGGTAGGCAGAATTCTAAAGAGGTCTCCCAAGATTCCCATCCCCAGGTTATTCAGCCAAATTCTAATGTAGCAACTGTTAAGAGAATTTGTAGATGGAATTAAGGTTTTTAATCAGCTGACCTTAAGATAGGGCAACTGATCCTAGAATTATCAGGAGAAGCCCAATGCAATTGCATGAACCCTTAAGAGCAGCACAGGAAGGTAGAGAGAGAAGTGTCAGGAAGAAAGAGTGGAGGCAAGATGGGCACAAGGGGAGGTTGAAGATGCAGTTGCTGTCTTGTGATCACAAAGCAATGAGTTGGACAAAGTGCAGTGTACTGAGCATGAGCAAGGGCAGCTCAGTCTGTTTCCATGATGTCTGGCAGGCACTGCTGCCGTCCTCTGTCCTCTGCACCACCCCTTGCTCCAAAGTCTCATTACACAAGGAAAACAAACACCTACTTGATTAAGCCCCACTTAGGTTTTTCTATTACTTGTACCAAACACATTTTTTTTTAAGCAATATAGCCCCTTCCAGAAAGGGTTCACTGATACCCAACAGAAATTTCTAATAGTCTTGTCAGTAAAATGCATTAACATTTGCTTTATTGTACAAATAAATATTATGGACATTGAGCTTCATGGGCCAGTTTATCCTTGGTTTGAGCGTCATGAAAACGAATGACAGGCTGAGCATTTCTTGTGAGATTGCAATGTCCAGATCCCAATGCTCAAGGATTACCCCCATGGAGGTATCACATGATAGACGGGACGATGCACATCCACATTATAGTTTTTCTTTTCATAGCTACACATATTTACAAATACATTGAGTTTACTTACAGAGGCCGAAAGTGGCTGCCTCAAAACAGAGCAATGAATCCCTGCCGAATCCCCGAGATCATTTGTTTACCCGTATTGGTATTGTTTAATTTATCTTCCCAGCCTAAAGTTTCTAACTGGTGACTATAGCTTTTACATCTTGCCCCAGTGATATGACACCCTTAGGATTTTGCCCATGGGTTGGTTACCTCCTGGGTAAAGTGTGCACAGTTGTCTTAGAGTTAAATCAGTGCTGCCTGGCTGTCTCCCTCAGACCAAAAGCACTTCCCGTTTGTGGTAGCAATCATCCCATGTGGTTATTTGTCAGCTAGTTGCAATGCAGCTGACAAATCCTGAAATCCTGTTGTGAAAGACAACTCTCTCCTGACTTGCTCGGCACTTCCACTTTGCAGCCAAACTGTAAATGCCATCCCAAAGGTATTAGGTGGCTCTTTTTCCATGTTCATGACAAGAAACAAGAAAATGAAAAGTTGCACGAAGCTGGGAAAATTGCAGAAACCTGGCAGGGGATGACTTTCACCTGAACAATTTGTCAGGTCCAAAGGGACATCTGAAGCAAGTTTTAAGAACAAGAGGTATCCGATTCTCATTCCAACCAGTTTGCCTGGTCATAATTAATGCAATATGGACTAACATCCTCAGCCCTACGGTGCACCTGTGTAGGCTCAATAAATACAAGCAACCTGCAGTATTAATTAACGTTGATGACAAAAGTCAGAAAGATATTTATTTATTACTGTATGTTCTCTTTTTTAACGGGGGACCTATCATATTTTCCTAGCTCACCCTATCTAAATGTACTCACATATATACTACTCTCATCTCAAGGGGAGGAAACTCAGTGTCCCGTTGCCAGACCACCCATGCCCAGGGCCATGAGGGAACGAGCCCAGCGATAGTGCAAAGTGGTGCATGCCCCCCACAACAATATGAATGTTCTAGCAGTCAGGCCATTTCATAAACACATGCCATAGATTGAGAAGTCTAGTTTTAGTCCCCTTTAACCCAGTCCCCTGGTCCTGCTAGATTTGTCTGGACCTAATACATTAAGATAATACCCAAAGTGAAAGGTCAATTTTTTAAAAAAGGCAGTGGATTTGAAAAGAATTCAGGGTCAAGGATTGTAGATTCTAAGCCTTAGTCACTAGTTTACAGACCTCTTCAAGCCTCTTAATTGTCGTGCATTTGTGTGTGGGAGAACTGAGAAGATTGCCCTTTCTTACAATGTTCTGAGGATTATAAGTAAGTGCTGGGAAATCCCTCTGCAAATATGAAATGCTATGTAACAAGCTACTTGAGTAAATATTACTGAAGAGATCTTGAGCCAACTGGCCCTTCCTGACTTTGCTCGTCACTTGGAACAGCCACATGCACACACACTCAGACACACACATACTCAGACACACGCAGTGGGTACTAAAGGATTTATTGATGATGATTCTCATGAGGATGGATGACTTGAGTGCAGGCTTACCTCATGGCTGCAGCAAACACTGGTTGACCTCTTGAGGTCCTTTCTAGACCTATTAGCCTATAATTTCATGTTGATGATGCTAAAACTAATGAATATAGAGTGAGGGCCATATCTAAATGCACCCTTGGCAGTAAGAACAACGTTTATCAGTATTACTGAGCTTTCGTCTTCATTTATAAAATGTATTAGCATCAACCATTGTACAAATACATATTTCCCAGAACTGCTGCACTATGCAAAGAAAACAAAAGAACTCTGAAAGAATCAGTGAATATTATAATATATGGCAAATGCTAGGGGTAACAAACAGTTGTATAATTATTCCCAGCATGACATGTTGATGCACAAAAACTTTGGTTTCCTTTCAACGGTGTCTGTCAATCTCTCTATATCAGCATGGGAGTCACTGACATGCACAATTTTATCCATCAGTATGGTGCCCAATTATTTGAAAAGGGTGAAAACTTTATGCCACTTTCCAACATGATGGACGGACATAACCTTTAAATATTGACAATTGCTGAGATGTTTTATGTTGTGAAATTTTTTAACATATTCATTTTCTTTCACCATCAGCTTCACTTTCTGTACAAATTATGAAATATTATCAAAGTTTTCCTTGCCTCTCTTAAGATTCAACTTTATAGCCAGGAAGAATGTTTAACTGTACTAGAATGGTTATATAATTACTAAGGGAGATTGTGGCATCTGTTTTAGGGGATATTTTAAAACAGGAGTTTCCGTCTTCAGTGCTGTGTGTAGCATAGCCTAAACACAGAGCAGGGTCTTGCATATACTCTGCCAGTCCTATCTGTATCTATTATATTATTCAACTTACTATTTTTGTTCACAATTCAGATGTAATCACATATAAAGTAGCAGATGTTTGGTTCCATGTTGGCTTGAAAGAGTTAATAGTCTTTCTCAAATGATACACCAAATTCCCCAAATGTAAATTTGTATAACAAATATTAAAGCTGCATATTTGCATAAGTCATACAATTTGAATATGCATTTATATACTCTGATTGTATATGCAAATGAAATTCATAAAAAAATTTCAGGACATGAATGACCTCTCAAATATAATACCCAATGGCTTTTTTTTGGTATTTTTCCACTTCCTTTATGTTACAGAAACATTTGGCATTCTTCTCTTGGAAATTCTGTCCACTCTTAGTGACCTTTGCACAACCATGGATTCATCTATGTCTCTATGTTGGGCATTTGTTGGGGTTTTTTTGCCCGCCTAATATCTGAATTCCTTTTCTTGTTTAGAGACACCTACTGCATACACAGTGAAGACCAGATATTTGTTCTCTAGGACCCTGGCAGCTAGGGTGAGTGCACAAGGGTGAGTGCACAAGACATAAGCTGAGCCAGTCAGACAGCCTGTCTAGAACTGTGAGCCTGGAGTGATGGGCACAAAGCAACAACTGTTTAACACCCACTGTGGGGCAGCAGTGGGTCTACAACTAGTGTCCAGAGCAGCGGTGGCAAAGGAGTCAAAAGTTCAGCAGTGCCCATTGGGGAGGTTCTAAAGAAGGGGGTTCTAACCAGACTATTCCTGCACAGTATCAGCCACTTTGACTGCCCATTCCCTAAACCTTTTTCTCAGCCTTCTTGTTTATTCTCTGAGCTACCAAGTATACTTCTAATAAAGCTTTTTTGAACTTAAGTTAACCATTTTGTTTGTTTACAAACAGTAAGTTGCAGTGTTAATTACTTCACTGTTCTGTACAAAATTATGTTCCAAATCATGTGCTAAAGTAAATACCTACTCACCCTAGCAATTTAGGGAACTTGAATGTCTTTCTCAATTTAACTTCCATTGCCATCTTTACAGTGTCTACTCTCCAGGCAGACTGGAGAGTCTTCATATTTCCTACTTTCCAGTCAACAGTCTCTGACCAAGATTTTTCCAATCAGGTGTCTCAATTTATGTCAAGTTCCTTGGGAAAAAAAGCCCACCTAACAGTCAGATCCATGTCAGTCTGGCTAAGAGTTGGGCCGTGTTTAGTATCTGCTGTTGTTATAGGTACCAAAGGTTTGAGATTCTTCCAGATTCCAACTCCCCCATCAAGACTTCCCTGATTGCCCCCAACCCATGGAAAACAGATGTGACCTTGACCATACTTGACTTCTTACAGCATTTTACATCTTTCTCATGTCAAATATCACATTCCACATTGGAAGAAAAATGGTCATTTGTTTTTGTGTTCAATATCTTTGAGACTGTGAGCTCTAACTAATGTACTAAAAGATGTATCTTGTTTGTTTTCGTATCTGTACATTTTCTAGCAGAGATCTTGTGATTCATAAATGTCAGCTGAAAAATGAAATGCATATGCACACATCTTTCTTACTCAAGTAAACATTAATACAATTCTTCAAATATACAACGTACTATGCCTCTAAAATTTCACTTGCCCATTGACTAACCTAAAAGAAACAACTTTAAATTATGATTTTTAAAATTATATTTTATAATCTCTACCTAAAAAAGAAATAATACATTAAAAAGTAAAAAAAGAAATAACACATAGCTATTTAGGAGTTGAATAAATATATTAACTATTTTTATTTTAACTTATTTAACTGAATGTTTAAGGTATTTTGCCAAGAGTTGCTACCTGTAGGTGGAGATTTGGGAGCAGACAGTCTACACAAATGAATATGCATTGTTCTCATGAAAGATATGTGTCATTATAAGGTTGTCCCATGCCAGTAATGTTCATGTATTCTTTGATGTACAAAGAGTTTTTGAGAAAGGAATTGAGGAACATATGACAAATTTAGGGGAGAAAGTCAATTATCCATGTACATGTGTGTTTTATTTCTCAGAGGAAATAGGTTTGAAGAAAGCATAGTTTTATGCCATCAATTGATATGGATAAACTAGAGTTGCTAGATAGCAAAGAAGAACTAGAAAAAGAAACCATGTATCCAAAAAAGTCTTTGTGAGATGGTTAACTATGGCCTATTTGGAAAAAAAATTACCATACATATAATGCATTTCTAGAAAGCTTTTGTGCAAAACTCACTTCTGTGGGTATTTTGTTTTCTTTGAAAAAGAAAACATGTTTTTCTGCCAGTTTTTTTAATACAAAAATACATTTAGAAAATAGTGAAAGGGTAAGCACATTGGGGCACTCTAGACATAATCAATTCTGAAGGGTCCCTTCTATCATTTCGTCACAAGGCATCGATGACAGTTCTAGATTAGATAATCTGATGACATGTGGGGAGGTTTTGTATGATAAAACCAGTTTCTGCAATTCACAATTCACACACACACACACACACACACTCACACACACACACACACACACACACACGTGTACATCCTGCCTCTCTCACTCTCTCGCAGCACTTTAACTACAAGCTGTTAATTATTTTCCTATCACGGTCCTTGGAGTACCTTTTCTTTTTCCTTATTTCACTATAAAGTGCCATGGGGTATTATTCCTGTGGAACATATGGGGTTCTATATAAAACCAAGTTGTTGCTGATTTTACTTAAAATCAGTTTTTATCTCCTGTTTCATGTCTACTTGTTTACAGCATCTTGAAGCATCTCCTGTTTGTTTACCCAGTTCTTCCATTCAGACCTTCCGCCTGGTTCCAAGACGTCTCACTTCGTGGTGCCCAGTGACCCTGCAGACCAAGAGGAGAGACGAGGTAATGCCAGAAGCTAATTTTCGAATAAAATGGCAACATGATTGAATGCATTCTTCTAAATTCAGTATCAATTAAGTTTAATGGTCACAAGTCTTTCATCGATTTATAGAGCTGTGTATATCATGATTTTTAGAGAGAACATTACTCCCAAGACAGCTCTCTAATTGAGAGAAGGATTCTATAGCGCAGAGACCTTCGATTAATGTTCTGTAGAGATAATTTGTAGCTTTTTGTTCTGTTGGTCACTGGGCCAGCCATACACAGACTTCAGTTAGCTGGTTTGGGAGATTTTGCTGCAACCACAGCAAACAAAGGTGGATAACTATATCCTCCATGACAACAGGAATCTAAAGGAAGCATTAGTAACTGACAAGGCTTTTGTTCTTGTCTCATTTTCCATTATGGGCAAATCCTCAGGGTAGTAGAGAAATAGCAGATAGAGGACACAGAGACCTGTCCCCAAAGGACAAACTAGCAAAATGGACTGTGACATTCATTTTATTGAGCAACATAGTAACAAAAACCAGATTTAGTTAGGACTTAAGTCTGGGTTCAAATGCTGGCTCAATGACACATGCGATGAACAGTGTGACGTCATATTGACTATTCATTATTGGCTTTGGGCAAATTGCTTAATTTCCCAGATGCTCAGTTTCCTTACCCATAAAATGAAGGCAAAATAATTAAGTTATGTAAAGCTGAAATATCAGTGTCCTCACATAGTTAAACACTTACCAACAGAGACTTCTCTTCCTAGTCCCTAACATCTGAGAGTCAGATGTTCGCTCTGCTGGTGGGAGGCAGTGACTTTGCTGTGACAGGGTAACCAGTTAGAAATTTCAAGAATGGGTGAGGGTGGGGAGGGGTGCCCCCATACCACCCACAGACAATTACATTCCAGTGCCTCTCGGCTTTTCTGTTTTTATTGATCTTTGGTAGCACGCTGTTGCTGGACTCAGTGATTGCTTATAAATTCGGCTTCCCCCAAGAACTAACAAGCTAATTTGAGCTTCCCAAGAATCGCAGGGTGGTGATTAAAATGCCAAAGGCATGAGCCAGTCAAGACCGAAATCCAAATACAAAAAAGCAAGAAACTGAGAAGGATGGAAAACTTAGTGGCACCTCAGGACTTCACATATGTGTTTCCCTGGGCAAGTTACTTCCCCCTCCCATGTCCCCAGGCTGCTAAGATCCAATATTTCTTTGATATTCTGCAATGTAAGCAGAATATTCTGAGGTGGGATTAGAGCAGTGACTACCATACAGCATCCTTGAAGGAGGGTGCTGAGGAAGACTATTTGGTGCCTCAGAAGGAACTGGGTATAGACTGAATGCCTGCCACTGGATAGCTTATGAACTTGAAGTTAGTTAACCTCTCTGGAACTTGGTTTCCATCTGTGTAAGGATGAGTACCTTCTTCACAGGATTGTTGTGGGGATTGTGTGAGAAAACGCATTTCAAACAAAGGCCCTAATGATGTGAAAGACATTAAAATTGAGATCATGGGCTTAGAGGGATTCAGAAAACCTCTCCAAGCTTCCATCTCTTCCTCTGAAAAATGATTATGATAATAGTTTCCACTTTTTAAGGCTGTTGGGACGATTAAACGAACCAGTCTAAAAATAGTACCTACAAATAGCTCCTAGTACGTATTATGCTCTACATAAATATTAGATATGAATATCCTCCTTATTATTTCATTCCCTGGACTGTTTGCCTTCCCTTCTGCTTACCCATCCCCTAGCACCAAGCTTGGCCCCATAGATGTCTCTCTTCTAATATCCAGATAAAATTCCCCAAAAAGCCTTAGATGGAAAATTTCAAATGGACACCATGGTGCCCCAGTGAGGTAAGTCTCCTGTCCCTTTCTCCTGATAGTCATGATTAGCCACTCCGAAGTTGCCTTCAGCCTTTCCAAAGAGCTATAGCCATTAGCCGAGTAAATGTAACACCTCAATCTCTTTTAAAAAAAAGTGAGGAGAGTGCTAAAAATATTGCTGGTTATTTCACAGTTAATTGGCTTCCCCTTGAAGAGGTGGTTGCAGAGTGTCTGACGTTCACTTCTGGTCACCTTGTTTCAAGAGAAGTGGAACTGAGATTGAAAAATGTCAGCGAAGGGCATGATCTTGTTCAGAGGTTCAGGAAGATTTATGGACTATGAGAAGCAGCAAAGAATAGGATTAGCTAAAGATTAGGACGAATTTGATAGCAGGACTCAGCATTATGAGGGTTTAATAAAAGCTCATTGGTCTCTCTTTGTCAACATAACAGCAAAATATGAGTGCAAGTGAATGTTCAATAATACCAAAGGACACCAAATGAAAATCAATACTAGGAAACAGTTATTTGCATGAAATGTTTACTTGTAGAATTCTCTAATGTCAAAGACATCTTTGTAATCAGGATCTGTTCCCATATTTTAAAAGGCTGAACAGATTTGTGCAATAAAAATGTGTGATTATGCAACTATGTCCAATACAGGTAACTAAATTTCATGCTTCAGGGGACAAATTAGTTGTTGAGGAATATCTGGAAAACAATTCTTTGGCATATATGTCATTTTACAACTAGCCAGCCTCCCCAGTGGGGCTTTGCCTTGTTGCTGGGGAAAGAATTGGTGGGGGTAGGAGGTCTGTCTAGAGGAACATTGAACAAGGCACATTCCTTTTCATTTATTCTGAACATGTCTTACCCTCAGTTTGAGTGTTTGCCAGCCCTTGGGGTCTAAGCCTATTCTAGATAGATCCTAAACTAAACAGCCTTGAAGAAAACAGGTCGGTACTTGTATTTCGTTTCCCTGAATTGCCTGTTATATCTATCTGGAGGTCCTGAACCGAAATCTTAAGACGACCCTGGGAAAATCCCATTTTCCCTTAAAGACCTTTAAGCCTGAATGCATCAGGCGGGGACTGTCATGGGGGAGATGTGGTTTGCACAAATGGGGGTCCAAGAAAAGAGCAGATGATATCTGGATTGTGAGCTTTCCAAAGTCTTACTTAACTGCCTCAGTGATGAATGCACAATTTTATTTAGTTATCCTTTGCTGGGAAAATATAATTCTTCATTAAAACTAGAGAGTGAATTGGGAAGGAATTGCCAATAATATTTTATTTCCCATGAAAGAAACTTGTATCTTTTGAGGAAAAAATATTTTGAGAAGTCTCCCAAAAATGGCTCTTTGTAGGGGAGATATAGTAGAGCCTCCAAACCAATGATGTTTGATCCAATAGATGACATTTTCAAACTAACTTATACCTATCAAATATAAGTATTAGATGGAAAACTTTCAGAATGTGACATTATTTGAATAAACTGCTTCTTTCTGGTATCTATGTGTTTATTTTATTTTACAAAGTTGTAAAGGACAGAGCCATTGTCACTTTGGAACCAACTTTTGTACTGAACTTAGTATTAAACTAAACTTAGCTCCCAGCACCTCAAGTGTCCCTCCAGCATTTATTAAGTTACAAGCCACTGACTTTTGTAAAAAGATATAGATCTAAAGGCTACTGAATCCTGTCTGCTAATGGTCATATTGGAGTTCTCAACTCACTCATGTTAAGTGTTATGCTGAGTATGCCTGAAGTCCAGGGAGAAATTGGGGTCATAACTCCAACAGCCATAAATGACTCAAGAAGAACCTTGCAGGCAAGTCAGGGAGGATAAGAAAGAGTACTGTATTCTATCAGGTTAGGATCTTGACCAAAATCATTTATTTTTCACTACTTCCCATTATGGGTGTATTTGCATTCCCATTTTGTGGATAAAGAACCTAAAGCTCAGAAAGGATAAAAAACTTGGCTAAAATCATATAGCCAGTTAATGGCACAGCAAGAATTTTAACTGTCATATGGATGGATGGCTTCAAAGCCCATGTTCTATTCTTACTCTGATCAGAGCAGGAAGGCGAAAGTGATGATGGCAGATTATATTTTCAAAAAATGGCCACGGTGATATTTCCCATCCCCCACATGCTTGTGCAACCTTGCCCCTTTTCATCAAGAGGTAGAGTCTATCATCCCTCCCCTTGAGGGCACTTGGGACTCCATGACCTTCTTGATGAATAGCCACCAACAAAAGTGACACCCGAGGATTTCAAGGCCAGGTCGGACAGGCCATCTTCTTTCTGCTGTCTCCCTCTGAGTGAGCCTTCAGATGACTCCGCTTGCAGCCTTTGAGCTGCTCCTGCTGACACCGCATGGAGCAAAGACGAGCCGTACCTGCCAAGCCCAAACTGCAAATTTGGGAGCAAAATAAATGGTGCCCTTGTTTTAAGCCACTGTGTTTTAGGATGATTTGTCATGCATCCATATAATAGCGACAATCACAGAAGATAAATCATTGCTGTACTTAGAATCATGATTTTAGCATAAAGGGCAAAATCATCCCCATATGTAATATATATGCATATGCATGTGTGCATAAATGTGAATGCACAAATGTGGAAACCCGGAACATAGCACTGGTAGAATTCATGACAAGGAAGCAAAGGCATATGACTCCCTGCCTGCTCTATCCCTCCACCCACTACAGAAACATTTCCAGGGGAGTTGAGGAGTGAAGACACTCTTACATGGGATTATTGAGATCCCTATTTTCTTTAGTGGGCAGTTGCAGCTAAACATGCTTTTTCATGTCCCCTCTTGCTCCTCTAGAGAATTCCCTCTGTACTTCATGTGGTCCTCGGGAGCTATGGGCGAGGATGCCCTGTTGCACCACTGAGAATGCCATCTCCTTGGATGCACTGGATCACTGGATCAGTTGGGCTGGCCATTCAGAGGTTAGCATTCTGTTCTAGAATATCTACCCTGTAAATTTGCAGGTCTTTCAATAAAAATGTAGAATATATTTCTTTGCCTCTTGACTTCGGACTTGGCCATGTGGCTTTTGGTCTGTGGGATATTAGTAAACATGATGAAAGTAGGGGCTTGAAATATGCTTGTGCTTTGCCATTTTGTGCCTCTGCCTTTGTCTTAAGAAGAGTTTTCTCAGGCAGCTTCTGCTGCTTCATCCAAGGCTCAAGAAGGAATTCTGGCTGTCTGAGGCCGAAGCAAAGTCTCCTCACAGTGAACCTTCAAACTGATAAGAAATAAATGCTTCTTATGTATGCCATTGAGATTTGTGGTTGTTATTGAGCATTATTTTTAAAAAGCAATAACTAAGTAGTATATCTTCTTTCCATGGAGTTGCTAAACCAGGAAAGCATAAATTCAGATTACTAGTGGCTGTCTTGAGGAGACAGCTCAGCTGAGAAGCAGGCCAGGCTGGGACTACTTGAGCCAAGACATGGAGAGAAAACAAATCCATTTGAGCCCCTGGATCCGGCTGCTGCCTAAGGTATTTGGATCCACTTTTGGCATTTCCAGTGACGAGGCAACACATTCTTTTTTTGGCCTAGGATAGCTTGACTATAGTTTCTGTCACTTGAAAGAAGAATAGCCCAGGTATAAAAGATTTTAAGTTGAAGTTTCCTCAAAAACATAAATTGTCACATCTGTCCTCCCCTCCTCCAGTACAAGATGCAGCAGGGCTTGACCTGCAAAAGACATGGTGTGGAATCCATCAGCTGGAGCAGGGGTTTTTTTTGTCACTTGAGAAGCCTGACTAGATGCTGACTCTCTTGGGATCTTGGCAGGAGAGGATGCTGTAGTTGAGAGGATGCAGGAGATTTCAGGTTTCTCTTTCCTCTTTGGGGCAGGCAGCTGGCAGCAGACGTCAGGCAGCAGGCGGCCAAATTTAGTGCGTGGAATTGGCAACCCCATGCTTGATTTACGGGTCCTGATCTTAGGAGGTTTATTTATGTACCTATGGTATACAATTTACGCCTGAAAGGAAGAGCTCCCCAAATCTATACATATGTATATTTTTCTGCTCTTTCCCAGCTCTCTGGGTACTTCAGAAATGCACGCGATAAGATATTCCAAAATAACTCCACCCCTGAGTGGATAGTGTGGGAACATTTGAAGTGCTGCATTTTTCTTACCAGTGTAGAAGATTCTAGTTTAGTCTCTTCCTGGGTTATTCTTTTCTCACAAGTCCCTTAACCTCCCCCTCATTCCATCACAAGGACCTTCTAGCCTACACCTCATCCACAAGAGCAGAAAAATAGTACTTCAAACACATGCACTTGCTCTGTAAGAAACTGGAGGAGGCTGGGTCGCCACATGCAGCAAAGGCCCCAGGCTCCTGCCAGCATATGGGGCCAGGCCTAGAAACCAAATGTGATGTTTTTTGTGTGGCACCCACACCGCACACTAACGGCAGGTCCAGCAGGCTTGTATCCTTTCAACTTCAATTATGAAGTGGGAGTGTAATGAGACTGTGTGGCCAAGAACCGCTGTGGAGCTTGACAAGGTATTTTATCAGCATATTATTATATTCTGATAAAGGCAGGCCCAGAGGATGAAGTGGGGCTCTAAAGCCAGCAGAAGCTTTGGCAGGACCCAATGTCCCTACACCCATGGGTGTGCTGCTGGAGAGACAGGCTTCACCACCTTGAGGAGGAGACTGCTTGGGTCTGGGAGTAGGGGTCAGCAGTGTTGGTGGGAGGTGCCAGAGTCCCTGTGGAACCCACCAGTGAGTGCTTGATTTCTTTTCTGAATGCACACATCCTCAGGACGGATATGGCCCCAATCAAAGCCATGTCATGAAGGGACTTATTACCAAGTACCTTTAGGTGTGTTACGCATTCTATGTAAATGCCTCCTTTAATCTTAACATTGACACTGAGAAGTACATTGATGTATAAACACTCTTAAAGCCTCCAGTAGCCATTCTCCATTTTTTTCTACCCAAACTAACAGCAGCCTGCTTTTGTTCATACTCACCGTGTGCCAACTAAACAAACTTGGTTTCCAGGCTTCCTTGCAGCCATGGGAGACCATGTGAATCAACTATGGCCAAAGAGCAATAAGTATTAAGTCCACAGGGGAAGGTTTCAGGGAAGCTATTGTTCCCCACAAAAAGATTCAGTGGCATATGCCTTTTGCCTCTTACACACCCTTCTCTCTTCTTTCTCCATAGAAGGAGTTCAAGATGCTTGAGGAGCAGCAGCCATCTCACAATCAACTATGGGAGTGATAGAGGAGGAAGCTGGCAGGAGCTCAGGATCTTCACTACATCGGTATTACTGCCTCCATTTTCCAGATGGGAGAACTGAGGTTTACAAAGATGGAGCTATTTGTACAAGGTCACAGTGTAGGTTAACCTCTATCTCTTTAAGCCCAGATTCCATGCTTTTTTCATAAGTTCTGTTTAGAGTGTAGTGTTAAGAGGTTTTAAAGAATATACAGTTAACCCTTGAACACTATGAATTTGAACTGCATGGGCCCACGTACATTCAATTTTTTTCAGTACATAGGTATGCTGTTTTTGATCCACAGCTGTGAGTCCCTTGATGTGGAGGACTGGCTGTATGCGCTGACTTATATCATTTTATAGGGGACTTTGGTGACTGTGGATTTTGATATTTGCAGCTATTCTGGAACCAAAGGACAACTTAAGTTTTGGGGGAGTCAAACGTTATATGTGAATTTTCAACTGCACTGGGGCTATCCTCTCTAACCTCTGCATTGTTCAAGGGTCAACTGTATGTGTGCATTCATTCTTAATTCAAGAAGAATGTACAGAAATTATATGCTTATTTTTAGTGAGGTTAATTTTCTGGGATTGGAAAGATAATTAATAGATATGGAGGGAGAGGAAAGTGATTATACAGGGCTCAGAAAATGTTTTTACAATAAGACTGGGAATTCCTGGGCACAGTCTTATATTTGAACAGTATGTATGTATGTGTGTATATATGTATATATATATATGTATGTATACACACACACACACAATGAGACTGAATAAAAACTACCATAAAGAGAAGAAGAGGTGTGTCACTAAACGGAAGTTATATATAAATTTGAGGGTAGCAAGTGAACTCCTAGTGGTGTTTCAGCAATAAAATACAGGATTTTTCTTTTCTTCCCTACCCACTTCCTCACCCTATTAAAATTACACCAGAAAGAAAAAGAAAAAAAATACATTTGTGTCCAAGATACTGTATTTTAATTTTTTTATGTGTGCTATTCAAATGCTTGATCTTCTGTGCCCTTTATACCCAAGTTGGGGGGTGAGGTTATCCTGAAAAGTCATTTTCTTATTACCTTTAAAATGGGTTTTTCAAAAAAAGAGTAGGGGGAGGGAACCTTGTCAGGGACTTCTTTGTCTTTAATGAGCTGTGGTTTCCTTATATAGCCTGGATCAGCTTTAAAAGCTTCTTTATTCACATGCACTCTAACTCAAGGAGAATTAAGCAGGTCAAACAAACAAGTTTTTCAGTTATACCGAGAATAAATGATTTTCTCCTGGAAGTGCCTAAAGAAGGAAATTCTAAGGAGAGGTTTTGATCCTAAACGTCAGCACCCATGAACACTGAAGTTGCTTTGATCACTGATATATGAAAGAAAAGAAGAAATAAAGACCCAGTATGTTCCTAGCTATGTCTTGCCTTTAGATGGGAAAGAACCTATTGAGTTACTACTAAGAAGTCAGAAAAGATATGCATCATTTAAAGGTAATTTCTGTAGGAATACATGGCTTAGTATCTACTTTCCCCAATCACTTTTTTTTTTTTTTTTAGCAGAACTGCCCACAAGTAGTCTGGGAATATCCAGTAGATATTTATCTAAATCGCTATAGTGCAGTTGGAATAAACTCAATGCTACAGGAAGTGAGGAATAACTGAAGATGTGTTATCATATGTCAGGATTTCAAAGCCAATCTGACCATCAGCCTCATACAAGCCAAGGTGTGAGGTCCAGAGAGACCTGACCTATTTGCCCCATCTCCATACTATCAAATTTTCATTCAGATGAATTCAGGTAAAAGCCAAATACAGCCTGACATGAGAAAATCATGAGTAATGGCTGTAAGCAGAAGTGGTTCAGGGCTAAAGAAGCTTTTAGAAGTAAGAACACCTACCCCAAAGCAAGGAACAACTTGAGGACAGGAAGGCTGTTGAGTTTAGAAGACAAGGTCATTCCCATCCATACAGCTTGAGAGAGGTGAGGGTAGGGGCCATGGGGGAATGAAGGCATGGCCCCAGCTGATATATGTTCATTTGTTCAGTTTAATAACAACACATAGTTATTGAGACCTTATCTTGTGCCAAGCAGCATGTTAAAAACTTCACCTAGAGTGCCTTGTTTTGTTTTTACAATTCCTTGGTGGAAACTCTATGGGATTCTTATTAGATCCTTTAAAGAAGAAAAGGCTGAGGCTTGGAACAGTTAAGTAACTTGGCCAAGTAACTATGGTAGTTAGTCGTTGGACCATGACTCAAATGCGGGCAGCCAGGCCCAGACTTAGCATCTTAATGCTCACTAAAATCCTGATGTTTACTGCATGCTACACAGTGCCTTGGGCATTGGGGCTAGCAAGGTGATCAAGGTATTTCCCTCTGACTTATGCATATTTTTCTTCTTAAATATTTATAAAATCTAGTTATATCTTGAGACTTCCAAATTCTTGAAGGCTTTCCCTACCTCCAATCCCCAAATCCTGGAGCTTCCCTCCAGTCCAGTTGACAGTGGCTGTCCCCTCAGTGGTTCCCAAGCTTGGCTGCCGAAAACTCTCAATCACCATCTCTGGGCAGCATGGACAAGGCCTGAGTAATTTTTATAAATTCCCAGGTTATCCAACATTTGGCCAGAGTTGGGAACCTTTGCAGTTGTCCAATGGGGCAGCAGGCAGTCCCCTCTTCAGACTACGCTCATGCATCTCTGCAACCTTTTTGCCCTCGATTTTATTCTCCATGGCAAGTGGGGCATGTCCATATGTAGGGCCACCCTGAACTCTGGGTTCAACACTGCCTTGCTCCCTATTCAGTACATGGTGTACCCAGGGCTCCAGCATCAATTATAAAAAAAAATTTAGTCTGGAAGAATTGGCAAGGCCTGCTTCTCACAGTCTGGTTCCACATAGTTAGTCTTGGACAGGAGTGGGGAATAAGATTTCAGGTTGTTACTAGAAACCCCAGGGTTTTACTTCTATTGAACCCCCTGGGAGCAACCAAAGAGCTGGTGGAAACGGGATGACACTATTTAAAGAGGGCAATTTGGTCTTAATGATGCAAATAAACAAAGAAGGTAATTGTTTCCTGCCTAGAGTAAGGTCACTTAGGTGGTGTTGGGACTAGGTCTTGTGAATAGACTTTTTTTTTAACCTCCATTTTACCTTTCCTATCAATCACTTTTCATTATAAAAATAAAATCTTTATATGGTACATATTACTTCCCTTTTTCAAAAAGCTTTCAGTAATCATATTTGGCTATATAAACAAATCAAAGTGTTTGTGTGCTTGGGGTTGGGGGAGCATTTTGGTGAAAATTGCCATCAGCTAACAAGCCTGGGCTCATTATGAGCTGGAATCTTAGACCTTCTGCAGCCTATTTACTTTTCTTCAATTATCTTACCCCAAACACCATGCCAATGGTCTTCAAATTTTAGCTTATTGTCAGATGTCAACTTGATCCCCATTGATAGTTACTGACTAACTGTTCACCATCATCTAGTTAAAGGTCTTTAGACCTGCTACCTACCCAACCAACCTTAGCTGTGTAACAGATGCAGAGAGTGCTTAGGAACTACCCCTGAAGGGTTCATTGCCATAACCACATCCTTCATACGACACTCTGAACTCATTCAAGAAACACCTGTAGCTATTTCTCAAGGAATTCAGCAAGAAGATGAAATGATCTCAAGTTCAAAGTTATCCCAGTTTTTGTTCTTTTATATAAGACTGCTTGACGTCTTGGTCGTATTCACATGAATTTTATAATTACTAAGTCAATAGCTACATTTAAAATGCAGGAGCAAAATCAAGGAGCTGCATAAAGCCTGTGCTTTTGTGGGACCATTTTGTATTATAGTGAGGATGTAAGAAGCATGTGAAATGTTAAATAACCCCCCAACATTTCAGTGAGTCGTTTTTAGACAGCTTTTGAGATAGTTATAGAGACTTCCACAGCCCAAAGAAGTTGGTCTATGGGGTACAAATAGAGATGTTTGAGAAGGTGCCAAAATCCTGTTGTTCTTCATAAGGAATTTGGCGTTTAATTCATTAATTATTCATTCGTTCCCTAGACAATGTTGGATTTCTGAGTGCCAGGCCCAGAGACATCGTCAGTATTCCGTGTGCGGAGCGGGTGCTGGCCAATCCTAACGAGGCTGGTGGTTGCCATCCCTCGGTAGAACCCCTTTCCCCAAAACAGAGGCTCCCCCTCCCACTCAGGGTCCCAACAGAAACTTTGAATTATCTGGGAGAAGGCAGAGAGACGATTAAAGGCCTGGAAAACAAGACCTATGAGAAACAGTGGAACCTGTTGAAGAGGAGGCGGAGGAGGTATTTCACGGCCCTTTGCTTCTCTTTGAGACGCTTGTTCTTGTTCGCACTGACTACAGCCAGCTGTTCAGCATCTCCACTGAAGACTGACCCGGAGGAAACCGGTTCAAGCTCCAGCATTAGGGATTTAGGACACAAGAAAGATTTTCCTGACTTTGAGAAATCTTAAACATCAGGAAAAATTACCCACAAGGGTTGAGGAATCTCTTTCTCCTGGGGTATTTAAAAACAGGAGATTTTCTTAGCTGTCTTAAATGATTAAGAGATCCTGGCTAACACTTGGGGGTAGAGGAGATATGACCAGATAATCTCTCTCAGAGTGTTTTTTGGTTTGAAAAAGTAAGAAGGCATTTTAAAATTGTTTAAGAAAGAAACCTTAAACATACACATATTCTCCATTGACCCCCCCCCACCTTTGTCAGTTTAGTATAAAATTTATGTTGAAGTAGAAAAAAAAAGGAGAAAACACAAGGACTGAAGGCAAAAAAAAAAAATCTCATGTATAGTTTCATCTTTTTAAGCTTTTTGTGCTGGAGAAAATGATTACCTCTGTCTAAGTCTCCTTACCTGTAAATTGGAACCCAAAATACCTATAATGCATACATCACAAGGTTACTATGAATATCAAATAAGAAATGAAAATGCTTTTAAAAGTGAAAATAATTATGTTATACACATGTAAGACATCATTATGGAAAGGTATTTTTTATATCAACATCTGAATATTTCTCTCTTTCATTTCTGTAAGAACTGAGAGTCAGTTCTGTCAGAGGAAACCGTAAACTCTCAAGGTACATCTGGCTCTTCTTGCCACACCTCTGGCCCACTGTCAAGAAAAAACGTGGAGAGCATTTCACTTTGAAGTCTGGCCTTGGAATATTTCCTGATAGGCTGACAAACCCAAGGGCTTCCAACTAGGATTTCAAACTTAGGCAAACATCTGAGCTCCCAATCAACCACTTGGCTGGGCTGGATCCAGGTGAACAGGCTATCATCCTGTTCCAACCATTCCCAAATGATTTTCACAAGAAAAGAGTTGGGGTGGATCACATGGTTTAAAAAGCAGTTAGGGAAAATTGCCAAAGAGACCCCAAAACTGATTCTGGAAAATGGCTCGAGTTACAACATACTGCAGCCATTCGCTTGGCTAAGAAGCTGTTAGGAGCCACTGCAGATGAGCCCTTAGAGGCTCAGCCTTCCCCTCTCTCCTCTTATACTGTTTCCTTAATTTGCTGAGTGTCAACTAATTGGGAGAGTGTTGATTAAGAAACCACATCACTAGTTCAGGGCCTGTTCCCAGTGGGCCTGGGTTTACCACAGAAGGAAACTGTTCCTTCCTCCACTGTGTGTGTTCTGACACCTTCTCGGGTCCCCTGTCATTTTCTTTTTTTCACAACTATCTCCCCTGGTGAGTCCACTTCCTGGAGTCCTGGGCTTGGCTGTTTCCAAGGTATCAGAGTTGTTTTACCAAAAGAACTTCATTGGGATTCGACTCAAGAAAAATGCAATCTCAAATATTTTCAGGCTCTCCCCTTGCTAATAGAAGATTAATTTTCAAAAATACCAGGAAAAGAATCGAGAAAAAAGTTTTTTGAAGGAAGAAGTCAGCCAAAAGCTAGAGAACCATAATGAGAATTGTCATTAAAACTCCAAGCTCAGGAAAACTCTGTTCCCTAAAATGTAGCATAAGAGAATGGCAGGGCAGCATTTGTACAGTAACCATTATGTTACATAAGCCACTGAATTCAACAAGCAAATTCATAACCACACTCTGAATGGGTGATATTAACCCCAAACCTCCCCCCAGCCTCCAGTGAAACATGCTTCTACAGTACACTGAATCTCAAAAGGGAAAGCTACTGGGGAGCATTTTCATCGTCATCAGAATAGTTTAAATTTTTCTAGGGCTTGACTCTCGAAAAACAAATCTTTTTTTTCTCTTCCTGCGGGTCCCTTGGCAATTTCTTAGGTGTGAGAAGGAGAACAAGAGCTAAAACAAATGCTACTTTGGGGGAAAAGACACAGTCCAGATGTTTAGTTCCTTCCCACTTTTTCACTCTCCCCTGGGTATACAGCGTGCTTTCCCCGACTCTGTGCAGAATTATACCTTGAAGTAGGGAAGCTCACACCAAATCAAGTGTGAGGGGCACGAAACTATGACTTCTTGAGTCCTGCAGCTTTAACCTTCAAATTAATACTTGGGGGGGAAAATGGGATGCCCCCTTGCCCTATAGTTAGATACTGTAGCAGGTTTTTGGAAGGAAATTACATTGATGAAATGGTTAGACAGTGATTAATATGCGCCATAACTCATTGCAATATTCCTATTTCAGCATTCTCCTCTTCTCAAAGTGATGTCCAATTACTCACTATTGATCAGCAATCGCATTGCGCAGAGTAGAATGGCAGCATCAATTCGTTTCACCCTATTGAGTTTCGGCCAATAACAATTGATATCTGGCACATGTTTCCCAGAGACATTTGTCTGCCATCAGGGAGTTGATTAACAGGTTGGCAGTTTGTTTGCGAAAAGGGGAGGAAAAGTGTAAAATCTGCTTATGAATTTGTTCTCATGTAAAAAAAAAAAAAAAAAAGGCAGTGTTCTCCCCTCCTTATCTAAATTTAGCTTCTACAGTCTGCTGTTGGCCTCTGTCAACCTGTTCACATTCAACACTGTTCTGGCCTTATTTTTTATTGATAATCATGTGAATAATTAAAGTCCAAGTACATGAAACCCACATAAATCATCTTCAATGGGCACATAATGTACCTGGGCTCAGCCATTGCTCATGGCATAAATTAAGGCCAAAATATTCACTATGTAAACTAGGCATATCATTGCCTCCTGCAGAATTCATGCTAGCCTGATTGTCGCTCAAAACCTGCCACCTTCAAGGGAGTCAGCAAGCAAAGGACCCTTCTTTCCCCAATCATCATGGGGACCACTAACAACTTTTCCCTTCCATTGGCCTCACGTTGGTGTTACGTGAGCAGATGACGCGCTATTTGTTTTGAAAATCCCACTTGCTTCATTTGGCCATTCCTGCGGTGGCCTAAGCATTTGTCCAGTGCTTAACTTTTAAAAAGCACCATCCAGAACTATTAACCTCTTGCTAATGTCATCAATCATGTGCTTGGCACATGGGCTTTGCGAGACAAACCTAACAACATCTGCCATGCATTCTGCCACTTCCTTTTGATTCCTCACACTTTATTTTCACTTTCATCTCTGCTTGCCGGTGAGATCTATGCCTGATCCGACTCAGGTGCCAGGGAGCTGGGAACATGCCATTCCTCCACAGGGCAGCACACCTTGCAAAACATTGCGGTGGCCACTGGTGTGTGGCTGGCAGGTGACCCTGGTGCCAATATCCGATGGCCACTGATTTTTCCAGAGAACCTCCTTGATTCAGAGGACACTGCACCCGAGAAACCACTCAGACGTGGCACATATAGGTAGCATATTATAAGCATCTTTGGGAAAAAATAATTTTATTTAGAAAATAGGTTACATGTTTCCTGCCCAGACCTAGGAAGCATCAAAAGCCCTGCCCTTGGTTTATCTGAATCCTTTCCTTGGCCACCCGCGCAGAGAAGCCCCATCCTGCTTTTGTCTCATCTTTGCTCTCAAGGTCAGCAGTTGCCTGGTGTCACAGGGTCATATCAGCCACCCTGATTGTGGCTTTCAAACACCCCAGATGACTCCAAGCTGTTTGCTCTGATTGAAATGTCCAGGAACCCAAAGACCAATAACTGTAGCTCCTTCTGGAGGTTGTAATGACATCCCCCTGCCCCCACATCTATTTTCTTATTGGTAGACATGTCCTCTGGCCAATGTTCTTAGGATTTTTAGATCAACAATATTCAGAGAAAAAAATCCAAGGCCCTGAAATATCCATCAAGACTATTATTTTATTAGTCATCTTGTGAAAACTTGACCTCAGCCTTTAGTGATGGAAGATAAAAAGTGTGCAGGAGAGAGATACACTGTTAAATAAAAAATATCCACTTTCATAAAAATGTCATTAGTAGTGAAGATTACATTTGAAAGTTTCTACAAGGCATCTAGGACCATTTAAATGATCAAGGAAAATGAGCACTCATACGTCAGAGGACTTTTTTTCTTTTCTTTTTTTTAATATTTAGTAACTTCACTCTTGGCTTACTAAGCCTAATATTTGTCTTTTTCAATGAGTATCATAAGTCATGAATCTTTTTCTAAGAAAAATACTTGTTTATATAGTTTACAAGCCCATTTATCTTCACTGAATAAATTTATTTTTTATGATAAGGCCGTAAAATAAGGGTTCTCCTCATCTTAAAGAAATCTTGAATTGCCAATGTTTGAGTGAAAGAGAAAAATGAGAGAGCTGATGCAGTCCACGTTGATGCAAGTGTATCCTAATTTGAAAGAGCTCTAAAATACTTCAAAAAAAAATTCCATAACAGGCTGAAGTGAAGAAGGCAGTAAGACACACATCATGTGATGTTCGTGATAAAGGGACGCATAATGGAGGTGATAAGCGAGAGTGGGCCCTGCCCACAAATACACTGAGAGTACATTTTTCCACTTGGATACCCTCCCCACGCACACTAATCCATGGATCTGAGGGGGAATAATCCACTGACATCCAATTTTCTAGGAGAACTTTTTTTTCCTTCCTGAATGAGGCAATTTGTTCATGAAGTAGTGTAAGCATTAACTGTTTCTCAGCTAAATGGTCCTCACAAAAGGAAGATTACTTCTGGCAATGGAGAGTAAGGTCACCAAATCACAAAGTCTAGTCTGATGCCCTCAATTTCTAGCCACATCCCTTCTTGTCTAAAAATATAACAAGAGAAGCTATGATTTTCCAGTAAAGCAGAAACAAGAATAGTTCAATACTGGACCTACCAAAATATTATAAATAAAACTAGGTAGCAGTTCCAGCAGACTCTGGTTCTAAGTATTTTGTACCTCAAAAACAGACCTAGAGAAGAAATACACACACACACATATTATACAGACACACAAATATTATATATATGTGTGCATATCTATAAATAAACTGACAGTTCACTGATGTGTCTGGATTGTCTCAGTCTGTGTGACAAATGTGGTTTATGTTGAAGCTGAGACTCCCTCTCCTCAGGTATGATAATTGGGGACATGATATGGAGAATTCCTTCAGAAGCCCCATTGAGTCTGAGAAGAAAAATCTTATGTTTTAAAACTTATTTACAAGAGGTGGAAAAACTAATCTAAAATAAAATTTTTTAAAGGAAAATTTGCTGGTTCATGTAATTAAGCCATTGAAAGAATCCATGCCCACACAGCACAATCCAGCACTCAAACAATGGGATCAAGACCTAGATTCTCACCTTCATTGTTTGGCTGCACTTCTTTGGCCCTGTGATCAGGCTGGCTGGTACCAAGGAGCTGACAGCATATCCCAGGACTATATAATTCTCTGTGTACTATAGCAGGAAAAAGAGAAGGTAAAAACTTTTCTTTCCCAGAAGCCCTGGCAAAATGTTTTTTCCTGTGTCATCGTGAATGAGGTACTTTCTTGGGTGACTGTGACGGCTGTAGTATCATAAACTGAATGGCCTAGGAAGTAGCCTTATTCCACCCCTTTATCTGGGGATGGAGTCAACTCTACTCTTACATGACTGAGAGTGGGTAAAGGAGCTGTTTCCCAGAGGAAAATTGGAATACTGTTTAAAAAAAAAACCCAGAGAGAGAGGTTGAAACTAAGTGCCCCAAATTTAAAAATCAATAATACACCACAATTTGTGTTCCTAAAATATTGTGGTTGTGTTGGCAAAAATGTGATTTAATAACCTGGAGTAGAGTTATTTACACTGTTGCGGTATCTTGATGCATATGAGCAATGGGCTTGCTCCTCAATGAGAGGTGTGTGGGTGCAGGCAAGAGGAGGTGGGTAGCTTAAGCAGAGAGTTTCATCTGAGGCTCTGGATGCCTGGGAGGACATCTAACACTCTTCCCAGTGAATGGGTAGGTCTAAAACTACTAGGATCAATCAGATCAATCAGATTAGAAATCAGAGACCATAGAAAAATCAGCCATGGGCCAGTCAAACTACACAAGATAGAAATGGTGGACTTGAATATAAGGAATAAAACAAAAATATTTCAAGAAAATATAGGATACGACATATACAATCTATGGATTGAGGAGAAGTTCTTAACCCAGACTAGGAGTTAAGAAGCAGATAAGAAAGGATAAGTATATTTAAATACCAAAAAATAAAAAAAATATTTGTATGGAATAAATCCAATATATAAAATCACAGGCAAATATCAGAGCTAAAAAAAATGTATCAGATTTAAAAAGAGTTAGTATCTGTAACATATAAAATTCTCTTAAAATTGTCAAGAGTAACTCAAACAATACAATAGGTAAAAGATACAGATGGACAAATCACTGTTGAACACATCTAAATGGTCAAATGCATTTTTTAAATGCTCAAATTCACTAGGAGTCAGGAAAATGCAAATTAAAGTAACAATGAGGTGCCATTTTATAACCATCACATGGACAAATTAGTAAGAATTATCTCACCAAGTGATGGGGTGCTGGTAGGGATGCAATGAAAAGGGTATTCTTATATATGATGGCAGAAATGTGATGTTTTATAGCTGTTTAGGAAAGCAATTTAGCAATAATTATAAAAATTGAAATTACATTTACTATTCAACTCAGCAATTCCACTCTTGAAAATTTATCTCATAGCAATAAAAGCATTGATGCATGAAGACATTTGTGTGTGTGTGTGTGTGTGTGTGTGTGTGTCTGCATTAGAATCGTTGTTCAAAGTGGCAAAAAAAAAATACTAGAAACAAAGTAAATGTCCATCAGTAAGTTAGCAGACAAAATACGACTATTCACAACTTAGAGTATGAAGGACAATGAATCAGAGCTACACCAGTTGACTCAATTTTCTTCAAAGTTTTGTTAGTGGGCAAGTCAGGGTAATTGAAAGTGTATTATTATGTAACATAGTATAATAATATATAATATAAAATACAGAGTGTAACCTTATTTAATAAAACAGCAATGACAATTATAAAACCTGTATTGTATTAATACAGAGAAAAATATGGAAGACACACATTAGATTTTTAAAATTAGTTACTTAGGGGGAAAACATAGGGGTATGGAGAAGGAGGATAACTTAACCATCTTGGTTTGCCTGCGGCTAAGGGATTTTCCAAAATGTGGGTTTTTTACTTCAAAAATTGGAAGTGTCTGAAGTAAACTCGGAATGTTGGTCACCCTCAGGGCACCAACGTGCACGATGGAGGGGAGAGGAAAAGGTAAGTAAAACAAGGCAAGGAGGAGAATATGGCTAAAATTATGTAACCATATATACATTCATGTAAAATTATTTACCTGTTGATATTATAAAAATAAGTTTTAAAAATACTTTCACAAATCTCTGTAAGATTGAGGAAAGATTTAAGTTCTGCTCACAGACTCTGGGCATTTAGAGGAAGCTTCACTAGAGACATGAGGACTAAAATCAGCTTCAATTAACAAAGAAATATCATTTATTTGTTCACTAAATAAATGTCCATTCTGTGTATTAATTTACCTACTACAAACACAATACATAGAGGGCAATCTACTAATGTGTTGAATAAATAAGAAAATCTCTGACCATAATTATGACCCATATAATTAAATAACCACAATATATTATAACATATATACAACTTGATATGTTCCATTAACAAATGTTTTAATAGACATAAAAACAGAAGCCTATGAGAACATAGAGGAGGGAGTACTAACATTGCCAAGTAGAATCATGGCAACCTAACAGAAGAGAAATATCAAGGGTTTAAAAAACAACTGAGAGTTTGCAGAATTGAGAAAAGAAAAAGGGAAATCTAGAAGGCAAGAACACCCTGTGTAAGGCAGAGAGTCATGCAAAAGCAAAGTGTGTTTGGGAAAGAGTAAGAAGTTTCCTAGGATATGTGTATAGGGGTCAGGGGAAGGTGGCATCGTGGAGGTGAGAAGACAAAGCTACACAATCAGAGATCTGTGCTCCCTGCCAAGGAGTTTGAATTCACTTTGAAGGCACAAGGGAGACAGAGGAAGTCTCACACCAGGAGAGATAAAATCGAATTTAGTTTTTAGGACGATAACATGAACACTAAGGTGGCCAATTGACTTTATGTCCAATGCCAGTTCCAACTGATCGGTCATGAAAGCTCGAAGGACAATGTTAAGAAAGATTGTGGCCCCCCATGTCTAGGCATAGCAGTTCAAGTGCCATGGCCAATTAGCAATGTCTACTATGGACAGGGTAGGAGGACAATAGTGAAAAAGTTGTTATGTGTTTTCCAATGCGGCACCTACCAGAAATGTGGAGGAGGAACCACATGGAAGAAATCACAGTCAGGGAGAGCAGGTGATTTACAAATTCACACAAGAGCTGACAGAGGTCACCGCTCCCACAGAGGCAGAGTGCAGGAACCAGATTCAGAAGAGGGTTCAAAGGTGAAGTGGGTAAGATCTGCTGAAGGAATGCAGGAGTGGGTGAGACCCAGGCACTAAGGGCATCTCCGGCTAACAAGCAAGTTTCAGATGAAGATTGCTCTACGATATTGGAACCAAACCCATTTGGCTTCCATGTACACCTCAGGGAGGGCATGATGACTCAGCAGTTCCAGGAGCTGCCAGGGCACATCCAATGATTCTTGCCACCGAATTACTTTCCGGTGTCTGTGGCCCTGGCTGCTCACCCCAGCAGTCTTTGTGATTTATTCTCCAGAGCAGCTCTCGGAAGTTGAAAGGCCCTCCTAGAGCTGAAAACAGGAAGCCTCCCCCACTCACCTGGCCAAGGGGCCAGGAAGGAATATGTGTGCTCTGACACACCAGCAGCGCAAGTTCCCATTATGTCAGCACTGTTTACCATCACGAGGCACTTCCTGTGACACAGGACCTTGGCTAAATCTCTAAACCAGCAGAGAGGAAATGACTAACTTCAGGAAATCGTCCCTTCTCACTCTGCCTCCCTAACTCCGCCCCCCAAAATGGAGACGCTGTTGGACTTTCACTAAAAATATCAATACCATCTAAAAATAAGGTTCATCAACTCTGCTCTTGCCCCAGGAAATCCTGACAAAAGCTCTTCTTACATCACCACCAGCCCTTGTCCAAGTAGCCTCTCAGAACCACGCCCTATCTGTCCTCTTAGCTTAAGTTCATTTCAAAATCAGTCTCCACCTGCCTCCTACAATAATGAGAGGGTGAAAAATTGCTGGCCACTATTGTATCAAAAAAACAAGCATCTTCCCAAGGGACAGATGGTCTTCCAAAACTTCCACAAGCACACGCACCCAAGTGGGTTTATTTCCTGTCTGGTTGACTTCCTCCAGGCTCATTAAAGTTTCAGTGTCATTTTCCAGAACAGGAAAGAGAGTGCAGGAGTGCGGCCTGTAGCAGTCTCGAGTGGACATGCAGCGGCTGACCCGGAGGAGAGAGAGTCAATGAAGCCATTTGTTAGGAAACCACTGACAGGCCCGTGAAGTATTTGGTCATGGCACTGTTCCTGGTGCTGGTTCCTGGGGCACACGGTTGGCTATGCAGTTTATGGTCTGTCTTGTGCTTACGGAGCCACTGCTGAACACTGGCATTTGCCTTTTGGGGAAGGGAGGCTCCTGTTGACCGTACTGATCTCAGGGCAGAGTTGAAAAGAAATGCCTGAATCCCAGTCCAAGAGGGAAGAATGGGAGAAAAGAGAAATAATGTTTGATTCAGTCCTTAACTCCTACGTTACTGAAAGATTCCCTAATAACTGAACTGAGGTATTCATTTTACTTCCCAAACAGGGATCCTCACTCCTGGGGAAACAGCATGGCATGGTAGATAAAGGCTTTGAAATTAGACTCCTGGTCTAACTTCACTAAATTCAGTTGTGTCATGTTGAGCAAGTTTTGAGATTCTGTAAGACTCATGCTTCTCATCTGTGGACTAGGGGTTGTTATGAAGACAAATTAAAATAAGAAATGAACAGCATTCCATGCACAGATACTGTGCCATCAATGGACCTATATTTTCTTTATTGAATGTGCTATGATGTGATGGATGCTCATCTGGTCCTGAAGATTCCACAGAGAATTGAATAAGCAAAGCTGACCCATTGTAGGACACAATGTGCAATGAATGGATCAGGAGTGCTCGGCAGATGGAAAGTGTATGTAAATTCAGTGTTTGAAACCCAACAGAACTGTGTGATGGAAGACACTCCTTCATTCCAAGTTCTCTGTCCCAGTGCTGGAGAGTCCTGAAAGAGCGAGAAGGAAACTGCCACATGCAGGGGCGTCCAAGGAGGTGTGCACACGTGAGGGGTGCTGGGCTGGATGACGTCCCCACACACCTCACTGCCTCCTTGAGCTCCGTCTCAGCAAGGGCTCCAGGGAAGGGTTCAGGGGCCATAGCAATCCCAGCCCCCAGTGACTTTGTAGGCAAAGGGTCTCCAGCCATCTCCACAGCACACCAGTTGTAAAGGGGGCTTGGCCAGGGTGCCTCCAAAAGAGTGATGGGGAGGAAATTATGAACTATCATCAACTTTGAAGGCTAGGATGTGATGTCAGAATGAGACTGTGATAATAATTTAAGAGAAAAATAGCACACTAAGTTTGTGAGTTCAAAGGAAGCTGCTCAACTGAAGTTATTGTTGTCTTTGGGTAGGGGGGTTCTCATGGAACCGGAAGTCAGTTTGACCCCCCTGAGTGCCTCAGGGAAGCAGGGTGGTAAAAGCTTCCTTGCTCTGTGGAATCTCGTAGTTCTCTCTCCTCCACTCCGGGTCCAAGACAAGGATCAGATACCAGGATGTGTCGTAGCACATTCCTCAGAATCTCTCTCTCTCTCTCTCTCTCTCTCTCTCTCTCTCAATAAACAAACAATAAAAACCCTGCAATGAACAAGAGGGGGGAAAAAAGAAAAGAAAAAGACATATTAAGTCATATGAAAGAGACAGGGTTGTCTGTGAGCCCCACTTGGAGTGAGCAGGACACACTGCCCTTGTGTCCCATCCAAGGCAAGCCAGTGCCTCCCCAGAACCAGGGAGAGCACGCCTAAGCTGAAGGAGACTGCGGGGAGAGGAGTGTGGATGTCCTCCGATATTAATTAGAATCTTTGCTCCATGACAGCAGAGATCTTGGTTTCCTGTTCACTGAGGATCACGAGTGCCTGGAACACTACCGGGTACATGATAGCCTCTCAATAATTATTTGTTAAATGCATGTCCTAACATGCTAATTTTACCCTATCCTTCCCCCTACATTTTGGGTACATTATATAGGGTACAATATATTATTTTCATGTCAGGTAATACAGTGTAGTTAAGGTTTCATTTCAAATGCAGGTCGTCATTCCAGACTCTCATTGTAGTTAATAACTCTGTTTCTAACATTAAAGGAAATCAAATTCAAGTCATGTATACAATTTTGTTTCACAAATTCTAGTGAGGGTCCACATTGGTGCAGATGATTCTTACTTAACATTCAGAGCGGCCCCGTAGTAATTTCAAAGGTATACAGGCTGTCAGAGCCAAAGATTCAGCCCTTTCCCTCTGAGCTAGCTACACACACATCAAGGGATTTAGTTTTCTTGGTTTTGAGTGTCATTACAGAGTAGATCCCCTAGGGGGCAGTGTGTGCACATGTTTCAGCCAAGCATGAGGCACATTTTACGGCCACTGATGTAATCGCCACAGCAACAGATTTGGGGGCCTGAAAATGAAGTACACTATATGAAGTTGTTCTTTAGGTGGAGCAGAATAAAGGCGGCCTGAAAGAATCGCGCAGTGGAGGAAAACCTGGTGACACAGCAGAAAATTGGGGGATGGTAAATTTAAAGTCTCCAACAACCGAATTGCTTAAGGTTCAACACAGGAATGATTTGACCTGCTTCTTGACATTTGCTAAACAGTTTTAAATATTTTTGCTTATTACCTTCTACATGACATGTTTCTGACTTCATACAGAATCGTGTTTCATTCTCTTATCTATTCTGGGTGGCAGTTCAAATTCAATTGAAGTTAACCAGTTTTACTTGAGTAATAATAGTTCATGCTATATTATTGAGGGTTTGTAATGTTCTGAGTATGTCATTTACAGGACTTTACTTAATTATTTACATCACATCATTTAGTGCTCCTACATTCCTATGAGATGAAGACTATTCTCATTTTATAGATGGGGAAACTATGGTGTAGAGAGAGTTTAAGTAACTCACTCAAGAATCTGACCCTGAAAGCTGAGTCCAAGCCTGTTGTCTTAATTGTTTTGCAATTTTACTTTCTAAAGCAGTGCCTCTCAGACTTCGATGTGTACTCATTAAATCCGTTAAAATGCAGATTGCAACTTAGTAGGTCTGGGTGGGGCCTGAGAGTCTGCATTTTTAAAGAGCACAAGGTGATGCCAGTGCTGGTCCATGGACCACATTTTGAGTAACAAGAACTTAGTGGAGAGTGTGTGTGTGTGTGTTTGTATGGGTATGAATAGAGGGTATACAACAATGTGCATGTCCAGTTCCTGCCCTCAAAAGGGTTATACCTAGTAGGTAAGGTTAAGACAAATACGCAGATAATATTGCGAGAGAACATGTATGCCAAGGGTCTCAAAGGCACAAACACAGAACAACTCAATAGGTACTAAACGAGAGACTTCTGGAGTAGGACGGTGCACCCCAAAGTTTTGGAGAATGTAAGCAGGATGAATGACAATGCAAAGCTCCTACCCACAAAGCACTTGCAAGGTGGCAGAGGAACGCCAAGGGACACACAGACACAGGTTTTACGAAAGAGGCTTCCAGAAGGGCTGTGGGAACAGGAAGGAGGGAGGAGGCGAGGTCAGTGAGAATCTCAATCAGGACTGAAATTAGAGAGTAATGTAGCTGAAAATCTCAAGAAATGATGCTCTTGGGTGGCCAGAGTCCCAGATGAAGGCTTCATGAAGAAGATGGTGTTCCAGATAAATCATGAAAGACAGATGGAGTTTTGACAATAGATAGAGAAGGTTATTTCAGGGAAAAAAACCAATTCAAACCAAAGTTCTGAAATGTAATAATAGTACAAAGCTAATTTGGGGCTGAGCACAGTCTCATTTTTCCTTTCTGGACATATGGAAAGTTATGCTGGAAGCCATGGTTTAGAGCAGCGATTCTCTATTCATATCAAAAATCCCTGAAGGAGCTGAAAAATACTTTGATGCTGAGGCCCCATTCCCAGAGGTTCTGATTTCATTTGTCTGAGAGTAGAGCTGGGAATTGGTATGTTTTAAAGTCTTTGCATTTTAATTCGGTGATATGTATGTGCAGTCAGGTTTGAGAACCATAACCCTGGAGCAGTGGTTCTCAAAGTGTGGCCTGTGGACCAGCAGCATCAGCATCTCCTGAGAACTTGTGAGAAATGCAAATTCTTGGCCTCCTCCCACCCCCTGACTTACTGAATCAGAAACTCTGGTAGTGAGGCCCAGAATCTTTATTTTAAAAAAACCCTTCGGGGGATTCTAATGCAAGTCAAAGTTTGAGAACCAATATTCTAGAAACTTGCTGCTCCAAACATGATCCATAGACCATCTGCATGGATATCACCTGGAAGCTTATTACAACTGCTAAGTCTCAGGCCTCGCCCCATGGCTAATGAATGAGTCAGAGCTGCAGGTTAACAAGATCCCCAGGTGATGGGTATGTAAAATTTGGGAAGCACTGTAAATTTCAGGGTGAGAAACCTCAACTCTTTTAGACAATAATGGAAGGCAGCTGAAGGTCCTAGAGGGGGAGGAAAAACAGTCTCATAATTGTATTGGAGATGGAGTAAATAAAACAGATCCTCCACAATATGCCTTATTTGATCCTGCAAGATATTCATGGAAAACTTGTTTGCCACTTGCACGCCCTCAGACTTTTTTCCTCCAAGTCATTCCTCTTTTTAGGCTCCAACAGAGAATGGCAGAACGGTGCACTGGGGCCTTGCGTACCAGCCTGACTCTCTGCTTGGAGTTCCTTCCGTGGTGGAATCTTGCCAGCCATTGATCCAGCAGTGAGAGTTTTCTGAGCAGTACAAACACACTCAGGCCCCAACTCCAGCTTGTATAATATTTCTGATAACAAGAGGGCCCAAACGAAGCATCCTTTAAAAGGCCTTCACTGTTAATTTGGCACAGGGAAAAAAGCCAGCACATTATCCTAGGTCTTCCAGTCATTCTGCTTCTGCTACATAGACTCTGAATAGATGTCCATAATGAGATTACTCAAAATGGAATTCATTACCTGACTTAAGATTTATTGCTTTTTAACTAGAAATATAAGGCTGCACAACACTGTGCTCCCAGAGTTGGCTGTGTGACCACTACGGCTTCCCCATTCCAGGCTGGGTCCGGGAAGCCAGGGCAAAGGAAATGCTAAGTGAGTGCAGGGTTCTGAACTAAGAATCCAGTGAACAATGTGGCTTCATCAAGACAGGCACACGGGAACCCCAGGACCCTGTTGCTAGGTTCTGCTTCCATGGTCTCACCATGGGCACTGTGGATGAGCCAGTCACCTCCCTACCAGTGTAATTGGAAAGACTCTAAGAGGCCTTGAAATGCTGAAGTGCTGTAAATTAGCAGTGTTCAATTCTGATGAACATTAAAGGGAGTGTGTAGTTAATTCCTCCACACATGCTGATCGCCACGTCTTCCCACTGGGGGCTTTGGCTCAGAGCATTATAGGCCCATTTGTTCTGCCTGGCTTCTCCTTCAGGGCAAGGACTTCAAGGTGAGTTAATGGGCTTGGCTTCTCAGCTCTTTATTTTAATCTGTATCTGCCAACATCATATATATTTTAACAAATCTCTGGTGCATGGCATGCCATTGAATACTGCATAGGACAGATAAGAGGCAGTAGGGCAGCAACTACATTCAGGGGGTACTGAGGATGTCTTGCATCACACTGGTTTATTATGCAGCTTGGTCCCCACACGGTCTTCTATCTGCCATGTCTTCCCTAGGTCTCCACTTCTTTAAACCATGTGGGGTCACCTCCACGGCACTGGTGGGAATAAAGGGAGGTCTTGCCTAGGCCGTCGCCTCTTTCCACGGTATCGACGGCCATTTCTTCCGTCTTCTCCTTTCTTCCTCAAGCACTCTCCCTCTGGCATGCAATGGAAAAATATTGCTGATGGTGGCTCTCCACGAGATAATAATCTTAAATAGATGGTACTTACATGGATAATAGGATAAAGTAAAACAGGATGGGAAAAATTGATAATTGCAGATTAGGAGGAAATACAATTAGCAAACCAAACAAAAGCCAAATCTAGGGGGTAATAGGCATGATGTGTTAGAATTGTGAAGAATGAGATGTTTTCTTATACACGTCTTTGTCCCTGAGGTAAAAGCATAAGCAGCTCTTTATATGTTTCGAAAGTGTATCAGAAATGGCATGTTCTAGTTGTTTAAAGATTTACATTCTGAAAGCAAAAGGAACTATTATTACAGATATTTTTCCCCATAGCTTTCAGAACTAACAAGAGGGAAACTGTCATCTGAGGTGGCAATATTGCCCTGGACAATTGCAGGACAAGCCACTAGCCTGAATTCTGGTTATTATTTTAATTTGGATATAAATCTTGTCAGATAGCCAGGCATATTTTTAAAAATGCAAACTAATAACCACCATCATCTGATGTTCCTGAGACAAATATGACAATGGCAATGTGCTGGTAGAGGCCGTATTTGCACACGCAAAATAATGAGTCCGCGGCCCAGGCTGCCTGATAATTTCAGCTACCGTTAGTCAATTTGGATTGTCACTTGAGCAACACTACAGACAGATCTGGGATCAGCTATTTATGTAGCTAGAAAACATTACATTTTCCTCTTTTCATTGAATGCAAAATGGTGCGTCCCACGACCCGCTCATCTAATACAGAGCGTTAGCCCTCAGCGCGGTCTGGGGTGCTGGGACTAGGCCACATGGTGTGCTTACAGTGGCTCGAAGGCGAACTGGTCAGGGACTCTCTTCCCAGCGTCCCAGATGCCCATAAATATGGATTCTGTGTCTGCCCAGGCAGTGTTTTCTAGGCCACAGCATTCTTTCTGGAAAGGCATTCTGTCTTCTCCTTCTTTGGTTTGAGGCTCTTCGAAGAAGACCAAATGGATACTTTTAGAGCCTCTAGTGAATTTCCATCACTCTCACATAAACACAGGTCAGGGAGTCCTACTTGCTCTTGCCTGGGCTGGGGGCCTCAAACTAATATGACATCCCCCATGGCATATTTAGTTTGTGAAATGGTTGAACAGGGGACATAAACTTGTTGAATTTTATTATAGTTTTTGGATATTCTTATTCCTACATTGTAACATATTACAGAGCAAAAACAAAGATTTATCTGAAATAATTATTAAATATCCATTGCTGTGATATGCTTAAAGAGCAGAAATTGGGGGAGGGGTGGTTGAAAGGACTTAACAAGGAAAATTTTTAAAAAAAAGGAAAAAGAAAATACACACTAACATATCTTAAAAGCTTATGAAAATACAAGCATATATCTGCCATGTGACTTGAATTGCTAAAATGCCCACTTTTTCCTTTTTTATTACATAAGTAAATAATGAGTCCTTTCCACTATAAAAGATTCAAACATTCATGTTAAATTGAGAAAGCAAAAATTGTAAGTTTCCCTTTATTCCCCTTCTTGCTTATTCTTTCTAAGCTCTCACCTCCCTTCCAGGAAAGCAAATGTTTCCTTCCAGTTTTTTTTCCCTGTGATTGCATACCATTACATGAACATATATACATGTTTAAAAAAAAATGGGACCATTCCATTACATACTGTTCTGCAGTTTGCTTTGACCATTAAATATGACTTGGAGATTTTTTTTTCTGTATCAGTGCATAGAGCACTACCTCATTCTCTTTAACAGCTGCCCAATGTTCCATATTAAGGATGAATCATAGTTTATCTACGTATTATTCTATTGAATATTATTTATGATTTTATTTTGTTTATTTTTCTGATTTCAAACCCTGTTTGAACATTCTGGAGTCCATGCATAAATATATCTTTAGGTTGCACCTTAGAGTAGAATTACCTTTATAGTTTTAATACTTACGGCCACTTGCCTTCCAAAAGAACTCCCCAATTTTATTGGAATTTTTGCAGATTCATAGAGTACTCTCCAAATATATTCTCTTAGAGACAGTAGGTTTAGTTCTTTGGAAATGAACACACCTGAGTTTATGTCTCAGTCAGTTCTGACACTTAGTTCTCTGGCAAGTTACTTAAACTCACTAAGCTTCAGTTTCCTTCCAGATAAAATGAGGATAATATTACCAATTCTTGAGGGCTTTGGGGAGGGTAAATGTGATAGCATCTAAAAAGCACTTGGCACATAGTAGGTGTCTGATAAGCCATAGTTATTATTAATGAGTCCAGGCATGACCTGAATTTCACTTTAGAGTACGTTAACCGGCAGTTTCTGGAAACAGAAGCGATATCCTGAGAACAAAATATTTCAGAAGCCACATTTTGTGGGTTTTGAATTGTATCAGTGTTTCTATCGCCTTCTTTTCAAAACCATGAAAAGCTACTACTTATATTTACTTCTTCCACCTAGATCTATGTCTGCAATTCAGTCTCAAGAAATGAGCTCAGTATAGACCGCGTTCCTAGTTTACTTCTGGATATTTTATATGACGTGGTTTATGCAAAGAAATATGCTTTGTTAATTATAGTACGTTCCCAAGTTAATGTTAAGATTAGCTGGTACCCACGGAGCACACGCTGATGTACCTGTCAAACCTAATGCATCTCTCTGGTTTACCTAAGACAGTGGTCCTTCCCTGCCTCCCTGTGCGCTGCTTCCAGGGCCAGTTCATGTTTACAGTTCTCTTCTCTTGGCCTCTGGCTTTGGATTAGGGTGTAGCTGCTGGCACCGGTTGCCCTTAATATTCGGGGTGGGGGTGGGGAGAGGTTTGGAGTTTCTGAGAAAAAAACTTATTTTTAAATTAATGTGCCTAATTTTATTTGTAGATTTCAGTTGTTGATCACACAGATTTAGGCAGAAATTTCTGCCATATCAGCCTAAGTAATAGCTAAGACAGGACCACTCTTCATTGCCAAGAAGTCATTCGGGGCTTACAAATGAGGGATGGCTTCCAAATCTTCGTGCTTAGTAACTTCTCTCACCCTACACTTTATCTCACCTATTTAATTCTTTCTCTTGGCTGCCAGATGCCATCCACAAAAGCAAAGCAAAGGCAAATAAAAAGGGATATTTATGAGAAAACCCTTTGTTTTCTAAAAATGCCTTTTTACAGTTTTACAAAGAAAGATATAATTCTGAACTGACTAAATGCAGCCGACACAGACCCTCGGCAGAGGGGTTGTGAAGCCTTGCTGGGTGCTTGGAAGGGCAGGGAAGGGGGAGGAGATGAGCTTCGCAGTTAAAACGCAATCTCTGGGACCCCTCGGCCTTGCCCTTTACCAGGTGGGTGACTTTGGGCCTGTTACATGACCTCTGTACTCTGTTTTATCTCATCGATAAAAATGAGGTTAATTTAGCAACTACCTGATAATGTCAATGTGAAGATTAAACGTTTCAAAAATGTAAAGGACTTAATGCCCCACAAAAAGTATTATATACGTGTTGGCTATTGCTGTTTGTCCTTAAGAACCCAGGGTCTGGAATAGGCTGCCTGAGTTCAAGTCCTGAACCTGCCACTGATTATCTCGATGGCCTTGGGCAGGCTGCTTTCCCTTTCTGAGGAGCTTTCTCATTTGTTAAGTGGGAGTGCTAATGGTGTGCAGGGCATTCTTTGAGAAACAATGAATAGATACAGTGTTTGGCATTTAGAAAGTGTTCATAATACCAGTTTGCATTCTTTGTGGTAAACTATATATATCTCAAGATACCTGTACCATGTCCATAACATTTATTCTGATGTGAGTGACTGTGGATTCCCGCACTCTCTCTCTTAGTTTCTTACAGAGTCTGATTTGAAAATATACCTAGGTTCACAGAAAACTATCTGGAGACATGAAATGCCTCTCCTTATTAATATGTTAGGATTTTATTGATGAGGCAACGTGCAAGTGGTAGACCTTGGACCTCAGCCAGGGCAGTCATTTCTGATGTAACAAATGGACTTAATTATAAGGTGGTTTTACCTAAAAGGTCAGTCTATGCTGTGTAACTGGAGCCTGGCGTTACAGAAAGCTTCTAGTGTATTATATTGCATGTCAATATTAACACATGTTCTAGTACTGCTATCTGAGGCCTTAGCTTTCTCTTCTGGGTAGATAATCACACACATTCACACACACTCACACACATATGCTTTTAGCTGGGACCACTAGTCACCCCAAGTCCCATGATTCTGAACGCTGACTTTGTTGCTTAGGAACTCCTATTTTTCAGGCTGGTTGCACTGTTGAAATGAGTCCTTGGTGCTTGTAAGTCTTGTTCCATAATTTCATTTGGCTGAGGCAGGAGACAAGTACCTCATTTTAATTAGAATTTCAAGCAAACTGCATTATGTTGTTGTGTGTTATTCCAAAAGGATATAGCACATCAAGGACAGCTGTTGATGGACTAAAGCATCCTGTTTATTCTGCCTGAGAAATAACAGTCCTCTCATTGACTTCACAGGCTCTCTCACCACGCAGCTCCTAATATACCCCATGAAACAGAAAGCTATGCCCCAAGGCTCTCCAAGACAGTAAACGTGTTAACCAAGACGCCAGGTAGTAACCACCGGGCCCATGAAGATGTGGCATTACCATGCCAATAGAGGGCAAATCACTGGTCCTATTCTGCTCTCTGTGTCTCAGCTGGCTTCCCGCAAATCACAACACCCTCCTAGGGATCCACGTCCCACCTGTTGCCCTGAGAAAGGTCCTAGCTGGCGTTAAAGAAAACCAGTCTGTGCTGTGTTAGACCTGCAATTAAGTCCCTGCCACTCTCCAGACCAATGAATGCTTCCAAGTCATAATCTAATTTATTTTTCCCATTTTCTAAGTAATGCCAGGGTAAGCGCGTTTATCACTTTAGGCTCACTGATTCTAATTCCTAATTCAGACTTGTTTGTTCAGTAGAAGGTAAACAACCCCCTAGCTATCACCCACCCCCATTTATTTGGAAGGAGAGAGTTTCAGTGGGTGAAGATAAATAGCATGTCAAACATGGTTTGGCGGGGCTGCAAAGGCATAATTTCTAGTTTCCTACGCCTGTCTCCAGCTGTTGTGGCCCAGTGTGACTCTGGCAGCTGTGTGCTGGCTTGGCTGAGCTGCCACTTAGTCAGATTAGATCAATACTTTTAAGTATTTGTTTGATATAATAATCTCAGGCTAGCCCAGGAATTCACACACTGAACCACATGGATGGGGTTGACTTGTTTCTAGTTATCTCTGCATGAACACAATATCAATTGGTTGATACCTGTAATCCTAAGATCCCTCAGAAAATAAAAGGCAGGCCACGTGTAGAAGATTGGTGGACTCGGATGGCCCTGGGGATGCATCAATTCAACCCCACAAACATTTATTGGGTGCTACTATATACAAGGAAACACAGGAGATATAAAGATCAGCAAGATATAGTCCCAATTCTCAAATATAATTTAATACCAGGCTATAAAAACATCAGTAGTTAAATAATTGTTATTTAGATTTGGCCTTGTTCCAAAAGGATCTAAGATGGAAGAATGCTTGTGAAAATACATACAATGGGTCAAAATGAAATAAAATGGGATTACATGAGAAAGGGTTGGAGAAAATTAAAGCTTGGGGAAGTCCGTAGGAAGCTGGAAGTGAATTAACTTCAGAGAATATGTACCGTGAGAAATAACGCTTACCAGCGGTGGGCCGTAAATTCGTCCTGGAGTTTCCTAGAAGCCAGACCAAAACCAGAAACAAAATTGTTTTGTTGTATGATTAGCAATGCCTACATAGATCTTATTCAGGAAAAGTATACCTGGTATAGAAACTACACATAGAGAGGACTTTGATTTGTGCTAGTCAGTATCCACGACTTACAGAAAATTACAATCATGATTTCTTACTGGCTGGGAGCAAATAACTGTTCGTTGCTATGTCCCAGCCATTCCTTGTCACCTTTTTCTTGCCACGAACACCCCTTCCACTATCACACATACATACATTGGGGGCTGAAAATGCTGGATGTTGGCTCTCCCAGGCTCCCTTGAACATGTGACCCAGTTATGGCCAATGGAATTCAAAGGGTATTTTTCTGGGATTTTTCTGGGAAATTCCCTATTAATAAACAACAAGCCTGAATATATTTATCCTTATTCTAGAGCAAGCAAAGATATCATACACATAAATGAGATTCTTGAAAAAATATTACAGTGTAAAGAAATGGAAACATTTGACTCAAAGAAAAAGTTCATCTCTAAAATTAATCTATCCACTGCATGATTCAGAAGATAACATCAGGAAAACATTGGGAATCCTTGGAAGACTGCAAGAAGACAAGCTGCTATAAATGAAGAGTTTAAGGAGCCAGAAACCTGAGATTAAGTGTGAGATTACAATTCAGATCAATGGAATTAACAAGGATCCCAAAAGACCTAAAAAGGTGATGAGACCTCCAGGCAAAGATGGTAGTTTGAAAAAATATCTAACCTCACTCCCTCCCAAAACCCTTATAAAAAAATTACTCTATGTATTTTTATATGTATTTAACATGGGTAGAGAAATAGAAGAGGAAATAATGGCAAAATTTTGAAGCTGCAAAACAGATAGACACTTGGAGACTGACTTAGCATATCTTAGAAAGACATTCTAAACTGTGCATGGGAAAAGCTGAGAACCAACCCCATGTATTGTATATCACAAACTCCCTCAGAAGACAGGGAGCAGCAGCACCACTTCTTTTAGCAGATAAGAGGAAGGAGGAAAGGACAAAAAAACTAGGGGGGTTTGGAAGGTTTAGAAACAACTACATCTCTAGATTACACCCTCCCCAACATGCTTCTGCTGAGTGCTATCTCTTGTCCCCAGTATAGCCTGAGGCTTATGTGATGGGGTAAATCGAAGAATTTCTAGACTTGGGGACACCAAGGGAAACCCTCTCAGACACTGTACCCAAACCAGGAGGATGAAACACATGTTTGCATACTGAATACTGAGCTCTAGTCCTTTCTTCTATTAGCTTCCACAATGCAGACCTTTATTTTTCAGGAAAAAGATGAATGAGTTTTCTCTAGGGGATATGACCATCCCCTAGTATAAACAAACAAACAAACAAACAAACAAGCAAACAAATAAACTTGAGAATGGGGACACTAAAAACTTTCATTGATTTACAGAGGACCAGAGGACAAGCTGCATCAAAAAAAACCAGAGAGCTCCCCATCAACACTTTAGCACCCACCACTTTTAACTATGAGCAAACAATCAAGGTTTTTTATAAATTCAAAAAAACCCTACTGTAAAAGACAAATAAAAAAACAAGAGCAAATTTAAAAAACTGGAAAAGAAAGACACTGCACAGAGAACATTAAAAAATAAACTGTAATTAATATCACCCAAAAGATAAAGGAGTTGCATACATAAACAAGAGCAGGTTGCTCTAAAAATGGAATTCAGAAACGGAACATGAAAGATCCTTTGGCCTAATGTAATGGAAAATGGAATTCACATGACTAGTTGTAAAAATACGAATCATGCTGTGAAACTTTAAATCAGTCTTGTAGAAGATGAACTTAAAAAGTTTTTCTAGATTCCAGAAGCAAAAATAAGAGATATTAAAATGAAAGGTGTAAGATAGATATAGAAGATATATAATGAGAAGCAAACACAAATCATTTATGTTCTTAAAGGGAAAATTAGTTTAAATAGAAATAAAAATATATAGTCAAAGCTTAAAAGAAAAAAGTTTTCCTGAGCTGTAAAACTATCTGTACTTGCTGGTTGAAAGCACCCACTACATCCAAGCAAAATGAATTTTAAAAGACCCAATCCAGGAATATTCTGGCCAATGCTGGGACTGGAAGAATGAAGGGAAAAATTTGCAAGGCTTTGGATGAAAAAAGAGAAAGTTTACTTACAGTTTAACTACAAAGGAATAAAAAAAAAAAATCTGGCCTCAAACATCTTTTTTATAACTTGAAATACTAGAAGACAATAGACTAATGTCCATAGAATATGTTAAAGAGAAACAATATTATCTAGGAATTTTGTACCTAGCCAAGTTTTGTGTGTGAAGGCAACAGAAGAAAGTACTCTTAAATATGCAATGTATCATTCATATGAACTTCCTGAAAAAAATTATTTGAAGATGTACTGTCTGATAGAGGAAACAAAATTTTAAGCGTTTCAATATGGGAAGGTAATTGTATAAAAGGACTAGTCACAAACACTGAACCATTTAGAATTGAGAGATATCCAAATTACTTTATGTAAGTGTGGTTATAAATGTGGATGCCAATTTCAAAATATTTTTGAAGTGCAAGATATGCAATGGTTGTAAGAAAGAAAGGAAGGAGAGGAGGGGAGGGAAGAAGAGTGGGAAAGGAAGAGAGAGACAATTTTAATTACATTAATAATGACAGAGAAATGAGAAGGGAAGAGGATGGGAAGTAAAACTGCTGAAAGTCAGTACTTGTCATGTTTTGCTGTCCATGGGGATCTGCTGGGGATCTTTATGAAGCTCTGATGGCTTGCCTCCCACCCTCAGACATTTTCATTTCATTGGTATGAGGTATAATGAAAAGCTCCTCATCCACTTCCAGTGTGCAGCAATGTTTGGGAACCACCGGCTTACCTCATTAAGTGGGAAAAAGCAAGGATAGCAAAAACATCTCAGCTTACGTTCCAACTTTTAATTGGCAATGACTTCCTAAGAGCTTTGCTGAGGTCTTATCCAGGCTCAATGGGAAACTGTTCAGATGCACTTAGCCCATCTTCACTGGAAGAGAATGACATTGTAGATTTGCCATCCATGGACTGAAGTAGATTTTGAAACTAAAGCAACTATTAATAGCTTTAAAAAACAGCATGGATCACTTCCAAAATATTAGAGATAATGAAAGCAAAGACAATACAGGCATATAGTGAAAGGCAGTGAGCTAAAAGAAGTGGGAGGAGGTGGGGAAGAAGAGCCAGGAAGCTAGGGCCAAGAAGAAAAGGAGTGGGGTGGAAAGAAAAAAACAGGCGAAGTTGCAAAATAAGATAGAAAAATATGATTAAACATGTTTATTAAGCCTATAAATGTAATTGGGAAAATGTCCTACATTTAAAAAGTATATCTTTAGATGCAAGAGAAAAAAAGAGAAATCCATCTATGCAGCATTTTCTAAAGACCCATTTGATACAAAATTACTAAATAAAAATATATTAAATTAGAAAGGGGGCAAATATATTAGGCAAATACCAAAAAAAAAAAAAAAAAGAATCATAATACCAATTAACAAATATAATAGGAACTAAAACAGAAATATTAAATGGGATGAAGATGTCCTGTTGGAAGTTAAATTTCACAATGAATATAAAATTGTCACAAAATTTTATGCATCAGATAACATGTGAAAATACAAAAAGTGAAATCTGCTATAAATTGAGAGAAATGGACAAAAGTACAATACTAATACTAAAACTCAAAAATAGGAAAACAACCCAATTTAAAAAATAGGCAAATGATCTGAATAGACACCTCACCACAGAAGATAAACTGATGACCAACAAGCATATTATAAAGATGACCAACATTTGTCATTAGGGAAATTTGAATTAAAACAACAAAGTAACACGAAAACATTCCTATTGATAAATGACAAAAATTGAAAAAACTAATAATACTAACAAGATGCGTAGCAACAAGAACTTTCATCCATTGGAAGATAGTTTGGCTATTGTTTCCGAAGCCTAACATAGTATTACCATACAATACAGCAACCGTGCTCCTAGACATTTACCCAACTGATTTGAAAACGTATGTCCATACAACAGTCTGCATGTAAATGTTTATAGTAGCTTTATTCATAATCACCAAAAACTGAAGGCAACCAAGATGTATTTCAATAGGTCAGTTGATAACAAATTGTGGTACATGCATATAATGAAATACTATTCAGTGTTATAAGGAATTAGCTATCAAATAATGCAAAAACAAGGATAAACCTTAAGTGCATGCTCTAAGTGAAATATACTAGTCTGTAAAGGCTATACACTGCATGATTTTATTTTTATGACATTATGGAAAAGTCAAAACTATAAAAAAGGAAAACCGATCAGTGGTCGGTAGGATGATGGGGGAGGGCTGAACAGGTAAGACACAAGGGATTTTTTTTTTTTTACCTTGGTGAAACTATTCTGTATGATACTATACTGGGGGGATACATAACACGACGAATTTATCAAAGCCAGTAGAACTTTATAGCAGAAAGAGTGAAACTTAACATATGATAATTTAAAAAAAATTAGGCAATTCGGCATCTCAGGATGTAATAATAAATGAATCTAACTGTATAACAAAAGAATCTAATCATATTGCAAATACATCAAATAATCTTGCTGAGGAGGGTAGGAGGAGAAGATGCTGAACTAAGTAACTGGGAATCTGTAAAGAAAATGGAACTGCACAAAAACACTGTAATCTAGTTGATAGAGTTGTTTCCCAAAGAAGTATGCAACAACATACCGGTGTACTGGAACTGAACAATTAAGTAAATAGATGCTTGCTGGTAGGAGGCATGTTTCCCACTGTTGGAGTCTGGGGTTACAAGTGAGCAAGGGGAGAGGCTAGAATGATCCATGTGGAAATGGATTACAGTTGGAGACATCAGTATGAACTCATGCTTAGCAGGAGAGAGAGAGGGGAGGACAGGGAGAGAGATAAATAAGTGCAGACATGTGTACATACATAAGTTAGTATATATACATGTATTTCCTTGTTCTGTCAGCTGAGAGGACCGAAAATAATGACACTCTAGTAGCAACACGCATACCTAGATTTGGTTTCTAATACTACTCTCCAGGAAAAAGAACCAGATCTCCATGAAATGGCTTACTCTGGGCCTGAAGGAGAAATACCCAAGACGGGTCTAGAGCCTCTTACAACTGTCAGAAGGCAACGAAATGCTCAAAAAAGACAGTGATTGTGGAATGTCAAAGACATACAGGAGCCAACTTGAAAAGTTCTCAATGGCCAAAACTGTCACAATCTTATAGAAACAAAATAAATAAAGAAGTATTGGATTGTAACAAATTGAAAAATAGACAATGCTCCCAAGAGAATTCCAGCTAATTTACATACATTTCGTCTCCCAAGGAGGGGAAGCGCGGAGGGGAAGCGCAACTCCAGCTCCCAAAGTGTGGGCTCTGGGCCGTGAATAGTGACATCCCTACAAAGAGAATGTCATGGAATGGCCAGGGGGAAAGAGAGAGTGACTTTATGGTGGAGAAACCTAATGGATACTGAATATCACCACATCATCAGGTTAACGTCCACGGCGATTAGTGATGCTGACAGGACATCCCCTTGGTATGATGTGATGAGAAGGGCACTTTACCTCTTGGCCTTCCTCCTCCTAACCCACAACCCCAGTGTTACCAGGAGAAGAACATCAGGCAGTCCCACCTGAGGGACATTGTATGAAGTACCTAACAGTCATTCTTCCAAATTGTGAAGGTTATTAAAAACAAAGAAAGTCTGAGAAACTGTCACAGCCGAGGGGAGCCTAAGAAGCCATGAGAGACTAGCTGTAATGTCATATCCTGGGTCCTAGAATAAGAAAAGGACATTAGGTGAAAACTAAGGTGTAACATGGTCCCATTTCATCCCTATTCGGGGTGCCACCTGCAGTGTGGGGCGTGATGGGTGGGGAGACGCTGCTGTGGGTCACCGCTTGTCCCCAGCTGGGGCAACAGCTGCCACAGTGGGCGGGACGGAGCGCGTCATGGGGAGCGCGGTGCTCTGGGATCTGAGGGTTACAGTCTGGGGCCAGCTGAGATGGGAACGTGGACTCCGAATCCCACAGGATCCAGCCGAGGGTGTCACGGATGGCGGGGAATAAACACTTCTCTGTTTGCCACGAGAGGGGACATGGCACATCCCTCTAGTGGGGAAGGCCCAGCGTCCCTTTGTTCAAAGGCTTTTATTGAAAGGTTGATCAGTGGGGCTAGGTAACAAGAACGAACAGTTTATCTCATCACATCCGTAAGTTAATGTTCACAGAGAATGGGTGATGTTTTGAAGAAAACAAATGGCAGGAACACACTGATTTACACGGGTCTGAGAGGAGACCAGTAAACAAGAGAGAGACTAAACCGGAAAGCGTAGTAAACACAATAGTGCCTAAGGGTATAGGGATAGGGTTTGTGAATAATGTAAATTTTCTTCCCAGCATGAGCTGGCTATAGCTTCTGAGAGAAAACAAAGCTTTCTTTAAAGAATTTACCTTTAGGCCTGATTTCCCTGGGAACCACCAGATCTGGTTTAGGACTGTCTCTGGTATTATTTCGAGCCTGAGCCAGGTTGGGGGAGGGAGCCGCCAAGACACAAGGAGACTTTTGGATAGAATGAGGACTCCGGCCATGTCCAAACCGAGCCGAGGGGTGCGGGCCTTTTTGCCCTTTCTCTATGTCCCCCAATTTCTTATCTGCCTCCCATACCAATTGATGTCTAGCTTAGGTTGTTATCTCTGCATGAGATAACTTACCCCCTCATGGATCACCAACCATCACAGGGCAAAGCATAGCCCCTGCCAGGGGGGACAGGTTATGTCTCCTCAGGAGCCTGTGTCTCCGAGGCCTCCCTGATTATTTCCAGCCTCGGGGCCCTCCTGCCTGTCAGTGAGGTTACAGTTCCTGAAACCAGACAGGGTGTTTCCCAACACTAAGGAATTTTGAGCAAAGCATGGACTTCATTTAATAGTACTGTATCAATATTGATACAAATATGACAAATGCACCACACTAATGTAAGATGTTAATAATAGGGAAACTGGCTGGGGGGCAGTATATGGGGACTCAGTATTATCTTCACAACCTTTCTGTAAATCTATCTCTATTTAGAAATCTATTTAAAAATAAAAATCTTATTCAAAAAATCTTTTAAGAACTAAAATTTAAACCTCTAAAGCACCAAATTCCCTAGATTCCATTATACCCATACTACTTTGCTAGAAACAGTGTTCTCAAATGTCTTGTAGCCACTGGCCAGGAGGAACGCAACCAGAGCCCAGGCCAACACATGTGAGGCTCTGAGCCTGGGCCAAAAGGATGGAAAGTTTGACTCCACATCCATTTATTGTTTTCAATGTCCCTTGTATAGCACTTGATGAACCTCTGTAAACTAAAACTAAAACCAAGAAAGGCTGCTGTCCCGAAGTGCCCACAACTGCTTCTTCCCTCTTCCCTCCAATTAGACCCTTCAGACAACGATAAAAGCATGAATCAGACTCAATGGGTCATGATGATCAGTTAATTTCCCTCATCTCTGACTCCCTCCTTCTTCCCTGCTGGGAGTTTCCAGCATGCCGCCTGGTCACCGCCAGGCTACTTAGGATAAAGCTGATTAACCAAATTAACCAAGTGCTCTACTTGTGTACATTTACCTCCCACTGTTTACTTTTTGGCCATTTCAGTGCTTGTAAACATATATTAAAAGCAGCAACAGCAACCAGCCCATATATATGGTCTGTCCAGAAGGTATCCAGCCATGTAATATGAAAAATAGAGACATTTATTGAAGAAGATACAAGATAAGAGAAACATTGTCCATAGGACAATGATGCCTCAGTCCTCTTCAAGGCAGGCACCTTGAGACCTCACACAGTTCTCTCAGTCTCCATCAGCTACCCCATGGTATTTTCCTGAACCTCATCAAGAGTCTTAAATCTCTTCCCTTTCGAAGGTGATTTTAGTTTTGGGAAAAGCCAGGAGTCACAGGACATCAAATCTGGGCTGTTGAAGGGCTCAGTCACCTGGGTGATTTGACATTTTGACAAAAAACTCTGCATAATACATGATGCATGAGTGGACCCATTGTTGTGATGAAGCTGTCAATCTCCAGTTGCTCTTAGCTGCAGCCTTCTGAATCATCCAAATAGTTTCCACGGAGGAATGTTCAAGCTTCATGAAAAATTTGATGCAGATTCTTTGCTGTTCTCACTCATTTTGACTGTGATGGCCACACAGTACACATGCTCACTCAATGGCATCTGCTGCCCCTGCTGTCCAGTGCAGTGAAGTCATCATTGTTCACACATGGGCATTCCGGTCCACTCTCCTTGGCTGCCAGGTTACATTGATGTCACACAAACTGTGCTCATTATATTAACAGTGGCTGGACATCTTCTGGACAGACCTATTGCTCTTCGTTAGACTTTGCATAACTTCTCATGGTTAAGTGTTTATGACTTTCTGGAGGGGCCTCTTTAGAATTGTGTGTGGTTTGCATGGCAACAATAGTTGTGCTCTTGGCAATGAGGGGTGAAATAGCAAAAAATTCATGTTTCTTTCCAGATATGCATAAAATAGTCAAATATCAAAATTCAAAAGGAGTCATAGATCTCCTTCAGGGGAACTCCTTCAATCTATATGGTGATAGGACTCCTCAGTGGCCATGGTTCTCCTCTCTGAACCTATCCTTTTGGCTATAACTGATTGAAAAAGTCCTAAGACAAGCTGATCAGACACAGTGAAGAGATTAGAGTCACATGATAAAAATATAGCTTCTGAGAGCTCATACCTTTAAGGAGGGGGAAATATATTACTCACAGACTAGTGAGGCATCTCGTGAATGGTGGTATTACAGTCATCTCTTGGTACTCACAAGGGATTAGTTCCAGACCCCTGCCAATACCAAAATCTGAGGATGCTCAAGTCCCTTAGGTATAGTATTTACATATAACCTATATTTACATATAGGTCACAGCAGATTATACCTACACATCATTTTATTGGTATGGATTCAACATAGTACTCAGGGCATGGCAAATTTAAGTTTTGTTTTTTGGAATTTTCTTGGCTTTAAAAATATATATTTTCAATTCATGGTGGGTTGAATCCGCAGATGCAGAACCTGTGCATATGGAGGACCAACTGTAATTTTAGTAAAGTTATTCAGTTATATATGGTGAGACCAATACAGTATTTTCCTTTAAAAAAATATAAAAAAAATGCAACAGTACAGGGGATAATGATTTAAAACTCTCCCTAAAACATAGGTCTCTATGTAATGTATACCCATGTAAAATGTATTTATGATGTATATGAATGATAAAATATGTATATATAATGTGTATGAGATTTTTCATTGCTCAAACATGTATATTAGCTGTATATAAAATAATCAATTTCCTACAAAAATCAAAGCAGAAAAGGAATGAGTTTGGGAGGTCAATATCGTAAGAATATTTATTTTTTTGTTAAATCAACTTTAGTGAGATAAAGATTTACATACTGTCAAAGGTACCCATTTTCTAGTTTATTATTAAGTGCACATTAACAAATGAATACATTCATTTCATGCACCCATTTAACAATCAATGCAATCAAAACAAAATACTTCTATCTAATACAAAATTTACTTGTGGCCTATCCACACCACCCTGGACCTAGGCAACCACTAAATTGTTTTGCCTCTATAGATTAGTTTTAACTTTCCCAAAATTTCATTCACAAGCAACTTTATATTATATTAATATACTGACTTATGTCTGGATTTTTTTCTCAGCATAGAACTTTTTGCCAGATTGTTGTATATACCAGTAACTAATTTCTTTTTGTTATTAAGTAGTGTGCCACCATATGGCCATACCTAAATTTCTTTATTGTCTCATCAGTTGGTGGACATGTTGGCTATTCAAGCAGTTGATATATATTCAATATATGCTTCCAAGTCTGTATATGGACATATGTTTTTATTTTTCTCAAATTCCTAGAAGTAGAATGTGTGGGATGTATGGTACATGTACAGACAACTGTCAAACCGTCTTCCAAAGTGCACCATTTTACAGGCACCCCAGATTTGTAGGAGAGTTTCAGTTGCTCCACATCTTTGCCAACAATGTGTCAATTTTTTCCATTTTAGGCATTTTAGTGAGTTATAGTAGCAGCACATTGTGCTTTTAATTTACATTTCCCTGGTGACTAATGAAATAGAGATTTTTAAAATGTGCTTATTATCTATTCACATACATTCTTTTGTCAAATATTGGTTGAAATCTTTTGCTCATTATTTATTGTATTCTTTTCTAATTATCAAACTGTAAGCGTTCTTTACATATTGCGGTTACAAGTCCTTTGTCAGCTGTATGTATTACAAACATTAGCTACCAGAGTATGTCTTGCCCTTCTATTTTCACAATGCTACCTCACAAAGAGCAAAAGGTTTTAGTATTAATGAATACCAATTTATCAATTTTTCTTATATTTAATGCTTTTTCTTTGTCCTACTTAAGGAATCTTTCCCAACTCCAAGGTACAATATTTTTTTGTCTATATTTTCTCCTAAAGTTTATGTTTTAACTTTTATGTTGGAAGATATGAGCCATTTAGAATTAAAATGTCAAGTTGTGAGGGAAGGGTCAAAACTTCTTTTCTTTACAAATGACCAGTTTCCAGTGTTCAATTATGGGTAGAAAAGATTTTTTTTTTCCCCATTAAATTAACTAGAGATCTTTGTTGGAAATCATGTGTGAATCCATGTCTATAATTTCCACTCCATTTTACCGATCTATAGGTAAACTTATTCATACAACAATACCAGTGTTAGAAAATTGTAGCCTTATAATAAGTTTTGAAATCAAGTAATATAAGGCTTCCAAATTTGCTTGCTTTCAAAACTGTTTTGGTTATTTTAGATCTTTTCATCTCAATACAACTTTAAGTATTAACTTACCAATTTTCTATAAAATTCTGTTGAGATTTAGACTAGAATTGCATGAGATGAGATGCAATTTGGGGATGAATTTTATTTGATCCACAATACACTATTTTTTTAAAATTTATTATTTTATTGTTCGAGTACACTTGTCTCCATTTTCCCGCCACCACTTTCCCCTGCCCCACCTGCCCCCACCTCCCACCCTTGATCCTTCCCCACTTTGGTTTTGTCCATGGGTCCTTTATACATGTTCCCTGACTTGACCCTCCCCTTCTTTTCTCAGTTATCCTCCACCCTCCTCCCCTCTGGTTACTGTCAGTAAGTTTTTTCTTTTAATGTTGCTGGTTATATTTTCCTTGCTTTTTTGTTTTGTTAAGTTTCACTTATAGGTGAAGTCATATGGTATTTATCTGTCACCCCCTGGCTTATTTCTCTTGGCATAATGCTCTCCAGTTTCATCCATGCTGTTGTGAAGAGTAGGAGTTCCTTCTTTCCTTCTGCTGCGTAGTATTCCATTGTGTAAATGAACCACAGTTTTTTGATCCACTCATTATTGATGGGCACTTAGGTTGCTTTCAATACTTGTCTATTGTAAATAATGCTGCTATGAACATTGGGGTGCATAGGTTCTTTTGAATTGGTGTTTTGAGATGCTTAGGGTATAATCCCAGCAGTGGAATTGCTGGGTCAAAAGAAAGTTCCATTTTCAGCTTTTTGAGGAAATTCCAAACTGTTTTCCACAGTGGCTGCACCAGTCTGCATTCCCACCAACAGTGCACTAAGATTTTCTTTTCTTCACAACCTCATCAGCACTTGTTCTTTGTTGATTTGTTCATGATGGCCATTCTGGCTGGTGTGAAGTGGTATTTCATTGTGGTTTTAATTTGCATTTCTCTGATGGCTAGTGATGCTGAGCATCCTTTCTTAGGTCTCTGGGCCCTGTGTATGTCTTCCTTGGAGAAGTGTCTATTCAGGTCTTTTGCCCATTTTTTAATTGGATTGTTTGTCTTCCTGGAGTAGAGTCATGTGAGTTCTTACAATTTTTGCAGATCAAACCCTTATCTGAAGTATCATTGGCAAATATATTTTCCCATACGGTTGGTTCCCTTTTCATTTTGCTGATGTTTTCTTTAGCCGTGCAGAAGCTTCTTATTTTGATGAAGCCCCATTTGTTTATTCTTTTCTTTATATCCCTTGCTCTGGGGGACATATTGGTGAAAATATTGCTGCATGGAATATCTGAGAGTTTCCTGCCTATGTTCTCCTCTAGGATTTTTATGGTGGTGTGATTTATATTTAAGTCTTTTATCCATCTTGAGTTTATTTTTGTTTATGGTGTCAGATGGTTGTTGAATTTCACTTTTTTTGCATGTAGCTATCCAGCTCTCCCAACACCATTTGTTGAAGAGGCTATTTTTACTCCATTTTATGCTTCTGCCCCCTTTGTTGAATATTAATTGACCATAGAGACATGGGTTTATTTCTGGGCTCTCTATTCTGTTCCATTGATGTATGTGTCTGTTTTTATGCCAGTACCAGACTGTTTTGATTACAGTGGCCTTGTTATATAGTTTGATGTCAGGGATTGTGATCCCTCCTACTTTGTTCTTCTTTCTCAAAATTGCTGCAGCTATTCAGTGTCATTTATGATTCCACATAAATTTTTGAAATGGTTTTTCTGTATCTGAAATACATCATTGATATTTTAATAGAGATTGTGTTAAATGTATAAGTTGCTTTGGGTTGTATGGGCATTTTGATGATGTTAATTCTTCCAAACCATGAACATGGTATACACTTCCATTTATTTGTGTCTTCCTTAATTTCTTCAGTGTTCTATAGTTTTCTGAGTACAGGTCTTTTACCTCCTTGGTTAAGTTTATTCCTAGGTACTTTATTTTTCTTGTTGCTTTAGCAAATGGGATTTTTTACTGATTTCTGATACTGATATTTCATTGTTGGTGTACAAAAATGTCTTAAATTTCTGAATATTGACATAGTGTCCTGATGTTTTGCCAAATTAACTCATTAGGTCGAGTAGTTTTTTGGTAGATTCTATAGGGTTTTCTATGCACACTATCATGTCATCTGCAAAAAAAATGACAGTTTTACTTCATCCTTTCCAATCTGGATGACTTTTATTTTTTATTGTCTGATCACTATGGCTAGGACTTCCACTACTATGCTGAATAGAACTAGTGAAAGCACACATCCTTATCTTGTTCCCAGTCTTAGTGGGAAAGCTTTTAGTTTTTGCCCATTAAGCATGATGTTGGCTGTATGTTTTTCATATATGGCCTTTATTATGTTGATGTATGCCTCCTTTACTCTCACTTAGCTCAGTGTTGTTTTTTTTTTATCATAAATGAGTGCTGTACTTTATCAAATGCTTTTTCTGCATCTATTGATATGAGCATGTATTTTTGTCTTTCTTTTTTTATGTGATGTATTATGTTTATTGATTTGCAAATATTGAACCATCCTTGCATCCCTGGAATGAATCCCACTTGATTGTGGTGGACAATCTTTTTAATGTATTGCTGGATGCAGTTTGCCAATACTTTGTTGAGTATTTTAGCATCTATGATATTCAGTGATATTGACCTGTTGTTTTCTTTCTTTGTTGTATCTTTATCAGCTTTGGGGATTAGGGTGATGCTGACCTCATAAAAAGAGTTTGGGAGTCTTCCCACATCTTGGACTTTTTGGAGTAGTCTGAGAAGGACAGGGGTTAGCTCTTCCTTAAATGTTTTGTAAAATTCTCCTGTGAAACCATCCAGTCCAGGGCTTTTGTGTGGCAGGAGTTTTTTGATTACTGCTTGAATTTCACCACCTGTTATTGGCCTGTTCAGGATTTCTGCTTCTTCTACATTCAGTATTGGAAGGTTATATTTTTTCTAGAAATTTGCCCATTTCTTCGAGGTTTTCAAATTTCTTGGCATATAATTGTTCATAGTAATTTCTTACAATCCTTTATGTTTCTGTGGTATCAGTTGTAATTTCTCCTCTTTCATTTCTGATATTATTTATTTGGGCCCTCTCCCTTTTTTTCTTGATGAGTCTGCTTAAAGCCTTATCACTTTTGTTTATCTTTTCGAAGAACAAGCTCCTCGATTTATTGATCCTTTGAATTGTTCTTAGTCTCTATGTCATTCAATTCTGCTCTGATCTTGATTATTTCCTTCCTTCTGCTTGCTCTGGGATTTGTTCGTTGTTGTTTCTCCAGTTCCTGAAGATGTAGGGTTAGGTTGTTTATTTGATATGTTTCTGTCTTTTTTAGGTAAGCCTGTATTGTTATGAACTTCACTCTCAGGACTACCTTCACTGTGTCCTATAGGTTTTGGACTGTTGTGTGTTCATTTTCATTTGTTTCCAGAAACTTCTTGATTTCTTCTTTGATCTCATTGTTGACCCATTCATTGTTTAATAGCATGCTATTCAGTCTCCATGAGTTTGAATGTTTTAGAGTTTCTTCTTTGAGGTTGGTTTCCAGTTTCAAGGCTTTGTGGTCTGAGAAAATGCTTGTTATGATTTCAATTTTCTTGAATTTTTTGAGGCTTGTTTTATGTCCTATCATGTAGTCTATTTTTGAAACTGTTCCATGTGCATTTGAAAAGAATCTGTATTTTCCTTCTTTTGGGGTGAAAACTTCGATATGTATCCATTAAGTCCATTTGATCTAATACATCATTCAGTCCCACAATATCCTTGCTGATGTTTTGTTTGGAAGATCTATCCATGGTTGACAGTGGGGTGTTAAAATCTCTTACTATCAGTGTGTTGCTGTCTATATCTTTCCTGAAGTCCTCCAAGATTTTCCTTATTTATTTGGGTGCTCCTGTGTTGGGTGCATATAGGTTTACAATGTTTATGTCTTCTCAGTTGATTCTTACTTTAAGAATTATGAAGTGTCCTTTTGTGTCTCTTTTTATAGCCTTTGTTTTGAAATCTATTTTGTCTGATACAAGTATTGCTACCCCCACTTTTTTTTCCTGTCCATTTGCTTGGAATATATTTTTCCATCCCTTTACTTTCAGTCTGTGTAGGTCCTTTGTTCTGAGGTGGATCTCTTGTAGGCAGCATATGTGTGGGTCATATTTTCTTATACATTCAGCTACCCTATGTCTTTTGATTGGAGCATTTAGTCCATGTGCATGTGAACTTATTATTGATAGGTACTTATCCATTTATTTCCTTTATACCTGTGTTCCTCTCTTTCTCATTCTTTTTCTTCATCTTCTTAAAGTACTTCCTTTAGCATATCTTGCGATGCTGGTTTTGTGGAGGTGTTTCTTTTAGCCTTCTTTTGTCTGGGAAACTCCTTATTTCACCTTCCATTTTAATTCAGAACCTTGCTGGGTAGAGCAGTCTTGGTTTCAGGCATTTGATTTTCATTACTTGGAATATTTCTTGCCATTCTCTTCTGGCTTGCAGTATTTCTGTGGAGAAGTCAGCTGCTAGCTTTACTGGGGCGCCCTTGTATGTTACTACCTGTTTTTCCCTTGCTACCTTTAAGATTCTCTCTTTGTCTTTGATATTTGCCATTTTAATTTTGATGTGTCTTGGAGTTTCCCTCTTTGGGTTCCTCTTGAATGGGCCCCTCTGCGTTCCCTGGACTTGTGTGACTTTTCCTCTCCTCAAATTAGGGAAGTTTTCCATCATTACTTTTTCAAACAGGTTTTCTATCCCTTGCTCCTCTTCTCTTGGTATCCCTATTATACAGATATTATTACATTTCAGGTTGTCCAGAATTTCCTTTAATGCTTCTTCATTCTTTTTGCATCTTTTTTCATTTTCTTGCTCTTCTGGGAGCTTTTTTTCTACCTTGTCCTCCAGCTCATTAATTTGATCCTCGGTTCCATGTAGCCTGCTTTTGATTCCTTCTACTGTGTTCTTCAATTCAGAAACTGTATTTTTCATTTCCTCTTGTCTCTAATTGATAGTTTCTATGTCTTTTTTCATGCTGATCTTGTTTGCAGTAAGTTCCTCATAGTTTCCCTATAGTTTTTTGTAATTCTCTCTCAGCTCACTGAGCTCATTGAGCTTCCTTATAACTGTTGTTTGGAACTCAATATCTGATAGTTTACTTGCCTTTATTTCATTCTCTTTCTGGGGATTCCTTCTTTCCCTTTGAGTGAGGGGTGTTTCTTTGTCTTCCCATTATTTGTGAGACTCTTCTTTTTTGCTTCTACTTCTTTAATTGATCTGTCTTGATATCCTGACTTTGTGGTGTGAACTTCTATGGTAAGAGACCGTTTTTTTGTTGTTTTTTTTTTTTTTACTTTCTGTATCTGCCTCTGATGATGTCAGCTGTTGACCCTGTCTGAACTTAGGCAGTCTGTTCAAGACTTTCAGGAATCTACTGTCCGTGTCTGTCTCCTTCAGCTGTTAATCTAGTCATTCTGCACTCAGCAGTCAGGCTTAGACACCACAGGGCGGGGCAGAGTCCCTCCTGGGGGCTGGGCTATTTTTTCCTCTCAAGTTGCTGCCGCTTGGGGAAGTGGTCTGCTTGAGCAAGATGGCTGCTGCCGTATGGGGGAATGACTCAGCACTGGGATCCTGCTGGCTACTCTCTCTGTTCTTTCCCCAAAGCCTCTGTCTCCAGTCTCTCCAAGTGTCTTTAGACCACTCTGTGCCCCCTTTAGCCAGGGGCCTACTATCTGTGGCTGCCACTCTGTACTCAGCAGTCAGGCTTTAGTATCACTGGGCCAGGGCAGACTCCCTCTGGGGGTTGGGCTATTGTGCCTTTCAAGCTGCTGCTGCTGAGGGGCGTGGTCTGCCTGAGCAAGATGGTTGCTGCCATACAGGGGATGAGTCAGCACTGGGATCCTGCTGGCTACTCCCTCAGTTCTCTCACCAAAGCCTCCATCCCTAGTCTCTCCTCCATTGTCTCCAGCCCACTCTGCCCCCGCCTTTGCCGGAGACCAGGGTAAGTGGTTGCAAATAAAAATTTATGTGTTGGTCACTTAAATGGCTCTTTGTGTCTCCAGCCTCCCATCTCTACCAGAGAACAACCCTGCTGCTTTTCACAGCTCGTTGTTATCTGTGTACTTTTTGGGCTCTGGTGCTTTAGGTTGGGGATCCCTGCTTGTGGTGTAGACCCCACTCATCTCAGGGGATCCAACTGGCCGCTTAACTATCCCTCTGGCACTGCTATCCATGGGTGCCCATCCTGCCTTTTTGAGTCTCCAACACATACCTTACCAGTCAGGTTGTGCTAAAGTTGATTCTTCTGTCTGAGGTTATAAGGCTTCTCTCTTGCTATTGTTTAAATGTTTGTTCCAGGTGATTTCTCCACATTTTAGTTGTAATTCCAAATTGGTCCTGACAGGAGGTCAGTGTGACTTCCATTCACTCCTCCACCATCTTCTCTCTCATCCACAGTATACTTTTCTACATTTATTTATGTCTTAATTTTTCTCAGCACTTTTTTGTAGTTTTCCACCTATAGATCTTGCACATAACTTGTTAAATGTATGTATGGGTATTTAATTTTTTTGATGTTTTAATAACTTTTTTTCAGTATTTTGTTGCTAGTACATAGAAATATGACTGATTTTTAATATTGATCTTTTTAATGTGATCTTGATAAATTGACCAGCTAATGGTAGTTGTTTTTTCCCCAGTTACTTTAGGATTTTCTATGTACATGATCTGAAAATAGAGAAGTTTTCTTTTCTTTCTTCTATCTGTATTCCTTTTTATTTCTTTTTATTGTCTTACTGCATTGGCTAGGTCTCCTAGTATAATCTTAAATAGGAGCAGGGATAGTAGATAACCTGTCCTTATTTCTGGTACAAGGAACATTTTTTTCAGTAATATCATCACTAAGAATGATATTTGCTCCATTTTTTGTAGATGCCCTCCATCAGGTTAAATAAGCTATCTTCTATTCCCAATTTTCTGAGAGATTTTTTTTTAATCATAAAGTGATATTGAATGTTGTCAAAATATTTTTTTCTCCTTCTATTGATAGGCTCCAATGAGTTTGTCCTCCCTTCCTTTTATTCTGTTAATTGTGAATCACATGAATAGATTTTCAAATGTCAAACCAAGCTTGCATCCTGGGATAATCCCTATTTGGTCATGACATATTATAATTTGTATAGATTATTTGTACCCTATATCTAGAATAAGCCAAGGATATATATTGTAAACCTTAGAGCAACAACTATAAATATTCAAGCAAAAACACATAAACGCAGAGACTTAGAGAATAGGATAGTAGTGGAGATGCAGTTGATTTTGTAGGCTGTTTCTCTTCGTATCTTTCTCTTCACCGGTACTATGTATTATAAATTACAGCTGCCTCAGCCTGTTCAAACTCTAATCTCTCTGTCTTTTTAACTTAGGAGTACTACTGTGCTCTGCCTGGGTTTCCCTCCCCTGAGCCACAGTCCAGAAAGTGCCTTAAAATATTAGGTTGGGCAATAATTTCATTTAGTTTTTCCATACAGCGGTCTTAGTAGTGTTTAGTTGTCTTTAACTTCAAAACAACTTTGTTAGACTGTATTGTGACAGCTGTCATATCAGCAAAAATAAAAAAAATCAAAATTGGTGAATTTTTGTGTAGCAATTTTAATACTGAAGATGGAAGAAAATACACACTATTTTTGGCATATTATGATGTACTATTTCAAGAAAGGTAAAAACTCATCTGAAATACAAAAAAAGAGTTGTGCAGTGTATGGAGAAGGTGCTGTGACTAATTGAATGTGTCTAAGTGGTTTGGGAAGTTTCTTGGTATTATTGACATTTTGGCCAAACAATTCTTTGCTGTGGGGCTGTCTTATGTATTGGAAGATGCTTACCAGCACCCCGGCCTGTACCCACTAGGTGCCAAATGCAGGAAATAGCTGACACACTCAAAATATCCAAATCAATGAAGTTATTGGTGAAAATGAAAAATGTGTCTTTCATTTTATTGAACAAACCATACAGACTTTTTGGCCAACCCATAGAAGGGCGAGTGGTTCTAGGGCTTGTCTTATTCATTTGCCTTCCTTCCCTCATGTATTACAATCCCATGCTGCCTGTTACCCAATGTTTTAAAGTGGCTGAAAAATATGTCTTGCTTTCTAGTTGATTACAGCAGGAGGACAAGTCTGATACTAGTGACTACAATATTGCCAAAAATAAAAGTCACAAAATAGTTACTTTTAAAAACAGTCACCCTACAGGTGTGTTAATGTACAAGTAAGCAATCTTAACACCTAAGCAGGCATTATTACTGTTTCAGGAAGGACTATACAATATCAATTATTCAGACTCTTTTATAACAAAGGTAATTAAAACATCATAAAAATTAACTACCTTTGCCCAGATATTTGAGGGCTTTCTATTAAAATAATGTAGGTGAAATGATGGATGGGTTGATGAGAAAAATTCTACTCAAGATTGAGTAGGTAGCCTTCAAAAAGCAGTGGAAAAAAAGCCAATTAAAAACATATGTGCTGATTATAGAGAAACAGTGACAAAGTGGGTGGTTTTTTTTAAATATAAAAGTAAAACAAAGATCAATGATTTTGAAGCAATTCATTGAGAAGAAGAAACGATGATCATTAGTCTGAGGACCTTTAGATGCAGATGGAGAGTAGAGCCTCAGACCCTTTGGGAAATTTTCTGGTTTAAGAATTCTATGATAAAATCAACAACAACAACAACAACAAAAACTTTAAAAGCCATTACATTAGTAGGTATCATTTATAAACCATCAACTAATGTATTGCCTGTAGGCATCTTGTTTCTAGTTTTTAAGAAAAGGCAAAGTCCTTCATATTGAGGTACATTTATATATGAGAATGTGTACAAATCAAGGACTATAAATGTAGATTGGACTGGAGATACTTTTTTGTAAGATAATACACAAATCACATCATTATTATAAATACCACTTTACTTATTTCCCAAGAAAGTAACTTTCTCTAGAATTCTCTGTGCCTTTAACTCTTATTCTTCTTACTTGTAAAAACAACAACAGCTATGAACAGTCTAAGGGATGTGTGCTTATCATTTAAAAAGCAAAGAGTGTATATCATTATTGATATAAACAGGGCCTTGTGCATCCCAGTGTCAGCTCCTGCTGCCCTCCGTCTCCACATCACCATGCGTGGCTAGTGGAATAGGTGTGAGCCTTCATACCCACTGCTCCCAATGCGTGTAACGGCCGCCATCACACCTGAGTACTACCAGGCTGGTACTCAGTCTTCAGGGTTCACCATCTCATCAGTCCTCTCTTAAATCACTCAGGCCATCCACCTTCCTGTAGAGTTGGCCTATCCCTCTTCTCTCTTGGAAACTAAAGCTTGATTGAGAGTATTTTTTTCCATGTCTGCTTTACTTTTCAAGACAGGGATACTTTGAATGTTGTCAGAGTGTCTCAGCACCAGTTCTCACGCATGCGGAATCCATTACTAAAACATATTGTATATCAATTTAAATTCATTAAATGGCTTTCAAGCACCTCCTATATGCAAGCAAGTATAGGGAATATCAACAGAGTATTTAATACCATCCTTATCTTCCAAACAACTCCTATTTTTCTTTAAGAATTTTGAGCTAGGAGATAAAAATGATAAATGTCATTCATTAATTTGTCACTGGATTCAAAACACTGTACTCAGCATTGTAGTATAAACATTTCTAGTTTATTTTCATATGGCTTCTTTTTTTTAATTCAATATCCAAAGTTATGTGTGGACAAAAGAATATAGTATAATAATGTGTTTCATTGCAGTAGGTTCTTGAATATCAAAACATGGTCATGTACATAATTTTATTTGATCTGTGTAAGCAACATGGAAAAATCAGCTGGTAATATCATTCCCACTTTACAGATAAAGAAACAAAGGCTTTAGGACCCTTATAAGAGGCAGAGTCAGATCTTAGGTCGATATCCAATCCTAGCTTCACACTCACTACATTCTTTGCCTCAGGTGCCAGAATGTTAAATTGAAGGCAGAATGGTTATAAATTAGCAAGTTGGGTAATTCAGCAGTGAATGTAAATGAGAGTTATAAGATAAATGACATTTAGTGACATTAATTAACTGATTAAATTAAACCTGATATTTTAATCAGAATTTGTTTGTGTAAAGTGCTAGATAAAATGAAATGTAGTTTAACCTAGTTACTTTTAAAATTCCAGTTACCATAACAACTTCTTGTGATTTCAATTAAAGGTGGTCTTTCCTTTATATTATTTTTAGAACTTCGGTTACCATAACAACCAGATGCTGTGTATTTGATCAGTTAAATTATTCCCAAAGAGTTAAAATGTGGTGTTCTCTTGGAAACAATCAAAATATGATAAGTGGCATGTCAGGATTTAATGCCCAAGTGGTGATACAGACTCAATTTTTCAAGGAGCTCACATGTGAAATAAATGACCAATGAATCTTCCTTTGTATGTTGGGCTTATGATGTTCTCAGTTACAGAAATCAAAAAGAGATTATTTATCAATTGAAGGAAAGTGGAGATGTCAGGTTCTGTGGTAATATGAATTGTCAGAGCTACAAAGAGAAATGATGTAAATGATAAATTTGTTTTTGCTGAGTTTGGGGCTTAGCAGGAAACATTATTACCAGAGCTTTGCCCAAGCTGCGGGTGGGGAAAGGAATTTGGCTTTACACAATAGATTATGTCTGAAAAGAGACCTACCTTACCCGTATTTATTTCCTCCCCACCCCCATCCCCAGGTAGGAGAATTTTTAAAGGAGTCTGCTCCTGTCTTAAGAAGCTGGTTTCTTGATATTAATTAGAAGAGCCACCACAAACTAATCGAATCTGAAATTAAAAATTAGGAACAAGAGAGTTAAGAAACAGGAGACAGACCAAAAAGACAGAGGAGAGAGCTGGGGAAAGAATAAGGTACAGGACAAGACTGAGCCTGCGAGGAAGGCAGAAAAGGATGAGGGGTAGGGTAGGAAAAGCAACCTCATCGGTAGCCATAAGCCCCTGGTAAGACATAAATAGGCATAAGTGAAAAATGCTGATGGCAATCCACTTTCAATTATGTGGAAATATTCCTGACATATTGGGCCCAAATGCACAGTGAAGTAACATCAGGAAAATTCCCTTGCTCTCGGAATCAAAGTCCTCACCTGTTTGGGGTAAATTGGCCCTTGCAGGCAGACGTCTCGCTTTATTTGATGGGCACCCATCCGCAGTGGAGGTGGTTAAGGACAAAAGGCACATCTGGTTGCCCTGAAGGAAGGGCCAAGTTGTCCATTAAGTGACAGATAAAGATGGCCTCTCCCTGCTATTCGCACTCTGCCAGTAAAAAAGCAGAAGAGAGAGCTGCCTTTTTGCCCACAGCCAGCGCGGAAGCCATAGACGGATGGTAGGAGTGGAGTGTCGGCGGTGGATTCCGGGTTTAATTATAGTCCTCCTGCTTAATGAGGTTTTGTGAAGAGGAGGAGGTGGGAGATTGGTGTGTGCTTGCGTGGCTGGGGGTTATTTAATTAAAAAACAATAAAGCTGCCAACTGCCACTGGTTAACAATCTGGAACCCTCCTATTCCTCCACCCAGACAGGAACACAAAACAGGGAGATGAAGCCTCTTTAACCTGCCCTGTGCTGAGGTTCTGCTAGCACCCAACTCAGATCACCCCGTTTTCTCCCTGATCTCTCTTTGGGCTGCCAGAAATGTTGCTGTCAGGTAGATCTATGGAGGCCACACTACAGAATAGAAAATCCCCTCTGCTCCCTTTCGTAGGAATTGAGGGAAAGCGGTTTGCCACCCCAAACTATGGCCTTTTGAGGGTATTGATTATTTTAAGCTATTTTTAAGGAACAAAAGACAGCAAAAACCTTTGACCTTCCCCCTAACTGCCTAAAAAATATTTAAATAGAGGACATGCCCCAGAAGGGAGGCATTATCATAGGTAACTATAATTTCACATGAACTCAGGGTGGTGGGGAGGTATCTAGGGAGGCCCGTTGTTTTTATAGTCCTCTCTCTGCCCCATTGTTAAAGACAGCCCAGAAAACATCTGGTTACTAAACATTTGCTATTTGCTTTTTATCTCCCTGTGCCTTGTCTTCCTCCCCTTTGAAGTCCCAAAGTACAATACGACAACCCCCTGCTCCTAAACTCCTTGGGCTACGCATTCTTAGGGAAACCTGCTCTGTATATCCATAATAATATTTTCTCCTGTTCATCTATCTCATGTTAATTTGGCCATGAGTCCAGCTAGATAAAGTTGAATGTAGGCTGAAAATGACTTCTTTTCCTCTCTGACAGCGAGCTTGTTGGGAACCACGAATGAAATCTCTGGTGATGGATGAGCAGAGTTGAGTAGGAGCTTGTAGTCTTCTGCTTCTACTGCCTCCTTGTATCCTGACTGTGGCAATGAGGGCAGGGACGGGGTGAGGGGGACGCTACCTCAGTTTCTTTTGAGGCAAGGATGAGTATATGGTCCCTTACTCACATGGCTCCCAGTCCTGAGTTCCGACTGGCTTGTTCAAGTTTAATCATCACCTGGAGAACTTGTGTGTGTGTGTGTGTGTGTGTATACACACACAGGCGCACACACACACTAAAAATCTATAGATTTTACCCTCCTGGGGATTCTGTATAAATTTGTCTCTGATTTTATACTTTTAATAAGGATCTTAGTTGATTTTCATGGTCAGGAAAATTTGAAAAACTCTCTCCTCTCATTGCGCATTCACATGAGGGACAAGAGCAAGGACTAGAGAGAAGGGGATAAAGCAGGAGGCTTCTTCAGTGGGGGTGGCTTCAGCCTTTGACATATTTCACAGTTACTAACAAAGGACCAAAGCCTGCCTGATTTTCACTTTTAGTGGAATCCCCCATCTCCTAACATCTCTCAGTTAACGAGAAAGCCGTACTAGGCTGTAACCCCACTGTGTATTGCTACGGGGGAGTGGGGGAAGCTATGTACTGATTAGGTACTGCATTGCTATTTCCACCAGAAGCTGAGGGATTCCTTGGCAAACTACTGGTTTATTAGCATGGTCCTTAAACCAGGAGGCCCCACTTACTAATGAATCAAGTTCACAGCAGTCTTCCAGGTTTCATTCCCTAGTAGATGACAACCACCCCTTTTTACCTGAGATGGCCCAAGTTTTAGCACTAAAAATCCCATTCTGGGCAGCCCCTCGGTCCCAGGTAAACCAGGGCACTCTACCTCTAGTAATCTGGTAATGGGCTGGCACTCAGTGCCACTCGGGATTATCGGCCTCGTTTGCTTGCTAGCTCAGGTGCGCCATGCATCTCAGCGTGCCATGGTCTGGGAATACTCAGCCTCACGGGTGCATGTTCTGGACCCCACTTAGTACCCTGCTCTCGCTTTTCTCTTCTTAACATATATCAGTTGGCTCAAAAGCCGGTTTATTTTCTTCCTAGCTTTTAATCATCCAATTCTTCTGACCAGGAGTCTCAGAAGTCTGAAGGCCCTATATTCTCTAAATCAAGGTTCTCCTGTGACCTCTGCATGCCCTTTTAAGTCCACCACTGTGGGCTGGTTTGGGATTGAATCATCGCTGTAATTACATTTTATTTGCATTTCTAATACACAATTTGCATGACAATTGCTTATGCCTCAGTCACATTGGCTCTGATCTAATCCATATTTATTTGAGGGAAGGGGAACTATAATAGCAAAATACTGTGGGCTCCTGCTCAGAAGAGCTGACTCTAAATCCTGGCCTTGACATATATACGTTCAGCAACCTCAAGTCAATCAGTTTTGTCATGTGAAAAATGGAGATGGTGTTATGGGTTGAATCATGTGCTCCTCCTTTCCCATCAATTCATATATTGAAGACTTAACCCCCAGGATCTCAGAATATGACCTTCTTTGGAAAGAAGGTCATTGCAGATGTAATTAGTTAAGATTAGTTCATTCTGGAGCAAGGTGGGCCCTAATTTAACATGACTGGTGTCATAAAAAGACAAAATTTGGAGAAGGACATGCGCAAAAGGAGAACGCCTTGGGGAGATGGGGGCTATGCTGCCACAAGTTGAGAAACTACCAGAAGGTTGTACCAAGTAGGTAATAGGTGAGAGACCTGGAACAAATCCCTCCTCAGAGTCTTCAGAGGAATGGCCTTCTGGACACCTTGACCTAGGACTTCTAGCCTCCAGAAGTGTAAGACAATAAATATTGGTTGTTCAATTGACTCAGTTTGTGGTACTTTGTTATGGCAGTTTTAGTAAAATAACACAGGTGTTAAAATCTATTTCAGAGGATTTTTCTTAGGATTAACTATATATGATTATTTACGTGAAAGCACTTGGCACATAGGAGTCATTAATGAATAACAGGAAAAATAGTACAAAGTGATGAGGTACCAGAAAATTACCCACTTGGAGTTGCAGTATCAAGGTTCAAGCTCCACTTCCTGCTCTGTTAAAGCTTAATGACAACTTCAAGTCCCTTCAGCCACTGATCTCTTTGAATCTCATTGCTTCATCTTTAAAATGGCTATAATGGTACAAACTTTATAGTAGTTGTGATGATTAAGTAAGAGAATGTGTGAGAGCATATGAACCAGCGTTATAACCAAGAGCCACATGGCTTTTGCCCTTGCAATGTAAGAAGCACAAAATGGTAAACCTCTTTCTCAGCAATTGGCCCCCACCTGTGCCCCCTTAACCTCTAGTCTGAGGCCAAAAGCTATGGCAGCTGACAGATGAATGGAGCTTGAGATTCTGCCAACCTTTTGTGTGTTGGAAGAAGATGGAACCCCAAGGATTACCCCTTTCCTTTCTTCCTCCCTGCCTACCCTCCCATTTGAGGGCAAGTTTCTTGCTTCTTTTTCTGAGGATCAAAAGAGCTATGACTCTGATAGTTAATGGTTAAAGCCCCTTTCCTTTCTTTTTTGGAAGAAACAATTTGATAGCTATAATTATTCCTGCAGACCCAATTATTTTCCCAGAAATTAAATATGTCTGTGGTAGTACTTCAATAGATCAATGTGTTTGTTATACTATCGAAACTACTTTCTCCCCCTGCTATGTTGAAATGAACAATTGAGTGCCAGATTGCAGAGCTGAGGTTTTGTTTAATATTTACAGCTAGCAGGCACATTTGCTGTTCGAAAGCTCAGAGCTGTAATATTTGCATCCAATAAAATCCATGATTGAAATCCTCACCCAAGATGAAGCATATAATATTGTTAATAAAATATTAGCTCCAAAATGAATAGTAAAGCCTTAAACTATGAATGTCCTTTGACCCAGTAGGCCTACGTATAGACATATATCTTAAGGGAAAAAATAGTCAAGCGTCCAATGTTGTAAAGATACGTATATCAAGAGTAGTCAGTGGAGATTATTTATAATATATTTAAAAACATAATCTTAAATTTTAACTGTGGGAAATTGGTCTAATAATATATGGTTTACCTTACTAATTACATATTATTTAACCATTAATAATAGAAAATCAATTTTTATTTATTGACCTGGAAATAACTTTTACTATATAATGTTACAAGAAATGAGTTACAAAACAGTATGTAAAATATCATTTCCATTTTGAGCTAAATGTTTACATGTGCAAGGAGAGAGTATATATGTGAGATAGAAGAGATGAGAAAGGACATACATCAAAATATTAACAGTGGTTATTTCTAGGTAGAAATATTATTACTGATTTTATATTGCTCTTTACACTTTTATCTTTTAAGTAAGTGTGCTTTATCTTCATAATCAAAAGAGATAATTAGAGCATTATTAGCCTAGGAGCCTTAAAGGGAATTTCTTTAAATCAAAGGAAGCATCAGGGTGCAGCATTTCCCAAGCCATGTCTTGAAATATGTAGTAGGAATTCTTTGAAGAAAGGCTTCCATTGAGAGATAATTTAGAAAACACCTTTTTTGTTCTCTCTCTCTCTCTCTCTCTCTCTGTTTCACAATGATTATGAGTATCAGCAACAAATAATTACCTAAACTCAGTTTGATTATAAACCATTATTTTTCCCTCATGTCACCTCTTAATACTATTCCCTGACAATTAAGCACCCTGAGAAACACTGTTCAGCAGGGGAATTGTGTTCAAAATGAGAACACTTCCTGCCTCTGTCTACCAGTTTGGAGGGATAGTGGGCACATTTGTTGCTTCCCTACCCAGCGTGCATCCTCCCATTTCCCCATTCCTAACAGCAACCAGGTTTTCCTTTGTAAAACCAGTCCTCCCTGCTGTGTCACACCTGTGTAAACTGGGCTTGAGGGCACAGGTCAGTCAGCATGGCATCATCCCCCTAATGGTGGGTTAGGAGAGAGTAACCCCAGCCTAACCCACTCAGAGCATAGCATTTCCCTCACCACAGTGAGCAGAACAGTTAATCCAACTGGATCAGAAACTAGGACATGTGTTCAATGACTGTGGTAAGTGTTGTGCTCACAGTCCCTGCATGTGAAAAAAAAAAAAAAAAAGTAGCACAAGTTGCTGAGAGCAGCCGTCTTGTGACCATGAGGAAGGAAGCCAGCTTTAGGGAAAAAGTCACCCAGAAGTAGAGCTGGATCCTTGATCAAGTTGTGTCTATTTGCTGTTTACCTATAGCCAATAAATCTCCTTTCAGTTGGTTTTGGTTTTCCATTACTTCCTACCATTGTGTTCTGATACAGAAGACTCAAAAAGAACCTCAAACAGATAACTAAGAGGAATGAAAGGGAGGCTAATCCAATGCCTTAAAAAAATACAGCTAAACAGCCCTGGCTGGTGTGGCTCAGTGGACTTAGCTCTGGCCTGCAAACCAAAGAGTCACCAGTTTAATTCCCAGTCAGGGCACATACCTGGGTTGCAGGCCAGGTCCCCAGTAGAAGGCGTGTGAGAGGCAACCACACATTGATGTATCTCTCCCTCTCCTTCTCCCTCCCTTCCCCTCTCTCTAAAATTAAATTTAAAAAATCTTTAAAAAAATTCAGCTGAATGATCTAACAATTCCAACAATTCCACTTCTGGGTATTTATCCAAAGAAAATGAAAACACCAACCAGAAATCATCACTCCATGTTCATTAAAGCATTATTTACAATAACTAAGATTTGGATGACCTAAATGTCCATCAATGGGTGAATGGATAAAGAAGACGTGGTGCATATATGCAATGGGATATTATTTGGCCATAAAAAAGAATGAAACCTTGCCATTTGTGACAGTATGAGGACATTATGCCACATGAAATAAGTCAGACAGAGCAAGACAAATGCTGTATAATCACACTTATATATGAAATTAAAAAGAAACCAACAACAACAGAAAACAAACCAAGCTCATTATGCAAAGAACAGATTGATGATTGTCAGAGGTAGAGAGAGGGTGGATAAACTGGGTGAAGGGAGTCAAAAAATACAAACAACCAGTTATAAAATAAATAAATCATGAAGCTACAATGTACAACATGGTGACTATAGTTAATGGTACTATATTGCATATTTGAAAATTGCTAAGAGAATAAATCTTGAAAGTACTTAAAATATTTTTTCATCATAGGAAACAAATTTTGTATGTATGATGTTAATTAGACTTATTGTGGTGATCATTTTGTAATACATATAAATATCAAGTCATTATGTTGTACACCTACTACTAATGTTATGTCCATTATACCAGAGTCATAATAGAGCTCATATAGACACCTGCATAGACATCAATGCCTCACTCATCTGTACAATTCCACATGCATTGTACATATATATTTATTACATTTTCTTAGTTTTAGAGTGTTCTAGAATAGATATCCACATTTCACCTGGAGCTTGTGAAGGCAGGGGGTAGATCAAATTCTTCTCATTTGTTCACTGACTACTTCCCCTAAGGTTGTCCAGACACCTACATCCTTAAGATGAAACCAGCTACAGTGGCCGTCCAGCAAGGACTGGTGACCATTTAGCTGATACGTTTCTGCTACGTTATGAATGTGCCAGTGAGTTACACTATCAGATCCATAAGCAACTTGCTTAAAATCAGTGTGTTTTCCCACTTTTTTTCTATTTCCCACTGCTTCCTGGACTGATAGAATCTATAACATGGAATTCCCTGAAAGTGTCAGCAATTCAATAGAAAAATAAAAGCTTTGAAGAGATGCATTACCTTCCTTGCCATAAGTTTCTCTCCAACCACTTGTATCTCATCAGTCAAGTGACATCTGCCACAAATGGTGCCATTAAATCATCAGGATGAGCTTTCCTCAGAATTTAATTGGAAATTTCAATACTGGCATTCCAACTCTCTTCTCAACATGATAAAAGTCCTCCTAAAAAAAAAAAAGCATCCATCTTTTACCTAAACCATGTCCCAAGAGACAAGTGAGCCCACTGCTGAGGCAGTGCATAATTTCTACCTATGAATAGATCTGTGTATACATAGTGCGCTTGCATATAAAGGGATGGTTGTGCTCCTATACCCTAGAAAATCAGTCCATAAGCAACAGATACGAACCTGGATACAAGTTGCTATAGGGTTGAGGGAGGAGTCAGAGAGATGAAAGGGATGACCTGTGTTCTTCATGGATTTGCAACCAAGTTGGAGATACAAACTTTGCTACTGTTTTGTTTTGGTTTTTAAGTAAGGGTCTGTTAAAATTAGCTATGTGTGACAGATGCCACATGTCCTGAGCATGTGCTATATTCTCAAATGTAGGCATATGCCACCTGTTCCCACCAAGAGAGAAACTTAAGAAGTGGCTTCTCCCTGCTTTGAGCTTGAAATGGAGCAGAGTTTGAACATGACTGGTTGACACTGGGCGGTCACCCCAGATCAGGGTTATTCAACCTCGCCACTGCTGACATTTTGAACCAGGTCATTCTTTGTCCTGATGGGGCTGCCCCGTGCATTGTAGAATATTTAGCAGTTTCTCTGGCTTCTACCCACTAGATGCCAGTAGCTTCTTCTCAGTTGTGGTGACCAAAATATGCCTCCAGGCTGTGCCAAATAGGAGGCAAAATTACTCCTGAGAGGCAAAATAACCCCTGACTGATAATCATTGCAGTTGATTGTTCTTATTGTGTTTGCTTCTGCGATTAAGCGGGAGCTAAATCCCTCCAAAACTCTCTCCCTTGTGTGGTTCCAGGTCAGCACTGACTGCAAGAGACATTTGCATGAGATTTGGAAGGTAGAGTGAGGCGTCAGCTGTTTGGTAATGCTCTGAAGCTTGGTGCAGAGCGCCAGGCACTCTGGCAGTCCATGCACATTGTCACTGGTCTGCTGGCTCACCTTATTGGCACGGTGGCACCCAGACCTGCAGCTCCTCCAGCTTTTCTCCCCAATTGCTAGTCTTGCTGACCTATGATGACTTCAGGCTCAGCACTAGACACAGCAGCAGCAGCCTGCACAGACTACTACACCAACCCTCCGTGGTTGAATAAGATCTAATCTCTTTAATGAATCTGTTATTCTGTGCCACTCATAGCAGTCTCCTTCTCTGATTGAAGTCTGATTGATACGCTTGTAAGTGGGGATTTCAGGTCGAAGTGACATTTTGCAGGAGAACTGGAAGACTTCCCACATTCATCCTACCCCAGATAATTAGTCTAAGTCAAACCAGGTGGTCCCATCCCTTTTGCCAGGGACTGGTTCAGAGATGGCTAAAATTAAGTCAGTTTAGCCAACGAGATGCTATGAGAAACTTGCTGGATTTTCTGGAAATGAAAAGCCTACCTCATCCAACTAGAAATAAACACTAAAGTATGCTGTTCCAGTTGCTACTGGCAGCCATCATGAGACAATGTAGGGAACCAGCTTTAGGATAAAGCTGATAATATCAAGAGCAAAGGGAAAAAAACAAAAACAAACAAATAAAAAAAGGTCTGAAAATATCTTGGAGTTGTGGAATCAAACCTTGAAGTCACTCCTACTTCCGAACTTCCTTTTGCATGAGGCAATAAACTTCCCTATTGTTTAAGCCAGTCTGGCTGGAATTATGATATTCTTGAAGTAGCTTTGGGGTCTGGGTTAGACCTTGGACACAACTTATTCTCACTTCTTGAAGGAGATTTAATCTGGTCATCCTGGGGTGAAGACTGCGTTTCTTTCTCCACTTCTTTTTCAAATGGACAATACTGCTGCCACAGGACTCAGAACTGGAAATCTGGATGGTCTTTGCTGCTTCTAACAACTTCAGCTGAATCTTCTCTGCCTATTTCTCTGGGCTCCAACCTTCACTAACTCCTTTTGAGCTAAAAAAACAAAGGACAAGTAGAACTCAGCAAAAATTTTCTCCAGGAAATTCAGGCATGTTTGCTCTTACTTCCATCAGCACCAGGATTTACCTGAAAGAGCTGGGCCATCTCCAGCTATGGTCAACCCCTAGCCGCCCGGAGCCACCCACACCCAGCAGGAAACAAGTGATAACAGGGGCAGCAAGTTAAAACTCTCCCCGGAGCGTATTCTTTTATTTATCTGGGGCTATCCTTGTCGAGTGTAAACTTTTGGATCGTTGGTCCCCAATCTTTAGATACTCAGTCCACAGGGATAGTGGGATGAAATGGAAGAGTCATAGAAGGGCTCCCCTTGGCGAAAGATGCCCCTGTCTCCAGAGTCTCTAGGTGGATGCTGTGGCCAGGAGCGTCCTGGCTGGATTTAGTCTCCTGTTCACTTCCTCTCCCTGGCACCTCCACACCAGATCACAACTGGCACAGCCCTGACCAATGCCCTGACCAAGAACATGGGAATTAGTTGAACTGAAGTTCAAAGGCTTGTTGTTTTTACCAGAAAGTAGGCATGTCATGCAACCTCTCAAAACCTCATCGCCTCATTAAGAAAACAAGAATAGGAATATCTATCATCGTGCATAGCACATATGGTAGAAACTCAATAAATACTTTTTCTTTGTCTTCTCCTCCTCTCCCTCCCCACCACTTTGGCTGACCTTTCTGACCTACTGGGGAGTATTCATCAGATCTCCCAGCTTAGCTGGACCACGGGTCCTACCTGCAGCTGCCCACACTGGCAGGTCACATTAGGCAAAGCCTGCTGTTCAGGTTCAGGGTGAGCCATGAATACTTTCTGGTTCTGAAAACAGAGGGAGACACAAAGCTCACAGGGCCAGAGTGTCACACTTCTAGGGGGAAGAAATGGAATAGCCAGGGAGACCTGCTGCCATGTACCAGTGGTGCCTTTGCCATGTACTCTTGTCATGCCTGACTCAGGGTACCTAAGCACAATGTTTCAACGCTGGTCACACCAATGATTGTCAAGTTCGCTCATAGAATAATGGCTTAAAAGAAGTATTATATACACATGGCTGTGATCCAGCAACCCTGAGCTTAATCCTGCTCTACTGTTGATTAACTGTGTGACTCCAGATAAGCCATTTCAGCTTGGTTTCCTCCGGAACCTAATTGGAGGATTATCTCACACCATCTCGGGTCCTGTATGATTTGGGGGTGGGGGTGGAATAAATGCATTCTGAAAAGTGCCCTCCTCTGGCCTGTTAGAAGGATTCAGTGTCTTTTAGACTGGCTAATCCCATGAAAGCCTTGTTTTCCTCAAGAGTCAAACAGTTTTTATACCAAGCCACACCACTGAGGTGTAGCCCATATTTGGTTAATTGAATATCATTATATGCTTTGAAACTGGCCCTGTTTTTCAAAAAGCCTGTTTCTTTTTAGGAAACACATATATTATATAAATATATATAAAACCATTAAAAAATGTGCTATAAGAAAGCAGCTGCCTTAAGAATATTTCTGGGGAAAAGCCAATTGTTTGAGAATAGGGATGCATTCTGCTACTTATGAAAAGAAACAAAAAAAAAAGAGAGAGAGAGAAAGAGAGATGAGAGGCACAAATATATTGACAGATGAGAAGAATAAATGTTTTTGTTGCGTGCGTTGTGCAGAGGTGTCGCATGCACCAAATTATGACATAACTGTTGGAGTAATGGCTGCAGCTGTTGCCTTTGTAAAGTGATCCACAACACCCCGCTCTCATAAACGCAACATGTCCAAGTCACTTCACACAATGAGGACAGCCTAATCCCATGCCATGTGAGCTCGGCACCAAACGTGGCCATACTACAGCAGCAGGATCGAGCCAGGAATAATCACGTCCTTAAGAAAAAATCCCCTGTGTTACACACTGAATTCCCTCTTAAAAGAAGCAAGCATGTGAATGTGCTTGTGAACAGGGAAATTCCTTGATGAATTGCCAAGCAAGAGCACAGGGTAAAAATTCCATATGTTGCCCCCATTTCCATGGGGTAAGAACTACTAGAGAGGAAAAAAAATGGACTTTGGGGAAGACAGGAAGATGCTGCTGGGATGTAATTATTTATTCATTTATTCATTCATTTGTTCAACAAATATTTCTTGAGCATGTATGCTCGGTACCAGCCTATGAATCAAAAGTACAGCGATAAGCTCAGAGAAGGAGGGAAACATTGAACAACTAACAAACAAAATAAAATTCACTGCAATTGGGACAGCTGCTTTAAGGAAGAGGAATTGGGTCCTGTGAGTGTGAATTACAGACTGTACTTTCTCTTTGAGAGCAGGTTGAAATGCACAAGCTTGCAATTACTACAAGCCTACTTTGAATAACAAGAGACTTGCAAGTTCGCACCCAGAGAAATAAAAATTCCACTGAGGATTTTTAAATATCATCTTTTAACATTTTATTTGATAACATGTTCCTGTCATTGAGTATTTAAAATTTGGCAGTGAATGTGTCAGAACCATCTTCTCTACTCACAAGTGACAGGCACTAAAGGTAATTGTAGATACAGGGAAAAACCCTTGATGAAAAAAAAACAAAACTTTCCTATATGAGTTGTTTTGTGTGATGGCCAAGATCATGGGGTTCAAGCCTAGCTCCACTGTTGACTAGTTATTGAAGTCAATTTACTTAAACCCTCTGGGCCACAGCTACCTCATGTATAAAGTAGAAATAACTCTAGTACTTCCCTCATTGGATCATGGTGAGGATTAGGAAATGAAATACACTTAATGCACCTCAAATAACACCCAGGTCATACTAAATGCAACATTAGTGTTGCTAATATTATTATTACTTGAACCAAAATCTAGGATCCCCCACACTGCAGCTAAATTATTATGGCCTCTCTAATTATTTTATTTATTATTATCTGAGAATCACTCAGATTTAGGTTGTTCCTTAAACTCAACCCTGGATCCCTGCTTCTTCCAGACGTGAAGATGTGAAGATGTCTCCACCCTTAAGCCACCCTCGATTATTCATTCTATCTGTTAAAATATGCAACCAGATGTATAATCCATTTTCACCCATGGGTAATCATTGTCCCATTTTTCAGGTCTTTTCCAGAATAATTTTGCTACACATACCATCTTCCGCATGGGCCAGAAGTCACACAGCAGAGGTGCCACAGGGACCTTCCATAACCACCATTTCATTGTTGAAGAATTAAAAGCAGATTCCTCCCTAAACCTCAACCCGTGCCCTAATCACATAGTCACCTTCAAGGACTCTAAACAATTAGGAAGAACCATGAGAGGTCAAGCATCGAAATTTCTATCCTTTGTCCTTGAAGATCACAGCAAGATATATTAAGTCCAAACTGAAAGGAAACGTCTTAGTAAGTCAGATAGATAATCAGTTATTTGGCCTTTGACTTGCATTGTTCCTGGTGGCAGGGTGGGGGGGTAGGTGGTAAGGACGTCTTTGACATCTTGGAGGCAGATTGAATTTCTTGAGTAGATGATAGAGAAATTCTTGCTAAGTTTTGATAATTTGTGTATTCCCAAGCCCCTCCACACAAGCAGACTGTGAATGAAAACAACTCTAAGGATATGTAAGCATGATGGTTAATTGTGTATGCAGTAAATACAATTTGCTCCTGAAAACTCAGTTTGCTGTTTATTCATGGTGGGGGCAGCGGCGGGGAACTCAGCCGATAACACTAACAGAACAGAAATAGTATGGGGTAGATTGATGGCAAATCATTTAAAAAAATGTGTTTCCCCTTTTTTATAATAGTTTATTTTTTATTGTACTTTTTTCCATTACCATTTATCACCCTCAAAAGACAGAGAAAAGCAATCAGATTTTTCTTCCTTTTGTAAATCTTCACCCTATTTCCTCATCTGTTCTTTTATTTGTCTTATCCATCTGTAGTGTTTCAGGAGACTTTGCCCAAAGAGAGTTTTCTGAGACATGTCAGCTAATTAATTATTTTTCAACATTATTTCTATCCCTGACCTCTGATCTTCTGGCATTCCTACCAAATATCTTGCTGCATTTTTCCTTCACCCAAGAAAGATTCTGGGAAAAGGTGATTAATTGAAAAATGGGGAAAACCATGTCCTTTTGAGGCAAGCAGAGTATATCAAAAACATTCAGACCCAAATTCTTGAACCTACTGCTGTCTCCCTTCCATGTACAGAAGCCCCATGGGAACCTGGTACATCAGGCTCAGCAGGAAGCCTTGTTTGGGTAAACACAGCAAGCCAAGAATGTTTCACGCCTACATGCAGCATGTTAAAATCCACCTATCTGTCAGCACTTTCACTCTCGGTTCCCGAAACAAAGGCTTGGTCCTGCCTGGCAAGTATCACTTATCTTTGGTCAGCAGGCTGGTGATAATTGTGCCCATTGCTGCCGCTATAAATTAGCTATAACTGCTGTGCTGAAGGTTCTGTTGTGCACCTGCTGCCAACATTGGGCAGTCAGAGACTTGTCTTCCAAAACATACTGCCTTCTGTCTTGTTCTGCATCTGTCCTGGAAACACACATTCTTTTGATGTCTGAGAGTCTCTCTGATGCAGTGTTTTGGATATTTTGCTATCTTGGCTTTTCATTTGATAAAATAATGAAAGTGATGTAGATGCTACTAAGCCTGGGGAAAAATACGTAATTTCCTTTACAGGAGTAAAAGGTATGCTTACCACAAGTCATAAGAAGTGATGTCTTTCGTGGTGAAGTGCACTTCTGCCCACAGTGGGGAATAGTTTTCAGCTGCCACCAGCAATGCCAAAATAAGGAAGCTAGGGCCAACTTTATGTGTGCTTTTCAAGGCTCCATGTCATAATACAATATAATATAAATAATAATATAATATATAATATATGATATATAATATATAAATCAGTTTCCCTTTCTGTGATGGACCTGCTAGCATGACCAAAACTCATCACAAGGATAAGGAACTGGGCTCTTGCTTGCTGTGGACTAAATTCTGTCATGACTATGTCTCTTGCACATACAATCTATACTAACTCTATACACCTGCTCAATTTGCTCAAATTACCTTGCATACATGATATACACACAATATTCCATGTTACAACAAACTGAGCACATAATTGAAACCATAAGGGGTTTAGCTTTCCAAAATTTTGCTTTTTTGCTAACCCAGAACAGGATCTTTCTCATTACAGAGTTATAAAATGGGACTCTTTTCTTTCTTATGAATAATAAATAGAATCATGAAAACTAAAAAAGAATATGATGGACTCCTACAATTGGCACTGCCATTTAGTTAGTGGAAGTAAAATTATTTTTTGAAAAATAAATCTGCTTCGCAAAACTTTCCGTATTTTTAATTCTCTTGCAACACATAATTAGCTTGTATATTTAAATTAGCCTGCTGAATTTTATTCAGCAATTTTTAAAGGAGATCCCATGCTATTTTATTCTTATATTAGTTAGCTACCAATACAATACACAGAGACAGCTCCCCATCCCCCCTGTTCAATAGCTTTTTAGAGCTCTGTTTCCAGCCAAATGATCTGGGTAGTTTTCTCTCAATGCCATGCATCGCTTTGCCAGTGGATCTTTAACCTCTGCCAGGGAGGGGACCAAAGATGAGGGGAGAAGAAGACAGAAAGATAAAGGGCCAAAGGAGCATTTGGAATCAGAAACTTTACTTTGCTTTCACCGTGGTTGCAGGTGACTTCTGGGGAGTGTGCAAGGGCTTGTTTCTTGTCAAATGGAAATACCGTGTATGATGGGGAAGCCTTACTGGGCAGGAATTCTTTCAGGAACAGAGGCATTAGTGGGGAGGGGACTCAGGGGACACAGAATTTTCCTCTCAAAAACCAAGTTTGAGCCCAATGTATCCCTTAAATAAAAATACAGCACCTTTTGCAGGGAAGAGTAAGGCAGGGTGCATTTTCTTGATCTCATTTGATTTTTTTTTTCTCAGAGCATCCCAAGTAGGAAAGGGTCCATCTTACTGAAGCACTGGTCTTGCTATTCAATTTTTTATTTGGTTGCAAGGTGCAGAGAAACTAATTATGGGTAGTTATAAGTATCATGCAACTTCCATTCATACTTAAAAGAGTCTTCTTTTTTTCCCATTTTTTCCTTTTCCGCTAACACTAATGAATTGTAGGTTCTTCTCGTTTCCAATGATTCTGTGTTCCCCAGCAGAGAGTTTGCCTTCTTTCTTTTTCTGTGTCTGGTCAGTCCTTCAGGAATCACCGCCCCCCCGCCGGCCCCCCACCCCCCGCCCCGGCCCCAGCACAGCCCACCTCAGATGAGAACGTTCTTGCTGTCACATTTTCAGCGGGCAGGGCACATCACAACCCTGTCTGTATAAAAGGGGGTGGACAAGATTGTTTACTGTATCGCAAGGCTAAACATCTCATTGGGAGTCCTTGACTATGTGCTTAAGGACACAGACAGAGAGGACAAAGGGCAGCAGAAAGTGCTCCTGCCACTGCGATTTGCATCTGAGTTCAATTCAGCTCTGCTTTAAAGGGTCTCATTTGAATACACAGTACATTAGCTCCACTGCTGCTTCGGATCCAATATGGGAAATACATTCATAGCTCAGTAACCTCTCCCCGACTTGGTCCAGACAGTTGGGGGAGAGGGTGGGAAGAGGGATCCAGCAACTGCAGAGAAATTGTATTTCAAATGAATGTCTTTTCATCAACTGCCTCTGTACCCCTCAGCTGCGCTCCCATAGGAGATCTGCATATTCTCTCTTACTAATGGAAATAAATATAGGATGAAGATTTTTTTGTCCATTTGAAAATACTGCTCTGCCCCCCCTGCTTGGGGGCTTTAATACATATGTGACATGAAGAAATGGATTGTTAGACTAAAGGAAATCGGAGGGTTTGGGATGCCATGTCTACCGTGATGATCTATGTGAAGACCTCTGACTAGATATTGCCTCCAGAATATTTTCTGACAAAAGTTAATAAGTAGATTTATAATATAAGAATATATGAATGTAGTCATGTAAAAGATCTCCAATCTAAACTAAATCAGCCTGCGGAGAGCCGTAAATTATGCACGAGGTTGAAAGGGTACTAATGTGCATTGTCTATTCCCTTTCTTTTCAGTTTTCATGGGAATTCATATATAGCTTTAGGTCTTTGTGTACATTTCCTTAACCCCTTGTCTTCTTTTAGCCTGAAAAAGCAAGAGAGTAACTAAAGAATGAGAATGTTTAAGTGTAAAAAGAGTGGTGTTGCCAAATGTTTGAACCCTGGGGCCATTTTTTAATCTCCCTAGTTAATGCCTATATATTTGAAGTGTGATAATAATAAGGTAATTATATTGATTTTTAAAACAAACTAACAAACAAACATGCCAGAAGTTGTATATAGCCCAGGCTTTTATATGTCAATGTCTTAAAAGTAGTTGCTTTAGGAGACTGAGGTTTTTTATTTTCCCTTTTAGTTTTTAACAGTGGTTTTTGCTGTTTTAACACCGCAGAGGGAATTGCTGCTAAAGACTACAGCATTTTTTATTGAATATTGCCATGGAGAAAAATTTTGTCATTTGATAGTAGGTTTGGTTTTTGCAAATAGTCAGATATTACTTGGATCCAGGGCAACTAGTGAATGAGCAGTAAGTATTAGTTTAAGTAAGATTGTCCATAAGGGTAGCTGGGGCAATGCAAAATGTCTTCTTTAGCTTAAGTGCCTGCTAGAAAATGCATGATATGTAGAATTTCATATCCACTGTACCTGACAGTCCCCATGCCTTTAATCAAGGAATTATAGCATTAGAAGAAATCTTCACAATTACAAAACTTAAACCCTTATTTGATGGAAATAAAAAGGTCATAATGATGAAATTTATTTTTGTTTTGTTTTGGGGTGTCTGCTCAACTCTCAACTAATTCCCTTACTTTAGGACTATCCTCCTCTACCTATAATTCTTGAAGCCACAGATGAGGGAACCTGTCAGCTATGTTGAGGGTGCCTCCTGCCCATAGGGATGGCTGATTGCGTTAGCGATAACACCTGAATCAAGGCAAGCCAATCAGATCCTTTCTCATAAGAATTTGGAATTAGCACTTAGGTGGTCTTTCAATATGGCTGGACCTAGAGGATGTAGAATTGGAAACTAAAGTTTTTCATATTGACTGGAAAGTCAATAAAGATAGTTTAGAGAAAAAGAAAAAGTAGTTAAGTCAGGAAGAAAGAGATAAAAATGAGATTAATGGGGAGAGCATTGCCCATGTGTCCAAATTCTCCAGTTCGTACTTCAGACCTTATTGAAACCTCATCGGATTACTGCCCTGACATTCCCCGAGCTATGACTGTATCCTTAAATGATGTCTTATAAATGTTTCTTCTTATTTAAGTTAGATTAAGTTCATTTGGTACTTGCAACCCACCAGATCATACCTAACAGATTATGCATATACAGTGTATGAACACCCAAGAGGGAACTGAATGAGCCAACCTGTCTTAGGAACATAAGTTCTTTCCATGGGCTCTGAGAGAAATAACAATGGGACAGAAAGTCAGGTACTGGAACATAAGACTTGAGTCATCGGCCAACTGCAGCTTTCCAGGCATGAGCAGGACTCCGTCTGAGGTATAGGGCAGTTGAGGCATTTGGACCACTGCCTGGTGATTGTAGGAAAGAGACACAATTTTGAGTGTGGCTTGCATGGTCCTGTGAAAGGGCCTTATCCAACACAGCCCCGGGGAAACCAGGAAAAACAAATATAACATTGCCATTCTGTATCCAACTCATTCAACAGCATCCCCTTCATTGCCTAGAATAGAGGATAAAATTCCAAGCTCTTATAGCAGGCACACAGGATCTGCCCCTATCTCCATCTTCACCCTCATCTTTCAGCTCATCCAGCCTCATGCCGTAGGATCCAAAAACACAGATCTATGAGTGTCCCCCACCCCCCGCGCTGTGTGCCTCCATTCCTACCTACGTGCACTTCTGTCTGCTTGGAATGCCCTTCGCACTTGACCTCTTCTACTCCATCCTGGCTCCCCATTCCCTGACCTAGAAAATTCCTGTTCAACTTTTCAAACTCTCTTCAATGTCCTGCTCTGGGAGGCCTTCTATGGCCTATCTCTACCTCTGGATAGACTTAAAGACTTCTTTCTCCAAACTACATCAGTACCCTATTAATACTTTGATTACCATTCTCTATTGTACTCTGTTGTAATGGTTGGTTTGTATGTTTTCTTTCCAACAACACTGCGATCAAAGTGGAGGCAGGAACTTTGTCTCACTCACTTTTGAATGCCGAGCAACTAACAGTGGGTGCTCAATTACCAATCTGCAGCATGTACTCTGCTAGCTAACATCTTTTATAAGTGTCCAATAAATGTGGAAATAAATGAACTAAAATTGTGTAAAGTCATCTTTTGAGGAAGCTCTAAAGTATTTGCTCTAGAGTCATCTCTTACCTTAACAAAAGTGACTATTGAAACTTCTTACATTTTTAATCACGTTGCCTGCTGCTTCCCCAGGAGGTTAAGTATATGCTCCATACAGAAGAGCTATAAGGAGCTATATTGTTCAACAGGGCTATTTCTGTATAAGGAGTTCTTACCAGTCCTGGGAAACATGATAGTGAATGCAAATGTCAATTATTTTTTCCCTGGCTCATATACCCTCTCTAATATAATTGAAAGAGGATTTGCACTGGTGTAAAAGTGCAAAAACACTGTGAAACAGGAATGATATTTGTGTTTTGTTCGACATTGTATGCAGAACATCTGAATACGAACAACATAACTAATAAATATGGGTTAAGAAAGAGTGGGAGGGAGGGCGGAAGGTTGGAAGAAAGAGTAGTACTTTTAAAAAATATTACTTAAGAAATAAATTCACCTTCTAAAATGAACTATGAACAACAAAATCACAGTTACCTGAAGTATAAAAATAGGTAGTGAGTGATAAATATAATGTATGATTCCATTGTTTAGAATGCACCATTCCTTGTCAAAGTGCTGGCAAAGGTTGCAGTATAAGTGTTGGTGTCAGGTCAAGACCAAGGTCACTGTGTGGTTCTATATCTCCAACCCAATTTTCTTCCTTGAAGATTATACCCTGACGCAGGTGCTTTGGTGTTTATTTTAAAACCTTTCAGTTAATCTGTCTGAATAACTGAACAGTCTGTCTATAAGCTTCAGGCTTTCCTCCTCAAGGGGACAAAGTTCAGTATTTTTACTCCTTTTTACTCATGCAATGGTTGGTTTATTCATAGATGTTCTCACCCCAAACCACATAGCACTGGAGCAGTGGGAGTCCAAAAGAGTTATAGATTTGTGAAGCTCTCTTCTATGAAAATATTGCCTGCCTTTGTACAATAGGAGTGGTATGGACATTTTAGCTTTTGGAGAACACATGCCCACAGTAATATCTTTGAGGCTGAGTTCATCCCCTTTACTGAAATTCTCTTTCTTTGTAGTTATTTTTCTAGTTCACTTTCAAATCTTGCCTTGGCTTTAGAACAATGGCAAACAGCAACTTTTTTTATTTAAGATTCTATTTATTTATTTTTTTAGAGGGGAAAGGAGGGAGAAAGAGAGGGAGAGAAACATCAATATGTGGTTGCTTCTCATGCACCCCCTACTGGGGACCTGGCCCGCAACCCAGGCATGTACCCTGACTGGGAATCCAACCAGTGACCCTTTGCTTCGCAGGCTGGTGCTCAATCCATTGAGCCACACCAGACAGGGCTAAAAGGAATAACTTTTAAATAAAATGTTGATATATGTCTTTTGCATTTAAGTATTTTGTATCATCTGCAAATCAATTAGATCATAAAATGGAATAATGGAAGGTTTAAGCTAAACAGGTGATATGAAAGATAATCAAACATATAAACTTTATTTTATAATTGACTTAACTCAGCCTTTTAGATATCCAGGGACTTGCTTAAAACTACAAATCAGGTCAATGGCAGAGAAAAGAGAAGAATTTCAGACACCTACATTCCAGTCCAGGTGTCCTTTCTGTCATACTAGATTGGGAGAAGATAAGTAGGGTTAAATGGCCACAGGGCATGACAGCAAATGAGGCCAAGGTCAAGTTCTTCTGCTATCTTAGACTGAAGACATCTGAAGGCAAAGGTTGACAGTGTTGTAAAGTGGTGAAAAGAAAGGTCTTTGAATTTCTATTTGGATTCTCAATTCTAAGATCTAGTAGCTCTGTGACCTTGGGAAAAGTGTGGGTAGCTGATCCCTAGTGTACCTATCCATAAGCGGCGCATGATAAGGGTGCCCACATCAGACAGCTGTTGCAAAAACAAAATGATACTAGTAAGTGCTCAAGATAGTAGAATTCTATCTGACATTTGACATGGGCTGATTCACCTTGGTGTATGTTCTCAACAGATCAAAAAAAAAAAAAAAAGATGAAATAGCTATTGAATTTGTGTGGTCACTAAATGAGCGCGTGACCTGAAGCGAGTATGAGAAGGGAGCTGTGCGTTGCTGGGTCCATCAGTCAGTCCCAGCTCCTGCGTGCTTCTCATACCCTCAGCATCTCCCCTCCCCTCAAGGTATCTATAAGTTTGGATGTGTTATACACCATGTCCAAATTTAAATTTGAGCCAGCTATTCATCTGGTACACACATGGAAAAGCACAAACCTGCTCTGATGTTGGAAGAAAAACTGGATGTATTAGGCTTATTCAGAGATATCAAAGAAAATTTTGATGACATGTCATTTTTGCATTAGGCTTTGATGTGATATTCTAGTTCCTTTATTGGATACACTGGCATTTTAAATACGATCATCATGGGGGTCATCATCTTCATCACTAATGGCCTGTCACAAATCCCTATTGTCTGCTGGAAATCTCCTCTTTCAACATCAGGCTCATAGTTCCCCTCAAAAGATTACGGTTAGAGTTCCTCCCTTCTTCACACACTGCATGACCAGAACCATCTCTGGAACATTTTGGGAAAGGATGCGGTGGGTCTTCCAGGCCCTAGACAGCACATAGTGATTAATTCCAGGGTCCTGTGTACCCGACTCAGGGCCAGGACCAGGGGAAGGCCAGTGATACACTTCCCTTAGGAACAAACTTTAGAGGGGCAAGAAAAACTAAATGTTTAGATAAATAACATCTCAACATAATATTTTTAAAAATAAGAATTATGCAAAAAAAATGTATGGTGGACAAAATTTGAAATTGTTAAAGAAAGACAGGATTGTCATTGCTGACTTTTCCCATTGCTCCAGATCCAAATGGCTTGGCCTGGCACTGGCCTGGCTTTGCTGGGCCACTCACACCTTTCATCACTCACACCAAAGATGTGTTCACCCTTCAGAGCCACTTGTGTGACTGTGGAATAATGAACAGTTCAATTTAGTGACTTATTCTGCAAATTGTTTTATTACACACCAGGCATTCTTAAGAAACTGGAGATATCACCATAAATAACCAGACCAACACTTTCCTCCATGGGCTTACATCTCAATGGGTGAAACAAAATAAAGAAAGAAATGAAAAAAAAAATATGGAGTGTGTCAGATGCATCAGAGAACAGGATCAGGAATTCTGTGGGTGGAGATAGAAAAAAGAATTAAATAGAGTGGTCAGGGAAGCCCTCTCTGAAAAAGTGACAATTGAGCAAAGACCTGAAAGAATGAAAAAGCAAGTAATGGAGCAATCTGAGAGGAAATTTTCTAATGCCAAGGGCACAGCAAGTGCAAGAGGACTGAAGATGTCTGCTCCAGGGTGGGGTTATGAAAAACAGCAGCTTTACTGCCAGAATGGAGAACTTCCTCCATGTGAAGAGTAAAAATCCCTGCCTGGCAATTTTGGCAATAAAGACAGCAAGCTCAATAACAAAAGGGAAACCTCTGGTTTTGGTGGATGGGGGAACACCTGAAAAAAATGAGGGTTCTGAGAGGATGAAGGGAGGTTTTGTGGGCAGCCCATAAAGTTTGCACTAGGAACTCATTTCTTAGCAAGAAGAAGAGATGTGATGGATTCCTAGAAGAAGAGGTCCACATGGAGGTGACAGCACTGACAAAGAAAGCAGGAAGGAATACAGGACAAGCATCTGAGTTGGAGGAAAACAAGCACCTCCTCACACTTTTGTATTCTTCTTGGTGATTAGAAAGCAAGCATCAAGCCAACAGCTAGAGCTGGAGCAAATAACTTCTCATTTACACTTCAATGTCCTAACAAGAAAACCATTAATTATTCCAATGGCCAGTGGAGCTCCGTATTGTCCACATGTCATTGTCCGTAAGACCAGAGTATGGAGTGATGAGCATGGAGTCCAACTTGAATATCTCAAGGCTAATAGTATCAGAAAACTGGTTCACACAGACAAGTGTTGATTTTTATGCAAGCTTTATTTAGCTGGCAAATGCCAAATTCCAAACAGTGGGTACAGGATCATTGTTCCAGATGTCTTTGTACGGCAAGGACAGTAACACCCTTCTGATGACTAGTTTTTCTTCTGTTTTTCAATCAAGAAATGCCAAAAGACTTGATAAGGAAGCTAAATTAATATCTCAAATAATCCTGTAATGGCCAGATGGTAGGTCTTGGATTCTGCCATGGTATAAGGGCTTTAAATCATTCAATAATAAAATGTCTAGAATTCCAGGTAGGAGGATAAGTCTACAGCATGGTCAAAGCTTTTAAAAATGTTTACAGTTCACAGAACTGTATACTGTTCATTTTAACTCAAAACAATGCTGTTATTCCTCTTGAGAAGTTTCCTGACCCACAAGATGAAAGAACATCAGTAAGATTTGGTGGGGGCGGGGGGAGAACTCTTGGGTTTGTGCTCATAAGAAAGATTTTAAGCTTAAAAAAATAACCTTATATGAGAAGGCAAGAGATCTAATAGAGTGGTTGAACCAATCCCTTCAACAATGGCAGAGTACAACCTTTTGCAAAATTGATTTTCTCCAAAAATTGTTTGGAAATACTTAGATCTTTGGATTTAATTTTTAGGTTATATAAAATGTCATCTCATGAAATTCTAAAATCTTATTTCATTTTATGCTGTATAATTTCTACCATGAAATAAAAAAAAAGAACTCTGCCTTCCTGCACCCCAAATTTGCTTAGAGCAATGCTTCATAGCTATGCTTTCCCCTCGACTTAAGACATATCTCAAAATTTCTCATATTACTAATATTCATTGAAAGAATTGACTAAGACGTGACACATTTATAAATAAATCCTAAAATCTCAGTGGCTTAATTTCATAAGTGTTTGTTTTTAGCTGACACAAAGTCCACGGGGTATGAGGCAGCCCTCCATCTTGTCAACACACCATCAGGAACACAGTCACCATAGCAAAAGGAGAGAGAGCTGTAAAGTCAAATGGAGCGATTTCACCTTCACCCAATGTCTAGATCCCAGTCACATGAGCCCAGCCTACTAGGGAAGCTAGGGAGGAAATGCACAGGAATTTAAATATGGCATAGTGAGCACCAATAGTTCTGCTTTATGCTTCCCGATACCCCTTTTCTCCTTCCTCCCCTACACAGAAACCAGTTGTTTCTACCTCCAAAGGGTCAACCCCAAATACACCGGGTTTAGCTTCAAGTCCGGGATCTCTAAGTGATATGCAAGTCTCTATCAAGTCTGGATGTGGCTTCTCCTGGGCCAGACACCAGTGAACTTTAAAAAGATTAATATTTTGTCCTGTCCACTGTATGATGGTGGAATGAAAACAGAATTGCCACAATAAATGCTCTTAGTCAGAAAAGGGAGGAAAGAGAGGCACAAAGCTAGTACCCATCTAGAGTTCTAAAATCCTGCTGGCCACATTTTAGACCCACAGTAAAGGAGCTTTCTTAATTAGCCCTGCTCTGATTCTGTCCTCTGAGAGGGGCTTTTCTTGTTTATCATCTTTTCTTATCACACCTGGAATGGGTATGAGGAATCATCTTCCCCTCCTGGTTCTAGCCTCCAACATTGGCTTCTGTTCATGGAAGGTTGGGAACCAAAGGTTGTTGTATATCTGAAACCATGAAAAGGCTTTTTAAAAAAATTATCTCTATTGTATTTTTTTTATATTACCTTTTAGTTCCCATATACCCCCTTCCCCCACCTTCCAGCAATCACCACATTGTTGTTCATGTCCATGAGTCCTTTATCCTTTTGATCAATCCTTCCCCACAACCCCCCCTCCCCACTATGAGTTCCTGCTCATATCCTGCTCTCTATGAGTTTGTCCCCATTTTCCTTGTTAGTTCAGTTTGTTCATTAGATTCCACATATGAGTGAAATCATATGGTATTTGTCTTTCTCTCACCAGCTTATTTAACTTAGCATAATGTTCTCCAGGTCCATCCATACTGTCACAAAAGATAAAAGTTTCTTCTTTTTTATGGCTGAGTAGTATTCCATTGTGTAAATGTCTCATAGTTGTTTTATCCAGTCATATATTGATTGGCATTTCAGCTGCTTCCATATCTTGATGATTGTAAATAATGCTGCAATGAACATGGGGGTGCTTATATTCTTTCAAATTAGTGTGCTGGGTTCCTTTGGATATATTCCAGAAGTGGGATAGGTGGGTTGAAAGGCAGTTCCATATTTAATTTTTTGAGCTACCTCCATACTGCTTTCCACAGTGGCTACACCAGTCTGCATTCCCACTAACAGTGCAGAAGAGTTCCCCTTTGTCCTCATCCTCATCAGCACTTGTTTTTTGATTTCTTGATTATAGCCTATGTGACAGATGTGAGATGGTATCTCATTGTGGTTTTAATTTGCATTTCTCTGACAATTAGTGACATTGAACATCTTTTCTTATGCGTGTTGGCCATTTGTAAGTCCTATCTGGAGAAGTGTCTGTTCAGGTCCTTTGCCCATTTTTTAGTTGGGTTGTTTGTTTTTTTGGTGTTGAGTTTTATAAATACTTTGCAAATCTTGGATACTGACCTCATCAGATGTATTAGAGAATATATCCTCCCATTCTGCAGGTTGTCTTTTTATTTTGTTGATGATTTCCTTTGTTCTGCAAAAACATTTTAGTTTGATATAATCCCATTAGCTTATTTTTTCTTTTGTTTCCATTGCTTGGGAAGATATATTCAATAAAAAATTGTTACAAGTAATGTCCAAGATTTTACTGCCTATGTTTTCTTCTAGGATTTTTATAGTTTTGGGTTTAACATTTAAGTCTTTGATCCATTTTGAATTTATTCGTGTGTGTGGTATAAGAAGGTGGTCTAGTTTCATCTTTCTGCATGTATCTGTCCAATTTTCCCCATATCATTTATAGAATAAAACTATCTTTAGCCCACTATACATGCTTGCTTCCTCTGTTGAATATGGACTACAAAGTTGTGGGTTCATTTCTGGTCTCTCTATTATGTTCCACTATCTATTTGTCTGTTTTTATTCCAGTACCATGCTTTTTTTATTGCTATGGCCTTATAGTACAGTCCACATCCTTGGTTACATTTATTCCTAGGTATTTTATCTTTTTGAAGCAATCGTGAGTGGGATTGTTTTCTTGATTTCCTTTTCTGTTAGCTTATCATTGGCATATAAAAATACAACTGATTTCTGGATATTCATTTTGTAACCTGCTACTTTGTTGAATTCATTTATCAGTTCTAGTAGTTTCTTGGTGGAATCTTTGGGGTTCTCTATATACAGAATCATGTCATCTGTCAATAAAGACAGTTTTACTACATCCTTTCCAATTTGGATGCCTTTTATTTCTTTTTCTTGTCAGGTTGCTATGGCTAGGACTTCCAGTATTATATTGAATAAGAAAGGTGAACAAAAGCCATTTGTATTGTAGGCTTGGAGTTTTTTAGGGGGAATACTATTCCTTCAAAAATTCAGTTGATTTTTTATCTATTTGTTCTAACCAGGTAATTGGGCATTACCCTCCAGCACTTCCAGCCTGCCTTGTGCACAAACAAGCATGCTACTACAGCCAGAGAACTGCCACAGCTGGCCTATCTGAAAACTTTTTGTAGGTGTTCTGGAGTGAACCTAGGGTTACGGGTTGGACACCAATAGCGTGGAGCCTCTGTTTAAAATCATTCTCCTGGGATTTCTGAATCACTGGGCCATGTGGTGATAAGTCTTTACCAGCATTTCTTTCTTTCTTTCTTTAATTGTTATTAATTCTTGAATATAATTTAAAATTTACAAAGTATGACTTTTGACAAGAAATGAAAGATTATGCATTACAAAATCTGCTTATTTTCTAGTCCTTGGCTGTCCTGTCTCCGAACTAGATTTTGTCACTCTGCTCCTTCTGGTTCTATACTTTATAAGTGCCATATTTCCTTCTGTGGTAGCAGGGTGCTGAGGGCGCAGGCCAACATCTCTGGTAGGGTTCTTGAGGAGTGTAGAGGATATTTCACCCAAGCTGAAAAGGTGGCCACCATTAAGGTAGCAAGCAAAGTTGAGTCTAAAACCTAAGCCCCAAAACAGAAAGAAGGGTAGGGATTGGTGAGTCATGACACTAAAGGAGGAAGAAGCAAGGATCTACTCTGAGGCAGAGGCCAGAATTCCATACATCAGGAGACAAGAAGGTGAGCAAGTATTGGCTAAGTATGCAAGAGGAGATGCAATTGTATTGAAACGCTTGCTGTCTTCAATTTCATCTTAGGAATGCATCAGATCGCTGTACATGGGTGAGTCCCTGTGGTTATAGCTGAGGATGAGGCAGGCAGTACGAACCTCTCGATTTGTAAACATTTCCTAGACTTTCTCTCCTTAATCCCCCAATGTCAATCACTACTTGTTGTCATTTTTATTACATTTTAAACTCATTTTTGTTCTCTTACTTTTTAGCTTAAAATGTATCCTTGGGCTAGGAGTTTCCTTTTTTTTTAAATTTTTTTTTAGTCTGGATTGAAAAGTTACACTCTTCATATCTCAAACAACATTTTGGCAGGAAGTTAGCAGAAACATATGGGCCTCAGCATTTTGATGCCCAGACTGGCTTCTGCCAAAACGTTTCTTTGCTGTCATATAGAGAGCAACAATGTTTGCGACTGTTGGGGAATCATCCCACACAGCTCAGGCTAGGGAATGTTGTTGCCTAACAGCCCTTGTGCATAGCTGAGGAGACTTCCCATCCCCGAGCTGAGAAAACTTCAGAGGTGGGAGCAAAGTGGAGTCAGCCATTGTCCACTTTTTAAAGTTACAGGAGCTCTGGGCAGTGTGCCTTAACTTCAGGCTGCCCAAAGACAGTGACCGGATGGCTGAGATAGGATGGGGAGGATACCGGTCAGAGTTCGAACCAGGAAATAGAAGCCACCCTTTTTTAAAAAAGAGAGAATTGAAGTAATTGGTTGCACAGGAAATGGAAGAACTACAAATCAAACAGGAGGCAGTAAGGCAACCATCCCAGAGGTAAGTAAGCCAGAATAGGAAGCCATTAGCACCTTAGAGTGGAGGGCTATGAGGAAGACAGAGTTACTGAAGCTCATTGAAAGTTGGAACTATGATGGGCTTGCCTAATGAGATCTGGAGCCAAAAAAGAAACTCAGCAACTGCCAGAGACACTTTCAAGGCTACCAGGGAGTGGGAAAATACCCTGACTCCCCTTGTCCCTAACCCTCTAATCTTATTCCAGTGCCTCACAGTAAATGAAACAGAAGACTACAGACATGGGGCCTGGAACACTGGCTTCGAACCTTAAGCTCCCTGCAATGTAGGCGGGTCTGAGAGCAAATAGGCCAGGGATATCTAGCATGAGGGGAGGAATTAATAACTGGAATGGAATGAGCCAACTCACCCTGCGATCTAAAGTAGGTACATCCAAATTCCCAGAAAATCAGTGCTTGGAATATTGGCACAAGAAGGAAAGTAATAATACTGAACCGTTGGTATAACGATCTTGGTGCTGTTTTATTTCTAGGCAGCTGGGACTCAAAGGCTTAACTTCTGTTAAAGTTGCAAGGGAAGACCAATAGGTGACAGAGGATATCTCTTTGGGCAGAAGCTCCCTAATGTTTTCAGCTTTCAGTTAGGGGAACTCCCAAGCTGAAAAGAAAACAAAACAAAAATAGAGTCTGGAGATTGCACAGGATGGAATGCAATGTATAAAGAGGCCAATGTCTAGATCTTCAAAGACAGGTCTGATGTCAGGGAATGCAGTAATAGTGTGATATCATATAGCAACCATATCAAAACAATTTATATGACTAACCAAGGCCACTGAGGACTGGGAAGGAGCTGAGTCATCACACGAAAGCATAAAAATCCCCAGTCAAAACCAGAATAGGCAGTCACAATTGACAAAGCACCGAGCTCAGCAATGGAGAGATAATTTCATTTGCTCATCCATTAAGTGCTAACCAAACTATTCAAGGCTGAAGATACTAAAGCCAACCTGTGCTGGCATCTAAGATTCTACGCTGTAATAAGAAAGGACAGAAGTAAATGTATAATCAAAATAATGTAAATAAATAGCATAACAACATAACATAAAGGAGAAGCATCCCAACTCCTTGGAAGGAGCAATAGCAGGCTAGAAATGTCTTAGATAGGGAGAATGTGGCTCACTAAGGAAAATGCAAATGGAAGCCATGAGAAATGATCTTAGAGAGAAGAACTGGGGACTACCTAGCTGAATAGGTTTAGAAATCATGTTAAATCACTTCTTCTCAAAGTCAGTAGGATGTTGTTGAAGGGTTTTAGGTAGGGTAGGGAGACACACGTGAGCAAGTGTGGCATTAGAAAGATAATGATGACAGTATGACAGATGACAGATTGGTGAGGAACCAGGCTAGAGGCAGAAGAGAAAGTCAGGGATTGTTTCAAGAAATAGGCAGGAAGTGAGAAGACTCTGAAATGAGATATAAATAGTAAGAATGGATAGAAGGGGTAGATATGAGAGTACTGAAGAACAGGGATATAAGAGATTAAGATTATTAGTGACTATTTGAAAGCAAGAGTGGGAGAGAGTTAGGGTTATGTCCAACTTTCAGTCTTGAGAAATTTTCAGGTAGTTTCAGTTTCTAAAATAGGCAATAATACAAAGGTGAGGTCAGTTTTGGACAGTCTGGGTTTGAGCTGCTGTGGGATGATTTGTGGGGAGATCCTGCTAGGAAATTAGGAAAAGTATCTGAATTGGTTGGTAGTAAATATTTGGGGAATCATTACTTCAGTTTGGGCCACTGAAGTAGAAGAATGCCACCGTCCAGGAAACACATTGATTAACTAGAATTGTGTGGTTGGATCTCTGGAAAAAATCAGCAACTAAAGAGATGGAAGAAGCGAAATGAGAAGAAAGGGCCAGAGTAAAAGAAGGAAAAGTTTAGTGTCAAAAGAGTCAATGGGGAGGATTTCACGATTATAGTTAACATTATCAAAATACTACCAATTAGACAAGGGTTGAAATGTTTCCATTTGTCTTGGCAAACAGGAGATCTCCCCCGATTTTTGCATTTCTTCTGGACTAGTGGGAATTGACCTTTGTGACCTTGAGCAAGTAATTTAATAATAATCCCTACTCACAGGGTTGTAAAAAGTAAATAAAATTTCTGCCCAAATAGGAAAGGCTTCTCTTTCTCTCTCTCTCTCTCTCTCTCTCTCTCTCTCTTTCTCTCTCTCTCTCTCTGGAATTTACTCCCTTTAGATTATTTGCATTCACACATTCCAGTGCTCCAGTATGATTTAAGAATATATAACCTTGAATAAAAGACAGTCTTTTTAATAAGTAATGCTAAAGCAACTGGACATCCATATACAAAAAATAAAGTAAAATAAAATAAACGTAGACACAGACCTTACACCCTTCATAAAAATTAATTAAAAAAAATCACAGACCTAAATGCAACACTCAAAACTATAAAACTCCTAAGACAGCACAGAAAAAATTCTAGGCAACTTTGGCCCCGGTGATGACTTTTTAGGTACAATACCAGAGGCGCCATCCATGAAAGAAATAATGGATAAGCTGGACTTCATTAAAATTAAAAACTGCTCTGCAAAAGACACCGTCAAGAGAAGAAGAACATAGGCCACAGACTGGGAGAAAATATTTGTAAAAGACACATCTAAAAAAGGACTGTTTTCCAAAATATGCAAAGAACTCTTAAAACTCAGCAATAAAAAACCAAAAACCTGATTTCAAAAGTGGGCCAAAGACCTTAGGAGACACCTCACCAAAGAAGATACACAGATGGTAAATAAGCATAGGAAAAGATGCTCAACCTCATATGTCATCAGGAAAATGTAAATTAAAACAACAGTGAGACACAACTACACACCTCTTAGAATGGCTGAAGTCCATAACACTGGCAACAGTCCTTGCCAGGATGGTAAATCATGCCAACACTCATAGCAATGCACTCTTCCCCACCGAACCTTATATTCATCTAGCTCCAAGCTACACTCCCAGGTACGTTGTCCCAACACATGTTGGTATTCATAAGCCCTTCGGTAAATAATTCCCTTTCTATTCAGAACATGGACTTTTTTCAGTGCTTCCTCCTTGCTCCACTCTGGGATCTGCTCCTAGTTTTTGTTAAAGACCAGGGGTTAGCACACTAGGACCCATGGGTTTAACATCCACAACTATTGTAAAATTAAATAACACAGCTGCACCCATATGTTTACGTATTGCCTATGGCTGCTTTCATGCTACAGCGGCAAAGTTGATGGCCTACAAAGGCTAAAAAAGTTGTTATCTAACCCTTTAAAAGAAAGTTTACCCATCTCTGGTCTAAGTCAGCCCTGCCCAATAGACCTTTCTGCAAGGATGGAAATGCATTGTCCACATGTAGTTATTGAGTACTTAAAATGTGGCTGGTTAGGCTGAGGAAGAGAATTCTTGATTTAATTTCACTTTAATTAGTTTATAGTTATGGGTGGCTAGTGGCTGTTGGCTTGGACAACACAGGTACAGAAACAATGAAGGGAGATGGAAAGGGGTAGAGGTTTTTAGGAGAACAAACACATCTTGAAGTCATTCATTTCAGGAGGCATTTTGCATAATCTTTAGAAAATGGAGGGTTGCTTCCTCTAGGGGACAGGCCCATACAAGCTGGTCCATGGATCAGAGGTATGGGGCGAGGTGGGGAGGCTGTTGACAGTGTGCAAGCACATCCACCCTGAAGTCCTCGTCCTAGGTCTCAGGGTCCTGGAGCTGCGGGTTTACGCTCTTTGAAGCTCCACCACGCTTACATTTAAATCTTGGGTCTAATCATTAGCATAGCCTCCTGGAGACAGGAGATGAGGGGATGAGGTATCCCATGCTGAGTCATCCTGGTTTTCATACCATGCCCCAACTTGATGGATTTTTGACTTGAGTCTTTTTTAGTCCTTCCTGTGGATGCTAACAACAGTCAACGAATTCCTCGTAACTACCCGTGCCCCATATCTTTCAAACTTAGGACCTATTGCATAAGCCAATTCAGACCCTTCCACAGGCTCCCCCTCTCCATCCACCATAGGTGAAATTTAAGGAACTGTGGTGCTACGCAATGTCAGAGGCCAGCTTGTCTCATTCTCAGTAACGGGGGCTATCCCATCCATTTCATCAGTATCCCATTCTGAGTATCTGCTTCCTATCACTACTTTTGCTGTCAACTTTCTTTTTCTGGGTTCCCCCAGAAACAGACGATGAGACAAACATTTGCATGCATGTGGTTATAGGCAATGATCCAGGGGAGAGGGGCCAAGGAGTGGGAGAGAAAGACAAGAAAGAGTAGAAAGCCAGCAATAAAAAAGATTTAAAAAAATAAAAAAATAAAGAATAGAAAGCCAGTAACAGGTATGTTAATAAGCAGGTTACTGCGGAGGACACCCAAACCTCAGTCGTGCTGGAACTCCTGGGAAGCGGTGTGGAGCACACCTTGGACTTACCCTCCTGCATCATTGACTGGGTAGTAGTCCCAGCATGTCAATTTTCTGGTGCTCCTGCCTGCCCTGTGCCTAAGATGAGCTAAGACTCTCAAGTGGAGAGTTGCAGGTGCTTGCCCTCTTCGTGTTCAGGATGGCGTGTGTTGCCATGGTATGGACAGGGCACCAACAGCTGCTACAAGATGAAATTCATTTAAAAAGCCAGAGTCCTCAAACAAAAGGTGTCTGGTCAAAGCAGTAAAAGCAAAATCAAAACAAAACACACACACACACACACACAAAACCTCCTTGGTCACCATCGGAGGTAACCAATATATGATACTTCATTCTGACAATTGGCAATTAAAGGAGAAATTTAGAAAATTAAGCCTCAGGCATAACTTCTCTGTATAAACTGTATTTCAGAGTAATCAGTTGGTCCTGATCAATGAAGAAAAAGTCATCTTTAAGGAAAAATTATCATTTTTGCATCACTGTTTTGTAGGGCTGAAATAATACAAAGTCATTCATTTGTTTTAATATCTTTCAGAATAAAAAGGGGTAATAGAGGAAAAAAGTGAGGGGAAATCTTGATAAATGTTGAATCTATATTGAATTTGCTGTATAGAGGTTCACTACACTATTTATTTATTTATTTATTTATTTATTTATTTATTTTTAACTTAGAGACAGTCCTTTTCTTATCTGCTCCAACACTATCATTAGTTTTAGGTTGCATGCACATTCTTATAATCCTGATTACCCATTATTAAAATAAACAAAGCACTGAATAATGCAGTTGAACTGCAAGCTACAGCTTTTTTCCTGAGATGCAAATTCCAAACAACGATGCTTGTTTCTGCTTTGATCACATTATAACCTTTACATTTTTTGATGAATTGACCTATTTACAGGTAGCCAAATGCTTGTTATGAAATCCTGCACGTGGACACACCTCATAGGTTTGTTATGTGGAATCTAAAAACAATCAATGCAGAGCTCCCATCAGAGTGCCTGGCATGTGGGGAAGGTGCTAAGTATAGACGTTTTTTCCACCCTTTCTTCCCCTTCCCAAACCTAAGTAGAAAAAGCTTCTTTTAGTTCCTTCCGAATGTAAATATATTTCCTGAGAAGGGTACTAAGTTGACTCATTAGCACCTTCCCACACAGGAGTAGTTTACTTTATCAGATTAACTGCAGAAAACAAGGTCCTGAGGCAATGGGATGTCAGTTGCATAAATGTTGACACAGACAAGCTAGTATGGAGAATAAATAATGTTTCATCTTATCTTTGTTTGTGGATGTGCACTTCCTGGGGTGTTTTTGTTATCAGCCTCATTTAATCCTGGAGACCTCCATTTAAGAGGGAAGGCTCAATAAACTTTAAAGCATGGACCCAGCTTCAAGCAGCTCATTAATCTCATAGCTGATATTTGAACTCCAATCTTCTGACTCCAAAGTCCAAAAGAGGCCTGGATGTCTGGAAGCCAGAATGAGAACGTTAAAGAAGGGAACAGCAGGGTAGGGTTTCTTAAAGACGGAAAAAAAGGCAGAGTGATTTTCCCCTTCGTAAGGGGTCCCTTTAGGCACCCCGTCTCTTCCCAGTGCGTCTGGGATTTCTGTTTCTTATTTGTCCCTATCATATTTACACTGAATTATGCATGGGGCAATCCTTTTGGTGACCTGAGATGGCCTAATAGTAAATTCTCAAAGTTCCTAGAATATTCATAATCGTATTGATTTTACACACAGCTAAGACAAAGTAAGATCTCATTTCAAATTAAAAAAAAATCTTCAAATCATACATACAAAATATGTTATGGCCTTGTAAAAATCTAGCTGCATTTTTCCTACTCTTGACCACATATATTATATTTGACTCTTTTTCCTTAAAAAAAAACCCCTATTGATTATTACCTCTGTTTCAGTAATTCGAAATCCAGGGCTCAGTGAGTTTAAATGGTAAAAGATAGCCTATATTTACCTCCTTTCCTGTGGAAAACACTTAAAAAAGCGAAGATTCATAGATGTATTTCTGATTTTACGTTATGCATATATGTAGCTTTAAAAATGCAAACATTAAAGAAGAGTAGAAATGAGACAGTGACGTTTCCCCCATAATCCCATTCTCTAGCATGAAGCACTGTTAATATCTAGGCAGCTCCTTTCCGACTCTTTATTTCACAGAGTTTACGAAGTACTTCCACATACTTCATCTCATTGAAACCTCACAACAGCAGTATTCAATTATAGATGTGAGATTGGGGAAATTGTTTTCCAGTGAACTTTAATAACCTTCTCACAAAAGGGAGTTACCATGACTGACTACCTTCTATTCACGTTTTTGCAAACCCAGCCCGGGATTGATTCACTGTGACCTTTTGTGCTCAATTCATATAGCAAAGAGCAGCCTGGGTGAGGAGAGCAGAATCAATCCAAAATCTGCTAAGCATTTTGGTTCTATCAGCTCCAGCCTTAGCTAACCACAAAACATTTGCATGGGTAATAGATAAAAATGGAGCAGCCTTCCAAAATATTTTAAGGGATGCGTTTTTCGATATCACTAACCCAGAAAAATGTAGGATGAGCTAGTCTAACCTGTGGTACAAAATGGAGTTCAAATGAGAGGAAATGGTGGTATCTCCTCCCATATATGTGGGTAGAGATAGACTTCACACACCAATTACCACTGGAGATAAAGTAACAGCTCTCAAATTAATGGAACAAAACAAGTCCCCACAGGCTAACAGTATAGTCTTGGGGTTAGCTACTTAATTAGTGGGGTCTTTGTTCTAATAGATCTTTTAGATAAGATCTTGAAATCAAATCTGGGTGGGGGGAAGGAGAGAGTTGGAGAGAGCTTGGAATCTTAGGTGAATCCGGTTACCATATTTTTAAACTACACTAATGGAAACAGAAGGACCTTGATTCCAAAAAGCCAAATCAACTTCATCTCTTAAATTAGTTTGTATATAATGAACTGTTTAATTTGGCCTCTGAAGTTGCTTCAAAGAACCCATTATGATGGCCAAGGACTAACCATGATTAAATTTCTCTCCAAGGAAAAAATGAAAGAATAGCTTATAATTTTTAGTCTTCATTCATTTTCTAAATCATAAGCAAAAATGTTTGCTAGGTAAATTGGTCATCTTTATTATTGTGGCTTTAACCTTTAATGCTTACATTGTTCTCTGAAACTCTTTGGTCTCAGACTGAAGCAGGAGGAAGCAGTGACTGAAGTAGATTTGATTTCCACTGAAACAAAAAGGTAGCAACAAGTCTCTGAGCTCCCTGAACTCTGAGCAAAATGCAGAATGACTCGGAGTACTGTGACCTAGCTTGAAAGGTTGTAATGGCCCTGATAGTGATTCATGTTTTCACAAAACAAAGGGCTATCTCTCTAACCTCACAGCCTAGGCAGGGCCTCCTCCACTGAGCTGCCTTTGATGATGAGACTCTGGCAGCCAGTCTAAGAGAGAGAAGGACATTCAGGGAATTTTAAGTGGTTTGGATCAGCAGTTGTCATATGCAATTGATGTTCATTTATATTTCACTAGCCAAAATCTAATGCTGCCGAAAATTGGGAAAAAAATATTTCAAATATTAATCAGGCCCAATCCTGCTTTAATGTAAAAAATGAGCTGTCTTACCTTTTTTTAATCCTAGAATCAGAGGCAGATTTAATATTTCCTGACAGTGCTTTAAATACTTTGCTGTTCAGACTTCAATGAATCCCCAATAATTATATCAGTTAAACCAGCTTGGTTTTTTCAAAGCTGTTTCAAGCTTAGGGTCCTTTTGAACTCCTTATCATGGCATTCAGCCTTTGATATCAGGTTTAATAGAGAAAGGGCCAATCCTCAGATGGACCACCACTTAGCTATTTAACCCATTTACCTATTAGTTGTTTATATTTTAATCTATCGACTCAGTGGTCTGTAATTTCCCAGCCTTCTCCTTTCCAGGAAATTTAATTGCACAGAATCTAGGAGCCATATGCTATTCCCAGGGGAGAGTTTCAAGGAAGACCTAGTGATTTCTAATTCCCAGAAGATCAAACAATAAAGACTTTAGTAGATTATCATTAAGAACTGACTTCACATTTAGTGTCTAACTAAGCCTTTTATAAGAGCTTTTCTTTCGTCATTTCTGTGAAGGAGGCTAAAAAATTATCTTTGTTTCACAGGTGGAGAAAGGGTAAGATATCAATATACCATTTTGGTGGGGTGGGGGGACGTGCCAGTTTCTTTAGGTGGAAATTTATTCTATCCATCCCTCACCCCTCCCTCAAGAAAGCCAACAATTGCAACACAGTTTTGGCTTCAGTCAGCCTGCTCATTCTCACTGAACCACACTCTCCCATAAAGTGCCATCTTCACGATATGTTGTACTGGCAATTGCAAGTTTTACCTCTGCAACCACTGAATAAACAAAAGAGCACGCACTTTCCTTCAGAAGAGTAGCCAAAGAGCACTAACCACACTTACAGAAAGTGAGTGGGTGAATCAGAAGGGCCTGCTCTGGGTGAGGGGCGAGCCTCACCTTCCTAAGGCACAGGGAAACGGTAGGGTAGGCCCTCCTCATTTCTTCACGTGACCACTGAATCCCTGCAGCAGAATCTTAGCTGCTTTGAAAGTTTTAAATATATCACTGCAAACCAGTGATCATATTTGGGAACTCTTTAATTGTTTCCCCCTGATTTCCCATGTAAAAATAAATGAGAAGTCAGAGAGTGGATGCTTATTAATAACAAAAGAAATTATCAAAAAGGTGAACATAAATAATAATGAGATCAGAGCATGGCTGCAAAATATGAAATACAGACGTTGCAGGGCCAAAATAGAGGGGAGGTGATAACACGTCAAGGTTTGCTTTGAACTTCTTAGTCAACATTTATTGTATTTTCTCTTAATTTTCTAAAACCATTTATTATTTTACATTTAACTATCTCATAAATCCAAACGTTCATCATTCGATGCTCTGCTATTTAACCCTACCTTACCCCATTTGCCTGCTCCTCCGAGATAAATATCAGCAACTAAATTTGCTATTTTCATTATAAGTAGGAAAAGTTTTGATGATATTATTAGGCTGACTTAGAAAAGGTTACCTCTTAAGACAACGGATTTGGACTGTTTGTAGAATTAATGGCAAACTGGGATGCTATAGGGGTAAGATTTTCAAATTTGGAAGTCAGAGGACATGAGGTCTAGTTCTGATTTTGCCCTTAATGTATATATAGGTCAGTTAGCTTATGCTACATCAGAGGGTGATCATTTGCCCTAACCCAAAATTTACACCCTATGTGTCATCAGCTAGCCTTCAAATTGGATAGCCCGCTCTCCAGAGGTGATTCCTAGCAAGGTTTTAGCTATCTTAGCTTTCTGACGATACCAGAGTATTCTTATTCAGCATTCTAGATGTTAAAAATGGGTTTTCACTGGTAAAAATTAATGACTTGTCAGTTAGGATTTACATATATCAGAAATGGGTATGACATAGTGAAAACAATGATAATAAAGCCATGTGGATTGTATGAAATATTCAAGAGACCCCCATCCTGCTTGTATAAATAGGTTGACAATCTAGAAAACACTAGGCCTGTACCACTAGGAATATTGTTTCCTAGACTGTCCAGTGCCTGATGATGGCCTGATAGCTACTGTAAGGTTAACTGAATCCTGCCTTTAGAAGGGAGCCATATCTGCCTCAAGTTGAGCATTGCATACACCGGTCTAGTTAGATACCTAAAGGCTAAGAGCTGGAATTCCATCAAATTTACAGAATAGGTTATATGAGCTATTTTGTGTCTGCTTCCTAATAAATGTTTAAAATACATATTTATGTGTGGCCAAATTGGTCAGAGACTTACTCTCAATATAAATTGGTAAAGAGGTTATGAGGAGATTGTTATTCTATACCCATCTTTAATTATTGGTGGTTATCATTATCCCTAAAATAGTCTTCGCAGTATTACCCATTACTCTACACAGATCTCTCTTGAGCCCCATCCCAGGTATTCTTACTGTCACCCAGGTGCCTGTAGGCAATTAGGGGGCAATAAACTTGCAAATCTCCAGACTACAGACCCAGAAGAATCAATACATGCACAGGGCTCAATACATGCACAGGGCTCTCCTAGGTTAGCAGTCCCTTTAGACTGGATGGTTGGGTCTGACTAGTGCCTGGGTTTTGCTTTCAAGTTCCAGAAGAAGTTAGGATTTTTCCACTTCCCTCCTTGGAACTGAAGACCCTAGGGGAGCCCTGATCAATACTGTCTGCAGACTAAGCTTCTTCTGTGGGACCAAGGTCAAGCCTTTTGGTATTTGCCCATAACAGAGCACAGATATGGACATTCTAGGGGCATATCATAAAGAGAAGTGAGGATGGTGGTGATGATTATTGATAATACAATCTCCACATAATACATCTCCCATAATACATCTAGAGTTGGGCAATCTAAAGCTGGTGCAGGGCTTCAGTGATGCTTTCAAGGACCCAGAGTCTATCTTCTTGCTCTGTCATTATTGGTTCGTGTTTCTTGTCCTATGCTTTCAAAATGGCTATAGCAACTCTATATGTACAATGGAAAAGGAAATAGAGCAAAGGGCTTTCAAAAATAAGGTATTGTCTTTTTATTCTGGAAAGAAATATGTCTCTGGGGAATTTCACTTACATTGCATTGTCCAAAACTTGGTCGTTCCCTAGCTACAAGGGAGTTGGGAAAAAGAGTAATATTAACAGAGCATGTTACCACCCTAAACAAAACAAAATCCCATATTAAGGGAGAAGGGGAATGGATGTTGTCAGACAACAAGTAGTATTTACCATTACAACTAGTTACCAGTCATTTATCAGGTACTTCATAAAACTTACCATTAACATCTTTTAGTGACCTGCCCAAGAAAATGGCAGATCCATGATTTGAATCCAGGTCAAGCTGATTAATAACAATAATAATAATTAACATTGGTGAAATGCTTGTCATGTGTTGGATATTCCTTTAGGTGCTTTATGTGCATTGACTCATTTCCTTTTCATAGAAATCCTCTGAAAAAGGTGTTTTTATTGTCCTCATTTAGCTGATGAGAAAATCAAGTGTTAGAGAACTTAAGGAACTTTTGTAGAGTCACACAAGCTATAAGAAGTGAAGCTCAAGTTTGAACCCCTTTCTGTGTGACTCCTTAGCTCTTGACCATTCTACTGCACAGCTTCTGCAAAACCCACTTGCTCAAACTGTGTACAGTGCCATAATCTTACAGGGATTGTAGAGGCATGCTGCCCAATGGTTAAATACTAGTAAAGTAGCTACTCAGTACTCCAACATAGAAGGATTAAAGAGAGGAAGAGCTTGAGAATCAAAACTGAAGATAGAAGAAACAGCAAGAAAAATCAGTCAGGTCCAAGCTGGTGTTTAACCGTGTGCCAGAATATGCTCTTAATGATTTGTCTTGATATAAAGGGTCTCTTTCTCTACATTGGTGTATATTCTTGACACCTATCACAAAAGATTGCAATTGTTTGTTGCCTACTCAATGATTGTCTCCCATTCTTTCCCAACAGAACCCCCATTTTGCTTAGGGCAACATTAGGTTCGGTTAAAATGACTCACTTCCACAGACTCCCTTGCCTCTATGGGGGCTTTTGACACAAGACTGACCAATGACAGTATAAATAAGTGTAGTCTTTTGGTGAGGACCTGCTGTAAGTTACTATTTATTGTTGAAAAGAGACAAGCTCACACTCACTTTGGCATATGTGCTAAAATTGGAATCATACAGAGAAGATTAGCATGACACTTGTACAGGATGGCACATATATTTGTGAAGCCTTTTGTATTTTGCACAGTTTCCAGAGGTCATTTGATACCTCACTCGTTAATACCAAGGAAACAATATGAGTCAAATCACAACATGTGGCATCCAATATTGAAACTGTCATTTCCCCAAAGGAAAGAGAGGGAGAGAACGACCAACTGGTTTATTTACATGCCTTTTATTCATTCATTTATTTTCTTTTGGCCTGGAATGCAATTGTGATGTCCAGTGGGTCAGCAGCCATATTATGAACATGAAGAGCATAAACATTATAGCCTCAGACTAAGGGTGGCACAGTGGAAAGACAAGCAACTGCTTAACTACTGAGTCCCTGATAGCCTTGTAGAGCCTCCATACCAACCTAAATTTGTCTATCTCTGCGTTTGTGATGGCTTACAAAAATAAATCCTATTGCTCTAGCTGGTATGGCTCAATGGATTGAGTGGCAGCCTGTGAACCAGAGGGTCACTGATTCAATTCCCAGTGTAGGGTACATGCCTGGGTTGGGGGCCAGGTCCCCCAGTAGGGTGTGCACAAAAGGCAATCACACATTGATGTTTCCCTCTCTTTCTCCCTCTCATCCCCTCTCTAAAAACAAATAAAATAAAATAAAATGAAATTCTATATAGTTAAGTCACTGTAGTTGTTTTGTTACTGTCGTTGTCACAAGAAGCTTAAAATAACACCTACTGATAACAATGGCGACACTATCCTCCCCTTCTATCAGGTTTATTCTTAGTTTACTGCCAAGGTTATCTTCATATGATTGTCACTGCCCAAGTTCCCACTGCATGGGTGACTAGGTATGATGCTAATTAGTCTAAAAGGAGTGGGCTTATGGCCCTAGTACCTTTCACTAAAGAAGGCCTCGGGGCAGTATGATGATGTTGTACAAAGAACATAGGATTTGGCAAATCTACTGTGCATTACAATTTTAACTCGCCCACTCTAAGCTTTAACTTTCTTATCTCTACAACGAAGACTATAGCCCTGGCTGGTATGGCTCAGTGGATTGAGCGCTGGCCTGCAAACCAAGGGGTCTCCAGTTCGATTCCCAGATCAGGGCATATGTCTGGGTTGTGGGCCAGGTCCCCAGTAGGGGACATGTGAGAGCCAACCACACATTGATGTTTCTCTCCCTCTCTTTCTTCCTCCCTTCTCCTTTCTCTAAAAGTAAATAAATCAATAAAACCTTTAAAAAAATAAAATGAAGACTATAATATCTACTTAAATATTTACTGAGAAGTACGTGAAATGCCTAAATGAAGTGGTATATGTGTGTGTATATATATATTTTTCTTTATTATGAATTCTTCTCTCTTACCAACACAAATGGAACAAATTACCTCACCCTTCCCCAATCCTTCCTCAGTGCACTTCTCAGTCTTCTTGTTATTATTTCCCTTGGAAAAACATCTCCCCTGGCATTTGTCCATGGTTTTCACTGTATTTAGATTTTGTGTGGTTAAAGTGTTGGTGGGGAATGAGCTCTGGCAAGCTAGATTGGTTACAGTGTCATCCAGATACGTCAAGGTTGCAGGTTCAATCCCTGGTCAGGGCACGTACAAGAAGCAGCCAATCAATGCATAAGTAAGTGGAACAACAAATTGCTATCCTCTTTCTCTGTCTAGAAATCAATAAATAAATTTTTAAAAATTAAATGAAACAGTAGGGAAGAAAGTGGGAAGAAGAAAAAGATTCATAGAGTATGGCCCTAGGCATGAATGACTCTGCTCTAAGGCAGAAGGGAACTTAAAGAAGAGAGCAGATAAACATCTTTCCCCTTCTTTAGGACTTCCATTTTTCCCCATATGAAAAAGGGAACCAAGTTTGTGACCATGTCTTCAGCCTCACATTGCTAAGTATAATGGCATTTTTAATTAGGGTTTCCTGAAGAGCTAAGTCTTCTGAGATGCGCTTTTGGAATGAAGTCATAATCACCTATAGTACATATTTATAATACACACACACATATATAACACATACATATTTATATATAATATTAGACTCTGTTACTATGGAAACTATTACAGTGCTAACAAATTAAGCATTGTGACACCACAGTAATAAGAAAAAAAGAAATTCAAATGAAACACCAAGCATTTCTTTAAGCACAAATAGCTTTAGTAATTAAATACATGGAAACAATGCAGAAAACCACAAATTAATATTTAGAAGCCTTTTCCAGTATGAAAATTGGCTTTGGTGTTGTTTTCACTTTTCCATTGCATCACATTATACATCTTTATAAATTAAGTTTGGCATTAGGTTTACAAGAATAGATCTGTTAAATCGGATTTCTCACACACCTAAAAGTTCAGCTCTCATTCTAAACAGTTACACTTTCTATAACCAGTGAGAAAGAATTTATGGTTCTTTTTATTCATCAAAAAGAGGACTTTTTAAAAAGAAAGCTCAGATGTGAAGTTGGTCTTACATCCCTTGTTTCATTCAGACAACATGTAGAACTACCCCTGGGGTTTTGAATATATTAACATCCTTTCACAATTAACCCTAATGGGACAAGTGTAAGATTTTTTCCAAGCAGATATATTCAAAGCTGAAAAATACATATGTTTAAATAGATCTCATTATATCAGCTACACCAAATCTCTCCTCTTTATATACAGAGGATTGTACCTCTTTCCACTGTCATGCAACATTAAAATAGGAAGGCATACACAAGGATGACATGGATTTGACAAAAAATTAATGATTTGTACATCACTTTAATGCTTCAAATCTGCAATTCATGTATGCTAATTAGCTCATAATGGGCTGTTGAAGAACAGAACTGTCACCCTGCTGCTTCACAGGTTTCTGGAAGCTCCGATTCGGCACAGGCTTGCCGGTTGGCTGCTGGATTCTGGGCTGTAACACGGCAGATCTATGATAGCACCCCCCCAACCCCCCCCACACAATTGTTTCCTGGCTGTGGTGCTTTAATCTATCAGAGTTATGATGGCATATCTCAAATAAGTGGTTCCTGGGTGCCGCAATACATACTGGGAGCAATAGCATAGTATCACTATATCTAAATGATTGATTTCTGGATTTTAGGCTGTCAGGCTATACCTCAGAGGGCAGCTGTCAGCTTTCTAAATGTATGAAGTTGTATTATGCAGCACATTTGGAAAATGTATGTACAATTTTTTTAAATTTACAGATAAAAAGGGCTGTAAACCTTGGAGAGAGAAAACAAAGGGGACTAAAAAGATCAGGTATTTTTTCTTACTGTGATATCAGGTCTGTCTCCCCAATGCAAGGAAAGCAGCTACCAGTCCCTTTTGTGGGGGGTTGGGGGTGTCTTTGTGCCGCCTTGGTGGAAACAAAGACTGTCACAACACAGGACAGTGTAAGGCTGAACTGCTACACAAACCAAAGGAAAACATCAGGGCTGGCTGGAAGCTGCAAGATTTGAAAACAAGTTGCTCTATTTTTGCTGGAGAGAAAACTGATTTTCCCTGATCTCATGAGAGAGGTTTCACCCAAGGTGATTCTCACATCACATGGGTTGATCGGTAAACCCAACTGCTGTCTGTGTCCAAATTTGTTTTCAGATTTGAAATATCAGTCAGGTTCCTAATTGCTGAAATTTTGTCTTCAAGACTCCAAAATGAAGATCTATTTAATTAAAATTTATTTTTTCCACTGGAAAAGATGAACTAGAAACCATAATGGTAGAACTGAGCCCAGTCAGGGAAATAAAATACCTCAAATGCAGTTGAGCTAATAAGGGATTTTAGATAATAAAAAATAGACACTTTATAATATATAAAATAATAATACAATGCATTAAGAAGGAGATTAAAAGTGATCAAGTTAATAAGATTTTGTTTGTTTGTTAGAGCTTTGTTTATTAGAGCTTTAAGGCCTTTATGCAAACATAGAGGGAAAAATGTACTAGTAAGAAGAGGTGTTTAATAAATGTTGAATGAAGGATGTTCAAATAATGCTGTGATTCCTGGGAGACATAAAATGATATTCCAACTTAGAGGTTACACATGGCTCTCCAGTCAGCAACAGCAAAATGCATGCCAAAAGTAACAATTATGTTTTATTTTCATCAGACATCTGAATAATACTTTCTTGTGAAAGAAACCAAACCACAGATTTGAAGCTCTTCCAATGGTTGGGTTATTCCAATTTGCAGATCTAAAGTTGTGTTTTGGTAAACATTTATGAGTGAGATGGTTGGGTTATTTAATAGATGCATACTTAGCTTTTGGAAAAACTGTTAACTGTTTTCTAAAGAAGTTGTACCGTTTTACGTGCCCCCCCACCCAACAGTTTCCACACCCTCCCCAATACTTGGCATGGCCAGTCTTTTGAACTTGAGACATTCTTGTAGTTATGTAGTTATATCTTCCTGTGGTTTTGATTTGCATTTTCCTCATGACTACCGATGTTCATGCATCTTTTCATGTTCTGTGGTGTCTGTATACCTTCTTTGGTGAAGTGACTGTTCAAACCTTTGACCATGTTTTACTTGGGTTGGTTTTTTGATTTTAGTATCAAGTTTTGAGAGTTCTTTGTATACTCCGAATTCAGTTTTTTTGGGAGGGGTATATAATTAGCAAGTATTTTCTCCTAGTCTGAGTTTTCTTTTTTCATTCTCTTAGCACTAGTTTTTTTGAAGAGCAGAAGTTCTTCATTTTGATGAGGTCATATATATTACAGGTAATACATAATCTTTAGGTCTCATCTTTTCCTGATCAATTTCATAGTTTATTTTATTGTCTTCTAAAAAAAAAACAAACCCAGATTTTGTTTTCATCAATTTTTACCCATTGTTTTTCTATTTCATTAATTTTTATTTCCTGGCCTTTATTATTTCTTTTTAATATTTGTTTATTATACATTTCATTTGCTCTTTATTTCCTATCTCATAAAGTTGAATGCTGAGTTAATTTATTTTAAAGTAAAGAGAAATGAAACCATATGTGCATGTGAAGATTGTCATACAAATATTCATAGTAAAAACCTGGAAACTACTCAGATGCTCATCAACAGGTGAATAAATACATAAATTGTGCTATATTTATACGATGGACTACTACTCATCAATAAGAAGTATTTTTAGACAACCTATGTGGATATATATAAAAATAATTATGCTAGTGAAAAAAAACCAGCAAAAAAAGGAAACACTGTATGATTTCATGCATATAAAATTATTAAAAATGTATAATGACCCAAGCAGATTAATGGTTGCCTGGAGATGTTCATGCAAGAGTAGTAAAGAGGAATTCAAAAGAGGCACCAGAAAACTTATGACAAAGAAGGAAATGCACATTAACGTGATTGTAATCAGTCTTTCGTGGTTGTATACACATGTTAAAGCTGATCAGACTGTATACAGCAAGTTCTCACTTAACATCATCAATAGGTTCTTGGAACTTTGGTGAAACAATGTATACTAAAACTGATTTATCAGAGGTTACTTGATATAAATAAAGGGAACTATGCTGGAAAAACGTATGGGTTGAAGCCATACAGCCAAACTTTGCCAGCAGGAAGTGTTGGAGTCCAACTGATCAATAATGGCAAAAAAAAAATTAGAGTTTTTACTCAATGATGGGTATTTGAATTCTATTGAGGAAAATGATGAAGTTCTAGCTGCAGGATTTGGTTGCAAAGGTCATGCTCTTGGTGACATGCCTGGAGTTCACTCTGAAGTTGTCAGTGTACCAAAGTCTCTTTTTTTGGCTTTCTACAAAGGCAAGAAGGAAAGACCAGGATCCTAAGTTTTGATGGTAAAAACATAGTGTTAATAAATCTCCATATGCCAAAAAAAAGGAGAAAAACCCCAAGAGTTAAGTTTCTATGATATCTTAACATTTCAACAAAGTGATGTTGAATAAAGTGATCTTGAGGACCTGCTGTATTTCAAATATGTGTAGTTTATTGTATGTCTACTTATCTCAACAAAGCTCTCTAAAAAGATACCACTATGAAAATGATAAAGGCCACAGGAGAAAATATTCACAGTAATTATACATGACTTTTTTCCTGAATATATAAAGAACTCTCACAACTTGATAAGGAGAGAAATAACCCAATAAAACAATGGACAAGAGATTTCAACATACATTTATTTTATTTTTATTTTTTTTAAAGATTTATATTCAATTTGAAAATCTGGTCTACATACACATATCTTATCTTGTATAAATGTATCTTGTTCCATTTAAAAGAAACTGGGAACACAGTGCTTTATCCCAAGCAGCTAGGCTGTGTCTCACTCAGTTCTCTTGTTCTCATTTTATAAATTTCTCCCAGGCCTAGAAACTCCTATGGTTGTGAATTGGTGTTCATCTGTGAGGGGATTTATAACACTCTGTCAGGATTTGAAAGCAGAGCTTGAGTCTTCCAGGCCAGGTGATCTCCAGGTTCTCTTTGATAAGCTTATTTAAATCCTGTACTGCACGTTCCCCTGCTCATCAGCCTGACCCAAAGGGATTCGTGGGAATCAGTTGTTAAGGCCCCTTGCTGAGTGCAAACACACAGCGTTTCCCACTGGACCATGTGCATGACCACCCCGGGAACGCCTTCTGCAGTTAAATGCTGATTTTCCCTACAATATCTATATCAATTTAGGGTCATGTGTACCTCCTTATTAATTCCAAGAAATTAGATAATACTTCTGAAGAGCACTGTTGGTGAATGGAACCACGGGGCATGTTAAGATGAAAATCGGACTCTCTCTCTCCATCCAATTCCTTTGGACTCCGCATTTTAACAAGCTATATTGATAAAAACCAGAGGATTGTTACAAGAACCCCAGTGTGTTTTCCTGGAGTCTGCTTGCCTGCATGCATGGGCCCAAAGAAATGCACAAGAAGCATTTTGCAGTATAGAAAGAAAAAATAGGGGTTTTTTTAGTTTTAGAATATTTCTTTTTTTAACTATATTTTGTTGATTATGCTATTACAGTGCTCCTGATTTTTCCCTCTTGTCCCCCTCCACTCAGCACCCCCTCTCCCTCAGGCAATCCCCACACTGTTGTTCATGGCCATGGGTCATGTGTATAAGCTCTTTGGCTACTCCATTTCCTGTACTGTACTTTATATCCCTATGGCTATTCTGTAACTACCTACTTGTACTTCTTAACCCTTTCACTTCTTCACCCATTTCTGCACACCCCCTCCCATCTGGCAACCATCAAAATGTTCTCCATATCCATGATTCTGTCTCTGTTTTTCTTGTTTGCTTAGTTTTTTTCTTAGTTTGAATTGTCGATATGTGTTTTTGCCATTTCATTGTTCATAGTCTTGATCTTCTTTTTCTTAAATAAGTCCCTTTAACATTTCATATAATGATGATTTGGTGATGATAATCTCCTTTAGTTTTTTCTTGTCTGGGAAGCTCATTGTCTGATTCTAAATGATAACTTTGCTGGGTAGAGCAATCTTGGCTGTAGGTCCCTGCTTTTCATGACTTTGAATATTTCTTGCCAATCCCCTCTAGCCTGCAAAGTTTCTTTTGAGAATTCAGCTGACAGTCATATGGGAACTCCCCTGTAGGTAACTAATTTCTTTTTTCTTGCTGCTTTTTTGAAATTATTTTATATTTTTATTTTTAACATATAATTTTTATTATATTTTTTCCATTACCCCTTGGTCCCCTTATATACCCCTCCCCCCAGCAATCACCACCCTATTGTCCATGAATCCTTTTTCTTTTTTTGCTCAATCCCTCCACCCCCTAAGCTTCCCTGCCGCCACTAGCTGTCATCTATTCTCCATCTATGAGTCTGTCTCTGTTTTGCTTCTTAGTTCAGTTTGTGCGTTAGACTCCACATATGAGTGAAATCATATGGTATTTGTCTTTCCATGACTGACTTGTTTCACTTAACATAATGTTCTTCGGGTCCATCCATACTCTTGCAAAGGGTAAAATTTTCTTCTTTTTTATTACCGAGTAGAATTCCACTGTGTAAATGTCCCATAGTTGTTTTATCCACTCATCTGTTGATGGACACTTGGGCTGCTTCCATTTCTTGGTTGTAAATAATGCTGCAATGAATATAGAGATGCTTATGTTCCTTTGAACTAGTGTTTTGGGTTCCTTTGGATATATTCCCAGAAGTGGGATTGCTGGGTCAATGATGTATTTCACAGAACTAGAACAAATATTTCAAAAATTTATATGGAACCACAAAAGGCCCCATATAGCAACAGAGTTCCTGAAAAAGAAGAACAAAGTTGGAGGAATCATGTTACCTAATATGAAACTATACTACAAGGCCATAGTAATCAAAACAGTCTGGTAATGGCATAAAAACGGACACATATATCAATGAGACAGAATAGAGAGCCTAGAAATAAACCCACATCTTTATAGTCAATTAATACTTGAGAGAGGAAGCAAGAACATACAATGGACTGAAGACAGCTTATTCAATAAATGGTGTTAGAAAAATTGGACAGATACTTGCAGAAAAATGAAACCAGACAACTTTCCTTTACCATACACAAAAACAAATTCAAAATCAATCCAAGACTTAAATGTTAGACCCGAAACCATAAAAATCCTAGAAGAAAACATAGGCAGTAAAACCTTGGACATTGCTCATAGCAATTTTTTATTGGATATATCTCCCCAGGCAACAGAATGGGAGAACATATTCGCCAATACATCTGATAAGGGGTTAATACCCCCAATTTATCAAGTAATTAGAAAACTCAATACCATAAAAAATAAATTAAAAAATGGACAAAGGACCTGAACAGACATTTCTCCAAATAAGACTTACAGATGGCATAGACATATGAAAAGTTGCTCACTAATCATCAGAGAAAAGCAAATTAAAACTAAAATGAGATATCACCTAACACCTGTCAGAATGGATATCATGAATAAATCAACAAACAAGTGCTGGAGAGGATGTGGAGAAAGGGGAACACTTTTGCACTGTTGATGGGAATGCAGTTTGGTGCAGCCACTGTGGAAATTAGTATGGAGATACCCCAAAAACTAAAAATTAAAAATGGATCTTGATGCTTTTAAGATTCTCTCCTAATCTTTAACTTTTGTCATTTTAATTCTGCTGTGTCTTGGAGTGGGCCTCTTTGCATCCATCATAGTTGGAATATTCTGTGCTTCCTGGACTTCTGTGTCTATTTCCTTCCTCAAATTAGGGGAGATTTCTTTTATTATTTTTCCAAATAGATTTCCAGTTTCTTGCTCTTTCTCTTCTCCTTTTGGCACCACAATGAGGTGAATGTTGGACCTCTTGAAGTTATTCAAAGGCTTCTTATACTATCCTCATTTCTTTGGATTCTTTTCTCTTCCCATTGTTCTGGTTGTTTTTTTCTTCCTTATTTTCCAAATCATTGATTTGATTCTTGGTTTCAACCACTCTGTGGTTGTTTCCCTGTCAATTTTTCTATATTTCAATTACTGTATCCTCTGTTTCTGACTGAATCTTTTTTATGCTCTTGAGGTCCTCACTAATTTTCTTGAGCATCCTTATAACTGGTGTTTTGAACTGTGCATGTGATAAATTGCTTATCTTCATTTCATTTAGCACTTTTTCTGCAGTTTTGATATGTTCTTTCATTTGGGCCATCTTTCTTTGTCGCTTTGTTTTGGCAGCCTCCCTGTGTTTTTTTTTATTAGGTACAGCTACTTTGTCTCTGTGTCTTGGTAGTGTGGCCTAATGTAGCAGGTGTCCTGTATGGTCCAGTGGCACAGCCTCCCCTATCAGCCGCGCTGGGTACTCAGGGTGCACCATTTGTTTGGGCTGAGTACACCCTCTTCTTGTAGCTAAACCTTGGTTGCTGCTGGCAAATTAATGGGAAGGATTTTCCCAGGTCAGTCAATGGCAAGGATCAGCTGTGACCACTTACCACCAACCTCTGCCCTCTGCAGACAATCACCTGTGCAGGGGCAGGGTGGTGGTGTTCCAATGTGGTCTCTAGCTATCCACTGGGTACCCTGGCCCTGGGGTTTCCAGTGATGTGGGCCAAGGTTAGGCCCTACTTGTGTTTTGTATAGGTCCATCCTACCTGAGCTATAAAGCAATCTGGGATGGCTGCTACTTGGGTTGACCTGGAGATTCCCAGGCAAAGCCAAGCTATAAATCTAACCTGGCTGCTGTTAGTGCTGGGTGGGCCTGGGGCACACAAAGGCCAGCTGTTGGTTTTTTGAGAGGATTTAGGAAGTTGTGCAGAATGAGCCAAGACTGGCCATTCATATGGAAAAACATCTTGGGTGGGCCCCTAAGTTGGGTGGGGTAGAGTCTCTTGGAATCTCCAAAGTGGGTCAAACTGTGTTAGCCAGGTTGATGGAGTCTCAGATATGGCACCAGCTTGCAGGTTCTGTGGCTCTGTGGTGGGAAGGTTTAGAAAAAGGATAATGGCCAGGTGCTTTAGTTTCTCCCAGTACACCACTGGTGCCTTTCAAGTTTTGCCCTGGTGCTGGAGCTCAGAGGGAGTGATTCTGAGTATGTGTGTCTGTGTGTGGGTTCTTTAAGAGGAATTGCTTTAGGTTCCAGGAGGTTCTTCCACTGACCCACTCCTCACTTGTTTTTGCAGCTAGAAGCTGTGGGGACTTATCTTCCTGGCACAGGAACCCTGGGCTGGGGGGCCTGGTGTGGGACTTGGACTCCTGGCTCCCAAGATACCTCTCCCAAATTTTTATTCACCACATGTGGGTGTGGGACCAACCCATTCAGCATCTACACCCCTCCTACCAGCCTGGATGGATGTGGTTTCTGTATTTGTAGTTGTCAGACTTCTGTTAAACTTGATTTCTGACTGATGATTTCTGAGTGATGGCAGTTCTATATTTTAGTTGTAATTTTGATGCAGTTGTGTGAAGAATGTAGCCATGCCTGCTTATACCACCATCTTGATTGGAAATTTGAAACATTTATTTTAAAAAGAAATATATATAAGAAAGGCCAATACGCCTAGGAAACCTATGAAAAGATGTTCAATAATATTTGTTATCAGGAAAATACAATTTAAAAACACAATGAAATACCACTGCATCCCCATTAAATGACTGAAATTAAAAAGGGTAATAATACAAAGCATTGGTCATGATTTGAAGGAAATAGAATTTTAATACATTGCTGGAGTGAGCGTAAACTCATAAGACCACTTTGGGAAATTGTTTGACAGTTTCTTTAAAAAGTTAATCATATATGATCCTTATAACCCAGCCATTTTCCTGTGTGTGTTCCCAAGAGAATTAAAAGCATACATCTATATAACATGAATATTCCTAGCAGCTTTATTCAAAATAGATCATAACTGAAAATAATTCCTCCTCTGCGCTGGGGACTCCAATTACATGTATATTTGGTGTTTAAAACTGTGCCCCAGTTCACTGATGTCCCACTCATTTTAATTTCCAATTTTTAAAACTCTCTGGGTTTCATTTTGATAGCTTCTATTGCTTTGTCTTCAAGTTCACTAACCTTTTCTCTCCAGTGTTTAATCTGATGTATTCGTCACCACAGATATTGTAGTTTTCATCTTTAGAAAGTCAATTTGGGTTATTTGATGTCTTATATTTCTCTAGCTTCCATGTGCAATCTTTTCTCTAGCCTCTTAAAATTATGGTATACTGTTATAATAACTCTTTCAATCTCTTGACTACTAATTCTAAAATTGGCATAATTGTTATATCAGTTTCAATTAATTGATGTTTGTCTTACTTATAGGTCATATTTCCCTGCTTCCATTGTTAATCAGAAATGTTAATTCTGTTCATTTCTGCATGCAATATCAGACATTGTGAATTTTATCTTTTTGAATTCTGGGTACTTTGTATTCCCGTATATATTCTTGAGCACTGGGAGGTTGAAGGGGTGGAAGGAAGCTGTTGATTTACTTATAGGTTAATGCTTTTAGAACTTACTTTTGTAGTAATAGAGCAAGTACCTCTATTCTGGGGGTACCTTGGTCTCACTATTGAAGCTAAACCTTCTGAGAATTCTTCCTATAAATTATGAGGTTTTCCACTTTGCCTGGTGAGAACAGAAACTATTTCTGGCCTTACATGAGTTCTGCTTACTGTTTCTCTTATCTTTTCAAAAAGTCTTTTACCCAGACTTGCATAGTGTCATCACAAACCTGCAATCATTAGTGCTCAGCTGACAACTCTAGGAGGACTCTATGTAGACCTTTGTTGTCTCCTCTGATTTCTACCCTGCAAAATCTAGCCACACAGACTATCATTTTTCCTCAACACTAGGAGACCACTGTACTCTGCCTGGGTTTCCACCTCTGTGTCATGGCCAAAACTCTCTCCTGACAGCAACCAAAGCAAGTGTAGGGCTCTCTGTATTTGCTTCCTATCTCTCAGGACTCACTGTCTTTCATTGTTTGCTGTCCAAATCTTAATAATATTATGCCATATATATTGTCCAGTTTTTTTAGTTTTTTTCAGAAAAAGTGATAATTAAGGTTATTATTTAGGCATGGCTGGAAGCAAAAATTCCCATTGAAGTCTAATTTTGCCCCACTGCTTACTGATATCTTATTTTAGATGATAAAACTTTTTATTTTTATTGTGTTTTTCTGTTATCATTTGTCCCCTTTATACTTCCCTCCCCGCTGCAATCACTACACTGTTGTCCATGTCTGAGTCCTGTTTTCTTCTTGCTCAATCTCTCCACCCTCCTAACTTAACCCCGCCCTGAGCCATCAACCTGCTCTCTATATATGAGTCTGTCTCTATTCTGCTGCTTAATTCAATTTGTTCATTAGATTCCACATATGAGTAAAATCATATGGTGTTTGTCTTTCTGTGAATGGCTTATTTCACTTAATATAATAGTCTCCAGGTCCATCCATACTGTTGCAAAGGGTAAAATTTTCTTCTTTTTTATGGCTGAGTAGAATACCATTGTGTAAATGTCCCATGGTTGTTTTATCCACTCATCTGCTGATGGACACTTGGACCACTTCCATATTTTGATGACTGTAAATAACATTACAAAGAACATAGGGGTAAATTAGTGTTTTGAGTTCCTACAGATATATTCTCAGAAATGGAATCGCTGGGTCATAGGCAGCTCCATTTTTAATTTTTTGAGTAATTCCTTACTGTTTTCCACAGTGGCTACACTAATCTGCATTTCTACCAATAGGGCAAAAGGATTCCCCTTTCTCCACATCATTGCCAGCATTTGTTGTTTGTTGATTGATGATGACTGGTGTGAGGTGATATTTTATTCTGGTTTTAATTTGTATCTCTCTGATGATTAGTGACATTGAGTATATTTTCATATGTCTATTGGCCATCTGTGTGCCCTCTTTGGAGAAGTGTATACTGAGGTCCTTTGCCTAATTTTTAATTGGATATGTGTGAGTGTGTGTGTGTGTGTGTGTGTGTATGTGTGTTGAGTTTTAAAAGTTCTTTATAAATTTTGGATATTAAACCCTTATCAAATGTATCAGAGAATATGTTCTCTTATTCTGTGGGTTGTCTTTTTATCTTGTTGATGGTTTCCTTTGCTGTACATCAAACCTTTTAGTTTGATGTAGTCCCATTTGTTAATTTTTTCTTTTGTTTCTCCTGTCTGAGGAGAGACATCAAATAAAATATTGCTATGGGCAATGCTTGATATGTTACTGCTTATGTTTTCTTCTAGGATTTTTATGGTTTTGGGGCTAACATTTAAGTCTTTAATCTATTTTAAATTTATTGTTGTGTGTGACATAAGAAGATGGTCTAGTTTGATTTTTCTGCATATATCCATCCAGTTTTCCCAATACCATTTACTGAATAAACTATCTTCAGCCTATTGTATGTGCTTGCTTCCTCTATCAAATATTAAATACCAATAGATGCAGAAATTACATTTGATAAAATCCAGCACCCATTCATGATAAAAACTCTCAGCAAAGTGGGAATAGAGGTAATATATCAAAACATAATAAAAGCCATATTTTGACAAACCCACTGCCAGAATCATACTCAAAGGGCAAACACTACAAGTTTTCCTCTTAAGATTGGGAACAAGACAGATATGTCTGCTTTCACTTCTCTTATTCAACGTAGTACTGGAAGTCCTAGCCACAGCAATCAGACAAGAATAAGAAATAAAAGGCATCAAAATTGGAAGGGAAAAAGTAAAACTGTCTTTATCTGTGGATGACATGATACTGTATGTAGAGAACCCTAAAGATTCCATCAAGGAACTATTAGATCTGATAAATTAATTCAGCAAAGTAGCAGGATGTAAAATTAATATCCAGAAATCAGTTGCACTTTTTATATGATAATAAATAATCAGAAAGAGAAATTAGAAAACAATCCAATTTGCAATTGCTCCAAAAATAATAAAATACCTAGGAATAAATCTAACCAAGGCTGCAAAACAACTGTACCCAGAAAATTGTAAGACACTGAAGAAAGAAACTGAAGAAGATACAAATAAGTGGAAGCACATACAGTGTTCATGAATAGGGAGAATTAACATCATTAAAATGTTCATACTACCCAAAACAATCTATGGATTCAATATGATTCTTATCAAGATATGAATGATGTATTTCACATAAATAGAACAAATATTTCAAAAATTTATATGAAACCACAAAAGACCTCAAATATCAATAGCAATCTTGAGAACAAAGTTGGAGGAATCATACTACCTAATATCAAACTATACTACAAGGCCATAGTAATCAAAACAGTATAGTATTGGCATAAAAACACACATAGAGCAACAGAACAGAAGAGAGATACCAGAAATAAACCCATACCTTAATGATATCTTTTGGGGAGCAAGAGTTTTTAATTTTCAGTAAGTTCATTTATTAACTTGTTTCTTGTATTGTGCTTAGGATTGTAAAGAATACAATTATAAGTGATATAGAACATCTGCTTTTCCAAGAAGCTCTCAATCTTGTAAAAAAGTAGAAAGTTACAAATAATACTTTGGGGGTAAAGGAAGTCTCAGCTGGTCAGTTGAAATGAATAGAGAACAAATAGTTAAATGTAGAAATGCCCAATAGCTTGTGGTTTGAAAGTGGAAAATGGTATTGTGTTAAGCAGAAGACTAGCCTCCAAGAATGTCCAAGTCTTAACCATTAAAACTGTAAATTTATTTCTTGTCAGAGCAAAAGGGATTTTTCAGATGTGATTAAATTAAAACCTTGTGATGGAGAGATAATCCTGGGTTATCCTGAGACAGTGGGCTTAATGATCAGATTGCTCAGTGTTGTTTTTTTTCCTCCCATTGGGTTTTAGGAAGGGGCTTTATAAGGTTCTTGTGAAGCAAGTCAAGATTTCAAAACAAATTAGGTGAAACAAGATGCTCATGAGTGGGATTAGATTTACAGTGTCCTAAATCTGTTCAGTGTAATCATAGCCCTTATAAGAAGAAGGAGACAAGAGAGTCAGAAAAGATGTGACGAAGGTAGCAGGTGTGGAAGCCCTGAGATTGCTAGAAGGGGCCATGAGCAAAGGACTGAGGGTAACTTCAGAAGCTGGAAAACAGGATGGAACAGAGTTTCCCTCAAATATTCAGAGGGAACGTAACTCTTCCTAAACTTTAATCTTAGTCTCTTGAAATCCATTTTGGACTTCTGAACTTCAGAACTATGAAATAACAAATTTGTATTGTTTTAAACCATTAAGTTTGTGGCAATTTGTCAGAAGATGAATAAGAATGTAATACAGGTATTGAGTAGAAGGGCTGATTTTTGCTCCAGTCCCAACAATGAGATTGTTTGGGGGAGAAAAATTTCCATATGGAGGCCTCCTCTTATAGCCGTGATCACTGTTTATCTGCCGATGCATGAAAAACTAAATTCAAAGTGCCTGAAACTTTCTGTTAGCCTCTTTTGCTGGAATAAGTATTTGGACTCAAAGTAATAAGTAATTCTTAAGCAGGTACTTTTAGCAAAACTGGCTTCCTATGAATCAGGAGTTCTCCATTCTCTACCCCCAAACCCAAGGGGACCCACATTATAAAAGGTCGAAGGCAGGCAATAGCTTTATAATCCTGAAATTCAAATTTTTGTAACATTACCAGCACTCTCAGTGGAATACTCTCTTCCCCCTTCTAAAATTTAACTTTCCACTAATGACCAGAAACACAGGCTTGAACATCCAACAGAAAGGATGGGCTATGTATGACTCTTTTGGCCATATTTTCTTCAGACATTTATCCAGTGAAGTTATTGTCATGATGCCTGGATATTTTTGTGTCCACCTGAGGTTAAGTGACAATGCTTACTTATTAATGAAAATTTATTAATACCGAGCATATGTTATTTGTGTAAAGACTCCAAGCAAACTCAAGTCCTTTTCCGAGATAATTGCATTAGAGAGTCAGCAGCTGAGGAGATAAAATGCTGGAGCTAAGCAGTCTCATTCCTGTCCCTGGTGGAAAGAGAGCCACAGGACACACGGTTGTCACTTTGGGTTATAAAAGTCATCTCTGTATGTGGGAATGTGTACAGACAGAGAAGCAATGAGCTGAATGTGCACAATCATTGTATTGGATGAGAACCTTGCTCCTGGCTAAATAGAAAATAGTAGGGAGCACTGTTGAGGCTAATCCCAAGTCACTTGGCCTCTCCATCACAAATGAATAATGCTTCACAGCCTCATAAGTCTAGGCATTGTGCTGAGAGTCCAACAAGGCTGGGTGGAGACAGTAGGCTTAATGATCAAATTGCTCACCATTTTTGCTTTGTTTTTCGCCTGGGTTTTTGGAAGTGGCTTTATAAGATCCTTGTGAGGTGAGTCAAGATTTCAAAACAAATTAGGTGAAACAAGATATTCATGAGTGGGATTAGATTTACAGTGTTCTAAATCTGTTCAGTTAATAACTTTAATTACCAGCTGGGTAATGCTTTTACATTCAGTCCATGTGTCTACATAGGATCAAAATAACTATAGAAATAGAGAAAATTAGGTAACCAACTTTTCCTTTCTTCATCATATGATATGAAGAAATTGGTTTTACTGACCCAATTTTCTCTATTTTTATTTTAGTTGATTAAAAGAATTAACTTATTTCACTTATCTAAGAAAGTTTCCATTTCTTAAATTAAAAAAAATGTTTTATGGTGGTAAAATACATAGGTCATAAAATTTAACATGTTAATCACTTTTTAATTTTAAAAAATTTTTTTGAATTTATTTTTAGGGAGTGGGGAAGGGAGAAAGAGAGGGAGAGAAACATCAACTGGTTGCTTCTTGCGTGCGCCCCAACAGGGGACTGGCCTGCAACCCAGGCATGTGCTCTGACTGGGAATCGAACCAGCGATCTTTTGCTTTGCAGGACAATGACCAACCAACTGAGCCACCTGTGTCAGGGCACATGTTAATTATTTTTTTTAAGCACACAGTTCAGTGGCAGTAAGTACATTCACATTGCTGCGCAACCATCAGCACCCATCCATCTCCAGAACTCTTTTGATCTGGGAAAATAGAAGTGCTCTATTTAGTAAACAATGACTTCCCATTCCCTATCACCTCAGCTCCGGGCAACTACCATTCTCCTAGAAAGTTTCCATTTTAAAATGAGTTCAATATGAGGTTGTAGTGTGTCTGGTTCTACACACACACACACCTTTTTTCATCTCTTTTTTCTGTCCTCTTACCTAGGAGATTCTCAATCTGGCACAGGTTAAGACAGTACTGGCATAATTGAGTGGTGATTCTAATTTTTTATGCTATCATTTGGCTCTCAGAATACTAACATCACTTTCTCCATTTGTGGAGTTGCCAATGAAATGGTGTGGAGATGTTGGGAATAGAGTTTAAAGAGGCCTGGTTAGTGGAAACAGCGTGGGGCCATCAGGCTCTTAGAAGCTTGTTGGGCTGGAGGGTGGATGCTGGTGCACGTAAACTCTGGAGCTCATGGGGCAGGAGGGGAGACTTTTAAAGTAGGAGGAGATGAAGGGAGTTTGGGCCTAAGTGTTAGATGATTAGGCAAAGACAATTTAATGCAGGAAAACTCTGTGAACAGAATTAATGAATAATTGAGTCATGGTTCAGGTGGTTTTTAAGAATAATTATGAGCTGAGACTAGGAAGTCCAGAGAGAACAGGCCCTTTTTCCTGAACGGCTAAAGAGCTACAAAGGATGTTCCTGTCTTAAACATGGAAATGAAACTGAAATATGAAATGATAAAAATCTAAGCTGTTTTCATGCAAGTGGACTTACTGTTACTACTTTATGCAGCAAATGAATTATTTAGCACCTATGATGTGCAAGGCACCTGCTAGGCAGTCAGAGTTCAGCAATGAATAAGATGGACATGGTTCTTATCTTTCATGGAGCTTTAAACTTTGGGAGAAAAATATGGTAGTCTGAAAAATGCACCCCTCCCCTCCAGATGTCCATGTCCTGATTGCTGGGATTTGTAAATATGTTACCTTACACAGTAAAAAGAACTTTGCAAAAGTGGTTACATTGGTTCTTGAGATGAAGAGATCAGCCTGGATTATCAAATTGGGCCCAATGATTTATAAAGGTCCTTGTAAGAGGGAGGCCTCAGAGTCCAAGGGAGCCGTGAGAACAAAGCAGAGGATGGAGAGGAGAGAGAGCACTGTGCTACTAGCTGTGAAGATGGACACAGGGGCCAAAAGCCAAGGTGACCTTCAGCAGCAGGAAAAGGCAAGAAAATGGATTCTTCCCTGAGGCCTCCAGAGGGAATGCAACCCAACTGACACCTAGATTTCAGCACAGCGACATCCATTGCAGATTTCTGACCTCTGGGACTGTAAAGCAATGCATTTGTACTGTTTTAAGTCACTAAACTTGTGATGATGTGATACAACAGCAATCGGAAAATAATACCAAAATATGAGCAAATAATCACTCTACACCCTGTTTCACAGTCATTGTGAGGGTGCCACGAAAGGAAAGCTCAAAATGCCACTAGAACATGGAAGAGAGCCCTAATCTCAAACAGGGACAGAGCCAACCTCCCTCAACTTCTCTTTAAGAGGAGACAGAGGAGTAAGCTGTCCAAGGGAAGATGAGGAGGGATGCGTTGCAAGGCCCCAGTGCTGGAAGGAGTTTGACCCACTAGAGACAGGGAGAGGAAGGGTGGGGACTGCAGCACAGCGAGCAAGGGGACAGGCCGCAGTGGGAGCAGCAGGAGGGGAGCAGGTTCTGTCCGAACTGGTGGACCACAGCGATTTTAGACTTTGTTCAGAAGTAAAGGGGCAGCTCCGGAAGGGTCCTAATAAATGAGTGCCAAGATCAGATTCATGTTTTTAAGAGATCACTCTGGCTGCTGCGAGGGGCATGGCAGTGAGGAGGGAAGAGCAGAGGGGGCATGCGGGTGAAGACCGTTACATTTGTCAGGGGGAGGGATAGTGATGGGGGCTCAGATCAGCACGGTGAGAATGCCAGGAGGGAAGCAGGTATGGTTCGGAAGGAGAATCCACACGACTTGGCGATCCATTGATTTAATCAACGATTATTTAAGTTTTTAATTACTATTCCATTGTATAATTATATAATCATATGTTTATCATTCTCCTGTTGATGAATATTTGGGATTTATCCAGTTTGGGGACTATTCTGAATAACATTGCTATCAATAGTCCTATACAATTCTTGTCATAATCATAGAATTTTATTTCTCTTGGGCAAATACCTACAAGTAAAACTGTGGGGTTATAGGGAGGTGCACATTTAACTTTTTAAAAAACTACCACACTGTTTTCAGATGTGATCGCACCATTTCTTACTCCCTTTGGTGACTTACTGGACTGCGAGGGTGGAGTAAAAAAGTCAAGCATGTTCCCACAAACTAAGGAACAATATACTGAGCTCTTTAAACAGCTCCCTGTGTTTTCAGGGTTGAAATAGACAAAGAGGTGAAGATAAGGCTATAGTCCTGTAAGCACATTCCCTAAGAGATGGAGTCCCTTGGTTCCTTGGGTGGAGAAGGCAAAAAAAAAAAAAAAATTGCTTAAATTATCACCAAATCATTCCGGGTATTGTTTTGCCTGTTAACTTCTAAAGACCATATTTCACCAAACTAAATAATAAGACTGGATCTAAGGCTCAAAATGCAATGATGGGAAATTATAACCCACCCCACCATTCTTATGACATTTCTTCTGTAAGTGCTGACTCTGAATAATATGTTGCTTGTAGATGAACAACATGTTTATATAAGAATCCTAGGAACTAACTTCAAAAGATACAGACCCCGACCTTCAGGCACCCTAGCTCTGGGAGATTTGCTGACCTTCAACCTAGGAACCAGGATGATGGGAAATGAGGATGATGTGAAGCCAGGATAACTAAACCAGAATGGCACATTCGGAACCATCACTTGCCTTGTTGGAATAGACTGTGCTCGTCTGCATGTAGAGAACTTAGCAGCCCTCTCCCTTGATCTCTTTGTCCTGTTCCCCTCTCTCTCCTTATAAAAAACCTCTGCCCCCAATGAGAGGTGGAAATGAGCTTTGTCACATGAATCTCCCACCTTCCAGGAGATGGGTTTTGAGACGTGAGTCCTCCATCTTCCAGGAGACAGGCTTTGTGACATGAGTTCCTCATCTTCCAGAAGATGGGCTTTGTGACATGAATCTCCCGTCTTCCAGGAGATGGGCTTTGAGACGTGAGTCCTCCATCTTCCAGGAGACAGGCTTTGTGACATGAGTTCCTCATCTTCCAGAAGATGGGCTTTGTGACATGAATCTCCCGTCTTCCAAGAGATGGGCTTTGAGACGTGAGTCCTCCATCTTCCAGATGGCAAGCATCTGCAAATAAACCACTTTCTTTTACTTCAGCACCTGCCTCTGGAGTACTGGCTATTGTAGTGGCAGGCAGCTGGACCTGTGTTTCAGTTACAAAACTTCAAAACCTAACCACTCTTGCATCATTTCAGGTAGGGAAACCGAGGCCCAAGGCTCTTAGGAAATGCTCATTTCCCCATTCCTCAGTGGAACAAAATTTTGGCTTTAATCTATGCCATGACCTATTCTTATGCCAACTCTCTCCTTCAGCTCTCCCCCACCCCTATTTTAGCCTCTAAATTTGCAAATTCAGATGAAAACCTCTCCTTCTTCATCACTCATTATTTACTAAACAGAATCCTTTTCATCAATTGTCCCTCAAGTTCTTGCCCCACAAGGGAGAGTGTTCTAGCTAGGGACTTCATTCAAACCAGGATTTGAGAGTTAAGAGTGTGCCAACCAAAAAGGACACGGGGATGAAGAGGCTTAAACCAGGATTGTCTCAGGCAAACCAGGATGTACAACCTTTGGTTTGGAAAGCTAAACTGATCTATAAAGTAGAGCAGCAGAGAAAGGGCTATCTATGGATGCTGCACCTACTAGGATGAGAGCTGAGTATGTAGAACCCTAAGACCAAGTGGAATGAGTTTCAAGAGAGATTTGAGAAGTTGACAGGAAAATGATGATCTTAAACATCTTGGGCTTGTAAGACAATTGGAGAGGCAAGGAAAACACATGTTTAAAAATACCTTGGTAGCTTATAAATGATTAATTTTTGATTGATTAGTCTCTTACTGAGAGTAATAAATCCCTGGATTTAGAAGAAGGGGTTTAACAGTGGCTCTTTCCCCCAAAGGATACGTCTACTCCAAACCTCTAGTTTTGACTTTATTTTGAAAAGTTTTTGAAGATGTAATTAAGTCAAAGTTCTCAAGATGAGATCATTCTGGATTATCTGAGTGGGCCTTAAATCCAATGACAAGTGAGGAAGACAGAGGGAGAGGAGGAGAAAGCCAGGGAAAGACAGAGGCTGACTGGGCTTCTGCAGCCACACCAAGGAATACCTGGAGCCACCCGCAGCCAGAAGAGGCAAAAGAGTCTCCCTTAGACTCTTCAGAAGAAGTTTGGTCCTACTGATACCTTGATACCTTGATTTCAGACTTCTGGCCTCCAGAGCTGTGAAAAAAATAAATTTCAGGGCTTCCCCCCCAACCCCCGCCCCAGGGATTTGGGGTAATCTGTTACATAGCCACAGGAAGTTAATATAGCATGGAAGAGAAATTCTCATTCAGCAGGTCTGAGGGAGGGGTGGAGGGAGGCAATGAATATAGGAGTGTGGAAAGATGAAACTGAGCATGAATGGATGTGAAATTTCAAGTAGGTGCGGGGAGAGGGGAATCCAAGGGCAGCGGGGAGAAAAGCAGACATTGTCTATGTGGCCAGCTCCTCTCATGGGGCCACAGCTAGGGTGGGCCCAGGACGGCTGTCTCAGGCTGCTTTTCCGTCATCTAACCAGTTTAAAAACAAAGTGCATTTAGAAATTGGGAGAAAACTATATCCTCAATCTCTCCTGCAAGTTCCATAAATACATACAACTTCTTTATTTAGTTCAGGCTCATTACCAGTAAAGCAAGTCACACAATTCAGTTATTTTAATCATTTTTCCCATTATTTTTCGTTCTCTGTTTTAGTTGTCTCATATTTCTTCACTTCTGTCAACCAGTCCCTTGGTTATACATTTTTCTTGTCATTCGCCTTGGAAAAACAAAACTAAACAGCATAATTAGTATTGCTTGTATGAAAGATGTGACTTTTTAGGTGGGGAAAAAAAGTGGCTATCAATTGCTGATTCACATTGTAACCATCTTCAGCTCCTTTGAATGTACTGCCTTTCTGGTCTCCACAGGGCCCTTCTTGGGGTCCACGGGGCTCTGAATGTCAAGAAATGGTGACTCAGGTATGACTGTAGCCAAGCGATCTAGACACTGTTTGCTCAGCTAAGACTAGGGTCGCATCATACCAGAGTTTGTACTGGGGGGAGAATCCCATTCTCCACTAAGGCTCCACCCACGGGTGTCTATATTTAACATTTTAAACCCAGGATTTTACAAAGGAGAGCATTTAATCCTGAAAAAAAATAACAACTCTATTTGAAATATGATCTCTTTAATCCAGCAGCACTTGATGTTTAGAGATGATTTTCCTCTGGATACCCTGAGGAAAGAAACCTTCTTAAACTTCACTTCATCCCCCAGCACCAGGGGATTAAATTGCAACATTTGATTCAAGTTTCAATTTGGGTTCAGAATGGGGAGAGTCACATAATGGAGTGGCTAAGAGCCTGAGCTTCAGGTTGAGAGGGATCTGTGTTTTGAAGTGCAAACATGTTCCAACCCTGTGACCTGGTCTATGTGACGGTAGAGCTGTTGTGAGCATTAAATTAGAAATATATGCAAGTGCTACACACACACATAACTGCTCATTATACGTATTTTAACAATGCTGGGGTAGGTTTTGCCCCATTACACAATGTGGAAGGGGGATCCATTTCTTTTTTCCTTTTGAAGTCATGCATGAAACAGTTTAAAAAGTTGTGAAAACTTGGGCGGCGGTGCCGGCAGCCCTTTCTGGGCTCTCTACTGCGGCCCTCACTGACCACTGGGAGGCCCCAGCTATGCCTCTTCTGTGCCAGCTCTGGGCTCTTGGGCTCTTGGTTGAGACCCCAAGTGTGGCACACAGTGTCTGGCCTTTCCAGGGTCACATGCAGCCAGCCCTCCCTGAGTCCCTCCTGTCCTGGCGCAGATCCCTGACCCTCTCACAGCCCAGCCTCCCACCTTTGGACGCCCTTGGATTGGGCCCCCTCCACCCTGAGAAACAACTTGAAACAATTCAGCCCCCCGGCGTCAAGGCCCTGGACTTTGGAAAATGAAACGTTCTCAATTCTCTCCCTACCCAGGGAAGTAAACCGCTGGATACAAATCCTGGACCACTCTTCCAAAGGGGAGAAAGAGAAAATGCCTTTTATCCTTTCTACGATAGCCCACAACAGAGAAAACAGGAGTTCATCAGTATTGTCTTAGTGCATTAGCAGCCTAGTCCTCAGCAGAGAGCCACCATTGCAAGACAGTTAGGAGCCTGGACTGGAGTGCCGCACATGCTGGGTTCAAACCCTGGTCTATCACTTACTGGGAGCCTGTTCCTGGAGTGCAGGTTGCCAGATAAACTACAGGATGCCTGGTCAGTAAACAATGAGTAATTTTTAAAATGTGAGTATGTCCCATATATCACATGCAATATTTGATTTGTGAGCATGTGATATGTGAGGCACACATACTAAAAGGTTATCATTTGTTATTCTAAAATTCAAATTTATATGGGCATCCTGTATTCTTATTTGCTAAATCTGGCAACTCTATCTTGGACAAGTCCTTTAACCCTTCTAAGCCTCTGTTTCCTCATTTGTAAAATGGAAATAAAACCAGTATTGTTCTCAGAGTATTTATCTCTCAGAGTAATTATGAGGATTCCATGAGTTATTAGTTGTAAAGTGCTTAGAACAGGACTTGGCAGACAACAAGCACTAATAAATAATTGCTAAGTAAATAAACAATTTAACCAACTTTTATACAAACTATACATGTTTTTACATGCACAACTATACGTTGTTTTAGAAAAACACAATATTCACAACCTCTGAGCAAGGCTAGAGAATAAGAACTGTATTCTCTCCCGGGTACAGTCATCGCAATTGTCTTCCCAGACTCCTTTTCTTTTCCCATAGTAGCCCCCACAGCTGATTTAGGCAATTCCTTACACTACCCCCACTCCCACTCCTCCCTGTGCCCAGGGTCGGTCCAGAATGGAGTTTACACCGGCAGGCGACAGGTGAAGGGGCTGGGATAGTGAGGCTGCTCTCACTGTCTTCCTCACAAATCTCAGGTCCTGTTCCATCCCTTGCCCACCTCACCCCTCCCCAAACCAACACACAAGCAGAAGAAGTTCATGCTGGACCAAATACCTTTTCTTCTTATACAAGGTCTTAGAAAGGGGGCAGGGAGAAGGAGTGAGGAAGGAAGAACTATGAAACGGGAAGGGTCTCTTCTGCATTCTGAAGACTCTTCCCTCCGAGCCACCTTCCTTCAAGTCCTGTGATTATTTGTAGTCTTCCTTTCATGACTGGCGCATCAGCCTGTTGCAAATCCAGGCCATGGATCCTGCAAAACCTCCATGCTTAGACCAGAGCCTTAAAAGAAAAAAATCTCTTTAGGCAATTGAGGTCATTTGGCTTCAGGGTTGGAATCCATTTTACTCTGCTTTTGGTGTTTTTACTCACAGTGAAGAACTAGAACCTAAAAAATGGCGTGGATCAAGGATAGGGAGTCAACAAAGAAGCCAGAAGACTGCAAAACAACAAGCAATACTACCGAGCCAGAAGGAGTAGGTGGAATCACTGGAAGAGAAGAAAAGAAAGCATGTGCCAGTGACTAAGTTCTCAAAGGGAAAAACAGAGAGGACATCCAGACTCAGATCCTGAGGCGTTCAAACCAGTGCAAGGTGCCAGCAATCCCTCTTTCAACTCTTCAGAATCCCAAATGTGAAGGCTGTAGACAGCCCTTAGTTCCCACTCTCTGGTCTGCACAGAGAGTGCTCCAAGCTGCAGGAGCCTCGTTCAATGGCCTGCAGGGTGAGTCTCAGAGCCTTTCCCTCCTCCATGCAGAATCTATGATCCCACTGAAATTTCCTTAACAGGAGGAATAGAGAGCATGACATTCCTGTGCTGCAGAAATAAGACTGCCCTGGTATTTCCACAATCTATAGCAGCAGGACAAACCCCCTTAAAACCCAGAGGCTTGAAAACAGCAATTCATTCTCCTATAGTTATGCAGGTCATCTGGGCAATTGCCTTCTGTGTAACCTGGGGCACAGGAATGGTTGCTGTCATCTGGAGACAATTGAAAGCTGTTGGTGGAGGATTGGTCTACTTCCATTTGTGCCTCTCCCCTTGGCTCCTTGGGCAGCTCACAGCATTGTGGTTGGGTTCCAAAAGGAACAGTGAGAGAGGGAGGAAGCAGAAACCTCTGGGCCAAACAAAGATGGTTCCCGAGCAGACACAACATCATTTCCATCATATTCAATTGGTTAAAGCAGTTATAGACTCAGCTCAGAAGCAGATGAAAGGAGACTATACAAGACATGAATACTGGAAGGCATGGGTCACCGAGGGTCATCAAAGGAGCACCTACCACATCTACTTTCTAGGTTCTTTACTACTTCTTATGTAATACTCTGCCTCATATATACTAGTCAATGGAACACTAATTTATTGAATACTGTCAGTATTCAAGTCACTTACATTAAATGCTTTTCTTTTTTTTTTTTGGTGGGGTTGCTTATTATACCTTTACATAAGAGTCTGACAGTTGAACAGACAGAACAAACACACAGGTACACAACTTTCAGTGGAAGGTGTCCTATGAACCCTTGTTATTTAAATAAATTAAAAAAGAAGACGATTTAGTGGAGGGACAAATTATTCTGAGCTTTACAGAATTATGGGAAAATTTTATGAAAAATTTCTTGGAAAGTGCTTTAAAAATTGAAAACCACTGTAAAGAAATATGAGATATTACCATTGTTGTTATTAAATTATTGTCTCTTCATAAACTATTTTTAGAAGCTTCTTCCTCTAAGTCTAGTGAGTCAAACTCTTCGTGTCTCAAGTACGTACTGGTGAAGAGGTTGGACTCTGGATCCAGTCCACTTGGGTTGAAATCCTAGCTGTGTGACCTTGAGCAAGTTATCTAATCTTTCTGTGCCTCAATGGCATGACCATCAAGTGAATAGAATGATAATATCCTCCTCATAAGGTTCTTATGATTTAAGGTATTTGAGGTACTTAGAGCAGTGCTTGGCACATAAAAAATGTTCAATAAATGTTAACTGTTGATGATTATGATGGGCTGAACAATGTCCCTCCCCCTAAGATATTCACCTCCACAGAGACCTGTGCAGTTGTTACCTTACATGGCAAAAAGGACTTTGCAGAGGACTTCAGATGGAGGAACAGCATCCTGGATTATCCAGGTGGACCAGTGTAATCACAAAGATCCTTGTAAGTGGGAGGCAGGAGGCTCAGAGTCAGAGAAGGTAAGGTGATGAAGGAAGCAGAGGTCAGAGACATGCAGGGCCATGGACCAGGGATGGCTTGTAGCCTCTTAGAAGCTGGAAAAGGCAAGGAACAGATTGCTTCTAGAGTCTCCACAAGGAAAGCACTGCTGCTGACACACTTTGGATTTCTGACCTCCAGAACTGTAAAATAATAAATCTGTGCTGTTATCACCCACTAAGTTTTTGGTAATTTGTTACAGCAGCAGTAGGAAATTATTGCAGTGATTTTGATGATAATCTGAAAGCCAGCACCTCCTACACACAATCAAGAAACAGAATCTAACCAACCAGAGAAGTGTATGCTCTCCAAATCTAGCAAAAGATATCAGGTAAGGAGCTTGATAAAAAAATGAAGTAATTCTGTGCATTTGACTCAATCAAGCTGTCACTGTTGGTTTTTCCTTTTTAGATTTCTAAGCCACTAGTTCAAACATCAGAATAGCACTGCCTACTTCGCATTTATATTTTATGACTTGTTTTTGAGTATTTTCATCAATATTTTATTATAAGTCATGAGTTTTACTTTAATTATATATTTTGTAAAAGTTTTCAACATTCTTAAGTATGATTTTCTCATGTATTGGGGATGCTTTAGGGCTCTTTTCCCCTTTGGGTTATACATCCCCAGGCCTATTATAAGAGGCAAAGAAGAGAAGTGTTCAGCATTCCTGATGTACTAACAGCTCACACGGCACAGCACTTTACAGTTTATGTGGTTATTTTCTCTCACTTTATCCTTACTACATTCCTGTAAGAGGAAAACTAGACTTAGGGAGGTTGAGAATGAATAATGGAAGTGGCAGAGATAGTAAGTAGTACAGCCAGGTTTTAAACCAGGTCTCTTGATTCTCAGATCACTACCCCTCAGATATTTTCAGAAATATTTTCAGAGATTTATCTTTTTGAAAAATGAGGCTCTCCATCTCTCTCTGATTCTCCCTTACTGCTCATTTAGGTTGGAAGAGCCTAAAATGTTCCAGATGTGAGGATATATGAATAACATTCAATGCAGCTGTCATGGAAAGTCCATGTTTGAACACTGGTCCATTAAAACGTGTATATTTCCATGATCAAAAGCAAGACCTAGGTGGCTGAGTGCTAATATTTTTACACTATCAATGGAAGAAACATGTCTAAGAGACTTGGAGATACAATTCAGGATTGTAGAGTGAAAGAAGATACGACTTCTTGGCTAAGTCTTTCTTTCAGACCCATTCTAAGATCTGTTGCAACCAGGGAAGCCAGAACACTAAAATCTTCAATAGAAAAACTTGGCTGGGCCTTTTAATATTTTTTCTAGTAAAGGGAATCTAAATTCAGGTTTTAGGTCTTTGAATTTGGGGACAAGAAGAGACCCTGACTAGCATTGAAAATACTGTGAGCAATGCTAGAAGTATTTTGGGATTTTCTGTTGCAGTTTCTACTCAGCCTACCACATTGTGTCGCCTTTGGAGATAATTGTGAAGGTAGGCATTAAACAATGAGGAAATGCAGAGGAGCTTAAAGGAAACGTAAAGAGCCTGCCACTAAAAATAAACAAACCGACTTCTAGACAGCCTTAAATAATGGTGACAATGAAATCTCATACCTTGCACAAAGCTTTTTCTTTGACATAGACCAGATATAACATTTTCCAATTACAAAGATCTATAACATTCTAGCACTTTTAGGGCTGAAATGAGATCCCAGAAAACATCTAAGGAAATAATCTAGCCAACTGGCTAAATCCAAAATCAAGATTAATAAAAAAAAAAATAGTTTTACTATAAATTAGCAAAAACCAATTTGAAAATACAACAGGAAAAACAATCCCATTCACAATAGGAACCAAAGATATAATACCTAGCAATAAATCTAACAAGAATGTGCAAGACCCATGTAAGTAAAACTAAAAATCGACTGAAGGATATAAGTAGGATCTCAAAAACTCAGTGTTCCTAATGGAAATGCTGAGTTTTAAAGATTTCAAGTCTTCCTGCATGAATCCATAAATTCAATATAATTCCAACCAAAATTCTACTGAATTTTTGAAGAACTTGACAAGCTTGTTTTAAAATTTATATGGAAATGAATATGAACAGAATTAACTGAGATTTTTTTTTAAAAAAAGAGAACAAAGGGGTATTGCTATAACAGATTGCAAAAGATGCTATAAATCTATAGCTGTTAAAAGAGTGTGATGTTAGCATAGAAATGTATTTTAAAATTCAGTGGGACTGCTTAAGAGTATAGGAAAAGAATAATGCATTATTGGAAAAGTACATGATAAAGGTGGTATTTAAACTTAATGTGTGTAAGTTATGATTACATTCTGCAGCAAGTAACAGACACCTGATTAACAGTGGCTTATTAAAGAAACAGGGATTTATTTGCCTCACATAGGAAGTGGAGCCTTGGGAGATCCAAGTTCTCTTCCGCTTTCTCTTCCTGCCTCCTAACCATATGTTCCTACCTTCATGCTCGCTGCCTTGAGAGCAACTGGCTACCCATGCTCTAGGCTCACATCCTCATTTTAAGCAGGAACAAAAAGAAGAAACAAGAAATATTGAATGTGTTTTGAAATCAGAACCTTTCCCAAAGCCCCAGTAGGTTCATGCTTCTATCTCCTTGTTCAGAATTCTGTCACCATCACTCTAGCTTCAAGGAAGACGAGGACATAGAGATACCTAGCTGAGCACATGGACAATCTGAACCAAAAAAGTCTATTTTCCTTTTCCATAAAGAAGAAATGGAGGCTGGCTGGGTAGGTATTTAGAGGTGTCTGCCACCTAGCGCCAGTCTCAGTCACACAGAGCTCCACAATTGGTTTAATACCAAGTTACTACAGCCACCTTGATATTTGTAATAATTTTGTCTTTGAACTTGTGCTTTCTAAGTGACGTTCAGTGGGACATTAGGGCATGTGCCTGAGCCCAGGAGGTAGGTGCAACGTGCATGCTCCATGGTCTTTTGCCTCCTTTGCACATAGTCTTTGACTCCCCATGAGCAAAAAATTCTGGAGGACACATGATACATGATTTTGCATCTCAGTGAGATGCAAAGCAACCACAAAGTAAGCGCACATGTGCTGGATAGGGAGGCTTGTGCCAAGGCTCTGTGGAGCTGTGAAACAATGCTTATTACTTTCTGTGGGCTCTGAGTGGCAGGCTGCTGCAAAATATAGCTTCGGGAAGACCTGCACATTAGCTTTCAGACATCACTCTGTCTTTTGATGTTTGATGCATCTCTTTCTCTGGGCAACAAGAAAATCTCCGTTACCGACAAGCTTAGAAACAAAGGATAAATGCTGGAAAAGCTGGATAAGAGTTCCTGGGTGATAGGAGGCATCCGAAATGGACCTAGAATCAGTGAGTCATGGAGACATAGGGCCTAAAGAAGAATTTTTATTACTTTCAAGTTGAGAATGGCCCAAGTGAATGAACTCAGACTTCTAAAAATCTTAACTTAGAGCTTGTTCATGAACACTTAGGGACTGTTTCAGTCAGGATATGATAGGTTATGCTGCAGGAAAAAACAGCCCCAGATGTCTTACTGCGTTATAATAGTTTTATTTCTTGTTCACACGTCATGTATATCGCAGGCGGGCCCCCGTCCCTGCCCGCCGTCGCCACTCACAGTTCCAGGCTAGCGGAGCTGCCGTTCTCTCACACAATGGTCACCATGTCAGAGGGAGGTCGCTCTGGAGGACCTTTTTATGCAATTACATGGTTTGGCCCAAAATGACACATATCTCCTCCACTGTCAATTCATTCTGCAACACTAGTCACATGGCCCCAATCCACCTCGGGGGGCAGGAAGTGTAAACCTACCATGTGCTCAAAGTCAGCCAGCCAGAAATATCTGATAAACAACATCAGGGACCTTCACGGTGTTAACAGTAATAATCAAGGCAGACCAGAAATTCCAGCAGCCTCAGTAAACCTCTGCCTATGTACCATCAAACCTTCATCAATAAATGTTTAAGCTTCTACTATGTGCCAGACTCTGCGTTGCTATTCTCCAGTCATGTATCCCAATATCTTGTGATCTGCCCTGTCCTGTCATTTTCAGCCCATCATTTACCAACCAGCAGGCAATTTAGAATCATAACTTCTATGTCTCCATTGATTGCAGAACCTACTTTGTGATAAGCTGTGACTAACTAATCAGTTTAACTGAAAATTGCAGGTGAAGAAATTTCAAAATAGATTTTGCTACCGTAGAATATGGAGCTTAACATAGTTGGAGTTTAATAACTGTAAAGACAGGGCTGCAAACTCAAATGTCCATGGGGGACAGACAGGTAACATAAAAGCATGAAAGGACTAGGTACAGGAGGACAGGAGCAGAGGGGGCTAAGCTGAACTGGAGAAAGCGTGGCCTATCTCTTATAAAAGAGGCAGAGGCTCATCTGTACTCTTATGTAAAACCTTGGTTTTGGATTTTAGTAAAAAAAAATCTTTTTAAAAAATTGCACTCCATGAACCAAATAAAACATATCGTAAGCAAGATTTCACCTGCAGGCTACCAATTCACACCCTCTGCTGCAAAGGTTTGGATTATTAACATACATCCCACCAGGCTGATTATTTCCTGTGAGGTGCCACGTTCTGTTAGGAGCATAGGCTCAGGCTTTAGGTCCCTGCCACTGGGTTAGTGATAGAAGGGGCATCTGAAGTCACAGGCTGTGAGTACGCAGCGTTGGGTTTGGGTTACTGAAAGTAAGGGCTGAGACGCATAAGGTTTACTTTTTGAATTAATTAGCAAGCCCATAGAAGTATCACTCTAATGCATTTTAGGGACACTTTTTACTAATAGTTATCATTTCCTTTTAAATACAGGGAGTACTGAAATGACAGCATCCAGTTACTGGTAATAAGTGGTGTATCACCGAACTTCAGCATTACTAAATTCTGCTGTGATGAATTTTTACCTCCTCCAATGACCTCTCTCAAGTGTTAGCCTCAGCTCCAAGCTCTTAATCAGAATATGTGTATAGTATTACTTAGTGCTTTCAGAACATAGAATATGGGACCAAATCTGCCTCATTAGCTGTGCTATCTTAGGTAAGTGGCTTAACTTCTCTGTGACTCAATCTCCCTATCAAAAAATGGAGATGATAAGAATACTCTTCTCCCAGGCTTGCTAGGAGGATCAAATGAGTCAATAGTACGCATAAATTGCTTAGAATGCTGCCAGGCACAGAGTAATCCTTCAGTAAAAGTTTTTAAACTTAGTTTAACATTTTCTTATTAACTCTGAGAAATTTCTGTGTTGTTATTCTTTGCTAGAGAGAAAGCACTAACATTTTTTTCCCCAACAAACTCTGTTCTTGACAGCTATTCTTTCAGTGTTATTCAAAGTGTTTCAAAATGGAAAAATATCTGTACAGCTACAGTAAAATCTCATCATGATAGTCTTTCTTTAGCTGGGGCTTTCCTTGCCAGTTCACTCCATGGTTCTTGTCAGTAGTTCTGAGAAAGTCCAAAACTTGCTCCCTTTTCTCAGCTGGAGACTCCCATCCCACACCCTGCTCCTCTGCAGACACTTTAAAATGCACTTGAACACCATAGACCAATCATTTAGCAAGGCAAACAATAATTTCTTCACAGGGGGACTGCTAAGGGATCTTTGGTGTTTTGATGATCTGCAGCCATGGAAACAACAAATGAAGTGTTTGGGTCATTGGAATGCTTTTAACTCATGCTTCCTGTGGCAGAGACTACTAATTGCTTCTCAGTAGTCTTTTTCTCCTTCTTTTAAAGAGAATATTAGCTGAGAACATTGCTGCCCCACTGAAACATTTCTCTTGCAGTCTAATGTTGCCATATAAAAGTTTCAGCCAAAGAGATGGAAGCAGGAATGTGGTGAGCCTTCCAGGAATTCTTAAAGGGAGAATACCAATCCTGCCTTTAACCTTTTCTCTATCATGATACTTTGAATGTGGGTATAATGGCTGGAACTCCAGCAGCTATACTAGACTATGAGGTTTACGAGAGCAATTCTCAAAGTGCTGACTGAGGACACACAGGGTCCCCAAAACCTTTCTTTAGGAGGTCCCCAGGTTTCATTTCCCTTTTCCAATCACATATCTATATGCAGCCTAGAATTTTTTTTTCCATAGACTTCAATCAAAACAATATATTGAGAAAGATTGTGTGAAGTAGCAGATATTTGATTCAAGTTGTCTCCTATGGAGCCAGATAAGGATTTACAAATACCTAAAACAACGTTACTCTTTGAACTATTTATTTTTTGTTTTAGAAAATATAATTGTTTTTCAAAATTCTGTTATTAATGCTCACATGCAATGGGTTTGTTATTGTTATTTTAAAATGAATTAAATGAATGTAAAAAATTTCTGTTTTAATTACCAATATGGTAACCAACATAAAGAAAACTACTTTGGGGACCTTAATAGTTTTTAAGGGCTTTGTAAAAGGGTCCTGAAACCAAAAAGCCTGAGAACTGGTTTAAGTCCATACTCTAGTGATGGCACAGAAATGAGCTGCGAAGAGCCTGAGTTAATGTCAACTTCCTTCATGTGAGCAAAAATTAAACTTATGTTATGTGTAAGCCACTGGCATTGGAGGTGTTCCTGTTATACACAGACAAACTAATTTTTAACAGATATGTTCATACCGTCTGTTACTCCATTTGAGGCTGCGGCTAAGAACAAGACAAAGCAATTAAAAGCTGAAGATACTTTGTGAAACTCCCAAGACTGTAAAGCATGTGATCCTGGCCCTTTTTATACCCACGATGTCACAAATGTCTAATTGCAAATTTTGCCAGAGCTCTGCATCCCGTTAACCCTTCCTGACTCCACACCTTGTTTTAGGGAACAGAACTGTTCCAGTAGCCTGATGCTGATGTTGCAGGATAGGGGCAGGGAGATCCTTGAGTGTCTGAGATCCTTCTGGTCACACGGCTGCCCCAGCGCCCTTGGCAGAAGGCCCGGTGGGGTGGAGCAGAGGCCGTGCCACTGGGAAAGCTGCCCTCAGTCTCTAAGGCACCTCCTCTGTGTTTCCTGCCTTCACAAAAGACACGCAGGAAACCCAGCAGCTGCTCACTGCCAGGAGGTAAAAGATGTAGCTTTTAGGGCCGTGGGAAAGGAGGACAAGAAGGACAGGGGAAGCCCTTCCATTCTGAGTACATGCCTAAGGAGAATTGGGGGGAGGGGGAAGAATAGCAAAATATTCCTGCATTGTGAAACTCGCTGCAGTATCAAAAGGAAGAGATGCTGGTCCACCATATAAAGCGCATACAGTTCTCCTTGGTAACAGAAGACACAGCAACTGGGCTGGGCCTCCTTCAATTCACAGGGCTGAAACCTATCATTTCTGAAATTCAATTATCTGCTAGAATTTAAACCTGGACTTTGTTGAACATTCAGTAGAGGTGAAACACACTTTTTTCCCATGTATTTGCAAGCCTGTTTTTAGCGTTAAATATTAAATTACACCTCTCTGGAGAACAATATGGCAAATTTGCTTTCTTTGATGGCCATAAAAAACACTTAAAATCACTGCATTTTTCTCCAGTTTAAACATTCTTCTCTTTTTTTTTTGAGTTGCTGTGAATTCCTGTGTATTCACTACTGGGCCTCCAGCTCCTGTACTAATACTGTGCTGGGATAGTCCTAGGAATGTCCTTCTGTGGTTGATTATCATTGGCAAAAGATGTCATCATGCTTCTGCAAGAGACATTTTGTGAGGTCCTTCAATAAGTTTAAAGGCCATAAACAAATTGTTTGGAAGAGATTATTTAAATTGCACATTAGCAGAAATTAAATATTCAATTATAGTAAGAGGTTTTTTTTTTTTTTTTTTTTTTTTAAGATGATGTGGTAACTAAAAAAACATTCCAGTGAGAATGTACTTTTAAAAATATATTTAAGCAATTGATTTGCTCTCTGGTTCCCCCATAAATAAGCTGCTTTATTTCCAACTGCAATGGCACTATCGCTCACGGTCTGTGAAATGCATCATGGAGGTGTCTGTGAAGATCTCAGGCGGAGAGACCTGTTCTTGTCGAAGCTGGAGGCTCCCCAGTAGGGTGTGCAGAGCCCCAAGCTGGGAGGCCCATTCTCTCATTTTCCTTCAGCTCCTGAGCTCACTCTCCAATGGTGGTATTTGCTGTTGGGTTGTAGAGATTGCTAATTCTGTGTCCCTCCAATGGGTCCCTGGACTGTCTAGAACTTAGAGATGGTGGATAAGAGTAACAAAGTGTGTGTGTGTGTGTGTGTGTGTGTCCATGTTTTCCTGTGTTGTGCAGTGGATGGGAGAAGAAGGAGTCCTGGGTTAAATAGGAGTGAGTCATGCCTCAGTCATGCCCTTTGGAAAGAACTTTAAAATAAGTGCCAGTGGGCTCTCAGAATTGTTAAATGAGGGATTGAAAAGGTCATAGGAAGAATGTTTGTAATATGAAAGAAAACTCCAAAGGTAGCTCCTATTTACCAGGAAATGGAGGCCTAGGGAGGCCCAGGGACTTGCCCAGTGCCACTCCACCGATCTTGCTCACAGCCAGGCGGAGCCTGCCTGTCGTGACTCTTAGCGAGTGCCCATTCTCTTTGCCACGCCACCACGGTTAGCCAGTAAACAATAGGACAAAACTCTGAAGGCATTTTGAATATCATTTTTGTCCTTATAGCATTTATCATTATTTATTAAAATCATCGGTTGCTCTATTCCCTCTACGAATTTGTGAGCTTCTTAAAATAGGAACCTTTTTTTTTCTTTCCCTCAATCCTGGATCCAGTGCCTTCCATATGGTGAGCATATAAGAAGAAAAATCCTATTGGTTTTGAATTTGTATGACCATTCTTATATCAAGATAGGAAGTGACTATACTGGAAAGATGGATTTGTTAGGGTCCAGCCAAGGAAACAGAAGCTCCCCTACATCTTTACAGAGGATGTATCATACAGGAAATGCTGCACAGAAGGGAAGAGCTGTGAAGATGCACAGGGGGCAGTGAGGTTATTATCAGAGATTACCGGTAGCAACAAGTGGGGGTCGGAGGCAGGGGGTGGAATTAGGAGGAGGTGGTATTATCACAGATGTTGAATGGGAACCGGTACCGTGGTGGGAATGTTGTTCTGTAGGAGCCGGGGTCATTGTGGAGATGGACCCCACGCTGGGAGCCCCACACGAAGCGCAGGGGGGCGGGGCGGGGATACTCTGGCTTCCCCCTCCTTCGGCCACTAGGCTCTTGTCGGTAAGAAGGGAAGAGGAGATGACCTCTGGGAAACTTGCCCACTCTGAAAAGGAGCTGGGCTCATCATTTGTCCATAACATCATCGAGGACCTTAAAGACGGTCCCCTCCTCTTTGTGCTCATTTCGTATTCACCAAGCAGCCCTCACACCGCAGACCTAATTCTGTTTGCAATGTTATTTCAACCAAAAGGTGAAGAACTTTTTATTTTAAAAAATAATTGGTCGATTGATCCACAAGAGGAGGAAAAAAATCAATCAAAACAACTAAATTTTGTTAGTTCAGGGGCTTCACTTTCTTTTTTGTAAATTAAGAATGAGAGACCTACATGTTTTGGGTTTTTTGTTGTGTTTTTTTTTACAGATACAACAAACAAATGCATATATTTCAGCATGACCATGTGAGCTATAGGTGTCAGCCAGACGGTGGGCCAGGGTGGCCTCCCAGCAAAGGTCCTGGAGGCGCTCAATTATTTTACAAGCTCCACATGAGAGTCCTCTCTTATATCTAGATGTTTCTCTCCCCTTTCTCTTAGAAAAAGATAGTAATAAATTCAGCTCAGAGAAAGAAAGTAAGATACTCCATCCTGGGATTAGGGAAAAGAGAGAGAAATAAAGGAGAGAGATCTAAAAGCCCTCCTGCCGATAACCTACCCCCTGCTCTCTTAGGCAGTCCTGGCCTCCTCCTTGAGCATAAGCTTCCAGAGAAGCCCGGAAATACCTCCCTTTACTGCTCAACTCTCAGAGAGACACACAGTTAAATTTGTTTATCTCAATGGCTGCAGCAGAAGCTGACAGATATTGACATCTAGGAAAAAAAGATGCTGTAGGCCAGATAAAATTGAGATCAACCAAAGCAGTCCTGGGGGCCAAAGGTGTCCCTGATCCCTGAGTCTGGCTGGCAAACATGCTGCATTGATGTGTCGTTAGATGCTACCAAGGAATTATTGCTCGTGTTCTTAGTATGATATTGGTAGTGAAGTAAGAAGGCAATGAGACATAGGTTTAGGAGCTGCATGCAGAATTTTGCAGGGGTAAAGCGTTAATGATGTTTGCAATTTATTTTCAAATGATTCAGCAAAAAAAAATTATAGATGAATATATCTGTATACACATAGGAACATAGATGATTAAATCATACAAGTATGGGAAAATGTTAACAGTTATTAAATCTAGGCAGTGAGTGAGTATAAGGATGTTCTTTGTTTTTCAGAGATTTTATATCTTTAATTTTCATAATAAAACTCCGGGAAAAATTACTGCTGTCCATTTGGCAATCACATTTTTTATCATCAACTATTAACATGAAATTATTTTATTATAAAAATCTATATCTCCTGAGTGTGGTAAATGTAAATCAATTAACTAAACTCGAAGTGAAAAAGAAAAAAGAATTGAGTTTCTAAACCTGTTAATCTTGAGTGACCAAACCATTTACCAGAGTTCACAATAATGAAGCAAGTGTTACAGCCCTCCAAAATGCTACGACATTCCAGCTGCTCTAAGAAATGTCTAGTATATTGATGGTGATATAGGGCAGTATTCTCAGGGGTGCACTCATTCATTCAGCCTGTTAGCACCTACCCTGGGCCCTAGGACTAGGGAATAGGCCCAACCTACCCTCGAGGAGCTCCCAGACCACAGAAGAGATGAACAAGTGTGGGCTGTGAAGTATGACTGGTGCAATGATTCGAGGGGCACAAGCATAAAGGGGGAAACAAAAGCAGCAGCCGCTTCACGGGAGGTCAATGGAGGACCAGCGGGACAGGATTCAAGAAGGGAGCATATCAGTCCAAGTGGTGACGAAGGGAAGCACAAAAGTGTGGCCGGGAGAGGGAAAACAATGGAGGATGAAGCTACCAGCTGAGCTGACCTGTCACCACCCCTCACCCTAAAAGGGGCACGAGGAAGGGGCACTACCAGAACCCAGAGAAGGTAGTTGTGGCTTTTAGTGGAAGTGAATAACATTACAACCACTCAAAATAAGTTTCCATGTTTACAGCTATTTGTTGACATTAGTGCTGAGCACAAGAGGCTGTTTCCTGCCTGGGATCACACTGTTCCCTCCACGTGGCATGTCCTTTGCTTTCCCATAGTGGATACCTTTTTTCTTGCTTTCTCCTACTCCTTTGTCAAGGACCTCTCCAGCATTACACATTTTGCTCAATGATACTGTTGACCCTGACCTTCTCTACCCTCCCCTCTACCTTTGTAGGCTGAACTTTGGAGAATTGAATTGACCAACTTTTCTGGACCCTTGGCTTCCAGCCGGGCTCAGCCAGTGGACGGCCTCTCTGGAAGAGGAGCGGTGGGTGGGAAGACTGCACCAAGGTCCCCCTCCCCTGGCTCCCTCCTGGCTGGGCCACTGTGGCCTGCCTGCGTCCTTTCGCCAAAAGCAACAGCTACATTTTGCAAGCCTCTGTCTATTATAATGTAAAATATTTAGAAGGCCGTTTTTAGTCTTGAATAATTATGTTGTACTTTTGTCACAGTAATGAGAAGGCTTTAAAACAGGGTTATTTTTCACAAATACGAATGACATATGTTGTTCATAAGCATGAGCTATAGGATCTGAATTTCAATGTCTTAAGTGTTTTTGAATTTATAGAAAAGACTGTACTCTGTTGACCTTTTTAATATTCTGCTTTCTCATTGGCTACCTACTCTAAACTTTTGTATTAGTAGGAATTGTTATTCCTACTAATAGGAAGTAGGAGGATTCCTCCTACTAAGAGGAGGAGGAGTGAAAATGCCAGCCAGTCAGAAACCAGAATATTAAAAAGGTCAGTATTGTACAGGTCTTGGCTATAATTCATAAAAACACTAAACATCCTATATTTCATCCTAGGACCAAGATTGTAATGAGAACAGAAAATGGCACAATATTAATTCATCTTCATGACAAATACTGTAATGAGAAAGGAAGTATACAAGCAACACATATTTGGTTGCCATTTAAAAACTATCTTATAGCTTTTATAATGTAAACAAAGTAAAGTTACACATTCTAAAGTTGAGTCCTCTCACTAAATACCTACTGTCTTTTTAATTAATGAGACTTTGTGACTAAACCAAAATTAGGTTTACTTTCCAAGAGGGCCAATGGTATCACTAGGTTGTAATAAACAAATACAAAAAATATTTGTTATAAAAAAGTAAGTGAGCATAACTTTTATTTTGGTTACTATTTCACTTCTACTGGCATTAAAGTATTTGAATGTTAATAATTATAATTTTCTCACCTTTTAAAATGCTTACTCCATTATGTCAATACTTTGTATCAATATGTCTGAATCAGTGCATCCCAAATAGCTACTCTTTGATCTCAAGTACATGCTAGTTGCCTCTCACTTTGAAAGGACTTTATAAGTATTTGAGGTCTTTTAACATCATGAAAAGGAGCACTGGAGAAGGAGGTAAGAAGGGCTGGGTAAGAAAATAGAGATGGAAATGGGGTGAATGAAGGAAAAGGGAACTGAATATAGTTCTCTGGGTCTAAAGGGAATGTTGGTGAAGCTGTTTCTTTTAGAATATTATTTGGAAAGCTGCCTTGAATGAAGTTAAAAATAAATAAATCTACCAAACAACTATATAGAATATTTCCCAGCACATTCATTTTGAAATGGGAGATGATGCTGAGAGACTGACTGTGAACTTCCAACTTCAGGTTTGGTTTTGTTTTGTTTTGTTTTTCTTTTCTCTTAGGAGACCTTTGGACATTAAAAAAAAAATCCCCTGCAAAACCTGCTACTCCAAGTTCTTTGATGTCCAACTAGTTCTTGGTAGAGTGAATGCAACTGGAGTGTTGAATAACTTGTTAACAGGAGTATTGTCATTGCCTGCCCTTTTACCATAGCTTATTTGCTACTAACAAATATAATCTCGCAATGCTAAATAGTGCCTTTCACCCACTGGATCCTGGGGTGCTTTATGAACTAGGAATGCAGGAGTAGCTGAAATAGAGTTCTCTCTGGGGTGGAATAAGACAGCTGTTATCCTTACAGAAATGTTGCACAACAGCCGGAGTAGAAACTGGGGAAGCGTTCTCAGTCTAATTGAAACTGCAAGAAGAATTTAAGTTGATGGACTAATTGTTGAGGATGGCATCTATTTAAAAAACCAGAGCTTGCTCTTCTCTGGTAGTGAGTGTCACAGCCACTCCGTTCCATTGAACAGATACTGTTGTTTCCATTTAAGATATGAGCAAATCGAAGTTCACCACACAGACTATGCTTGAGAGAACGGGGTTGAAAGCATGCCCTTTGAGTTTCTGGTTGCTATTTATCTTTTGAGTCACAGGCAAACAGGATCAGCTGCAAAGCAATAACTTAGTACCAATGTGAGAAAAAGAGTGCACCCATGGTGTGCACATCTTTGCAGAAATTGGTCTGTTCTGGGAAGGTCGCCATATGATCCTGACTCAACTTGACCCTACATAGTTTAAGAATTCAAGTTCCCAGAGCTGGAGGTGATACAAGTGCAAAACACTCTTAGGCTTTTAGGAAACAGTAGACTGTGAGTCAAAGAACTTTACACAGATTAGTTTGCAGTGGTTTCCTATTGCCTAACACTTCTTACTATGCTGGAATGTCACATTAATTGGTTCTTAATTGAACAATGTGCTTCCAATTTTCAAAACCCAGCAGAGTATAAAACAAAAGAAGTCAGATGCGTGCTCTTTGGAATGGAAAGTCTTATGGGTAAAGATACAGTTCATAAGCATTAAGCTCTCACAGCGGTTGGGAGATATCACACAGCCACTCTCAGCTCAGCCCTGTAAGGTATGGTTCTCCAAGTTGTCAATTTTTACATGAAAAGCAGATTAATGTTGCTTGTTTAAAGGAGAACATGATCCTGAGGGATAAGATAATGACTAAAGCTTCCTCAGCCACTTGATTTCTGGAAAACAGACCTCTGACTGCAACGGTATGCTGTATATGGTTATCCATTTCCTCTATAAATAAATAACTTATTTTCTTTCAATTTGTGTATTCAAAGTAAGCCATCATCAGGTTGTAGCTAGTTAAGTCCTAGACATGAGAGTTTCTCATCTGCAATTAAGTTTGGACCAAAAGGTCTACTTCTCAGCTGAAATTAAAAACCTGTTTGTTCATGTTCTTTCTTTGGAAGTGTTCCATGTACAGGCAAGTTTATTTTTCTATTTTGAAGAAATATTTTTAAACAGGGGCTATGTTCTGAATTCACATGGTGTTCAAAGTCAGAGATAGAAGGAAAGTTGACTTCTTGCAAAAAAATAAACCTTAAAAAAACTTGCCAAATTTCTGAGGTTTGTTTGTCTCTCCCTCCTGTCCCCCCACCCCCACCAATACTGCTGTGCGTTGGGGAAGAAAATTTAGCAGAGTTCCTTAGATCAGAATACTTAAAGAGTTAGGTATTAGTTTTCTTTCAGTCACATCTGTATCCCACTTGTTCATTTTACAAGGAAGAGAAGGGTTTTCTAATTCTGTGCTCAAACATGGATCATTCATCAAAATTGGATTATTTCTGCCTCTTGCATCAGAAGTAGAAATTATATTCTTTCTTCTCCTTGCATCATAACCTACAGTCTCATGTAGCACTTGGTTAACAATTGGTAATGCAATGGGTAGAGACTTTGTTTCTTATTCTAGAGATGCACTGGTCCCATGGTTATTTTAAAAGTAGATAGAAAAGGGAAGAAACAGTCCATGAGACTATGCCATTGTAACCAGAGCATTCTGATTGTGTTGTGTTTTGATGATATTAATGTATTTTGGATTAGGATGCAGTGAGATTGTGATTAAAAAGAAAACCCTGAGATTCACCAATAAATCAAATACAGCTATTGCTTCTCATTAATAAAGAATCCATGTGAAATTGCCTCCTTTAAAAATAGTCTGGAATAAAGGTCAACCAAGGGCGTGTCTAAGAAACACATCATGATCTCGAGTGAGCTTACTCTGAGCATCTCCAGCTGTGAAAGGCCTCTGACTCTCAATCCTTGCGGCATTTACTATGCTGACGCCCTGATCACACATCTTCAAGCTAATGACTCTCATTCATTCAACACCCATCCCTTCTGCTCTAACAAGACCTCCTTAAACCTCACTGAGACCGAATCTGGTATCAGCAATGCAAGCATGGCAGCAAGACTGCCGCGAGAGATAAATGTTTCCCTGGGTACAAACTCAATAATAAGTGCAACATCTGACAAAGAAGAATGCCTTTGGCAGCCCTGCTCAATCTCTCTAAGAAATTGACACTGTAGTGTACAGGAGCAAAGCCCAGATAATGACAGCTACAAAAAGCTTTTGTAAGCAAAGTAATCAGGCCCATGTCAGCTGCTCTTTCCTTTCATGATCTCTTGCCTGTAGAGTTGGTAAATCCTGATCAATGAGATATTTTTCAACATCTATGGCAAATCATCAATCAGAGAATTGTGATGCTCAACAGCAACAACCTAAACAACAACCAAAAAAGGTAAGAAAATCATCCTGGTTTGAGGAGAGAGACGCATGTGGTGGATTACAACTCTCAGAATCCTTTTGTCACCCATTGCTGAGCGAGGAGAATGCAGTCACTATTTTATACAAGTAGCTATGCTTAGCTAATTTCTGTACTACAGAGCTGATGGCATCTGTATCTCTAGGCTCCTTCTGGGTATGGGGAATGTCCAAACAGTCTTCTTTGGGTGACCTCTCCCTACCCTAGTTGCTTCACCTGTAAAATAGAGGCAAATGGTTGTAGGTAGAAATTATTGTTATTCAACCCAATGATCCTTTCTCTTCATCCATTCATTTAGAAATCTTTCATTTTTGGTATATACATTGACCAGGCTCCATGTTGGCCATTGTGAGGGACTCTCACTTGATGGTCCCTGATGAACATAAGGAGTGTGCTGCTGGAGGGAGGATGTGTCACACATGTGTCACTTCCATCTGGGGTGATGAGCACCATAAAATTAGCATGAAGTATGAAGGTGCTCCAAGGAGAGATAAAGCACTTGTGGCAGAAATTAAGAGGAAGGGCTCCTTGGAAGCAGTCGCATTGGAGCTAGGCCAAGGATGTATAGAATTTAAATCTATAGAAATGAAAAGTGAACAATGGCAAATAGAAAATGCTGTGGCAGAGAGGCTTCCGGCTAAACTGCTTAAGATGTTTTAGCCCGAGGGAGAGTGGTCTGGGCATGCACGAGGAGGTTGTTCACAATGGATTTCTTGCTTTACCATTTACAGAGTGCTTATCTACACTCCATCTTGGAGGCCCTGTGTGGTGTGGAGTAGAGAGGAAGATTCAAAAGCACAGTGCCTAGGTTAATTTCCAACTCTGCTACCTACCAGCTCTCTGGCCTTGGGCAAATTACCTCAGTTCCTTCATCTGTAAAATGGGGATAATTGCAGTACCTGCCCCATAGCTTGTCATGGTGATTAAATGAGTTAATTCACTTAAAATACCTAGAATGGGCCTAGAACATACTAAGTGCTCAATAAATATGATTTTTTATTCTAATTTGCACACTATACTACCCCATGGGTGTAAGTGCTACCTGATAGATGAAAACATAGTATTATTCAGAAACAACATAAGGGCAAAGTTATCAGTCACATTAAGTCCTCTGTTTTATAAACATGTCTCAATACACCCCAATGATCCTGAAGTAAGAGAACCCTTCAATATATCCTATGACCACTATTTCACACAGACTGCAGTTGTTCTTTACCAAAGCGGTTTTGTACACATAACACCCAGGAGACATTTGGCGATGTCTGGAGACATTTTGGTTGTCACAATTGGGGGGTTTTTACTGGCATCTAGTGTGTAGTGGCCAATTATGCTGCTAAACATCTTGCAAAGCACAGGACAGCGTCCAAAACAAAGAATTATTCTGCCCCAAGTTTCAATAATGCTAAGGTTGAGCAACCTTAACATAGGGCTATTTCTTGAAGGGAAGTTCATGTTTAAATATTAAACAAAACTCTGTTTTGCATAAAATACTTTGTTGAAAATCATCAAAGCAAAGGCATTTGGGGATCCAGTGAAAAATCTAAGTCTTGATAGAATTACTGGGTGTTTTCCTCTCAAACAGAATGTCTATATGTTCATGAAAAATAAAAAAATACCTAGCCGTGACCACTTTCTTAATAAGGCATGTGAAGTGAATGATGATTTCAACAAATGATAAAGTAAGAAGAAGAAGGAGGAGGAGAAGAACCACCTAGCAGTATGGGAGAAGAGGGAATTGTCTAAAACCATGATTTACTAAAGAAAACTCTAAAAAGCAATTCAGTTGTTGTAAGAGGTAAAGAAAGAGTACAGGTATACCTTGTAGATATGGCAGGTTCTATTTCAGACCATTGCAATAAAATGAACATCTCAATAAAGCAAGTCACATGGATTTTTTTGGTTTTCCAGTGCATATAAAAGTTATGTTTGCACTATACTACAGTCTATTAAGTGTGCAATAGCATTGTATCTAAATAACAATACATATACTTTAATTAAAAATACTTTATTCCTAAAAAAATGTTAACCATCATCTGAGACTTCAGCAAGTTATAATCTTTTAGCTGATAGAGGATCTTGTCTCAACATTGACAGCCACTGATTGATCAGGGTGGTGGTTGAAGAAGGCTGGGTTGGCTGTGCCAATTTCTTAAAATAAGACAATGAAGTTTCCCATATCAGTTGACTCATCCTTTCACGAGTGATTTTTCTCTGTAGCATGCAATGCTCTTTGATAGCGTTTTATTCACAGTAGATCTTCTTTCAAAATTGGAGTCTATCTTCTCAAACTCTATGATTGCTTTATTAGCTAAGTTAATAGTCTAAATCCTTCATTGTCATTCCAACAATTTTAACAGGATCTTCACAAAGAGAAGCTCCCATCACAAGAAACCATTTTCTTTGCTCACCCATAAGAAGCAACCCTTCATCCAATAACATTTTATCATGAGATTGCAGGAATTCAGTCATATCTTCAGACTCCATTTCTAATCCTATTCTCTTGCGATTTCTACCACATCTGCAGTAATTTTCTTTACTGAAATCTTGAACCACTCAAAGTCATTGCTGAGGGTTGGGACGAACTTTTTCCAAACTCCTGTCAATGTTGATATTTTGACCTCTTCCAAAAAATCATGAATGTTCTCAATGACAAGTAGAATGGTGAACATTTCCCAGAAGGTTTTTAATTTACTCTGCCCAGATGCATCTGAAGCATCAGCATCAATGGAAGCTATAGCCTTATGAAGTATATTTCTTAAATAGTAAGACTTGGAAGTCAAAATTACTACTTGATTCTTGGGCTGCAGAATGGATGTTGTTTTGGTGGACATAAAAACAACATTAATCTCCTTGTACACCCACCTCAGAGCTCTTGGGTGACTGCATGCACTGTCAATGAACATTAATATTTTGAAAGAAATTTTTGTTTTTTCTGAGCAGTAAATCTCAATAGTGGGCTTAAAATATTGAGTAAACAATGTCATAAATAGATGTGCTGTCATGCAGACTTTGTTTTTCCATTCATAGGACACAGGCAGAGTAGATTTAACATAGTTCTTAAGGGCCCAAGAATTTTTGGAATGGTAAATGAGCTTTGGCTTCAACTTAAAGTCACCAGCTGCATTAGCACCTAATGAGACAGTTTGTTCCCTGAAACTTGAAGCCAGACATTGACTTCTCCTCTCTAGCTATGAAAGTTATAGGTGGCATTTTCTTCCAATATAAGGCTGTTTTGTCTACAAAATCTGAAAATCTGTTGAAAATCTGTCTTGAAAACCTGTTGTTTGGTATGGCCACCTTCATTAATGATCTTAACTAGATCTTCTGGATGACTTGCTCCAGCATCTACATCAGCACTTGCTGCTTCATCTTGCACTTTTATATGATTAAGAGGGTTTCTTTCCTGAAACCTCATGAATCAGCCTCTACTAGCTTCAAACTTTTCTTCTGCAACTTCTTCACCTCACTTAGGTTTCAAAGATTTGAAGAATTAGGCCCTTCTCCAGATTAGGATTTGGTTTAAGAGAATGTTGTGACTGGTCTGATCTTCTATCCAGAGCAGTAGAACTTTCTCCATATCAACAATAAGGCTGGTTTGCTTTCTTATCATCAATGTGTTCGTTGGATAGCACTCATAATTTCCTTTAAGAACTTCCCCTTTATATTCACAACTTGGCTGTTTGGCCCAAGAGGCCTTGCTTTTGGCCTTTTCTAGGCTTTCAACATGATTTCCCCCTTAAGCTTAATTATTTCTAGCTTTTGATTTAAAGTGACAGATGTCTAACTCATACTTTCATTGGAATATTTAGAGCCAATTTTAGGGTTATTAATTGGTCCATTTTAATATTGTGATTCTGAAGAAATAGGGAGTCCGAAGGAGAGGGTGAGAGATGGGGGAATGACTGGTCAATGGAGCAGTCAGACATGCACAACAGTTGTCAGTTAAGTTTGCTGCCTTCATCAAGCACAGTTCATGGCACCCCCAAAACAATTAAAATAGTAAGAGCAAAGATGTAATCATTGGTCAGAGGTCACCATAAGAAATACAGTAATAGTAAAAAAGTTTGAAATATTGCTAGAATTACCATAATGTGACACTGAGACACAAAGTGAGCAAATGCAATTAGAAAAATGATGCCAGTAGACTTGCTCAAAGCAGGGTTGCTACACACCTTAAAATTAAACAAACAAACAAACAGAGAGCAACAAAGTGAAGCACAATAAAGCAATAGGCCTGTACATGCCTGCTGCCTGCAGTGTTTAACGCGCCCAGCTTTACACACATGCATTCACAACATAATAATAATGTTATTTATGTCCAACCACAGCTCAAAGCTGCCACAACTGTCAAAAGTGCTAAAGAAAAATTTGTCTCCCTTTTCCTATAGTTAATTATTATTCAACCTGTAAATATCACTCATTTCATTGATTGTGCTGTGATTATACTTTTTTCTCTTTAAAAGGCCATTAAATCAAATATAAAAGATCCATTAATTTTCTACAATGAATAGTCTCATAGACACTAAATACTTTGTTGTTTGAATTAGTCACTGCAGTTTACACAGATGAAATTCTCTGTGAAGCTGTGGTTTTATGCCTTCTGTCGGCCACTTGCGTCGTCTCCCAGTCCTGGGAACAATAATTCAGTTTCTAAACACATTAAATGTGTTGTAAATAGTATAGGCCTCTACAGCGCCACCTCGATGGACTGATCGACCTTGTTGCAGTGTCATAAATTTGAAGGCATCTAATAAAAGCTGCCACATGCAGCCAGACATGTTTGCTCAGAGACTTACCAGGCAGATCGGCAAAGAACCTCACCTTGTTCTTTCTGTCCCTGCCATCACTCCCAACTCTGTTCCCAGAAACACGCCATTACTGGATCTTAATAACAAGGAGAGTTATAAAAATAGCATTGATGTAACACTTTCCAATATTTGAAGCACATTTATGAACATTATCTTATTTGATTCTCACAGAAATACTTTGAGCTTTTATAAAATGATCCCAATTTTGTAGATACGAGAACAAGGTACTACCTATTCAGTCATAAAAAAAAAAATCTCTTCCAAGGCCTGACATTACCTAGGACAAGCAAGACTTTTAGGAGATGTCCTCATGGTAGTGTATGGTCTTAGCTTGGGTTCCCCCAGAAGCAGAACTTAAAACACAGATTTGAGTTTAAATGGTTTGGGTGATGATCCCAGGAAGTACAAGGGAGGGAGTGGGGAAATAAGACAGAAAATCAGTAAGGGGTGCTCCATGGAGATGTTTACCACGGTGGACACTTGGGGCTCAATCCTGTGGGAGAGCTCTGTAGGTAGTGGGGAAATGAAGGCAGGGAACCTGGAGTATTAATGTGCCAACTCCCACCCATTATTGCCTGAAGGCTGTTCTTTGGAAGGCGCACAGGATTAACTGTCTGGCACTGTGTCCAGGCTAAGAGAAAACTCCCAGAGTATCAGGGGCTGGCTGTAGGACATCAAGACGAGCCAGGAGAAGCCTGAGTGCTCAGGGAAGTGCTCCTGCGTTCAGCATCGCCAGTGTCAGCTGTCCTCTTCCTGTGCCAGACCTACTTGGTGAGAATGTGGAGATGGACCCAAGTTCTCTTTTCCATGTAGTTGTGTCCCCAACATCCCTGGGATTTGTGTCTTTTAATTGTAATAGATCAGCTCCTTTGACCTCTGAGGCTTACTACCTTTAGACGCCTCCTCCCCTACTTACTGGTGGGACACCTCCTCCCCTCTTCAAAGTTTCTTCTCAGATTATAGGTTTACTCCATGGCATGCCTGACTGAAAACTTAAAACACCCCTTCTCTTAGGAGTCAAAGCAGATCAACATCCTAATCAACAGTGGTTCCCAGAGGTGGCTTTAGGCCTATGTATCCTTCGGTATGAGCCACCTGTGGCACTAACATTTTTAATGAGCTACCAATTTTTTTGTTAAATTAAAAGATTCCACCTAAAAATTTGAGTTTTCTTCTGAATCATCTGATGACCTGGCATGCCTGACCCTTGTGACAGCAAAACGGAGGCCTGCGGGAGCGGGGTGGAGGCTGTCCATGCAGACAGAGCAGGCCTTCTCAGGTTCGCAAAGTCCCAGCCTCCTCTACGCTCAGCATCCTCACTCCCTGCAGCCAACTGCGTGATTCTCCAAGCTTTTGAATTTATGACAGCTGACTTACAGCCCATTAGAGAAGAAAGAGATGGTACTTAGAGGTTACAGCTTTTACTTGTTTTCCACTGTCAGTGTCCTTGAAATCACACTATTTAGTGTGTAATTATTCTTAGCACTTACCTAACCTCCTAGATCTATAATAAAAGTAAGGTTTTTTTGAGATCTATGTATGAGGAATGACACACACACCACTGTATAAATCTACATTTAATTTTCATTAGAATTGTCCAAGGTCATGCTTGAACTTTAAATCCTTTAAAGTAGAAGCAAATTTGTGTTTGAAATAGAAATTGCCAGAAGAAAGAACAAGGAAGACATTTAGATAATTTCATCTGGATGTGTGAAGTCATAGTGAGATTCATCTTTCTATTATCTCTAAGTTGGAAGCCACCTGTTCCTCATGACTGTCTGGCGCTTGGAACAAGAAACTGAGTTTAATTAAGTTACACGTGTGGGAGGAACATGCTTTGCAGCAGCAGCGGTTAGATTATTAATGGACTCCTATATTGAAGTGTTCACATTTTTGAAAGGCTAATTACAATATAATTTTAGTTTTAAAATATTGCTTTGCCAAGTGTGGGAGTTGTGTCAGGTATTATTAAATGGTACCTTTTTTTTTTAATCTTGGGGAAAATATTGGTTTGGTTATGGTAATCCTTAATATCCAGTTATTTCCCTTGCTTTTGTACTTGATGCATCTAACTCTTGAAATAGAAAAATATACTCCATGGCTGTCAGATACTAAAATGCTACACTGGAATTTCTTTGGATTTTCCTGATTTATCTTGTGAAGAAAATCCAACTGCTTATAGATTGATAAAACTGTATGCCATGTTTTTCTTTGCTACCTGAGACCTATGATCTTATCAGCTGTACAATTTTAACATTTCCAGGGTGAAGACTGAAGTAGCTGTCTAATGAGCTAATTTTGGAATCCGTGCTACCATTTACCTGGTTAAAGATGCACAAGTAGGGCTCCGGTTGATTGTAATGGCAATCACATGATTTTTAGATTCAAAGACCTAATTTAGAGTTCTTCTGTCGGAAACTCTGTTTATTGCATATTCCAAACCGAAATCAACACACATACCTTCTACCTACATATTCTCCCAGTGAAAATCATGGTCGTTCAATGACATTTCAGGTTCACCAAATCAGAGAAAATGAACATACAGAAAAAAAAAACTTGAATAGTGAGTAATTAGGATTTTTATGAGCTGAGAAGAACCTCAGGGAAAAGAGGTGTTTTTAAGCAGCATCTATTCAGAGCAGTCTCCCACGGGGCCAGGGCTAGTCTGGTAGCTGTGATCAGAAGAGTTGTCATTGGTGTAAAAGCTGCCCACGAGCCAAGCATGTCCATAAGCCCGCCAGACAAGCCTTGCAGTAGCTGGCTGAGTACTTGCAACAATACAGGCTCAATTTCCTTCTGTTAAATTTTGCTGTTCTTTATTAAAAACAAACAAACAAACAAAAAAAACATTCTGCCTGAAGGAAGTGCTAGAACTAAGGAGAGAGGCCTCATGAGCCCTGGAAGATGACCAATTCTTAGGTCACTCATGTCACTTTTTTGCCAAGTCATACTTTCTCCCGCACCATTGGTAGGAAAATTGACTTGACCAACTCCTAGCAATGAGCTGGTATTCTGCCATCCAATCCTTTGCTTTGGCAGTTGTACCAAGTCCTATTATTGTGGGACTACAGGAGTGTCTATCAAAATCCAAACAACACAAGGTATTCTCTTGCCTGGGTATCCCAAGGCCAAGAGTGTTTCTGCATTTTTTTGAATGGCAGAAGTTCAGGTTTTCACTGTCTCTTCTTTCCTCATCCCTAGTGTGTTCTGACTGATAGTGAGCTAACTTCCTCCTAACCCATCAAAAGCTATTACCATTCCATTTGGTGCCAAATCCACCCTACCAACTTACCCCAACCAAAGCCTCCCTCAATAATTGCTTGCATGTTGTCCATTCTACCTTGTGATTATGAGTTAGTATCTCACCTCTGATTTTCTCTTACATTTTATATTTAATCTTTATAATAAATCCAATTCTCTGATCCATCCAGCTTTAGCTGCTTAATTGCTGAGACCAAGGAAAGAAAACTGCTATTTGTGCATATTCTGTTAGCAATGTTAAATGGGTAAAAAAAGAATCGAAAATGCCAAGACTATGTGGTCATAAGAATGCCACAAGACTAGTAAGGATATAATAATGGAATAAGGAAAACAGCCCTTGCCAATCACCAACTATGAACTAGACTCTGTTCTGAATGTACTTGGGCTTAAAGCTGTCTCACATTGGCCACAGTTAAAGATGAGACTGTAACCTTGAACAAGAAGAAAGCCAGATGATCTACAAAGAGATTGAATTCAGAACCTTGTGTCCTAGAAATTATAGCTCATACACCATAGCTAGAAATTTGGGGGGAATGAGCTAAGTTCCTTGACTTACTCAGGTTGAATATATGCACGCTAGTGAAGTGCATGATGAAGCAAGTAATGGTTTGGTATTAAGGTCTTTGGGATTTATTAGAGTTGTAGAATTTGGGGTACAGGAAGGAGAGAGAGGGGTGGTAAGTTTTTAAATGGCTTCCTCTATCTCATTGTCCCAGGCAGAAAGTATAAGCTGTTAGTACTGTGTGAATAATTGAGCCTGCAACCCAAAATACAATTTTTCAATAGAAGGAATCCTATTGCTTGAGGCTCCTCAGATAACCTTCTTCAGTGCCTCCAGCTCTTAGGATATGTGCACAAAAGACCCAGAACATTCCCTAACAGCCCCTTCAGGCTCTTGAAGGCTTACAACCTATGGATCCATCACTATAGGAAATGTGTGGTGGGGTCTTCCTTGTTTCCTCTTTATGGTTTCAGAATTGGAGAACAATTGTTTAATATAATTTCTTCTTCCCCTTTATTATTTCTAGTTCCACTTCCACCCCACCTGTAGCTATCCTACCCATGGCAACTCAACTTAAGGTCCTAAGGTGAACAAATTGTCTTTGACCAAGGGCAGAGGCATAGATTTCTGTTGTGCGAAGGCCTAGGTGCACAGAGGAGGCTTTCCATACCTGCCTGCACGTGGGAACAATGATATGTTCAACTTTTGGCTATGATTTGTCAGTGTAATCTTTGCCTTACATGCCTAGTATGGAATTTCTTTTCCCTTGGGCTACGACTCTCATCACCCAGAAAACTCTGAGTTGCTAGGTAACATCCTCCAACTCACAGAAATCAAGAGGGAGTCATGGCTGGCCTCCATCTGGCACCTCTCTGAATTTGTAGTGAGCCAGAAGATCCAGGTCAAAAGATAAGAGCCTTAGCCCCAAGGTGCAAAGGTATGGATGTTTGGCTGGGTGAGAAAGAAATGAGGTCAAAGGAGGTAAGAGATATACGTATCAGTTACATATCACTGTGCCCTCTGGAACACCTGCCCGCTCAGGAAATGCTTCCGTATTCTCCAACTCTTCTCCCAGTGCTCCCGTCGCTGCCTTGTCCCCTGAGAGCAGTGCAGCCCTTCTAGTCTTCTCTGGGGTGCCCAGAGTCCACTCAGTTGGCCATTCCTCTCTCCTTCAAAAGCCCCAGCCCAGATAAAACTCCTGACTTCTCCTAACCCTCTTCAGCTGCTCAGCATTTGCCACCCTCTCCCTTGACTGTCATTAAGGACTTTAGCACTCCGCTCACTGTCTTTCTCTCCACCTCCACGGAAGCCACTGTGTCATCCCAGGCCTCGTCCAACAACTTGATCTATCTGTGTTTAGGCCTCTTTGTCCCCATCATGTTCTTCTGTCTGCCTCAGTTGTCTCTTCTTCCTCCTCTCTGACCCTGTTTCTCCTTCATCAGACTTCTTGCCCCAGTATATAGCCACCATTATCCACCATTACCAAGTCCGAAAACCTGGGCGTCATCCTTGGTTATTCTTTTCTAATTGCTCAGTCCTACCAGTTTTGCCTTCGAACATACCCAAGCATGCCTACTTCTCTCCATCTTCCCATCACCCGCACATCAACCCACCCACTGGCCCTTCTCCTGGGACTGCCCCAGTAACGCTGGGGCCTTCTCTCTTCCAGCTCTCCGTGCCTCTGATTCATTTTCCTCAAGGAGCCAAAGTAATCTTTTAAAAACGTAAATAGGATCATGTAGATCAGATCATATCACTTTCCTGCTCAAAACTTTCCAATAGTTTTTTCTTTCTTTCACTTAGGAAAACATCCAAATACCTTGTGACAGCCGAAAACATCTCATGAAAAGCAGGCCAGGGTCTCCCTACTGTCTCCTGTTCCCCCAATTCCAGGCCCAAGCACAACATCCTCCTTTCACCACCTCAACTTTCTGTTCCCTCTGCCTGGAATGTCCTGGATGTTACTGGCTTGTTTGCATCCCTTAAATCACAGCCCCAGTGTCGTTTCCTCAGAGGTCCCTCTATGACCACTTTCTCTCCCCACCCCTGAACCCTCTTACAACACCCTATTGATTGCCTTCCTATGAAGTGCCATAGTTTATCATTATCTTATGGATTTGTTTACTTGTTATTCCTGTCTCCCACTCTAGGAAATAAGCTCAAAGTGGGCAGGGCCTATTATTCTTCTCTAATGCCTAACCCCTGGCATTGTGCCTGGAATTTCCTGGAATCTCAATAGTTCTTTGAAGATAATTCTTTTTCCTAAACTGTAAAATTACTAAAAGAATTCTGTTAAGGGTTCTGATTTTGCCAAAAAACCTCATAAATATGATAGTTCTTCATCTTACTTAAATTTTTTTGTCTTTTTTAAGGTACCAAAGTATTTAAATTTAGGACAAAAATACATTTGGTAGTTGTTCGAGAATCGATGGATTTGGTTTTTTAAAAACTCTTCTTTTTTTGAAAATCCTAAATTTTACTTGTCCTACAATTTCATACAGGAATTTTAATTTTAAAAGTCTGTGACATTTTTCCGGTTTAAATAATTTTGCATCCTTTGATGAAAGAAAGTATTAAAATTCTGTTGTGTCATAGGTACATTACTTCTCCGAAAAAGCTTAGAACTTACAGGAAAAAGTCCCTTCAGGCGGGGAGTAGTTTGTATAGCTGACAATGTCAAAAGCAAAATTGGTGGAAGTAACACACATGAGACTGCATTTTATTCTCAGATATGTAGCTATTGTGGTCATGCATTAAGATCTTTAATTTTATCGTAGAAAACTATTCCTCTTCTGTGATTATTATTGGCCAAATCACCACTTCTAACACATTTTTTTTTCTTCACTCCTTGTCTGCTTACTATACAATGTGGTGCATTCTCCCTAGAGTTTTCTTAATGCAAAGTCACGCATTACGTGTTAGAGTTCAAATAAATAAATCTTTGCCTATTCACTGTTTATATCACAAAGCTCCCGCTGACCAGCTGGCACACATGTAGCCTCCAAGGGTTCCGGGGCTTGATTTATTTTGCAGTCTCTTAGTTCATACATATGATGCCACCGCTGTATATTATAGGGGCAGGGCCATCTCTTCTATAAATCATGAAATCAGTTGGAAAGCCTGATAGCCTGTTAGTGAATGTGTGCTCTGTGAACATTAATCTACACGCTGGGCTGCAGTCAACAAAGTCCTGGCATCAGGCCAACCCACCAGCACTGGAGCACTTTTGACTGCAAGTCAGGTTCACCAAGCTGGACAAGTGCGGAAGATGGATCGCAGAGCAGCTCACACAGCCCTGGGAGAATGCAGAGGACAGTGGGGACTTTAGCCTCAAGAAACTCGAGAAAGACTCAGTAGAATATCTTCATGTAGACTACGACAACTGACAAGCAGCAGCAGCAAAGGCCAGATTTTTCTGGCATAGAAGCCTCAGAGATAGAATGGAAGGGACATCATGCAAGAAGATGGGGGGCAAGAGGCAAAACAGCTCCAGGCCCACAAAGCCTAAGGCTCTGGGAGACAGAAAATAGATGATTAAGAACATGTACACTGTGTACATAAGACCTGAGGGCGGGGGGTGTATGTGTACAGAAGCTCCTACGGGAAATGAGGTCAGCATCCTTCCACAGTTGCCCAAATTTGTCAGTGATATCCTTATTTTTAAAGTCCTCCATAAATCTGAAGATCACCTTTTTAAATTTCCTATAAAGATAACACATGGCCTTTGCAAAAAAAGAATCGCACGCACACAGTTGTCTCGATGTGTTTAAAGAGTATGTCATCAAATACAAAGTCCCCCACTTACCACCCGCTTCCTGACCCTATTCCCTAGAGGTAGCCACCATAAAAAACGTCCCTCAAGTTCTCTCTTATCTTCTTCAACTTTCCCCTCAAACTTCCACTTCATTCTCCTTCTCCAAGAGAAGATCATATTTGGAACTCATAGCCACGTGAGTAAGGAAAGCAGCTTTCTAGCCTCCATCTGCACGCTCACCCGTTCCCCAGCCAGTATTAGACACTACTTCCTTGAGCACCATTTCCCCTTAGGAAAGCCCCGCTGCGAGCGTCGCTGCCTATCGCATGGAGCCCAGACCGCCGCCATCCGTCCCCAGGCCTCTTTATCTAACCACATACCCTAGCCCACATCTGCCTCACTCCTTCCTCCCTTGGGCCTCTGCCCATGCTGCTCCTCTGCCTGGGACACTGGCCCTGCACGTGCCAGCCCACCATCCTCTCTCCCTTCTTTGCTCATTCCTTTCCTGCTTGTTCATCAGTGACCACTTCACACTCTACTTCCTTTTGAAAACATACCTGCTTCTCCAGCTTAACAGCTCTCTCCTTTCCCGAAGTGGATAGTGAGTTCCATGGATTAGCATTTGTTGTTTTCTAATTACTTCAGGCGTGTTAATACTATCTCCCTCAACGAGACATATATCTTGATGTTAGAAAACTTGTCTTAATTCTGTTGGCTCCACAGAACCTGACATCACAGTTGGATGCTTGGGAAAACTCGATGTTCAATAAATGTATAGAAAATGGCCATAGGATAAAGTTTACTGTTCATTTAAATACTCATCCTCCCATTGTTTTGTATAGAGAGCTGGCTTTCACTTTTTTTGGTTTTGATTTATTACTCTATAATTATTCCCTTTTATGTGGTCATTAAAACAAGGTGGGATTACTTTCAGGTCAAGGTACCCAAAAAGCCTAGTAGATTAACTGAACCTGTTCTTTCAAAGATAAAAACTTGTGTGTGTATGTCCTAAAAATTTGGAAAGATATCCATACTCTCAAAAATCACCCCTGAGAGGTAGTTAAGCCCTGCCTAAGTTTTGAGACCCCCTTGACCTTGTCCTTAAACATTTAATTCATTACGTCATTTTAACAAGTCATGAAATCCTTTCTTTTTCCCCCTTTTGGCATAGGAGAAATTTTTTGAAAAAGGAGTAAATCTGCTGGTGTATGGCATATGGAGGTCAAGATCTTACAAAGATTTTCAACATCAGGCAGAACAAATGGGCTGCGAGATTACCATGAAAACAAATTCAGAGCAGTAAACTTTTGAGAACTAAGAACCGCCAAATTACTGGCAAGATTGAAATGGGGTTGTATTTGAAAAATTACGCAGTGTTGTGCTTCTTGCAGAAACGTACAGCACAGAGAAGTATACGTGTTCTTGTCTGAAACCTTATTTTTAATATTCACCATGACATTAATGAAAGCAAATCTGACTATATGTAGAATGTCCAGTAAATGGTTAATTGTGGCGGGAGGAGGGGAGTTAAATGGAAATGGAGGCTCTGATGAACGAAGTTATTTTTGAAATATCAAACAGATACATTCAGCCTGGATGCTGAAGATCACTATGCAGGGTGAGAAAAAAGTCGAAAATTTGCCCAGTTAAAAAGTCTGCAATCACAGCACACAGAGGGCTGAATTTTCAGCAGTGTGAAGGAAAATGTCTCTTCGCATATCATAAAAACAGCAAAAATCTCCAGCATATGCTGCTATTTTACTTTTTTATTTTGACAGATCATTTGTGACTGGTTATGGGCGGGGTTGTTTTCCCCTATATGTTTCAGCCAAGTATGATGAATGCTCAGACTATTATTCTGGACCTTACGTGCATTTCTTGTTTTTTCTTTCTCTTGTGCCTTCTCGTTTTCCATCAGCTGGGGTTCCCAGGCAGCTCCATATGGGTTCGCATTAGAGATGTATGGAGTAATTTCATTTAGATATAAAATTGACCCGTTTCTGAAATGTGTTCCCTTATTTTCTTTATTTGTTTTTACATACGCAAGAGAGCAAGCCAATGTGAATTTAAGTGCCATGAGATCAATAAAGAAGCAAACACACACTATTCCCAGACATTAAACAAATTATACTTATAGGTTTTTTCCATAGTTCAATCAGTGTATTAGATCTTTGGGTATACTTATTTTCAGATTCATTTTTTTCATTCACATATTATAAAGATTGCACATTTCTTATTTTTAATACCTATTTGATGTTTCGTGTTCTTAACATACTTGTTTAGCTGTTTCCCTTTTATAGCGCATCTAAATTATCAAAGTTTTACTATTATATATACCAATGATGCAAACATCTGTGTAAGATATCACTTATTTTTTTCCATTTTTGGTCCTTTTTAAGACATTTTTCCAAAACTGGAACTCCTAAATGAAAAGCAAACAAGCTATGATTCATAAGCTTCTATAAACTACTTCCGAATTGTCCTACAGAACACATCAGTCAATTTGTTGTGCCAGCAGCCATTGGAAGTGTGTTTGCTGTCTCCTAGCCCTTATAAAATGAAGTTTTCTTACATTCCTCATTTTGGTAACTTGAGAAATTTATTGGATAACTTTTCAATTGTATTTCACTAATTTCAAAAAAAGCTGCAATTTTAATGTAATTACTACAGAATTTATTTTTTCATATGCTCTGTTTATTCGTTTTAAACATTTATTAACTATGAGGGTTTGGTTTTTTTGTTTTGTTTTGTTTTGTCTTGCTTTGCTTATTGCCTTCACCTTTTTGCCCAGCCTCCACCCCCGCCCCTGACAGCTGTCAGTCCGTTCTCTGTGTCTATGAGCCTGCTTCTATATCGTTTGTCAGTTTGTTTTGTTCGTTAGATTCCACATATGAGTGAAATCATATGCTCTTTGTCTTTCTCTGACTGGCTTATTTAACTTAGTATAATGCTCTCCAGACCATCCATGCTGCTGCAAATGGTAGGATTTCCTTCTTTTTCACAGCCAAATAGTATTCCATTGTGTAAATGTACCATGGCTTTTTCCATTGTGTTGCTTTCTTTTTGGTATTTATTCTATGATATTTAATTGAATAAATAAATACATCCAAGAACACACTTTTATCATCCAGGAATGTGTTATTTTATAAAAACTCTAACTATTTGGATACTGTTGGCTATATGATATTAGAGTATGGCTTCAAGTGAAGTTAATATTAGAAATATTTAACAAGTGTTTTAGGAGCCAATTAACATATTTAACAATTGATAGGAATTAATCAACCAGAACAAAGTATCTACCAATCATCTACCAATATGGAACAGAGCCCAGCAAATCAGAAGTTAGCACCAACGTATAAGAGTATACTCACTATACTCTTAGTGAATATAAGAGCACACCAGTTGACTCTTTTCTATACTATCAACCAATTGTTCTTTTAACATGTATTTAATAGCAAATTTTTCTCAAAATATATTACTTCTAACTTGCAATATAGTCATTTCTCCTTTTAATAGGAATATTTAAGTAGTTTAATTGTGTTCAAAATATGTCTTTTACCTTTCACTTCTAGTTATTTTAAACACTTAGCTATAGCTACTCCCATGAGTACCATACTAATTGCAAAATAATGTCAGGGATAAGCAAAGTACAGCCTGCTATGGAGACTTCAAATGGAATAGTTAATTTATATAATCCATTTAAACCATGAGATAGATTCAGGATTGTTGTCACATGCTAAAACTTTCTGATAAAATGTGACAAAGACACTAAAAAATCTTATTTTTCACACATTAAAACAAATACTGAGATGTTTGGAAGCCCGTGGCTGTTTGAAATGAGCTTTTTATTTGCCATTGCATATGTACAGCTATAGTCTCTGGTTATCAAAAAGTGCATTGACAAGCAAATGGAATACATTCCACCACTTGGTATTGACAGAATTCTATCATTGCAAGTGCCTACTTCACTGATATTTGATTTTTTTCCTCTGAGAAGTAAAGGAATAAGTACAAGTTGCCTCTTCAGCTTATATATGGTTTGTAACACCACTTCTTTTTTCTGCCTGTTATATTGTCCTCAGATTTCAGTAACTGCTTCTTACTAGGTGTGTGCTGCTGGGCATGGTGATCTGTAAAAGTTAAATCAAAATGAGAGCTACATGTATCAATCATATTAGTAAAGATTCTAGGACTACATATTATGGGGTATATACCAACTTTGTTCATCACATCTTCCCCATCCTGTTTCTTCTCTTTGAAATTTTAATTGATATGTTTCATTGCATGCACACATTCCTAAAACCTTTGAATATATCTGTAGGCAATACCACGTGGGCCCTTTGTTTTCAGGGACTTCCCCAGCACTCGGAAGGGCAGACAAATAAAATAAGCCCATGATGGATGAGGTCAGATCTGTATCCTTGAAAGTCACCTTGAAAGATGTGGCCCAGGCTAACAGCAGAAAGGTCAGGTCCTGAGAGTGGCTAATCAACGGGGTTCACGTACTCTAAGAAAGCATGGCCAACATGGTAAAATAAGCAGTTTGAAAATCAGAAAGAAATGAGTGTGAGAAGGTAACATTTCAGAGTTCATGTTATCATCTGGGAGGAGGGGCCCACTGGGCAGATGGTGCAGGTGTATTAGACACATCCCCAGAGAGCAGAAGAGCATATTGGGGGTAAAACCAGGGCATAAGCCTATGCTCAGATCCCAGTTCCACCGCTCAGCAGTGACTTCAGGCAAGTTATTTAACCCCCTTGGACTTGTTTTCTCATCTGTAGAATGGAGATGATTATAATAATATTTAGGTCATAGATAATGAAATAAATTAATATGAAAGCATTTAGAATGCTCCTTAACACATAAGGACTAGAATAAGTTGCTCATGAGTAAAACCTTTAGAATGTGCCTTAATGGGCATTCGATAAATGTTAAGCTGTTATTGTTTGGTGCCATTAATCATAAATTATCATTGTACTCTGAGGACATAGTGACAAAAGTGACCATCTGATTATCAAGTGTCTTCCCATAGAGATTTTCTTAGTGGAACAGGATGTGCTGATCTAAGGAAATGACTCTCCCATCTGATGAAGTGATGTGAGCCTTCCTGGAAATTAGTCTTCCGATGCATACATCATTTTGCTATGATTTTGGTTGCTTGGTATTACTCTTTCTGAGGAAATAATGAGAACTGCTTTTTGGACCTGCAACACTGGAAGCCAGTTAGGTGGAGGTGAATCCATTAAGATACTATCCCTCTGCAGGCCTCTGCCTGAGTGACAGGAATACTACAGCAAGTCACAATCATATCTTCCAGGAAGCTACTTATAATAAAACTTGTTGAGCTTCCATGAGAAAGTTCTAACAGAGACACAAGAAGGTTAGTTAATTAGTGAGTACATACACCCCTCAGGACAACACTTACAGACTGTGGAGGTCTCAGGCTGCACAATAACTTTGAATCTGAGAATCAGGTAAACATACTGGATGACGTGCAGCGGAAGTGCTTTCCCATTAGCATCAGTTGCTACTCAAGGAATTGCTTATTCCAGCAAAAATATGGCATCCACAAAAATATATGGTGCTTTTTTTCTATTAATAGCATTTAAATAATTAATTTTGTCATATCATCCATTACATTCATCGAGTGGCAATAATTTGACAAGCCTGACAGTATGTCTACCAATCACCCCATGGGTTGCAAGGAATCCTACAAAAGGTCACTGAATCTGCTGGAGACTCACTGGAATTGTGAGGCAGGCCTTTACTGAAGCTTTTGCTGGAAATCCCCACTGGGCAGATATGTTTTACGTGGTCTTATTAGTTTAAAATTTAATATTTTAGCATTCATTGTTTTGACAACAAGCTCCCACTAGAAAGGAAAAAAAGTAAAAACCTTGCCTCTTGCTTTAAACTATAATACCTTTACAGAATCATGTTGTTTGCAACCAAATGCCAGGACAATGATGCTGGAGATGAGTGAAAGCTGCTGGCTGAGCTCTGGGGAAAGAGCTGAACAGCATCCTTGCTTCTCAATCCTAAAGACCAGGCCCGTTGACAAAATACTAAAATCTGCTCCTCGTGCTGAGGATGCTATACTGATCCAGAGAGCCAAGGTGCTATTCTCATCACATGCACAGCAAGACCTGGGATTCTTCCTAATCCTTAATGATAAATAATAGATCCCCTACTGAACCTTTCTTCTCTCTAGTTCAACATCCATAGTTCATCCCTCATTCCTTTTTAGACAGTGTTTGGTCTCCATGATCATCTTGATAAGATTGACCCAGAAGATCCTTTAAAAGGGCCAGATCCTCTGTAGGTTTTAATCCTAAAATATGACTATATAACCTAGTTGTACACCTCAACTTTTAAGTTCTCCCGGGCCTAGCCAGGAGCATGTAAGAGCTGCTATGGACTGTCGGACCAAGATTAGAGCCCCAGACCCAGAATGTATGGTATCTTGACATCAGGATCCAAAGAAAGAGAGCTGTATCACTGTCACTTACCCATCAGAGTTGTCAGGTTACTGCCTTTCTATGTCAGCTCCAGGAGGTCTTCAGAAAGGAAACCATGTGCTGTGTGACCCGGCTTTGACAAAACAGTCAAAATGTGCTGTAACTTGTCATTCTTGGGACAGAGCAAAGTCTTAAGAGAATTTTTTTCAAACACTGTCATAACACAGGAGTTAAACTTAGAGGATAATACAAGTAAGAGAGGAGTAATAAAATTGTCAACTCCTTTTTCCCCTCCAAGCTGTATTTTGGCAAAATTCTATTATGGGAAGAGAAGACTGTCAGATTTAAGGGCCCAAGCAAGCAAGAAACAGGGCATGTTAATTGAAAGAATTATTGCAATCGAAGTTTGAGTGCAAAATTACATCTTTCACAATTTTACACCTAAGTGAAGTGCATTTCTGTCCCTACTTGTGAAGGCAGAGAATTTTTCTTATGTCTGACATCAGATACCAATAACCTTGCCATGCAGGAACCAGAGTAGAAAGTTGGATGAGTTTGAAAGCTTTTTTATTGTAGTGAACATGAGGATGTGAAAAATGCATTGTTACTCCATTTTTTTGGCATCTAGGTGTAGAGTAATTGATCAGCACCCCTGAAAATGTGACTGGAGAAAACGAAGCATATAAAAAGAAATGTTTTATTTCTAAAGAAGTTAAATATCAATACTTATATTATATGCATCTGTTTATTATATGTATTTCAGAATTAAAGTATTATGATCTAAAATATTATCTTATCAAATAAATATCAGCTTAATGAATCCAGGCACAACTTGGGGAAAGTCACTATCTTATATGAATTTGTAACAGAAACACAAACACAGAAAGGGAGTCGGAGAAGTATGAGACACTGATGCTTAAGCATCTTAACACCTCTTTTTAAAAAAGTCATTGGTAGATGCAAACTAACTATAAAATCCTTCAAATATCAGAACTGATTAATACAGTAAGAGACAGAACTCACAAATGAGCCAAGTGGGAGGGGAGTGCCAACATCCTTACCTCAGCTCTGCTCTGGTGACCGGTATGTTGCCCTTTCACTGGGCGTGGTATAGCTGATGTTCTCATGGGTCCCGAATTGTTTCTCTGTTATAGTGAATAGCATTTTCTGAGCCATCTCTATGCTTTTCCTCAGTTTCTCCTATGACAAATAGCTTCTTGCAATTAAAGATGCAAAGATGGTATGATTATCAGAATGTAACAAGGATGTGTAGCGTCTCTATATCAAGCTAAACAGTCTTGAAGACAGCATTCCACAAAGTGGGGTTCCAGACTACCTGCTCCCCCGAAAAGTATCTTGTTTACAGACAGGTTTCCTAAGTCCTATCCAATACCTAATGAATTAGATTCTCCCACTCTATGAACTGGAACTGTCTTTTCCATAGGCCTTCCAGGCGATGCTCTTCACACTAACCCCTATGCACTAAATCTTATGAAACAAGACTTAAAGAAATAGTACTCAGACTTGGACTTAGTCTTATGTACAGACATACCCCAGAGATATTGCAGGTTTGTTTTCAGATCACTGCAATAAAGCAAGTGTTACAATAAAGTGAATCATAACCTTTTTTTCTGGTGGAGGAGGGTCTTGCCTTAAATTTTTAAAAAATAAATGAAACATCAATGAAGAGCAATAAAGTGAAATAAAATGAGGCATGGCCATGAACCAAAGGTTCACAGCCCTGGCTCTGCCATAGAAACAGTTAGGGGGGAGATTTATAGACATGTGACCATGACTGTCACTCATCCCCAGAATTTGTAATTTGGCCCAAGGTGAGGCCCACATAGCAGTATTTGTTTTAAGTTCCATGTGTGGTTCTAATGGATAACTAGGACTGAATGTTCATAGCAGTGTTAATCTCAGTAACCAAATGTAGAAAAGAGCCCAAGTGTCTATCAACAGATGGATGGATACACAAAATGTGGTAGATACTACACACAGTGCAATACCATTCACATAGAAAGGAGATGTTGATACATGCTGTAAGGTAGATGAACCTTGAAAGTATCATGCTATGTAAAATAAGCCAGACACACAAAAAAAATGCTGTATGATTCTTCATTCATGAGATATTTAGAATAAGTAAATTCACAGAGGCAGAAAGTAGAATAAAGATTCCCAGGGAGGGTGGTGGGGGAGATGGGGACTTAGTACTTACTAGTTACAGAGTTTCTGTTTGAGGTGATAAAAAATTTCAGAAATCTATAGTCTTCTTAGCACATTACTCTACATAGACATAGCCCCTGTGCGGGTGAAAAAAAAGAGAGAAATCATAACTGGGAAGAACATTCTGAGTGTACATTGCCAATAACATTTAGCAAATAATAAAGACATCTGGGAGTACAGTATAAATAGTAAAGTACCCTTTGGATCTCTGTAAATAGATATTATTAAATCTTAGTAATCTAAAAATTCTGTGTTAAAAACTCATCCTGATGGGTAAGGAAGTTGTTTCTGGCAAAGAGACTAAAAAATGAGCATCAAATTGTTTAATTCTCTCCTTTGGGTGATGGGCATATAATGTCACCCTTGAGATGGTGAAATGAAGGAAGCTTTCAATTAAACCTTTGATAAGAAACTGCAGAATATCCATGCTCCTTCAAATTCTTTTTATAATCTTAACCTTCATATTTTTCAAAGCATATTATTAGTGTTCAGTCACATGTACTATCTAGTCAATCACAGGAGATGTAATTCAGTTGAAGGATTACAAGTTTTCTGTTCTCTCATATCACTAGTAATGGTGATACTATGTATTTCTAGAGGACTTTTCTTTAAAAGTAGTTTAGAAAATTGTCTCGTTGATCTGCACCTGTGAGATAGAGGCAGTGCGAGTGTTGTGCATAAGAAAAAGAAATCTTTCTAATGTATTCTAAAGAAAGACACTTTCCTCAAACCTTTACTTACCAATATTACACACTCTGTGGCAAAACAAAATGAGCTCTGCATCTTCTGGCAGAATTGAAAAGCTTATTTTTAAATGCCATATGTTGCTACAATTCATGCTGTGTTTTTAATGATTATCTCACATGCAAGCAAAATGCTGTATTAGTTTTATATTCATGTAATTCCTGATTATCACAAATACACACAATTAAAGACAGAAACAATACAAGGAATTTCCAGAGATACAAAAATCTCAAGAAGTTCTCTAATGTAGCATCTTATCTTTATAGACAATTGAAATTGTCATCCAAGGCAAATGGTTACATTCCTTTTCAATTTAATTAATATTTTATGGAGGTCCTCGATGTGACCTATACTACAGAAAATAAAAGTCAAAGAACTTGATTTCATCCCATTCTTAAGGGATCTACAATATTTTTGCAAAGAGGTATAAAATAAATAAAAAAGAAATAGTAGTGTATTAAGGTATCATAGAATGGCATACAGTAAAAGTTCTCAAATTTTAGCACACCTTAGTATTCCACATTGTTAAAACACAGATTGTTGGGCCCCCACTTCTCATTCTGATTCAGTAGGTCTGCAGTGGGACCCAAAATTTTCATTTTCAGTGAGTTCCCAGGGTTTGCTGATGCTGCTGGTTCCTGACCATACTCTGCAAACCACTGCAGTAAAATAGAGAGATTAAAGATGCAGGCCCTGGAGTTCAAGTGCAGGGTTTGAATTCTGACTGTGTAATCTTAAATGAGTTACTTGCCCTCATTGCCTCAGTTTATTCACCTATAAAATGGTAACAGTACAGTGCTCACCTCAAGTGCTATTATGGGCATTATGTGAGATAATGCTTGTAAAGCAGTAGCACAGTGCCTGGCACATAAGCTCACAATAAGTGCTCATTATTGATGTTATTTCATATTAGTTCCTAAATACCAGTTTTCAGATCAGTACTGGCATGTGAAAAAAGTACATATATGATAGTATGAAGTTAAAAATGTCTTTTTCTGGGAACGTTTTTCTTTTACCCTAAGATAACATTCTTTCTACTTTTTACTCTTGAAATATATTTATATCTATGAAAATAATAGTAATAGGAATTGGCATTTATTTATTTGAATAATAAATCCTTGGCAATATGATAACTGTTACATTCCCCCATTAAAATTCGGGGTTGAAACAGAAAAAATAAATAGAGGCACATTAGGATTGGGGGCTTCCCAAGAGGACCATGATAGTGTCACTCAGACTGTAATGGCAGGAGGCCTACGAATCTGAGAAAGGGGCAGGAACTCCTGTAGGAATGATATTCGTTTGAGCTAAGGGTAGCAGTCGCAGGAAGGGGTCAGGAGGGTAGTATGCAAGAATGTGGTGCACAAAATACAATGCTGGCTCTGTCTGACTCAGTCTACACAAAAGAACAAGCAGCTGAGATGTGCCTGGGTGGCCTCACCGTGGCTTCATTTAATAGGTTGGTGTGTAGTGCAGCACACCATCCATGTTGCCATAGCAACTTTAAGGCAGAACTACCTGGGGACTTCAGTCAGGGACTAGAGTCCTGCTCTGACTACCTGACTGATGATTTTTCTAATAGAGGGTTCAATAAGGCAGAACTAAAATTCAAAATTCATTCTATTCTGCGAGAGTGAGAGGGTGGGTGATCTCCTGGGGTTAAGAGATAGTCCTGGGGTGAAAGTCAAACGTGTGTGTCTTTGCTGCCATGGTCCACGTTCAATCACCAGGCATAATACATGTAAGCCATGTGAAGCTCTCAAAGATAAAATACCATATTTCTGTAGATACTCTGGATTGTTTCGGTCCTAATTAACAACATTCTCATGTGACTGGATCAGAAAGAACAATTCTAAGCAAAGAGTTTAAGAAACATTTTTGGTAAGGTCTATTCAAGCCTCTTTAGGTAAAGGTCAAAAATTAGAATCAGGGAGATGGTAGAAGTCAGGATAGGAGTAAGAGTGGTATCGTTGGGCCCACTGGTAAGACATAACCAACTGTCCTGGTAAGTCAGTAATCCCACTTTGAGCATAAAAATGACTACCCAAATCAGCCATGGCAAAAGGACCTGCTTCAAAGCAGACAGAGCTTAGCAACTACATGTCATGGAAAAGCATTGTCTTAGGGGATGGGAGAAAATATTTGTAAACTATATATCTGAGAAGAGATCAATATTTAAAATACATAAGGAACTCATACAACTCAATAGCAAAAAACAAAAACAAAAACAGATAGCCCAGTTAAATAATGGACAAAAGACCTGAATAAATACTTCTCCATATAAATGGCCAACAGATATATGAAAAGGTGCTCAATATCACTAATAATCAGGAAAATGCAGATCAAAACCACAATGAGATATCACCTTATACCTGTCACAATGACTGTTACTAAAAATAAAAGATAGCAAGTGTTGGTAGAGATGTGGGGAAAGGGAAACCTGGTATAGAGTTGGTGGAGATATAAATTGGTACAGGTATTATTGAAAGCAGTTTGGAAGTTCCTAAAATGTTAAAAATAGAACCGCCATATGATCCAGCAGCAATCTCACTTTTGGATATTTAGCCCCAGGACTTGGAATCAGAATCTGGAAGAAATGCCTATACTCCATATTCATTGCAGGGCTATTCAAAATAGCCATGCTACAGAAACAACATAAATGTCCATTTACAGATGAATGGATAAAGGCAATGTGTTACATATATACAATGGAATATTATTCAGCCTTTAGAGGAAAGAACATCTTTCATTTGCAGCAATGCGGATGAACCTGGAAGAGATCATGCTAAATGAAATAAGCCATCCCAGAAGGTACATATTGACTTATCTCACTTATATACAGAATCTAAAATAGCCAAACTCATAGAAGCAGAAAGTAAAACGGAGGTTGCCAGAGGCTGGTGGGAGGGGGAGATAGGTAGGTGACGATCAAAGATAAAAAATCTCAGTTATACAAGATAAATACATTCTGGAGATCTACTATCAATATATAGCATAGTGCCTATAGCTAACAATACCGTATTGGATACTTAATATGTGCTAAGAGAGTAGATCTTATGTTGAGTGTTCTTACCTCCAAAAGAAAATAATAATGTTAAAGACAGAGATGGGAGTAAACTTTGAGGAGTACTGAATACGATTATGGTCTTGATGGAGATGATGATTTCATGTATATACTTATTCCCTAACTCAGGAGCTGTGTAGATGAAATATTACAGGTATTAACATGACAGTCATACCTCAATAAAATGGTTAAAAATGAATTAAGTAGAAAGCGTTCTCTCAGTTTGTGTTTCTCCAAAAGCCAGCCCTGAAACAAAGATCTAGGTGTAAGTAGTTTATTTGGGAGGTGACCCCAGAAGCATGGTGAGAGAGTGGAGAGTGAGATAAGAAAGGGAGGAGAACCCCCCCAAAATGGGTTTCTGCTATGGACAACTGGGACCCAATCCTGCTGCATATCCATTGAGGAACTAATTGTGTGGTACACACCTCAAAACTGTCCACCGCAAGAACCAATGAAAATGCACCTGGTAAACAGATACTCAGGGAGCTATTTGGCTGAGGACTCAGTGCTCATGCGCCAAAATTCCTGGCCACATCTATGTTGAGGCCACTCTTCCCATGGGTTGCTTCCCCCCAAGGACTTGGTGTGGTAGGGATACTGAGGCAGATATGTTCCTGAGAGATGTGCGACTCCTCTCTTGGAGACTTTGGCTTGAGTGCTTCCTAACAGCCCTGCTCCCGTCATGTGGGATGCATGACCCTATTCCTGGCCATGGACTTCCTCAGGTCAGACTTGCATCCTGGTCTCACAGTTCTTCCCAGCTTTCCTGGCCCCTCCCTGTTTCCTTTCACAGGGCATTTCCCTTTTGAATTACCTCTTAGTATCTGCTTCTCTGATAACCCAACTAAACACATCCTCCACAGCCCATCCCTCCTGGGCCGAGGGTCATACATGGGGACATAACTGTCCAGCATTTCCATTGAGCCCCAGGCACTGGCTCCATCTCTGAGGATCAGCAGACCCCTGCAGGCCAGGAGATGCAGTTTCCCAGAAGTGCACTGTCAGTGGATGGCCCCTGGGTCAGCATACAGTCAAGACATTCACAGTGGCAATGTTTGCACAAGCATTATGGTTTGGTTATCTGTGTAAGCAAGCAAATAGATTGTTGTGCTCTGTGAATGTGACTAGGAGAAAAGAAGGGCTTTGGACAATGATATTCCCAGGCATCTCTTAGGAAAAGTTAATATTTATCGCAATTAGCGTTTCTTTGCTCTTGCCTTCACCATATCTAGAGGTTTACTTCATTTTCTTCCTGCTACTTTTCTTATTACTTCCCAATTTGTGGTTATTGATTACAATAGGAAATGCTTCATGTTCAGAATATTCACATCTTCTGGTAACAAAAGATGTAAAAAGACTTTGAATAAGAACTCTCAGCAATAAGTCTTATAGGAGGCATTTAATAGCATTAGTTTTCTTCTTACTCAGCCCCCTGGGGACAAAGGACAATAGGTATAATATGTAAGGTATTGAGAGTCATATTCCTTATGTGGTCATAAATAGGATCAAAATGATCTAATTACCTGAAAGCACTGCTGTAAACTCTAAAGGGCAAAGCGATGTTAATTTGAGATCTTTTCAACTCATTATTTCTCTCGTTCAGATGGATCATGGGTCATAGAAAATTATCAGAAGCAAGGATACCTGCAAAGAGAAAAATTTTCCCAGAACATGGTTAGTATATAATATAATATTTCCTTTCAAATGTGTGATCCACTCTATTACCTTACTTTAAACACAACTTAAAACTTCTTTAAGATATTCAGACAACAAAAGCAATTTTTAGCTATTGAGAAAACATTCTTTTCCATATGTTAGACAACATACCATTTGTTGTAATTCCAGCATCCTTGAATGTTCTACATTTATTTGTAATTTAATAGAATTAGTCTTCTGCCTTTGGGATATTATAGTGCAATTTCATGTGTCCCATTAAAAATATAGTTGATGTATTCTGCAGCCTGACTTAGCTACAAATGTAGAGAAATTATTGATGCTGCATGATAAAATGAAGAAACATGAAACCCTAAGAAAAATGAAGAATCTAATTTAACAGAATGGAAAATGCAGAGATAAAATCAAGACAGTGACTGATCCAGCACCATGTACTAATATATCTTTTCTACTTTTTCTTCTTAAACTGAATGAAAGAGGTAGGTCAGAATTTGCATTGATGTGAATCACTCAGATCAAGAGATAGGAAGAAGGAGATGCATATGGTATCTGGTCAATTTTGCCAGATACAGTTCAATTGCTCAATGGTTCATCTGTCTTTTTTGAGCCATATTTGAACAGAGGTGACCCTCAGAACTTGTTACAAGATCTTGAAAAACACTTTATTTTTGTATTTTCTTGAGACAGGCTTGAAGATTAATGTCTAAAATAAACTCAGCTGTTGAAAAATTTTAAAGATACAATCAGAAAAGTAATTCAACACATCCCCAATGCCTTTAACTCCAGTGATGAAATTCTAATCTGTAACAAACTTGGAAAAAAGCAGCAACAATTCTCTTGTGTTTTCATAGCTCTTTATGTATGTCTTTCAGCTAACAATTTTAGCTTAAATTTTATCCAAGGCAATTAAATTTCCGTAGAATTCTGTAGACATCTTCCTTCTCCCCTTACTATCCCAAGGAATATAGTTGGCACAAATTAAAGTGTTACAGATGTTTCAGATTTATCAGAACAATGCAATGCTCTTTAAGCAAAAATAAAAGGAGGGGGGTGGGGGCAGAGGGCTGGGAAATGCTTAACTAAGAGTCAGTTATATTCCAGGCTCTACCATTAATTTTATCATTGACCTTTGACCTTTCTTAGCTTCACCTTTGTTGTAAAATGAGAGGGTTTAACTACTCCTGTGTTCTAACATACTATGTTCATGTACATTTACTTTGTCTTATAATTGCTTATTGTCTGTTGCATCATTAGACTCTTTTGTTGTTACATCTCTCCCAATACCCAGCACATAGTAGGGACTCAATAAATATTTGTTGAGTGATTGAAGAGTCACATGTAAATAAATATAAATCTCTCTTTCTCTCTGTCCCTCTCTCCCTCGTATGGATGTGTTCACTGAGGATGTATGTTCGCTGGCCAAAGGTGAAAACTTGTCTAATTGTCACAGATGCCCACCATGCCTGGAATCTCAGAAACATCTGAACAACGTGAACATGAAATAAAAGACATGTCTGGGTGTCTGGGTATCTGGGCATTTGTCCTTTTCTTGTACAGGCGAGATTTTCAGGGACAAGTGGCGAAATAATGTAAGAATTGCATGCTTCCCTGTTTTTGGGATAGAAATCCTTCCTCCTGAGTATAAATCCACAACTCTTAAAAACTTGAAGAACTAAATCACTCCATTGAATCCATCAAATATTTAGAAGAGTACAAGGCTCTCTAGGAAAGGACTGTTCAGATGTTGTGCCTTGAATATGTAATTTGACATCTTGTTGTAACATCAGAGTGGTGTGATAAGCCACCATGTGCTCCTTTGGAATAATAAATTGATAGGATTGAGTACCTCAGACAAATTTTCAAGTTTTATAAATATTTATGAGAAATGAAAATGAAATCCCACAAAAATAAATATCCTAAACTAGGAAAGACATGCTGGCTATATGCTAAGTTAAAATATTTGGCCATATTTGGGGGGCACTTGTACACTATATAATTTTTATCTTTGAACATGACTGATGTAGTCTTACATAAGGTATCATAAGGTGATAAAATAACTATTGGAGTTATCCCACTTAAATCTAGGGCAGTGAAACTATTCTGTGTGATACTGTCATGGTAGATACATGACATTTTTGCATTTGATGAAACCCACAGGTCGAACCTTAATGTAAATATAAAGTGTGAACTCTAAGTGGACTTCAATGATGATAATGGTTTATCAATTATAACAAAGGTACTACACTAATATAATATGTTAATAATGGTGGAAATTGAGTGAGGGATGAGGGAATATGTGGGAACTTTCTGCATACAATCTGCAAAATGTTCTGTATACCTAAAACTGCTTTAAATATAAAACCTATTAATTTTTTAAAAAAGCTATTGAAGCTATTCCACATAAAGCCATTCACTCAGCAAACTGCTATATCAACCAACAATGAGCAAAGTGGTTCATTTAGATCATGAATGGTGATTATTCACAAGATAATGATGATTGAAGATGTAGTATTTTGACATGAAAAGTTCTTTACTGGCTCAAAACCCTGGGTATAGAATACAAAGAGTCTTTACAAAGACCAACATTAATCTTTAAGGGAAGATCTCATTTTGTACCTCACACTTAGCTCTGCCAAATTCTACACAACTAAATAATAGGATCAGAAGAATATGTCCACAGTTCATTTCTTGTCAGATAATATAAGACAATCAAAAATGTTATCATCATAATAAAGCAAAATATCAGAGCACAAGAGCTAAAAGGAACCAAGGAAATGATCCAGATCAGCCCCCTCTTCTTAGATAAGAAAAAATGAGTCACAAATATAAGTCCCTTGTGACATGAAAGCCCTATGGAAAAAAATTATTCTGGTCAAATTATAGGAATACTTGAGCTATTTCCTGAGCAACAGATTAATATTTAACTTGTGATCACTGTGAAGTTTATAGGCAATTGCATTTCCATTTTCATTTGGCTGCAAGAAAGCTCAGCACCAGATTTGTGGCCCATTTCCAGCAAGTTTATAGGTTAAATCTTACTTCTGCCTACTCTTGCTTTCTGACTCATCTATGCAATTTTTTGACTTATTGCTATCTTGCTGCATTGAATGTGAGGTGGATGACCTTAAACTGTCCCTCTCCTGGCTCACTCTCTAATTCCCACCGCTTCAACTGGGGAGACATATGTGGATTAGAAGAAAACATTTCAAAAATGGTGATCAAAGAGAAATTATTTTAGGATGGTGCTACTCATCTTACCTGACTCAGATGGAAGTCTACGTGGTCCTCCATCAGGAATTAGGTCCTGTAAGGAGTGTTATTTTGCAAGGAGTAAGACCAGAGGGATGCTAATTGTGGAATACTCATTCCTCTTGAAATCAAACAAGTGTGTGCACATACCTCCAGGTTAGTGCACGAGATGATTTACTAGGCTATAGAAAGAAAATACCATAATTTTTATTGAGCTTTACAGTATCAAAAAGAAAAATCAAAATTTAGGTATCCTATTACTTGTTTTCCTTACTTTACTGAAAATACAGGAATGTACATTATCAAAGTTCCTTTATAACACCCCAGGACACAGAAACTGATATCTTCATCTTACAGTTGGAAAGGCTCCATTTTACAGATGCAGGCAACCAAGACTGCACACATCTCAGTTCCTTGAAAGGTTAGATTTAAAAAAAAAAAAAGATTTATTTTTTTATTTATTTTTAGAAAGAAGGGAAGGGAGGGAGAAAGAGAGAGAGAGAAACATCAACTAGTTGCCTCCTGCATGTGCCCCGACCAGGGACCAAACCCGCAACCCAGGCGTGTGCTCTGACTGGGAATCTGAACTAATGGCCCTTCGCTTTGTGGGATGATGCTCAACTCACTGAACCACACCGGTCAGAGCAAGAAGTTAGAATTTGGGACCCAGCCAGAAATCTGGCTTTTATATTGCCATGGTGACGGGGAGGCTATTATAATATCAAGCATTTTAAAATAATTTTGTGTGTTTCCAGTCACTTGACAAATGGAAGTTAAGTAATAGCCCTTGCATGCTTTGCAATAGCCAAACTTACAGGCCGTTTTCTAACAGTTAAAAAGAAAAAAAGTGCTACCACCAGATTTATGAAGACTTTCTCAAAACTCTGAAAATATAGTGGATATTCCAACCCAGGTGAAAGTATTCTTACTTTCTTCTATGCAAGACCAGTTTTAAGAGGGTCACGTGTACACGAAGGGTTTGACAGAGGCCTGCCAGCCCTCCTGGTTTTCATAGTCTCTTGCTCATTTATGGCTCTGCATTTATGTGGTAACAGATCATCAGGCACTCATGACAATATTTGGCAGTTCACAGTTCACAGAGGCAATGTGCTCTGAGTGATGGGGTTTACAATATCTACATAGCTATGATTATAAAATTGTGCCTGGGCCAGGGAAAGAAAATAACCCCGCAGATTATATTTCAATGCACCCATTAGAGGATCAGCATGAGACACCATCAGTAGTGGAGGAATTCATCAACTTCATAGGCACCCAAGCAGTGTTAAAAGCTTTAACTTTACTAGAAATATAACAAGTAATAAAAACAGACAAGACCTGAAATGGTCTAATGGACCTAGCACAAATGTGGCAGAAGATTAACAGCACTAAATTCTCAGGCGTGGAAACTTTCCCCAGCATTTGGTAAGCAGTTTCTTGAAATTCAGTGCCTTGGGTACAAATCTTTGTGTCAGGAGCAATGAGTTCCTAGATGGACAAACTGTGTTTGCTCTGCATAGTCACATGGAGTTTATATTCTTAAAAACTGTTCAAGTTCTTACATTAATGCATTCTACCTTCATGCACTGCTGTAAATCCTTTTCAATCTATTTGTCACTGTTTTATCTACTATTGATGAAAATATTTTCTTTCATATAGATCACACTTCAATCTAGAGGTGTTTACCAGGACCTTCCAGGTCACTTTTTTTATTTTATTACAACATACTTGAGACCCACAGAATGCTGTAAAAACAATATAATAAATTCCATTTCACCATCCAACTAACGAATTACGTTGTCAATACATTTGAGGCCCTCTATAAACTCTTCCGCAAATACACTCTACCCTTTACTGTCAGCAATACCCCTTGGCTGAATTTAAGGTTTTTATCATTTCCAATGTTCAACTAATGTATAGATAGTGAACAGCTTGTGTATAGACACACTTTATATACTATATGTGTATCCCTAAGCAATATTTACTATTATTTTGCATACCATTAAGATTTATAGAAATAGAGTCATTTAAGTGTACTATAGGTATACTTTTGCAACTTGCTTTTTTGTTCAACATTATTTTTGTAGGATGCACCCTTGTGGATACCTGTGAATCATGTTCATTCATTTTCATCACTATATAGCTTTGTATAGTGATACCACAATTTACTTATCCATTTCCCTAAAGGTATTTTCTATTAAACAGCTTGTAATTATTATATAAACTGCAAGCACATTTTTGTAATTTTCAGTGCACGCTAATGTTATTTAAGAAAGCATTACATGAATGTTGGTGGGATGTGGTCCCTGGTGGCAGACCCTGAAACATAGGTACTTCGTGTCTTTGAATGTTTGGGGTTATACCTTTTTCTTTTCTTTTTCTTTCTTGGCCAATCATATGATACTTGCAGTGATCATATTTATTATTTTATTATTATTATTGTTATTATTATTTTATTTTGTTCTGAAATAGGTAGCCTATATGTCTAAGGCCAGTAACACTACTTTATTTTTCTACATATTCTTAACATGTAATTTAGTGACCAGTTCTTTCCCTTAACATTCATGAGTGGTCTTCATTTGAGAGTATAAGTAATGCTTTGTGGACACATTTCTACTGACCAAAGATAGTTATGGAGAGGGAGGCTTCCTCTCCCCAGTTCACACTTTAACAAGCGTTATACAAAAGTATGAAATATAAGAGTAGATCAAAGACTGAGAGGAAAAGAATGCAGGTGAGTCCCATATGTTGTCTGAATCTAGTTTTTTTCCTAATACGTTAAATAGGGGCAATTATACTATTTTTAAATACTTTTGTATTACAAAAACAGTGCCACTGTTATCAGCCTTCTCTTAGTTGTTGCAAAGTTTAAACATAGGTTTTTGTCAAGTTGCAAGAGAATAGTATGTGTAAAAACTGTTTAGGCAGAGACAGAGAATAATCATAATTTTACTTCACAATAAATAACTTAAACAAGAGTGGTATAATTGATGCCACATAGCTATAAGTGATTCCTGTCCAACAAGTTACTCATTTGAAATAAAAATGTATTTTTCAGTCAATAGGTGAATTGTGCATTATCTTACAATGCCTCCGGGAGAACAAAGAAAAAACTGAACGCAAGAATGAGCAACCCATGGCATACATGATTGCTGCTACAATCCTCTTTTCCCACACTTTAAAAAAAATAACTTACTCTATTTTGTTTAAAATGATTTTCTATTACAAAAGTAAGACATGGTTATTTTGGAAAAATTTAAACTATCCAAAAAATGACAAGTAAGAAAATAAAATTCAATACTTATCTTAATATTCAGATAAAGCACTGTTAACATTTAGAATATATATATACATTTTTAATAAAATATCAATATGTTATAAAAACTATTTTATGACTTTTTTAACTAAGTAATATATTATGCATAATTTTTGTCCTCATTATTCTTCTTTATCCTCATTTTTAACAGCTCCATATTATTCCATCATATGGGTGGGCCGTAGTTACCATACTTCCATTTCTGAACATGTGTTTCTAGTTTTTTACCCTTATCAGCAATGTTGCAGTAAGCATTTGTATTGGTAAACTTTTGTATACACCTATGATTCATCTAGGGTATATTCTTAGAAATGTGATAGCTTAATCAAAGCCATACACATATATTGGGTTGGCCAAAAGGTCTGTTTAGTTTTTTCCATAAAATAAAAATGTTTTCCACATTTTTCATTTTCACCAATAACTTTATTGATTCGGATATATTGAGTATGCTGGCTATCTCCTGCACAGTATAATGTTGTTCTCAATTAATACCATGATTTGATCGTTATCAACTTCAACTGCTCTACCTGACCATGGAGCATTGTCCATCGAGAAATCTCCAGCACAAAACTTCACACAGAACTTTTGATATGTTCATTCAGTCACAGCACCTTCTCCATACACTGCACAAATCTTTTTTTGCACTTCAGTTGCACTTTTACCTTTTTTGAAATAATAAAGTATAAATAGTTTGCAGAAAATGTTTTGTATTTTCTTCCATCTTCAATATTAAAATGGCTACACAAAAATTCACCAATTTTGATCATTTTTTTAATGCACACTGATATGAAAGCTGTCACAATACAATTTAACAAAATTGTTTTCAATGAAGTTAAAGACACTAAGCGTTACTAGAGCCATCGTATGGAAAAAGCAAACTTTTTGGACAACCCAATATAGTATTTTTCTCATGTGCTGCCAAATCGCAGTCCAAAGAAGGTGTAGTGATTTTTACTCTCACCATCACAGTTTGAGAATGCTCATTTTTTTCAAATGAAAGTTTTAGTACATTGTCTGAGTAACCTCAAATTTTTCCTACTCCATGTATCTACATGCTATGCCACGTGACTTTGCAGTGGCTTCTGGTTATGCTTGGGGCATAATTATCCTGTTTTTGACCTTGACCATATGAACATTCTCAGTGGGATATTTGCAGTAATGACGCATGGAGAGTCTTCAAAAGTGCTTACGTGATTGGACTTGCTGTCTCGCACCTCTGCCATCACCATGGGATGACATTGCCTAGGCTAGTCCACTGGTCTCAAGAAGAGGATAAGAGGTAAACACAGCAAAACCACCCTCCATTCAGCCACAAAGTGTGTGACTGAGTCAAGTAGAGACAAGAAAATCCACTCATTTGAGCCTTGTCAAGATTAGGCCACACCCAGCTGACCTAGATGGTGAAAAGTAATACATTATTGTTATATTTAGCCACTGAGTTTTGGGGGTAGCTTGTTATGCAGCAAAAGCTAACTGATATAGTTGCTACTCTTCCCATAAGCTGCTAAAATTTAGATAAAAGTTTACAGATTACAAAGTATTTTCATTATAGAGGGTATCCAGACATGTAATATGAAAAATAGAGGCATTTATTGAAGAAAATACAAGATACAAGAAACATTGAACATAGAACAATGATGCTTCAGTCCCTTTCAAAGTAGGCACCCTGAGACCTCACACAGTCCTCCCAGTCACCATCAGCTGTCCCATTGTATTTTCCTGAATCTCATCAATGGTCTGAAATCCCTTCCCTTTCAAAGGTGATTTTAGTTTTGGGGAAATGCCAGAAGTCACAGGGTGCCAAATCTGGGCTGTAGGGGACTGAGTCACCTGAGTGATTTGATGTTTCGCCAAAAAATTCTGCAAGAAACGTGATGCATGAGCAGGCATGTTGTGATGAAGCTGCCAATCACTTGCCCATAGCTGTGACCTTCTGAATCATCCAAATAGTTTCTGTGGAGGAATGTTCCAGCTTAATGCAAAATTTGATACAGATTCATTGCTCTACTGGCTCAGTCATTTTTTTAATGTGATGGCCACACCGTACATATGCTCACTCAATGTCATCTACTGCCCCCACTGACTAATACAGTGAAGTCGCCATTGTTCATGCATGCACTCTCCTTGCCAGGTTACATTGATGTTGCATAAACTGTTTTCATTATATTAACAAAGGCTGGACTTTTTCCAGATAGATCTTGTATATACTTATTTATTGCTAACAAAATTTTGTAGACCAGAAAACCAGAGTTCAGAAAGATTATAAATTTGCCAAGAGCTCCCAGTTATTAAGTGTCAGAGTCAGTGCTCAAATGGAAATCTTATAACCATGCCCTTTTCTCTATTTCAAACTTTTTCTGTAAAGAAACAGCTATACATTATTTTAGGTTTTGCAGACCGTACATTCTCTTGTTGCAACTACTCAGCTCTACCATTATATCATAAAAGCAGTTATAGTCAATACATAAATGAATAGGTGTGGTTATATTCCATTAAAACTTTATTTACAAAAACCATCTAGGCCACCCCACAGGAAGTATCTGAGGCTGGCACTTTTACCCCTCAAGTCAGTGGCTACAACTTCCTCCAACAGTATTAATGAAGGTGCTGAAAGTTTGACACCTTGGCTTCCAAAGAGTACAGAATATCTATCTAAAATATATCTCTATATCTATAGCTATAGGTATATAGGTATATATTCTATATACATATATATACATATCCTATATATATCCTATGTACATATATATACATATCCAATATATATATCTATGCCTAAATCCTAGTATATATCTAAATCCTATATCTATATCTATGAATACACATCTCAAGATTTCACAGATTCAGAAGCAACAGAGATTCAACTTGTTCAATTTCATTTGAAAACTGAAGCTATCAGGGAAACACAGTAAAAAATAAATAAATAAATAAACCACAACAGCAACTACTGGTAATATGCCTCCTTGAAAGCAATCACAGGTCGGAGGCCCACTGTTGCAAAGGAGATGGTAGTTGGAAAAATGTATAAACGGCTGCTGGTCAATCATGAAAATAGAAAATAACTGAGCAGAATCCATCAAAATAGGTGAGGTGTGAAAATGAGAATTTCCTAACTTGGTTCACAAAGGAGCGATTTGAAATGAAAACCTATGAATGCATGAATGAATGAATGAGTGATTGAAGAGGTGCTTAGGGAGCTAACGTCAACCCAGCTTGATTTCAGCAAAGGTTAATTGAGACAAGGCAGCTGTCTCATCTGCTGGGGCATGCAGCTCACATTGAGAGGCTTGGCAGTGACGATATTTTGCAGTTTTAAAGTGATCAGAACTGTTTTCAGTGATCTTTGGGTTTAGAAGAGCAAAGCAATAGGGCTGCATAGTGTAGAAAAGGAAAGGAAAGGAAAAAGAAAAGGAAAAGGAAATGCTAAATTTTAGGACTGAATCTTATCTCCATTTACTAGTTGAATATCTTTAGGAAAGTTGTTTAGCTCCTCCCCAACCCCAGGCCCTATTAAAGAATATGTAAGATGACCTTAAGAATAGATGTTGCCTCATAGACTTATTTTGAAAATTGAATGAGGCAATTCACTTAATATGCTTAGCACAGTCCCTGACCACTTGGAAGAAATTGATAAATTATTAGCTATTTGCTAAGGCCAGTGCTGGGTGTTGAAGATAAAATAAGATCCCTGCCCTTGAGAATCTCAGAGTCTAGTAGGAGACACAGATCCACAAACAGGCCACTACAATAGTGTGAGATGTGCCATGGAAAAAAATTTTTATGAGAAATCTTGGGGAAAAGAGAAGGACATGACAAATCCTCTGTATTGATAGAAGTTTTGTGTTTGTGTGTGTGAGTGTGTGAATGCATGTCTGTGTGTGTGAGAGAAGAGAAATTATTCTGAATGTTGTTAATACAATAATAAGTTACAACTGCTACATCGTAATATCCTTGAGGGTAGGAATTAGACTATTCCCCTACTCAGTGCAGCTCTTTAAGCTCAATCATAGTTTGATGAACAATTTGTTGATTTATATTGAGGCTCCATTGAGCTTATGTGATATCACTGTTAAGGACTTTGCAATAAGTGAAACATGAGCTTGCATTTTCATTTCAGTCCTAATGTACTGATGAGACATGAGGTGAGTATGACTTGACCCTCCTAGGCAAGTTTCTTTGTAAAATGATGTTTGATTTGGGAGTGAGGAGCCTCAGCCCTGCAGTGGGGCTGCCTGGACCCACATCCTGGCTTTGTCTCTAGTTAGCTGCATGGCGCTGGACAACGTAGCCTGAGTTCCCCACAAAGCAGGCCCTTAAACAAGGACTTGGGGTGCAGGTCATTTATTTGGGGAGTAATCCCAAGAATCTCAAGTGAGTGAGTGGAAGACGAAGTACAGGAAAGGGAAAAAGCTCCCCACCCTGTGCTACTGGCAGGTTACTGCTGGGGGGCAGAGCAGTCCAGGAGGCCCTCCGCTTCCACATGGCGGCAGGAGGAGAAGGCCTTGGAGTTGTTCTACCAAGGGAAGGTGGGCTATGACTTGGGCACCAACTTGTGAAGTTGTTTTTTAAATTTAATTATATTTCACATGTAATACTGTATAAATGGAAGGTCACAACAAGCTGACTTGATAATTTACATATTGTACTATGATTGTCATAGTAGCAAGAACACCCCATTAGATAATTTTCATTTTTGTTATTGTTGTGGGAATCGAGATCCAGTCTCTTAGCAAGTTGGATGATATAGTACAACACTGTTCTCTATATTCACTGTACTATGCATTAGATCGCCAGCACATATTTGTCTACTAGTTTGTGCCCTTAAACAATATTTATTTTATTCCCTCACTTCAATCCCCCTGGTGATAATTTTACTCTCTGTTTTTGTGGCTTTGTATTTTTTTAGATTCCACATTAAAGTGATATCATATACTATTTTTCTATGACTTATCTCATTTAACATACTGTCTTCAAGATCCATCCATGTTGCAAATGGCAAGAGTTTCTTTCTCATGGCTGAATAATATTCCATATATGAAATCACATTTTCTTTATCCACTCATCTACTCACAGGCACTTAGGAGTTTTCCTTACCCTTAATCCCTATCATGAATAATGCTGCAATAGACATGGGAGTGCATATTTATCTCTTTGATATGCTCTTTTCTTTCTTCTCTCTCTCTCTCTCTCTGGATATATAACGAGAAGTGGAATTGCTGGATCATATGACAAACTTCATTGATTGAAAGTTGTCCCTCAGCTCTTCTGGGCTGCCCTACTCTCAGGCTGAGCAAGCTCCCTTGGTTCTGGAGAAAGCTGCGTTACCTGAGACTATGGGCACCTGAGGCAAGAAGCTGTCTTTGCGTGGAAAATGCCCACAGCAGCTGCAGGTGCCACTGTAGCTCCAGGTGAGCCAAGGGTAAGAAGAGGGCATCAGCAGAGTCTGCTGCACACTTTAAGCCTTGTCTGTATATTAAAAACAGAAATACAATATATAAAGGAGACTTTATAAATGACAACTAAATGCAGAACATAGTCTTTGATTAGAGCCAAGATTTTTAAAAAGCAGCTACAGTGAACATTATTAGGATGGTTGAGAAAATTTAAATATGGTCAGCCTATTAAGTAACATTATGGCATCTTAAGTTCCTTGGGTGTGGTAATGATACTTTAGCTATTTAGAAGATGATCCCTGTTCTTAGGAGATACATGCTGAAGTACTTATGGCAAAGTGGAATGATGTCTGCAACTTTCTTTCAACAGTTTCTGAAAAAAAATTAATCATACACATGCATATGGAGAGAGAGAGAGAGAGAGAGAGAGAGAGAGAGAGAGAGAGAGAAAGCAAATGTGACAAAATTTTAGCAATTGGTGAGCCTGGGTTAGTGTATACAAGTGTTCACTATGCTATTCTTTAATGAGCTTTATGCTGTCTTCACATTTTTTTCAAGAGTAGGAAAAACTGTAAACAGTAGAATGTGTTTCCTAGAGCTACTGTGAGGAACAACGGAGAGCTCCTGGTGGAGGAATGTGCAGTGTGGCCAAGAGCAGGCATGGCCCAGGCTGCCTGAGCTCAAACTCTGACTCTCCCAAAGCTCCTGGGTGATCTCAGGCAAGGGACTTGCCTGGTGTGCCTAAGATCCCTCGCCTACCACCGAGACTAATAAAAGTACCTGCATGTACAACACCAAGAACAGCGCCTGGCATGAGGTTAATATGTAACCAATGTTATGGATCATCATCATCATCATCATCTATCATCATTACCACAAGTGGCCCTACATCCTGGTTTTCTATTGTTCTCTCAACAGGATCCCAACTTGGGCAATAGATACAATCACTCCATCATTATCTGATTGAAGTGCAGGAGAACGATTAAATAAAATTATGTAAGAACAGTTACACTTTCATAAGTACTAGTGTTGGTTCTCTCCTTCATCTGCCCCAAAATCCTCATTCTATCTGGATCCAGAGCAAGATAGTGTGGCACTAAGTAGCAGGCTGGAAGCCACTGAGGAGATGAGAACACAGTGGGCTTTAGCACCAGGCACAGCAAGTAGAGCGGATGTCCAACAAAAGTCAGAGGATAGAAGATCTGGCCATGGGAAAACAGGTCTTGGGAGGACAAAGAAAATGCTGGATTGCTGGGCTGGCCCCAAGAATATGGCAGCAGAGTAAAGCAGTGGCTTAGATAGTGGAAATGCCGTAGAGGTAAGAGTTGGTCAAAGGAGAATAAGGCAGATGGGGCAGCTGATAGGAAGCCAGAGAAGACCAGGAAAATGGTTTTCACTGTTTGTTTAAGTTTCTAAGGCTTACAGCTGCCCTGCCTGAGGAAGGACCTTGTCCCCAAAGCTGGTATATTGTAGTTCAGAGGCAGTGTGGCAGAGAAGAGAGCACTCAAGTCAGGGGAGCTAGCTCCATTCCTAGCTCTGCTGCTAAATTGATAAGAGGCCTTTGGGAGATGACATTCAATTTCTAAGCCTTGATTTCCTTACGTATAAAAATGAGGCATCAATTCCCCAGTCCCCTTAACCCCGCAGAGAGAGAGTGGCGGAGAGCACAGACTCTAGGAATGAGACAGAGCTGGCTTCACTTCACACAGGCAAGTCACTCCACCCCTCTCAGCCTTGATTTCCTCACCTGTTACATTGGGAAAAGAATCACACTTACCTTTTAGGGATGTTATCAAAATTAGGAAAGGTAAATCAGCAGCAAAGTACCTATGACAGAGGACCACTTATAATAATATGTAGGATTAGATTAAGCTGTAAATAACAGAAATACTCCCAAACAGCAGTGATTTTAAAAGATAGAAGTTTCTTTCTGTCCAATATTTAAGAAGTCTGCAGATGTCAGGCCAGGGGTTAAAGGGCATTCATTGTGCTGGGGACTCAGGGACTTTACAGCTGTGGCTCTGTGCTCAGTGGCTGCCCTTCCTAAGGTCACCAAATGGTCTTGGGTGGATGCTGGGAAATGTTATCTTTATCTTGGGCTGTGATTGGTTGAAAACCAGGAAAAGTATTACTATGGAAAGAAAAGAAAAATAGATCTTGAGGACAATTTATAGTTTGTCATGACCCTCAAGGAGTGATAATCGGTATTTGCATCATTGTAATGATAATTGGTAGTATTGTTTGCACTGTATTGTAGTATTTTGTATATGTTTGTTTTTAATATTCTGATAATTCTACATGTAAGAATTAAATGGCTACAGAAGCTCGAATTAAAGGGATTAAAGAGAACTACCAAGGATATTGTTATAAGAACTGTTTTCTACTAGAGTTTTACTTTCACCTCAGACAGTGGGGAGTTTAAGGATAGAGATAGAAATGTCACTGTGGCATTTGATTTCATATTCACAACAATGTGGAAAAAATGGATTATGTCTTAAAATGATTATAAAACCAGGGTTTGGTTGATGAACTAAAGATGATACAGAAGAGAAGTCAAGCAACCATAAGGCCTGTAAATTTCTGGAAATAGTACATTGATTTTAAAAGCACAAAATGAAAATCAATTCCAATTTCAAATAAAGAATATATGTACTGGAATTAAATGTTCTTAAAATGTTTATACTACATATTGCCTCTAAAAAGAAGAAAAACATCAAGAAAAGTATGTGATATAAGAACAGCTGTATTAAAAAAATAGAAAACCATCTTTCACTGTTGTCTACTTCTTTGGTGGTGACGCAATTAGATATTTTTAATTGGCATCATATGAGCCAATAAGACACATGCATCATAATAAACTAGACATTAGAAAACTGAGAAATAAACAGTAAAAATATATCGATCTAAAGATAAATGTTTAAACGGAAAAATATGGAATACGCATACCCAGATTCCCTTCTCTGAAGCTATGTTTAACACTATATGAAACTTTTCATTTGTTAACATGTACATGAAAACCTAGACACAAGACCGAAGCCCTGAGAGCAACGGTCTCCAGAGATACAGCAGAACCCTTAACTTTTTCCCTTTTTAACTTCATAATATTTAATTATCGTAACATAATTGTTCATGTGTTAATTTCTCATCAGTCATCTCTTCTGCATGATCATGCTAAATATTACAGTGAGAATGTTGGTGGAAAACCTCTCCCTCTGTGTGGTCACCGTCCCTCCTACACATCCACCTGGTAGGGTATTAAAATGCCAGTCAGGCAGCACAAGAAACACAGGGAAATATCAGCATAATTAAATAATGCTATCAGCCTCTGAAGTGTACTCCCAGCTGTGTGGCTCCACAGGAAGGTGCGGTTAAACGTGGACCTCCTAGGGGACTCGTGTGCAAATCTACCTTTTCTTCTTTGCATCCCATCAGAAGAGCTAAAATAGGATGTAGCATTTGGGAGGCAGAGACGCCAGCTCTTTCCTCTATTTCAATAATTTTAAGCTTATTTCACAAAAAAGCCCAATATCATTTATGTCTACATGATGGTACTATCTATATAACAGAAAGTGAAAAATTCATACAAATTGAGTTAAGTCGTAAGTCTAATCACCTATTGAGAATCAAACATGTGGTGTCTGCCTTGAGTGAATAGAGTGCATTTTCTTGCTAGACTCCATGCTCCTTTACCGGCCTGCTTCCACCACATTTTCTCTTTCCTGGCTCCCTTCCCTTGATAGTTCCCTGAAGTCTGCACCTGAACCTCTAGCACATTTGTATCTCAAGTGCTTTTATAATGAGAGAACTTTTAATTTCAGGTTTCCTTTCATTTTTAATGGCTTGTATTTTAATGTCAGTGGATGGCCTTGCCGCCTTCTCCACTTCTCTTTTTACTGACTTTTTGCCTTTTCACCCCTTGGCTCTGTTCTTCTCACGTCCCTGTCTCTCCGCACTCATCCCTTTCTCGTGTTATCTACTTCTTTGATGGTGATGCAAACTAATATTCTCTCTTGCAACATTTTCCCTAATTTGGGGGTGAGCTGCTGAAGCTTGTGGCTTGTCACGTGATTCCTCTCAGCCAGGGAAAAAACATGGGCTTACAGACAGAAGATCAGACTTAGGGGACCTGGATCTGTCACAGACTGGCTGTTGGATATTAAACATGTCAGTGTGTTGGTTTTTTTCCCCCCTGAGCCTCTAGTTCTTCATCTATAAAATTGGAATTAAAATGTTAAAAGACCAAGAGTGTTATATAGATTAGATGAGATAATATATATGAAAGATTTGTTAAAATACAGACTTATCACAATCTTGGCCGTTATTATAAAAATTGGCTGGTGAGGTCACTGATATATTCAAGTAGTTCGCTGTCACAAATTAGGATATTGAGAGATTAAGTGAATTTTATTTTTCATCTGGATGTTTGGCATCATGCCTGCATAGCCGCAGACACTTTTATAATATTTCTGTGCAAATGTGCTTTCCTACAAATGAAGTAGATTCCATACAGGAATGGGCAAACATAGGTTTACAGTTGCTCATATGGAAAACATATATAATGCAAGAATAAATAATAATACAAAAATAAACACTGTGTTTCACATACTCACAACTGTAAACCTACTTTTGCCAATCCCATATGTAAAAAGAATTATTTCTCAGTAAGTTTGTCTGAGCAAAACTGCTCTTCTTTATGAATTCGGCTACAACTTCAGCCATCTGAATCATGGCCTTTTTCTACTGTTAACCCAAGGGATTTTTGCATGTGCTTATCCTATCAATCTGCTTCCCTGCAGAATCTTGCAGAGGCTGTAGGATTAGACTAACTAGCTGTGAATGTATGGAATCCTGGCCTCACCACTTTATAGCTATGTGACCTTTGGAAAATACTTAACCATGCTGAGCCTCAATTTTCTCATCTGTAAAATGGAGAATAGTGTTGGTTATTCTCTGTTTGGCCCTCACCCCAAATAAAGCCCATAATCCTTCCTTCTGTTCCCTGGGAGTCTAACTCCCTGTGGTTTGCATCCCTGAGACTCACTTGGGTCCAGCCAATGGGAGACCAGAATGCAGAGGAGAGGTTGGGATATTAATCTTCTTGTGCCTCTTGTCACGGTAGTTCTGATAGTGGCCATATGCCTCCAAGACCATCTTTGGCAGTGGATTTTTCTCCTTGGTGCTAGCAATGACTGGGCTCTGGTAATACTGTCCCTCTCTTTTTCCTTAAGTCCCGGGGAAGTTCACCCTTATATTAGTCCCTCGTACCTCACCATCCTCATTGGTTCTCGTAATGCTGACCACACAAAAGTAAACAGTCTCTTCACTGAATTGTCTTCATGAGCATATTTTTTGGGATGCTTTCTGTATCCTACTGAGACAGGGGTACTTGGCTATGTTTGTGGACTGGGGATTAAACAAATATGTAGGTAAAGATTAAAACAGGGGCTGAGGTGTAAGAGCTCAACAAACATCCGCTAATATCATCTTGCTCTTGGCCCACATCTGAAATCTTAGTTTTCTGACTTGCTTTTCAACTCAGCCTAGAAATCAGCCTTTGGCTCCCCTCTATCCTGTGCCTACCTCAGTTCCAAAACCCTTCCCTGACCTACGGGTTGAGACCTCAATTCTGAGATTAGATAATAGCAAACACTTCTGAAAATAAAATATTCACACTGTTAAATAAAACCTATCAAAAAACCCCCACACAATTAGAAAATACATTGAGTGACCACATCATTAACTCTTGTCCATGAATTATAGCTTTAGCATATGCATGCAACAGAGTAATTTGTGGAGAAATAGATGAAAAACTAACTGTTAACCTCTTAGCAGGGAGATCCATCCTCAGTAAATCATCAAGGGAGGAACAGACTAGGGTAATAACACAGACTAGTAATGGTAAGAGTCATAAATTTTAGTTTGTCAGGTTAATTGAAGAGGCTCATAAAATACCAATGAAGTCCAGTTTTAGAAGTACTTACAATATTAGATGTTTGATGTTTTTCAGAAATGGATAAACAAATATAAAATTCTCATTTTGACAGGTTGAAAAATCTGCCTTAAAAATTAGTAAAGAAGTTTGGAACACTGGAGACCGATAGGACAAAAATAACGTAAAAAAATAAAGCAAAGAGTGAATGTTTCAGTGAGATCATTTCCAAACACAAATCGCATAATTTTAGAGGTGACATTCATAGGACATTTTTGGTACTGTATCAAGCTGGGATTGGTCAGTAAAACAAAGATATCTCAAGTTGGGGGAAGGAAGGGTTGAGCGCCTGCAACTGAGGGACTCAGAGCCCATCGCAAACCACTTCTCTGAAGCACCAGCGCGGGTGGCATAATGAGAATACCCTCAGAGGCTAGAAGCCATAAGCATCTAAGCAAAGGGGAACCATGAACTGCAATGCAAAATCTCAAAGAGGTCTGCAAAAAGACGCATAGAAGAAACTGCCATGTCTGATTTTCACAGACAATCTATAACCCAGAACGACACAGGCAAAGGGGTCCTGGGAAACGTAGCTCCTAGATTTCAAAGGGAGTGGTGATGAGTCAGCAGTGCACATCACCACAAGGAGAACCATCAAGTACTCACCATGCTAGGTACTTTAGAATGCCCTTATATTAAATTCCAACAAGAATTAAATGCAGTAAGTATATTTATTCCCATTGCACAGATAAGTAAACAGGAAGTCAGAGAGGTGTAGTAACTTGTGCATGGTCATTGGAAGGAACAGGATTTATGTACTGACACTTGTCTAGTTTTCCTTATATCCCCCTAGCCTATATAAATTGTGAAAGATCATGCTCCTATTAAGAATTCTTCTAATTACCATCAACATAGGAGCCAATGTTTTTTCCCTTACAAAATAAAGTATATGAAAATTATAAGATGGGTTAAGTTGAACATGTTTTGCAAATAAATATCAATAATTTACCAAGTTCTCTTTTCTCAGATTACCACCAACTGTGATCTCCAACTGTAGCACTTCAGAGTGCAAAATAAATCATACTCCCCTGAGTTGACCTAGTACTGAGGCCCAGTGCAATAATACCATGCCTTTCAGCTGCTAGAAGGCGAGCTGGTTCTTCCAATGGAGAAGAGTAATGAATAAAAATTAGACGAACAGAAATCAACCTTTGGGAAGTCTCAGCTGGGAATGGGGGGAGGTGTACCCTTAATCAGGACCAGGGTTTGGTTTCTACCTACTAACCACAAGGCCCAAGCTGGGCTCACTCAGCAACAGAGTCAAAATCTGGGAATTGCTTCAGAATTTAACTAGTCTTGCAGGACCAGAATTATGTCAAATAGCAAGAACCTCCCCAAAAAGCTGCAATCCAGACATTCATTCCCAAACTGTGTGTTTTCTGTATGAAGGAGATGTGAGGAAGAAAAAAGATGCTGATTTCTCCTTTGCATTCATTCACAGAAATATGAGAGTAGAAATATAAAAAGCTTAATATAGAGTGTAAGCTTTCCATGAAAGCATACTAATTCAAAGAAAAGGAGAGAGGTTGAGAAACTGAGGGTCAAGGAAAAAGCAAAAAGGAAATGTAATGGAAAGAAGGAGCAAGGTATGTGAAAACTATATGGATCATGATTAGAGAAGAACCTGAGAAACTAGCAACTTAGAGAGAAAGCAATTTAAGATGTGAAGGTCTGGGTTAGGAATGAGTGGATAGGTCTCTGAGGTCAAGTTAAGTTGAAGGCTACTAACAATTAAAAGATTCAGGAACGGAATGTGTGGCCAGTGAATATTGATGGTGAAGTAACTGGATCCTACTGTTAATCATCCATTCTGAATAGACAACCTTACCTCCAACCACCCGGGGCAGCGGCAGGGGGTGGGGGCCCAAGGGAAGGAGGCAATCAGATAGGACCTTCCTTAAAAATCCTCCCCTTCGATATTCAGACTTTTCTATAATTTCATGTGTCTTTACCTGCCTATTGTGTGCTTAATCTTTCACCCAACGCCTCTTAAGAATTCACTTTATGAATAGCTTCTAACTGTAACCCCAAGCTTGTATCAACAATATTGTTTTTTTTACTGGATCTTTCACCAGGACCTATAAATATGGGTAAGTATTCTTTACCTTGAAACAAATACTTCCTTGCACATTACCACTCAAGCTGCGACCTCATCTTTTTTCTTTCATTAGCAGCCAGCAGCCACATTTTATGAAAACCCCCATCCCTCACTATCCTGCAGTTCATTGAAACATGCAACAAATATATACAACAACCAAAGTCTGGTTTATGTACTTACCAGCTAGCTAAAGCTCTACCTAAAAATGCCATTACTTGCCAAATTTAGTCCTTGTCTCTCTAGTCCACATTGGAGTTTATTACCACACCTCTCCTCATTAGAATCCTCTCCTACCCTGGCCTTGGAGGCACCATTTCTTGAGCGACTCTTACCTCTCCATCCATTTGTTCACAGTGTCCTTTGAGATTCCTCTCCCTCCTCCTTCTCTTTAAATGTTGATTATTCCCAGAATCCATCTTCAATCTTTTGCTTTTCTTTTTTATATACCTGCTCTCATCTGTTAACATCAAATGCTGTAAATTTGACTATACCCATGATTCCAAAACCTGTATTCAGCCCCAATATCTCTCCTGAGCCAATATTCCCAGTTACCTACTAAACATTTCCATATTTGCTCTGCATTTCAAACTCAACACATTCAAAACAGAACTCACCAATTTCCTCTATACCAGATCCCTTTGTTTGTAAAATTCCTCCTCAGAAAGGAGGAAAGGGAGGGAGTTTGGATAAAGTGAATAAATGAAGAGAGTGTTCAGCTTGAAGAATAGAAAGGGAGGAGGGGAAAATGGTTAGTAAAAATTATACCCAAGATCTATTGCCTATTTGTTATATGGAAGGCACTGCATTGAGCAGTTTTCATAGATAATTTATTTATTGTCTTTTGTGATTTCACAACTTTATGAGCTGATGAGATAGGCAAAATATCGTCTCCCCAAAGATATCTACGTCCCAATCCCCAGAACTTTTTAATGTGTTATTTTACATGGCAAAATGGACTTTGAAGATGTGTTTTAAGTTATGAGATGGGAAGATTATCCTGCACTCTTCAAGTGGGCTCAAGGTCGTCAGTGTCCTTGTAAGAGGGAGGCAGAAACAGCTGTGAAGATAGAAGCAGAGGTTGGAGTGATGCAGTCATGAGCCAAGGGGTGCGGCCAGCCTCCAGAAGCAGCAAAAGGTAAGAAAGAGATTTCCCCCTAGTATCTCCAGAAGGAATGCAGCCTTGTCAAAAACCTTGATGACCCTGAAGATCATTTCAGACTTTTGGCCTTCTAACTGTAAAATATCAAATTTGAGTTGTTTTAAGCCACTAAGTTTGTGAAATTCGTTATTGCATAATTTTACAGTTATTAGTCCATTTACACATGGGAAAATTGAAGCTCAAGGAATTTAAATAGCTGGTCTAATGTCACACAGCTAGTAGTGGTGGAGCTGGGACTTAAACTCAGGCAGTGTTGGCTAGCCACCCTATGCTCTTAAACTGTAATGCTAAACCCCAAAGTGTTGTCTAAACTGATGACCCAAACATAGTGAATGTCCAGATGCAGACACCAAGAGCTGAAGAAAGACATATTGAGGAGTAGGAGAAATAAAAGCAGTGTGCAGTGGTTCAAGCATGGCCCTGGGCGCTTGAACCACTGTAACAAGTACCGTTATCCAGGACTGACCTAGGTGTACTCAGTGCTTACAGTTCTAGGAGGACTGACTTTGTTTACAGGATAGCGCCAAGGTGGATTTTTGTTTGTCTCTTAACTCAGAGCACCTCATCAGTCAGTACGCAAGCTAGAAAGTGGATTCCTTTGTTCAGAAATCTCAATGAGCCCTTTGTTTGTGCCAGACAATGTGTCAGGTTCTAGAGAATATGAAATGAAATTATATGTGCTCTTGCCTCCTCTCTACTTCCTTCTCCATAATCAACATTCCTTCCTATTCCTTCCTCTGACTTGATGCCACATTATTTACATCACTACTATTGCATAGTTTATGATTATTATCCTACATGACTGTTGCAAGTGAAGTTAAATGTTAGACTCACTCTCTCCAGGAGCCAAGGGCTTGGGGAGATGGGCACTCCTCTATACTATTGGCACAGTATAATGTGGCAATATGCATAAATAGCGCTGAAATGTATATGAATTTATGCTCAGTAATTCCACTCCTAACACTTTCTTCTAAGAAAATAATCAGATTGACATATGAGAGTTGTCATTTCAGTATTATGTTTAATAGTAAAAAAAATTAGAAATATTTTAAATGTTAACATTAATGAAATGAGTACACAAATCTTAGAGAATCCAAAAGATGGAAATCTATACAGCCACTAAAAAATTAATGTTTTCAAATAATATTTAGTGATACAGGGAAATGCTCTTGATATCTTGTTAAGTATAAAAAGTAGAACCCACAACTATACAGATAGTAATTAGCCTGGGGTAACAAAATTAATGGCTGCTCTTATTTTTTTATATATACTTCTCTGTATTTTTAGAATCTTCTAATGTACATATGTTACCTTTATAGTCAAGTTAAGACAACCAATAAATGTTATTTAAAAAGAGTAATAGTGGACTATGTGTGTGCCTCTCACTCTCTGTTTGCCTTCCTAGATCCTTTGCCAGCCCTACTCTCTGCCCCAGGAAAGCCCAGCTGCCACAGACTGCATCGCTAAGACTTCCTTGCCCATGGTTGCAAGTTGGATTTAACCAAAAAGATGGAGAGCAGGAGAAAATAGAAGTTGGGTTACCTGGTCTCTTGGCCACCAGGCACATTGGACAGTGGAGCTGCTACCTCCCTGTGGAGACAGATCATGTCAAACAACTCCTTCCTACAGCTTGTCTCTCTCTAGGATCTGGTAGTCGCCCAGTGTTCCTGCCTCAAGCCTCAGGCCAGCAGGCTTCTTGCTTGCTAAGCTCTCAACACTTACCCTTGTTGGCTCCCATTACCTTGCCCACATCTGCAAATTGTCCCCACATTAAAATCTTTTCAATTAACCCTATGTGTGCACCATCTGTATCCTGCTAGGTCCCTGACTGGTACAATGTCTAAGGTGAGTACGCAACAGCTGCACAGAACGCAGAATAAGCAGATGGCTGGTGTTCAAAAAAGCAGAGGCGGTCTCTCAATGGCAAGATCAGTGTCTTGGAAAAGCAACAGAGAGCTGAGTCTGCCTGAAGGATGATTTTGTTGGAGACTTTTTCAAGAAAAGTGATGATGTTATCCATGAGTCAGGGTTCAGGTGGGGTACATAGAGCGTTGTGGAAGAAGCTGAGCTTACAGCATCCCAAGTATAAACTTTGTTGGTGGTTTTGCAACTGCTAGTGGGAAATTTGGAGAGAGTGGGCTGATGGCTTCAGTTCACAGGACTTCATTTGTAAGATTTATGGATGGAGAAGGGTATTCACGGATGCTGCGCCTTTACCTTTTAAAAGTTGTTCCATGATTTGTTTGGAGTCAAAGTACAACGCTGCTAAGAGTATGTTGTCACCTTTCTAGTACCAAGTGACTTTGCTTTAGGAGTAGATTTCAGCCTCTCCTTTTTATTCCTCCTCAAATTGGGTGCCTCTGCTGTGTTGACCAGATAGCACACCCTCGTTCATAACCAGTATCACTTTTACTCTCTGAACCAGACTTAGACATTTTGCTCCAGTTTTGGACTGTCCTGCTCCTGTCTTGAATTGGCAACCCTTACCGACTCCTATCTGCCTCTAGGAAGGTTAGGTTGGAGGACAGACACACCTCTGGACCTAGGCCTTTGAACCTGAGCCCTTAAGCAAAGCAATTTGAGCAACAAAACCTAGTATGTGCACAGCGTCCTTTTTACAAGGACTTTCAGTTCTGTCTCATTTGAGTAACTTGGGTTTTTTTCTACCAGGATGAAGGTCAGAAGGAAAAGGCTGGTACAGAGGCTGAGAAGCTGCCCCACAGCCAGATTCAGTTCCCTTATTGCCCCCAAAATTGCCTGCAAAAAATTGTAGGAATGCACCTCTGGTAAGAAACACCCAACCACTCTGTTCCTTTCTTCCTCCACAGCCAACAGAAAGGTAGTATTGCCCAGAGGTGATTTCCAAGGCTTCTATCATTTAGGTAGTCACAGAGGCTGGTTCTTAGCCTGGGTATCTAGTTATAAAGACTTTCAGTGCTCCCAAATAATGAAGTTTTGGGGAACTGACTCAAACCAACTGAATTTACAACAATTGAAGTATCAATCAAAAAGCACTGCTCTGAAATCTTTTATCTCATCATATCAGTTATCATAAAAATCCTAAAATGTCCACAGTTTCTGCTATTAATTCCCTTTTAGACTAGGAAAGTAAAACACAAATAAGTTGAATAGCCTGTCCAAGATCCAAAGTAGTGACAGAGCCTGAAGTGAGACACAGGCATCTGGCATCCTCAATGGACACACTGGACTTCAAGGTGGCACTTAGACTGGACATTCATTAAAAGGTGCTTGGATCTCACATTTTCTCCGGGAAGCAAGCAGTTGAAAATGTAACCTACAATCAAGATATTTTGGTGAATATTAAGTACAAACAAGCGGGAATTATGTTTTCTTAATGAAGGGTTCTTCAGCTAAGAGTGCTAGAAATATGTTCTTCCTCCACTGAGGAAAGCATCAACCAAAGTGATGACTGGACTCTTCTGGTGAGGGCACCTCTTTCTTCATCAATGTTGGAGACTGGCAGGCCAAGTTCTGGGTACCTTTTTGTCCCCTCATTTTGCCACTGAGAGAGTCTTCCCTTAACACATTTTCCCCTTAGATATGGCAATGTCATCGTCCCACAGCTTTAAAAATGCTAATTGCCACATTTTAACAGCAGCCATTCTCTAATATCAGGATTGAAATTTAATCTGGAAATTTATAAACCAGCCCTTCACAAATTGTGATTCTAGGTTTGCTCTTACTAACTCTGGCCTCATCATTTTGTGTTGATTTGCTTTGTTCAACTCTGAGCTGCTTTACTATCATTCTATGTAACTTCAAAATTCCCTTCTTTCAAAAGCTGATTTGTTTTAAACGTTTTTCTCATGTTGGGGGACATTTTCCAACTCAATATGTTAGAAACAGTTAGACAGACATGAGGAGATTATGATCAATAGGCCGAGTACAGAAAGACCTTTCCTCCCTTAGCATCCTGATGGTCGTGCGGTTGAGGCCTCCTTGACTTTTGAGATCCCAGATTATATATGGTTTGGACCTTCCCCTGACCTTTCCTCCCCTGGCATGTTGATAGTCATGTGATAGACCCCCTTAAAGGAGGAACAAGGGGGCAGGAGAATAGCCCCATAGGACTCCTATATAAGCCCTTGCACAACTGCTCCCTTAAGCACTGAGCCCTCAGGACAATGAGGCCCTGACCAGCATCAAATACTCTTAAGAACAAAGCCCATCTTTTGACCACAAGGAAAGAGTTTTGGTTAAACTAGAGATAACATTTGGGCCTCAGTTGTGTTTCAGCTCCAGGCTCAATGAAGCAAGACCCAGTGCAGATGTCATAGCTGACATCAGGACCAGCTGCATTGATTAATGACCCTCTGCCCTGGCACCCAGTCAGTGAAGACCAGGACCCTGAAGAACACCTCTGGAAAGCAGATGAATATCCTGTTGAGATCATTACCTAAGATCTCCAGGTAAAGACCCTCAAGACAAAGGACTCAGAGCCACTCTCTCTCTTGAGCACATCTGTGCCTTTCCCCACCCCTTCTTTCCTCAGGCAGCTATGTCTCTCTGGAGCACACCCATTCCTTCCCCTACCTCCTTCCTCAGGGGTGTGCTCTCTCTCTCTCTTTCTCAAGTCTGCACCTTTCCCCTCTTTCTTCCCTCAAGGCACATACCTTTGCTTTCTTTCTCCCAAGCTCCAAGAGCCCTTCTTTTCCCTCTGTAACTTGTTTCCTGAGTCCATGCAGACCAGCTGGTTCACTTCTTCCAAGGCTCACTTCCAGCTCTGTAGCTTTCTAAGTATACTTTGGCTTATACTTGAGTCTTGACTCTGAATTCTTTCTTAGCCAAAACCCAGGGACCAAATTCTAACATCTGGTGCCATGCACTGTTAAAAATAGTCATCATAAATGTCCCCCATTTAAAAATGGATGCATTATTTTATTCTGATTGCTTTGTTCAAAGCTCCCTGATGTCAACTGCACAGAGATGAAAGAAGTTTTCTTGGAGATGTATGGAGAGGGTGAGATGATATTAAAAATGCTGAGTACTTCTGTGCTGGACAACAGCAACATAGGAAGAGGCAGTGATTAATCCTGCATAATCCTGAAAAGTGAAACATTTTAACATGGGAAGGATGTCAATGTGACTGCTCAAACTATGGAAAAGTACTTTAAAAAAGAAATCTGATTTTCTACATATTTTCTTCACTGTTCCTGGCTATCAGTTTTGACCTGAGAAAACAAATTTAGGAAGCCATCTCTTCAATTACCAGTCTCATGAACTTATATAAGTTAATAAGTTTACAGGTTTCACAACTATCTTATAAACTTATGCCATTCATAAGTTGCTCATAAGGCTGAGACTACAGATTCTGTGACATAAATCTAGACCCTAACTTTAGTTTAATGTTTTAAATATATTTAAAATATAATAATATAATGTGTGTGTGTGTGTGTGTGTGTGTGTGTGTGTGTGTGTGTATATATATATATATATATATATATATATATATATATATATATAATCGTAATGCTTAGGAAAGGTAAAGAAAATACCAAGTGGAGTATAAAAATAACCCTTTCAAGTCAGTGTTCTTGTTCTAATGATGATACCAAGAGATGTTTAACATGAAAGCATGGATGCACAACAAAAACTGACCTCAAGAGAATAGGTAAAACATCTCAAGCATCCCTAGAAATTCTTAATAGTCTAGTAAAGTCTATCTGCTTCAATGGTAATAAGGGCTTTCTTATCTAAAGGAATTTATGTGTTTTGAGAGATGAAGACTTTGGAAACCTTTGTGCCTCAAGCAAACTTGCTTAATGGAACCAAACTTAGAATGAGTAAAATGTCAAGAAGCAAAGTCCATCATCCACACCATTGCACACCGTGAAGGTGCATTTTCCATGGTGACCAATCTCCATTCTTTTCTCCCCTACTCAGCTTCAAGAGTTTGAACTCCCTTGCCTTCTGCTTCCCAGTGGATTGGACCTATGAAATGCAGCTATAGGAGAATATGTGGTTTGTGTATTTATTCTCCCAGCTCTCTTCCTGTTACATCTCTACATAGGCTAATATTTATATCAGGTGTCCTTTTCTATATCCGTCAGCATAGAGGTGGTAACTCCTTCCTGTTTTACTAATTCTGCTATACTGATTGAACAGAAAGAATTCAACTACCAGGCACTAGCAGAGCCAAACACAAAACACCAAGAATTGTCATGAAGAATATTAGCTATTTTACTGATGACTGGTACCATCCAGGAAAACAGAAGGCTATGGCTGAAAAACCCAAACTCCCTGATGGTGTGCAAGCTACAGATTATATAGAGCAAAGTCACAAGACACAGTGTATTGGGGGTTCAGGGCCATCCTGGGAGTTGATTGTTCAGGGGCGAGGTCAGGGTGATGAACTATTTCTTCAGGTTCTGAGGACAGCTCCCACTGTCCAGTTTCAAGAGAAAGTAGACAGAGGGTTGTTGCACTTAAGGGTCAGGAACTGAAACATAACTTAGGTCAGGATGTTGTCTTTAGTCTGCCAGAGGTCTGGACTGTCTGACCATCAGTGAGGTCTGGGCTACTGCCTCCTACTGCCTCAGGGGTTGCTGATTATCTGAGGGAAAGGCTAGGTATCTGAGGGGTAGAGAGAGAGAGAGAAGGAAATACAGAGAGACATAAAGAATGAAATAGAATTTCTAGAGTTAGGATTTAAAGCTAAATTTAATCAGTCATAAGGATGCAGGGTTTCATGCATTCTACTTTTGATTTGCCTAAAGCTGCCCACATCTGTGAGTGATTCCTTTATGAAAGTCTCATCACTCAATGCAGTTCAAATGGGCTCCCTGACCCTGACTGGTATGGTTCAGTGAGTTGGGAGTCATCCAGAAAAGCAGAGGGTCACCAGCTCTATGCCTGATTTGGGCACATGCATGGGTTGTGGGTTCAGTCTCCAGTTGGGACCTGTATGACAGGCAACTGATTGTTGTTTCTCTTGCACATCCATGTTTTTTAATCCCTCTCTTTCTTCTTCCCTTCCCCTCTTTCTAAAGATGAATATAAAATCTGTAAGAAAAGAAAAACTATGGGGCCTAATGCAAAATTCAAATGATATTTTTAATTAGAATATGAAAAATCAGAGTTCCTGCCTTCCCAAGATGCTGGAAGTTCAGGTTAACTCTTCTGTGCCTTTAGCAGTGCTGGTCAAAAGCTCTCGGGTAATGGAAGATTTGGCCATTGTGTAGAGAACCACGTGAGCCACCATTACTGGGTTATTATTCAGTAAGCCTCTTTGGTTTCATTCACTGCTAGTCTGTCCTTTTGGGTATTTTTGTTTAAAACATCTGGAGGCATGTACATTCTTTCATTTATTTGTCCATTCATTTTTATCTTTGAGGTTGTGGATCAATCATTACCTGAGCTCTAATTTATATGCAAAGTATTGTGTCTGTGAATTCTTAATAGAGGTGATTTTTTAAATTATTATTTTATGTCTCAGGTTGGGTTATCTGAGAACAGGCTATGAGATGGAGATTTGTATGTAAAAATTTATTGGGGAGTCAGTGTGCTCAAAATCTATTATTGTGTGGAAGTGAGGGAAGCAGGGTTGTGCAGAGAAAGGAAATGCATGGCAGTGCCTTTTCAACAAAGGTCTACTGTAACAGGGATAACCATTCAGAACTGACCAGTCTTAACGCACGGGATCTGGACATTTATATCCTCCTCCGTCCCAAACACGTTCCAAAGATCAGGCAGTGGATGTGAGAATTGGGGCTTCCCCAAGAACGAGGTATAATTTGGGGCAGGGAAGCTCTATTCCACTGAAGGAAATTCTTGAACAATTGTTCTCTGACACCATCAGCTTCCCAACAATCACAAGAGTAGGAGCAAGAACATTCAGTCTTAAAGGGAGGATCTTTGTGATGTGTCACAGCATATACTATTAGTACAGTAGGGCTCAGGTGCTCTTTCAAGGAGTTCCATTATTCCTCAAGAATGCAGTTTCATTGCTTCTAGGTGTGTTGGCCATACTTGGCAACGTTCAAATGGAGTTCTCTGGGACTTCAGAGGGAAACATACATCCCTCTATCCTGGAGTTCAGAAAAGTCACAGGCTTTGACTCTGTTCTTAGACTGGATTCCCCATTCCTGATATCCTTACCAACTCCTGAAAACCAGTGTTCAACTTCCTTTTCTCAATAAAGTTTATTCAAGTATCCATCGACTGCTAGGTTTCTCCAGTTACAATGCAGTGCATTGCGTGTAAGCCCTGCATCCATCCTGGCAACAATGTATTTTAAAACTCTTGGGTCCATGACTCATTGTCCATTATCTTATTGTTTGAAACCTATTTCTTCTTGAATTTATTAATATTTGCGTTTTTTTCCTACAGGTAGTTGTTTTTAGTGGAAGGATTGACCTCAGTCAGGATAATGTAATGGAAAAAGTAATTGGATAAAGAGTGGTTCTAAGAGCGAGCATGTCTGCAGTTTTGTACTAGGCGGTCAATGGAGAGTTGAGGCAGTTCCAATGTGCTCTCTTCATTCTCATGGACCACTGGGGTCTCAAGAATTGAATTGACCTTTCAATTCTCTCAATAACGAGTATCCAATCATCTCTATTCTTCAGCTCCCATCCTAGAAGGAGCCAGTTTGATTGACTTTACTAATCACCAGTGACTTTATCAGGTAGAACGCTTAGTATCAGGTTATGTCTTGGATCATCAGCTAGCCTATGTATGGCTGTCTTTGAATCAGGGACCACTGTTGTTGGTCTAACCAGTAGCTATCTTAGTCCTTCAAAGAGCCTGACACTGTTATTTTGAGTAGGGGCTGCAGTAAGGGAATTTGTTGCTAGGAAAAGGGCATTGGGTTTGGTGAAGGTCATGACCAACCTATGAAACTCATTGCTTAGACTTCCATTTGGGGGTATCAAGTACCAAATGTTTACTGTGCATTTGACAAATTGATAGCTCTTTTAATTTGCTGTGAAGTTACTCCTTGCAAGTCTGTGAGCTATAAAGTCCACATATAATTTATTTATATTTTTTATTATACTTGTGTTCTGGTTATATAAAAGAGTTTGAAGATACTTGCAAAAAGTTGTAACAAACATGTACTAACAAGAGTGAACACTCTTAAAGGAAAAATACTAAGTAAATCAAGTTTTCCTGATAGCATTGAAATAAAAATTGTACTTATTCATGTACACACATGGTAAAATATTAATGGTTTTCTCAAATAATTTTATACAAAGGAAACACAACTTTAATTTTTCATAGTCTTCAAAGCTTCCATCACGAATCCATGGATTAGTGTCTAAAATTATAGCATATAAAAGAAATGAAATGTTATCAGATGACATTGCAGTTAGACATCTTTAGCACTCAATATTACTAGAATTTTTGGATTTGCTGCCTATAGTCCTGTGTAATCATGCTAAACAAAACTATTAATTTGAGTTTGATGACTGAGCAAGTGTAGGGATTTTCTATTTCTTAAATGATAGAAATTTATAGCTATTTTGCAATCAGGGAAGAGCTTATATTTCATTGTTAAAATGTAGAAGTACTTTCTCTTGAGAAAAGCATGAATTTAGTCAAGGCTGGGAAAAATTATTTTTCATAAATATACTAAATTGAATTGGAAATATTTTTAGTGTTTTCCTAATTCTAAAATGCTAGTGAGAATTAAAATATCTATTTATGAAGTACTATAGTAGCCCACTGGGAAAGGCTTGGGCCAGTCATTATATTTGCTCCCCAATATCTCCCTGCCCTTCTCCTTGCCAACTGGCTTCTAGCTAGTTTAACTAGTGTGAAACGCTGCTGGAAGCATGGAGGACAGGAGAAAGAAATCCAGGGGTAGATATGGCACTCTCTCCTTCTCTCTCTCCTCTGGGTGTGTTTCCATGACTGCAACTCTCTATAGTTCCAGATCTTGTCTGGACAACCCCTCTCTCTGTGCTCCCAGCTTCTGCCAGGCAGTCCGGCAATGGTTTTACCTCCTGCCAGGATGCCCAGCTTCTGGGTTCTGCTAACACTACCTCCTCCCTATATCCAGCCAGCCCTAGAGAAAGAAGCAGTTTCCTGCTGTGGCTAATCTCTACCTTGCCTTGCCATTTCCTGTTTGGCTTTTCAGCTCCTCCATCACAATATAATTAATTTCTTGTATTTAATTCCTTCTGTTTGAGATAAGGTGTGTTTTCAGTTTGTTTGACTGGACGCTGAGTCACATGGCGCTTCCCTGCTTCCCATGCATAGAATAGAATAGTAGGAGTGGACATTACGCAATCATAGAGTCCACTACTTCAGATAAACACATGTAAAGGTGGGGATGTTCTACAACTATATTCACATGTGACATTTCACTTAAATTTAGTTTTATGTAACTTGCTCCAACATCTTTCTTTGGGATCCTCCCCAACTTTCAATTATTTTCTACTCCAATTCTTTATACATAAAGATAAGAGAATAATGACGATCAAATGTTATTTTATGCACATTACTCCTTCGTTCAAGCACCTAGAGGATATTTCTTTGGTGAAAACAGATCAATGCTCCTTAGTCCAATTCTCACAGCTCTCTCTCAGTCATTGTCCTCCATCATTCCCTTCTTTCCATATCTTTATAACCTTATATCCTATGTTATGCTCCAGTGAAGCCTATCTATTCCAGTCAAACAATCTTGCTTTCCATTCTTAACATTCAGTTTCTTGTTCTCTACCATTTTGTCTTCACTAGGTCAAAAAGCACCCTTTCTTCTCAAATCTTTAACACTGCTAATACCTTATGCAGAAGAAGAAGAATAACTTACAATTAATAATGCATCATCATATGCATACATTATTTTTCTGGACCTCTCTCTTCTTAAATATTGGCATTTTCCAGGATTCTAGTCTAAGCTCTGTTGTCTTTTTATTCTAAATTTCTTTCTTTGGATGATATCCTCTACTCTGATGAGTTTTACTCCAAATCTGACTCTTCTATTTAAATACCTAGCCTCTAGACCCTCTCCTGCACTCCAAACCTTGTGTTTCCATCTAACAAAACACTTCTCCAAGGTTGCATTGCAGGCACATCAAACTCAAAATGTCCCAAACGAACTTACTCTTCTTTCCCCGACATCTCCAACCCTCCCAGCCCAAGGCTCTCTAGCTTTAAATTAATAATGTCACCGCTTAACTAGAAACCTGAGTTTTTCTTGATGCCTTCTAAAAGCTTGCCATCTTTGATCGGTTACGAATTCTGAAAGATCTCTCAAATTTGCCCTTCCTCATCATCAATATTACCTAAATCTTTTAGGAGGCCATTCTTGTAGACAGTCTCCTCTCATTCCCTGCCTCTCTGTCCTGGTCCATTGGTGCACAAACCAAACTGGCTTCCTCTTAATTCCTTAAACACACCGGTCTCGGGCTTGTCTCCGGAATACTTGCAAATTGCTGTTCCTTTTTCTCAAAACTCTTCAAAAAGTTATTTTTTTTTCTCTTGTTCATTCAATCTCAGCAGCTTCTTTCTTACCCCAATATCCTCTATCACAAGCCTGCTGTTAATACCCTTCATTTCACCTTATCACAATCTGCGAATATTTTGTTCATTTGGTTAGTCATTTATAATCTGTCTTTCTCACTAGAGTCAAGCTGTTTCATCATTTTATGCTCAGCAGATTATAGGTATTGAGTAAATACTGTTGAATAGAGATATGAATGATGGAATGAATAAACTAAGCAGGGGCTTTTGTCTCTCTTCCAGATCCTCTATATTCTACCACCCACAAATCCGATCCTGCCCACTGCCCTGCTTAAAATCCTTTGATGGTTTTCTATTTTCTAACACTTAGCAAATCTTTTAGAGATTTACAATTGTGGTATGAACAAGGGTTCAGAATTTTAAGTTTAAATCGAAAGTTCAGGAATAAATGGAAGAATGAGCTCCTTACATCACCCCTTGGCCTAATGAAACTTCAGAGGCTTGAGCCAATGTTGGTCAAATAGCTATTGTTTTAAGTTCTGCTACCAGGCAGGCAGAGAAGTAAAGAAAGCACTGGACAATAAACTGGAGGACCTGGGTCCCCATTTTCATTGGTCACCTGACCTTTCCAGCTCTTATTTTCCTCAAATATAAAATGAGATTGTATAGTCTCCAAGGCCCCTTTTGGCTCTGTAATTCTATGATTCTCAGGCACTAGACTCCTATGTCATGGGATTATTCTTTGGACATCAAATTACGTATGTAGACTGTTAAATATAACACAGATTGTGCTGGTTTTGCTATGAGTGTGACACCTTCATTACAGAGCAAGTTATATACTTGGGCTTCAGAAATTGTTGACGATGATGATATGTAGCTTCGAAGTATCAATTGCTTTGTTTCCTTTTACAAGTAGCTTCAGGCCCAGTGAAAATAAGTGGCATTTAGAAATGGTAGTACATGGAATGGGAAGTGAAGGAGGGCAATATATTTTGCTTACTATATATTGGTTTCCTTATGTATGTTATATTTTAAATAGGCTTATCATCCCATTTTGTAAAAGGAATGCAGTAATGCTTGCCTAAAGACTCCATAGCTGGTAAGTGGCGGAGTACTTTGGAACATAGGTCTATCCAACCTTACTAGTTCTGCCTCCAATCCTTTTATACACTGAAGCATCTGGTACCAAATATCAGCTCTCCCTCTACCTCCTATCAATTACATGAACACCCACACACTTCCCCAGGTAAAGGGATATGCATGAGCAATACAAGGAGGCCTTAGGAAAAGTGGGCAGGATTAAAAAGAGAACTCTTGATTGAAACCTCACCTCAGTTCAGGAGTTGTCCTTGGATAACTGAGGTTGTTTGAGAGCATTCCTAGTCGTTGTTGGCCTCATTCTTAAGTCTGTCATTGAAGCCTACTGGTGAGAGGACCAGGTGCTACTCTGAGTAGGACCCCTTACTAGTGTTCAGTGCTCATGGGCCCTAACCTGCTTCAGAGAAGGAGACCACACAGTGAGGAAAGAGCATCCAGATATTGATCAACTGCTAATGCAACATCACTGGAACAGTTTCCTTGCTTTTGGCTGGTTTGTTTATTTTTATTTGTTTTTTTTTTTTTCAAAGAGACACTCATTTCATGATTCAAGTCCTTTTCAAGAAAACATAGGTCAAGGTAGGACATTAGAATTCCTAGAGTGGAATGCAGTATAAGGAGGGGTGGTCTAGCTGAGTCATTGTGGAGACTTGTGAGTCTTACCTATAAAACAGGAATAAATAAGGAACTGTCAAAAGGCTGATAGTCCACAATGTAGAGCATTATTATCTGTGCCTTAGGTAAGCTACAGAAACAGTCAATGAAGACACAGTCAACGAATGAATGCCATCAGGCAGTTAGAGATAAACATCTCAAGAAAACATTGTTATTGCCAAATCCTTTGCTCTTAAATAAGGAAGGACAGAATTAAAAATCACACTCCTTTTTCTCTTTCTTCTCTTATGATATCACTGTGACACCTACTTTCATAAGGAAGCTAAGAACATAATCTATTGTACTAATTGCTCCAAGGGTCTTAAAAAGAAAATTGTCTCCAGTTCAATTAATTTTTGTGATAAATAATGCTTGTTATAAATAATTCATTGAAAGGTGAAAACATTTTCTGTTTTAATAGTGCAAATCATCAGAATGAATGACTAGTCAACTCTGTATTAAAAATTATCATACTTTATTCGATATACAGCTAATGGTATCTGACATTTTAGTTAGAATTTTTATAAGGCAGAGCAGTCTAATAATATTGGTCAGTATTTTTGGTCTTTGCATAGCACATTTTCACTGGCTACTCCAAAGCTTGCTAAGCTGTTGGATAACAAATGGGAAAATATCACACCACAGGCAATATTTACCCATCCAACAGGCAAAACAAGAAAATGGAACCCAGGCCTAGAATCCTCTAGGATTAATCAAGGCAAATTATTTATTGTCTTCTGCCCAGGAAATCCCATGGGACATGAAATATTGATTTAGGAATTTGCTGGGCATGAATGTCTGTGTGTTGCAACTATGTTCTTTTATATAATTTCTTAATATATGACAAAATGTTTCTATGTATGCTATGATAAAGCTGAATAAGAAATTAACTCTGGCTATTTAATAAACATGAAATATAAACACTAAACTCTTCTTATAATTACTAACTAGGGGTCATTAAAGTTCACTCCATGGTGTGCTGGATTGCATTATGCATTGTTCATATCCATGCCTAGTTTCACGACTTCCTTCATCTCAGCACGACCTCTGCTGCGTCTCCCAAGACCTGATTCCAGTCTTTCTGGGAATGGAATTTGGAGAGTCTGGGCATTCTTCATGCCTCACTTAGGGCTTCTCGAAACCAAGACATTCTCAAAGTCAGGGCTGTAGGTATTAGGGAGGGGCTGAAGCTGGGCCAAGAGGAAGTTTGTGGTGTGAAGAAGAGCGGGAGCTATGTATTATCTGAGCAGAAGAGGAGGATCCTGGAGCAACTGTGAAGGGAAGAGAAAAGGCATGAAGCATAAAGAATGGCAACATGCAAAGTTATTTCATCAGCTAAAAATTTGCTCTATACCATTCTGCATGTTCATATAGTATCTGATATTAAAAGGGTCACACATTAATCCACAGCATTAGTATTTATTTGTTTGTTTGTTCTAGTCACTTGATACTTTCCATGTAAAATCAGCATAACAGTTACTGAAGACTCTGGTGTCAGACTGCCTAGGTTCTAATCCAGTCTGTTACTTTCTAAGACTGTGACCTTAACCTCTCTTGGTCTTGGTTCTTCATCTCTACAAGGGCGATAACAAAATTACCTCTCTTATAGGATTATTGTAAAGGAAAAATATAAATACATAATATATGATTCATTTGTGTGCATATATATACACACATGCTACACAATACCTATACATCTTTATATATATGTTTTATATTTACCAAAAACAGTGCCTGGCAGATATCTAAGTCAATAATGTTCAATAGCATTATTAAATTCACTGTTGTTGTATAGTTCCTATTTAAATTCTCATACCTGTAGGCCTTGTCTTCCCTCCTATCTGTAAGCTCCTTGAGAGTTGGGAAGCAATCTTACATTTTGTGGTGAATGCATGTTTTTTTGTTGTCCCATTTGTTGAGGCTTCACCCCGCTCCCCTAGTCTCAGTCCATAGGATTTAGCGGCAGGTGAGGTCTGGCGAACCATCACTGCATTCATCGCGCCAGAGGGAGAGTATGAGACTCAAGGTTGGATATGCAAATCCTCACCAGAGAAAGAGTTACTGATGTTTGAGATGGCTGGCTTTAAGGCTTTATAAACATGCAACACTTACAGTGGCCATCTTTGCCTCCTTTCAGGGGACCCTGCCTGAGACTGGAGGCAACACAGAGGAGCACAGAGACAAAAGATGGAGAGACGTGGCCCCGGAGGACATCGGCTTCAGTCTTGCCTCAAACGAGTGCTCTTTGGATCTTCTAATTTTAGGAGGAAACAGATTCTGTCTTTAGTTTATTTAAATTAGTTTGTATTGGATTTGCTACCAAATTATACTAATATATTTTCTTCGAATCATTTTGGTCTGCATAATCCTCTTGGATGCCATTGACCCATATATAAAACTCTGTGCATGGAAGACAACCAATATATACTTAAGGCATGTATGAATGAGTTAAAAAAATTGAAAACTCCCAAAGTCTGCACGCCTATTAATTTAATCTCCTCTGCATTATCATACTCTCCTGGGCAATTCAAGTTCAGTTTCAGTGTGTCTTGACAGAGGAACAAACCCTTTTGTAGAGAAACACATGCTGTAGCCCCGAGGGTTATTTTGGGTGAACCTGATTGCTGAGAAAACCCCTTGGGGGGACCAGAAATTCAGCATCGGAAGAATCAGTTCCGCTGATTTCCTTTCAGCATAACTAACTACACGTTCAGCTCAGTCCCTTAACCTCACTGAGCACTGTTCTTGAATCACAAAATAGGAAAATATTTACTTTATAAGGTTGATGTTAGGCTCAAAGGAGCTCATCTGATGTGTGTGAGCTGATTATGATGCAGGTGCTATTTGTTGAATTTTTTTTCCAGGTACGCCTCTTTCAGCTGATGATGGATACACGTCTTCCAAATCATGAACCTCGTTTTTTAAAATTGTTTTTCCCGTCAAAAATAAAAATAAACCGGAGGCACATTTCGGAAGAATACATGTAAGCCTAGGTGATCATATCTGGATCTGGGATGTGACTTCTGTGGGGACCACTCAGTGTCTTCCTCTGTAAAAGGAATGATTTAACTGCCACGTTACCTTCAACAATCCCTTCCGTTTAGCGATCTCAGGGCTCCAGAGGGCAGATGAGATGTCGTGCTTAAGACAAACTCCTAACAGGCCCTTTGGCCATGCCTGCAGCTCAGTACCTGTGAGCAGCCACTCCTTGAGGTGTTTGGGTGGGCGTGCCAAGAAGCACCTGCTCCCGGGTTCTCCTTGAATCTGGCTCCAATCCCCTCATTTTGAGGGTGTAGCTCTGCAGTCTCCTAGCTATTCCCTCAAGCGTGCTCTATGAGATCCGGTTTCAATCCCCCAGTGGGTAGCTCTCAGGTCCCGTTACAATTCCCCAGAGCTCCAATGTGTGTGCCGGAGGGACAGAGCCAGGGAGAGACCCAGTGAGGGGACCAGGCTCCCGGGCTCCAGTTACCGCCGGCGCGGTCCCGGCTCCGCGCCGCCGAGTGAACTGCGGGGCCGGGGAGCGCCGCGGCCCCTTTAAGAGCCGGGCCCAGGCCGGCCCGGGGGCCGCGGGAGCACAGAGCGCCGCGCGCCGCGGAGGAGTTGGGACCGGCGCAAAAGTTTCCTCCCAACTCCGGCCCCGCGCGCCGCCGCCACCGCCCACTCCAGCCCGGGGCCTGGGCCCGACCCCGCCGCCGCCGCCAGTGCCAGGACCAGGGCCAGGGCTGGGCCGGGCCGGCAGTTTCGCTTTGGTGCGCGCGGAGCAGCCGCTTCGGCCGGGCCCGAGCAGCAGCAAGAGCAGGAGGAGGAGCCCAGTCGCGGTGCCGCCGCGTCCGGCCCCCCACCCCTCCGTCCGCGGCCACCTGGGAGGTAGCCCTTCCCGCTGCCTCCCCCACCCTAGATTCCCGCCCCCCGGTGGCCGCCTCCCTGGGGGGAAGGGGCGCTGCTGCGAGCCCCGGGCCCTGAGGGGGCGCCGGAGAGAGGCTCCCCTGGTCTCCGGGCCTGCCCGCGCCGCGCGTCCCCCGAGAGTGGGGGCTGCACCCGCGGAGCCAGACACCTGTTCGGCCAGGCCCAGCGTGGTCGCCGGGGGCCAGGATGAAAGTGACCGTGTGCTTTGGCAGGACCGGCATCGTGGTGCCCTGCAAGGAGGGCCAGCTGCGTGTCCGGGAGCTCACGCAGCAGGCGCTGCAGCGGTACCTGAAGACCCGGGAGAAGGTGAGCGCGGCGCTGGGGGCGCGCGCGGGGCGGGAGAAGGGGGGCGCAGCTGCGGGGCAGTATACCCGCGAGCGCTCAGAGGGCGAGGCACCTGCCAGGTGCCCGGAGGACCTGGTGGCGACTGTCAGGGGACGCAGAACACCCAGGCAACTTGATTTGTCACTACCTGTGGCCACAACTTTTGAATGTTGCTGATATAAGTGAACTGAATGTCCTTGGGAGTTTGTGGGCCTTGCCTCTCAAAGGGTGGTGGTAGAAACCTCAGCATGGGAATCACTTGGGGGTTGATTAGAAATGAACAATCTGGCACCCTGATCCAAGTTCACTGAGTCAATCCGTTTTTAAGCAAGTTCGCAGGTGATTTGAAAGAACATTGGAGTTTGAGAAGCACTGCTTTAAAAGTTGTTTGAGGGAGCAAGCACTTTTCAAGGGAACTCTTGAAGGTGCTGCTGACGTGAGGTGTGATTTTCGACCCACTAAGTCCTGCCACACTTGGCTCTTTGGAGTTTAGAAGTTGATTGATGCAAGTAACTTACTGGGAAGTTAACTGATGGGGCCCTTGGAATTTCAACCTCGTGAAATTCCTCGTGAGCTGTCCTCCCTGATTGACTGGGCAGGAACTTGGTGGAAAGATGCTCTTTGCTTACACCAACCAGTCTACATTTCAAGAGTTTATAGCTTAAGGCTACACATTTCATGAGCATTACTACGTATGTGGTCTGTGTCTTGTCCTGGATGACTATTGAAATGAAGACTAAGAGTGTCCCTAACTGTCCCTGAACTCGGAAACAAATAAAACTTCAGTGACGCTCAGGAAGAGTGTTTTTTAGTGTGGAATGCACGCTCAGAAAGACTTAGCTGGACACTAGAACTCTTGAGGTGTTTGGGTAACACGCTGGGCTTCTGTGTATTCAGTGGGGAAGACAGCATCGAAGGCATTCAAACAGAACATCTTGTATGCCCCAAACCCTCCTGAAACAGGCACATCGTAAACCCTTGCTTTAGAGGCCAGTTGTTCTTTCAGTATTTGTTTTCACATTGTGAGGACTGTAGAAATAGTGTATTGACCAGTTTAATGATGGGAAAATGTAATTTCTTTTAATGTCTTACAGGTAACCCAAAGTATAAAAATAAATTTGTTTCTTCCAAATATATAATTTGGGCATTTAAGAAAAATCTCTCCACCTTCTGTGCTTCCACTAAAAATTATACACAATTTTTTTTTTTACTCTGGACAAATACATGTTTGTTGCCTTGATCAGTGAAACATTTGAGCACTGTTTGGTGAGAAGTCTGTAAATGTATTAAATAGAGTATCCAAAGCTGAACTCTTTGCTAATAGAATTGAGGTAGAGCAGGGAAAATAAACAAAGAGGCCTATAAAACTATATAAGTATCCACCTCAATGCTTTTTTCATTGTTACAACAGTGTAACAATGTTTATGCTATTTTAACATTGTGTAATTCAGTTACACTGTTTACATTGTATAATTCAGTTAAACTGAGATTTACACATGTAACCAATCGTCTTTGAAGTCATATTTTATTAACTTCTGAAAGTAAGCTAAGGTTAATAGTTACAACATTATTCTAGACTAATTATTAAAGTAGATCTTATTGAAAGATTGTCTTAATGAAATGATGAATTACTTTATTTTCAACTCATTATTAAAAATAATTTATGCCGTAAAATCATATACATTTAGTTTAGTACATGTAGCTAAGTAATAGAAGTAAGCTGTAAGCTTATAAAGAACACACAGGGAACTAACTAGACAATATTTAATCTATTATAATTTAATCTTAAAAGGTGTTAAAAAGCTATTGATATTTCTGGACTGAAAGCATAATTTATAATATCACAGAACCCATAATGTAATTGTATTGATCCAGTTTACTATTATTACCAGACATTACATTTTTCTGTTTACATTTAAATGCCACATTCACTAATATATAAAGGTCACCTGCAGCTTATAAATTCTCCCTCCCTTCTTTGGCTTTTAAAATCTCAATTTAATATGTGGCAGGTGATATTTTCCCTTCCCCAAATATTTCTCTCCCATAGTTTCATTTTAAATAATATTGTAATCATAATAAAGCCTAACTAATATTAAATGGGATTCCTAATGGAACTAAAATGTCAAGAAAGAACTCTGACAAATTCCATGCTTTTATCCACTGAATTTAGAAAATAATGGGAAAAACCCAGAAATGTCAAAATTCAATTTGAAAAACAATTTGTCATAAGTTCATTTCTTTAAATCAGTAAAAGCAATTTAAAAGGCTTGTTTCCCTAAACAGTAAGGTTTAAAACCCTGCATGCAATAATAACAACTAACATGACTTGTGCTTCCACTGTCCAGGCACTGTTCTAGAAGCCTTACATGCGTTAAATGACTTACTCCACCAGGGTGGGTACTGCTCTTCCCGTTTTACAGAGAGGGGGAAAGAGACGGAGATGCGACGAGTACACAGTGCAGTCGGGATTTGAACCCAGTTCCTTTTGCTGTCATGAACTGCACAGCCCAGTAGGTTATTATGCATTGGAATTTCCCCACCTTGTTTATTTTTTACAGTTGGTTTTAAAAAGAAAATTCCATCTGCAAACTGCTACAACAACATAACAATAGCAATTTTGTTTCTTGCGGAGAGGTGGGACATCCACCGTTCTTCTCGATTATCTGTTGCAGTGCAGATCTGAGGCAAATATTGCAGGATTTGCAAATCAAGTGTGAAAAATGTTCCTCTTAGGCATGCAGGTAGAGAGTGCTGACGAGAGAACAAATTTGGCGGGAACTGAATGTAAGTTAAGTCGGTTTCTTCTGGGGCCCTGAATAATTTAGATGGGAGAAAGTCAGATTTCACGATTGAGGATAGATTCAAGGTTTCTAAAGTTTGGAGGGCAAGTGGATGCCAAGGAGGCTATTCTGGATTTTGTGGGCAGCATCAGAGAAGTAGCCACCTCTTGCTGAGAAGAAACAGAAGACTGGAATTTGTGGAATGTATGGGACCAGCTGAATCAGCATCGGATAAGGCCAGAAGTAGATAGGATGCTGAAGAAGCTGAGAAAGCTTTAATTATGCTCTGAAATCTGCGTTGTGGACATTTCTGCTGCCTCTCCATGCCCTCCCGTTCCATGAACTCTAGTGGGGAGGCGAGCTGACTCATGGGCGAGAATTATGGGATCCCTTGTCTTTGGATTCTGGTAGTCTGTCAGTGTCCTGGGCTCTAAATCCAGTTTAGTTAAGTAGTTAGTGGAGAGGAGATTGTCGTCTTAAATAGTCAAGGTGGGGATCACTGAGTAATTAGTTTAATTTATCATCAAAATTCTGTGTCACAGGTGAAGGGGTAACCGAGCCGTATCCTACAGGGGCTCAGCCCCTACTGATTATTAGTCACCTTTAATTTTAACGTTTAACATTTTAAATAATACAAATGCCTGAGTTCCTTTCTCCAAGATTCTCAGTCACTGAGTTTGGAGTGGAGCCTGGATATAGGTATTTAAAAAAACATTCTCGGGGATTCTAATACCCAGCCAGGGTTGGGATTATCACAGCCCTGTTTTGTGGCTTGGAGAACTGTGCTCAAATGGCTTAGCCAACCCAGTGTTCATTCCCAGGGTATGTGTGTCACAGTTCCTCCTTCCGGAAGTTGGACAAATGATAATCGCAGGTTTTAATGAGACTGTTTGCTGAGGTGATTGATTATTAAAATCATCTAAGGGGTGTATTAAAATGCAGAACTTCAGGCCTCTCTTGAAAAGTCTAAAGCAGTTCAGCCCAACAGAACTTTCTGTGATGATGGAAATGTTCTCTGTCTGTGTTTTCCAATAGGGCAGCCTCTAGCCATGGATAGCTATTAAATACTTGAAAAGTGGCTAGTGCTATGGAGGAACTAAATTTTAAATTTTAACCAACTTAAATAGTCACAAGTGGCTTACCTTAATGGACAGTTCAGGTCCCAAGCACTTCTGCTGATGTCTCTCAGCTGTCTTTGCAAACAAAGCTCAGATTCTTGGCAGTCCTTAACCTGACTTGCTTATAGACGTTGCTGTCTGTTCTGTGGAGAAGTTTGTCATTGGAAAGGGATCTTTATTTACTACTGTTTTGTATCCACAGGTAGTAGAGAGAGCCTTTAAAAATCTTAAATCCTGTACTTAAACATAAGCAAAACCCAGGTGAGCTATAGAACAAGTTGAAGTCTGAGCCTGAGATGCACCAGCCTGAGGTATATATCCTCCATTTTTGATATTGGGAGGAAGTTGGGCCACCAAGGAGTGGTGAACAAAGCTCTGGGCATTTTCAGTGAGATTTAGATATTTTTGGATGAGCTCATCTAGCACTATGGCTCCTAGTATCACCTCTTTAGTGACACTCCAGATCTCTCCTCTGAACTCCAGATTCCCATATAGAAGATTCCTGGACACTTTTGCTGGGATGTTAAGGAAACACCTTACACTTAGCATGCCCCAGATTGAACTCCGGATCACCTACTCCAGATCCATCCCTCCCGCAGGCTTCCCATCTCATTAAATGATGATACTGTCCTTCTAGTTGCTGGGGCCAGAAATCCTTGTAATAACCCTTGACTACGCTTTTCCTCTTATGATAGATATACAGTCAATATGCAAATATTATTGACTTTATTATCACAATATATCTAGAATTTGACCACTTTTCTCTAGCTTTTCTGTTAGCATGCTAGGGCTTGCTTCCCCCCACCCCCCGCCCCCATGGACTTTAGTTTTTCTATTTATGCCCCCTGCTACAATCTCTTCTCAAGACAAAAGCTAGAATGATCATTTAAAATTCCAGTCAGGTGTCATGACATTCATTCTTCTATTCAGCTCTTTCAGATGGCCTGTAAAGTGCTGCGTGATCTGGCTACCCGTGCAGGAAAAAGTTAGCTGCCCCTGCACTGCTAGCCAAAGGCCTACCTGCAAAGCTAGCCCTTTCCTGGCATCTGGGAACTTAGATTTGTGGAGGGTTCCCACCATTCCCTAAAGAGAATGACTCATTTTGACAAACTCATTTATGTAAGCAATACGGTTTGGAGGTCTGAGATTTTTGTGGATGCTAGGTAGAGGAGGGATCTATGTCATCAGCCCCTGGTGAAAACCTCAGATGCTGAGTCTCTAATGAGCCTCCCTGGTAAACAACATTTCACATGTGTTGCCAAAACCCCTGGCTTGCAGGGGGTGGGTCCACCGTGAGAGGACCTGTGGGAGCTTACACCCAGTTTCCTCCAGACTTCACCCACGTGCCTTGTCCCTTTCCTACTTTTGCTTTCTCTCCTTTTCCCTGAATAAATCATGGCTGTGAGAATGGCTCTATTCTGGGTCCTGTGCGTCCTCCTAGTGAAACCCTGAGCCTGGGCTGTCTTGGGGACTACGAGATACTATTTCTTACCATTCAGACCTCGCTTCCACCCGTCTCGCTCTCCATCATGCACACTGATGCCTTGGCTGTCACTCAAACATGCCAGACAGGCTCTACCATATGTGCTCTTCTCTCTGCTTGAAATATTTGCCCACAGTAATCCACCTGTATGACCCCCTTATCTTTCCTAGCTTAAAAGATTGTTCCCTGCTCCATGAAACTTTCCTGACCACACTATTTATAATTACAACCCCTCCAGCCACTCTCTGTATTGCTCTTTTCTGCTTTATTTTTCTCCACAGAACTACCATGCTGCTTTTTAAAACCATATTTATTGGTTTTAAAAACCAATTCTAGTTTTTTCTAGCGGTCTTTGTCTCCCCACTAGGAAGTTAGTTCAATAAAAGCAAAGATCTGTGTCTGTTTTGTTCATTGTTGAACCCCTAGCTCCTGTAAAAGTGCTTGGTACGTAGTAGGCTGTTGATGAGTTTCTTGTTGAGTAAATTGTTCTCTTACTACCATTCGTTGTACTTATCTCCATTACAAGCTACCCCAAGATGTAGTGGCTTACAATAATACCCAGCAATACATGGAGAGGGTTCGGGGTGATGTTTGCTAGGTCTAGAATATTCAAGATTGGCATCTCCCTTCACCTGAAGCAGGTCTAAGAGACATCACCTGAAACCAGTGGCTCAGCTAGGGCAGTTTCAGTAGCTGGGGGTTGGCTGTAATGGCTTGCCTGCGGCACATGTCTGGAGGCTTGGTTCGTGCTGGCAGCTGGGTTCCTGTGTTCTCTTCCATGTAATTTTAGCACCTGATCATCTTCATGTGGCCTCTTCCCATAGTTCCTTCAGCAGGATAGTGAGACTTCTTTCATGATAGTTGAGGGCTCCCAAGAGTGCAAAAGTGGAAGCTGCCAGGTGTTCTTAAGGCTTAGACCTGCAACTCATCTGTCATGGTGTATTCTACCGTGTCCTATTAGTCAAAGCACGTAACAGGTTCAGCCTAGATTCAAGGGAGAGGCTTACACAAGAAGCTGAGTAATAGGAAGTTTAGTTCTTTGAAGGTCCATGAATGTAACTGGGCACAAAGCCAGCGTTGGTGATAAAACTATGAAGGTTCATCAGTCACTGTTGCTGGTTCTGATGAGTTTCACAGCCTTTGGAGGGATGAGGCACACATGTGAATGAGCTGGTGGCGTGTTTGCTGGGATATGGTGTAGGTAAGGAATGCTGTTTGAGACAGAAGACGTTGAGGCTGTGCTGAACCATGGTGAGGAATCTGCCAGATAGAAAGTGGGTGAGGCATCCCAGGTGGAGGGAGTAGAGTGAGAAGGCATCAGCTGGTTGACAGAGTCGTGAAGAACGGAGCAGAGGCCGGGGAGGAGTGGCGGCTCTCAGACTAACTGGGACCAGACTGTGACGGCCCTTGGGTGCCACTCTGAAGTATTTTCATGCATCCTTAATGTAGTTTTGGTTTTATTACAAACACATTCACGTTCTACTCAGTGTGCACGAGTCTAAAGGTATTTAAATGAGCTTAAACAATGGAGAGGGTTTTAGAAAATTAGACTCTTCTGTTAAGGCCTCATCACCCACTTGATTACCCCAGGTCCCTGGTTCTCACACCTTCCTCAGCTCCGCTGCTCTCAAAAAGATGATCAAGATCTGGTACCTAAAACCCATGGTTTTCAGTCCTAATTTTTTTTTTTTAAGCTTGATTCTTGTGTGTGGATTTATTTATTTATTTATTTATTTATTTATTTATTTATTTTTAGAGAGAGGGGATAGGAGAGAGGAAGAGGGAGAGAAACAGCATGTGTGGTTGCTTCGTGTGCACCCGCTATCAGGGACCTGGACCACAACCCAGGCATTTGCCCTGACTGGGAATTGAACTGGTGGCCCTTTGGTTCACAGGCCAGCACTCTATCCACTGAGGCACACCGGCCAAGGCTCAGTCCTAATTTTTAGTAAACTTTTAAAACTCTCTCTACCTATGAACTTTCCAGGATTTTAAAACATGTGTCTACTCAGTCTTTGCAGATTCTCCCTAAATTCTCTATTTCCTTGTGTGCTGGTACATTAGGATTCTTTTTGGCCTTGCTCTTAGTGGGATCTCATTTATTTCACAGCTTCAGCTATCCCTAAATACACACCTCCACCACTGAACTTACTATGGATCCCAATATCCAGCTGCCTCTGGACTTTATCCACTTGATATTCCCTATTTGGTTTAAGTCCAGACTATTCTCTGTAAATCTGCTGGTCCCCATTCTTCATTTCTGGTGCCATCATTCACTTGGTGGTCTAATTCAGAAACCCGGAAATTCTTCATTCCTTGGTAACCTCTCTTCCCTTATATTCTAGTTTGGTCAGAAGGTCCCTTCGGTTTCAGGTGACATCTCTTAGATCTGCCTCCAACCCCAAGCCATGACATTTCTCATTTCTACTGTGCAGAACTGCAGCCGACCCCTAACTGACCTTTCTGCCTCTACTAGCTCCCAACTCCTCCAAAGCATTTTCCAGCTACGGCCTTACAGCCACAAATCTGATCATGTCTAGAGTACTGCTGGGAATGTTTAAGTGGCTCTCCATTGCTTTTAGGTGAAAACCCAAACCTTGCTTACCTATCTAGTACTTTATCCCTTTATCCCCTTTAAATAACTACATGCAATTTAGTGTTCTCTCACACTTTCCCTTGCCCCAGGTAAATCCTGCCCATCTCTCAAGATGAGGTTCCATTTTCCGCCTCCTTAAAAATCTCCTCCCTCCCTTTTCCCTCGTTCTGTGTGCCCAGAGCCCCCATGCTTGTGCTTCATTTTGGACACTACCTCTCCCATTCCCGTGTATTAGCCAGGGCGTACGAACTTAACAGACACGCCTCAATGCCAGCTGCCATCACAGCAAAGGGTTTTCCTTCTGGGTGGGAGGTGAGGCTCTGACCCACACAATCTCCTACCTGCCTTTCCCTTTGACCGTGAGGGTTTCTGTAGATCTGCGCTGTGCTGTCTGGTGAATATAGAGGGTGTGGAGGAGGCCACAGGAGATTTGGGGTCGGCCTGGAAGTGGCAGACATCACTCCTGCTGGCATTCCACTGGGGAGACTAGCCGTGTGCCCCACCTCGATGTATGGGCTTGGGAAGGCAGTCTGCTTGGACACAGGGGGCAACTCTCCGGGCGCTGCCACACGCTGCAGTCTTGTGTCTTCCTTGCTGTACTGTGACATACTCAAGGACAAAAAGTGGGTCGTTTTTATTTTTCTATCCTGTTTTGAGCATGGTACCCGATGATAGAGCATGAATACCATAAATGCTTGTTAAATTATATTAAATTTCGTGCCATTCCCCTGCCCCCTCCCTGCCCCCATAACAATGAGACTGGCCTTGTATTCAACGTAATGTTTTGCAAGTTTGGAATCTTTATAGTGGGTATGGGTTTTCTCTCTCTTTTTTTTTTTTTTTTTTTTTAAAAAAGAAAGACTAAATGCAACTTTTCTCTTGATTACATTTAAATGCTTCATCCTATCTACATTTGCGGCAGGCAGTGGTTTAGTGGCCTTTTATATCTGCCACATTGATTGTGTTAAATAATAGCTTTAAATTCTGACAGGTTGACTCACTTGTCTTGTTTTTGAGACTGAGTGCTCTGTAGTTCTGAATTTTCAAAAGAGGACCATCATGTTTCTGCTTCATGAAGGTTTGTGAAGTACTGTCTCATATTTAAACAATATTTGATTTTCAGTATCCTACTTACTAATTTCACAGTGATTTTAAAAATGATTTTGGATTATCTCCATTTGCACGGATTCTTTATTTATGAAAGGCATAGTATCTGTGTCTGAGGGGCTGCCAAATGAGGGCTGCCTCCCATCCCTGGGCTCAGCCATTCCTCAGATTGCTGGACCCTCGCTTTTACGATTTCAATGAAATGGAATTGTGGAAACCAAGAGACAGCTGGTTAGAGAAGGTTTTACTCAATTTAGCCCTTATCAGATGCAGTCCCAAGTATCATCCAGATAAATACCCCTTCTACTGCCCCTGTCCTCTGCCTCCGGGTGAGGCTATTAAACTCACCTGGTGGTCCTGGGCCCCAGAGGAAGAGCTGGTGGGGTCCACTTTGTTGTAGAGGCAGGTAACAGAAATGTCTGCAACTCTTGGCTAAGACACTACCAGCTAGACCAGAGGAGCTCATTGGCAGGGGAAATATCAGACCCATCTTACTGCTTTATATGAGGCAGAAATTAAGGGTTTATGGGGAGCTCTAGTAATAGACTGCTGATCCTTAGGGGAATTGAGGGTAAGTTTTTCCCTTATTCTTTTATAGAGACATGAACCCCAGAAAGAGTGATGTCTAAGCAAAACAGGTTTTTGACAAGGGGTATACAGATATAATTTGTACTCCTTCCTCTTTACAGATAGGTGGCTCTTTTGGGGAAGGGCTACAGATATAGAGATAATAAAGTACCTGACTTTTAAGAATGATGGGAAAAAACCACAGTCCCTTAACACCATCTGCATCACATAAAAAGTATGTCATATACTCAGTGAGGCTTTGTTAGACCTCCAAGAAGTGGATGCTTCGCTATGGTTGTCTGTAACAACCTAACAATCTAGACGTCACTTCAGTCAGTAAGAGAAGATTTAGAGAGTGACTCTGAGTCAAGCATTGGGTTTTGTGCTAGAGACATAGAATTAAATAAGGTGTAGATCCTGCCTCCATCAGACTTCCAGACTAAAAGGGCAGAGAGAATAGTGTAATATTCATTTCACTATTCAAATGAATGCAATAGTGTAAATAAACAGCACAGGGTGGTGGAGAAGCCCTAGAGCGGTGGACAGATGTAGTGGTTGACTTGGACTTTGCGGGGAGTGGGGAGCGGTAGGGAAGTTGTGCAGGTTTCACTGAGGGAATTTTCCACAGGCAGGGCTTTGAAGGGTGAATGGACGTTTGCCTGGCCAGTGGGTGGGGAAGGGCATGGAGATGGGCGGGGAGGCAGGAGAGAGGAAGTGAGATGGGGGGCAGCCTGCCTCTGACCGAAGGTAGAAAAAGTGGCTATTTTGAGTAGGGGAAGAGAAGAATATTATGGACATTTTCACAAGGGTGATTGTGGGAGGGAGTAGTAGGGGATGAGGCTGTTACAGAGAAGGCAGGGGGAAGGCCAGGAGGCCTCAAGAGCTTGAGGGGTCTGGGCAGGGTGCTGGTATCGTGATCTGCCATTTTTTATGGTTTGCTTTGGAGGATGGAGGCAGAGGGAACGGGGACCAGAGGTGGAGAATCTGGTCCATGCCCCCGCTGTGGGAGTAGAGGCCAGAAATATTGAGGCAGAGTCAGAAATCGTCTTTGAGATTTCCGGGCAAAGTGATTAGACTGGGGAGTTGACTCTCTATGGGTGGAAACAGAGAGAAAGAGCAACATGAGGTTTCTGTAGTCACTATTCAACAGACATTTCAGTGGCTACAGCCATGTTCTTGTCTTCAAGGCATGAGGATACAGAGACAAGTAAGACATAGCCTGGGCCCTCAGGAGACCTCTAGGTAGGGATAAGGCAGGTAGGAGACTGAGGACGGATAAGAGGGTTGCTGGGCAGTGTGGAGGGTCTGGCTGAGATCATAAATCATGCGTTCATCAAGATGCTAATCTCTTGCATCAGTTGTTTGGCATCAGATTAGAGCCTTGATGCAGGATTGGAATTTGAGGGCAGATGTGGAAAAAAATGTGGCATCCAGAAATAAAAACTGTTCAGACTATAAGTTGATGAATGCGTGGAGTATATTGGTGCAATTTTTTTTTTTTTTAGACTTTTGTGATAGAGATTCAGGAGGCTCGAAGTCCTCTGTTTGCTCCTCCAGGTGACCTCTTGACCTTTCTTCAGTTTTCTGTGACCTGAAAGGCTGTGAAGCGTGGACTTTCTAGCTCTTTGGCTTCTAGTTGGGGTCAGCCATGGGGAGGCCCGCCCAGGAGAAGGGAGGGGAGGCAGCTCTCTTCCTGCCAGGTCACTGTGGGCTGGCCGCCTCTCTGTACTGACGGCTGGGGCTCCCAGCAGCCAGCCCTCCCTGTGTCCTTGTGTGGGCATCTGCTCCTTTCTTTGGCCCCTTGCATCCTAGATAATGGCAAGGGCTCATGACTGTTAAGAGCACTATCACTCAGTGTTTTCCCTTAACCCTGTGCAAGCCTTTATAAATAGTGTCTTTGTTGTACTCCTTGTGCCTAATTTGAGTGAACCATCTGTTTCCTGCTAGGGTTTTGACTGATAAATACAGTAATAATAAGACTTTCCTTCATGACCCAGTATGCACAGCACATATATGCAACTGAAATAAAAGTTTCTTGAGGGTACTTACTGTGAATGATGCCCTCTGATAATTTTAGTCTAATTTTTTTTTAACTTAAAAAAGCTATTGCGACACATTGAATTAATTTCACTCTCCACTAATGGCTAAGGTCCATATTTAGAAAACCAATGGGGTTAGCTACCTGACATTTAAAGGGCATTGGATGGGTCATCAAAAATGCCCATAGCACGAAGATCCCATTGTTTTATAGGCTGAGATGAAGTGTGAAGCTGAAGGTAAATTCCTGAAGTCAGGTATGTGCTATAAGTGTATAAATGAATTTTTGTATGGATTATAATGCCAAATAATATAGATGAGCATATATATCTGTATTTATATCTATATCGATATCGATATTGGTATCTTGGATCTTGAGATTTGTGAATGCCCAGCACATCAGCTAAGAGTTCTCCTGGCCTAGAAGTCTGGGTTGCTTCATAAAATTTTGGAGAAATGGAAAGAGTTTTACTTGTCATCCTATATTCCTTTTGTCATGACATAGTAATAATATTGGTAACTTTAAATATTAGGTTCTGGGTTACTTCCTTTTGTAGCAAATTGTTGAGGAAATGCAAGAGGGATAAATAATCCTCGTCTCTGTATTTAAGAGTACATTTATAGAGATTCAGTGGGCTTGAGTTTTGACAGCAGTGTCTGATCAGAGACAATTTCTCAGAGCCTTATAAAAATCTAACTGCACTTCAGGAATTTCTAGTTAAAAGATTTTTTTGTTGTTGCTGCAGCTAGATTTGCATTTCAGATTTTTTTTTTTCTGGTGAGGAAAGACTAGTTGTAACGTGACTGTGGACGGTGAGGGGTCCCTTACTCTATTGCTTATTAGTTTCCTAGAGTTGCCATGACAAAGTGCCACAAACTGGGTATCTTAACAGAAATTTACTTTCTCACAGTACTCAAAGCTAGAGGTCCAAAATCAAGGTGTTGATAAAAACCTCAAAACCTCCTTCTAAAACCTCAAAGTGAGGAGCCTTCCTTGCCTTTTCCAGCTTCTGGTGGCCTGAGACATTTCTTAGTTTGTGGCAGCATAACTCTGTTTCTAAATAAGGTCACATTACAGGTACCAGGGATTAGGGTGTCAACATCTTTTTCCGGGGTTGGGGGGCACAATTCAGCTGATAAACAATTGCTCTTCAGTTTAATGCATTTCCCCTGCTTTCACAGTAAGAGTCATTGGGGGAATTCTGTCAATTCCTCACAATGTTTCTCTCTCTCTCTAGCTCCCCTTCCCCACAAAATTCCAAAATATTACACTGATAACTGGCTTACTGTTTTATTGAGAAATAAAGGTCTTATGGTTTGATAACATTTAGTACTTCCCTTTTCACTTAAACATTTATCTTACCTGCTGTTTCAGGTGACCTTTTGGCCCTGAATTCCATCTCATCCCACATCCTTTGCGGTGTCAAGCACTGACTGAAGCCCAGTGGCTTGTCTGAACTGCATTCCTACCCAGTCTGTAATTAAGTTAGCCTGGCGGAGGCAGGAGGGTGTCTTTGAGCACCTGTCTTTGGCACACAGCACAGCCCCTTTTCTTCAGGGCTTTACTCTCCACTTGGAGAGACATGTGCACCTATTTAAAATTAAAGCAACAACCAGGCGCCAGGTGAGTTCTCTGGGCATTCGGAAGGCAGAGTGCTCACAGTAGCCTGGCATGGCCAAATGACAAAAATTGATAGAATTTAGATCAATGGAGGAAAGAGGGGGACATGTTTCATGGGTCAGAGACAGAGGAAATAGAAATGTTGCAAAATTATTGATCCCAACACTCCCTTTCAAACTGACATTTTAGAGGACTTGAGAGTGCTTTTTATGTGGACTATACCAATTTCTATTTTGCATATTAGAAATTAAAACTGAGAAATTAAAAATATATTTAATTGATTTACTATAACAGCCTATAACAGGTTAAGATAACTTATTGTCATGAATAATAACTGTATTTTTCAAAACAAGAAAAGTTAGTGGGAAGAATGGCATAGGGTATTTTTTTTTCAAATCTCTTTGATGTTTTCTTATTAGATAGCTCTATTTTTAAATCTGCCTTCTCATGTACTCTGTTGTAATGCTTTGTTTTGGTTGAAATATCTAAAGAAAATCCTGTCTCACACAAATATGTAGTAGGGAGACAGAGGAACATTTTAATAGCTTTTTTCAGATAATAGTAGACATCCTTTCTATACACTACATGCAAATCCAACAAGTGATGTTTGTTTCTATCTTTCTTTCTCATGCATTTATTATATCACAGTTTCTGTGGTTCAGGACCCTGGGTACAGCTTAGCTGACTCCTCTTCTCAGAATCTCGCCAGATACGTTCCAGATCCCAGCCAGGCTGCATTCTCAGGAGACTCGACTGGAAAGAATCTGCTTCTATGCTCACTCATGTTGTTAACAGAATTCATTCCTTGTAGCTGTAAGACTGCAGGCCTTGACTTTTAGCCTCAGCTCCTAGAGGTCACTTGCGGTTCCATGTCATGTAGAATTTCCCAGACTAGTTGATTAATGTCATCAAGCAAGGAGGATCTCTAAAGCAAGATTGAATCTTATATAACATGATATAATCATGGGAATGATTCTCAGTAAGTGATGGTTTCTTAAAGTTTAGTTGGTTGCCATGTGCAATCTGAAATCGTACCAATGAAATTTTCAACTCTGTTGCATTACAGTTCATTGGTTTGTGTTGTACTTTGAATAGATCTTTTACCCAATGCATGATCTTTTGACATCATACATTGGTCATGTGGAAAACATTGGTATATTGGGTAATGTCGCTCTTCCAAATCTTACACTCTTCCGCGCTTCCAAATCCTCCACTGTTCTGTTCTTTCAGGTTATACTGCTCTTCCAAATACTGACACATTTCCTTATATGATTAAAAAATCCACATATACTTAATATTTCCATCAATTTCATCAGAAAAGTATAAATATTGGGAAGCTATCAAGATCACATTGGCAGATACAGGTTTTCCAAAATTTTAATTTTTGCTTTATCGTTGGCAACAAATACTGTCATTTGTTTTCCATGAAGTGCCCAGGTTCACATCACTCACTTTTTAGAAATATCTGACAAAAGCTTAAGTATAAATAATCATAGTTTATCTGTCAGTCTTTCAAGTGAAAATAGTGCTCCATGAAAATACCAGTTAGTTCAGCTCAACTCAGTCATACATGCGCTCTTCTCTGGGGTGGCCATTGTGTGTCGTTATGCAGAAGTACCTTTTGTGTACTTTCTATTTCTTCACATAAAGTGTCAAGATGTGAAATCAAGCATTTAAGATTGATAATATTCTTATTGCCTTGTTAAGGGCATTCGTAAGTTTTCCCCCTCCGCCTTTTCAAGTCACTTGAGTGGCAGTGAAAAATACGGTGACTGTTAGTACAGTTTACTGCCTTGATTCAAGCGAAGGCACCAGCAGTTTTACCACCATTGCTTCCGCACCAGCAATGCGAGTGTTAACATCATTATTCCAAGGATAAACCATGAGATTCCAACAAGTTATTCAACATGTGGACTATTCCAGCACCAGTGTTTATCGTCAGGCATTTACATAAAAAAAAACTCTTCTATTAGTATCAGCACCAAGTAGTCATTTCATACCAAAGAAACTGCAGCTTCAGACATATCTATAGATTAATCCATTTGTAAGGCAAAGGTATAATCCTTTAGAGGACATATTAACTCAGTCTTCATGTTTTCTGCCAGATCTTTCATTTGAGGAGTTACTGTATCACTGTGAAGTGATACTGTCATACCTTTTTTTTTTTTTAACCTAACATCATCTAGCAGGCGTTCAGCAATGTCAATTGTATGAGGCTTTCTTAGTGTCTCAGGTATTGTGTGCACTTCTCCAGCTAATGCAATACAATAGTTTACCTTGTAAGGTGCTTCAGTGGCTTTTTCTTGTCTCGTTTTGAAAAGCTGTAATCATATTTGGATTTTAAAGTGCTCATCTTGGCTGCATTTAAAAATACTCACTTTCTTTTCCTCTAAACCCTTAACAATTAATTTCAAAATGATGCTACAACTTAACTACTTGAAAATATTCTGTTGCATGAGACAGTTATATAAATTACTAATACCAGTTAAGGACAAGGAAAAAATAACTTTCATGTCTTTGTCTACTTTCAGTTTTACTCAGTTTTCCTTTCCCTCCCCTCCCCTTCTCTTCCCTCCCTTATGTTTTCCTTTCTTGTAGATTCTTCCCTTCCATGGATCAGAGACCCCTGCTGTGTTAGGTTTGCCTTTTTTTATACCTTTAGATGTAGATGGTAAAGTTGTACTGTTGAAAAAGCATGTTTTCTAATCCCCTCTCTTTATATGTTAGACTCTTCATAGTGATAAAATATAGGTAACATAAAATTTACCATCTTTACTGTTCTTAAGTGTATAGTTCTGTGGCATTAGGTACAGTCACATTATTGTACAACCATTACCACCATCATCTCTAGAACTTTTTCGTCTTCCTAAACTGAAGCTTTGTACCCATTAAACAACTTCCCATCCCCCTACCCCTGATAATCACTGTTTTACTCTGTTTCTGTGCATTTGACTACTGTAGGTACCTCATGTAAGGGAAATCATACAATATTTGTTCTTTGTGACTGGCTTATTTCACTTAGCTTAATGTCTTCAAGGTTTGTCCATGTTGTAGCATGTGTCAGAATTTCCTTGCTTTTTAGGTTGGAACATAAGATAGGTCTATCTTATGTATACACCACATTTTATTTATCCACTTATCCACCGCTGGGCACTCGTGTTGTGTCCTTTTGGCTATTGTGAATAATGGATAAACATAGCTGTGCAAATATCTGTTTGGGTCCTTGCTTGCAGTTATTTTGAGTGTATACTCAGCAGTGGAATTGCTGAATATTAATGTGGTTCTATGTGTAATTCTTTGAGGAACTGCCATATTGTTTTCCACACTGGCTATGCCATTTTAAATTTCCACCAGCAATGCATAAAGGGTTCAGTTTCTCCAATTCCCTACCAACATTGCTTTTTCTTTCTTGTTTTCTTTTATTTAAAAAAAAAAAATAGCTACCCTAATGCATGTGAAGTAGCTACATCCCCGTTTTATACTAATGCCTCTCTATAAATATAAAATAGTTATAAAATTTTTTATTTTTCAATGAAATATTAAATTCTAAATGATAACTTGATATATTTGAACATTTAGAAGTATTTTTGAAAAGATAAAAACTATTATTGTAAATTTGTGGAGGGACAAACAAAATGTGTAAATAACCTTGTAGAATTACTTGGGGAAAGATGTTGGCCCTGTGGACTGCCTCAAAAAGCCTTGGGACACCCCAGGGGTCCACAGGCCTCACTTTGAGAACTGCTTGCTGAAGTAGAGTGTTGGAAACATGTTCACAGTGAGCTCAGACACTGTTTCCTTAGGTAGGTAAAAGCTATTTCTCTTGGTCTGCAAATTGATGAACTTCAAAAACATTTTTTTCATAATCTCCACCCAAGATTGTATTTTATTAAAAAGCAGTTACAAACAAATCAGTTGCCATGGAATTAAGGTTGGGAAAGAATGAATGTTTTGTCATTGACTGGGAACCTTCTTAGGATCTGGCAACAGAAGGTTGGAATAAATTGTACTTCTCTGAAAACAGGAATAGTTTAAGTCTGTTCCTATTTTTTTTTATTATTTTTTAAAGATAATCTAAGGAGAGTGTACATAAATATAAAAGATTGTATTTATCTTAATCTTGAAGTTAACAGGTTTCTCTGAAGCAGCAGTGACAAAACTTATTTAAAACATTTAAAATCTCCTGTTAGAACACCAGTCGGCATCTGGGGTGTCTCACTGTTAGTGTGTCCAGAGTAGGAGTCAGAATGATGGAAATTTGATTAACAAAAGATTACAATAAAAAAATCAGGGACATCATTTTGTGTTTTATAACTCAAATATATCACTGTTTTAAATGATATACTGGAAATACCGACACTTGAATGAGAGCAATTTTATTTTTTCATCAGCTAACCACCAAGCATTGGGAGTGGCAGTGCTGCCTTGGTTCCTTACCCCGAAAGCCAGGGCAGCCTCCCCAATTTTTCTTTATTGCTTTACTTCAAAGTTTCATATTTAGACTCTCTTGAAAAGGGCTTTCCTAAATATTATGAATTGTCTCCATTTGTATAGTTTCTATCTTTTATTTTTCAAAAAATCGAATATGGTGATCACTTTTCTTTACAGTAGGACTGTAGGTGCTGTTGAAACTCATTTTGCCTTTCTTTAAACTCTGATTCATGAGAGTAGATTTGTATAAAATAAATGTTTAAATACTACTCTTTATAAATGAGCAACATATAGGTTGAAATTACAAGACAAAATATGTAATAGCTGTGATCAGCCCATGACAGATATTCATGTGACTGTTACTTGGAGAATGTGAACTATGTACCATTCTACAAATCGAACCTCCTACATTCATGTAGCAGCCAGTCCCAGGAGGGGTGTTCTTGGTTATGGCAGTGTTGCTTAGGTAGATTCTTACATAATAAGGTATTTAATATATGCTTTTGTAAATAAAATTTATTCTAGAGCAATTTTAGTTACTTCCCCTTTGGCTTTAATGTTGTGAATTATACAGTTTTGAACATTAAATTTCTCATGCAGTGATGATGAAAACTAATTGGGAGGGGAGGTGAGAACACTGTAAAAAAGTACTTTTGGGCAAAAGTGGGGAGATGATGCTTAAGTGGAAATGCTTCTGTGTACCTTGGGCCACTTGTTGCGGCAGCCTCAGAGATCAGGATATTGAACATTATCAAGATGGCATTAATGAAACAAAAAACCTTTTCTATGCATGTTTGCCATACCTTGCCATGTTCAGGCCTGGAATTTTAAAGTGTGTGGTAAGGTTTACAAGTAGTGGTTTGGATGATCATTGGGCGGGAGGCTTGTCTGGTCACCAGTACTAATGGAGTCAAAATATTGGGCCTTCTCTGAGAAGACAAAGTTTGAGGTTGTGTACATGAGGGCTGTAGAGGCACAGTGCATGGTAAATTGAAGAACTCAAACCCCAGTGGGAAGGAAAGCAGTTTGTACCCTGTGTATGGCAAACCTTGCCTCCAGAGAGTGTCTCGTTCATGTAGTGAGTTCATTACTCCCAAGAGGTAGCATAGGTGGGGAGTCCGAAGAATTTGGCTTTGTTTACAAGGTATGGCCAGACCAGACCTCATCGCTACAGTTGATGTTGGGAAGACAATTCACTGCTTTGTTCCTCCTTCTATGATTAGCCTGGCAAAGAGCAGTGGGTAGAATAAAGCCTGACAACTTCTCTGTTGTCCTGATCAGGATTATTCCATCTGGCTGGAATACGGGGCTCAATTACTGAGGACTGGTAGTTGAGAATGTTGTGGTTTTGAAACCTCTCTCAAGAATATCAAATATTGAAAGCCTGACTAGGACCTTTACTTCAAAGGCAAGAGAATGCAGTAATAAGGACATACTGAAAGCTGTCTTGTAGGTAGATTGTCCAGGGCCCAGTGTACAGGATGAAGTGGAAGTGGGAAAAACCTAAGGTCAAACACGTAGCTGTTATAACTGAGACGCGTAAATCCTGTTGGTATTAGCTCTGATTTCTGTATACTTTATTTCTGGCACTTCAGACAGTACTTTGAGTAGAAAATCTGCTAACTTCGACTGGCTGGCAAAGAAAGGCAAATAGATCCATGTGGGGTTTTGGAGAAAGCACTGGATTTGGCATCTGGGGCCTACAGTATAGCACAGCGGTTCTTTAAGTGTGATAGGCTACTCTGAAACCGTGGGCAAGGCCTTGAGCTCTCAAGACCTCAGATGTAGAGTGGCTTATTTTTAAGGTACTTTCCCAACTTTGATTTATTACTTTCAAAAACACATTTCTAAGGACTAACTTCTGCATGCTTCCAAAGAATGGGCTTTTAGGGGCCTATTATGATGCAATATGATGAATAGATGACTCATTTACAATTAACAGTGTATATTTCTATACAAACAATTTCTGAGTTCTAAGTCTCCCCTACTAGTCCCCCCTATCCCCTTAAGTAGGGTTGAGCCCTTGAAATTTTGTTTGCATCTTTCATTTATTTAGGAATTGAATTTGTCTGAGATATATATAACTTACCTTCCTAATTAGATTGTAAACTCCTTGAAAGCAGAATGCTTTGTTTTGTTTTGCTTGCTTGTTTGTTTTAATTCATCATAATGCCTTAAATAGCATTATACCTATGTAAAGTACTTAGTAAAGCGTATCAGTGAATGAGTAGTTGGAGAACAAACTTCAGTTTGTATCAAATTATTATGAACTCTGACATATTAAGCATAAATTAATGAAGGTTTAGGCCTATGGTATGTTATTACTGTTCTGAATTAAACAATATGTTTCTATTTATTGCTGTGGCTACATGTAGCTGTAACAGAAAAGGCTAGGAAATATCTTCACAGTGTACTTCTGTGCAAAATATTGGTAGGAGTTGGTTCATAATTGTACAACTTTTCTTTTCTCTGAAAGGAAAGATCCGTTTCCAGAGATCAGTCTTTTAGTAACCTCATGGATCCAGGACAGGACCCTACAATTGGGGAGGGGGGAAAACAAAATAAAGTCAAGAGTTCCGAAGCAACAGTGGGGAGCTACACAGGGAACAGAGCACTCTGTCAGGTTTCTGGTCAGAAGGAAAAGAACACTTTTCTTGAGTGGAAGATGATTTTGGAAATGGAAACTTTCCAAAATATGAGGTGCCTGGCTTCTGCTTTTAGTTTCTTTAGGAACCAGAGACAAGAGACGGTAAAAAAGAGAAGCTGGAAGGAGGGTGAGGAGGCAGGTGCGTGCAGTGGTGATGAGGGACAGGGGCAGACACTGTTAGGGAAGAGGTGGGGAGGAGAGAGCCCGGCTAAAGGCGCTTCCTTCCTCATGTGGAAGGAAGCTGACCTTCTCCACATCAGCAGTGTCCTGAATGTTCTTTATATTTTAACCTAGAACATTCACTGATGTTCATAATGATAAATCTGACATATGGTTAAAGCAAATGGGGATGTTTGACTTATGTTTTAAGACATTGCATCAGAAGCCAGCTAAACCAGATATTTACTTAATTTCTTTATCAGGAATATTTCTATAAACACAGTAAGTCTGTTGTTTTTCTTCTGATAGTAACTTAGTTACTTGACCCTCTAAGGAAATGAGCTAAGTAAGTAGATGCTATTTAAATTTTATACTTAAAAATCACAATGTCAGTTTTTCCTTTGCGTAGCCAGTATTCACTGGCTGATGGACAGGTGTCAAATACTTTGCCAGCCAATGGAGATACAATAAAGATATTGTATGCCTCCTACCCTTTTGTTGGAAACTCCAGTTCTGCCTAACAGTGCCCCTCACCTAAACAGTATTGTGTCTCAGAAATGGCCACTCTGCTTAGGGTCTGGAATTTTGTGTGCCCTCCTAGAAGGGATGGAACTTGAGATTTCACGCTGCCTTAAATTATTGACTCAAAAATGATCTTTGGATGAAGTAACAGAAACCATGTGTTGAGATAGGTGATATAGGGGACAGCCCAATTTGGCTGCTTGCTGTACCAGTCCATCTAGTTTTCTTTTCTAGCCTCAGGCTTGGTTTATTTTTTATCTTAAATATCATACTGGAGTGAGATATAAGAGGCACTTGGAAATTGACCCAAGTCTCCACATTCTGCCATCTATATACTTTCCTTATCTACACTGATTTTCACTCTTGATATTTTTCATAGTAGATTGTAAACTCTCTGCGGTCACAATCATGAGTTCATGATAGTGATAGTGATGTAGGCATATTGATATAGGCAGTAGTGATGATAATACCTTTATGTTCTTTGAGCATTAATCAGCCCTAGACAGTGTGTGTGCAATATCTCAGCTAATGCCTACAGCCTCGGAGATGGGGGCTGTCATTTGCTCCTGTCTTACCAAAGATGCCATTGAGATTTCAAGAGGTTGGGTGACTCTGCCATATGAGTATCAGCTGTCAGCTTGGTGGAGTAAGTGGTCCCTTGCCTGTTTTGTGTTTGTGTGTGTGTGTGTGTGTGTGTGTGCGCGTGCCCATATAATTTTTTCTTCCCTGACATATACTCAGCTAGTATAGTTTTTGTTTTTGGTTAAGTACTTATTAAGTGATGGATTTGGCTCTGCAAGGTGATTATGCTCCCTGGTTTCTTATAATTCTGGTTGGTATGCCATCAGAGTGGTCTCCAGATGCCTGCAGATGGTAAGGCATTGAGATTCAGGTCACTATTTGTCCTCCAGCCTTTATCGTCTGCCTTTTATTTTTCCATCATTGGCTCTTTTCTCCTCATTTGTCAGAGTCTAGGAGTATACCTTAGCACACTCACTTGGCTTCTGCTCTTGGGCATCAATGTTTGGATGCCTTTTCTGTCTCTGCAGCTAATCCCAGCTGCTTTCGCACTGCTCACCCCAGCTAAGCCCAGTGTTGACCAATCTCTTTATTCCTCTTTCCAGTCTCTCCCTCTCCTGTAGGACCCCCTGTGTGTCTCAGCATCAATTCCAAGCAGTTGGCCAACTCGGCATTTGCTATTGTTTGTGGACTGACCAAGTAAATTTGTGTCAGAACCTCTTATTCTCGGACTTTCTTCTGAGCTTTATCGCTGAATAGGTGTGTGGGCCCAGGGCCATTACTGGTCCTCACAGGGTGTTGCTTGTTTGGTTGTTCCGTACAGCTCCAAAGTTGAAGATGTTTAAGAGCCATGGTACTAGACATGATAGTTCATAGTATTATTAACTGTTAATTTGGAACAAGACTTTTAGTTTCCCAAATCTTGGTTTCCATTTCTATGTTGTCTCTTTTTAAAATGAGGCATAGTTCTTTATGAACCCCAACTAAAATTTGTTCATAATTAATGTGGCTTGAAGCATGCACTTTGTATTTTAACTCCTGACTTTGAATTATTCCTCCTTCCAGTGGGCACTTTGAGTGTACCCTTTTATTTTGGTAGCTAACGCCCATGATAGATTATGATGCCTGATTTTTACATAGTGGTCTGAAGTTTAACACCTGGTATGGGGCTACCTCAGTTTGGAAAGTAAGCATGACATATTTGTCATTTGTGTGCTCTCTGATGTGGGATTACCTAGGTTCAAATGCAAGCTCTTCTATGTACTAATTGTATGACCTTGGGCAACTTATACTTACTGTGCCTCAGTTTTCTCATCTATAAAATGAAATTATAGCATTGTTTTGGAGGACTAAATGATTTTACATTTTTAAAGTGCTTAGAGAGTGATGCACTCTCTTTTAGTCACTAAGAGTCTAAATGTGTCTCCAATATAATATTTAGGTTTCCCAAGCAAGTTTGAGCAGATTCAGTTGGGGGGTTCTACTTCCAGTAACTAGCATATAACTTGATATGTAGTTTCCACTCAGATATTTGTTGACTAGATGCATGAATGTATCCATAAATGGCAAACCCTTTACTAAATCTCATTAGTCCTTTAAAGTATTTTTTCATGGATTAAATGGTTCTGAGCTTCAGTTCTCTACTCTTTGGGTGACTCTACTCCAGTTATTGGATATTCATCGATTTAAGCATGATTTGTTTATGTTCTTTCTGGCTGTCATAGGAACGGTCATTCGCTACAAGACTAACTTAACATTTTAACAAGAACTGATTTTTGGTTCTGGGTTGTATTAAATATAACTTATTTAGGATGATGAGGTAAGTGGCTTCATAATAATCAGTGTGCTGTTAAACATGCGTAGTTTCTGAAATTATGAAAATAGTCATTCATGACTGTGTGTCTCCTAATGCTATATTTCCAATGAGTTTATTCTCGGTTAACAGTTAACAGTTGTGGTGAGCCCTTGGCATATTTATTGCATTTTTCTTTTTAAAGTCATTTCATTTAAAAACTAAAACCTAAGTTATATTGTAAAGGGCTTAAATATTTAAGTAGCTTGGAATATGTGATGTTTAGGGTTCATTTTTAGTTCAAGGAAAAAATGTAGATTACTGATTCTCTGAAACACACTGAGGCTAAGAAGTATTTAAAATTTTAATCTTTCACTTGACACTAGATATAGATGAACAGACATTTTGCCTCCCTTTTGTGTAGGATAGATTTAAGCTGGAAATGCTCTTGAATGATGTGGCACTTGAGTTTGGTGACATCTTTGTTGGAGATTCAGGGCCCTACCTGCTGTCCTCCCAGTTTTCTTTGACCATTGACATTCATTAGTGCTTCTGAGAGCCATTTCAGTGAAATGTTAGAGACTGAGAGTAGGTATGCTTATTTCACACCCCGTTAATTCACACTGGGTTAATTCACCTTGGGGTCTTGGCCAATTCCTGTTGGTCCTTCAGCAGGATCAGTCTTTGCTGACTCCTTAGATAACCTTGGAGGTCCAAGTCTGTTATTTCTATCCTTTGATTTCTCAGGCAACCTTGCCCTTGCTACAGAGAGCCGTGATGCATGGCTTTTAGCTCCTGTGTTATTCAAATATTCTGGCCTTGATCAAGTAACTCAGTTGGTTAGAGTGTCATTCCTAATACACCAACATTGTGGATTTGATCTCCAATCAGGACACATGTAAGAATCAACCAATGAATGCAAAAATAAGTGGGATAACAAAAATTGATGTCTCTTTCTCTCCCCTCTCCTCTCTCTCTAAATCAATAAATAAAAAATAAAAATTTCTATCCCCTATTTTATAAATTTTCCAGGTTATAACCTCTTGTCTTTCCTTCTGGGCACTCCTTTATCCCCAACATCTCTTATTTTAGGGTCCCAGTCATACCAGCTAGAATCTTGCAATTAATATCTTTGTCCTAATGCTATCTAGCTTTGGTCTGATTTTGAATATTTGACTTGAAGGTTTGATTATTTTTAAAGTTACACGGTAGCATGAGGCACCTGAAAAGCAGTGATTGGTAGGGCTTGCCTTCTACCAGCAGCAGGGGTGCTGCCAGCCTTGAAGGCAGAACTACCTTAATCCACACTCCACTAAAAATTCCACACAGATTCCCTGGGGCTTGGTATACATTTGAACATGTCTCTCTGTATGATCTCAGGAAAAGAGGGGAGATGAGTGGGATGGGAATCATGTAATATCAACAGATATTACTTCTCATGTAGCAATATCTCTTTTGTAAAGCAAGGATATCTGTATATTGTTGTAGCCCACTTTTTAAATAAAAAATAAAGTGTTAGTTCTGCATACCTGAGGCTGATGCTGTAGGTCAGTGGTTCTCTGCATGACAGCATCAGGTGTGTGTGTGTGTGTGTGTGTGTGCACATGTGCACATGTGTAAGTGAAATAGCTGTGTTATATAATGGAATCACCAATGGTGCTCTTCCACAATAGCCATGTCTAGTTTCTTCCCCCACTTACCCATTCAGTTTTCCAGAGGTCCCGGTGGGTATTTATGAGTCAGCTGCAAGCTCTCATCTGCTTTCTTTATATTGTGCTTGGACAGTGCTCATGGGTAGGTTGTAGTCATTGGTCATGGATCATAATAACAATAAAAACATAACTAATATATATTGAGCAATTATTCTTTGCCAGGAACTTTTTATAATAGACATTTTTCTCTTGTGCTGAGTTAAGCCACTTGCTTGACAATTATAACATGATAATAATAAATTTTGAAATAAAACTTGACTATATATACACACACACACACACACACACACACACACACATACACATTCATATTTAGAGGTAATTTATTCAGGTCATAAATCAGCCTTTTTCTTGGGGTATGGTGGCATAATTGAGCTTTGCAAATTTAGTTCTATAGATATCAAAGTAATTCATTTATGTATTTTTAAAATACAGGCTGGGGCTAACAAGTGTTCGTTAATACTTACGATGTGCCAGACTCCATACCAGATGCTTTCATTTTATCATTTCATTTAATTCTTGCAAAAGCAAGTACTTCTGATTTTACCTCTCTAATCTACAGATGAGGAGACTGAGGATATGACGCCAGTAAGAGCTAGCAATTGATGAGTGCTTACTACCTGCCAGACAAAGGCTAAACACTCTATTGTTAACCTACTCAATACTCACAACAACTGTATGAAACATTTACTATTATCATCACTATTTTATAGTTGAGCAAACTGGTTAAATGCCTACCCCAGCGTTACCCTGGTGGCAAAGTGGCAGAGTCGGGTTCTACGCCCTGGCTGCCTAGCTCATGGTTGCACAGTGACCTTGGAGGAGAGTGGTGATAGGAACCTTAGTCTTCTGTCTCAACACATCTTAAAGGGAATTTAAAATGGTTAGCAAAGAGTCACAACTTGTTTAGATCAGTGGCCCTCAATTAGGGATGTTTTTGTCCCCTAAGGTCATTGCACAATGTCTGGAGACATTTTTGGATGTGACAAGTAGTGAGAGGGTGTTGTTGGCATTTACTGGAGGCCAGAGATGCTGCTGTCTCACAGTAGAGAGGACAGCACCCCCACAGCAAAGAATCACCAGCGCAAAATGTCAGCAGGGCGAAGATTGAGAAATCCTACTTTAGGGTGTTTTGAGTAGTGCCTTTCCTCTCCTAGGAATCAGTGCTCTTAGTTTAAAATCGTGCAAAAGATTTTTTAAAGCTGGAGAATAAAAAGAAAAAGGGGGTGGAACTGTTAATAAATTTATAGCAGGGAGGGTCTTAGCTTAGAGAGCCTCCTTTTTTTGTGTGTGTGTGGGCTGAATTCATTCTCATTTTAAAAGCTGTGCCTCAGTGGACTCATAGAATCACAAATTAATTTCTGGGTTAAAGACCTTTCACCTTCTGGAATGTAGCTGGGTTTCAGAGGTGGCCTGGAGTGTGTGTCTCTGGGCATCTCTGTGGTGAATACTTCTTTGTTCATTGTGTGTGTGTGTGTGTGTGTGTGTGTGTGTGTGTGGTATAAGAGTGACTTCATAAAAGATGGCATCTGCCAGAGTTCAGAACACAGCAGGTAATGTACTCACCGAAGAGGTAAGAGCATGAGTAATTCTTGTCTCATGAGAAAGATGTAAACTAGTTTAATATAATGATGTAATATTTGGGTGCTTGATTTATCATCCCCATTTCCAATGATGCAAAACCTTAAGGACCAAACAGGTTATAAAAATTCAAAGTGTGTGTTTGAAGTCTGGCATTTTCCCTTAAGCAACGAAAGTGTCACGTTTGTGGATATTTCCACAAACCGTGGTTAAGGACTCACCATATGTACCCATCTAGAGGAAGTTTTAGATGTTTAGTCCATGAGGAAGGGTATAATATGTGAAGATGGGATTTACTTAGACAACAAGGGAGAAAAGCAGTGTAGTAAAGCCGCAGACTCAGCACTGGAGCAGCACTGAGATGCATATTCATCTGTGCGCTTTGTGAGGACCCAGGTGCAATGGGTTGTGAGGGAGGAGGCGGCTTTTGCACTAGACCATGTTTTAAGAGAAGCTTAGGAGATGTCTAGGTCGAATACCATCCTAGGCAAAAGTGTGACCTTTTTCAGGCAGGCTGGGGAAGGGGAGATGAAAGGAAATCATAATCGTCAATAAGAATCATGGCTAGCATATATTGAGTACTTACTCTGTAAAGGCACTAGTCTAGGGATTTCATGATGAATTTAGTTAATCCTCAGAGCAATCTCATGGGACTGGTATTACTATAATCTTCACAGATAGAAAAACCGGTCCTTAGCCAGGCCCAGTGCCTGTCCGAAGTCACGGGGCTCTTGTGGGCCATAGGCAGCCCCTGGGCAGCAGCCATCACGGTTCAGGTTTGGCAGTTCCCAGGGTGACCGGGGACAGGTGTGAGCAGAGCCATGCTGCAGCAAGGTGAATGTGTTCTGCAGGAAGTGCCCTTGACCCAGCTTTCTGTAAAGAAGAGTAAGTTTGGACTTCATTTGAGGAAATTGGCTCTGTTATACTTGGTGTCCGTAGGATTCTTGGAGCTGTTGTGACCTGAAAAATTGGAGAAGTATGATTTGAGTTGAACTGGCCAAAGTGATTAATTTGGGCAATTAAGTATGAAAGTGTAACTATAGACTAAACAAATGGAAATTGTTACCACAAAGCTTTCCTCCAGCAGAGAGTCAGGATCAAGCCAATCTGGAATGTGTGGCTCTTTGGATGAGCTGTGGGAATGTAACAGTAGCTCACTCTTCCCCTCAACCCAGAGTAGGCCCCTGGGTGGGGGGGTGAAGACCCTGTATAGAGGGGGAAGAGGAATCTTTCCTTGCTTGACCATAATAGCTAAGATTTCTGTACACTCATTTCTTGTTAGTCTCTTAAATTTTATACTTTCTGCCACATTGCCACCCCATGACAATGAATTGAATGCTAGGGTTTGGTTATAAAATAAGTTAAAAATGCATCAAAAAATTCTTGATATTTATTTGTGTTTCCTTGAGTGACTCTGCTATAGAGGATGAATCTAATTTGACCTACAGGCTCAAAGAGAATTCAGTTCCATTTCTTCCTTGTTCATTCATTCGCCAAGTGTTTATAGAAAGCCTGTCCTTGACCTGGAGAGGCTCATAGTCTAGACTCTGGAAGAAAACACTGACGTGCGAACAGAGAAACACCACGGTGCATGTGAAAAGTGAAGGGACAGAGGTAGGGAAATTTTTATCAGCCCCTACAAGGAGGGGGTCCTGCTAGAAGGAGAGAGGAGAGGTAGGAGGGAGCCCCTAATTCTGGGGAGTGTTTTCTCTGTTTGGTTTCATCTGCTGTCCCGGACTGGCACCCTGCCCTTCAGCCCCATGTTTTCCCTCTTGTCCACAGCGAGTCTCCCGGGTAACCCAGCAAGACGGTTGCACCCTTTTGCGTTCTCCAGAAGGGCTGCTCTCTCTTCTTCTCATGACTCACACCCACAGCCATACCCAGGGCTCCACCACGGTCTTCTTCTAATGCTTCTAGTGCTTCTGCTGCCTCCCATCCTTCCTTTTTCCTGTCGTCTGACCTTAGCTGATCCTGTCACTCATCACAGAGGTGCCCAGATGTACATGGGATGTAGAAAGATCTGTATGGGACAAAACATAACGAACATACAAATAGCTCCACTAATGTGAGGGGGCATTTATTATGCTGGGCATCACCTCAGTTTTGAAGTGCAGGCTAATGTATACATTCCTACTTCCTATGTGTCATTTGGAAGTACCTATTTTCTTAAAACTATACTCTAAGTATTGTTGACACCTGACCTTATTAATTTACAGAATATGGCAGGATCGTGGCCCCTCGGGCTCTGAATAGGGCTCTGAATGTGGCTCTGTAAGAGAGGTTGTGATCTTGTCAAACCCTGTAATAACAATTTGTGTGACACACAGAATGAATCCCTTCCAAGGAAAAGAGTTGGGGGAATGGAAACCACAAATTTGGAAGCAATAATGTCTTTTGTTAAAGGATGTTTTTAAGTGGCATTACGTTTGTGGAAAACTAACGACACTCCTATCAGAAGAATTTTGAATTTAAGTAGACTAGTTATTCTGCTTTGAAAAGGCTTATTTTCTTTCCTAAATATCAGATTGTATGTTATAATTATGAATCCCTAATTCTAATAAAATGGAAGGCAGTGGCTATATCCTAGTACATTTTGTCAAACCAGGGACCATTTAGGGCTTTATACACAAGAAGTCTAACCTATTTTAAATCAATTAGTTTAATTAGAGGACAGGTTTGGAGGAGCTGAAAGTTGCCTGCTGTTAGCACTCTGAGCTCTGTGGTTGTAGGATTGTGCACTCTGTTCTAATGCCTGCCTGTTCTCTCTGAGGTCATCTAATCTCCTAATAGGGGTTTTAGATACCGAGTTGCATTTATAAGTAAATTTATGCCCTATTCTTCTACCTTCTTTGCTTTTTCATCCCACAGTTACTAAAGCATTGCTGTGTTCTTATGTGTTGGTAGATGCATTGTAATTACTTTACAACTAAAGTGTTGAACTTGAATGGTTCTATGGATTTTTATTTTAAAAAATTCTCATTGGAGAAAGGCAGAGTGGTAGGGGAACTGAACTTTGCAGAGAAGTGTAGAAAACAGGGAGTAGATATGGTCGGGGAAGAGGGGGAAAAGGCATTTACATCCAGCAGCCCATGTCTTGAGTGTTTGCTATCTGTCAGGCACTCTGTAAGGGCTTTATATGGATTCACTCACTCAGTTGCCTCAGGAACTCTATGAGATTGGTACTGTTACTATTCCCATTTTAAGGATGCAAAGGCCGAGGCGCAAAATGGTTAGTTTCGTTGCCGCCCAAGGTTACCCAGCTAGTAGTAAGTTGAATCTAGGCAGTTGGGTTGCAGCGTACAACCATCTTGATGGGAGAACTAACTTGGAATCCCTCCAGTCACATTCCAATCCTGTGTTCTACTTCGCAGCTCTGTGATTGGGGGTAAAGTCACGCAACCCGTCTGAATCTGTTTCCCCATTTGTAAGTGGGTGTTATAATGCATGCAGTTTAGAGTTGTTGAGAGTTTTACATAAGGCGGCGCATGTAAATGGTTTGGCGTGTTGAAGTTGCTGGGTGAATATTGCCTTCTCTTTTGGTGTTCTGTCCTGGGGAAGCGGTGGTGGTAGCTTGCAGCCCTGACTCACCCTCGGTGTCCTGGAGGCATGAGGCACCTCCCACACTCTTAAGAGCCCTTCTCAGGTTGTGTGAATACATGCCCTACACAGCTGGGAACTCTCTGAGGCTTCGTCTCGCTCTTCTGTTTGGTGATTCCAAGGAGTTTTATTGTTGCATTTTGTGAAGTGTACGACTGCCCTTGTAGTGGTCTCTCCTGAGTGAGGGCATTTCCCCAGCACCCTTGACTTCTTTTTCTTAAGGGAAGAGAAATGTTGATTTCTTTTTGTCTTTGACTTCTTTCTTTGCATCAGTTTCCCTTTCTGAACTATTGAGAAAAGGGGGAAACAAGTGTAGTGGAGGAAAAATCCTCCTCTACCCTCTTAAGAGTTTTTGGCTGGAAATAAACTGACATAAGACAGATTAACAGAAGAAAAGCATGTATGTTTTTATTAAAACTTTTTTTGTGTGTGTACATGGGAGTCCTCACTAGAGAACAAAGACCCCCAAAAGTGGCCAGAACAGAGCTGTTTTTTATTTTTTGTATCTTTTAGACAAAGAAATAATAAATTTGTGAAGAACTGATAAGACAAAGGGGTTTGGGCTGGGGCGGAAAATTATGGAGAAGTGACTAGACAGTAAGGGTTAGTTTAATAAGGTTTGTTTGTACAGATTTCCCTGGGTCCTGATTCCTCATTTCTGGTGATGGAATGCCTGCCTTTTTTTCCTGATATAGGGAGGGCATCTTTCACACCGGAGTAGTATCTCTTGCTTTCAGAAATAAAAATGAGGGTCAGAATTCCCTTCTTGCACCTGCTGTTTCTCAGGTGTCTTTAACTCAAAATAATATGCCAGCAGCATATTTTGGGGTGACATGCTCAGAACTCTTCACAAGTTTGAGTGAATATAGAATGCATTCCCTCCTCTGCTCCCTTTTTGATTTTTTTGCTTATTATTATTGGATTCCCCGGAGGGCGACACCTGACCTCTAGGTCTCTTTTCTACAATATGTGTAGGATACACAGATTAGTATGGACTTGTGAATCAGGTTGGATTATGAGGAAGCTTCTCTCTATCCCCCCATCTCTCCTACTCTCTGCTCTCCCTAATCTCTTGCCTAGTCATGCCCCTGCCAATACTTTGTTGGAGAAGGAAGGTTTTTACACAGCTGGAAAAAAGAATTTAACAGAAGTATCTTCATATCCGTTTAGATGCCATTTGCTTGCTTAAAGGCAACAGCATGTATACCTATGACATGATTTCTCATGGGTGGTCCAAGGACCACCCATGTGAAAATCCCTTGGGTATTTATTAAATAAAGAGATTCCTGGCCCACCCCAGATCTACTGAATCAGAATTGCAGTGTCATTATTTGTGGCTTAAAAATATTCTTTACATGGGTTGATCAAATTTCTCTTTGATGAAAAGTAGCGATGCGGACTTATCACATCATTCAGCCCTGCTCAGATCTTGGCACAACATTCCCAGGACTAATTTTCTCTCTCTGTGGCTTGTCACTACCGGAGATGGCCTGCTTGTAAAAGTTCCCTGTGAGCTCACTGGCAAGCAGTGCTGGGAGAGGTGGGTAAAGGTGCCAAGGAGACCAGGAGTTAGGGGAGGTGACGCCTGTGGAGTGAGGAGAGGCTTGAGCCAGGAATATGTTGTTCACGGAATTCTATTCGTGGCAGAGATAGCCTGCACTCAGTGGAGTTGAATTCAGCTGTCTTAGGGAGCAGAGGAGGGAAATGGGATTCAAATACCAAGAAGGGAGAAGCAGCGCGAGGCTCCAGTGGGAACAGGGTGGAGGTGGGGATATAGGGCTGACGTTGGCCAAGGGACCTTTGGAACTAATTAATCTGAGGCCTTTTCCTCAAGGTGTTTATGATATGACTGGCCAGTTTAGCTACTGGGAATTTGTTTGATAATTAAATATTGGGATATTGAGTATAATGCGTTATGTGAATTAAGTGTACCTATTCTGCACAAGTAAAGGGTAAACTGAAGATATCTAGTTAGTAGAGTAGAAGAACAATACTAAGAACAAGCCAAGTTAATGTCTGAAAATGTGCTCTCTTACTTCAAATCTTAGAATATTCTAGAAAACCACGAGAATACATAAGCACACATTCTAGCTTTCTAGTGCCATTGTTCCCAAACTTTGCTGTACATTGACATTACCTAGGGAACTTTTTTAAAAATACTGTTGCCTGATTGAATTGGTAGGGGATATGATCTGGATGTTGGAATTTTAAAGCTCTCCAGTCTATTTTTATCATTTATTTTTGCCTTAAAAAACTTTTTATTTTTTTTACTTAAAAACTAAAACAATTCAATTAGAGTTGACATTCAATATTATATTAGTTTCAGGTGTACCACACAGTGATTGGACATTTATAAAACTGATGACATCACCCCCACCCCCCAAGTCTAGTGCGCACCTGGCACCATACACAGTTATCACAAGATTATTGACTCTTCCCTGTGCCTTCGACTATTTTCTAACTGTCAATTTGTACTTCTTAATCCCTTCACTACTTTTTTCCCCAGCCCTCCAACCGCCCTCCCATCTGGCAACCATCAGTTCAGTCCCTCATCTTTAGATGAGGAAATTCAGGTCTAGAAAGATTATGAATTTTTCCAAGGTCACATGGTTTTAAGAGCAGAGACAGGATTAAATAAATAAGTCTCCTGACTCTTCGCTCAAGGTCCAGAAATCACTCCTGGCCTCACAAACAAAGGGAATTGAAAACAGGGCACAGCTGACACAGATGATGCAAGAGTTGAGGAGACAAAGTGGAGACAGTAAGGCAGCTCCGAGACCAGCAACAGCAGGAAGCAGCTCCATCACCCCAGGGCTGGGGAGATGACGGGAGCAGATGGCGTTTCTGGATCCCAGATGCCAGGCCAATCTTGGAGGGAACTAGAACCGTGGTGGGGGTGGAGGCTGCCTATCAGGAGCAGAGACTAATAGAGGGAGCTGGAGATGCCACCTGAAGCAGAAGGGGACATGGAGAAATGTCCTTCCCTCTCCCCTCTTCACCCATGCTCTCTAGCCTTGCTCTGGGACTTCCGTTGGAAAGTGTAGTTCCCTCCAGAGCAAAAGAGGGACTGGGCATGAGAGCAGCCAGCAGGTGGCCAGCACTGTGGGCTCCCCCATGTGCTGAGGGCCTATATTTGGAGCAGATCTGTGTTCGGATGCTGTTTTCACACAGGAGAGTCTTACGGGAGTTCCTCGGTAACTTGTAGGTGGAATAGGAAACAAATTATTTTTTTTTTTGGAGGAATAATCATATTAAAGCAGATAATTATGTTAATTTTTATAAGTTGTATGATCAAAAGGCCTAATACAAGTGTGCACCCTTTCATTAATACCCATTTTTTGTTTCAGTTCAGGTCCATATCTCTTTCCCTTTGACATGTTTACAGTTTTACAGCCTTTACATTAAAAAATATGTTTAAAAAGTCTTATCTGTGGTAAACTTATCTTTGATAAACCTTAAGCACGTGTTCCTTTGAGGAATAGTTACATATTTTCAAGATATATTGCTAAAGCCTAATGATTCTGTGTATGTAGATGAGATGGGAGACTTTGCTGTACTGTATCATTTAAAGGCGTTTTTAAAGAAAAATGGAATTATGCGGCACTGCATTTTACTTGTTCTGCCTGATGGGCCCAGCACTCTGCGCCCAGCAGAGCCTCGCCCGCCGCCTCGCTGTCCCGCTGTAGCTCCCCCGCAGAGCACAGCGCTCTTTAGACTTCGATAATGAGTCTGATGTCAAAAGAGAGCTTTATGAAAATACATACAGTACCATATTTCTTTTCTAATGGCATTCTGATTAACTCCATCATAAGTGCATACCTGACACTCTTTTAATCAATAGAGGTAGCAAAAGGGCTTCAGTTCGTGATACCAAAGGTGTCATGGGTGTTTTTTACAGCGTGTCCTTACCCTGACATCAGTATCAGTGTTCGGTATTTTCTGTAGGTTATAATCTGAAGACCTGTGTCTATTTGAAGCCATCTTACTGAACTTCTGTGAGAATAATTAAATACTAAGGCCTGCCCCTGTTTTGAGGATGAAGCTACTCAAATAGTAAGAGATTGAACGTTTCCCCAAGGCTACCAGCAAAGGAGGGTTAGAATTGGTTCCCAATGTCTAGCCTTTTACTTGAATTGCCAACTACAAGTTCCAGTAATATGTTCTGACTTTATTTTTTCTCGGAATTAACCTGTGGTTAATGATAGTTTTTACAAGCAGAAAGAACATGCAGGACTGGAATTTATGACTTTCATAAATATTCTTCTTTCCAACATACTCACCAGGAAGGTTTGCCAGGGAGTCAGCTCCTGGCATGTCTGTTACCTTTCAGTTAATTGGACTGTTTTTAGTTTTGGGGAAATCTTATATTTTGACACAGCACATGGATTATTAATAGTAAATGTTAATTATAATAAATCTCAAAGTTTAAACATTGTGTACCATTACCTAATTTTAAAAATGCATGTGACTTACATTGATGAATATGGTGTGTTCTTAATGTTTTACTTCTCATACTTACTTCTAATAGAGAAATTGGGGTCTAGAGTATGGGACAATTTCTTTCTGAGGTACACAGAGGTGCTGGATAATGGCACAAAACCAGACCATATTTTATAAGTGCAATTATAAAAATGGAATGAATGGAAACACTTAATTTTAGGAAGCTCCTGGTCATGTCCTGTAATATTTGTGAGTGTGTGTGTGTGTGTGTGTGTGTGTGTGTGTGACTTTTTTAAACACAGGGAGGTATGCCAGTGGTACAGCAGAAGATATGCCAGTATGACAGAGAATGCATAACTCATATGGAAAAGCCAGAAAGCTCATTATAAGATAGATGCTTATAGGATAAATCTTATCTTTTACAGAACATAAAGAAGATAAAAGGCTATTTTATGATGGTTAATTCTGCTCAGATTACTGCATTATTTAAAACTGAGTGAATCTTAAAAAAATTGAATTTTCTATTTTCCATCTACCTTAATTACTTTTAGGGGGCTTTTATCCATCATAGGCAATGAATTGTCCACAGATAAATGAAATTGTTGATAGATACCCTCACTTTGGAACTCTCCTATAATTGAAATGTGAAGGTATTTGGACTACATTATGAGGACATTTAAATACAAGCAGTAGCTTTTTATGTATTGGATTCAAAGCAAAAAAATAGCCACTTTGTTGATTTTAAATTCATTTTTTAAAGCCCTGAATTACTAAAAATAAGTTCATTCAGCTCCAATACAATCATTTTTTGTTTTGCTCTGAGGGAGACTAGCAGGTCCTGGGTCATCTCTATTGTTTTTTTATTTCCTCGTATACCTTTCATACTACTTGGAGGGAAGGTGCACATTAGAATTATTATGGTATTGATCGAAGCAGAAAAAAACACAGTGTAACAAGACATGGTATCTGAATAGAACCCAGACCAATTTTCTCATGTTGCTGTGTAGACTCAGTGAATTGGACTTAGGTAGGCTCTATTGATTATGTCAGATTTAGAATTTTTCCATGCAGAACAAGCTAAACAATATGTGGGAGTTATGGGGACATGTTTATCATACACACGCGATAGAGCTGGCCTATAATAACACAATGGTTTTTTAATATTGAAGATGCCAAAACTTTTGGAGTAGGCAGCTAACCTGTGTATTTAATTCAAGGACTGAATCACAAGAATTCGTCTTGGGAAAGGCCCTCACCATTATTTAATACTGGATTTTTTATTGGTTCCCGCAGAAGCTTTCATAGCCCAGTATTTAAAATGCAAATATTTCCTCTGGGCTTTTGGTTTCTTTTATTATTTAAAACGTACTACATCATTCTATTTGCTAATTTCATTTATGTTGAAAATCATTCTTAGTATTTATTTTTAAATGAAATTCTATTGTGGAATATTTTAGTGAAAGGTGCTTTATAAAATATTTTGGGGTACATCACTTAAAATGGATTCTCGAGTTCACTTTAAAAATAAATTTAAAGATAAAGTCTATTCTTTTCTTCCCTAAATGAAGTAAAGGTCCATGGAGAAAGTTTTTTTGTTTTTTACTAGAATCATAACATTTAAAATTGGAAATGATCAGTTCCCCTTAGATGCCGAAGTCTTTAAGCTCTGGTTTCCAGAGGCCACAGAGAAGGCTGGGACATCTCTATTTCAATCTAAACATTCCCTGTTCTTCCAATAACACTCCTAAAATGTGGTTTCCAGATGGCTCATGGCCTTGATTTTCACTCTCTTTCTTGAGCTCTTTTGGATGCCACGTTAAAAAAATACTTGGAAGATACGATTAAAATTTTAATAAATGACCAGGTAAGTATCTATGAAGTCTCACTAGAAGGCTCAGGGAAGATGGATGCAGGTGAGACCAGTGGAGGATTTGAATAGGACCTTCCATCATGAAGGAGTTGTGTATAGTTGAGATGGCAGCACATGTTCATGTGGTATAATTAAGACAGAATATAAGAGATTCTGTCACTAGATCATTAAGTGGCAAAACACATGTTAAAATATAAGTGCTGAAAGCAGAGTGGTTGGGAAATGTTTATAGGGAAGGAAGGGGAAGAGCTGAACCTTGACAGATAGATGGGGAACAGAGACATCGATGTGAGAATAGATATTAGAGCAGATTTGCACAGAGGCTGATCTGATTGAACAGTATTCATATGAAAACGTAGTGGTAAAAAGATAGAATAAATAAAATAGGACAAAGTACCAAGAGGACTCAAATGCCATAGGGCTGACTTTGAACTTGACATCAATGTTACTGGGAGCCAGTATGGGCTCTAGCACTGGTGTGACTAAATGATGGCAGGGCATTTATCAGTATTTAACCTATTTGGTTATTTGGAATGTCCTACAATTGGAAGGGAATGGAATCTAGAAGACTTGGTATAACTGTTGCTCAGAGTTGTTGGCTGTGGGTTCATGTTTGATTGAATCAGAAAGGTTCAGCCTAGGATGGATGGATCAGAAAGAAAGATAGGGAAAATCAAAAGGGTTATTGGAGCTAGTCAATGACAAAGAGAATTTGAATCTCAGATGACCGTAACTTTTAATGCAGGAGGCAAAGAAAATGCTGCCATTGACAGAGTGGGAGTATTAGGAATGGAATTATTTTGTTTCATATTTCATAGTCAACATATGGAAATTTACTAACTGTGTATGGCTTGGGAAAATCAACCTCTCTGTATTAGAATCTACTTACCCTTAAGGTTATGGTGAGAGCAAAATGAAGTGAGAGATAGTGATAGGAACACAAAATCAAAACAAAAAGACAGAATTTCAAGTTCTTCACAAGTGCAAGATGGTAATACTTTTAAAGGAAGTGAAGTGGTAGAAAAGAAGAAAGTCTGCTATGAAACATCAGGTGAGGGTGTAATTATCCACCTGTCTGTAGTTTGGTTGCAAAGACTAGGTGAGGCTCCCCAGATCCCCTTTGGCCAAAAGCATCTTTCTTAATATAAATTTGGTCATTTATTACTCATTTTTTCCTACTCCTGTGTCTCATTGTCCATATTTTGAAACTCTATGTCCTGAACAAGGCCTCAAGGTCTTTGACATTCTGCCCTACTCCCCTCCTCCACCAAAAAATCATATACTGAACATTATTTAAATGCCCACCCTATGGCAGGCATTGAGCTGAATTCTGAAGATAGGGAGGCCAGGAGTGTAATGCAGGAGGTTGAGCCCAGGGATCTCAACTGCTCTTTTGGATACGCCTCCCCCCAAAAAAATAATAACCCAAGGAGACTGGATGGAGCAGACATAGCCTTTGTTACTCAGGTCATGGGGAGCACCAGCAGCATCAGATCAGCAAAGCAGGGCTGCACCTCCCCGAGCCTGAGGCTCGTTTTAAGGGGTCCCAGACAAAGGGTGCATGGGTGCATGTGCTTTGTGTGACTCTAAACTACATTACCTCAGTGTGTACGTGCAGAAAGAAAGGGTCAAGAAGCAGTCACAGGACAAAAAGCCACTCTCAAAAGGAGATAAGGAGGGGATTACAATCCATTTCCAAAGCAATACACATTCCTTCTGGCCAGGGACCCTCCAGCCAGCCTTCATTATGGGTGTTGGAAAACCCATGTCCAGCATGACCCTACAAGGAGGCACAGCCTCAACCCTCAAGGAGCTCACTGTCTCCTTGGCAGTGATGCAGATTAACTGTGTGATCCAGCTGGATATACAGGAAGCTGTAGAAAGAGAAGCAGAGAAACACCTAATGCAGACATCCTCTCTGGGGATGGAGAAATGGCTGAATATTTAAGAGGGCTTCCTAGAGGAGGTGCCTGAGCTGCGTTTTGGGTAGCAGTAGGTGTCATCCAGGGAGGAAATGAGGGGTGAGGGTGGAGAAGGCTGTTTCAGGGGGTTGTGTTTAATGTCTTTTGAATCCTGTCACCCAGTTACTGTTTCACATAGAAGTGTAGCCATGCTGGTTACCCTTGGCCATTTCTCAAATGTGGGAAAAGGAAGGCGAGGGAGAGAGAATGGTCCTGGACCGTGGGAGGAAGAGGGAAGGCCACACCCAGGGCTCCTCCAGACAGGCACACGCAGGGAAACCGTATAATTTATTATTCAGACTGAGGCACATTGGGGAGTAAAATGGGGTGCTGTTAATAATTAGGCCTGGGCCACACACATAAACTGGGACCGTCCTAGGCATATTAGAATGCTCCGTTGCCCTAGGCAGAGAAGTTCTTTCTGCTGTGAACACACCATCATAGCAAGGCTCTAAGGTGGCTGCGAGGTCTCCCTGCACCCTCCTCTTTCAGATGGGCCAGGACCCATCTCTGCAAAACAGCCTTCTTAGAAGTATGGGAGGTATGGGCTGGGTGGGGAGCTAAGTACCTTTCCCCTTACCCCCACCAGGAGTGGCAGCAACATTCTGGGGCAGTGGGTGCTAGTATAGGGGGCCTGATGGGCAATAAGCCCAATAGGGTCCCTAGTTTCAAAGGAGAGATTGGATCCTGTAGGATGATTGGGGGTGGGAGGTGGGGACTTGCTTCTTGAGAATCTCAGCCCTGGTTTCTAGTCCAGCAATGATCAACCGCTGTCCTGAGCAGTCTCTTCCCTGTCTCATTGTGACTATGAAGAATGCGTGAGGAAATGCTGGTGAGAAGACTGTTGAAATGCCATTTGTGGATAGTTTAGTTTACTCTTCTTGTTGATGCTGGTGCTGATACCAATGATTAATCATTAGGAGCCCCTCTGTCCTGCATGTACAGATGGTGAGATTCAGGCTGTCCTGCCTGGGGGAAGGGGAGAAAGGAGCTGGGAACCTGCCATTAGGGACCTCTCTCTTGTGGCTCTTCAGCAGCAAGACAGAATACCTTGCTTATGGCCAGAGGCAACTACAAACTGTCTGCAGGGAAATGTAGCTTACAGTTACCAGAACTTCTTTTTAGGACTGCGACGCAACCGTTTCTATAAACTGCCCAACTCTGTGATTGTCTCTGTGTGTTGCAATACCTCTCCTAAGGCAGAGTTAGTCAAATTATTTTCCCTTTAGTTTTTAGGAAGGACTCATAGACATTCTGCTCCCCTTAAAGCTGAGTGCTGGGCGACAATAACAAGGATTAAAAGGTGTTTTCAAATTAGATATAAAACATAAAATAAGATTTTGTTTTAAAGATAGGTGGTCAGATTTTGCTCTATTTTATGGTATTTTTCAGCATTTTGTAATAAATTTAATATCTCCAGTTGGGGTTCATATAACTTAAATGGGGAAAAATTGCAATTTTAATAATAAGCACAGGTTGATTGCCTACTTTGTCTTTTGTATTAAAATGAATGTTTCAATTACTATGTATTAGTACTCAGGAAACTGTGTTCCTTTTTTCATTTAGAACTAAAAAAAGTATTACTTCTAAGCAGGCACACACAATTTATCCTGGTAAATAAAATAATTCTAAGTGTGCCTGTGTACGTGTATTATGAAGCCATCTTTCAGAAGCAGCAAATGGAAAGAGAGGGAAGCTGATTGTCTTTTATTGTGGAGCTGACAGAATGTTTATTAATGGCCATGGATTTGAAATGAGCATCTTACTAAATGGAAGTCTTGGGCCAACCTCTGACCCTTTTGTCTTAAAGGTTTGAGAACAGATAATATGAAAGAATACCAGCTTTTTTCCAGATGGCTGCATGCCTGATGTTCCTTTATGTTTAGCTGTCATTCAAATATGAATGCCCAGTGATTATAAGTGTCTCTTTCTCTTTTCTGGAGTGAAATGAAACCTTTTATGCATTGTGTGTTAAAACAGATTAACTGTTTGGCTCATCAGTCGGGAAATTAGAACAATAGCTGCCAACTCAATGGTATAGTAAAAGAATGTCCGTTGGGGCTTAGGGGCCAAGGTTCATAAGCAAATGGTGTGCCAAGCGTCAGGCTTGGGAAAGATGGGTGAGTAACAAAAATAAATCTGTGTTTTAATTTTATAACTGCATCTGGATGAGAGGAGTAGTATCTTTGCGAAGCATGCAGGATTTGGATAAAATTCCCCAAATGCCTACATACTTTTTAGTTGGGATGTTATTATTTTCCTGGAGTGCCACTGTGCAAGATGAATTAAAAATGCTGTGTGTGGAAAAGGAAGGGAAGGGGAAAGTCAAGGACCATATAGCAAGGACTCATGGACAAAACCAAAGGGGAAGAGCTGAGGGAGGGAAGGAGGGAGGGGGCAAGGGAAAGTGGTGGGGGGGTAGGCAGAGACAAATGTATTTGAAAAAATAAATTAAAATTAAATTAAATTAAAAAAAATAAATTGGAGTCCACATAAAAAAATGCTGTGTTCATATGTAATGACATGTATTTTAATATGAAGGCATAATGCAAAATTACTATATAAAGTTTTTCTACCTTTTAGTGTGCTAACATTTTCTTTTAAAAACATCTATATTTGATTAGATACCCCTAATGGATAATTTATATATCTTTTTTTTCCCACTAGAACTGGCAATTTTGTGATCTGAAATGCAAGTGAAGATAGACAGCTATCACTTAGGTATGGCTGCAGTACAAACCTGCCTGGAAAGCCAGGGAGAAATGGTGACCCCTTAGTGACCTCTGCAGCTGAGGCACTGTGGGAGATGGCTGGAGGCCAAGGGCCTGGGGGGACTGACCCCGTCCACTTTTGGGAGCCAGAGCGCTTTGTAAAAAAAAAAAAGAAAATGCTGAGCTGACTCATGTTCTCAGCAGTGACCAGAATGGGGGCTCTCATTTTCCCCTGGAAATCCATATAATGAGTTAAGTACAATATTTGTATGACCCAGTAGAAGGAAACGAGCATGTCTGATCCATTTATTTCACTCCCATTTAAAATAATTATTTTTGTAATAAAAAGGGTGCATGTGTGTGTATTGTTGATAGAAAAGCATCCATGAAAGCCTGTCATGAAAATATGTTGTTTTAATAATAATTGTGTTTGCAAAACACACAAAGATGAAAATAATCTTAAATGAAATAATCAGCTGTTCCACTTTTAACTTGTCTTCATAAAATATTTTCGATGTTTTTAAATTTTGTTTTATGTATACTTTTTATGATATATGCCCATTTTTATAATTAGCTATAGTGAGATATAGTTTACATATTGTACAACTCACCCATTTAAAATGATCAGTTCAGCCCTGACTGGTGTGGCTCAGTTGGTTGGCATCAACAATAAAGCAAAATCTTGCCGGTCTGATTCCTGGTCAGGGCACGGCCTTGGGTGCGGGTTTGGCCCCTCCCTGGTCGGGGGAATGCACGAGAGGCAACTAACTAACCGACTGGTGTTTCTCTCATTGATGTTTTTCTCCCTCTCTTTGTCCCTCCCTTCCCTACTCTCTAAAACTAAATAGATACTTAAAAAATAAAATAAATTCAGTGATTTTTTAGTGTATTTTCAGATTTGTGCTTCTGTTGGCACAATTTTAGAATATTTTTTTTACCCCCCAAAGGAACTCTATTGCTCTTAGCTGTCATTCCCTAATTCCTTCAGCTACTGGCAGCCCCTAGTTTACTTTCTGTCTCTCTCGATTTGCCTATTCTGGACATTGCACATGAATGGCATCAGAACCAATATGTGGTTCTTTGTGATTGGCTTATTTCAGTTGGCATGTTTTCAAGGTTCAGTCATGTTGTGGTGGTATCAATACTCATTGCATTTGTGGCTGACTAATGTTCTATTGTATAAACACACTAATTTTGTGTATTCATTCATCTATTGAGGGACATTATTTGGCTTCATTTAATTTTTCTAGGTAAATACTGAGGAGAGCAGGGAGTCATCTTATTTGCCAGAAACTCTGGAATCAGAAATGACTTGGGCTCACTTCTAACCAGCAGGGTCAAACTTGATTCCAGGTCTTAAAAAATGCAGAACCTGTGCTTGTTCTCAAATATCCTTTTGCTTACACACCTCTCTACCTTCTGCCTTTATCTTCCTTATCTCCATTTTGTTACCCATGACCAGCACACTCTAGAACTTCTGTAATGGCATCTAAGTGTTTTAGTGTGAAAGTGACTTTACTGACAGCTCTCACTAAGGAATTTAACAATAGTTCCTTCACTGGTCTTTGAATCCAAAACTCTGTCATGAGTACCAATATGGTATTAGTGATTATGACACTCTAAGATGTCACAGAATGGTCCCATCACACTTGACCCTAATCAAGTGTCCAGAACTGAATGAAAAGGAGTCTAAGATTAATTAATTAAAATGAAGCAGATATCGGGTAAAAAGGGCTTTCTGAGGTTACTTGCATTATTACAGGATGCAATACGGCAGTGCTAGCGCCAGAAGATTCGTGACTGTTCAAGCCTGCATACCTTACTCAGTCATTATTTTGCTCTGTCACTCATTACCATGTCTTCTTGCGCATTTAGGTAAACATAGCATCTATTTATAATAGCATCTATCTAGCATGATGAGAAATAGACAATGCATAGTCCTTTTCTATAGAGTTCACCAACATACATCCTTATAATAACAGTAAAGCATTAAGATGGCCATCACTCTCAGTAGAATGTGAAAGAAATTCAGAGAAGGTAACAATAAAGACCATGTGTGCAGAACTTACTGTGTTAAGGAATGTGCTAAGGCCTTACACAGATTTATAAAATCCTTAGGACGATCCCTTGCGTAGGAGCTCTTATCTTCATCTTGCAGCTGTACTAGCAAGGGTAAGTTATTTTATCCAACATCTGTCCAGTGGTGGAGCCAGACTGCACCCAGGCCATGGAACTCCAGCGCAAATGCTTTGGATTCCAGTGCTGAACTGCTGCATGCAGCACTTGAATTCCTAATCGCCCTTCCCTACCACCACGGAGGGCTGTGAATGTGTTTTCAAAGTGCAAGTAATATTTTCCTTTCTTTCTTTTAGATAGCTATATTGGTATTTTATTTCCTGATCTATAAAAGTAATGCACACTCACTGGAGGAAAATGTCAGAAAATATAGTACAAAGAAGAAAATAAGAAGTACTTGAAATCCTGCAATGTAAATGTCACCGAATTAAAGAGAGATAGAGGCCTCAGTTCTGATGGTGTCTGTAAGGTGGTTTGATCAGGTCCCTTTGTGAAATTTTTTTCACTATCCTTGTCTTTTAGGGTTCTTAGAAATCAGAATGTTGCTTGCAGTGAGCTACCTAGAGAATTGCCTATTCTTTAGGGTCCTGAGTCTACCATGGAAAGGGGTTACTCTAAGAATTTCCTGGAGCTGTTTGCAGGTTTGCCCTTTGTTTCACAAGATGCTCAGATGTTGCATCACTTCTGAAATTCCTGTTTGACCATTGCTGTACCTGCATTATAGCTTAGTCACGTGTTGGAAGTGTTTTTGTTTCTGTGGGAAAATGCACTCAGAATGCCTGCATGGGGTGCCAAGAAGACCTCAGCTCCCTTTACAGTCCCCACAGGAGGGCAAAGTCTAGTCTGCCCCCACCCCCTCCTCCTCTCCCCTGACGACAGTGGGAATTCTCCTCTTTCTAAATTGCTGATGGTGGATCCCATGATGAGGCCGAGCATGGAACAGTTGAAAAACCGAGGTGGAGTCTCAGGGGTTCGGTGAGGATGGGTACCCCAGGGGATAGTGTGCGCAAAGCGGTGTGGTTGATGGTTTGGCTCTTGTCACTCCCCTCCCAGTGCTGGTGAGGTGACCGCCTGTGTTGGTACGATGTCGGCAGTGAGGAGTGAGGGCGGTGTGAAAGGAAGACGTTGGGTGGGAAGGAAGAAATAATTTATAGGGGAATATCAAGCATTATTGGTGTTTATTAGGAAGTAGGGCATTTATATATTTTACCCAGTTGAAAACAGTCATTTTGTAAGATCTCGTCATCATTTTGTGACTGAGCAAACTGTTTTAAGAGAATCAAGTATCTTTGTGTTAAACCACATGAATAAAATGAGTATGTATTTCAAATGTTTCACTTGTTCTTGCTTTGCCTTATGTTTTGTGATAATTAGAGCCCTGGTCAAAATTGAGATTTAGAATTTTATTTTCAAGGGAAATGAGGGTGCTGTGGTATTGGGCTCAATTTGAATTCTCTGGGGAAACAAAGAAATAGGATTTTATTCATTCAGCAAACTTTTCTTTTCTTTTGAGCAACTGATCATTTGCAGGTGCTATTCTAAATGCTGTGAGCAAGACATGTGCTCTGCTCTCACGGAGCTTTCTGACTACTGGGTATAAAGACAATTAAGGGAAAACAATACAGCACTATAATGAGTCTAGTGGTGGTCTTTTTTTAATAGAGAATGGATTTCATAAATAATTATGTTTAGAATTATGAAATCACGAGAGAGAAAGGAATATAAAGTCCTCATTTTTTATTGTCTAATAACCATTATTTCCTCCTTTTGTCATCTTAAAAAACTTTGTTGTAAAAAATTTCAAACTTATACGTAGAATAGCTGATGAGCCCCTCACCCCCATGTAGCCTTCACTCAGCCCCCCAAATCATCAACCACCAGCCCACCCGGCCTCATTTTCTGTTCTTTTTCTATTTTGTTCCTCCTTGCCTTTCCTTCTTAGAGATGCTGACTTGCAGAGCAGGGCTTCCTGTGTGATAATGGAGCCTTATTGAACATTATCCTCCAAGTAATTTCTTGTATGCTCCTTATTTTGCCAGGCTGGAAACAAAGAATGCCTGCCAGCCACACGGACTTTTTTTTTTTTTTTTTTTTTTTTTTTTTTTTTAGTTGTTTAGCAAAAAGGCAATAAAGTGGTTAGTTGACTTCCAGGTTCAAGGATGAGTCAGTCCTGCTGCTCATAGAGGGGGCTGCATTTTGCTGGCTTTGGAAGTTCAGAGGTTTGTTTTCCTCGTGGTAAGGTATAAGGAGCATTGGTTGCACAAAACCCTTACCCGGTATAAAGACATAGAATGCCTTCCAAATAATCTTTCAAGTAAGCACAGCTTAGCAAGAAAAAATCATTGCAGAGAACATATGTATTTGTGGTCTATATTTTATATTGTATAAAGGCAGAAATTTCAGGCTTTTAAGGAATTAAGCTGGCTGAGGAACTGGGTATGGGAAATTAACCTGCATAATTCATTGGCTTGATTTTACTCCTAATCTGTGATGAGGACACTGTTGTACAGTACTGTGTAATGCGTCCACCACTCATTTCTGAACATGGACTCATTTTTAATGTGACAAGGGCTGAGGCAGATTTTTCCTGGTAGAGATGTGAACCATGGATGCCTATAGGATAAGTAAGGGGTTCCCATGAATAAATCCTCACTAAGAGAGTCCTTAACAGTTGTCAAATATGGATGCTTTCTATTAGCTTCTGAGAATCCCCCCGGAAATACTTTTTTTTTTTTTTAAACTCAAATACCCAGGCAAGGTAATGGGAACTGTAGGAACTGTGCGAATCCAGTACAAGTACCATCAGTTTGGCCCTAGAATGTGGAGAGAAGGCAGTTGTTTGCATAGGATTTACACTGCAAACATATGTAAAGGTGATTTGCAAACTCACTTTAGTCCTTAAACATCTCAGAGAAAAAGGGGAACAGATGATAATTGACCCTTTTCTACTCTTGAGTAATCAACCTTAGATGGGCCACAGAGTGGCGAGCTGGGACCAGAACTCAAGTTTTCTCTGTGGTTGGCATGCATTTCTGTCCCAAGGAGAGCCTAGCATATTGTAGGCACTTGGTAATTGAATGAATGAGTGAATGGAAATGTTACAAACCAGTTTTTTTTTTCCCCAGAGTATCCTTTATAGAGCCTTACAATTATGAGGAAATCTTTGGAAGAGTTCATGGACAAATAAGTTGGGAAATAGTAACCTCTGGTAGAGTCACTGTGGGTTTGTCTTGCCAACAAAGAAATCATTTTACCTTTGTTTAATCCAGTATATAAAACCACTGTGATTGTGGTGCCTTCTGATCATAGCACATCTTTTCGTGTCCCATGGAATTACTGTTTTGTGTAATAGTCTTTGGAAATACAGCTCCAAATAAATGGCTTTCTAGAGTATTTGACATTTACCAGTTAGGACCACCAAATTAAAACTTAACCTCAGATCTGGGCCTCCTTCGTTTGTCTTGTAGTCATTCCTTTTGTTCTCATTTTGAAGCCTCAACTATTGATTTACATTTCTGATCACTACCTATTTCCTGGGTTATTCTTTAATTTGTGCATTTAAACAATCATTCTCTTATTAAAAAAATAATGAATGTTCAAGTTGGAAAATCAGAAAATGTAGGTACGTAAAACATGACTTAATCCAATTTTTACTTCCACTCTCAGAGATAACTGTTATTTATATGTTGTTGTATATATCCTCCAAGTGCTTCCACTTGCTGGCTGGGTAACTTTAGAGAAGTGATTTAGCCTTTTGCCTCAGTTCCTCATCTCTAATATGGGGATAATGATAGTGCCCATATAAAGGTGTTATGAGGAATAAAGGAATTAATATTTGGAAAGTGCTTAGTATAGTATCTGGCACATAGAGTTTATATGAGGACTAAATTAAAGATATATGTGTATGTACACAAAATGTACATGTATATGTGTATGTAAAATATTACATTGTATGCATATACCACAAATTATTTAAGCAATACACCATTGTTGGATATTTAAGTTGTTACAGATTTTTCACAATAATGAACAGTTTTGTCATGATCAACTGTTCCTCAAATTTTTTGAGTATCCATAATTATTTCCTTAGGCTAATTTCTTAAATCAGAACTACTACATGTTTTTATAACTTTGTTCCAGTTGTCTACAAAGCTTGGTAAGCAGTCCAATCAGTCATGTTTGAGACTGCTATCTTTTCAAATTTTTGTCAATATGGGGGGCAGTAAAACATTTTCGCATTAAAAATAGTTACTAATGAAGTTAGCTTCTGCTGTACGGATTGAGGGCCACTTGCATTTCCCCTTTGGTTGTGTACAATTTCAAAGACAAAAATGGACAAAGGACCAATTTTTCTTCGGTGTTTTTTTTTTGAGAACCTTTTCTATATTAAATATTTTAATCCCCAGCCATTTGTTATAAATATCTTCTGCGTCCTTTACCCCCTTTATCTTAATCTTTCTCCCAGTTCTCCCAATTGCTTCACTTGATTACTTCAATCTAAACTTTTCTACCTTTTTATTGTGTTTCTTTTCCAGCCTAACCTCTAGTATAACTTAAGTGAACATTTATAAAATACCATCACTAACACTCTATAATATTTTTAGAAAAGGAGTCTGCAGAGATGATACATCTGTTGTGGAAGAGCATAGGACGGTTTTTAAATGAAATTTGTCTAGAGAAGAAATGTCTTTGAATTTCATTTTGGGTCTAGAACTAAAGTGATGAGGTTTCAGCTTTTAAAAGTAACATCTCATTCATATTTTGTGCTTTTTTTGAATGTTTATCAGTACTTTTTAAGAGTCTCTCTACCTTTTTCTTTTTCTTTTTGCAAAGTGAGTTATATGGAATGTTAGACTCAACATTAAATGATTGTTTTCCATAGACTTACTGAGCTAGATAGTTAAAACTTTTTGTGCAATTGTTTAGTTTAAAATAATAATTTTTTCCTTAATAAATCTTAATGATGAACTTGAGTTTTTTGTTTATCACCTCATTGGATAAGAATAGAGTGGGGATATTTCTTTCAAAGACTGATCTTTAAGCACATTTTCTGTGTATAGACCTTAAGACCTTTATTTTATAATAATGGAAGTAAAATATTTGATGCATTGAATCCTCTCATGCATATAACCTCGTTTTCTACTCCATTTATTTGGTAATTGTTTCATCATTTCAAATTCAATTTGTAATAGCAATGAACACTCTTTAATATTTTTCTAATAAGGATTAGTTGGAAAGGTTAATATGGTCAGAAATTTAAAGAAGCCCAGAGTCATCTTAATGAGTGTCAGGTAATTAACCTACATGAATAGATTAAAGAAATCAAGCAGGCACACTGATGGGTTTTGCTTTCAAGTTCAAATTTAGAACATCATCTGTACAGTGGTTAGGTCTTACACATTAGATGGTGATTGCTATATTGTTTTTTAATATATAAAAAAACTTAATTGTGAAACCATATTATAATTCCTCATCAAATTTGATTATTTGAAGAATGATTATGATATGTGATATGAATTTTTAATTCTTATATGTAAATTTTATATATATATTCATATATTTTTTTAAATAAATGGACTCTTCCAGATGATTTCTTTGTGAATCAGGAACCAGTGCTTTAATATATAGATTTCCTGTTACAAGAAAAAAAATTGTAATGTAAAACTTCAGTTGTTTATGAACTGCCTAATTTAACGGCCTAAGAAACTTGGTGAAAGTGATGGTCACTATTATCCTATGAATGCTATTGTTCAAATTTGTCTAAAAGTATCTATTCTTGTGGTCACTGTCTGATTAAAAGACAAGTTCTTTTTATCTTTAGTAATCTTTACTAAAGTAATCTTTAGTGATTTAAGGGCAAACTTCATCTTCTAAATTATTCAAACATGATATCTATTTTTTTCTTTTTAAAATTTTTAAATCATGTTTATTCTATTACAGTTGTCTCAAATTCTTAAGGAATTCTAGAAATTGATAGGAATTTCTTCTTTGTTTAGCTAATTACAATGAAGTTGATAGAAGCAATTTGTTTTTCTGTGCCTGCTGGAGGTGGTATGCCAGCCTTCTCTAATCACAGTAATTTTTGGCCACAGAGAAACTGGAACCCAGGGTTTACTGGTTTTGATGCCCTAGTTGAGGAGAGGTATTTCCATTTTAGGGTAAAAAAGCACCGTCTTAGAGAAGGAGAGAACATCTGGTTTGTTGTACCTCAGAACTGTACTTGCCATTCAGTCCCTTGGCCTCAATATTAGGCCTTGTAGAATGGGTACACCAACTTCATTACATGGACAGAATAAATGAAAACTCGCTTGTGAAAATACTTCGTAAATCTACTAAGTAATGAAAATTATCAGATGTGTCTTTGTTTGCATGCCAGGTGAGGTTTTACCTGTCTCTCTTAGGAGTGTCTCCTCCAAGTTAAATACACTTCTTTCATTCAGCTGTCTTATTTTTCCGTCTTTTAATTCTCTCTTACTACAAACTCTGCCTAAGAAATTTCTTAAATATTAACACAAAGAAACAGTGAAAATCTGATTGGTTTTGAGTTCGAGAGAAGGTAGAATGTTATAATTAGATCTATACAACCATTACTGATCTGTGATTAGTAAGATGTCCATTTAGGTCGGAATGTTGGTTTTTTAACTGCATTTTGTCCTATTTATGTTTTCCATTGTCATAGACTCTATGGCCACCTCTCACCAAACATCTCATTGGTAAGAGTCCCTGTTTAAAAAAGGCACCCTAGTCTTGTTGTGTGAATAGCTCTGTACCGGTTTTATGGGTGGGTTAGATAAAAAGATAAAAAACACAGAAATCCTTAAACTTCCTAGTCTGTTTAGGAGATGGCATATTATACACAAGTCAGAAGTTGATACTAAGTGTCTCTCAGTCACTCATTTGTTCATTTGGGTTTTATAAAACAGATTCTCTTTTCCCAGGGGAGGAGCTCCCTTTATACCTCTTTATATTAGTTTCATTTTAGCAGACAGATGCTCAATAAATATTTTGAAACAAGCTGTAGAATCAGGGTAATTCTTATAACTCCCTCTTTACCTTTAGGAGACAGTTCACAGGACATACTACCGATGCTAGGTTAATAGCACCCTCTGAAACTTTAAGGAGAGGAAATTTACTTCTCTAAATTATATAGCCATGTGCTTACTTATCTGTGAAGGTGGCCAATAAAATAGCCATCTTGCTCAGCACAGGAATGAGGAAGTATAGATGGAATAGACTTTTAAATCAGGAAACTGAAAATACTGAATCCTTATCACATAACCTGAGGCATGAAGAAGTGTAGATGGAATAGTCTTTTAAGTCAGAAAAGTTGAAAATACTGAATCCTTATCACATTACCTAAGGCATCTAAGTTAATTTTCTTTTATGCCTTTATAACTCCTATTTTATTAAATTTGCTGTCTGTCAACGTCTTTGAGAATTTTCTTTATTTGTCTGGATCTGACTTTCTAATAGTACATTTTGTATTAGAGAGTATTTTAGCTGTGGTTGAAATAATTTGTATGTCTTGATTAATTCACCAGTATTACTTCAGGAATCCTCATAAAAAGTGCTTTAGCAGTTATTTTTGTTAATTTCTCTACTGGGGCAAATTAAGTGTTGAGAAATAAAGTAATTCACAAAGTCTACATGAACTGTTTTGGATCCCTGAGTACCATCAGGGACAGACAATGAAAACATTGAAAATTAACCCTTTCCCCAACTTCAATATTATTTTTCTTTTGATCAGACCATAGTACCTTTTTCACTGCTCTAATAATCATGTGTTATAAAAATGTAGAACCTTAATGCCTGTTAACTACCTTCTGCTAAAAACTGGGCCCTATAGACTATCTAGATTAGACCCGATTCACTCCAACCACCGTGCACTTGGCTAATTCCAAAAGGAGCGCTGCACAGACAGAATGTGAAGTGTGCAGTGCCAAAACACCTCAAAGTTCCGGTGGCATGTCATGTCGCTGTGACAAATATTTGTTCACTCTCTCGCTTGGTTTCCACTTTAGAAGAAAACCTCAGGCCTTTCTGGGGTAATCCCACCTGGGCACAAACTGTTGTGTTCACCTGGTTCATTCAGCCTTCTCTTGGGAAATCCTTGGGTGATTTCTGTTTACCTGGTTCACTACTACCTGGCACATAGTTGCAGCTACTATTTGCTGGGTGAGTAATAAATATTTACTGAGCAAGAATATTCGGTCATTTCCATTCATACTCAAATAGCACTTGATGAGGCTGAGAAGACAGCTGCTGAGATGATTACATTTATCATTAATGACCTCATTTTCTAATCCCTGAATATTAAGTGTCCAGAGAGAATGTTTGATGGGAAATGGCCTCCTGTCTTACTCCTTTGACATCCTGAATGTGTTCCCTTACCACTGAAGACTGGACAAGGGCAGTGCTTTATTACAAAAGCAATGGAGGTTACTTTGGTTTCTTTTTGTATAAACTCTAAGTATTAATATTCGTTAGATTCTATTCTGGAATTTTTCATGTTGAAAAAAACTTGGGATATTAGCTCACTGAGAGATTCCAGTCTGTGTGGTAGGGAGTAGCTTTGTACATAGAAGCTAAGCTTTTTTAAATGGGAGTTTCCATTTAAAAGCTATCCAACATCTAGTCTTTCTAATAGACATTTTTAAAGCAGAAACATAAATCTATTCCTGAAAGTCATATGCTTTAAACTGCTTCCTGAAACATGCGCAGAGACTTAAAAATTACTTTGTATATTGAAAAATAATACCAAAATGACATATGTATGAATGTAATCTGAGAGTTTTGGGGAGGCAAGCCATTGTAATTCTTTCTGACCACTTTTACTTAAGTGGTACCTGGAGATTGTCCCTGCAGTTTGAGGAATGAAGCCTAACCTTTCTTTCTCTTCTGAGTGATACTTTTTGTAGGAAGCCTTTTAAAATGCCTTCATTGTTTATAAAGCAATAAAATATTAACGGTTAACTTGTGAACCAGCAGCTCACAATCCTGGCTGCAAGTTGCAGTCACCTGGATATTCCTCTCTCAGGTTTGGGGCAAGGCTTAAAACTTGGGCAACATTCAGCAGCTTCCCAGGTGACTCTTGGGGAAGCCAGGGTAGAGAGTGATTGTGGAGGGAGCAGGAGATGAGTAACAATGTAGGTTTTTGTGTATCACTCACTTTGTGGCAAGGCAGCTCTTTTGGTTCCACTTAGATTGTGTAGGTGGTCTTGATTCTAATCTTCTCAAACTGTATTATAAGAAACACTTGTGAGATTTGATAAATGCTGGTCCTTGGGTCCACGTGCATAAATTCTAACTCAATCAGGGTGAAGTGAGGGGCAGAGCACACTGAGTAATTTGGTTGATCTTCGGGGTTCCTTTAATAAATGCTGTGTTCCAGTTACCCATTCCAGTGGAACACATCACTCTAAAACATTGTCTTAACATACTTACTTTATTGTATCTTGCGGGCTTGTGGGACAGGAATGTGGGGGATGCTTCCGTTCCTCACAGGGTCAACTGGGGTCACTTGGTGGTATTCAGCAGGTGGCTGCTCTGGAGGGTACAAGACAGTGTAACTCCCAGGTCGGCCACCCACCCGGGCATGGATAACTGGGAGGCCGGCCTCAGTGGGGCCCTCTCCGGGTACTCTTGGGGCTTTTTGACAAAGTCTCTTAGCAAAGCATTTGTGCTTCTTATGAGGGTACTCAGGGTTCCTCCTGTTTGCCAGGCAGAGTCCTTCAAGCGAGCCAGGCTGGAGCTGCAGGGCTTCTTATGACCTAGTGTCAGAAGTCCCAGAGCATCATTTCTGCCACTATCTATTGGTCAAGCAAGTCTATGAAAAATCCTAGATTTAAGGAGAGGGGAATTAGACTCTCCCTGTAAATGAGTGGAATAACGAAAAATTTGCAGCCAGTTTTCAACTCCCACATAGTAATAGGCAGAGGACATTGTCACTATGACCCTATCACACGTTTCTGAATTATTAATTCATAGTTACTAGTGACTATCTTAATACTAGTGACTACTTTTTACCTGGCCAGTTTCAGTTGATTTCTAAAAGGTTTGTCTACCTATATACTTCTCATTTTTCTTTGATTCATATTATACATGGGAAAACCAATAGTTTTGAAGCAGGATACTAATCACGGAGCTCCCTTTCCCAGAAGTATAAATGGGTCTTTTTGCCTATATGGAAGATAGTCTAAATTCTGTGGCTGAAAGTATAGTGTAGTGCTTAATATCATAGACCCTGGGATGAGACTGCATGGTTAAAGTCCTTGTTCTGCTACAGGCAAACCTTGTGAATATTTTGGGGTTCAATTCCAAACCACTGCAATAAAAAGAGTCCTGTAATAAAGTGAGTCATACCTTTTTTTGCTGGTGTGAAAGACAACATCTGTGAAGCGCAATAAAGTGAAGTGCAATAAAACAAGGTGTGCCTGTACTTACCCCCTTTGTGACTGGGCAAGGCACTCTACCTGCACCTTACTCTTATAATTTCTGTTTTACAGAATAAAAAAGTGCCTACTGCAGTGGGTTTTTGGGACAATTCAATGAGTGATCTGTGTAATGCCCTAAAATGTGTTGGTGTTACCATAGATAGTTAGCTAGATATTAATAAAGGAAGCAAAGAGAATTAGACATTGAGTTTAATAAACTTGGGAGTATAAAACTCTTTGCTTTACCAGGAAGTCACAGCTTCAAACTCCAGGGGGTTACAGCATTTCTTGGCCAAGGGGATTAACATTCTTCCCTTCCTCCCATTGGTACCAGATTGTTGTGGTGGTGGCGGCGGGGGGGGGGGGGGGGGGGCAGAAGTGCAGGGGGAGGGGCTCAACCATAGAGGCCTGTCAGTCGAACTAGGGGTGGACCTATCAAAAGCCCACAACAGCTTGGGAAGTTGATTGGTCATTTTGAAAAAGCACCTGGTCCATCCCAAACCCAAGCTAATATAATCCCAGGGGAAAAAAGCAGCTCTCTCAGTCTCTCTCTCTCTCTCTCTCTCTCTGATCTGTACTTGTCCTCATCACTTGCCCATTCTCTCTTACCCAGGGACATGTGACCATGCAGGTCTAGAAGGTTTCTGTATGGGGGCCCACGGCAGACTGCATGGGCTCCAAAAGGACTAAGCTTTGGCATCAAACAAAATCTGGGCCTTGGCATTTGTTTTGGCCTTGCCGAAGACACAGTTGGACTTTTTCTATGGCAGGGTAGAGGGAGATGGGACATTGGAAAGCCAGGGTCAGATTTCTAACTGAATAAACCTCACCACATCACAGCCTCCTGTGCATGGGCCCTTGGAATGCTTTCCTTGCTATCTAAGAGCCTCATGTCTACAGACAACATTCGGACATAGTGGTTGTTTTTATTATTGTTGTTTTAACATTTTTAAATCCTTACGCAAGGATATGTTTTATTGATGTTTTTAGGCATGGGGTGGAGGGGGGTAGAGAGAGAAAGAGAAATCAATGTGAGAGAGAAACATTGATCAGTTGCCTCCCATATGCACTCTGGCCGAGGGTCAAACCACAATCTAAGTGTGAGCCCTGACCAGGAATTTAACCCGTAATGTTTTGGTGTATGGGGTGTTGCTCCAACCAACTAAGCCACCTGGCCAAGATGCTCTTAACGTTTTTATGGTGAGGCATTCAAGCACTGTCTTGGTCTTTGTACCTTATATTTCCAACCTTGTTTCCTATGACTGCAGCCTCACTCAACTATCTCTTGTACTGTCATGTTTTCCTATGTTTTCTGCCTTTATCTTTACTCACACTGTTGTTGCTTGTCAATGGAAAGCTGACTTCTCTCCCCCTCTGCCTTAGAAAGTGATTTTACCACAAGGCTTTAGAGGACTTTCAATAGATGGAAACTGAAATCTAACTTCATGACCAAAACACATTTATGTTTGGTCCCTCTGTTTTTAATCCATACTTCTTAAGGGTGGTATTACCTACTTCCCTGACTTTTGACTTTGAGTTTCCCACAGGTCTGGCAAAATACTGTGCCTTCCATATTGCTGCTTAAATTTAGTTGTAGTATCAGGAAAGGTCAGGTTATGCTGCAGTAACAAAATCCGAACACCTCAGCGGCTTAAAGTAACTAATTTATTTCTCGGTCATGCTATGAGCCCCTGGTGGGTCATAAGGAGATCTGTTCATTTTATCATTGGGGTCTCAGCTCTTAGAGGCTCTATCTTAAAACATGCTTCCATGGATACAGGAAATTAGGGAAAAGAGCGCTGTGAATCCATGTACTGGCTCCTAAAGCTTCTGCACAGGCAGGCCCATTTTACTTTGGTTCACATTTCTTTGGGCAATATATGATCAAACAAACCCAAGTTCAGATGTGTGGTGAAGTGTGATTGGTCTCAGAACATGAGCATCCACAATTTATGAACAAACTCCAGTGGCTGCCACAGATGAGTCCCTGGTCTCATCACCTATTTTCATGAGATATTGCTAGGTTAATGGGACCAAGCTTCTATAAAAGCTACAGCTGTGTACACCTCATTAGGTTAGAACATTCAATTCAGGTGAGCATGGAGAGACACCTCTTTAGCCTCATTTGGATGCTCTTCTACCAAGGAAAACAAAACAAAACATGTAGTAGCAGTTACATTGAGTGTGTAGTTTTTCTTAGAAATATGAAAGCCTAAAAAATTCTCTCATATTTTTCATATATTTCTCTTTAAAGAAAGACATTTCTTCCCCTTAACCTCTACTTTAATTCTTGCTTTAAATTAAGAACTAGTTAGCAAAATGAGGCATAAAACTCTGCAATCCTAGAATTACCATTAAGTGACTACAGAACAGATTCCTGGGCATAGTCACTAGATTTTGGGGGTTTACCACACTGAGCATGTTTAATAATTTAAAGTGATAATCTTAGAAAATTGGAAAGATAGTCCATAAACACATGATAATGTTCAGTAGGTCAAAGTTTTAGATAGTAACCAAAAGGAAATTATTGGAGATTACTATTTACTGTGTGAAAGATCAAATGTATTAAATGACAATGATTGGAAAGTCTTTTGTTTGTTTTATAGTGTAAACCTCATTAAGGCTTACCATAGAACTTGCTTTAAGGAGTTCTAAGACCTACACACTCTAGAGAAGTCTGTATATCTTAGGGAAGACCTTGTTCGAGGTAAGAATGGCAAATAAAGGATCAAGGGTCATAATTGACTCGTTGAATATACAGCAGAGTAGGGCTTCTGTCAAACCTGTTGAGTTGGCAGCATTATGCTTAATTGGGCCATGGAAGGACCAGGAAGTAGTGCTTGTATATCTAATTGTCATTTTGTGAATGGTCTTAAAAATAAAGAGATTGAGAATAGCAATAAAATCATAAACTAATAGCTCAGTGGAAGCAAAGGATTTGAAAACCAATGGAATGAAATGCATGGGAATGGCTGCACCTGTGAAGCTGTCCGGCTGGTTTAATTCCCAGAGAATGAAAAGGGTGTAGTCCTGCCTTCGTAGATGAGGGACCTGTATTACAGGGCTTCCTGAAGGGGGGCTGACTCTGAATATGTTGCTTAGAGTGCTGTTGCTTAGGAGTTTTAGGGTGACTGAACTAGATGACAGGGAGAATCTTTTGATGTACAGTGTGACCTATTAATGTAAATGGTAATCCCCTTAAAGTCATGATATATTTTAAAGACTTGGACCCCTTTGACAATTGGGACATTTAGTAATCCTCTGTCTAGAAAGATGCACTTGGGTGTGCCATGTTGTGTTTGATTTCAGGGATTTAATGGGACCCTCAGTTTAGAATCCTGGCAGGACATGCAAGAGGAAATTTGCAAAATAGTTTGTATCCCTAGTAGTCGGCTACTTCATAAATATTTATGGTGATAAAGTGTGGGTATGCTGGTGGTTTTAGGCAGGCGATAAAGGGGAATTGGTTTGCTTTTAATTTTAGGCATTTTCAATAGCACATGCTTGTAGATTTTAAAAATATTTGCTTCAACACAACACTAAATATTGTAAGGGGCAAAGAAAGTTTACAGCAAAGCACATTTGCTTGGGGAGAAGGTTTCCATGGCTCTCCACTAACTGTTACATGTTTATATCCTCCAAAACTTTCACTCTGGCTTATTTCCCAGGAAAGAAATATCTGCCCTTTCCCACTCTTCTACCCGCAGTGTGTGTGGGCGGCTGTGCATCTCTGGGGGGCCGGGGCAATGGGAGTAGCGCTGTGCTGAACAGCGCTCCTTCGCTCCCAGGATCTCAAGCCAAATGGAATTGTTCTGAATTGGCTGGGTCTTGTTTTCTCAGGGTGATGCCTGGAAGGAGATGGGATTAGGGCGTAATGTGTTTTGAAAGCACAAACTCTTTATTAGCACAAACAAATCAATTGTTTGGCCCAATAGATTTTGGGAGTGCCGTTAACATTCATAAATCATTGCATCGGGGCATACAGATGCCAATGACTTGGGAAATACTCAGGAGCAGATGATGATATCCTGATTTTTACGTCATCTGCTCCGTACACACCATGCTTCCTCCCCTCAAACACACATATACAACAGGTATGTTTGTATATTGGTGATGACATTGGTGAAGGGAAAGGATTGCAATCTTTCATGTACATTTCTCAGATTAGTAGGATAATGGGTATAGTGTGTTGTGGGTGAGAGAGAGGTTTGGAACTCTGATTTAAAATAAGGGTATGAGATAATTATGTGCTTTACTAATCTGACTTTGTCTTCTTGTATTATAAATCGTTGCAATTTTGATGGACGTATGGTTGTTCAGGTAATGCCTTGCTATATTGTTCTGGAGCAACACTTCTTTTAAGATATCTTGGTTAAAAGTTACGATTTTACTCATACTTTTTTCCTAAAGTTAAAGTTGAATGATGTTTTTAGGGTATTTTCTCCAGGAGGCTTTTGGATCTATTGAGAAAGTTTTGATTTTTAAAACTAAGTCTTTGAGAGTATTAAAGTAAAGCTTGATGTACCTGACATCAATTCTTTAAATGACCCCCAAGTATTTTGCTAAGTGTTTTGCAATTGGAAAATATCTAGGAAGAATTAAAGTTTATATTACTAAAAAAATCAGATTTGATATTTTTAGTACAATGTGGCAAATTTTAACAGTCATTTAAGTGGTTTATCAACATAGTTCTGGCTTCTTGTTTCCCTGTCCTTTATAGAATCTCTGATGCATTAGTCTACTTTACAACAGGCTCTTCTCTCTCTGGATAGAAGATGAAACTCTCTCTGGATAGAAGATGAAACATCTCCTCAACCTGCAAGCATTCTGAGAACAATATATGGCCAGTCAGTCCAATCTATGTTACTGCTTTCCAACAATTCTTATTATTTGTGTAGCGGCATTTATATATAATTCAGTTGATGCATACCTGAAAAATTGCTCTAAAGATTTTTGAAGACCTCAATGATATTTCACAATTTATACTGAAAATGGTTGTTCCAATGCTGCATTTTCTGCTTTTCCAAACCACTTTCCTGATGCCTTCCCTCCAGCAGTCAGAGAGCAGAGGAGCACCTTGCTGGCGGAGTAGTTCTGTAAGCACTTTAGCAAGGGCTTTCTTGCCTCTACTTTGATGTTCTGTAAACACAAAACCAAAAATTCTTATTCTAGCTTAGCAGGAACCCAAATGCATCAGAGATGAAAGGAAATCAGTTGGAGAGACTTTCTTTACTTCAGGGGCCAGGTGAGGAGTAGTTAGTGTCACTTTGAAAGTGCTAACAAGAAACTCTTGTAGCTCTCTTAGGGCGCCTGTTTAGAAGCATCCTATTAAAATTTGCAACATAGTTAAAGCTGACATTTTGAACCCTTGGAAAGCCTTGTCATGAAAAACACCATACAGAACAGTAGATTAGGACTTCTACATTTTTTTTAATAAAGAAAAGTGCACTGAAATTATTATTGTGACATTGGTTAATAAAATTATGTAGGTTTCAGCTATAAAGTTCCATAATGCATCATCTGTATATTGTGCTGTGTGTTTACCGCCCAAAGTTATATCTCCTTCTGTCACCATTTATCCCCCCTTTATCTTTTCTGTATCACTCACCCCGCTTTCCCTCTGGTATAGGACTTCTACCTTTTATCTTGCTTTCAATTCTAATGTGGCATTCCATTCTGTCACTTTAGTTAAAATGTTACTTGGGAAGGCAGAGGTCATTTGGAGATTGTGTTGTGGCATGTAAATAAAACTAATAGGAAGTCTTTGTTTTAAAGTCACACTGCCTTTCCCCTTCTTCCTCACCTGTATTCTAGGTTGAGATTTTGCAGACTTTTTGCAAGAATAGGGTTAGAGTGTGTATAGTATAAATCCAGTCAAATGAAGAAAACAATAAAGCGGTCTAATTTTCAATACTTTTAATATATAGCTACAGATTAAACTGGAATAAATATGCAGTTATTTAAAAATATGATGATCTGTTTATATAATTTTATCTGCATGTATCTCATATATAAAACTTTGCAATACATAGGAAGAAATAAATACATAAATGCACTCTTGCAGAACCTAGCAAAATTAAATTGAATGAGTTTAGTTGTTCAAGCCTATAAACTTTTAAACCAGGAGTCTGAGTCAGATTACTGCAGGGATTAGACAAGTAATTGGGAAATAAACATCTGTTTCACTTTAGACAATGAGAATTTTCTTTATTTCTATAGATATGTGTGATGTTTCTGATTATTCTTGAATGATAGGTTCTTCTTGTTCTATCTTGTGCTTCTTTATTTACAGAGGTGTGTAGAGAGAAATACACACTACTTGATAGTGGAATGCATGATGCTGAACGTTGGGGAGCCACCTGCTGCCCTTTGCTCAGCTTTGATTGGTTGGTAGCTAGATGGAATGCAGGCTGGCCGTGGCCATATTTTTGCTTTTACAAGAAAAGATAGCAATCTGGGTTCATTTGCATTCTCCTCTGTTTTTAAACAACAACAGCAACAAACTGTATAGCTCAAATGACAGGTCTCTAGGTTGGGTCAGCCTGTAAGTTCCGAGCTTATGATCCCTGGTGAATCACTGAATTTTATTTCCAGTTATGTCTAGTATAAAACAAAAATTGGTCAGAAAATTTGTTTACACAATTTACAAATACATTTATTTGATCTTGTTTGCTATCCATGGTTTGATTGCTTTGTCAACAAAAGTTAATAAACTCCAAATTTCTTTGCAAATGCCCATTTTCTTGATAAATGTGTTTATAAAGTTAAATATATATTATCTTTCTGTTACTTGATATCAATTTAAATATTTCAAAATTTAAACTAATTGAAGTGAGGCATTTAAAACTATGTATGTGTTAGAAGGTTTTAGACACATATCAGCAATTTCATATCCCATCCCTTCCTACTCCTTAGTGGAAACCACTTTCAGCTTCCTTAAGTGTTTCTCCTCATTTCTCAGTGATATACTTAAGACTTTAAAAGTCAAGATGTTTTCAGTGATACTATTATAAATTTTGATTTAATATTTTTTCACTCGTTCCTCCTATTTTATTTTTTTAAGACTTTATTTATTTATTTTTAGACAGAGGGGAAGGGAGGGAGAAAAAGAGGGAGAGAAGCATCAATGTGTGGTTGCCTCTCGTGTGCCCCTTACTGGGGACCTGGCCCACGACCCAGGCATGTGCCCTAGACTGTGAATCCAGCTGGCGACCCTTCGGTTCGCAGGCTGGTGCTCAATCCGCTGAGCCACACCAGCCAGGGCCCTTCCTCCTATTTTATATCCCGCTAATCCTTCTCTATATTTTACCTGTTTTATTAAGATTAATGTTCAGTTTTTACATTAAAAAGCAGAACTTTTTTTACAAATCAATATTCAGATTTTACATTAGCATAACTGTAAAACATAGTTCAAAGCTGAGCCATATAGTACACAATAATTAAATTTTTTTGTTTGTACAAATATATTTATTTTCTTGGTTTTAATAATGGTTTTATTTTGTTAGTGATACTACTGTAAATATATTTCAAACACATGTGGTAGATTTTTGAGAAAGAATTCATGGGAGGTTGTTTAAAAAACTTCAAGTGTGTAAATGTCTTTATTTTTTACTCATACTGATTATCAAGGTCAGAAATTTTAGACTGAAGTCATTCCTCTTCAGAATTTTGAAGATAGTGTTTTACTATTTTCAGTTTTCTATGTTATTAGTGAGAATACCTGCTTCGTACCTCCAAGCCTTTCCCTTTTTTCTTTTAGTTCTGTGACATTCTGGATACTTGCTAAAGCTTTTAAGTGTGTAGACTTATCTTCCATTTCTGGGAAACATTATTTTTTTAATCCCCTTCCCCTGAAAACACACACACACACAAACACACACACACACAATTTTTCAGTTCTTTCTGGCTCTTGTATATTTTGCATTTTGGAATTTCTGGAGTGCTCTTCTAAATTTCCTATATATATTTTTTCACCTATTTTTTCTTTTTGTCTTTTTGTTCTACTTTGGAAATTTTCTGAGGTTTATTTTTCTATTAGCTTTTAAAAATTTCTGTCAGTAAAATTTTAACTGCTTGATTGGTAAATGAATGTTTGTTCATTTTTAAGCATAGATATTGTTTCATGGGTGCAGTATTTTCCCATCTCTGAGCATATTTATTAAAGTATTTTTTGAAGTTTTTTTCTTTTATTGACACCATCTTTGCACAGGGGCACTTATTTTTTATTTTTATTTGTGTTGGTCTCTGAGCTGCTTGCTTGGTAGAGGATTGCAGAAATGCCTCCTTCTCATTATCACTAGTTTATATTTGAGTGGATCTGTGTCCTCGCCTGTTGACTGGGCGTGGTTTTCCCTGTGGGGTCCTGTGTGCCCCGACGGACCTTCTGCATGTCAGAGCAAGTTTTTTCTTCTGTAGTCCATTTCCCTGTGGAGTAGCAGTTCTCAAAACTTGGATTTCATCACCCTTTTACATACTTAAAGTTATTAAGGACTTTATAGACTAGTACTGTTCACTAAAAACATATTGGAAATCGAAAATACAAGCTATGTATGTAACTTTAAATTTTCTAATGGCCACATTATGCATAAAAAGGTTGAAATGAACATATTTTACTTAACCAATACATCCAAAATAGTGTTTCAACATGAAATCAATACAAAAACTTGAGAGATTTTACATTCTTGTTGATGTCTTTGAAATCCAGTGTATATTTTATACTTAGAGCATATCGCAATTCAGTCTGGTCATATTTCAAAAATTTGATCAGTAGCCACTATGCTTCTTGCTACCATATTGGGCAGCACAGCTATTGTGCTTTTGTTTATGTGGGTTATAGCTTCCAATGTTTATGTACTAGACACTAAAACAATATGTAAATAGTTACTTCATTTACTTACAAACAACAACAGTAGTAGACCCATTACATGTTAACACAAATAATTTACTTTTATGTAAAATAGCTGTTTTCAAGACAAAATTTCTTAAGAAGAGTGAAGATGTTTTACATTTTTGTGTATCTCCATAATGTGTGCCTCAATAAAAGAAAACTGGATCCTCATATCTCTGCCTTTCCTATCAGTCTGTTACAATATGTTGTTTTAAGTATAGGAGGAAAATCTGTCCCATACAGGTATGTGGTTGGAAAAGGGTGGGATATTTCAGTAGTCTTTTTGGATAATTGTGGACATTCTTTTTGATACTTCAGCAAACTCAAGTGATTGAGTTCTTTTATAACGTACATCAGCCATTAGGAAAACAGTGGTTGATTGAGTTATGCCCGTCTTCCAAATATTGAACATCTCATTATATAGTATCGAAATATCACATTTGCTAATATCACCATCTGTCTTATCAGAAAAATCATTAAGAATGGAAAACTGTCAAGGTCATGGTGGTAGATATAACTTATCCAAAACCCTAATTTTTGCTTGAAAGTTCACATTTTATCATTGGCAATAAGTACTGTCAGTTTTTACTCTTGGAAGTGGCAGGTTGATGGTGTTCATTTTTTGAGGAAATGTCTGTCAGATGCGAAGTCCGAATAACTGTGCTTTCTCTGTCAGTCATTTTCTCAGGTAAAAATGGTGTTTCATGAGAAGAAGCCATTGGGTCAGCCTGCAGGTCAGACGTCAGCATGCGTCCTTCCCCTGGAGATAGTGCTCACCCCTCAGCAAACAGCAGAAGCGCCTTATGTATACCTCTCATGTTGTCACATAGAACATTGAAAAGATGTGTAGCCAAGGTTAAGATTAATAAAGTAATTTTTCCCACTTCATCAAGGTGTTGGAGTGAACTCAGCTCTTTAAAACTCTGCAAGTATGTAATGATGAAGAATATAATGAATACAGCTTTGCGCCATTGCCTTGATTCTTGCTAAGAAATGGATAGCTTTTCCACCATTGCATTTGTACCATTAGTGCAAATTTCAACAGGCAAAAGACAAAAAATGTCGAAGTATTATTATGGAAATAGTTTTAGTTTCATAGTCCTTCTGTGCCTTCCGATCTGTGGACCACAATCTTAGAGGAATCCTCTGATCTTATGCCTTCAAGGCATAAGTCTGGCGAACCAGTGTCGCAGTTGCTTAGAGTGAGAAGTGGGCCAGGGCAAGCCTTATACATTTTTAATGCAGACTTCCACTTAATTTCTCAGCGGTTACTCTTGCTTAACTGGGCTTAATGTCCACAAAGTTCATACTCTGCGTGAAAAGCATCCTCTTTATTTCTGCATTTTTCATTTAGATTGGGGAAGATGATTGCCTATGCAGGGTTCTCTCTTTTCAGCCCTTGTCTCTGCCTTCAGGGCACCTGGTGCCTCCTGATCTTAAACCTGTGGTTGCTGCTTGTTGGCTTCTTTCTGTACTGGCTCAGCTATTTGCTGCCTCTGCTTTAAGTCATGAAGTGCCCATACACCTGCTTTCAGCCTTCCAAATTGTACTGTCATCTCTCTTCTGTGGTAATCACCACTTCTGTCCTCTTTGTGTGATTTGAAATATTTTAAATTTCTTTATTTTTACGAGACTTTGGGGGTGGAGACGCATAGAGAAGTTGCCAAGAGAAATGCCTTTGCTCAGCTCACTAGGATTATGTAGAAATCATCTCCTTTTGGAGTTGTCTTGGTCTGTTCAGGCTGCTATAACAGTACCGTAAACTGGATGGCTTATAAACAACAAACATTTTTCACGGTTCGGTAAGCTGGGAAGTCCAAGGTCATGGTGCTGGCAGGGCCCGTGTCTCCTTTCTCACTGATTGCTGTCTTCTTGCTGTGTCCTCACATGATGAAAGGGGTGGCGGGGATCTGTGGGATTTCTTGTAAGGTCACTCGTTCACTCATGAAGCCTCTACCCTCATGATCCAAGCACTTCCCTAGGGCGTCACTTCCTAAGACTATCACATTGGGCAATAGGTTTCAACATACACATTTTGGGAGAGTACATACACGGACATTCAGTCAATAGCAGAGTTCAACTGCAGAAAGTTTTGTTGACTCACCTTTGATTTTCTACAATTTCAAATCCCTACTCTTCTTTGTGTGTATATCTCTAATACAATCTATAGTACCCCATTTTATTATTTTTAACATTTCTTTTATATCTTTCTTTTCTTAATGGAGCTTTACAGTGTAGTCATAATGTTCATTGTTTCTCAAATGTAAAAATCTCTCAGTAGTAGAGTGGGAGGTCAAGTTTCTGGTTTGTCATGCTATACCCTCCTTTGAGCTCTGTTTCCCATTCCTTTTCAATTGTATGTAGCTGTCATGTTGAATAAGCAAGACTGAAGGGGGATAATCAGACAACAACTTTACTTTTGTTTCTCACTGTCTCTTTAAATTCATTCCATGTGCATAGCTCCTTCCATGTCCTTGGGTGAAATGTGGAGCAAATCCCAAGACTTTCTGGTCAAGTCGAAGTAATAAAATGCCCTCCTGTTGGTAATTAATATAGTCTAGTGTAATAGGCAAAAATTCAAATTTCATTCAAAATTAATGGTTATGCCCTTAACCCAGCTCAGGCCTGCTCGGAGGATGTTACCAGCAAGAGGAAAATGGGTACAGCTGGCCTCTTTTCTCTTCTCTCACACTTCTGTTACTCATTCCCCAGTTTATTAACCTCAGTGTCTCACACACTCATTGCTGGACTATGGAGAGGGAGGGCTGGTAAGTAGAGTGGAGTATTGTTTCTACTGCTGCTGGTAACACATTAACACAAACTGATGATTTCACAGTTCTGAGCTCAGAAGACAGTCTCCATGGCTAAAATCAAGGTATATCAGGCTGCTTTTGTTTCTGGAGGTCCTAGGGTAGAATCGGTTTCCTTGTCTTTTCCAGTTTTTAGATTGCCTGCACTCCCTGGCTCGAGGCCCCCAACCTCCACTTTCAAAAGTTCTCCTCATGGCATGTCCCCGTCTCTCTCTCTCTATCCTCCCATTTCCTCTTCCTCTTTTATGAACTTTTTGTGATTAAGTTAGGTCCATCTGGATAGACGAGGATAATCTGTCATTTTAAATCAGCTGATTAAGTGATCTTAATTCTAATTGCACCCTTAATTCACCTTTGACATACAAAATTTATAGGTTTGAGGGATAGGACATTTTTTGGGGTGTCATTCGTTTGCTTCCACTGGCAACACAATTCTTGACTATCACTATTAAATACTCTTGCATATGGGCGCTCTCAGAATGGCTGATGTTCATTCTGACTGTTGCAGGCTTCTTGAGTTCTTTGTGGACTATCCACCTCCAACTCACATTGCTGAGACGCTCACCTGCCGTTGTCTTGGTGGTCAAACATAGCTCCTTTCCCCGCTGCTCAGAATCCAGCAGTTCATTTTCACTCCCTCCAGGGTTTTCTTCTCCATGTAGGGAGATTGCTCTGCAAAGATCTTCAGCCACTAGATCCCACTCTCCTCTTTTTTTTTTTCTTGGTGTGGCTAAAGGGGTAGTTAGGCACCATAAACTGGGTTTTCCATGAGCTCGCTTGGTAAGCGCTGCGTGTTGTGGTCTTCAGATTGTGCCATCTAGAATTATGGGTCTTCCCCTGAAACTGGCAGGAACATAGCATTTCAGCATTAGATTTGGCCAATATATGTGTGTAATATGTGCTGAGTTCTTTCTTCCCTTAAACTTTGTCATTTGTAAACTATTTTTCTTTTACCTTAAAAGAAAACCTTTTAAGGTAAAAGGTTTCTTTGTTTCTAAACCTTTTATAGTTTAAATTTCTTCCTTTAAAAAATTGGACATATTTTTTCTCTCTGCAGTCATTCAGATTTCGCAGAAGTTCCCTCCTCCTCTCCAAGATTCCTCATTTGGAAAGTTGCAGAGCAGTCTTAACATTCCTTCTGGTTGGAGGAGGGTATGGGGGGATAAATGGTAATGGAAAAAATACAATAAAAAAAACTATTACAAAATTCCTTCTAGAAAGCTTACAGGGTTAGAGGTTACTGTAAGGTTGGTGTACATTTGTACAGATAAATGGTGCCATTTGGAGCCTCCTGTAGAAACCAGCCATCCTCTTTTGCTAATAATACTTTGACCTCAGCCCCATTCTCTCTAGCCTTCTTTAGCCTGTAATGGTAGATAGGCTCACATCGCAGAAGCTACAGTGAGCCTTTTCTCTGCCAGGCAACTCTTCTTCCTTCAAGGCACACTTCAAATGCTTGCTGTTTTCTGACGCCTTCCCAGGCAGAATTCCTTCGCTCTCTCCTGGAGGGCATTGTGGGTCCTTTTGGGGGAGACGGACAAGATCCAGTCTGCATACCAATGTAAACTAAGAAGGCAACCAGCATAAATGAATATACTTTGAGGATGCTCTCCAACATTTTAAACCACATAACCTCACTTTTCCCAAAGTTATTTCTTCCAGTGACTATGGAGAGAAGAGAGTGTTTTCTCATCCATTATCTCTTTTTGTTAAGCTTTTTGTTGTCTGAACCACAGTTCCTCTTACTGGATCATCTTCCTGTCTCTAAAGTTTCACTTGAGATCACAAACTAACCGTAGGAGGAAGCAGTGTGCCTTGGTGAATGCTGAGGCATGGCATGTGTAAGGCAGGCCCAGGGATCACGGTGCCCTGGGCTGGACACCTTGATCTGCCACTTGCTACTGGAGGGACCTCTGACAAATAACTTGTTCATCTCAGTTTCCATATCTATAAAATGATACTTTGTTGGGTTGTAGTGAAGAGTAAAGTAAATAAATTGATATGACTAAAATGCTGCTTTGAGTGCTAGAAACTCTTTGATCATATGTTCATTGGACGGGACCACAACTGGGAAAATGATGATGCTGCCTGAAAGTCTGGTTGGGGGAACCTGTCTCCTAGGGAAATTCCTCTGGGTTAAGGCGCCCTTTCTAATTAACTTCCTTTCAAATGGTAATGCTTAGGAGCAAGAGATCAACTAAAAATTTCCTAGTGTGACTTCTTAGAATGTTTCATGCATTTAAGGCAGCCAGAGATTCTAGAATCTTAAGACATGAAAGAGGACTTACAAAACGAATAACAACAGAAAGGCAAGAGAAGGTGAGACAGAAGCCCTTCAGTTTTATCCAGGAGTCGCTTGTGTGGCAGTCTTTAGATCTGTATGTGTTTAACACCTCCACAGATAGCTGAATACTCCTGGGGAATAGAGTTCTCCTTTTTTATTATACTTGTGATTTTTTTCTTTCTCTCATTTTGTGTTCTTTCAGTAGTATACAATAAATATTTTCCTGAAGAGATGATTCTCTTTTTGTTTTTTCTTTTCCTAATTGCCTCTGTATTAGTTTGTTGGTTTTTCTTGCTCAGTAGTTTCTTGCTGAGATGTTTCCTGCCCTAAATCACCTGGGCTTCACATCGGGCTGTGCCCTCTTTGTTTTTGGAGAAGTTTTCTCCTTTACCTCCTCTGATTCCCTTTTAGCCCAGGGCTGACTATTGGTTTTGTGGCTGTCCCGCAGTGTTGCCGAGACTGAGGAAGGTCACTGGGACATCACTCTGCATTCTAAATGTGTGCAGTCCGGCGGCCTCAGTGCGTGACCACTGCTGAGCTCATGTCTTCGAGTTCTCAATGGAAGCTGAGGGATGGTCGTGGAATTAATCCGCAGGCCTTGGATCATTCATTGTTTTTGGTTGCTGAATACAGAGCTGTCTTTTTCTGGTTCACTTATTTCTTTTACAAAAGTACAAAATGTCTGAGCCTGTATCAAGTATGGCAGTTGTCACCATTATCAAGCAGTTATATTCATAGTGTCCTTTGCCACAGGGTGAGTGACGTGGCAAAAATGAGAGCTAAAGGTTATTTTATAAGGGAAACAATGTACTCTTCGAGTTTCATGCAATGGTAGGGAGGAGTAAGCCAACTTTTTTGACAGAAGCACTTGCTTTATTTGTAAGTTAAGTATAAGCTACCATCAGAATGACTTGTAGTCATTCATATCTAAAGCCATGTGAACCAATCTTGTGATGTCAGGTACCCTACAAAAGCAATCTGGTTTCCTCCAAAAATTTATGTGCCTTTTGAAGACCCTAAATTGATTTTAAAACTAATAAAAGCAATCACATATGCTGCACTACCTTATAGAGGTAGTCGAATTTTGTTGTATTTTTTAAAAAATATTTTTATTGTTGTTCGATTACAGTTGTCCCCATTTTTCCCATATTACTTTACCCTGCCCTGCCCACCCCTCCCCCCACCCAAAGGTCATGGACCCTGAGACTTATCTACCACCTAACAGGGGAAAACACCATTAAAGACATACTGTTTGTAACTTTACAAGGGTCTTTCTCATTAGGCACATGGGTTGGCAGTCTTTAAAAAATCTCCATCTGTGGCTTGCATACGCAATTGCTAAATACCTCCTGACGTGGTATAGTCTTGTAGTCGGCCAGATTCCTCAAGCCGCTGAGCCCTGTGGCTGTAACAAAAGTCAGCTGCTTGTGGGTATTCAGTTAGGTGAGCTCCTGAAACTAATGCCTTGATTGTCCCATTAGATTTATTTAATACTGGGGTTTTATGTGAGGATCTGCTTAGTGTACTACTGTATTTATCAATTGATGATTATTACTGAACTATATTAGGATAATTTAAGGGTAAACATATTTTAGGCCCACTTGTGTCTTTCCTTAGAGGAGATATTTTTGACACTGTGTCAGTGGAGAAACTGAGGCTTGACAAACAAATCTGTTTTATCTCACTGAGACCACCAACAAAAAAGTCCTATCATGTTTTAGTAGTAATTTATTCTCCTGGGCTTAAAGAGATTTCACACATGTGGGAGGGCCTTGGGGCAAATCTAAAACTGACAGTCAAGGAGCAGTCAAAGGCACCTGATTAGATCACAGTGTTTTGGAGGTAAAGCCCTTAAATTGTTACATTAAGCATTTATTAAGCATCTGCTATTTTTGCACCTCTGGGTGCTGGGGAAAGGCACGGAGTGGAATAAAATAAAGTCTTTAGGACTGAATACTCTGGAGGCTGTCTTCCCTCTAATTTTATCATTTTAATCATTTTCATGCTTAAAATTTGTCAATTCCTGTATACTTTATTCCCAAGAAATGATGTATTTTGAAAGAGTCTACATGTCATATTCTAGATCTTTTTATTTGGCACGTAACAGAACATTTTCCAAACTTTCAGATCTCATTCTTGGTAAAGTTGGGTTTTTCACTTGTTTTTTTAATTTCAAATTCTAAGTAGTCTCCACATGTTTAACACTTACGACCAATGAATATTGTATAAGCCCCGCCCTTGCTTGTCAGCGTTATCTCTGCCTTTTCATGCCAGTCTGCATTTTGTTATCTACGCCTTCCCCCGTATTAGCTAAATGACTGGAAGCATTTCTTGAAGCAGACACACACCTTTGGCAATTCCTTACAAATAGACTTCCATGAGTGAAAAGGAAATAGGAGAAAAAAATCGGCGAACTCTTTATTTTATTTGAGCCCAGTGCTGTATTTGTTTTAAGCCCCTGGGCGTACCTGCCAAAGTCAATATTCATGGTTGATTGAACATTAGTTTTACTTTTAAAGGCCTCTAATTTTTGTTACCTTACTGTGGAAGAGTGTGTACTATTTAGTGTGCAGTCCCCTTTTAGTTTCTTTAGTCTCTTGGAACCCTTAACCAGTTCTTCTTCTTTCTTTACCCCTCCCACCTACCAACGGCTGTTCATCCCCATTCATTCTCTTTCCCCCCCTCTTTTTATTCCTCTATCCCCGAATAAAGAGCTTAAAAACAACCAGCTGGAACATTTTGGCTTAGAGTCATAAAAGAGTATAAATTGTATCTATCAACTCTGATGAGTCAAGTACTTAGAGGGTCCTCTAATTGGTTAGTAATTCTAATAAAGGACCAATTTTTTACTACAAGAGTTGGGGAGGGCAGGAGACAAGTCTGAAACCTTGCACAGAAAAGAAGAACGCCAGCAGGAGGTAACAGTTCAGAGGTCACAGAAGAGTGTTGGATCAGGATCGTCCAAGTTATTTTTGGATGACTACCCCAAATGACTCAGCACAGCCAAGCTTTATTGCTCGGCCCCTCCAGGGATTCAGCGTGAGTTGGGGGTGGGGCTCTGCTCAGTGAGCTCACTCAGGGGCTTGGGCTGATGGAGCTCCCTATCAACCCAGCCTTTACAAACATTGATGCAGGAGAAATACTATATATTGTCTTATTTATGGCTGTTAAAGGCCACGGCCCAGAAGTAACTCATGTCATCTCTGTTCATGAGTCATTGGCCAAAGTCAGTCACAGAACCATACCTTACTTTCAGAGGGGCTAGGAAAGTGTGATACTGTCATGTGCCGGGAAGGACTAGGATGGGAATATTTGTGAACAGTGCCAGTATCTGCCCTGGGTGATATCCTGAAATAATGCTGATGGCATAGAAGACATGAGAAGGCATTAAAGCCAGGTCTGAACTCATGTGGCACCTGCTAGGTTAACTCTGAAGTGACTGTGTGGGTAAAGGGGAGTCAAATGTGTGGTAATGGGAGATTTTACTTTGGGTAGTGAGCACACAATGCAATGCAAAGATGGTATATTATAGAATTGTATACTTGGAACCTAAATAATTAACCAATATCACCCCAATAAGTTAAAAAAGAATGTGTAGGGGCATGAACTATATATTTAGCCCCATATTGTATGCTAGCTTTGCTGGGGGCAGTCAAGCTATATACTCCTGACAGCAAGAAATGTGCATTTTGATGTATCTGAAACAGCAAGGGGAATGGGGCAAGAAAGTAAGGAATTTGAGGAAGTTCTGTAGACCATTCTGAATGTCCTTTCCTTATATTGACAAATGTTGATCTACGTTTTAGCAAATGACATATATACCACAGTTTTACTTCAAAATATGAGCATATGTGGTTTCCTGTAGCTTACAGAGGAATGCAGTCTGGGAGGTTCAGCTCCAACGCTGCAGTGCGATGTTAGTGCCTCAGGTACCCCACTAGCACACCTCGGTTCTGCAGCGCGTGCTGTTTCTCCCTTATCAAGTCATAACCACCAAGAGGGTAGGTACCACGTCCTGTTATATTGGGGGCCTCTTAGTGGAGCCAACATAGTGTCTTATATATAATTTTTAATCGAATTATTTATTTTGAATGGATGAGTTGTAGAAATATGTTAAAAATAGACTACATCAGTAAGGATAAACTAGATTATGCTGTGGTAAATAACGGCCCTACTGCTCAGTGTATTAACATAACAGAGGTTTATTTCTCCTGCACGCAGTCCCCTGGGGGTCAAAGCGGCACTCCTGAGCAGTCTCCTCTGAGTGTCAGCCTAGCGTTCCCTGGGTCTCCACGTCAGCACAGGCTCCTGTGGTCTTTACAGCAAGGCAAGGAAACCTGCCAGACCGGACTCCGGAAAGTAAATGCTTTTGGCCCAGAAATGATGCCCTTGGATTGCTTACCTTTTGGTTAGGTTATTTATAGTGGGTTTTATTTATTTATGGTGTGTTATTTCCCACAATTCCTGGCAGTAGAGGAATTCGGATATCGCAGAACATGAACAATATCTCCTATACAGGCTTCCAAAATTTACTGGGTAGTCCCTCCATTGTCCAGGGCCTTTATGCAGGTAGAGGAAGGCACACCTCTCATGTGCACTCCTCTTTGCATTTAAAACCTGGCTCCTTAAACCTTGATTCTTTCTGGTGGTGCATCCTTTACCATCTGGTCTCCTGGTTCCATCACCCAGTATCTGTGACGTTTCCAAGGACGGATGGACATTGGCTAAGGGTTTCTCTGGCAAGGAGCAGGCTCTTCTTTGAAACTTTATAACAAGGCAAGGAGCGATATTGTCACCTCTGTGAGCTATCAAGAGCATTTTCTTCACCCACGACGTTCTCTCATGCCCCTTCGCATCTAATTCTCCCCAACCGCAGAACGAACCTCTGACCTGATCCTATGACCGTGGGCCAGGTAGTTTTGCCTATCTTAGAGTTTTACATACATGGAGTCATGCCATATATGCTTTTGGGGGGGCAGTCTGGCATTTTTTCACTCAGCATTTGTTGAGATTCATTCTTGGTATTCAGTGTATTAATATGACATTTTTAAAAATTGGTAAGTAGTATTCTATTGTGTGAATATATTAGAGTGGGTTTATATAGTCTCTTGTCAAATATCCAGCCTGTTTCTAGTTTTCAGCTATTATGACTCATGCTGTCATGAAAATTCTTGCAGATGGCTTTTTGTGGACATATGTTTTTATTTTTCCTTGGTAAATACCTACAAGTAGATTTGCAAAGTCATATGTTGAACTTTTAAAGAAACTACCAAGCATTTTTCCAAAGTGATTGTCTCATTTTACACACCCAATGTCAGTGAATGAGAGTTCTGGGTGCTTCACATCCTCTCTAACATTTGGTGCTGTCAGTCTTTTTATAAACATAATTGTATAGCAGTTGATATTTCTTCCAATCTCCTTCCAATTAATCTCCATTCCAACTATACTCTGCCCAATCACCTTAAAAAAAACTATGTACCACCATTTATAGCAGTGGTCATTGTTATTTAAGAGGGGGTTAAGGGAGGGAGCCAAGAAGGGAGGCAGGCTTTTAGCTTTGATGCCTGTCCTTGGAGATTGCTTCTGGAAAAAGTCATATATATATATTTGCTCAAGCTCCAACAAACCAGGATATGTAGCCCCAACCAACCAACTCCTTAAAGCCCTTATTTGGATGATGTTACTTCTGATATTCCAGCCCCAAGGATATTTAAGTGCTATACCCAACATTTGACCTGACATCTCTACATCAAAATAGGAGGAATGCCAAGTTTACATATACCTTTCTCTCTCTCTCTCTCTCTCTCTCTCTCTCTCTCTCTCTCTCTGAATTTGAATTTGAAAAGAATTCCATATCCAATAGCCCATGGTAGGTATTCACTAAATACTTAGTGCATGAATAGAAAATGCTGTTAAATGCTCTAAAATAAAAATGTGACATGTCATGAGTAATTAAAAAAGTAGCTAGAAAATACTCAAAGCTATAAGAGGAACTAATATAAAAAGGTTTGGATTAGGAGAACAAAACTTCTAAACAAATGAACATTAATGTATGTGTATACTATATATATTTTGATGTATATGTTTTTTCTTTGCACCAAGTTGGACACTGAAATAACTTATCAGTTTTATTTATGTATATGCTCCCACCTATCCTATCCAACCTCTCGAGCACTATGCTTTAATAAATTCTAGAAACTGATCTCTTGCATATTTTTACTAAATAAAGCAATCTAGTGCCAAATACCCAGCTTATAATCTCCCTGAATTAATTTTGACTCTGTTTAACATATCTTGGGAATGGAGAAGTACAATCAAATATTATCTCTAAGGTATCAACCTGGCTTTTCTCCATTTTTAATCTGTAATATTGACTTTGAAATTCCTTATAATCAGAGTCATATATTTCATTTTCTAGTTTCATTCTGAAACATGGTAAAACATTCCTAGAAATCCTTTATCTAGCTTTTTGAAATAGCTTTATGTGGTCTGTTTCCATTATCTCTAAGACTTTCTTTGGGTCAGGGCAAAGAAGATAGAATATCCTTCAGCATTCATTCTAAAGTAGCCATTACGAACCTATCTGGGCAATACAGCTTTTATTTATAAACAGTAATCAATGAGATCTTGTGTTGGTAAGATATGCCTTAAGTTGTGTAGGTAGCTATAAAACACTTCGGTGTTTGAACATGTCAATTTGTATAGCCATGGTTCTAACATCAGTCAGTTCTTTCTACTTTAAAGGGGGAGAACTGGTTATGTCACCTCTGACACTGGTCCTCCCATTAGAGGGTAAAAGTACATGTATGGTTTCAAACTCTTAGCAGGGGAAATATTTGGTGATGGCCGGGTATGGGACCCTGTGAAATTTGAGCAGAAGTCTATCAGCCTGGGTTTTATGTTTGCCATTCGCAAGACTGGATAATCTGAGTATGCCTCTCGCTTTCCCGTCTTCCCAGTACCGTGTACGTGATGCCCAGGGATTGGAAAGGCCAGCATATCTGTCAGTTGAAATCCTCTACGTCCTTCAAAAGACAATTAAGCACCATTTCTTCCACAAAGCCAACATCACTCTTTTGTATCTGAAATGATCTCTCGCCTCTAAGTGTCTATAATACTTTGTGTAGTCCCTGCATGTTGTTCTCTATTGGGTAGATATCACCTCTTAATTGTACAGACAATGATGTGTAACTCCCTAATTAATCAGAAATTTTCTAAGAAAAAGCTACATTTTTCAGTCTTTGTATGTTCTGACTGTTAGGTTAAACATGTCACATAGATTACTTCATTTAATCGTTATAAGATTATATTCAACTATAATATTTTATCATTTTCTTTATATAATTATAGTATATTACATGATATTTATAGTATATATTTATTACAATACTATTATTTTACAGAGGGCAGAATAGCCATAAAGATGTTAAATAACTTGTCCAAGATGGCATAGCAGTGGCTGGGCCAGTTTCTGAATTCAGACCATCCAATTCTTTAACCTTAGATGCTATCCTAGGCATCATCGTTCTGTTCCACAAAGACTATTGCATGTAGTAGTTTATCAATAAGTGTTTTGATTAGGCTAAAACTTATTTAATGTATAATGAGCTAGTGGGGAGAAAATCTGTGGCTTAAGATTAAAGCAATATTTCCCATTAAATTTTATGCCTCTTTCATTTGCTTTGCTAATCCTGTCTCAAAGATGATAAGCTATAAATTTCATCTTGAGTTCTGAGTTTCTAGAATTCAAATTAGTTTTTCATATTGTGTACTAGTAGTTTGTTGCTGTATTCTTAAATGGCAATTTGTTTATTTTTAAAGAAAAAAGTCTATTAAAAAATAATTATAGATTTTCAGGAAGTTCCAAAGGTAGAACAGAGAGGTCCATTCACTTAGTGTCTTCCATTGGTCAAGTCTTGAATAGCTGCAGTACAGTATCCAAACCAGGAAATTGGCTTTGGAATGAAGTGTGGCATTGGGAAGTGGCATTGGCATTTAGATCTATGCCATTTTATTATATGGGTAGATTCAATTAAGATAACAGCCTATTCCCTTACAACAAAACTCTCTCATGCCACCCCTTTATAGTCACACCCATACCCTATGCCACCTCCCCCTTTACCTTTTCCCTTGCAACCAGTAATCTTTTCTCCATCGCTGTAATTTTGTCATTTCAAGAATGTTGTATGCACAGATTCATATAATATGTGACCTTTGAAATTGACTTTTTTTTCACTCAGCACAATGCCTTTGGATCTATCCAAGTTGTTACATGTGTCAATAGTTCATTTCTTTTATTGCTGTGTATTATTGTATGTCCATGATATGGATATACTACCATATGTGTAACCCTTCGCTTATGATAGTATATTTGGGTTGTTTGCACTTTTCCATTATAAACAAAGCCCATGTGAAAAATCATGGATAGGTTTCATGAGGACAAATGACAGTTTTTATTTCTATGGCACAATGTCCAGGAGTGTCATTGCTGGACCATATGTTAAGTGTATATTTAGTTTTCGGACTGTCAAACTGTTTTCTAGAACAGCTGTGTGATTTTGCTCTGTCCTGGAAGTGTGGAGGAGAGCCAGTTTATCTACATCCAGCATTTGGTGTCGTTACTATTGTTTTTCCCTTAGCCATTCTGGTAAGTGCGTAGTGATGTCTCATTGTGGTCTCAGTTTACATTTCCCGAATGACTAGTGATGCTGACCATCTCTTCCTGTGCTCATTTGCCTTCAGTGAAATGTCTCTTCATGTCTTTCTCCCTAATTGGACTGTTTGGCTTTTTTACCATTGAGTTTTGAGAGTTCTTTATATATTCTAGATATGAATCCTTTGTCAAATACACAATTTGAGAATATCTTCTCCATGTCTGTAGATTGTCTTTTTCTGTCCTCATTTTTGTTTATTGAAGATAGAGGTGAATATTTTGCCGGGGCCATAGTCATGATTTCACAAAAATGAAACCAGGAAATGATGCCAGGTGTGCATGCCCTCTGCTCTGTCGGAAGTTCACGAACCGCTGGGTCAGAGGGAGCAGCGCCCTCCACTGAAGCCCGGGCGTCACCTCTCCAGCACAGGGACTCTAAAACCGGGGTGGCAAGGGGTGTGCTCCTTCAGAGAGTAGCTGGAGAGGTCCATTTTCTGTTCCATTCAGATAGAGGACATTTCTATTGCCATTTAGTGGAAAACCACTGCTGATCCTTGACAGGAAGAGAGATTCTTGTTGCCTTATAGACTAAATATCTTCACAAAGAATCAGCAACAAAGGTAATAAATAAAAGGGATGATATTCCTACCAGCTGATTTTAGATACCTCTCCCCTACCTCAGCTTTGTTTATTCCAAGTAATTAAATCCCTCTGTCTAATTAAAGCAATGCATTGCTGTTATGTTAGCTCTAGATGTATTTATAACACATGCCTTGAGATGACATTTGCAATGAAGACTGATCTAACCTTTGTTTTTGAATAGATCATTTATAGATTTAGCTTTTATTAAATTTGAACACTCATCTCATAGAGATATTTTTCTGTATATACCATAGTATAATGAAAATTCCCTTTTTAGAAGAAGAATGTGAGGATTTACTGATGTATCATTTATAACTGTATTATATTACTTTCCATACATTTTTAATTCCTGGAGACCATAAATATGCTTAAAATTATAAAATTTAAGTCGAGATTGGTTCAGTTATTTTGAATTATTATGGAATGGAAAATTCTGGTTTTCTGTATATGAGATAAATGGCAACTTTAATATCTCTGGAATAAAGACTTGACAGTTGATTTCTGGAAAAGTTAAAATTTGAAAAAAGTTTGGCTTTCGTTTTATAGAACTACTTATTTTGTAAGTGTTAGTTGTGTTAATACAACAGTTAGTAGCGTTAATCCCCAGAGGTGGATGATTTGGGTCAATTTTGATAAATGGGCAACTGCCTTCGTATAACCAGAGGTCAGTCTGACACCAAATTATGTGTTTGGCAAATCAGCTTAGTTAAGTGTATTTAGGCATGGACTCCTTGCCATTCTCTTTACTCTTATTCTTTCCATGAGTCTATTTACTGAGAAACAATGTAACTTTGTTTTTACAATCAAGTGCTACTACTATGGTAAATGTTTCCAGCAAAAACAAAGTTTGATATTGCTATTAGAAGTACTCATGAAGTAGACACAATTGTATTATTAGGACACATGTAGAAAATAAGATTTACAAATGCCTTTTTGCATGTTAGAAAAATGAACACAGGTGGAAAAAACAAACCTGTTAGAAATATGAAGCTTCCAAAAAAGGAAAAGTAAAAATCTAGAGTAAATGTTTTTTTCCTTCTCTGTATTTTTAGATTCTTATTTTTTTAAAAAACCTGTTCTCTCAAACTGTTGACAAATACAATTGAACTTTTCTGTAATAATGAAGTAATTTTTTTTTTTGTCCACAGTTTGCTATTAAGCTTTCCCCCAGTCCCATTTTAGGAAAATCAGATATCACCCCTTCCCTCAACATTTTCTGATTGAAATCTCTCAAGAGTAGAGCAAAGTTAAAAGAAGTTAACGGGAATGCCCATATAGTTAACATCTAGTTTATGTCTGTAAATTCATCATATATTGATGTATTTCAAAATAAATTGTATTTAGTTTGCAAATCATTGAATTCAACACTAATTTATATTTTTAATTAAAATTTAATTAATAGAATTCACACATCTGATAATTGTGTCCACCCAAACTGCTCTCAATACACAGAACATTTCTATGACTCCCAAGAGTTCCCTCATGCCCCTTGATTTCTGGTACCCAGTTCCTGAGATTAGTTTGCCAGTTCTAGAATTTGATGTAAAAGGAATCATATAATATATATTCTTTTGTGTCTGGCTTTGTTTACTCAACATAATGTTTTGAAATCCATCTGTAATGTCACATTTGCCAGTAGTTACTTTTTATTAAGTATTATTTTCTTGTATGAATATACCGTAGGTTGTTTATAGTATATCCTTTTATTGGTGGGTACCTGAGATCCCAGGAAATGAATTTGAAGATTGTACAGTAGCATTTCACATAAAATTATACTGCCTCTTATATAGTTATCTCTTATCTGCAATTTTGAAAACTTTATAATATTTACATGTACATTTTATAATCTAGATGTTTGCATCTCTGCCTAACTTGGCTGACTTGAGCAAAATTTTTGGACTTTAATTATTAACCTTCCCTGAAGACCAAAGGATGTTGCCACCTGCTTTCCCTTTCCCCACTGCCTTAGGATCATCTTAGGAAATGCCACAGCAAAGTGTATGTGTACTGTCTACAGACTTGGACTTAAATTCTGGCCATTCTTCTTCTTTAGAGAAAAAATGTAAAGTTAGTTTTTAGTTTGTGAAGCAGGTTCTGTTGGGGCTGTTGGTGCTAATGCTGGTGGACGAATAGAATTAGCAAATATTTTTTGCAAAAATATTGCCATAAGGATGATGTATACATGCAAAAACTTAAGTACAGAGAGAATAGGAAAGTAGCTTTTTAAAAAATAATTTTGAGGTTCTCCTGCTGATTCTTGTCCTGCAACATCATGAACAGCCAGTTAACTGCACATAAGCAACTAGTCACGTATTGAATAACCATGTTTCTGTCAACCACAGACCTCGTATACAATATTTATACTATGGTGGTTCCATAGTCTGTAATGGAGCTGAAAAATTCCTATCACCTAGTGACGTTGTAGCCCTCATAACGTTGTAGCACAATGCACTCCTCACATGGTGGTGGCGTAAATAAACCCACTGTGCTGCCAGTCATATAAATGTATAGCAGTACAATTAGGTAAAGTACGTAATACTTGATAAGATAATAAGTGACTATTACTGGTTTAGGTATTTATGATATTTTTAATCATTATTTTAGAGTGTACTCTTACTAATTATAAAAATAGCTTGCTGTAACCTGGTATGCCACGTTACGTGCACCAGCATCATACGTCTCGTTTACCTTGTCTTTCGATTGTACCTTTTTCTGTTGTGCTTGATTAATCTCATGTTGTTTTGTGCAGCAACATGCTGTACAGGCTTGTAGCCCAGGAGCATCGGGCTGTACCACAGGGCCTAAGTGTAGTGGGCAGTTCCGTCTAGGCCTGTGTAAGTGCACTCTGATGTTTGCACAGTGACAAAATTGCTTAAGGACACATTTCTTAGAACATTCCCCCATCCTCATTATTAAGCAGAGCCTGAGTATATTTTCAGAAGTGATCAATGACTTCACTTTTGACCGTGACACTCAGGGTTAGGGAAAGGTGAACTTACTCATAATGGCATCATAGTCTTTTTTTTTTTTTTTTTTTGCTTTGTTTTTTCCCCAAAGCTCACAAAAGTATGTCTTATATGAAGCAAGAAGTCTGGCTGAAAACATTATATTTTTAAGCGGCCAAAATCCAATTGTTAGTGATAACTATTTTTCACTTTGTAGATTCAGCTTGGAAAAGGGTATCAGGGTCATACTTTCCCCACTGGGCAAGAAGGGCAAAGAAAATGGGAAGAGGCCTCTACTCAGACTGCTCTTTGGAGTCAACACCAGGCCGGCCGCACCCTCGCTGGTTCCTCTGCAGGTCGCTGCCCTGCTGCTAGGGGACACCGGTTGGGTTGTACTACACTCCATACGGGAAGAATGAAGCCAGAAGAATGGCAGCAGGTCACGTGGGCCAGAGCAGGCTCCCACAGCTTCAAAACTCTTCACTGAAGGGCTAATTTGAGTAGGAGAGACAGCTTACCAAGGCACAGACCCTCCAGCCTCATATTTTTAACACATTTCTATATAAGTAAAAGCTTTCTGGTATGCATTTTCAGGCTTCTAAGATTATCTGTTTACCCAGGAGATTGCCTTTGAACACTGTTCTTTAAAAGTTTGAATGTGCATTGGTAATGTTATCTGTGGATATCTTGACAATATCTTGACATCCTGATTGGGGCAATTTCTGTGGAGAAAGAAACCGTGTTTCTTTAGTATAATGGGGCAGGGGGAGGGAAGCAGACATCCCGCAGAGTAGAGCAGTTGTCAAATATATATGGCAAAGCTGGTTAGGTCTTTGCCTGCCTAACAGTACATTTACTTGGAAGAGCTTGCGGGAGATAATAATTGGTAAATATTCACATACGGTTCCAAAAGGATGTGCATCCCAGTGCCTAAACTTGCTTCAAAAAGACCTCATGAAGTTGGACACCCTCCAAAGCTTTTACAGAAGAACAAAAGAGATGATCAAACTTGTAGCTGCTCAAAGAGAAGCAAGAAGAAAAGAATAAAATAATGACTTTGAAATCTTTAGGAAGCTTCAAGTGCAGAGATGATGTCCTTTGAAAATCTGCTAATAAGAACAACAGCAAAATTAGCTTTCTAAGAATTAGAAATTTGCCCCCTGCCTACTCTGTTTAACATTTTTACATCTCATGTTCCTGCCAAATGACTTGCTTTCCTGTTTGTGTGGATGGTTTTATTCTTCCTGCATTTTGCTTATGTTCTTTCCTGTGATTGGAAGAGCCTTTTCAAACCTCGTATAGACATCGTATCTACAATCAAGCCACACGATTTATCATTTTATTCCACCTGAATTAACAAAAGGTTAAATTTTCTACCACTTTTGTATTTCTATATCCTCTAATACTCTTATTCTTGTTCATCACTGCTCCCCGGTAGTTTATTGCAGCTGGGGTACCTTGCAGTAGTAGCAGTGGCGGCCACCGTGACCGACACCTGCACACTGTCCCTCCGGGACAGATGTGGTTCTGAGCATTTTGCATGACGTCTTTCATCTCACTACATCTCCATAGTATTAATATTAATGATATCTCATTGCCTAACATGTTGCCATTTTGAATTATATTTCATTTTTGGTTAAACTAGTATCTATCTATCTGAAATTTCTCTTTAAAAGGAAAGAACATATTATCCAATATTTCTTATAAAATTATATACCATACCAAACACTGTAGACATGGTCAAGTCAAGAAATAGTTAACAAATATACCATTCCCCCTCCCCTAAACAGGTCTTGATTTTTACATAGCATTACATATAGTGATGTATCTGCAAAGTTGAGAGTAAAGTTAGGTCTAGAGTACATATGTTCCTAGTCTCTCTCTCTGTACCTGAAATAAGGAATTATACCACTCTGTTTAACTTTCAGTGCTTTGAAATGACAGCCTAAATTCCTGAGCTCATGATTAACATAGGCAATAAAAACTGGACCCCACCTAATATTCTCTGTCCTTCATATTAATAATGTTGTTGTCAGTCTAATCCAAACTGGTTCTCATTAGGCAGTGTTAGCAGCTGCGCTTGTGAAGGAAAGCAGTAACAAGGCAAAGGTGATGAGGTTTGTGTGGGGGGTAAACTTAGCATAAAAAGGTTGTAGGGGATCTGAAGGGTTGATATTAAAATAATGTGTTAACTGTTTACTTAGAGAACTTTGAAGTATTTTAGAAACATATGAATGATTTGGGATGGCGAGTTTTCATAGAAAAGAAGGGAATAGACAAATAGTTGACTTGTGTTTTCTAACATCTTATCCATCTTGTAGATAAATATCTTGGTTTGGTAAGAAATTAAACACATTGCTTCATAATGATTTATTTCTGATATACTGTATATTTCATCAAAAATTATGTAATTGCACATATACATTTTTACCAAGTAGATATAATATTTTTTTGTTGTTGTGGGAAGGATCATATTAATTTTTAAGCATGATAAAAAGGAGTTATGTGGTAGGACAATTCCTATTTGTTAATGTTCATGCTTACATTAATATTCTAATGTAAGTGTTTCTTCAGGAAAATGCTTTTTCATTTTGGAGATAAAGTTGACAATCCTTAAAAATGGAAGCCCTCAGTACAAGAGGGTTTATTTATTCCCACTGAATTTCAAACGAAAGATAAATGGGTATATATAATAGTGAGCAATTTTTAATAAAATAAATTTTATTAATTGTGGTAAAATTTAAACTTGCAAATAAGTAGGTAAGAGGAAAACATATTCTCTGCTACATTATCTTACTACAACCATAGTCACTTTCTGATTTAGCTTGTTTGAACATGTGACCTATGCGCCAACATCCTTGGCTCAGTTCAAAACAAACCTCAGATATGAGTTCATTTAGAAATATTCTCTATGTAGCTCTAAAAGATGATGATTCTTTTAAAGTATTACCATAAGATTTCAAACTTGAAGACAATTAACTGTTTAATATCATCAGTTGATAGATCAAGGTTTAAATTTCACTGCCTCACATATTTGTATAGTCAGTTTTCTTGAATCAGGATTTAAACAAGGACCATGCATTGCACTTGATTTATATCTCTTAAGCGTCTTTTATATATGGGTCCTTTTCTCCCCTCCTTTTTGTTCTTGTAATTTATTTGTTGAAGACAGTATCATTTGTCCTCTGCTGTTCTCTGTAGTTTTTCTTTTGTTGATTGCATTCCATGACAGTATTTAACATGTTTTATCTGGTGTCTCTATTTCTTTAAATTGATTTGTTCTGGAAGCTCAATCAAAAACTTTTGCTGAGGAGATAGGAATATTTCAAAGCTGTTTCATGTACTCCAGGTATCACATGATATAGTTATCTTTCTCTCTGATTTTAGTGGCTGTGGATGATTATTGCCTAGAGCCATTGTTTCATTACTTATTTGCAAAAAGGTAATATTTCATTATTCTTTCCTCATATATTAGTTGGAATAATACTAAAGAGAGATACTTTCATCAACTGTTTGCACTCTGAGGGACAGGTAGAAGACTTGATACTTTTGCTTTTCTGCTGGTTTTCAGAAAATGGGTTGGTTCCCTAGATTCCTCAGAGGTGAGTAAGTACCTTATACAATTATAAATATTATTACAAACATATGGGTAATAAACCTATTAGTATTCTCTTTGCTTAAGTTTCCTCATCCTTTAGCCAGTGGGAACCTCTGCAGGTTGATAGCCTTTGGAGGCTTCCTCGCTTTCAGCTATGACAACATCTCCCCGGCTCATACCAGACCTTCCCTACCCCAGGCCAGGGTCAGCTGCTGTCCACAGAGAACAGTTTCATGCTGAAAAGTGCCAGGGCTCAGTGAAGAGTTGGTCACTGTGTCTAGGTTTTTTTCAGTGGATGGACCTTTTTAAAAACAAAAGTATCTCTTGAGTTTATGCTGATATTTTCAACCAAAATTTAGAATTATATGGTTTTACTCAATTTGATTTTATATTTGCATCTCTTTTCTCTAAAATATCTTGCTTTCTAAAGAATTAACATGATTGGAAATGTTAATTTGTTCTTCCTTAAAAGAGATAGCACACTGATTCTCAGGTCATGAGGCTACATTGAGAAGGAATTTCAAGTTCAATTTCAATGAGGGGCAAATACCCGGGCAGTATTCCATATGCCGCATCATTACAGGGAGGTGTTAAAGACAGATTACTTAAGAGAGTGATAGAAGGGATCCTGCACTGAGGGCTGAGGGCTGGCTTTGCCAATTTACCCATCACTTGTTTCCAGTCTTATAAAATTGGGGTAATAATCTATATCCCAAGTCTTTTATGGAAGATAGTACATCTGAGAATGCTTTGTAAATTATTAATATATGATAATAGAAATCATTTCCCCATCTTATTAAAAAATAATGAGTCTTTGAACCATTGGACTTTTGATTAACTTCTTTGTCAAGGTTTGTTTATTCGTGCCAGGTATATTTCTCTTTTCTGTTAGGTTGCTGGGATAGCCTTCCCAATTATCTTCTTTAACTGAACTTCTGTATAGTTTAATTTATATGTTTGTAGGCTTCTCTTGAGGTAAATGCTCGATGGCTTAAATATATGTTTGGCTTAAATATTACATATTTTTGTTCCAATTAATTTATCATATGAAGTTAGTATAGAAAGGAAGATCAAAGGAAAGAGGACTTTTTCATCAAAGCCTGTCCCTTTTTTTGGTAATGCTTCACTCCTTTTATTCAGTGTCATGGACACTGTAGACACCAGACGTGTGTCTCTGTAGGTATATCTAACTAATCTTTTCCTTTGGTAGAACCTGACTTCAGAATTCTGACTTCACTACATGGAAACAAATAGCAAGTACAGGTCAAATAAGTCACCAGGACACCAGTGTTATGGGCTTGGTGTTGATAGGACTTTTTATCATTATTTGGCTCAGAGACTTTCTTAGTCAAGACTCGAAAGATCCAGCTGGTAATTAAAAAAAAAATTCTAATATTCTCAAACAGGATTTTTTTTTCTTTCTTGGTGCTCTTTATCCACTTGAGATATGATAAAAATTGGCCAGCATATCTCCCAAATTGGACAGGTGCCTTCAGGAGCCCTGTTCTCCTCTCCTCCTGCCATCTTGTGCTCTTAGGGCCCTGAATTTAACCTTCCCTCTGGTTTTATAGCCTTACTTTATTGAGGCCTAGATTTCTTGTGCTTAGTTTTCTTTCTAACTTTACTTAGCATGGGTCAATGATAATTGTCTAAAACTCACACTTCATTGTTTTACAGCTACATTCCAGCCCTCCCAGCACTTCTGGCCGACCCATACAGTGGGCAGTGGCCTTCATCTTGTAGCCAGGGCTTCTAAAACACCATTACAGTGTTTCCATACAGAGATTTATAACACTCATTTGCAACTTACCAAAAGTCATATCTCTATAAGGCGTTAAAATTGTTGCTATTCTTCAATATTTCTAGTATGAAACAACAAAAAAAGCCATATTATAAATCTTTGGAAAATAAAGGAAATACGTAATTCATTATTCTTTCATACTCACTGTTATTAATGAGTTTATTTCCTTTGTGGTCCCATTGCCATTTATTTTTGTAAACAGGCATTCTAGAGTACATTTTAGTCTTTTTAAAAAATCTGTGTGCCCAATAAACTCAAGATATGAACAGAAAAACTTGTATGTCCTTTCATAGGATTTATAATGAGCACTGAAAAACAAATTTTGTAAGTTTGTTCTCATGGTAGGAATTAATAAATTTTAAAGATAGATACGTTGTTTGAAATTTTACGAAGTTTCTAAGTATTGTATTCCTGTCCCATTGTTAACAGTTCGTTATATTTCCATCCTGATTTATCATTATATTTCCTTCCTGATTTAATATACCTCTAGATTTGATATAGCCATCGGTTTAAAAAATGTGTAATATCTGAGATAGATGCATAACCTATTTAACTGTTTCCCTATTATTAGGCATTTACTAATTTCTAATATATTACTGTTGTAAACTCTTAGGGTGAACATTTTTGTGCACATAGTCTTTTCATATTTTGGATCATTTCTTTAGATTAAAATCCCAGAAGTAAAACAACTAGGTTAAATAATATTTTGTCACTCTTGATTTACATTCCCAAAAGACCCTCTATGAGGTTGTAACATTTTATGAAACCTTTTGCAAGTTGGCCTCAGTTTCTCCCCTGCCACAGGCCCCAACTCCAAACACATTGCTCATTTGTTAGAAGTTTAATATGCCCTTTGAGCTTCAACACAGTTCAAGTCTCTGCTTTGGAAGACCGTTAGATTTTGGAAAAAGAATGAAGATTTCACTGCAGTGAAGCATGGGAGAGAGATGCGGAAGAGATGTTAGGTCATAGAACACCCTGGCAGCAGAGGTGGTGGGTGTGAGTGGTGAAGTAAAACTGCTTTTCTGGCATCTCTAAGCAATAGGAGTATCAGTATCCTATGTTAAGGAATAAACTTGGGACTGGATTATAAAAATGAAAATGTTATATCTTCAGCAATCAAGCCGTGTGTTCGCTCAGAGAAAAAATTGGAAAGCTGCAATCAGTGGTCTCTTAAGTTTGTAAAGAAGAGATTGTGATATGTGTACGTTACTGAAGATATGGTAAGCAGATCTGAGAGTTAGGAATCTACTGCATGTCAGGCATGTACGAAAGTAGAAGTTTGCCATTCCCCAGCAAATCATTAAAGATTGCTTAGCAACCCTTAAGTTTATTAAAATGATTTCATAGATACCATCTACCACTTTATGTAACAGTGATTAGGCATGCCAAGTTTGGCCGAGTGAGTATGGTCCTGTGCAGGTGAAGCACTAGGGCTCTGTGATCTAGCACCACAGTGTAATGAATTGGTTTTCACAGCATATACATATATACTGGCTTTAGCTAAGTGTAATTTTGTTATCTAGAACAAAATGCACTTTAGAGGTGATATTTTTGTCACCCATTCAAGACTGTAGTAACAAGATTTTACACAGAAGCTATGTCTCGTGAAAATAGACATGTTGAATATAACATTAAGCTATTTCATTATTATATAGGTTTTGCCATCAGAAGCTATACTAGGATTTTTTTTGGCCTCCAAATTACTATTCATTAATTATACCCTATGCATGGTGTGTGTTCTATGTAATTGCTTTGTTAGACAAGACTCAGACTGTAGCCTGATGGCAGTGATAATGTATAGTTCACATTAGGCTGCTTTTCAGAATTTTACACTCCTTTAATTCCAGGACCCAGGCTGCCCCTAATAGGCCTTTGGGTTCTTCCGTGGACAGCTGACTTGGGTGCTCATCAAGCAGATGCCCTTGGGCAACTGTCTTTTAAATTCTTCTGAGTCTGCCCTTAGCCATAAATCATAAATTCCAACAAATCCCAGCTTGCTGTCTCTGACAAACCAGTGCCAACAGTACTCTGGGAACTCCAGCTGGAGTGGGCAGGGGAGTTTGAGACTAAGCCTCAGGGTTCAGAGGCTGTGAAAACTGAACACAAAAATCTTTTCTATACAGGGTGGAGTTTGGAGGAAAACATTCCAAAAATAGTCTTGAAATTCAATTCTGATTCAGATAGGCATTTCTAGGAGAAGGTGGGAAGAACATAAAAATCACATATTCTAGGTGTTCTTGTTGGTGGGAGACCAAGATTTCCAGATCCGAATTTCTAGGAAAGTGTGATTTTAATAAGGATGAAAAGAACTATTGCCGTTACTAACTTCTGTTTAGCGTTTATTCTGTACTAGGCACTGTGATAAGTACTTTTACATATATAATGAAATTCTGTCAATGGTGCTTTTTGAAGATAGATGTTCTTATTGTCCTTATCCAATGTGGAAACCAATACCGAAAGCTCCATTGATGTGCTGCCAAGCGGTGGGCATAGGGGATGGAATGCAGGCTGTCCGAGTCCAGTGCCTGCAGTTTAACTGCTGCTCCGTGCTCTCTGAGCTGTGTGTCCTCTGCTTGTCCTTCCAGACACACTCTTTACTTACCCTCCTCCCCACCACCCATGTCTAGGAAGTGTGGGGATCCTTCTGAGTGCATTGAACAGGAACCCTTGTGCCTGGCTTCCAGCACTGTTCAGCCAGTGGGAGCTGTACTCAAGGAAGCACATCTGGCCCACGGAGAGAATGATGAGCGTGATCGGTATCCTGGTTCCCTTCCTGCCAGGTCAGCTGGGTAGCCCTTTACTCACAGGTCCACCTTTTGTGAGGGAACCCTCTCCAGGATTCTGGTAATCGCCCTCTCTCCTTTTCCTTTTAGGGAGTGGTCCGTTCTTGTTGCTAGACCTGATGTACTGCACTGTCCCTTTTTGGTTACCATAAACTCTGCCCATACATTCTGTAAATAGGCCTTTATTTAATTCTCTTGAGCTACTCAGTTGGAGTGTGCCATCTCTTCTTGCCAGAACCCTGACTGCTATGCCAGCTCTCGCATTTCAAGCAAATGAACCACATTAAGATGAATGTTTGCATGTTAGGCAGTCAGCAAATATTCATTAAGTGTCTGCAAAGCTTGAGGCACTGTGCTAGGTGTAGTAGGGTGAGAGAAGAAACAAGGAATGGGCCCCGCCCTTAAAAAACGTTTACCTAAGAAGACAGTGCATTTAAAATGGTAATACAAGACAGCATGGGCTAAATGCAACATTAATTTAGAGCCTGGAGAGCTCTCTATGGCTGGCAGTGGAAGGGATGAGCAGATGCTTAGTTGGAGCTTTGAAAGACTGGTAACATTTAGTCAAAATGAAAGAAGAAATTTGCAAAATGTGTGTTTGGACAAGGAGTAGGTAAGTGTAGGTGGAGCTAAGGGCTCCTGAGAGGGAAGGGCGGGGGACACGTGAGGTGTGCACTTGTGTGTTGAAAGCTCTTTTTTTAAATCTTGATTTTTAGAAAATATTTGTGCCCAAATTAGTGTTATACATATGGTTGTTCATGCCTGTGGTTAATTAAACTGATTTGATGTAAGTAATAATGCCTAGACTAGCCTCCTTCCCTTTTTTTTTTTATTTTTATTTTTTATTGGAGAGGAAACTGAATTTCTTTGAGTATATATTGACTCTGTATGTCAGGCCTGCTGTTGTGTTTGGACACACCACGGTTGTAATTCATACTCTTGGTTTAACAACACTTTCATATATAATTATCATTAGTTTGTAATTACAGCAATAAAATCCATTCTTTGGGAACTATTCCAGTATTGAGAACACTGAAAATGGTGTGCTTAGTACCAGTTGTCACAATGATTTTTCCAATGCTTGAATTTCTGAGAAATCAGCTTCCATTGTACTTCAAAACAAAACTGTTGTTCAATAAAAATTCCCCTTTTAGAGATGGCAGCTCTTTGTAGAACCTGAAAAGGGAGACTTCAATAAAAAGGAATATTCACAAAATGACTTATGTTCTTCTTTTTAGAAATATTGAGAGGGAAGAAGAAATCCTCAAACTACCTCAGAGAAAAACATCTGGAGGCTTAAATTATCCTGAATTACGAAAAAAGGCTTTACCTTATTTAGAAATTAAATTGCTCCACACATAAACGTAAGGGTAGGGTGGAACTTGAGAACTTGTATGTATGCAGCTGGTCAGCCCATTTGATCCTGTGATTCCTCTTGGTTTACAGTATTCATTTGAAAGTTATATGGAATTATACCTGAGCTTGTCTCTGTGTGACTGTCTCTTGGCGCACTGGTTTCTGCTGTACCCAGGCCCTGGCTCAATGGCCGCTACTGAAGCCGCTGGACCAAAGGAGGCCAGAGCGGTGGGAGGAGAAAGCAAGCAGCGCAGACAGCACGGTACTGGGGCGGGGTTCTACCACGCCACTGTGTGAGCTGAAACATGACGATAGTGTTGCGCTTTATGAACTAGCCATAGGAATTTAATGATGTATGTTTTTCCTAGTGATTACATAGGTATTGTCACAGGGAAGTTTGCCGATTCACCACGAAAATTACTTGGAAAACTCTTAAAGTTGGTTACAATATGTTGCTAGGGAAATTTCTCATTCCCGTCAATGGCAATAATATTGTAAGGACGGTATATGAGGGTATAGCTATCAAAACATGCATCTTTTAAGTAGGAGATTGAGAAACATTCTCATCTGAGATCATCCCAGTATTCTTCTAGAGAAAGGGGTGATTTCATCTTATCTGCCCATCCTCTTCCCGTAGATTCAGCTCTTCCTTCCCTGGATGAATGCCTTGGTATTGTTCTGGACTTTGCCCCTCATCTCCAAACACTGGCTGGGCATCATTGCTAGGATATCTCACTGCCACCTCAGATATTATGTATCTAACAAAGAATTGAATATCATCCTGCAAATTCGACCCCTTAGATCACTTAAGAGAAGTTGTAAAGGAAAATACCATTCTCCTACTTTTTCAGATTAGGAGCTGCAAATTCTTCTGAACATCATTCTCAACTAAAGTGCATTCATACAATGCTTTGCATGAAATTCAAGGTTGAAAACTAGTCCCTCCTGGAGCCAACTCAAGAATACAATATTAAAAACAAAAATGGCCCTGACTGAGACAATGACCTTAAAGGCCCACTGTCCAACACTTTATGTGTGGGTGCTGGTAGACTAATACCCTTTAGGAGCCTTTCTCATCTTGTGCCCTTGTGTGAATTCTTTTTTTTATTATTTTTTATATTTTCTTCAAATACATTTGTCTCCACCTTCCTGCCACCACTTTCCCCTGCCCCCTTCCCCCACCTCCCTCCCTCAGTTCTTCCCCACTTTGGCTTTGTTCATGGGTCCTTTATACATGTTCCCTGACTTGACCCTTCCCTTCCCTTTCCCTGCCCACCCCTCCCTTTTTCACTCTTGACTCTGTTGGTTTCTTTTTTCTTTCAGTGTTGCTGGCTATATTTCCCTTGCTTGTTTGTTTTGTTGGTTAGGTTCCACTTAGAGGTAAGATCATATATTTGTCTTTTGCTCCCTGGCTTATTTCACTTAGCACAATGCTCTCTAGTTCCATCCATGCTGTCACGAAGGGTAGTAGTGCTTTTTTTCTTTCTGCTGCGTAGTATTCCATTGTGTAAATGTACCATAGTTTTTTGATCCACTCATCTACAGATGGGCATTCAGGTTGCTTCTAGCACTTGGCTATTGTAAATTGTGCTGCTATGAACATTGGGGTGCATAGGTTCTTTTGAATTGGCATTTTGGGATTCGGCCAGCACCTGTTGTTTGTTGCTCTGTTTATGATGGCCATTCTGACTGGTGTGAAGTGGTATCTCATTGTGGCTTTAATTTGCATTTCTCTGATGGCTAGTGATGTTGAACATCCTTTCATATGAATTCTTTAGTAATACCAATTTATTTGTCTTCTAAAGAGGTCTTGTCCCCTTTTCTACTCCTTGGTTTACACAGCCCATTCCATTTAGACTCTTTTGGTAGTTGTCTTTGCCCAGTGAACTTTGTCTGCCCTTCAAAAACCCACCAAATCATAACTCCCTTAAATTCAGTCTATGATTCCTATTTTTCAAATGTTTTATTAGTGTCCTGTTTACATGGGGACACGTTTCTCTATTTAGGGACTGAATTCCTTGAAGTCAGCGATAGTCATTACTTCATTTCACTCTCCAGAGGGCCTGGTATACGTACGCAGCAAGTACTTCTGGTTGATCTTTTCTTTTTTGACATTTCACTGCTGATCACTTTACCTTCACATGTGGTCTTGGCAATCTTTACATATCAAAGTAAACTTATTAATATTTATTATTGCTATCTTAACTCAAAGCGAAAAATAATTCAGTGACTCTTTTAGAAATAAATGAAAAATTTGTTACTTTTCAAAATTAGAAATATTTCCCTAGCTAGGTGGTTTGAACAAATATATTAAAATATTTTTACATTGGACACTAATATATACAAATTTATTAATGAAAGAAAAAGTGGAGGGTTTCTCATAGGGATAAATTGTTTTTTAAATAATGAACAATTTAAAAACATTAGGAAACATTGAATCCTGAGGTTTATTGTACATAAAATCCTATGTTAAGAGTCAGATCTGCATGTATTTGCTATATAGTCTTTTATTTAAAAAAAGCAAATAGATTTTTAAATAGATTTTATTTAAAAAAAGCAAATAGCATTTTATTGTTGATTTGAGAGAGAGATTTGTTGTTCTGCTTATTTATGCATTGATTATTGTCTGTGCCCTGACCAGGGATTGAACTTTGGTGTTTCAGGATGATGCGCTAATGACCTGAGCTACCTGGCCAGGAACTGTTTGCCATATATTCTTATGGTACTTTTATAAAAAAAAAACAAAAACATTCCTCCCAGAGGAATAGGGTATAAACATTAAATGGCAGATATGAACTCCATTTCATAGATTGGGAACCAGTAAAATTATTTTTCTGCTCTTTATTTCCACTTTCCTAAGATATACTTCAGTAAGTATTTGATGAATGACATTTTTAAATTTTGGGTGGCTTAGGCAAGAATTACCTAGAGGTGTTGGAGACTTTAGATTGTTCACAGGGTTATGGAGAATTTTTATTTGATGTTAAAGCCATGAGAATGTAAATGAAGAAAAGTCATTTTGTGTTTATTTGACGACCATCTATACTCAGTCACTGAGGCTAAGGAGCAAACTGTTACGTCATTGGCTCTGTGTATTTGCTTAAGTATTAAATAAACTGGGGAAACCTTAGACCTTCTGATACAAAATGTGCACTTCCTCAAGCACAATAATATATTAGAAAAATTAAGTGACAATGTGTGCCTGTTGATAGTTCTATGCAGAATTTGGACAATGACAATTTTTTTTTACTGATATTTTTTGTTATTGAGATTATTCAAGAGGAATATTTATATCTTTCTATTTTCTTCCTCGAGAGTTTGCTAATTATTTGAAGGGAAAATCATTTTTGGCTTAATGGCTTTCTTCAGCAACAACCTATGCTTTTGCTTAACATGAAATATCTTACAAGGAATTTTCCTTTGATTTCCAACTCTTATACCTTTGTTTGTAGATACTATTGTTCACTAACCTATAAGTTAACAGTAAAATTTTGATGTTACCTCTCTCAGACTTGCCCTCATAGTCGATTCTTGTGGGAGTACATTACTGCCTGAGTATTTATTAAATGATGAATGTTATGAGATGCAAAAATACTTCTTTAACATTTTTTGTAACTTCTTTTGGCTAACTAGAACAAAATACATCTCACTGAACAATTTCAAGTTTCAAAAGCACTTGAAGAAAATATTTCTGTGTTTTTTAATTTACTTTCTTGATGGGGCAGCATAATATGATTGAGATACATTTTCCGGATAGTCAATGCCTTTTCACGGCTTTTTTTCTTTTATCATTAGATATGACTGCGGTAACATTTCTCTCTCTTTCTCTTTTCCTCCAAGGATGCTTTCTGGCTCTAGACCATGTATTGATTTGATTTGAAACAGTCAACTTTTTTGGTATATATCGGTTTGTTTTTTGTATGAGTGTCTTCCTTTAATATACTTTAAGATGGTAGGCACATCTACATTCGTGAAGTATGTATGGCTTATAGCAAAACTGTAAGTTACTAACCGTGTGCCCCTGTATTTGTATCACCGCTTCCCTGGTCATGAAGTAGAATGCCGTCTGCGGCCAGAAAGCCTTCCGCTCCCTGACTAAAGCCCTTTTCTCCTGCTCTAGGGGGAATCACTCCCCTGAACTTGTGACAGTTGTTCTTGCTTTCCTTTGCTGCCTAAATAACATTCCAGTTCTGTGTTACATGTTTTTTAAACTTTATGTGAATGTTCTCACACAATTTTATGTTGGAATTCTTTTGTTCAACAATATTTGTGAGATTCATCCATTTCTTGCATGAGGCTGTAAAATATTTCATATGAAATTCCCTCATAACATTTTTAAATTATGTGTTTTCTTGATAGCCATTTACGCTGTTTCCAGCTCGCGCTATTATGAGCAGATTGCAGTGACCTTACACATGTATCCCAGTGTGTAAGTGTACTACCTTCCTGGGTATATAGATGAGTGGATCATAGGATCAGCTCCACCAGATAATGAAAATAGTTTTACAAATTAGTTATACCCATTCATGTTTCCATCTCAGAGTTCTGGTTCCTCCACATCCTAATCTATCCTTACTAATATTAGAATGGATGCTTTTGCTACTTGGACGAGTGGGTAGTGGTATCTCACTGTGGTTTTAATTTGTATTTTCTTGGTAACCAATAGAGGTGAGTACTTTTCATGTGTTTACTGGCATTTTTTTTTCTTGTGAAGTTTCTATTTGACTTTTATCATTTGGGTTGTCAGTTTTGTTTTTATAAGGCATTCACTTTATATTTTAGATGCCTGTCCTTCATTGGATATTGTTGTATTACCAATATAGTCTCCCACTTTATGGCTTGTTTGTTTACGTCTTATGATCAGAAGCTTAGTTTAAATTTATCAACCTTTTCTATGTGGTTTATATGCTTTATTTGGAGATTATATATGTAATCTTGTGATTTCTAATTCACTGTAAAAATTTGGATTCATATTAAGTTATGTGAAATAGGACCGGAAGAAACATTGGCGCATTGTACTGACTCTAAACTAACCCACAGTGCTACACTATCATCATCTGCAATATGCAATTGTAATTTGAAGATGTATTTCAAAAGTATAACTTAGATGTTTTCAAGGGCTGTGGTTTCTAGAACTTTTTAAAAGAGGAGCAGGGATAAAATATGCAGTGAACAATTGAATACAATATATACATAGTGCTAAATGACAGTTTTTGGAGGGGCAGATTGACAGAATGATTTCAAAGCTGCAAAACCTTAAAAGGTAAAACTGATAAGGAGGCAGAATACCTGCTCGCTAGGGGAGGTACCACGTTTACATTGGGTGCTAAGGCTCAGCACTGTGACACAATCTGGAGCCTGTCTTCACATTCCTTGTTCTTATTGTTATTTTAGTTTTATTAGGTGCACATAATTATACTTTAAAAACGATTTTTAGTGTTGTGTGGATGTGTATAAGGTCACTACATAGGAATAAGGATGATATTATTAAATGTGCAGAAAAGTATAAGTCTTTAAGCTTCAAAGGGGTGCGTTTCAAAGCTATTCAGGAAAACGCTGCTGCTGCTTAAACTTTAAATGCTTTTGGAATTACATTAAAACCATGTAAATCATAGGTACTTAGTGCGTTATTTTACTTATAGTAATTTAATTTGTGTACCTTTAGAGTTTTGACAAATACATGTATTCCCATTGGATATGCATCCCTGGCCTTCCATTGCTGAATATACCACATTTCAGTTGTTTTGGGTGTTTTGCTATTATGAATAATAGTGGTATGTACATTCATACAGAAGTTTATTTTTAAATGTGTTTTATTTCTCTTGGGGAGGTACTTAGTGAAAATCGTATGGCAAGTATATGTTTAACTTTTTAAGACAATGCTAACTTATTTTCCAAAGCAGCGGTACCATTTTTGCATTCCCACTAGTAATGTGTGAGAGTTCTTGTTGTTCCATATCCCTGCTTGTACTTGGGATTTCAAGTGATGAACATGTTCTTTCAAGTACCTGTGCAAACCTTTTGCTCATTGTTTCATTGGTCTGTTTGGTTTTATTTAGTTTTGAGAGTATTTTTTTAAAGATGTACTTCGGATACAAGTCCTTTGTCACACTATCTTCAACAAGAGTTTCAAAATTGTTGCATGGATAGTGTGATTATAAGTGTTTGTCTGCTTTGTTGACTCTTTTGGATGAATGAGTTCTAAACTATCCCTGCCCTCAAAAGGGTCTCCTTACATTGTTTTACTTTGAGTATGTGGCTGTGTGTGGGAGAATGAGAAGGGAAGAAAGTGACTATTATGGGAAGAAAGTGACTATTATGGCAAAAAAGGGTCATATTAGCACTTGGAGTTATAATTGCTTTTAAATTACGAATGCAGCTTGTTCAGTTGTAAATACATGTAGTTTTGAAAAGTATCTCAGAACTTTATATGGCATTAAAACTCTTAGCATAACTGTTTCTCATGGTCTGTGTCAGCTTTAGTTGATGTTGAAGAAAAAAGTTGAATTATTCATTGAAGGGGACCTGATATTTGGGACTAGTTCAGCTCATAAAGCACTGATTCTTAAAATTTGGGGGAAAGTTTTGAGAAACTTATGACATTTATGGATTCTCTCCCCAGATAGAAATGACTGTGTATGAATGTGCATATACATATATACATACACAGTTTTACATTTACTCATGAGAATTCATAAACCCCTGATGCTCATCCAAGGACTTTAGCTTAAAAAAGCTGTGCAATAAATATTTCTCTTTTGTGTCTTCATGGGATACCTATATCACTGCTTTTGAAGACCCAGTCATCGCGAGTGTATGTTTGCAATATAATCTTTCCTATAAGTCAGCCGGGCAAGTGCTTGGCTAGCTGCCTGCTGAGCAGCCTGGCACCAAGGAATAGACCAGAGTCTATTTAGACCAGACTGGAAGGTAACTATTCTATGCATTCAGCTTTTATTGAATGCAGGTTCACTCAAAGTAGAACCTCAACATTCATTAATATCCTATTCACACTCTTCTCTATCTAAGAGAAATATAACACACATACACAGCAATCAATGGGCCTGAGTCCCAGAGTCTTAGTCTGCAGGTCTGAGAGCAGCACGATTGGCGAAGGGGTCCAGCGTCTTGCAAGGAAGGATCTCCGGAGCCAGCGGGCCAGACGACATCCTCAGTCCAGCAGGGCAGAGCCTCTGGCGGCAGATGCCCAGGGAGATCAGTGTGGCGTGGAGCAGCGCTCCGGTGTGTGGAGCTCGGCCGTCTCAGCAGTGCTCTGGAGCCGGCCTCAGTTATACCTTGACGGTGGTGTACTCCACCCTTCTGGGTCTCTTAATAAGTGTCTTGGCACCCTTGATAGCAAGTGGGGAATTTTCCCAGGAGCCTGTCTATGGGTGGTCCTGCTCTGCAGATGGGGCTGTTCTGATCACATATGCAGATATCTTAGGTGTGTCTCCTTGCCAAACCTGTCTGGTGTCTTCTTTGACCATGTGTGCAGATATGTTGGATGTGTCTCTTTGACAGATGCGTCTGCTCTGACTTAGGTAGTTTCCCTCTTGAACCAATCTTGGTTGACGTGAGTGACTACATTTTGTTTTATGCACTTTATGTTATCTTGATCGGACCAATGCCATTTTATTGGTCCTTCTCTCTGCACCAGTATTTCTTTGTCATGTAACCTTTTTTACACATTCTGTAGCAAAGTCCTAAAGTTAGGTTAGTCTTGCAAAATGTAGAGTTTGGAAAAAGAAAGTTGCGCCCCTGTCTTAGGCCCTGCTGCTTGGCTGACTTAGGTGGGTGCCCGCATCCATTCAGTACCCTTTATGTAAGAAAGGTGAGACGGGTTCAGCTGCCTGAGGAAAACCACGTGAGCGCAAAAGGGCTCTGGTGACCTAATATTAGTTCTTGAATAAAAGGGATTCATTTCTAGCTCTGAGGTGGAACTGAATATAAGGATTTATTCCTAGTAGCATGGGTGAATGGATGCATCTGTTTTGGGATATTTCTCAGTAAGAGTCCTTAAGTACCGCCTTGCCTAACTCTTATTATCTGATGATTACAGACTCTGGGGTAAAAACTGAATTTGGTGACATTGGGTTATTCTGCCATCTTATCTCATTTGGAGTGATGGGCTTTCTATGGAGAGGAAGTTCCTATGCCATGGAGGACTAGACTGTGAGTTTTATATCCATATAGTAGGCTTTATTTTTCCACTGGAGCATGGACAGTGGAGAGTTAACTCTAAAAGATATCTTTGAACTTAAGTTGAGATTTTAGGAGGAACCCCATGAAGGAAGTGATTTATATGGAACTGGAAATCAATGTTGACCTTAAGCTCTTTACCTTGGAGTATTTATTCTGAAGCATAACAAGGATCTTCAATCAAAAAAAGTAGGCAAGGGACAGAGAGGACACGCACAGGAGAGAAAATATTCTGCACTGAGATTGAGAACCAGAATGGTGTGGGGGCTGGGTAGTGGGAAGGAAAGGGAGTAGAAGAGGGAGAGAGGAAAAGAGGGAGAGAGTGAGCAAGGAAGGGGAATATGGTAGGTTTTTTACAGCCCCTGGAGGGCAGAGGATGCAACACATTCAGAGCAGAACTCTTGGGGACCTCTGTGACACAGGAGTGTATTGTAATATACTGCTGGGGAATAGCAACCCCAAAGGAGCAACATCTCCTTTCTCCCTGAAATAACTAGGTTTGTTGCTGTTACTCTTGGTTTTACTCACTGTGGCTATTACACTAGGAGAGAGCTCTTGTGACTTTAGAAATTTATTGTCATTTCATTTGCTGGAAATATTCACCTCTGGCTGTTGATTCTTCCTTTGGTTCTGTAGCTAAATTCTTTGTCCAAGGGGTGAACTCCTTCTGTTTTTTAGTCTCATTTTTACATACAGGGCTTTAGTCTGCATAGCGCTTCAGTCAACTCAGACCCCTCCCTTAAGTCACGTAACAATAATACTGCCTAAATTTCCATGTTGTAGCTAAGTTTGTTTCTCTTCCCAGTCATAACTCTGCCTTTCTCTGGCTAACTCTGCTTGTCTGTTCTACACTGGGTGTGTCTCTTCTTGCTCCTCAAGTAGAAAAGTCATTCCACCTTGTGGAATTTTTAAGCACCCTTCCCTTATTTTTATTTTCTGAAATTATATTTCACTTGTTCATTTTTATTCAACATGTGTTAAGCATTTATATATACAATACATTATGAGTTGGGGATACAAAGATGATTATGAGGTGGTCCTTGAGGTCATAACCCAAGATATATCTATGTTTAACTGTTCTGTGATGTGATAAGCATTATAAACATGTACTGTGGGATACAGAGAAGATGCATTTAAATATATTATGGAGACTTAAAGTAGATCAGCATTAACATCTATATTAGGTTACAATGCCTAAAAAAGCATTACAAAACTTAGTAGCCTAAAGCACTGACAATTTATCGTTGCCTACCAGTCAGCGGGTTGGCTGATTTCGGTTTTGACTGTTTTTACTCTTCTGCCTCCGGTTAGCTGCAGGTTTGGAATGAGTCTCTGCTTATCTTCTCTGGGCTCCTTCAGGTATTTGGGGGTCCCCTGGCTGTGGGCTGGCCTAGAATCACTTTATGTGAGAGTACTTCTCCCCGGTGGTTTCTCCTTCTTCAGCAGGGTAGTCTGGGATTTTTCTCATGGCAAAGCAACCTTCCACGGAGCAAGCAGAGGCACACACGGCCCTTAGAGGTCTGTGCTCAGAACTGGCATGTGATCATTTCTGCTGCATTCTGTTGGCCAGAGCAAGTTACAAAGCCAGCCAGTATTCAAGGGGAATGGACATAGAGTCCACATTTTGATGAGAAGTGCTGCAAAGTCAAAGGGCAGAGACAACGGATCCAGGATGGGGAACAATTTAGGCTATTTTTATAATCAGTCTGCCACTGCACCATGACAGAAGTAACATTTGAATTAGGCTTTTAATGGGTAGCCAGGCTTTCATGAGGTAGCAAAGTGGGTAGAAGATATTGAACATGGGCATACTAAGAGTTCAGATGGCAAAATATATGTACGATATGAACAATTTAATTTAAAGTTTGTTCCTGGTATAGCACTTGGTGCTAGTCTTATTTTCAGGTCTAGTTCACTGTTTAGGGTTGTACCCTCTAGGGTTGAGGAGATGTTAGACCCATTATTTTTAAATGAGGGAACACCTGGAAATGTTGAGTCCCCGTCCTCATCACTTTCTTGACTGGAATGGACCTGTTCACTTGGGGTCTCTTTCTGTGCTGCTCTCCATTGCTCTTTCCATGTTTCCAATTTTACATTTCTGAAAGGCAGCTTGTTTCAGGTCCTCTTTCTCAGTGTGACCTGCCTTCTAGCACTCTAATATTATTTCATAGACTCTCTCAGGATGGGCTGACCAGAGAGGCTTGTGAAAATTGTGAGGACAGATACCTAACCCTCGTGGACCACCACCTCCTCATGCATAGACTTTATAAGCTTCAAATTATTTCGCTGGTAGTGGCTTCTTAGGTTGTCTTGTTCTGGCATCTGAGCCTCTAGTGTTGTAGGCATAGTTCTGAGGTCATAGCCTGAGCCATTGAGGACAAGATAATGAGGTCTCTGGGGTGCCCAGAGGGAGTACCCGCATCATAGGAATAAATTTACCACTGCTGCTTCTTGGGACCAGGGTCAAGCGATTGCTGTTGACTTTTGGTGAGCTCTAAACAATGCTGTTTGACCCGCATGTTGCGTTTCACTGCTCTGTCATTTGCTTCTCTTGCTAAGATAGAGAAGTAGCTGGTGGAGAAAGAGAGGCAGCGACTCCAGATCTGTTCCTTATCATTTCACACTTCTTCATACTTAAACTTTGCTTCTCATGTATTAAGAATTATGATTCATAACTTAATTCCTGCTGTAGAAACCAAGGCACATTGAAGAGGATTGGAGCTCGACTGAGAGCTTAATGAAGGCTGTGTGCTTCAATCTTTCTAAAGCCTGATTTTTACAGGCCATATTTTATCAACTAATTACATGAAACAGACAAATGAAAGCATGATCACTCACTTACATATGAATATTTGTCTGGAGAATATACTTAGAACACATACAAAATTAATTGGAATTCTTCACTGTACTTAATTTTAAGTGATGTGTATGGTCATAAGTTTTCTCCATTACATTATTTTGATAATGTATTTTGCAAAGCTATGGTACACACTACTAAAACTGAAGGAGCTTTACAAAATATTTCTTAATTAAAAAAATTAAAATATAAGAACTTTTTGACAAAACCGTACACATTTGATTTATGTATTTTCTATATTTTGGGGGTGTTTAGGTATTTAACTGATATATCTAGGTGCAAAGCCCTGTTCTAGAAGCTGTAAAAGACTCAATGATGACTTAGACATGATCCAAACCTATTGGACAAAGAAAGACAAATGCACAACTATTATAAAATACTGTGTCAGATAATTTTTCTCATTGCTAGATGACATTAATTTATCATTTTGCACTTGAGACATGCTGGAATTTTATATTTTGACCTTTATGCAAAGACACTTTAAAGACTAAAAATTTACAAAAGACTACCTTAATTAAATTCTTAATGTCAAAATATTGCAGAAGAGAACAGGCAAACTAGACTTGCTTTAAATAATAAGTGTAGGATTGAGTACTAGGTGCAGAGTTGGTTCATACAGTTTCTTTCACATCCCTATAGATAAAGACTTTCTACTTCATTGAACTCTGCAGCTTAAAGAACATAAAAAGGTTATAAGTTATTGTCCCTAAGTTTTTAAAACATCTCTTGGTCTTAATAAATAAACAACTTAAAAAAATTCTAGGCAGGAATTTCTTCATTATTTTGTAGCCACTGTGCAAGCCATAGCTTCTTGTGAATGTTAGTGACCATTCTTTTTGCCAGTTACCTCGAGGGTGAAGACTTGTAAAAGGAAAGATGTCGCAGGACATCCAGAAGATGCACTCAACAATGTTTTCCTTCTCTTTCAAACCTTGGAGAACTTAATACAAGTTATTTAACAGATAGATACCATTTTTATCATTAAATAAATTTCTAGAAATTATGGGTAATGCTTACATTAATTTCAGATAATTTTTATTCATTTTCATTATGTAAGTTTCTACTATTAAAAACACTTTGACCCCAATATCCAACAAAAGTCATCATATTGAAGTATCCCAACTTCTATTTCCATGGCTCAATCTGCTATTATCAAGTCTATGACTATTTTATTCCTACCTAATAACTTATGCAAAGAAATAGTCAAGTGCCCAATCAATCCTCATGATCTTTGCAGACAGTTAAAAGCTTATAGATATTAAAATGCACAACCTAGGTTCCATTGCTTTGAAGGTATGTATAGCAAATGGCTTAGCCCTTGAACGTTTAAGTAGCCAGGCCAGCTATCACATTGTTTGAGGTGTTTTAGCATTCGCTGGCTGTGATGGCAGGGTAGATGTGCTGATGTCAGAAAATGCTAAGTCCTCAATTTGCATTCTTAGATATGTTACTTCTTTGAGTGTTATGAAATGCTCTTGACCTAAAGAGTAATCAATAGCAGCGATTTTAGCTTTCTATTACTTAGTTGGAAGAATCCTAGTAATTCTGACAAAATTGGACAGTAGTATTGCATTCCATTACACTAATATTTGGCTCACAAAGATAGCCTCAAAGAAGTCACTTTTTTCTGTGTTCTCACCCTGCACATTCAGTGGCTGGCACTGGGACGAGGGATCCTCTCATACTTAGTATGAAACAGCTGGGCAGGCCAGGGGTTTTTAACTCAACCCCAGCGAAGCTGGACAGAAAGTCAAATGAAGGAGTGAGACTATGAGAAGGCCTTAAGGGGTGTTGGAGACTGCCAAAGTGAAGGGTACATAATCTGTGTGTGTGCGTGTGTGTGTGTGTGTGCGCGCGTGTGCGCGCGTGCGTGCCTGTGTACACATATGTGCAGTGTGATGGGTCAGGTCCATGTAATTTCTCACACTGAAATATAGGCCCACTTTTGGCTGATTGCATTATTATTTTTTCCAAGAGCTGCTGGAAAACCAGATTCCTATGCAAAATTTCCCATCTTTAAAATACTGCACAAATCAAACAAAACACTGCCATGGGTCAGGCTGTGGTTTCCACCCTGTTCTGGACTTCCCTGTGTGTGGATGGTGTTATTGAGACCACTTTTATCATCATTTTAAGTACTTTCACACATTATTTAATAGCAGCATTGAACTGACATTAATCTGTCTTTATAAGCATTGGGTACTATTTATGAAAAAGATTACAATACAATACTTAGGTCCAGGACAAAGTTTCTTTTCATGCTTAGCATAAAGTGGCAACTGTTACTGTCTAGTATAATTCTGGCAAAAATGCTATTCTTTTTCTCAGATGGGAAGACTCTGAGCTAAACCTATTTTGTGTATATGTGGGGGCCCCAAAGCAATATGGTTCTAATTGAAAAAGTCCCTACAGATAACTCACCTCCAACCTTAAAGGTCTTTGCATGTGGAAGAGGTGTGAGTGCTTGCCGGTTGCTCTCAGTGAGGTCTCTAGATAATGTTCTTTCTTTTCATCTGTTCCCCTTAGGGAGGATGCTATTCAACAAATGTTTATTGAGTATTGGATCTTCTAAATTATAAATCCCCATCCCCTGTGTTGTCTCCCTTGGTCTGAAGATTTTCTTCTTCAATCAATAGTTTCCATTTTATCCATGTTTATCATTGAACTTCACCATCTCCTTCCAATTGGTCTTTGTAATTTTATTTAAAGCAATGACCAGATACTTCCAAGCCTCTTAAAGAGAAATATTGTCCCCTCTCATCCCCACCTGTTAAACATTTAAAACAAGTTATTTTATTGAATACCTGTGGTTTGCCAGGTAATATGCAAAGCCGGAGGGAAGTATGAAAATAAATAAGACAGAGAAATGTATGCCTTTTAAAAAGATGCTAATATACTGTTATATCAATACCATTTCTGGCAGAAGTTCAGATATTGTATAATAAATTATTAGTGGCACAAGCCAACCTCTAGTTAAGTGCCGATCTGGGCTCCATAAAGTTACTGAAGTGTATTTCTGACATTACTACTCCAGTATTAAATTATGTTCCCTTAAATAAGTTATTACTGCTTTTCCTGTTCAGTAACCTCACCCCTGCTCCACCCCCATGAAGAACTTTTTTTTTTGGCCCTGTATTTTCTTTTAAGGACATAACTCATTAATTTTTGTTAATAATAGCAATTATGGGATGTTTTATAATTCCTAGAAAAGGGTGCTACCAAAATCTAGCTTGGCCTTAACTCAATATAACTTTAATTTTAAAGTATTAATGAATGAGTTTATAGAACACACAATGTTTCTTTGTAAGGTATGTTGGAAATGAAGCCTTTAATTCTCAAATTGTCATAGGACTTTGGGAGAAGTCCAGTAGGAGTTTAAAGCCTCATTTCTTTCCTTCCCGGAGTCTGAATACTTACTATGACCGAGTAGTTGAATGTTGATAATTTGCCCAGAGAGCACTGCCATCTAATTCCTCTGCTGTTTCAGGTCTGGACTCCTGTTAAGCCAGGCTAGCAGTTGGCAGTTACTACTCTTCCTTCTAAGAACTGGTAGCTCCAAGGACCTTGTTTAGGCACCCAGTCCGTCCTCAGTCATACCTTTTTGTTGTTTCTTAGGAACACGTAGTAATCCTTCCTGTTCGCTATCTTACCCTCAAAAGAATGTGCTGGGAAAGTTTTTCCAGTGAGATAATTAATCCTGGAGAGGAGTGCTTAGCTTTCTACCAGCCATTACCCATGCGCTGATGACTCTCCTATTCCTGTTTCCTCACACTAAACCAGGATACCTGGAAGGAGTGTCAAGGAGCATAAATTGGTAGTTATAAAATTGTCACGGAGATATAAAATACAGCATAGGGAATGTAGTCAATAATACTGTAATAACTAAGTATGATGCCAGATGGGTACTGGAAATATTGGGGAGAATACATTGTGAAGTATATGATTGTCTAACCACTGTGCTGTGCATCTGAAACTAATACAAGATAACATTGCGGGGCGGAGGGTGGGAAAGAGGATGTAGCTGTAGAAGGCCTTGGAGTCTCTGTAGTCCACAGGAGTGAACCCAGCTGCAATTTGCTTTTCCTTAAAAAAAAAAAAAAATCTCTAAACAAGGTGTTTAATAATCAAACCAAGTACAGCATGACCAGAGGCAGCATCAGCCACGATAATCAGGCAGCCTTTTCTTTAGCTCCACTTGCCACAGAGCACCCTGCCACAGAGGTGTTCCAACATTTGGTTCGAGGATGTCCTTGCTCTCTGAAATCCTTGAGGACCTCAGTGAACTTAAGGTTTTGCGGTTTATATTTATCAATATTTTGTAACATTAGAACTGAGATGTCTAAATTGTTTAACAAATGTATTCATAAATAAGCTCATTATATGGTAACAAAAATAACATTTTTGAGAGGTAACTATTAAAATATTAGTGAGGAAAGTATTTTTACATTTTTCATGTACCGTTTTAAAAATGTCTAACTTAATGGGGGATGGCTGGACTCACACCCTTTTTTGCATGCAGTCCGTTTTGATACGCTCCTTTGGTTGAGGTTTATGAAGAAACTTGGACCTGACACAGGTGTACAGTTGGAAAGTTGTATATGTTATTTTTGATAATTATCCTATAGTTTAAGATTCTTTTTTTCAAGGGGGAAACTGAAACCATACCAATGAACTTAAAATATATTCTGTCTTGAATTTTGAATGGGTATTTTCACTTAGACTTGATTTTGTATCATCATACACTTGTCCCTTAGAAAATATGGGTAGATGTTGTGCAGATATTCCAAATATTAACACGTTTCATTGTATGATATCAGAATTATGTGAATTAATATCACCACTAATATTATCATAAAGATCTTTAAGGTCTTTCAGTATTGGGAAGCGGCGAAGCTCACTATGGTGGATAGAAGTTATCCAAAATTCTAATTTTCATTTAAAACTGGAATTTTATTATTGACACCAAGTGGCAGGCTGGCTTTATTAATTTTCAAGAAAATGTCAATTACCAATGTTTGAGAAACCATAGTTTGTCTAGTAGTTCTCTCAAGTAAAAATAATGTTCCTGGAAAGCAGCTAGTTCTGCTTGCAACCTAATTGTACAAATTCTTTTCCTTTAGAGAATCATCATATTTCAAAAGTGCTTTGTGCATATTTACTGTATTGTCACACAGAATATTAGAGAGATGTATATTCCAGAGTTGAGATTTAATGAAATTTATAATGCTTATTGCATAACCAAAGACCTTGAGTGAAACTGTTTATTTTTTCTTTTTAAACTGAGAATGAGTAATGTGAAAATAACATGAATAACATAATGACAATTCATGTGATTTGGTGCCTCTGACATTATTCATGCGAAGGCACCAGCTGTTTTACCCACCAGTAGTCCCAAGGGCCACACAATGAATAAATGAATAAGACAAATATCATCACAGGGTTATTATGGAAGCTATGGCCTCCCAGACCTCATGAGAAGGTCTGGTGGACTCCCCGCACGTCTGTTGGCCAACATTTGTAACTGCTGCTCTGGTATGTACAGGGTGGGACAAAAGTAGGTTTACAGTTGTTTATATGGAAAATCATACAATAACTAATAAATATTAATACAAGAATAAACTCTGTGTTTTGTGTACTCACAACTGTAAACCTACTTTCCCCCTCACCCTGTATGTTCTGAATCCCTATATTGCATTTCCAGATTTACATTCATACTGTCACACCATTATATATTGTGAAGTGGAATATGTTACTCTCTCCCTTTTATCCAAACACCAAGACTAAGCAAATAGTTCCCTTTACATCTGCTACATTATTATGAGACTGGCATGCTATCTGCTAAAGAGGCACCACATCTGCCACATTTTAGTAATTCTTCCTCTCACTTTGCCATTATGGGTGGGTGGTATGAGGTTTCTCTGAGCTGCAACCTCGGTACCTTTGTCGCCAGCCTGGGTCCTACTTGTTGGCTCACACATCTCCTCTCGCCCATCTTTGCCTGTCCTGTCATTCTCCTGTGAGTTTCACTCATCTTCCTGAGGTTCCCTGTAGCTTATCCCCAGCTCTGCATCCAGACATCCTTCTACAAAATTTCGATACTGTTTTGGTAAAATACCACCCTGTCCTTGGTTACAGTGTCAGTATTTAAAGATATTTGCTGAACTTACATCCATACTGTGAAATATAAATGTTAAGGTCAGGCACACTGCTGGAAGTAAATGTCCTCCCTATTTTTCTAAAAGGTCTATTGATCTTACCAAATGAAGGTAATTATTTCAAGAATTAGTTTGTTTTGATTTTAAAATATGATACGCGATTGAAGGCAGACGGATAGCTATGGAATACTTGACATGTGGGGGTGGGCCTGCACTTGCAAACTCCAGGTGTGGTCCCCCACGTATCAGCCCTTGGACCTTCTGGGAGGTGTGCCATCCCTCGGAGTCTTCTTTTCCTCATCTGTGTAAAAGTGTTAGTGTTGTTTACCAGTAAAGATCGTAGTGAAGTTTATTCTCATTAGATATAGTAAAGTAGCTACCACAATGTGTCACAAACAGTAGGTAAGAACTATTTTAAAAATTACAACAATTGCCCTGGCTGGTGTGGCTCAGTGGATTGGGTGCCAGCCTGCAAAGGAAGGGGTCGCTGGTTCGATTCCCTGTTAGGGCACATGCCTGGGTTACAGGCCAGGTCCCTGGTAGGGGGCACATGAGAGACAACCACACATTGATGTTTCTCTCCCTTTCTCCCTCCCTTCCCTTCTAAAAATATATTAATAAAATATTTTTTAAAAAATTACAACAATTTATTAATTTGGTACTTAGACATTTACCAAGTCTAGCTTTAGCTGTCACATCCAGTTGTATTATTCTAGAATGAAATGGTGTCCTTAGAGAAGTGGTGGTTTGGCTTGTGTACTTTAGCTAACGTTGTAAAACAGATTTTTACTTGTACATATAATGAACAGCAGATGAGTAACAAAATGCAATATATCTTTTTCTCAATATTCAAACATGACAGAAAATAAACTCATATTTTTCAAAGAATAGGACCCTTAATTGGATGGGATTTTTATTTGAGTCATACATAATCTGAGGCTAATATTGTCGCTCTGATATATGTTAACCTCATTACTTTCTAATCACTTACTTGCTCATTGGTAGGTAATACCAGTGGGTAGGTTTTATTCTGAGGATGTTCATTTTTTAATTGAGATATAGTGGATGTATATTTCAGATGTACAACATAATGATGCAATATTTGTATATATTGTGAAATAATCACCCCAGTAAGTCTGGTTAACATTCATCACCATCGTTGTACATTTTTTCGTTGTGATAAGAATTATTTACTTAATTGTTGACACTATTAAAGATGTCCCCATTTTTCTCCCCTTTGCCTCCCTCCACCTGACCCTGCCACCTTCGCTTTGTTGTTATCTGTGTCCATGGGCTATACATATATACATACAAGTTCTTTGGTTAATCTCTTCCATTTCCCACTGCTCACCTTCTCCCTGAGATCTGTCAGTCTGTTCCATGTGTCCACGCCTCTAGTTTTATTTTGTTCATCAGTTTATTTTGCTCATTAGATTCCACATACAAGTGAGATCATATGGTATTTGTCTATTTTGACTGGTTTATTTCACTTAGCATAATATTCTCCACTTCCATCCATGCTGTCCAAAGGGTAAGAGTTCCTTATTTTTTACAGCCACATAATATTCCATTGTGTAAATGTACTACATTTTTTTTACTGCTCATCTACTGTTGGGGTCTTGGACTGTTTCCAGATTTGGCTATTGCAAATAATGCTCCTATGAACATAGGGATGCATATATTCTTTCTAATTGGTGTTTCAGGATTCTTATTGAGATTTAGTCTCTGAGCAGCTTTCAAATGTGCAGTTGAGTGTTTTTGCCTATAGTCACCATGCTGTACATGACATTTCTGAATATCCATTTTTTTCTTTGAATCTCAAAAGTAAGTGGCAGGGTAGAAAATGTCCAGGGCGATAAAACTGAAAATGAAATTAAAGCATCAATTGCTTGTTCTCAGATGCAAGACTTTTTTTCAGGTAATGGAGAAATACCTTTATTTTCATCTGGAAGTATCTATTATATTTGTGTATACCAAATGAGCTGTAGAAATTGTAGCCTGCAAATACATAAAGCAAATAAAATTCTTGCCAGCTGGGGCATAGCTAAATGTTCGCCACTCTCCCTGTAAGTTAGTCATTAAAAGCAAACTTTTGATCATTGGTCTAATGTATTGAAGAATGCTGATTTTCCTGTTTGACATGATAGCGAATGGTAATGATTTTATAAAAGCACTTATGAAAGGCCATTTTTATTTTCACATTTAAAAATTGATACTGGTTTTTAAGGAACTTTCCTTAGCAGTCCACATGGGCGCAGGTGAAATTCATTCTGAAGAACTGAAGGCAAATGTCTTTTGAGAATATGAACTCATTAGCAGGGTTTATTCCTTTGGCTGTATTTCCTGATAATAATTTTCTTTTAGAAACATGAATGTCAGATAGTAGGAGCAGTAAGAATTTGTCTCCTGTGCTCATTAGTGGATACGTACAGGATGGGGTAGAATGAGGCAGTCCAAAGACTAATCAGTATCTCCTAGCTCTCTCCCTCTCTTTACCCATTCTTTATCATGTTTATTGGGCATTAGTTTTAAAGTTGCTATTTAATGGGAACTTTGGCATTGGGAAATATTTGATGGAAGTATTGTCTGGGTTCAGTGTTAGCAAATTTTAGCATTGCTCTCACAAAGATGACTACAGGGAAAATGTTTGTGTTGATTTAGAAATGTTAAGAATTTTGGAGGAGTGGCTCCTCAAACCCTGCCGTGTATTCATTGTGTTTATGGCTGTGATTTTCTTGGTATTTTTTTTAACATTGTCTTTAATCCAGGCTTTTATAATTCTTTAAAAAGTCCCCACTTTAGGATTTGTAAAAAATGATTACACACACACACACACACACACACACACACTGTATAAATAAATTTGTGAACGGCGTTGGTAGAGCCTTGGAGAATAAGCTATGGCTATTGCTCATGTGAAAGGTGGAGTCTGCCCGAGAGTGCCCCGCCCCCCTCCCCGCCCCACAGCCGTTTGGCTCCTGTTAAAAGGGCTACAGGGGCCCTGCCAGCACAACAAGTATATTCTTCCTGGCGTGGCTCTTCTCTGCCATCTGGTTCAGGGCTGAGGCCCCACACCCAAGGGCAAATGTCCTTATTTTGGAGGAAGTGAGCCACATTCCTCAACCAGTGGATATAAAATTCCAACCATTCCAACTATCCATGCCTGTGACCCCTTCTAATTTACACAGAGCAAGTGCCAGCTTTCTAGACCAAAACTCAGGATAATTGTGCTCTGATCTTGGCTCTGTCAGAGGCCAATTTTGTGATGTCAGGGAACATGTTTAACCTGGGCCTCAGTTTCCTCATCTTCAAAATGAAGTAATTTGTTTAAAGTCCCACTTTGATGAATCAGCATGTGACATCTAACTGGTAATTTTCACATATTTTTTCATAGAACTGTATTATGAGAAAGTAGAAATTACTGGGAAGTGAGGTTTAGCATTGACATTGATTGGTGTATTTCTTACCAAGGTTTAGCGGGCTTCACGTGTATTGTGGGAACATTTGGGCATTGTGTGAGAAGTGCCAAATCCTTCAAAAATTTTGTGACTGTGACTTGGTCCTTGTCCAGAACCTGAAGCTTTGCAATAGCTATTTACTGAATGACAATTGGCTGTTTCTGGTTGCCTACTGGTGCAGATTTCCTTTCTTGATCTTACTATGATTCTAACCATTCTTTTTATGTCTAAATAGGATATTATCCTTATGGCGATCACCACTAATTGACTTTGCTGCTTGTTGAACCCATGCTGGTTTTATAAGGCTGGGCTGGGCTCTTGGGTGGGGAAGTAAAGAGAGTATGTTAAGATGATGAAGACATTACACATACACTTAAGAATGAAACTTACCAACAACTGATCATAGAGGCAAAATGAAATAGATATAAACAAAATGTAAACAAGGTAATGTTGGGTCATAGAGGAAGAAGAAATTCATGCTAATTGGAGATTTGTAGAAAGATTCTCATGTGCGATGAGGAAGTATCTGAGTTGAGCCTAGAGAGATGAAAGTAATGATTAAAATAGGAAGAGAGATATGAAGGCCATTTCAGGCAAGGAGGAAGGGTGTTTTGGATTAAGGCAGTAGTAGGACTCCAAGCACACGACTGTAGGAAGGGCATGGATCATTGGAAGGAAAGAGAATAGATGATGATTAGGTGATTATTGCTATAGTGTAGCAAGAGTCAATGGTTAATTTTACTAGGGAAGTAGTTGTGGAAGCAAAGAAAAGTGGACAGATTTGAAGTTGATTGAGAAACTAGAATCTACAGAATTTGTGGATGTTTTCATATAGGGAAGGAGATGGGTATGTATGAATCCTAGATTTTTTGACTCACAAGACTGGAAAAGCACTGTATTCACTGAGAAAAGAAGTCCCGAGGATGTGAAAGGTCATGAGCTCAGTTTGAGGCATGTAGATTGAAAGCCTCTATAAGGTGTCTATGCTGAGATGTCAGGTTGGAGCTCAGTAATGTCTTGTTAAAGATTTGGGAGCCATCTCTTTTTTAAAAAAATTTTTAAGACTTTTTGCTGTGGATTTTTACATATATGTTCATGAAAGAGATTGGTCTGAAGTTTTAATGTTTTCATCTGGTTTTAATATTAGAGTTATGGTGGCCTCATAGATTGAGTCATGAAGTACTCCCTCTACTTATGCCCCCCTGACAGAGTTTATAGAGAATTTGTATAATTTCTTCCTTAAGTGTTTGTCTGATTCATCAATGAACCCATCTGATCTGGGCACTTTCTGTTTTGAATGGTTTAAATTATTAAATCAACTCATTTAATAGGCATAGGCCTCTTCATTTTATCTATTTCTTGTGTGTTTTGACAGATTGTGTCTTTTGGGAATTGGTCCACTTCATCTAGGTCACAAATTTGTGGGCACAGAGTTGTTTATATTACTTTATTATTTTTATAATGTCCATTGGAGCTGCAGTGATGTCTCTTTTTTCATTTCTGATATTAATAATTTGAGTTCTCTCCTTTTTCTTAGTTAGCATGTCCTAAAGATTTAATAATTTAATTCATCCTTTAAAAGAACCAACTTGGTTTCATTGATCTTTTTCTCTATTGATTTATCATTGTCAATTTTATTGATTTCTGCTCTTTTTTTTCCTGCTTATTTTGGATTTAATTTGCTCTTTTTTTCCTAATTTCCTAAAGTGAAAACTTAGATTATTGATTTTAGATCTTTCTTCTTTTCTAATATATGCATTCGATGCTATAACTTTTCCTCTTGTCACTGCTTTTGATGTATTCCACAAAACTTTTCTCTGACTCTCCAGGTATTTTATGATTTCTTGGACTCCAAGTACTAACTCTGTACACTTGACTTACAAATACTTCTGTCTTAGCCCTAACCTTTCTAATGAGGTCCATTTCACTATTTTAATCTGGCTGTTAGACTTCTCAACCTGGCTCACCTGGAAGCATCTCAAATTCAACACATGTAAAAATTATATTAGCTTTTTCTACCTTCCTGTTTTGTCCTCCATATTTTCATCTTTGTTACAGATCTTATAATCAAATCCCTTATTGTTTTGAAATTTTTTTTTGTGTATGTGTGTTTTGTTTGTTTTTGTCAGCCTCTGCCTTCATGGGAATTCACACATAGTGAAGTGGTCTTGCTTTTGTAGCAGAATATTCATATTTACACTATGCCTTATTCTATGCCTTTTATGCATTGGATTCTGCCTTCTAGCATGTGAAGGACTTGTAAAAATTTCAGAGATAAAATGTATTAAATTATGCTTACTGAGGTAGTTTTAAAGGGATTCAAAGCTTTGGTTACTCTTGAGTGGAAAAAAGAAAACAAGGCATGATTTCATAATAAATCTTGATGTCCATTGTGGAAGAGGTGTAAATAAATAAAAAGCCTTCCAAGCCTGTGAAATGTTATTGCCTATGAAGGCAATCTAATCCTTTCTCCAACTAGAAAGGATCAAATAAGTGCAATAGAAGGTTTGGTTGGAAATGTTATCCTGTTGATAAATGTGGCTCTGAAGGTAAAATGGGGAAAGAAGGAGGCTAGTGTGATCAGCTGGTGACATCTGATTTACCTCAGTAGGTGGCATTTTTTCTGATTGGTTGCTGTATCTGTGCTTTAGATTAGTATTATTTTGGCTTACTTTGAATTTTATTTACTTATTTTTTAATTTTTATTTTAATCCTAAGTTTTCTATATATTTCTGTTGAAAAATGAAAACTGTTCTTGGGTAACATTCTATGGAATGTCAGGCCAAAAGATGAATATAGTCTACATTTCATGAAGGCTGGGCTTCTAAATTAACCATGAAAATTTCTGAAGATACATCTGTCTTGTGACCATTCAAGGATGGACAGGTTCATGGGATTTGTGCAGATGGACCAAATGTCATGGAGCTGGGGGGGATGCTGGGCATGCCTTTATTCAAAGGTGGGTGATCCACGCACACTGCAAGCTGTGTGTCCCCACGTGCCACACTGCATGTCACCTGTTCCCTCTCCTGTAGCCTCTGCAGGAAGCCTCCAAATCTTATATATAATAAAAACAGACAAAGCTTGCAGGGAGCCAAAACATGCTGTACAACAGTGAGATTCTGTGTGTGTGAGCCCACTCAAGAACATGGAAGCACGTATCGGGCCCAGTATCAAGGCTATGAGAACACTACTTATCAGGTTTATTTTCAAGGTTACGGGAAACTGCTTCTCTCAGTTGTCCAGACTGCTGGGTGAGAAAGCCAGACTGCCTCCATTTGCCCTACAACATCTTTTAGTTACTTTGTTACCCTAATTTATATCTCTCTTTATTCCAAACACATCTCTGAGATGGGCCTTCTAACACACTGATTTTCATTTGTAATTAACTTGGAATAATTATTGGAGCTATTAGGATACCTTTAAAAAAAGCAATATACTATATTTGACCCCCATCATCTACTTCCTATTGCTCAGAATCTGTGTGTATGTTGTGTTCCATGGCAAATTATAATTGAGGCAGTATATGGAACTGAGATTGCTAATCATTGCTCTTTCCTGGAGAGTATGGGCTGGGACTCAGCTCTGCTGACACCTTGATTTTAACCCAGTAGGATCTGCATCAGGCTTCAGGCTTACAGAAATATAATATGACAAATATGTGTTTCTTAACACTAAGTTTGTTGTCATTTTTTTATAGGAGAAATAGGAAACTAATAGTCCCCTTTATTGCTAATTGGGCTTGCTTCTAATATTTTAGATACCAGGAATTTATAATTTTCCTAGAAAATAGCTCATTTTTACTTTATATCAAAGGCAACCATGCTCATTTTCAAAGAATGACATTTCTGTCCTGTAGAAAATTAGGCACAATTTGTTTTGCTATTGAGTGTGATTATATGCACCTACATGTTTGTTTGTGAACAAATACACATGTATAATGTGTGTTGTAAAGAATATTTTTATTCTTTATAGCATAAAAGAAGAAACTTATAAAAGTATATTTTGGGATAGTTTATTATATATTTTTGCTATTGAGGTCAACTGTTACAGCTCACATATCAAAGTAATCCAACATAATTTTGACAAAATGGGAAAACTGTAAAAAGTAACATATATTCCTGTTTCAATGGCTTAGGGGTTATGACATTAGCATATGAGTAATAGTCATTTTTTATTTGTTTTGTCAGGGAACACTATTATCTGGGCTGACATAAAAGTCAATACTGTCTATTGGCTTTCAAATTTTAGAATCACATTATAAACAAAGTATGGTTATCATTGCAGAAGAGAATGTAAATGTTTTCAACTTTGATAATGTAAAGCAAAGGTAAAGAAAAGGTAGAGATGACAGAAATGGAAAATGAAAGGGCAGAAAAAGAAAAGTAAGAATAAAAAAATGTGATGTCATGTTTTGCTCTAAGGAAAGATGAGATGCTGTCTTTAGATGATAAAATTAAACACAGCAATATAAGTTATTCATTAAAGATAATGGTAACCATAAAAGGAAATAAACATGTTTGAATCACTCTATGAGGAGAAAGAAGGATGGAAAAGTTGGGGGACTCCTAAGTATAGTAATTGTTATCATAATATCAGAATGTCAAAAGATGATTCTGAATAAGTCCAGACCATCAGAAATCCTTATTATTTAGAAGGAATTTACAATCAAATAGATTGAAACAAATGCCTAAAAGAATTGCCTCTGGAGACAGAAGGTATCCAGTCATGTAATATGAAAGATAGACATTTCTTTAAGAAAAGATACAAGAAACATTGTACATAGGACAATGACACCTCAGTCCCCTTCCAATTAGGCACCTTGGGACTTCACACAGTTCTCCCAGTTGCCATCAGCTGCCCCATCATATTTTCCTGAATCTCATTGATGGTCTGAAATCTCTTCCTATTCAAGGGTGAACTTAGTTTTGGAAAAAGCCAGAAGTCACAGGGTGCCAAATCTGGGCTGTAGTGGGGCTGAGTCACCTGGGTAATAAGATGTTTCCCCAAAAAGCTCTGTGAGAGACGTGGTGCATAAGTGGGAATGTTGTTGTGATGAAGCTGCCAATCACCAGTTGCCCATAGATGTGGCCTTTTGAATCACCCGAATGGTTTCTGCAGAGGAATGTTAAAGCTTAACACAAAATTTGCAGATTTGTTGCTCTGCTTACTCAGTCATTTTGAATGTGACAGCCACATAGTACACGTGTTCACTCCACTGCATCTACCACCCCCACTGACTAGTACAGTGAAGTGGTCATTGTTCATGCACTCACATTCCAGCCCACTCTCCTTGGCTGCCAGGTTACATTGGTGTCACATAAACCATTCTCATTACATTAACAATGGCTGGACTTTTTTTGGACAGATCTCGTACACTTGGGCCACCCGCCTGCAGCATTTAATTTTTAAATCAAAGTAATTATAATACATGGTTTAAAGTAGGATTTGGCAAAATTTTTTGTAAAGGGCCAAGTATTAAGTATTTTCCCCTCTGCAAGCCAAGTGACCTTGGTCGAAGATACTCAACTCTGCTGTTGTGGTGTAAAAGCAGCCGTACATGTTGTTTTCATGAGTGAGCATGGCTGTGTTCCACTAAAGTTTGCTTACAGATATAGATGGTGGCCATAGTTGGCTGATTTCTTGTTTAAATAGTCAAAGAGTGCTAATAGACCCTAACAAAAAACAGTGGTCTGTTGAGACCCTCCCACACCCTCCACCCATCCTGCTTCTAAGAAGCTGCCGCTCTAAACCCTTTAGTTGGTTCTTTTTTTCTTTTTTGGTATTTATCTCCACAATTCTAAATAATTCATGAATCAAAGGATACCAGTGTGCTTTTATGTCAAAATATGAATTTATTGCTATCTTTTGATTCATCAGTTTGAGACATTGTCTGTTTACACTCTATTAGGGTAGTTGAAAAGTACAACTCTTTTACAGCTTCTTTTCCTTTTCACCCTTGTTTGTCCAAAATTGTTATTGGAAGATTTGGTTAAATCTACATTCAGTGTTTTTGAAACCAGAAAAGTTGGTGGTTGTGCTGCCTGTAACTATCAGAAGCAATATGTAGGGACAAGGATTAAATCTTTATGGGTGCTTTATTCAGACACCAGCAATCTGAGAAGACGGTGGGTTGCGTACCCTTAAAAAACAAGCTTAACATCTCATCTCAAGTTGACCCTTCCTATAGGAGAAGCAAAGGGTAGGTAAGGGGTTTGGAATTCAGGGAAAAAGGTTAATCAGATAAAAGTTGCAGTGTAGTGATTTTATTAGCACCCCTTCATCTGCTGACTGGTGATTCCTTACCTGCACCGTGGATGGGGGACATTCCTCACCTGGAGCACAGTGGCTCAGATGCCATCCTGATCTCTTGCAGTCCTCCTGGGCACAAAGGCCTAATTGCTTGCAGACTTCCTGGACTCAGGGTAGGACCAGTCATACGTTCCTGTTCCTGGAACCGCAGCTTTCTACCTGCATTAATCAGGAAATCTGTTAACTATAACTTAAAGCTAATAATTTTTAACTCTCGAGTTCCCCCTTCATTGTCACTGCTGTAACCGTGTAGATATTGTTCACTCTTGAATAACTCACTATGCTTGCGTCCTGTTTTCTGCAAAGTTTTGGTTCTCCTGGAGTTAATCAATTTTACTTGTGTAATTTTCTTTGAAACACATGCTTTCATGTTTCTTTTTGTAACTGTTGTCTGAAATGACTCTCAGTACCATTTTCCATAGGGTTAAAACTGTCATAGAATCATCAATTTTGTGTTCATCCTTGACACCATGGAGCCCTTTCGAAGTGCTGATACGATCTGGAACCGTTGCTTCCTAAGCTCTTGCATGGCTCTCATATTAAAGCTGTTGCTATTTTTTGGAAATTAATTTCCCATCCCTTTCATGTTGGGTCTTCTGTTTCCTAGGTCCTTCATTTTGGTGGCACAGGTTTTTCTAATCACCTGAGAGGAGTGGCTGGGAAGGATGGCTGGCTCTAAGCCTGGATGCTAGTTTTCTGGGGTTGGATGAGGGAACAGGGTTGGAATGCATAGCATTAATGGTGCAGACCCCTCTTTGCAGTCTATAGCCCACCCCTACCTACTTCTCTTTTTCATTGACCCTATTATCTCCAGGTTGTTTCCCAGGTAGATTGGCTTGTTTTTCATGAAAGCTGTCTCCATCTAAAGACACTTCAGTCTGATTTTCCTCCTCCCTGATATGTCATTACTTCTTGATCCATTTTCTGTCATTTGTATCATACTTTGAATTGCATACATCTCCTGGTTTCATGAAAACAGATTTATGGTTTTGTATGTAGATTTTCTTGTTTGGGGATGATTTCCAGGGAAGAAAGGATAGGATGATATTAACAACTATAACCATGGGTATGTGTTAGCTGGCCAAACTTTAAAAAAAAAAATCCTCACCCAAGGATGTGTTTTATTGGTTTTAGAGAGAGGATGTGAGAGAGAGGGAATGGGGAGAGAGACAGGTAGACATACAGACAGACAGACATTGATGTGAGAGATAAACATAGATCATCAGTTGCTTGTGGTATGCACCTCAACTTGGGATTGAACCTGCAACCTAGGCATGTTCCCTGACCAGGAATCAAGCTCGCAGTGCCTTGCTGTACAGAACAATGCTCCAACCAAATGCGGCAACAGCCTGGGTTTTCTATCTGCAACTTAAAAAAATAAGTACTTAAATTAATTTTCTTGTAAAAGTAAAGAGCAGATCTACGGTCATATCAGTTTTTATATTAAATTAATATGTATGTGTGAAGGAATATGCTTAAATATATATATATATAACTGATATTGTGATATAACTCTCAGAAAATTTCAACATTTTGATTATTTTTTTATAATTTTAGAAATATTTCTTCATAAGGCGAAGTTTGAATCCTTTTCTTATTGTTGTTATTGTTTGCCTGCTACAGAATTGGCATTTCTGCTTCGGGCTTTTCCCTCTACTATATTTATAATTAAATAGTATAATAATGGTATAATGATACCATAATTTTAGGCAAAACTGCATAGGTTTTCAGGGTCATCATCTATATTTTCATTACTCTCATGAAGTAGATAAGGTGTTACGACTAGGAGAAGTCAGATCTCAGTTTATATAAGTTTTAGCTAATTTTCTTTGAAGTTTGGCATGCACATGCCTATGTAAATAACACTTAAACAAAAGATTTTCTTGTCTGTAGAGTCCTATGTTTCATGTGTCAACATTTTGTTTAATGTCAATTAACTATGTCAGTTAATTATGAGTCTAAGTTAAGCCATTGGGTGTCAGGGGCAGATGGCCAGTGTACCCAGGACAACTCATATTATTTGTGGTAGAAGATTAGATCATTTTATTTGTTAGTTCATCTATAGCAAATGGATAATTTTCTAAATTATAAAATTATGTGTTTACATACTATAGCAGTAAAAATTGCTGTGACAATTTAATGGTTACTCCCAATTTCTGCATTTATTTCATTGCAGATGAAAAACAAACAGTTCATGGGCTGCATTGGTCTACACAGCACATTTTGATTACAAGCATAGAGAGAAAGTGGGGAAGAATGTTTCCTCCTGGTCAGGATTTTGACATATGGGAAACTGGCCTCACATTCTGATACTTCTCCTTCTGGATCTTTTGCTCACTTTTGTTGACTTTCTTATCTCTCAAGCCCAGGAGGTCTTTTTGCCCTCTAAACTGTCAGTAAATCTCAGTTTTGAAGCATTGCACAGGACAGTAATAATAATTGGTACCATTTACTGTACATCTGTAAAAAAGAGAAATTGTACCAGATGCTGGGATCACAATAGTATATGAGTTAGAAAGAAATGACTCTGCCATTGTAGAATTCAAGAATATGCTACTAAGAAAGAAAATATATCTAGGCATATTCCTGTGTGCCTATGTATGTGCCTGTGTTTGAATATGTCATGAATTTCTCACAGTATGGTGAGGGCTGATGGCATTGTTCTCATAGAAGGGGCGGAGTTTGGATTTCAATGTAGTCTGACCTACTCTAATGCTCACGCTTTCCCAACCAAACATTTAATTTGCAGGATATAATTCCTCACCTTCTTCATGCAGTTCATGCCCAATCACACCTGGAATGTCTTACCTCAGTAGTTTAGAAAGGAACACCAGAGACGCAAATGACATATAGACTCCTTCTTCTATGTTTCTGGAAATATTTTTATTTAAAAGAAAAGTTACTTTTCAATATGTTTGAAGGATTTTGAAAAATGAGTAGAATCTTACCTAGCATTAAACAAATTTTACTTGGTCTGGGGCAAGGCATTCTCCCACAGGCTAGACAGGCAGTTGCTGCCATTTCGTGTCTCCTTGTCTCTGTCATGCTTATTCAGCCTGGCCAGTGGACCAGCTCTTCCTCTTCTATGCCCAAAAAAGGGATAAGGGACCCTCTTCTGAGCTCTGACTTCTTTTGTAAATGATGCAGATGGACTTGCCCAAGGGCCCAGCCATGTGTTAGGAGACCCGACTCCCATTCTCCAGACTGCCTCTGGAGAATGCTTCACATCTTTGCTTAGACGTCATCATTTCAGGAAGACCTGACCTGGTCCCCGTTTAAAAATATAAGCCCTCTGTACTCCCCGCCTTCCTCACCCTATTCTATTTTTTTCTCCCAAATCACTTATCACTTTCTAATGGACCATTTCATTTCATTATTTATTTTGTTAATTTCTGCCTATTTTCACTCCTCACTAAAAATGCAAGTTTTATTGTTGTGAGGATGGTTTTTCTTCTCCTCTATTTTGTTCTTGGATGGTTGTAAAAATTCAACATATTCTTGTTGCAGAAGTGACTGGCATTGCCACGCAACCCAGAGTGTTTCTACTTTCCTTCTACTGCCCTTGGCTTTATCAAAAGGTCTAGATCACATGGTTCAACCTTTCATTTTAGTATTATGAGTTCTTTTCGCCTCTTCCCTTGTTACTTCTTTGTTTCTCCTTGTCTTCAATCATGTGACAAATGTATAATGGAGGCCAAAAGTAGTTTTAGGTGCTGGGGATATGAAAGTGAAGAAGTTTCTGTACCATGGAACTTATGTTCTAGCTGGGGGAGAAGAAGTCATAAAAATTAACAACCCTCCTCTTCTTGGTTGGACGTGCAGTCTCATCCCTATAACGTGAGACAGAGGCAAAGGACTCCCACCCCCTTAATGTCATGTCTTCTGTGCCCACGGTTTCCAGTCTGCCGATTCTACCCTCAAGCACTTCATATGGGTAAAAAAGGGAAAACAAATAATTGAATAAAGTAATGTGATGTTTGGTACTGGCAATGGGGAAGAGAATCAGGTTGACAGGAAGGGCGTCTCTGAACAGGGAATACTTGAGCTCAACTTTTTCTACTTCCTTTCCTTTTCTTTCTGTGTCCTCTTTAGCTGTGTCTGATCCATCTGTATCATTCTGGATGAGTGACTGTTGGAGAAACAGAACTAACAGCAGTGGACAAGGGTGTCCCAATAATTCCGAAAATCAGAGGCAGATAATCCTTCCCTTTCCTATCACTGCTATTTGGAAAATAAGTCTTGTAAACAGTAAGCAGGGATGAAGTTGATGAGGTCTTTACATTTATTTTAGAGTTACCTTATTTTTATCAACACTGCCACCAGTACCTCTTCTGATGTAAATTAAAATGCTTTTTTCTATGTCTTAATTTCCTCAGTGATGGAGCATAAAACTTTGTGTTTGAGTAAAGAGTTAAAGTTCATGGTTGTCACCTGTCTAATGCTTGAAACTTTCTTCATTCATTCATATATGAAAAGCTACACCTACACTTGGCAGTATCTGTGAAGGTAGTCTTTGGAGTTGCTTTAAAAAGATTCCAGCGTCAGAGCAGCGAGGAAGTTTGGATTTAATTGGCTGCATTAAGTAAATCTTGAGTTGTATGAATTTGCATTCTCACATTCTTATTAAAATCCAGTTTGTAGCAGAATACTTTTGGGGGTTTTGTGATACATAAATTATTTAAAAATTTCTAGCTTGTCCTTCCTTCTCTTTGAGGATATGGCTGCTTCCATTCTTTGGTTGAAGGCTTCGCATTCCTTTGGACAACACAAGCTTCTAAAACCTTGGCATCCAGGTCTTTGAAATATGAACTTTCACTGAAAACAATGAATGGAAAGCAGGATTTAAAAAATAGCTGTTTTTAAACATTGATTTGAAACATTGTATTTCTGTGTTAATTACATTAACAATGGTTTAATGTTTTAAAAGTCATACTGGGAATCTTTTGAAATATATGTATCAATTAAATACATGTGTAATTTTTACTAATTTGAGAAGTTAATGTTTAATTTTCCTGATAAAACTTAGGTTTTAGGATTATGGTATATTTAATCCTGAGGGTTTATATAAGGTTTATACTTTTTAGCACTTAGCTCACTCTTACATCCATAGGAAAAGGAAATTTACATATTCTTGTGAAAGTTAGATTGTTCTGAGATGATGTAGGCTGTAGACTTGAAAATAACTAAAATTTGTCCTTTATTTTTTAAAAAATCTCTAATCTAGATTTTGAACCTTTTCCCCTCAAATAAATTTAGGTTAATCCCAGAATGAAAAATTAACCTTTAAAGTTCTTTATATAGAGAAAGCTTCTCAGATTATGGATACTTCACAAAGAGGAATGAAAAATGACATGGTGTGATTAACATTCTTTTTAATATGCTTATGGCCAGAATATGATTGTAAGAGTCTAAGATAAGCAGTTTTCACAGAACATGGTCTCCCACATGGTCCTGATACTTTTATCTGGTACTTAACTGAAAAGACAATACTATGCTCCAGGCCTGGATGAAAACAAGAAGTGTCATATGGAAGGAGATTCCAGTATGGTAGTTCCCTGAGAGGTTTTCAGGGATAATTTTAGCAATAAGAAATTTGGGCCTTACCAGATAACATTAAGGGCTCTGTGTCCTATAAGCAGTGGTTCGTGGTTTTTTTTTTTCCTTTTTGTTCTCCAGTGTAAGCAAACCTAAATTATGTCTTTTGATGAGTGAGCCAACCTACCTCCATCTCCCATACAGGCGCTCCTCAGTTTGTTAATAATCATCTCTTAAATTTTGAAAAAAAATACTCTAAATGTGGTATGAGCACTATAGCATAGAATGAGGTAATTACTTGCTCTATTCTAGACACAGTACTTCCATTATCATAGCTGAAGGTGGTGGTGACGTTTTTAGCAGCCTTGTCACACTGTTGACTCATCTGAGCCTGTGGTCCACTCAGCCTCCGCTGTGGGTCTTAGCGGTTTTCAGTGATTGGTGGGTAGTGAGCTGTGTGTTCTGTTAGTGGGACAATCTGGCCCCTCCAGCTTTTGAGCCTTCTACATTCCCTTTCTCTTATTTGCACTGATTCATTTTGATACATCTAAAGAATTTGTTCTAAACAGCTTTTTAGTGTTCTTTATTTTGTTTATAAAGATGTCGTGTGTGAAGGGAACTATTAGGTATTACAGTTTGAGAGAAGAAATCACATTTTTTGAAGCAAAAGTTCTCATTTTTATGTAAATGTTTTAAAAGTATAACACACAGAAAAGTTACTCAAATGAGTGTAGCCAGTACACACGTCAGAAAATAGACTGTTACTCCAGAAGCTTCTGTGCCCTTCTTGACTCACTGCCCTTCTCCCTTCAAGGGGTAACCAGTCTCCTGACTTGTAACATTGTGAACAAATTCTGCTTGTTTCTGAGCTTATCTGCATGAAATCACACACAATATGTTACTTTTTTTGTATTTTGCTCTTTTTGGTTAATGTTATGCTATATATTCACTGATATTATTGTATAAAGTAATATTGTAGTTTGTTCATTGTTGTTGATGTTTAGTATTCCACTGCAATTGATATTTATCCATTCTTCTGCTGGTGAATATTTGTGTTATTTGCAAATATTTAGGTATAAGGAATAATACTGCTATGAATATTTTAGTACGTGTCTTTGGTAATTGTATATACTTGTTTTTGTTGAGTATGTACTTGGGAGTGGAATTGCTGAGCTTCGTGGGATGTTTCTGTTTAGATACTGCCAGTTTTCCAAAGTTATTGTGCAAATTTATACTCCCATCTTCAGTATCTGAGAATTCCGGCTGCTGCACATGCCCGCAGTCCTAACCCCCAACCTTAATTAATTCAGGCGAGATCAATATCTTTACAATATCGAACTTCAATTTTCACAAAACAAATTCAATCTATGAAACTCTTCTTGAATTTTTTCCAATTCTTTGTAAGTATTAATACAGAAGTTTTATGTATTTTGTTAGACTCATCCGTAGTTTATTTTTGATGCTATCATAAATATTGCTTTAAAAAATTTCATTTTTCTATTTGTTACTGGCTTGCCTTGTTTATTAAGATACTTTTAATTGTGCGTTGGTGGTGCTTGTATTTCATCACCTGTGATGATCATCTAATTTTTATGCCTGTTTTTCTTCTGTTGATTTGGTGAATAACCTTGGTTGACTTTTGAATTTTAAACCATTCCTGCATTACTGGAATAAATTCCACTTGGTCATGATGTATTATCCTTTGTATCTGTCACTGAATTAGATTTATACATGTTTTATTTAAGATTTTGCATATGTATCATATGCAGATTTTTGTGATTTTTATAATTTTTATTGTAATATCCTTGTAAGGTGTTGGTATTAATATTATGCTGTTCTCATAAGAAGAAATGGGAGAATTTTTCTTTTTCTAGTTTCTAGAAGTATTTGTATAAGATGAACACTTTTTCTTCCTTAAACACTGGGAATATTTTAACTATGGATTAATCAGAGCCTGGTATTTTCTTTCTTATTTATTTTATTTACCTTCTATTTTTACTTTTTTATTGAATTTATTGGGGTGTCATCGGTTAATAAAATTATATAGGTTTTGGGTATACAGATCTGTAGTACATCATCCGTCTACTGCGCTGTGTGTTCATCACCCCACGTTGAGTCTCCTTCCATCAGCATTTGTCCCCCTTCTACCTCTCCCCTCCCCCCTTTCCCTCTGGTAATCACTGTGCACCATACTGTTCTCTCTGTCTGTGGTTTTTCCCTGAATCCCTTCACCTTTTTCATTTAGCCCCACAATGCCTGTCCCGTCTGACAGCTGTCAGTCTGTTCCTATCTGTGAGCCTGTTTCTATTTTGTTAGCTTATTTTGTTCATTAGAATCCACATATGAATGAAATCATATGGGATTTATCTTTCTCTAATTGGCTTATCTCACTTAATATAATGTTCTCCAGGTCCATCCATGCTGTCACAAAGGGTGAGATTTTGTTCTTTTCTTTCTTTCTTTTTCTTTTTTTTTTTACTGCTGCGTAGTATTTCATTGGAGCCTAGTATTTCTTTATGGGAAAGTTTTCGTATGAGTAATAGATTCAATTTATTTAATTGTTTTTGTACTATTATAGTTTCTATTTTTATTGTCAATTTAATAATTATTAAAAGATTTTTACTTATTTATTTTTAGAGATAGGGGAACAAGGGAGATAGAAAGGGAGAAAAACGTCATTAGTTGCCTCTCAGTTGCCTCTCACATGCGCCTGAAACGGCCGGCAACACAGGCATGTGCCCTGACTACACATCGATGATGCTCAACCTAGTGAGCCACACCAGTCAGGGCTATTGACAGTTTCGGTAAGTTGTATTTTTCAAAGGAGCTGTTTATTTTATACAAATTATCAGTTTCATAGCTTTGATGATCTGTAAGATCTTTGATGATATTTCTTCTTTTCCTTCTTAATGCTGGAAATTTATTTATTTAATTTTTGACAAATCCTATTGGGTATTTATCAATTTTATCAAGCCTTTTAAAGAACCAAGTTTGATTTATTTGTTTATTTTGTTGAATTTTGCTCTATATTTTCTTTCTTCTGTCTGCATTTGACTAGCTATTCTTTTTCTAGCTTCTTGATTTTAGCTCTTCTTTTTTTGCTAATATTTGCATAAATGTCCCATTAAGCAGTGCTGTAGCTGCATCACACAATTTTTGTTTTTAATGGCTTTTAAGTTAAAACTATGTTCTAATTTTTATAGTTTTTAATATATGTGTTATTCAGAACTCTATTTCCTGATTTCCAAACGGCCAGCTATTTTCTAGATTCCTTTCTGCTGTTGATTCCACTGTGATTAGTGAACATATTTGAGTAATTCTAGGCTTCTGAAACTTGATATATATTTATTCCATGTGCAGTTGTAAAGAAGGTATTTTCTAATCTTTTAGGGTGCAGTGTTTTGGGTATATGTATATAATATAAATAATTTAGGTTACTTTGTTAATTGTGTTGTTCAGATGATTCATATCTTACATTTGTGCTTTCTATTTTACTATCAAAATCTGACACCGTGACTGTGAATTTATTTAATCTGTTCATTTTGGCTATGTGTGCGTGTGTGTGTGTATGTATGAAATACTATCAGGTACATACAGATTTAGAATTAAAAATTTTTTTCTGTTAGCTCTTTTATCATCATGGGATGTCCCCCTTTACTTTTAGTAACATTTCTTCAAATTTCTTTTACCTGATGTTAGAATATAGATTTTTAAAGCTGGAGGTAGAGATTTATTATTCTGTTTTTTAACTCTCCAGGTATTACTTCAACCCAGTATAAAACCTCTCGGTTCCTTCCAGTTTTCCTGAATTCTTTGGAAACATACTTGCTTAAAGTGGCATCAGCTCGTCTTCCTTACCAGGAAAATCTTTTCATTGCCTACCAAATATTTAGAATTTATGTTTGGAATCTTCCCTCACTTGTAAAATGGTAGACATGCCTATGCAAAGACGTTACAGTTTTCCTTTATTGTGCTCTTGTGTCCTCTCCACTTTGACCACTATGTGGTACATTCTGCAGAAGGCCATAGATTCCTTAGGTTCACTAATATGAAGCATTCGAGGCCAAGAGTAATGATTCTCCTGGATCCATATAGTTAAGTAGCGATAGTAGTGGATATGGTCCCCTGCCTTATTCTTAAATAATGGTTCTTTCTGTTAAGTTCTTTCACCTACATTTTTTTCTATGTTAAAAAATGCACCTTTATCTCTGCTTTTTACTAAGTACCTGGCCTTGAGTGAGTTAACTTACCTACCTATGTCTTGCTTTCCTCACTTCTGAAATGGATTGGTAACCACACCATGAGTCTGTTTGAGGATAAACAAGTTAATCATATAAAACATGCAGTACCTGTTATATACTTTGGCCTATAGTAGGTAGTAAAACAAATTAGCTGCTATTATTATGATTATGATGATGAAGATAATGATAGAAATGTTGAAATCTTTTTTATATTGCACCAAATTCACAGAGTTAAATTCTATAAGGAAAATTCTAATTTTCTATTAACTTTCATTTTACAATTGTTCTTATTTTCCAGTGGGTAAGATTATTCTTGTGAAAATACAAAGTCACAAAAAACTAGTTGCATTATTGAGCACTGTAATTACCACCACTGATAAACACAGCCCTCCTCTAGAAATTGTCCTTTTCTTTGCAGAAATTTCCTCCCTTTTTGACCTTGCAACTGTAGCAGGGTATTTTTCTCCTGTTGGACCATAGGCATTTATTCAGAAACCTCTATATTTTCCCTATTTTGATTATGGACTTAATGTCAGTACTTGGTAGTCACAGCATTATTGTATCTGGCTTGCTAGCTTACTCCTCCAGGTATTACAGATGAAAAAGTGTTGTTCTTCAAAGCCATGGCTTATATAAATTTTCTAAGGCATAGGGGCAAATTTCATGTCATCTACCTGCAGTGAAAAATATCAGTTGCTATTAATATCAGTGCCTCTTTGGAACAATTTTTACAATGATCATTAAAAGTACCCTGTAATTGTCTTCTTCCCATAATGCATATGTTTTAGTTTCCTATATTAGTTCACTGTTATAGACTGTTTTAAAATTCCAGTAGCGTTTGAGTTAACCATGCATTATTAAAAAAAAACAAACAAACAGGTAAGATACTATCAGAAGTGGAGAAAACATAGTATATGTTATGTTGATTTTTCAATACTTTAATGATCCTAGGAGTGTAAATAATAAGATTTATTTCATAGCACATGTACTAGAGACATTTTCAAAATAATTTAAAAGTTATATGTATTAGATATTTTTACAATCTAAAGGTAGATTAAATGTCATGATCAGGAAAAATACAGTACATTTTCCCAAATGATTAATTGTGTGAACCATGACACATGTGTGAACATCTTTTCATGTTTGATCAGTTTTATTCCTGATGGTAATAAAAGCAAGTAAATGAAATGTACAATGTTGACTGCAAGGTAATGGTTGAAATTTTTATATGCATAAAGGAGTCAGGGTGAATTTATGGTCTTGTGACAGCAGTGGGCTGTTAATGCTCTATGTGTATTCTTACAGTGATCTATCGCACCGTGGCCAAAGTACCATGGGGGCAAAAAGCGCAGCTGGCGTGTACTGTGTGTGTTGATTTGCCTCTCTCGGATGTGCGAAATACTGACTGAGACCACTTTCATATAGCTTCTGTGTTTTTGTTCAGGACTAGATGTTCCATCACAATCAGCCTTTCTTTCTTTGGCGTGAATGAAATGCAATAACAATGTGGAATGAGGAGAGTTAAGGTTACACAGTCTTTTTTATACTCTGGCACCATGCATTTCACTTCAAAAGTTTTTTGGGGATGCTGAATATGTGATTCTAAAATATATCAAGTTAGTTTTGTCCCTTTCTTTAGTTCTGGAAAACTTTTAAGTTCCATACTCTATTGAATCAAAAGTAGAGGAAAAAAAATGGCTTAGTTTCAACTCCTTTGCCTCATTTTCCAGAGCATCCTTGATCCCACATATTTGCTGGCGGAGGGCTGTTACGTGACTTAACAACCCCACCTTGCTGCTCCTTGTCTGCCATTCCCTTCGCCACCCATCACGTCCTCTCCCTTGCTATTTCTTGAATTTTGGTATTTTAAATCAGCCTTTGGTTTTCATCTCTCTCCTCCTACTTCCAGGCAGGAAGAGAGGTATACTTTAAATTGTACTGTTGTTGTTGAGGGGTAATTGTTTTATTTTAGTCTTAGATGATAAAATCTGCTTCTATAAACTGAACCTGAGAAAAAAAGGAGACAGCTTAATAGATGTCAACTTTTAAGTAATTGAATATAAGAAAACAAACGTTTTAGAATACATCATCTATTATAAACATGTTTAAAATCAACAGATCTTTATCTACAGTGCTGTAATATATCAAAAAGAAACTCAGTGGAAGTTAATAGAAATTAGTTAAATTGAAGTCCTTTTGTAGGAAGGCTGTTTTTACAAGGAAAACGTAATACTTCATAGATTTCAGCCAGAAGTCCCGGGCAGGTTTGGAGAAGTGTATTGCTCACAGCACGGTCATAGCAAAAAGGTTCAGTTCTGAAAGACTCCTGGAGGACTTCTTTCTTGCCCTTTTCTGTATATCTAGTGGCCACTCTATAGAGTTTGTCAACCCAGTAGTCCCCCTATTTAGAACCTAGTCTATTGTTATTTGCTTACCTTTTATAGCATCATCACCTTGAGTTGGCAAAGATTTCTGATTAAAGAGTCTGATTGATGGGAGTCTTATGCTTTTCTTACCTGGGTGCACAATCACTGCTCATGTCTTTGTGGTCTGTTTCTGGGCAATAAAGTCAGGCAAAATTTCCTAATAAATCATTAGTGTTTCCACTTATAAGCCTAGTATTAGAAGCAAAAGGAATTCCTTTCATTCTGCTTGGAATAGCTCTTCAGATACTCTATAGAAAACTTAATTTTGAAATGTCAAAAACCTAGCTAAGGAGAATTCCTTTGAATTTTTAAAGCCCATTACTTTATCAAGTCAGATTATGAAAAGCTATGTACTTGGGCCACATTTCAGTAGCCTTTTGCATAGATGCTTTAAAAGAATTATTATTTAATGGTAAGCCCTTGACTTATTATTTAATAGTACAAGACAGTTAAAGAGGAGACTGTATGACAACCTCCTCTTGTTTCTTGGTTTTTGTAGAATTGCACTTGAATTCTGTGGGTAATGTTAGTTCTTAATACTTTATAAAGATTTATGTAGTAAAGGTTGAAAGCTTTATCCTAGAAGAATTTCCATTTCTTCTCACAAACTTGTATTCCTTTATTGGAAACGGAGTGATTTATAGCTCAAAAGTTTCCCAGTTGGAGAGGCTTTCTAAGAATCACAGAACCAAATTGATTATAGCTTTGCTATTCTGGTAAAAACTTTACTAATTTTTTTCATTGGCTCACGTTCTTGTCTCATTACTATAATGCTTCACTTTTATACTTTCTCTGGAAATGGGCAGTGCATCGGTAACTGAATGAGCTATGTTATTTAATTCCAAGCTGTGGTATCCGTGTATCTAGCCATTTATCAATTTGAGGAAGCAATTCTTTCCTTAAGCCTTGGCCTCCTGAGCAGTTGTTTTTGAAAACAATACTTGGAATTCTCCTAAATCAATACCCCCACTGAGTGAATCCCCAGTTCAACTCTGACACAGTTTGAGTTCCTGGAACCCAGTTCAGGAGCTCTTGTTCCCAATATCACTGCAAATCTTAGAGATGAGGACACGTAGAGAGCATGGTGATGTCAACAGGCAAAAGGTCGATGTCACCCCACTTCATTCGTATATTCCAAAGTGATCGCTATTGCCATCCCAGATTTCTGCCTTTTGATTTTTTTTCCTCTGCAGCCTTGGGATCTCAGTTGAACATCAATCCTCAACTTCAGAAAGTACCCTCAAACAGATCTTTCTTTTCCACAGTATTCTTGGGATTACCTAAATTGTAGATTATAAAAAAATCTCAAATATGCTTTTCAAAGAGGTGAGAAATTTGTTTTTTGCATTACAATTTACCTACCAGGAAAATTGGTGAAATATATATACTTTGATTTACTTATTTACATTAAACAGGATAAAAATGCAGAATATTTATTGAAGTAGGAAACAACCTAAATGCCCATCAGTAGGTGATTGGATCAAAAAATTATGGTACATTTACACAATGGAATGCTATGCAGCAGAAAGAAAAAAAGCACCACTACCCTTCGCGACAGCATGGATGGAACTAGAGAGCGTTATGCTAAGTGAAATAAGCCAGGGGGCGAAAGACAAATATCATATGATCTTACCTCTAAGTGGAACCTAACCAACAAAACAAACAAGCAAGGGAAATATAGCCAGCAACACTGAAAGAAAAAAGAAACCAACAGAGTCAAGAGTGAAAAAGGGAGGGGTGGGCAGGGAAAGGAAAGGGAAGGGTCAAGTCAGGGAACATGTATAAAGGATCCATGAACAAAGCCAAAGTGGGGAAGGATTGAGGGAGGGAGGTGGGGGCAGGGGGCAGGGGAAAGTGGTGGGGGGCAAGGCGGAAACAAATGTATATGAAAAAAATAAATAATTAAAAAATTTTATTATTACTAGAGCATATTTTTAATGAGCCAATTTATTTCTTTTAAATTAAAATGTATTTTACTTTTTTGTAAAGTTTGAGTCATGAAACTTGTTGATGGTTCTACAGGATCCTGGCTACTGGGTGAAGATTCACCACTTAGAATACACAGATGGAGGAATTCTGGATCCAGATGATATCTTGGCAGATGTCGTGGAAGACAAAGATAAGGTAGATGACTGTAAAAATATTCCTCTCTGTTTTCCTCTGTAGAGCTGTGCGTTTTTTCAGAGATTGAGATCCTTAACAAACTCATGTGTCAGTTATTATTAAAAGATACCATCTGTTCAGGTTTCACCTGGATAGCCCATAAATCAAAGTTCTCCATCAGGTGTTTGGAAAAACATTGTCAAGGTTTGGGAATCTGTTCCTGGTAGCCTAATTAGCAGACACGTCACTCCCAAGAGTTCCTGATATGTCTCAGTAAATTAGCGTCACGCTCTGAGGCTGTTGGAATTCTCACTGTCATTGATGTCTCTGGTGTTTATTCTTGGCCCTGGCTAAATATTCAGCTTAATGCCTGAGATTTGAACATGTTTCAAAGTTGAAAATAAAATGGGGAGGAAAGTCTTGTATTGAACTATGGTGAAGACTCTTCTTAAGGTAATTGCATACAACCATCTTCGTGATAGCTTTGTTGTCATTGCTAAAGTAAAACACTGAATTGCATAGTACAAAAAAAGTTTGAACGTGTTTTGCCATCTACTTGGGAATAATCCCATTGCAAATATTTTGTTTTAATGGGATTTTCCTTCTGATGCTAAACTGAAAAAAGTATAAATTAAAGTATCAATTTGCAGTACACTGGAATATTGATGTTGGGACATTGTTTATTACTCGTTCTGTGCTAGGCCCCTCTTATCAATGGTTAGTGTGTCCATCAGAATTGAACTACTGCTCTCTCTGGGAGATCCTTGCATCCACGTTTCTTCTACTGTGCATCTTATGTATTGCTGTGTGCACTAGGCCAATTTATATCTGTAAATATGTTTCTCTGTATTTTTTGCAATCTCAGGTATGGGTGCGTGAGTGAGTGAGTGAGAGTGTGTGTGTGTGTGTGTGTGTGTGTGTGTGTGTGTGTGTGAGAGAGAGAGAGAGAGAGAGAGAGAGAGAACCAAATGGACTAGAATGTAATTTAGTGATTTATTGAAGTTAGGTAAAATTTACATTTTTTTCCATAAGATCTTTTTGGGCTTTTCTAATTTAATTAGTCTTTGCAGACAGCCTGCCCACTTATTTTTCCTATTTCCTGTTGGGACTAGATCCTGGTTTGGTTTGCTTTGCACTGCAATTAGACACATTGTAAGGGATTTATCGCCCTAAATAGATTGTAAGCTCCTAGAGGACATGAACCAGGAGATTTTTGTTTCTTTTGTGTTCCTTGTATTGATAATATCTGATACAGTATCTTATCCAAACTTGATTCTCAAAGAATGCTTACTGAATTAATGAGTGAAAAAGAAAGCTTTACTCTCCACAGTCGACTCAAGCTGTACCTAGTTTTAATGTATACTTCATTTCCGTTATTTGGTCTCACAGTAAATAATAATGTGTTGTTTATGTTCATAACTTCAAAGGAGGACTTTGACTTGTATATTTCACTGTTTCACTTTCTGCTGCTTCTCCACAGCCACATTTTTCCTTTGAAATATGCTAGGCACTTGGGTTGTTAGTGAAGAAGTTTTTCCTGTCTCAAATTTCACTGATGTCCAGTGTATTAACGTGAAAAGCCAAAAAGTGGCAAGTTTAAGAAGAGCCAGAAGAAAATGCGTCACCCAACTCATCCAAGACCTCGTTACAAGAAGGTGGTTTTCTTGAACAGTGCCCAGGGAAATAATCTGTTCAATAGAGCGCTTCCTTTTAGAGAATTCTTTTTAACTACCTCGGCAGTGTGCTTTTCAATCATAGTCCACTTACTAGACCTAGAAACAGCACTATTGTATGTAATGTCTATTTTAAAGGGACTTTACCATCACCGCTAAATAAAGTGAAAAGGTGAGATAATGAGTTAAAATCCTAGCAAAGGATTAGTGCTGTTTGGGTTGAGATTCAGCCATTCCCATAACGTACTTTTCTCTTCTACATGAAGTCTAACTTGTTCTGCAGAGTTGGTGGGAATTTATACTTTCAATATTGCCAGAAAATATTGTATTCCTATCTCTTTTTAAAAATAATACAAGTGACGAAGAGCATCACTGATTGTTTTTCCTCAAATCCTCTCTGCAGTCTTAAGATTTTCTCATAGTTCATATGTCTAGTGTGGAAATAAGGTTCTGCCAGACTTTATTTTACCTGACTTTTTGTCATTTTAGATTAGGAAGTAAGTATAAATGATGCTTCTGGATGTTTAATGACATAGGAAATTCATCGAAGAGCCTTCGAGACATATCGAGCTTAGATAAAATTACAACTCACCTCTTTTCAAATTGACAATTTAATAATCTATTGCATTTAGAATATAGATAGAAAGCCCCTAAGAACCTTGATGTATGTACATAATCCTTGTGCCAAAGCCCACATACCTCAACTCCTAGGGAAGACTCCCTACATATAAGAAATTTTAGTTAGGAGACTTTGATAGCTGGAAAGGATGAAGCAGGAAAAGCAGAAACTTAGAGAGTACTATATAGGCTGAGGCCATTTATATCCATAGAGTATACTTCTGTAAAGACTAAAATTATAGGTTAAATGGTATTTTACTTAAAATCAGACATGGGGTTAATGTAGTTTAGTCAGTTTTCTAAATAAAAGAAATGACTTTCTGAACTTTTGGCACCAGAAGTGGTTTGTCTTTGGTCTTATCTCTCTCATTTCTTTGGCCGGAGCAGCTTTGGAATTTTGCATCTTATGATAGATAATAGTTGCATGAGATTTGTGCTGACACTTAATAATTATCCAGTTGTAACAGTCATTCTCAGAATTCCTCAGTTTTATGTATCAGTCTGGCGATTTAAGTTCTTTGGGATAAATATCTAAGAGTTTACAGATTTACACTAATATCTCTTCTCTGATTGCCCAAGGCTACTGCCTTAGTTCACCTAATAACAACGACTTAATATTTTATTGAGCACTAACTGTGGCCCGGAATGTCTTTGCACTTACATATTCTATTTTAGAGCAACCCCATGAGCAGGAGCTATATATTACCCCTATTTGTAGTTTCTGAGAATAGCTACAGAAGTTGTAATTGACTTGCTGAAGATCACACAGGTATAGTAATTGACAGAATCAGACTCTGGAGACTAGAACTTAAATTTCAACACTCTATTTTGTTCTTCTTCAATGTGCCAAACAATGTGTTGGGTGTTTGTATCTATAATTTCTAATTATGAAAATTCATTAATCATAAATAATCAAAAAAATTTTTCAGTTACATGATTGTTGAGAAAAGAACTATGGAGTATAACAAAATTAATTCAGGATTAGTGTGTCACGCATATATAGTTGGCTTCAACTGTCTTTGCCTGGAGCCTGCATCTAATTTCCTGTAAATGCCTACCGGCTTTACCTCTGTTGCTTTCTCTTGCATCTCCTTTTTCAGGTCCCAGATTACTCAGTTCAGGTACAGTTTAATTCCAAGTGGGCTTTATAGACTATGTTTGTTGCAGAAATGACACAAATAAATAAATGCTATATTCCAGTAACTACTTTTCAGCTGGATTGCAGAATAAGCATAAATTATATAGTATGCTGTGTGCAGGGAGCAGAATAATAGCCCCCAAAGACATCTACATGCTAATCACCAGAATTTGTGATTATGTATGTTACATGGCAAAAAGGGTCTTTGCAAAAGTGATTAAGAACCTTAAAATGGGGAGGTTGTTCTGGGTTGTTTGGGTGAGCCCAGTATACTCACAAGGGTCCTAAGAAAGAGAAAGGCAGGAGAGTCCATATTAGAGAGACACAATAAGAGAAAAGTTGACTGTCCAGTGCTTGCTTTGAAAATGTAGACAAAGAATACAGTCAGCTTCTAGAAGCTGGAAAAAAGCAAGGGAATGAATTCTTCCAAAGAGCCTCTAGAAGGAACACAGTGCTGGGGACCCCTTGGTGTGAGACCATTAAGACTCATTTCAGACTTCTCGCCTCCAGAATTTTAAGTTAAATTTGTGTTGCTTTAAGGCACTGGATTTGTGGTAATTTGTTATAGCAGCAATAGGACACTCATACACTGTCTCTTATCCAGTTTTAAACTTTTAAAGAGATGATGGCTTTCTCTGATTTCATACTGTCTGGGGTTTTTAGATCTTGTGGGGCAGAGAAAATATCTTACTTCAGATTAGTTGATTGATATGTGCATTGGTTCCAAAATCTATCACAAGTTGGTTCTTAATTCATTAGGTGAGACTTTACACTTTGGGACTTGAATATTATGCTGTTGTCTTGTCTTGTGTAGAAGTCATTTCATTGCCATACACTAGAGCAAGTAATATTCCTACATCAGTTTCTCATTGCGATATATAATAGCCCTATGAAGTCTAAAGGTTAATGCTTAATAAGCTGCTGCAAAGTTTATTGTTCACTAATTGTTAATTTTTGATTGTAGAACATTTGAATATTGAACTTTTTAAATGATTGTTTTCCTTGTTAATTGTCATTATATTATCTTGATTTTGTTATAGAAGACAATTGCAATATAATACTGAAATAGTATAATATAAAACTTGTATTATGTAAATTGGATTGCTGCCATGGATTTACTAAATATACAAAAGTAAAACTATATTATGTGGGAAAGTACAGTGGGAGGATGTCTCTATTTTTCACAAAACTTTGACTGTCATCAGAGTTTATTTTGGAGAGATGCCAAAATCCCCTGGACTCCAGCCAGGGTGGATGGGCCTCTAGAAGGTGAGTTGGCTTCCTGGATCATATGTGATATCTGGTACTCAAGTATTACAGTTTCAGCTCAGCTTTATACCTTTTTAATTAGGTGTCCTTGGGCAAGTTTCTTCATTTCTATTAGCCTCAAGTTTCCCACTTGTAAAATGGATAGAATGTTGGTTTTTATCTTACAGGGTTAGTGTAGGAAAACTGTCTTAAGTTTTAAGTATAGTATGGTATATAGTAAGTGCTCAAATGTTAACTGTTACATTAATAATATTATGGTAGTGTTATTAGTGTATTTTTTACCTGAATTTTGATTTAACCATTATTTTTTAAATTTAAGTATTAAAACATCAAACTATTTTACCGTACAGTCTGTTTTTAAAAACCCTCATTAAATTTATTAAATTGCTTTTAATTAAAGTTTTATAGGAGGACTCTATTATTATGATAAAACATTTGGATTTATATATTACTGAGAAATCAAAATGCCAATATCATTGAATTTAACATTAGAATAAGAATATTTTTATCAGAATATAGTGTTTGGTAATAGAAGCATTCAGGGACTGAATATGGTTTTGAAGTGGAGGCCGGTTTGCACATCGAATGAACTGTGACCTAAAAACCATCCTTAAGCCCAAGCTGCTTTCTGAGCACACTCTGTTGCCCTCTAGTGGAGTCTGCAGCTACCTGGAAACCAGTTTACAGGAGATGCTTCCTGAATGTGATGATGCATTTGGTTCTATTTCATTCTAAATTATATTTCACTATATTTTTAGTGAAACCCAGAGTCTCAGTTGGGGATAGTAAAGTTATACTTTACATTTCAACAAGGAATTTTCATTTCTTCATGGTCATCAACAGTATTGATATTTACCTATGCTTTTGTGAGTTTTCTTAGAAGGGTTAAAGCTAAGTCTTTGCATTTATAAAATCTCTTCTTTTGGTGTGGACTTCGCATCTTGCTATTCACCAGTTGAAAGGTTAATGGCTGGTTGTAATGAAGTATGTAGTGTAACTCTTTCAGTGTGGAGTTACACAATGTATTAGGTATATTGTGTTTTTCTGAGGACAGGAGATGATAAATTAAGTAAGGTTCCTTTAAAAAAAAGGGTCATGAATTAATTACTTCATCTTTGGGTTCTCATTTTGTCAATAAGCCTCTCATTTCAAGGAGAAACACCTATTTTAAACCAATGATTTTTAACAGATCAGAAGATGGGGTTTTAGGTTTTTACTTCTAAAATTTTTCCTTTGGTTTACTGGTGTTGAAGTTTTGAAACCATGTTTGAGACAAAGTACACAGAATGTTTCAGAAATAAATGCAGAAGCCACTAAAGAACAAAACTATTACCTTGGCCAAAAAATTCCATCTCAAACTTTAAAAAACTATTCTCTACTCCTAGAATTAGAGTTATAAAATCATAGATCCAGAGAGACCTCAGCAGTCATGTGGCCTAAGTCCATCAGCTTGCAACAGAAATACCTGAACCAAGAAGAGCTTAAAGGGCACTGTATTTCCAGCTGATGTCTTTCCTGAGTCCATTTCTCCATTTCCTCCCTATAAGGCTGACAACATCTGGGGTGGATCAAAACTGCTGTTTCCTCCCTCCAAACTGGCTTCTTCCATTTGACTTCCTTATTTCTATAGATAAGAATGTCTTCTAGTCTTCCAGGGTTGAACATGCACCTGTTTTTAGAATTTTGTTCCTTAATGAACAACTTACCCTTTAATCTACCTTGTGTGTCTATTACCCTCTTTGTATTTACACGGGTACCAAATTTAAATCCATAAAATCTCAGGTAGGGCTACTTAATTGGTAAGGAATTGGTGTTCTTCTCTTTAGCTTCCTCCTTACCCGTCATGTGTTCTATGGCATGAGTGGAAACAGAGAGGCTAAGAACTGGATTCTCCACAGCAAAGGCAGTTCATTTCTTAGCTCTGCTATGTGTGTGTCCTTACTTCCCTCATGGACAATTGGAGCTAAAAATAGTACCAATTTTATAAGTTAATACATGTAAAGTGCTCAGGAGAGAATCTAGCCTGTAATAAGTCAGCAGTATGTGTTAGGCGTCATTAACACACTACTGTTGTAAACGTAGATTACCTTATCCCTAAACTAATGCTTAAATTGTACTATCATTTTTACCCAGTGTATACTGAATCAAGTCCAAACCTCATATCTATACATTATATTCAGGGATCTCTGAATGCCCCCAAACTCTCTTTCTCAAACTTAACCTTCTCTTACCTCATACTACAGTGACTGTTCTCTAATGTATTATATGCTTTCTTGCTTCATATCATTCTTCATGTTTTACTTGTTTAGTGTGTTCCTAGGCCTACTTCCTGCCTATCCAAGATTCATCGTATACATTATAGAACATAAACTTCATGGAGGGCCTTTGTTTTCTTAATTTCTGTATTCTTAGTGTCTGCAGCGGTGCCTGGCAGTTTATAACTGTTTAGATAGTTGCAGAGTACAGTTGAATGAATGAATATATATGTGTGTATATTTTCAGCTCTTGAGTGAGCCATTTAACCACACTAAACTCCAGTTTTTTCCTTGATAGGTGAGAATGGTAAGTGATGTCTTTTTCATAGTGTTATTGGGAAGGTTGACAAGTTGTATGTGAAAGTACAATGGAAATAAATGTATTATGTACATGTAAAATATATTTATTCCTGCTGCTCAATTCTTTTTGATCTTTTAAGATCCAGGTCAGATTGTATTTTTTTCCAAACAATGTTTGTCAACCATCCCAACCCTAAGTGAGTTCTCTGTCCTCTCTTTTATATAATTTTATAGAAATCATTAAGCAATCTTTTTAAAAAATGCTATTACCTAGCATTTTTCAATTGCCAACTTGAAAAACCTTAAGAATTTTTATCATGATGTAACTTGAGTCTCAGTTTTATATCCCCAAATGAATTACATGCTCATTTTTAACTGGAATGGTCTTTTAAAATATTTATATAATACCTGGATTTCTTAACCTATGCTTTAGTGTTTAATAGACATGTTTAATTTTGGAGAACGATAGAGTTGGAACTAGAATTAAAGATTTCTACTAGTCCTCCTTTTTCTTTCCCCAAACTGTGTTGCCTCTTTTGAATATTTCAGTAGGAGGCAGTTTGTGGGCACATTTCAACCCCAGAGGGACACTTTTGAATCAATGCCTTTGTGACCTTACTGTGGCAAAGACAAATGGTGCTGGGAGATAGTGACTTAAACCAGAGTAGTCCAGATGATGGCCATGTCAAATATGTTCTCCCTGGCGCCTTCTGCAATTTAGTAGGTTGGCAGCTACAGAGAAAGAGAGGGGAGGGAAGGATCTCTGCACAGATGTGTGCATGTGGGAAGTGTGTGTGCTCATTGTGCACATGTGGGAAGTTCAGTTTTCACTAGGGGTTGGAAAGAAAATATCAAGCTTGATGGTGCCTGTAATTTAGCTAGGCTTTTCAGTACAGTGAATATGGAAATACAAGAAAATGTTTGATATATGTGTAAAACTTCAAGTTTGGTTGTAGGGGAAATGACAATACAATTTGAGATTACAATAATGCTTTACTTAGAGCTAAAAATGTAATTCTAAAAAAAATGAACATTTTTACCATTACCGCATGCTTATAGCCATATGTTATGTTATTGGAGCCAGTTCTTCCAATGTACTCTCTCACATTAACTTCTTTCAAAGCTCTTTGTCTAGGTATATCTATGCCCAAGAGGCGTTGGACCATTATTTTTAAAATATATCTATTTTTTACTTTATAACTTATAAATGGCAGTTTCATTAAAATACCTCAAATTACACCAGATAGAAAGCTATATAAAATATAAAATATCCTCTTTGAAAAAGGCAAATGCCTTTGGGTGCTAATTGGGCATCCATCCTCAATACCTAGGTGTATGTCATTTAAATCAGATTGCAATCCCCTAATATCTAGCTAAAACCAGCTTCACTAAAGGAATACTATAGAGTGTTGTATGGCAGAGCATTGGGCTTTGGCAGTTCGAATCTAAGTTTTTTTCTGGTTATTGTTCTAACCTCTTTCAACCTCAGTTTTCTCATTTGTAAAATCAGCCACTCCTGCCCCACTGACCACGCTGGATTTGGAGGAGGATCAAATGAAGTTAAGTGTAGCCTGATGCTTTGAACTCTGATGTACCAAACAAACATAGCTCTTTTGTTCTTATCCCTTGTAGCAGGGATCCTGAGGGGTTTAAGGAAACATTTACCTGTTTGTCCAGGAGAAATTGCTATGGTGTAAGAACATGGACCCAAGAAAGAGGGATCTGAGAGAGGTTTGGAAGGAAAAAGATGCTTCTGTGAAAAGAATAGTCTTCTCTTCTAGTCATTCAACAAGGTGTTCAGGAAGTAAGGGACTTTTTTAACAGGAAGGAGGGCAGTGGTGGGAAATGTAAGAAGTCACAGGCTACTGAAAGGAAGATTGAATTTGCCCTTAGGAATTTAATAGGTGAGAAGGAAAGATGTCACAGCTCCCACATGCAGACAGCAAGGTAGGAATACATTACAGTAGGAGGACATTTTCCCAGAGCTTCTCGAGATTCTGGAGCCTGATAGTATTTGTGTCTATGTGTTCACTATCTTGTTCTTCTTCTTAATGATTAGCAGTAGCAGCATTTCTTAAAATGGAAAGGAACTGGGTGAATCTTTGAAGTGTGTGTGTGTGTGTGTGTGTGTGTGTGTGTGTGTCTGTCTTAGGATAAGCATGACCTCAAAAAATAAGACATATTATGGGGAAAAAAAAGAAGAAAAGAACTTGGATACCTGAGATCCCATGATTTAAGGGACCAAGGAAAAAAGGAGAGGCCAACAGCAGGGATATTATCCAGTACTGACAAGTGACCCCTGAAACTTAAACAAGTAGTTATTTAGATTCTTGATATTTTCACCAAGAGGTATTAGTTATTGAATTATTTCATGAAACTAGCCATGTACCAGACTCTTGGTTAATGTTTTACTATGCTAGTTCTTATCTTTTCATGAGCTTAAACTCACTCTATATTATTAATTAGCTACATTGTAGGCCAGTTGGGCTTTTGGAGGGGGGGGTGTCGCTGTTCTTAGAATCAAATTAAGGTTTATAACTCTTTTATTGAGGCGCTTGTTCCAAATACCATTTACATGTACAGATGCCTTACAGTTAGTAAATTTTTAGTAAATAAGAATATTTAATTATTTTAAACCTGGCTTCCTAAATATTTTGGATTTTTAAAGTCCTGTAAGTTTACAATTTTTCTGTTTAAAAATAAAGTATATTATGGAGACTTTTGGCTGGATTACCAAATTTTTTTTTACTGCTTTAACTTAAGTTCTCTTTTTAGCTTCCCTTCTTTTCATGTTATGAATCAGCTTTGCAGGATCAAGTGGCATTTCCTTAGCAATAAAGAAGAAAGGCTCCTTGTGCACACTTTAATTAGAGAAGTAAAATAGCATGGCAGATTGTTCATATATAATATCTTTATTAATCTTAAATTCAAAATATGTTACAAGTGAAACACATATTTACACAATACTTAACCATTAACAGACCAGAAAGACTGCAAACTAATATGATTTGAGATGATTTCAATAGCCTGACAATCTGAAATGTGTAGTTATGTAAATGAACAAAAAGTTGAAGAATGTCATAACTCCTGATAGCAGGGTCAGAAGTTGATGTTCTAAACTGCTAGCTTAGTACAGCCACTGTGTACCAGTTTGAAATGAAAATAACATGATATTGCGTCCTAATGAATATAACATTATGTGGTGTCCTAAAGGGTCCATTTTTTAAAGGGAAATTTGACAAAGCTTTTGGATGATTTATTTAAATATGGAAGTACTTAATGTGGCTAAGGCTGAAGAAGCTGGGACTGTACTAGAGAAGAGAGGCCTCAAGAGAACCTGCTATATCTGTCCTCAAATACTTGGATGATTGTAAAAAAGAAGGAATAACTTTGTTCACCATTATCCCAAAAAGTTGGGCCAGTGAAGTGTTAAGGAAGTACATGTCAGCTCAATAAAATGTGAAGCACAAGCTGATTCATAAAGAATGGTCTCTCAGTCACTGAGAATACATTAGCAAGAGTTGAGCAAACATTTGCCAGGAATTCCTTTTTTAGATCTGGAGTTCGAGTAGACCCTCTACAGGCCCACTATGAGCCTATGTGACATGAATTTCAAGCTAGAAATCTAGGGTTGACCTATCTAGGTGGTGTGAGTACAGCTTTAGTTTTGTTTGCACTCCCAGCATCCATTCTTTATTATCTCCTTCCTAGGAGAACTCCAAATTTGTTCAAGCATCTCTTTCACTTCAATATGCAGCCCATATGGTTTAGTCTGTATGGCTGCCCATATGGGCTGTATATTGAAGTGAAATCACCTGTGAGCCTGGGTGATTTCTCACCTGTGATCCACTTTCCTGTACCAGTGATTACTTTGAGAATGGTCATGGGATTGTGCGAAGATGTTCAAGGAGAGGTTTGCTGAAGCCTTCTGGTATGGTGTTTCTCTTCACCTTGTGGGAGAGGTTTTCTATGAATTTATTCACTTATAGAGGTTTAGAGCTGCAGCAAGCAGCCATCTAGCTTCTAGCTTGAGGTGGAACCTGTCATGGAAAGAGACCCAGAATCCAGGGGAGCTCAGGGACAGGGCCTGTGAGCCAGTGGATTTCATCAACTCTGAATTCATTGTAATGGGGACCTGCAGTTATGAGCCATGTGTTATCTTATACTTAAGTCTGTTTCAGTTGCATTGTTCTGTGACTCACAGATTAAAGTTTCCTCATTGTTACACACTGTTCTGGGAGTTTGGGCTTCATTTTCCCACACCTGTTTATTCTCACTTGATCAGTGACTGTTGTTCTTCCCTCTTATAGTTCTATACATTCTTTAATTTGAAAATTTGTCTAATTTTTTTTTATGTTTCTGCCAAGTTACTTAGCTTCTTCCTTTCAGAAGTTTTTGAATTGTCAGTGAAAGAATTAACTCCCTTCAGGTTAAAATATGTATTTCAGTTCTTTAGTTTTCAGGACTTTGATTTAATAGGAAAGATTGATTTGGAATTTTTTCATTTGGTGAGAGTTATATGTTTTTATTTTAAGTTCTTTATTATCTATGATTATTGATTTTGTAGAGGGAAAACACTTCATGATATTAAACTACTGGAGTTGTTTGTCAGAAACTTTCATTATTTCACTCATTCTTTTTGAAACAAAACATTGACAGTCAATATTCTAAGTACTGGGGACTCAGAAAGTCTGGTTTTGGCCTTTTTAGATAGTTGAAATAGAAATAGTTAAGTTGCATGTGTCTTACAGAGGAACCCAGAGGCATTTTTTTTCCCCCAAAATCTTGATCTAGTCTTCCTAATTTTTGTTTGTTTGTTTTAACATCATGAAAAAATATTTGCTGCTAATCCTGAAATGCTGGGATTTCTCCTTAACTAAGTATAATCTTATTTACATCAGGAAACTGGGAACTCTGTTTAAAGTAAACAATTTTTTTTTTTTAAAGAACACTCAGGCAGTTTAAGAAGTTTGCCAGAACTTGGAATGAAGTTCCAATCCTTTAAATAATTTCTTCAATGGCATCAGAAAATGTGGTTAATACTCTAGCTTCCTCTGATCGGTAGTTTTCGAATTATCAGGGTTTTCTGAAATGATCGAGAAGGAAATGGAGTCCTTGAGCCGACATATGGTTCTTTTCCTTCTAACCCTTTCCTAAGCCATGGAGAGATGTCCAGGAGCCCCTGATGTAGCAAGGGCAGCCCAGGGAACCCTGGGCCCCTAGATGGGGCAGAATCGGGATTTTTCCTCTGACCGAGGCAGTGGGAGTGCTCACAGTGTGGACATTGGGGATATTTTTGTGATAGTCAATGCATTTTATATTCAGTGGTTCTTAATTCATGGTCATTGTTTTCTGAAATAGCTACATGGCAGTTAAAATCAGAATTCTTTTGAGCTAGCTGCAGAACTTGCCCCTCTCCTCACACTATAGGGGATATTGTGGTGTATTTAGGAAGATTCAAGGTTAAGTGGGGAGTATTGGGGTTGAGGGCATGAATGTGACTGGTTAGAAAAATAATCTGCAGATTCGGTGTGCTGGTGATTTGGAAAAAATAAGTGCTGTGATAAACGTCAAAATAAAACAAGCAACAAAGAATAATATGAAGAAGAAAGTGATAGAAAATGATAAAATAATTGTTGACATTTCCTTAGGGAGACCTAATGTCAAAGGCATAAACACTCAAGCTATTTAGATGTCTCTTCCAAATGGAAAACTTCTATTTAAGGAAGTATTTAACTGTAATGATTGAATATAATGGATGAAATATTTTGCATTTGACAGAGACTTCAATCTGAGAGGAATTTTGTACTCATATATAATGTATTAAAATATGGAATGCAACTTCTGGTTGGCCAAGTTTTAATTTTAAATTTTAGTATCTTCTGAATATATAAACCCAAACAGAAAATTCATCAAATTGTAATGTTTCAAGAAAACTTAGATTGAGAATTTGTACACTTTTTGCTACTTTGATATTTGAAATGAGTATTCAAATAAAAGTAGAATATTAAACATCCTAAGGTACTGTTCTTTAGATCTTTATTGTACATTGCAAGGCAGAAGCTGAAAATAAATATCAGACTTATTGAAATGAATACTTATGGAAGTCTGTTTCCTGGTAATTTAATTCAGCATACTGCTCAGATTTTTCCAAAATTAAATATTTTCCTCTTAAATGGGAAAAATTTTCTTTTATTCAATTATAGTATCTGATGGCCTAATGTCACCAAAAGTAAACATGATAATTTGGAATTTAAATTTTTTAAATTTCAGTTATAACTTTATTTGAAAATTTAATTTTTAGACAATGAAATTAATTATGGCTGCAATATTCAGAGCATTATTTTGACAGTAGTAGACATTATATAAAATAAATAACAGATTTAAAAATTGATACTGTCTTCATATAAGGAGAGGAATGCAGCTCTGGATTAAATTTTTGTCAAACAATCTTTTATCATGACATCTAGTTGATTAATACTTCAACCAAATCCTTGTTTTAAAATCTCTCCTTTCACTGTTCATTAGATCTGAGGCTGGAAGCATTCGTACAGCCTGGCAGCCACGTTGTGCTCCTCATCCCTCACTTTGGGACAATGCCAATGCCTTGGTTATGGTGTTTAAAGTACAGTCTGAATGCTTTGCTTTAAGAATTCATCTAAGGCCAGGCAACTTCTATACATGACTTTCTTGTTGCATTTCAGTGACACATAGATAGTATCAAAACAAACAGTATTTTAAGAATAAAAGGTGGTAGGACAGGAATTTTGAACAAAAGACATCTTTGCAAGTTTTTCCCTGTGGTTTGAAATTACATAAAACTATTTCACTACTAAAAATGTTAATACCTATTCAACCTCAATATTTAAAGTATAGTAAAAAGAATACCAAAGTCATTTGTAATCACATCAAGCAGAAATAATCATTATTAAAAACCAGGCACACAAATTCCTTTCATAAAGATATTCAAACACAGAAAATTGATGCAGTTACGTGCTTTTCTTTAACTTAACACATCATTTGCTATGTGTTTATTCTCTGAAAGGTAATTTTAATGTCAACGCAGTGTTGCGTTCTTTTTTGAATGGGTATTTTTAGTGTCTTGCTTTCTGTCTGAAGTTTTTGCTATACTTATAGTCAATAATTACTCTCGATACTGTAGGTAATTTTTTAAAAATCCTCACCTAAGGGCGTGATTATTGATTTTAGAGAGAGGGGAACAGAGGGAGGGAGACAGGGAGAGAAGCATCGATGTGAGAGAGGAACTTCAATTGGCTGTCTCTCCCATGCAGTCCACTGGGCACCGACCCGCAGCACAGGCCTGCGCCCCTGCCCGGGTGTCAGACCCACGACCTCTTGGTCCGTGCGGGATTGCTGCGACTGACCCAGCCACACTAGCCAGGGCTGTAGGTAAATTCTGAAAGCAAGATGTATTTTCTTGGGATATTTTAGGAAAATAACTTTAAGTGCAGCATAGAATTCCTAGTTAGAAAGCTCTGAGTATTGTAAATGACCATGTTAATGGGGTGCACCGAGCTGGTTGCTTACCTAGGCAGCTATGTATTGGTTCTGATCTCTGTTACGGTGTTTGGAAGAATATTCACATTTGTCTTACAATAGTGGTAAATGATTAGCTGTAATTTGCTTTAAAAACATTTTTTCTTGAAATACATACATGATAAGTTTGAGGCAAGTCTAAATTTTTTAAAATCTTAAATCTGTTTTATGGTTAAAGCACCTGTTTTCTATTGAATGTTATTTTGTTATGGATATAACCATTGTTTAGCATTTTAATAACCCATAGAATACCTTTTTTTAACCAACTAAAAATAAACATACTTGTAGATACCTTCCGCTGAGGGAGGTATTCTAAACATGAAAATATTTATTGTAGAATTACAAGATTGTAAATAGAGTGCTGTCTATGATTCCAATTAGAATTTATTGAGAGTTTACCAAGCTTGAGTCACACTACTAAGATACTTATATTATCTCATTGACTCTTTAGGGTTATCCAGTGGGGTAGAGCTGTTATCCCCATTTTACAGACAAAGAGTCTGCTGCTAAGAGAGCAGAATCAAGCGGTTTGCCCCCTCTCATAGAGCTGCCCTGTGGCTGAACCAGGAATCAAACTCAGATCTGTAAAGCCAGAGTTCTTAGGCACTATGCTTAGACACAGGGTTTGCTTTTTCATACTAGTGGTATTTGGAACTCTATTGAACTGTTTCTGCACTGGCTCATGTATGGAGTCTTTGTGCCCTGAATCCATACCCCTAATGTAGTTTATGTAAAAAGCAGTAAGATACCTCTTGTTGAAGAGGTAGAGTATATGGAGAGAGAGGTTGAGCTGGAGAGTCACAGGAAGTAACAACTAATTTATTTCTGTTGCTTTATGCTCTTGTAAGAATTAAAAAAAAAAACCCAACTAGGTTGTGAATTTCTTTTATGAAATGTTTTAATTTCTGTAGAGTTGCCATGCATTATTCAAGATTATGTGATGATTTGAATTTCAGGAGCAGACAGATTTTTTGATGAGGATTTCAAGCTGTGTAATTATGAAACCCATATAGGTTAAAAGTTCAGAACTCGTTAGCTTAATCATTAAAAAATAACCGATTTATAAGCCTGGCATTTCATTTTAGAGGGGTACGGTACCAGCATTACTTACTGAGGTACTTCTGGATTCTGCCTCATGTCCCACCACATGCTGAGAGTGTCCATGACCACTTCCCACAAAGCTCATTCTATATTACTGCATAATTTATAAAGAAAATTCATATTTTATGGTGGCAAATTTGATGCTATAAATTAAGGCACATTTCTAGTACTTTCTTTAACACTTCTCTTGGCTCCTTAAAAATTAAAGGAAGTTAATGAATGAGTGCCAAATATCAAAAAAGTTCATTAGAACCTGTTACAGGTGTCAGAGCATACATTTAGGAAATGAATTATAAAATTCCTTTACAAAAAACATAAACGTTTCAGAATAAAATATAAGGAAATTAATATTTAAGTAAAAGAGGTAGTTCATAAAAGAGTATTTTTTTTATTGTGGTAAAGTGTACTTAACAAAATTTACCACTTTAACCATTTTTACTTGTACATTTCACTGGCATTAAGTACATTGATTACAGTTCATCTTCAGAACTTTTCATCTTATGACTATTTTTTATTTTGAGTAATGCAGACATCATTGAGAATGTTTGGATTCATAGAGGTGCTAAAAACCTTTAAAGCTTTGACTTTTTAATGTATGTAAAACTTAACTTTAAAGTGGCAGTTGTTGCTAACTCCAGGTAAGAAACATGATATCCAGTGATACAAGTGAAATCTTTGCTCATCTGTTGAAATACTGTCAGGGTCGCGCTGATTTTCTTTGGGACGCAAGGATATGGAGGGGAAACTATAGTCACATAAAAATAATCTCATATAGAACAATTTGAGATGATTAAAGACACCATGATTATGAAACAGTTAAAAATGGAAAAGAAGATATGGTATTTATGAGATGTTTGACTGGAATGAAGATTTGAAAGCACATTATCTTGCTTTGTTAAAGAAGGCGATTGAGATGCACTTGCCTGTTAAATAGAAATTGCTTTCACCTTATAGTTATTGGGGATTTTACATTTCATCAGCTCTTCACTTGAATGCTGCATAAACTCTCCCCTTTGGATCTAAGGGGTCACTACTTTTTTACTCAGAATACTACTGTTATATTTTGAGGATACACACATACACATATTTTAATGCTTGGAGAATGATAACAAAAAAGAATTTTTTATTGGTTCATTTCATGCTTGGTAAAATTCCAACTGTCAAAACATTATAAAATTTTGAACCTACAGGCGCATTCCATCACCAGAGTACTAATTACTACAGAGAACTGGAGCGAGTCATTATGTGGTAGTATTTATTAGAGCTGCCCAGTTTTAATGTTTTTTGGACCAGAGATACTTTAATAAAAGGTTAAGCTGTTTTGGCACAGAAGTGGTAAGAAAAACTGCATAGCGCATGCAACACTATCAAATATAATACAGGAAGGGTGGAATTAACTGAAAATTAGTCACCTACCTGCACTGAGAATCAACATCTTATTTTCAGGGATGCTGTGATCATGACAGATCTTATTCTTGATTTATTTTCATTTTGATTAGTGTTGGGCAGCTGTTGTGTGTTAGACACTGGTGATATGAGGGTACTTTTCTAAATGTAAAAGACAAGTGTCTCCCTTAACGGAGCCTCTGTTCTTGAGGGACAAATAGAAAACAAGCAAAGCAGCAGCAATGATATACCAAGTAATGCATGGTTAGTGGTATAAAGACCAACACAGCAGAGTAAAGGAATACAGAGTGAGTGTTTCAGAGGGGAGGCTGTGGAGGAAAAGACACTTTAAATAATGTAGTTAAAGGAAGCTCTCCTGAGGATGTGACATTTGAGAATAGTCATGAATGAAGGCCATTTTGAAATATTAGTCATACAAAATTTTAATAGCACACAGATAGTTTCTCCTATACCACACATAGTATGAATAAAATTACTATAAAATATAATAAAAAATAAAGCAAATATAATAATACTTTATTTAATAGGTGTTTATTAAATTTCTGTCATGTACAAGACACTGACTAGATACTAACTAGTCTAGGGAGAAAAAAAGACAAACCTTTCTCTATGTTCAGGAAAATACAGTTCAGTGTCAGTCGTTGTGGTTTTATAAGAGAAGAGGAACCAGCAATTTAAAGCAAAGTGCGTGGGATATAGCAGGTTTTCTGTTTGGCCAAACACAGGCAAAGTATATGATATGGTAATTGTTTACAGTTCTCTCTTCATGTCCACTGCCGTCTCCTCCCCAATCAACACTGCGAGATCCTTCAGTGATGGTCACATATTCATTCCAAGTACTTGGTGTGGAATGATGGGTGCTCAGTACAAGCTCTATGATTGTGTGAATGGTTTGAGCAAATGAAAACAGAAGACAGACTGTAAGCCTTTGTAAAATAAGGTTTTGAAGAAAAGTAGAGAAAGTGAGAGAGAGCACGCCTTGCATGTATTTGTAAGGGGGAAATTTATTTAAGAGTAGGGAAAAATATCTGTCAAAGTTTGAGAAGGAAACAAGGAACAGGGGAGAAAAAGAAGTCAAGATGCAAATGAGGAGAGGCGTGATTGAATGTGACTCCAGAAAACTAGATGGAGTGTGACCAACAGCCCAGGTGGGGACAGATCGTGAAAAGTTTGGAGTGACATTTTTCTTTCAAGGACAGGAGGAAAAAACAATAATGTTGAATAGGTGAAGAATAATTTTGAGATGTAGAGGGAGTAGTCTAGGGTCACAGATTTAAGGAAGAAAAAAGGGACACCGTCTGAAATAAAGAGGGATTAGAAGTTCTGAAAGGGAGATGAATTTTATAATTTGAAATTTTTAGATTTTAAGAAGGTGATACATGCGTGTACCATATCCTTAGTACTATCACCCCCAAAGGTCTGGTGCAGTACCCCATAATGATACATATTACCATTTCTCTAGCAAAACACAGTCATATTTACACTTAGTGGGGTAAAGATGAGAAATGACCTCCAGTCAGTCAATGTAGTTCGTACCAAATTTATTAAAAAATAAAGAAAAACCCAACTGGGTGTTCAGAGCACTTTGGATGTTGGAATAATGGATAAGGCATCCTGGACTTGTGCAACTTGCATTGTCTGTTTTTGTTTGCAGGAATAGTTGAGAGGATCAAGGTATTTGAGATCTGGGAAGCACCAGGTATGTTGAGCAAGAGCGTATTTAGTGTAGCTGCTGTGATGTCTGAGATAGCAGAGTGGTTGCTTAATGAACCTCATTGCCACATCCCTGAGCCGTTCTATGCACGCTTAGTGAACACGCGCATGGGTTCTGGTGCCGACAGCCTAAATGGTGATCCAGAGTGAATTAAACAAGCGTAGGACGGCGAGTTAAATTTTTTTGTCATTACTGAATGGCATGTGTTCCTTTGGCATGGAACAGCTTAAATTGTGAGACTAGCGTACAGTTTAAAATAAGAGTTAAGAAACAGATGAAATCATTGACGTTTTCAGGAGGCTTTTTGAGAAAACCTAGGCCATTGTGCCAGGGTGTACATAGTAGGTGGGTGATTACTAATTAACTGAATTACTATAATTAGTAAAATTGTGAATTATAATTCATTCTAAATGAATTATGACTAAATAATTTTTGAGGCTTTTTGTGTGTACATGCTTGTGCACAAACTTTTGGTCTATGTTTTCCAAAAAATGATTATAATTTATGTTTCAATGTTGATGTAATTTATCACATAATTTCCATATCAATTGAAGTTTGTGCTAGTTGATTTTATAATCTCAAGTGACTATAATCTAAATACTAAATGATGAACCCTAATATTAAAATTTTTTAAATATTAATGGGAAACAACCTATTTATGGATGTAATATTTTGGGCTTTTCATTTCACTTTGAAAGTCTTTCATGGTGAAGATGGTGAAGATCCACACTTGAGGGGGTCACTGGGAGACCCTGGAGTGGGAGTCCAGGGGGTGCTGAGAGCGCACTGTGAGAAATCTCTCAGGAAATTCAGTTACCTGGCCAAAAAGCTAGTTAACAATAGGACTAACTCAAGGCTCAAGGTCTCTGAACGGGGAAGAATAAGTCTCCTTTTATAACTGGAGAAACCTGTTTGAGTAGATAAAAAAAAAAAGAATTCTAATTAGGAAGGCTGACTTTCAATGTGTACATGTGTTTTAATGGTGTATGATTTTTGATTATGGAAGAATTAAATGTCCTTCATATAGAATGACATTAAGCTTTCGACATTATAAAATAAGCACTTAGACATTTTGGTCATTGGATTCAGAATGATCTTCCAGCATGAGCATGTAGACACAGGTGAAGATAATCTAGGCTTGGGAATTCATTGATTAAATCATCATAATAGTGAAATGATATAACTGTACAACCTTCACTTGTATAAAATATTTTTAAATTCTCAGTATCTAAGAACTTAGGCATTTGTCATATCAGATAATTTGGCTTTTATTTTTCTTTCTAGGGCTTTACTTCCAAAGTATAATGTAAAACTCTTTGAGAATTTTACCAGAGCAAGTTTGTATATGAACATGTCTTCTTGAGGGTATGGTGTACCGTTTTATGTTTTCAATGTTGTTTTAGGTCAGAAACTACAAAGTCTTTTCATGGTGGTGTTTCTTTCAAGAAGCTATAATCAAATATAATCTACATTGATAATCATTTCTATGGAAATCTTTCAAAATATTTCTCTTAAATGCTTTAATTTATCCACCTGGACTATTGAATGATAAAAGAAAATTTGTTCCCATTTTTTTGATATAAGAACTAATTTTTTAAAATCTTATTTTGGGGGATGGGATTTTGTAATTTAGCATTTTGTACTATAAATACAGAAGATGGCTGAAATTCAGTTGAAATAGAGGTAATGTATTTTTGGAGCAGGATACATAGAGAATGTAAAAATAATTTTGTTGCATTTCTATTGCTATACTTTATTCTGGTTTGCGGAATTTTAAGAGTGTTCTGAAATGCTTGGATAGCCCCATGACTTTGATACAGTGATGATAGGAGAATTCAAGACTTTTTAGGTTTGGACTTCTATCATGTGAATGACCAACAAATAATTCACAAGATGTAGAACACAGCACAATGCTTTCCATGGATTAAAAGAGTGAACAAGAGGGAAAACACAAATAAAATGCTTCCTAGCTATTAGTGATTTTCTGTGAGTTTGAGGCCAACTCTTCTCATTTTAGAATTGTATTTGTTCATGTGGAAAGGACTAGTCTTAAGACCATTAGTCTTAGCATCCGTGCATTTTATTATTCTACTTAATATTCTCTTTTCTCATTTTTATGATTTCTAGATTGCAATATCTTTCTGGGTTTGGTGCCGACAACCAGAACCAGAACCATGAAGTACATGCTATCTTTAGTTCTCTTTAAAGCTCAGCTGCTATTAAACACAGTGTACCATCTGCTTTGTGGCTGGTGAAGCATAGCATTTCTCTGTGGTAGTGTCATACGAGATATATCTGATATATTCAGTTTTTAATACATATCTATATACTTAGGACTCAATTTCTGGAAGTCAACATGAAGACATCTTAAGGCAAAATATAGAAATTTCCAATTTGTAATATTATGGAGCAGTATGCTAAATATTAAGGGTCATTGTACCTTTGCATGCTTAGAATTTTATATTTGCCTCAGGATTAAGAACTTTCTGAACAAAGGATTATTAAATTTAAAAGATTTCAAATGTTGCCCTTGCTGGTGTGGCATAGTTGGTTGGATCATCATCCCGTATACTAACAGGTTGGGAGTTTGCTTCCTGGTCAGGACACATACCTAGGTTGCAAGTTCAATGCCCGGAAGGGATGCATATGAGAAGCAACCAGTCAGTGTTTCTCTCTCACATTGGTGTTTTTCTCTCTATCCTCTCCTCTCTCTCCCTCCCCCCAAAAATCAATAAAAATATTTAAACTTTTTATAAATATTTTAAATGTTTTAAGTGATTGAGGAGTAATGGTAATTGTATTTTTAAAAGTTTCATCTTTTTATTTTGAATTGGCTAAAAAATTGTAACTAAATATTTTATTTTTATTAAATTATTGTGGTAACATTGCTAAATAAAACTATATAGGTTTGACGAGTACATTTTATAATGCAGCATCTGTATATTACATTGTGTGTTCACCACTCAAAGTCAGATCTTCCTTTACTATATATTTGACCCACTTTCCCCTTTACTACCTCTCCCACCCTCCTTTCCCTCTGGTAACCACTATACCATTGTCTGTGTCTATGAGTTTTTGTTTGTTTTGTTTGTTTGTTGCTTTCAGTTTTATATCCCACACGAGTGAAATCATATGGTTCTACAAGGTGGCAATAATCAAAACAGCATGGAATTGGCAGAAAAACAGACAGAGACCAATGGAACAGAATTGAGAGCACAGAAATAAATCCACATGTATATGGGCAAATAATTTTTGACAACAGAGACAAAAATATACAATGAAGACATGAAAGAATTGTTAATGAATGGTGCTGTGGAAATTGTATAGCCACATGCTAGACTGATATTTTTCATCATACACAAAAGTTAAAATGGATCAAAGATCTAAATATAAGACCTGAAATGATAAATTACATAGAAGAAAACATAGGTACTGAACTTAGGAACCTTGGTCTTACAGAGGATTTTATGAATTTGACCTCAAAGACAAGGGAAGTAAAAACAAAAGTAAATGAACTGGACTATATCAAATTAAAAAGCTTCCACCCAGCAAAAGAAACTGACAGCAAAACAAAAAGATAACCCATGGAATGGGAGAATATATTTACAAACAACACTTCCAATAAGAAGTTAATATCCAAGTCTTGGAAGCAACCTAAATGCCCATCAGTAGATGACTGGATCAAAAAATTATGGTACATATACACAATGGAATACTACGCAGCAGAAAGAAAAAAAGAAGTACTAAACTTCGCAACAGCATGGATGGAACTGGAGAGCATCATGCTAAGCGAAATAAGCCAGGGGGCGAAAGACAAATACCATATGATCTCACCTATAAGCGGAACCTAACCAACAATGCAAAGAAACAAGGCAAATATGACCAGCAACACTGAAAGGAAAAGAAATCAACAGAGACAAGAGGGAAGGGGGGGCAGGGAAAGGGAAGGGAAGGGGAAAGTCAAGGAACATATAGCAAGGACTCATGGACAAAACCAAAGGGGAAGAGCTGAGGGAGGGAAGGTGGGAGGGGGCAAGGGAAAGAGGGGGGGGAAGGCAGAGACAAATGTATTTAAAAAGTAAATAAATTAATTAAAAAAAAAAAAAGAAGTTAATATCCAAAATATATAAAGAACTCATACAACTCAACAACAATAACAACAGAAAAACAAACAATCTAACCTAAAAAGAATGAGCAGAGGACCTGAATAGACACTTTTCCCAAAAAGACTTAAGAATGGCCAACAGATATATGAATACATGCTTAACTTCACTAGCTATTAGGGAAATGCAAATCAAAACTATAATGAGATACCACTTTACACCTGTTAGAATGGCTATTATCAGCAAGACGAGTAATAACAAGTGTCAGAGAAGATGTGGGGAGAAAAAACCCTCATTCACTGCTGGTGGAACTGTATGTTAGTACAACCACAATGGAAAACAGTAGGGTGGTTCCTCAAAAAACTTAAGACTACAGTAACCATATGACCCATCAAACCTTCTTCTAGGTATCTACTCCAAAAATTTGAAAACAATTATATATAAAGATATGTGTACACCTATGTTCATTGCAGCATTATTCATGGTGGCCAAGACATAGAAACAACCCACGTGTTCTTGATAGATGATCATATCAAGAAGATATGGTACATGCATACAATGGGATACTACTCAGCCATAAGAAAAGATGAACTGCTGCTATTTTGTGAAAACATGGATGGATCTTGAGACTATTATTCTAAGAATATATTTAAGGTATAAGAAGAGGGGTACATTTATTGGGATAAATATTTTCATCATTTATGACATGACAAATTGTTTTCCAAATTGGAAGTGTCAGTTCTCATTGCCTGTATATTTATTTCCTTATGTTTTATTATGGTGAATAATAATAACATCATTTTTACTATTTTAACCATTTTAAGTGTATAATTCATCAGCATAAGTGAGTACTTTCACGTTATTGTGCATCCATCCTTACTCTCTGTCTGCACAACTTTTTCATTTTCTCCAGCTGAAACACTGTACCCATTAAACATTAACTTTCTATTCTACTACTCTGTCTCTGTGAATTTAACTATTCTTAGGTCCCTAATATAGCTACAATTATACAATACTTATCTTTTTGAGACTGGCTTACTTCACCTAGCATAATGTCTTCCAGGTTCATCCATGTTGTAACTTATGCCATAATTTCATTCCCCTTCTAAGGCTACATAATGTTCCCAAATATGTGTATACTCCATTTGTTTATCCATTTATGCTTTGACATTGTTTGACAATCATCTTGAATTTTTTTCTTTCCAGTCCTGGAACCAGTAATTTCTCCAAGTTTAGGTTCCTTTTATTGGAGAATAATATTTGTGAAGATCTAGGCACTACTTTTATTTATCACTACTGATGTGTTGTTTCTAGTCCTTCTTAGTATACAGAGCTAGAAAATGCATGTTTATTAACACATGTATGTATGCATATTTGTATTAACTTTTATCCTTACCAACTTGTATGTGTATTACAATTTCTGAAGTCATGCTGATACTGATTTCAATTCCCTGCTGCAGGTATAATTCTAGTCTTTCCTCTCTCCTTAACATATAGTTTCTTTCCCTGAGAATAAGAAATCTGGCTATCATTATTCATACTATATACTTATTTACTCATCTTACTATATACACAGTATAATTTCAGATTTGCTATTTCATACCCCTGTATAAAGGAAATTTACGGGATAGAGTATTTGTTTATTTAAATATTCTTTTCAAGCTTAGCCATAATACATTTATTAGACCAGAAAAAAGAACCCTCTAAGAGTCAACATACACTAAGTGTTCATATTTCTCTGCCTTCAAAATTTTTTCTTACATTTTTATTCAGTTTGTATAAAAATCTAAATAAGATCCCTGCTGTTTCTGTGCTTAAGTTGTATGAGCCAACACTTCACTTTGCCTGCATTAGTTTGGGTGTCTGTCACTCATTACCAACCTGCCCTGACAAAAACAGGGTGATTGGTCAGTCAGCTCTGTCATTCCACAAAGAACAATAGGAGAAAGCTCTTATAACACAAGGAAATGATTTCAGGAGAAGAAATCAGACACAGTGAGAATATGTACATAAGCACTCCAAATTATTTGAGAACACCCCATTATACTCCCTAGTTATCTCTATGATATAAAATTATATGAAATGAAAGTTCTGATAACTTCTTCACTGTAATTTACAAAAAAATTAAATAAATCCCAACCAACAAAACAAAATTCATGGCAAGTCATCAGTATCTCATACCTAATCATTTTGCTTGTGGATTCACCATTCACTTTCCAATTTGACAATATGTTATAGTGTGATGTGCTGTAATTTTCATTTTAGGCTATACAACAGAAATGATATTACATTTAATGGCTGAATAGCTTCCATGTCACAATTAGAGGTATCCAAAGCAATGAGAGGTGGCAAATTATCCTTTAAAAACAAAATTACAGGACACCTACAAAGAACTGGCTTTTCTCAGGCTTACCAACAAGGCATTCCTGAAGTGAATATGGAGTATGCCTTCCTAATCTCTACTAAACTGTTTCAATTGAGGTTATAGCAGCTTTTGAAAGGAACGCTCTATAGAAATCTTAGTTTTCAGAAACTGTGAGTGAGGAACTATTGGAGATAATAAAATAATTAAAATAGATTAGTAGTTATGAACCCATCATTTTTAAAATTTTAATTTAATATGGGATTTCTGTCTCTACTGATGACTTTGTATTTAATCCTAATAAAGTTTAACTCCCTGTGACACTGACACATTTTTGAGAACAATTTTTTAAAATATGCTTTTTGGAAATCAATCATTTTTTCAGTGGGTGGATTTTTTCCTTTAGCTTTTGCTAGACAAGAGTTTTAGTTGTCATTTAAAAAATATGCTTTTTAAGCACTTTCTGTTTATTCAACATTTTTAAAAGCAGATGCTGTTTTTCTCCCCATTTCTGCTGCTGTTGACTATGAAAGTGATTATTCCTGGCATTTAATCAATTAAAACTTAAATTATAAGCGGGACTACTTTGTTTGTTACCAGATTTCTGTGTGAAGTGTATGAGAAGACCCAGTTTGAAATTTGCAAGGCATTTTAGAGAAGATGATGGTCTTCTATGAAAGAGGAAAGACTTGGGAATGCTCAGTTCTTTGTAGCTGAATTAAGGCATCTTAACTCCCTTTAGCCATTTTAATTAGCTCCCTAAGACCTAAAGGATCAAGTCCACAGTCATAGGTCTTTTGTGGTATTGCTTTGAATAGTCTTTCCAACTTATTTTGCACACATACATTCAACCCTCTCCTCTACCCCTCAACTATTTCCAGATGTGGCTTTCAGTTTTTCTTGTATTGAGAGCCAGCCATGATCCATCCTCACTACTGTCCTTTATACATGCTCCTCTCTCCCTTCACTGTCAGGCACATTCATATATATCTTCTGTGAATCTGCTCCTGGTCCCAGAGTCCCATTCTCTCAGCTTCCATTCCACATTGCACTGAATCGAAGTCATCCTGTCATAGAATTTTGTAATTACCTGCATTTTCCTCTAAAGCAGTATTTCTCATTAGGGACCATCAGATCTTCCAGACAAGCACACTCATGGGACTTGACCCTGATGTTCTGAAGCTCTCAGGGAGTGAGGCATAGATTTACATTTTCAATAAGCACTAAAGAAAATTCTTATGTGGTCTAACATTGGAATGTTACTGCATCAAAGTGCATACCTTAAAGGTAAGGACCAGTTTTTACTTGTATATTTATCAGTGCTGCACATTCATTAGATGATCCATAAATGCTTGACAGATAATATTGAGATATGGAGCCCTATATGATCCCTAAGAGGTAATTATTACCTCCAGTCTGGTTGCTGTTGGCCCACTTAAATATGGTATTGAGTTTAGGATATAGCACTTTGCTGCTCAGGGTGTGGTCTATAGACTAGCCACATCTGCATCACCCCAGAAATGCAGAATCTTGGGCCTCACTCTTGACTTACTAAGTCAAAGCTTGCACTGTAACAAAAACTCATAGTGATTTGTATGTACATTAAAATTTGAGAAACACACTCTTAAAGGGCCAGAGTTATAGTGCATCCTTGGAATAGACTGGGCAGGACTTTAATGTATTAGACAAAGAGTGACTACTTAATGAGACCGTATAACTTGAATCATTAAAGAATATGTATCAGAATGCTGGGCACTTTGAGGAGGAGGTACTGGGAATGGACTGTTATATAAATGATGATGTGCTGTTGAAGAAGCATATATAGAAAAGGTTACCTCATTTCTTTATATTGATGGAGATTGAGTTGGGACACTAGGGAGAAATTTCATTTTTACATTGGTTCCACCAGGATTTTCCTCAATGGAACATTAACGATTCCATTAATAATTGCAGAGTGTGCCAGTTAACAGTGATTGCAGGTTTAATAAGGTGATCTAAGATTGAGAAGCATAAAGTAAGTACCTTTGTGGGAAACACAAACATTTTTCAACAGTAGGAAACAGATTCAATAGCAACTTGAAACATGGGTGCACAGCTCTGATATATTTTGGTTTAATATTAAAATATTTCTAAGTGCTTTAAGTCCAGTCAGTATGCCTACATAATAATTAAATAATTAATATTTGTTAATTACTTCCATAGGGTTTTCCTCTTAATTGAATTTACATGTTTGTAAACACTAAGAAACTGTTACTTAAGTCTTTTTATTTCTTCTCTTTAAAATGCTCCTCCCATCTTTTGACCCTCTTAGTTAGTCCTGCAGTATGAATGAGTGAAAGTTTTTTCCTCTTTTTGACTTCAGTTTAGCCAGTTTGGGGTACAGGTGAGTTCAGTGGTGGCATGGGCTGAAGGCAGAAATGACTAAGGGATTAGGGAATAAGCAATCCAACAGACACCCAAAATAATCCTGCATAATGGAGGTAAGTATATTATTATGAAGTGAGCACTAAGAATGACAGTAATCCCTACCTCAACTGAAGGTGGGCAGGTGGCTAGAGAGCCAAAATGGAAAACAGAAACCTTGATGGCAGCAGAGACATTGGAAGAGATGGCTGTGGCAGTGACTGGTCACAGGTGGCGTGTTTCCTAGATGGAGCAGCAGTAGCCAAGGAGTGGCTGCTTGGCTGTCAGTCAGCCACTGACAACCCGGAAGGCACAGTTTCTGTGCTCAATGGCCACAGTGATCGACATTTGTGATGACAGTTCTACTGAATCACCTCAGACCAAATTTGTATGTATTGCATCTTTTTAAATGTAATGTGAATGTTCTAATTATGGCACTTCTGGTTTCATGGGGCAGAATCTGACTCAAACTGGTTTAAAGTGTGTTATTGTAATGAAACATGGAGATTTCAGGGAACCCTAGGGCAGGAAGTTGGCCCCGTGACTAACGGAAGTAGGAATGGAGCTGTTTTCAGGCCCTGAAGCAGTTATTCTCTCAGGATTTACATGGTTTTATTCATCTGTGTTTCTCCTGGGGAGTCTAGTCTCTGTCTCCTGTTTCTCTTCCTTTTTCCCCGTGATGAGTTGTTACTGCTTATTGACCTTGCACATGGCCTCCATCCCCAGCACTGTCATGACTTATTAGGTTCAGTATCCACTGTTGACTAGCAACAGCCTCTTGAGTCTTGGATCAGATTCAAAAGGGAGTGAGAGTACCAGATTTCTTTATTTTATCTCTATAAGCCAAACCAAACAAGTGCTTGGCTGCGTTTGAGAGATGTGCATCGCAGGTCAATCAGCTTCACTGAGTTTGGGATAGGTTCTATGACATGTAAACCTGTTCCCTCAGAGACTGCAGAAGCATCAGGTAATAAAATATGTATGTATCATTGTGTTTTAATCATGATTACCCATGACATAGTTAACCAACAACTGTACAGCTCTGACTCATTTTAAGACACATTTTGTAGAATTTATGACCACAAATAAAATACACCTTGAGAAAATTTATTATCTAGTGGAGAGACAAGAGCTGATTAGCCCAGTTTATTCTCTGTTTTAAAAATAGTATATCTGCCATAACTGGTGTAGCTCTGTGGATTGAGCACTGGCCTGCAAACCAAAGGGTCACCAGTTTGATTCCCAGTGTAGGGCACATGCCTGGGTTGCAGGCCAGGTCCCCAGTAAGGGGTATGCAAGATGCAACCAAACATTGATATTTCTATCACTCTCTTTCTCCCTCCCTTCTCCTCTCTAAAAATAAATGAATGAATGAATGAATGAATGAATAATCTTTAAAAAATAGTTTATCTATAGTTGTATTTTATAATACTGCTAAACTTCCTACTTATTACCTGACCTCATTTTGTAAAGAAATGCTTCTAATGAAACTTTTCAAAAACACATGTTGTGAGTTACTTTAGTTGAAAGTATTTTCTTATAATAGTTATAGTGGAGTAGTTATTTTATGGCAAACAAGGCTAATGTGGAATATTTGTAGAGTGAGGTTTGTTTTCAAAGCCTAGTAGATTAGCAAAGAGTTGAGGAATTAGGTCCAAGTGCTTTCAAATGCTAGTCTCTTTATTTTATAAATTAAAGCTTATATTTGAATAGATAGAAAGTATGAGTGAGCATCTTTGATTATCTTAATAGTAGATATTGCTAAAGTGTAAATTAACTGCTAATTCAATTCACCGTAATGCTATGTGAATTGTGTTTTTATTTAAAACTGATAATTTTGATAAAAAATGCAAATTTTTAACCACATGTAACCTTCTGGTTATTTTTTACCTTTTCAGACAGTGTTTTTATAATACAAACTTTTATTTATTTTTAATTAAAAATTTTTTCATTGTTTTCAATTATATTAAAATGATAAAGAGAAAACAGAAGTATTATTACTCACATAGGTATCTTTTTTATAACCATGAATTTCAGGATGATCTATACAATAATTTTTAATGTACTTCTGAATTAGGTTAATATTTCATCTCTCATAGAAGTTAAATTATAGAAAGTTAGTAACCACCTGAAACTTTGTGAAAATACAACACCATGGAACCCAAATTATTTAAATACTATTCTATAGTTGTGAATAAGTCCCAGGAAGGTGTGTCCAATAATATCTTACTTCCTTACTTCTTTTTTCTGTTAAAGTACAAATTTTAAGTATTTGTCTCTTGAAGTAACTTCCTTTTTAATGTTTCTTTGTCAGTATCTGCAAGAGGCTTATAAAAATGCCGCCTTGATAGGATTTTTATAAAGCTCAAATGAAAAGACAGTAAACTGTCACTTAACAGTACATTAATTGGTGGTTTCAATTATGTTAAAGTGATAATACAAATTTCGTTTTTAAATTTTTTAATAATTGCAAGTCAACAAAACATCCATGTATGAGATAGCATCTCTTGTTTGTAGTTTTATGTAACAAACAGAAGCCACATGAGGTTCCGCGCCGCCCGGGCGTTCCTGCTGCTGGAGCCGGTCCATGGGGCAGCTTTCACAGTCGTGGCTGTAACTGTGCTTTGGTCTGTAGCCTGCCCCAATTTGAATGAAAGGATGGTACTTCGACTTTTAAAAATTAAATGTGATAAAATAACTCAAATGAAAACGTTGGAATCAAGGTAAAGTCTGCATATTGTTTAACATTCAAACAACAATTAAAGTGATTAATCCGTTGGAACAAGGGTATTGTTGACCAGCTAGCTATATAACATGGGAAAGGAATCATACAGTGCATGATTGGAAAAAGAAAAAGAATGAGTTAATGTGTTTTTTATTTTTGTGATTTCTTGAAGCAAAAGGGAAAAAATTAAATTGAAAAAGGAATCATTTGTCCATGAATCTTGATCAGACAATGCAGTTTTGGTTCTGTCAGCAAGCAGTAGGCCCACGGACTTTAGCCAGTATCCCAATGATTCATTGCTGACCAGAAGGGTTGTGTTAGCTTATGAGTCCCACTGCTTTGACAAAGACAAGATGACAGTGTTTAATCAAGATAGGTTTATTTCTCTCTCGTGGAGAAGTCTGAGCAGAGGGTAATTTTGGAGTGGAAGCCAAGCATCTCTGCTCTCAGAGGTCTGTCTTCTCACTCCACCATGCTTTAGCAGTGGTTCTTAAACCTGTCTATACATTAGATTTATCTGGGGAGCTAAGAAAAAAAAGACTCCTGGGCTTTATATCAGAGTATAATTTAATCTCTGACAATTAATACCACCCCAGACCTACTGAATCAGAATCTGTGGTTAGAACTTAGTCGTTAAAACTCACTTAGCTGGAAGGGAGGCCCGCAAGAGAGTCTCTAGCTGCAGGCAAGAGTGCAGCTAACACTTGGTTGGGTTTTATTATTGAATAGATAGATACTAGGGGATGATCAGTTGTTTTTTTTTTGCTGGCAGGTTAAGAGTTTGAGATACTTAATGATAATAATGATTTAAGATCAGTTGGTAGAGGAGAAAAGACAGAGATGGAGTGTGAGGCTAGTTAGCATAAGTAAAACTGGAGCAGTGGTATACTGAATACCTACAGGAGGCACAAAATCCAGCATAAGTCAAGCATGTGGAAAAGGCCAGGTCTTCCTGAAATTGGAAGAGCTTTTTTACAGGGGCTCCTCTATTAGTTGTTGCCATTTAGGAAAGTGGACGAGGCTTTTATAGATGCAGATAGAAAGCTAGATCTTAATTGAAATATCAGCCAAATTTCACATATCTTTAAGTCAGATATGGTTTAACAGCCATTTATTTACAAATTCTGACCTCATTTTATAGGATAATAATTAGAAGACAAGGATAACATTTTTCTTGTTGACAAAATTATGTTCCTCAAAATTCATTCGAGTATTTAAAATTATAAAAAGAAATTTGTTAAAAATAGCCACAAAAGGTTATATTAATAGACAGTTACCTTTTAGTCATTTGAATAAAACTATATGTGATGCTTTGGTATCCTTAAGGTATTGTACTCAAATTAATTTTACATTTTTCAATGATTCTTATAGGACTCTTATTGTGGATGAACTTTAAATTAATAAGCTAATGGATTTTGGCTGCTTTTATTTTAACAATGATTTTGTGATATTTGTGTTCACTTTGTCTGCAGAGGCACTTTGTAAACTGTGTGACACTAAACTGATATTTTTAGTACTTTGCACTGTATTTGGCACAAAAGTACCCAATGAATAAATGATACCATTGTTAAACAATCATTAGGGTTTGTATCCCTAATGTAAGACCTTTACTGATTTTAGGAAATAACAAGAAATATTTCTGACATATTATTCTTTTTTCAATTTTATAAACTAGGTAGATTTAAATAAGCTTTTTATCCATTGACAAATATTGGAGCTCACTGAATGAGTTCATTACTTGGTAGAAAGTTAACTCTTTTGCTTAGTTGGTTTAGACATCATTCAATAACTTTGTCATGATTTATAATAACATAAAATATGTTTCTAAAAGTGCTAACTGGTATCTTGGAACACATTTGTTTATCTGGCAAAATATGGTTGTCAAATGCTTTGGCAGTGGCAGTTCTTGGATGGCAGTGCTATTGGATTAGATGGGCTTGCTTTCTGGGCTTACTTGCTTGGTTACTGTGCCCATTGCACAAATGGAAATGTATTCCTTTTGTCTAAAACAGCTTTTGTCTCTAAAATGCTTGATTAGGGAGACAAGAGATGAGGTTCATGGGCTAATACGTGCTCTCAGAATTTGGGCAGGTGTGATTTTTTACTTTTCTAAATTCTGCATAATGTATTTGTTAATGTAGATGAGGAAATGCCACAACTTTTCTGAGTGTTTAAATTTCGAGTCTGTAATGCATTCACTGTGTGAAGCTCTGTAGAGATGTCCTTTGAATACAGGCAAGATACTGTCCTTCTGCCTCTTGGTCATTTGAAGAGGGACCGAGGCTGTGGCTTCTGCATCCTACTCTTGCCCTCTGCCTCCTGCTGTTTTGCTTGGCTGCAAATGGTGGGTCAAGGATGGTGGCTGGGAATTAGTGTAGAAATGATGATTGTTTTTTCACCATTTAGTAATTGAAGTGTGATTTTATAAATGTCACTCTTTTGAACACTTTAGCTATCTCTGGGAAATGAATAGTTAAGATCCCATGTATAACCATTTGGCCATTCTTGAATATGAAGTAAAGTATCTCTTGAATGAGCTATCTTTAATTTTTTTAGAAAATTAGCTAAAGCTGTTAGAAATTCATGTTTTTGCCCTAACACAAGCTTATAGGTGCTGTTGCATAAATTTTTAACAAAGTATATTGGTTTTCTTATGGTAACTTAGCCATTAGAGGATTCAGTTCATTTCATGTTTTTTTAAGAAATGTATTAAAAAATAAGACTGTACATTTATGGTGAAATCATAAATTGCTTTGAGTAGGCTGACATTTCTTTTAGTCATAATATATATATTTTACAATTTGTAAAAAAATATTTTGCTTGATTATGTTTCTCAGGAAACCAATGACATTCATCTGTATTCTTTCAGACTTGCAAAAGGACAAAACAGAGATCTTGTCATTTGGTTTATGAATTTTTCACTATTCTCTACACCACCAGTCAGAAAAGAAATAATTTTTAACACTTTTTAGTACATGCTGTGAAGGGAGTTCCTCTGTTGCATGTTTAGCTTCTAGAACCTTGGGTTTTAAAGCCACCTGCCTCTCTTAAGGGAAATTGAAAGCAGTCTTGTCACTTAACATAGCAAATGGGCTAGAAATCAGGAATGCGTAAAGAGGGCAGGGTGATAAGTCACTTAGGAGAGGGAGCTGGGGGTCCAGGGAGAGGGCGGGACAGGAGGAGTGGGACGGGCGCGGTGATGTGTAGGAGAGGCAGGCGGGGTGGCAGCACAGTGAAGGCTGAGCAGGTAAAGAGTTTTGAGGGAGGCCTGCATGTTAAGATTGACATGTTGGTCTAACCTAATTATTTTTATGACCTGAGAATAAATTCCAAATTTCTTCTGGCAAGGAATAGTGATTTTTTCCCCCCATGCTAGTAATAAATCTGCTGATTTTGAGTTCTTATATATGCCTTCCAGGCACAAAACAAGAACATGAAAATTATTATTCTTACAATTACTAACCTTATGGCCAAGGCCTTTGCTTCCTTACGCTGGTCTCATTATATTCTCTTCCTCATCAGAACCCCCTTATGTACTGCTCTCCTGGAAGCCTTGATATTACCTCTGACATTCCAAAGCACTTTTCATTGTTCTCCATCTCCATTCACCTTACAAAAGAGCAGTGCCTATAGCTACTTTCATTAGGCAAAGTTTGACGGGCAACCATTTATTTTTCTCATGTATCATTGTTAATCAAAATCTTAATTTTTAGCTTCATTTCTCTTTTACATTTCAGCTTTCCTTTTCTGGCAAGTAACTATTATAAAATGTAAAAAGTATAATATCCCCCAATCTTATGGTTGATTCAGAGTGAAATCTTTTATGGATTTCATGCCCCACATGGAGCAGTAGTCAGTAACGTATTCACAGCGAGAATACACTTTAGAATTAATTATTTGTGTCATTCATCCAGGTATTCCCTTACTATTAAATTATTGCTTTCTCATTCAGTATGAATTTGCTTTCCATTGTGTTAGGTGTGACCTCTGTCATCGGTGGATAGTTAAAAATTCCCTTCCAGGAATTTCCTCTGATTATCTACAACATTCTGGTTTGAATAATAGGTATGCTGTATAACGTGGGGTGGTGGCCCTTTGATATTTAGTTTATTAATTATTTATGGAGTGACTGTGGGAAGGGAAGTAGTAGAAGAGACAAATTAGTAGAAAATACTGTCCTTGCTTTCAAAGAGTTCATGATCTTATTGAGAAGACAAGGTGCGCTTGGAAGTCTGATTATGTGCCTAAAGAAGTAGTATATATAAGCCATTTATGCTGTAGGACGTGTGTGGGTGAACAGGAGAGAAGTTACAGAGAGCTACGACTGGTCCAGTCTATTCATAATTGTGGGAATTTGACTAGGCTACCAGGCGGGCAAGAGGGAGTAAGAATTGGGAAAGTGGCATCATGTCATAAATACATACAGCGTGATAGAAATCTATATCTGAGGTGCAGTGATGAACACATTTAAAAACACAGGAGATTCACTCTGAGGAAATTGAATGTGAAGAAAGACAAGTAAATCCAAGTTTTCTCCCTGAAGGTTTCCCTTTTTCATTTAAACTATGGCTATTTGAATAATCCATTTCAAAAATTCCACTTAATCAAACAGGAGGAGGAACTCTTTGTAGGACATAAAGAGATAGTTTGGCAGACACAATTAAGGATGTAACTTAAAGAATAAGAAACCGTGAAGAAGGTGTGACCTTTCCTTACCTGGGGAAAGCAAGAGAGAAAGTGCCGTGAACATATATATGGAAGTATATTTTAATGTTTCCGTTTAATAAACATGATAGGAAATATGGTTAATATAAAGTAAGAACTAAAGTAAGCATAATAATTTTACCTATTTCATGTGCTATAATCTGTTTAATTTACTGCATATCGCCCTTCTAATCACTTGAATTCATATTTTGCAATATCTTAAAATTTAAAAACACTTTGGAACTTCGATCAAGTCGGAGGAACCTCTTTTCCTTGATGGTGCCATTTGATTTAATATCCATTGGACAGTTTCCATACATTACTTTTGAGTCTGTGAAATCTACTTTATATATTTTATATTTTCAGGCAATTAGGTATAAAGCATTAATGAGTTTGCGCCTCTGGAATGTCTTCGTCCAGTATTTACTAAACTCTTGCTTTCCTTTATTAGGGGATCTCAATGAGAATTTCAAAGAAAATGACAGAAAACCAAAGAAATACTTCTGTGGCCAACTTTATAAACTTGTGGGAGGTGATAGTAAGTGTTTCAAGGACAATTCTGACATGATGCCCACCAGTGTCACATAGCCACTGACATCTGGGAAGTGACAGTAGCTGACACACCATGTTGGCACAGTGGAAGTCAGAAATGGACTAGCTCAGTTGGATGAAAAATGTCATGCTGACTAGGAGGCTAGGACGCAGAACATAGCAGTGACAGCCTGCGCAAACAGAGGCTGTTAACATTAACTAACACAGAGTGAGCGGGGTGAGGGCTGCAGGCCGCCCATCAGTGGCTCTGCCAGACTCACACGCATAGGAAGTTCTTTACTGTCAGCAGTAGCTTCTCTCAGTAAAGGGAAGAGATGTTTTTGTTCATTCTCATCTGGACAGTGACAGGGAGGAAATGCACCATTTGTTATGAAGAGTAATGCAATTTTAATGTGAATTTGACCTTGAAGGTGAAGAATTGCTGAGCCATCACTCATTGCATCACTTAAAATTTATACTGAGTTCAGCTGCTGGTTCATCCTCATCCATCCCTGATCTCACACTTTTTCAAGGTGGCAGACCAGGAGGTGGGGTGTATTTTTGGACAATGGAGTCAAAGATCTATGGACTCTGAGATTAAAATCATGGACATACACTTGCTTTTAGTATTATATCAGCTATACCTTTGCTGCTGAGCACTCCTGGAGAAAATCATCAAATTGCTTTCTTTTTTAAATTCAATTTATTGGGTGACATTGATTAATAAAATTATTTAGGCTTCAAACATACAATTCTATGGTGCACCATTTGTATATCGCACTGTGTGCCCACCACCCACAGTCAAACCTCCTTCACTGTGTGCTCGATCCCCTCTATCCTTCGCTACCCTCACCTACCTTTTCCTTTGGCAACCACCATATGGTTGTCTGAGTCTATGAGCTTTTGTTTGTTTGTTTTGTTTGTTTATTTGTTGCTTTCATTTTATATCCTGCAAACTGGGTGTTTTTACTTGGTTTGGTCCCTATGTTTTCCTTCAGTGGTGACTCTGAAACCTTACTCCTGTCATTCAGCCCCAGCCACATCCCTGGCCTCCTAACTCTTAGCTGGTGATTCCTAACTGCCTTACAAAAAAAAAAAAAAAAAAAAAATCAAAGACCTTGAGGCTTGAATAAACTTTTTCAGTTCCTCCCCTTATTGTCTAAAATAATGATTAATTTCTGACTTCGAGACCTGGAATTATTTCTTCTCAAAATTGATGCTTCCACTTTCCCTTCTGCTCCCATTTCCTTCCTTAACCCCAGACCTTTAAACGTAGCCAGTTCTGTCTCTTTGTCTTCAGCCTTTCTACTGTGCCAACTCATCTTTGCCCTGTGTTCTCAAAACCAAACAAGGAAAACAAACACCACCATCTTCTACATTTCCTTCTCTCATTTATTTCTCTGCAGTTCCCTAATTTCCCCTTTTCCTTTCTTAGACAAGTAAGTTGCTTAAATGAGTTGTTTAAAGGAGAGCATGATGATCTCAGTCCACCTCTTAATCCTGTGTTCTGGCTTCTTCATTCACTGAAGCTCATTTGAAAAGTTCCCTAAGGAAACAGTAAGGGGAAATACAACATAGCAAATAAGAAGGTCCTTAGGCTAGAACAGGGGACTGTATCAGAGCTGATGGGCTGTGACTAGCTAGGTAGATAAGACAGCCCTTGGTGTTAAGTAGTTTTTTTTTCCTTGCCAATTTCTCTTTTGTTTTTGGTATGTGTTTCATTCCATTTGAAAGACCACTCCTGAGTATTCACTAATGGCCAAGATTTACATTTTTAATGGACTTACCTTACAGTCTCTCAGGAATACATTAAATTCAGTAAACTAAAAACATTATCCAGAATTCCTGAGTTAGTTATGTAGAAAACAACATGTTGATAACTTGTGTCTAAACACAGGTATATGAAATATTTTCGGTCATGATTTTTCTCCAATTTTACCATAGCAAATAAATACATGGATTACCTGTGGGATATCTTTCCCCATTATGTATGGTTTGTTCTCAACCTACCTCCAGAAAGCCCTTGGATAAGTGACTGTAACACAGCTTTCCTACCACAGTGATCAAGGAGAAGGAAGTTCAGAAGGCGTTAGGGAAGTCACAGGCTTCGGGGTGGCAGAGCATGAGCAGTGTTTCATGTGGAGCAGGCCGACTGGGCTGTGTTTGATGGAGTGTTGAACATTGTGAGAGCTTGTTTGAACAAAGAGTACATGGCCGTGCAGGATACAAAATTAATATCCAGAAATCAGTTGCATTTTTATATGCCAATAATGAACTAACAGAAAAAGAAAATTAAGAAAACAATCCCATTCACAATTACTACAAAAAGGATAGAATATCAAGGAATAAACCTAACCAAGGATGTAAAAGACCTGTACTGGGAAAATTATAAGACACTGAAGAAATTGAAGAAGATATAAATAAATGGAAGCACATACTGTGTTCATGAATAGGGAGAAGTAACATCATTAAAATGTCCATTCTACCTAAAGCAATCTATATGAACACAATTCCTATCAAGAGTGCAATGGTGTATTTCACAGAACTGGAACAAATATTTCAGAAATGGGCAAAGGGCCTGAACAGACACTTCTCCAAAGAGGACATACAGATGGCCAGTAGACATATGAAAAGATGTTCATTATCACTATCATCAGAGAAATGCAAATTAAAACCACAATGAGATATCATCTCACACCTGTCAGAATGGCTTTCATCAATTAATCAACAAACAACAAAGATGTGGAGGAACCCTTTTGCACTGTTGGTGCGAATGTAGATTGGTGCAGCCACTGTGGAAAGCAGTATGGAGGTGGCTTAGAAAATTAAAAATGGATCTACCTTTCAACCCAGCTATCCCACTTCTAGGAATATATTTGAAGGAACCCAAAACACTAATTCAAAAGAACATAAGCACCCCTATGTTCATTGCAGTGTTATTTACGATCTCTAAGTTATGGAAGCAGCCCAAGTGTCCATTAACAGATAAGTGCATAAGACAACTATGGAACATTCACACAATGGAATACTACTTGGTCATTAAAAAGAAGAAAAATTTTACCCTTCGCGACTGTATGGATGGACCTGGAGAACATTATTATAAGTGAAAGAAGCCAGTCAGAGAAAGACAACTACCATATAATTTGATTCGTATGTGGAATCTAATGAAAAAACTGAACAAGCAAGTAAAACAGAGACAGACTCATAGATGGAAAGCAAATGACAGCTAGTAGCGGGGAAGGTTAGAGGGTGGAGGGATTGAGGAAAAAGGAAAAAGGACTAATGGACGTGGACAGCAGTGTGGTGATTACTTGGAGGGGGGAGGGTGGTATAAAGGAGCTAAATGGTAATGGAAAAAAACACAATACAGATTAAATTAAAAAAGAATTTTGGCTGTGAACTGTAAAGGAGAAATTGGATATTTGTTAGATTGAGCTTGGCCATATAAATGATTTATTACATATCATGTATTTGTACTTTACAACTTGCAAAGCATGCTCACTTGCCTTTTTTTCCTCTTGCCCTCCTGAAGATCCTATCAGGCGTCACAGTAAAATTGTTATTGTTATCCCCATTTTATAGATGAGAAAATCATAACTGTGTGAGTTGTATAGACCACATAAGTATAGAGTAACTGAGCTGGGATTTGAATGGAGGTTATCTTAATACACTCTTTCTGTTTTATGATTCCTCTTTACTTTTAACAAACGATTATTCGATGTAAGAGAAGAAAGAAGGGAACTTCTGAAGATAATGAGAGAGGAGATGTTGGGAAAGGAAGGGCTGATTTTGAAGACACTATCTTTTAGGACTTGGAGGAAACATTACTTTTAAAGAGGAAGAAAGATACTCTCTGTTATGTTAGGACATTTTGATAAGCTGAATACAAAGTCTGGGATTTTGAATGTGTTGAGTCTTGGTAGTTGTGGGCTGAGGCCCCATTCTATACATTCCCTGGGTAAAGTGTGGTACAAAGCCTTTAGTGAACTTTCTCTCGTGAGGATACAAAATAATACATTTGGCTGAAAGTTTTAATTGGGTCTTACATAGTTATGCAACTGTGTATTTGTAGCTACTGTTCGCCAATCTTCATGGATCACTGAAGTATAAAAACCAAGCACTTGGCTCCTTTGGTTGCCAGGTTTTTTTCCTACATTGATCCCGATGTTTCTTTGAGAACTAGCTTTTGCAGGATAAAGAACTTAGAGATTTGTAAACTCTCACCATGTTTCTGGATTCTTGCCTAACTCCTCTATAAGAAGAGGCAAACTGTGCTTCTGAAGGCATTAACTGGCTCGTTCCCCAGGACGTTTCTGTGATGCTGAAACCCTCATGTTGATAAATCTACAAGTTATGGTCCACCTCACAGATGCTGAAGCTTTGATTTCTATGATATAACTTGAAATATGAGATGAGGTAGACATCTCCTATGTCAAAAATTATTAATATAGCAATAACATCTGTATTTCAACTTTGTTTCTTAAATTATGCTCTTCAGGTACTATTACATGATGAGCCTCAGAGGATGACAGGTGTATTGCTGTATCATGTAGCAGAGCACCATGTAGATATTTGGTAAATGATTTGGTTTTAGTTTTAAAGGTCATTAGAGTATCCTGTTAATTTATTTATTATTTTTATAATCTAGCAATGACCCACACTCTTCATTGTATATTTGGTTTGGTTAATTATTTTTTAAATTTTTTATATCCTGTTATTTTCTACCCTGAAAGGACAAATAAATTGAAAAACCAAGTTAGCATTTATGTACCTCCGACTACTGTGATCACTGATTCCTCCTCTTTTTGTTTTTTTCCTTTTTACAGAAAGCATCAGTTTTTTCATTTCCCTCTCCAGATTCAGACTGTTTAAGATATCTTTCTCTCTCTATATAGATATTTATCTGTGTATATATATTAAGGTATGTGTATATAGATATATGTATCTATCTAAATGCTACTATGCCTTTGGTTTATATGGTTAATTTCTATAGCGTAATTATTCTGGTTTGTAAGCAAATTTCCTGTACCATAGCATTTTGTCATATATAGCACAATTAGTATGCAGTTTTGCAAGGCCTCAAATTTTTATTAAAAGTAAAGATGGAAGAGTACTTAGCATTCTTTCTTAAACTTATGCCATTCTCCTAAAAGCAATTTTGCAGATAGATGCAGAAGAAAAAATAGTGGGAAGGCTGTTGTCTTTCAGAAGAAAAAAATTGCACAATGATATTCTGAAAGGCTCTCATCGAAGAATAAAAGGATGTAATCTCTGAATTAAACACAGATGGAATATTTCAGTCTCAGCTGTCATCGAAGAATCTCCACATCGGTTTGGATCGAGCACCTTTGGGGCATGAATAAATGACAGTGATGAAACTACCTCTTTGCTGAGCTGGAGTGCACAACATCTCTTTATCTGTGCCATCTGGTGCTACAGAGGATGGCAAATTCTCCCAGCCATGATTTTTCTTTCTTTGGGATTTGTAGGCTTTTTTTTTTTTTTTTTTTAGCATAGAATGCATTTGACCAAAATCAATCTTTCAGTGGCCAGATTTCAGTGGCAACAGCTTTAAAAAAGAAATGAAATTCTAAGAGACTGGAAATGTAGGCATGAGGCAGAGAAATTAGTTGGTGCACTTTTAGATATTTTGGACGGTACTGGTTATTTGCAAACAGGGTGCTTTGTAAGCCCTGACCGTATCTCCATCCCTAGTGATGGAAAGCTACTCCTAGTTTTGTTTTTGCCATTTTTTTGTTACTATTGCTTGTAGTATAATAATAACAACACATAATTAATGCTCTGGTTCTCACTCACTGAAGCAGTGAATGGTAATCTTTCTGCCTTAGGGCGATTACTTTATTGTGGATTCTAAAAATTGGTTTACAGTGCTTATCACCACTTACTGAATTTATCTATTTTAAAACCAATCAAAAGACTTATTGGCTGTTGATCCTTGCAGTAACTTGTGTTCCTTTATTGTCTACCGTCTGTGATTGAAATCAAAACAAAGTTAAATTACATTTTACTAACAAAAGAACATTCCTTGTATGAATTATGAATTAGTGATAGAAGGTTTATAAATGATTAAGTTTTAATATCTCCTCAAAATTGGGCTTAGATTATGTGAAAGCAATCTAGGCCCACTTACGAGTTTTCTGTTGTCGCAAAATACCAACTTGAGAGGACTTTTCTCTGGGTTAGTTCAGTAGAGAACTGCGTTGGGCAGAACTGTCTATAGTGCTCATTAATACAATCACCTCTGAATTGACTGAGTCAGATATAGTCATGAAAACGTGAATGACAAAATTCAACCAAACAGAAGTTGGAGCTCTTTGAGTTACAGTTGAATAAAATGAAATGATTTACAGTTAAGATAAATATACAATTATGTGTAGTCTTGTTGAAAATTACATTTGTTTTTGAGTTCTGAGCATAAGGTCTGGCTAGAACCTCTTCTGACCAGGTGGAGTTGCAGATCTGCTCCACTGCTTTCTTAGCTCAGAGCACAGGAGGTGAATTACCTGAACTCTGACACCCTGTTCAGTTCCCCCAAGTTATTTACTTTCCCCATTTCATAAGGGAAGAATGGGTTGGGCCAGCAAGTTCTCCCTTTCAGTCTTTACTTGCACTGAGGTTGCTTGTTTTCTATAAGCCTACTAATTGACCCTTAACTCACCATCCTCTTTTGACATAAAAAATTTGTATTTTGTGGGGTTTTTTGGGTAAGGTGTTCAGAATAAAAAAGGGAAGTTGTTTACCCAATGTATAACTTGGTAAAAAGCTAGGAAAACAGCCTCGCTTTGTTGTTGCGCATACATCAGTCCATTGCCATCCACAAGCAGTTGTCCAAAGCAGAAGGGCAGGGGTTTGGACACCTGACGTGATTCTCAGAGTGTCATTTCTAGGACCTACTTGGCAAAGAGACTGCAAGAAGATATAGGTCTTCGGGGTATGTTGGGAGGGGAAAAGCACAGTTTTACGCTAATCCTGCTTTTCTATGGTTACTGTCAGTACCCTGATAATCTGGTGTCAAGCAGGGAACCGATGACAGGAGACTGTTGATCTTTAGTCTAACATCGCAATACATCTGTTCACAAAGGAAGAAATAAGGATGTCTTGGGTTTTTTCCTGTTTGGAGACTCTTCCAAATTTAAATAATTAGTAGAATCTTGAGGACACATTGTTCTAGGTAAAACCCTATTTTTTGTCTAATTTTAGTGATACAGCTACCTTAATTATGGATATTTGGTCACTAGGTAGATATTAGTATTTGGATGTTCATCTCTACATACCTGAGTTTTATTGTAAGTGTAGACCATTGGAGAAAAGTATCTGATTTAATACAAAGATTTTGTTTCAATATAGGAATGCCCAATTGTGCCTCTAGTTCGACTTTACAGTGAGGGGACACATGGCATTCTATCTGTGTGCCTCACTCGAGTTTCCATCTCACTCCTAACAGAGTGTCTGTCATTATGGTGCCATTCATAATGCTTTTTAAAGGAGTGTTAAACATTTGTTTAAGGTGTTAGAGGGATCCACGAGGGGAGAAATGAGGTAAGCTTGGGAAACTTGTTTCCCTAACCCAGGAGTCACTCCGTTGATGAGGTATCCTCTAAAGGAATCAGAAGCCAGCTGGACAGAGCTTGCAATGGTAAAATTTGGACTGTTGAGCATCAAAAAACAAATAAAAACTTTAAATTGTAAATAGTAAAAAATTGAGAGAGTAGCAATGTACATAGTGATATGTAATGCCATTTACAATAGCATCCTAAAAAATAAAATACTTAGGGATAAATATAGCACAATATGTACAAGATCTATACATTTCAAACTACAAAACATTGCTGAGAGAAATTAAAGGAGACCTAAAAAATGAAGAGAAATTTTTTATGGATCAGACTACTCTGCTATTAAAATGCTTATCTTTCGTAAATTGATTATATATAGAGTCAATGTAACCCCAACAAGATACAGCAGGCTTGTTGTGTGTGTGGGTTTGTGTGTGTATGGATTGGAAAGCTGCTTCTAAAATTTATATGGAAATATAAAGAACCTAAAATAGAAAAACAGTTTTAGGACAAAAGAGAACTTACAGTACCCAATTTCAAGATCGATAAAGGTATCTAAATAAAAAACAATGTGGTATTGACATTAGGATAGAAAAGTAGATCAATGATCTGAATAAAATTCAGAAATAGATCATATATAGATCTCTGTTAGTTTTTACATGCGAGTAATTAAATTTATTGCCATGCTCTTTAGTCTAATATTGCAATGCATCTGTTTATCAAATGGTGCTAGTAAAACTGGATACTTACATGCAAAAAAAATCCATATACAAAAAATTATTTTAAATAAATCATATATTTATATATTTATAAAATTTCTACAAGAAATTGGAAAAAATTTTCAGCTGCATGTTAGGCAAGTATTTATTTCTTACATATAACATCTGAACTAGAGGAAAAATTATAAATTGAACTTTATCAAAATTGACATCTTTGTTCTTCAAAAGACACTATTAGGAATGTGGGAAGACAAGCCACAGTCTGTAAGAAACTATTTGCAAGACATATGTTTGATAAAGGACTAGTATCTGGCATTTACAAATAACTCTTACAATTTAACACAATAATTTATCCTGATTAAAAAATGGGCAAAAGTTCTGAACAGACATCACAAAAGAAGATGTAAAGATATTCAATAAGCACATGAAAAGGTGCATCATATCTCTGGTCATCAGGCAAATGCAAATTAAAACTACAATGATATCACTATACCACTTAAATAACTAAAATTTTTAAAAATAAAAATAAGTATTGGCAAGGGTATAGGACAACTGAAACTTTCAGACATAGCTGGTGCAGTCATTTTGGAAAACATTCTGACATTTTCTGAAGTTAAACCTATGCTTGCTTAGCCATTTCATCCTTAAGTGTACTCAAAAGAAATGAAACACACGTTCACACAAATACTTGTATATGAATGTTCAGAGCAACTTTATTTATAATAGCCTCAGACTGGAAACAACCCAAATATCCATCAACTGGTGAATAGATGAACACACTGCATTATATATTTACAATGAAATTATATGCAATAAAATGGGACAACTATTTTTACATGCAGAAGCATGGATGTATCTCAGAAACATTTTGCAAAGTGAAAGAAGCCAGACACCGAAGACTGCACACTATAATATGATTCCATTAAATGAAATTCTAAAAGGGCAAAACTATAATCATGCAAATTAGATCAGTGGTTTCTTGGGGGTGAAGTGAGTGAATTAACTGCAGGGGAGCAGGAGGGAATTTGAGTGATAGAAATGTTCTATATGCTGACTGTGGTGATGGTCACAGAATGGCGTACATTTGTCAAAACTCAAACTTTACTATTGAAATGGATGAGTTTTATTGTATATAAGTTATTTCTCAATAAACTTGTTTAAGACCCTAGTATTATTTAGCAAACAGTTCCTTCAGCAGTCTGCCAACTAATAAATTTAAGCAGAATTATAGAATTTATAAGATCACCATTTTGAAAATACTAAAGTAGAGATTGATTCAATCAAGAATCATCTGAAACCATGTGGGGAGGTTGTTGGAGAACAACACATTTACCGATTACCCTACCAACTGGTGACTGCTTTAAATTGGTGATATGTGCCTTTCCTATGGGTACCCATGTTTGTCATCAAAATTTGCATCACTGACGGTGCACAGCCTGGCACCATGGGCTTCTTGAAATGCACCTTGATAAAAAATGTTCTTGCCCTAATTACCTAACTGGAATCTAAACCAAACTTAAATCTAATTTTCAATTAAAGATATCAGAGATAGAGGAACAAGTTTAATGACACCATAAGTAAAATATTGGTAAAATTCTAACTGTAGTATATTCTACAAGACAATTGGTCTAGACTATTCAAAAAGTTGTGTCAAAAAACACTCAGGAAACTATTCGGGGAACTATTCTAGAGCTAAATCATTAAAAAAAGATAACCAAATACAGTGTGTGGAATTTGACTGGCTCCTTTCCCTAAAAAGAAAGTTATAAAAGACATTTTGGGGTATGTGAGGAAATTGGGAAATACAGGTAGTTGGGCTATTAGCCAAAATGGAATTCTGTTGATTTTTTTTTACATGACATTATTATCATGCATATGGTGAGAATGTTCTTATTCTTAGGAGGAGCATGGTGCAGTATCCTGTTGTCTACAACTTACTTTGGTTCAAAATAAAAGGAACCATATATACCCATGCATAAATGAAGCACTGTGGCACTACATCGATTATTAAATCCAGGGGGACAGTTAGGAGTATTCATTTTATTCTTTGTAATTTTTTATATGTGTTTAAAAATTTTTATGATAAAATGTTGGAAAATAAGATCTGTACTGTCCTTTTTGGAAAGGCAGTTCTGCAATATTGTATACCTCAAGGCTCTCTGAAATGTTTAGTTCTTAAAAGATTTGGCCACTTAAGAAGGCCCATCCCTCTTTTCCTCACTGTTCTTGAACATCGCAGTTTTACTAAATTCACCATTTTACTAAAAATTTATGTTTCTATGTAGAGGAGGGAAACTTTAGAGTATACAGTTAATTTTTTTTGTCTGAAAAACTAAAGATTAACTGATTATTAAGTTATTTTAGATAAATTGAAAAAGAAAATGCAACAAGTTAAAACAGAGGTTCAAAACTTTAATTTTCTGTATTGGAGCTGGTAAGATTTGAGTTCAAGGGTATATTGCCTAAACAAATTACCACAAACTTACCTGCTTAACATAAGACTAGTTTATTAGCCCACAGTTCTGTAATAGTAGTTTGGGAAGGGTAAACCGGCTTCCCTGGGAAGGGACTCACAGAGCTAAAATCACACTGTCAAGCCAGGCAGAGCTTTTACCTGGGGGCTCTGGGAGCCTCTGTGGGCAGGATTCAGTTCACTGGAGCTGTGTTCTGAGGCCTCATGTCCTTGCCGGCTGTTGGCTGGGGGTAGCTTTCTGTTCTAGAGGCCGCCTGCATTTTCTCTCACATACTCCCCTCCATCTGAAAACCAACATCACTGTGTTTTTCATACATTATATTCTCTGACTATTCTGCAACCATTAGGAAGAAAACTCTTTGCTTTTTAAAGGGCTGGCATGATTGCATTAAGTCTCTCAGAAAATCTCTATTTTAAGGTCAACCGTGCCATATAACATAAAATAATCACAGGGACGACATGTCATCACACCCACAGATTCCATCTGTTCTCAAAGAGGGGGCGTAAACAACAGTGAACATCACCGGGCTTATTCTCATAATTGGGCTTAAAGGTTTCTTCTTTGATTTCTAGGAGACAAAATATTTTATGAATGAATTATATCTATTTAATCTATTTTTTAAAATAAGAGACATATTTTGATTAGAAAAAAACTTTTGGTCTTAATACAATGTAAAAAGGCAGGCATTTGCTTCTTACAAAAAAACCCTAAGCTTTATTTTGTAATCTTATCACTGATAGAAATATGAACATTTTTAAAGGAAATATGTGTTGCTCTTTCTGCAGTCCTTTGTAGTGTAATTTCAAACTTGCTCTCTGAATATTAATTCTCTTTATATGCTTACCACATTTCTTTTCCAATGGCCCTATATCAAATCAAATTCAGCCATAACTTCACTGCTAGAATGCTCCAAATATCTGTTGCAGCTAATAAGCCAGCTCAACCATAAAAGTGTAGAACAAACACCATTTTGTTATGCTCATGGATTGGGTGGCTCAGGAATTCAGGCAGGGCCCAGCAGGGATGCCTTGTCTCCATCCTATGATGTCTGGGGCCTCAGCTGGGAAGGCTTCTGCCGCCAGGGGTGGCTCAGGACCTTGAGTCTTGAAATCACCTGGAGGCCTCTCCACTCTCGTGTCTGTGTTAGGCCTCGGATGACTCCGAGGCTGGGCTCAGCTGGGACTGTGCCCCAGAGCTCCTGCACACACCTGCCCCACATGCCTCGACCTTCCGCCTAGTAGGGTGACCTTAGAGGACTCAAGTCCATGCATAACACCTCAAGGCTCTCGGCACAACTTGAGTGTTCATCTGAAAATCTTCTTTCACATTTATTGTAAACGAGACACGTCCCAACATTATCTTTGATTGTTGGTATTTTGTATAACTTAAAGTGTTTTAAGATATTCTTTTCTCTCTCCAGAGAAGAAGCAATGGTGACTTCTAAATCGTAAGACTCAGACTCTAAGATGGATAGAAAAATATGTATTACCTATATATGTTATTCACAGCCAAGTAGCAATTTTTTTTGCAAAGTAGCATTTTTATTTCATTTTAAAGTAATTGGCATCAGTTTGCATAAGGCATAGATTTTGTACTTTAAGAAGATTGCAGCATAATTAAATATGGCAGGTTTTGCTCTGTTCCTGTGTCATCACTAATGAACTGTTAGAATTTTGTAGAGAAGTTAGCTATTGACTTTTGGAAATAAGAGGGTGGAAAACATAAGATAGTGTTAGAAAAGAAAGGAGAAAGTCATAAAAACAATTTTTACAAAATCAAATTTTATGTGCCTTGTTCTTGGGTTTCTCACATAAAAGAGGGCAGAACTTTTCTCGTATTACCTAAAGTGGGATCTGATGATGCTGAGTTCTATGCCAGACTCCTACGACCCCAGAATTTAGGACTCCACTCACCAAAATATTCTCGGGTCTTGAACAGAAATGTGTTATAGCAGCCACTTGCAGTACTAACTTACCTCAAAAAACCCCTGATGATACACTTCTAATTCGTTATTCAGTATTTTTAACATTTCTAGTGTTTTATTTAAACTTTGAGCCCCATATTTATTCTCCTATTAGCCTTTAGGTTACTGAGATTATGTTTATTCTCACTAATCTGAGAGGAAAAGTCTTGAAAAATCTCCTGGAATTGGCTTCCATTTCTGTCACCTCATAAAAAAATAGCACATCTTATTTTTGGGTTTCTGTTCTGTTAGTGTTTAACACCATAGCTTTTACATTATGCTTTCTGACACCTAGCAGATATAATATTAAGTCAGTTAGGTGGTTGTCTCAGAAGAGACACATTGTCATTGTTCTTTCTATTCATTATATATTGGGCTTCTCTGAAAATCATTTTTTAAAGAATTCAGCTAACTCCTGAGTTTGAACATTAGGATTAAGTGATGCCGATATTCAAAGTCCAGAGGTTCTCAATGTGGTTCCTGGCATCTAAAGCATTATTACCTGGGAAGTTGTTACAAATGCATGTTCTTAGGATTCACCCTATAGATCTATTCACTCAAAAACTCTGGGCTTGGGGTCTAGCAGTTTGTGTTTTAACAAGGCATTGCAAGTGATGTGCATGCTAAGTCTGAGAACAACTGTCTTAAGATTTATGCTATTGATATGAGCATTTAGCATACATTTGACCTTTCTATCCTTTTGCATAAGTATTAGTAATTATCTGTGTAAGACAGTTTTATGTGTATTATTTTAGTTATTTTTACATATGATAGGTGTATGTATACATATACATGTCTACATATTTTTCTTGATTTTGTATATTAATTTTAAAAAAGCACAAAAGAACAATATCTCTGCCATTGTTCCCCAAAGATTTTGAGATAGAAACAAAGAAAAATCACATAATGTAGACAGAACCTGACCAGGGTGGGACTCTATGGAGCTGGAGATTGACAGCTGGCTAAAGGATGGAAAGAAGGTGCTAAAGAAAGGGATGAGACAGGGAGGCATGACTAGGTGTGTGACCTGTGCTGGGAGCCGAGCTGAGAGCTCTTCATCAGGGCAGCTAAGTGGGAATACAGCGAAAGCAGATGCTCTGCCATTTGGTTTTAGTCAGGACTCGTCCCTTCAAGCGATAAGGGGGAGGTGGAGTCAGCATCCTTTCTTCAGTTGATTCACTCTCCTGACAGTCAAGAACTTCCTTTGCCTTCAGCCCTGTATAAAGTCACCCCTAAAGTAAAATAAGACAAGTTTAATGATTGCACAATTGTTATTACTTGATTATAAAACTGTGTTCTACATATTATAGCCCTGAAGTGTTTTGTAGTGTTATAGTATGCATTCTAGAATACACTGCAATGCTGTAACATGCAGATTACTATGGTTACTATTGTTAGATTAAACAGAGGTAGTGTCCACCCGAAAAGAGGCATTGATTGCTTCCTTCAAGAACATAATATCATTGTTTCATCAAATGAAAGATTTCTCTTACTGTGTTTCCTCTCTCAAGGCTTTCTTAGATTTATCTTGCTGGAAGTTCACACTTTCTATCTTGCAGTACCTTCAGAAGTAACATGGCCTTAGTAAGTTACCACTTTTTAACATTTGCTTATTGATTCTTTTGAATGATAGTTATTATTCTTAATTTCAATATAGCCTAAAAATGTAATCTTTAGTGATATATGTACCTATAGTAGGTTCTCACTAAGTAAATACTGGTTAAAGGAATGAATTTTCACTTTTTAAATTTAGTTTACAATTTTTTTAGAAAGCTTCTTTTATGTTAGAAAGGGGCTTAGAAAGATTATTTTTGCTACTGCTCTGAGTTGATTTTTATATTATGGTATATTTTTGTAGTTAAAATATTGATCTCTTTTTGATATTCTTAATTGCTTATGGATTTTTAAAGTTGATCTTTATTTTATGGTTCTTTGTTTTAAATGTTCCACTTAATTTCAAATGGGGAATTTAAAATAAGCTCTCAACTAGGGTAGATTAAGGACGCGTCTTGAAATATGTATTGTTATAAAACTGTATACTATGGCATTTGCTGGTAAGGTATCTCATCATGTGAAAATGAGGGGAAAATCTATTACATACCTTTAATGATGTTGTAAGAAATGGCAAGAACTTCACCAGACTTTTTTACTGGTAGATTCATTTGGGTTTCTGATTTTTTATTGCACCTATCTCCCCACAGCTTCTGAGTGACCTTTCAAGTTGTTTTTCTCCCTCCATAGCCTCACCTTTTCACTTTCCACACCACTCTCACTCTTAAATTACGCTGGTGGACCTGACAGTACTCAGTCATCACCTGCAGGTAGCCGCAGGCATTTCCAAGGTCTTCCCCTCCCTCCAACCCTACTCTGTCTGTGGTCACTGTGACATTTCAGAAGGAAGAGTGTGACAGGCAACAGAGGGAGAAGGCCTTGTTTCTCTCACTGAGAAGTGTTTTGACTTTTTGGTTGGTAGTAATAACAATCAAAACCTGATTTAAGAATCTAACAAAACCCAAAGGTAAGGAGCTAAAAACATAAACATTACAAAGGGAAATGAGAAGCTCTTTGGAAGCTGGATTTGTTCGCAGCCTCCACCTGTAGGTGTGCTCCATTCTTTTCTCCAGTTTGCAGTTGAAGTTGATTCAGTAGAGATGGTTAAACCAGAGCCACTGAATTGTAACATTATCTTCTTTTGTAAGACTATGCCTGACTGAATTATAAGATCTCTGTGCCAGAAAAATTACTGAGATTGGCCCAACTTGAATGATATATTCCCTCATATCCAACACACTGGGTGGAAGATGAAATCTACAGTAAAACACAGGGTGGGCCCTCTGGAGCCTTGTTCCACTGTGAGGTCATATCTGCTCAGACTCAAGCTGGGCTGAAAGGAAAAAGAAAAAAGAAAAACCTGAGATTTGTGGTTTTAATTGGTGCAAACCTTTTTGACTTTCACATCACATTTTCCTAATTAATTGCCAGTTTCAAACTGTGAGTTCTTGTTTTTCAGATGGGAGAGACAAGTGAATGTTTTTAATCAGTGAGAAATGAGAAATGGGGGAAGAAGCAAATGAAAGGATGTGAATGAGAGAAACGGTTTAATGGCTAAAACACGGTCCAAGAGGATTCAGGAAGAAAGTTGTCCAGGGCCAGTCAGATGAGTTGCTGGACTTGGGAAGAAAAGGTGCATTGTTCTCTGAGACCAGGAAGTAGCAATGTGACTGCGTGTCAGAGTATGAGTGTTAAACCTAACTCCTGAATAGAGGCGTGGATGTCAGTAAGAGTGATAGGATTGGGTAGAGGCCTGGGCGAACATGGTGAAATTCATGGTAACTGCGATGTGGACTAGAACCCTGAGTATATTAAAGGATTTCTGAGAGTGCGACTGAAGCTGAAAAGCCCAGTATCTGGACCAGTAGGAACCACTTTGCTCCATCCTCCCTCAGAACTTAGCATTCCGTCTTCAGAAGTGGTTAACATAACGAGGGACTGTTCAGTCATATGCAGCAGCAGGACTGAGGGAAAAGAAGTTTATAAAAAGACAGTTGGCAGGTGAAAAAGTAGAAGTACTTAGTTGTGAGGTCTAGCCTGAGTAGGGGAAGGGAACGAAAACAGGAAGGGACAGACACTTTGAGGAAGAGGGCAGCTTTAAAGAACTTGAGGGTTTCAATGGTCCAAGCTTACACTTAGTGACCGAGAGTTGGAAGTGATAGAGAGGTGGGATTTCAGGATTGGTGATGTTGGAGGTAAACCCGTCCTGGGTACTGTCAGGGTCCGGGTTAAAGCCAGTGATTTTAACAATGATTGTCGCTCCCTTGGAAAATGTTAAGGAACTTGGATGTTGGGCTCTTAAATGGGCTATTCACCGGGACATTGATAATGATAGCTAACATTTCATGACAATCTTTTCTGTGCTAGGCACTATTACCACTTTTACGTATGTTATTTTTAATGATTATAAGAACCCTGCAAGGAAGATTTCATCCTTCATTCCTTTACTTATGTTTTCCTTCATTTCACCAAATGACTTACAACCAGCGAAAAACTTGTAATAACTCAGGATTGGAAAAAAGTGAGAAATAAGGGTAAAAAGTAAAAATAATTAGGAAAAATAAACAAGCCAAAAAAAATCCTCATAGACACAGACAATAGCATGGTGATTGCCCAAGGGGAAAGGAGCAGGGGAAAGTAGAAGAGGATAAAGGGGTGATGAATGGTGATGGAAGACTTGGGGTGGAGAACACAAAATACAGTACACAGATGTTGTATTATAGAATTGTGCACCTGAAACCTATATAATTTTATGAATCATTGCCATCCCAATAAATTCAATACAAATATCTGTGAAAAACAAACGTAATCAAGTGTAGGGGAGTTTACAAACTTGTGGTATTAATTTTAATACTGTTAATAGGCTGTAAAATTGGCTCTTATCATTTTAAGATCAAACTTGAAGGAAAAAAACATGAATTACTCAACACTCAGGTTTGATAAGATAAAAATAACCTAGTTCCCTCCGAAGATTACTTCCAGTGCTGAGATGTGGGAATGACAGGCCCTATGTAATGTGATAAACAAAATCTTCAAGAGTGCTCTTTAGGTAAAAATAGCACTGCTCTTTATTGAGTTCTTTGTGATAATATGTCAATGTAAGCAAAGTAAAGTTAGTTTTATGCAGGTTAAAACAACATGGTTGAATACAGTGTTGAGTAAAATAAGGGTCAGAAATGTAGATACACCTAGCCAGATGCCAGCCTTTTTAAAGATTGGTAGAGGCCTAGATGGCAGTGAAGATGAGTAGAAAATGTCATGACAGAATAGCAAAAATTTCAGCCTGCTAATAGCAGACAGATGGCTTCAAATAGAAGGACCTGAGTTTTGGAATCAACAGCTGCCGTTTCCTGATCTGAGTTCAACTCTTCCCTTTGCCTGGATTTGGGCCGAGGACAATATTTACTAGGACACCCAATACATAGGGAAGTAGGGTATGAACTGTAGGGGGATGAGAATGGATTCTGTTATTGTTTGTTTTTCATTTCCTTTTTGTATTTGAGTACTTTTAAAATGAGGCATAGGGATATTGTTTATCTTACAATCTTTAGGACAGGGGTTCTCCAAAGTTAGCATGCCTTTGAATCATTCGGAAGGCTTGTTAAAGCCGGGTTGCTGGGCCCCACGGGTTGCTTTTGTGTTCTTGATTCAAACCCTTTTTCACTGATAATTTCAGAGATAAATTTTTTTATTACCTGTGTCAAATTCACAGCTAATTGAAATTCTACAATTTCACAGGGAATTTTTGTTTTATCCTCCAAACATCTGTTAATTAAATAAAAAAAGCTCAAAGACTGTAGCCTCTTTCCTTAGAATGGGAATGCCACCAAGGGTCATTTGAATATAAAATGAACAATTTCTCAATTTGTTCCATGTTTGAAAGGCATAGTGTCTATGAGTATTGAAATAGAGCGCTCATTTTAATGACTTTTTCTTTCTCAAGACTTCCATAATAATTTTTGGTTGAGGAGAATACTTTTGGTATATTATAACAACATTCTTATGTAGCACTGAGTTCTAAGAAATGCTTTACAGATTTTTAAAAACTTTTAAGAATGTCTTAATATTAATAAGAGAGCTATCTCTTAAATGTAGAAAAATTGCATTTAGGGAAATATTATAAGTTCATAGAGAATATGAGTGGTAAAAATAGATGGTTTGGAGTTGTGGTTTATCAGTTTCCTCCAGCTTGGGATCCCACCAATTCAGGTTTGATCTAAGAGACTACGAAGTTGGTGTTATCCTTCTTTTGTATTCCAAAACTAAAGCCACTCTGGAAAACATAAATAAAAAAGAGCAATGGGCTCTGAATTACATTTTTCTGTGGTTCTCACTGTGGTTTAGATGATAACCAGAACATGTGCAAGAACTCCGTGCACTTACTTTATAAGAGCATGTGGGTTAACTATGCTTGAGAAGGTCTGCATATAATACTCCGCACACGAATACCTGATAGTAGATAGAGGAAGTTTCTGAGCATAAATAAATTGTATACAGCTGATAACCTCATACAGAGTGCTGATGGCTCTTTTTCCCCCCCTTTTTTAGATACTGTTTTAATGCCTAATAAGATAAAGTTTTACATGTGGAAAATATTACAGTAATTAAAAACATTTGGCTTTTTTGCATATATTTTCTAAAATTAACTGTCTTGTTAACACTCATCTCTCATGTTTCTAATTGGGTTGAAATGTGTGAAAGAAAAAGAGCTTTGATATGGAACTGTTTTTCAAAGGATGGTTCCACTGTGATACACACGGAAGAGCAAATAGACGTGGCTTTCAAGAAGCTCCTGATGTCAGCATTTTTACTTAGGTGGCAAAGAATTAAATAAGGATTTGCTACATCTCAAGTAACTGAAGTTTTCCATGTGTCTTTTGGAAATCTGAACATTATCATGTTAGAGCTTAGGGTTGAGAGATGGTACTCCAAGATCTGATTCTGAAGAAATGGTTTATCCTATTTCTTTAAAATAGTCATGTTATCATCTAACTTTTAATGAAGAGGGGGACTATATTAAGTAATTTGCTTTTCAAAAAGCAGATAAATACTGTTATTTTCTTATTTCAAGTGTTCTGCAGATGGATTTGCTTTGCTTGACTGTCTTAAAAATTGTCAAAAGAATTAAAAAAGTTTTATATTAATTAGATTAATGTAATTAGAGTAACCTTTAACAAAGGCTTTGCATTAAAAAAGTCTTATAAACCATGATTATGCTACAGTTTCACCATAGGCAAGCAGTCAGTGTATTAAGACAGTTCTTAGCATTTTCTGAAGGTTGAATTTTACATAAAAACAAGCTTATATTGTATGACTGTGGAAAAGTTAATACTCTTTTTTTTTTTCTATCATCTTGTGAGTTTTTATTAAAACTGCTACCACCTGTCAGCAATATGTAGACGAGAATCACAATGAAAGGGATCGATACTGAGGTAAATGTCTGAAGAAAAATAGAATGAGATTCTTTTCTTGAATTGTGAACTGTGCCATTGGGCTCATGGCTAATCAGTATTACAAACGTTTGGGAGGATTTAGAGTCTTAAGGGAGTCATCAAGGGCCAAAACCAGGTGTGGTGGGCCCTGACATATATATTGTTTGGGGGTTTTCTTTAAAGAAAAAAAAACCCAGAAAATATTTTCCTGTGGAAGTTTGCAAAAGCCTCTAAGTGAAAGCATTTTCTTCCCAGGGCTAGGAAAGGGTATCTTTAAAGAAGGGCCCTTAAGTTTGAGCTTCACAAGCTTCAAGGTAAATACTACTTTTAAGCAAGAAAAGGAGGACCATAGGTTCTGCTGATGGGCATGGGTTGGCCTCCAAAGTTTCTTTCACATCTGGCCACAGTTTTCAAACTGCCACTTCCAACCGAAAAGGTTTTCTTCTGCAAGAGAATTTCCATCTCAACTTCTTGAGTCCTGGTTTACAAAGCATCTACCTATTAACTGAAATCTTCAAATCAAACTTGCTAAGTAGATATTTTTTAATTGGTCAGTTAGGAGTTGATCAAGATTTAGAGCACTGGGCCAAAGCTGTTGAAAAGTGAGATAAACTGTGTCATGGATACAGTTCTCCATGTTTTGGATTTTGCCATGTTTTAATGTATTAGTTCAGCATGGCAGCAAGCAAAGTATGTGAATCACATTATTCCTAGAGAAATGTGATCAGATTTAAAATTTAATGTTATGTGTTATAGCAGCTCAATAGGAGAACCACCTGTTGGAAATGCATTTTGAATCATAATTATTATATAATACATGTCTGTCAAATGTCAGGGATTACATATCCATCTTGCTTATCTCAGTGTATAGTGTGTCTTACTGGATATTTGCTTAGTGAAACAGAGAAGTGTTGTGTTAAAAAAAAAAATACAGCCTTTAGAACTTAAAATATTTAAATATAATCACCATACCTCAAGGGTGCTTTCTTATATCCATTGTAAAATATTTAGAAAATGTGCCAATTTTATGTATTCAGAAAAAAAGATTACTTTGCAAGGGAAAGTGGTGGGGGGTAGGTAGAGACAAATGTATTTGAAAAAATAAAGTAAAATTTAAAAAAATAAATAAAAAAATAAAAGTATGGGTTTTGGATCTTTGAGTATATCACTTACTAACTCTGTGCATTAGGCAGTCTTTATTTCTTTGTGCTCCCATTTTCTCATCTATACATCGAGGACCCCTAAGGTTCTGGCAGTGGCGAAATGCTACGATGAATGTGGGGTGCTCGGTAAAGTGTCTGGAATATAGTGAGCCCTTCTAAGTGTTTACGGAATGCTGCAGCTGCCATTTTCCCATTAATTCAGCATTACACAAATAGGCATCTGATAAGTTCCTATCTTTAGTAAATAAATAAAAAATTGATGTCTTTATAAATTTGAATTTTTCCTGATCAGGAAATTAGAACTATGCAACTCAACCTATTTTTATTTTTGTCTCAGATATCAGTGAGGTTAGACCTAAATTTATTATTCTGATGGCACAATTTGTTTGAGTCTGAGAACGACTACTTTGCTTTCGTCAGTGGATTCCCATTCTCTTTGATGCTTTAATTTCTAATTTTATACCATCTTAATCCATAAATCACTGCCAAGCCGTTTGGAATGGGAGTAACTTGTATGAATGGCCTATCCCCATTCTGCGTTAGTACCTTCATCAGGCTCAGTTGCAGGCACGTTCTCAGCCGTGAGGTTTTAGTCCTTCCGCGGGCGGTTGCGAGGCTTCACTGGGACACTGGCCAACCCTGGGTGCCGTCTAGGGCCTTCAGTAGTGCTCCAAAGGCTAATTTTATGTGAGTATCATATTTTCTGACACAGATTTGAAGAGCAAAATGGAAATAATCACCTGCTTGCTAAACGCATAAAGTTTAAAATAATGTGTTTTTGAAGCTCAGTCAAATTTTTGGGTAACTTTTAGGTAAAACCAGAAGTCCTATTCAGGATTTTAGAGCCAAAAACCTATGTAGGGGGTGTAAACTACAGTTTTGTCTGCATACTTAGGCCTTTCGCTTGTTTACTTGCTTATAGTTTATAGTCAAGAATGAGTCACTGCTAAATGGGATTTTTGGTCTTTCTGAAAGTGAGAAATTACCATTGAAAGATGTAGTTAGTCATATTTTTATTACCTAAGATTTTTGTAAACTGGAAATACTGCATTTTCTCTTTCTTTAGCTTTTCTTCCATATTACAGCTAGGTGCTCCAAATGTATTGAAAAATTTCTACTACTGAATGATACTATGAATGATACATTACCAAGGAAGTTTGTCTGTCTAATGGAAACAAGCCATCATAGGTAGAAATAAAAATTTGGAGTCATGTAGTTCAGTGAATCAACAGCTAAACATATTGCATGTAGTTATTTAAAAATTTTTCCAAAATTGAGGTAGAATTTTTTTAACTTCAACTCAATTTTGGAAAATTTTAGTTCACCTATTATTCAGAAAAATGTTGAATATAACTTATTTAGAATTGCGAAAGGGTAGTATAGCTAAACAAACAAACAAACAAAAAACTCCAAATCTCTATTGCTGCTTGACTAGAATACCCATGGCATAGGCCCAGCCAAGTCACTCAACTGTTAGGTGATTTTGACAAAATAAGTTAATCTCTGTATGACTTAATTTTCTCATTTGTAAAACAGGAAAGATTGGGTTAAATGGATCTCTAATTTCCCTTTCAGCTCTAACAGCTTTGATTCTATTGCCACAAAGTAGCATATGAAATGCTCTATTCAAAATCAGATGGTGCAATATTACTTAGCGTTGGTTCCTGGACTGTTTTCCGTGGTCAGGAATGAAATTCAGAGTAATGTATAGTCTGAATTATTTATTGGACATTTGAAGACAATGACCGATATTCATGTTATTGTTGAACTTCTGTCCCATGCTCTATGAGAGGTAACTGATGGTCAGGTTGGTTCTACATCTGTGCTAAAAGCCAGCCTCAGCTTACCGTTGGGGATGCTGACGCAGGCATATGTAACATGGGGCTGGCTTTCTGCTTGCCTGATAGGATTCCAGCAGTGAGGGCATCCTCTGGAGAGCAGTGCCACTGTGAGACAATTTCAGTTCCACTGAGTAACAAAATGGCCTGAGAACCTCAAAGTCAGTCCGTGGACTTCTGTGGTCCACTGGGGCCCAGCACTGGGGAGGAGGACAATGAGGCAACTTTGTTTCCAGACATTCCACAGATTTTAAATGTTAATAATTCACTAGAACAAGCAGCATAGCATGTTTAATAATACATAAATGTTAGAGGCAATAGATAGATCCCACAATGGTTCAGAAAGGGAACTGAGGAACCAGTCTCGCTGGGTTCGAATGTGAGCACCACCTCTCACTGGCTGTGTGATTTTGAGCAAGTTGCTTAACTTGCTTGTGTCTCTGTCCCCTTGTATGTAAAATGAGTTTTGTAATAGTACCTGCCTTATAAGGTTGTTTTAGGGTTAATGTGTTATTAAACATATAAAACATTTAGAGTAAGGTCTGGTACATATCATGTAAGTGTAATGTATTATTGACATTATTATCATTATATTTCACAGAAAGTTTATGGTATTAGTTAAGAATAGATTTAGGCTCAAATAATTGCAAATCCTTAAACAGCAAAGATGTAAGCTAGCAGCTTATTTCTCTAAAATATTAAAAACAAAACAAACCCCATAGGTAGCCAATGTCCTCTGGTGTTAGGGACCAGGCTCCTTTGTTTTTTGTTTTGTTCTGTTTTAATCTGTCTCAGTGGGTTGTTTTCACCTCATGGTCCAAGATGGCTGCTCAAGCCACCTTGTTTGCATTCCAGCCAGGACAAGACAGGATTGAAGGGAATGTATCTTTTCTTTAAGCCCAAGTTTTAGGGGTCACATATGACCATTTAGTTTACATCTTGTTGACCAGAACTTAGTTTGGCCTTGTAATTTAGTTTCAAAGGAGAATATAAAATATGCTTTTTAATTTGGGGGCCTATGTGATCCTAAGTGATTGTTTTTTAGAAACAGTTAGTGCCTATCCACAAATCTTATTATAGTTTGAAGACTAGTTTCCCCAGCTTTCTCAGTAAAGCTACAAGATCTTTGCTAAATTATTTGTATGTGATTTGTTGGTTTACATATTTGTTTTCTGCTCCTACTATTGTGTTATTTTAATTTCCATGTATACAAAAATGGATTGATGTCTCAAAAGTCATTAATTAAAAGACAAAAATAGAATTAAAATATTAGCATCATAACTCTAGTTCAAATACTGAATTTAAACCTATGTAAGTTTGGATAAGGGACTCTACCAGTGTCATAATTTACCAGAGGCTTCTGAATAAGGAAACATGTGACTAGCAAGTATGGCAATAGGTATCTAGCATTCAGATTTTATTGGGTTGGTGATCCATCGACCCCCTAGTCAACTGTTACAATACCTGCAAAATAAGTCTTTCCAATGTGAAATAAATGAAAATAGAAGATAGAGGCTAAAATCCTAGAGACATCATTCTGAATGCCGGTCCTTTGTGTGGCCTGTCACATGACTACCAAGAAGCTCATCAACCAGCTCAAACACTAATGACAAATGTGTGTAGAGGGAAAGCAGATTAATTATTGGCAATACCACTTTGTTAAATGATATATCAATGTGTGAAGGAGTGTTCACGATTTTGTGAACTAACAGTTTCCTCACAGTGAGGCAATGAACTGAGATTTAGAGACTGACTCATAGTTTGAAATGTATGAAATACATATATTCATATACTCAACAAATGTCCCCACCCGAAAGTCTACTCTGTGTTGGGAAGTATTTCAGACACTGGAAATATGGCATTGAACAAAAGGGACAAAGCCCTTGCCCTCACAGAACTCATATCCTAATGAGAGAGAATTGTTTGATGACTTATCGCATTATTTATCACTTAAAATTCTGTGCCACAGGTAAATGGAGTGCTTGTTTTGGGAGTTCTGATCTAGATTGAACAAGGTAAGTTAGGATCTACTGAGATCTATTGAGAGAGTAAAACACTTTTTGGCAGGTGCAAAGATGGCATTTGCTTTGTAAATTAGAGTTTTACCTTAATACCTGCCCATCTCCTGTTTTCTTCTTCAAAAGCAGTTGCTGGTCATTGATCTGTCTCCTGCTTATGATTCAAGGATGAAGAAAATAGTGAAAATTGTGAGTAGAAGAATTGCAGTGACTGCGTATATATCTTAGCATGCTGGGCAAAGAAATGTAAGATTGCCGTTTACTGCAGACCGCTGGCTGGCTGGCTGCCCAAAGGCAAAGGAGCTCAAACAAGTTTATCTGAAAAATGGAATAAAAGCATTTCTTCTTGGCAGTGGTTTCATTTATTTATATTATTTTAAGTGGTTCCTTGGTTGGTATTTCTCTATGCTGATTCAGTTTCTTGACTGGGTTGGCCCTACTTTTTCATGGCTGTATTATTACTGTGTTTAAACATGGAGCATAAATTAGTGAGGGTTTTAAAGAAGACTGATTCCAAATGGTTTCTGCCAATAGTTTTATTTTTCTCCCTGACTTGGTGATTTTGTTTCATTTAGAGAAAGCCAAATAATACCTTTAAACATTAATAGAAATGCTGCAGCAAAATAAAGATTTATTTCTTTATGTTGAAAGAAACGGTCAACCTTATTTTACATGTGATGGGTGTCTCCACGGACTATCTGAAGGCACAAATCAATAAGAAATCTCTCCAGAATTTCTAGATCTATATTTGCTTCAAATATTCTGAACTATCTAAGAGCATCACAAAACACTTGCTATCATTCCTAATGTCCAGTAATGGTAAAGAATGAGTTTCTAATGTATAGAAAATAATGAGTAAGAAAATAAACTGAATGGATGTGGAAACTGACCTTTAGCTTGTGTTCAGATGAAGACACTTTAATGAAGGATTGCAAATGTCAAATAATGTCTCAGCAATATAAAATTATTAATTTTAAAACTTTTAATTTTTCCTGAAGAATTCTGATGACTTTCCTTTTTGTTTAGTTCCAAGATCCCTTAAGTTCAAGAAGTACTGCTCTAGGCAGAGTAACAGAAATAAGATGCATAAAGAACAAAAGCTTGAGAACAATTAGAGGTGGGCACTTTTAACTTTGTTAAGGGGATAGTGGTGAGCCAAGGATGCTATTTAAGGGCTAACTCTAGAGGTTGCAATTAGTAAGTGTTTTAATTATTCATTGGGCAGCAAACCACTTTAAAACTTAGTGGCTTGAAACAATGACTTTTATTATCTCACACATCTACGGGTTGACTGGCTGGTTTTTGCTTCAGATGGGTTTCACTTGGGGGTTGGTCACTCCATCTGTATTCATTCAGGCTTAACTAGGACCTGTTGGTTGGTTTTCTTGCGTGCAGTCCCTCTCTCCAGCTGGATTTACTTAAAGCTTGGCAGATGGGTACCAAGATGGTGTTTCCAAGAGACTAAGCCCAAAAGCTTAAGTGCTTGCCTGTCTCTTAGCTAAAACACGTCACATGGCCAAGTCCAGAATTGATATTAGAGAGGGTTACACAAAGGAATGAATGCTCCTGTTGTATTTCACTGGGATCCACTAATGAAGCAGTCTACAAGTATGGAAAGAAAGAAGCTTCCGATTTAAATATTATTATTTCTGATTAAACCTACAGAGTAGCTTGAGAGGTGGGACAAGCTCAAACTCTGAAAGTTTGAACTACTCTATAAATGTGAGAAGCAGGATGTCGTAGGGCGGTGGTTTTCTGCTTGGGCTAGAAATTACTAGAATTACTTGGGGAACTTAAAAGAATCCAAATGCTTAGATTGCATCCACGCTGATTAAATAAAAATTTCTAGGAGTTGATTCGGAAAAGAAAATTTTCAAGCTCTCTGGAAGGATTCAAGGTTGAGAATCACTGTTTTAGGGGTATGTTTCTTTCAGATTGATTGGAAGGAGGGCAACCATAGCACCACTGATAGATACCATGTTTGCCAAATGCACAATAAATACAAGATAAAGCATGACATTCTTTATGACTTTTGTTGGGCTCCCAGTTTACAACCTCTTCCACTTACTCCAGACACATCTTTTTTCCTGAGATGTCTCCATGATTGTATTTGTCCTCTTCTCAGGATGCTAAAGTGGTCAGTATTTTCCCATACATGACATGACAGTGTCTTGTACGGATATATCCAATTTGCGTCTCTCAGTTTCCCTTCTTTGATGTCCTCGCTGCCTGCTTATGCTCTTACTGTCCTCTGAGGTCTGCCTGTGTCACTCCAAGCTCTCTGACTCTGAACTCTCCTTCCACTTCCCAGAGCAGGTGCCTTTGTACAGTGTAGGCTGTGTGACAGCCTTTCCTTATGGTCCTTCTTTCTCCCAGCATTTTTCTGAGAATACTTCCTTATGACTGCAATTGCTTAAATGATTTCTGTAATCTAACACTTTACGTTTTGGTTTTTGTCTTTCTGCATGGAATTAAATTTTGACTGCATGCATTTGTATATCTAGGGGGGGACATACCTTTATTTTTGTATGATGTTAATATATTTCAAACTGTAATGTGTATATCTGATAAATCAAAACTTTTCAGATAAGTATAGCATAAAGAAAAAATTTATATACAGGCCAATCAACAGTTTAATTCTATAGAGGAGATTATTAGTGTTTCCAGAAAAATGTTGGGCATATATCAAAAAGATAATATATTTTAAAGTATAAAGCAATAAAAATATATTTTTGTGAACTTTTAAAAATTGAATATATCTTAGAGATTTTGTCACTTTTGGCTTTTTATATTTCATTGTATTTTATTTTCTGGCTGTAACAAATTATGTAAATTATGTTCTCTTGGTCACCTTTACATTCTTTCTGGTTAATTGTTATTTTTAATATATATCAGGGGAATTGCTGGATCAAATAGTTTGTATACTTGACTATTGATAGCTATTGACAAATTGCGTTCCAAAAGATGCCACTAATTTTATATTCCCTTAAAAATTTATAAGAATGCCTATTCTTCCACGACCACATCTACATTGGTTTTTAACCAATTTTTAAATATTTTGCTTTAGTTTAGGCCCTTATGATCTCAGCTGTGCTACTGCATTGAACTGTTTTCTCTGATTACCCTGTACCTAGACATGAACAGAGTTTGGTACACATGGAAGATTCCTTATAAATATAAGAGTAGACTTTATTGGAATGAAGAGTAGATTAGAAAATTTCTGCTTTTGTTAAAAACAGTTTTAAAAATGCAATATAATATAGACACTCCCTGGCACTACTTGAAATCATACACTATGCTGAAGTAAAAGTAACCAAATAACCTGTATCGGGTATGTTTGCATATAAATATAAAGTACTAGAAATCTACTGACTGGTATGAGGCTGGTATGGTACTTTGCACTTGGTGGGTTGTAGCAGTTATGAACAGTCCATATATGTATTTCCTTTTTGAACTGTGAAGTTAAAGTGTGTTTACTTATCTGGATTTTGTGATGTCCTCTTGTTTACAAACAATAGAGTAAATGACTAATGAAAAGACAGTCTGACACAGGTAGTAGACTATTTAGGAAAGTCAGAAGAAATTATACCTTATGTAATGAAAAACTGGCATTGAGCAATATTTTATTATATTGTGATTAAAAAATCATGACATTATAAATTGCATTTCATATCTGGCCTCTGTAGTTTTTTCTTTTAATATATTGAAACTGTTTTATTAATAAGGAAATTAAAAAAATGTTAACCTTTTACTATGAGGCAAATACAATTTTCCCGGTGCATAATTAAACTTATCTCTTAAATATCTTGCCATTTTTTTTTTGTGAGTGATAGAAAGTGTAGAAATATGTATGTTCTTTAGGATTTTAAGAAATATTTATTGTTTGGATATATTATAGGATATTATTTACTTTTAATGCATGAAAGAGGAGCATGTTATCAAATGTCTTTCCTTTTCAAAATGTGTGTATTATCCATCATTGATGTGAGTGAAGTTTCATGTTTAATATGGATTCATGAAACTGAAGGCCAATGAATTATTTGCTTTTTATTTATAAGTTCTGAATTCTCTTTAGGGGAATTTCTTTCTGTCTGTTATAGGAGAGCTTCTAAATAATATCTACCAAAATTATTGACTGCCTTCTCTATTCCAGTATTTATACTAGGCATTTTGCAATTTTTTAAAAATTTAATCTTCATAAGAGCCCCTTGAAGTATTATTATTGCATTTTATTAGTGACAAGAATAAACTTCCAATAGGTTAAGTAACTTGGCCATTGATGACAGAATCTGTTAGGGGCAGACCTGGGATGCAAACCTGACTCCACATCTGCAGGCACTGCATGCCCAGGAATGAATCTCGGTTAACAAGTCAAGACTCCAAAGAGTTCATTTTAGTTTTCCATTGTCTCCTGTATCTTTGTGTGCCACCCGAGCTTCATGATATTCCAGAAGTTAAAAATTGGAATGACCACATTTTACAGTTCCTATTTTAATGCAGAATTGCTAAATGGCATACCAGTCTTTTTGCTGAAAAAGTAGCCTCTAAGATAAAGCCACCTAAGTTGAGAGCAAGCGTAGATAATATGAAACCACTGAATCGGTCCCTCATGCTGTCTTGCTTTGAAAGAATTAGATTCAAAAGAAAGAATTCTATTTTGTGGTCAATTCTGGGCTGGCTATTTTTTGTTCCATTTATTAAATTCTCCCATAGGCTTTCTTTGATAAAGGGAGCTTGTATTTCTATGTGAGAACTATAAAAAATAGATTTTTATAGTTTCTTTAAAGTGTAATTTCATACTATGATGCCTTCAGTCATTTTATCACAGTTTATACATATTAAAATATTTTTTAAACTTCTTTTATAAGGTCAAAGACTAAGTACTTAATCTAGTTTTTATATTTAAGGCCAGGGATTTTTTAAAGTCAGTTTTAATGAACTACTATGTCAATTATGTATCTGGCATAAATAGTTATAAGCCTTGTTTTAAATTTTGTGATCCTTTGGAACTTAAATAGAACACATGATGTAGTAATAGCTATTACATATTTTCACTTAGAGTCATGATGGCTACATCACTCAGGTTTTCATTTAAAAAAAACTCTCGTTTACTCTCCTGTGCTTCTGGGGTGGATTTTGCCTTTAATATTTGAGGGAAATGTCGTATCTTGTCATTGAGACCACAGTCTTCTATTTTTCTTTTAATAAATAAGCATTGTTTAATATCTGTTTTTCTAAAGCTAAATCAAATACATTTCTAGAAACTCCAGAGGCAGGTTTTATATTAAGATAGAAGTAAACTTAGAGTTGAGCTTTGATACATCTATAGATAACTATTATTTGCCTTGAATTAGGAATTAACTGTACATTGATTTTTTTATCCTCACCCAAAGACATGCTTATTGATTTTAGAGAGAGAAGAAGGTAGGAAGAAAGAGAGGGAGAGAAACATTGATGTAAGAGAAAAACATTGATTGGTTGCCTCTTGTACGCACCCCAACTAGGGACTGAAATAGCAACCAAGGCATGTGCCCTGATTGAGAATTGAACCTGTGACCTTTTGGTTTATGGGATTTATGCTCCAACCAACTGAGCCACACCGGTCAGGGCTAATATTATTTTAAGATATCAGTTACAGCAATTTGGGCATTGAAGTTTTATTTATGGTATCTTGAATCAAGCAATGCCTTTTCTCCACTGGTTACTGTTTTTAATGTTACATACTTCCTTTAGTGAAGTCCTCATTTAATGTTTTCAATAAGTTCTGCGACTTTAAGTGAAATGACGTAACAAAACCAATTTACCATAGGCTAATTGATATAAACAAGAGTTAATTTCTGACTCCCTCTCATCAGTGTTCTAATGAAATGACTTGAAATGGAAGAGAGAGACCTGCTGCTGATTAGGGAACTTTGCTGTCAGCTGCTTCTCTTGCTTCAGTTGATAATTGGGTTCCCTGCACTGCCCCTTGCCTCTCACACTGTGCAACCCTGTAGCCACAGAGCTCTATGATTTCTCGCTAGATACGCATCGAGATATGGCTCTGCCTCCCGGGATCACAGTACATTCATTATAAACTATATTTCACTGTTGACAACACCTCTGCTGTTCTGTACAGCTAAAACAGATCTAGCTAATACAAAGCCAAAGTGCCCCCTATATGAGGTTACCATATAGAGATTGTTTTCTGTTTGTTCTTTTAATTTAGTTTTACTGATTAAAGTTTTAGTTCTATTTGACTGTCTTGCGTAACTGCATATTTCAGGTCTGACACATACACAACTTTACCTGGATAAATTGATTTCCTAGCTAGATTATCAAAAGACTCAAAATTCTTCAAAATACAGGAGTTATTTTTTTCCCCAACAGATGCTAGAGTAGTTTCCAGTGAATTGAAGAGGATGGCTCTTACAAAAATTAAAAATGATTTTAAAAGTATTATAGGTCTTTATGAATTTAAGGAGATAAATAAAACATTTTTACTGCCAATGGTAGAAATTACTGACCAATATACAGCCGAGTTTTGTTTTTTAAAGATATTTCATGTGCACATAATGCCAGCCAGTGAGCTCTGAAGAATAGTTAGAGAACTGTCAAGGGTAATAGCCCCACTTGAATATTGAGCCTCATATGAAAGGATGATGTATATTGGTTGTTGATTAGATCAATTTTTTCCTATGGTTATAGAATATAATGATTTTCTAAATCTATAATATATAATATGTAGAAAATGAATATTTGGTCTATACATAAGATAATTACTTTTCTGGATACCAAGTTTCTTTTCTATGGGAAGATTTTTTCACGGTTTTGATAGGTTTTCCTAAGAAAAACCTCAAGGATTTTTGAAAACCTTGAAAAATGGGAGGAGTATACTATAGACCTGGATGTTAATATAACTTCAGTCTGGGCAAGCTGGCTGCCTGACCTGCAGGCAGGATTTGGCATGTAGGTGGGTGCGTGTGGGGTGCATTTTTTATTTAAATTTGAAATGTTTGGATAAGGCAGGCATTCTGCAGGTGCAATAGGTAACTCCATCTTCTTACATGTACCACTGGCTTGCTTCACTCGTTTATATAGTACTTGCCTGGCTTTTGGGATCAGTTGTATTTTTGACAGATTGTTTTGTTTTAATCAACTTAGGAAAAACTGATGCATTTTATGAAATTTCAGTGGATTTGGAGGGGAAGAGGAATGAAGTTAAAAGTCATCTGGATCCTTTGCTAGAGATTTACCACCAACCAGATGATGATTTGATCAGCAAAATGAGTTTTAATTAACTGGAGAAATGACTTACCTCATTTAACTGGTTTGACTCTGGAACAGAATAGAGGTGAGGAAATGTATTCCTCTGGGTTGATGGTGCTTGTGCAGGGGGTTCTTAAAGTATAGTCACCAAAGCTGCATTAACATCGTCTGAGAATTTGGGGGGAAATCAGCCCCATCCAAGACCTACTGAGGCAGAAGCTCTGGGGGTGGATACCTGCAGCCTGAGTTTTCACAAGCTTTGAATGGCCCTCGGATGCTCTGCAAAATGGGAGAACCATTGGTCTATTGAATCTTGTCACTGCAGTAACATTAGTGGAATGGGGTATTGTTTCTTGAATTGAAGAAACCTGAGTTCTGGTCTTAGCCTCTTGCCAGTTGTGTGACCTGGTCTCTCTCTATCCCTCTTCCCTGATTATAAAATGAGAGGACTGTGTTCTGTGACTTTTTTCCAAATGGTCCAGGGCATTAATAATTTCAAACATCTTTCAACTGTATTATTTCTTCTGTTATTGCTATGCAATTAAAAATACAAAGCCTGAAAGAAACATCATTCAAAATTCCTGAGTTAAAGATGCTGTGGGAAAAGAAAGTAGAGCGTTTGTCAGGTGCCTTCAGGCTACAAACTAATCATGGAAGAAATGGCCCTGAGTCTTCCAGACACCTGTAGGCCTTGCTTAAGAAGACACTTGACAAGAACAGTTAAAATATTTAGTGGTACTTGATGTGTTGGAGTATAAAACCGAGTGTAATTTAAGCAATTTAGAGCCCATTGAACTTGTCTAGCTAGTGCAATTGGTATAGCCAACAAATGGTTATAAAGGAAGCAGTTAATATTGATGGTTTCCTGTACTACTTAGCGTGTTTTAAAAATGAATGAATTACAAAATTCTGCACTCAATGCTAGTTTGTGGTGCTTTTTCTCACAGACTTGGTATTTGTATTGTGCTTTGACTTCTAACAATTCTGTGTAGTTTATATGATGAGGAGAAAGAAACATCAAATAATAGTTTATTAGAATAGTGAAACAAATATAAAAGTTCTGCTTTATCTAATTGATACCTGACAATTCTTAGAAAATGTCTTCTTTTTTAAATTGTTTTTAAAAAAGGAAATATTTTTTGAATCTCATTAAATGTTTTATCTGTTTAAATAGTACATATGTTTAAAAATACTTAATATTCTAATTATAATAGCATAAATCCATTTTATAGAAAATTTATATATTATAGAAGGGTGCAGTATAAAAATAAAAGCCCCTTGGAATCTGATTTCCCTACATTTGGCCACTACCCAAAGTAACTATTGTTATACATTCCTTCAGATTTTTTTTTCTAAATTGCACTATTAAAAATATTAGTACACTACACACTTAATGCATTATTGTTTTCACATTTTGTTTTGTGTTATATGCACAGTTCGAGTTTCAATTCCTTTGACAAAGCTAGGGCAGAATTCTAGTATACTGGTGAAATCTGTACGTCCATCCTCTTCAACTTCAGATATGAATGCCATCAAAAACAAAAGCCAAGAGAAACTAAATTGGAAATGTTAAGGAAATAACTAGCAAACAAATGTGCCTCTAAAACTTATGAAGCAGAGATATACCCTTTTGTAAAATGGTATATTATGAGATTTTAATAAGGAATTGATTGAAGGAAATTACTTTGCAGAGCCCGTTTAGAAATTAACTTAATAGTAATATTCCTGTAGGAAAGCCTGGACTGTAGTACTTTGCTCTCTGTTGTTGCTTATAGCTTCGAAATAGTGTGGCAATGAGGTTAAATTTCAGAAAGAATCACTCACTGTTCCATCAATAAATATGTTTTAAAATCTGCTATGCATTAGGCATGAAATATTTTGGGAGGTTTATGCAAGATATTTATTTCTGTGCCCCTTTGAAAGAACAGATCTGCCATTCCCACCTACGGGCACTCTCGCACCCCCAGGAACCAGCTCACGCTGCACCCGCTGCTCGCCCCTCCCACTTGCATTAACCAACAGGCGACTGTCAGGGGTCTCTGTGGCTGTCTTGTCATTGACCAGGATACATTCAGAAGAATTTTGATCTCTTGTGTGATTTTGGCAAACAGCAGTCTGAGCTCTGCTTTTCCTAACAAATAACTTGCAGATTGTCATGTTTCTGTTGGGAGAAGGAAAAACATCCAATCAGAACAGAATTGAAATGATACAAATGAGGCCCATTGTTTAGCAAATCGCTGGTGTTAGGTAAGAATTGTAGATAAGAATAGCATGGGCCCTCTTAAAGACCAGAACAGGCATGTGTGCATGCATGAGGAAACCAGGCCTTTGTTAGTATCCCTTCTGAAATGGCTATTAAAGTAATTATAGTAATTTATAGAATTTTTCCCCTTCCATTTCAAAATGAGTTCCATTTTTTGTCTTTTGTCTTGGGTTCCTCAGTTGGAGTGTGTGTGTGTAAGAATGTGCCGGGTAGCCCCCCAGAAGTCCCCATGAATTAATCTGCACCCAGGCCAATGAGGTGTGGTGCTCACAGACACCCAGCGATGGCTTTGCCAGCTTTGCTGTCGGGAAGCTCAGGCCCTTTGAGAATAATAAGAGAATTGTACTGTACAATACTATGTCTTAGTGGTTAATTATAGTTTGTCATAGAACCATTGAAAATTGCTGTGTTTGATTTAAAGAGGCATTTTTTCCTGAACGTCTTAAAAATACATTTATTCACACAGCTATGGATTTTATGATTATACTGCATTGCATTTTTATGTCACTGATGCTTGTGCACAAGAACAGTAATACTTTCTGTATGTGACTTCTAGAGGGAGACTTTAAAAATCTATTGACCGCGTATGGGCTGGTTGTGCAAAACTTGCAATTTTAGTAGAATGGAAAGACAAAAACAATTTTACATAGCAGTTTTTTCTCTGTATTTTTGAAGTAGCTTCAATAGTTTCAGATCCTGAGAATCCCTTATACTAATTCCTGCTTATTTTACTTTGTCTTCGCCTGAACAAAACAAATTGGTGAGAGTGACTTTCTTTTTGACAAATTCATGCTGGAAATTAGACTATGTCTCAGTAAGCCTTGGTATGGCTGTTTACCATAGTAGTCAGTATTGTGTGTATATAACTTACTTTTTAGATTTTACCCTCATCATGGCATTTAATGAGATTAAATGAGATATTTACCCTTATCATGACATTTCACACACAGGAAGACACAGCGTATGCTATTTGTCTTCTTAATTAGATCTAGATCTGAAAGGGTTAAAGTTTTCCTAGTCTGCAATTACGCATTGTAACCACAGTGACCAGTTTACTGTTATTTGCTTACTCCTAGCAGAGATAGAAAGTCAGTGGTGGAAAAAGCCTAATTCATAGACAAGCACAATTGTGGTTGATCCCAGTGGGTAAAGATTCTGAGACAAAATTAACTTTTTGTGGCTTTAAGACCTGTTGTTTTAATAGGACTACATTGCATTTTATTTTTCAGGTGGTTGGATTCCCCCGTAACCACTCAAGTTTAATATAAAGGAAGTTTAAACATTTTATAGTTTTCATTTTCATAAGGGAACAGTTGACAAGCACATTTTTAAGGAAGCAGAGACAGAGATAGGATTAAGAGTAAATAAGAAAAAAATTAAACTTAAGTGATGGCAACTGCAATTTCTCCATAAAATTACAGTAATACTGAGTTTTCCAAAAGATGTGAATGGTAAACTTCTAGTATTCCCATGGAAATGCAACAAATGGGAAATTGCTGTATTCTGTCTGAATTGCATAAAACAGCATGTGGTGTGTAGGTTGTTGTGAAAAATAAATGGACATGTGTTAGCTAGAGTAGTTTGGGCTACTGGGAAGAAAAGCATGTTCGATTTAATATGTTCAAAGCCGTCTCCTATTCCTTCTCAACTTTCTGCCTCACCTTGAATGCAAAAGGGAATTTTATTTTTTTGACTTTATGCATTTTACATCAACATTAAGATAATTTTCCTATTATTTCTGGGGGAATTAGGTATAATTGATATGGATAAATTTATTCATGACATTTTTAAATAATGCTGAAGGTCCTGAATGAATTGGTAAAAGATCACTTTCTTTTCCAAAAGGTTTCAATATTGTGTATTTGGTTTTACCTCTGAAATGTGAAGTTGCCTTCACCTTCAATTCTATTTAGAAGGCAAATATTTCTTGTAATCTCCACTATTGCTTTGGATGGTAACACAGACCATCATCTCTCTTGGACCGCTGAAGTAACCCCCTAACCTCTCTCCCAGCTTCTCCTTTTAGCCTGACTTCCTCTTTCCCTCCATGCCCCCACTTGCCTTCCAGAATGACCTTTTAAAATTATAAATCTGATTATGCCACATCCTGCTCAGAACCATGTAATGGCTTCCCACCTCACTTAGGGAAAAGTCAGAAGCGTCTGTCACGGTGTGGGTCCTGCCTGCTGCCCTGTCTTCATTCTCACTCTGTCACTAAACTCCAGCCACATAGCTTCAGTGATGTATTTTTGAACTTGTAGTTTCCCAAATAAGAGCTTTTGTACCTTCTGTCTCCTAGGCCTGGAAATAGTCTTCTTTCAATTATTAAACAGCTAGCTGCTTGGCAGCATCCTGATTTCTGCTTAGATGCTCAGTCTGTTTGGGCAGCCATAGCAAAAACACCATATACTGGATGGCTTAGGGATAACAGAAATTTATTTCTCAATGTTTTGGAGGCTGGGGAGACCAAGATCAAGGTGTTGGCAGATTTGGTTTCTGGTAAAGCCGGCTTTACGGTTATCTTTGTACCTCAGGTCGTGGAAGAGACAAGGGAGACTCATTTGTAAGGGTACAATTCCATGCAACTTCCAAACGCCCCAGCTCCTAACGCTATCACATTGAGCATTGTTTCAACATATTAGGCTTGGGGAGGATGCAGACAGTTAGTGTAGAGCATATGCCATGTCCTCAGAGAAGCCTTCCTTCACTCCCATGTGTCAAGTAGTACCTCTCTCCCTGTTCAGCATCTTGTTTTATTTATTTTTATTTTCCTTCAGAGCACTTTCTACTCCCTGACATTATATGATGTATTTTTTTCTTCTTCCCTCCGTTAGAATGCTTGCTCTGTGAGGATGGGGAGTTTTTATTTTGTCATCCTCTGAATTAACAGTACCTACTTGTGCCACATAATAGCTGATATGGTTATTTAAAAATGAGTATTCAAAAGAACCAAGCTTGAGTAGGTATAGAAATCATATTTTCAAATAGATGATCAAGAGTAGATTTGAAATACAAGCAGAGTTGCAGTTGGGGCTCATTTTAATGCTGGTCATTTTAAAGCTCTTTAGATTCATCACCAGCTCAAACATCTGTCCCTAGTATTTTCTGTCCCATTTAGGCTAAAACTTCATTCCCTTTACTTTCTGAATGCTAAAAGGTGATTTCTTGGAATCACCTTTTAGAATAATGTTTTTTGATTTATAGCCTGAAAAACAGTGATTATACCTTTGTATAAGCCTTACTATGAAAATTTTGCCATTTTATCATTTTGTATATTTCTAAAATACACCCACAGTCAGAATTTACCCAATACATCTTTCATCTTCTCTGTCTCCTTTAGTATTACTCTTCACTAATTTATACTTGGGAGGAAGGGAAAAAAGAATTCCTATCCCTACACTTCCAGAGATTAGTAACTCCTTTCATTTACAATAATATTCTAGGAAGAAATATTTTACTGGATGCTCTCTAAAGACCTAAAAATGCCAATGTATATCCTCAGGATGTGTAATTTCCTTTCTTATTGTCAACAGAAATACCTATTATCTGAATTTCTGGATTACAATAACCTTGAGGTTTCCCATTCTGCTTTAATTATACTTAATGGAGATGATATTGTTGGATAACTTAAAAATCCAGTAGTTAAAGTAATTTACTTGGTAAACACTCATAAGAGAAATCTCATATATGAGCTATCAGGAAATGAGATGCACTGCATAAAAGCAATTTTTTTTTGGCAATGAGAACAGTAAGCACCACACTCGGGCAGTTTTACAAAATTTTTCTTCTTAATAAAGTCTGTTATATTAAATATTGATTACAGATATAGCTAATAATGATTGTAATAGTAATTGAGTGCTTATGTGGCAGAAACTATCCTAGAATTACACATAATGTCATCTCTGTTCATCCCCAAAGCATTTATAAAGTGCCTTTATTATGCCTATTTTGTGTTAAGGAAAGAGAGAGTTAATTAACTTGTCCTTTGTTATGCTGCTGGAGATGGTGAGTCAGGATTTGAACCTAAGAACTCCTAACTCTCAAACCTTGGATCTCAACCCAAGGAATCCTCATGACTTGGCTGAGGTTCATGACAAAGCCCCTGTTTTTTCCATCAGAATAGAATGCCACCCTCAGAGTGTATAAGCCTCTTTGATCACTTCCCCTTCTAAACCCGAGAGAGTGAGTAATTCTGTTGACTCCACTGTCTCTTTTGGTTGTTTCTTAGGGCTTTGGTTTCTAGCAAGTGCCCTCAATGTGAAGACTGGTTAACTCCTTGCCATCTGAGGAGAGGAATCAAATAAACAACATGGTTAAGTCAGTAAGACTAATTCATGCTATTTAAAATCTTTCTGGCCTGCACGTATCTCCACTTCTTTTGGGGGAGATCTTGTAATAGCATCTTTCCCGAAAGCCTGAATGCTGGAGTAGGAAGGCGAATTGCCATAATTAACTCTTACAGTAGAAATTTACTTTTCTTTCACTTGTTTTGTCAGGAGAAACTTTGGAATTTCTGTGGCTTTGCTAGCTAGAGAAAGCTGCCAGTAACCAAATATGTGGTCTGACGATCTTCTAACAGAAAACTTTGTTACTATTTGACCTTTTCTGTATGGATATTATTGAATGACACAATCTCTTGAGAAATTTTGCTGAAATGATGAAAAATACTCTTCAGATAGCAATTACAGTTGTTGATATGTTTTCTAGCTTTGGGACTAACATGAGTGAGTAGAAGGAGAGTTGAAAGCTTTGAGTGTTTGCAAGAGTGGTTTTGATAGGATGGCAAGCATTAATTGAATAAGATCTTTAATATTTAGGTAATTTATCAGAAATAGATTCTGAATGAACTTGTTAGCCTCAGAGGTGACATAACAGAATAGTTTTCTTTTTAGGTTACCTGTGTGAGCACAGAATAGATTATTAGTGATAGAATGTCTTTATCATTTTGTAGTAGTCTGGTTTCCAGCAGTAATATTTTATTATGTTGGTTAGGGCTTCAGTAGGCCAGTAGCCATTTCTCAAAAGCAGAATTGTATGCAATATTTATGACCCCTTTTCTAAGCCTATTCTTTTTCTCACCATAGACAGAACATAATGGCGAAACTTTGCCTTATGTATAATAAAACTTGGCTACTATTGATAGTTAGACATAGGGAGGTGAGAAGTTTGCTAACCATTGTCTTGGGCCTGAGCAGCCAAACCACAGGGCCACCGTGGTAGAAATTTAAGTTGAATCAAAGACACTAGAAAGAGGGTATAAGAAATTTGGGGTGCTCAGTGATGTCTCTTCTCTGTCCTCCCCCTAGGGAAGGAAATTTAAAGTCCAGGTAAGGAGGATTATATTCTCTTTAGTTATGGCTAGGCTGTGATCCAGAGATCTCAAGAAGATGATTGACATAATGAGGGTGAGTCAAGTAGGAGTTTGCACTTGATAAGGAGAAGGGAAGTGAGTAGATGATAATGCCCCCATGAGAACAAGAAGGAAGCCAAAGGTTTACATCTGAACATTGCCTGATGTACCCTTGACAGCAGCTTTGCCAGGTGAAGATGATAAATAAACTCAAGTGATATATTCATTCTTGTTGTAGAAAGTTGGCTTTCAAATTAATGAAGACTAAGAAGAATCAAAGTGCAGAAAGACAACTGTAAACAAGTTGCGCGGAGCATTATTAGTTTACCCATTAGTGGTCAAATAACTGATGATTAGAAAGCATTTGAAATAAGAATAGGCAGCTACTTGTTTCTTCATTGGAGCTAGAACTCATATGAACATTCAAAGGCATTGTACAATTTGGTTATTATCCAGGCATCCTGGTTTCAGGCCAGTATACTCTTTTTAGTACACGGCTTTCTTATGTGTGTGGGTCATGATGGAGAGGGCAGGTGCAGAAAGAGAGTAATGGAAGGAAACATGAAGGTTTCTGTGAAAGTGGCTAAAACCACGTCTTAACCTATACCCTTGAATTTATCATCCTATATATTCTGCTTTTTGTGGTTTTATTAAAAGTTTTGCAGAATATTTTTTGCTGAATTGAATGTTATTGTGTATAATTTATTCTATTGTTAATTGAGAGCCATTGAACATTTTGAAGCAGTGTAATAACAGTCAATTCTGTGTTTTAGAAAAAAGCAACACTGGCTGAAAGGTAGAGATTGTATTGGAATTGAGAGATATTATACAGATGCAGGACATTTAGGACAAGTGTGTTGAACCCAGCCAGTGACAGTGAAACTGAGTGGGCTGGTCTCTCTGAGACATAATTTTGAGGAGAATGTGTTGAACTTGGGTAATAGTAGTAAAGTATAATGATGGCGTCTGAAATTCCTAGTGTTGTTTAGAATATAGTGACTCTACAGAACTGGAACTAGCAAGAGCACCTTCTCTCTCATCACTCACAAGGCAGTCATCGTCAAGTCCTGTTGATTAATGTTCCAAAATGCATAACAAATCCTTCCTACTGACTTCACGTCCATCGCTAACCCAAGCTGCCATCTTCTACCTGGACTACTACAATATCCTCTTGATTGGTGTCATAATACCTGCTATCTCTTCCTTTCCTTCTCTTTTTCCAGTAAGCAAAGGTGACCCTTTTAACATGCTTTTCTAATCATGTCACTCTCCTATTTAACATTCTTTAAAATGGCCAACAAAGCTCTATACTGTGGGTCTTGCCTGCATCATCAGCCTCATCGCAAACCACTTTACTCTGTTTATGCAGCTCCGTCTGTTCTGTCTTTCAAGGTGTCAAGCTCTTTCCACACTTGCTTCTTCTGTACATGCATTGTCCAGGCATGAGATGCTTTAGCCTGTCCTTTTCGCTGGCCAACTCACTCTCCCCTGTGATTTATTATTTTCCTCATCAATGCCTTCCTTGATACCCTTGACTAGGCTTTCCCACTTCTTTTCATACTTCATCATCCTTACGCAGCAGGCAGGGGTGTCAAAACTTTTTGCATCTCTGCACCACTTTGGAAGAAGAAGAGTTGTTTGGGGCTATATATTAAATACATTACAACATGTAATAACAAAAAAAAGTATAATGTTTTAAGTAAATTTAGGATTTTGTGTTGGGCCACATTCACAGCCATCCAGAGCTGCACGCAGCATGCAGGCCACAGGTTGGACACCTTTTAGAGAATAAGGCTCCATAAAAGCAGAGATTATTTCCAGTTTTTAAAATTATTAAACCTCCCATGCAGTGCTGGGTACATAGCAGCTGTTTAACAAATACATTCTAATGAAAGGCTTTAACAGAACTGATATGAATTGGTTATATATGCCATTAGGAATATTTAGTAAACTGTCTAGTAGTTAACCATTTCTTATATCACTCAATTAAACAGAGGATATAACGTCAGTCATGTTGGAGTTGACAGTTTTTTGAAGGTGAGAATAAAGTCAAACATGGAACATTCTGATGATGTGATAGGAAAGTGTAGGCTAGAAACTTAGAGAACGGAAGACTTATTCTTTGTTCTTTCTTATTTTCTCCCAACCACTTTATTGATTAACCAGGGTCATATCACAATAGAAATACCCTGTTAAGCAATCCTAGGGCCTCATGGCTAATAAGCATTAGAGTGGTTGGTGTTCTTTCTAACTCCCAAACCTGAGCTCATCCACTAACCTGTTGAAATCAGGAATCATCAAGTATGCAAAAATGTTTTGTAAGTTGTAAAACACCAAATAAAATAAGGTCTAGCATGCAGATGATATATCCAGTTTGCTCTGTGAAGTAACTATAAATTGTATGTTTCATTGAATAGAAGAGAGGAGATTAGTGAATATTGTATATAAGGCTACACTGAATGAATCAAGTTGAGCTATTTGTGAAGGCTTCATTGTGATTGCATGGCTGTATTTGCCCAGCAGAGAATTCCTAATTTCTTCTGCTGTGAGACTCCTAAGGAGACATTTATATTAGTAATACTGAATTTGCAAACCTGAATTTTAAAATTTAGCTCTATTTGTATTCTGGGTCTCTCTGGGAGGTATTCAGTATATTATGAAATTCCGTGCTTTTACCTCCTGCTAAGGGTTTGAGTTCTTAGCCTAATTAATCATTAAGTGTTGTCAGTCTATCATGATGTGGTTAATTATCAGAGAGAATGTATGTGTTTCAGACAGTCATGACCCTTTTCTGGGTAACTATAGAAACCTTAGCAGTACTAGTTATCTGAAGTTATGGAATTTGGTTTTTAATCCATTTTAGCATTTGATAGGGGAAATAATGAAATAATTGGTTATAATCTAGAAAGAAAAGTTTGCATGAAACTAAGATTTTAAAATAATTTATACATAATAGAAATGTGTTCTAAATGATTTATAAATAATAGAATTCTGTTTTGTAGGATATTTCTGAATGTAAGTTAAAATGCTTTTATACCAGTTCTGTATTTGTTACAGAGCTTTTTCATAAGCTTTCTTTCCTCCTTCCCCCTGAAAAAGGTTTAGAACCCTCTTAACATAAGTCCACAGTAATTCCTGACTTCCATTTGGTACAGTAATTTTACAGTGCATAGAAGCTGCAAATCTGGGTGCATAACAGCTGAATTTGGAAAGTTTTATATATGTGTGTGTGTATATATATACAGATAGATATTTATGTACATAAACAGGTAATATTGACACTGCAAAATGTTATTGGTATTAATACATCATTGAAGTTATAGCTCTTCAAAGATGAGAGGAGATAAAAAGGATTTTTTTTTCTTTCCTGTTCTGAGAAATTTCATCTAATGCAGAAAGAAAAAGAATAGGTCATTACACTTTTTAATATGAAACTTAACAAGAATTGCAGCCTGGATGGGGGCGAACATGAACATGGAAGTGGGAACCTGCCACATCTGTACTGTGCTTAGTGTATCCTCTTGTCCAGAGAACAGGGGACACCCCTCGGGGGGTGGCAGTGCTTGCAGTGTGTTCCCCACGCTCATTGGTAGAGTGGATTTTGGTGACATGTAACAATAGTGATTTATTTTCATGATATAATACATAATCAAGCTTACTTTCTGCCTTTTGGCTTAATTGTACATTCTTGGGAATTTATTAGAGGGGATTACTGCATTTTATGTACAATTGCAGATAATATACACAAAATATCACAATATTGGTGAACAAAAAGTTATGTCCAAATTTAATTGTTAAATTTTTTTAAAGTGCGCATATAAACATCTCTACTTGGATCATTTTATCTACTCATTTGCACTGCACAGTCTAATTCTTAAAATTAGTTATTTCCACAGTTGCTTGTATTGTGGAACAAACCTAGCTTTAAAATTGATTATTTACTTTTTAGAGCAAAACAGAGATTTTGGCAATAGAATTTAGCTGTCAATGTAGTCAGTGTATAACAATGGCAATGGTTGCAACAATCGATTTCCATAGTTGAGTTTCTACTAAAAAATTAAGTATAATTTATTTCTGTCAGCAATGCAAGTTACTACAGATATTAATGGCTTATTGATTTAAAAAATAGATGTTTTTTAAAAGGTTTCTATCCTTGTGGTACATTCACTAGGACTATGTAATAGATACAGCTAATCTGAACCTATTATTGGCCCCATTTTTGTTACTGTATTTTTTAGTATGATTCTGCTTCTATGAATCAAAGGGCTTCATGGTCTATTTTGTTGTTGTTACTGTGGCATCACAAATCATACCATTTCAAATATCTTACAATGTGCTAATAGCATTTTCCTCTTTGATTGTTGACTCAGCTCTTAATATTTGTCTATTTTCTTACTCTACAAGTTTCTAGGCTAATCATGTTGTTAAAAGTTTGCTTGATGAGAAACAATAAAATTAAATCTTATTTAAACAACTGAAGTTATAAATGTTGTGAACTGAGAGCGTGTTAGACTCTGTTTCAGGGAGTGTAATGTCACTGGTTTTGTGAAGCCAGAATGTTGATCAGCCTAATTATCTAAGAATCTGGTTCTCCAGCATGCTGTGCTGTGGCTTTCCCTTCGTCTCTGAAGTAACTCTCTTCCACACTGCATGTGCATGAGAGCAGGTTTTTTGGGGGTTTTTTGTATTAGTAATTCATTTATGAGTTTCATTTCTTGTTAAAATGATACTGTTTGCTAAATATAGCAAATTAAGACACTTCTGGTTGTTTATCTGCATAAGAAAAAGCCACACCAGTCATCTATTCGTATCATTTTAAATCTTCCATATAAAAAGGAAATTCATGCAACTAAAACTATTTTTAATAATTCTGCATAAAAAGTAGTTTTCCACTATGTCTTTTAAATTAGGCAATGCATTATTTATCACTTTTTACAATTTCCTTATCTTCCTGAGTGAAGTATGAATATTTTTAATACAATGTATTAGTTTGTTTATTTTTGTACTATGGGTTACTAATAATAGCTGAAGCCACATTAAATGCTGGTTAGTTCAGATTACATCTGAAAAGAGGAAGGGGTGGTATTCCAGAGTTGTGATTCTTTTATACTTTCAAAACAATGATTGTGCTTTGAAAAGTTCTGTTCCATGTACCTGTTGCGGCATTTTCCTTTAATTTGGATTCAACAAGAAAATATCTATCCCATAAAATGTATTTTTCATGCCGAGCGGGGCTGGTAGTGAACGAATTTTGTGTGAGCTGGCAAACCTGATTTGTCTCACAGTGCTTCTTATTTGAATTCCTCATGCCAGGGAGACAGTTAAGTTGAGAACAGGCTTGTGACATTGTGGAGTGATCGAAGCTGACCTGAGTGGAGAAAACCTGGAATCACTGAAATCCGTTTGTATCAGTCGGGGCTGGTTTGGGCTGAGGTCTTTCTTCCTGGCTTGTGGGGAGCTGCCGCCTTGTGTTTCCATGCGGCCTGTGTGCACACATAGAAAGATATCTCTGGTGTCAAAAGGACTAGTCGTCTTGGATTAGAACCCTATCCTTATAACCTCATTTAATTGCCACCCTAAAGATTTCATCTCTAAATACGGTCACATGGGAGGATTAAGATTTCAACATGCTGAATTTTGGGGGACACTGTTCAGTTCATAATGCATTGCTAAGGCATTGCTAATGCATAAGGAACACTTACTATGAGCCAGACACCCATTTACAGACGACCTATTTTATAGAGGAGGAAACTGAGATCCTAGGTGATTAAGTATCTCACTGAAATTCACAGATAATTAGGGGAAGAGTTAGGATGAAGCCCCTGCAGCCTGGCTTCACAGCCTGTGTCCTTACTGAGTCCTTCATCTGTCATGAAAATACTAGCAGTATATTTATAACCTAGTTAAATTTACTTAAGACCTACTAGTATATGAGATTTCTTTTGGCTTTTTTTTTTGTATAGAATATAAAGTTGGCTTTCAGCTTTTTTGCTTTTTTTTTTTGTAGGGAGGGGATAATTCACATTTTACCAATTTTAACACTTAAGGGGGCAGACTCTAGAGTCACAGTTTCAGGGTTCAAAGGTGTTTTCTGCTGGAAAATAGGGAATAGCAGTCAACGACCTGGTTGGGATGTTGTGAGAGTTAAATAGGAGAACATATGAAGGGTGTGGAAGCCAGCCCAGTGCACAGTACACACTGAAGTGTACTTGAGTACGATAGGGCAGTAGTAAATAAAGGATGATCTCAGGTCGAAGAGTAATTTTTTTCTACCTGTCTTAGGAAAGACTTGCCTTGTGGAAAGTACTTTGTTATAAATCTTACATGCCTGCTTACTTGGGACAGTAGAGCCTTTCTTCACAGAATTTATATGCTGACTAACTTGCCAGATAGGCAAGTCTTTACAACATGAATATGGTTTTCAACGTTTTCCTCTAAATGAGATATCAAGGGAGTATTTTGGTTTATTTGTTTTGAGCAGTAGGTTATTAAATTCCTATTAATCCAGAAGATCTTTATAAGTTTTAATATTAAAGGACAGTCCATGCCTTTCTGGTAGAAGAATGGTACACAAAGCATCTAAAATATAGATGTCCCTGACTTTCATGTGCCCCAAAGTGGTTATCTCTGGGGTGCTCCTCCTGTGCCCAGATACTTGTGTTCCCTTTCACTGCCACAGACTCTACTTCTATATGAGCAGAACCCTCTCTATCCTTCAACTATTTCCCTTCCTGGCTCATCCCCAATTCTGTTTTTGCAGGGCCTGAAGCAGTGGGGGGCAGGGGGCGGGGCGGGGAGACCAGGAAGGGCAAGGGCAACTCGGAAAGGAGAGGGGACAGCCAAGACAGACCCTTCCTGCCTTCTGCCTCTGATCTCCTGGGCTGGTGGGCACCAAGAAAGCAGGAAATACTTCTTGACTGTTTCTTAGTTCCCCCAGGAGAAATGTAAACATACAACCTTTACTATTTTATGTGCCAAGAGCCGGGCTTAGTGGGTTCACAGCCCAGAGTGGGGAAATGGCGTGACAACATTTATACATAGTGTACTGGATGCCAGGGATGCAGGAACTAATTCTGCTTTCAGGTGTTGGAAGCCATCAACAAGAGAGAGAAATTGTGTTGGGTCCTGAAGGTTGATTACCAAGTCCAGTGGCTGCTAGGCATGACTGAACTCGCCCTTAGTTATCTTATGTGGCAAATAGCCATCCCTGGGCTAGTCATGGAACCAAATACCAAGGATAACATTGCTCCTGAGGCAAATTGTTTTTGTTTTAAACATTTGATTTGCAAGTGTAACTTCAGTATTCATACTTCATTGACAGAGATGAGATTTCTGGTCAAGTTTACATTGAGGTTTTTCAGTATTGATTATAGAGTTATACTGCCCCATTAACTGTGAGAAATTAAACGCTTAGTTCAATACAGTGACCATAAAACTCTAAGAATCAATAATGACAGGTAGTATACAAACATAAATCACAATACAAATACTGATAAAATAACTGCCCAAGCTGAAAGTATGATTGTGTTTTACCTACTGTTTATACCATAAGAAAATTATATTTCTAAAACCTCAGTTTTTACTAATAAATTGTCATTCATCTATGACTGTCCTTTTGTATCTTGTGATACTTTTCCTATCACCTGAGCTCCTCCAGTCCACCTCTCTTCCTGGGAACTGTGGAAGTTCCTCTCTTCCTCTTGCAATCTGGCCCCTCTTTATACCTGCAACACCCTTTCTCCATCCTCTCCTAAAAATTTTGGAATCCATAATATTGAATTAAGTGCCAGCAGGCATTGTGGTGAGCCAGGCTCTCTGATGTCTGCTCTTTCTCTCCATCCTCTTGCCCAGCTTGGCACCTCCCCCTCTTCTGGGACTCAGCTTAGGAGTCACGTCTCCTTGGTCATCCTGTCTTGATGTGACACTTCAAGGCTACATAGATGCTCCTGCCATGTTCCACCAAACCTACAGAAATCCTTGACTGTGCCTTTCTTACAGGAGTTGCACATGTTAGTTCCCTTATCCTAGAACATTAGACAGTGTTTTTCCTGTTATTTCATCTCAAACAGTTGAATCCAGTGACTGACATGCAGGAGGTACTCAGTAAATATGTGTAAGTTGAATAAATTAGAACGTTTTTATTTTTTACCTCTCCTCTCTATGAACTGTTTTAATTAACTGATAGCCAGAGTCTTCATTTGGGAACCATTAATGCATCAAAACGTACAGATGTGTGGAACTAAAAAATCGCTCCTTTCTTAATTTTGGGCATGACATAAATCATATGTGGACTGGATTATTCAAGCGACATTAGAAACTACTATCTGGTGATAGGCACCGCCTCCTTCTTTGGGATCTTACAGTCAGGAAATTCAAGGTGTATTTTTTTATACAGACTTAATTTACTACATGAATTCCTTTATTTTTGGATTCTGAAAAATGAGTCTCAGCCAAACAGAGAATACCTTTCTTGTGCTAAGGTGCTTCCTGTTTGCCTTTTGCTTGCTTGTTTGATTTTGCTCCTTTCTGGGAATTACTGGAGCTCAGAGCTCCAGTGACCTGCTTGTACTGCAGACTCCACACGGTGGCCTGAATTTACTGCCATTTCCTTGGATGGCAATAAGCTAAACATTTGAAAAATTACTGCATCTCAGGGCACCAAAGGAGGTCACCAGAAGTTAGTCTGGCTAATATGTTTTTTTGTCCTATTTATTTTCCCTTGTCAGTATTGCTCTGGGCTCCTTAGGAATTTATGAAGAGCATGGCTTTTTTTTTAACTTAAAAAAAATCTACATTGATTTTTCTTTAAGGAGCAAATAACAAAACATCACATCTAAAACAAGTTATTTTAGAAATGGTACATGACAGTCCCACCAATGAAATGAAAAACTATATTCATCATAATATAGATAACCTGAGCATCAAGTACTGTGAAAATTGTAAGCATTTTGTTCCCATTCTCAATGTAATAATGACAAAAAATATCAATAAGACTAAAGACTATTTTCCAGCCATGGTCTCTGAAATGATTGTGACTTAGAGGACTGCTTAGTTCTCTAAGCACATAGGATGTTAATATTTTGTTTAGTTTTCTAAGTCCAGATCAACTAAACAGACTTGTTTCTTGTTGTTTGTACATCCCTCGGCATCAATTTATCAAATTTAAAAGGACTAATTCTTTTTTTTTATGGAAGCCTATGAGTTTCTCAGCATATATATTTGAATCCCTACTCTTAACACTGCTCGATTTCAGAGTGCTGCGTTTCTCATCCTTACAATAAGAGATCCCTTCTCCTGGGGCATGTTTAATTTGCTGCTCTGGAATTCACCCATGAAGGTACCTGATATTATATTTCAATTTTTGTCTTACTTTCTCCCCTCTTGGAAACTTCTGAACTTTTGTCAGTCTCTTGTAGGGGAGAGAGAAAAATCTCCCACAGTATCATCAGGTGTTGAGGCAGGAACATTAAGACAGTTTGTAGTTCCAGCCGAATTGCGAAATTCTATTTGTGAAATTGTGAAATTCTATATAGAATTTTATTCTATATAGTCTCAGCACCATTGCCATTGAAGGTGGCAATTTTGGAATGTCACCTCTAACCCAGTACTGAGTTTTATCTAGTACCCTTGATACACTCTTAGTAAACAGAGTTTCTGGAAAGTAGATATAATTTTAGCAAGATTAGCCTTGTTTTCCATCGACTACATGAGTTAGGAAGTTGTACAGTTTTCTCATTTTAGTGTAGCTATTTCATAATTAGTTATCAGAATTTTGGACCCTCAATGTATTCTTAATTGGTGTAAATTAATTCTCTTCTACCACTTTTCAAGGAGAAAACATGTTTAAAGTCAATTGCCTTTGAAGGAAAAGAACTTGGGGGAGGACTTTCCACACTGGCTTTGATATTCTGTGTTCTCTCTCTCTCCTGCTGACCCTGGGTGGGTGTCTCCTCCTCAAAGTTTTCTGTCTTGCAGAGAGTGGCAATTGAACTGGATTTGTCTATTGATGCTGCTGAACTGAGCTCCTTAAGGCATCATGACCATCATTTCCGTACATCCATGCAGTTCTTTGTCTGTAGTAGATATTTAATACATGTTTTATGAATAAATTTGCCTTTATAATGACTCTTGAATGATTTATGGATCAAGTCAGAGACCAGCCATTTTTCCTAACGGTTATGCTTAGAATCTGAAGTATCCATCGGAATACCCACCTGCATTTTACTAGGTGGACTGGGGCAGTAAAATGCGCATATGTTAGTGTAGTCTGTTATGTAGGAAAACCAAGTACCCTAATCAGAGGCCTACAATAAGCTGATGCTGGTCAAAGAAATTAGCCACCCTCTTTTACCTGAAATTCTACTGGAGCAGAATCTATAGGACATATTCTTTCTTAAAGCCCTGATTCATTACTCTATAGAGACTGTTAAAGTCCCCTGCTATAGGCAGAGGAATAGAGCCTAGAATGTATAAAAATAATGACAAGCTACCTTTTCATCCACGTGGATGGTTTTGTGATATACACAGTGGAATTCTTAATCTGACTCGTTCTTTTGAAAAAGTAAACCACCCAGGTGCAGATGATCTCTTCTGATATTATATCAAATATTTTAGACCCAATAAATTGAACAGCCTTTGCATGCCTTGTCATTTCTGACAGTAAGTTTTCTCTTAGAAAAACATGCGAACTTCCAGTAGGGAATCCTGGGTTTTAGCTCCAGACCTTCCCCTTGTCCTCAGATACAGGGCACACCCTTGAAAGCTCTGGGCAATGGCTTCCTCATCTAAAAATACTGAAGTGAGATACACATAAAAATAGGTAGGAGAGGACAAGATACATAGATTATGATGCAAGTTAAAGTAATAGCAGGATGCTCGTGGATGTATTTTCTAAACACAGAGGTCATAGTATATTTGAGAACATTTTTATATAGGATTGTTTACATGGTATTATATATATTGTACTGTATATGATGTAGAATATTTTCTTTGTTGCTGTGTCTCATAAATTAAGATACCAAATTTTAGAACTTTAGAAAAATCTGTCACTTACATTTATATTACTTAGCTTTGTTAAACAATTGTCATGTCCTATGATTAAATGGAGTATGTTTTTATGTAGGTAGAATGTTTTCTATTTTGTGACAAAGTATTAATATTTATAATTTAAACAATATAATAATTATGACAAACACAATGTTGTAAAATTTGGAAAATATTTGATATTTATTTTAAATCCCTTAAAAGAAATAAGACTTATGAGTCACATGCATAACACAACTATACACCTGAGGAAAGTAATATAGTGAAAGCTTGATTTTAATTCTGTAATGAAGCAGAACCTACCAGGAGAGCTATCAAACAGTACTCCCTAGTCAGTTAATGAAAATTAAATGTTTAAACTGTAGAAAATTCATAAAGCTAATCTTTTTATTCTCAGAAATTTTAAGTTGATCACATTATTATTATCAATACTAGCTTTAGTCCTCCATTTCCAAGAACTTGTGGCCTCCTTCAGTCCTTTATATAAATTCTATAACTTGGTGAGGGTGAATTTTGAGCTTTATAACAATTTTGAAAAATAGAGAGTTCATGGAACAATTCAGACCTCTTGAGTTGCATCTTTCAACCAGCTCTGTGCCTCAAGTTGGTTGCTTGGCAGTTAACAAGGTGGGGCACTATTCCAGAAACTCTCCTTGTAATCATGGGAGCTCCAAATTCTACCTTATATACCTTTCATCACAGAGGTTTATTTTAGTGACTCTTAAATGGAAGTTACTTCAGTCACTCTCCTGTTTTTGACGAACCAGCCCAGTCTTTGAGTTGTTAAATATATCCAAGCTTTGGGAATTATTTCATTTGCAGTTAAGGTTCAGAGAAGAGATGGGGACCTGGTGTTTACAGGAAGTCCTCTGGGTCCTGATGTTTACATTCTAGTACCAGTGACTGTCTGAATTAATTTTCTTCCATGGAGTTGACATCACCTTATTTCCAAAGCACCATCCAAGAATCTGCCATTTAGAGTCTCTAGAGATGAAGCAACCTCAGGGAAAACCAACCAATACAAGAGAGAATGAGGTTGTCCTAAAAGCATGATGGCTTCTAGGTTGTTGTTTGTATTTCTTACTTTTTATTTAGTGTTTGTCAGTGTCCTGAAGGGTCTAGAAAATGGAAGATTGTCCTGAATTTTAATAGATTAAGTTTGTGGTATAAGAGAAAATAATAGAAAGTAAAACCTTCTTTATCTTAGAATTGGAGCAAGCTCGAAGGCTTTTCTTTCATCATCTGCCAGCTGTGCAAAATTGTGAACACTTGAATACAACAGTCAAACTTCTAACTTGCCCCTATCAGAATGAAAATGATAGCAGTTCAACCCAGATTTAAATTTAGTCCGTATTTTCTATAGCATTATTTCATACTATTTTATGTAGCATTTCCAATTGACAGTATCTTACCCATGTTATATCATTCCCATCCTATTTATACATATAAGAAAATTACCATTCACAGTAATATTAAAATTTATTCATAATATTTCATAATAATAATTCACTCATAATAGCCTTTTAGCAATAAGAAAATATTGGCTATTATTGAATGAATTTCTAAAATTATTCCCACTTTCCATTTCGCTTTCTGACAGAAGAATTTTGGAGAATCGGAGGATTTTAGGAATGGAAAGAATCTTGGAAGCCATTTGGATAATGAGGCTCAATTTACAATTGTAGAAAGTGAGACTCAGTTTCCGTGACTCACTTGAGAATAGTAAGTTCCTGGCAGTGATAACTTTCGATCCCAGTTTTCTGGGTACTTTTCATTGCATTGCTCTTTTTGAGTATATCACATTGCCTTTCTCTTTTACAACAAGGATTGTACCAGTAATCAGATTTTGCTTGGGTCAGGGCCATTATATCATTGACCTTGTCTATATACTCGTTATTATTACTCCCAGATTATTAGAGTATAAAACACAGACGTGCTTAATTACGATTGGTTTTCATGATTCCTGTGCCTGTGCCTGTCTATTAATCCATGTTACTTCTGCCCTTGAGATCTGAGAACTCAAAACTTTGTATTTGGATACTTTTAAAAGTTCTTTAATGTTAATAATCCTTTGCCTTGTAGTGCCTGAAACTTATTTTTATCACATTTACTAAAATGCGTGCTAGGAAATGGTTTCAGAAAGAATGCCAGACTATATCTTTTACATTTAACAAAAAGTTCTTTGGAGCTAATGCCCTTGGGACATCTGATAATGAAAGTCGGAGGGGTGTTAAAAATCTAATTTAGAAAGACTTCACCAATTTGGTAAATAGAAAAATTCTGAATAGTGAATCTGGTAGCAAATATACGTTTATTAGACTTTTGATTGGTTATGGATATGTGCTGAACTTTATGGATAAAAGCACAAATATCAGAACATATTGTATTTCTTCTCTTTCACATTTTTTCTAAAGTACTTAAAATATTATCCCTTTGAACCTGCCTCACTATTTTTGCTTATTAAAGAATACAGCAATAATGGTTTTAAACCTGAAATCTTAAAACAAATCATTGGGACCAGAGCTTTTGTATTTTTTATCAAGTTTTATATTGACCAAAGAACAATAATGTGTACCCTTTATTTTCATAGTGCTTTATTGTAAAGAAAACCAGACAAAGCCCTGATTTTCCTTGTGAAATGAGGCTGATTTTATATTTAATAGCTAGAGGAGCTGAATTTTTTAAAAAAACCCTTGCAATTTAGGATTTCCCAGCATATAATCACATATTCTCTGCCCGCCACTGCCACCCCACTGCCGCCTGCGCCGCTGCTTACACCCCGCACCTCCCCTGCTTCAAATATCATATGCAAAGTGTGAGCCTGGTCCTATGAGGAAGTACTAGATTTTCTTAAGTAGTCAATTAGAAAGACCTATGGTTTCCAGTGCTGAGAGTTTACAACCTGGTGTGTTTCAGCTAATTTTAATTCTTTTAGATGTCTTGTACACAAATTACTTGATTACCTCCTACATCTCTTTTAATCTGGGTTACTGAACATAATAATAAGGTTTCTTTTTTTTTATATAGACCCATTCATCACCAGCATCTTTTAGCACTTCACAAACAGCTGGTGGCAAGCAGTATCACTGACATTCTTTTAGAGCTCTTTTGGCTCCATTTTTTTTTTAATTGCCCTTGATTGTCATGAGCCTGAATGAGGAAGGAGAATGGAAGGCCAGTTTTTGTTTAATCCCCAGTGATCGAAAATTTCGCTAATAATAGTATGGACTGATTTTGACAATGACTTGTATTTGCAAACTGTATGAGGCTTGCTCTACTCCAACTTTTCCTTTTTATTTTTTTCCTATCTTCTTTGATGGAGAACAAGTTTTAGTTTTAGCCAGAATATTTCATTCATATTTTAGAGGGCTACTTGCCTTCCTCTTCACAGGGACTTCCTATCAGTTCTCCTCTACTTCATTTGATTTGTAAAGTATTCCAATCTTTTCTTCAAAGTGAGCAGACTCATTACTTAATCATAAGTGTATTTTGGTTTTTTATCAGTGCTAATAAAAATATATATACTTTTAAGATTATAAATTGTGAGGTCATCCTTTAAGAGAGAGTATAGTTTAAGTATTTCCAGTAAGTTCTGTTGTCTTCTTACATCCTTACTTATCATTGACCTCTTTTAGTATAAATCCCTCCCTTCTTTCCTTTTCATCATTACATACACTTCAAAATAACTTTTCAAGACTAAATTTTTACTGTCACTGAATACCCTCATATGGGAGTGTGTTTGTATATAGTGTTTTATAACTATTTTTCTGCCACTTTATGACGCCAGAGACCACCCAGGATTATTGAGGTTATTCTCAGTGTGGATATGTTTAAAGGTGATGGAATTTTTATAGAACTAGGGGAGATTGAAAGAAGCTAAAACTACAAAGTCACAAGTGGTCAGTAGACTTGGATAAAAGCAATGGAAGTACTTTGGGGTTTCGTCTATGTTATTGGTAATGTTAAAGCAGCACTGCTGTTCTCTTTTGAAGGTTAGAATTCTCTTATACAAGAGTTTTAGTTAGTCTTTGATATTAAGAATCAAATCTCTATAAATTTCACACAACCAAGGAGATGTTACTTCAAGAAAAAAAGAATGGCAGTATCACAAAATTGTCTCCCTAAATTTGGCATTAGCAGCACTTCAGCAATGGTGACTGGCATTCTCTGTAACTGGCATTCTCTACACCACCGTGCCTGACACGGTGCTCAGCTCATTTTAGTTAAACATCTGCAGTGCTGTGTTGGTAAATGTTTGTCAACCAGGGCCCAAGGCCAGGGTGAGATTGGGTGGGACTGCTCTGCAGCATGTGCCAATTACCACGATAAAAACACTCCCGATGTGGACATTCCAACCTAATAAGGTGGTGTTACTAAGCGGAAGATCAATAAAAACTGCACAGTAGCACGCCATTGTACAAACTCCCCACCATAGCGACAACAGTCGATGTAAGTAGCCTCAAAAGCACAGGTAACAGTAAAATGTCAAATATGTAGGAAAAAAATGAGTTTTGAGATTTTATTGCATTTATTTTTAACATAATTCCTTTAATTGTAATTTACATAATTAGGTATTCAGTAATGGTTATGGTTTAACAGCTGACTCATAAAATGCCTACAGTTTTACAGTCGGCTCCCTGAGGTGGTGTGCACCAGCGCTGGTGCTCTGACAGTGTCGATGTGCTGTGACACTGAGTTGTTACACATGTGATTTGTTTCTTTGGTTATTGACCTTGCCTTTGAAAATGCGACTATTTCTTCTAAATAATTTATATTATTTTATTATCTCCATTAATATAAACTATTATAATAAACTGACTGTTTCTGCATAAAATAAGTTAAATATATATGGTGATTGTCCGTCTAAAACTTAAAACTGAAGATAGATAGTACTAGTCATGGAAAGAATAGAAGTATTCAAAAATGTAAACACGGAACAATAACTGTGTTAAATTTTCATATTTTCTTAAGCTTAGGTAAGGAAAAGATGTTCCCTTTTATTTTGATTAATCCAGTAATGCCTTTGGAGGATTAAAGTAATATTTTCTTAAGCCTCACCACTTTCTCTTTTAATTTTTGTACAAACGATTAGATAGTGATTTAGGGGACATTTCTTTGTGTTCCAAACAGGAAATCAGTGTTAGTCATTTATACTCTTATGTACCAGATTAGCTTCAAAGGACCAGGAAAACTCCCACAGTCTGCCCAGGATGGACTTCTGAGGCCAATGGGCAGATATGAGAATGTTTGGGGCTTGTTATTAAATAATGAAGGGAGCAGGGATTTCCTTTTACTGGAGAAAAATAGCCAGCTGGCTGGTCAGAGTTGACAGTTGAGATGCCAATCTTGCCACTTGAGACCGCAACATATAACTTTCTCTTTTGTTTCCAGCAAAGGGTACCTGGTAGCAACCCAAGCTCTCTCCCAAGAGAGGTATTTTACAGAAAAGCCTAACCTTTTGCATGATTAGATCATTAAAGAACTTACTAGCTAAGTCTGCCCGGAAAGGCATTTCTAGAACTCTATTTTAACATTTTTGCTTTCAGGACAATTATAAGCAGCAGTTAAATAATATTTTTCTCATTTATATTTAATATTCTTATATTATAACCAATGTGATAATTTATTTTTAGAGTTTACTAAAATGGGAGTTAATTTCTTTCCCTTACAGCACACTTTTTTTCTTTTTCTTAAGATAAGAACCCTAGGTAATGTATTAATCCTCCCATTTTTGTTGTGGTGACCAGGAATTGAGAGTTAAATTTATGTTAACGAGAGTCATTGAGACTTATTTCCTGGTCACTCTTCATGTTTGGTTTCTCTCTCTTATGTGTCTATATCATTATTTATAAGCAACTTTAAATCTTCTTATAGAAGGTAAAGCATAACTTATAATCACTTTAGTTCAGAGAGTCATTAATGGAGAAAGTAGTAATACTTGTGATGTCATCATCGCTGTGCTGGTAAATCTTGTTGGTTGTCTGTAATACGAATTGCTCTCCCCAGTCAGGACTGTCATCTCCATCACTTCCTCTACCAGTGTGATCCCATGATTTGTAGCATGACATGATGGGAACACGTTATCTTTAGGAACATGTGACATGATTGAGTGGCTGTGTTTAGCAATACCGTCACCTGATATTTCACTGGGAGTAGGATGGCACTGCACCAACATGGCAGGAATCACGGATGGAAACATAGCACACAGAAGAGGACAGCTGCGCCTAGCACCCCAGCAGTGGGAAGAACACCGATCCGACTGGAGAATGCCTCCCTCCAGTGTCCCGCACACAGGTCAGCGGGAGGAATTTCACCGCTCCCAAGGCCGAGGAGCCCTTTCGAAGATTAAGTTCGGTGGCCACTTCTTCCTCTGAATTTCTCAACAAAGACCATTCATTTGAAACTGGGGTGCCTGGCATATGGTGAAGTGCTATGATCCTTTATTCTCATTGCCAGAATTCAGAAATGCAGAGTGAGCATAACTGGGGAACAAGCACCCCAACATAATTAATAGCCATTGTTTTACATGTCATACAAGTCCTTGTGAGGCCTAACAGGTCTGCTACCCTCCATACTGTTCCTGGATGACAGCTGTACTCAGCACGCTAACAGAGTTGGTATGGTGATTCCCAGTATCTGGTCTCATGAAGTCAAATCCAGATCCTCCTAAGTTTTGCATAGACAGATGCCTCTGGCTAGGCTATATTTAGATAGATTTGCATTGTTTTTTGACCATGCTCACTTTAAACTATTCATTAGATTTAAAAAATTACACTATTGAACGGTTTTAGCTTTCACAAGAAAAGCTGGTATGTATATCATCAATAATTTAACAACTTACAGAGAATTATAGCATATGAGAGAACACTTTTCAATTAAAATATGGTTATTCTATATGAGTCAAGGTATAACATTCTGTTCTATTTTTTATTTAAATAGGCTACTGAAATAAATTCTCACATTTTATTGATGAATAATTTTATTACCTAAAAGAAAATCTAATCAGTTCAAAAAACATTTTGCAACATGAGGAGCTAAATATGTCTCATTTTGCATGGTTCTTTTGTTATTATGCTTTTCTAATAAAGGAAAGTTATTAAAATAAATATTGCACTAGGAAAGTATACCTGTAAATAATGTTGACTTACAGGAAAAGTACATTAAACATGGATACAAAGAAGAGAGCTTGAACTAATAGATTAAAATATGTTCACTTGTAAAGAGACATCACTATTTCACTGCTCTTGGTAGTTTATTTGCCTTCTCTTCTTTGTGAAATAAATATATTTCATATTAGCATACGAGACATCTTAAATTTTTGAAGTTTTTCAAATGAAATTTATTGCCGTATCACCGTTTCTACAACAGAAGAGATTTTTTGGAAGAATGCCATTGGCCAAATGAGATAGGAGAAATGCTTTGTATAATTTAAAAACACATTTCTTTTGGTGACTTAAAATGCTAAGGAAGCCATTTTAAAATTAATATAATTCTCTTGGGGAATACCATCACATTCATAGATACTGAAATGATCTCCAACATGTTCTATAAGAAATTCATTAAGTTTTGACTCACAAAAACTCCATGTTGGGTTGCATTTCTATTTGTATTTGCCTTTGTTAACCAGTTTTATTTACACTGAAAGAGATTTTCAGTTTTATCTCCATTGTAGTACTTTAAAGTGAAGTCACCTGTTTGTTTACTCATTTTGTAGAGTTGCAGATCCCTTGCATGAATCTGTTTGTGCTTTGCATTTGAATTCATGCCTGGGTATCTCATTTCTGCTGAGGTCGGGGGTGGGAGGAGAGGTTTGTGTCTGTTGTTGTAAGAAAATATTTTGAAGTCCTCATTACAGATTGCCCATTTTATTCTTTATCTCCACATTGCATTGTCCTCCACTGGCTTGTGAAGCCTGTGTAATGTTTGAAGTCTCTCCTTCATCTGTCACAGCGCTTAGCACAGTGTTTGGGGCAAGAGAGAGAAATAGTTAAGTTGACTTGTAGATTTCTAAGTACAGTTGGGCCCATCAGTGCTGTGGCATTTGTTGCAGGGTGAGATAGATTCTTAGGGGCTTTCTAGTTTCCTGCTTGGCTGGGTTGAAGTATTGGAAGGGCCACCTGAAATGGGGGACAGGATGATATGGCATCAAATTTGGCCTCTGGACAATTGTCTGCATATAATCTAAGCACATAAAAGAAGGTAGGTTTGTCAACAGACCTCAGAGTTTACTCTTAGTGATCCCTGTATTCTCTCTGTTACTGCAGAGGTTTCTTCATACTTGTCCCTCTTAAGCAGTTGATGAAATTAGTTTCAATAATTAAAATTATTGTCAATTATTTGAATATATATGTAGTTCTGTTTCATTCTGTATACTCTGTCCTCTCTGAATTTACATTGTTTTAAGTATGTTTATCCCTTTTCCTTTTTGTCTTTGCCTTTTTCCTTTTACCTTTTCCTTTGTTCTAGGTAGACATTAACGTGGGACATAATAGTTCTGTGACTCTGCTTCATGCTTTCTTTTCTCTCCTTTCCTTTCCTTTTGTTTTCTTCTATCTTTGCCACTGTACTTGAGTGTGTGTATGAAACTAATTTTATGGAACTTCGCACCAAAAACTGGTTAAAATGGTGAATTTTACAGTGTGTATATTTTACCAGAATACAAAAAAAATTATCTTTCTGATAACACACTGAAAATGTTCTTTAGATTAATAGCTCCCAATAGAGCACTTAGTAAATCTATTGAAGATAAAAACATAGTAGAGTACAATCCCAAGGACAAGGACTGCTGGCCTCATGCATTCTCACACACGGATTTGCAGCAGAGCTTTTAGTTCTTCAGGCAGTTTGGGGAAGTTTTTCTCCAGCCTCAACTCTTTTCACATACATTATAAACCAATGCTTCTATTAGCCTCCCCTCTCTCCTACACACATACTTTGTGCTATTTCTATTATGGTCCCTATTGGCTCTTTTGGAGATATTTTGCCTGGGAATATATGTTTTGTTGGAGTATTATTTTTGACACATATGTACACTCATGAAACTATCACCACAGTCAAGATAGTGGACATATCTATTTTCCCAAATGTTTCCATGAGATGTTTTATAATTCCCCCCCTCATGCACTCCTATCCCACCCATGAACTAATCCCTATATATTAGTTTGTGTGTTCTAGATTTTCATATAAATGGAAGCATGCAGTATGCCCTCTTTTGTGTTTGGCTTCTTTTATTCAACATAATTATTTTGAGATGGACTGATGTTGTAGTCTGTATAAGTAGGTTATTTCTTTATATGGGTATACCACAATTTGTTTATTCACCTGTTGATGGACTTTTTTTTTTTTCAATTTTTTACTATTACTTAAGGCTGCTATAAATATTTATATATGAATCTTTTATAAACATATATTTTTATTTCTGTTGGGTAAATTTCTAAGGCTGGAATGGCTGCATCATATGGTAAGTATATATTTAAACTAACAAACTGTTTCCAGAAGTGGTTGTACAATTTTACCTTTCCACCAGTATTGTATTAGAGTTTCAGTTGATCTATGTCTTCATCAACATTTAGTATGGTTAAGCTTTTTAATTTTAGCCATTTTAATAGATATAGATTATAATTTGTGTTTCTGTTGTAACTAAAGATATTGTGCTAATCTTCATGAGTGTTTTTGCCATTTATTTATTTGAAAAAGTCTGTTTAAAGTTGTTACCCATTTATTTCATAAAGTTAACTGTTTTCTTATTTAGTTTTGATTGCATCTAGGTAAAAGTCTTTATCTGATATACGATTTGATTACATTTCAGTCTGTGGCTTACATTTTTATTCTTTTGAAAATACAGGGAGAAGTTTTGATTTTCATGACATTCAGTTGATCAGTTGATTGCTCTGTGGGTCATGCTTTTGATATCATGGTAAAGAAACCTTGCCTAATTCCAGGTTGCAAAATTTCTTTTGCTCTAAGTTTCATAGTTGCAGGTTTTACATTCAGGCCTGTGATTCATTCTGAGTTGATTTTGATATAATGGGTGAGATATGAGTCCTAGTTCATTTTTTTCATTCTGTCGATCCAGTGTTTTCTGTACCATTTTTTAGAAAGACTAGGCTTTCTACACTGTATTGCCTTGCACTGTTTGGTTTTTTTTTTTTAAATCTGATGTCCATATGTGTGTGGGTTTATTTCTGAACTCATAGCTGTCTTGATTACTGTAACTTTATAATATTAGTTTTTGAAATTAGTGTTAGCCCTCTAGCTTTGTTCCTTTTTTCAAAATTGTTTTGGTTATACTTTGTCCTTTGAATTTTTATGAAAGGCGTATCTCACCATTTATTACATTTTTCTTTAATGTTTTCTCAGAAATCTTTTGATTTTAGCATATAGATATTTCATATCACCTGATTTATATCAGTTTTTCATAATTTTTAGTTCTATTTTAAGTCATATTGCTTTTTAATTCCAATTTTTAATTTTTCATTGCTAAAACATAGAAATATAATTGATTTTTATATTGATCTTATATCCTACAACTTTTCTAAACTCATTCATTAGTTATATATTTTTCTATGGGATTTTCTATATAAATTGCCTTGTCTGCTGTGAATAAAGAAATTTATTTCTTCCTTTCTGCACTTGAATGGCTTTTATTTCTTTTGCTTAGCCTTATTTTGCTGGCTAGAACCTTCAGTTCAACTTTGAATAGATGAGAGTAAATATCCGTGTCTTGTATCTGATCTTAAAGGGAAAGTATTCTTTCATCAAGTAAAATATTAGCTATAAGCTTTCTCATAGATGCTTTTTTTCTGGTTGAGGAAATTTTTGTTTCTACTTTTAGTTTTCTGAGCAGTGATTTCATTTTGTTTGGCTTTGTTACTTTTAAGACAGGAATGATGTCAGATGTGTCAAATGCTTTTTCTGCTCTTATTGAGATGGCCATGTGGCTTTTATTTTTTAATTTTGTTAATATGGTGAATTATATTGATTAATTTTCAAATGTTAAACTATACTTGAATACAAGTAGATATGTAATAAGTTCAACTTGGTCATGCTATTTCTTATATATTATTGAATTTGATTCACTAAAATTGTGCTCAGAATTTTGGCGTCTATTTCCATAGATTTCTGTTTTGTATGTCCCTATATGGTTTTCAGTGTGAAACAGTCCTCATAAAATGAGTTAGGAAGTATTCTTTCCTTTTTATTTCTTGGAAGACTTGAAGTAGAATTAATACTATTTCTTCCTTAGTTGTTTGGGCCTGGAGTTTTCTCTTGGGGTGTGTTTTAAAATAAAGATCCTTTTTTTTTTTTTTCTAGATGTGAGATTATTCAGGTTATCTATATCTTTTTGAGTGAACTTTGATAGTTTGTGCTTTTCAAGAAATTTTTGCACTTAATTTAAGTTGTTAAATTTATTGGCATTAAGTTTTCATAACATTATCTTACTATAGTTATTGTAGCCTGTGTTATGCTATTACCTATGTCATTCCTGTTATTGCTAGTTTTTGTTTTAATTTCTCTTCTTTTTTAACATGATTAGTTTGCAAAGAGGTTTTTCTTTTTAAAAAAATATATCAAAGAATCAACTTTTCATTTATTAATTTTCTCTTTTTTTTTGCTTCTCTCATTTTTATTTCATTTTGCTGCTTAGTTCTCAATTAATTTCCTCTTAATTTTCTGTTTTTTTAAGTTCGAAGCTGAGATCACTGATTTTGAGTTTTTTCCTCTTTTTTAATATATGCATTCATTTAGAGCTCTTAATTCCCCCTATGAATTGCTTTAGCAGCATTCTGCATATTTTGATATGCTTTGTTTTAATTTTCACTCCATTCAAAGTACTTTCTAATTATGTGTAATTACATGTAAATAAAAGAACTCATACAACTTAATAACAATGAATAGACATTTTCCCAAAGAAAATGTACAGTTGGCCAACAGGTACAGGAGCAAACTGTCAACATGACTAGTTATTAGGGAAATGCAAAAACCAAAATGAGATTTAATGTCACAAATGTTATAATGGCCATCACAAAAAAGACAAGAGAACAAATATTGGCAAGAGTATGGAGAAATGGGAACCCTTGTGCACTGATGGTGGGTTGTAAATTGGTGCAGCCGCTATGACAGGAAGTATGGAAGTTAAAAAAAAATAGAACTGCCATATGATCTAGCAATTCTACTTCTGGGCATATACTTAAAGGTAACACAAATACTAACAAAAAGATGGCTGCATCCTCATGTTCACAGCAGCATTATTTACAATAGTCAGTATATGGAAAAAAAAAAAACCCCTGTATTCATTTGGGGATGAACGGGTACAAAAGTTTTGAGATGCACACACACAGAGGAATATTATTTAGCCATAAAAATGAGGAAATCCTACTATTTGTGATACCATAGATGGGCCTTGAAGGCATATGCTAAGTGACATAAGTTAGAGAGACATGTATTGGGTCTGTCTGGAGAAAGTCCAATCATTGTCAATATAATGAGAACGGTTTGTGTGACATCGATATAACCTGGCAGCCAAGGAGAGTGGACTGGGTTGCCCATGCATGAATAATGACAACTTCACTGTAGTAGTCAGTGGGGGCAGTAGGCACTATTGAGTGAGCTTGTGTACAGTACAGCTGTCACATTCAAAATGACTGAGCTAGTAGAGCAATGAATCTGCATCATATTTGCAATAAACTTAAGCATTCCTTCACGGAAACTATTTGGAAGATTCATAAGGCTGCAGCTATAGACAACTGTTGATTGGTAGCTTCATCACAACAATGCACCCACTAATGCATCGCATCTCATGCAGAGTTTTTTGGTGAAACATCAAATCCCCAGGTGACTCAGTTCCCCCTACAGCCAAAATTTGGCACCCTGTGACTTCTGGCTTTTCCCAAAACTGAAATCACCTTTGAAAGGGAAGAGATTTCAGACTGTTGATACGATTCAGGAAAATATGAAAGGCAGCTGATGGCAATTGGGAGAACTGCGTGAGGGCCTAAGGTGCCTAATTTGAGGGGATGTCATTGTCCTATGTACAATGTTTCTTGCATCTTCTTGAAGAAATATCTCTATTTTTCATATTACATGTCTGGGTACCTTCTGGACAGACCTTGTATATTATATGAAGCTACCAATCTCCATTTGCCCTGAGCCACTGCCTTCTAAATCATCTGAATAGTTCCCACGAAGGAATGTTCAAGCTTAATGCAAAATTTGATGCAGATTCATTGCTCTGCTCACTCATTCATTTTGAATGCAATGGCTACACAGTACACATGCTTACTCAATGCATTTACTGCCCTGCTGACTACTACAGTGAAGTTGTTATTGTTCACACATGCACATTCCAGTTCCATCTCCTTGGCTGCTAGGTTACATCAATGTTGCACAAACTGTTCTCATTATACAAGTATAAGAAGCTGTTAAAAGAGTAGATTATAGGAGTTATAATCACAAGGAGATTTTTTCTTTTATTTTGTGTATTTATATGAGATAATGGATATTAACTAAATCTGTTGTATTAATCATCTTTTTTCACAATATATGTAAATGAAACCATTGTTTTGTATGCCTTAAAATTATACAAGTGATGTATGTCAATTTCTCAATAAAACTAAAAAAAGAAAAAGTAAAAAGAGGTAACAAAATTGTTAGCTGGGACCACATCAGTGCTCAGTCTAGGTCTAACTATACCCCATGACTGAGCCTTGAACCTCCTGCGAACTCTGCCCAGTTCTCAGATACTTTTGAGGTGGTTCAGTCTGTGTGCTGGGAAGGAGTACTATCACTGGTCTTGTGTGTAGGCTAGCACTGTTTTTTCTAATCCTTTCAGATCATTTCCTAAGAGACATGTGCTGATCAACACTCAGCTGATATTTGACAGAGACCTTCTGCAGATCTCTGGAGTCACTTCTTTGCACAGCTCCCTCTTCTTTCCTAGGAACTCTGTCTGCCTTGGACTCCTCAGTTTCTCAGCTCCATCTTCTGAACAAGAAGTCTGCTGGGTTTCACAGGGATGCATCTCCCTAGTCTGTAGCCTGGAAAGTCATTGAGGACGTTAAGCTGAAGCAATTGTTGGGTTCACCATAATTGTTTCTTGTGTATCAGATTTTCTGTGTTGCCTGATGATTAAATTGTAAATTGCTGTTTTGTATATTTTGTCTTTTTTTTTTAATTGTTTCAGGCAAGCAGATTAAACACATAGTCCCTGTTAGTTAGTCTTGGCTGGAGCAGAAGTCTACTTGGAGTGTTTTTTAAGGGTGAATTTGGCATAAAGGTGTACTCCAAAACTGTCCCTTTGTATTCATCAGCGAATGTACATGCAAATGGCATAGGCTGCTTACTGCTAAGAATAATTTCACCCGACAGATATGCATGTGCTTTAACATTCACTAGCCAGTTAGATACATTGTGGGAGGACTTATTCTGCCAAGGCTCTCAAGTGATTATGAATCCAAAAAATGTGGTAACAAGAATAAACTAGTAGTTCTTCCTTAAGTAGGAGAGCAAGGGGTAAAAGGAATTGGGCTTATAGTCTGACTTCCATCTAAGAAATGCATGACCTTGGGAGTGTTATGTGTCTTTTACCTATAATCATCAGTTCTCTCAGGAATAAGTGGAAATGTTGGTTTAATCAGCTTGTGAGTACAAATGAAAGTAGATATTAATTATTCACATGGAGGTCTCATTTTGAAGATATGTTTGTTAATGCAAGCTGTTTCTTTTTAAAATAAGGTTTATAAAAAATATTGACCTTTTTTAGAAATCTAGAATACCGTTAAGTACTGTTTTTATATTTATCTGCTTGTACTCATGTAGTTTCAATGATTTTTGTGGGATGATCATACAGTAATTATAATTTTAAGTAGTTCATATGTCTCAAAATGTTATCATTGCATATATTAATGCTATTCTAAATGCAGTTTTAAGAAGGAATATGAGGAAAATTATTAAATAATTATCAAACTGAAGTTGAGTTAATAGGTGTGACATCCAATTATAACTCGCCCCAAGAGAAATATCAAGTGAAGGTTGAACATTTCAGCCTCAACTAAAACCCTTGCTTGTGTTAGCCTAGGCAAGGTAGGGTTCATAATGACAAAGGAAACCTCCAGTGGTATCTCTTGTTGTTAGTACCTTGATATAATCTGTCTTATATATGTGGATTGAGCTATCAATTGGAAGATCACTCTTTTATTTAAAAGATTTTGCTATTTTTCATGGGAGAATATGCAGAAGTACAGTTTAAGACTTGTGAAAATTGAATAAACTAGAGTGAAAGTTTATAAATAAGAGAGAGGCTAGTATGATCCATTGGTAGTCAATTAGAATTGGAGACATCAGTATGAATGCATATTTAGCTTAATACAAATGGAGATAGTATTCATACACACAGACATATGTGTGTATGTATACATATATATTAATACACATATATATTAATATATTATATACACACACCCAGGCATGCATATGTCCATAGTTACATATGGAATATTGGTTATTTCGCCTACATGTTTCCTTGCTTTGGAGGATGAGAGTGCCTAGAGGCAACATACCAGTAGCAACCAGCGCTCTTAACACCCATATTTTGGTTTCTAATAACATGCTTGAATAAAAGGAAGCAAAGGTTCTTAGAAAATGACTGATTTTAAGCCTAGAACAAGTAATAAGAGAGCTTGAATCACCTTGTAGTGCCAGAATGAAAGTAAAGTTTTTGGAATACTCAAAAAAGAAAAAAAAACCCAACGATAAGGGCATGTCAAATGGGTACAGGGGTGAATGAGACTCCCAAAGGCCACAGGTGGAACAATATGAACAGCGGTATAAAAATACGTTTTGGGAATATAACCCATAGTGAAAAATAAATATCCATGAGTCTATACTAATATTAATGAATTAGTCAGTCAGTCAGTAAGTAAAGTAGAAGTACAGTCTCCTCTGCATAATTCCAAATAATTTATGTGAATAGTCTGTCCTCAAGAGGGTGAAGAGTAAATCGTTACATTGTAATGTGGGGTATGCATAGTGACATCCTTCTGAAGAGTACAACATGGAAATAGAGAGGGCAAGAGTAAACTTACAGGAAACTGCTAAGTGCTGTTAGCCAGGTGGTCTGGATTAGCAACGGTAAGTCATGCTAATAGTACATGCCCGTGATATGATGTGATGAGAGTATCACTTTACCTTTGTGGTCTTCCTTCCAAAAATCCCTAAACCTAGTCTAATCATAAGCAAGACTTGAGATGAATCCAAAACAACAAGCATTCTGTAAAACACCTGACCAGTACTCCTCAAAGCTGTCAAGATCATCAAAAACAAAGAAAATCTGATAAACTGTCATAGTCAAGGAGAGCCTCAGGAAACATGAAAGGAGCTAATCCTGGCCATCCTGGAATAGCAATAAGACTTTAGGAGGTAAAAACAAAGAAAACAGGAATAAAATATACACTTTTGTAAATATATCATATTGGTCCATTAATTGTGATAAATGTACCATATTAATGCAAAATGTTAATAACAAGGGAAACTAGATGTAGAGTATATGGGAGACTGTCCTCTCTTCACAATGTTTTTGTAAATCTAACTCTATTCTGAATTTTTAAAACTATTTAAAAACTTTAGCTTATTTTAGCAGTTAATGAGTTTATAATGCAACAAAATATAAGCAGTCTACAAATAGACTTTAATATTCAAATTAAATCAATTTATTTCAGTAGATTTTTTATATCTATCTATATAATAAACATCTTAAGTTGTTGCACAACTCAGTCCCAGTTATTTTGGGTTGCATGCAACACCCCCACCTTTCTTTATTGATGGTACTAAGTAAATACTGAGAGGGAAGAAATGAGGAAAACAGATTTAGCTCATTAAATGTTGTTTCATGCTGTGTAACGTGAAACATATTTTCCCTGCTAACTTCCTTGATTGAGAACAAAATATTTAAGCCCTTGGGTTGCCTTTTAGAGAAGCATTCTGCCACAATGGAACTACCATTTGAAACAGTTTTTGCAAACAGCAACTTTCTTCATTTGTAAGGTAAAAGTATTAATTAGCCCCATATTGATAAAGTCTTCAGCTTCATCTGCTCTCTTTCAGTTTTGGTTTGGAATCCCATCTCCTTCTGAAGGAATGGGAGTTACCAGATTTTATAGTTTCAGTACATTTCAGGTTGTTTCAAATTTCCCACAGCAAAATTTCCCTATAGTTTTAACCTCTGCTCTTGGGCTACAAAGTATGTCCTTGGCAGGTTTGTTATCTAGTGGTCTTATTTTATCTGATCAGTTATCAGTGGTGTAAAGATTACTGATGCCTATGAAAAGTAAGAACCCAAGAAGAGTATGTGCTATAGTGAAATGCTTAGGAATTTTTGTGGAACGTGTTTGAGTGTCATTTATATATAACATGGGGCATGGTAGATTTAGAGATAAGAGATAGCAGTTCTACCTTCATGGGCCTTACAGTCTAGTAGATACATACATCACTATAATTAATACAGGAAAACCAATAGTGCAAGCCAGGAGATACTGCTTATTGAGGTGCTCTGGATACTTAGAATTTTTATTCTTCTTGTCACTGATGTCACTGATGCTTATTTTTTTTTATTATTATCAGGAAAAAATAAAGAACTGCAGTGGAGATAGCAGGAATTAAAAAGGAGAAATCATGAAAATGAAAAAGATAAAGAGGAGGAAATAAGTTAGGGATGGGGGATTCTGATGATAAAAAAGATGACTATACAAATGTGAGCTCCAAACAGAAGCACTATGAGCCACATCAGTGTACAATTTCAAGGCATTACAATCTATCCTTTTGCTCCCCAAACTATTCTCCACCCATTTTCACTCTGAGCTTTGCAGAGGGAGGCCAACTTGTCTAGATCCCTTCTTTCCAGACTCCACTTGTATCTGACTAATGAAGAACTAGAAGGAAATGGGAGTGAGGCAGAAAGTGAAGCTAGGGTCCCCCCACCACCCCGGCCTTGCTCCCTTCTCCAGGGCTCCCGTAGGCTGGCTGCGTTACTCTATCAAAGATGATGCTCATAGTAAAGTAGCCCTTTCCCCGACACACTCATCCCGAATCTAGGAGCATGATCCTCTTGCTCCTTCAGGTTCAGGCATGCTAATAACCCAGGAGTTACTAGCTCTGGAATCCTGACTGTTATCTTGAGGTCTCTCTACACCTGCCCACATGTATGAACATAACCCTTATCTTAAACACTTCTTGAATTTTCCCTCTTCAAGTGAATCATAGGTTTCCTAACTGGCACATTCAGAAAATCAGAGCTATACGATGCTTATCATCATGAAGCCTTCTTCCCACTTCATTCTATAAATGAGAAAAATAAGGCCAGAAAAAGTTCAACTTTTCATAAGTATTTAAGTTAATGGTAATGACTGGTCTAGAATCTGTGCATGCCAATTTCTACTCTTCCTAGTTCTCATTTCCCATCTGCTTTGAAATTACGGAAATATATTACATTTTTATTGACAAATCCAAGGCTTCTGGAAGCTGAAGCAATGAACATTCAAGCATTCAGCTTTTGAGCATGTGGGAATAAATGATAGACCACCCAAATGGGAAAAAAAACAGAGGCTGTTTATTCCGAGCTTGCTGTAACAAGTGAGTCCACCACCTTGACTTTTGTCTGGCAGAGACTCTAAGGCAGGCAGGGAAGTGGAAAAATTTTAGTGTGGAAGAAAACAAAAGTTCCATGTATGCTCTGATTGGAGGTTGTTGGCATGGTGAAGCTGAAGGTGGAGTCAGCAGGAGTGAGATGTCTGATTTGATAGGTTTGGAAGCATATTTGGTTTTCTCTGGTTGATGCTGAGTTAGAAGCAGGGGAAAAGCAAATAGGGACAATGGTCATCACTGTCCAAGTCCTGACTATTCTGGGGAGATAAGTTAAGAGTATGTGGGTCAGAGTTTTAGTGTCATATATGATCCAGCTGTTATTTATTAGTGTAATCAGTCTCTTGAGCATGAATGCAATTGATTTGTTCTTGGGTTTTCTTATTCATCATCTGAATAAGATGAATAGCAGCGAAACTACTGAGTAGCAGAGAAACTATAGGTTGCTCTAGGGAATAGTTCAGCGAATGTAGGAGGAGAAAGTGTGGGCCTCTGGGAGATGGTGGAAGAGAAACAGATTTGGCATGCCTTGGAGCGTTCTGTTGACAGCCTGCCGGCCTGAGGCAAATAGGAACGGCACTTGCAGTATTTGGGGTCACACATATTTATGCCTTAGGGATGTGGTTTTAGAATAGCTGATTGGTTTTTTTCTGGCCTAGGAAATTTGTCCATCATTAATGCAACCAGGGTATGACTTTGCCAGCTCTTTTGTTATGTGGGTGGCAGCAAAATTTCTCATGAAAGCCAAGCAGAGAAAACTCCATTCTTATCTGAGAATCTGAAGCTGGGGAGTGGTAACCATGAGTGAATCAAGAATCAAATGTAGACAAAATCATAAATCCCATACTCTCATATCATTTCCTGACAGTTAATCCACTGCAGCTGGTATCAACTTCAACCATATACGTGAAAGAGGCCCTGACTCCGTGTCATCCCTATCCAGATGAGGGTACAGAATGTAGCTCTCAGGAATGGTAGTTTGTGGCTGCCATTTTTATGCATTCTTGACTCCCGCTCTACCTAGTTTTTCAGTTGTTTTGTGTTGAGTCACCCCCTTCTTTCACAGAATCTTGCGTACCTTAGCATTGAGATTGGCCGCCTGACCCAGCAATGGCATTAACTTCCTTCTTAGACTTACGTTCCCAAAATGACTCTACTTCTAGTTTGGAGGGGATTTTTTGTTTATATTTTTAAATAAATTCCAGACATTCCAAGTCAAATGAGAAATTTAATAATGGGAAAAAGAGTATGAAAGGAGCCTTTGAAATTACACTCTACGAAATGAATGTAGTCTTGAAGGATATTATCAGATGGGAGCACAAGAATCTGACCCTAATCTTTCCTGACACATCTCAGGCCTTCTGGATGAAGTTGCTGTACCCACATGACTAGTGCCACTTGCCCTGCAGTGAAGCAAAAGTGTTGGTCTTACTTGGCACTAATACTCCATGTGAACTATTGATATACTATAGGTCCAATTGCAACCGCTATTCTTCTCCAGCAGTTGATAAAGGCAGAGATTCTAAACTGTCAGATTGGAGTAAACTGGGTCTTAATTCCATTCCAGTCCATCAGTGAATTCCATTCATTGACCTCTGAGCTCCTAAGAGCAAAAATTGAGTTTTATCTTTGACATTCCTTAGGAGTAGCACCACAGCAATTTACCAATAGAATATATTCAGATGTTTATTGTAAAAGGTTACCTGTTATAGCTGTGATATAAAAAATTGTTAAAATATTGATAGATACTATTATCTTTCCTTTGGAAATAGTTTTTTTTAAATTTATTAATCTATGTGCCCATATAATATGTGAGAAAAATACCTGTTTAGAAAAATTAAGATAACGCATTTCTGTTTGCCTTTGTTTCCTTGAAAGTTCTATTTTCATCCCTTTTGGTTGTTGCCCTATAATGCAAGATTAATGGAGTTTTCTAGTGATTGATCTCATGTGGAAGTAAAAAAAAAAAACAACTAAAAGGAAATGAGTCATTATTTGTATAAAATTTGAATTAAGAAATGATCCATAGTCATAGTTGTTGAAATATTGTGTATTGAACTAATGCTACCAATCCAGCATTGGCAACATCATGCCTTATATATTCACAGGTTTTTGCAAATCAGTGTGGTGGTAGAAATGCATGAAATTACTATACGTAGGGAGCTTTTTATATGAAGAAAAAAGCTGGTGACAGAGGCGAGGAACTATTTGTGTATTTCATAGAAATATTAATTTAATTGGTTTCCTTTAAGACTTTTGTAAGAATGGCAGTGATAGTTAATAGAAGTAGAAGATAGTTCATGCTTAGTTAAAGAGATATGGCCTTCTCTTTTGTTAATGAATAACTTCAAAGCTGAAATTTGCATTAAGAACATTAATGTGATAATTTTAAAAGTACCCATTAGTCTGGCATTTTTAGGATAACAGAACTAAATTCTCATGAATTTGAGACATGTGGAAGAACAGTGGTAGATATTAAGCAAAAAAAAATAATCTGATCACAATAAAAATATGCTTTTGCTTGAAAAATCTGTCAGAAGGAATTCCAAGTATTTAAAAAATGCATGTTAAATGTGCTTTGCTACAGTTTTGAAATAGGTTAAAATTATATGCAAATGCATGCAAATCATGTGGCTTGAAGATTAAGTTTTGAAGTGCTATCTTCACTCCCTGGAGTAAATGGCTGTTGAAGAATGGATGTATAAATATCTGACTGACTGGCTGGCTGGCTGGTGGGATGAATGAAAGAATGAATGAATCTTTTTTTCACTTTGAAACCTGGTAAATTTTCTTCTTTGCCAGATGATCATTTTTTTATCATACTCAAAGTAGAGTCTAGGATGTGGGAGGTTACAACCCCACATTTAACCTGATCAGTCCAGTGCAACCCTGTGAAGACTGTTGCCCCAGAATGGTGCTGGTCCAGCATGGAATTCCCGAACTGGAGAACTGGAGAGCCTCTGCGCCCCAGGGGGAGGCGGCCATTTTCCTAGGACTCACCCATTCAGTACATATCTATTGAGCCACTCACTCAGAGCCAGACCTTGTTTAGATAGGCTCCTCTCCTCTTGTCTCTCAAATTAGATCTCTCACCATTGATCTCTAAACAGCATTTGTAATTGTTTTGCCATTCATTCTTGCTGGAAATTTCCTCTTTTCTTGGATTCTGCCAGATTTCATTTTCCTGGCTTGCCTTCTACTTCTGTAAAATTTACTTCATTTTCAATCTCCTTTTCCAACCTTGCCTTGGGAGTTCCCTGAGGCTCAGTTTTTGCCCTCTGTTCTTTCTCTGCTTCGGTGATTCTTAACCTTGGCTATGATCACAGCCTCTGGGGCGAGGCCCCAAGCATGGGCACATTTTAAAAGCTCCATAAGTTATTCTGATGCACAGCTAGAGTCGAGAGCTATTTTTTATACTGTAATCCAGGGAATTGTTTGTGTATCAGGACTCCACGTTTGTCTTTCCTGATTAGTGTCATAGTCATACCAGTATCTGCTTTTGCTTACGTGCTTGTTCGGATCCAAGAAGATAGTTCCATTTAGAAATGTCATTTCTCTGCTTTATCTCCAAAATATCTTTACCACCTGATTTATCTCTATTTTTTCCCAATTCAAAAATGTTAATTTTTGGCTTTCCTTCCGTCTTCTATTCAGTATCTTTAGCACACTATGATTGAAATGATAGAGCAGGCTAACAATAGCTACTCATTTACCCAAATGCTGTTGGCTCTCTGTTGACTGCAGGGCCCAATTAAAAATGCTTATTATAGAAGAGAAAGCTTTAGAAATCTGGACTCAGACCCACAGGTTATCTTCCTCATAGAACACCTATTTAGCCTTCTGTAGGAGGGCCTGTGCATTCCCACCTTCTGCACAAAACCTTTTGCACATAAACCTCCAAATGATGGCTGCCCTTCCTTCCCTAGTCTTATTATAGTGCAATGCACTAAAACGTGTAACTTCTTTTATTAAGATTGGCTGTCACCTAGACAAAATCCTAACTGATCTTGCCCTGAAACCTGTGACTATTTACTTTTATTTATCAGAGACATTTTTTAATGAATCAGAAAAGGCGATCAGACACGGGTTACGTATTATAGCAACAATGTATAAGGAATGGGAATGTTAGAGGCAGAAAAAGCGTATCTTAAAATATTTTCTACAAATTCCTAGTCAACCAACATTGACTGGATGGCTATTATGTGCTGAGAACTTATTTTATCCTTGTGTAAAATCAAGTAGTGTCATCTCAATTTTAAGATGAGAAACTGAGGCCCAACAACAGTAATCCCCCTTCTTCATAGTACAGGCATGACTGGGATTCCAGTCTGGGCATTCAGAGTACCACCCTGCTGCTCTGTCTCTAACCCACTTAGTAAGTTCCCTGGTGGGGGGTAGGGATTGCACATTTTTGCATTACTAACATTTTTTCCTGAAACTCAGTGAATAATATGATAGGTAGTTATTAAATAAAGAAAATGTGAGAAGGATCATAGAATAAGCTCGGTTTTCCAGATCACCTTCCAAAAGCCCTTTTAAATTCAGTCCCAAGCAGAAGGGCTTCCAGTGAGGGAGCAGCAGCTTTTTGTATTGGATTGTTGGAGTTGTTTAAATAATACCTTGTTTGTGGGCATGATGCTAAACATGTTCTAAAATTATCCAGCATATGAATTTTCTAAGACACTAGTTTAATGAATGGGGATTCAAACGCCGCCATTTTTATTTGAGGATTTAGATTAATGAACATTTCAAGTCCCTGTGACAAAGTTTACTTCCTTCAAAAGGAGGGATCAGTTTTCCCACCAGTGTTTCTTTGAAATGGGAAATGAGGTTGGTGTCCCATAAGAGCTGTTGTCCAGCGGACAATGACTCTCAGGGCACAGGACACCAGGGATGCCCCCCCGTCCTCTGTAGCTGCAGAAAAGGGTAGAGGGCATTTCCATGGGACAGGTGCTGTCCCATTAGGTCTCTGTTATATGAAATATATTTCTTAATCAGGATTTGGTGAGCAAGTAGAGTTTAGAATGAAGAATTGAAGCTATCTTTGCTGGAATATACCTACTATACTTTAAAAATAATTAATTACTTTTATCATCTAACTAACTGAGTAAATTGAGTTCTTATACTTTTTAAATTATTAATTGAATAGATTATAGGCTTTAGCTATCAAGGTAAGCAAATTCTGTTGTCTGAACTCTCCTCCATTTCCCAAATTTAGCCCAATAGCTTTGTTTTCTTAGATGCTATGTAATTTAAAAATTTCACTTGAACTTTGCTATGAATAGAAAAATTAAGAGTAGGAAACTGTATTTCAAAGAAAAATGTAATTTTACTCTTCAAGCTACAGGAGCCAAGATCAAAAGCATTTGAGAGGTGACCTGGGTGGTCATTACAAGTAATTGGAAAGAAGTCCAATTTCTTATTACTGCATCTAAAAAATGAGGACAGCATTCTTTAAATATCACATTTATGTAAAAACTTGCATAAATTCAATCCACATGGTTAATTGGAAGCTACTATAAAGACATTTCATTGTTTTCATAACTGTGTTCAGAAATAGAACTGTTCTTATTTAAGCGTCACATAGCAGAAATATTGATCAAGTCTCAAATAAAGGAAAAGGAAAAGAAAATGGTGATGTGCCAAAGATGACCCAAAACAGAGTTTGATTACAACTAGAAGGAAACAAATTTTTCTACACCCAAACCAAATCCACTGAATTGACTTGGCTTATTTTTGTACATATTTGGCAGCTAAAGAATGGATCGCTTTCAGACAAAAGCCTTCTCCCTGTAGTGGTTCATTTCATAGTTCCTACTTTGTAGTAATGGGACCTTCCTACGTAAGAGGAAACTATTCCAGTCAACAGAGATGTATGGACTTTGTGAAAGGAGTTTTCAGAATTTTTTCTGCTACAATATAAATAAATTGTATTGAGTAGAATTCATTACACTGGTCCTGTGGTCTCCTGAGTATATGGAGATGCTAATTTGGAGAGCCACGAGTGGAGTGTCCCATTATCATTTTAATAGTCTTAAAAATAAGAAACTATATTCTGCACTATCCGAGTGATTTTTAAAATTGTACTAACACAAGAAAGTAAGTCCCTGCTTACTTTCATGTTTGTAATTGATTCACTGTTAGTTGACTTTTTCTGTGTGGACAAGAATTAAACAGCCACTTAAATATATAAAGTGAGGGAATATTGAATCATCTCATGGCACACACTTTGTCAGCATATATACTGTATTTGCGTTGGCAGGAGTTGAATTTCATAGGAGGCGAGAATGGACATACCACATTAATAGAACAGCTCCAGCTGTTAACGGAAGCATTAAGGGTGTGCTGCGGCGGTGCAGTGGACATAACAGAAGACTGGCGAGGGAGATGATGTGAGAGTAACTTGCAAGAGAAAGGACGTTCCTGGCTGTGGCTGGTGCACCGGGATGAAGGCGTGAGGAACCACTCAAGGTCTCAGACAGGTCCGCCAGGGCTAGGGCACAGCAGAGCCATATTGTAGAGTGTTGCCCACCCCCCACCCCCCGCCACCAATATAGAGCATTTTCATTTCAATGACATTTCCAACTGATAGTTATTAGTTGTCTTTAAAAGAAAAATAACTCTTACTTACATAGCAAACTTTGCTGGGCATTATAAAGAGAAAATGGAAAATGAACGCGTGGTCCCTATCATTAGAGAACTAATCTGCTTTAAAACGGAAGTGCTACCCAGATGTAAGTTAGCATTATTGCTATAGTAAAAGAAAAAGCATTGTTCTAAGCAGGCAATTAAAGTTACAGAAGAAGATTTATGGCACTGAAAATACCCTCAAATTCTAGCTTGTTACCTAACAATGCTTTCATTTATCATGAAAAATGGTGAGTATATAGTGCATGCCCTATTATGGTTCGATCATGAGGAATTTCATAGTCACATAAATGGAGACCATGTTACAGATAAATCTTCATGGGTCCACGTATTCAGCATTAAAAACACTTGATATTCCCTGGCATTTTTTGATGTTACCGCTCAAGGAGATTTGAAATTACCCTCCCTTTTCCTTCCACGGTTGGGAGGAAAGGCCAAAAGACATTTGAGTAGCCCCGTGTTCTTGGCTGCTTAACAGAGCTAGAGCTCTACATCAACACTCTGTTCTCCAGACCCATATTGGAAGTGGTTTAATTTAACGTATCAGCTTATATCCTCTCTGTGCTTATGCACTTTTAATGCTGTAGATTTAGCTGGGATAAAACCCAGGGTCTTTAGCGTGGCCCCGCCCCTGAGTGCCCTGGCTCCTCTCCATACCCAGGGTCATCACCCTCACCGTCCTCTGTTCCCCCGCCCGGGCCTTTCCCTTCTCCCGGCCTCGCGATCCCCCACATCAGGAGTGTTCCGCCTGCTCCGACCCAGTCCCCACCCTACCCCTTTCGATGGCATTCTTTCTGCTCTCATAGGAAGTATCATCTCCTAAGGAAAGACTTTCTTGATATTTCAAATGAAATCAAATACTCATAAATTTATCCATTTTTCTTCATAGTAGTTCTTACTGTTTATGTATTTATGTGTATTTGCTTTATATGTTTCCTCATCTGGTCTGGTTTCTTCATGAGCAAATATGTCAATTTTGTACAGTAGACATAGAGCCCAGCCCAGAAAACAGGCTCAACAAATACGTTTTCACTGGTGTTTGGACACAGAGAGGGGGTGTAAAAGGTTAAGGTTCAAATTATTGGAAACAAATAAAATTCTTTAATATTAAATAATCAAGCAAATACGTTCTGAGACAAGTTCAAGTCCTGTGAAGGAGCTACATTACAATGGTAACTGGACAAAATATCTTTAAGTGAAGGTAAAATTAGATACATCTAGCCATTGCTAAAGCATGAGCAGAAATATAAAAATAATCTTAAAATTATTTTGGGTAGCATGTATATATTATTATCTTCATTAGGAGAGTGAAGCAGTTCATTGAGAGGAGTACATTTCCACCCTAGAGAGGCATTTTGACAATTAATAGACTAGAGCTGGAAAAAAGAAAATAAGAGCCAAAACTTAAAACACAAGGAAAGAGGAAATTTCTCCTACCCCTGTCCTCCCCTGACAGTGCAGCAGGGGAGTGTTTATTAAAACAAAAATGATCAAATCTCTTTTCCTGTGTCAGCGTGGGCAGAAAAAGACACCTGCGTCTCATGAATTGATGAGTAATTGTTTTTAGTTCTGATTCTAAGTACCCTGTTGATTGCAGTAGTTGATGTGGTTGAAAAAAACACTAGGTTTAGAGCTAGAACACCTGCATTTAAGTTCCGGCATCACCACTTACCTTATATGTTAAACCTGGGACAAGTCACTTAACCTCAACCAGGGGGATTTTACAATATTTATGAAATGGTACCCTGCAGGAGCCTTGCATGTATCAAATGAGATAATTACAAGAAAGCTCTTGGAGCCTCTGTGCAGTACTAAAATGAGCTTTGGAGAGTATGTTTGTATTTGTCCCTAAATAATGCACTCTGTGCAGATGAGGGAGCCGCACCCCGTACCCTGCTCTGGACAAACTTACATTCTAATTCGTAGATGATACACACACTAAAAAATGTACTTTGGTGCAGAAAGGGGCAGGATGTGGGTGTAAAACAGCACACTTTTACCCCTCTTCTCTTCTCCTTTCCCTTCCCTGTACTTGTGTTAGGAAAGCAGCATGATGATAGGGAAAGGGAGATTTATTGATCTAAGGGATGACCAAGTTCAATTTCGGAATCAAGTACTCAATTTTAAAATATTTCAATAATTATCAAAACATCAGAAAATGAGGAAAAATAAATGTATGCATTTTCTAATGTATTTTGAAATTAAGATTTAACATGAATGAAACTTTTAGCTTCATTTATAATTTTATATGTCTTTATTCCCCATTGGATGATTAAGATGCTCTGTAGACTTACGTGGGATAATTAAGTTTATATTTAGATACTATTGCACTTACTGAGGGAGGGACATGGTGTTATTTTACTGTGTTTTAGAGCAGATTATTTTGCATCTCAAAACTAGAATTTTGTAGCTCTGGAATTGAGAAGCAAGTTAATCACAAATATTAAATATACAAATTTTATGCATAACCTAAGAACTGTGTGTGTGTATGAAAGATAACATGGTAACCATATGTGTTTCTAAAATATCTTTAAATTATACCAGAAAGCAAAATATGGTATGTGTGGGTACATATGTGTGAGTGCATGTATGTTTGTGTGAAGATATATATGAAAAAAATATAATGCTATCACTGGTTATTTCTGAGAGATAGGAATATGGATGATTTTTTTCTTATGTTTTTTTGTTTAGAGGTTTTCTACAATGAGCATACACTTTGTTGGTCATAAAATATTATAAAAGGAAATTTTGAGATGCTGTATAAAATTAAAGGACTTGACAAAAAAAAATCTCTCTGAAATTAAAGTCCTCTACAGCAACAGCTTCCTCCCATGCTTTTAAATCACAGCCTTGCTGCCCAGTTAGATGTTTCACTTCCAAAACATGGGGCATTTAATTAACATCCATGGGTTAATGGATCCATGCGATTGGACCTCTGATACCGCTTGCTTTCACATGAATTATTACAACCTAGCACACATTCTAGTAATAACAATGAAGCCACCCAGTAAATTTTTGTAATTGAGGAAAATGACTATATAAAAATATCTAACCTTTCCTTTTAATATATTTGTCATATAGTAAGTAAGTAGTTCAAAATAAACTTTTACAAGATGTCTTTTTAAAAAAAAAATCTAGAAACACATTAGAGGTGAATGTGTTTGGTTTAACATCTTTTAATGAGTAAATTTGCTTTCATTGACAAAGGGTCTGGGAATTTTAAATGTTTGGACTGTCTTCTGATGAAAATATTGGAACTGTAGTCTTTCCAAAAGGGAGCCCCCGCTGCGTGTGGACCCCCGCCCCCCCCCCGGCCTGTAGGCGGGCTGAGTTTGGCTCTCCACAGGCCTCCAGGGATGCGCTCCCCGCTCTGTAGAAATGGCCATCGCCTGGTTGGGCTGCGTTACGCATTCAGAAATTTTCACCTGATCTCTGCTTCCCTTTCATTTTTACTCTCCGGAATGCTACTGATTATGACTGCTTTTTCTTTTATGAGGTAACTCATCACATGTTAGAAGACCACCATTTGTCCTATATAGCTTTTTTCTAAGGTTTACTCCCAACACCCCCACTTTCAAATTGGTCCATGCAACAAAACTACCTTGAGCACAGTACTTGGGGCATTGGGGCAACAAAGATGGCAGTGAGATCACCGAGGAGCTTATAACGTAGTAAGGGAGGGAGAGTTACGTATACAGCTAAATGAAAAAGAGAAGTGCTATTGAAGAGTAGTTGACAAAGGGCTATGAAACCAATGTGATCCTAAGAATTTCGTGCTAAACAAGAAGGCTCTTCAAAGTCATAGTTGAATCAAATATTGAGGCAGATGGGAATTTGTCCCCAAGGAGCAGAGGGAAGGGCACACCGTGCAGAGACATTACTGACCAAGAATTAATTTTCAAGACATAAAATGACCTGACTATCCAACTGAGCAAAATCTGTGTGAGACGGTTCTAGTGTCCTTCTCTGTTAGCTATATGTAGATAGTAGTTTGAGAAAAGAATTTTAAAAATCACAATCTTAAAGTAAAAGCATTGTGAATTCAGCTGTTTTGAGTTACTGTCCTTTGAGGAACTTGGTGCTCTGGGGTATTATAATAATGGTGATATGTTTATCTCACTACTGCTTTACAGAGCACCAAGTCTATGCTCTTACAGCAGCATAACTTTCCAAGGTCAAGGTCACCTGTGATAGCAAGGCACATAACATTATCATGTCAGTTTTACTTTTTCTGTGAGAGTAGATATTTCGTTGAAACAGCAAAAGTATTCTATTATTTTTAGTAAGCTCGTTCTAGGAAAACCCCTGGTATTAGACATGTAACTCAATAAACTCAAACTGCCCACTGATTACCTCTCATATTTTACATTTTCCTTTTAGAAATGTTTTATCTTAAGCCTGTTCACAGCTTTTTGGTGACTCTGCATATGCCACCTGCTTTCATCTGGTGTGAATGGCCACCCAGAGCCTTCAGTCCTCTTGTGTTCTTTGAGAGGAGAGAGAGAGTTGATTTGAAATTGTTTTCATCTTTCCCCCACACTCTGGCAATTCCTTGTAGCTTTTACCTTCTCCATTTCTCTGGTGTCTCTTTGTTTTTAACTTTAACTTTTTTGGCAATTTGTCATTCTCCCACTCAAGGTTAAGGAGGAAGGGAGGCAAATAAAGTTAGTGTGATCATCCTGAGAACTGGTCACCAAATTCTTCATAAGAAATGGCGCTTTGTTCAGGATAATACTTTGAAAGAGATTTGGAGAAGTTGAAAACTTGAATAAAAAGCTTTCCTCGTTTGCCATGCTGGGTTTCTGGTGGTTTTAACATGCGAAGAGACCTATTTTATTTAACAATAAATATTTCAATGCCACTTACAAAATATATTAGTAGATTTTACTTAAAAGTGGCATTCCTTTCCACTGTGACTAGTTCTCTTCTCTCTGCTCCCAAACACACACAGTTAGCAAGTATGGCTAAGGACTATACTCCCAAGGTTTATTCATCAGAACACCAGAATTTATACAGTTAATACAATTTGGTATTATGAACATAATTAAAATAGCAGCTTATAGTCAAGTTAGTAGTAGTACATTCAATCACATAAAATATAATAGATCAAAATGTAAGGGTCATAAATTAAGGGGCTGAGAAAGGTTTAAGTATGCAGAAGCATTCTCTCTCTTTTTAAGTTATCTGTGTTAGATCTGGAGTAATTTAGTGACCCTTACAATGCTATAAGAAAACTATTTCCTAATGAAAAACTGCACTCTAGTTTTTCACAAAAATTACAGGATTAGATTTTCACAAAATACAGGATTCCCCTGTTATCCAAAAGTAGAGTGTTCCTCTGAAAATTTTGTAAGCCAAAATGGCATAAAGCAAAGCAATGAACATTAAGTTAAATGGGAAATGTTTTTAGTGTCCCCAGACCCCCCAAAATAACCTACCAAATCATACCAAATAACACATAAAACCTGAAATAACATGAGGATATAGTAAAAGCAGGAATGATATAATGAATACACAGCTTATAAAAAGTAAAACTAATTTTTGTATATTGTAGTCTTACCAGTGAGCATTGCCTCTGTAATGGCCACCTTCAAAAGAAATGCTGAACACTGTTTTTGTTTTTTGTTTGTTTGTTCTTTTGTTTCCTTTGTCATCAAAGTGAAAATCCTCTTTCAATTTTTTTTCGGTTTGTGAAAACAAGTACTACTGTAGGTCTTTCATAAACTTGAAGTGGCATAAACTAAGCTTTCAAAAGCAGGGTTTACCTGGTGTAAAACCTGAGGAATGTTGGCTTTCCTGTGGCCACCATCTGGGAGCCTGGGGAGGCTACTGGGACCTTTGAAACCATGTGTCTGGAAGGAGGTGATCCAAGGCCACAACAGCTGGCTGCACGCGGGACCTCCAGAGCCAGAGGGCGCACGCAGCCCTTCTTAAAATTAAAGGTGTTCATGCTCGAGATGAAGCTGAGTTCTACCCAGCCAGGTGATGTGCTTACATGCACAAAGCACAGAGCAACACAGTGACTCCCGGTGGCAAACCAAACAAAACCAGAGTGACCTGGGGAAAGGTGACTCGTGCTCCCAGAAACAGTGGCGTGGCCTGTGCCAAATTCAGAAGTGACCTTCCTGCTGAGGCCATTGAACACAGAATCCACGTGATGCTGTACCCCTCAAGGATGGAAAGATACTGAAAAGTAAATAAAGTGGATTTTTTCCTTCTTGTAAAAAAATAAAAGGGAAATATCTGTATACCTAACTTTCAGTCTTTCTACAAAATAAAAGTAGCTTGCTCTGCAGCACTATTTTCTTGATTAAAGTTGCAGTTTTCAGATTATTATTTTTCATTTTCACCTGGTAGGGTTTTTCCTGTCTTATGTGATAGGATGAATCTGATGGGAAGGATATTAGGGCTTGATAGCTCCCAAACAGAGCAGAATGGAGATTATAGCCTCAAAGGTATCCTTGAAAAAGGAGCCCAAAGATAGTGCCTGCCCACCCTGAGAAAACTGAGGCTGATGCAAAATGACTGGGTGTGAAAGCGTAGGGTGTGCGTGAGGGCAAAGCGGAAAACTCTAGGCATTCTAACCGTGCACATCATTTTTTTTAAATTTCATTTTTGGGCAAATGTCTGGATTATAAAGCATAGAGTGTGCATGAGGACAAAGTGAAGAACTCCAAGCATTCTAACAGTGCACCCTATTTTAAAAAACATTTTTTTTTGTAAAGCCAAACATGCCACTATTATGTCTTGTTGAGTTACAAAGGCAACAAGTAGCATTCTAGAATGGTGCCTTATTAATGTCAGTATAGATGCTCAGGTAATCTTGAATACCATGACTCAAATATGTTTCTGTTTAAACGACTTTGTCTCAGAAGATGCAAATTTTCAAATATATCCAGATTTTTGTATAGCAACTGGAGTACTGGCTTTTACTTTGTTTTATGATGAGGGCAAATTCCATATGGTTTATTTTTCCTTATTTTAAGTGAAAACAATGTTCTGTCACCCTTTCTATTGGAAATATGGTTGTTTCTTTGTTATAGTTAAGATGTGTGGGCCCTTTACGTAGCCCATTGTATAAAGTCTAAATTGTCTTTACTGTATCACAGTAATAATCAGCTACATTTTTGCAAAAATGACTTTATACAGTATTAATACAACTTAAAAAATTAAATCTAAAATAATGAGAAAAAACATTTACATTGTGGAAAGTTAGAAAAAAATAGCAAACTGAATTTAGATTAGTTTAAATGACTAACACAACTCAGGTTGGTAATATTCCAGAAGGTTTAGCTGCTGCACAGAAATTGAATAACTGAATAATTGTATTCAGGCTAGAAATTATTTGAAAACTTAAAATTTTTCTAAATATATTTATTTCTTATTTTAGGATTGACCTTATAGCAGGAGACTCTGTGTGTGCATGCATGTGTGTGTATACACTTAATAGTAGTTATTTTTCAAAGCAATAATCTTTCAATCCTATCTCTAATCTGTCTGGCTTCTAAAATTAGGTGACATAAAACTCCCCGGTGGCTACTAAATATCATATGTGTTGACACCAGCCTGGGTGTATGGGTGGTAGTGTGAGGGAGGAAAGTGATTGCACAAAATTTATATATGCTGCAGAATTAGGTGGCCTTGGATGCTTTCATTTTCTTTAAAGAATAATTTTTTTTTAAAAAAATGAAGATTAAATAAGAGCCTTGATACAAAGAAAAGAGAAGCAATATATTGACAACATCTGGTATGAAGAGTTATTACAAATGAAGAGAGGTCAGTGTCAGAAAAGAAGAAAACGTGTTCCTAAAGAAAGGGTGGGAATCTTATTAAATTTTGTAAAATGTGCCTGAAAAATTAGGGGGATGTTCCCACTTGAATTTATCTTTTAAAAACTCCCTAGAGTGGAAGAATGGTTTCTGTTATAGCTAGGGAGGATTTCTGAACAAATGTGCTGGAAAAAACATGATTTTTAAATAATGTATTCTTAAACTTTAAAACAATTTACAACTTTGTTTCAACCAGACTCTGATGAAGAAAATTATTCTGCATGGTAGGACTGGACTGTGTCGCGCTTCCCTAATTGCTCCAGAGCTGATTTTCTAGCCACTGCTACCTTATTCCTCCAAACTTTAATCCTAGAAGGAATTGAGTCATCAGGAAACCTGTACAAGAAAAAGGGGAAAGAGGCAATTTTACTATGCTTGGCCACATTTTCATGAGCTTCAGATGCACAATAACAGTGACTCTCAACATGAAGGATGCATCAGAGCTCTTTGGGGGCTTCATTTAATGACACAGGTTTCTGGCTTTCACCTGCAGTTTCTGACCTGGTGGGTCTGAACTGGGGCCTGAGAATTTACATTTCTAACAAGTTCAAAGCTGCTGGTCTTGGGCCCCAATTTGAAACTGCTGCACTAGTGAAAGCTTGGAGGAAAAATAGAAAAACTGAGGCAAGCCATGGCCAAAAGTTTGGCAGTCAGCCTTGTGGTTGGACAGATAAGGCAACTAACATTTATGAATTACTAAATCCTGTGCTGAGCCTTGACATTAGACTTTTCATCCAACCTCGTGAGGTAATAGTGTGATATCTGTGTTACAAAATCACCTGTACAGAACTCAGTTTCCTTAATTTACTTACCCAAAGTTTAAAGCCAGGGTGGCAGTTGTGCCTGAGGATCTATCTGCCTTTGTTTGGCTCTGAAGCCTCACCTCTTTGCATCAAAACCTACTTTTGTGCTTGTTTCCTAAGAATTATTATTTCCTTTTCTTTTTTGTTCACATTTGCTATACAGAAGCTCTCAAGGTTGCTTGTCTTTGTATGCCATTGATCTTTAAAATTACATCCTAACAATAGTACCCACTGTCAGGCAGCACTAGTTTATCCAATAGCAGTTTTGTGTGTGAGCAGAGGTAAGGCACAAATGAAAGAGCTGAACCTGCTAAATGATTTCAACAAATTAGTGGGGAGGATATAGAAACTATTTAGTGAGAAAGAACTAAGTTGGCCATGACCTAGGCCAAGAAGGATCTGATCTCATCTAATCTCAAATGAGCCAGTCCCAAAAAATATTGTTACCTTTGGAATGTGGAGTCTCATTGTGTTTGTCTTTATCTAAACTGATGTCATAGAATTATGTAATATTTCTGCACAAAAGTCACATGAGTCACGATCTTTCCTAAGTTACTCATCTGTCCATGTTTATTACAGTAAATAATTTTAGTAACATCACAAGTATAGAAGTCGCAGGTAGGTTAAAAACAACAACATGAGTTTCACTCTGAGCTATGGATTATAGACACTTAAAGCTATTTGATTAGCAATATTAGTTTAGTGATGAGTTTAATTTTTTAGTTTAATATTTTAATTTGTAAAAATAGTTTATGTCAAAGTTCAACTTTATGAGACATGAAAAAGTTCTCACTGAGATGTTATTTTAGTCATGTATTATTACAAATACTAAATTCAAGTCCTGGCTGGTGTGGCTCAGTTGGTTGGAGCAGCGTCCCATACACCAGAAGGTTGAGGGTTTGATTCCCAGTCACGGCACAAATGGGAAGAAACTGATCAATGTTTCTCTCCCACATTGATTTTTCTTTCTCTCCCTTCCTTCTTCCCTCCCTTCTTTCTCCTTAAAATCAATAAACAGGAAGGGAAGGGGAAAGTCAAGGAACATATAGCAAGGACTCATGGACAAAACCAAAGGGGAAGAGCTGAGGGAGGGAAGAAGGGAGGGGGCAAGGGAAAGTGGTGGGGGGGAGGCAGAGACAAATGTATTTGAAAAAATAAATTAAAATAAAATTTAAAAAAATAAAAAAATAAAAAAATAAAATTTTTTTATCAGTCCTGCTAAAAAAAATAAAATCAAATCAATAAACATATTTAAAAATACCAAATTCAAATGAGCATCTTGATGGCCGGGGCTGTGTGTTATATTTTTACTTCATACAGGTAGCCCTGCATAGTGTCATGTATATGATAGTAGTCAGGAAGTATTTTTTGAGCAAATGGTAAAACATTTCTTCTCCTGAGTTATAAACTTCTTTTTACCTCCATTCAACTTGCTAACTTTTTGTGAGATGAACAGTTTATAAGACATTGATTTCAAATAAGAATGTGAACAAGTAAAGTATGTCATAAGTTGCATTTTATTTCAAGTTTATTAAGAACCTAGATTACTGACTTACCATTGTATGTATATATTTACATATGACAAGGTTATATTTTTATATGTGACTTTATTACCATTTGATGTCTGGCTCCATCTCCTTTTAACCCATCTTCTCCACCCTGAGCCATATTTTTAGGTCAATTTATTGAAGATGAAAAAAGGTGCAAAGTTTTTGAGATACAAATTCTCATAGAGTGCATCTTAAAATAGGATTATGTATCATGCATGCTAAAGATTAACTATAGCTAAATGAGAGTTGCAAATAGAAGCATGTGTTGAATTGAAAGTCAATTTGGGAGAATGTAATAGAGTATAATCTGACAGGTGTTAATATTACCTTCAAAGGGAATAAACTACAAGCTATAAAAAATGTATGTAGCCACCACTCATTATGTTCTACAATCTTCCTGCCAACTTAAAGGGAAGTATGGAGACGAAAATAACTAGTTTATGTAAATCTGTATACTCTGATAATTCAAGACTGAACTTTCTGTCTTGAACAACCTTTTCATGTGGAAAATCTTAAGATGAGATGGGCATAGTTTGTTATTCTGCATAATGCTTACAAATTTTTAATAATAAGCTTTATTATAGAAATCATAAAATACCAACTGGGAATATATTTTAATGTCCAGATTTCACTCAGAGATTAAAAATTACATTGTTAGGCATGTAAGAGATAGTATTAAAATATATTTTTACAACAATAAAAATACTAAATGTATTGAAGTGCTCACTAAATCTTATGATCATATGGGTAAAGTATTTATTTATTGTTTTATCCATTCAGTGACTTAAATAAGAAATGGTTTTATTAGAGTGCTATGCCACTAAATTAAACAGAAATTTATGCTTGAGGAATCATATTTGCATTTGGATTAAAAAAAAACTTTTAAATATATTTCTCCAACACTGTGCATTTAGGTATATAGAGGCCATATTTCTAAATAAACACATAGCATAAAGGAAAATATATATATATTTATAATCTTGATGGTACTCATTTATGTTTTATATGAAAAACAAGTTCTAAAGATTATACACATGCATCTGATCTGATTTACCCATTTATGGAATATAAAAGTATAACTGATTTTTTTCAGCTCTGAGAGCCTTGCATAGCCACTCTTGCCTTTATATAGGTTATGGAGTGAGTAGATTCTGATTTCAGCTGATTTTATTTCATATAAAACTGTAACCTTCACAAGTATACCTCAGTTCCAAACCCATTAGATTTACTGTTTGAACAATTGTTTTTCAAATTATTGGTATAGATAATAATTGATATGAAAAATATTTTTGGAGATATTTACCATCCTTCTCACCTATAGAAACATTTGACATATTACCCTATATAAAGTGGAAAACACGTATGTGATAAAGCAACATATGTAACTAAAAGACAACAGACAGAATGGCAAAGAATACCTGCAATTATCTAACAAAGGATTAATTTAGAATATGAAAGAAGTGCTTATGAATCAAAATGGAAAATAATGAAAACAATAGGAAAGAAATAGGAAGGTTTTGAACAGTAAATTTACAGAAAGAAAAGGAATGACAAGAATGAAAATAATCATCATTTACACCACTTATATGGGAATTGGAATTTTAAAGTACTGTGAAGATAGGCAAAATATGTAAGGCTTGAAAATACCCAGTGCTGGCTTCCTTACATCAATGTGGGAAAGCAGGTGCTCCCACACAGATGTGGTGGGGATGAGAAATAGTAAACATTGTCTGGCAGGTCAGCCAGGGAGTGGCTGTCAAAACCAAAAATAAGCAAACTTCTGAAGCGTTCAAATGGTAGGCATTATCCTGGAAAAATACACAGGTATGCACACTGCAGAATTGCAGTGGCTAAAAAGAAGTAATAATCCCTTATGGTCGTCAATAAGAAATGTTTAAATCTAATATGAGGATCATATGGTAGGATATTAGACAGTATTTAAAAATAGTGCTCAGGCTTCATATGGCTGAGAATATTTCTTATCTCACTGCCTTTTATGTATCTTCGGATCAATGTATTACCTCCTTGTTTAGAAAAAGTAATTCTCATGCCAGGGGATTCTGACTGCCTGAAATGTCTCTGAGTTCCTGAACCACGGAAAATACCAGTGTCCCTTCTCCTCCTACTCACCTTCTCAGCCTGGAGGGGAACAGGGGGAATTACAGAACCATAAACAGGGATCATTCTCTACTTATCAAGAGCATTGCATATTATGAGAATAAATACTCATATTCTAAACTTGCTAATGTTACTGTGAAACACATATACCAAAAACCACATGTAAAAATTCATGCACAGTTTCAATAAGTACAATAAGCAGTCCCATGTAGTTACTACACAGATTAAGGAATAAACGATTACTGCATATTTCTATAACCCTAAACAATATACTGTTTGCATAGACATGTTTGTTTATTGATAGAATTTTATAATACCTTTTGTATAACTTACATTATGTGTTTAATTCATCCATGTTGATGACGAGTAAGTAGCCACTGATCATCTATTGCCACTAGTATAGACCAGTGCTTTTCAATTAGTTTTGACCGGCGGCCACTACAAGAAATATGTCTTAATGACAAATTAGGACACACACACACACACACACACACACACACACACACACACACAGAATTGAAAGTGAAGCTTCACAGAATACCTGTATTTACTGTGAATCGAGCACTCTTGTATTTTTTAGTTCATCTTACTTTAAAAAAAATTGCTTGTAGCCCAGTAAATTGATTTCATCTTAGTTATTACATACTATTTAATTGGGAGAATACATCTGAATTGATTTCTATATGTCTTCCTGTTTATAGACATTTTGGTTGTTTTCTTAAACATACAGTTTTGTTGTTGTCTTAAAGGTATTATATAAAATTGTTAATCCACCTGTAATTGATTGAATGCTATGTGAAATAGTGGTCTACTTTATTTTTTTTTTCATTTTGATAACTAATTAATCTTGGGACCATTTACTGAAAATTCACCCTTTCCTCAATGATAAAATGTGTCATAAATGCCATGGGTCTGTTTCTGAGATCTCTGGTCCATTGGCCATTTTGTCTGTAGCTTTATGATTCTCATTTTATTTATTTATTCAAGACATTTATCAAATACCTATTATGTGGAAGGCACTTTTCTAGATGTTTGAGATAACTCAGCAAACAAAATAAAAATCCTTGCCCTGTGGAGCATATATTCTAATATGGGGAGTTGGATCCATAAAACAGTAAATATTAATTAGCATGTTAAAAGATGATAAATCCTAATCTCATTTCCCAGAATAAAAGGGAAATTAAAGCAAGGGTTGAAAAGGACAAGGTTGGGAGAAGGGTTGCAATATGCAATAGGGTGGACTCAGTGGTAGGGCAGGTGTCCTCATCGTGGTGTTTTTCTTTGAAACATATTGTGCTGTTATGTAGCTGTGTGATCCCCCATAAGAATTTCAGAGTTAGTTTGCCTAGATTTGTTAGGAAAAAAAAACTAGGTAATTGAACATGCATAATTAACAGTGTCTTAAATAGTAAGTGTACTCATTTTTGTTGTCTCTTTTATTTCTGGTTTCAGAAATTAATTTCCATTGGTACAGGGTTGTAAACTGACAATCACTTTTAGCTCATAGAAAGAATCGGCCTACTCTTTTTGGCTTTTGTGGTTGCTGCCAAGATATCAGCTGTTAGTGTATTTACAATTCCTTTGTAGTTGATCTATTTTTCTTTCACTGTTTTTAAATTCTTCTCTCTCTTTTTTTTTCCTGGAGTTTTATTCTGATATATATAGTTATGGGGCTCTGTTTTTGTTTTTCAAATTTATCCTGTTTGAGATTTGTTAGATATGAAGTTTGATAACTTTTGGTAATTCTGGAAAACTTACAGCAGTTAGCACTTTGAAGATTTTGTCTGCGCTATTATCTTTCTGAAACTTTGACTAGCTACATGTTGGACCATTTACTTCTGCCTTCACTATTCTTGAGTCATGTATTCTGATATCTTGCATCTCTTAACTTGTATGCACTGCATCTGGATTATTTCTTCACGCTTATTTCTTTTTCACCAAGATTTTCTCCAATAATATTGAATATGCTATTTTACATATGCATCTTATTTTTCATTTTAATTATATGTTCTCTTTTGTTCTCTGTAGGACCAGCTGTGTCATGTTTATGGTGTCTTTTTTCAAAGCTTGCTTTGTATTTCTTTAACACAAGAAACAGTTATTTTACATTCTCAGTTTTAACATTCTAATTAATGTGCGATATCTTTCAGGACTTGATTCTCTTGTTTCTGCAGTCTCACAGATTCGTTCATGGTGACTTGTAATTTTTTCTTTTTCTTTTCCTCTTCTTTTAAGCTATGTTTTTTAGAATACTGTGGGGGTTGTTTGAGAATTTGTGTGTCTCTCTTTTCCTGCCTGCCATTTGGGAGTACTACTGCCAGAATAACTTTAAATTAAATTCTCAGCTTCTGGTTTTTGGAATTCAATAAGCATGTATTCAGAGGTGATTTCCCCAATCCCTGTTCACCTACTGTGAGTGTCAAGATAGTCATGTTTACTGGTTGATCTCTTCCGTGTGGTATAGATTTTTTTTATGTCCTAGCTTTTTGTGCATATCTATTATGAAGGCCTACTATAAACTCTTTATTATCAACATTCTCTAGGGGTCATTTCCTTTCTCCTTTATCCTGTGCCCATGAATAATGTCAGTGTTACTAAGTTTTGTCATCCACTCTCAGAATAAAATTAAGCTTTAGTGTTTACTAATTTCCTGGGTCCATATTTCACTTTGATATTTGCCTCTATGAGTTCTTTATTGTCTTTAATTCAAAACTTTCCTTTTTTAAATTGAAATATGTTATCTGGCTGTATGTTCCTCATTGAAAGTTCATTTATCTTACTAGAAGTTGAAATTTCAACCTTATTAACAACCTTTAAAATCCATGTTTAAGATTCTTTTTAAAGTACTTGTTAAGATTTTTTAAGATTGTTTTCTAATTTATCTCATGATTGTACCACTCTAGTTCTTTGATTTAGAGATTGCTTGGGTATATCAATGGACTTTATGAAAATTCTTCTAAAACATAATTTTAGGGAGGAAAAATATCACAAATGAGAAGTAGTGGCTATTGGAGAAAAGCATCAACTGAGATTTAAGTCTAATTTGGGGTATATTAACCTTGACAGAATAATTAGAATGCTGTCATTTTTCAAGCAGATAGAAAAATGAATACTCTGTAAGATGTACAAGACACTCAATCTCCTGAGAACTATGATTATTCATAATTCAAAAATTATTATATGTATATTCTTTAAAAATAGAAACTCTTTTGGATAATATATTTGTAATTAAGACTTCTGAACTCAGCCATTCTGCTTTGCTGATTCAGCATATGACTAAGCTGCATACTGACCTTGCAACCTTTTGATGAGTGGAGTTTGAGGTGCTGAATTCTAACTAATGTGAGAAGCATGTTGGTGTTTAGGGAATAGTGAAGTGCTGACATCTTTGTAATCTAACTTCTGAACCTTTTGATGAGATTTAAATGTTAGTACAATGTTGTCGTCCCCAAACACTAATATAAAGAATCTTGAAAAGGCTATATTTTTACACATTAGGGTTTCATGAGCATCTGATTAATGGCTGATTTGTGACACCTCACTTAACATTTTTAAGACTGGGACAAACCTCAAAAGGAAAAAAAAAGTTTTTCAAAACACTTCTTTCCTATCCCTGATAATATGTACTTACTTATTATGGCTAGGACCTGTACTTAAATAAGCATTATTTTTTTTTCAGCTGAACTAAGTAATCCTCAAAAAGTGCAGTTGAATGAGTATATTATTTCATAGAAAAAGAAGCAGATTGCCATTTAGTGTTTCTGGAAGTAGTGGTGGTTTCTGCTAATGGAGGGATTGAGAATTAGTGTGCAGGGAATGAAATAAATCGGTATATATGTTCCTAGTAACTGAAAGGTTTGTACATATTATATATGCATATCTATCTATGACTATTCCTACACACATATATATCAATATAGAGCTCCTTTTGAGCTGCCACATGCTAAGTCTCAAATGGTCGTCAGTCATTTTGAACAATTTGGATGGTTTGCTTTGGCAAAGCTCCAGTATTTGGTGCTTACAGATTTGCTACTCGGAGCTCCGTTTATTTTTTTTATTTCTGTATTGTTTCATTTAAAACACCATTTGATTTGATATTTGGTGAAATGACATTCCTGTTTTGTTACTTTTTCCTTCTGATTCTCCTATTAAATAGATGTAAGTGGGAAAGGAAACATCCCATTGTTGAATTAGTTCTTCCAGTAAAAAGAAATATCCGGGGCCACTATATCCCTTTGATATTTTGCAGAAAGTGCATCTATTTATTGTGTCTGGGGTTCATAATCTTTTGAGAAGTGAACCTGGGTGAACTGCCTTAATCAGGCAAAGCATGTTCATGCATATATGATTAATGGGGTGGATGTGATGAAAGCATGTAAAAGGCTGGTGAAGTTGTTACATTTGGTGATCCTGGCTCAGCAGGAAGTTGCTGATGTAAGTATGTGTCACAGGCTCATTGCGTTTGCTTAATTCTGGTAGGCAGCGCTGGGAGGTTTTCCCAGAGTCAGTGCTCTGCCTGCATTGCTCTTTATCTTCATCATCTAAGCAACCGCTGACCAAATGCTGAAATACATGACTTTACCTGTGAGCCTGTATACTTTGTGAGCTTGAACAGGGACTGTGCTTAATGTATTTTTTATGGTTTTACATAATGTCTTACAGAGCTCCACACATGGTATATGTTGTCTTTGTATTGGTAGCTTGATCATTATGACTGTCTGGCAAATTGCACTGAGTGCTGTTCAAAGAATCATATTGTTACCATCTGGTGAAGTAAGAGAAACAAGTAGAGAAGTACTGTTGGTCTCCCCACTTCTACACTTCAGAGTTTAATTAGGCTTGCATTTGATTATTAGAATGTGCTTATATTTCTAATAGGAGTTTTCCTTAGAGCTTGGAAAATGCTCTTAAAGGTCAGAAAAACTTGAGTAATGCAAGGTTGAATATCAGTGATGTAAGTCATTAGAAAACATAGCACAGGGACTTACCCTAGTTTATAACAGCATACTCCTTTATTTCCTGTTTATTCTTCTTGGTGACGCACATACTTCCCTTTCTGCTTTTCCTCATCAGTCACCAATAAAGATTAGTGAGCAAGGACAGGAGATATTTCAAATCTGCCTGCCGATGTGCAATGTGATTTTGCTGTTTGTGAGCTCTGGAAGAGTGTGGTAAGAAGAAATTATTGCCATGACTACTCCCTACCCCGCATGCTAATCCAAGTACCTTTCCCCAAGGCTTCAGAAATAATAGATTATCCAAATATTAGAGCATTATAAGAATAGACTTTCACTTCTCGTCAGCATGACTGATAAATAAGCATTGTACTAAGCTAGATTCAGAGTTTAAAAATTGTTTTGTAGCTTTTCATTCTAAGTAATTTTAGAACAAGATTCCTCGATAGTTATCATTTTCTCTATTAAACTGTGTTTGACTTTGCCATTAAGTATTTTACACAGGTTACATAGATTAGCAAGCTTAGCTCTTTGTCCTTAACAAATGGCCACATTGCAATGAAATGCTCATTATCAACTGGACAACATAATGACTTCAAGAAAAGAACAAAAACACACGGACCAAGCATGAACTCTTTTTTTTAATAGATGGTTTTAACTGATGAAACAATTTGAGCATGAAATTGTTACAACTCCCACAGTGTGATGTAAGGAGAGGTATTAGAAAGTAAAATGACAGCATTTTACAAATCATTGCCTTTTAACACATTTGGAAGATATTTTATTTTTTAGGTTCTTTATTTTTAGGTTCTGAACAAGTTTTGCCTGATAAAAACTGTTGACCTTTTGGGGGTCGTGTTTTCCAATAGTGTTCAAGTGAGTGCTCTGCTTTTAAATTCCAATGGCGTACAGTGCTCTTTAAGTTTCATAATTGCAATTATGCAAAATATTATATATAATGTATGTTTATAGGTAAGACTAGTTAGAACTCCTAACAACTTCCTAAAAAATGCATAAAGGTAATTTTATAATAGAGTAGATGATGATCGTCTTCCCTTTTTCCCAAGTATTTTACATGTCCACATAGAAAAAGGAATAGTCATACTATTTTGAGACACAAGTTGGAATAATATGATAAACATTAAACACAAATTTCATCAGAGTTGATAGTTAAATACTGAAAAATTCCATACACACCAAGGGCTGCTTTAAGCAGCGGATTTCTAGGGATCAGTGTATTTCCCAAGTGGCTAAGGTGATGCCTCCGGTCGCAGTCTCCACACACTTGAACCACACCGGATGTCTGTGGAAAGGCAGTGCTCCAGAGTGTCTGAGTTCTTAATTATAAAAGCTGTTCTAACTATTCCATTTTAAGTGCTAACTTAAGTTTTAAAAGGTCAGTAACTCAGCTAAAATTCCTTTAATTGAGATGGTAAGAAGACTGTTGACTATTGCTCTGTGACTAATAAAATATGTAATAAAAAGGAACCCACCACTATCGAATTTGTTGTCTTAGTAATAAAAGCTACCATGTTGAAGTTCTTTCAGTCTCCAGGTCATTCTGTGGTATTTCTCAATTGTTGTCACTCTTACCAAATGTTAATGTCTTGGAGTTTTGTGAATTGTGTGATTATCACAATAAACAAGAATTTGTTAGAAAGAGTTTACTACTTTCTGCTCTTTGACATTTTCTTTATATCCCCATTTGTTAACCATTATTGTCATGGCATCTGATCATTTATCAAATTCCATTAAGTATTACAATATCCTAAGTTTGACTTGAACAATATATGTTAAATAATTAAGAGCCTCTGAGCCCTGGCTGAGTGGCTCAGTTAGTTGGAGCATCATACTCTGCACCAAAATGTTGCAGGTTTGATCCCCGATCAGGGCACATACATAGGTTGTGATTTCAATCCCTGGTAGGGAGAGCTTATGGGAGGCAACTGATCGATGTTTCTTGTTTCTCTTTCTCTCTCTCCCTCATCAATAAACATGTCCTTGGGTGAGGATTTTTTTAAGTGCCTATGAGAGGGACAGTTGAATAAGTTTTCAACTATAATACCATTTGAAAATTATATAATGACAAAATAGAAAGGAAATTTTGGCATCACAAGAAAAGGGTTTCAGTCAGCTTGGGGAATCAGGGGAGTTCTCTTGGTGGATGTCGCATTTGGGCTGAGCTGGGAATAACAATTCAGTGTTGCATTCCCGAGTCCTGAGTGTGTGAAAGAACTAGCATAGAACAGTAGGCAGGCTCGAGGAGTTTGGGGAGTCAGTGTTAAATTTCCCATGCACACAAGCTTGGCCAACTAAAGGACATGCTGGCATTGACAACAAATAACTAAATGAGTGATGAATGAACTACAGAAAAAAACAAAGCAGTAAAAACAGCTCCAAGATATTCAATGATTCCCCTCCTCAGACATTAACTGAACACTTTTTGTGTGCTAAGCATGGTTCTGGAAGCTAAGAAGACAACAGTGAACATGTTGTCAATATGATCTTTACCCACATGGGCATCAGTCTTGCAGGAGAGACCCATCTTAATAAATCATTGCACAAATAAACATGTAATTACAAGTTGCAGTAAGTGCTAGTTAGAAAAAGGTAAAGGATTTGACAGAGGAGAGAGAAGTCTTATCTAAAAGTAGGTAGGAGGTCAAACAAGCATTTCATTGGAAGAGAGATTATAAGAGACTTGAAGGAAGAGATGGAGACAGCAATGGACGAGCAAGGGTTGAGTGTTAGAGGCGGGGAAAGGTGAAATAGTGATTTAGGATGAAGCTAGGGAGGGATAGGTAGACAACAACTCTGAAGGATCAAGAAACTGAAGATAAAGAGTCAGTTGGAAAAAGGGAAGTGAGGAGCCAACTCTTTTCAGGTCTGTATGGAAAAGGTGCAGTTCAGTCAGAGCTCAGGGGCAGCGGTCTTTCTTTTATTACTCTTTTACAAAGGAGTTTCTTCAATGTAACAAGGAAGGTGGATCAGTAAAATAGGAGGGATGGGAGCAATCTCTCCTAAGGGTGTGGGTTAGAAGAAGAGCCTTTCAAATATTTGGTTGAGAAAATGGAAGGAATCTAGTTTGCAATGAGGAAGCGGATAAAGGCATCAAGGCAGCCTAGACATCCTGCAGAAAGACGATAATGATGAAGCAGAAAATAGATTTAAACAGAAGATTCTGGTGGCCTCTAACCATGGTGCCATTGTTTTCTACCAAGAATAGATGGACAGTGCCCTTCGGTGAATATCCCATGGTGAAAGCATTATGTTGCCCACATAGCAGACATTAACTAACTTTCAGAATGTTTGATGTCCTTAGGATACAGGACTAAATGTATCCTCAACAGAGAACATTCTATCATTCTAGTCAAAAGGATGAATAGTAGAAAAAGAAATATTAGCCTCTTTAACTTAAAGGTATGTAGACTTCTAAGATTTCAGGTCAGAAAAATAACAGCTGTGTGGTGTCATGGTAGTATAATTACATGACGCTCTTCCCCCACTCTTTAAAGAGAATCCCCCAGTCATCAGTCATTGCTAACAAATTAGCAAAACTCAAAATGTATTTTTGTATCACTATTCCAATGGTGCATATCATTCCCCTGGTGAACTTTCAGCATCTTGTTTTCAGCTTCCTTCAGTTAATGCCATTGACAGACTCAGGAAGGCAGGGCTTCTTTGTCAGTTCATAACTTTGCATCATGCATTTTGAGATTTGTTTATATACTTTTAGAGAGAGGGGAAGGCTGGGAAAAGAAGGGGTAAGAAACATCAGTGTGAGGGAGAAACATCAATCAATCAGTTGCCTCTTGCACGCACCCAGATTGGGGACCAAACCCGCAGCCCAGGCATATGCCCTGACTGTGAATTGAACCTGCAACCTTCCACTTTGCAGGACAATGCCCAACCAATTGAGCCACACCAGTCAGGGCTACACCATAAATTTTAGAGGAGAGCCTCCTCACCAGAAGGTAACTCTCACTCCTGAGAGTGAAGATCGTTTGTATCGGTCTCTCACACTGTTGGTGCCTTTGTGAGCGGTCCTATTTGGAAGAGAGTTTGCCCTGAGAGAGGACTGAGGCAAACACATCCCCCAACAGACCCTTAATCATTTGAGAAGGTTGGTTCTGAATACTTGCTATCTTTGGTTTGTCTTTCAACCCAGTTCTCAGTGTAATTGATCTGTTAGTGTTCATAACTGCTAACTTTACGTTAACTTATAAATTGATCTAATAGTATATTGATAACTTTAAACTTATGGAAACTTCTTAATCATTTTATCAGATAATTTATTAAGACCATCATAGTAACCTCGTAGTTTTCATCATTTGGTAAAATCTCCTTCAATTTCATGGACCAGAGAGAAATCACCTTGATTTAAAATATATTCATTTAAGATCTGAATTAGAATTTTTAAAAAACAATTTTATATTTCAGAATATTTATGGCTTTTACCCTTCACAAAATTATGTATCATTCCCATGTTTCTGATATTCTGCATGGCTTTGACTAAGTATATGAAGAAAACTGAAAGTCTTTAAGAACTTTTCCATTTCCCAGTTTTAGTTAACTTGAAGTGTAAAATCTTATATGTGAATTAAATACTGTTTTTATATAATTCTTGTTACAAATTTTATTCTTCAGGGAAAAAAGTATTTGTGACACTTAAGAGCAAAATTTAATAGCTAATTTTTTTACTTAAAAAGAGTAGAATATGGATAATGATAGCTCTTCTGAACATTTACTTAGTGATACTCGTAAGTATTCAACTGTTAGTGATATTTACTCTTTCACTGCAGATAGAAGCTTGGTAAATTAAAACTAGAAACTTTTCACTACTCACATTTTTGGTATAGAAAACATGGCATATTTTTAGAAATTGATTAGAATAACCATATGCCCCAACATCAAGATCTGTGGTTTACGAAGTTCAAAGATTTCAAAGAAATGTGAAGGTTAATACAATAAGAGCACCCTCCACCATTTCTAAAGGTCAGACATGCCTGCAGAGAACATTACCATCTGTTTTTTAAGATTGGGGAACCTCAGATTCTGTGTATATTTTCTGACATTTGGGTAGAATGATACCATTTCTTATAAGTGAACTTGATTCCTGACATTCACTTAAATGCTAATTTAATTTTGGTACTGGGGTAGCCAAATTTCATGGTAGTTGAGTTATTATTCTGGGATTCTGATGAGTGATTAGGAATAAAAAGGGCCTCCCTCTGAAGCCTTGGGAGTGATGGAGACATTAGATAAATTCCCAGCAGTAACAAATCTAGAAAGAAAATCTCTTGAGCATAATCCACAGCAAAGCCTGAAACCCTCTTGCTTTAAGGAATTTCCTGGTAGCCTCAGGGAGGATATTAATGGAACCCCTTAGGCTTAACCTCCTTAAGAGACTGTTATGCAGCTCTTGTTGTTTCTACTTTAGAGTCAGGAATTTTAAGTAGATTAGAATGAAGAACAGTGCAGTGCGACATAAAGTTAACATTATACTGTTAATAACATTCAACTGAATTATTAATTTCTATCCGAAGTTGCTTTTAAAATGCTCGGGATTAACTATAAGAATAAGGATTGTTTTCTTCTCTTCTTTATCCAAAGAGTGATTTATTATAATTAAGTATACCTTATAAAAACAAAAAGAGAACATAGCCATAAAAACGTTTTATATTAACGACCGATTGTATTAATGTACTATACCCATCTAATTCTTTATTCCAATAGGGAAGGAAAAAAATGAAAGGAAATTGTTACCCTTCAAATTGTTGAGCCTTTTGTCCTCTTGAGGACCCATGGGTTAGAGGACAATGTTTGGGATGATTACCAAGAGTGGTTAAATTGAAAGGTTCTGGTTTGCTCTTTCTCCCTCTCTCCTGGTGAAAGAGCCATTTGAAAGAGTGCACAGGCAGCATGGCCTGGACTCAGAAGCAGAGAGGCTGGCAGATGGCAGTGCAGGTTGGAGAAACTGCTGGCAGATGGCATGGACTATCTGAGCAACAAAGACACATTTGGCTACCAATGCTAAGAGTTGGAAAGAAAGAAGAAGACAACTTCTCCAGTTGCCAGCTTGTACACAGAAAGCGTTTTGGCACAAGGGAGACTGATAAAAGATATTCAATTGTTAACTGCTGGGAAAGCAAAGAATTATTGTTATTAAGTTTTCATAAAGTGTGCTCCCTCTGGTGTGATTTAAACTTAGTTTCTTATGGAAGAGCCCTTTAGAGATCATCTGAACCAACTATGGTGACTGAATATTTGGACATGCTCATTCTGTTTTTATTACTGAACAGGTACCTCTTCAAAACTTTATTTATAAAAAGTGTGATCCACTTTTCCTTTTTACAAGGCTCTAAAAAATCTTTATTGATGACTCCGTTTCCCTGCATTTATATGGTATAATAAAATCGTAGTTTTACATGGTAGGGACTCAGAGTGTGGTTCTCGTTTGTCAACCTAAAGTGCCCTTCAGCCATGCTCAGCGCGCTGAAATAATGTGGGGTGAAGGCAGGTTTGGCTAAGATGACTTATAGACTAAGAGTTTTATTAGCGAAGGGTATAAGCAGTTGTGTCACTGAATTACTTTGGGGTTACAGTCATTACCACATGTATCACATTTGTTTTCTGGAGGCTCTGAAGCCACCTGTAACAAATAGGCATTTAGTTCCTAATGACTTCATTGGGGCTGCTACAATTTTTCATTTGTAGCTTTTTCACCTATTGCTACCTAATATCTCTCCTTCCTATGCTTCTTGTTAGATACTGCGTTTCTAAAATTAATTAATTTAGATGACTTTTGCCTAATAAGTTATATCCACAAGCAGCACTTTCAACTGAAATATGCAACTTGATTGTTCTAAAATCGTTATTTTCATATGTGAAGAACAATGTTAAGAAAAATATTTAGGATTATTTACAATCAGATTGAAATGAAAACATTGCTAGTAATAGAAAAGTTTTTTAATATATATTCCTAAAAATTATCCAACTTTGCTTACTAAAGTTTAAACTTTTAGTATCTCAATAATTCAGAAAACTGTTTCTGGACATAATTTAAAGTGCTACTGAACCAAGATAAAAAGAGATAAGTAAGATATATTCAGATGCTTCTCAGCCACCAAAATCGACATCAGAATGATTATTGAACTCTGATAAGCCCTGTCTTAGAGCTTTTGGACGCTTACCTTACACAGTATTCTCAGTCTTTGTGATCTGATTTCTCAGTCTATAGGAAGCTGGAAGCATCTAATTGGAATTAAAGGATTATAAGAAGAAATCATTGGATATGGAGCCCCAGCTGTAGCTTAACATAATGGAGAACCCATAAAAACCACTCAATTACTGAGGAGCAAAATGATGGCTTAAAGAATTCAAGGGGAAAAGAAACTTATTTCAATAGGCTACAATTAAGAAATTTAAAATAAATTTCTTCAAAATATAGTCAATTATTTTGGTTGTCTAAAGGGCAAACATTACTTTTCTAGAAAATTTGCTGTTTTAGAAACACTCATTCCATGCTTATCTTAGATAATGTGATTAAAATCATATATGATTTTTTGAACTATAGTTTTCAGAAGTTGAACATTATATTTAAAATCTTTGCTTAGAGAAGTGGGCCTTTATAGTCTATAGATAATGTCTGCTCTCAGAGGTATTGTTTCTTCCTCATCATCTGCATTTTGATAACAGTGGCACTGGTGGAAGCTGCCAGGTCACACAGCCAGGCGACCCTCGTCCTGCCTTAGTCTTAGGCAGGTGCAGGACTTAATCTCCCTGGACCTCGGTTTCCTCACCTGTAAAATAAAGGAGTTGGGTTTTAACATCCTTTCTTCTTCTATTAATCACTGAGGCTTTTTCTGCCCCTCCAAGTAACTGATTTGCCAATGAACTTTTGTGAGGTAACCCATTTGTAAGTTGAGGATGGCCTTTGGGATGTAGGTATAAAGAGGTACTTTGGCATAAGTACATGAAATGTGTAGTGCCTCAGAGGAGACTGTTTAGATTGTGACAAAAGAAGAGAGGACTCCCAAATCAGTCATTGGGGTTTCCCACAAGTACGAATTTTCAAGCAGAACCCTTCCAGAACACATCTACTATAAAAGCAAAGTAACATTGAACTTTGTTAAAACTGAATTTGAATAAAGGCTTTATTATTACAAACTTTGCCAATCCCCACTGTTTACAGTTCAAATGAAATTTTAAGTGGATTATTTGCATGTAAGCTGTCATCTGTGATTTGATTTTCTGTGGGGTGCTGCTTTTATTTTGATAGTGCTTCACTGGGGAAATCTTTTGATAGCAAATAGGCTGTTTCCTGTTCTATTTTTATACCTCTGCTTTTCTGGATCTTGAAGTCACCATCATCTTTTCCCTGTACTACTATAATATCCTCCAAGTTACTCCTGTGTTTCCATTCTTGCCCATCCTTAAGGTCTGTGTCCCACTTTTGAATGTAAATTCTCAGACAGGAGACAGTGCCTTATTTACTTACCACCATAACATGGATGTTTAGGACAGTGAGGACACTCGGCTGTATAAGTGAGTGAATCAAATGGGTGCTTTGACATTGATAATAGGTCAAGATTTCTGTCTTAGCCCTGGCCGTCCTGTGCTTTACCCACTAGATGCCAGTAACACTCTTCCAATGTGACAGTAAAAAAATGGTACTAGGCATTGCCACTGATTGAGCACTCACTGATCTGACTGGAAGAAGAAGGATTTCCAGTATTAGTATGTGAGAGTGATGAGAGCCAAAAAGACACATGAAATTCAGTTCTACCACTGCTTGATCTTTGAATCTTGGTTTATCTTAAGAATTAAATGGCTCCTGATACATTGACTAGCCTGAAGTCTTTGCTTTCAAGACAGATCCTGCCAGGTCTCCCCACTCATGCTCACCTCATCGTGTGTCTTTGGTGAGGGCTTGTACCAGGTCATTATGATGTTCTGCATGGCTCATTGGTTCTTCCAGATGCCCAATATTTAGCTATGTCATTTTATTTTGCTCCTGATTGATCATTACTTGTAGCCATGGGCAGAGGAGTAGCACCCTGGAGTGCTAGAAGTCAAATAGATTCCAGGAGTTCAAAGTTTATTTTGACTACTTATTGACTGTAAGACTCTGATTGCTGTATATTCTGATTGCTTATTTTCTGTGAGCTTTGCTTGTGAGTTATTGTGAGGATTAAATTCAGTGAAACTATTGGGTTGGCCAAAAAGTCCCTTTATTTTTTTCCATAATATAAAAGACATATTTTGCATTTTCATCAATAATTTTATTGATTTGGATATTTTGAGTATGTTGGCTAACTTCTGCGTGGTATAGTGCTGCTGGTTCTCAATTAATGTCTTGATTTGATCACTATCAACTTCAACTGGTCTACCTGATGCATGTCTCATCCAGCGAGAAATCTCCAGCACAAAACTTTGCAAACCACTTTTGACACGGTCAATCAGTTACAGCAACTTCTCCATACACTGTACAACTCTCTTTTTGTGTTTCAGTTGCATTTTACCTTTCTTGAAACAATAAAACATATGCTGAAAATGTTGCATATGTTCTTCCATCTTTGATATTAAAATGGCTACACAAAAATTCACCAATTTTATTGTTTTTTTAAATGCATGCAATGACAACTGTCACAATACAATTTAACAAACTTGTTTTGAATGAAGTTAAGAACAACTAAGTGTTACTAGAGCCATCTTATGGAGAAACCAAACTAACTTGTTGGCCAACCCAATCTGTAAGTGAAATACTAACTCTGAGCTGGGTACATACGTGCTGCTTAAAATACGAGAGCTCTCTTGCCTTGCCTTTCTTAAATTTCTCAAGCCATTTCTTTGTGTGTGTGTGTGTGTGTGTGCATATTCATATATTCATACCTCCATCCATTCATAAATATATATGGTTAGTCATTCAATAATTAATATATTCATTGAAAACATTTATTGAGCATCTATTTATCAGGGGTTGGCACTATTCCAGATGCTGGAAATGGAACAATGAAAAATAGTACAGTCAACAGAAATCATTAACAGTGATGAAGATCTCAAATATCTTTGCCATTGAATTGTGTATAGAGTAAAAAAATAATTGAAAATTATTCTGTGAACCATCATTTCAGGAGTATGATCATGTGAACTATTGTATCATAAAAATACAATCACCAAAATGTATGGACATGTTTCTTTTTCAAAAACAGTGAATGCAAAGTATTAAAAACCTGAACTTTTGACCTAATTAATTTTAAGCTATTGTCCCTGACAAATCAGAGTGATTTAAACATAAAAAAGAAAAAAATGTTTCAGTTTGATCCTCTTTTCTGGTTTATTGTACTTTTGAATGCCCTTAACACTCACATTAGTGTTGGGAGGTCTGGTTGGGTGGTGAAGAACATTTCTCTAATATCTGGAAATTCCTTGTATCTTCCTGTCTGAGAATATTTGGATTGTACTGAATTTCCTCTTCGGGAGATGGGTGAGAATAACTTTTTGCAAAACATGACTGCATCATCCCTGAGCTCCATTACAGCATGCTTAATGGGCTGTAATAGTATTTTTATTGTCTTGTAACTTTGGCTTCCTTAACATGTTTGAAGGTCTTTAAAATGTACCTTTGAGCATTGCTCCATGTGCTTTGTGTCCCCTGAATAAATATTATACCCCTATTGACTTTTTAATTTTGAAATTTGATAACAGTAATGAAAGAGAAATCCCTGACCATTTTATACGTTTTGCCGCTTCATTTCACATAGCTCCTTTTAGTTTCCAGGGATGTATTTAGCAGACATTTGTCTGTTTTGAATGGGTGTTACTTGGTTGTGTAAAAAAAAAAAAGGAAAGAAAATAAAATCCTACTACTGCTCTGTTGTTCTCTAACTGGTGCTATTAGCAAACTGGAAACTTGAGATTTGAAATAGACTAACCTAGATGCTCTACCATCAAAAGCATATGAGAGAAAGGGGCATTTTGGATAGGCAGAGCATCCTTATGGGCTGGGTCTCAGAGAGACAGAGTTGGGCCTCAAGGGGTAAGTCCTCCCAGAGAGAAACATTTCAGGTGCCATCTGGTTAAAGCATGAACATTGTGGAAAACATCTGCAGATGTCACTCACATCTGGAGAGGTGAAGGGCTTATGTGAATGACTTCACGTGGGTCTCTACCCAGGCGAGTTATTAATTTTTTCCAAGGCCTTGGCACAATTGGGCTTTATAAATGTAAAGGAACTGTGCTTAACTGCCAGTGAATATGACATATTTTGTTGAGAAAAGTTTAAATCAGGCTATATAGAAATACTTTTGTTTGTTGAGGATGTACAGTGAGCCAAAGATAGTGCTCAGTGCCTTATGAGCTTTATTTCATTTAACCTTCACAACAATTCCACTTGGATAATACTTAGTGCCATTATCTTTGTTTTATCAATGGGAAGACTGAGGTTTATAGTGATTAAGTAACTTACACATAGACAATACCTGTAAAAGGATGCAGAATGTAATATATAAGGCTTCAAATTATTTGTGGAATGTTGCAGTCATAGAATTTTAAATCTAAAGATAGAAATCATTCAGTCTTTTTTCCACCCCACCCCCAACCTTTTAGATGAGGAAAACCCCGAACTTCTGAGAATTTCTGAGTTTTCCTTCAAAATATCCTGATCAAGCTGTTACTTTAACAAAATCTTAGGAACGCTTTTGCTTTTATTGAATTTTATACTAATATTACTTTATTACATGTACTTTGGATTTAGACATATTGTGGGTAGATTGTACTAAACTGGTTTAGGCTGTCTTAGTTGCTGAGTTGGGGTGCTTTGCATGGGGTAGATGTGGAACTGGGGCTGGTTGGGTTGGAATGATCCATCTAGATCCTGAATTTACCATGCAGATCCCATGCAATGTTGATTAGATGCAAAGAGAGTGTGAATGCTGGTTGCCTGTTAGTATTTAAAAGTCAACAGTAGAGAATCAGACCATATCTATCCACTTATCTATGAAATAAGAAAGTCACCGCTGACCACTCTAATACATACCTTTTAGGCTGTTGAGGTGCATTTTTTCCTCTTAAAGAATTTTGCTGCTCCCAATTATCTGCTTTTTGCATTGGTCAAATGTTGTTTGTGAGAGCAAGAGGCATTACATATGATGTGATCTGTGTGGGACTCTATACCACCACTAAAGATGAATCTTTTTGGTCTTTTCTGTTCATTTCATTGTTTTTCAAATATGTGGGTAGAAACCCACTTGGGGAACATGGTGAAAGGTTCTAATTTTAAACTTCTGGGTTGGGACCCAGGAGTTTGCCTTTGCTCCTCCATCCCACCTCAGGAGTTTTTGATGTGAGTGGTTCATTACCGAACATTGACAAATGCTGAATTACAGGGAGGATTGTGCTTTTGATCTCTCTAAAAAGAAATATATAGTTTATTAGACCACAGGTAATTTTCTTTGCTGCCAAATATAAAATTAGAACCTTACAACTGAATTTATTTATTTCTATGGAGACTAGAGCAATACCTGGAAACCTGAGGAAACAAAATATTCTGATCACTTCTTTTTTGCAGTAGGAGGTTTTCTTTTGAATGTAGACAGTTTTGTTGGCTGTATGCTTTTTACTCAGTCTTGCAACATAGGACTCAGACATGGAGGCATTAACATTTTTCTTTGCCAGAATCAAAGACTACTGAGAATAGTGAGAGAAAACAAAGCTCTGTGGGTATCCAGTCTTATTTCTGCCTTTAACTTTGTTGTACTCCCTTCTCTTGCTCCTCGAGTGTTTGGGAATTATGTTTTAAATGCACATGTGTGTTATTTTAAATGTTTAGTTCATACTTAAATTTTAAAATGTCCCTTTCTATATAATTATATGTAATAATATAATGGCTACAGGTGAATAATACCCAGCTGGTTCTATTTTCTGTTCTTTTAGCCCTTGGTTAGTGTGGTGTTTGCTGTTAGGGCTACTACTAGTATGAGAGTAGGATGCAGAATCCACTGCTTCACCCTGTCCAGCAGTTTCCACACCTACCCTGGCACATGGGTGAACATGGCTTTTGTTTTCCTGGGATAGCCCATTTCTCTCTCTTTCTCTGCCTCTCTTTTCTAAGGCCCTCAAACTGAGCATGTTGAGAAGGGATGGAGGAAGTGTGCAGAGAAAGTCCCCCTTAGATTGAGAAGCAAATAAATTTAAGTATTCTGTCAGGCTCCAAGCCAAAGAAAGTGCTAAGCATGACAATTAATTGGATAACTACCAAAACACCTCTTACTGTAACTGTAATTCAGAATATCCTTAGTTGAAGTTAAAAAAAATGGTATTAATTAATTTGACTGTTTCTAAGGGCACTCACCAAATGTCTGCACTGTTTGCATGCTAGGTTTTGGCATTGCAAGCAAGGGGAGGGAGGGATAAACAGTGCAGCCCTGGCTTGTGCTGGGGATTTCATCCTCTCAACAGGCAAGAAGGTGTAGATAGTCATGTCTCCACATCCTAGGTGAGGAAAATGAAGGTCACACAAGCCATGTGTTTACATCAAAAACCTATGGCTTTCTCATTAGTTAACGGTACTTCTGAGTGAGTCAGGGTGATGATATCACTAATAATAGAGCTGTGATTTCTAGGTTGAAGGGTTTGTATTCCAGGGAAAGAAGTCACACACACAAACCACTGGCCTGTACATTTTTATTAAGGGACAAGTGAGCCATACAGATACATGCTGGGGGGATTTTGAGGAATGAGATGATACCTGGGGCTGGGCCATCATGACACATGTCACTGTAGAAGTAAGAATTGAAATGAGTCTGAAGGAAAGGAAGGATCTTGATTAGTTAACAGAATAGAAAAGGCCATTTCTGGTGTGGAATAGACGTCAGCCATGGCAGAGACAGAGAGCTGGTTTTCAAGGCCGAAGGACAGAGCCCGTGGTTGGGAGAGCCTAGGAGACTGGGAGAACCGCGAATGCCTTGGCAGTTCAAGATGAGCCAGGTTGGGACATTCCATGGTTAAAATGGGAGCGTTTTTATGCTATTGACCAAATATAATTCGTGAGGCATATCAGGATAAACCATGAGGACATATGCTAATTGGAACTGAGAGCGAGGATACTAGAGGTTTGGAGAGGCCACTTTGGGGACTTGCTGCAGTAACCCAGCCTTGAGATGATAAAAGGACGATCTTAGAAAATAAGAAATAGACAAAATGATAGAGTTGAAAGATGAATGACAGAGTTAGTGGCTGATCAAAACCAGAAAGACTGGTCAAGTAAAACAGAGATGCTACCACACAGAAGTGAAATGAAATATGGGCAAAAAATTATATATTATTATTATTTTTTACCAAAATGTTTATTTTTTTATCTGCCAAGTGTAAGAAGCCATGCCCATGGAATTGCAGCTTAGAGAAGAGTGGAAAAGATTTGGCTGGAAATCATAAGTATGCCCATGTTGTTGTATATGAAGAGGTTTACATGTTCCTATTAGTAGCTCCAGTAGGAACTAACCTGTAAGCCCTGACACATTTAGTATGAGCATTAGAGGCCAGAGCTGTCTTAGCTGATTAGGGTCACCTGTTCACTCTGCTAAAGAAAATTGCAAGATGTACATTCATGTTGAGGAAGTTTGCAAGGATAACAATGAAATACACCCTCTTATACAAAACCCTATAACATTAATTTGGAGAATTTTGCAATTCAATTGAATAAAAACATACAAAAATGAGTTAGTATTTAAAGTGAAGAAAGAAGTATACAGAATGTTTCCTTTTGGTGTTTCAAATATTTTATTTGAAATCTAGTCAAATTGGTATAAACACCAATTGGTTTTGATGTCAGGGATTTTATGTTTGTTTTGAGCTCCGTAGTATTAAAGGGTATTTAGAAAAATGTGAAGTTGCTTTTCCATTATAAAAACATTTGAAAATGTTTAAAAACATTTTTTAAAAAATATGTTATTGTTTAATTGTGTATTATCAAATGTAAACTCCAATTTCATATATTTTGATGTAGTATGATTTGATTTGAATTTACTTTGATAAATTCTCTGATTCACTTACATGTTCTTCCTGGGATTTCTTTACTTTTAGGCCCAAAGTTTTTTTGCTAGATGGATTTCCATTAATTGTTTAATATTTTACTGCTTATTTTTTGTGTTTTCATATTAAAAATACATTTGTAGATTGTTCATGAATTGTTCATGAAATACCTTTTGGAGGCTTTGTGTAAATTTCCTTTTGATTTATTGTGGACTATAAACAACTCAAAACAGATTCTATTGTTTGGATTTTAAAAAGAACACTTATCAGGTCAGATTTCTGCATCATATCCTGTTTTATCCTTTAATTTTAACTTTAGAAGTAGATTCCTCTTTGTTTTCCTGATCTCAAGGCAGAATTCGGAACACTGAGAACAATGTGAGACAGAAGGATATTTTCGGTGGAAAAAAAAAGTTTAGCTCTAATCTTCTCACATATCTGTTCTAGTTTGTTTTTTTTTTAATGAAGGGTTAAAAATAAATAATAATGATATGAATGATTTCTTCATTGAGAAAATCAACTTCCAATTAACTAATGAATATTCTTTTTAATTATTGTTAATTGACATATTTCCTGCACTTTCAAACCCAGGGCTTGCATAATGGCTTGTTTGAATTGTTCCCGATCTCCCTTTTATGTTTTGGTTGTCCTGTTGGGTATAATTGTGTATTATTCTCTGAATTCCCTAGCCTGGAGCTAGGTGGAGCTATGAGATCTTCTGTAAACGTACAACTTGCAGTGGCTCACAGGTCTACGTGTGACAGTAAGTGCCTCATGGCCACTTTCAAAGCCTTCTTGCCCTTTTTCTTAAAGAGAATGTGGAAGAGGAAGTCTACAGTTTGAAAACATCATCATTAACATGAACAGATTATCTCAAAGTTCTCTAATTGTAATTTTGTACGCAGCAGGAAAACAACCATAAAAATTCCCCAAAACAAAGCTAAAAGAAAAAACACACATACAAGCACAGCTATAACTACCCTTAACGCTCATACCAGATTAAATGTTTTGTCATTAAAAATACATGTATTTGTTTTCCAAGAGAGTATAATTTTCTGAAAAATCTGTGAAGTATAGAAAGTGATGGGAAAAGGAGCATATGGTGATTTTTTTAGTTCTCATCACTAAATTTTATACACATAGATGTTTGATAGGTGTAATTACATACATAATATATGTTTTAATATATGCATACAATTATATATACATGTATATGTGTGTGTATATGTATGCACATATGTATATATAATTATTTAAGAGTGTGGAAAATATTTCACAAAGGAGAACTAAAAGTTTTGCTGAAAGGCTTTGGTTAGAATTCAGATGTGACTTTGAGAGTTGTCCTGTACACGTAGGGGTTTAGAAAGTCTCAGCAGTGAATCTTGTCCATGCCTATAGAACACTCTGGAGAAGAATGCTATTTATTTTGTGTGTGGTTGTTTTGTTTTTCTCTCAGTTCTCTATTGGGCCAGTCATGCAGTTGTCTGGACTTGTTATTCAATGTGTTTAGGGCCTGAGAAATATGCCCAGACTTCTGTTTTACTGCTGAATATCTGTTGGGGCAGAAGTTGTTAAAGGTCATCTGCTTACTTTGAGAAACTAATTGTAATAAATTCTTCTGTGTGCTTCTCTGATTAGCTTAGCTTTAGCTCTATTCTATTCAGATATCGAATGATAGTGTGGATGATTTTCATTTACCTAATTTGCTAAATACTACTGAAATCAAATACTTATTTGAACTCTACACTTTCTTTGTCTCATCTAAGTCGCTTGTAGACTTTAACCTAATTCCTGTATTGGGAATTGCATCTCTTTAAACTTCATTCTCCCTCTGTATTCTGTCCTTATTTGCTTTTCAAATTTAGAGGAGTAAACAGTATTTTAAACAGTTTCCAAAGGCTGTAAGGAGTAGACAGATGGTTCTTGGTTTGGCTTTTATAAGCACTTTACTATAAATGTATATTACCTATCTAGTTAGCTGTTAGATAAATTATAAATATAAATAGATATATTGTAACAATGATAAACTATTATAAAATAATAGATAATAAAAATTAATAGATCAGTAGAGGTCTTACATCTATCTGAAGGACCAAAACAGTTAAAATATGCCTAACAAGGGTTGCACTGAAGCTTATGTCGGTTATAGGCAGAATCTTATTCAAAATCTACCTGTGTGTTCTTTACAAATAATTTGATTGAGCTTCATTATCAGCCTATTTACCTACAGAGGGCTCGAAGGCCATTTAATCCTTATAGCAGTGATCTATGCTACCTGTGGCATAGTGCCATTTCAACAAGTAAGGAAACTGCAGCTCAAAGGGTTCATTCCTGTGGTCTAAATTATCCTGGTTAGTGAAGTGGGAGATTTAGACTCAGTTGCCTGATTCTCAACTCAGTGCTTTCCCTAGCCAGTCATTATTCATTTGTCCAGCCAGACACCTACCACCCATCCACTGCACTTTCTTATGTATTTTGTGCCAGACACTCTTCAAGTTGCTGAGCATTCAATGGTAAATGACACCAATGAGGTCTGCTTGTAAAAGGAGACAGATAGTAAACAAGTTAGAAAAATAAAACAGTATAAAAGTATAATATGGTAATAAAGAAAAAAACAGGATGTTTGTGGGAAAGTGACTAGAAACAGCATTGGGTAGGTTGATCATGGAATGTATCTGCAGAAGTCATACCTGAGTCCACATTATGATTCTAGAAGCAAATTTGGGAGAAAGAAAAGATAATAGGCAGCTGGCAGTGAGAGAAGAGGCAGGCTAATAGCAGACAAGTAACAAAGATAGGAATAAAACAATAATGCCAGGAGTGTAGGAGCTTTTACTATGGAAACAATGCATAGCTTCTTCTAACACAGGCCTCTAACAATAGTCCTGTGTTATACAAGAGAACTGTAATTGATGCTCATGGCTGTTAAAGCGACATACAGAAAAAGATGAAATATGTATATTCATTTTACAGAAACTAAGCACTTGTGAAGAATTTTACAAAAAAGTAGTAAACTTAGAATAAATAAGTTTGAAAGCTTAAAAATAATACAGCACCATTTGTAGAAAGTTCACCTTTAGAGAATACTGCCATGCACAATGATGACAGAGAAGCCTGATCTAAATACAGTATTTATATCTCCCAATTTTTAAAGGGCGTACAGGATATATGGATGTATGGAGTTGAGTTAGATTTTTTTGTTATTGTTATTAAATTGAAGTATAATTAACATACAATGAAAGACAAAGATTTTAAATTAAACTTCCATTGAGTTTTACCAAGTGTAATCACTTGCGTAGGTGCCAAAGAATGGAGAACATTTTTGTCGCTCCAGTAATTTGTTTTATACCCCTTTCCAATCAATTCTCCCTGCCCCAGAGGCAACTACTGCTCTGATTTTTATCACCCTAGGTTAGTTTCAGGACTTCATATCAATAAAAGCACAGTTTATAAACTTTGGGGCTTGGCTGCTCTCATTCCACATAATGACTGTGAAATTTATCCATATAGTTGAGTGCATCAGTCATTTATTCTTTATTGCAGAATACTATTCCATTGTATGACTGTACTACAGTTTATTCTCCTCCTTAGCAATCCTAGTTGTCATGGAGTGATATCTTATGGTATTTTTAATTTACATTCCCCTTGCAACTAATGCTATTTGATCATTTTATGATTTTAAAGGTTTATTTAATCTATGTTTTTAACAGTCTTACAACCCATAAAGTTCACCCATTTAAGGTGTGTAATTCAGTGGTTTTTAGTATATTTAGAGTTGTGCAACCATTGCCAAAATCTAATTTTAGAGTATTTTCATTACCTCAAAAGGAAACCTTGTACCCATAGGCAACCATTTTCCATCCCCAAGCTATGTATTTGGAAATGTGATTATATATAATATATATCATATATATATAATTTTATATATATAAATAATCAGAGTCTTATTAAAGAGCTCTGTTGGCTTTATGTCTGTTCACAGTGAACATGAAGATGACATAGTTCCTAGTAGTTTTATCTTTTCAAATTCCTTGGTAGGCCATGAGAAAAACTTTGGATGGAGTGCTCACAAGCTTAAATGTGCATTCAGATCACTTGAAGATCTTGCTAGAATGCAGATTCTGATTGGGTAGGTCTGGAGTGGACTTAAGAGTCTGCATTTCTACCAAGTTTTCACATGCCCGTGCCACAGGTCCATGGGGCCACTTTGAGCTGCCACATAAGAAATTTTGGTTGGCATGTCTTGAAGAGGGACAGTATAAGAGAGACTATATACTGTATTTAACATTCTCTATCTGCTATTTTATATGCATGACATTTTTATCTACAGAGCAGTTCTTAATCCATTTTGAATTTTTAAAAAAGTTCATCACATCTCTTTGTAAGTGTATAAAAGGGAATGGACTTTAAGAATTTTAAAGGCAGGATTAAGAAAAAGGCTCCCCAAATCTTACAGCATGTCACTGGTTCATGGATAGCTTACAAAGGACCCTACTAAAGAATAAATGAGAAACAACTGCACAAGGAGAACCTTTTAGGGTCCCTGAGGGGACTAGCTAACTAAGAGTAAGATTTCTTCAAGGCCCTTTCAGGCCCTTTCCTCAGCTGCTGGACCTACTTCTTTACCGTACCTCCCAGAGTTTCTTGAAGCCCTGGGGTGGAGTAGGAATTGGACCCCAGTTGAGAGATGTTGGCCTGGGTCTCCGAAAACAGAGCAAGATCCATCTTTGCCTGTCAGACAGTGGATCATTAGATAGTGAACAAAAGGTCAAAACTAGACTCAATAATTGCATCACAAATACTAAGTTGAGCTTAAATATTTTGTCTCATGAAGTGCAGTAATCCAGGGGCTCATTTAGAAAGCCCTCTTGGCAAGTATAATGGCTTTAACTGAATCAGTCCTTGGTAGAAGTCTAGCATCCATTGACATAGTTCCTTGAAGGCAGCTGTAACGCGCACTTTTATAGACCAAAGCAAGTTTTTCTATCATTCTTCATCAGACAATTGGAGAGACGTTTATATGGGCAAAATGATTGTTGGATTGAGTTAAAGGATTCTAATTTTCTACAAAAAAAACATAAAAGTAGCAAATACCTCATGCTGTTCTTAGCCTTGCCAGACGTGTAAACTTAATAAATAAAATGCAAGGAAGACTATAGATCTTGATTTTTTTTGTTTTTAGTTCTTTCAATGAGCTGCAACTCTGCCTCTACTGTGACAGTCATTCCATCACGTACACATGATCCCTCTTTCCAGGCCTGGTGATCGCCACTCAGCACCTCGCTTCCTCGGAGCGGTTTCCATCATGCCCCATTCTTAATAAATTTCAAGTTGTCTTAAGGTGTCACACTTTGCCAGTAGGGGCCACTGCCATACATTGTCTGAAATCGGGACTGAAAGCCCTTAATTTGAAGATAAAGGTGATGTAAGTAAAAGTGTTCCTCTATAGAAATTTTGTACAGTGAGTTTATTTAAAGTGAAGTATATAATTCTGTCAGTTTACCAAAGAACAGCACCAAAGATGCTAGTATTTTACGAGGGCTCAATATTCAATGACTTTCTAAAAAAAAACCCCACTAATTTGTTCAAATAGTGAGGGGTAGCAAATTAAGATTTATTTAGTAATGACAATAATTGCAGTGCGTTTGCAGACAGAAAAATTCTGTTTCTACTCAAGTCTAGCCAAATACCATGTGTTCGTTTGAAACATCAATGAGGTGCCCTACATTGTTATTTTGTTCATTCCAGAGAAAATAATTCCAGCTACAGCATTTTAACTATGACTGTGTGTTCTTAGAACTGTGTAACTTCCTCAGACTGAACATATTAAATTAGTTTCAATTTCCTGCCAAAATTTATAGACAGGTTGTAAATGAAAAAGCTGCCTCTGCTCTTCATTATCACTATGTATTATAGTTTTTTTAAATAAAAATGTTATTTACTTGCACCTACTGTCAGATATTAAACTACAGAGGCATCCATCAACAGTTCTGTTGGCACTGTAAAGAAAAAAATCATGTAACAGCACACCTGGCTTTAGTGTTGTTGTTTTTTTTTTTTTTTTATAGAATAGAGTTAGTGTTGCAAGGTGACTTTGATATGTCAGAAAAGCTAATTATGTCCCATCAAAGGACTGAAGAAATTGCCTTTTTTAATGAAAAGTATTTTATGGAAGGTGACAATGATCTTAGGCAAAGCAGTAAAACTAGGTGTATAATTATATAAATTCTTTAAATTCTTATTAGACTTAGCTAATTGACATGTTACTGTCCAATAATGTAGAAAAAAACTAGTCAAACGTAAAAATTGAAACAATGGTTTTGGACTGCAGAAATATAGACTAATCTAAAATTGACTCTATCTCTGTTTTTCTAAGTATAAGACTATACTTATGTAGTCTTATATCACTTTTTTCCTGAAACTTTTTTATAGCCATGAAGATTTTATTTTATGCTGAAACAAGAGTATAGCCGATTTTAATAAGAATTAAAAAAAGACAACCTACAAAATGGGAGAAAGTACTTGCAAACCATCTATTTGATAAGGGCCTGATTAAAAAATATATAATAGAACTTATAAAACTCAATAGTAAAAACACAAAAACAAATAAGTTAATTAAAAATTGGCAAAGTATCTGAAAAGATGTTTTTACAAATGGCCAACAGGTACATGCAAATGGGCAACAGGTACATGAAAAAAATGCTTGACATTAGTCATTAGGAAAATGAAAATCACATCTCATGAGATATCACCTCACACCTATTAAAATGGCTATAATAAAAAATATAGGAGACAAAAAGTACTGGCAGGGGTGTAGAGAAAAGGGAACCTTTGTGCACTGTTGGAAGGAGTATAAATTGGTACAGCCTTTGTAGAAAACAGTATGGAGGTTCCTCAAAGAATTAAAAATCAAACTATCATATCCAGCAATTTCATATTCAAGTGTATATGCAAATGAAATGAAATCAGTATCTTGAAGAGATATCTGTATTCCAATGTTCTTTGCAGCATTATTCATAATAGCCAAGATAGGAAACCAGCCTAACTGTTTGTGATGGACGAATGGATAAAGATAACATGGTGTGTGTGTGTGTGTGTGTAAATATATATTGTAGGTGTATCCTATATGTATTTATGTTTTTGCATGTGTATATGTGTGTATTATACACAATGAGCTATTATTCACCCATAAAAAAGATGAAAATTTTGCAATTTTTAACAAGGCGGGTGAACCTGGAGGACATTATGTAAAGTATTGGGTTAGCCAAAAATTTCATTTGTTTTTTTCCATAAAATGGCTCTAGTAGTACTTAGTTGTCTTTAACATCAATCGAAACAATTTTGTTAGATTGTATTGTGACAGTTGTCATAGTGTGCATTTAAAAAAATATCAAAATTAGTGAATTTTTGTGTAGCCATTTTAATATTGAAGATGGAAGAACATATGCAATATTTTCAGCATATTACACTTTATCGTCTCAAGAAAAGTAAAAACGCAACTGAAACACAAAAAAGGATTTGTGCTGTGTATGGAGAAAGTGTTGTGATTTATCAAACATGTCAAAAGTGATTTACAAAGTTTTGTGCTGGAGATTTCTTGCTGGACAATGCTCCATCGTTGGGTAGACCAGATGAAGTTACTAGCGATCAAATAGAGACATTAACTGAGAACAATCAATATTACACCACATGGGAGATAGCCAGCATACTCAAAATATCCAAATCAATAAAATTATTTGTGAAAATGCAAAATGTGTCTTTTATTTTATTAAAAAATGGACTTTTTTGCTCACCCAATAAAATAAATCAGCCATAGAAAGACAAATACTCTGTGATCTGTGTGAAATCTGAAAGAGTTGAACTCACAAAAGTAGAAAGTAGAATGGTGGTTACCAGGGGCCAGGGTGGGAGGGGATGGTGAGGAAAATGGAGAGATGTTGGTCAAAGGGTATAAAATTTCAGTTATAGGATGAATAAGTTCTGGGGATCTAATGTATATCATGGTGATTATAGTTAAGTGTACTGTATTGCATATTGGAAATTTGCTAAGAGAGTTGAATTTAAGAATTACCACCCACACTACCCCCCAAAAGGCAAGTGTGTGAGGGAAGATGATGGATGGGTTAATTAGCTTGATTGTGGTAATCATTTCACAACATCTAGGTATATGAAATCATTACATTGTCTATCTTAAATATGTATGATTTGCATTTGTCAGGTATATCTCAATAAAGCTGAAATAAAGAGAATAAGCTGTTAGATATATATGTAATATATAGGCTCCTAAAAAGCACAATATTCTTAGCTAAAGGCAGTAAACTGCATAAATATATTTATACTTTTAATGTGTGTGTGTATATATGGGGAACATATACATATGAATTTAATTTTTAATTTTTGAAGAGCCATATCAAGGGTGAATGTGGAGTGAGTCCTGCTTTTCTGTATATAAGGATTAAGAGCAGAACATTTTATTGTTAGCTTTGACAGAATGTATGTGATTAATAGTGATGTCTTTTTTTAGAAAATTGTAAATTATAGGAATGCTGCACAGGAAGAAAGAAATGAAGCATACAGTAGTTATTTAGGTTTACAAGATTGACAATGATTTTTTTTTTCTTTGCAGAAGGTTCAGCACTTAAAGCAGAAAGCTGTAATTGGTGGTTGCTTTAGATGCCCTTAGCTATTTGGGATGTGGAAAGATGTACACTATAAATGTTTCGCTCATGTAATTGTCATAGCTTCAGAATGGTTCAATTATAGCTGTTTTGTAGGAGAGGTACACGAAGACATGATTTCTGGAAGCATTCTCTAATGATGACCATTCAGTTTTTAAGAATTGCAAATGTGAAAGAAATGAACCCATTTTTATTACCAGACGCTGCGTGGTTTTTGAAGCATCCTATTTCTATATCTCAGGCAGCAGTCCAAGCAGTGACTGCGGCAGGGCAACCAACAGAGTAGTTGTTTTAATGCTTGCCGTGGGATTGCTTCCCAGGACATGCTTAATCTATTTGGATTTATGATTCTGAAATCATAAAGTGAGACAAAGATATTAACTAAGCTACGTTATAGAGCTCATGTATGTGCGTACAGGTAATCAATCAGGCTATGTTTTTCCCCACCTTAACTCATGTTCTTTGACATAGGCTAAATAACTTCCTTTGCTGAGTATCTTGTAATGACTTGGTCAGCTCTAAGTTTGCTTAGGCAGTGTGACACTCATGGAGGGAACTACTGTAGAAATGGATAACTTATTTTTAAAAAAACCTAGGTCAGAGCATTATCTCAGGAACCAAATGCCTTAATGCGTTGTAAGAGTAGTACAAGATTCTAAAATAACTCTCGATTGCTCACATTGCATGTCCTTTGTGAATCTATTAAAGATTTTTTTCTTATCAGCATTAAAAGGTTGGGGAATTGAATATTTGGTTGGAGGTAGTTTGGCTTGTATGTGTATTCTTATACCTAATCAGTTTTTGTACTTGCAGCTCATAGCTGGATTCTGAAATTAGGTTTGCAGATCCTGGATATCACTGGTCTTGGTCTTTTTTTGCCAATGCTTGGTTGACTGGCCAACAAAAGCCAGGTGCCAGACTCCAGTCAGATTTAAATGGTCTCTAACTAATGATTAGTAGAGTTTCAGAGGGAAAGGGAGGCAAGGTTCTTTTAACTTTGATTGTTTTATTAAGTGTGAAATAGCTAAGCATCCTTTTATATTGATCAGACATAATGTGACTGTTCTAAAGGATTTATTTCTTTGCTGTACCTGGATTATGTTTCTCGAAAGGAACAGATTGGATCTACAACTTTCTTTTCCAGACTGCCAACTTCTGATATGTGGAGATTGCTCTATAAAATGCCCCCCTTCTCTGAAAGATTCTTCTCACTGTTTTCAAAGGGGTTGTCAAAGCCCAAGAAAAGAAAAGGTTTGCTGTTAATGTTCTTTGAGAAAGCTTGGAAGAGTGGTTTGTTCTTTACCATCATTTAGCGCATTGGAGTTATCAGCTGCTCTCCATCTCTAGGTTTGGCTGGTTGCCTGCACATTTCACACAGTACGCAGCAGCTTGGAGTACAGCAGGGTATGCAAAAGCCTTGTTATCTCCCCGAAATGTACAGCTGATGTGGGGCTGCACACAAATGACTTTCCCATGGACAGGATATCTGGTCTAACTACTTAAAAAAATTGCATAATCCTATAGGGAGCCCTAGCTAACTAATGCAATAATTATCCAGGAGTGGAGCCAACATCCTGCGATTATAATAGAACAAACGTGCTGCAGTGTTTCTGTTTCTGTATGTCTCTTGGCATCTTGAATTAATATTTTATCATATTTCATTAAGACCAAAATAAACCAGAGAAGCCTTGGATCATTGGAATTACCTGTTGTGTAAGGTTAGGAAATTTCTATGAAACTTTTTCCATCTTGATGAAATAATTTCCTACTGCTGAAAACAATTCATGTTTATATTACAGCTAAGTAGAAGCAAGCATTTTCTTGAGGTCCATGCTTTAGAAAAACATGACCTATTAGATGTTATCTTTAGCTACTTCACTTTTTCTTTTTTTCTTAGACTTTTTTGTTATTCTGTTATAGTTGTCCCAGTTTTTCCCCCTTTGCCCTTCTACGCCCATCCCACCCTGTTGTCCATGTCCGTGGGTCATTCATACACGTTCTTTAACTAGTCCTGTCCCCTATAATTTTTTTCATCTGTGTTGATATAACATACCATTTTCAAAGCTATCATGAAATTATTTATTTTTTGGCTGAAACCAGAGTAGATTAACCAAGTTCAGTATCTACAAGTTGGTAAACCTTAATGAGCAGCTGTTTCTTCAGCAGGATGTGGTATATTTTCTGCATAACTTTGGTTGTTATACATTGACAATGTAACCTAATCTTTGGAATTTTGATTAATTAAATTAGCAAATAACTAGGAAGATTTAAGCCCCCCCACCCCTGCTTAAGTTGTGAATTAATCACCATTGTCATTTTGAGTGGCTGGGGAATTTAGTTGTTTTAGCTTGTATATTTCAGTCTAAAAATATGAAAGACTCTTGGACTTGGTAGATGATCCCCAACAGTGGCATGCTGATGCTAACTAAATGGGATACTTTCAAAGGCAAATTCCTGGTGAATTCCAGGCCAGGCTAGTGGCAAAGGCAGAGTAGATTGCTCAGAAAGAGAGCAAGTTTGTAATAAGGAGTCAAGAGTTCTACTGATATGGGAAGGCATCAGTGTAGTCTACAAGCAACAGTCTTCCACTCCTAGAGCTTTTGCACTGTCCCTGAATATTCTGTATGTTGAGAGAGCAAAGCTGGAGCCAGGTCCCGAGAATTGAGGTTATGCCATGGCTCTCATTCTTGAAGGGCCCAGTAGATAGCTGACAGCCTTGAATGAAGTATCTCTGAGATACATTTTGGTATCAGGCAGCACAAAGACCTTCTTAGATATTCATGCATTCTTCCTTTTTCTTTACATAAAGCAGAATCTTAGTGGCACTGAAGTTCGAACCTGTGAATTAACTTTCACTGCCTTGAAATACAATGGCTGGGGTTGGTTTTAGTTTCAAAATGTTGTATATCCAAAAAGGCAATTTTGTAAATTCCTCGTGTTTAAAAGCCTGTACCATTCCTCTGTTTCCTGGAAGTAGAACCCCAGTGAGAAATCTTTGTTACCTCTCAATACTTTAGTCCCATTCCATGTACAGTTATCATTAAATTTGGTGCCAAATTGCTCTAAATATTTTTCTAGATTATATCTCCCATGACAACAACAATCTGATAATCCTTTTATAATCCTCCTAAAATTTAGCATGCTATTGGGTTATCTAGAAATATCAATAGAACAATTTACCAATGGATTGGCTGTTTTTCTGGCATATGGCTGGTTACAAAAGATTTGTAGGTAGATTTCTGTTTTATATACTTTTCTTTTTTCATTCCTCACAAAGGATTGCTTAATGTATTGGCAGTCAGGCTCCCGAACAAAACATCCACATTGAAGTCTATTGGTTGATTCTTTAGGTTCTAAACTAGAGATGCTGCTACAGGACCTTTTCAATGTTATGGCGTTTGTTTAGAATCTTACTATTCAAAGTGTGGTTTATGGACTGTATGGCAACATCTAAGAGATTTTTAGAAATGCAAAATTGTGCCCTTTCTTTCAGTCACCAACTTAGAAGGCTTTCTTCAAAGATTCAAAATGGCTGTAATAGAACCTTGGAAAGTTAACCTTCAGTACCATAAAATACCATTCAGGATGAGTTTGGAGTCCTGGAGGAATTTGGGGGATTATTCCAACCCCATTCTTTATATAACTTTACAGGGAACAACACACTAGGCTTTTCTAGGAACAGAAATGAGCTTCCACTGTTCTTGTAAAGACACCTTGCAGTTCACATCTAGAAAATATTCCTTAATTTTCTCCAATCTGTTTGGAATATCATGCAAATTAATAATTTACATGTTTTCTCAGTATCTCTTGAAATGCTAGTAAAAATAAGTTTCTAAATAGTTGTTGAATTACCTTTGTTTTTTTCAGTAACTATTTCTCATGTTGGCCTTTTGAAGTAATGGGGAGAGTGTAGGCTTTGAAACCAATGGAAACTGGATTAAATTCTGGATTTACCACTTATTAGAACTATGCAGCCTTGAATAGGTTACTTAATCTCTCTGAACCTCAGTATCCTCAACTGTAAAATGGAAATGTGAGACCAACTGTTTACAATCTCTTTGCTTGACTTTGGTTAAATACTTCACCAAGGAAGGATTTGAAAAGATCTATATACCTTACACGTAGCATGAATCCAGGCAGTGGTAGAAATCATCACCACTGCCATCATCTCCTTCTCCTTCCCTTCATCATCGTCACCAACATTTAGAGTCTCCAATGGTAATTATGTTAATGTTTTATTTTCCAAAATGCTGTTGAGATTTAAATTGTTCAGTGTTTCGTTTTTGATAATGAATGTGTATTCTGTATTCAGATGTATGAACCACATTTTCTTTGTGGGAATAAATACAAGGTAGTAGCTAAGTCTTCAATTTCTAGGGCTAAAAGCTGGGCTTCTCAACCTTTGCTAGTGGTGGGTAGAAGGTATCTAAGAGCCCATGTAGTCCCAGAGGACCTCTACAGTGAGGTTGTTGCTAATAGTCAAGACCCAATGGGATGGAAATATGAATAGGTTATGTCAACAAATTTGAAATGCAACTGTTGAAATAAATGTAACCGGCCTACCTTACTAAGGATAAATAAAGGTAGAGTTCCATAATTTGAATACTTTGTAAATAGAGTTATGGCTTTATAACCAGTAGAGTGAATCTTTTTTTAACCTTCTATATTTTTTTCCCTTGAAGAAATAATGAAACTGTAAACAGAATAGAAAATTTCCTACTGGCAGCAGTGAAATGTTCTCTACAAACATAAAACAATTGGATGTGTGAGCGTGTACATAAATTTTTCTTCAGAGAGAACTAATATTTATTGAACACCATTTATCCTAGCCATGGTACATGTTTAGTTTCATCTTTATGAGTCCTGTGAGATAAATTGTGTTATTCATATTTCAAAGATAAGAAAGTAGTCTCAGAGAGTAGTAAACTGGAACTTCATTCAAGATTGATGCTTGTTCCATTTAGAGATTGACTGTTAATATTCTTATTTTTTGTTCAACCATCTTTTTGAGACTGGAGACAAAGTTTATTGAACTTGATTATTAATTGTGGAGAACATAATGTAATATGTTTCAGGTCTACTGTTAGATTTGAATTATGAAAACTTTGAAAATTCAGTGATTCTAATTTCATATCCCAGGTAGATCCTGGCATACTTTGTAGTTGCTCAGAAAATGTTTGTGGTGCAAATGCTGCATGAGCCATACATGGCTCCTCTGAACTGTCTGCAACCTGAAGACACAGCTTCACAGCATCAGCAGAACACATTCACTTCTCCCACCTTTCCTTGTCTAAGCGATATCAATGTGCCCTTGGACATCTTCAAGGAACAGCTGAATTGTAAGCTCACTTTTCCATAGTTTTCTTCTGTCCACAATTTTCAGGCTGTATAATATTCTTCTTCAAACTACTGAAAGCCTTCCATTTCATTTTATGGAACCTACAAAGCATTTGCCAAACTGAGCCAACCGTCAAAGAAGAGAAGGCTCAGTTATCTAATGAGCCTTGCCTCAGTGGGTTGGTTATATCCTCACATAGGGATATGGGAAGACAAGTCTTAACCTTGGGCTTCTCCAGAAACCAAAGTCAAAAATGAAGTCCTGTGTTCTCAGTCTGTTTTTATGAGTTCCCATCATAAATCATGCCATTGAAACATAAGCATTTGACCCTCATTATAAGTCATCAGGAGAGCTGTCACCATTGTTCTAGCATCAGTGTCTCAAGTGAAAATTGGGAATGCTCTGAGATTTCACTTGGTTAATTTCTGGATGTTGCCTGCCAGTGCTTTGGGTCTTGATGTTTTATGAATTTTTCTTTAGCCTCTGTATTTCTATCACATTTGACAGTTCTGATTAATGGTCCTTAGGCTGAATACTAGTTTTCAACAAAGGAAAATATTTGGTATTATTAAGCAGGACCTGCTTGGATTTGCTTTGGGGATGCAGGAAACAGAAATTAAAGATGTTTGAAATTGGTGTCTAGGCAACATAGGAAATCGTACAAACAAATATAATCAATAATATCTCCTCAATGCCAGGCAAGCCTCATGACAACTATTTGGTTCATTCTGAGCTGGCTGGAGCTGCTGAAGAATAAATGTCTTCTGTGGACTGAAAATGATATAGGGATGAGGACTCTTGGGGATTCTTGTCCTTTGAGGGATGGTCAGACAGTGGGCCTGTTTAATATCAAGGGTGTCATGCAAAGGCTTTATTTTTAGATGCGACTTTAGCCTGATGATGGTGACTGCCTCACAGTCACTACTGGTGTCTGGCAGACAGTTGAGGCATTTTCATAGGCCTGCAGGGCATGCATCATTATGCTGAACATTTTATGCAGCAAGCGCATTGAGGTATTTGAGCATTATTTTTAAAAACCAGTTTTCAGTTTGATCTGTTCAAAATTAGGTAAACTAGATCTCTTAGGTTCCTTTGTTTTTTGTTTAGGGAAAGTTATCTGTTCAATTGAGATGAATAGTAATTGGATTATATTCCTGTAATTCATTTATTAACAGAGCAATAGAATCCACAGTAGTGTATTTCCATCTTTGAACCCACAAATTGCCAATTAAACACAATCTTCTGTTCTAAAACAATGTGATTATTTTTATTTAAACCTATTTTGGAAGCTGAGTCACCCATTGCCTGCATATATCTTTGTTTAAAATGCATTAGTGGAATATTACTGAAGCTGAAGCCATTACTTGTTTGTGATTTAGAGGGGTAAATGGTAATAGTTTTTCATCCAGACAAAGCCCAGCCACATTTGGGATGTCCTTTCTGTATGTTGGCTAGTTACAGCAAGTTTCAAAAGCAGTATACTCAGAAAATTATATGACTTCAAAAGTAAAATTAATTTATTTGAGAATGGTGGTAAACTGCTCTATAAATCCAAAGAAGGCAAACTACTATAGATGAGAATGCTGTTTTCTTTGATTTAGCAATATTGATTGAGCACTATTCTTTACTTGGCTCCATTTCATTCCCTTTGGGAGTTTCAGCAAATTTAAAATTGCTTCCCTGCCCTCAAAATGAAGACAGCATGACTGTACACATAACATGAACATACATGAAACACTAAATAGCAATGCAGGACAACTCTACAAAAAGCATAAGACAAGATAGCATATGTTTGACTAGCAAAGGTTGGCAGGATTTGGGTGTCCTGAGTTTATGACAAAGATCTCACTGCTGATTTGAGTAGCCTGAAGAGTTGTCAGAGAGGTGGTGAAATGTTGAGCTGATCTCAAGGACTATGTGGGAGCATAAGGCCCCAGCATTCCCACCAGGAAGGGATGGTATGAGAAGAGCACATGGTGTGGTCACTAGAGAGAGTTAAGAAGCAGGAGGGTAATGAGGAGGCTGGATTAATAGGACAGAAGCAGGCTCTTAGACAGGTGCAAAGCACTGGTTTTGAAGGGAGGAGAGATGTTTAGAAGGGTTGAGATCCATGCTTTTCTAGACATTTGTGTCAGCTTTGTCACTAAACAGTGGTGGATATGTAATAAGATTCACCTGCAATAAGACGGAGGGTCCTCGCTGGTGTGGCTCAGTGAATCTACAGCCGGCCTGAGAGCCAAAGGGTTGCTCGTTTGACTCCCAGTCAGGCTACATGCCTGGGTTGTGGGCCAGGTCCCCAGTAGGAGTGCGTGAGAGGCAACCACACACTGATGTTTCTCTCCTCTTTTTCCTTTCCTTCCCCTCTGTCTAAAAATAAATAAACAAAATCTTTAAAAAAACAAGAATAAGAGGGAGGGTGAGGATGCCAGTCTGAAAGCCTTCCCACTAGAGGGAATTGGGTTACTAGAGCAGGGAACCAAGATACTTTCTAGAAGAGAAGAGACGATAGCAGTCAGAGGGCAGATAAAGCATTGGGCAAAGTATTGTGTCTCACAGCAGAAGGAGAAGATAAGGCCTTGAAGTCAAAGGAGATATAAATATATTAGAAGGTGTGGAGGTGCCAAGATGACGAGGCCTGAGAAAACCCATTAATCATGACGGTAGAAGCCTTTGAGAATCCGCTAAAACGGTAAGAAACAAACAATTTGGTTGGCTTAGGAGAGCATAGAAGGATGCTTTGTGAAACATTAAGACTGGTAAATTCTGTGAGTTAAAAAAATTATTAATGAAACTTCTAACAGGCTGTCTATCTCTCAGAGAAGCAAAGGCAAGAGAGGAATAGTATGTGCAAATAGGTAAGTAGATGTGGTATCACTGGCTTCTTAGAGCTGAGTGCTTCATGAACCAATGATATTCCCACATATTAGGGAAACTGAGTCAGCCACACTTCTCTTGCATTTTGCCTCCCAGCTACTCTAGGTTTGTTTTGCAGACCCTTTAATTCTTCGGGGCCATTCCAGTCCAGAGGTGAGCGCACCAAAGTGATTGCTTCACACCCTTCACACCCTGATGCTTGGATCTTTCTAAACATCTTCTCTGCTCCTTCTTTATAATTTCAGTTATTCTCACATTCTTAAGAATTAAAGGCACAAGGTGAATGCTCTTTGGAGAGTCAGGCAATTCCGTGTCTTTCTACCACATATAAGAGGGATGCTGATGTTCGCTGCCTACCTCAATGGGCAATACCAGCTACATAATTTTCAGGACACAGAGTAAAATGAAGATGCAAGCACATTGTTCAGAATGTATGTACTAAGATGTTAAGAAATTCAAGACAGCAACAATAGAACATTAAACCAAGCAAACCAAGGGCTCTTAGACTAAATAGGTTGCATATCCAGGAAGCCAGCGCTGTATATGAACTGTTCAAGGCCAGCAAGATGGCAGTAACCATTCTGTCATCTTTCTTTCTCTTTCTTTCTTTCTTTCTTTCTTTCTTTCTTTCTTTCTTTCTTTCTTTCTTTCTTTCTTTCTTTGTCTTTCTTTCTTTCTTTCTTTTCTTTCTTTCTTTCTTTTCTTTTTCTTTCTTTCTTTCTTTCTTTCTTTCTTTCTTTCTTTCTTTCTTTCTTTCTTTCTTTCTTTCTTCCTTTCCTTCCTTCTTTCTTTCTTTCTCTCTTTCTTTCCTTCTTTCTTTTAATTCTTTCTTTCTTTTTTCTTTCTCTTTCTTATTTTTTAAATATGTATTTATTATTTTTTTTTATTGTTCAAATACATTTGTCTCTACCTTCCCACCACCACTTTCCCCTGCCCCCTCCCACAGCCTCCTTCCTCAATCCTTTCTTTCTCTGTCATCTTAAGGAAAAACAAAAAACAAACAAACAAAAAAAAAAACAAGATGCAAAGTATTAGGAACATTTGAACAGTGAACATTATTGACTAAATAAAGCTTACTCAAGATGTCAGATGATTTCCACTAGCCATCAGCTTTGACCAGGTATACCTTTGATAGTCATAACAGTGTCTACATAGTTACTCTTATTTTTTTTCCATTTAGTCCACCACTGGTTTCTCAAAATAAGCAGAGAAGGTGATGAGAAAATTGAAGATGGTAGGACTCTTTCAGAGTAGCACAACTGAAAGTCTTTTTTCCAATACACTAAGATCTGTTTTTTTGTTTTTGTTTTAGTAGTCATGCTTCTTCTAATCAGTTATCCAAAATTGCAGATTCTAAAACTATCGAATTATGTGATCTCTTTTTTCTTCTCCAGGAAAGAGGTATGAAGATTTTTTGTGTTTTTCAGAAGTTTGATTTTACTGTTGGTATGCATTCTCCAGGGCTGTTGGTTTTATTGCAGCTGAAGGCAGGATTTGCTGTGTTTCCTTTGCATTTCCCATGTGCTGCAGCTGGGCAGTACTCACCATGCTTCCAATCCATATTGCTCCCAGCTGGCAATGTAGGTGCCATGTAATGGTTCAGGGGCCCAAGTATGTGCAGGAATATATGCTTTTGTTCAGCACTGCATACAGTAGTCATTTCACAAATCTGTATTAAATAAATACATGAAGAGCTTTATTTGATATTTTATTCATCAATGTCTTTTCAGCAGAAGACGACAGAGCATAGAACAGCTTGGTAGTACTGGGAACTCTTCTGCTTTCTAGTAGTAAGAGAGATTAATTTTCAGTCACCAGTCAAGAAGTTTTATTTGCCTTCACACCCAACAGTAGCAATATATATATATATATATATATATATATATATATATATATATGTTGATGAAATATAAGCTTTTGGACATAATGTGTATACATTAGGCACATATTAAATTCAGTGGGTAATTATTTAAAGAATCACTATGTTAATGGATTTTCCATGTTTGGGGCACTATCATTGATTTCCCCCCACTCATTGTCTTTGTCTGAGAATTTTGCTATAAATGAAATTAGGTGAAGAGAAGCCAGGAGACATTCTCAACTGAGAGTGTCACAAAGCAACAACTGAGATAGACAGACACATGGCCTAAGGCCTGCTAGCTACTGTGAAGTAGAGATGTCCCTGCTTGCCCCACCGCCCATCCCATCCTCCCTTGTTCATTTTTATTAAGTGATAGCACGTTTTACTGCAGCTACTACAGCATCTTTGCTGTCTAGAGGATTAGAATGTTTGATGCGGATGTTGTTTGGATCTAAAACAACTGTGACATTGATGCTTTTCAAGGGGCAAGAGATATTATCTCCTGCCATCATCCACAGCCTCCACTAGGATATGCTAGGAATCTGTATCTAATTACCTGTGCAGCTAATTACCTCTGCCATGTTAAGCAGCAGCAGTAATCTCATTTCCCTTTCAAGTCCATTTTATGGCATCAAACTGTATTATATTCCTTTTTTAATGGCTGCTGACAAAATTACAGCAACACCCCCCAGGACTTGACAAGGAATCTGCCTGCCCATGACACAGCCGCACCTTGCATGTTTTCTCTTGGTTCCTTTTTGGTTTTTGTTTTTACTTTTACAGTGTGTTATTAAATACCTATATATCTGAATCATCTCCCCATAGCTCCATTTGTTTGATTAGCATTACGATACTGTGACAAGACACTATATCAGTAGTAATCGATCTGATTAGCATGGAGATGATATAAACACAGATTGTATTGATGTTTAATAGTGCAGGCATCCAGGTGCTGTAAACACTATAGATGTTTTTGTATGCTGCATGCAAGGTCTCTGTAATGAAGACAGCAACCACAGCAGGTTTTAGAGCACGGTGATTTATTTTCTGCCAAGTGCCACAGTGGGTCTTGCATAGTATATGGCACTCCGGTGCTGGATCCACACAAAATGTTTTAATCAGTGTTCAAAATAACACAAATATTTTCACAGGATAGATTGTAATCTTGCTTTATTAAGAGATGCTTGCAACACTGCGGTAAAATGCATACTGCAGTCGCATTGAAAACCAGCCACATTCTTCCCTGAACTATATCCTCAGGTTACTTTATTATTATAATGTATGCCATTTTTATAATGCATGCCATTTTTTAAAAAAGACCTGCCAGAGTTTTGTGCACACAACTGCTTTCCATTCACACCTTAATCAAGCTTCAAATTTAGCTATTGTATCTGTTTTCACTCTGATTAAATTTTTTGCTAAAGATCACTTATTGATCTGGATTCTGCCACTAAAGGAAAAATCTGCGGGCCACCATTTGGGAGCTGGCTCTTGGCAGCATGTGATGAACAGAAGGGAGTCTCTGCCAAGGAACATTTTGTGTAAATTGATGAACCATTTGCTGGGATACAGTGGAGAGAGGACATTCCTAGAAAAAAAGATCTTGCCTTGACATCGGGCATTAATCCTGCTATCTACCTACTTCTATAAACTCTTTCTGTAAACTAATAGAAGTAGAGGTCAGGATATTACTTTTATATTTTTTTGAGAACAGAAAATATTTGAATTTAGGGATTTTCTAATTTCATATTTATATCATCTTGTGGCCTCCTAAATTTTCTATTAAGATTGTAATATATAGCAAAAGAAAAATAGGAGGTACGAGTAGAAGATCCTAAACATATTCCTAAGAATTTTACCATTATTCTCATGTATGAGCATGTACAAAATAATACTCCCTTTTCATTGCAAAATCTTTTATTACAAAATCATAAGCATGTGATTCTGTAACATAACAATATCACACTCAAGCACACTATATGACATTTTAGGTGAAATGTTCAAATTAAAACTACAAATTATTACACCCATATTATTACCTTACTAACCACACTCAAGCAGGCATTCATTCTCCTGGACCCTCTATACACAAGCTCATACATATACACATATATGTTTAATATACATATATGTGCATTTCATACATACTTGCACACATACAAATATATCTGCACACATCCATGTACATTTGTTTCTATTATATTTATTTATAGTTATTCTGGCATGTGTGGGTCTTCTTGTCTGTATTTCCCTTTCCCATCGCCTTTATTTCCATCTCTCTATATAGACACCTAGATCAGAGCCAAAAGCAATTACTTATTTCTGAAATTGACTTTTCTCACTTACCCTTTTGGGCCCTTCAATATGTTGTTTTATTTCCCTTGGACTGTTCTCCCCCACTCTCATCACTGCCATACCTGAAGAGCGATCGTTGCCAGCTAGTACTCAGCTTCAAGTCCCCGCCTTGGGAGAGTTTTCCTGAATCCGCCCCTCCTCCAGCCTTCTGTGGTTAGGAGTGCCTTTGCCGAGCTCTCCCACAGCCCTGCAGTTGACTTCCATGGCAGCACTTCTGACCCTGTATTTATATGCCCATGCCTGTCAGCCTTGGAATGAAGAGTCCTTGAGGGCAGTAATTAATATTTACATGTCTGTGTACTTGGCAACTAGTGAAATGCTTTGCATTTATTTTTTGCTTAACACAAATGTATTGAGTGCCCCTTGAAGCTTATGTTCAGGTGGGAGAGGGAAACAGTTAAAATAATGTCTAACAGATGGTGATAAGCAGACAGGGAGAAGGAGAGGGGCCGGGGTAGGATGGAAACTACTGTCTTACATGGAGTGAAGAGGAAGGCCTCACTGAGAAGGGTGATCAAGGTGGCAAAGAGGGCAAAGGCCCTGAGACTGGTTTCTTGCAGCAGTAGCAAGGGGACATCTGTGGCTGGAGTTGACAGTGAAGAAGGAGGGCGGGAGCCGGTGAGGTACGGTAAGTACAGTGGGAGGCGAAGGACTTTTAGAGCATTTTAGCCACAGTAGGGGCTTTGGCTTTTACTTGGAATAAATTAGATTAGATGAGAGGGTTTTGAGCAGGGAAGTGAAATCATCTGATCCGTGAGAGGATCACTCCGGCCGCTGTCCTGAGAATCGATGATGGGGGAGACAAGTCAGGAGGTAAGAATCAAGGTGGGAGATGCCAATGGCTTGAACCAGGATGGAATCAGTGAAGGTGAAGAAACATGATAAGGTTCTGGGTATATTTTGAAGACATTCTCCATAGGATTTAATGATGAATTAGATGTGGGGAAATGGGAAGAAGAAACAAAGGCATCCTAAGAGTTTGTCCCTGTAACTATGAGAAAGGAATCTCCATTTATTGAGATGAGGAGGACTGGTTGAGGGGACCTGGGCTGAGGGGAGGGAGAAGCAATAAGTCCGTATCGTGTGTTTTTAGCTGGAGATAATTATTACACATCTAGGGAGAACGGTCATTGCATAGATAGTCACAAAAGCCTGAAGTTTATAGAAAAGGTCTATGTGAAGAAAGGCCTGTGGGTATTTAGCGTAGAAAGGGTTTTTACATATGAGACTGGATGATCACCCTTAGGGAGAAAGTGCAGATCTCTGACTTGGCCCAGCGACATTCCAATATCTAAATATCAGAAAAAGGTGGGGAAATGGAGGAACTGGAACTGGAACTGGAGGAAAATCAGGAGAGAGCACGGTGTCCTGGCAGCCAACTGAAGAAAAGCATTTCAAGGAGAAAATGATGAACTGGGTAAGATAAGTGAGAGGAGAGCTGAGAATTGGCAGCTTGGGAGTCATAGGTCGCCTTTAAGAGACCTGTTTAAGTGAAATGGTGGAGAAAAAATGGAGGCAGTAGAGCGAAGTTTTTTAAGGGGTTATGCTATAAAGTTAGGTAGAGAAATGGTAGTGTACTTGGAGAGAAATATAGGGTCAAAGCGGGGTGATTTTTATAAGATGGTACTAAATAACTAAATAAATGGTGTTTGTATGATTGATCAACAAATGAGTAAATGAACATACTTGAAGATTCTAAAGGTGTGCTGTCCAAAGGAAATAACATGTGAACAATATGTGTAGTTTTAAATGTTCCTAGTGGGCACATTAAAATGTAAAAAAAAAAAAAAGCCAAATTAATTTTAATAAATTGTATTTATTTCACTATATAGAGAATTACCTTTTCAAGATATAAGTAATATAAAAATTACTGAGAGAACTTATGCTCTCTTTTTATACTAAGTCTTCAAAATTCAGGTGTATTTTACATGTATACATAACACTTTACAATTCAGGATGCTCAAGAGCGACATGTGACTAGAGGCTGCTGCATTGGACAGGACAGTCCTTGAGATTGGCCCTCAAAAATGAAAAAGAACTATTGTTAAAGGTGAAGTAGGATAGTTTTCATTAAATTATATTATTTATTCAAAGTACATAATTTATAGCAGTTAATGCAAAACTGCTAATAAGAATAAAGAAATAAGAATGCAGTATTGAACATGTTGCATTTATATTAGATAAGTAAAAGTTTATTTTAAAATTGAAAATATGACTGTGTCCTTTTTAAAGACACTAAGACTTTATCTTAAACTTTTTATTTTAGTAAAAAAAAATTAATTGCCATTTCAACCATGTCATTGCAGTAAAATTTGAAATGGGTTTAATGTTATTTATAACATTTATAAAGTTTTGGGTGATTTAAAGGGCATTAAGGGTTTCTTTGATGAATTATACATGTTGGTACTAAGAGATTAATGGTGTCCTTTACAAAGAATGTGTGTATTCTACTTGAATCTGTTGAAATTGTAGTAATGGAATTGCATTTTTGCAAGGTTGTATGTTATATAGACATTTTCTTTAAACATAGTTTGAGGTGAGGAAAAACAGAAAGGAGTGCAAACCAGGGTTGGAATAAGTTGAAACTCATTAGTTAGGAATACTAGAAAAATATGGTTAGATCCATGTTACAGTCATAAGCAATTTTATTTTTATTTTTTCACTTAACTTTCTGTCCACACACAAGTCAAATGTCCCTGCCTCAGTTTCTTCATTAAAAGGAGGAAATGGACTAAATTCTCCTTAGGATACACAATTCTGTGATTCTCTGAAATGGAGGTGGTTACAGTAAATTTCAAGTTTACAGTAAATTGTAACTGTTGGATATAAATGGTTTGCATGGAGTGATGAAAGTATGAAGTAAAGAAATAAACATTGTAAAACACAGCTTGGTGGCCACCCTGGGTTATGTTATTGGTGCTTTGGAGATGGACATTTGAAATGAATTTCATTAAAATAAATTCCTCAGATTTATTTTTTCATTTTAAAAATATTAAATATAGTTATAGACTACATAGATAAAATAAGATTGGAAACTGTCTTTCAAACAATAATACAAGATAGAATGCCTTTCGTTCATAAAAGGATGGATTACCAAAAAGAATAACTTTATTTGGAAAAATAAAAATAAATTTGTTATAAAGGTAATATGGGCTTTATTCCTTTAAGGGAGACACAGATTGGCTTAAAAATATTTGGATTAAATTGATATATCTTTTGGAAAATAGAGGATTAAGGAGAAAGATTTTTAAAAATGTATAATTCAATATGCATAGAGCAATGCAAAGGGAAGTATGTGCAAATGAGCATTTCTGTTCATTGTGATATTATTGTCCAGCAGCCAAAGTCACTTTTACTCTATCATGTATTTAAATGCTATCTATGAATGAGATTACTTAAATTTACATTTGTTTATCCTACAAATGTTCATAATACCATGCTGTATTTTGGCAATAAAAGCTAAGAATATATGTGGTCTGTCCAGAAGGTATCCAGCCATGTACTATGAAAAACAGAGACATTTCTTGGAGAAGATACAAGATACAGGAACATTGTACATAGGACAGTGACACCTCAGTCCCCTTCAAAGTAGGCACCTTAGGACCTCACACAGTTCTCCCAATCGCCATCAGTGCCCCGTCATATTTTCCTGACTCTCATCAACAGTCTGAAATCTCTTCGCTTTCAAATGTGATTTTAGTTTTGGAAAAGCCAGAAGTCTCAGGGTGCCAAATCTTGGCTATAGGGGAGCTGAGCCACCTGAGTGATTTGATGTTTTGCCAAAAAACTCTGCACAAGATGTGTTGCATGAGTGGATGTGTTGTCCTGATGAAGCTGCCAATCACCAGTTGCCCATAAATGTGGCCTTTGGAATCATCTAAATAGTTTCTGCAGAGGAATGTCTAAGCTTCATGCAAAATTTGATGCTGATTCATTGCTCTACTCGCTCAGTCACTTTGAATGTGATGGTCACACAGTCCACATGCTCACTCAGTGGTGTTTGCTGCCCCCACTGACTAGTACAGTGAAGTCATCATTGTTCACGCATGTGCTTTCCAGTCCACTCTCCTTGGCTGCCAGGTCACATTGTTGTTGTGCAAACCATTCTCATAATATTAACAATGGTTGGACTTTTTTTCTGGAGTGACCTCATATATCATTCTTGTGCTAAATTCTTTACTAAAACATTACTGTTTTACTGAAGTAAATATATTCAAACTTAGTGAATTCCAAAAGAAAGGAATTAACATTAACTGATCCATTGTGCTTTTTTCCCATATTTTATTCTCTTTAGTCAGATTCTGTGTAGATTTAATTCATCATCTCTGTATCTCTGTTTAAGCTCACTTCTTATGCCTTTTTTACTGTAGGAACTGAAATAATTCACATGAGAGCAAGCAGTAGGAAAGGCGTTAGAAATACTTAAACAGAATGCTTCTACTTAACCTGTATAAGGAGGGAGTCCAAAGAAAGGAGTAACACCTGTATTTTTTTTAAACAGTGTTTGAAAAGGTAGACAGGATACAAAGAAAGAACGATACTATTGACTTACCTGATAGTATATAGTCCTTTTAAGTGAAATTTGAACGTAAATAATTTCCTTATGACTTTTCTTCAACTTGGGTTTTGGAAATATACAAGCTCTCTACTTGGATTGTGCTTGAACCAAACATTTTCTCTGTGTGACTTTTGACACTGTTCTATGTGCTTGTTTATTCTGCAAATGCTAGCTGCTGCTATTATAATTTGTGACTGTATTTTGGGATAATTGGTAAATGAGACAATTAGAGGTAGGTTTTGAAAAAGAGAGTGGTTTAGATGTCAGCAAAGTTTGGGGTCTGGGGATTAAAGCAACAGTGAAGGTAAGTGAAAGTTGGCTTTGGCCTCATATTGTGACCCATCTCTGTCTCTGGATATTAATGAAGGGTGGTATACTGCATATTGATGAGGTTTTGCTCAAAGGCTCTGGAATTATCCTACCTGGGCCCCTCTTCTCAGTGGTAACAACTTGGATACTTTTATCCAGTCCATCTAAAGTTTAGTTATATCTATGAAATGGAGATAACTTTTAAAGCTTACTATACCATAGAGATCTGAAAGAACTGATTAAAATCACATATGTAAATCACTTTTTATAGTTTCCAGCACAATATAAGAGCTTAATAAATCTTAACAATTAAAATCATCCTCAATATCATTTTGTATTGTTACCTGAAGTCTTTGTAAGAGACTAATAACGGCAATTTGAGAGGCAGTTATACAGGTATATATACAATTCTACAGTCTTATTAATTAGGAAGGGAGTTGAAAAATATATATTCAGCATGGTGTAGTACATTAAATAAAGGTTATCAAAAGCTTTAACCATTGTTAACATCCTTGTCACTCTGAATCTCTGAGGCTCAGGCTGAGCCTAATTGTTTGAAGGTCATGACATAAGAAAGGCTTTGAACTTTTGTCTAAAAGCAAAAATTGCTGCCTGGTAGGCATGTGATCTCCAACACATCAAAATGAGTGTATTAGTAGTTAATTGCATCTGTAGGGAAGAGAAGGGTTGAAAAGATTTTAGCAAGTGAAGGATAAAAAGAAGTTAATGTATATTACTCAGTATCAACATATTCAGTGTTGTAGTGTCTTAAGCATTTTTTTTTTAGTTTTTTTTTAAGAATTTCTTTTATTTTTTTGAGAGAGGGGGAGAGAAGGGAAAGAGAGTGAATGAAACAGTGATGTGTGAGAGAAACATTGATCAGTTGCCTCTCATATGCCTCCAACTGGGGACCTGGCCCACAACCTAGGCATGTGCCCTGAGTGAGAATTGAACCAGTGACCTTTCAGTTTGCAGGCCAGTGTTCAGTCCACTGAGCCGCACTAGCCAGGGCTTAGTGTTTTATCTTTGTAGTTTCATTTCATAAATATTTTCAAGAAGTAAATTTATAAGATGTTTTGAAAGTTTACCAATACTTTTCATTCTTCCAGCCTTGTTTTTGCTGTAGGGCTTAGGTACATCAGGAGAATTAGTGGATTTAGGAGGGACTGCTGTATTTGTGTCTTTCTTTATTAGAAGTTTCTCATTTACACTTCAACATAATTACCATCAGCCAAAAATTTAGAGGACAAAGGATTGGTGAATAGTTGCATAAATAAACTTCATGTATTTTAGGATGTAGGTTATGATAAACATGGTACTAGTAGATCATTAGATACCACAGGAGAAATGGGCAGATAACTGAAAGAGAAAAAGAGTTAATAGGCTGTATCCTAAAACTCTGGTTTGTTTTTATAATTAAACTTTTTTCCTGAGATAATCACAGCCTCACATTTGGTTGTTAAGGAGTAATGCAGAAAGATCCTGTGCACACTTTATTGAGCTTCCTCCAATGATGATATATTACAAAGCTGAAAATATCATAACCAGGGTGTTACATTGATACAGTCAAAGTACAGAACAGTTTTTTAAAAGCTCTGATATTTAACGGTTAGGTCACCTCAAAGGGATCAACCTAATTCTGAGCTTAGTTCAAAGAAGCCAGAAATTTACCAAGAGAACATTGATCATTAACTTCTGCCTCTTAATTGGAATGCTGTGGCGGTCAATCAAGTGGCAACCACCAATAGAGAACAAAAGACTGTTGCTAATATCCCTTTAAAGTAATAGAAAACCTAATATACTTCATAGACCTTAACTGAGTCAACAAACAAAATGTTTTTAAAGATAATAGAAGGGCTACAGGAAAAAACTTAACTAAAAACCATTGACTATTATGGAATGATAAAGGGTGTTGGAAATGAATAGTAAGACAGCTGTACAATATTGTGAATGCACTTAATGGCACAGAATTATACACTTAAAAATCGTTAAGTGGTCAATTTTATGTTAATGGATATTTTTACCATAATAAAAACTACTTAGCAAGCAAATAACAACAGCAAAAAAATACATTGACCATTTCTTAGCTTTCAACTAAAACTCAGAAGTTTTATTTTAGAGAATAACATTCTTTTTAAAAACATCAGAGTTTTTTAGGCAGAAAAGGTTATAGTCTTTAAAGAGTTATTGGAAATGTAAGGTATGCTTCAAGTGGTTCTATACATTAATTGATTAGTGTTCTTCACCCATAATCTTAGGGATTAAATTCTAGGTTTGGGATTTAAATATGAGTTATAAGGATCCAGAGATACTTTGCGTAAATACATGTTTTTAAGCTGTGTAAATAATGGTTTGCTATTTGTTCCTATGGTCACTTCCTAAATATTTCCCTAAATGAGATGTCCTGCTTTTGTAGGAACTTTAATTAAAGTCTAAGTCATCTCTTTTTGCTGTGTTTGGACAACATGAAGTTGTTTGCCCGACCGCGGTTGCTGAACGTGCTGTGCGCTTCCCTGCTGCAGGCGCACTGCGGCGCCCTGAGGGCTGTTCCAGCGCCGCAGCCCTCGACTGCTCGGTCAGGGGCACTGACCTCTTTTCCCTTAGACTGTCCAATAAAAAGCCTGACAACAGCCAGCACTACGATAGCTGTCTAGTGTGAATTAAACAAAAGTATACCTATTTTTTGTCAGATCAAGAAAAATACAGTGTTGGGGTATGCTGCAGAATTTTAGTAATTATTTTATGTGTGCCACAAGACAAAAAAAGGTTGAAAATCGCTGTTCTAGTTCCAAGGTGGTCCACTGGTCACTGGAACGCTGGTCACTGTTTAAAACTCCTAGAAATGGAAGTGATGATGACAAAAGAATACCCCAAGTCATTCTATGGCTGAAACAAGGGTCTGAGTTAGAGAACTCACGGGAAGTAGAGCTGGGTGAACCATGGTGAATAGTTGAGGTTATTGAATGAGAGGATAGTCCATACCCATCTGTCATCGCCTTAGTCTATTCAGGCTGCTATAACAGAAATATTATAGACTGGTGGCTTATAAAGAAGGGAAATTTATTAGTCACAGTTCTGGAGCCTGGGAAGTCTAAGGGCAAGGTGTTGGCAGATTGGGTGTCTGGTGAGACAGACATCTGTCTTCCTGGTTCACAGACATCTGTCTTCTCACTGTGGCTTCACATGAATGAGTGAGGAGTTCTTTCGGGCCTCCTTTAAAAGGGTAGCAGTCCAGTTCACAAAGACTTCACCTTTGTGTAACAGCGCTCAAAGGCTCCAGCTCCAAATATCGTCATATTGGGCATTACAATATAATACAAATTTTGGAGGGACCCAGACACTTAGTCTATAGCAATTATATAAACCAGAAAAGCTATTTTTCTTTAGGTCTTTGTGCTACTTCCAGTTTTAAGTGAATATCTATATTTAAAAGAGGAAAGTTGTGGTTCTTTTAGCTTACCTTATGGAGCTGAAAGAACACTTGGGTAATAAGAGATAAAACAGAAGTTTGAGTTCGAAATCAATTAGCAACAACTTGAATAAAATGTGCCGTTCTTACTACTCAAGTAATTGTAAATACTGCTTTTCTTTCTATAATGAGACCAATGGCTAACATTTGGTGTTTGAGCAATAAGCTTCTAGACACATTGTGTAATACATATGAATTTCTACCCCATGTGGGTACTTATATATATATTTTTTACATAGTCACAAGTTGTCTAAAACCATTATAACTTCCTAAAACATATCTATTTCTTTGAAGCCTAACAGTTTTGTTTATATTGATAATTTCTTGGTGCTGTGAATCCCACAAACCAAGGATACTGTAACATTTGCAAGGAGAAGCCCTTCCAATTGGTTGACAAATTTTCTGTTCTTTAATTTCCTGAAAAAGATATCCTCATTTTCTTATTATTGATCTGAAATAAAATGAAGAATAAATATAATTCTGATTATCTTCATCTTTTCCTTTCTACCTTTTCATTAAAAAAATTAATCACTGCAGTGGCCTTTTATATGTAAATCTTATTTTGCCTCTAATCATTATTGAGCTTTACAGAAGCTAAAACTTTAAAAACCTGTGGCAAATAGAGGAGATTTACAGAGCTATATTTACAGTCTCTATAGAATCTTATTTAAAATTAGGTGACTAACCTTGACTCAGTGCTGAGATTATTCATTATATTGTCAATGTGTAATTATCAGGCTACTGTTTGTAATTTCTCTGTGCTAAAGTATCCCATTTGCTATTGAATGCCACTTGAAAGAACATCATTGATCTATACCACAAATAAGGGTTTTGAAATCTTCCCATCAGAGGATATTGTACCCTTAAAATAAAAGAGGCTCTCTCTCTCTCTCTCTCTTTTTTTTTGAGAACAACTGCTTTATAGTTCTTTAAGTTCAATTCAGTACTACCCTTTGTTAAACTTCTAAAAAGTCTTTATTGCTTTCTTTTGTTAAACTGCTTCTACATTCTTCATCATCTAGGATAGTTTTTCTAATTAAAATAATTTAGCTTTACCATGACCCAACCTATTGATATTATAACACTTATAATCATTATTAAACAAGTTAATTCAAATATTGACCTTTACCACTATTAACTGTTATGATGGAGGCCTGGTCATAGCCCTTAATTTGGCATTTATTTGTTTATTTTCTTTTGCTTAACATGTTATTAATATAATGCAAGTATACATTGTTAACCTAGAGGTTATTTTCATTTATAGCTTCTTCCAAGAAACTTTATCAAGTACCTTTGGAAATTTTGTATAATTCAAATTCTGTGAGTAAATCCTTCTCATAAATTTTAATCATCTCTTAGTTGTCAGACAAATTTTCTAGTATCATCTATACTAGATGATACTCATCTATAAGTTATAATTATAGTAATTTCTTTAATTTCTACTAATTTTTTAGAAATCCTGAAATATCCCCAAAAGTGTTTAATAAAAAGTTTAAATCAAGGTTGGGATGCTATCTCTGAGTCTGTTTCTGTTCTGTTTGTTCATTGATGTATTCCTTAGAGTCCACATATGAGTGAAATCATATGCTATTTTTCTTTTTCTAACTGACTTATTTCACTTAGCACAATACCCTTTGGGTCCATCCATGCTGTTGCAAATGGTAATATTTCATTCTTTTTTATGGCCAAGTAGTATTCCATTATTTATAGGTACCACAGCTCTTATATGCACTCATCTATTGATGGGCACTTGGGCTGCTTCCATATATTGGCTATTGTAAATAATGCTGCAGTGAACATAGGGATGCATATATTCTTTCAAACTAGTGTTTGAGGTTTCTTCAGATATATATAGCCAGAAGTGGAATTGCTAGGTCATAAAGGAGTTCCATTTTTAACTTTTTCAGGAACCCTTATACTATTCTCCACAGTGGCTGTATCGATCTGCATTCCTACCAACAGTGCACAAGGGGTCCCTTTTCTCCACGTCAAAATGGATACAAAATAATATGGAATATAATCTGTAATTGAAAAATTTTTTAAAAATGATTAGGATGTTAATTGGGATATTATCTGTTTTTTGTCATTTATATAATATCTATTTTTTATCTTTTACTTTTAAAATGTACCTTACTCCTCTTGATAAGCTTTTGTATGATTCACTGCATTTTTGTTCTTTTACTCTTATTCAGAATTGATTTTGAGTCCACACATTAGATAATGTTAATAATCTTCTTTTAAGATTTAAAAAATTTATTATACAGAGAATGTGGGGACACTGTGGAATCACTTTTATTAAAATTAGGCCTGGAAGAGGCAGCATAATAAAGTGCAAAGGGCATAGGCTTTGGAGTAAGAGAAACTTGGGCTTGAATCCTGGCTACTTTGTGTCTCTGGGGAAAAAAATAACTTAAACTTTAAGTTTCTAGGTTGTGAGAATTATGGCAATAACATGTAGAAATCCCTCACAGACGGTAGTATGATACTTAAATGTTCCTCCTTCCTCTCTTGAGTTTAACAAGTGAAAGAGAAGATAAGTGTGAAAAAGCAGCCCCCGGGGAGCAGGGCTCCCAAAGGGTGTTGCGGGACGGATGCCCCGGGTGCCCTGGCGCCTGGCTGGTAGGGGAGGAGAGCACCGAGAGGAGAGGCGTCACAGGGCAGGGGTTCTGACCCTTCTCTCTGCTCTCCACTTAGTTTTATTTAAATCTGTTGAATAAATTGTGGTTCAAGGATTTGCATTGAAAGAGAAGTGCCTTCATCATTTAAAAGTAAGACATTGGAGTACCCAAATATAAATATACTCTGGATCACTAAATGAAACTGTTTTTAATACTTCGTATGGGGTGCATTAATATTTCAAAAGAGGGGGCCTGTTATCCCTCTGGATTGACTGTCCAGAGAACGTACCCTCAGCCTCTGAGCGACGTAAGGGTCTCCAAATGTGCTCCAGGTGAGGGGCCTGAGCATGTGGTAGGCACAAGGGAAAAGTGCAAGTAGGCATAGTGCATAGAAATGGAGCAGAGGTGTTACAGTTAGATTTTATTGGGCAGCTGCTCCACACTGAGAGTGTTCAAGGTGAATGAACTCAGTGCACGATTTACGTGGGTCAGTCGGGGGAAAAACATAATGACACTTGAGGACCAGAGGCAGCCGTGCAGCGGTTTTTACACCTTAAAACATTCTTGGAAATGAAAGGCTGCTACCTCCGTGGGAGCAGAAACACAACAGTTTAGGGGTAACTGTAAGAAAATAAAGATTTACATGTCTTTCTGAATGAGGTGGAAGGCAAGGGGAACAAGACTCCAGGGGCAGTTGTGGCCATCGTTCTACTAATGCTTAAAGTGGTTTTGCTGACTAGTATTTGGAAGGAATTCCTGATTGCGGGTTGTGATCCGTACAGCTTCACATTTTCTTTCTTGTCTGGACTGGGCAACTAGTTGCATACTTTTTCTATGACTAAACTTCGAGGGGACAATGTATTGCTTGGAAATCACAGTAACCATTTGTTCAAAGAGGTAAAATGAACCATTACTGCCTTCTCTGCATGTAACTTCAAAATATTCCTGTCAGAATGCAACTGACTCAGATTCAGACTTTCTGTGCTTTGATGTGCCATAATAACTCCATCATCTCAAAAACATGAAAATTGCATTTAGGATGCCAAAGCCCTATTTTCTCCTTTGTTTTCTCTTTTTATTGGCACGTGTGTGTGAGTGTGTGTGTGTGTGTGTATGTGTGTGTAAATGAATATCAGCGACGGAGAATTCTTCTCTTATGCCAACTGTGTATATGGGCAGTAGACCTTATTATTAACTAGGGAATGAACACATGGTGGTTGGACTGTTATTGTTAATTATGTCTTTTGCTCAGTGTGGCATTCAGGCTATAATTTCAGTGCCTTCTCTTATGTTGATAATTTAACTATTGTTCTGTTTAATAACCAGTGTGAAGATTTATTAGCTGCCTAACTAATATTTCTAAAAGGAGTGAGTCCAAAATTTGTTATCATATTCTGCCTCACTTCCAGTCATGGCAAGGCTTTCTTTGTATGTGGTCACCAAATTTTGTTTTTCCCAGACTTCCTTTTATCTTAAACAATTTTTTTTATCCTCATCCAAGGACTTTTCTTTTTTTTTTCATTGCTTTTGAGAAGAGAGGAAGAGAATGAGAGAAACATCGATGTAAGGGAGAAGCACCAATTGTTTCCTTCCATAGGTGCCTGGACAGGGAATTGTAATGCACCCACACTGGGGATTGAACCTGCAACCCAGGTATGTGCCATGACTGGGAATCAAACCTGCAACATTTTGCTTACAAGATGACCCTCCAACCAACTGAGCCACACTGGCCAGGGCTGTCTTAAACATTTTATGTGGGATTTTTTAATCTGCATGGTTTTCTAAACCATTTGAATTGGTGTATTCAGGGTGATATCCTGGGGAATGATACTATATACTGATTATGAACATTCTTTGGAAATTTCAACACATCTCTAGAGAACTAGGTAGATTGAAAAAAATGAATCAAAGATAATTCTTTTTGAAATGCGAAAAGCATGTAAGTTTTTTTTAGCAACTAGGAGCATGTCTGTGGAAGACTACGACTAGATCTATGATAGATGACCTGAATCCACAGGACCACGCTTCTTGGTCTTGTCTTTAAAAGCTTAAATTTTAATATACTTTCTATTTTTTTCATTTGAACGTAAATTTTACTATGTAATAAAATCATCTGGAGGAGGATTCCCATTGCAGCTAATTTCTCTAGAGCACCCTGCTGATAATGCAGAAAAATTTTTTTTTCAGAAGAGTTTTCTCTGAAGCTCTTGATATTAAAGAAAGGGATTTTTTAGGTGCAGCCATGCCCTTATTTCCTTGGGATGCAGGGTTCAATTGGTGTATTGTCATAAAATTGTGTTTTCTACTTATAATACTGTCTTGTGTTACATTACTTCCCAGACTTATTTCTATAAAGTTTAAAGTTCTCTCTCTTTTTGACATGCGTTGAATTCACTACAAATTATATCATTACCAGCCTGTCTATCAAAATAATTTAAAGCATTTTCTGAGCCCCTTGATGATATTTTATACCAAATGAGTTAAGCAGATACATTTTTTTCTTCCTTAAGCTTTTAATGCAACAGAATAATGATAACAAAGGAAATAGTAAGGACATTCAGTAATATGAACACATGCTAAAGCTTCTTAATCAATGTATTATAAACATTTTGAGGTAAAAGGAAATACAAATATACTTAAGTATAATTATCATGTATTGAAGATAAAATTGAATCCTATATAAATCATTTGCTCAAGTTCATAAAAAAAAGGAAGTAGAAAAAATTGAACTCAAATACCAGATCTCTTCCTTGACCACTGTTCTTGTGCATCAGACTTCTAGGATAATAAAATGTCAGATATATCTTTAAATTATTCTACCAAGAAAAGAAAATATATTTAGAGTTGCACATTGGGGGAAATCAGGATTATTTTTTTTTCTGCAAAAACAGTTACCATTTGCATAATGTCTTATAAAGAATAAAAGGCTCAGAGATACAAAAAAATACAAGAAACTGGCTTAAGTACCAGAGAATCAAGAGTAGAAAATGTTTTGTTAGAGCCTAGATTCTGTTGGGTTTGATGCAATTCTTGTATAATTCTTCAATTTTCTATAAATCATATGAATTAACAGTATCTAAAAGAAGAATAGCCGCTTTCAAGGATCCAACAATATTGTCTAACCAGAAGAGCTGTTTCCTTTTTTGTGGGTCTACAAGATTGTTTGACCAAGGAATTTCCACAAAGAATGGTACATCTCTCTTAGGTACGATGCATTAAGAAAAACAACTTTCATGAGCCCTTATGGCCTAGATAAAAGCATGAATTTGACTGACACAACAGTTGAGCGCTTTCATTCAATCAGTTGTGTTCTTCAACAGATCTTGCTTCTGTTGCTTGTAATGAATTTAAGCCAAAGGGAATTTATTACCAGAAGTTTACATAGCACAAGGAAGAGTTCAGGTGTCATGCACGTAGGAACCATGCAGACATCACACCTTAAAGCAAGGAAGAATGCTGTGACATACTTTTGTAAAGGGTGTAAACTGGTACATTTGGGAGAGTGTCCACATCTCCATCTATTAGAATTGAAAATGCACAAATTCTTTCACTTAGCAAATATTTGGCTGGGAATCCACTCTACAGAAATAAAAGAAAAAATATGAAGATAGCTATAAAGGATGTTTATTGCAGCGTTGTTAGTAATTTTCTTAAAGAAAAGCAACATAAATGCCTGTTCATATCACTCATATTAGAATGTTTGGAAGTATATGCCCCCTTAAACAAGGTAAATCAATGTACACTACCCTCGGAACATTCCTGTCATAAATATAGAGTGCAGTGCTCACAGCTGCAGATTATGAAGCCAGATTACGTGGATTTGATAGAAGTTTTCCGCCTCCTAGCTCTGTGAAGTTAAGGGCATGTCACTTCTCTTGTATGTTCTTCAGTGCCCTTACCTCTTACATTAGTCAGAGTTCTCCAGAGGGACAAAAACAGCAGGATGTGTGTGCACGCATGTGTGGATATGTATACAAAGATACAATTTATAATAAGGAATTATTTCACGTAACTACGGAGTCTGGCAAATTGTAAAATCTACAAGATGAACCAGCAACTGAGAAATCCAGGAGAGTGGAGGGTTCACTTCTAGGTTGAGCCCAAAGAACTGGAGAACCAGAAGGAGCAAATGTTTCAGTTTGAATGTGCAGGCAGGAAACAAGCTGATGTCAGGGTCCACAGCGGTCAGGCAGAAAAATACTCTTACTCAGGGCAAGGTCAGCTGCTTTGTTTTAGTTAGGTCTTCACCTGATTGTCCAGGGCTCACTCAATCTACTGATATAAATGTTAATCTCCTCCAAAATCATCGTTACAGAAGCCCTCAGAATATTTGACCAAATAGCTGAGCACTCAGTGGCTCAGTTGACATGGCACTTAAAATTAACTGTCACATCTGTAAAATAAAGGTAATAAGAGAACTGATGTGAAAGCTTACATAATCAAGTGTTAATAGTGGTTTCTCTGATTGTCCACAAGTTGGTCAGTGCTGGTGAGCGGATTTCAGAGTTTTGGAAAGGACTTGCGTTTAGTTTATATCATTTTAAAACACGATGGGAATATGAGTCACTTTACTTTTGGAATAAAAAGAAAATTTGTTACACACCATTCCAGTGCATGAATCTGCCACAATTTATGCAGTATTTTCTTTGTTACTAGGCATTTAGATTTTTAAATCATTCTTTTTTTTTTCCTGATGAGAGAATTAACAACCTTCCAGATAGAAGAAACAGCATAAACAAAAGTGTACCAGCAGAAAGGATCATGACCTATCTCATTGCTAGAAATAACGTAGGAGGGGATTGAGTGTTATGAGCTGAATGGCCGATTAGATAGAGGGCAGCAATACTGGTGAGCAAGCATTAAGAAAGCACACGAAGCAAAATGTCCCTAGGAAGAAAGCATGGAGAACTGGGAGAAAGGACTGGATGAAGAAAATGTCAGTAAGAGTGACAGGGAATGAAATGAAAGCAGTGGGGGGAATATGTAAGAGGTTATAACAAAGACCTTTGAAGGTTTTATAACATAGGTTGCGATTTTTATTCTTTTCCTTAGTGTAATGGATAGCTATGCTAAGGCCTTAAAAAACTGGCCTTGACTACATTACTATTATTATTATTATTATTTTAGTATTAGAACCTTTTTTAGTACTGAAAGAGAATTATCTAAGGAAGTGAAGTTAGAGAGGCAGAAAGTTGGGGGGAGAACACTTGGAATAATCATCATAAAAATATATACTGATTCTTTACTTTCTAGCCAAAAGAGATAGAGGTTTAGATGAAGATAAAACAATTAAATGTAACAGGATTGAATGAAAATCTGGAAAAGAGAATAAAAAATTTCAATGTATCAGAAATGACCCTTAGATACTTGGCTCCTGGGGGAGAAATTAATGCCTTGCCTATACCTGTGAATAAGGCACTTTAAGAGCGGGGTCTTTATTCAGATGGGCTGGTCCATAAAAGGGGTGAACATGGATAAACCGAGAGTAAGGGAGGACCATGATTTTAACAACATTACTGCATTGTTCCTCAATTATCGCTTCATTTTATAGCATTGTGTTGCCTTTTGTTGTTGTCTTTGTGTGTCTGTGAGCATTTCAAGCACCAAGCACAAAGACATGCTTGATGATGCCTGAGTAAATGAGGTAACAAATAGACAAGTGCACAGACAGATGAAACAGTGGTGGGAGATCATTGTTTCCAGTGCGCTGGAGCAGGAAGATGGAATAGACACTCAGGTGACTCCAGGCTGGGAAGGAAGCTTAAATCATTCAGTCTGCTCCTGTATGTTAGGTCCATCGTAAGTTCGGTGGTTGGCCTTGCCGTTATCAGAGGTGTTCACCTGGTTACAAGGAAGCCTAGAGAACACCAATGGCCAGAAGTCGTGGCACTACTTATACTTTCTCATTTCTATGTTATTTTGAGAACCAAGAGCTCATGAGTATGTCTTCAATAATTCAGGAAAGTTTTATTTTTTAAATTTCCAAAGTTGTCTCCATTTCACAAAGGCAGAACATTATCAGAAATTTGCTTCTGGGCCCAGAAACCTTTATTTAAGTCTGCAACGATGCACTAAATATGAATTTCAACCTTTGATATTTGTACCTCAGGGTATATGTGGCTGTTTGTCAGCATCAATAGAAAGTTAAAATCAAGCACAGATCATCTGCCCACAGCAAAATGTACTTGAAGATTTAGAGACATAAAACATATTTAAACTAACATTGGATGCAATGAAATATTTACATGAATTTGTTAGTTAAAATACCCAAATTCAAAGATAGTTTGGGATTATTAAGGGCTATTTTAGAAATCTTCTCAGTATTCTAGGCTAATATTTATTTGGGTTATTTGCTTAGCTTTGTCTCTGGAAGGAACCTATAGAGTATTTTGGCTTAAATGTTTTAGAAAGTGTATCATAATTTTAAAGCAAATTCAAAAGATTAACTTGCAGCATAAAAAATTATGGAAATTTGGAAGTAATGATAATTCTTGGTTTATATACTTTGGTATAAAATTGTGGTAATGTTTAAATCACATTTTTTATAGCTATACATCTTCCCTAAATGTTTCTAAAGAAATTTTTCTAAGAGTTATTCATTAGAAATGAGCAAAGTATATAGTTGACCTTCAAGTTACATCTGTTACCATGTCACATTAAATACTTTATAGATCATTTGTATTTATGTTTTGATTTTCATAGTGAGTTTTATGTGTTTAAAGAAGATATCTCATTTAGCATAAATATATACTTTAGTAACAATTTTATCAAATTTAAGTATAAAATATACAGATTTTAAATGCATTTCAAACAGGTTCGTTTTAAATATATGTGATCATTAAGGACCGTTAAGAATTAATCTTGTAGCCTGCCCAAAGTATGCTTGCCATTTCATATTGAATACTGGTAAGTCTGCCAGATTACTGAGCAGTGAGAGAAAAAAAACTTGAAAGTTTAATTTGGAAATAGCTAAACATAAAACTATATGAAAAACCAAAAGCAACATTTGAGGAATGTTGACTTCCTCTTTTGTTTATCTCGTGTTATTATAGGTCCTATTTTATTTTAGCTCTTGTTTTGTTCCCTTCTCCCTACATTTATCAGAATTTTTTTGTGTTCACCTGGCTAATCTGAATACTAACCATAACAAATGGATGTTTGGAAACATTAAAGTGATGACTTTCAAAGGGGCTATTATCATTCATCATGGAAATGGACTCAGCCCACTGATGGCAATTTAGCTTACAGGTAAAATGAGCATCATATGTTTCTAAAATGAATTTTTCAAATGTTTAACTTTCTCAAATTAATGTTTCCTAAGGATGCAATATTGCATTTAATATTATGTTCACAGGAGATACTTTATCTCATAAATCCCCAAATTCTATGTTTATAACCATCACAGAAAGATGGTAATTGAGAGATTTGTTCCTAAGAATATTCTGCGGACAGAATCCTATAAACTTTCATGGAAACAATCTGCTCTGTCCTTCAGCTGTGTATATCCTCTGTGTTACAAGTTGGTGATGAGCCTGGCCTCCAGGATCGGGCTGTCTGGAATAGAATCCAGCCCCACATTGAAGAGTTGTGGAATACTGCTTTAGTTCCCTGGTCTGTGGACAAGACTGACCTTATATGACTGTGAGAGGATTATGAGCTAATGCAAAAGTGTGTAGCATCAATCACAGTTCTGGAGGAACCCGAACTATGAGCTAGGGTACGTGGAAGCGTACCTCACAGTAAACTTCCAGGGGCACTGCGCAACCTTTAAAATTTCTATGAAACACCACATGGACTGCTAGCCCGGGGAAGTTTAGTTTCAATAGTAGGTCATACTGTATTTCTTTTGATGATGCCATATCTTTGTGAAGCTGGGTTTTCGTCAGTTGCTATAATAAGACCAAGTACTGTATGAAGATGATGTGGAACAGAAAATGAGAGTGTGAGTATCTGATCTAGAAGTTGTATAGTGTTCAATAGGCACACACAGCCTTTTAGTTAGTGATTGTGTTTAAGTATTAAGATGTTTTTGTTTGCTTGTGTATTATTTTTCTCAAATGGCTACTGAGGTTTCTTAGGACATAAATAATTAAATTTCTTGTGCCTAACTACTTAATGAATAGAACTGTTAAGGATTTCACTTGGTCTAACGGCACCGAGAAAAAAATGACCAAGATGCTAAGGGCTCTGTGAACCAAGAATTTGGATACCTTCTGGTTCAGCATTATCTTGTGTGCGTAGCAAGCTCTCCGTAAGGGCTGGTTGTTATTTTTGGTCGTGGTGACAATTAAAAAGTGAGAAGCCATTTCTTTAACTGAAATTTCTCCAATCATCGTTCTCACTATTTTCTTCTTGAATAGTGACAGCTAGAGGAAAAAGCGAGGAAGAGAAAAAGAGAATGGAAGGGAGGAAGGAAATGAAATAAGTAAATGCACGATGGAAATTGGGACCTCTGGCTGCGGGTGTGGAAGCAGAAGCTGCCTCCAGCAAGGAGTGGAAGAGGAGCCTCCTGCAAAAGGAGACAGGATGATTTATCATGTGGGGTTCACTCTGGAACCAGAAGAAAACCTCCTAGGGGCACCGCCATCTAGCCTAGAACCAGGAAACATGACAAGTCAGGTGCAGTGTGCAGAGAGCAGGACAGAAACCAAGGGAAGTTTGAGTGACAGATGGTAGGACAGGGAAAGAGCCACCAACAGAACTGGGAGGGGCAAGTGTGTGGTGCCCAGGGGTGGAGGAACCATGTGTGCTCCTGGGGAGAGGCTCCTGAACTCCTGACCCAAGGCTGCCCAGGTGTTCCTGGCTCCAGCCCACAGCTCAGAGGTCTGTGTGAGAGTCACTGGGCTGCGTCATGATTCTCAGAAGCTGTACCAGGCTCTCAGCCAGGGAGAGACCCAAAGCCAGGAAAACAGAGGCAGGAGAGGCAGTAGTGAGAACCCTTCCCCCTCCCTCCATTTCTTCACCTGTTTTGGACCCCTGGGTGGATTGCAGGGGCAGAGGTACTGAGAAAATTATTCACTATTAATCTGCACCCTTACTGTACCTCTCAGTGAATGGCCTGGGGAAACACTTGTCACATCTGGAAAACATTTCCTAAATGGAAATAGAGAACATGGTTAGCTAATTCCTTTTAACTGTCCCTATATGAACATACATTCTTTTAGTTCCCTTCTCTCAGCCAATTTTTTTCTCCAAGTTAAATTATATTACTTTCTTTTTATTTCATCAAAGGGCTCATTCTACACTTAATAAACTATGTAATTAATAAAATTTAATTTTAATTTTACAAAAGTCCCCTCTCTGGAGAAGCCTTCCCCCCAAATGAAGCTGTTTCATTTTAAGTTTATGAGTAAGTTCCATTGTTCCTTTGGTAATAATTGTAATGCCTAAAGTTGTTATGCATTGTTTAAGGAAAATTTTGAATTGAGGATATTTTAATAGCCATTATTTTCCCATGTAACTTTAGTTATTAATATGTAAAATATAAGTGTATAATAAAATACATAATACTTTTAGTAGAAAAATGCCACTAAAGATTAGTTAAACAAGTCAAAACTCCTTCAGCATATAAAAACCTAGAGGTAAACATAAGATATTTTAGAGAGCTTAACTTTTTCAGTATTCAAATGTCTTCATAGTCTGAAATAGTAATAACAATACTTGGAGCTTCCATGAGATTTTTAGAGATTTTTGGCAAGTTTTTTAACTAATTAATACTTGAGATACCCCCTTTACTAGGTTTTTCTGTGGTTTCATTGTCACTGATGCTTATTAATGACATCAGACAAATAAAGTGCCTTTCATAATTGCTTGTCTCAAAGCATTGAAAAACTCAAATATGGACTAATTAAAAATTCATTTGCGGTTTGCGGCTGTGAATTTGACTGCTGGAAGGTTGAGTGGTGGGCCTGTAAGTGTTCTTGATACGTTTGCATGGTTGATTCCAAGTTCAGGAGCAACCGTGGTCATATTTTATAGATGGCTTCTGTGGATGCTTTTGTGATAACTGTACTTTTAAGGCACAAATGGCTTTTGGAAATTACTGTTAAAATTACTGTAGAAGGTAAAGACAGTGTATTTTCCAAGATAAAAAAATTAAGGTCTGATGGAATAGAGTTATTTACTTTTCACTATTTATGAAAAACACTTTCAGATATGGGAATATATTGTGTATTTGTGAAACAGAAAACATTATTTCATTGACCCGGCCACTTTTCTTAAAGATATATAATTTTGAACTTTATAGGTCTTTCCTAGATGCACGTCCCTTAATCATATGCAGCATTTTCTGTTGCATCCATGGAATAGTTAGAGAATCTCTGAAGACATGTAATATTTAAAATATTTCCTTGGTTAACCCAAAGAATGGATAAAGTAATGTATGAATAGTCTAATTTATATGGTAGCATATTAAATTTAAAATGCTGTGGGGATTTATTAAAATTCACATTATTTTTCTATCAGTGCAATTGCATTTTAAGTGATAAATAATCCAGAAGAGTTCATTTATAAGAAAAGCTAAATTAGAAAATGTTTTCAGAGTCTAAAGATGTAGATACTTTTTATAATGAAAAAGATTCTGTGAGGAACCTGTAATTTGAACTAATTTATCCATTTGTTCATGGAGGTCTCTTAATGAGCATGTATATTCCATATTCTTAGTTATTTGTAGTTTTTATTTTATCATTTACATAAATAATTTTTCAAATATGGGTAGGACTCATGATATTAAGTCACTCTTCTGAACATATGCATATGAAATAAATTTCATTTCATTTATTTGACAAATACTGAATATCAACAAGGTTTCAGGTATTTTTCTAGATATAGGAAATATATAGAACAATGAACAAAATAGATGACAATTTTTGTGTTTTTGATTTTAACATTTTAGTAAAGGGAACCCTCTCTAAAGATAAAGAAGTAAGTAAATATATAACATGTCATAGGGTCATAAGTATTTTGGAGAAATATAGAGTAGGAAGGGAGGGTAAACAGAGGAGCAGAGATGGCCAATTTAAAATAGGGTCATTAGAGAAGTTCTCGCTAAGAAAGTGGTATTTGAAGCCTGGGAGATAACAAGGGCTCGATGAGCAGGTAGACCAAACAGGGCCTCGTGGGTCATTCTAAGAAGTTTGACTTTTATTTGGCAGTCTGAGAAGCCAGCCAGCAAAGGATTTTGAGCTGAGGAGTGACATGATCTGACCGCACCTTGGTGTGTGGGTGTTGCGCTGGGTGGAAGGTTGGACCAGTCAGCAAGCCTTAGCAGTAATTCAGGGAAGACACAATGCGGGGCTTCCATTGCAATTAGTCAGGATTGACTGACTTAGTGGATATGGAGAGTAAGGGAAAGAACAGCTAAGGATAGCACCAAAACCTTTGTCCTGAGCAGTTGGAAGAATGAAATGATTTTCTCAGCGGGGAAGATGGGGAAGTGCTGATTTGATGAATGCTCTCAGATATCTGAAATTAGAAAGAGATCTGGACTGAGATGTAAACTTGGGAGTTCCATTTATTTATAATCTGAGGACAGAAAGCTAACATTCTACAATATTTGGTTTCTAATTTGGGTCAGAAATGTATTAACTGACCTGTGGCAATTAAAGGTATTTTTTCTTTTATTCAGGGCTTTTCATTTGTTCAAATGGAAGCTAATTGTTTTAGGGTCTGAAAGGTTATTGTCGATGATGTTATGATTTGTGGATCCTGGCCAATATAATGGTTTTTTTTCTTTAATAGTGAACTCTGGCACTAGTAATACCAAAAGTGATTGTAATCCAATTAAATATTAGAACCTGTAGTTTGGAATAGCGAAAGTTTTTTTGTAGATTAGTTTATGAAGTTTGCATTATTGGTTAAAGCAATTAAAATAAAGCTTTCAAAATTAAGACAGTCCCGTAGTACTGTATGTATAGCCTAATACATTTTAATTAAGATTTGGAAGACATTCTGACATTAGGAGGCAGTTTTTGTGGAATTGAGTTAAACCAATGAAAGATAAATGGTTGCTTAAGTGGGTACAAAAAAATGAAAAATACACACCTTCAAGTTTTTTACAGACAACCTATTTTTTTAATATCATAATGCTTGGTAGTGTTCTCTCCTAAGGGGGAAATTTTCTTACTAGACTTGCTTTGAAACATCACATAGAAAAATACTCTTTTCTTTGCCTTTTTGCTGAGGTGTAAAACTTGCAGAAGTTATGGGGAAATACTATAGTTTGTAAAGCTCTGACATGCCATTAGTCCTTCCTGACAGAGTCTGTGATTTTTCTGTTTTTGCCTGGCTTGGTCACTTGTCCCACTCTGAAGGGCATCTCGCCATTACCCGAGTTCCACTCAGTGCTGATTACCTTACAGCAGCTCATGGCTCTGATGACATTTTTCTTGCTCTATGATACTTGAGACACACCCCTTTGGTCCCACTATATTCCATCTTTATTTAAGACTCAGACTTATAACCTCTTTAACTGCCCCCCGCAACACCTTTATTCCAACATTTTATTATGAAAAAAATGGTAAATGTCAGAAAAGTTGAAAGAATTTCATAGTGAAGACACATATACACAACACCTAGATTTTACAATTAGTATTTTACTCTATTTTCTTTATCACATGTCTGTTCCTCTGACCACTCTTTATCGCATCTCAGTTTTGATGCAGACGTGCATCATGGCATGCAGACATGAGTGCGCTTCTCCCCCTAGACTTTAGCATTCATGTTTCAACCAGAGTTCGGTACTGCATATGATCTTTTTAAAGTAAAATTTACATAGGATGCAATGTGCCAACCCTAAGTGTGTTATTTGCTAACTTTTGGCATACATCTCAGTAACGCAAAGCCCTGTTAAGGTATGAAACATTGCCCTCATCCGAGAAAGTCACCTTTTTCTAGTCAGTGTCTACTCCAACCCCCTAGGGGTAACCAGTGTTGTGGTAGTTTGCTATCATGGATTGGTTTAGCCTGGTTTAAAATACCAATATAAATGGCATACAGCATGTATTCCTTTGTGTGAGGCCTTTTTTCACTAAATGCATTTGAGATTTGCCCTTGTTGGGTCTATAGGAATTAAATCCTTTGTAATGGTGAGTGATATTGCACTGTAAAATTATCCTACAAGTTATCTATCTAGTCTCCTGTTATGAACACCCTGAGTATTTCCATTGTGGAGTTGCTGTTAATGATATCAATGTGACCTTTCTCTTTTTAAAATATAACTCCTCTTTCTTCTAATAAATAATCTCCTCCCCCTCACCCTATAAAAGCCTTATTATTATTCAGGGTTTTTAAAAGGAGATCCATACATTATAGCTTATTTGAATTTCTGAAAACTCTTTGCATGTGAGAAGTGGCTTTTCTTGGAGACTTGACATGAATGGTTTCAGGGACCTCTCTGTGCCTGACATTCCTCCTCGTCAGCCGCCTCTTCCAGAAAACTCGCATCATGAGTTTTCTGAAGATCTTCCATTTAGACAAGCACAGTGGGTCGCTCCTAAAGATTCTGCTCCTTAGCACTTGTTTCCACAGTCATGCTAATCATGGGACAATAGAAAAGCTTTTCCTCTTTCCACAAATGATAGCAAGAAATAGATTTTTGGAAGTATGTTTGCAAAATAATTACAGGGTGCTGGGTAATTATGTGTTTAAATGCCCCCTTCAGTTTGAAACGTGGTAAAAGAGAAAAGCGTAAGGTTCATCTAAGCCTTTGCCCTAAGACTGCGAACCACCAGGATATGCTGATCTCTGTTAGGCCAGCACTTTTCCCAGAGTGAGGCTGTAACCACTAGGAAAATTCTCTAGATATTAAGTGTCTATAACCACTTAATATCTGAGTCCTTAAAAGCAAAGCAGAGGTCATTTTGGTGTGTCCTGTCTTCCAAATATCCTGTCTGATTAAACTAGAGCACCATCATGCTCTGATATGTTAGAATTTTACAGTTTGAACCCAGGGAAAAGATCTACATAGAAGGTGGTGGAATATATCCACCAATGACAAATTCCTTTCAGAGACCATTGTGGATCACACCAAATAATTATTGTATCTGATTAAAAATGAGGCCAAGAATCCAATTTTTGCATTTTCTCTCACTTGCTGGTATTTTCAACTAATCATGTAGGGCCTTTTTATTTACTCAAACAGATTGACAAGATTATAAATGAGAGCTGTGTGTGGAAGCCTCTAATTTTTCATAAGTAAATGAATTAATTTATCATCGCTGTTGTGTTTTATTGCTGTCTCCATGCCAGGCTGCCCTGCTCCTTTATTCCCCCTTTTGCCTTCTAAACATTGGATCCATGTCATCGTGTTTGACAGGTTTCTGATTCCCCTGTCAGATGCAATTTGGTGCTAATCACATTTCCTTTGCTCAATGTCAATGATACAAGCCATGCATAATATTCCTATATGTCCACTCACTGACTTGCAGCGCAGCTGGAATATCTTGGGCATTAATCTGATAAAATGCCACATTGAAATGCAAAAATGATGCTTAAGCACTAAGATAATGTGGTCAGGCAGATGTGCAATAGATAAGTGAGGCTAAACTGGAGATCTTTCCTAAGGTTTGATGAATTTTATTTCATTTATGAATATCTCTTTACAAACCTGAGACTAAGTAATCAGTGATGGTTCATTAGATCTTCAGCATTTTTAATAGAATTCATTCATTGTCTATGTATGAGGGAATAAGAATTATTTTCCCATTAAAAGGCAAGTTATGGGTAGGTATTTTTAATGTTAAAGAGGATTCCTTTCTAAGATTGTGCACTTTATCGAATGTGTAAAAGTAGCTAACAATCTGGCAGAATCTATTTACAGAATAATACGGCAGTTTCTAGCTTAGAGGAGGTCTGAAACAATAGACCTCCTTGCATCCTCTTAGACAAATACGGAATATGATGGGAGGATGTGGGCAGATTTGGGAAGGAGGTGACTACTGTTTATTTTTTGAAGTTCACTAAAATGTTTGGACAATCAGAAAAGGAGAGAGGAAGCATTCAAGAAAGAACAAGAGCAAAATCGGAGACATGGGAGGGCAATTTTTATTCAGTCAGTCTGTCATTTATTGTGGTGGTAAGACTAGAAAAGTCACTTAGGAGCATGCGGAAAAGGTCGTGATTTTGTAGACAAGAGGGAGTCATCTTTTTCTTTTAAAACAGGTCTGTGTCGTGGTTTAATTTGAATTTTTAGAAAGAAAAATTGAATGGTTGTATGAAAGGAGGATTAGAGAAGAAACAAAAGGGGCATTTAACAAGGGACTCTTGCAGTAGACAAGACGAGAGAAAAACGCCCAGACTAGGACAGTGACGGTGGAAGCAGAAAACTCATGCCATAGTAAAATCATTATTAATTAGAGTTTGTACTTTTACTCTTGGATTGGACATGATAAGATAGGGGGTGGCATGAGGAAGAAGGGAAGATGGAGCAAAAACATCTCCCAGGTCTCCAGGTGAAACAAGGTGCTATGGAGGGTGATGCCATTTAAGTGAGAAGACCAACCTGAGTGTGGTCAGGTGAGATACTGCATTCAGGTTGGGTTATGCTGAATCTGACTGTCCTCTGGGAGTTCCAAATAGCTATGAGCAGTGGTGAGGTGGTGGAGATACTTGGTGGTCATTTTTATGTATACAATGAATAATTGAAGCCATGGGAATGGTTCCAGTTACCTTGACTAGAGAAGCAGCTAAACAAAGAAACCTTGAGGTTAAGAATATGTTTAAAGGAAAAATTATACCAGAGCAAATTGAGAAAAAACTGAAATTAGCTATTATCCAGAAAAGAGAAGTTTTGTGAAACTGGTGTGTGGTAGGGGATGGTCAATACTGTCAAATACAATAGAGTAAGAAAAAGGAGGACTGAGGAGGTACTGTTGAATTAATAAAGGTAAGAGGTCTTTTTTCTATTTGGAGAATATTTACTAAGAGTTTGTCAAGAGCCAAGGCGATTTTGGTGGATAGAAGATCTAGAAATCACACTGTATTTGGTTGAGGAGTGAATGAATGGTATGACTTTGGACAATACAGACAGCTCTCTAAAAGAAACTGGTGGTAAAGGGGAAAAGGAATTGGGCTTGTAGCTTGAAGGGCACATGAATTTTTTTTTAAAAAATAGGGTATACATTGTCAGATATCACCCCCACGGGAATGAAAATTGGTTCTTTGGGGGTGAGAGAGCAAATATGTATATATGTATTAAATATAAAAAAAATTACAATGTGTTGTGTCTCAGCAAAGTTTAGTCTATTGACAAAATTATTTCTTAGCATTTAATTTCTCACGTTGGGTTTTCTTGGGTACCCTGTGAGCAGCATTGACTGTGTTCATGGAAGGTACACAAATTGCACACAAGATCAGGGCTATAGAACTATGGAAAATACACAGCTGTGATTGAAGGATTTGCAATCTATTGTTGCATCTCACAGTTATAACCTGAGAGGTGGTCTGTGTCCATGTGTTAGCTGCCACTGGCTGCCCCGTGCATATTTTTTTTATTTGTCCCTCAGAGTTTTTGTGTATGACTGGGGCTTTAAAAATAAATAAAAATAATTTAAATCTTATCAGTTTTATACAAGTTATCTCAAGGGCTGAAAAGAAATCACAATACCTGAATGATTATCTAGCAGCAGTTAAATTAAAAAAGTCTTTCTAGCCAGTATATTTCAGAAGTTCAGTTTACTAAGATACATATTTTAACAATTAATCAAAATTTTCCAGTAAAGTTGCTTTTACTAGAAATGTAATAATTTTGAATTATTTTATAGAAATGTGATTATATCACTAATATAGATTTATGTAAATTAGTTTCATATGATATTTGATAATTGAAATGTATGGCACTAAATAAGTTTCATTAAAAGTTGCTCAGCACAAAGAATTATAAAGCTAAATTAAATGTTAATAGCTTTTTAAAAAAGTACTTAGTCATTCATAGCTCTGCATTGAGTAGAAATTATAAGCCTTATACTTACTCTTTTGATCAATGAAGCATAGATATGCATATGGTACATAAAAAGATATGCAGTATTAAAATTTCATGTGAGGTGGCAATTAGAAAAACAATATTTAAAAGTCTCCTTAGGGAAGCAATCATGACAAAGGGTTGAGAAATACTTGGATAAAAGAATCATAATATTATTTTAATTGAGCAGTGACTTATCTTTGAGATTTACTAAACAATATGATACCACTAATACTGATTTACTAAACATACCTACTCATAAACATAAACATAAACATACTTTTGAGACATAATGCCTATAAGAGAATATATACTTAATGATAATTTTTATACCCACAGATAATTTTGATTTATAGAAAACAGTAGCCACAATTTCAGAGGCTGAAATATCTAAAACTACAAGTCAAATTTTAATTATCTGAATTGAATTTCGATATGACCCAGAGTTTTTAGTACTCAAAGGGTATGTTATCAATGTGTTATTTGCCTTGGTGATATAGTACTTGACAGAATGATACAACAGGGCAAAGCTTGTTAAACTCAAGAGGGACTCTGTGAAAGCCATAACACGAAGGACTAAAGCTACTGTTAGTGAAGGCAAACCTTGAGCAATAAACCTCGTCTTGAAACAGTTGAAAGATGGAAAATGTATGATTTGACTAGGTAACCAAAACAGAATCCTACTGAACATAAATTTTCAGGGACTACTCAAAGGGGACAATGAGTAGCCATAAACAACGTGAAACAAAAACTGGGGGAGGATGCTTTCTTTTTCAAGTTGCTAGAAGGGCTATGAGTGAAATCTTCCCATGCAATTAGTAGTAGATCATTTGTACACAATGTTGATAGCTTCTGGTAGTTTGTTTTGGTCTGAGTCATATCCAACTGGCATTTCCAAATAGGTGGGGATTAATTTCGTTGATTTTTTTTTTTAATTTACTATTCAAAAGGAAAAATCAAAATCATATACATTCAGAGCAATTACATGTTTTAAAAATCTATTGAAATATCAACTACTATAAAAGTTATTAAAGTTATCTGTGAATAATCTTTTGCAAGATCCAGCTCCTTCTTAAATATCTTCTGAAAACCTTTGTGAAAATGGTTATTCAACAATAGTAGTCTCCACTACTATAAAATTATGTCATAAATTCTGTCAGAATTCTGTCATAAAACATTGAGAAATGAAAAAAAGACTTTGTTCCAGTTTTTAGAGAAGTTGAAAATTTAATGGAAAAGCTAAAACACACACACACACCTAAAAACTATTCACAAACTAAAATAAGTGAAAATGCAATGCAAATGACATATGTAAGTGTTGAATTGGATTTGCAATAATGGAATGATCAGTCAAGGAGGTTAACAAAAGACAACTTCCCAGAAGCTAAATACTGAGCAAGGTTTTCAATGAAGAGAACAGTATAAATTAGAATCAAAGGAGGAAGATAGTCTGTCATGTGTAAAATATATAACAGGTAAATGTACAAGAAAGCCAACAACAGATGCAGATATGGGAATGGTAATCAGTTTTCCCTGAATAGAAGAGTAGACAATTTGGGGAAGAAATAAGAATGGAAAAAATGTCATTACTCACTGCATCTATACCTTTGCAGTTAGAAATCTTGAGACTGAAGGGGATGTTTTATCTCTTTTTATGACAGTGGTAAGTATGAAGAAAAAAGAAATCAATTTTGATTATTTTATTGAGTGCACTAATTAACTTTGTAGTTTAGATTGAAACAGAGCCCCTCCCCCGACCTCACACATTTGGTGTGTAGTGTTCATGTGTTTTGACATAGTAATAAAGCTCTTTGATTCCAAGCAGCAGAAACCAACTGTGGCTATGTCAGACAAGAGGAAGTATATTTGAAAAACATGAGGGCCGTAAAAATCAAAGGGAGGCTAAGAAGAGAAACTATGAATGGGAGAAATCAAAGCAAGATGGGAGTAAAGCCACTCTTTCAAAGGAATGATCTATCTGGTCAGGATATAAGTCTGCAACAAGCAAACACCAACCTTTTCTCATCCTGTTTCAGTTTAATAGTATTTAAAGCTCCAGAATAGTATTGGCTGAGCCTAAGTCTCATTCAGTGAACCAGATTGAACCAGACCAGAGAGCACGGGAAATATCTAGATCCTTTGGCTGTGTTACTGAATGCCAGCCACCTGGATTTCTCATCCAAGCAAGACCACACACAAGGGAAATTTCTTAGAGAAAATCAGGGGCCTGCTCGAAGTAGGGAATAGATGTTGGTTGCCCAGATTTTGAGAAATGCCTACTTCTTTATCTTTGGGACTATAGTGGAAAAATAGGAGCCATTTATTTTAGTGTCTTTAACATATAGAGCAGCTATTTATCAGTTTTTCAATATAAACTGTATATTTATCAAGCAACTTTTTCTCTAAAGAAGTTTCTCAGTGAAATAGTTCTCCAAGGGAAATAGTACACCCTTCACCACTAAGAATAGAACCTGAGTGTTACTAATTAATCCCAGTTACAATTAAGTTAATGAAACTGCTAGGGGACTAAACAGCTGGAAGTCCCAGTGCAGTGCTATACTATGCAGTGCTCCGACAGAATCTCTTTACAGCACGTCAGCTCTGCCTGTGACACCATGTTGTTATTTCTCTCCAAAGCAAAGCAGGTTTCCATAGTAGCTCCCACGTTTCTTCAGTTAATAATCTGCCGCCTTTGAACCACTGAACCTATGACTCCCAGTGTAGTCCCAGAACCCAAGGCTAGACCTTAACAAAAATTCCCTAATATTCAGTTGTATAGCAGACTATTCAGGCTAGCTTTCCCATTACATGATGAACAGCAAATGCAAATACACTCCCCATTATTTTCATACCAAAGAATATTCTTCCATATGGTAAAGTTTCTGAACTGTGACATACAAATATAAATGAGAGAAGATCTGTATGTGTCCCCTGAAAACCCAGGTAACCTTGAAATGGTGTCGCTCACTAGAAGGGGAGTAATTAATTCCAGTAGTACAGAGGGATGTTTCTTTGAAAGACAATAGTATAATGTAGCTAGAATTATTATTAGTGATCCAAACAGAGTCCAAAAATGAGAGAAAAAAGGACTTTTGTTTTCATCAATATTTCAGCAGAGAGTCCATAGCCCTCTTTAGAATAAGACCATGATATTAGTGATAGTGAAAACATGAATAATTGAAGAAGATACATCAAGACTAATGATATAATTTTATGTGTATTTGCAAAAATTACTATTCTAGTTATTTTAGGTTGCAATTATAATCTTAAAAATCATATTAAGGGTTTGGGTTGATACAGGAATATATTCTATTAGAGAGGAGTTATAAAAACAACAAGATCTTCTCATAATGGAGTCTCGGTAACAAGTCACGAGCATTTGCTGTATATCTCTGCTCTGTATAAGATCTAATAATCCATTAGAAGCTGTGTCTCTAAAGCATTAATAGAAATAGTTTTTATATGCGTATATATACTTATATACTTTTCTTTAAAAAAATACAGGTATCTAAAACTAATAGCATGTATCAGTTATCTGTTACCACAGTACTACTGTGTAATAAATTGTCACAAAACTCAGTGACTTTAAAATAACAACTTTTCCTTGCCCATGAGTTCACATGTTAGCTGGGCAGTTCTAGTTTCAGCTGGGTTTTTGTTTATCTTGGGCAGTTGTGTGGTAGGTAGGCGGGCCTGCTGATCTAGGCTGCACGCTTTTTCATGTGTTTGGGAATTTGTTGGCTATTGGGTGGTCTAAGATGACCTTGACTAGGACAACTGGGCTCTTCATGGATCTTCTACCCTCAGCAGCATAGACCTTGTTCTCTTAATGGTGGCAGATTTCCAAAGGAACAAGGAGAAATGTGCAAGGTGTCTAAAAGCCTAGATTTGTAATAATACAGTATCAATCCTGCCAAATTCTACTGGGCAAAATAAGTCACAAGTCTACCTGGATCCAGGAAGTGGGAAAATGGACTCCACCTTTGATGATAGGAGCTTCAGTTACATTGTAAAGGGGAATGATCCAAGGACAGGAATAACTGGGGTCATTTTTTTAAAAAAAAGGTTTATTACAGAACATATATAAAATGTTCTGAAAACTCTGAAATTCATTCACAACATGAATTGATATTTTTTAAAAAACAGGGCCCTAAATCATTTGTGAAGCAATAAAGAAAACATTGCTTTTGGAGAGGAGATTCATCAAAGACCTCTTGGCCAATCTCATCACCTGAGTGCGATAGGTGGCTGAGCATCCCAACCCAAACAGGAAGAAAAGAAAGAACATTGCCTACTTTTACTATTGGTGAGCTTTGGGCATATCAATTTACTGTTCTTCCCAGGTTCTTTCTTACCTCTTTTGGAGTACCTGCCTTTAACTTTTGAATTATCTCCTTCAAGGTTAACAGTGGTTAGAGTGGAATGGCTGAGATTGTAGACCAACTGACAAACTGGAACAGGTGAAGATGGTCTAGTCTTTGAGCCATGCAATGCTTCTTAGCTGAAAATGTCCCTTCTTGAATGGTTTCTGTCTGGCCACCCTTTCCATTATGGAGACCCTGGATTCTTGTTATAATATCCGCAACTGACTCCCAGTCACTAAGCCCTCATCTTCCTGGTCAATGGGTGTTCCACACATCTGTTTTTCGTGATCATAATATGTTATGTTTTAGCAATTCTGAACTTCACCAAAAATATCTTCCATATAATTACAAGGACTATTTTTGATATGTTTTGATAAAAATTTATTGTTAATAAAAGATATTATTATATGTGTCATAGGTAGATACTCGAGTTTTTGTTTTTTGAGTTTTCTGTAGATATCTACATGAGCAACAAAATGGTTATTTTGTGGATCAGTCATATAATCTGCTAATGGGCAGAGTAACACTTAATTGACAGTAAATGCTAAAGATCCCCAGGAATCTAGACTTCAAATTTGCCAATTGTTAATGACTTGAACAGTGGATCAAGACAGGTCATTTGTTGTTATTTTATTTTAAGAAAACATCTTAATATAACAATCATATAGGAGGCTAAATAACATTTATAAATTGACAATAAAATGACTTAAGAGGTGACTGATGATAAACTGTTTTTAAGTTGCAAAATGAAACAGATATTCTTCCGTACTTAAAGTTTTATATGGAATTATACTTTCCAGCCAGGATGAAGTGAGGCAGCAATCTTTGAAGAAGATTAAATAAATGTGAATTGAATGGAAAATTACTTCCTTTTGATTCTATAGATAATCAGAAGATCAACTAAATGAGAAGTTCATATAAGCAAGTATTGGTTCTTTCCCAGAACATGGGCATTTGGGACTTTTGGGACATTTGGGAGAAGCTCTTTTCTCTAGTATGCTGGCAAAACAGAAAATGAAAACAAATGTTGTGCTTCAACTCATAAGACATAATTATTTTTCTTATTCACTCTTTTGACTACTCCAGACAATTTAATTCTTCCCAAATCCAACTCTATCCCTACTCTCATTACAGTTAGCAGGATGACATTAACTTTTAATTTGCTGAGAATATTAAGGCTACCCAAGTTTAGCTCCCTTAATTCCCCCTTCCCTCAACGTGAACATCTTGGTATGTTCTCATTTGCTTCTATTTACTGTGTCTAAGTAATAAATAGAGCTCTTCTATGCCAAGCCCAACCCTTTAATTTATGTTTTTAATCATAATCCCCCATCTTCTTGAATCTCTGGGACTTTCCTCAAACAATTACATTTTTCCTAAACTTTCCAAAAGAAATGTAAACAATTACATTTTCCTAGAGGGTTTGAAAATCTCTATTTTACATATTTAATTCCTTTCTGTATATAGTCTGTACTCCCTATACATAAAAGCATGCTCAATTTTTTTTTATTTCTAAAAAGAACTAGTTTTTTAGTACATGCTATTTTTATCCTTTTCATTTCTTGTCTAAATTTTTGAAATATTTTGTTCTCACCAACTTCATTACCTCTTCCTCCCTCTTTAATCCAATAATCTAAACTTCAGTTTCTCTAGCTGCCCTGCTCCTTTTCCGCTTCAGGGGGACTTCTTTCTTAAGAGAGTCAGTCACCATATGGTGGTTCAATCCTGTGACTTGTCTTTAGGCCATTGTAACCCATAACCCACTGAGCATGTCCTCTTTCTGACTCTTCATCAACCAATTGCTTCTGAGTTCAAGAACTGTCCGGCTCTCCCAGCTGCTTGTTCAGTTTTCTCTGTATCAGCTGCCTCCATTCCCATTTTTCCTCTCCTAAGTCAATGGCTTGTCTTACTTCCTCTGCTTTCTTTAGTACTATAAAACTTGTCTGAAAACCAAGTTTAACACTTGCTATATATATTTTATCTCCTCAACTAAATTGTAAAGTTCTTTTACCTTATATGTCTGATATCGTCTATATTTTTGTTTTCTTGTTTTGCCAAACAAGAAAGCAGATTTCTCTAGGTTAATGTGATGGTCTTTACCTGGAAGAAGTTCCATTTAGTGCTTCCATTTAGATGCAGAAGGGAGAAAGAGTTTAGCTTTAATGTAGAACCAAAGCAAAACAAGCAAACAAACTAACATAGCTCTTAAATGATGTTTATGATATCAAATTAACAATTGTGTAAAGAGTTACCACTCTGAAGTCAAACTGCTTTACTTCAAACCCTACCTCCAATACATTAACTGTATGATGTTGATCAAATTTTTTCAGTTTTAAATAGAGACAATTGCAGCATATACTATTGGTTGAGACTATTCATTCAAAGCTTTCAGCAAGTACTTGGTGTAGGTAAACACTTAATAAATGATAGTTGTCCTGTAGGTCAGTTTTCTTTTCAATTTAGTTTTCATTTTAGGGTTTGGAGAAGGCCTATTTAATTATAATTTATTTTCAAATACATGTAGTTTATCACTGTGAGATTTTTCTATAAGTTGAATTTGAAAAACTTTAGTTTCTTTCAACCTGACAAAGATATCAAAAGCTGGAAATCTTGCTGATACTGTTTTTCCTTACCAAAAAAAAGGAAGAGAAAAACAATATTTTAGGTTTATTTTTCTGAAGGAAAAACAATATTGGAAACCTTTCCAGCTTTTGATGCCTTTTGAAGACCTTTTTAGATGCTTAGATCTGATCTAGCTCTCAGACCTGTTATTCATAGCTCAATAACTTTGGTTAATTAAATCCTCTCTGAACTACAAGTTCTTATTAAAACAAACTAAGGAGGGAAAAAAGCAATACTGGTTGCCAAATTTTCAAAACTGAAGAGTAAATTTGCAACTCAGTATGCTTGGCCTCTCTGAGCATATGAATCTGTCTCAGATACTCATACTCAGCACTTTGGTTTTTTTTTTTTAATGTTTGATTATGAGCAGTATTTAATACAACTTCATAAATCTTATGGCATTTGATGTTGGAGAGAGATGTGGGAGAGAAATAGATATATTTAACATTCCTTTACCTGGATTCACCAAATTCTAGTCTTGTATTCATTTAGGTCAGGAGGTAAGCTACATATGTGGTATTATCTTAGAGATTTTTAATCATTAATGCATTCAGTAGGTTACAATGTAATATAGTATATTATTTCAGTATAAAGGATGATACATAACTTGTTCATTTAAACAGTTTTTATAGCCTTTTGAAAACCATAGCTTAAAGTATATTTCAGGCTCGGGCCTAAGATTTTCTTGTCAGAGCCTAGATTTTAATTTCAGGATAATCCTTTACACTTGATTATGTTTCATCTGTTTAATGAGATTAATATTTCAATTTTTGTTTTCTTTCATTTTGCTTTACTAGAAGAAATAGTTCCACTTAATTCTTAATTTTCCCCCAGGGGAAAAAAATCAACATCTGTCCTTAATGGTTTCTGTTTAATTTTTATCCTAAAAAATTATTTTGCTTATGATCAACTACCATTTATTTTGAAAGTAGGTGAAATATAATTTCTTCCTTAGAAATATTGTATCCTTTTTGTATAAGATAGTTACTAAGTGTTCACCGAACTGTATTTGTTGATTGTAATGGAAAAACAAAATTTTTTTAGTGTCAGAGGAAAATAGAAATCTGAAATGATTTTGTCAAGAAAGAATGCATTTCTTATTATGTTAATAAGCATTGTTTAACTGGAGATAAATGTACTTGGGAATTGAACAGCAGTATGATAATTTACAATGAAAAAATACGTAGGGATCGAGAGCATAAGAAGACAAGGCACAGATGGGAAAAAAGTTTTGCAAAAGACACATCTGATAAAGGACTGCTGACCAAAATATACAAAGAACTCTTAAACCTTTTCAATAAGAAAATAACCTGATTAAAAAGTGGGTCAGAGACCTTAATAGACACTCTAAAGAAGATACACAGTTAGCAAATAAACATATGAAAAGATTCTCCACATCATATTTCATCAAGGAAATGTAAATTGAAGCAGTGAAATACCACTACACACGTATTAGAATGACCAAAATCCAGAACACCAACAACACAGTTGCTAGCAAGGATGTGGAGCAACAAGAACTCTCATTCATTGCTCATGAAAATGCAAAATGATAAGCCACTTTGGAAGACAGTTTGGCAGTTTACAAAATTAAACATACTCTTACCATACAATCCAACATTCACACTCCTTGGTATTTATCCAGAGGAATAGAAAACATATCCACACAAAAACCCACACATGCATGTTTACAGCAGCATTATTCACAATTGCCAAAACTTGGAAGCACCAAGATGTCTTTCAGTAGGTAAACTGATAATAAATTGTGTTACATCTAGGCAATGGAAAATCACTCAAACACACAAAAAAGAGCTATCAAGACATGAAAACTTAAACCAATCTGAAAAGGCTGTGCACTGTATGATTCCAACTGTATGACATTCAGGAAAAGAAAAAGCCTATGAAGATAGTCAGAAAATCAACAGTTGCAGGGGATTGTCCTTTGGGATGGAGGTAGGTGGATGAACAAGCAGAACTCCGATGATTTTTAAGGCAGTGAAATAGTCTTGTGTGATACCATAATAATAAGGGATACATGTCCTTATACATTTGTCAAAGCCCATAGAATGTACAACACTAAGAGTGAACCATAATGTAAACTGCGAATGTGGAGTAAATAGGATGTCTCAATATAGGTTCATCATTTGTAACTAATGCACCACTCCTGTAAGAAATGTTAATAATGAGGGAAATTATGCATGTGTGTGGGTAGAAGCTCTAAGGGAAATTTTTGTACCTTTCCCTCAATTTTGCTATGAACCATACTTACTCTAAAAATTTTTGTCTCAGTTAAAATGAAGTATGTTGTTGATCAAAGGAAAGATAGGTTAATTAAACACACAAGTAAAAACCATGTTGTCTCATCCTTAACAAACTGTGGTTAAACCTGTGCTGCTCATTTTCACATTTAATCCATGATATCTCATTAAAAAACTTACATTTTTTGTTTGTCAGGCTCTTGGTACCAGGTGATACAGCTATTCCTGCGCCTAGTTTGTTTGGCTTGTGAAGAACTAATTGTAGAGGGTTATGTATGATTAAATGACCCAAAGTCTTAAATCCTCTGTGGCAAAGTTCAAGGCTCCCCAGGCTGTGACTGAGCCCCTAAGTGACCTGAATCTCAAACCGCTTGGGGTACTTTTAGTGTTAAGAACTTACTGCTACAAGGTAGCTATAAGGACAGTATTTAAAGTAGTTTAAATGAATGACTTTTTTCATCATTAGAATTAATAGAATTTGTACAGCTATGTGCATATCTGTCTAGAGTAAAATTACTTTCTAAGCTACAGATAAATGAAACCTACCCAGAAACTCTCAAGGAAGAGTAGAATTTTGGCTGATAAAAATGGTATATGGGTTTAGGGATCCAGAGCCACAATTAATTTACATTTGATTTTAATTGATGATACTCCGATATATCAGAGGTTCTTTAATTAAGAAATAAAAACATAGGCACATTGGAATATTGGTAATTGGAAATAAAGGAGGTTTAGGTAATGAAGTGTGGCTTTATTAAATGGTTTGTTCATTTTATAGAAAACATTCTATAGAATTTATTAACAACTTTCACTTAAAAGAAATATGATATTTGGAATATTTCAGTTTATTTAAGAATAGGTGCTATGTTAGAAATAATAGTTGTGACCATAAAGCCCCAATTTGCTTTTCTTTTTAAAATTTTTATTGATTTGAGAGAGAGAGAGAGAGATTGAGATTTGTTGTTCTACTTATTTGTGCACTCCCTGGATGAGTCTTGTGTGTGCCCTGACCAGGGGTCACACCTGCAGCCTTGGCGCATCTGGATGATGCTCCCACCAGCTGACCCACTCTGCCAGGGTGCAGATTCTTCTTCATGTTGTGCATGAACTACTAAACACCATACTTTATTATAACCCATCAGAGTTCATTTTTAGTGACAATTGGTTCAAACCTACACTAAGTAAATCACTCTGCATTGTAAGTTTTCCAGTTTAGCTAGTATTATCCCTTGCATCTGGTCAGGATCTCACTTGGAGTCATTCCTCTCTTTTGTTATGTCTCTAATGTCATTGCCTAGAATAAGTGTCTGAAAAATGACAATAGATTGTAATTTGTTGTATTGCCTTTGCTGTTGAGGATTACTTTCCTTTATAATTACAGCTTACACAAAAACCTGCTTGATACTTCCGTGTAATCAGAGTAATAATACCTTGTATGGAATATTTATACAGTCTTTTTCCTGTGAGCTCAATGCACTTTTATTGTCACTCTTGTTAATTGTCACAGTGTTTCTGTAAGCAAAGCAGATGGTCACAGAAAGGGAGGCTGAAGTGTAACCAGGTTAAATAACCTGCTTAGGGTGATATAATCAGAGATGTTGATGGGAAAGAACCAAATCTTCAGATTCTCGGCCAGTTTTCTATCTCCTATATCACTTTGCCTCCAGTTTTTTTTCACTTGTGACATCTGTTTCCATCACTGTCATGCTGTTAATTACTTAATATCATTTTACTGCAAGATTAGCTAAAGGGAACAGATACACTCTGTTAAAAAATATGTTTAATGCCACATGAGAGAAGCAGTGACACTTTATGGGGAAGACAGGTAGATTCTTTTTATTGGACTTGGTTGCTTGAGGAACAGCCCTGGTTTGGAGGTCACTGGGGGTTCATGTCCTACCTAAATGGTGCTTTTTGAATGATGCATGTGCCTAGAAATTACTGGTCTAGTTTTCCTATGTGCATCAACCACAGCAAAACACGATCAGTTAGTTCATTAGTGAATTATACTCAGTGAAGTGTCCACTGAGCTAGCAGTGTGTCTTTTTTTTCAAATGACTCAAATTTATTATCTCATAATTTTCTCCAAGACAGGAATCAGGCGTGGGATGTCTTCCTCTTCTGCTCAGGGTCTCGCATGACAGAAATCAAGGCATGGGAAGGACATCTCATCTCAGACTCAAAATCTTCTTACAAGCCCCATCTGGTTGTTCATAGAGCTCCCTGGGGTGCAACTGTATGACTGTGGGCCAGGAAATGGTCTTGAGCCCACCCCCAGATCCTCGCCACGTGGCCCCTCCTCTCACAGGATAACAACCAGTTTCTTCAAAGTAAGCAGGAGAAAGTCCCTGCTGCTCGGAATTTCTCTTAGGGGGTTCCCCCATCAGGTCAGGCCCACCAGGGATAACCTCCCTTTGAAAGAACTTAAGAGTCCACTAATTCAGGACCTTACACATATCTTTAAAATCTGCTAACCTTATGATGGGAGTGTGTCCCCTTATATTCACACGCCCTGCTCTCCTTTTAGGGGAGGGATTACATGAGGGCGTATGCCGTTGGAGGTCATTTCAGAGTTCTGCTTACAGATATTAAGACCAATCAGACAAATCTAGAATCTAGAATATTTATAACACAACTCTCAGTGTCTTGGAACAAATAAAAAGGAAGGGGACTGTACTAGATTAAACGAATATAAAAAAAGTAATAATCAAATGCAGTGCTTCAACTTAGATTGGATCCCAGTTAAAACAGATGTAAATAATAAAACCCATTCTTGGATAAATAAGGAAAATATTAATGTAGACTAGATATTAAATTATGTGATAGGGTAAAAGTGGTCAATTTCTTAGGTGTGATAATGGCATTATAATATAATGGTCATATAAAAGAAGGTCCTTAATATCCATTACATTTTTTAACATGTCATTAAAGTATAACAAAAATTCAGAAAAATTAACATCGTACATTAATTTTCATAATCTTAGCACACTTGAGTTTCTAGATCAAGATTCAATATAGTACCTGTTCCTGCCATAAATCAGTATATTCCAAGCCACAATTATGTAATTTTTGGACATCTTGCATACTATTTTATTTTGTTTATTTTGTTCAATTTCCACTGTAATAGAATAACAATAATAAATCTCAAGAAAAAAATAAACCTTATATCTTTGATCAAAGCATATAATGAATGAAGCACAAAACCTTCAACTTTGAAGACTTTAGCAAGTTCCAAATATTGAAGACAAATTTTCCATAGAAAGGGAAAAACTGAGATGTGTCTTTTTATACTCAAATATCAAATGTATAGTAAGGGTTTTGAGGTTCTGTTAGTATATATATTTAAAACTTGCTTATTGAAATTGCAACCTATTAGCCATGCTTTTTAAAATTGAATTGAAATGTTCTGTCTCCCTTTATATGCTGAGGTGTGAAACTGGAGCTCTTCTCTGGGCAGTCCCCATCCCTGTTCCTCTGGGTGAAGGACAGGTTTCAGAAGCAAATTGGGACCATGGGTGTGTATTTGTTAGTTTATTAGTTTATTCAGGGGTTCCTTATGGAAGGGCAACAGTCTTGAAGGGTATATCCATCAAAGTTTTCCCATGACGTTTGGGTCTAATACATACGACTCATTGATTTAATAATAGAAAGAAATGATTTAATTGTTCTGACCACAGATTAATTGATAATGAAGTGTGGTTTGGTGATCAGTAGATATTATTTTTGCCATCTTGCCCTTGTTTACAAAGTCTCATTTGTTATATGAAGCCTTATTATAACTTGATAGTCAGACTTCAATTAGTCACTTTTATCCCACAGTTTTACTTCTTTTTCCTTGTCTGTATTCACTGTTTTCATTCTTGTTTTTCTTATATATATTTTCTACCTTCTTTGTTCTTTTCACACAAGATTACCACATCTCTTGTGTTAGAATTGTCTGAGAGTGTGGGGAAAAAAAAACAAAACCTACCACGTTTTATCTTTCTCATCTTTTGAGAAGTGTTTTGTTGCCCTGGCCAGTGTGACTTAGTTGGTTGGAGTGTTGTCCCATAAACTGAAATGTCACAGTTTGATTCCCAGTTGGGGTGCATGTCTGGGATGCAGGTTTGGTCCCCAGTTAGAGTGCATATGAGAAGCAATCCATCAGTGTTTCTCTCGCACACTGATGTTTTGCTCCCTCTCTCCTTCCCTTCTCCTCTCTCTAAAATCAGTAAGCATATCCTTGGGTGAGGATAAAACAAAGTGTTTTGTTTTTGTCAAGTATATCATGTGTAACTGATATATATTCTTTAGAAATTAGCTGCATTCCAAGTCACAGGCTATGTTATTTAAACCATAGTGTGTATAATATTTTAAAACTTAATTTGAATGGAGCTTTTAGTTTATCTGGTTTAAAACATCACTGTTTCAACCAGTAGCATTGCCATAGCTTTGCTGATGCTGTAATCACAGATTGTAAATTCATAGGTGACTGTAGGCTATTCTGACACTTTAAAAATTCACAGAAAGAGTAATTAAAAACAAATTTCAAATTATTTAATATTAATTGATTATACCCTGTGTACTAGATTCAGAGGAGGCCCCAGGTATAGCTTTTATCCTCTAAATCGAAGACTTTTGATTAAAATATTCTTTGAGGACAGTTATAGATATGGCTTCACTGGTCTTTTTCCCAGGTGCTTCCAGAGAAATGGCGTGCTTTTTGGCATTTCAGCCTAAAATCCCAGGGCACAGATTTACTCCAGAGGTAGGGCAGCTCTGTGTGCTCCCTGCTTTGTTCTCTGAGCGTCCTCACCGAACGGTCTTCCCGGGCCATGTGCCGTCTGACTGGCGGTCATCAGTGGAAACAGCTGGTGACTTCTCTGCTTATTAGTAGCAATGATGTTGGAATAAGATGATTCTTCAGTTTTCTCTTCATCGATGGTTTCAAAACAGTGAAACCATAATTATAAATTGACAAAGGTAAAATTTTGTAGATTATCAAGATACTAGGTTATCATCTTTCTTCTTTCTCATATGCTTTAGACTGTCTGCTTCAGCATTTTTTCCCTCTCTTGCTTTTTAAAATATTATATTTACTAAAAACTCACAATGGGACAACCAGTGCCCATCATATTCAATCCTATTAACAATTCCATTGAAAAAATTATATTATTATCCTAATGTTACAGATGAAGGAACAGAGGTTTAGACATCTTAGTAATGTAGTATGATGTAGAAACAGAATTTGAACTGAGAATTCCCTGACCACACCCCAAACTCCTAACCACCACCATCAACCTCTTACTCTTTGCTTTGGTATGAGTTCAGTGAATATAAATATGTCTAGTGTTAATCATGATTACATAGCGACATGATAAGGCCTTATCATAGAAGTAAAGAAATTACAACGGTGAAATCTTTAAAACTGTGATATGGACATACACACAGTTAGATAGATCAAAGAAAAGAAAATGAGAAGTACAGAAACTGACAGAAAAACAGACAGGCATGTAGTATTGAGAGAGACTGTCAGTAAAAGTATAGCTAATCAGTATTATGCACTTATGATAGGCACTGTAATAATATAACATTTAATTGTGAAAATAGTCAACAGAATTAGGTACTGTTATACCCACTTAAAGACAAGGAGCTGAAGACATATAATGCTTAAGAAACTTGCACAAGATCACAGGAAGTGAAGTTCTTTGGGGCCGCCAATAATTTTTCCATGGGTAAAGGGAATCACTGACTTAGGATGTCCCCAGGACCAAGAGAGAGAGAGCCACAATGACTTGTTTGCCTAACTCCTCATCAAATGCACTTGAATTCTGCATGCTGACTTTTCCCCTGTTATTTCAGTTTGTAAACATATATTTTCAGCACTGTTGCCCTTCCATACCAGCTAACCTCGGGAATCCTGATTGGTACTTGACTATAGTCCTGTGGATCTCTTTTCTAGAAAGATTGTAAATGTGCCTTTACATTTTCTTCTTTGTTAACGCAGTGATTATTTCACTGTTGGTTGTGGTTGCTGGCACGTGACATTCTGTTCATGTGTGGGGGTACCCCAGGATTGGCTAGCTTCACAGACAATGTAAGCTTTTCAATGGCACTGCCCAAGAAGCTGTCACCTAAAAACTGTATGTGAATGTTTCTGGACCCTGGCTCTTGAAATATTCCATCATTATGAACATTCTGACCGTGCATTACTGATCAGTATATGTTATTCTGACGGACAAACTGCTGTGAGGCCTACACATTCTTCCTTCTTAGCTGGTTGAACATGTGCCTCCTCTGTAGCAGTGGCCAGCTGTCATGGTCTCCTCAACCCATGTCTGTTCATTTTTCTTCATTTACCTCTATTTTTCTTTGTTTCTCTGATACTAAGAACTTATAGGCAATTTCATAAATTTTAAATCCTGGGTCCCCGAGTAAATATTTAATAAATTCTAGTTCTCCTTCATAATTATAAAATAGAATAATTTCCATTTTAAGGGGCTTCTCTTTAGGGAGTCTGCCCCACTGCCAAGGAAGCTTGGTTAGAAAATTTCATATCGAGGTCAAAATTGGAAAGAATGGGGAAATTCTTGCCTGACTCCTGGGCATGTCCTCAGGTTTTATAGCTACTATCATTGCCATCTGTCACAGGAAGAGGAAAATGACACCTTACGCATCTTGGAGTCTTGTTGATTTTCTGTCTTTCTGGCTGGCTATCTAGAGTTCTTAAGTAAACTTTTTAATTAACATGTTAAACAAATGAGAGAAAGTCATTGTGCAAAAAAAAAAAAAAAAAAAAAAAAAAAAAAATTCCTTGATATTCCCTTAATCTGAATGTCACATTAAAAAAAAAAAATGCATCAGATAGCTTTTTCCTGCTCTTAGAGAAATCCACAGTCCTTCAGCCAACCTTCCGTGGGCCAGTAAGGCCTGGCCCCTGCCTACCTCTCCAGCTACTTTCTGCAACACTTCTGTTGCTCACTGCATTCCAGCCTCACTGGCTCTCTCCAGCTCTTTCTACTTCACCACCTTCCCTGCCCTGAAGCTGTTCCCTCTGCCTGGAATTCCCACCTTCCTCTTTCCTAACTCCCTCCTCTTTGAGCTCTTTCAGACATTCTTTGAAACGCCAGAGATTCAGAGAGGCCTTGCTTGACTAATTCCTCAACTCCTTAGTCTTGTTAATCACTCGCAGACCTTCTGATACTTTTCCTATACCACTTATAAAAGTTTATAAATATATTTTTATCTTATGCTTCCCTCATTCTCTACACTACTGCTTCTCAAACATGGCTGTGCCTTAAAATCATCCAGGAGGATTTTTAAACATGCCATGGCTCAGATGCCATCCTAGATCGATTGAAGCAGTAGTCAGATCATGATCATCAGTATTTTTCAAACAGTCTTCAGATGATTCTAATGTGCAACCAGGGTAGAGAACCACCAGGCCAGTGTATAAGCACCGGCAAGGCAAAGGTGATGTCTGTTGACCAACGTGAATACTCACAGCCCAGCACAGAGCCTTGTGTCCGAAGAGCTCTCTAATGTGTTCATCAGGCCCTGACCACCCTAGTTATCACCACCCTACCTGTAAAACAAAAAATAAAAAAGATTTTTATACCTCATGTAAAAAAAAATGCCAGACTCTTAATCCATTAAACCAAATAAAATGAAAGATGGGTAATATAGTGACTTCAAAGGGAGGTAGCATTGTTCTTTACAGGAATTGCTGAGCTGTTGACTAGATCACTAGAAGGCAGGTGGTAAAACTTAGGATAAAATCTGTTACAGACATCTTTTATTCAGTATTCTATATTACTCAGTATTCTTAAATAGCTAATGAAATAACAAAATAATCAAGAAATTACACTGTAAATAGATGTCATGTTCTGTTTTGATATTTAAAAATTAACCTTTGTGGTATATACATCATTTCATAAATTTAAAAATCTGTTTTAATAAGAGTATCATTTTTTGTCACTCAACTGCTGAGGCAAAGAATGTTGCATTTTAATAGTACTCTATCATTTAAAGGCCCTTGTATATACACTGTGTAATGTGGTCCTTGGGCAATACTTTTAGGAAATGAAAAGAGGTATTATTTAATATAAAGCCATTATTCTCTATATCTACAATTTACAGGGCCTTGTAACATACTACGAATCATTGATAAACTGTTTATTTCTTCAGAGAAACTCTACCACTTATCAGAAACTTATAATAATCAAAAGCTATTTCCTACTTACTATCATATTATTACTTCTCTAATGGCATGCTTTTTTCAGGTCATTGACTGTCCCCAAATATACATAAATTTCCATTATCCCTGTGGTTTTCTGGTATCACATGATAATAACATACCTACCATACTGCCTAGGCAACAAATTTGTAAGTTAAAGTATTATACTTCTTTTTTCCCAAAATAAGAAAAACAAGCATTGCTTTTTATACTGATCTTTTTAGAAAAATATTCATAGGAGAGCTTACCAGGCTCTGTGGGTGTTTTCAGTTCATATCATAATACCTCTGGAATTTAATGTAGGAAAACTCATGCTTTTGGAGAAGAGTTCAAAATTATTTGATGACTTGTCCAGTTTAATAACCAGACTAGCTGTAGGACAAAGAAGACTGGCTCCTCTCTCAGGCAGCTCCCATGTTTATGTCCTTCTGAAGAAATGTGATAACATCCTAATGGCAGAATTGCCATCTGGGACTTAGAAAGTCAAATCTGAAGGTTGTGAAAGACCTCTGGGACGTACTGTGTTCCCCAGCTTTGAGAACAACAGTTAAGGGACTGCCGAAGTACAGGTTGTTTGATTATGTCCATTCAGTAACTTATGAGTTGTTTTTTTTTAACTCAGTTGTCTCATCAACATATTTTACAGTTAGAATTGATTCCATCATTTGTACACATGAATATCATTAAAAATAAAATTATGTTGAGGCAATTCTAAGATCAGCAGAAACAGTACTAGTACTACTACAAGAAGGTACTATTTGGGAGCCTTGGGAACAATTCACTTGGCTGGAGGCATAAATGGGAGGAACAATTCCAAGGCTGGCCCAGCTGCACAGTAGTTTTGAGCATAGCCTTAAAACTGGACGTTAGGTTTAGTTGCTGAGAATAGCCAGCCGTTATGCCAGTAACAGCAATGCATATACTCTGGGAGAACCTGCCATGTTCAAGGTGTGGGCTCACTGTTGCAGAGCCACTGATATCAGTAGGAGAGTGTGCGTGGTCTCATGCTGATTATAATTTCTTAGGAGCCAAAAGAAGAATAACTATAGTGCAAGGAAGAGTAGCAGAGCTATAAAAGATGTGTTGCAAACAAATTAATCATGTCAACGTTAGTTGATTGAGGAGCAGATGTTCAATGTCATATGTTCTATTCAATTAACATTGGGGAGTTAAAAACAAATGTCTTATAGTCAGTGATAAACTTTGGGGTCTCTTATGTATTTATTTCCCCATATTTAGCCATGACATTTTTGTTTTATGTCATAACTTTGAGGGCTATATGCAATGTTGTATTTTATAACGTTTACCTTAAAATTAAAGGTTCATGAATGAAAATGACTTCACTATCATACCTTTCAAAGAATGCAAAATACTTTTAAAGCTTTGTTCCATTACTAACCATAGATTAAATTGCCCTGTTTTGGAAAGTTCTAACATGTTAATCAGGGTAGTTAATGCCCTGAAAATGTATTTCACAACCTGGTTATCAGTGACATGAACAAATTAATGCACAAATAGGTGGTGAAATTTTGTTTTGTTTTTAGCCTCTTAGACTTCCTACCAGGACAAGATTTATTACTACTGCACCTTTCCTATGGAAATCAGGTTTTCTAAATGGGTAAATTAAAGCTCATTGTAAATTCCTTGGGGTAATATTGGAGTCCTTTGTGCTTCAGGGTTTCCAGTGTGGGTCTTTTAACCTGTGGTTCCATTTAAAGGAAGTTTTCCTGAAAGATTTGTTCTCCCTTTGATGACATTTTTAGATGCTGGACATGATGAGCTGAGACTGTGCAGAGTGTGAGGGAAATGATTTATTTCTTTAAAAACTGAATTTTATCTGTTTTTTTAAGAGCTGTCATTGTTGCAGCATTCTGAGGATATATATTTTTAAAAATTATATCTTCGTATATGTTCTAAATGTCAAATATAACTGCTAGAATATTTGGTCTTAAAAGGAAGTACAGAACGTGAATTTAGCCATGCCTAAATGCATATCTTTAAGTTGGCCTTTTGTAATTTTGATTCCAGGAATGTTTAGCTATTTAGATTTTTGATGTTTTTTTCAGGTAACTAGATTCAAATATGTGAAAAAAAAATCTGAGTTGTAGTTATTTAGTAATTACTACTTTGTACAATTGAACTGAGCTGGATTTTTCAACATGTAAATCAATCTTCTTTAGCTATCATAATAAGCAAGGCAGGATAAGCGTTACACACCAACTGCTAAAATGAATAACTGAGACTAAAGGGTTTTTTGTTGTTGGTCGCAGTTAAAATTGACTATCTCTGGAAATGTAACTTTTACTTTCCCTGTTTTTATAGTAACGCTGCATTAAGATGTCAGGTCAAAATATTTTTTTCTTTCCCTCTCTGTTTTGATATTTCATTTGAGAACCAATATTTCAAAAAATGTAGTGATTTAGTACAAATTCCTTAGTTCCAGTCAGATAAATAAACCTTACCAGATTCTGTGAACTGATTTATTGATAGGACACTGAGGGATCACAAGCCTTTTTGAGAACATTTGCGACATTTCTGAATTTTAAATTTTATTGAAGTTGTTCCCAAGAGAGACGCGGAATGGGAGAAAAACCCTCTACTCTTTCCACAGACTTGGACATTTTAAAAGAGCTTTAATTTTCTTTTCCAAAAGGTCAATATTTTTTAAAAAACAGGAGTAGTGGTCATACAAACATTGTGCTGGTTACAAGGAACTGCTAATGAGAACAGCCTTCTTCTGTGTGGTCAGTTTTCTGTGACCTAGATAATGAGACTCAAGATGGGCACCGATATTTAAAACACATAGAAAATCTCTAAACTTTTTATAAACTGATTTTTTGCTTACTTGCAAGCTAATTTCATACCCTTTTTTAAGAAAGAATTAGGAAATGTTTTGTGTCAAATATGCCTCTTTTAAAAATTATCTTTGACTTCAAAAAAACAAAAAACAAAAACAAAAACAAAACATTTGTTGGGGGTGATCACAGATCCAAACAGCTTCTCTCTGCTTTTCTCAAACCCAAACATCTTGTCTTCTAAAACGAATGTAACTTGAAAGACCCCCATAAGCCAAATGTATCTCCCTGTGACTTGTGGTGAAAAACTGACAGGGTAGAGGCAGGTTGGCGGCCAGGAGGGAATTCGAGATCCCGCCTTGAGCCCTTACCTGTGCTCCTGCCATGGAACTTTTATTGGTCCTGAGGTTAACCCAGGCAGCCAGTTCTATGTTGTTTCCTGAGAGGGACCCTCTGGTCTCATATTGCCCTCGGGTATGTGTTCCATGTTTAGATCCTACAGACTGCTGAGGACAGAGGAAGTGGTTTATGCCATGAGAAAGCAAGCAGTAAGGTGTCTTAGGTTCCCCGGTTTGGAATTTATTTTATTTTAATGGATCCCATATAATAAAAGTGTTGGAGGGACCAAATAAGGGAAGTAAAAGAGACTGTTTTGGGTATGTAGAGAGAAAAACCATGCTGTCTTTTTTAAGAGAATGTGCTTTCTCTCTGTTGCCATTTCTACATTGTCCTCCCTATCTGCCATTGGCAAAGCCAAGGATACTGAAGAGACAGTGTTAAGTATTACACCAGAAATGAAGTTTTCAGAGGGAAAACATAAAAAAAAATTAAAGATGAAAAGTAAAGTATTAAAGGGAATGCTAGCAAGAAGTTAGTGAAAGTGTAAAAGGAGGTTAAACATTCAACTGAACACCACCTAAAGGAAACTAAACTAAGAGCACTACAAATGCTTTAGGACTAAGATTTTAAAAAAGAAAGAAAAAGAAAAAGAAAGAAAGAAAAATAAGACAACAGGAGATAATCTGAAAACAAAAGAAAGAATGAAAGAAACAGCTGACACTTTCAAAATGAAACAGCTGACTTTAAAAAGTTAGCCTTATAAGGAGCTGTAGATGGAGAAAGCAAGTGCCTTCTACAGTGGCCCCTGAAATGAGGCAGCTTCCGTGGCCGGGGGCTCTGTGGGGACCTTTGAGGGCAGAGAGAAAGCTACTGTGGAGGGTAAGACACAACTCTGGGGGGCCTCCCGTCGATGGCTCCTGTTCCCCAGCTCCTTCCAGGATACCTGAGAGTATGAGGAGATGTGCCCTTCAGTAAATAGCAATCTGTCAAGCTGCCAGCTGCCAGCTTCCCCTCGCTGGTTCTGCACGGGCATGAAAGCCACCACCACCATTTCCATCCTTTGTGAGACCCACTCTTTGAGGGAAGGGCTCCCATTCAGCGCCATGTTGCTCAGGCAGCCAGTCAAGGAATGGTGTGCCTGGCTATCGACTCCGTCATGTGATCAGCTATTTTATAATTTTATATTTTTGTGATCCTACCAATTTGATATTTTATAATTAAGATTTTTTTCAAGTAAAAATAATAGTGAGCTTTTTAAATTTAGAAACACTTTACTGTCTTTGCAGTTGCTGGTAAAATGATTTATTGTAATTGTACCTGATTCACCTAAGACTACCTGCTTGTTACTCCTCTCTCTCTCTCTCTCTCATACACACACACACACACACACACACACACACACACACACACCCCCCCCCCACCCACCCTTGCCCTCGTCCATCACCCTCTAAAGTCTGGACCAGTCCATGTGGAGTAACTTTTCAATTACATGGGCCAGATAATTCAAATTTCAAGTTCCCAAACTGCGTATTTTAATCTTTTACAGGGCTATGCTAAAATAGGGCCAATGGGAGAGATACGCACACAATACGGCTCTTTTATACAGCATATCTGTTTACATCTAATATTATTTCCAAAAAGATTTAAGGTGGCCTTCCTCCTACAGTTGTTGTTAGGATGGAAAGTTTAATAAGCACACATTTTAAGTCATAAAACCTTGTACAAATTTTAGGAAATATTCATGGGCAAGATACTCAAGGTCCTTTGTTTTCCATCTCTAACCTTTCAGCCCACGCTTAGTTCTTCTATTTCTTTTCCTGTCAGCCTCCAGGGACCTGTACTGCAAACACATCAAGCTACTTGGTTGGCATTTCACAAACAGTAAATTTGCAGTTTCCAACTCCCATATTTTTTTGTGCGTGGTTCTTTCTGCCTTGTAAGGCTTCCCAACCCTGCTGTCCTATGAAATCTTGCTCATTAAGGTCCAGCTTAAATGTCACCTTCTCCTCCCTACTTTCTTCAACTGCTTCCCTGCAAACACACAAAGAACGAATCTTCCCTCTCTCTTCCTTCCCTGGCATTTTGCTCATTCAGCTATTTTATCATATATCACAGTGTTTATATTGACTTTGGCATTATTCTGCCCTCTGGGTGAGGAGGCTTTATTGGTCAGTGTTTTCCAGAGAGACAGCCCGTCGAATGCAGGTAATGGGATGTAGGATATGTATGTATGTGCATGTGTGTATATGTGTATGTTTATTATAAGGAATTAGGTCACCTGACCATGGGAGCTAAGTCCCAAGAGATGTACTCAGCAAGCTGAAGATTTAGGAGAACCAGTGTGTGGCTCCAGTGTGAGTTCAAAGACCTGAGAGCCAGCAACCAACGGTACAAATTCCAGTCTGAAAGATGGCAGCTCGGGACCCGGAGAGAGCCAATGCGTTCACTCCAGGTCTGCAGGCTGGGAAAGATCAATGTCGCAGCTCAAACAGGTAGGCAGGAGAGAGAAAAGTCTTTCTTATTCAAACTTCTTATTCTCTTCAGGCCTTCTGTGGGTTGGCCAAGGCCACCTGCCCCAGAGAGGGTGACCTGTTTTCTAGTCTCCTGATTCCATCGTTAACCTCATCCCAAAACACTCCCACAGTCACACCCCAAAACGGTATTTGACCAGACACCTGGGCATCCCAGTCCCAGGCAAGCCGGCACATAAAATTAACCATCACAGAGGCAGTATTCTGCATGTGTATTTTGCCAATGGCACCAGGCAGGTGACTTAAGGAAGTAATTCTTTCTGTAAAAAAATTACTTATTTTGCATATGATAATGAAATTAAAGTCTTTGCAAGAAGTTTGAAGTCTAGTCTCATTTGATAATTGCATTTAATCATGGAACAAGTATAGAGTGGAAAGAACCCTATATATTTTAATCAGCCATGGAGCAAGAGTCTCAAATTAAATGATTTTAGGAGCTAGGCAAGTTAATAACTAAGTATAGTATGTCATGTATGTGCCAGCCCAGCATGGTGGGAATGGTGGCACTTGAGAGAACTCAAGACCTAGGAAAAGGTATGCAGATTTTTAATTTTAAACTGTTACTTGAAATTAGCCTTTGGCCAGATTCTTTTCCTTATTCTAGCTACAGGACTTTAGAAATGTTTTAAAAATATTTCTAGAACTCAAGTTATTTTATTAGACTGCATGGCTAATTTGTACTCCCAAGATTTTAATGCATTTTTACCTGCTGGTTAAGTTTGAGAGGTTATGAAATAACACCTTTGCTGCTCTAAAGGTGTCCAACACGAATTGAAAGGAAAGTGACATGTCATCCTCTGAAGCAGCATAACCTTCCAGTGACACTGTAGTGAATTGTTTTGAGACAGTAGATCTATTGTTCTGAAAAATATCAAGAGCAGAAATATCCTAATCATATTTTTGTATCAAAAAACACTGTGAATGCTAATGTGATTCCTAATGTAATTTGACCAAATCTCTTGATAATTAGGTAGCAAGTCTCTACAGGTGTTGCCAAGTCTGTACCTTATGATACGTGTGCACGCTTGCTGGAGCTTGAGAAATGCTTGCTGTTGTAAAATAGGATAATCTTCTATACATATGTGGTGGTGTGTGCTGATTTTTCTTGTTCAAAGTCTTTTCATACATCCTGAAGCCTTCAAACTATACTTTAAAGCAAGACAGCCTCTGTGGATTTATGGAGTCGTTTTCCCTTTGGCTAAAGCCCTCTATGGTCACAGACCACTAGATTTAAAAAGGCAGCCGGACTTGTCCAAAGACCAACGTAAATTTTCAGAGATAGAGAAAAACGGTGCCTGGTTATTAAATTAGTGAGAATATAGTATTTGGCAGCTACAAATAAATGATGTTTCCCCCTCTTAAGTTAGAAGTGAGACCGTTAGGGGTGTGGGATGTTTGGCTCACATTTATCAAGTTTAGCTGTATTAGTTGAGTAATTTGCATGTTACATCGTGCACTTACTTAAGACTTCCATTTGGATTTGACTAGATAAATGGGTTCACCTTTGCCAAAAGCTTCCAGTTATGAACACAGTTAAAACAATTTTTCACCAGCACACAAAGCCTGAGCTTGAACATTAAAAAGAAAAAGAAAGGGATCTTGTTGTCTCACCGGGCTCCTGTCCAGTACTCTAGTATTTACGTTGCAGGTTTTCTAAGTGCAGTATCAGGCATTCTCCATGGCTCGCCTGCATCCACGTTCCATTTGTCCTTTTGTTTCATAGAAATTATTAATATTAGTCCAATAAAAAAAGACTTTTTTCCTTTGGTGATTCATTATTGAAACCACTTTCACTGACTTCAAGGGCTTGGGGATGAAACATGTTTATCCTTGACAGATCTTGGTATTTTTTTTATGCTTCACAGGAACCTTTCTTAGTCCTTTTTTTTATAAAAACAAAATAAATTATAAGGATGGAGACCACAGTTGATTAACTGGATGAGCTTTCTAGAGTCCTTTCTAAGAAAATGCTATGCAGCATTTCTAGTCATGCACCCTGTGTGAAAGGGTACTTACTACTGTATGGCAAGCACCTTCACTTCCATTTGATCCAAAGATGCTGTTAGGAAATGCAGTTTTTGAAAATGGCTTCACTTTGGAGCTATGTTTTATTAATAGACTGTTATATTTCTATAGAAATGTGATTTATTTCTCCTGATTCTAATATCAGTATCCCACTTGTAGGAACTAGGTACAAAATGGGGAATGGCTACTATGCCTCTAATTAGAGTCTTCCCCTCTTCCATCAGTACCTTTGTTTTTCTTGAAATTTTTTTATTTGATGCCTATCACTGACATGGTGATATATCTATTAATAATACTATATATCTTTAAAAAATATTTTTAAAGATTTTATTATTTATTTTTACAGGGAGGGGAAGGGAAGGAAAAAGAGAGGAGGAGAAACATCAATGTGTGGTTGTCTCTCATACTCCCTCTACTGGGGACCTGGCCCACAACGCAGGCATGTGCCATGACTGAGGATCAAACCAGTCACCCTTTGGTTCACAGGTTGGCATTCAGTCCACTGAGCCACACCAGCCAGAGCTTTATCTTTTTATTTAATAAATATATACACATTCTGGTGAAGAAAAGGTCTGTATCTTTTAGATATTAGTCTATTTACATCTATATTACTAGTCAAACATTCAAATATTGCTCCAGGCTTGGAGTAACTTGGTCTCTTTAAATTGACTTTGTGTAGTTGTAATTAACTAATGGTAGGGTAAATTCTTACATTTAATACACATTTGAACACTTTCTAGATGCCAGACATTATCCAGGATACAAAATGAGTTGGGTCTTCAAGGATTAAATAGGACTTTTGATTAATAATAATAATGATAAAGATAATTATTTTAATCAAAACTAGCATTAAAGGAGCACTTTTATTATTAGGTGCTCTAGTGAGTCATATCTCATTTGATACAACAACTTGAGAGGTAAGCCCAGAATAATGGGGAGGTACTAAAGTTTGACTGACAGGTTTCTAATTCTGGCTTTATCACTCTAACAGCCATGTAATCCATCTAGCCTGTTGGTTTCCCTAGTTTTGGAGATATTAATGATGAATACCTTCTAGAGGTGGTATGAGAAATAAATGAATATACAGTCTGATATTGTGTGGTTTTAACATATTAATTACTCAACAAGTGTTAGCTGCTATCCTCCTTATTATATAGATGAAGAAAATGATTGAGTCTCAGAGAAGCTAAGTAATGTTTGTAATTTAAACAAACATTGAGCCAGGATTTGATTTCAGACAACCTGGCTCCGGAGTCTAGGTTCCAACTGCGGATTCTAGTAAGGGATGGATTAACAGCAGATGCAGCATCTTGATAACGTACACGTATGTGGCAGTGAGGAGCAGGCAACCAATTGATGTTTCTCTCACATCAGTGCTTCTCTTCTCTCTCTCAAAAATCAGTGAATGTATCCTCAGACAAGAATTTAAAAAAATAAAAAGGTTAAAGAGTTTAAAGAAGAGGTATCACTAGGCAATATGCTTGAGCCCTTTTTCTTTTTAATCACAATCCAAGTGTTATAGTTCCATAAACTCTACCTTCTTACTACTCTGCATTGATTTGACTCAAGGATTCTGACTCCAACTAGCAAAGTTCTCCAGGACTCTAAGCATATGCATAACTTTTGCTAAGGGGAATAAACATTGCATATCCACTAGCTGTAATATCTTCTCTCTGTGGAGAGATTGATGAAGTTAACCTGCAATCAGAGATTATTCCACGGGGAACATGACAGCAGAATAGGGTCAGAGAGTCACATGAGCCAAGTACAGCTAACTTCATGGAGCGTTACCTGCACAAGTGCTCAGGGTCCCACGTTTATCAGGGCCCTATGCTTGCTGTCATTATCTTGAAAGTTTAAAAAATTTTTGAACAAGGGTTTCCCATTTTATTTTTCACTGGGCACAGATGTGACGCACTTGGTCCTAGAAATATGAATTTAACGGGACCACACTATAATCCCGTGTGCCACCTACTTTGTGTTGTGGGCATTCCTATTAGTGGGGCTGCAGGTGCCTTAATCCAGTAGATCCCTTCAACTGGGTGATGTGTAGGGTGGCACTGCCAGCGTGTTCACCTCTGAAACCCTTTTCTTTTCTTTTTTTTTTTTTACTTTTACTACTATCTCTTATCTCTCTGACAAGTACTCCTTTAGCCTGTGTATATTAAATACAGTCTTGGGTATATATCTTTAAGTTGACTCTGTAAATTTACAAACAGTCCATTATGTATTTATTGAATAGATCAACTCTGAGAGAATTCATGTTTCCCAATTTTTAAAGAAGTTCCTCACATATTACTTACATATTGTAGATGAAATTAATGTTATTACGTTTAAAATTTATATGAAATTGGAATTAACTGGCAGAACAGACTATAACCAAGAGTTTCTAGGTAAATAGAGAAATGTGGCTAGAAACCCAGTAATCATCAGGGCAATAGGCTGGCTGACCCATGGCAGCGATGCTGTTAAATAAACAGTGAAAACAAAAGTTGAGTGAGAGTTAAGGACACATGTACCTTTTTTTAATCCATCACTGTCAATAGTCAGGGGCTTGCTAGAGTTTTTAATCCTTGGCAATATGACGGACAGGGAGACAGTTTACAGGAAAGCAGTGAACATGATTGATGACTGGATAGTAGGTGATATAGTAGAAACCTTAAAAGATAGTAACACAAAAACTTTCTGTTATCTGAAAGACAAAAAAAACAAAAAAAAACCACTTAAGGAATTTTAGAGTCTTAAGCACATGAAAGGTTTTCTTTTAATGAATTTTGTAAATATATTTACTCATTCTAATAATAAATTGAATGCAGAATTTCAACATAAAGAATTTGCAGAAAATAATTACAAAATCCTATTGAAACATTAGAATTTTATTTGTGTTTTTTTATTGTAACAGCTTTTATCCATCTGCATTTGTTTAGAATATGAAGGTATTATTTAAAAACCAAAAGCCCATCAATCAAAATATTTCCCACCTGTTCTTTCTTAGGGGACTATCAATGTAGTAAATTTAATGAAACCAACATTGTTTTACTACTTGCCCATCATAAAGTATTACTGGTTCCAGGTGAATAAGTATTTACAAGGGACCTTTGAAGATTTAATAGAGGGTTTTAAGTGAAAGGAATACCATGTAATGAAAATTTTACATCATAAACAAAATTGAAAGGTAAACTGGTGAAAAATAAATTTGCAAAGATTAAAAGACAAATTTAATATACTTAAAAAGAGCATATATGCATTAATAAAAAACACTAAAAGTAAAATGGAAAAGAAGGGCAAAGGTTATGAACAGACAGTCCACTAAAGAAATAAAAGTGGCTTATGAAATTATTTCTGGTATTAGTAGTAATCAAATAATTGACCTTTAAACAGGAGGATATAATTTTGTCCACAAAATTAACAATGATTGAAAAAATAATACTACCATCCAAAGATAACCTCTACTTTCCTATGTCCAGAATGGAAGAATGGCAGAGTTATTTATGATATGGGTAATTATGTTATGAAATATTATTCAATTGTAAATTTATTTTTTACAGATTAAAATAGGGAAAATTGTTTCTAAGAAAATTCTAAGTGAAAATATGAGAAAATAAAATTGTGTGCTATGCAGTATGGATCAAGTAATATTAAGATAACATGTAAATACGTAGAAGAGAACACTGGAGGGAAAACATCAACATTGCAATAGGGGTTTTCTGGGATTTTTGATGATCTTGTATGTCTTTACTATTGTTTATTTTCAGAAGTCTCCCTAATGACATCCTTCTGAAGTTTTGCTCTCCTTCCTCCTCCCCCACCTCTGTCCCCTCTCCAACAAACACACATCACATACTGCAGGGAACTGGGGGAATGTGTGATCTCCACATCTCCTTGCCTCCACACTTTTCTTTTTGCCTAGAAAACATAAAGGCCTGAGATAGCAAAATTTAAAAGCAGCCCTTGGATTTGGGAGTATTACTGCAAAGACTGCCTTTAGAAACCCAATATTGACGGTGCTAGCAACTTGCATTTGGGGGTCTAGTCCTAATTTTAAAACTTATGTTATATATTTTTTTGCCATAGGTATATTCAGTGTGTTTCAGTTTTTGATTTGGAAATAAATCATACTTTTTATGCCTACAGACTATATTTCAGATGCTTTCAGAAGACCTTCTGCCCTAAAGTTACAGATTTATCACTGACTTGCAAAGACCGACTTTCTACAATTAGAGACAAGAACTAAAATACAGTTACTTCTGGAAGTAACATATCTCCTGTGACTGTGAGCGGGAGCAAGGACCCCAGGCTTCTTGGCTTCAGGCCCCAATTAGCAAGACATCATTCTTTGTGAGTTTAATAAACCCACAATCACAATTACAAATCTTGACATTTAGATGCTCCCAAAGTCAACACCCACCCCAGCAGGGTTAGCCACATTATCACTAGTTAAAGAGATGTAGAGCAATTAGAAGCTAAAGGAAAAGGTTAGCTCTACCACTCAGATGGAAGGAGTTCAGCAGCTAAACCCACCTGCAATGGCAGTGTTAATTTTTTTTAAATATCGGCTTTGAAGCCCTGTCACTCATGACAAGGAAGGTCTGAGTCTGAATGGAATGTTTAAGAGAGGTGCTTCCTCGTCTCACTCAGGCTGCACGCTGACCTTTCCATGGTCTCCACCAGTTGCTCAGCTGTCATGAAATGCCAGGGAAGGTAGAACATCATTGGACCTGTCATGAGGTCAATCAGCCGGTGCTCAGGCCAATTTGCTAAATGTGTCCATGCTAAAGAGTCTGTTCCCTAACTGGTCTGATGAAATGTAGTAGCAATTAATCACCAGCTCATTTTCAGAGAGTTGTGACCTTCCTGGTATTTGTAGTCCACACACTGCTTTACCTAGCCTTGGGGGAATCTCAGGTCTGGAATACAAGGCCACCTCAGGGAACATGATGCTGCTGAAACTTGTGTTGTAGGCCACCAGGGTGACAGGCTAGGGGACACCTACTTCAGGCCAGCACGGACCTGTTTTGATTAGCATGTTCTGTGTGTTTTGCAACCCACAAAGATACTGCACACAGCTCAAGTGCATGCAAAAGACATTCTCTTTGAAAAATTTAATGATATAGTAAGATCTCATTGTTTTTTTCTATCAAACTATCAATTCTTTATCTGTCTTTAGAAGGTGGTGGCTTTGTCATTATTCTCTGCAGAGGTTTGTTATCTTAGAGGTGTTGTCTTAAAAGCAGAAAGGTTTCTTTTTCTTTCTTTCTTTTTGTGAAATAGACTGCTCTATTTGTAGCCAAGTCTCATAAATTAAAATACTTGTCAAAATAAATGAATAGTATGTTTGTTATATTCATGACTTAAAATCACATTTGATTGCTTACTCATTAATCCACAGAATTAAGCAATCCACCCTGGATTGCACTCATTAGTACAAATAAGCAGGGTTCTTCTGACAGTCAGAAGTAATGGAGAATGCTGTACAGTGGTGTTTGTTTCAAAACTAGGTGTGTTAATGTGCAAATTAGTTTTACAATTTCAAAAGGCTTCCTCTGAAAGAGAATTAGATGCATTAATATAGTCCATCAGGAAATGGGATTGGGATCATTATATACTAAAGTGGATTTTAGATGGAGAAATTGCAAAATGCAAATTTGCATTGATCCTTGAGGATGGGCAGAAACTATCTTACTCTACATAGGAGCATACATAGTAATGGAAGTTACCTTTATTCCTAATTGCACGGAAAATCAGGACACAGGGAGATGGTGTCCACATAAAAGTGTAGCCATTCATATAAAAGAGGCTTCACTGTCCTGCTTGCGTATAGCAGAAAACATGAATCACTCATCCACCTGCCCCCCTTATATCCTCCAATTGCCATAGTAGGAGCTTGGGGCACAACATCAGTTGTACTTCAGCTCACTTATGTATAAAACGGGGATGATTGTGCTTTTTTCATAAGGCTTCTTATGAGTATAAATAAAATATGAAAGCACTTCAAACAGCACCTAACATATGGTGAGGACTACGAAAGTATTTACCAAATACAAAATTTTAATGATGTCACACATAGCATACGGCTTACTTAGAGATAGAGGCAAGAACATCAAGGATCTGTGTGCCATGTGACTACTGATGATAGAGACACAGACACAGAATTGTAGACTCACCACAGAACCTGTAGTCAAGGGCCCCATATGGCAGATGTGATTCATTCTGAAAGCCAGAAGAATAGATAATGAAGAATTTTAAGCTGGAGCAAGACCGTGGTAGATCTGTGATGGAAAGACTCCTTCAGCAACAGTGTTGTGGGTACATTTCAGGGGACTGGCCTGGAACCCACAAGAGATTTGAGGTCCTTAGACTGGATATGTGTGGACCCGGGCAGAGGCACTCTGCCATGCCATTGGAATGGGAAAACCCCTGAAGAGAGAAATCATCCTCAGGTTCCAGGAAATAACTGCCTTTAATCTATTGACATACCTCTGGGAGGCGGTGGTAGTACTGAGCCTTGGCTAAGAGATTATCAAGTCATATGTTTCTGAGACAGTTACCACTTTGATTTGGGTAGAGAGTAGAAATTGTAAGGAAGTAGGGAAAATAAAACTGAGCCAATAAATAATGTTCAACCTGGATCTTATAACATTGTAAAGGGATGTATGCTTTATAATTTACAAAATATTTTTCTATATTTTATATTTTCTATTGTCAGAGACAGTTGCTTCTAATGAAATAATATTTCAAAAAGGTTAGATATGTGTGATTTAGATGAGAGTAATGTGAAGAAAAAGCCAGTTGGGTATTCATGCGTCCATGCATTTTAAAATATCTCAACTTGTATCTTCATCTCCTATAACAGACACTCTCCTGAGAACTTCAAAGCCCTTAGGAATGAATAAAATTGAGGAACTGTTAACGGCAAAATGAACCAGATGTCAGACCTCAGACCCTGAGTTCAGCTAAGAAAAGAATTCATAACCAAGGAACTCAAATATGAGCCAAAATTTATTTAGACAGTTACAGAGGTAGAAGTGGGCTGTGGAAGAAGTAAGCCAGTTGGGTTGTGTGGGCTCAGGAAACAAGCTACAGAGGCAAAAGAAGGGCGCTTGGAGCTTAGGAGAGAGAAGGAAAATGTACACACCTTGAGGGAAGAAATGGGGAGGAAAGATGGAGGCGGGGGGAGAGAGAGAGAGAGAAAGAGAAAGAGAAAGAGAGAGAGAAAAAAAGCACCTGAGGAAAGAAGGGGAATGGCATGGGCTGCTCCAGAGAGAGAGAGAGCACCCAGCTCTGGGTCCTTTGTCTTGAGGCCTTTTAGCAGCATTCCAAAAGTGAGGAGCCTAGGAGAGGTCCCAGGGGAGGATCTCAGTAGGATATTCATCAGGTTTGCGGATATGTCCTTTCTGGGTCATTGTCATTGCAGCTGGTCCAGACGTCAGCCATGACGTTGCCCTACCTGGCCATGCTGCTTTTCTGGGCCTGGAGCTGAAACACCACTGAGTCCTAGATGTTATCTCTAGTTTGACCAAAACTTTCTCTCTCTGTGGTCAACAGAGGCTTTCTTCTTAAGATTGTTTGATACTGGTCAGAACCTCATTGTCCTCAGGGCTTAGTACTTAAGGAAGCAGTTGTGCAAAGGCTTATATAGGAGTCCCATGGGGCTATTCTACAGGCCTCCTTGTTCCTCCTCTAAGGAGGTCTATCACATGACTAGCAACATGCCAGGGGAGAGAAGGTCAAGGGAGGGTCCAAACTACATAATCAGTGGTATGAAAGGTCAGGGTCTAAACAGCATGACCGGTGATATACTAGGGGAGGAAAGGTCACCCTGGGTACCAGGTTCCACCTTACAACTGTTTGTTGCTAGGCTCCTGCGGTTTTCCACCCTGGTGACCTTCTGTACCTAGTCTGTTGGTCCTACTCTGCTCATGTCTGTCTAACTGCCTACTCTATTATAATCATCTAGGGGTATACCTGGATAAATAGGCAAAACATCCAGTGCATCTGGGTCATCTTTGATGGTTTCCCAGCCAATGTAACCCAAGTATCTTCTACTTTCTTGTGTATCTGTTATTTTTACTATGTGTAATTCAAGGAGAGTGGAAATGGTATTACCGACAAGTCAGGTATGTTGAGTTTTTTAAATTTCTGACATTTGAGTTATCGTGACTATGACTGAAAGTTCTCCAGACTTCTCTCTCTGTTTGTTTTTACTATAACTGACCCAAGGGTCCCCTAGGAACAGGGCTTGGTGGCTGGCAGCTGACCTCTGTGGGCCCTTTGACCACTGCTGTGGATGCTGAGGGCACAGAGGAAAGGGCTCCTCAGGGTTCCCCTGTGTGTACTGGACCTCAGCTGTGAATGTTGTTTCACGCATGGTGAGCTGTTATTACTAAGAAAAGTAAAGAATACAGCAGAAACAAGCTCAAGATTCCCTCAAACTTCTCAAATGATAATGCATTATCTTTGAAATATTAATTCAAGTCAGCAGGGAAAAAATATGATTCAGTATAAAATGTGTTTAATGTAGACCTGGCTTCTAAGTAACTAACTACATAATTAAAGGAGGTAAATGTATTTTTAGCTGAAATATGGGTGGTTTTTAATAGGCATATCTTTTTTATTATGAGGCAATTTAGGCAGCTGCCTCTTTAAAAAGCGATAAGGATAAATAGGATTCTTAGTACAATTAAATAAATCATGTTATTTTCTTTATAATGAAGCTCAAAGTTGTAAAGTTTGTAAAGGTCCCTATTACAGATTTTCAGTTTGAGAGGAAATGAAAATTGGTTTTATCTCATTTACTGAATGCTGATTGAACTTTCTGAGAATCTGAGCTGTTACGTACTTGCTCTGAGGATGCTAGATCTGATGGCTGGCATCTGATGAAGATACTAAATACAAGTCTACTAATTGTAAAAATTCAGATTAAATGCTTTTAGATAGCTGTCAAAATCCTATGAAGGAAAAGAACCTATTTTCCAACCTTTGTTTAAAGTGGCATAAAATTAGCTCACATCACCAATTGTTATTTAGTTACAAGCAGATGCATACATTTAAATGAAATTCTGCAGTGTTTCACTCTCTTTCCAAAGGTGATAATGTGTTTTCCTCTACTTGTGAAATTGTTGTAATTTCACAGTCTTGCTTAGATTTAATTGTGTTTATTAAGATTTGAGACAAATGATTCCAATTTTATTTTGTAGGATAGTGTTTTTTTCTTTGTCTTTTAATTTTACTTGATAGTTATTGGAAATACAGAATATGCCTCAAACAGTAAAAAATAACACTACATTGTTAAATTCAACAGTTTAACCCACAGAACTCAATACAGCAAATAAGCATTTCTTAGCAGTACATTAGTTCACTTGACGTGTAATTAAAATAGAGCCATGCATTTCTCAGTGTAATTACTAATAAAAATATTTCTTAAAAAGTACCGTGTATTATATCCTATGGGCCTCTGAATCATTCCCGTTTATTCCCTACGTAGGCCAAAGATAATAGCACCAGATTATAAAAACTCAGGCCGTGAAAGTGACAGAATGCTGTATGTTGACAGGGGAGTAAACCACATCGTGAATATTGAAGGGCTCTGCACTGAAGCCACTCCGTGGCATTACTATTAAAATATTGACTTGTCCGTGTAAAAACTAAAGGTGTTGGGATATTGCTTCGAGTTATGGTAGAAAGAAGAGACAGCACAAACCATGTGTTGCTGGGTGGAAGAACGGGGCTGCACGCGTGTCTGAGGGCTGTGTATTCTTGCGTGATGGCGAGCATGAAAAAAAAAGAAAAGAAAATCAGAAATTACCTATTTGATGTGTTTGATCTTGGTACTTTCTTTGTTCCTCTGTCAATCCTGTGAAGAGATTAAAGAGAAGCAACAAAGTGAAAATAGAATAGGAATAAACAAGTCAAGTGGGACTCCGCCTGGAAGCCAGGGAATGTTAACTACCGTAAGGAAAGGAATTAACATTTAACTTTCCGGTGCATCAGGCTCTGTGCTCAGCACCTCAGCTTGTTAGGGGTGTTATCAAGAAAGTTAATGTTCTAGCCCTACCCGCTCAGTCCCCAACAAGCGCACACACATGCGCACATGCACCTTTGCTAGTGGTATTTATCGTAATAACCTTCTTGTTTGAGTACAGAAACAGGTCTGAGTCCTTGAAAAGATATTGATGGTGTGAAATTGCAAAGAAAACGTGGCTCTTTTGATCAAGTCTGTCATACAGGGTCATGGATGTTGTAAATTACCCAAAGCTCTTTTGTGGGGTTTTTTTTTTATTTTTGAGTTTTGTTGTTGTTGTTGACTTTTATATTATTTTAACCTTGACTAGGTAAACATGAAAAGAAAATTAAAATATTCTCTAAAATAAAGTTTCTGGGTAATATTTTTCTAGGCCAATCCCAGTTTCAGATGTTCCTTCCGGATGCCCCTCAGGGAGTTAGAGGTCAGGGGATGCTTGTAGTCACTGAATCTAGTGCCTAATCTTTGCCTTGGGAGCATCATCAGAACAGGCCATTAAGATATGGCTATTGGAAACAATTTATACATATCTCATTAATATATTTACTTTCATGTGTTTTTCTAAGTCTTACTTAAAAGGTAGGTATGTTCCTAAAAATTATACTTCACCTTGACCACTCAAACAGAGGAACAAAACATGTGAGATAAATATTGTACATAATCCTGGTTCCTTAAATTTAATGTCAGTTAAAGAGAAAGCGTTTTCTTATTAAAACAACAGAAATCTGGTAGACTATAAAATGTAAAATGTACCTGAACTTTTAAATTGAAGCCGCGCTCTTTAATTTTGCACTCACGGCATGCCAGTTCAGGGTATGCCTCCACTGCCCTGGAGGTTCGCTCACACTTGTTTTGAGGCTCCTTTGGGGGACATGCCCAGAAGCGGCGCACCAGATCCAGGGAAATGGCATGTTGGAAGGAAAGCCGGCAGGGGCTGCCTGGGGCCGGGCTGCTCACCCTGCCCGTCGTCCCATCCACTATCCACTGCTACCACAATGCTCCCACTCCTCCGCGGAACACCTAAACAGATTCTTCTTTTCGAAAATGAGCCTGAAAGGGACCAAAAAGACATAGGATCTCCATTTTAGGTGCATGATGTTGCAGAAGCAGCTTCCCCCAGCGTTGAATAGAAAACGAGGAATTTCTCCCCGTCATTACAAAAGTAAAAACCAATATAACAACCATGACCCTTTGAGCATGGTAGGGGTCATTTATACTCATTTATTTAAAAAGATCAATTTGAATGTTTATTTTAAAAGACACATGAAAAACCTAAGTATCTTATTTTGTTGCTATGTTGGGTTTTAGTATGTTTTTATCTCATTTCACTCATTCCAAGAAATATATGTTGGGTGCCTATTATATCATATCCACTTTTCTAGGCAATGGACATAAGCCAATCATAAAATAGACAAAAATCACCATCTTCTTTGAGCTTTCTTTCTAGTACAGTGGGGAAACAGGCAATAAAATAAGACAAAAAAGAAAAGCTATACCATTGGGAGGATGATGAATGCTATGAAGGAACATAAAAGGAGGAGCGAATATAGGATGTAATAGAAATGCTGCAGTGTGTACGGTGTGGCCAGTGAAAGCCTGGCATTACAGTGAAGATCTGAAGGAGAGAGAACAGGCCATGGGAGTATCTGGTGGAAGCTTCTTTCAGTCAAAGAGAATAGCAAATGCAAAGACACTGAACCAGAGACAAAGATAGCATAGCTAGGTAGTATCCTGAGAACAAGGAAGAGGAGAGGCAGAATAGGACGTCAGAAGTGTAAGTGGGAGCCCGTTACCATATAGACTATTGCAAGGACTTAGCTTTACTCTAAGTGAGACAGGGAGGTAGTACAGGGTTCTCGCTGCAGAAGAAACATGACGTGTCTTATGTTTGAGCAAGATCACAGTGGCTCTCATGCTGAAAATGGACTGAAAAGGAGCATGAGTGGAAAGACGGAGGCCAGTCAGGAAGCTGTCGCCATGATCCATGAGAGAGGCCATGGTGACAGGGGAGAGTGGAGGCAGTGAGAAGTGGTCAAACTCTGGTTATATTTTGAGATTTGTTGACAAATCAGGTGTGGGCATGTGTATGAGAGAGCAATGAAGCAGCTAAGAGGTGGAGGGAAGAGTGATCAAAGATTAATACAAGGATTTTGTCCTGAGCAACTAGAAGGATGGATTGCCTTTAAACAGGATGTAAAAATATGGTGGAAAAAGCTTTTCAGTTTTTCAGTTTTTGACATGTTAGGTTAGGCAGTAGGCCATGTGCGCCTGGAGTTCAGGAAGAGGCTCTGGGTTGGATTTGTCAGCATATGCGTCTGTCTATGCCAGGAGACAAAAGAGATCACCAAACAAATCCAGACATAGTCTCCTTAACAGTTTCAGCAATGAAGAAGAATAAGTACAAGGAAACTTAATGAAGAGCTTAGGGACTTAAAGATATATATAATGGATTAGTACTCGGCCATTAAAAAGAGTGAAATCTTGCCACTTCTGACAACATGGATGGATCTAGAGTGTATTATGCCAAGTGAAATAAGTTAGACAGAGAAAGACAAATAACATATGACTTCACTTATGTGTGGGATCTAAAAAAATAAATGAAAAAAACTCATAGATACAGACAACAATTTGTTGGTTGACAGATGGGAGGGCTGTTGGGAGGGGGATAGGTGCAAAAGGGGTGGGGATTAAGAAGTTCAAATTGCCAATTATAAGAACAGTCACGGGATGTAAAGTACAGCATAGGGATATCGTTAACAATATTGTAAGAACTATGTATAGTGTCAGATGAGTACTACACTTATCTGGATAATTATTTTATAAATTGTATGAATATCTAATCACTACGTTGTACACCTACAAATAATATAATATTGAAAGCCAACTATATTTAAAAAATGACCGAAGGTGGGGGGTGAGAGAGAGAGAGAGAGAGAGAGAGAGAGAGAGAGAGAGAGAATGAGAATGTATTACCTGAAAGGAAAGTTGAAGAAAGTACTTGAAAGAGGAGGCGGTGATCAGCTGTGTCCTACAATGAAGCCAGCGGGGTGGCTTGGACTTCAGTCTGCAGATTGCCTCTGACCTTGACAAGACCTTTGCAGGTGGGTAGAGGGGTGAGAGCTGGACTAGTGTGACCTTGGTAAGAAATGAAGGTAAGAAATGAGGTGCACCTGTAGGGGTGAGTGAGTCCTGAGAAGGTTGTTTGGTTTTTGTTTAGGGTGGGAGGACAAACAGCCTATTTGTAGCCTGAGCTTCCTCTGCGTTTCTGGGGATTAGATACCGAATTACTGATGGAAACCTATGGGAACAGGAGTTTTGATTGGAAGTCCAGGCTGTGTGAACAGATCATTTTGGATCACGGGGCCTTTGGGAAAGGTCAGTGCTGCCCTGGATGACATGAGAATTCTGGCATCAAGGAGAGAAACAGAGACGCCAGAAGAAGATGGGTAGGACAGCAGAAGAGAAAGGATCCACATCAGATACTGCCCATTTGCATGTTGCATAGAGGTGAGATTACTGCTGTCTCGAAGGGGTCGATGAAAAATCTTCCACATGCAACAGAAGTTTAAACCTTAACAAAACAATTTAATAGAATTTCTTCTTCCATGCCCAACTCTTCTCTGTGGGAGAGGTCATTTTGAATGGGTTTAAAGGTGTAGGGGGGCGGCATTTTTGTACCCTGGACCCTGGAAACCAGCATGCCTTCTGATGAGGAACTAGAACAGTGCTTTATGTTAAGTAACATATCTGTATAACACTGTCTGCTGAGAGCTCTGTTATCCAGCAATGCAAGTGTCCTAATGGATCAAGTAATCTAGCTAACAAGCACCTACAACATACAGTTTAAATTATCAGTGTGGAAATAAGTGTATGTCTGTGTGCATTGTAGCAGTGGAGTTGAACACTGGTAGGAGAGTCTTATCAGCCTGCTCCTATGATGCCAGTGACTTTGTTTGGGCACTACAGGTTCAGGAACTGGTTCTTTTCCTTCCAAGAGTAGAGGCTTTATTTCATTCATCCAGCACTTGATCCATACGCACAGTATGGGCTCTGCAGAGATCATTTCTCTCAGTCATGGGATTGGGGGAAAGACTAAGCAACTAATTAATCAAAGAGATTATGAGAGTTGGGGAGCCTTCAGACCTCACTAGCATCATCCTCCAAAAGAGTCATGTATTTCCTGTATCTTCAAAGAGTATACTTCGCATTCTTTAGGGCATAACGTACTCACGGACAACTGCAAATATTCCTCAATGTATCCTCTGTTTTTACAGCTTTCTTTTTGGAAAACGGTTACAGTGTGGTCTGAAACACTGGGTTATAAATTTAAAAAGACTAGATTCTAGTACACATGGTTCTTTAATTGTCACTTTGGGAAACACAATCTCCAAATTACTCTGTTCTCCCATTTCATATATTGATATAACATTGTTACTGCATACTTTATAAACTTGTGTGGATATAGTAGTATGGAAAACAGTAGAGTATCTTAAGAAAAAAATGTTACCTAACAGCCATGGATAATGACTTGTTTTATGAGTTATCAATTTTAAGCGTTTGTATTATATTTTGGATTGGTATTTTATTATTTTCTCTTTGCTCCAATATTTAAGACATACATTAACAGTTAAGGATGTAACAAGAGAGAAAAGTTACGCTTAACTTACATGAAACTATTCATAGTACCAGTATAATAAGCCACTTTGCTTAGTCAATTGGTACATTAAAATAAATCTTACTAATATGAGTTAGAATTCACCAATATGTAAAGTTGAAATTTTAACTGTCACAGAAATAGTGATAAAAATAACACTTCTACCACATTTTAAAAATTGATTTTTCTTTTTCAGATTTAAAGTGTTAAACTCTTCACTTTGGCCAAATTATTACAAAGAGGTAGTTCTGTGGATTATTTTTATACTAGAATAATCTTTCATTATTAATCCATCTAAGTCTTCTCTGAAATCAGTTCATCAGGACTGCCAATTAAAAATAGCAAATGTGTGCGTTCAATTTTAAGAATTAAAAATAATGCCTTGGGAGCAGCATTTGTTTCCTGTGGTGAGAGGATTGTTGGATTTTCCAATTAAACAAGTCTCCATACTGGAAATGAGTAGTCAATTATGAAAATTATATTTGAATAGCCAATTTGCATATCCCTAATTGTATTCATTTCTTTTGAAAGTTTGAACTTGGAATTTATGATGTTTTGATTGGTTACCCCTTTGCTTGTGTCATTAATACTTTTGCTAATAAGGTTCCCTCGTGACCGGGGCTTGGAATGCCTTTCCTAAATACATGTTTGAATCATAGGTAGGCTTGTTTTACTTAATGAGTGAAAACATGTGGAGATTTACTAGCAGTTTTCAAATTTGCACACTCTGCACTTTATTGGGTTGGTAGTCACATCCCTGAGCTGCCCACTGCACTTGCATTTGGACTTACCACATCGATAATGAGAGGCTTTTGAGGTTTTTCAATGGTAGTGCTGTCTGCTGGCCAAAAATGCAGTTCTAGCTGGGGTGCTCTCACTGTTTGTACAGCAGTATTTGCACAGTTAATGGAATATTTTATGATATTTTGCCCTTATTTTATAGAGAGTGACTTGGAAACTGGCAAACATTTTTATATTAATGACATGTGAAATAAAATTTAGATGAAGATGGCAATAATTAGGTTAAAAGTGCTGATGTTTATCCTCAGTCAGATTGTTATTCATTGGATTTAAACCAGTCAAATAATCAGTCATGAAGGAAAAGAACAAAACTAAAGGCATGCATAAATACGGATCATCCGTGTACACAAGATAAACACACATTCTGTGTCAATATACACACTTTATTTATCAATTTATTATGATTGGATCTAAAAGGAAAGATATGATTATGGATTTCATAATGTCTCCTATTCCATTTCTGCATATTGAACTTTTATTTTTCAGAACAAGTCTTAAAAAGAGATACTGAAATTGTTTTAGGCTTAATAGGACTGGGGAGGAGAGGAAGCGGCCATTTCATTCCTTCAAGAGAGAGAACCAAAATTGGTTCTCTATTTCAGGAATCAACAAATAAACCATTAATTTTATCCTGGCCATGGTCCTTTTAGACATAATACTGAAGTAAGAGTTGTGGGTACAGTACTCTCCAATTCCATCCATGCTGTTGTGAAGCGTACGAGTTCTTTCTTTCTGCTGCATTGTATTCCATTGTGTAGATGTACCACAGTTTTTTGATCCACACACTTACTGATGGCATGGAGAACTGGTGAGCATCATGCTAAGTGAAATAAGCCAGCTGGTGAAAGACAAATACCATATGATCTCGCCTGTAAGCAGAACCTAATCAACAAAACAAATAACTGAGTGAAATAGAGTCAGAGGCATTGAAATAAAGAACAAACTGACAGTGACCAGAGGCGGGTGGGAGGGGGACAATGGGGAAAAGAAGGGGAAGGGGGAAAGGACCTTGGACAAAGACAATGGTGCGGGGGCGGGGGGGCGTTGAAAATGGGAGGTGGGCAGTAAGTAGCCCGGGGTAGAGTAATGGGGGGAAAATGGGGACAACTATAATTGAACAACAATAAAAAAAATTTTCTTAAAGAGAGAAAAAAAATAAAGGTTTAAACTAAAAAAAAAAAAAGTTTTGGGTATAGTCACATTCAAGTGTTAAGTTTTCAGAGGCCTTTTTCTTTAAAACCAAATATAAATCTCAGCTAGATGCAGTATCTGGGTGATATGTGTGCCCAATGAAGTAATTAGCGTTGTTGGATTTGTTTGTAGCTGATCGCTGTGTTTGACGAACAAGAACCACTCCACAAGATTGAGAGCCCCGGTGGAAACCCTGCGGGCCGGCAGAGCCCAGACGCTTTTGAGACAGAAGTGGCTGCCCAACTGGCTGCATTTAAACCAATTGGTGGGGAAATTGAAGTAACCCCTTCTGCTCTGAAATTAGGTATGTGTATTTGTTGCGGTATGATTTTCTACCTTGTTGGTATACATCGCCTTGCTATGAGTTGCTCCTGCATTGTGACTGATCTTGTTAGTATCTTTCTTCTAAAAAACAAAAACAAAACCTGGTTTCTTTCTCTGCATTATTTTAAATAGTAGTAGCAGCAGCAGCAGTATTTTGCATAGCTCTTTGCAGCTGTTGAAGCTCAGAGAAGTGGATGCAGTTTTTTCCTTGAATTGCAGGTGAATCTGCATCTGAATTGTGTGCCCTTGATATATCATAGGGGAGGGATAAGAATGTAAGTGATGAGGTTCGTCTACAGCCTAGGAGGATCACTTTTAAAAAAGTCCCTGGAAATGTCATTTGGAGTAAGCGAAGCATGATCAAGGACTCTGGACTAGAAATAAAGGTCACTTTCTGTTTTAACCACCTTCTTTTTCTCCCAAACTACTATACACATCTCAGAGTTTGCGGAAAACATTTTAAAGTTAGTTTCTTAATTCTGTCCTATTGGTTTATTTGAACAAGAGCAACTTACCCAGTAATTTTCCTCAGAATTATTCTTCTATTATATTTGTTTTGAAGGTGCGGGTAGAAGGAAAAAAGAACGTCTTCTCAAGTTTCAGTGAATTTACAACTGTAAAAGAAAAAAAATGTCAGTTTTTGGTGATACCTCTTACAGATAAGTGTAGGTCAGGCTAACAGTATGAAGTTTTTGAAGACTTTAATATTTTGGTACTTAGAACAATTTTTATTCCTGTGGAATGTATGTGTACATTTTGAGACAGCTTTAAGCACCTGTTATAGGTTAATTTCCAAGCTGGAACAGAGGCTTTTTCCACTTTGCTTTTTAAAGCAAAGCATATGCTTAAAATTGTAAAAAGTGTACATGCTACTGGTCTTCCCCATTAGGAACAAAATGGATACTGTCAAGTTTATTTTTACATACCACAATGCTGAATATCGATATTTTGCACTGATTTTCTGAAAAGCATCTGTAGTGCCCCTTTTAAGAGAACCAAGTGGAAATTAATGATCTATAGTTTTCACGATTTTCCTCTATCCTTTGAAAAGCAAGCTAGTGAAGCAGTCTGCTGAACACCGACAGTGGGGGGCTTTGTGGCGGCTTCTGCTCATGAGAAGCGAGGTTTGTGGCTCCAACAGCCTCACAGCCCTGTCATTCATTTGCATAATGGATGCCTTTTTTATCCATTATGCAAATGGCATGGGAGGAAAATTAGGCAATAAGGGAAGACGAAAGGAGAAAATTGCTCTTGCTTGCTTTAATATTCTATTTATAAGCAAGCACTGTGGTCTTCAAAAGGCTGAACCTCTGAGTACCACTGTGTCTGGGAGTTTGTTTTCACCATTCTTTTATGAGCATTCTCAGAGAAACAAAGTTTGTTTTTCTTTAGCTTCTTCATAGTTTCTTTTGTGAACCATCTGAGCAACATAACTATGCAGGAAGAAAAGTAAGCTGAGGTTTCTCTTCTTTGCAAGTGGACTTTCTACTTCTTCAATATTGATTTTTGGTAAGACGGAGACAGAAGATAATATTTATTTATTAAATGGTGACAACAGAACAGGGTCTATGCTCCAGGGCATACATGAAGCGTTCCAAATCCTTTATTCATAACAACTCAGTTAAGCCTCATAATACTTAATTGAGTTCTGTTATTCCCTTCATTTAAGAGATGGGGAGATAGGCACAGAGCAGTTAAGTAACTCATCCAAAATCACAAAACTATTAGGTGACAAGGCCAGAATTTGAACTCTTGCTGGGTCCTGTGTCAGGAACAATTTTGCTGTGTCCCTTTCATGCTCCATTTGTAAATAAAATAAAATAAAATAAAATAAAATCTACAATAAAATAAAATTAAGTAAAATATAAAATATTTGATATTACTTTCCTGGGATTTACTTTGTGAATATGATCAAAACCTGCAAACGCTGAACTCTTTGGCTTCAAGTTTCATTCCCCCTAAGACTGTAGATTAAAGAATGAGATCACATGACCTTCACCATTAGGTGATCAGGGTTGCGTTCCAGTTACTTGGTCTGAAATCATGGTAGCATCTCCACTTCCTCCTTTTTCTTCCCCCCATCTCCACTTTCTTCAGCCTGCATGTCCGTGGCCATTGCAGCGAGCCAGGGCTTTGTCATTAATCAGACTCTTGCACAGGCCTCGAATGACCTCTTTCTGTACAGTGCTGCTTTCTCCAGTCCCTGTGTCTGCCAGAGCTGCCTTTAAATCACAAATCGATTATATAACTCCCCTGCCTAACAGCCTCCAGTGGTTCCCTATTGCATGAAGAACCATGTCCAAACTCATTAGCAAGCTGATACAGAGGGTTCCTCAGAACTATCTGGAGGAATTTGGGCAAGAATGAATGATGACAAAATCATCCCTTATCTACCCTCACGGTTCCATCAGATTGAGTACTTTCCATATCTGGAACTTGAAAAGCAGAGAAAAAAACATATTTATGCAGCTTCTCAGTGAAATTGAGGAAGGGAGCGACACAACCAGCTTTGGTTTCTACGCATTTTGATTGTGGTCTTTTTGTTGCCTTCAGGACACGGTGTGGTGGTAGGCTGGACAAGAGCCATCTCAGGATGGAGGGGTATGCATGGCAGCAGACCCTATTTGTGGCTCCCCCAGAGCTCTGCTGTCTGGCCCACCCCGAGATCCTGTTTACACGAAGGGTGGGAGGGGTGGTTAGAGAAGGGACAGCGTTTGTGTCCCAGGGATTTGTCATAACACTGTGCACATAAAATGCCAAACACGAAGCCCTTAATCTCTGCTCCCCACTCAGCTCTCTGAGGCCATTGGAACTGGTCCTACTTCTCATGGGGCTCATATATATGCCCAGGCTGGTACAGCAGAAACAAAGGCTACTCACTGGTTTTTCTTTCTTGAGACCCCTTCAGGAACATGGGGGACTTAATCTTTATCAGCTCTCAGACTTGTTCCTCTTAGGGAGACACAATTTAACAAATATTAGAAATCAAGACATTTTTCTGATTGGGTCATATTAATCACCAAAACTTTTTTACTGATATCTGAGATTAAAATAAGCTCAAAGTTCACACAAAATAATCATCAACAATACTTTGTTAAAAACCAACAACCTTCTTTACTGGCCCCTCCTATATTTTTTAATCTTCCAAAATGAAATATTTATGCACAGATTATGCATAAAGTTCATATTCACAGGCTTTTCATGATCTGGCTGCTTCCTCTCCGCCCACTATTATTCCTGGCCCCACGTCTGCAGTCACCCTAATATGCAGCCACCATAAACTATTTACTATTCCCCAATTTGCCACTTGTTCTCAAACCTCTGTGCCTTTATAGGTACTATTCCCTTTAGCTGGTTCACCCCTTTGCCTCTCATTTACTTGGTGAACTAAAGCACCTTTAAGCTTAAGCTCAAATATAACATTGTTTTTGATGCTTTGTCCAAATCTTCAAGATAGTACAGTAGATGTACAATACACACACACACACACACACACACACACACATATATATATAATCTTAATTCTTTAGTCAACAATGAAGTGTTAGAAAATGCATTGAAGAAATCTTCTACTAACCCAAAAGAGTTTATCATTTTGTACCCCATAAACTAATGGGGTATATATTTTTAATTTGTAAGAGGAGTTTTAAACCAAGTGAGCAACCACATAATTCCAACTTCATTCATCTAAATTATTTCCTACCATTTATTTTCTAATGGATTTTCTAATGTAATGCTAAATGGCCAAGTCCTGACTCAGCCCTAACTAGCAAATCACTTTAACACTTTAAGATTTTATGTTTCTAATATTGGTTGATGCTTTTTACTCTTTAGCCCAGAGATTGCTCAGTAGCCTATTTAAAAGAAGAAACACAATGGAACAAACACTTTGCTATTTCTTTCAAATAACATAGAATCATATTCACAGGGTCTATTTGCACTTTAAAATTACCTGACTCAGGAATTCTCCAAGTCTTCTTTGTAGAACCATATGGTACTTTCTAACATGTTTTGGGATGTTTCATGAGTCTGGTTACTTAATAAATAACATGTATTGAGCCCTTAAATTCTAGAAGCTATTCTGATTCATTCGTGTTCACTTGCTGTCCAAGCAGGGCTGGGTGTGCTCGCTGGGAGAAAGGTGCGGGAAGGCTGCTGAGCGGGCAGCCAAGCATCCCAGCGCTTTTCCGAGTTCCTACAGCCAAGAGACCGCCTCCACCGAAGAATTGTTAGCATCCTTTAAAACAACTTTTATGAAATGCTTGTGTAGAAAGGGCCAGTTCCATAGATTCTCATAAGTAGCAGTTGTCTCGATGACAGTTGGCGTTACTTTACAAAAGAGCAAGTAAAAGCTTAAACAGTGCATGCTCTAACCTCAGATCACTGGTTTAAAAACTAGAATTGGAACCTACATCTCTTGACTTCTAGTACAGTGATCTTTCAGTTACATGATATTTTTTGGATTAATTATAGATCCAATTATCCATGTTTTTAATATTATGTGATAAAGTAGCACCTCATCTCTTTTGGAATTGAGATACAGTGCATATTAATAAATAGATACTATGAATAGCTGTAAATCAAAAGCTAATAAGGGAATAAAGATTAGAATATGAAGATGGAGAACATTTTTTAAAAAATCCTTTAAGTTTTCTGAAATGAATTTGCTCCTGTTGTGCATACACATGTGTGGGGGTGTGTGTGTGTGTGTGTGTGTGTGTGTGTGTGTGTGTAGGAGGAAAGTGCACCAAAAGCATTATGCTAATGTGATTCCTAGGGATTGTTTTTCTGCATTGTGGATATTGTTTTGTTTTTTTTTTTGACATTTCAAATGTCTGCATATAGGGCCATCTGTAAATAAGGCAGATTAGTGAGGACAATTAATTTTGAAGTTGGGAAGAATCAGTTGTTTAGTCTTTCCCCCAGTAGTTCATGTGCTGCCTTTAAACCTTGCACTCTTCTCCAAAAGGCCTCACAAGGCCCAGGTTTGGCCCAGTCCTCGTCCCTTGAGTAGCAATGATTGGGAGCTGTTCCCAGACCCTGCAGAATTTCCTCTAGCTACGTTCCCAGACAAGCCATTGAACCTATGTCTATCAGGACCAGCTTTTTCCATCCCACCCTTTCTCCCCCCGACCCCACCCCCCCAAAAAGTGCAACACATTTGGCCTTTCATAGAAGTGAATATTCTTATCTAAGACCATCCAGGTGACTTCCTGATGCGTCACTGTCTCCCAGCAGGCCATAGCTCTTCCATCTATAAAATAAACCTTCCTTGCCCCTCTGGGCTATTACTGCCCCAGGGGGGTTGCATTGACGCGGCACTGAATTGAAATCTGACTCCCTGGCCCTGTCCCTTTTGTCCCCATGGCCCCACTTAATTAGGAGTTTTATCTTAGACATGTTGATAATCTGTCTCAGCACTTCTTGACTGAAACTTGCTATTTTGGGTTCAAGCTGCCATGAGAAAATATTTCTTTCGTTGTAATTATTTTAGCAATTTAATTCAAATAGTATGTCAGGATAAAAAGTCCTTTAAACGTGGTTGTTGCTACTCATGTGATCTGTATTACCCAGATATAAAGGCAGCCAGATTCAAGTTTGGAGTTGAAATGGTATTCGCTTTATTCTCCTCTTGTGTGTTAAACTTTGAAGATGAGCTACTTTCTATTTGAAAGTGATTTTTGTTTTTGAGATTTGAAAGCTGGAAGGTACCTCAGATGCTTTATTGTTTTCATGTGTGTTTGTGGTTCATCAAAACTAAAATGGAAATTATGATTATGTGTTTATTATAATTATTTTCAAAACACTGGATTCTTTGCTCTTTATTTTCAGTAGTTCTCAGAAAATATTGTATAGCCATAGATTAGCGTTGGAAACTGTGACTGGTTTCTTCTGATTCTGATAATTTAGGGCATAAGAGAAGCATATGGGAACATTTGTCTGAATTTTTAACGAAACCAAATCCCTTTATGGCACTGATCTTCAGGAAAAAATAAAGAGGGGGGAAGTTTATTCCTTTAATTAGGCTGCAGTATGTAAGTAGCTGCTGTGCCCATAATGTGAGTTTAAGTATTGGCATCTGATCCTAGACAAACACGCTCACACCACACACATAGCAGAACTAAAGCTCAGGGCTGGGCTGGGCTGGGCTTCTGCCGGAGCCTTTGAATTCAAACTACAAAGCACACAAGCATGTGAGGGTTCCTTGTTGCTGGAAGCTCTCTGCTGTGGGCTGTGGAACTCAGAGTTGAAATTACCAGGGAACGAAGGTCATTTGCTTGGATGTATCCATAAGTCATAATTTGGTCATTGAGTTTCATCCTATTTGTTTCCTGTTGTGGCTGATTATTCAAAAGTTAACAGCTAGCTATAGCATAGCTTTTCTTTCTTTTTCTTTTTCTTCCTCAGGAGTCTGGTATATTTTTTTTTCCATGCAGGCTTAGATGAATGATGTTGTAATTAGCTATGGTAACCTTACCAGGCTATCATCAATCAGTCATAGCCATATAGTCAACAAAGTGTGTGCATGCTTTCTGGTATGTTAGTAGCTAAGGCAGAACCGGGGAGGCCACGGCATTACCAACCCGTTTCTGGTACGGTTCTTCTTGGCTATTGCGGTATTGGGTTTTATTTTACTTTGTTTTCAGAGTGGGCAAATGTTGCTTTGGGGGAGCGGTTGGGTTATACATTGAGTATTTTGTTTTAATTTTAATACTCTGGAAAATGGCCTGGGGTAGTTGGTTAAATAAAAGAATAAAGTCAATACCTAAAAACAAGCCACCCCTAACAAATATTAAAAGGCAATTACCACACAGAAATAGTTTGTGTTAGCTAAGTACCAATTTGAGTGATCATTCAAATACGAAATTTTCAATATGCCTCCTCTAAGTAATTACAAATCGATGGTGGATATGTGTATAATTCATAGACGGATAGTCACTTTGTAACATTTTGTAAAAATAAAGTGAGCTTTGCTTGAAAATGTTATTTGAATGTCTTTAAATGAGATATTATTTATTTAATTATAAGATGCTAGGCAAGAAGAATAAAAAATCATCTTAACAGAAGTACATTTTCATTTTTCTTTTTTTCTATCTAGTATGTCTTTGTATTTTAGTCTTAATTCAGTTTTCTTTTCTGCTACCTCCTTCAGTTCTTATTCTGTCCCTTTAATTTTGTATATTTATATCTAATGCCTCCGTGTAGTAGCTGAATTGTTCCTAAGTTTGTTATGCTCTGATAAAAACTATTAAAGGAAATTTGCATTTAGCCATTTACCCTAAAACATAAGGTAGTATATAAAAACCAAGCTTTCATTCTTCTTTTTTTCTAGCCCTGTTTTCTAAGTTGATTGTATGACCTCAAAAAAAAGAACAACCCACAACAAAAACAAAAACCAAAAAGCAGTTGAGTTCTCTGTCTCCCCTTTGGCCTCTCGCCGATGCTGGACCACACTGAGTCCGCATCTGTAGATCCTCTCAGAAACAGGCGGAATGAAAGGTCACCTTCCTACTGCTCACTTGATATTAGACCCCTGGGTTTTCAAGCCTCTTTTGCAGATTACTTTTAATGGTAAGTCCAGTGAGGCCGTGTTTGCAGAGGCCTAGCCCCTGAGTAGTGAAAATATTTTCAGCCATGCTGCCATGTTCAGCTCCTTGTACTTACCTGGGCGACTGACAAAATGATTTGCAGTTTGTGCTTTTAATAAAAGAGACGAAAGAACCCCCACCCCAACCCACACACACCCCATAGTCACTCCTCCTCCCTTTCCCACCCACCATTACACCCCCGCCCCCTTTCTCATAGCCAGTCCCAGCTTCTGTGCTCCTGTCCGGGCGCCTGGGGCAGCCAGACAGGACCAAGCAGAATGGCTCTTCATTTTCTAAATTTAAGTGCTGTTTTGCAGACCCTGCTTTGCAGGGTTTCTCACGTCTATTACAAAATGCTTTCAAATTACTTATCTGTATTAAAACCTTTTTAACGATATGACTCAGGTTTTTATACAGATAAATCTTTGTGGCCATAAAATAGATTACATTTCTCATAAATTTCTAATCACACCTAAACAAATTATTTAAAATAACTGCAGTGATTTTCTTTTGCAGTTTGAAGTTCAAGAATCTTGCTAATAGTTCAATACATGGCAAAGCCTTTTTTACACTAACAACTTAAATACAAGGATTAGCCTTTGGGATTTTTTTTTTTCTGTGTCTGTATGTATGCATGATTTCTTTTTTCTCTCCACCCAGATGAGCAAAGGGAAAAAAAAATCCACTAATTTAATTATTTACAGAAGATCCATCTTAAGGACAAGTCACTCAGAGTTGGACACGCTTTTATGACTGGCTCAGGATTTTCTCATTTGCTTTATCTGATAAAGCCATATGATGAATTATGCCCCAATATGCACACATTTGGTTTTTTCCTTGCTCTATACCCAATTTGAAATTTACTGAGATCTTGATTCAGCTCAATGAAAGTAAGAAATACTGAAACAGCTTGATCTGTTCATTATCACATTCCAAGGTGATAAGGAAAGGTGACAGCCTTTGCTAGCAATTGCCATGAGAAAAGCTATCTCTCTTGTGTTTGCCCTTTTTTAATGTTTACCAGATAAAAGAAGACAACCTCCCAGATATCACCACCGCACCCTGTCAATTTATCATTGAAACAATGCATCCATCACCTGGTACACAGAAAAACCTCCTCACTATGTTTATTCATGGACTTAATGAGAAAAATCTTGATAGCTTTCCGAAAATACAGGTAATTCTTTAAAAATACCAGACAAAAATCTGATTATTCTTCTATATAAATGTAAGACTCTGTTAAACTCCTCAAACTCCTTTACATATGGAAGAAATTTGGGGCTCTGTTTTTTTTTCCCCTGTGTGTAAAATTAAAGTAAAGGAAATTATGTGGTCCATCTTGCTTATTTTCTTTTTGTTTATGTGGAAAACTTGGCTATGATTACTTAATGCTTGAATGTGGACTATGGCATGATCAAGGAAAGTAAGTGAGGGGCTTTTTGCCTTACCACAGCCTATTTATAATCATGACACTTGTATTTGGTGTTTTAAGATAATGTTGACTAAAGAAGCCATTACTTCAGTGTCCGTGTTTCTTAAAATTGTTAGTAAGAATGGCGTTTCCATAGCCTTTTGCACTATTTGTTCTGAAAAATGGCATAGATAAAGGCAAGCTGAATGGCTTTGTTTCATCTGGTTCTGCGTAATTGTTATGATCAATTAAACTCTTCTTGTGTTTTTAAAACAAATAGACTTTCTACCCCAGAGATCTGAAATCACGAGTCAAACTTCTTATTTCACAGTTCAGTAATAATGTCCTTTGACCTCAAGACTTTAGTTTGGTGTTACATTTAACTGACCTTATGGCAGAGTTCAGCATTTGCACAACTATCATTGGCTCTTTTTAGGTGATTGGGTTTACAAATGTAGCTATGGACATCAGTATATCTGATGTCAGTGCTACAGAAGATGGTGGCATGCTTGTCACTGACTTCAGTTAATCAATAATTATTTATTGTTGGCCCAATGGATGAAAAGTATTTATGCTAGGTTACCAGAAGAATATAAAATATCACAAGTCATGAACTCATTTCCAAGCAGCTTGCAATCTAGTTGACTTAAAATAAATTGCTGAGTGAGTCTCTAAACTTAGTTAGGTTTCCATTTTTATAATTTACAGCTGTTCTTACAATGATACATACAATGACAAAACCTTATAGTTGAAAAATATCTTACCTCATAAGTAAATTTAGATGCGCATAAAAGCTTTATGTGGTTCTACTAGTCATGTGCAGTGTCTCTCCATAGCTTGGTTAATTGTTTTTATTTGAGTCTTTGGTTGATGGAGAGGTTCGTGGAAATGATAAAACTTCAAGTCTGTAGACTATCTGTGATTCTACAGTTTCTATGACTCTCTGTTTTGGACAGCGTGAGTTTTGTATCCTATTACGTGACAAGAAATAACTAAATTCCAAGTCTCCCCACTACCACCACCCATGTCCTTTGCTGCCCAAGAGGAGTCTCCAAGGACCTAATGGGCTGATGGGTGAATATGAATATTTATCTATCTGTCCATTTATCTTTTTTCTTCTTTTCCTCAAAGACCTCCAGGCAAATACACTTCTTTAATTATAAGTAGTGAGGTTGGAGACCAGATTTCTACCCTGGCAATTTTAGCAAACACAGTATTCAAAAGAATTAATTGTGCTTTAAAGCAGGAGGTAGATGTAAATGGCCTACTCCTTGCCTCTTTTTCACTGAGTACCGTGTATATTACCGATAAGACCCCCAAGAGTGGTCTTTTCTTCTCTAAATCTATAGGCCATACACTGCAGCCTCATTTACTTACATGATACATAAGGTTTAAGGACATTCTATTTTCAGTCTTTCTGTTTTTCTGGTTCTAAAACACTATGGTTCAGTTGAATGTCCAAAGTATCTAAACAGACTTATCCCGTAAGTGAATTCATCTATATTGTGGGTTGTATGGACAAGGAACATCTTGACCAACTTGAAAAATTTCCTTAGAGAAACCTAGAAAATGAATTTGTTTTTTCTCCTTTTCAGGCCTTCTTTAAAAACTTAGTCAAAAATTAATTTTATGAAAAAGAACTTCGTAGATTAATGTATTTCCCTACTTTTAAAAATAATGCTGATCATTTGTTTGACAGTTGTCATATACTTGATATGTTTATGTTCTATCTTTATAAGGTGAAAAGTTATAGGAGATTAGGCAAAATTCTTGTCTATAATTCATATCTTCTTGAAAATTGGTTCTTTTCTCAGTGCCAAAAATATAACATGAATATATTTGACTTTATTTCTTCTGTAATATCTTAGTTGAGCAATTAGGCAATGCATTGTTTCCAAAAGAAATAAGGGGTAGAGGAGGATATAGATGATATATAACATGTTTACTTTACAATAGTATAGTATAAAATAGTATAATATAAAAAATAGTATAGTATAACAAAGAGCATAAGCCATGGGGTAAGACTGCACAGGTCAAATATGGCTCTGTCCTTCACAAGCTGCATGGTCTTCGGCAAGTGTTTCTGTTTTCTCATCTGTAAAATGGCTTATATTAGTAATGGGCTAATGAAGTTGTGAGCAACAAAAGCATTTATATACATGTAGATATAAAACACTTAGCATAATGCCTGGCATATAATAGGTGGTAAGAAAATACTAGTTACTATTATTATTTTTAACATATTTATTATTGATCATTGAAAAAAATTATAAAAATGAAAATCTCCTTGTGTTTTTTTGGTTTGCAGGCCAGCTCTCAGTCCACTGAACCACACCGTCCATTCTCCTTGTGTTTTTTCTAATTCGTATTTTGATCTGGTCTTTTGTTCTCCCTCTTTTCCATTTTCAACTCTCAACCCATGATACCATATTCTCTCTTTTTCATTATAGAGATTCTTTTAATTTTTCATAATGGAGATCCTGGTCATCATACCCTCGCTTAATTCAAAAAATAAATTTGTTTTTTCTCTCTTCAGGCTTATAAGATAAATGGTAAAACAGTTTATTGAAGCCAAAGCAATTTCCAGGGACATTAATCCAAATAATATTATTGCTGCAAAGTTTTCAAATAATACTTTTGTGCTGGTTTCTAGAGATTTGTAGGAGAGTAATTGCTTTGATTCTTTTTATCTTTACTTAACTTGAGTATTTACTTTCATGTCCTCACCCTGATTCAGCATATTGTTTATAAAAATTTTCTTTTACAATTGATAAGTGCATTCTGTTCATGTTTGACAATACTTTGCACAAGGGAATAACAATTTATTTTTAATGTTCTTCCACTCACCCAACTGACCTAGATTTCTGTATCAGTCAGGGTGGCAACAGGAAACAGATGGCGTGCTCAGAGGTGTAATTGAAGAGAATTTTGAAATGGGAGTATTTATGAAAGTGAGGCACTCATGTTTTAAAAAGATTGGAGAGCTCTTTTCAGCCTAGACCTGAACAGGACAAGGCCAGGAAATTCTTACAAACCTGGTGAGAGCTGCAGATGCAGATGTGGGAGAAAGGTCCTTAGAGGATCAGAACCTGTGACCTAATGTTGTCCAGTGCTTCCACTTTCAAAGGTGGACCTGGCAGAGAGGGAGCCCAGGGGGGGATAAACATCCTAATATCTACATTCTAATATCCCTCTCTTCCTAACCGCTGATCTCCTGCTGCTTTCTCATGACCAAACCCCACAGCAGCCAGAAGGAAACTGGCCTGTGTGATGCACTGAGTTACTGAGTGGGAGTCGGCCTCCTGGGGGCCAGAGCTGGGCTTATAATACTGGGGTGTGGCTCTAGATAGCAACATGGAGATGGGCCACCACCAACACCTAGCCTGTGTGTCTCTGGGGTGACTTTGTATTTTTAATAAGGTGTTGGTAGAGATCAATAATGCTTTAACATTAGCAAACAGTTGATTATATATTTGGCATGGAACCTACCTATTGAAACTAGAAATCATTAAAATAAACTTTTTGTCCAGGGTATTTCCAGTTCAGTGCAATAGTTGCCACTCTTTTTATTGACACATAGCATAAGTGATATTTTTATATATACACACAATATAATCAAATATAGTACCCACCTTTCTGTAATATTACCATTTTGCTGACTATAATTCCACCACCTTTATAACTTAATAAAGACATCAACTTCCAGTTTACAAAAAGTGCATTGAATATGTTCTTTTTGTCTCTCCCTTCCCAAGCTTTAATGGAAATGGCAGTTAGTAAAAATAAAATGGGGGGTTGGATGAATAAAAAACACTGGAAATGGGGAGAGAAGAAAATGAGAGTGAATAGAAATCAGATTAACAGATGACTCAGACTTTATGCTACCCTAAAGAAAGACTTTTTTCCTTTTGTCATTGAGGGATGGCTTTAGGTGAATTGCCTGCCTGTTTCATGTGCCTGTTTATTGAAGTGAGACATGTCACTGAACATGCTTTATCATGTCACCCACCTAATTCAGAGGAAAAGTTGTTCAGAAAAGACCAATATATTGACAACAAAAACTGAAGTTAATTGTTACGTTTAAGCAACTGTGTTTTTTATTCAGATAAACAAATGCACAACTACCATTCACCAGACGTTTAAGGGAACAATAACTCCAAATGATTTCGGGGGGAGGCGGGTATAAGGGGACTAAATGGTAATGGGAAAAAAATACAATAAAGATTAAATTTTTTAAAAAAAGCTAAGAAAAACATAATGCTAGGATAGAACTGACAAGACAGCCTTGGAGAAGAACAAATAAAGCTGGAGGAGCTACCTTACCAGATACCAAGACTTATAAAGTTACAGTAATTGATTCAGTGTGATTTTGGCACAAGGACAGATGAATAGCATAGAAGAAAAATTTCCAGCAACAGACCCTCACAGTTTTATGTCAGATTAGATACTGCTCTTCAGTGGAGAAAGGATTATGTTGGGTCAATTCAATATTTATAAAGAAAAAAAAAACCCAATCCCTACCTCAGACCTTATATAAAAATGAATGCTATGTAAATTATAGATCTAAATATTAATGGTGAGAAAAAAATTTTGGAAGATAGCAAATTGGAATATGTACATACATTTGGAGTTAAGCTTATTTTTAAAACAGGACATAAAAAGTGCTAATTATAGTAAAAACTGTGGTAAGTTGGATTATATTAAATAAAGAATTTCTGCCCATTAAAAGATAACCTTAAAAGAATGAAAAAGGAAAGCTGTAGACTCTGAGAAGACATTTGTAATACATATATCTGATAAAGGACCATCCCCTGTTCATGTACAGATCTCTCAGAAATCACAAGAGAAAAAGAGACAACTAAATATAACAATAGAAAGAAACTCTAACAAGGCACTCAATAAAATAGATGTTAAGTTCACCAGTAAATATATCAAGGTGTTGAACTTCATTAATCTTCACAGAAAGGCATAGTAAATTCACATTGCAAATTTGACAACAAAATAGATAATGTAGCCTTGGTTTATAACAAAATATGAACTAAATGTTCATGAGTACATACCAAGATAAAAAATGACATTGAATAAATAAATAAAGGCAGTGATGGTTGTGCAGAAGAACAAATCTTTCTTACAAGAGTTCCAAATAATACACTGTTGTTCCTTTCTCCTTGAGTGTGGGCTGGACTTGGGGACTCACTTCCAAAGAACAGGATATGCAAAAAGAAAAGTATACGTGTACAATGTTGAAACCTGGCCAACACTACCTGAACTAACTGTCAAGATTACTATGGCAAGGGAGAAGTGAGCTAATGTCATGTCCCCTGATATGATGTCATGAGCAGAGCAGTTCACCTCAGTGGTGTTCTATCCCAAAATTCATAACCCCAGGTTAATCTTAAGAAAAACATTAGATAAACCCAAATTGACTCTACAAAATGCCTGGCCAGTCCTCTTCACAACTGCCTAGATCATCAACAACAAGGAAAGACTAACATACTGTCTCAGGCCGGAGGAATCTTGATGACCAAATAAAATGTGGTGTCTTACATACTGTTTACATAAACTTATATACTACTGAGAGGAGACAATAAATTTGATAAATTAGTTATTTATATAGTATATTGGAAAGTCCTAAGAGTTTTGGGGAGAACGCTGAAGTAAAAAATAAGGAAAAAGGGATTGTCTGCTGGTGAGACCATCAGTACAGTGTTAAACAGAGTGGCATTTACACAAAAACTTGCAAGAGGTCAGGGAGTAAAAGTAGCACAGATTGATTAGAGGAGAGAGGGAGTTGTACATGAAGAAAATTCCTTATCCTTCATAGCAAGCAATTAATGTTACTTGAAGTTGGAAAAATAAAAAATTATATTACTAGCAATTAGCCACCAAAAGAGTCAAAAATAGAAACGTTATAAAAGCGTAAGTACTGGCCATTTGAGGCTGATAATAAAAGAGAAAGAATTTTATTTTTTGCTCTATTTCTTTCTTCATGGTTTGAATTATTAAAATGGTAGAATTTATATTTAAAATAACATTTTAAATGGGGTGATATAGGCAAGGAATGTGAGGGATGCTATCAGAGGACCTTAAAACCACTCTAATTATATTTTTGAAAAGTAAACAATTTACAAAACTTAGTACTTATTGTTGATAAGGAATTGCTTGTGACCCCCTCATCAGCTCCTTGGAACTGCTCACCCCCTTTTCTCCAACCTGCAGAGCAAGCTGGAAGGCTCTGGAATGAGGGTGACCATGGCCAGCTCTGAGCACAGCTGCGAAGTTGCCCCAAATCCACCCAAGTTAAGCGTCCCTGTCCAGGGACTCGGCTACATGCCTCAGCCGCAACCCAAACTGGGTTCCTGTACCTATAAGACTTGTCTTTTTGTTTGTTTGCTTTTTATGTGGGAGAATTTGAAATTGTATATGTCTAAAATGATATCTGATATAATTATCTAAATCTAGAATAACTAAAAATACTTCGCCTAAGGAATACAAAGGATTGGGGCACTTTTTTTCTTGTTTTGCTTGGATTATCTGGGTTATTGCCTTCATTTTCCAGCTGATTTAGTGTAAGGAGATGCAGCTTAAGTATTTTCCAAGAGGCTGTTCCTTGAGTTTTCACAGCACAACGACTCAGAGCTGAAATGGTTGATACTGAGAAGTGCTGGAGGGGCAATAAGCATTTGGTTGTCCAATTGGGTGTTGAATCTGATGACTTTGAGGCATTGTATACAAATGTCCTTATTTTGTAGTTTCATTCTGAAATATATGGGTGTTATTAATATTGAGTGAATATATTTGCTATGTCTGTAATGTGTGCATTTGGGACTGAAATTTACAGTTTCACACTGAGGCTTTGGGAGAAAATGCAACCAAAACATGCATGTGTGCCTATATGTTGTACAGATAGAAGGGAAAAGGAGAGTGAGTAAGAAGAGAGTTGTCATTAAAGAAAATAAAAACAGAAGAAAGGCAACATCTGATATTATTGAATTTAACTAGTGAATATAGTTGGTAATTTAGAGGAGAAAATCCATTATGTATAGGGAAAATATTCAGGTGTTTTATTACCTGTAAAGCTATCTAAATAAAAATTGTTTAAAAATTTTTGAGATATGAGAGAATATTCATTGTACATAATTTAATGGCCAAATTAGCAAAAGAATTAATGAAATACATTTCTTTTTTTAAAGAACTTGACTTGCATAGTTTGACAAATATTAATATATCATTGTTAAAATGTATTAATACTAGTCAAGATTTCTTAATCTTCTCATTAGTCAGTTGAGAATATTAAAACAATTTTCACATATGTTTAGACGTTTAAGTGCTGCTACTTTATCATTGAAATAGTTGGAGTTTTATGTTGAGAGAGGGAATGGAATTAAAATTGGGTAACACTCAAGGGAAGATTTGGCAAAATGATTTCAAGGAGCTTCAAATTTAGATTAGTCATAGTCAGGACCCCTAGGAAGACTGGAAGTTCCCTTTCTGTATTTAATATGAATAACATTAATATTAAAGATAAATGTGTGTAACAGATAAGCCAAAAACTGATGCTACTGGATATGTGAGTTGTCAGGTTTTCTGGGAAGTGTTTAATTCAGTAGCTGGAAATGGAGTGGGACTGGTATTTGGAGGAGGGCATTTCTCCTCTTTGGGGATTCAGATGTGGTTAGAAAGATAAGGGTCATTTCTGCATTACAGGTATGAGGTTATAATCCCCTTTCCTCCCACTTACACACTTTAGATACGGGTTTAGTGCTGCAGATGCATAAACTGACAGACATATAAAAACTGAACTTAAGTCTGGCAGAAGCAGTGTAAGGGAAGCATGGACTAATTGTTGAGGGGAAGAATTGCTTCCCCCTTTGCTTCCCCCACCCCACCCCAGAGCATCATAATTCACCATTGTCCAAGCCAGCAATCCTGTGCAGCTCCAATACCAACATAGCCCTCACTACCACATCTGGCACATCTAATTATGGTTGCAGATTTTACCCCAAAATTAGCAGTAATATTGTATGCTACAAGATTAAGAATTCTCTGGCTTAGCCTCCCTCCCTCTCCTCTCCCTTTCTCCTTTTTCTCTTTATATCAAGCTTTCCTTACCTTTTCTTTCCATCTTTTCCCCCATCCTTCTTCATTTCCCCTTCTTTCTTTTCCTCCCTTTCATAATTTCAATTGTCCAAAAAGCTCATGTAGCAAAATCAGTTAACTCCTAATGTTCATCTTTCTGATGAATGGTTATCTATGTGAACTTGGATAGCAAGACCAAATGCTTAAGCAGTTGAGTGGACACTGTTGATATCAAAAGAGAGAATCTCTTGTATTGGAAGGAAAGGTTTCCTACTTGATTAATTGAAACAGAATTGTTAAGTCATTGAACTCAGAAAACATGCACAATTCCTAAGATTTTGCAGAAAAACAAAGAGGAGGAACTTTCCCAGCGTTTGCACTGTTGCCATGCCTCACAGACATGAAGGTGGCTGCTTTGACTAAAATGGACAGAGGTTTTGCTGAAGCTGAACTGAGTATCTACCACCGTATCTTACATCTTTCTTGTGCCAATGTAGTTAAAAGTAAAAAGCCACTGAAGGAAGTAGAGACAAATGATGCAGCCCTGGGTACCAAGCTGACTGCATTTGGAGGGGGGCCTGGAAAGAATCTGGGAGGGGCACAGGTAGTAAAGGATGTCAGGAGGGGAAGCAGCCAGATTGTACTAGAAAGGGGCAAAAGTCGGGCCTTGGGCTAGAAACCGTCATGGATGTGACAGATTTGTTGCATCTTTTGAGGACTTTGATAGTGTCCTCTGATGGCAAATCAAATGCTACTGGATTCCTTTATTTCACTAAACCCTGTCAAGTGCTGTTGCTGACTGAAAGGAAATCTCAGAGGCTGGAGGTATGGAAGTCAGCAAAAGTACACAGGGAATAATGGTTTCAAAATAAGCGTCTGAATCATTGTTCTTTAAAACATGTCTGTGGAACTCTGAAGTGTTATGGATAGCACAAACCAGCACTAAACTGGGATTTCTTTTAGCATTGGCAATTGTTAATTTATAATAATCATCACTTTTCTAGTATAAATCGTGAAAACCTTTCTTTGCGCTCTTAAATTTAGTTTTGTAATGCATCAAACTAAATGTGAAGACTAGTATGACAACCCCTCAAATGGCAACATTCCTTTTTTTGTGGCTATTTCTGAGTAAAAGGAAATCATCCAGCAATTAGAATACTTGTACTTTAAGCAAGGTTTTATCTCCAAAGTATGTAATTAGTATTAGTGTATATTCTTATTAATATTCTGAAGTGATTTTTAGATTTCGTAACTAAGGATTGTTCAAAGTTTCTCAGTCTGTTCTATGGAGTTTAAAAAATCTCTTGGGCAAACATCCCTAATATGATATCAACCAGAAGAATAATTGTCATTGTAATGACCTTTTCAGTGGATGATTTGACAGACACTTGATGGACAGCATTCTGCCATGTCTCCGCCAACCTTTTACTTCCTGCCATAAAATGCAGCAGCAACTCAACTGATAAGATTCTCAACAGTCATTTGTTGCATATCTCCCTCAGTGCAGTTCCTCAAAATGTGAACGCTCTCTCTCTTTTCAAGGTATTTTTTTATTACCTGGAGGAAATGTGTCCTTTGGGGAGGAATGCTGAAACAATAGTACAGGTGCTGAATCAAATTTTCCAGGTGGGTAAGGGACTCTGTTGTTAAGGTTGCTAAACAGTACTGGCTTGGTGTATGAAATAGCACTCCAGTGCCCTATTGTAAGAGTTAACACAACCACCAAAGGTGCCTTTCCTTACAAGAGAATAGCTTTGACTTTGAGGAAAATACGGACTATGAAGTACCCAGTTGAAATATCCAAAAAGAAACAAATAAAAGCACTTACTAGTAAAATGAAGGCAATTAATTTACAAATAAATGTGTTTTTAAAATGTAGCCCTGGGGTGACATGAAAATTCAAAAGACTATTTTCTCTAGGAATAAAATCATTTTGGAAGATGCATTTTCTTCCATTCTGAGAGTATCAACAGAATGGAAGGCTTGTTGATTGATAAAATATGTATTTCATCAGGAATATATCCTATAGTATTACCTATATCTAAGAAAAGTTTTTCCATAGATTTCCACACAAATTATAACGGTGGTACACATTTGTTCATGCATTTGTCTCCTCCTTTTTCTAGAAGTTATGCTGCATGAACTCTGAGACAGTATATATTTTGTACACTGTCGTATCCTTAATCCCTGGAACAATGCCTTGTGTGTAAGTAAGTCAGTAAATATTCACTGAATGAATGCGTGAACAAATTGAATAAACAAATTGAATTCTAAATATATATTTAATCTTTTATTTTAAGGATTTTTTTTTAATGTCCCAAGACTGAGGCCTTTTCATTGTCTTTTCAGATTGGGACTCTTAATCCTATTTTGCTCCTTTTCATTCAACAAGAATGTTAAACATGTGCCAGAAAAAGTTAGAAACATTATCTATGATCCCATACATGGGGGTGGTTTCATTCTATTAGCTAGTTTCTGGGGAGTTTTTGGATTTTTCTCTGTGTTAATTCAGCTGACAAGCAGAATCCAAAAGTGACATTTAAAATGGAAGAAAACTGTCACTATTTGCAGATGACATGATACTGCATATAGAAAACCCTAAAGATTCCACACAAAAAAATGTACTAGAACTGATGAATAAATTCAGTGAAATAGCAGGATGCAAAACAAATATCCAGAAATCAGTTGCATTTTTATACACCAATGAACTATTGGGAAAGGAAACTAAGAAAACAATCCCATTCATAATGGCTTCAAAAAGAATAAAATGCCTAAAATAAATTTAACCAAGGATGTAAAAGAATATACTTGGAAAATTAAAGACACTAAAGAAAGAAATTTTAAAAAGATATAAGTAAGTGGAAGCATATATCTTGTTCATGGATTGGAAGAATTAACATCATTAAAATGTCCATACTACCCAAAGCAATCTATAGAGTCAGTGTAATTCCTATTGAGATCCCAATGGTATATTTCACAGACGTAGACCTAGATCAAATATTCCAAAAATTTATATGGAGCCACAAATACCCCAAATAGCAACAGTGATCTTGAGAAAGAAGAACAAAGTTGGAGGAATCATGCTACCTAATATCAAAGTATGGTATAAAGCCATAGTAATCAAAACAGCCTGGTACTAGCATAAAAACAGACATGTAGATCAATGGAACAGAATAGAGAGCCCAGAAATAAAACCAAACTTTAATAGTAAATTAACATTTGACAAAGGAGCCAAACACATACAATGGGGTAAGGATAATCTATTTAATAAGTGATTTTGGAAAAATTGGACAGATACATGTTAAAAAAATGAAATTAGACCCCTTTCCTACACCATACAAAACAATGAACTCAAAATGAAATAAAGACTTAAATATTAAACTCGAAAACTTACAAATCCTAAAAGAAAACATATATAATAAAATCTTATATTTCTCATAATAACATTTTTCTGCCATAGCTCTTTGAGCAAGGAAAACAAAAGAAAAAATAAACAAATGGGACTATATCAAAACTAAAAAGTTTTTCCACAGCAAAGGAAACCATCAATAAAATGACAAGACAACTCACTGAATTGGAGAACATATTTGCCAGGGATACACCTGATAAGGGGTTAATATCCAAAATATATACAGAATTTATAAAATTCAACACCCAAAAAACAAACAATCCAACTAAAAATGGGCAAGGGACCTGAATAGACACTTCTCAAAGAGGACATGCAGATGGCTAATAGACATATGAAAAGATGCTCAGCATAGCTAATCATCAGAGAAATGCAAATTAAAACCACAATGAGATATCACCTCACACCTGTCAGAATGGCTATCCTTAATAAATCAACAAACAATTGTTGGAGAGGATGTGGAGAAAAGAAAACCCTTGTGCACTGTTGGCGAGAATGCAGATTTGTACAGCTACTGTGGTGAACAGTGTGGTGTTGCCACCCCCGCAAAATTAAAAATGAAACTGCCTTAGATACAGGGATTCCCCTTTGGGAAACTTACTCAGAAGAATACATGCACCCTTATGTTCATTGCAACATTATTTACAATAGTCAAGATTTGGAAGTAGCCCAAGTGTCCAAGCAGTAGGTGAGTGGATAAAAAAATTGTGGTTCATTTATACAAGAAATACTACTTGGCCTCAAAAGAGAGGGGAATCTTACACTATGCAACACCATTGATGAAATTGGAGAGCATTATACTAAGTAAAATAAAAGGCTGGACAGAGGAGGAATTGTGCAAAGTGGAAAAGAAAAGGCAAGTCTAGGGAAAGAGGTGGTAGGAGAAAATCTGGCAGAGAGAGTGTCTCAAAGTGAGGCATTGACAAGGCAAATGAAAGTGGAAAGAATATTTTAGACAAAGTGAATAGTGTTGTATATACAAGGAAATAACAATTGTCTGAGGGCCCAGATAGCCAATAAGGAGTCCAGATAATTTTTAATCCATTGACATGTATTTTTTAAATTAAATCTCAAGTAGATAAAAGAGACTTCTCTAATACTGTGTGTTGGGAATGAAGATCAGCAATGTAATAAGCACCCAAACACACAACACCCAGTTTGAGAAAAATGGACATTATCGTCATCTTTAATGTCCCCAGTGTACCCCTTGCCAATTCCATCTATTTCACTTTTCTCTGGAATAATCTTTTTCTTTTTGCTTTTCTTTATAATTTGACCACTTATTATTCCTAAGGACTATGCTTCCTTTTATAAGATTTTTGAACTTAACAAATGGAATTTACTGCAAAAATTCATCTGTACCTTGCTTCTTCTTCTTAATATTTCATTCATAAGAAGCATCCACTATGTTAAATGTACTTGTTATCCATTTATTTTCACTGCTGGATAGTTTCCAGTTTTCTTTTAATGGGCATTTGTGTTATTTCCAGGTTTTTTGATGAAGGATGACTATAAACCTTTTTCCCCATATATTCTGGTTAGCGTGTGTAAAAGTTTCATCTAGGAAATATACATACCTAAGAATAAAAGTGTTCACTCATAGAGTATACCACTGTTCAAATATATCAGATGACAAATTATTTTTCACAGCAATTTTACCAAATTTTTCTCTACTACTAAATGTGGAAGAACTCCAGGTCTTCTACATGGCCAGCAAAACTCAATATTGCCAATTTTAAAAAATTTTTCTAATTATATGGGTATGAAATATTTTATTGTGATTGAACTTAAGCTTATTTTGATTTGCATTTTTTTTGAGATTTAATTGAATCCATAGATCAGTTTGGGGAGAAATGCTATCATAATAATATTGAGCATTACAAATTATTTTATATAATTTATATTTGTGTATATAAAAATATCTACCGAATTATAACACATTTATGATATAATAAATATGCTTATTTGTATATAATTTAATATTATCTTAGAAAGATTATGAATAAGATCATCCACTCTCACCACTTCTGTTCGGCATTTAAGATCTGACATAATAAGGCAAGAGAAAAAGTGTGAGGATTAGAGAATAAGATAAACATTTTTTAGGATAAGGAAATATCTTCAATTTCTAGTTCACTAAGACTTTCTAGCATGAATAAGTGTTAAATATTACTAAACTTTTTTTTATATACACTGAGGCAATTACATATTTTTCTCTTTTAATCTATTAATATAGTGGATTTTATTGTTTGATTCTTCAAGTTTAAATCAAAATTGACTTCCTGGGGTAATTCCAAATTAAAAATAAAGTTTTGGTTTTTTTATAACATTAGTGGGCTTAGTTTGCTAATATTTTCTTTTTGTGTCTTTGTTCTTGAGTAAGATTGTGCTGTAATTTCCATTCTTGAACTGTGACTAGTTTTGTTGAAAATTTTTGATCAGGAGTAAAGATCTGCTTAGTTTTGAGGTTTAGCCCTAATATGGACCATAATTAGGAGTGTAAAAAAGTACAGTCATCTTTTATACATAGACACATATCTCATTTATAGTTTGTAGGTGATGCAGAGTGTTCTTGGTTACCAAATGGTCTGTGAGATTCATCCCAACCCTAAAATGTGATGGTTTTATAATTCATTATCTTTATCATCATGATTTACCGCATTCCTAGAAAATTAATAGGGAAGGATAGGGAATGAAAAGAAAGGCCAATCGTGGAATATTAAGTGGAAGTATATTTTAAAATATGGCAGTCATAAGAATGATTTTTTTCATAACATTTACTTAGAATTTTCATGGTCCCATACTTTCTGAATTTAATTCATGCAACATTTTCTACTACTCTCAGTAACTTGCTATAGAATATGCAGAGAAACTATTTAAAATTGAGTTTTGAACTTTGAATGTGTTCCTTTTCAATCTCACTTGATAATAATGCCAAGTGCCCCAAATCTTTTCTATCCACTGGAGATAAGACCATTTCTCCTGTGATGTTCAAACTTAATTTCAGAGCCCCAATCCCACCGATAATCATTCTTCTTTTCCCTATATATGAAAGTGCTCTCCTTAATTGCTGTAATATTCACAAGGAGGCCATTGGAACTGGAGTGCTTTCCATTGAGGAATAGTTCTGTAGGTGATAAAGATAAAGTAGTATTGAGAACTATCCAATTTACTCCAGTGAATTCGATCTTTCTTAGGAAGCAAGCAGTACATGATACGTTTACCTGAACTTTTAGAGTGATAAGGAAAATGTTTGACATGCATTCAAGACCACAGAAACTTTAAAGCTTTATCTCAATGAAAGAGTGTTCAGAAAAATAGCTTATTTACTTATAGGATACAAGGGCAATATACGTTTCAGGCTCTTTCAGCGGGGGAGTTTGCAGAATTGTTATCAATGAGAAATATAAGCGCTACTAAAGTTGAAGTATACTTTCCTTTCGCTCCTTTTTTTTTTTGCCTTTGTAGAAAAACTGCTCACCTGAGGGGGTAAACTGGGAGGGCAGCTCTGTTCTGCTTGTGAAATTTTCACCGCAACTTTATCACAGAAATTACAGAAATCACAGACTGGCTGGAGCAGATGCCACATGGTGGGGGAGCCCTGGACAGTGCAACATGAACAATACGGCCTTTCCTCCCCTAATGGGACCAGTGCTGCACAGCTTGATTTGCTATGTCAGGCTTGTTAAATTATGTTTTCAGTGAGGCCACGGCCTTGAGTTTTCTGCTGAGTGAGCCTGCTCAGGTGTCACATAGAAAACCTGTTGCTGATATTTATTGACTGCCTGTGGTGGTTGGGGGACTAGATAATGTTTCTGCTGGTAGCTCATGTTAGAGAAATAACTTTCCTTCTTTGTTCTGGTTTTTATTGTGCTTCCCGAACAATTCCATGTTTGTCGTGTTATGTATCATATATGCACTGAATATACAGCACAGTCAAATATAAGGTGGCCCCCATTTTCCCAATGAGGATATGAAAACTTTGAAAGAAATAGGTAAAATAGCCAAATATCAACTCAAGTTTAATTTACAAACTTAATTAAACATATATTTTTATAATTACATTTGTAAAATTTGAGAAATGTTCATTTTTTTTTTGCAGTGGTTTCCTTTATCCTTACTTCCATCCAAATTGTTTGAGATACTGAACTTCTTTAATATATGCATGATACACTACAAATTCTGATTACAGGTACTTTCATCTTAAGCATATTCGCTGCAGATATTTTCGCCCTGAACTAATTAATTCTCCATAAGGCAATTTTGCTGTTAAAAAAAACCACACTAAAGAGGGACATTAAAAAGAGCATAGTGACACAATAAAAAATGAATGGCAAGATTAAGAAGACTAGTTAAAATGTGTGTAGATTCATGACAATAATACGTAAATAACTGGTTTTATTTGTAGATTGTACCTAAGCGCTTGTCTTTGATCTGTGGGATGTGGAGGTTCAACCAACTCTGTATCCTCAAAGAGGCCCTGCGGCTGTTTCCTCCAATGTAGTGTGTTTCAAAATAAGAAGCCAACTCTAGGGCAAATCATCATCATCTGGAAGACATGCTGACTCCTAGGATCATCGCTACCACAACATCTGCTTATCACTGTACTCACCATTCTGAGGGCTAGATTTATATATAATATAAAAATGGGAGTAACTTCAGGAACTTCATTAATGGACAAGAGAAACCAATGTCACAGCTAGCTTAAATGCGTTGTCTGCTGAGGGTGGTGGATTGATTCATCAATGAAAACTGAAACCAAACAAGCAAACAAAAAGACCATCAACCAGTTATTTCACCTTTTTCATTGCGAAGTTGCCTTATGGCCAGTTAGTTATGGGGCAAAGATTCTGCAGTGAAAATACCAACACCAGAAATTTCATCCCTAATGTATAAATTTCATCTTTTACCCATAGGGGATGTTAGGGTGTTTTTTGTTTTGTTTTGTTTTTTTAATCCTCTGTGTATAAGTGTGTGGTTTCTACTTTATTGCTATTTATAGCGATTCTTAAATGGTTATTTGCAAAAGTATCCAATACTTAGAACTATTAGATCAAACCCCAGGAATACTGACCCTGTGTTGATATTTTTCTTTTGTTACTGATTTTTAATCATTTGTGTTTGACTAGGCTAAACCCACATATCTCGGTAGCTGAATACAACAGAATTTATTTTCTTTGCATACAAAGTCCACTGCAGATCCGAGTCCCTCTTCGGAGCAAGTCTCCATGTGGTGACTCCGTGATCCAGGGCGAAAGGCGCTGTGATCTGACGCTGTGCCATCTGGAAACCCTGGCCTTCCTGATGAGCACACCAGGGGTGACAACTCTGGATGGTCTTACACAGGCTTTAAAAAACTTTGGCTCAGAAGTCACTCCTACTGTTTGTCCTCTCCACCCATTGACCAGAACTCCTCCACGAAGATGCCCTTGGGCAGCATAATGTGCTTTGCCGGTGTGTGCGGGAGGGGCGGGGAGAGAACTGGCTGTGGAGCAAGCGCTCCAGGGCTCTACGACAAAACCCCAGACTTGCACTGCCTGAAGCGCGTCTAAGCCTGATGCGGACTTGGTAAGTAAAAGTAATTGAGAGTGACCCTGGGATGGGAGAAGCTGTTAGTGCTGAGGACTAAATGGTGAAAGATGCTCTCACGTGTGTCTCATATACAGTATTGATTAAGAAAGAGAAAAGCAGAAATACTCTGTATATTAAAGTTTAATTGGGTTCCTTTATGGATTAAATTGCACAAGAAATATCAGAAAAATCTCCCCAAACAAAAATATATTTACTCCATTCCCTAGGATAAGTAGCTACTGGTAACATTCATATTACTCATGTGAGTAGTTTAAAACCCCAGCCACCAGTCAATTCCCTTAAAGCTTGTCAATAGTCATGTGGTAGACAGCATTTATAGGGTGAAAGTGTATGTTCCTAGCCCATCAGCCAAACAAGTCATAAATAAATACTGGCTTTCTCTCAGACATTCCTGTTCCTACCTTCTTGTAGACTGTAAACTCTATTTGAAGAATAAAAACTAAATCCTTAAAGAAATCATGGCCGAGCTCTGACATTTTACATAGACCAGATCATTGAATGGTCTCCATGCTGAACTTTTCAGCTCTCTGCCCTTCGTACTCCTTCTTCAGTATGAAATAGCCCCCATGGTCACCCCGACCCAGCTGCCTCCCCGCACCAGCTGCCTCCCGCAACTGACATTTTTACCTGAAGGGAAGCATTTGGTCTTTCCAGGTCCAAATCAAATGCTTCCTTTTTCGGAGAGTTGTCCTTGAGTCCTGTCTGCTGTTCTGTAGCAGCGTCTTCTCCTCCTCTTAATCGTTCAGCCACTCCTCATCCCCAACTGCCTCCACCTAAACAACTTGGGGAGGGTCCGTCCTCTCTCACCTGAAACCCTTCTCCCTGCAGTCCGCCTCCGGCCCTGCTGCCTCATAGTCTACTCTTTCATTGTAATGCCCAGACTTTTAAAATATAGTTCAAACCATGTCTTTCTTCTGCGTCAAATCATCCAGTGGTTCCTCATTTCATTCAGAGTGAAAGTCAAACTCTTACAGTATGTAATGTTTTTATTTTTGCTGTAAAAAGTTACCACACACCTAGTGACTTAAAACAATACCAATTTATTGTCTTATAGTTCTGGGTTTTTACTGTGCTAAAATCAAGGGGTTGGCAGGACTGACTTCCTCTCTGGAGGCCTTGGGAAGAATCTCTTTTCTAGCCACCTGCATTCTGTGGCTCCTGTCCCCTTCCATCTTCAAAGCCAATAGTGGCCCATAGGGCCTTTCTTTAGGTGCATCACTCTGGCATCAACTCTTCTTCCTCTCTCTTCCACATTTAAAGGACCTTTGCAATTATACTAGACATACCCAGGTAATCCAGGACCACCTTCTCTTGAGGTCAGCTGATTAACCATGTTAGCTTCATTTGTAACCTTAGTTTCCCCTTTCCGTCTAAGGTAACCTATTCACAGGTTCCATGGATTAAGACATGGACCTCTTGGGGTGGGGGGTATCACGATTCTGCCGACCCTGGTGGAGGGTTACAAGGCCTTAGCCCATGTTCCTTGGCTGACTGGATGCCCTACCGTTTTCCCACATGCTCCCTCTGGCTAGGCTCACTGGTCTCCTCGCTGTTCTATACAAATGCCTGATACATACCCAGCTTCGGCTTTGCTCGGACACTGTCACTTCCCCGAAGATCCCCTTAGCGAACTGTCTCACTTCCTCCAGATAGTGCCTCAAAAATCCCTTCTCAGTGAGGTCTACCCTGACCGCCCTTTTAAAAGTGCAGTTTGCCCCTGGCCTGCACGGTGCTCTGCTTTTCCATGGTACGTATCCATATCCATATCAACAACTGACGTTTATGCTTGTGATCTGTAATATAAGCTCCTAGAGAACTCAGATCTCTGTGTTTCCTTTTGTTTTGTCTCCAGCACTGAGTGATTTTTGTGGAATGGATTAATTCCTTTTTTGTTATTTGTTTGACTTTTTTAGCTTTATTTAAGTATATATAGTATACCAAAAAATAGCACATATTTAATGTGTACATGCTGATGAGTTGGGCATATGTGTCCCCCTGTGATACCATCACCACCATCAGTCTAGGCAACGCATGTATGCAGCACCTCCATTAGCTTTAGCGAGTTAAACCCCTATCTTGTTTTGTATGGTTAGAATGCTTAATATGAGACCTACCCTTTTACAAGTTTTTAAGTACACAGTGTAGTATTAAACATAGGTTCTGCATGGTACAGCAATATGTGAAATTTATTCATCTTTGCAACTGTAACTTAATACCCATTATGAACAAAAACTTTCCATTTCCCCACCCCATCCCCTGATGTTTTAATGTTTTTTAAAATAAATGGAATTATTTGCACTCATCAGGTCCCTCCAGTAGCCTCCATGACAGGGCCATGGTATGTCTTAGGGGCCCCTCTGGTGTCTACTTTGGGAACTGGCCTGTTGTAGACGCTTGGAGTCTGTCGAGAAGAAATACCAAAACAAGGTCCTGGGGACTGGGAAGGCATGAAGCCCTTTTCATTTTATTGGCCTAAACCGGATTTTAGAAACAGAATTAAGGCATTTCAGGTAATTTCATAGTCAGTGTAATTCAGGAGATGGGCTCGGTTAACAAGGTAGTGGAAGAGCACCTGGATCCCTATTAAAACTCGGGGCATCACTATATTGCTTCTTGAAATTACCCCCTCTAGGTCTTCATCCCTGAGGGCTCTTTTGTTCCTGTCTCATGGAGGGAGCTATGGGAGAGAATATTTAATCATTCAGTGCATTGTCAGTGCGGGTGACGAGAAATAGCCTGTATATTCTCGCCTGTGCTCCTGCTTCTGAAAGAGCTCTTCTCCCTCTGAGTAAATGAATTGAGGAGTGAGGATTTGGAAGCCCAGGTGTTATTTTTTTAAAATAAGTTTTTGTTATAAAAATAAATGAAATCTCTATTTTATCATTTCAATTCAGGCCCTAAGCATGCACAGTAGTTACCTTTCATGAAATGTCCTTACAATAATGCTATTTCACTGGGCTTTGTAATGAACCTTTGATTTGCATCACTATCCTGAGAACTTTCTGACAAAGCTCAGGTAATATTAGGAAGGCAGGAGGAAATGAAATGAAATGACGGTAATGCATGTCCATTGTGCAAAATGTTAAGTTGCCAAGGCAATGTCAGATCGATAATATTTTCATAAATTAAATTAAGATACATATGGCAAATAAATAATGCATTTCTCTTTATTATCCCTTCAAATACATGAGGATAACTATTTAGGATTAAAACCAGAATTTAGACATAAAGCATCTCAGCCGAAATGAAAAGGGTGCTATTTATCGTTCAACCTGATACACTCTTAAGATTCCTGTCACGTTTATTTCAGGCTTTCAGTCTCTCCGCCTCGGTGTACTCTAGCAGCCTGTCTGCTGTGCTCCTCTGCTTCCCGAAGCAGAATTTCTGTCGAGAATTAGTGGGAGAGTCAGTGTAATTCTATTAAGCCTCAGTTTCACACAGTACAACCAACCTTCCAGTTTTCCCTTCGGCTCTTTTAACAGTCAAGCTCGTCTGACTCGTCGTTTCCTCCCTCCCTCCCTCCTTCCCTCCCTCCTTCCTTCCTTCCTTCCTTCCTTCTTTTCTTCTTCATAAGAGTATTTATGTTCATATTTTTAATTATGTTATTTGTTGAAATGGCCTGCTTAGAAAAAAATATGACCGCATTGGCTCACTAAAATTACATTTTCAAAGGTGAGAGAGAGTACCTCACTGTTCTCAGTTTCCCTATGAAATGGGAGCAAATGAAGCCTTGCAGGTTGTCATGAAGAACAAGTGTGGTTCTGCATGTAAAAGGGCCTAGGTCAGTACCCAGAGCCAGGAAGGAAAATTCTACACCTTCTATATCTTTGAATCATGTGTTAAAAAATTAATAAGTAATGTTGACGTAACATGTTCATTGTAGGAGAATTAAGGATATTGGTAACCAAAAGGAAGAAAATAGATTACTATAATCTCACCACCACACAACTAAGCATAAATGCAACATAGTCATATTTTGCTGTGTGACTTCTAAACTCCACTTAAATAGAAATGGGACCATAATGCATGTACTTTCTTGGTAATATATTCCTCCAAGAACCCCAGTAAATACATTCTAAGACTCCCAGTATCAATTTATATCTTCTCAAATATTTTTGGAAATAGCTGGCAGTCGTAAACACAGTATTGAATAGTTAGATGATACAAATTTTGTGTTATTTTAATTACAATGTATATTCCAAATACCTCCATATTACTAGAAAGAAAAGTTACATCAAAGTAGAACTAGTCACACAATATCAAGTGTCATATAAATCTGTTCAATTTGCTTTATATAAATTAATTCAGCAAATATTTGTATACTTACTGTCTGTCAGGTAGTGTCTTTTATTTCACCTAATTATTTTATTGATTTTAGAGCAAGTGGAAGGGGGAGTGGGTGGAGAGAGAGAGACAGACGCAGAGAGAGAGATTGATATGTTGTTCCACTTATTTATGCATTCATTGGTTGATTCTTCTGTGTGCCCTAACCTGGGATCAAACCTGCAACCTTGGTGTTTTGGGACAACACTCTAACCAACTGATCTACTGACCCAGCGCTTCACCTAATGTTTTTAAAGTTTATATTTTCTCCTCTGATTGTCTATTTTATCATGATTAGTCATAATGTAACTTGGATTATAATATTCATTTATGAAACTTCTCTCACATACCTGGTTCTTGACTGTAACCATAGCTCTGTGACCTACATACTTAGAAGCTATGCCATCTTGGAAAAATCTTAGCCTCTCTGATACAAAGAATTGTCATCTTTAAATTAGGGACTAATTTCTACCTGCATTGCAGAAATAATGTATGTGGCATATTATTGCAACAAGAAATTTTAACTTATCTTCTAATATCATTTCTAGCAAGTCTTAAATTGATTTGAAAAAGACCCTTTTTGCCCTATTCTAAACTTAAAGGATTGTTAGCTGTTATTTCTCTCTTTTATCTCTCAGTTTATTTAGTTGAGGGACGTGTGAAGCTGATTTCCATTGATTCTTCAGCATGGGGAAATACAAGAGTGGAGCGATCAAGTGGAAGGCAAATGGGAGGAAATGGGCTTTTCAAAAACACATCTCTAAAAATATTAAGAGTAATGTCAAAGTTCAGTGGAGTTGTTGGCAGAGAAAAGCACATTTCCTTAGTTTAAAAATAAAAGCAAATATGTTCTGAAGGTAAGGAAAGGGATTTCATCACTTTCATCAAATATTCATATTAAAGGGAGCCTAGAAATATTCTCAGAGCTGGTCTTCATGTAGTCTACTCACTTCAATGAAAAAAAAAAAAAGACTTGTGTCTATAAAACAGTCACATTTCTTTACAAAAGTTAGACATTATTTAACACTCAACATATAGAATACATGGAAAAAGTTTACTTGACACTATGATATAACCCCAAATTTAAAGTCAAATCTCATTCCTAAAAAAATCCAGTATCATCAGTAGTATAAGAAAGCGCTATTGCATTTTCTACTCTTCTTTACATTTATTTTTTGTTGTTTAAATTATTTTCATATAAAGAAAGTGCTACATATTTTGGTACATACAAGTTCAAGATCAGTATATCTCAGTGGTTTTTTTTTGGGGGGGGGGTGTATAACTCTTATATCCTAATATCTACTTTATCATATTTAGTACTTTTAAGCTAATATTCTTCTTTACTCATGTGCAGAACATCATTCCTTCTATATTTTATTTGCTTTGTATTTCTTAATTCAGTCCTTTTTACCTAGTTTTTAAAAACATTGTCAATAAAAATGCTCAAAGCTTAAGAAGTCTAGTATTATCTCAAAGGTTTAGTAACGAAGAGTATCCCAGCCCTAACTCCTACTCTCTAGACATCAATTCACAATTATTTCGGTGGTTTCTTCTAGTCCTGATATATTTCTGAATAGAAGACTTGTGTCCTTTTTGTTATTGATTGTTCAATTTGGGACATTACCTTTTATCTTTCTATTTATGGAAGATAAGAATTTAAACTCTCTTATGCAAACAGATACCAGTTTTCTTTTCCCCATTTTCCCAAAAGTTGTAGTAAAATTTGGGTTCAATCTGTATTTGCACTTATTATTTCCTCTATTTACATATATTTGTGAATATATGTGTGTATATTTATGATTATACACACAATCGACATGTGTTGTGTGTATATACTACAAAGCATGTAGTGTTTATCACTCTTCCTTCATTATGCTATTGTTCTAAAGTAATTAATGCATATAAATAAAACATTTTTACTTAAAAATTTCCAACAGAGATATGTAATTGCCCACATTATGGTCAAGGATGTCAGTGTACCAGTTTCAGTTTTTTTCTTGATGTAATTCCCACCGGCATGCTCCTTGGACCCTCTTCCTTCACTCTGTACTGGTTCCTCTCCCGTTCTCTGCACAGCTGTAATTTGGAGGTTTCCCTTTACCTCTATCCAGGACTGAATCTCCTCTCTCAGAATATGATGTTTTCTCATTTTTGGTTTATTCCCTCCTTTTTGTAAAGCACACCATTCAGTCGCTTTCTAAGAAAGATTACATGAAAGCAAACATTTTTCGAGACCTCATATTTCCAAACACAAAAATGCCTTCGTTTTACCTTCACACTTGACTTGTAGTTTGGCTGCGCATTTAACTCTAGGCTGGAAATCTTTTCAGTTCTGAATGTTAAAGCCTTTGCTTTTTTATCTTCCAACCCTCAATGTTGCTTCAGAGAAGTATGGTACATTCTAGATCCTGTGCATGAATTTTCTTTCTTTTGAAACTTTTAGGATCCTCTATTTACCTTCTGGGCTCTGAAAATTCAGTGATATGCATGATCAAGTCTGTATTTTTAGTGAGCTGAGCCCTCAGTTGGACTTTTTAATCTAAAAACTCTTATGAATTTCAATCCTGTCTTGTATCACCAATTTGACAACTAATGCCCTTTTCTATTTTCTCTATATTTTTTTCTGAAATTCTATATTAGTTGGAGGATAAAAATCTTGGATCAATTCTATAACTTTAAGTGCTTTTCTCTTTTATTTTCCATTTCTGTGCCTCTGTACTACTTTATGAGAGATTTTTCTCAAATTTATCCTCCAGCACTTTTGTATTTATTTATTTTTCATTTCTACCATTGTACTATCAATTTCTCAGAGCTCTTTCTTATTTTCTGAATGCTCCTTTTTATATCATACTATTTTTATATTATGACTACTGTATCTTTCTTTTGTCTTCAATATTCAGTATTAAGTCTTCACTTCTCACATTGTCCGTGTTACATCTGAGTTTCTCCCTCTGATTGCTTTGGTGATTTACTTTAAAAGCTTCTCTCAAATTTCTGTTACCCTCAACTGTCTCTTCCTATTTAAGAAGGATCCCGTTCAAACGCTGATTGCAGGCTCCGTGTCCGTGGGGTCCAGTAGAGGTAGAGCGTCTCCTAACCTGGAAGCAACCTTCAGCCAATTGGAACGACATCCTGACTTTCCACTGGGCCTCCTGAATGTCTTCATCCACAGGTCTTGAGTTAGTTATCGGCAAATCGCCCAAAACAGAGCAGCTTAAAATGACAAATATTTATTACCGTGCACCTATTGTTAGTACCAGGAACACAGCAGCAGCTGAGCGGGGTGGTTCAAGCTCAGGGTCTCCCCAGAGGTCATTGCCAAGCTGTCACCTGGGGCAGCAGTCATCTTAAGGCTTGACTAGGCCCGCGAATTCATTCTGAAGTGCACTTACAAGATTGCACTTACGCGATTGTTGTACATCTTTCACCACTCGGGTGTGCCCCTGCGGCTGCTTTGGGGCATGGCAGCTGACTTCGCTAGGAATGAGTGGTTCAAGAGAGAAAGCGAGCGAGCATGCATCTAAGAGAGAAGTGTGGTTTAGTAAGCTAATCTCTGAAGTGACGTGTCAATGACATATCAGTACTTCTGCCACTGCGTAGGCATCGCACAGACTAATTTTGGTAAAGTGGCGGAGGGGACTGCAAGAGGCTGACTCCAGGAAGCGGGGGTCGCTGGGGCCATCAGGGAGGTAGGCCGCTATGAATTCCAGTTCTGCTTCCCAGAGAAGACTCCCGACCCCGAGCGTGGAGCGTTAGGCCTGGAGGTCGGAGTTTTGGGAACCTGGAACGGAGAGAGGGGAATCTCGCTGTTCGGTGTTCGGACGCCTACTTAGTTCTCTGCTTGCAGTCCAGTGTGTCACAGCACCCTCTGCAGTCATTCCTCGCGTCTCCCTGTGTAGCTGCATCCGCTTCAGTCAGGCCGCCCAGCGAGCGTAACTCCGATGTGTGCAACACCGAAGCACCCAGACTGATGGAAGAAAATGGCGCAGAACTTAACGGGGCATTTTATAGGTTTTCTATCAGCCCGCCTGCCACTGTGCCTTACCCTGGCCTTGAGAGGTCCATGATTCCCCCAGTTCTTGAGCGTTGCTAGGGTTCTGCAGCTTCAACGGCCTCCCCCTCCCCTGCCCTATCATAGTCTTCAGCTTTCTCCCATCTGGTAAAATAATTACTTGTATCTCCGCTTGCCATCTTCCAACATTTTGTTGGTATCACTCACCTGCTCTCATTTTCTCTCGTTTTCTTTGTCTTTGCAGCTTTATATCTTTTTTAGCACATCACTGTCTCTGTGATAAGGTTTTAGGATGCATAAATTTCTATGTTTAGCCCACCATTAGGTAGTATTTTATTTTTTTTCTGCTTGTGTAATTTCACTGTAAACCTTGATAAATAGTGTTTCTGACAAAGTTCACTTTTAGAGGAAGAATTCAAGATGTTAACAGACTAATCAGCTTATCCTGCACAAAGCTTTTGACATGAGAATAGAATGGATTTTTTTTTCCATGATACCATTGAATTTAGAATCTACCATTGGCTACTTTAGAATATAGGTTTATAAGGAAATAAGAGTAGATGAAAATGGTCAGTAGTATAATATCTAGAGAATCAGCTTAGAAATCCAAGGATTTTTTATTTATCTTGGATTATTGTTCTTTAAAGTGCCAACCACAGATAAACACTTGACAGCTTAACACATGCAACTTCATTGAAGATAATGGTTTAGCTGCATATATAACTTAAGAACATCTGTATTTACCTTAGCTTTCAGTGTTTAAACCTGCCTGTTTCTTTCAGTGTTAGGATCATGGAAAGCAATAAACAACATGGAAATATTTATGACAGTACCTCAAGGTGAAACCACTGAAGTCCTTCTGTGGGTGATTTATTACACTGCTAGGTAGCAGACACAGAAGAGACTGCCCTGAACTCCCCGGTGGAAGGCACCTCCAAAATACAGCATTTCTAAAATTAGTAATTTTCACTTGTGTAGCATAAGTGGAAGGATAAGATATTTTTAAGGTTTTAAATTTTTTTGCTCATGGACCTAAAACCTAGGTAGTACTTTCCATATCTTTGACTTTTGCTCACACACTGTCCCTCCCCAGGGAGACTGGAAACCTCTGTCCCTTCTTGACTTCAACCTAAATCCAGAAGCAAGAGTGCTTCCTCTGGGTGAGGAGACAGCTTCCTGCCCGAGACCTCTCCATGCAGGCAAAATCGTATCCCAGGGTGGTTTGTATGGCCTGTACTTCAAATGCCAATTCTCATTTATTTTCTATGGTCCTCTTTTGTTCACATGTCTCCTTCTAGCATTCATAATTTATAACTGTAGTTCAATTATTCAAAATAGTTATTTTTATATGTTTGAAACTTTTTTTTTTTGGCTTGGACTGTCTTGTATATAAATGTCATTATCCCCAATGAGATTGTTTAATTTTCAGAAGTAGAGAATATATCCTCTAGCTCCTTTGTACATCCTGTGGTGTGGTGCAGGATGTCTTAACCTTGAGGCTATTGGCATTTTGAACTGAGTAATTCTTTGTTGTGTAGAGTCTGTCCTGTCATTTGCACTGTAGGTTATTTAATGATATCCTTGTCTTCTACCCACTAGATACCAGTGGCACCCCCATGCCTGTCCCCACATTAATGATATCCAAAGTATATTAGTCTTTGTAAAATGTCCCTATGATGGCTTGGGGAGGCAATTTCATTAGTGTAGTGGGACTCACCTTGTCAACAGCGCAGCTGCAGACTTAGCTATCCAAATTGTCCTACTCAATGACTTCACTCCTGGAATTCGGAGAATTTTTAGGAAAGACTTCCTATGTTCATATTTACATGCTAGTACTTTAAATTAGATGAAAGTATGAGTTGAACAATACACTAAATAAAAATATCATCATTTGCATGCTGTCACTAAAATCAAGTAGACTCCTATGTCCTTTTCAAATAAGTCTGCAAAAACCTGAAATTTCATGACAACTGAACTTCAACCGCAGCTGTTTTAACCTCTCTGCAGGTGCAAGTAGATTTCTGTCCTTCTGTTTTTTGTAATTCTGATGTCTGACTGTCACATGTGTGATTATTTAAGTCCGCAGGGTAGAACTGCCTTCTTATCTATAGTTCTCAGGTACAGAGCATGAAGGGATAGTTGCAACAAGGGTAGTGATATCTAATTCACAGCTGGGATGCCCCAGTTTGCAGGCTGCAGAGAAGGTGCCTAAGTAATGTTATTCATCAACATCTACTTGTCGCTTTGGCAACTAGTCTTTCCCACAAGGATACTTAGCATGCTCTAACCAAATGCACCCACAATCATCTTGGATTTAAAAACATCGCTTATTCAACTAATATTCCTTGAGCATCTCCTCTGTGCCAAGAGCTGTGCTAGCTGGCTGTGGAGAAGGCGGCAGAGGGTGGGGCAGGCACACCACACGTCGTCTAGGAGAAGAGGCAGGCGTTCAGCAAGCATATAACTGCAAACTCAGAGAAGAGCTACAAAGGCGAGGGTACTCAGGGAATGCAATTCAATTAGAGAGTCAGAGAAGACTTCTGTAAAGAGGTGGAATTTAAGTTGAGTACATTTTAGGCAGGAGGAATGTTCCCGTCTCAGTGCCCTTGTGTATGTAGGGCCGTGCTGTGGGCTACAGAGGCAGCACTCTCTACGACCCATGCACAGTTGTATATATTTTTATTTTAGCACCTCACATGACAGCAATGTGTTTTCATGTCTTTCTCCTTAGCAAGATGCAACCTGAGTTCCTGGAAAATACAGATTGTGGCTTGCTCATGATGGGGTGACCCAGTCTTGTGTTTTACAACTCAATAATGTTGAGTATTGAATTGAATAATATTGGGGAAGTGAATGAATGAATGACTGAGGTGAATGAATTAATCAATGAACAAACTGGAGGATGCAGGAAAGGATATTGTTGTCTGCTTTGTCCTTTGCATCTATTGTTTTTCTCACACCAGCTGCTGGGAACCTCCTCTTACCTTCCCTTAGACAGTGGCCCTATTTGACAGGGATGACCAGAACTGAGCACAGTGCCTGCACTTACCCATTCACTCAGCAAGAGGTTAATGAATGAAAGAGTGGGTTATTTTCCTGATTGCTAGCCTTATAATCTAAGCCTGTTTGCTGACCTCTGAAATCTGCAGTCTTGACTGCCTGCCACAAGCATTTTTATATTCTCAGTACCAGACTCCCAACCATTACACTTAAGTCAATTTATCTAGAAATTTTTAAAAATTAAAAAAAGTTAATTATGTTTCGGAACTGCCTCTTTCTCTACCTAAGCCAAACCACCGTCATCTCTCTCTAGCACAACTACAATAACCTCCATTTTTATCTCTCTACAATCCATTGTCTGCAGAGCAGCTTAAATTATAATTTAAAATATGATATGCAAATATAAACTATAAATGTAGAATTTAAAGTATTCTATAAATCAGATAAAATGGCATTGAGATCTGTAATGGCCTATTCCGACACACAGAATGAAATCCAAACCCTTCCCTACCTGCCAAACGTGGCTGTATTGACCCCTGCCTACCTCTGTGGGCTCATCTCATGTGCTTTGCCCTCTTTTTTGCCTTTTTTAAAATCCTCATCCAAGGACATGCTTATTAATTTTAAAGAGAGGGTAAGGGAAGGAAAGAGAGAGGGAGAGAAGCATCGATGTGGGAGAGAAGCATCGATTCATCGCCTCCTATACTGACCTGGACTGGGGACTGAACCCACAACCCAAGCATGTGCCCTGGCTGGGAATTTGGTTACAGGATGATGCTCCAACTAAGTGAGTCACAGTGGCCAAGGCTCCTTCCTGCTCTTCATGCTACAGCCACATTGGCCTCCGCACGTGTTACACACATACTAAATTCTAATTCCCAGGTGAGGATGCTGCCCAGCACGACCTACTGGGGACATGACTGTTTATTTATTCTATTAATTTTCAGATGCTATTTAACCTAGGGGATTATTTCTTTCCAAAGAAATTTTATGCAGAACTCCAACCATATAAAGGAAATGAAAGTGGTTTTACTTCTGATTCCCATAGGAACAAGGAACCTTGGAACTACCTCTGGGTGCCATTGCTTCTTTTGGAAACATAGGGTTCCATGGCCTGTGGTCTGCAGGGCATTGACCTAGTTCCATTATGCCTGCCTGTCTTCTGTGTTTCCTGTCTCTGGCTTCTCGGGACTTGGACTGCTGGCCTTCTGAACTCCTGGCTCACTCTCTTCTTAACTTACCTTCTCACATGACCGAGAACTCCACTCTTGAAAACTTGAAACAGTCTAGGTAGGAAAGTGAGATGGATGTATGCAAGTTAAATAAAGTATATACATTAATAACTTTCAAATGGTGTTTATAAGCATCATAAGAGCCCGAAGAACAAGAATTTACTGGCGGTTAGAGAGGTACAGGAATAATTCATGGAGTTGCTGGGACTTAAGATGGGCATCAGAGAATAGTAAGGAATAGAAAGAAAAGACCCAGATTGTCTGCCATATATTACAGTATAAGCAAAAGCTCAAAGGGGAAGAGAAAATTATGGTAATTGAGAAAGAGCCCATAACAATCTCACTTACAATATGAAGTAGACTTAAAAAAAATACAGACAGTCCCTGATTTAGGATGGTTCAACTTATGACTTTTTCAGCTTAACAATGGTGTGAAACTGATATACATTCTGTAGAAATCAAACTTTGATTCCTGAATTTTGATCTTTCCTGGGCTACAGTAATCTTTATGGTACTGTCTTGTGATGCTGAGCTGCGGCAGTGAGCCAGTCCCCCTCAGGCATGTGATCGTGAGGGGCAAACAGCTGATGATCTACTCTGCTATGTTGTCAGCATTTTTTTTTTTGGATATTATATTCTCAGCACATTTAAAGTAGGCTAGGCTGAGCTATAATGTTCAGTAGGTTAGGTGTATTAAATGTATTTTGACTTATAATATTTTCAATTTATTGATACTACAGGTTTACCGGGATGTAATCCCATTGTAAGTCAGGGAGCATAATCATTTACCATCACATTGTAAAAGTACTGGGTGCCACAATGTGGAGACAGATCCAAAGCTGTAAATGAATGGGACCGTAAATGTACACAAGGTAGTTGAAGGAATAGCTAGATGTATTGAATAAACACTGTGTTTTGAGCAGTATCCCAAGCACTTTATAGGAATTCCTTATCTTCACAATTCTTATAAATTAATGCCATAATTATTGCCATTTAGAGGTGAGAAAACTGAGGTATAAAAGTAGGCTACTTGTTCACACTTACACAGATTTTATAAGTGTGGCTGTCAGGATTCAATTCTATGTCTGTTAATGTTCATGATAAAGAAACCAGATAGAAAAGAAAAATCAACTGGGCCTTTTTTTTTTTTTTTTTTACATAATTTAGGTCAACAAGTGAGGAAGAACTAAACATGGACTTATTACTTTGAGCTAATCAGAAACACTATCTGGAATTCCCTGCTCTAAAAATAATTGAACATAGAGTAGTGTCAGTGGAAATGCAAACGGGATGTATTCAAGAAACATTAACCTCATTGTGCCATGGAGTAAATGTGATAGTCCTTTGATCACAATAAAGTTCTATATAAATGGACCTCTCTGTTTTTAGGGTTCATATGTACAGTTTTATTAATTTCTTCAAAGGTGAACATGCTCCAAGGGCCAGCACTCATGAGAGATGGATTTGTGAACCTTACATGATCACTTTACTGCAGGGGAGAGATCTGTCTCAAGAACTGGCGTTGTTAGCTCAGAGAAGCACTCAGGAGACCAAATGGTAGGGCAGAAGGTTACTCAGTGCAAAAAGAATTAAAACAAAGGAAATTGATTATTCATCAGGGATATTTCCATTTTGCTTGGGCTGTCTGATGAATTAATTACTCTTTTCTATTGGAAGATTTTATCTAAATATCTAGGATTATATGTTTAAAAACAGACCATCGTGTTCTCTTCAGAAATGTGCAAATATTCTGTGAATTCTTCCTCTCCAAACCCTGCCACCTCCTCGTCTGCATTTTCCTATTTAGAAAGAAGTTGTGTCTAGAAACCATTGTGGTGTAGAGGGAGGAGCACAGGCTTGGGAGTTAGACAGACGTGGGATCTCACTCTGCCACAGGATGTTCTCCAGATTATGTATCTCCCCTGTCTCTTGGGTTCTTTCTTTATCAAGCAAGGTAATCATATCTACCTTTGCAGGGTTCATTAACATAATGTAAAGTGTGTAATAAAATGCCTGGCCTATGGAAATATAGTGTAAGGTAGCTGGATCCATTCAGAAGCACAGACAGAACCTTATACACTAATAAATGAAATATGGTAGTTATTGTTGCCATAACTATTATGATCTGTTATGGAAAAAATATTATTGAATAAATTCAAATTTTAAAAAAAATTTTAGTCATATTATAATTCTTGCTTCTGAAGATACATCTTGTTTGCCTTACCATCACTTGTTTGCCCAAGAACATTTTGGCTGATGGCGAAACTCATCTGTAATGAATTGCTTGTTATAGAGTTTACAAAGTAGCCATTCCTTGACCTCAGATTCCAACATCATCTTGCCAGTGCCTCATCTGCGCTCATGTTTTCTGCTTATGTGAACGTCTGCCCTAGCCTAGACGGCCATCAGGAATAATCTCTCATCATTTTGCCAGGCTTTGTTTGCTCGTCTCACCAAGGCACTCTCATGCTTACCTAACCCTTCCTCCCAATCATACTCAAGTCAATGATTTTCTTAATGACTTGATTTCTTCTCAACTTTGAATGCCTCAGTGAAGAGGTTCTAGACTCTACTGAACTGTCCTATGTAAACTGTCCTAAATCCTGGCCTCATCACCAGGTTCCGGGCAGAAGGAAGGGACCATTGGCAGAAACAGTTGAGGTCAAAAGAGGGGCTGACTAGAGGAAAATGGTAAGTGTCATTTGTAATACAATTAGTTTAACCATGGGTGACATTGAGGTGGTTAGAGATAAGGCACTAGAGCTCTAGTTTGGAAATCTTTCTCTTTTTTTTTTTTTTTTAGTATTTCTTGAAGATCATTCTTCAGGTATTATTTCCTTAAATGCTTAGCAAGCATATGCTGTTGCCAGGCACTATGCTAAGCACTGGGGGTATAAAAATGAGGGACTTGGAATCCTTTAAGGCATGTACTCTCTGTAGTGTAAAAAAAAGGTGTGATAGATCTACTTATTTATTCATAACCTAATTGCTTCAATTTAATATCCAGAATATGAAATGTGATGAAAGAAGGCCAGAAGTTAGGAGGACAACCATTCTGAAATGTATTAGCCCTGTAACCAAGGCACTTACTCTGAGCTCCAGTTTTCTCATAAATTAGAAACATTGGAAAAGATGAAGTGTTTCCAGTTGATCTCTTGTAGGAACAAATGATGCTGCAAAGGTTCCAGAAACATTTGACTTTAAATGCTTTTGAAAGGTGTAATAAAAATGTGTGTATGTAAGTAAATGTATTAGATACCTAGAATTTGGCTCATCAGGAGAGTGCCATTGTTCTGAACCTAAGCTTATAAATAAATATTACAAAACTGGCCAAAAGGTTACCAATTTGACTGAGCTGTACAAATAAAAAATGCACCTGCAGATTAATAAATATTGTACTTACTGTGTTTCATGCAATATTTTGCTTGTCCAATAAGTTTTGCTATTAGTTTCCATCGCTAGCCTACACCTGCAATACCTACTTCAGTTCAAAGATGGTAGGACTTCTATGAATCATGTAATAAAAGTGATTTTTACCTGATTGTATCAGAATGAATGGTTCTTTTTCTTTTTTTTTTTTACTTCTTCCCCAGAGCATATATTTATTGATTTTAGAGTGAGAAAAGTGGGGGAGTAGGGGGAGAAATATCTATCAGTTGTCTCCTGTATGTGCTAGGACCAGGGATCAAACCCACAACCTAGGTATGTGCCCTGACTGGGGATCAAACCCACAACCGTTTGGTACTTTTGGTGTATGGGATGATGCTCCAACCAACTGAGTCACCTGGCCAGGGCCAGAATGGATGTTCTTTTTTGTTTAACAGTTTATCAAGATGTAATTTATAACATAGAATTCATCCATTTGCAGCATGTAATTCAGTGACACTAGTGTGTTTACAGAACTGTGCAACTGTCATCACAATTAATTTTAGAGTACTTTCACCATGTCAAAATGATACCCTATCCCTTAGCAGCGCCTCCTACTCCCCCCATTCCCTAGCCCAGCCTCAGTCTTAGCATCCACTTACCTACTTTCTATTTTTAGAGATTTGCCTATTCTAAACATTTCATGTAAATGCAATTATACAATAAGGGATCCTTTGTGACTGGCTTCTTTTACTGAGCATAATAGTTTACAGTTTGCCTTAATAGTTTAATAATAGTTTAATATTGTAGCAAGTATCAGTACTTTATTTTTATTGACAAACGATATTCTATTTTCTGGATATACCACATTGTATTTTTCCATTCAACAGCTTACGGACATTTGGGTTGTTTTTCTTCTTTGGCTAGTGTGCAGAGTGCTGCTATAAACATTTACATAAAAGTTTTTGTGTGGACATATGTTTTTATTTCTTTTGGACATATACTTGGGTCAGGGGTTTGCTGGATCACATGGTAACTCGGTAGTTAGTAATCTCAGGATCTGCCGGGTTGTTTTCCATAGCTGCCACACTACTGTACATCTCCACTCTCAGTGTACAGAGTTCCAGTTTCTCCACACCATCACAAACGCTTGTTATTGTCTGCTTCTTTGTGATAGCCATCCCAGTGGGTATGAAGTGGTACCTCACTATGGTTCTGATATGCATGTCCTGAAGTTACAGTGAAATGGATAGCTCTTGAAAAACAAGAATCAGAGGGGCAAAGCCAGAATCTGGGAGAAAGTACAGAGAGAGAAAAGGATATCGGGGAAGGAAATGTAGAAGTCAATTACTTAGAGAACTGGCCAAGAGATAGGGCATGCTAAGCAGGACAGTGATTCCTGGAGCCTGTATGTCTAGAATATAAATGTGGCACAAGCCTCAAGAATGGTAAAGTCACAGTCCCTCATGGAAAGGTAGAATGTGTACTCCTATTCACACACCCAGGATGACCAGCAAAAAGGTGCTTCTTTGGTTTAACCACTGTGGTTTGGGTCTGCTCACTCCCCCTACCCACCCCTTTTCCAGCTCTACATGCCCTGGTCATTCCTGCCACTCTGCCATGGACTCTGCATTTCCCTTCACTCAGAATGACTTCCCCTATTTTCCCTCTGTCCTAATCCCATCTTTAAGACAGGGTGACACCCAGACTACTCGCTCATTGCAAACTCTTCTGACCTCTTGGGTGGCACTGACAGCACTTAGGTGGTTTGTACGATATCGCTTCATACTTCGTGAAGATATTGTCTTGCATTGTTCACATTATTGTATGTGTGGTTGCAGGTATCCCTGTCTGTTTGTTCCTTATGGGGAAGGAATGCGTTTATACTACTTAACATTACCTATAAAATCAGAAACATGATAGGTGCTTAGTACACATTCATTGAGGTAAATCAATGGTGTTCTTCTGTTTCCATCTAAAGTCTTCTTAAAATTTCATAAATGCACACAGATTCTCACTGGCCTTAGGAAAAAATACCCTTCTTGTAAATTCATTGATACAAAAAAAGAAGAATTTATATTTTCAGATAAAACTAAGTTTATTTTCAGATAAGATTACATTTACAATTATAACATTTTATGGAATGAGACTTTATGAAGGATCTGGGGGGATCCATTTACACTTGTTATTCAAGGGATTTGTTCTATATATGAAATTATTTTTCAAACTTCTGTCTGTGTTTTCAAAGTCAACTGGGTAATATTGACTGAAGGTGGCATTTGCCTCCAAATGTTAAAACCCTAGGTCAATGGGGGTGGAATGCTTCATTTAGGGATTCTACTGTTGAGTTGTCCTCAAGGTTAGTCTTTTGGAACATTGCATTCCACTTCTGTCCTTGAGCTCTCAATTCGAAATTAGAGATGGGCAAAGTCAAGCAAACAAGGCAAAGGTTAATATGGGCAGGCTAATAGGAAACAGATGGGAGTTGTCAGCCTGAAGGGAGGTCCCGCCAGAGGCCTTCCCTCCAGAGACCAGGACTGCTTGAACTGGAAATTTGACCAGGAAGGGACTCCCTGAGTGACCTTGCCTCAGAACACCTCAGCTGAAAGGGTGACAGAGTTCAGAGAAAGGTGATGGGTGATAAAAGGGCCAAGAAAGCACAATTACCTATGGGTTGCCTCAAAACTGCAAATTTCTAATGTAGCACATAAAGCAAATGTGAATGATTTCAGGAGGCCGTGTAGATAGGTGTACAGCTGGAAAGGTGTTCTGGAAAAGACGCTGTCAATTGTTCGACAGAAGACATCCACACAGGCTGAAGCCCAGTTTTAAAACACTCCTGGGAATTAGGGAACATATCATGAGTACCTGGAACGTGGGATAAAGTAATTGCTTAGACTTCGTTATAGAACAATAGAACGTGTTGTGAATGGTAAGTAAATTATATATTGGAGATTCTCCTGATCCTGGGCCATGCTGGGGCCACCGATCCTTATGGCTCACATTTTTGGGTCAACTTTTCAGCACCTTCTTAGACTGTCTCCAGAAGTAGTAACTTTGGGAGGACTGGTTACAAAGTGGAATGACGGTGCGTAGGATTGCTCTCTGGCAAGCAGGAGGGGACAACTATTCTTGAACACCTGTTATGTTGTAGGCATTTTGCTGGACACATTATATATTAACTTGCCCAGTCTTTTCAATGATCCTGCACCTTTTTTTTCTTTTAATTCTTACTTTAAATGTAAGGAAACTAAAATCCAAGAAAGATAGGGAACCTGACATAGTCATACATCAAGTAAATAGTAGAAACACAGAGAATATGAGTCCTTTTGATTTCATAGCACTTTGAATGTTTGTTTTTTTCCTACACTTTTCTACAGTGCAACTGCATTGCTAGGACGCCAAATTCTTCATACCAATCAAACACCTCTTGCATTTACTACAGAAAATAAAATAAAATAAAGAATACCAAAATAGCAGAAATTACCTGTTTTAAATAAATTCAACTCATAATTTACTGTTTTAGTAATAAGCAACTAATATAAATAGATAATGAAAATAAAGTTAGTGATTACTTTCACTTATATTAGGTACATTTTAATTGGTATGTTACTGTGTCATAAAATGTGGATATGTATTATACGTCATGTCTACTATTACCTGCACATACTGCCTTCAACATGTAACTCTGTTACTTTTTTAAATAACCATGTTCATATCTTGTCAAAACAGTCCATGTTTAAACACAATATTTATGACTGAATTCTAACAGAAATCAGAATTTGCCAGACAACATTGAATTTGAAAATGGCTTCATTCAAAATTTTGTACAAATGCTCTTTAAGAATGTATTTTAAATTTTATCCTAGTGAAACCACCTTAGAGTAAATCTTAATGGGCTAGAACAAAATTGACTTGGGATTGATTTTTTTCCATAAAATATGCAGAGACCTATTTTTAAATAGATTTTTTCCCGCTGCAATATTGCTCCTTTTCTTTAACAATGAATTTTTCTAAAACTTTTTTTCAGATTTTACTTCGATTACAAGAGAATTAATGCGTTAGACTTACCAACGTGGAAGCAAAATACAGAGAAATTTTAGATTCTAAACCAGGTTAACTTTAAGCCAGTGTTTTGCCTGTAGCTGTTTTCAAGAATTATGTGCACATTTTACTACATTTAACATTGTTTTGAGGCCCAGTTCATTAGAATATTATCATCTGTTAAGAATATACCCGCGCACAATTGTAACAAGCCAGCACACCGCTGGGTGCCACTCCCCCTGCCTTCTCATGTCCACGAGGCAGACTGCATACACCAGACAACATGTATGCAAGGCGTCCCTCTACAGCTTTCTCTTTTGCTTGCTTCTTGTTAGTTACAAAGATACATACTGTGCCAGGCACTAAGCTGGTTTCAACAGCTATTTATTTAGATTGTGTGAACTGGAGCTGAACTTGAACCCAATTAATAGCAACTGAACTTGAACAAACTGATATGAAATCATTACAGGCTCAGTTCCCTGGTCCATTATCCCTGAAGAGATCATCCGACAGCACTCCAGGTGTCTTTTCTATGCCAAAACTTGGTGCGGTGCCCAATCAGAAAGCGCCGGGGGATTAGGATTCGGTTGCATCGGAGTTAGCTCATTACCGCGTTTGTGATCGCCTTCACAGAGAGGAGACATGGTGATCCCACTGGGCGGGATTGCAGAGAAGGCTTTGTTTTCGACACCATCTGGCACATGGTTGGCACTCATTAACACAGCACGATGTCGATTAAAATAATAATTGACCACAGCAGCAATGCTGCCAAGACAGGTCCCCACCTTTGGCCTCCCCGCTAAGGAAATGGAAGAAAGGGAAAGCTGAGGCGTTGCCTCTGGTAACTACGGTCACTGGGTTTGCATCTTTGTTGGTGCGTACACCTTCCTCAGATGATCTACTTTATGTTTATTTTCATTTATTTTTAACAGCGGTGGTTTGTTTGTTTGTTTTTTCGGTTTGCTTTTTGGGGGGCGGGGGACCGGTATTATGATGAGCTTGACTCTGTTCCAGTTTCTCAAGGACCCCAATTATGGTGTTCCAACTATACACCCTGATGCCCTGTCCTGTACTGCAGCCAGGAAAAAAATTGCCTAAGGACATTCTATGCAGTGGTATTTCTTCCACAACCTGAATTAAATATAACGGAAGATTTTAGGCTTTCGTCCTTTAAAGAATGCATCTGAACCATTCAGATGTTTAGTAAGACTATACGGTCCCTCCTTAAGAAAACAGCTGTGGATTGACATGAGAGTATCCAGCAGATTTCTTCCCGGGAGTCTCCTTGGAAAGCTGCACTGTGTGCGGGGTCAGGGGCGCAGGCTTTCTAAGGCAACACTTGGGTTTGAAGCCCACTTTGACTGCATACAAGGTGTCTGGACGGGAGCGAGTTACTTACCTTTCTGATGGCGTCAGTTTCCTTAGCTCTGCAGTGGGGGAATAGCCATCCTCAAACTTTAGAATTACTGTGAAGATTAACAAGCACACAAAAACAGTTAGAAATGTGCCTGATGCTGGTGAGCGCTTGATGCAGTCAGCTACGATCACGTATGCCCCGCCATTATCTTCTGCAGGAGTTCATGCTTCCTTGAGAATGTACATTTTATCTATTTAATCCCCTCACCGCCAAATGATAGGACATACTAGCTGTGGTAATAGAGGCAGTGCTTAAGAGGGCGCTGTCCAGATATATTGATCAACCCTTTCTGATAAGACATTATGATTTAATTCCTTGTCACGCTGGACCAAGGTGAGAAGAAACCATTTGATATGGGTAATTTCCCTATAGATGTGGGATACATTCATACCGTGATAGTTAATGAAGCATATCATTTGTTTCCAGAGAAGATTATGCATATTTTGTACTACAGAAATTCAATGCTATAGGTAGGTGTTGCCATTAATGATTATGTGGTTTCCTCCGGTTGTGGAACCATGAACAAACAGCATGCCCTCTGGCAACCTAATGATTTGTGTCCTGTGCTGCTGAATGTAACCACGGTTTTTTATTCTGTTTGCCGTTTGGTCTGTAAAAAAAGCCTTTAAGAAACTGGCTTTCTGTAGGAGTGTTTAAATATCATTCATTCCACCAAGAGAAGATGACAGACATTTTAGATGCAAGAGAAAGATTAAATGCATTTGGTTTAACTAGTGGCACTAAAAAGGGCTGCATCTTGCTCTGTATTGTTGCTGTTTATCTTCTTCCCAGCAGAGGAATATTGAGCTTCCCCAGGCTGTGATTCAGGTATTAATGCCGAGTTTGGGTCAGGCAAGAGTGTGTTCAGCCTGTGACACTTAGATAGCAAAGGGAAGCGGCTCACGGCTGTTCGTCAGGAGTTTCTGTATGCCGGTGATTGCAAGCTGGTGGTTCATAATCAGGGTGATTCACAGCACCCGGTGGATGGGCTCGCTGCGGCTGTGTGTTCCTTTTGGACTGCTGTCATCGCCAAAAATGTCAGCGTTTCTCCTATAGGCTTGTCCATAGGACACATGCACATTGTGCTTTCGTTGCGCTAAATAGCTGACTGCTAACATCATGGATAACTTTTATTATCTTGGAGTTATTTCCCACCACTCCCTTGAAGAAGAGATTGGAGTAAATAAATTTTTTCTTAATTGCTAATTTGTGACTGTTGACAGAATTTGTGCCACAATGTTTTCTCGGGTGGTCTGGTGTCCAGATTGTCTGCCTTGGTTTAACTATGTACACACTTGAGAATCAGCAATGAGATGCCGTGTTTTTGGTTTGTCCACATCCATGGAGCTGGATCAGTGGTCTGGGTTCCTGCTGGGCAGACATGTAAGATGTCAAGATCCTCTTTGGGTTTAATGCCAGCCTGGCTCCAAAAATCCAAGGGTGATACCTATGCCACATCCCTTACCCCTACCCCGATCCCTTGACCCTACAACACACAGATACTTTGTATTTGACCTTACAAATTGAATCAGGAACCTGCACTGCTGATTTGTCATTTAATTCTGTATATCCTGGTTCAGAACCACGAGTACCCCTATATGATCGCTCAACCTACACCTGTCCCCATTCTTTTCTTAATTTAACAAGCACATATGCAGCGCCTGCAGCATGCCAGAGTCTGGGCATACAGCAGGAAAAAGGTAAGCCCTGCTCTCAAGAAGCCTTCTTTCTGGCCGAGTCAGAAATGATACATGTAAACAGATGCGCCGAGTGTTTCTGATAGTAACATTGCAATGAAGAGCATTGAGCAGGTTAAAGGAACAGAGACTAACTGTGGGAGGAGAGGGAAGGGCAGAAGACCCTCCTGAGCAGGCGCTCCCTGCTGCACAGGCACGAGGGCAGCCCGGATGCACTCGGGGAGACCCCGAGCCCTGCAGGGTGCCAGGGGGCTGAGCGCAGCCAGCAAGGGGCAGGGGGGCAGGTGAGGCAGAGAGACAAGGCCTGATGGCATAGCCTTGCAGGTCTTGGTAGAGAGTTGTTTTTTTGTTTCCCCTAATGGAAGTGGTCAGAAATGAGGATTTAAAACAAGAAAGTACTAAAATATGATGACGTTGTCTGTTTCTACCGCTTTGATTTAAACCTGATCTCTGATGCCAGAGTACTAGTCCCTGTCTCAGCTCCTGCCTTATGTTTCTGACATTTAGTTTTTAAAATGTTTACAAATATGTGTGCACTTGGTTCTCATTATTTTGCTCTGTCTAACATATGGACCAGCTTTTTTGTGTGTATCCGAGCCGCCCTCCACTACCCGCCATCACCCTCCAATACTCACAGGCCCTGCCTCCCACAGGAGCCGCTCTGAGTCCAGCAGAGGTTGGCCCTCCCATGCTGTGGGGTCTCCGTGCCTGGTTGCTGCCAGTCCTGTTGCTCTCCCTACCTCCTTGTGAAGCTTCTCCTCCGTTGGGTCAGGCGCTCTTCTAAGGTAGCCCCCTTAACTTACTTATCTAAGTTTCCCACGCTTCTACCTCAGTGCCTTGAACAAAGAAGGAGGTGGGTGGGTGGGTGGGTGGATGAATGGATGATGAAGGAATGTATGACTATCCACTAAAATGTCAAATCTCCTGTGGAGCTGTCTCCAACAGCTACAGCTATAGTTCTCCCTCTTGGATATCTTCAGTGCAGTTGTCATGCATTATTGTGTCAGTCTCTTCAGAGCTCTTTGGGGGTCAAGGACTATGTCATATTTATATTTGTTTCCCTGGGATTTAGCACAGTTTCTAGCACTTAGTAAGTTTCCAATAAATGCCCAAGCAACATAATGTTAAATAGGACATAAAGCTCCAAAAACAAAGGGCTGTGACAGTAGATTATCAGACTCACTCCTGGGCTAGATATGTTTCCTTAAAGAGTTTGTAATACCCCGGAGATCTCCCAAGCCAGTCAGGCCTGCAAACCTGCTATTTAAGTAAATTAAACTAAATCTGCCTCCAGTAAGGGAGATTTAGAGCTTCCCCCCCCCAAACACTTTGACCGTGACTCAAACCAAGAAATCGCACTTTACATTGCAGCCCAGAACACACATATGTATCTCACTGTTCTCTAAAACAAAGCATATCTTTACCATGTGTAACACAGTTTGCTATTTCCTATGCCATTCATCGTGTAGAATGCTGATCATGACCTCTGAAATTGATTTCGAGACTCATGAATGCATTGCAACCCACAGAAAGAGGATATCCTGTTTTTAAGGATCCAGAGATTCTCCTGAGGTGAACCTCAAAGAAAGCCACGTAAACTCTACCTGGCACCCAGATGCCTGAGCACACTCGGTTGTTTGTTGAATATCAGCATACTAGCTGTGAACATGTGGCAACCAAAAAAAAAAACAATCAACCATGGACAGTTAAGCTGTGTCCTAGGGGCACCTTTGTGAGTTAGAATTAAAGTGTCTGAATGCTGAAAAGTTGTTGGTAGCGGGTCTCCTCATCACTCAGTCCACCATGTTTATATACAACACTGCAAATGTTTTACGTAAATGTGTTGCTTCTAACATGAAACCATGGGCCCACATAGATACAGGGAACTTAACATTTCCTCTGCCAATATGTTTATATAAATATTCCCATCGTTAAGCATACTCAAATAGCAGAACTATTTCAGTCCTTTTATCTCTTTAAGACTAATTTAAATCTGAGCATTAAAAGACTGTTTGATACCATATGTTTGTTTTAGATAGGAAACAAAATCCATTCTAAACATAAGGGTTTATGAAATCTGTATTTTAAACATGAGGGCTTATGAAATTAGTATCGAGGGGTGGAAGCTGTGGTAGATTGTTTCAAGGCCACGGTTCCTCCCGTCTTTGGTGGTGTTTGTCTGACCCTTCCTAATGCAATTTTGCTGTTCCTCCCATCCAAAGGGAGAGTGTATTTTCTCACCCTCTGCTACAGAGTACTCTCATATGCTTTGCTAAAAATCCAATATTTTCTGGGTAGTAAGTCTTTTTGTTATGGCATATAAGTCTAGTCTGAAATTGCTGGTTTTTCTCTTCAAAGACCATTTAAGAACTACATTTGAAAATGAGCAGGGGCTGCCCTGACCAGTGTGGTTCAGTTGGCTGGGTATTGTCCTGCAAAGCAAAAGGTCACTGGTTCAATTCCTGGTCAGGGCGCAGGTCTGGGTTGCAGGTTTGGTCCCCAGCTGGGGGGGTGTGAGAAGCAACTGATGGATGTTTCTCTCTCACATCAATGTTTCTCTCCCTCTCTTTCTCCCTCCCTTCCCCTCTCTCTAAAAATAAATAAATAAAATCTTCTTTTTAAAGAAAAGAAAATTACCAGGGGCTATGGACAAGGAGTATCAAAAATCTTTTGTGAAAATACTGGATAGACTGCAAGCACAAAACCAAAGAGTGATACAGGCTGGAAAGATACCCAACACACATCACAGGTAGCTGTGTGTACCTGAAAGGAACAAATTAAATGATTTAGCAATGTCACTGCATACCTGAGCAGTCGACCTGTTTCATTCTGAGGCCCAAGTATGTCATCTGTCGAAGCAGCTGTGTGTGTGTGTGTGTTCATGCGTGTTTTCCATCTAGATAGACAACGTCGTGTGAGGTGACCTAGACAAGCTTAGTGCAAAGACAACTGTGATAGCATCCAAACTGTTCATTTATGCCTTAAAAGGGAAAGTCCCCCTTTTTCTATGTCAATCTATTTTTTAAAAACAGCACTATGTATTGGTTTGCTTGCCCTGAGAAGACCTGAAGATGAGATTATGATCCTCCATCTCAAATTACAGGAGGCTTGTCTCAGGAACATTTGACAGGTTCAAACACTGGCTGACTTAGATACTGGCCTCTTATCAGCACCTGCAGTTTAATGCTTTTTCATAGGTGGTAGGTCTATGTAGTTAAATTAGGTTATCAGTTTTTCGCTAATCTTGGTAGATTGTACTTTAATTTGTTAGCCTGTGACTTATCAGTATTATCTACTCATGCTATGCAGTTATAATAAACACCAGTCTGGTATAGTGCAGCACTTATGAGTATAACGGGCTTGTGACATAAGCTAGATAAAATAACTATCACTGTCAAGTTAATACACATATCTTATTTTGGTGTAATTTTGTTTATTTCTAGGACCTGTGGGAAAAATAATGATATAAACTTACCTGTTCTGTCCCTTAAAAGAGTCACAGATTTCCAGTCATTGACTTACTTTATTTAAATTGCTTAAAACCCAGCCATTCTTGTGATTCTCAAAAATCATGTTGTAGAAAATAAGTTTAAACCAAACTCTATATTCCCCATACTTAGCATGAGCCGTCTACGTCCAAATGTCTTTCCCTTTGGAAGTTAGAGCTTTAATACTGTTAGCAAGAGCAGTTTGCAAACTCTTCCCTTGAAGAATCATAGAAACACAATCCAGCAGCGTACCTGTGGCCTTTGGATGTTGATGCACGTTGAGTCTACTGCCAGGAGTTACACAGAAAAGTCAATCATGGTCTGTGCATCATGGCCTCGCTCTGCCCCCCGGGTGAATAAGTCTGCTGGTGTAATGTGCTCCAGCTTGTGCAATGGACATCGTTAGTAGCAAGGCAGCAGCCATATGAAACACCTGGGTGGTCTTCCAGGATACTGTCAGGTAGATTAGATTTCAGTTATCTAATGTGAGGTCACAAAAGCTTGGACATCTGGGGCCTGTTCCACATCATGGATTAAATATGACCCCTGCCCACCAGATGCATAAGGTAAAAGGCGCCCGAGTTCAGTGCTGATCCCTGGGTTCCAGGAGTAGCTGCGGGTCAGCAAATGAGGCCTCCAGCCGCAGTTACAAATGCTAGAAAGGTCTCCCTGCGGGGCAGGGCAAGATAGAGTCAAATTTTCCTCTGGCCATTTCGTTAGGCATGTTCCCTCTCCGGGAAGCCCAAGTTCTGTGCCTTCAGGGTTGAACCTCCCTTGATTGACTCTAGTTTAGAATTTTAACTACAGTTAGGTGGCAACTGTGCTTTCCACATCAGGAGGAGGCTCTGAGAGACATTAGGTTCCTTTGCAGCCACACAGGAGACAGTATTTGAGGAGCACAGGAACTGGCAATTTTCAAGCTTTTTCATCACATAAACTAATTGCTAAGATTGTGCGGCACACCAAAAAACATATTTGTGCAGATCTGATGAAAAATAGGTATAATTTTGATTCATTCACGCCAGATGGCTACTGTTGTGTTGGCTGTTGTCACTTTTAAATTTGACAGTCTAAGGGAAAAGAGGTCAGTGCCCTGGCTAAATGCTCAGGTATTGCATGTTTTAAAAATTCCCATGGCACACCAGTGTGCCTCGGCACACCGGTTGAGAATCGCTGGCATAAAACCATCTTTTGAGTGTTCCTAAGACACAGCAGTGGCTGCATAATGCAGCGCTCCTTCCAGTCCTGCCAGGGACTTCGAACAGTCCAATAAAATGTAATGATCAAAGGTTTCAAATGCAGCTGATAAATCATAGAGATTTGTGCCCAGGATGCCTTAAATTGACTTGTGGATGTTTCTCATCTATCATGAAGGACTTGGTGATTTGAATTTAGTACTTTGATGTTGTCGGTAATTGTTTGCAACTGTAGCTGAATGGCCTGAAGGCATTGCTGGTTTCTCCTTTTCCCATCTTGCAAAGAGTGAGTGAAGTATTCTTTCAGGGGCCGAGCTCAACTCAATGGTAGCAGTAACCAAAGTTTAGGAGAAAACGGAGGCTTCGTAAATCCTTGTACAGACCAAAATCTCTGCCTAATGAACCATCCCGCATGAGTTCCATCCCGAATCAAACAACCTTCCCAAGTCCAGACCCGCTTCACTGGACACATATTAGAATTCATTGTATGGTTTTAATGAGGGAATTACTAGCGAAACCATTGAGATATCTGCACTAATTCTTTAAGTCAACATTTTCAATATATTCTTAGGTACAAATGTCTTTCCAAAAATGCTATAGAGTGTCCCCCTTTTGAAAACCTCAAACTGCTGTTTGAATTAGATTATCTTAAAACCTCTCATTGTAAGACCTTCTGGTAGTGCTCTTCTACCCAGGTTTCCTTAGTTGTCAGTCACCTTCTCCTCTTCACCTCGCTGATACGTACTTTCTCACTGAGTCCGTGAATGAAGGTCTGTCTCTAGCCTCTAAGACCATGTGCCTACCATAAATACCTTAGTCATCATTTTATACTTATTTATCAATGATATATCTTCTGAATTTAAAATTTCTGTGTAAAAGTCAGTTATTCTGAAGGATCTTTTCGAGTAAACTCAACTATTATTTTTCTAATTATTCCATGGGTACCCATAAATCTAATGACTATAGATTAACCTCATAAATATCTAGGTTGTAAGACTGTAAACTATAGAAAACTGAAAGATCAACTGACCGAGCAATAGATTGCTCTATAAACCACAATAATTGACAAGACTGTAGTCAATATTTCAGAGCGTCTACTGGAATTGTTTAGCCCTGATGTTGATGTCACTTATATGCTCATTTATCATTAAGTCGCAAGGGTGATAACATATGCTGCATTAGTGTGAATGGTGTTTGTTTTAAAATAAATGTTGATGCTGAAGAAAAAAAAATGTTAGGTGAAGGGAAACAAACCTGACAGTAGCAATTTATTTACATATTGGAGGCATAGACAACTTTAATGGGGAAAAAAATGTCCTTGTCCGGGACGCTTCAAATTCCAAAGATTTGTGAATTTAGAGGCTGATCTTTGTTCCTCTAGCTCTTTTTAGTTCAGTTCAGCATGCCTCTATTAAGTGCCCCATTTGCTAGGGATCCTAAGTGATTCGCTGAGATGAGTTGCTTGCTATCAAGGAGCTTACAATGCAATGTTCCCCACCTTCCTCCCTCCCCTCACTCTGTCTCCGGCTGCTGTTGAAGAACTTGCTTTCTCTGCATCTTAAATGCCCACGCATCTTGTGTACTTGTTTATTATTGTGTACTTGTCTTCCCCCAGCTGTGTATAAGCTGTACAAGATCAGGGCCTTTATGTATTGTGTGCTAGTCTAGAGTGTCTGGAAGGCTGCGTCGAATACTATTGTTAAATGAGTAAATTAAGGGGATAAAAGAAAAATGCAACTATACACCTAAGAAAAAAGAGGATGTGACATATGCTAAAAAGGTACAGAAGCAAGTCCACATTTGTACGGCTCTCAATATATGAAACTTGAGGAATTGCTATTTAAGAAAAGGGACATACAATTTAAATTTTTTAAAAAACCCATACAAATCAATACTTATTTAGAATGAGAAAAAAACCACAACAATTTGTAAACTTAATAAAGCTAATATTCTAGGGATGTCAGAAAATATTAATAGTTTATTCATGATATAGTAATTGATTCCATATTAATTAATGCTTGAAAAGAACTCTTTTATACTTTTTCCCTACCCTTTTTGACTGCACACTCTTTAATAACTTCTTCGTGTGTAACATCAATTTTTGTATATTAAATAAATGGATAATTTGAGGTCTGCTCTAGCATGATTAATCAAAATGTTTTTTGTTTAAATAATATACAGGCTTGTAATTTGTGAAACTGCCTTAGGTTTATGTCTTACTAGCATAGGAATTTTAATTCTATGCTGCATTTTCAAGTACATTCTGTATAGGAGAGAACTCTCCATTTGACACGGTATTAGTCAGAACTGAATTACCTGAATACTGAAATGTATACAGTGTTATACATTGGGTGAGTAAAGTAATTTTCTATAGACTAGTTTCTGGCTTTATACATTTCAAATCTTGTTTACCTCTCAGTACCCACACCCTTCTGCTGGTGCAGAAAGAGCAGTCATTGTATTATGTCACCCGGCCCTGTTACTTTGTATCCTGAAGCTGGGTGAACCAGCACAGCGGGTAATAGGGATGGATCTCTATTCCCCACCAGGGTGACTGGCATTAACTACACATAGCTGCACCTGTAAACCACACACATACAGTCCGCTACATTCAAATGAAATATATCCCCAACTCAGTTCCTCCTTAACTGGAATGCAAAATGCTTCGGTCCACCCTAGGTTCACCCAACAGGAGGGAGAGTGTGATGGAGGGGACATTAGAGTTGAAAGAGGTAGTATTAATCTATGGCAGTTAGGCTATTTTACTTACGTAAAGTTTACAGAATCATATAATCACGCGATTATGTTGCTCCGGTTCTTGTAAAGCACCCACGCCAATGAGGGCCCTGAAGTTAAGCTTCATTAGCTCCACAGCAAATCTTTATGTGTCTGGGTATTCCAAAGGAGCAGAGATTGTTTGTGACTTCAAGAATAGATGGGATTAGGACTGATTGAAGCATTAGAGGGTAATTGAGAGGGCAGAACTAGTGTGCACGGTGAGGTCAGAGTCTGCAGGGCATTTTTAGGCAGTGGCAGGTGGTCCCACTTGACATGTACCACCTGGCAAAGAACGCAATACAAGTTGTAATCAGAGAGGCAGGTTGGGGGAAAGCAGCGAGTTCCTTGAATACCAGAACGAGAAGGCAGAGGTTCATATGCACATGGCAGATTTCGTCCTTTCACCTCTATGATTCAGGAGCCTTTATTTTGGCTTTATGAATTCAAATGCCTTTAATTGTGTTTGTTAATGTTTTGTTCCTTTTTTAGGGTATATGCTTTTTAAAGACCAGGGCCTTTGCTCGTGCTGAACCTCCTCTGTAGTTTGTTATTCTTGGTTTTTTTTTTAATCCTTTAAATTTCACTTTAACCAAAAATGACCACTTCTGAATTTCCTCCATCTGCATTGCTCATATATCTACAGTGAGTTTTGTCCCTTTATTGCTTATCATTGTTTTTAACATAACAACTTAGGACCTTGTCGGGTCTGACACGTGACATAAACTGGCTTTAAATAACATGAGTAAACTGATATGGTGAAATATTTTAAACAATATATAAAATTCTGGATTTGTATATATCAGCTGGGTAAAATATGAAAAACTCAACAGAAAAAAAAGCGCATGCCCCCAAATGTGGCAACAATATACTTCAAACTGAAGCCATAACCATCTTCAGAGAAAAGTACAGTTCCCGATAAAAGTCAGTGAAAAACCCCATCACTTGTTTTTATAGCGGTAGCACTCCAATTTAAGCAGCTTTACAAATACTAAAAGGTATTTTATCACGTATGTGCTCACTCATACCTATTGTGCAGCTAGTGACTATTCATTTGCCTGTTTTGAACAGGCATGGTTTTTGCAATCCAAAATGAAAGAAAAATGATACTGTTCATCAGCTTGAACTTCGTTGCTCCTTTCATGGCAATACTGGGAGTCATTTTCCTAATGGAGTGATATTTAAGACTAAAGTATTTGGACAGCTAAAATTCTGCTCCAGCTTGACTTGGTTTCTCTCGCGTGGTTTCTTCATCATGGTGTCTGAAAGCATGTCACAGCTGCCGCACTTGTCATAGGCCAGGCGCAAACTCGGCCAGGCGCTCCTCTAGTGCAAGGGATCTCCTCATGGTGCTTTGCCATAAATTGTGCTGCTATTGATATCATTACCCATTTTTCAAAATGAGTCTCCAGATTTCAGTGCAGTGCAGTTGGTTAGGCATCATTTGAAGAGTCCTATCAGCAACCCTTAAAATCCACACAAAAAAAGAAAACCTGGATTTCTCCAAAAACAAATGATGTGCCCTTTTACTCACCTTTTTTTTTTTTCATTGAGAGGACTAATAGGAAGAGAATACTGTCAAGCTATTTCACTCATCTGTAAGAGAGATCGTGCATTCCAGGAGAGGTGCTATTGTGCCTTGACTAGAGTCTGGTCAAGCATTTGGCCAGATAGGGCCACGTGGCTATGGAGTAATATTTGCCTTTTGAGACTCCGTTTCCACCCTCCTTTTCTTTTATCTGATCCCTCTATTCAAATCTTTCTTTCTACTGACCTCTTTAGATGGAAAGAAGCGCTACTGCATTAAAGAGATACCACTCCCTTTACTTCCATGCACCTACCCACATGCAGAATGTGACCCCTCGATAGAAGTGTCAGCTGAATAAAACTGGAGTAGAAATCAAGTTCTAAAGACTTAGAAGCTGAGCTTCTCTGGACCTCAGCTTCCTTATTAGCTATATAATGCATAGAACTATCACCTTGTGGATCCGGAATGGGACTTTGGTATAGCTTATCTGGCACACTTACTTAGCTGATGAGAGGCTGGACTCAGTTAGAGCAGCTTCCTGGAAGTTACCCACATCCAGAGCCACCTATAGAAGGCATCGCATCTCTGGAAGACCTATCTATATTTTAAGGTCATATTCATTCAATGAATGTTAAATTCATTCCACAAGTGATGAAGTACAAGACAAAGGCATTCTTATAGATGCTGACTAGTTACAGAATCTATTAAGGAAATGTATTATATGAAACCAAAATGCAGCTATGTATACTATTAATTGTATTAATATACTATGAATATTAATAATCTGGCAAATATGTATTTTCCTGTTTTTCTCTCTATAAGTTTATAAAATGTTTAACCATTTGCAATTCATTGTCATCAAAGGTAAATATTTATCAATTTAGGTGTATTTCAGTAGCATTTCCCCCTTTCATATTTTTCTTGTTATCCTAAACAGCAGTGTCAGTAGAATTGGAAGGAGAGTGTGTTTTCTCTCTTCAAATAAGTGATTGGTGTTTTGATAATTCAGCAGCACAGAAGTAATCCCTTAGAGCAAAGGAAAATTGAAACTCTACAAAGACCAGGATTTACTCCTCTGTGTACATAAACAGTTTTCATGTTGACTCCAGTTTCTTTCTCCATCTTCCCCCCAACCCGACACTTTCTCTAGGCTCGCCTCTGTGCCTTTGTTAACCAGTTGTTAACCTACATACCCTTTTTATCCCCTGCAGATTCTGTGAGAATATAGAATCCTGATTTCCTTGTTGTTTTGCATGTGATGCTACTGATAAACCTATATTGACTCTTCTTTTCTTTCCCTTTGTTTACCTCATGTTTGTCTCTCCTCGCTTGTCCTGGAGGCCAATATGATTCCCAGTATTAGCTTCATACTCATCTTCATGAATGGTCAGTTGCAAATCTAGTGTCTGATTTCTCATGTGTATCAAGATATCTTAGATTAAAAGCAAATTCTAACCCTCAGTGAGCTAAAGACAAGATTCATGATTTCTTCTGAAGCAAATCAAAACCACTTGCTAAAACTTCCCTATTGCTCCCTGGTCCCCAAGCAAGAGATGTAAGAAGAACGGCTTTAGGTTTCTGCTTTGTGCCCCTCCTCATTTGCTTTGTATGTGTAGTCAGTGCTAATTTCTCCCCCGTTTTCTTCTAGTTTATATTATTGTGTCTCCGCCTGTGACTGCTGGGTCCCCATTCCTGTCCTTCCCATTGCTTTCCCAGCCTCTCTGTGCTTAGGGCCTCTTCTTACAGATGCCCATTCAGCCCACTGCAGCATCACATGGATGATTCTTCTGGACCTTGGTTTCAATCTGTGTAACTGCCTGTCTTTCTGAGACGTCCTTCAAAACGCCCAGTATAGAATTTTATATATAACATGCTATCTTGTCATTTAAGCCAACTCCGTCCCAAACACATCCTCTAAATGTGGAAATAATCAGTCGAGGCACACGTGTGTGTGCATATGTGTGTGATATTATAGTAAAGAGACAGAAACTTATATAGATAACTTAAATTTGTGTTGGCCTTTATACCTTATTTGATTCATTGATGTACCAATTTGAGCCTTTTAACTAGTTGCTGTCTCTTTCAAAATTCTTCAAAATGGATTAGGTGACCTTCCTATGGCTCCCTTAGTTCCATTTATAGAGGACATTAGACAAGTAACAGTACCCCTTTTAATTCTAGTTTTACTATCATTAAAAAGGTGATTGCTGGAGAATTGGAAGATGTGTCATCATTCATAGACACCTGGGATCTGAGTCTGATGCTAGTTGGCTCAAGGCCTAGGCCAGCCTGATGAATCTAGCCCTCTCCTTAAAGGGAGTAACAGTGAGGGTGTGAGTGAGTTTTTCCTGAGTGTGATGTAAGTTCTAAATATACGTGGTCAGTGCTCCAGAGAGAATCAAACTCACCTGATGTGGCAAGACCCTATCTTGCAAGGACAGAGTCACCAGCAGCTACATAACTAATCAGAAACTCTTGTGCTTGGAGGGACACAGCTTCTCTGGCTACATCTTTGGCTTCCATGAAGTTTCTGTGTATTTGCATAAATGAAATGGGACTGGATCCGGTCTACCCTGTGTGTGTTCATTGGTGGTGGTTCAGTAACCCATACGTCAACCTCCCAGGACACTGTACTGGTACCCACCGTTCTGTGTGTTAAAATGGTCTGTGTCCTCACATCTCCTTTAAAGATAACCTACAGGAAGCATCGTGACTACTCATCTTAATATCACCTGCCCTAGTGGAGTCCTAGATACATCATGAGGCCTCAAATATTTAACTGTATGGAAAAATATGATGCAGTTGTTTGTATAAGACAATGCTTTAAAATGCATAACAATTTCTTATTTTATTTGGGTTTTACAGTCACTGGCTTTTGAACTATGATTCTAAGGGGTACTGCTAGTCTCTTGAGCTGAATTGAGGGCTTTTGCCTCTAAAAGCTAAGAGCTTTCTCTCAATTAGCTGAAAAATACCAATGAACAGCCTGTTTCTTTCCACATATTTTTTTCTTAAAAGCTTTGATTTCTATAATAATGCTATACCTGGTTAAGCAAAGAATTATGTTTTACTATTCTAATTTACATATTATCCCATGAAAATTAACTTGACTTTCAGGAGTTCTGCTTTTTGAGCATATAAGATAACACTGTTTACAACAATAGCAAGTGCCATTACCTCCTGTTTATTGAGGGAAGGAGGATTTCCTGCATGAAATTACATACTGGGCTGTGTCATGCATGCCTTATTTTACTTCAGTCTCCCATCAGTTCTGCGGTGTGCCGTTATCGCCAGGTTTTAAATGATGAGAGTGTGTTGCTGAGCAGTTCAACATCAAAAAGCCAGGAAAGGTGAAGCTCAGTCTATTTGACCCCAAAAGCCATGGTCCTCTCCATTGTACCAACACATGGCAGTTCTTAGTGTTAGTTTTCCAATCTTACTGTTAGGTTATGAGCTCCTTCAGTGCAGAGGTTATGTTTTACTTACTGCCCCTACCCTGGGAGGTTCCTAACACCAGGTTAGTTTTTTCCTTCTCATTTTAGGTAAGCTTGTTTGTGAGATGTGTCTTTTCCTCTGTTACAAATATCCAAGGATTCACCCAAATCATCTTCAGTTCTTTTAATTCCTTTCCTTCTGTTATACACTAGGACATACCTTTCTTTGTCTTTCAGTTAGTCTTTAAGTCAGGAACTCAGTTTGTTCCTGACAGCTACCTTTAAATGGGGCTTTGCCAAATAAAATTTAAATTTCCAAAGGTCAAAACTCTCTGAGATAGCAGTTCATATTTAAAGATGCTCATTATTAATTCTAATATAAAATAATTTGTATTTGTTATTGACACATTATGACAACCAAAGAAAAATGAGAAGGCAACTCAACAGGAGACAAGGTATGGAATACAAAAAATACAGAAGAACAAAACTTATTCCTAATGAGTTGCATGTTTGGGAAAGATCTAGCCATCTTACAGTTGTTTTTGTTTTTTTGTTTGTTTATGTTCTGAGTAGTTGGTACACTGGTACAAAACTGAAGTGCCTTCTTCTGGGAGATGCACTATAATATTACAGCATATTGATTGAATACAGCGACCCAAATACATGTTGTTATAAAATTACGTCTTAAATAACAGTAAGCGAGGAGTCATAGTTGTGTCCTTAAAGTTGAAGGAAAACTAGCATGGATTCTTTAAGATATATTTATCATACAAGAAAAATAACAGGTCTTTTTTACACATACACACAGTCACAAACACATATTCTATACATATTCATATATATATATATACACACATATATATATATGAATGACTGAGTTGAGAAAAAACAATGTCACTAAAATTATCATTCCCTCACATTTCTGTTTCTGTACCTCTGTTGACCTTCGTGTATCATGATGGTTTTACTTGCTTTTTATTTGTTTTGTTATATTTTATTTATTTGTTTTTCTCCAGTTTGTTGTGCAGTGTACAGGTCTGTTTTAAATACTTCAAAACAAACCAGAGTTTCATGAAATTTGCCTCATTCTCTTCTTAATTTCAGAGAGTGGTTTACCTCTGAGCATATCACATTTAGACTGACCAATTCATTCTAATTCAGTAATTCAGGGGCTTCACCTGAGAAGCCAATAGTCTTCAGCTTACCCGAAGGACGGAAAAATAGGGTGGTGTAGGACTGGGACTCTGCAGCCTTCAGATTGTATGGCACTTTGTATTACTTCTACTCTTCCTGTTTTTACCTATTTCGTTCAAGAACAGTTGCCAACCATTCAGCTATTGCTATGTCACTTGCTTGAGAAAATTTTTAGATGGAGATGGAGAAGGTGAGTGAATAATGTAGTGAAGTACCGATAAATAAGAAATAAATAGTCGAATGTGAACTTGAAATTTATACCTTTTGGAATAGTGTTTCATCCTAGGTGGCACAATAATTTCTTATTATAAAACACGTAATTTCATTAAAAAGCAACTTTTATCTGAACAAAGATGAAAGTATTGTCAATTCTATGTTTCATACACAGAATAAGACTGTTGAAACACGTAGAAAAATCAGATTTGTAAATAATTTTAAATAGATTTACCATTTCATAACTGTATCATATAAAATGAACTAAGGAATATGTTATTTGAAACTACAGTAGCTTGAGAGAGTTGGGAAATTCATTTCAGAATATTGATTAATGGGGAATTGCGTTTCTACTGTTTTCCACTTTTTTCCCAAAAACACACAAATAAAAACTTTATTTTTATTCGAGAGCGATTTTAAACTACAAAGGGATTTCTTTGAGATTTTCCCCCACAGTGGCCAATTTTGGATGATACAAATTATTTTAGGCCTAATTGCAAGCAGAATAGTTAGGCCACTAGCTCTGCTAAGGTTGAATTTCATTTGAACTTTCTAATGGTATGATTTTTTTTTTCAGAATTTAATAACTGACTCAAATATTTAATAGTGGAAGCTTTCATTAAATTAAAAAGAAATCAGGATATATTTTTAGAAGAAGTAATTTCTTTTCCTTATCAGCTTTATCTGCTTTAAGAGAAAAAGAAGAGAATGAAATCAATCTCTTTGTGTACTTAAATAGACATTAATGCTATAACCCCAGCAAATAATTTATTTTTGTATATATCATCATTCAAAAGATTTGGGAAGCCCCAAATGGCAGTGATAACTATACTTCTAGCTTTACTGAATAGCAAGTTACACTGACCGTGGGAACCTCTTTACTTGTCTGCGGGATAATCATACTTTTTAGTACTCAAATATATTTTCTAGATCAGTTTTAGATTGAACACGGTCAGAATTGGGATTGCCTAACAGTTTTTGCTTAAGTACAATGAGTTGTTTTGAAATGCAAGTGGGGAAAGATGAGAATTGAAAGATTTGTTTCCATGTGACATTCTATGAATAGATGACAAAAGATCATTAAATGGATTAATTTACAAGCATCCTTAAGAAATAGAACGTTTTTACATAAAAGCCAGTTGTAAACCTTTTTAATTAAATTGCATTGTACCATGCACTCTCTTCCCCCCGGGGTTCTCTTGACCTCTCACCTCTTACTTTGTCCTACAGGCACTCCGCTGCTGGTGAGGAGGAGCAGTGACCCAGCGCCAGGCCCACCCGCTGATGCCCAGCCCAGCGCTTCACACCCCAGTGGCCAGAGTCTGAAACCTGCCATTCCAGTAGGTATCTTGCTGTTTGCGTTTCTAATGAAATATCTAAGTGCCTCACCCATAAATATGCTTGCAGTTTTAAGGAAGTTTATGATGAGAGATCTTTTGATAGGATATAGAAGATCAGTTATAATAATAGCTAGTATGAGCTGTTACTAGTATTAGTTGCACTAATAGCTTTTGTTTATATAGCACTGATAATGTGCCCAGCAGAGTTTTAAGTCATGTAAGCTTGCACATCAAAGGAACTACATAGGTTGTTTTTTGTTGTTTTGCTTTTTGTTTTGTCTCCATTTTACTGATGATAAAATCGAGGCAGAGGAAAGTTTAGCAATTTGTCTAAGGTAACTAGAAAGTGCCAGAGTGAAGAATTTAACCCAGGCGGTTTGGCTCCAAAGCCCCTGACCTTACCCGGTGTGCTGCACAATGGAATTCCGTCATCGTGCTTCACCGTGCCCACGGATGCAATTGATATCTCTGTAGGGTGTCGCTGAAGTGCTTTTGAAGTCATAACATGGTGAATGGTGATACAGTTTCAAGATAACCAATATAATGGATATGTGGCACCAGTATTGGGTTTCTAGAACTTAATGTTGAAATGAAAGGAGAATAATATTGCATACCAAAAGTGCTTATAACCAGCTATACTTATATACTGATAGATTATATGGAGAATAGTTTCCTAAAGAGATAACATCCTACTTTCATATGAGCTTGTGGGATCTTTCTGCTAAATCCTGAGTTGCTTTCAAGAGCTGGGATTGTGGTTCAGTCTTTGAAATGGCCTGAGAGTTGGCTTCTGGTTACTGGCTACACGTCATTACATAAGTGATCTTCAGTCATGTAAGCACATTAAAAGACTTCCTAGAAGCAAGGCTTGTCCCCATTTTAAGTCTTACTGTCTATAACATCTTAAGAAAAAGATGGCATTTTGTAGGTATATAAGGATGCTTTTTTAAGTTATATTTTATTGCTTATACTATTACAGTTGTCCCAATTTTCCCCCCGTGCCCCCGCCTCCACCCAGCCCCCGCCTCCCTCAGGCAGTCCCTAAATTGTTGTCCATGTCCATGGGTCATGCATCTGTGTTCTTTGGCTACTTCATTTCCCATGCTATATTTTACCTCCCCATGGCTATTCTGTAACTATCAATTTGTACTTAATCTCCACACCTTTTTTGCCCATCCCCTAAACCCCCTCCCATCTGGCAACCATCAAAACGTTCTCTGTATCTATGATGTATTTCTGTTCTGCTTGTTTATTTTCTTTTTTAGATTCAATGATTGATAGATATGTATTTGTTGCTATTTTATTGTTCATATTTTTGCTCTTCTTCTTCGAGAAGACCCTTTAACATTTCATACAATGCTGGTTTGGTGGTGATGCACTCCTTTAGATTTTTCTTGTCTGGGAAGCTCTTTATCTGTCCCTTGATTCTAAATAAGCTTTGCTGGGTGGCATAATCTTGAATGTAGGTCCTTGCTTTTCATCACTTTGAATGTTTCTTGCCAATCTCTTCTAGCCTGCAAAGCTTTTTTTTTTTTGAGAAATCAGCTGATGCTGAATGAGCAAAATGGATTCTTCCACTTTTATATAGCATATTCTCATCAAGAACCTGTGTCAATGCGTTTGAAGTAGAATTTACTATAACAAATCATTAGATAGTTGCTAATAGGGAACAAGGAAGCAAGTATCCTGAAAGTGGTTTAAATGTAATATTTCTTCCTCTCCATCCTTTTAAGGAAATATGTGAAATGGAAAACGATTTAATAAAAATTAGGTATGTGTGTTCTACTGTAATGATTAGTAGACAGAGAAGCAGCAGCATGTTGTATGATGTGTGTTTGAATGTGTTTGCATGTATGTGTTTAACACATACTAATTGAGACCATGTTAAGCCTAAATATATTGGATTGGAGGGAAAAAGGAGCTGTATCAATTTTTACAATATCAGTGTACCTTAAAATGAGTGTATCTGATTGTGTTACCATCATTTATGTGCAGAATACCCACCAGTTAGTTCCATGTTTCTATCCCTTATGCTCTGTGGTTAGACCAATTGAAAATACATCAGTATTGCTTTTCCTAGAGAAAGTGAGGGCTACTATCTTTCTGATAGGTTCTGTATCCTTACCAAATATGATATCAATGAGTTCTAAGTTGGTGTATTTGGAATGAGAGATATATTGTTACTGACACAGATGCAAATCCTGATTCAGGAAGAAATGTTGACATCCAAATGCTCTTACTTTACAATATGCAAGTTAGAAAACATGGGCCAAGTCCACATGTAATAAGGAAGCAGCAAAAAGGAAATCACATGTTTCCTCCTTTTCTCACAGTGGTCTCTGCGGATGATGAAGTGTAGACTGGAGACCCAAAGAACAGCGTCTGGTGTGTGACCTGCTACAGACTAGTGCCATGTCCTTCTTGCCTCAATTGTAAAATAATGTCCATGGAAACTTTAAGCATTAACAGTCCCATGTACAGGCATTGTGCCTTTTTAATCTCTTTCTCTCTAGTGTCAAGTACATGGAGGGTGCTCAGTGTGTATGTATTAGATTTAGGAATGCAAGGCACACAGTTTTCTGGGAAAAGGCCTACAAGTTCTCAGCAACTACCCAGCTTTTCTAATTTAACCGTTCATTCTGCTCCCCAAGAGAATGTACCAGGTGAAAGTTTATCTGCTGCAGGGTCTAGTTCACGCCAGGCGAGAGACAGATAGTTTAACTGCCCTATTGCGTAGGGCAGGCAAATTAATAAGTGAAGACATTGAGGGGTATCTATTTTTACCTAGAAGAAAAATATATTTGTGTGCATGTGTGTATTATAACTCTATGCATTTATCCCTGCATATCCAAACTTATGGACTATTTAGAACTGCATTGTCCAGTGTCATAGCCACTGGCTACATGTGACTATTGAGCACTAACAATTTATGTTAAGTGTAACATGCACACTGGAGTTCAAAAACTGAAATGTGAAAAGTAGGGTAAAATATCCCATTAATAATTTTTATATTGACTGCATGTTGAAATTATACTAGGTTTGGTATATTGGGGTGAGTAAAGCATATTATTAAAATTACTTTCACTTGTTTTTATTTTTTAAAAGACAGTTCTACTAGAAAATTTAAAATTACATCCATGGGTTGCATGTTGTTTTTCTTGGGCATAGCAGCTCTAGATGGAAGTAAAATCGGATATGGCAGTAATGAAGTGGTTGGAGGCCCTTGGGAGAAGTTCTTTGAGTTGCTCACTGTGTCTGGGGTAACAGTGTGATTCGGTTTGCCTGGGGCACTCCTAGTCCATGCCTGATTATTAAGTGTCCCCACTAACTCTCAGAGGCGTTTGTGTGTGGATGATAAATTATGTGGCACCCTACAGCGTAGCCCTATAGTCACTTTTATTGTTTGCTCCCTGATAAGAGGAGTGGTCTTTCCAGGGGGCCATGGGGACATAACCGCAGCTCCTCGTGGGAGCAGACTGGGGAGAGGGTCTTCGCGGTAAGGGCCCGCACCCAGGGAGTGCAGAATTGGAGGCTGCACATCCTCTTCATCTCGCAGATTCTGTAATTCTACATGATGCTTCCTCTGCAACCTCAGTGACACCGTACTTGATTCCCATGATTTGATAACTGATGACGAAATATGAGGAGCGTGTGATAATGTACCCATGTAGCAACTAGTAGAGAAATAATTGCTTAAAGAGCTCTCTTCAATTGCATTTTATTTCAATATCCAAAGGAAAAAAAAACAATCAAAATTTCCATCTCTTAAACAGAGTTTTCACATGTAAGTAATTCACAGATGGCAGAGCCCCAAGTGGGTACTGTTCAATCATTCCCAAGAAATGAAACTTACTTATAACCCAGAGCATAAGAAGCTGTAAAGCTGAATAGTTGACACATTTGATTATGTTGAAATATTGCCTCTAAAACCACAGTTGATGACTGTTATTTTTAGTTGCACTTCATTAGACTTACTGTAGAGGGAAGAGTTTTCTTTGTTGCCCAGAGATATGTGTTTTCAAAAAGTTGGGAAAGTTGCACTTGTTTTCTAGCTGGTTAAGTTATTACAAATTGCTTATTTAAGATGTATACCCTCTGACAAGTTGGAGTTTTAAAAAAAGGATTTAAATTAGAAAAGTCCAATTCTCTGCAAGCCTCAAATTCTTTGAATAATGAAAAGCCACTAAGCCTCATTATTACTTAGAGTACCATCGGATGAGCAGCATAAATATTTTGTTTCCTTTCTCCCTCTTTTCATAAACCTATCCAGTTAATCAGAATAGCATAATTACTAATGTGCAACTAGTAATGATTGCTTTTCTTCCAATTCGTATAAACTCTACTTCTTCGGACTGCTTTTGAATTAAGAAAGAGAATCCTGGGGGCACGTTATTGTAGCAGGAATCCGCTTACGGGAAGCCTTACCTGCCCTGTCTCGATTGTAACCTGGTGTTCTTGGCTTCAGGGCATGCCATAAAACCAGGATCTTGAAATTGATGTTCCTGAATTTGCGGATGGAAGAGAGCTCTAAAACAGATGTGATTTTTTTTCTTAATATCCGGTTAACTACTATGGTTGTTTTGTGTTTTAATGACTGTTTATAGTTTCACATTTAACCCCTAAAGCAAAAAAGATCCTGCAGGGTGGGTAAATTAAAAAGTGGATTTCTGAACACTATAAGGCTGTGATTGCACGCAGATAGTGAAGGACTTTTTTTGTTCTAAAACTGTTACTTGTCGTGCCTCACCAAAAGAAATTAAGAAAATACTGGTCTGTCTTCTAAAAGTCCCTATTGATAATACATATATTTTATTTAAAAAATAATAATAATATGGCAGCATTTGAGGCAGTTAAACTGGAAGTCTGCGTTTCACAGGGTCTGTCAGTTCTCTGAAGTTTTGTGCCGCCGCACGGAGGAGGGCCGGGTGGGGGAGGGGAGAGGGGGTGTGCGTGTATTCCATGAAGGAGACTTTCACTGTTACTAAGTTTTAAAAGGAAAACTAAAGATCAAGAACTAGTTCCAGGGTTTTGGATGAAATAATGTGGGAAAGACACCATTTCTCAAAATATGATAAATGAAAGAGATTAAGAAGTAAAGTGGAAATTGCCACCCCCTAGATATGTATTAAACAATTAAGGTTATTTCATCATATTATCACCTTTTCCATCTACCACATAGTATATAAATTCAGAATGTTAAGATGAATAGATGTTTTTGAATTGCTGCAGTGAGAGGCCCAAAATAACTCTTCAGTCAGTAGCAACATGGTTCTTAGCAACAGTGAGATCGGGGATAAAGGACACCGACTAGTTGTGGGAAGGCATAGTGGGGGACATGTTTCCAGTGGCCCTTCTTGTTCACTGGGGAGGAGAAGTGAAAATACAGGGTTGGTTCTTTGGAGTTTTTGGTATTTTATCAACCAAATGAGTGGCAGGGAGCTTCTAGTGGGAGAAAATATTTCCAGTGAATTAAAAGCATTATCTTTGTATCGTGCATATAATTGATTTGAGAAATTTTCCCTTGCATGTCATATATATATTGAAATTATAGTCAGTGTTCCTCCCAGTTTAAGCATTTTCAAATCCATGAAAGAAATCATTATAATAAAGCAGAAAAATTGAAATATCTTGACTTTTAGAATTAAAATAATCAAATTGCCACCGAGATGTCAGAGGGCTTTTGGTTGTGGGTTGCTGACTGTCACAATCCAACATAGAAACTTAACAAAAATTCTGAATAACCAATTTATATATTTCTATCAATTAAATATACGATTAAGTAGCTGTAGAAACAATGGAACAAAATTAATTGTTGTAGATACCAATGTAAATTGGAAGGAGGGCTCTATCCATTGTCTTCCAAAGAAGAGAGATGGATACTGAAGAGCAGAAGGGAGGGAGAAGTAGCATGTAATATATAATTGCATTATTTAGCGACACTGAAGCCTACAAAGGGTTTCCTTTTTTTTTTTTTCCCCCTCTCCTGACACAGTGATTTAATAATAGTCCTGGTGTTTGTAACTCCAGCTGTTCACGCTGTGTGCTGATAAGACCAGAGCTTGGAGACACATTGCAGCAATGGTTTTCATATGGCTTTGTTTTTAAGAGATAAAGCTGCCATCTAATATTTCATGGGGCCAAATGTTTACTTAGTTTGGCAAGTTTAGGCAGCTTAATTTCTGAAGCATTTATATGTGTAAGACTCAAGGTTAGGTGGGAAGAATCCAGAATAGAAGCCCAGTTTATTCTGCAACATAGAGTCTCACGGAATCCTGTGGAAGCCGGTGAATGAGAGTTAGGTCGTCTGAATGCATGTCCCATGACTAATGAAAGAACCTGGCAAATGTGACTGCTGCTTAGGTGTGTGCTCCCCCATCCTTCTTCCTGGGTCTGGTCCAGAACTGAAAGTCTAAAGAAGGTTCACTATGCAGAGGTCAATTTCAGAAATTAAAAAGGTAACCATGACATGTCATCCTTTGCTGTTTAGATGGATCTGCACGTAATGAAAATTGAATGGGTTTTGCTTTCATGTCAACATTAATTGATTAATCCCTTAGATGTTCAAGATCCCTGCCAGGTGCCATCTGGAAAGCATAAAGCATGGTCCCTGTCCTCAGGATACTTACAACCTAGTTATGAAGACCAGACCTAAAGCAGTTAAACAACCCTAACAATCTGCCAGCGAGTATCAAATGATCAAATCATACATTTTTAACAATGAAAACAAGTGTCCCTTGCCTTTAGTCTGCACTCTGCTCAGCCTCCTGAGCCCCTCAGGGGAGCTGCCATGTGTGGTATCTCTATTAGCTTTCGTCTCACTCAAATACAACGGCCTGTCTACGGGTCTGTTACAAGACCGCGCTCCTCCGAGGGATGGGCCAGTGTCCTCCTTTGTGAATTCAGGCCCCAGGCACAGTGCCTGACACGTGAAAGTATGATCAGATCATTACAACTTTTACTTCTGAGATGGGCAAAATGAATTCAGTTTAACAACTGTTAACTCATTTCGTAAAGGTTTGTATATTTGTGCGTATGTATGTGTGCGTGTGTGCACGTGTGAATTACAATGTAAAAATTAGGAGATAATCTGTTTAGCATAGTGTTCTGCTCCTTAAGTAGCTTTTTAATTTAGAATTCTCTGCTTTAGGACAATGTTATCTGTGTTGTCAAGGGGAGAGGAGTGTTTAAACACAAACTCTTCACTTAAAATGCAAGCTGGTGACCAATGTCAGCAGTTTCAATTGTGAGATCCATGTCGCCTTCTTACAGTTCTAGAAACGGCCATCATAGGAATTGGTTCTGAGAAAGAAGACATTATAGAAAGAGACCAACCTTGATAATTCTAGAGATTAACCATTTTAAAAAGCTGATTTTGTTAGTGCCCATTATATACTAACAAAGAATAGAAATTAATATACATACCATCGAATCGATTATCTGAGTTCTTCTTTGTTCACAAAAACTGAGATCTAGATTCAAAAAACTACTAATCTTGGTAGTTACAGCTTTGTACTTTTCTGATAACTGTGTTTAAAATATTAGAAAATTCTTGAGCAGACTAGAAATTTCTGGACAGGATGTATCTCTTATACCCATAAAAATAAAGATGTTCCCCTTCCAAATTTTTTCTTGTATTCCATTTTGTTTAAAAAGTTCATCTGGTTTCAAGTGATGTTGAAGAAAATAAAAATCCTGGTATGTGAATTAATTCAAGAGTATGGAAACATTTACAAGGCCTTTCTTAACAAAACACTAATAAACAGCTCAAGGTAGGAGCAAATGTAATTGGACAGTGCTGTTTGAAATTTGGTAAAGATGATGTTTAAAGTAGCTTTATTCTAAAGGTCAAGATCTCATGACTTAGTTGCCTCCATAACTCCGTGACCCTCGGAAAATTATTTAAATTGTGGGTGATTTCCTCAGAAACCTTGTGTAACTAAAAGGAACTAATAAACAGAAATTCTATATGAACTCCTGTTGTCCTTAGGGTCTCAGACATCCAAACTAGCAACTTCAGTTTTCCAGATGTGAATTACTAACTTGTTTGTGTGAATTCAATTTTAAATGCCCTTTTAATATCTCAATATTTATGTGTTTATGGAATGAGATTATAGTTCTATCCAAAACTCCAAAATTTATTTCTAGTGCTCAAGAAGTAATATCAAGAAATATTATTTTTCAAAAAGTCAAATACACACACAAAAGCAGCAGTATAAAAACTTACGCACGTGTGTGTATGCACACTAGAAGTCTTTGAGCGGGCAGCACTACTCAGATCTGAACACGAATATGCAAGGAGGTCGTGTTGCTTTAACATGAAAGCTCAAGGACAGAGACTGCACCCTCTGCATATTCTGATCTTCTATATGTTCCTTCCTTCCATGTTGTGGACATATCCTGAATATTGATGGCTTGAATGAAAAGGGTTAATGAGAGTTCACCTTGAGAAGAAGCATGACAATCCCTATTGAGAGAAAAAGAAAAACTTTGTTTTCTCCTTGAGCATGGCACGATCCTTAGAAATCTCTTCTGATGGGGGATTTTTTTTTTTTCTCACAACATCAGTTCTTCAGAAGTGCAAGTTTCATTTTGTTTTTTCCTTTCAAAATCTTGTCACAGAATTGACATGATACAGACATTTAAAGGACTTTTCTCTTTTTCCAGAGGGGTGGCCGCTTTCCTAATAGCTCTATACTTGAAAATGAAATTCTGATTTAGATGAATCGCATTTTAAAAGTAGCTACTGTGTGTGTTTTACGCTTGCGGAAACATAGCGTCCTGGTAAGCAGTATGTGAGCTTGTCACACTGCACAGCTTTTGATGTCTGATTAGATGATCACAGGGACATCTGGAGCGAGTTAGTTTTGAAGTTGCTGGTGTGAAGCACTGGAAAATCCAAAGCCTTCTGACAGACCAGAACCAGTAAAAACATCGCTACTTTTAGCAAATCTTTTTGAGTTGCAACTGGCAGACAACTTTCAGACTGGCATAGTCCTGATGTTTCCCAGCCTGCTCTTCCTCCAGGACTCCCTACCTTTCCAGCAAAGAATGGGTAGGTGGCATTTGTTGCAAGAATCATAAAGGTTACCCTCCTTGAAAAGGGAGAGGCAGATTCTTAAGCATCAGAAGTCAGAAATAATGGACTTGCTTAGAGAAATTGTATTGTTTCCTTTTTCTCTGCCTTGAATTTCAATCACTGTGTCAGTCACCTACCATTTTTAAAATTTTCATTTATAAATAAATATTTTTGACACTTAGCTATGTTTGTGAATACTCCAAAGATAAACAAATAGACATAAAAGATATAGATTTTACTTGTATGAGATGATTCCTTATTGTTTCATGAATAAAATTATTACATACCTTTAAATATCTGGCTTGAGTTGTCCAACCATTCATTACCAATGCATCCAGGTAATATGTTAAATTTCTTGCTATGGCTTTTTTTTTCTCTTTTTACTGTGTTTCATACACATTATATTTACCATCTTAATAATTTTTAAGTCTACAGGTGAGTGGCACTAAGCATGTTCATATCATGATGCAATCATCACACCACCCATCTCCAGAACTCTTTTCAACTTGCAAAACTGAAAGTTTATACCTACTAAAGAATAACTCCCCAAACTCACTCTCTCAGCCTCTGGTGACCATCATTCTACTTCCTGTCTCTATGATTTTGACTGTGCTATGAAATTTTACAGGAAGTGTCTTTTGGTTACTGTCTTATTTCACTTAGCATAATGTCCTCGAGGTTCATCCATATTATAGCAGGTGTCAGAATCCCCTCCCTTTTAATGACTGAGTAATATTCCATTGCATGTATATACTACAGTTTGCTTATGAATTCGTCTGTTGATAGGTACTATGGACGTAAGTGTACAAATATCTCTTCCAGACCCTCTTCTAATTATCTTGGGTATATACCCAGGTATGGAATTGTTGGATAATATGGTTAATATATTTTGAATTTTTTGAGGAACCACGATACTGTTTTCCAGTCGCTGACCCATTTTGAATTCTCCCCAACAGTGCACAAGGGTTTCAGACTTTACACGTGCTTACCGGCAGAGGTTATTTTCTGTTTTTAGATAGCAGCCATCCTTGTGTTCATGAGGTGGCATCTCGTGAGCTTGATTTGCATTTCTCTAATGATTAGTGATGCTGAATAACTTCATGAGCCTATTAGCCATTTATATGTCTTCCTTGAAGAAACGTCTATTCATGTTGTTTGTTTTGTTGTTGTTGACTTTTAGGCATTCTTCATATATTCTGGATATTAATCCCTTATCAGATGATTTGCAAATATTTTCTCCCATTCTGTAGCTTGCCTTTTTACTTTGTTGATAGCATCCTTGTGATGCACAAACATGTTTCATTTTCGTGAGGTCCAGTTTGTCTACTTCAGTGTTTGCATCTTTGGTGTCATATCCAAGAAATCATGGCCGACTTCAATGTTGTGAAGCTCTTGCGGGGTCTTTGTCTAAGAGTTTTATAGTTTTAGCTCTTACATTTTAGGTCTGTGATTCACTGGAGTTAGTATTTGCATATGATATCAGGTAAGGGTCCAATTTCATGCTTTTGCTTGTGAATATCTAGTTTTCTGAGTACTATTTGTTGAAAAGACTGTCCTTTCCCCGTTGAATGGTTTTATCACCCTTGTCAAAAATCATTTGACCATACAGGCAAGGGTTTGTTTTGGGGTTCTTGTCATAACTTTACAACCTAACCCCAGCCTATGAGTTTAGCTTCATGTCTAGCCACATCACACTAGACACCCATGCATGTAGTTTCTCACATGTGCAAAAAAATGCATCTTTTTGTATCTCTTTGCCAGCTGTTTATTCTGCCAGGCAAATGACAAATGTCATTTTTCTTCTTTTTCCTAGTGAATGTCCAATTTTCTTTCAAAATCCCGTGTAATGGTCTCTATGGCCTTTTTATTTACTAATCCTTCCTTATTCCCTTTCTATTCTGAGCAGAATTAACCACTTTCTACTCTTGGCACACTGGTATATCTTTATTAGAATTCTTTATACCTCTTTATTATTTCCTACATTTTATATCTTCCTTATTAGACTCTGAGCCCCTACTTGGGTGGATTGAATATCCTTCCACACACCCTCAACATAGCGTTGTACCTAAAGAACAGGGGACACTTATAAAAGGTTTATATAAGGAATAGAGTACATTTCCTCATTGCATAATAGCCTATTTAAACCACGAAGCACTTTAATTGCAGTTCTAATAGCATTAATCTGTGTGCTAGGTAAGCGAACAAATGACCAGACAATACTGTCCAGAATATCATGGAAGGAGGGACTTTCTCTACTCAGTTTCCAGTTTACATCAGATATGGACACTTTATTATATATATTCAAATATTTTATCCTATAAAAACTTGCAAGCTCTATTTTATTGACTTTGTTTTGTAGATGAAGAAGCTAAGACTCAAACAAGTTAACTCATTTTCCTCAGGTCATCTAGCTAGTAAGTAGAAGTGCTAGAACTTTACTTCAAATAATTCTTAATCCAAAGTATAGCCTCTTTTCCTCCTACACTCAGTCAAATGTTAGCCTTGAAAGTCCCACCGTAGCATCTGTGCCTTCATCTCATGAATGCTGCCATTGCTGAAATGCTTTGGGCATTCTTTATTAGAAAATGCCTTCAAAGCCAGTTTATGAGCCTCCCCCTAAAAATTTTTATTTCACTATTTTATAGTCATATTTTATTTTTTTTAACCAAAAATGGAATTTTTCTATATGATGCCAACATTTATATTGTAAAGTTGGTCTCAAATGGCTAGACTGTTTATAAAAGTTAGATACCCCTATGAAGTAGAAAGATTTGCCACCACACACACACACAAATCTAATGCAGGCATTAAAAATACATATGGAAGAACAGATTCAGATGTGCTTAAAGCAGCAGATTTTTATAGACATTCTTTGTTTATTCAGTTGTCTAGTGGTTAAGACAACTAGGCTTTATCCCTGACTCATCCATTGGCTCTTTGTCAAGTTAGGCAAGTATAATTTTGTTCTCTGTCTGGAAGAAGAAGATTGTCTCCTATCTTGCTCTCAGTGGAATCGCAAGGTTAATGCCTTTTATCTTGAGTATAACATTTAGCAGACTGAGGGTGCTTAATATATGTTAATAATAGGGATAATAATGAATGTTGATAATTAAAGGTCTTTTCTAATGACCACATTTCTAATGCGTGTTAAATATAATAAAAGGGAAATGACAAATTATTATGCATGCACACAAAAACTAGAGATAGCCACAGCTCTTATTTTTAGCTTCCTCACTAACATCATGTATGTGAAGCTAATATTTAGAAATCCACTTAGGATGGTAGTTTCAGTCGGGTCACGTCTTGATAAGTGATGCAGGTTCTAGAAACTAGTAAGGCATGTGTGTGAGTTGGAAAGCACAGTTACTGTGGAAAACCTCATGGGACTCTTGTGATTGGGGCATGACCATGCAAAATTGTGCATTGGACATTATAATTGTAGTTTATCCCCATCACACTTTCTGTGAGTTCTATGAAAGAAAGGTACTTTCTCAAGAAGCTGGGCACCATCCCAGGAATGGGTAACAGGGCTGCCTGGAAGGTCTCTAAAACACTTTGGTGGGAAAGAGGAAACAATGAGCATAAGTATTTTTCCCATGAAATTCAGCTTGGAGATTCATCCTTTGAACTCAAAGTATTGTGACTTCATTAGGTACTAGAATGGTAGGAAGGAGTTGTGAACCATGAGAAGCAGCAGGCTAGAGTGGTTAAGAATGTGGACTCTTAAGCTTGACTGCCTAGTTCAAATCTAGTTCTGCCAACTGACTAACTAGCTGGCTGATTTTTTTGTCACGTATTTCCTTCTCCCTTTTCTAATCTATAAAATGGTAATAGCAACAGCACTTACCTCATAGGGTTTTATTGATAAATGAGTGATTATTTGTACAAATTCTTACAGTACATGGTAAGTACTATATATATTTGTTAAAAATATGTGTTTGATGAAGAAAGAAAGAGTGGTAAATTAAGCTGGAAGTAGTTCTGAGAATAATTTTTTTGAATTTGAATTTGATTAAGTTTAGTTTTAAGAAAGGCACTTAGCATACAGCTAGAAAAAAAATATTGACTCCAAAGTTGAACATTAAATGTATGTTAAGCATCTTTTGCTTATAGAAACCCTGGCAAGTTCTTTTCATTTGAAAACAAAACAAAATTAAAAAAAAAAAAACAACCCTCCAAAGACCAATTCTTAAGGCAAAGTTGGAACTGCATCAACAAATTCAGTCCTGGCTTTCCTCTCTTGATGCAAAATGGTTCTCTTCCTTGTAAACATTTTGTTTAAATTGAAAACCTAGAAGGAAACAGGAAAGGAGGGGTTATTAAGGAACAGGGCAATTTCAAACAGCTCAAACCTGTCATCCATCTGCTCCAGGTTTCTGAAAGGCCCTGCCTTTTGGCGTTCCCCTGGTGTGCTCTTCCTGCTCCCTCTCTCAAATCGCCTTTCTCACTAGTCTGCCGGGCAGATGCCTTCTCATTTGTTAAGACTAGGCTAAAACAGCACCTCCTTTTAAAATCTATCCTGGAGACCCTATTCCCTACCATACATGTGGTGGCATTTCAGCGATAATTTTTAAACTAATGCATGATATGGCATTTGTTGAGAATTTGATGAAAATAGTATTGGCAGGAAGCAGTATTTAATACAGAACCAAAATATCAATGGTTAGACAAAAGACACCTAGAGAGCACAGTGTGGATGCCTCTCATATTGCACGCTGGCTGCCCAACTCAGGCGAGGTCTGCTGTGCTCAAAGGCTGAGCTCGCTGTTCCCTCCTTGGGTCCTGCTGTCCTCCACTCTTCCCTCACTGAGAATGGTCATACTTATGTCCTGAGTAATTATCATTTGTACTTGTGTGTCTCCCTCTTCACTCCAGAGTGAAAGTGCACTGGGGGCAGACAACGTGCTTTTTATCCTTATAGCCCAGAACTTAGCATATAGTAGATAGTGACTGAATGAATGAATGAAAGAATGAATGAATACATGGGTGGATGAATGAAGGCAAGAATGAATGAATGAAAGAAGCACAGAAGGAAAGAAAGAAAAAAATGAACAGATTCTCAGATTCTAACAGGTTAATTTTTCTAGAGAAAAGATTTTAAAGGAAATACTTAAGTAAAGAGTAGCCTTTTTAAAGGTAATACATGTTTTTTGCGTTTTCATCATTCACTGTTAAATGATGAACAAATGGGCTTCAGTATGAAATGTATTTATTTATATTTTATATATATATATGTATCACCAAATAAAGCAGAGCAGTCATACACCTCTGAGAGTACTATGCCATTTCTGCATTTTTAATGTAGTTCAAATTCAATCCCTCCGGTTCCTTTCTGGCTTCTTTCATTTTGAACTTGATGGTCATGGTGGGGGAGAGAATTCAGTAGGAAATGATTATGGTTATTCACACTTAGCCTCTGAGAAGTGCTTTCTTAACGATTTGAAAATGTGATTTAATTTAGTTATCTGTATATATTTTGGACAATAATTATAGGGCCTACAAAAATGACCACTTAATGTCAAAATATAAGTTTTCTGGATTTATAAACCTCTTTGATAAGTAGATAAATTAGAAATTAAAGGCTTTGTGCAAGTATGCGCTATTAAACATATGTATCAGGAAAAGTTCAATCTGGGACCAGACAGGTATTTAATGAATACCTGTAAACTACTTTCCCTAAAACAACAAGTACATAAATATTCTTCCCAATGTTTCTGCTTCTGTATTTTCCTTTAGGTGCCTTTAGTACTGATACAGATGAATTGTGAAAGCACATTATAGTCATTTCTTGTATGACTATACCGCACGCTAAGAAACCCTCTGGATGAAGTATTTGTTTTGTTGTGCCTCTACCACAGGATTTACTGCATCATTTAACCTAAAGCAATTTACCTTAGGAATTTACAAACTGATTTTTGACTTTAAAATTCTTGCTATTTTTCAAATTGGTGGCCCAAAAATAACATGTAAAATTAAATATTTTAAAACCATGAATCTATGCATCAATTTCAGGATAAATTTTTTCTGGCCTAATTTGGAGAAAAAGTTTTTATAGTTTTAGCTCATTGCATGATTCCCAACTGCTATTATACCTGGAAAATTAAGGCTTTGTCAAGCTCTCGTAATATTTTTCCCACTTTTGGCTATGTGAGTTTTCGGAGATCTTTATCCATAATGTTGGGCTGACTCTGCAAAATGGTTTATAATGTCTTCCTTCATTTAACAAACATTGTGCCAAGTACCATGGTTTTTGCTAGCGATTAAAAGATGAATAAAACATGGGCCTCCCTCTAGAGAAGTCTCATTTATGTGTATCTCTCCCTCATCCATTGAGGAGCACAGACATACAAATGGAAATCATGATATAATATGGCAGGTGCAATGATTTTTGTGTGTACAAGGAAAATATAGGGAAAACTAATAGGGGAATTTGAAAATAATTCTTGAGAGGAAGAATTGTATGGAAATGCTAAGTCTTAAAGGATGAATAGGAGACAACTAACCAAGCCAACTCATGGAAAAATGCATTTTAACCAGATAATTATAAAAATAAAGGCAGATATAAGAAATGGTTTTTGTGAGGTTTTCCCAAGGAATGACAAGCACTTTGGACTTGCTGAGGAAGTGCTGAGAGATGAGGAGCCATATCATGAAGGACTATATGAGTCATACGTAAGAATTTGATGTTTATATGTTATATGGGGCCACCGAAGAGTTTTAAGTAGAGGGTTTACAGGTTCAGCTTGGCAAAAATCAAAGGACAGAGATAAGAAAATACTTAGAAGTTTGCTATAATATAACTCAGGGCAGAGGTGCAAAGACCTGAATTATATCCTGATTGATTCAGTAATAGTTACAAAACGTCCACAACCACACTTACTTTTTGCCAGTCATTATTCTAAGTGCCTCAGATATATTGTCATAGCTAATCCTTATAACCATCCTATGATGTAGGTACCATTTATATTCCCATTTTATTGATGAGGGAATGAGGCACACAGAGGTTAAGTGAAGGTCAAATTACTGAGTCAAAGCTAATAAATGCCAGAAATATTTAGAAAATAAAATCCACAGATCTCAGATAAGGTGGTAGGGCATACACAGGATGTCAAGAGCAATTCCCACATTTCACTTTGGTGTAGTGAGGGCAATGAATGTTCTACAAACCAACACACAGAACTTAGAATCAGCTTGTAGGCAAAGGCATGTGTAAAGGTGCTTGAAAATCAAAGAAACATAAGTTCAAACCTTGAAGTTGTGAATAAACTTATTAAGAACAAGTTCAGCAGGGGGAAGTAGGGTATATAAACTGGTGTGTTGTTGGTTGAGAAGCAAATTGGAGGCAAAGTAGTGGAAACAGCTCTTGAGGAACTTACATTGGAGAGCACATAAAGTTAAATTTTATATGTTAGTAACAATTTAAGAACTCTTTTTAATTGAAAATGACAAAAATACAATTTAAAAATGTCTCAGTTAAAAAATGAAGGGCATTCTTTTTTCTGAGATTGTTGTGTAAAATCTTACAAGCGTGTTAAATATCCACATCTTGGGAAGTAGGAGGTACAGCTGGGCTTCAGGAAACCCTGGAATCAAATTCAAGCCTCTGCTTTATTCTTTCACAGATTTCATCTTGCTCATCTGCAGTGCAGCCTCCTCAACATTGGGGGAAATGCCCAATAACAACTCCAATTTCCCCATCTCCTAGGAAGCACTAGTGGTTTTTCTAGGCTGTAGGAAAAAAGTCTGATCGGTGACTGTAACAACTATGGCTACTTCAGATCAGCCATGGCGATCGGGGTTTGGAGGAGTAGCCTATAGCCATGCAACATTTGGTACATGGTTCCGCTGGGGGAAGAGTACTTTCCAGCATGAGAGGACCGGGCAGACATTCCCATAGGCATATGCCCACATCCAAGGCCAGGTATAAACAATTGACAATGAGAGCGAGGGTCGTAAATTGCAGGAGAGCTTTGTGCCAAAGTGGTCAAGGAGGCTTCACGGAGAAAGATACCTTAAAGGATGAGCATTAGACAGGCACGCAGAATTCAGTGATTAAATTCATAGCAACAAAGATATGCAAGTAATACTTGGACAGAGGAGAAAAATTTTGAATGCACTCTTTCTCACAGAGTAATTGAAAGACCACTTGCCTCAGAAACACCTGAGGACTTTGCAAAAATGCCAGCTCCTGGCCTACAGCCTAATCTGTTGAATCAGAATCTTTGAGAGTAGGGTCGAGGGAATCCGCATTGTGAATGAGAACACTTTGGCATCTCCAGTGCAATGGGTGAATAGTGTAAAGTTAAATGCCGAGAGGCTGGGGCCTGGTCTGAGCCCCAGGAGGCATGGCCAGACATTGCAACACTGGTGTGGAAGAAACCCTTGGAAGCGCAATCTCCATGAATTTATTCAATGATGTAGCAGGTAGAATGAAAATATCACAAGGTCTTTGACAAATTAATAAACACACTGGAGTTGTGAGAATAAATTAGCTGTAACATTCTGCATGAAATGGTGAAGTTGTGAAAACAAAACCAAACAAAAAAAGAAGCAGAAGAAAGTGGGACAGAAATTCTGTCAAAGAGGAAAGGAGTGGTAAAACACAAAATAGGATAATTGGATGTGACCACAGCACCTTGATATGATAATTTTTAAGACACAAGCATGTATTTTTACTCAGTCCTATTTAGTATCATTAGCCTCATTGAATAAATATACTCGTGGGGAAAAAACGACCACCACTTAACTATCTCTGTAGACGAAGGAGCTTTGTTTCTGGCCACAGAAGCAATGATTTAGGATACAGACTCCTTGGGTCTGGAAAAGTTAATGTATCTCAAGTAACTAACTGACATTCACCAAATATAAGAACAGATAAAGTTTTCCCCAAAGATCCTGAGTATTTTATTCTGCTCTCTGTTGGGTTGAGGCACTAACCTTAATCTGATTGTGTTGAACAGGACAACCTGCCCTCTTAGCAGTTTTTCATCCAGCAGGATTTCTGACATTTGGTTGAATGACTAACATTAAGCATGAAGAGAAACCCGTTCCTGGTAAAGCAGTTAAGATAGGTATTCTGATTCTCATGGAAGGCTGTAACAATGGAGGGGTCAGCAAAGCAGAAAATGCCAAACAAAAGATAATTTTTCCTGTTTCTACCTAGTTAAGGATACAAGGTGTTCAAGTTAAACAATGACAGCAAATGTTCTATAGGCTAGGAATTGGGACCCACCGTTTGGTGTAAACTTAAAGTCTGAATTGGGTCACTTTGGAGAAGTATCTTAACTTCCCAGGAATGGTTTCTTCATCTGTGAAATGAGAAAGATGGCATGATTTAAATGGGAGTCTTCATGTTAACAGTGGCAGGAACATAAATTAATGTAATGCACTTGGAAATGATCAATGATCTTAATTCTCAGTGTAAGCATTTAGAGTAAGGGAATTTGCTTTTCTACCCTTTACTTTCCCACATTTACAGCTGTTCTTTAGTTCTGAATCATATAATTTTCAGGAGCATGTCTAACTTTTATTTTGAATTTTTCATTATCTTTCTCAAGTGACCAAGAAGACCCTGAAAGAGCTGCAACTGTCTTGGAGTTGGTTCCTCTAAATGCCGTGCAATGCACGAGGGGTGGGGAAGTCATTACCTGAACAGAGCTGGCAGCTCTCACTGGAAGGGAAATGCGATGAAATGACCTTATTAGGAAACCAGTACTGTTCTCTGTAGTCACCAAATTATTCTTTGCCTTTATTTATTTATTTGTTTGTTTGTTTGTTTGTTTGTTTTTAGCTATTGTGTTTTCTTAGTCTTATTTCGAGTACCAGGCATTTTTGGTTATAGGCATTGGAATTGGAAAGATCTTTCTGGATTATGACTTGTCTTTTTTAATTGAGTTTTTAAAATTACAGAGAGGTTTTCAATTTTAAAATATTTATATTTATTAGTATTATTATTATGCTATATGTGTGTGTTTAAAGAAATAATTTCCTACTCTGAATCACATGATATTCCCCAATATTAGTTTTTCCTAAAATTTTTGTTTTCTTTTTCATATTTAAGCCTTAAATTCACCTGTAAATTTTTTACAGGGCATGTGTAGGGACCAATTTTTATTTATTTTTTTGGTATTGTGGTGTCATTTAAAATAATGAATGTTGCTTATCAGATGACACTTCTTTGTTTATTTAGATGATACTTTTTCTCTTTTAATCATTGAAATTAATGTGTTCATCACTACGGTTTCTGAAGCCCAGCCATCCTTACACCCCCATGATAAAGCTTCCTTGGCCATAATGCATTCTGTTTTATTGCTGAATTCAACTTGTTGCTGTTTTATTCACATGTTGTCATCTATATAACCAAAGTAGTTCTATATTTTTATTTCTTGCGTTGTCTTTCTTTAGTTTTGGCATTAAAAACTGTAAGCTTCATTAAATGAATAGGTAAGCTTTTACTGTGCTGTTCGATCATTCTCAAAAACAGTTTGTATTTAGTGTCAGGACTATGTTCTTTGTAAACTCCCTTGTGCATTCTGGGTCTGTGTGTGTGTGTGTGTGTGTGTGTGTGTGTGTGTGTGTGGTGGTGGTGGTGGTGGTGGTGTTTGTCCATCTGTAGTGTGGAACAAAGGGGGAGATGGCTTATTCAGATTTTCTGTTTTGTCTACATAAATTTTATTATGTTGCCAATTTTTAAAATTTCCATAAATTTATCTATGTTGTCACAACCTTTTAAAATTTATTGGTATAAAGAATCTTGAAATTATAAAATAGTTTCTGTTATATGCGTAGTTATCCTCTCCCTCTATTTCTAATAATGTTATTTTGTATATTTTCTGGGGGTTTTTCTCCTGATCTGTCTTATTGGAAATTTGTCTATGTGATTAGTTTTTTACAATTGTTTTCAAAGAAATAGTTTTAGATTTTTTTAAACTCCTATATTCTCTCTTTTCTATTTTACTTTTACTTATACTTTTATTTCCTTTATTTCACATTAGTTTTAAGTGAAGTAAGAGTAGAGAAAGAAATGTTTAGATTATGTTTTTCTCTAGCTTCTTATATGCTTATTTATTTTTCACTTTTTTCTTTAAATAACTGCACTTAAAATATATTTTCTTCTCATCAAAATACAGCTACTGTAGCTGCATCCTTTAATTTTTGATACACAATACCTTCATTTGTAATTCATCTCACAATGCTTTGATTTTATTGTGATTTTTCTCTTTACCCTATGAAATATTTAGTAATACATTTAAAGTTTATGAACATATCACTCTAGACCCATTGCTAATTTAATCACAGCTTCTGCAAAGAGATTTATATGATGCTGAATTCTGGTAAGCAGTTAAGATAGGTATTAAAATAAATGTGTACCTCCTACTTATTTCTCTGTTACCTCAAGATTGTTCATTTTGTTCAAATTCTATATAGAGAGATGATTTTATATGTATATATAATACTTTTAAAAAACTTTACCCTGCATTGAAAATATAATAAAGATTAAATTAAAAAATGTTTACCCTACCTTCCTATTTCTGAGAAAAGTGTACTGAAATTTCCACTTGTGGCTATAGATATATCAAATTTTGCTTCTAACTTTGTGAGAGTTTGTTTTATGTATGCCAAGACTATATTACTAGCTGTTTACAGTTCATGGTTATTATCATCTTGATGCATCCTTTTGTTTAAAGTTTCTCTCTTTATCCACATTAGTATTTTTTTTTATTAAATTCTATTCTGTCTCATATATTTACAGCCACCAGCTTGTTTTTGTTAGTTTTCCTCATGTATTTTTCTATTCCTTTATTTCCATCCTCGCAGTGGGGTTTGACCTTAGGCATGTAGACAGGGGCACAAGGGGCCTACAGATAATGCACATTTTTAAATCCACTGTGATTAACTAGGTATTTAAATGCATTAGTCTAACCTGTTTAAAATTATGGTGATTACTGCTCTGTTCAGTCTTATTTTTCATTACCATTGGACTGAGATAGCTCCAGTGTGTTTGTTTCTTTGTTTCAAATCTATAAATTTTATTGTATTGTGTGCTTGTTACTCATTAATTTTACCATGGAATAATAAAATTAAAAATAAAATAAAGACTTTTGAAGTGGATTTTTAAGCACTGTGATTGAAATGACCACAGTGCTTAAATGGCTGAAATGACCATGGGGGCTCAGCCTGGGTTGCCCCAAAAGAGAGCTGGCAAGGACCGGAACCATAGCCCTCACCATGAGCGGGCGGGGCGCACGTCAGCTCCCTCGCAGTGGGGCCAGCGGCTCCCTGGCAGCAGCAGCAGGGGCAGGAAAACTCCAGGACCCGAGGATCTCCATGTTCAAGGCAGCTGGCCTTTGCACAGCACCACAGCAAAGAGCTAGATGTCTACACTCTGCTCTGCCGGGCGCCAAGCTGCCTCTTTATCCCTGCCACTGACAAGGTCGCTCTCACGCTCGACCTGTAAAATGCAGGAGTAGTAAGGGGTACGGGCCCTGCCCTGCGATGCCTGCCCATGGCATGGTCAGCAGAGCATCCTGGTCCCTGCTCAGCTTCCCCGACCCTGCTCTTCTCCCTGCTCTTGTGGCTTAAATTTTCCCTGCTCTGTTCCTTTACCTGTTCCTTGTGAGAATGTGAAATCCCTGAGCCCTGTTCCCCAGTAGGTGGTGACCACTAGAGAATCTGTATGGCAAGACAGAAACGAGTATATAGGTATAGTCCCCTAAAAAACTTTATGTATGTATCTTGAAAAATAGAAATCTTTTCTACATTGTAAATATAACATTAACAAACATCATAAAATTAATTTTTATATTATCTAATACTTAACCTATATTAAAATTTCCCCAATTGTCCTCCAAATACTGTTTTAAATTTGGATTTGATCTAAGACTACATATTTAATCCAAGACAATGTATCTGATTGCTATGCCTTTTACATCTTTCTAATGTAGAGTAGGCTTTTTATTACACCAACTGAAAAATCAACCCATTGTCCTCTAGTACATTATTTTATATAAGATTTTATTTATTTATTTTTAGAGAGGGGGGAGGGAGAGAGAGAAGGAGAGAAATATCAATGTGTGGTTAGTACATCATTTTTTTAATGGAATTGTTTCTTTGTGATAATTTGACTTGCTCCTCTAGTCCCTGTAGGTTCTGTTAACTGCAAGTTATATCTAAATATACTTCTTATCCATCAGATCTAAAAAAAAAATACAGTCCAGATAATATCTGTTTTTTCACTATTAGTGACCTTAATTTGATTATTGGATTAAGGTGATAGCCTCATTCCTCCATTGCAAATATGAATTTGTTCTACTTGCAACCAGAAATAATTACTTTTGTACCATGTCCAGGTACTGTCAATAGTTTTTTTTATAACATTTGATAATTTTATCCTGATGCAATCATTTCTTTTACTGTTAGAATATGACACTTTTCAAAGCCTTTCAATTTTCTACACTTGCCAACATTCTTTTATAATACAATGCTTTTCTCAGCCTTCTATTGGAGCTATTTGAATACTTTGAAATTTAGTTCATACTAGTAATATAGGAAAATATGCTTAATGTTTTTACTTTAGATGACTCAGTGATTTTCAAAGTAATTAATTTGCCACCTAGGCATGCCAAATGGTGACAAATGACTTTTCTCTGGCTTTTTCTTCCCTGGGTAACATTTTGGATTCAGACTTTCAGAGATGTAGTATGTTTCAGTCAATCAACATAATTCTTTCTGATGCCTCAGCGTTGGTGATTGGGAAGTCCCTTTGGGGTAACTTCTGTGTTTTTCACATGATTTAATTTTTATAAGCTTTCTTACTTTCTGGAACAGATTCCCCAGGACTACCTTATACCTTCCTTGCCCCACGCTTGGCATCAACTTCCTTTCCAAAGATCTATGGAGAATGATATGGTCCTGGGCCAAAATCCAGGTCCTAGGTGTGCATGTTTTCTCTGAGAGGACATTACTTCTGCTTCAGTGTCTGGCCTGGGTTAGAAAACATAAGAATATATGTATTTAAAATCTTGACTTCAAATCAATATCTATAATTCAGCTTTAGCATCCAGAGTTTAATTTCTTTGATTTTTTTTATTTTCTTCTCTTCACCCTGAAAGTCTTTATTGCTGTTAACTTTAACATACTTGATTTATGCTATTTTAAAAGTTTCAAAATAAAAGCTTTGATATTACTACAAACAACAGAAGATGTACCATCAAAGTGTTTTGATCTAAAGTCATTTGAAGTAATCTTTTCACTTTGTACTTTATTGTGTATGTGTATGTAGAGAGATCTACACCTACATGCACATCATCATTTTTAAGATAAATTTTTGTTATTATGAACTTCTGTCTTCCTAAATATGACTGCCACTTGTACATCTCTATTGGTTGATCAGTACTCTCATGATTCTTGTCACTATTATCTAAAGATTTAAGATTTATTTTTAAGCTTTAAACACTGGTAATTAGCCCTGGCTAGGTATCTTACTTAGTTGGTTAGAGCATCGTCCCAATAAGGCAAAGTTGTGGTTTCCTTCCCTGATCAGGGCACATAAAAGAATCAACCAATGAAATGCATAAATAAGTGGAACAACAAATTGGTGTTTCTGTCTCTCCCTCCCCCACTTCTTCCCTCTCTCTCTAAGAAAAAAAAGCAATTAAGAAACTTTCGTAATTAACTTTTTAAAGTCATTAGTTAATTACTCATTTATTTCCATGAATTGGCTTTAAAAAATGTCTTTGTTCTTTCTTGACTATCTCTATGAGAAAGGATATGTAAAATATGGTAACCTGTTTTAATTTCCAAAGATGCCTTTAGTTTGTCCCAATTCTTGGGTGATAGCTTATTAGGGTACGAAATTCTAGGTTGACAGCTATTTTTACTGAAAACTTTAAAGAGATTACTCATTATCTGCTAGCAACCTATTATTATTGATGCAAGTCTAATTGTCAGTCTTTGGTTGAAGGTCTGCATTTTCACTTTATTCTTGATGTTTCTCATTTTCAATATTTATTTTTGTTTGTGTGGTATTTGAGAAACAATTTCAACCTGAGGACTTATCTCTTCCTTCTCTTCTGAAAATTTGTTAGCTACTATCTCAAACTACAATGATTCTTCATCTTTTTTTTTTTTTTTTTACTTTATTCCTCTGGCATTCATTTTAGACATTCACTGGGATCTCTCAACCTGTTCTGGTAAAGTCTAGAAAGTATATGGCTTGGGCTCCACTTACTACTTTATGTTCCAGGTATACTATTGTGTTTATCTTGTTTTTGAGTAAAGCTTGTAATTTAGGGTTTCTTCTTATTTTATCTTTTTTTTTTCCTGTGTGCTTTAAGTAATGTGATATCAATTCTTGACTATTCTACCTCTTTGCTGGAAGTTACTAGTGATTTTTTTTCAATAAAAGAAATGGGAAAAGTTTCAGCTTCTCCTTTATTTTGAAATGGATACTGTGCATTATTACTGAGATATTATACCATAAAACAAAGTCTTTTTCATTGTATAAATTAAATGAGCTCTTATATGTCTTTCTTCTTATAAATATAAATAATCTTAGATATAAATTAAAATTATAGATATAAATTAAATGAGTTCTTGTATGTCTTTCTTCTTACAAATCTAAGTAATCTTAGATATAAATTAAAATTTTAGATATAAATTAAATGAGTTATCATATATCTTCTTATAAATCTATGTAATCTCACACATAAAAATAAACTTTGTTATTTTTATTTTTTATTAAAGAATAAGATATAGTTTGACGTCTGTATTTCTGTTATAGTAAATCATGAGTATTAAGTAATATATTCACGAATTCTACATTAAGTACAATTTTGTAAACTTGTACTTGAATTTAATAAAGGGGTAGGCAAAGTAGGTTTACAATTGTGAGTACATAAAACACAAGAGTTTATTCTTATATTATTATTTATTAATTATTGTATTATTTATTTGTATTATAACTGTAAACCTACTTTTGCTTACCCTGTAAGTAAAATAAGTAAGGCTGCTTATTAAATGATAAGAAGAGATACCCAAATTCTATTTTATATCATTGGCTCACAACTATAATAGAGTCTACAATTCAGATATTTTAAGATGTAAATAACATTTTCTTATTTTGTAAAAGTTACTTTAAATAGGAAAATTGAATGTGGTAAGGAAGAAAAAACATCCTTCTCTGTAACTTCATTTATTTATTATTAAAAAATTCTATTATGATCCTGGTTGGGTATCTCAGTTGGTTGGAGCATTGTCCTGATACTGGAAGGGTGCGGATTCAGTCCCCAGTCAGGGCACATATAAGAATCAACCAGTGAATGCATAAATAAGTGGAACCGCAAATTGATGTCTCTCTCTCTCTCTCTCTCTCTCTCTCTCACATTAATAAATAAATTTTTAAAAAATATATTACTTGCTAGGACAGTATTTCTTCTTTTAATTATACTAATTCTATTTGGTAATAGCAATAATACAGTTTTTGAAAAACAATATCAAGTCATATTATTAAAATTAAAATATTATGCATGAGAATCAAACTCAGTTCTCTGAGAATAGAAATGGCCTTTATGATTTGCCTGGTATATGACATATAGTACAATACCTCTTTAGTAAATATTGAATTATAGATGCTGTTTCCAAGAGATTAAATGAGTACTTTCATAAATTAAGATAGATCTTTTAAATTTTTAAAACTATCCTCTTGAAATTTAGCACAAATATTATTGGCAAAAAAGCTATTAGTGGAAAATAAGAAAGTTAAGATTTAGTTCTCTTGGTTACTCTTCCAATTATCTTTCCACTGCCTCAGCATTGAACAAGTGGTTATTTTTGTACATGCAAATCGACTTCTTTTTAAAACAATTTTAAAATGTAAAATAAAGCTAATATTTATTTTCCTTCTGCATACACAGAACTTTTCAAGTAAATCAGGGTGTGTTCTCTTAAAAATCATCATCCTATGACTGAAAGTTGTGTTATATATAAAATTAGTCTGACATTGTCCTGATGTGGTAAATTTGGGGGGTGGGGGGGAACTTACTTGCTTTGAAGAGACCAAGATAAAACTAGAATAAAATTAAAAGGAGCCTAGGCAACATTTCATCTCATGCTATTTTTGAAAAAAAAAAATAGTCCAAATGTATATAGTAACCTTGTGCCTTGGTAGTAAGTTTGTAGACATTATCAGATCAATCTAAATTGAGTTAGTATATATGTGGTAGGCAGAAACTGGTGGAAATTAGTTTATCTTCCCCAGACTCTTTCTGTTTTCTTTGTACAAAACAGGATAAATTCGTTTTTAGACCTGATTAGGTTTCTTTGTTGCTTTTTCCCTCCTTCTCTAAAAGAGCAAGGATGGTCCATACCCTGTAAGATTCACACCAACTATTAGAATGGGAAACCATAAAAAAGCCCTAGGCACATGTTTGACATTTGTAGCTACTACTGGAAAGATACATTGAATACAAAACCTGAAACAATTCAACCTAAGGAGTATGAACAATTATTCATTCCTTGATGCTTTTTAGTTTCACTGGTTATAAACAACATATTGAAGCAATAGATATGATTCTCATGATAGGCATACATGCCAGCAACCTAACCTGCAGATATTGCTCTTATTTTATTAACAGCATCTGTTAATAAATAAACAGAAAGACTGTTCCTTAGTTAATAAACAAGCAGAAAGGCTCTTCCCTAGCTAATCTTCATGGACATTTATTGACTTCATTTGTTTTAAAAATCCACTGGTTTCTTTTATGTAAATAAGGGATTCTTTCTTCCTCAATGGATGCACTTAAATATGGGGCTTCTAATTTGTAAGCTTACATTTTATTTAGAATATTTGAATCGAAAAGTCTTGACTTATGTAATGTTTTCTGAAATAAGTTTACTAATATGAAATTTATCTGAATAAAACAAAAACTTATTAATTGCAAATAAATATTTTAAAAGAACTTTTATTTAATCAGCTTTTATGGTAAGAATTACATATATTGTATAACACACTTGCATGTATCAAGGGTTTCCTACTTATTTGAATTCTTAAAAGATGGTAATATGTGAGGGAATTATCTATCTTGTGTAATTTGAAAGCAGAGCTTAATATTAGTTTATGTAACTATTTTAAAAAAGCTATTATATGTAGTCTATTGACTATTTCAACCAGGATGAATGGCAATGTATCTTCATAGAAAATGGTGCTGATTTGGTTGTTCGGCCCTCTACATCATTTCTGGTGAAAATACTGTGATCAGGTGAACTATTAGTTATACGGCTGTCTGGTGCATCAGAACTGTTAGCAGCAGCAGCTGTTCCATAGCCGGGTTTTTTACATCACGGAATCCTCAATGTTCTGAGCCCGGCTTCCCTGTAAGCTGTAGACGGAGGCGACCAAAGTCTCAGACTGCACTTTTGTTTCATATACACTCAAAAAAAAAATTAAGAAGCCAGCTCTCCAATTTATTTCTTAATAAAAACAATCTTCCAATACTCCATATTTTCCTAGGTCATTTAGACAAATGTTTCTCTACATCAAAATATAATTAAATGATACATTATCAGTTTAAATTGCATTTTTGGTGTATTGTTTCGAAATAATTGTGATTTATGGTGCTGCTGACTGCTTTTATAATTGTTAAGTGTTCTGCAGCTCACAGAATGTCTTTAACTTTGCTCTGGTGCCCAAAGGCAAAACTTGCCATGTAACTCAAACTCATTAATAAATAATATTTTCATATGTCTCTGGAATAAAGAGGACTATATAGGATGGCCTTTTAAAATCATTACTATTTATAATTGGATGTGGCTTTAAATGGGGCCTTGCACATAATATGTTGTAATGGGACAGTCTCTTCTAGCTCTATCGATATTTTACATGAAATTTCACAGTGAAAAAATGATCAAGAGCTTCAAGGAAGCGAGATGATAAATTTCATGGGTTTTTTTTCCATTAAATTTATAATTTCTGTACTAGTAAACTTTGGTTACATATTTGTAAAAAAAATTTTCCCAGTGATTATGGTAGAAAGATGAATGGTGGGGGGAAGGCAGAAACAAATGTATTTGGAAAAATAAATTAATTAATTTTAAAAAATAAAAAAGATGCATTTTTTGAACAAAATGACCAAACCTGCTAGATTAAAAAAAGTTTATAATTTATAGATAGAAAGTCCAAGTGAGCTCAATAACATTTTAATTCACCTTTTAAAAAAGGGAAAAAAATCCCCAAACATACATTAAGAAACATTCATATGCCTCTGGGAGTTTAAAGTTTAACCCACTTCCAAGAAAGTGAGAAATTGCACCTCCTTTTTGTGACCATTTCATTATTAGAAATTAATAAATATTAACCCCAGTTGCCATATCTATGTGAGATTTCTGAATAGAAAATTTTTCTGATATAACGATGTTATACCTACGATACTATCCAGGTACACTTTACTTGACTGCTACAGTTAAATTTTTTTAATGAATAAATACTTTGCTTTGTATTGTCATTCATACTATGAATCAAATTTTAACCATGATTATAACCATACAATAAAAATAAAAACTAAAATTCATCTACAATAAATATAAAATGCCCCATGCCAACAATGAACAGCTGCTTGTAATTATTTAAAGATATGAAGTTATATGAGTTATTTTATTAAATAACAAATTTTATTTTATATAATTAACAGGGAAAGTCACAATAATTGATTTTTGAACCTTCGTTTTTACCTAATTTAACGACACTGAGTGGTTCGGTAATTGCCTCTTAAAGTTTTAAAAAGAGCAATGAGGAAGCTAAAAACTAAAAACGTGGCCTTCAAGTTAGATAAGTAGCTTAAATTACCTGAGATTTTGAAAACCCTAATATGCAATGTGGATGTAAAGCTGTCTGGTTAACATCTTAGTTGGCTAAGTCTTATATAACTAGATTTATGCAACTAACAAAATAAAGGAAGCCAGTCAAGAGCATTGGTCACCAGTGCATTAAAAAACCTCAATTATTTGGCTATTGGGGCTTCAAGAATATTTTAAACTATTGGCTAGTAAATTGTAGTAATTACCCTTTACATATTTAGGACCATATGCTACGAGAACTTCAGACTGGATTCCAGTTCAGTAATAGTTAATGTACTTCACTTTCGATATATGTAGCTTAGGATTTCTCTAAGTGTGTTCCACAGATTTCTAGTTCTCTAGATAATCCCAGTTCAAATAAGACTGGGAAATGCTGCATATTACATTCCCTCCATGGGGGCTCACAATGTAGCAAATTAAAAATGCTGAGAAGTATTACATAAAAATTTTTATATGATTTAAACTAGTGTTTCCCAAATTTATTTGACTATAAGACAGACCCCTTGTGCAAGTGCCATCTACTACTAGCCCAGAGAAATACCAATCTTATTACATCTCATTAGTAGCAACAAAAATGAACCCTAATCTAGCCCCCCAGTTGCACACAGTTTAATTAATTGCCAATTAAGAAAAAACATATCTAGATGTAGTTGACAGGTAATTTGGAAGAAAAGGAAGGAGTATTGTTATTTATGAGAACTGTCTACAACCATTGTGCTAAGAAGGGCCTAAGGGCCTAGGGGTTGACTTCCTTTGGGACTATGAGCAAATTGGAGTAGTTTTTTGGTCTTGTTTTCCTTGTTTATCAGTCAAAGATGTCAGACAATCTCCTTTCAGTTTGTTTTGTTTTCTTTTTTTAAGAACCACAGTGTAGAAATGAAAAATGGCTAACAATTTCATCAATACCATCTTGCATGCTTTCTTAGTATTTTGCTAGCTTTTTGACATTAGAGGCAGCCAATGGAGTTCGTTCCTTTACTATTCTCTAGTTCTGTGAATGATCTCTCTCATTTGAAGAAGCCAAGAATGAGGAGTCATTCCTTCTGCTCCCTAAATCTTGTTGTTAATGAAATTTTCAATAATTTCCAAATAAATTAAAACCAGTTCAAAGATCGCCTCGAGAATGACTGAGAGAGGAAACTGAGAAATAATAGCAACTGAGAAGCTTGAGGTGAATATACACTTGGGGATAGGTTATAGAAAACAAGAGTATTACGGAATAACATTATTTAAAGAGACTGTTGTGTTGAATACCCACCTTCTCAGCTCATTTTCTTATTTAAACAATAAAAGACAGCTGGCCATAGAAAGTTAGGTTGGGGTTGGGGAAGAAGTGCGTAAAGGAATAGGACACGTAATAACTTGGTCCAGTGTCCTAATGGAAAGGAGATATTTGCATTTGCCACAAGTTAAACTCACCTAATGATTAAAATTGTACCTCTCTGATCCTTGACTTAACAATTAAGAATTACTTCATTGAGATTTTGATCCCAGGGAATTAGTTAATATATGTATAACATATGGCTTTCAAAAAAGGAATTTTATGTAATTAAGAATGAAGTATAGTTTATTTAGGAAAAGGTACTTTTTCCATGATTAAGTGTTTAACCTGAACTAATTAGGAACCATAAAGATTTTGGTTAATAAGTTAAGGTATTGAAAACTCTGACTGGATATTTATAACTTAGCTTTGTTATTTTTATTTAATGTGACAAACAGTGTTGTATTTTAAATTTACTCAGTGGCTATTGCTGCATCATTCTCCATAATGTTTATTAACTGCACCATTTTCCTTTTGTGTTTTCAGGTGAGAATATTTCTTTTCTAATGATGAGCCAAATCTTTGTTTTTTGTTTTTTTTTCCCTTAGTAATTTCCCTTTACCCCCCTACCCAATGAATGTTTTTTAATTCATTATGTATTAAAAGTATCCTTTCACAAAAGTAATCTGCTAAGGTAGAAAATAAAAGTAAATGTGACTTTATTAATTTAAAATTGCAGTATTTTATTTTTTTTAATCCATGGAGTAGTGTGGTGATGATAAAATGTGTTTATAAAATATTTGACACCCCTTCCATCGAGCGGGGGTTTGTGTCCTCTCTCCGTGGATCTGTAGTTCACTATTAGTTAATATCTGTTACTCACTTGCAGCTCACAGTGTGCAGCAGACATTGTGTGACTTCTGAGACTAGGTCATAAACGGCCACACAGCTCCACCTGATTCCCTTGGGAAACTCATTTTAGAGAAACCAGCTGCCAGTGAGAGGTTCTGTTACTGAGTCCATCTGGGTGGAAAGGCCATGGCAGAGCTTCCAGGGCCCAGGCTGCAAAACTGCCAGCGGAGCGAGCGCCCCATTGTGGATGCCCAGACCTGCGCAGCCAGACTGTAGCCCTTGCCTGCATCTGACTGCAGCCTCATAAAAGACCCCAAGTGAGAGCTGCCCACCTTCGAGCTACAAACCCAGGGAATATAAATATGGAAGCAAATGTATACATTGTTTTACACCCATATGTTTTGCCCATATTCTATAGAATTTCCAGTTTCTCTCCTCTTTTTTGTTGACTTGTAGGTTTCCTTTGTATATTTTCTATAAGAACCCTTTTATTGAAAACATGTGTTGCAGGTATCTGTTTGTAGCTTGCTGTTTTCACTCTCTGTGTGGTGTCTTTTGATGAAGAGTTTGGAGATAATTGGTTATGCAATAATATTAACCAGGGCAGGTAGGTTTATTAAATTAGATAGATCTGTTCTTACAAGATATGTTATAAAACATAATCATGATTTTTAAAATTATTTTGTCTCAAAGAGCTCAACCCATTATATTATTACCTTGTAAGTTAATCTTTTGAAATTAGCAATATGTTCATCCAATTATACATAGATTAGTATGTGTTGAAATGTACATCATAAATTCATATTTCAAAATAAAAATATTTAATACAACTATGCTAAAGTGAAAGTTAACAGTCTATAGCGTTTAATCTTCATTGAATTATAAAATCACAGGCAATGCCTTAGCTTATATTTTAGGATTCTAAGAGATTTTGTATGATCATATCTTAGTGCAACCATTTGTCAACAAGATCATTTTGCGGAGCTATGATAGAGACTAGAACTCTTTAGGCCTTCACTCAGAGTCTTTTACTTACTTTATGTACCTTTTGTAGTACTTATATTATAGAACTAATATATGCACATGCTAAACAGTTGATACAGAAAAGAGAAAAGAATAACATAAATGTGGTCCTCCTTGACTCCTATTCAGTCCCAATCCCAAAGGCAAACACTGCTTGCTCACAGTGGCTGTTATTTCTTTTTTTTTTTTTTTTGGTGGCTGTCATATAGCTTTAAATTAATTATTACATCATTCCCCTTTCTTGATATGTTAACGTAATTTAATGTAATGTCTGCTCTTGTCTACCTGCTATCATAGATGAAGGATTTCATACACTTACACCTCCCACCTCCAGCTCACCTCTTCTACTTCGTGATGGTTACATATAATTTTCAGGTTAATGGCTATCTTTCAACTAATGGTTGCCTTTATAGCTTTAAATAATATACTTAAACATCTACTTCTTGATTCGCCTACCATAGACAATATTTCTTAAGCTTTACTCTGAAAAAGAAAAAATTAGAACCATTTTTCCTCATTAAAAATTTTCCTTGATTTATTACTCTATTTGGGTGAGTTTTGTTTTTTTTTTAATCTAAAAACTCTTGTACTGTTGATAAATACTTAGATGATCTCTACTTCAAAACTATTAATAGTGCTTTTGGTGTGCAGATACACACATTTTGTTGAATCTATACACTTAGAAGGTAAAGGCTGTAGGCATATCACCCATTTTCCAAGTAGCTGTTCTAAAGCACACTGGCACTGCAATAAAACAGAGGAAGTGTGTTCTGTAGCCTTACCAATAGTTGGTATGTTTGACTCTCTCGTTTTAACCCTTCTGACAGATTATGTAGTGATATCAGATTAGGGTTTAATTTGTGTTTCCCTGATAATTAAAGAGGTTGAACACTTTTTCATATGCTTATTAGCCATATTTTTATCTTTTTCTATAGAATACATTTCTAGATCTCTTGCCCATATTCTATAGAATTTCCAGTTTCTCTCCTCTTTTTTGTTGACTTGTAGGTTTCCTTTGTATATTTTCTATAAGAACCCTTTTATTGAAAACATGTGTTGCAGGTATCTGTTTGTAGCTTGCTGTTTTCACTCTCTGTGTGGTGTCTTTTGATGAAGAGTGATTTTTAATGTAGTTCAATTTATCAGCCTTTTACTTTAGAAATAGTGCACTTTTTTGTCCTATTTAATATGTCTTTTCCTATCCCCAAATAGTGAACATATTCTTTTTTGTTGTTTCTGAGAAACTTTATTATTGTGGCTATTCATTTTTAATTCTATAATCTACCTGCAATTTATATTTTTCTGTGATGTAGAGATCAATTTTTTCTTATGTTTATGCACATCTGACCCAGCATCATTTTATTTTTAACACCAAAAAAGTAATTTTACTTACTACTTCCCAATTGTTATGTTTTTATTCCCTTTTCTTATATAACTGCACTGGTTCCAGTGTTAAATATAAGTGGCAAGAACAGACATTTCTGTCATCTTCCCAATCTTAGGTAGAAAGCACTCAATCTTTAGCCATTAAATATGTTACATATAGGTTTTTCGTAGATTACTCTTGTTAGGTTGCGGAAGTTTCCTTCTATTCCTAATGTTCCAAGAATTTTTAATCATGAAATGCTTTTCTCTCTCTCTGTTTTGTTCTGTTAATGTGATGAATTATATCGATAGATTTTTAAATGTAAAATTAAGCTTGTATTTCAGGCAGCCTATTTGATCAAGATATTAATACATTATCTTTTGTGTGTATTGCTGGGTTAAATTAAATTGATGATATTTTATTAATGATTGTTGTATCTCTGTTATGGGGGCTATTGGTCTCTGCCTTTCTTTTTGGGGTGATATCCTTATATGATTTTGTTTTCCAAGTAATGCTGGTCTCATAAAATGAGTTAGGAAGTGTTCCCTCCTGCTCTGTTTCTGGAAGGGTTTTTGTAGGATTGGTATTACTTCTTTCCAAATTGCATGTGGTATAGTCATCTGGGCCGGTACTGGTCTTTGTAGGAGGTTTTAAGATTGGAATCGTTTGTATGATACAGAGCCTTTTACGTTCCATATTTCTACTGAGTCGGTGTTGGTAATTTGTGTCATTCAAGAAATGTATCAATTTCATTGAAGTAGATAGATATATTGCCATAAGTAATACTTTTTGTTTATTTTTCTTTACCTGTCCAAGGATCTATAATGATATTCCCTCTTTCATTCCTGACATTAGTAATTTGTGTCTTCTCACTTACTTTCTAAATTATTCTGGCTAGCGATTTGTTCGTTTTATTTATCTTTTCAAAGGATTAGCTTTAGATTTACTTGATATTTCTCTATCATATGTATATTTTCTGTTTTATTAGTTTCGATTCTTACTTATACTCTATTCTTTCTTCTTACTTTGCCTTTCTTTAGCTATTTATAGTGGAATCTTAGATAATTTATCTTAGAAGAGATGACTTAAACAATTTCAGACCAATAATATGAAACCTTCACTTAAATGGAATATATATATATATACTAGTTATATATATATATAACCATTCTCTCTATATATATTTTTTCTATGTAGAGAGAGAGGATATATATATATAACTATTCTATATATATATTACTATTCTATATATATAAATATATATAGAATAAATATATATATTTATATATAAATATATATACTAGTTATATATATATATAACTAGTATATATATATGTAGTACTTTTAAGAAAAATTAAGATCTGAAATTAGACACACAATTATAGAGGAAATTGAACTAAAAGGTAATATGTACCCATTTAAAAAGTGTGGGGGAGTTCCAGACTGTTTATTAAGAATATTCTCCCAGGCCTTCAAGGGCAGATAAACTCAGTAGTATAAAAATGATTTGAAAGAATAGAAAAAAGAAAAGGAAGAACTCTCCAACTTATTCTGTTAGTATATCCTTAATAGATTCTTATATAAAAACTAAGTAAGTATGGTAGGAAAAAAGCAAATTACAGGTTGATTTCACTTACGAAAATCAACACCATGATAGGAAAAGGGCAAATTGTGGTTTTTAAAAACCTCAACAGGTTTGTTATCAATATTCTCTTTTTTGTTCTTAATGTCTTAATATTGTCTATTTATGCTTCCTCATTTTGATCTATTTCTCTTCTTCATTCTTATCAATGGCTTTTCTGTTTTCTTTTTTTTTTTGGAACCAATATTTTGGCTTTGATGTTTTAAGCTGTGGCTTTATTTTCTATTTCTTTTTTCTTGTTTGCTTATGTATTTATTATTATTCTTTCTTTCAGTTTATTCTTTCATTTTAAGCCTCATTTTTTACTATTTAAGAACATTTTTAGCTTCTGTGTCATTGGAAGTTTTAAATACACACAAAAGGAGATTGGTATAATGAACCTCCATGCACATGTCAACTAGTTGCCATAATCAGCAATGTATTGTCATCTTGTTTAATCTATTCTCCCTCTCTTTGATTTTACTTTAATACTGAAAAGTGACTTCCAGATATTATGCCATTTCTTATATAATATTTCAGTATACCTCGCTAACAGATTGGAAATTTTAAACATAGCCTAACAAAATTAATAAATACTTATTTAAATCACTTGATACCCTGTTCATATGAAACTTAGTCAAATATCTCCAAAACAATATTTAGAGGTCAAATTTGTTTGCAGTAGGATCTAAATTGTGCTCACGCATTGCATCTGTTTGCCATGATCTTAGGATCCTTATTATATAACTATCCTTCATCCTTTCTTTTTTTTTGTTATTTTAAGTTCTTTGAATTTTGGAAAGTAACAGGTCATTCATTGTTTTACTGTACAAAATCCTACATTCTGGAAGTGGCAGATTGCTGAGTTGGGGTATTATTTAAGTTCTTTTTTTCTTTCCCTGTATTTTTTATAGTGAAAGATAGAGGCTTGATTAGATTCAAGATTAGTTCTTTCAGTAAAAAATATTTCACAGGTGGTGCTGTGAGCGTCCTTCCCTTTTGAATCATATTGTGGGGCCCATGATATCTATGTGCATGGCATTCAGGAGACGACCCCCTGAGTTCTGCTTTATATTATAAAACCCTTCATTGCCCTTTGGTGTTTTTACCATCTGTTACAAGCTTTCTTTTTTAATATAAATATTCAAGTTTTTAAATGTTATTATGAAATTAAAAAAAACACATAATTATGTGCATTTCTACATTTTCATTGCCATTTGCTCCTTGATAAATGAGTTATTTATATAACTGCTTTAAATTGTTTTTCCCAATGTATGAGAGTGGGGTTTTTGCTTTTAGTTTTCCTTTTGTTATTGATTTTAACTTATTAGTCTCACTGTGATTAGAGAGCAAGGTGCTTATTTATAATCTCTTTAGGGGTTATGCAGTTTGTTTTATGTCTGAGTATATGGTCAGAGTTTTTTCCTTTAGATGTTGCTTTTCCTATATATTCTTTATATGTGTGTGTTTGCCAGATGCCAGTTCATGTCCATTTAAACATTATATCAAACTGTCCAACTGTGGTATTTAAATACACTTTGTCCTATAGCCTGCAATATCTATCAGTTATTGAGAAAAGTGTATGAAATTCTTTCTCTGTAACTGGACCCATCTTTTATATTCAGAGGCTGTGCTGTTAGCTTTAAATGTGGTCAGAATTGTTCATTGCAGAAAAGAATGCGAAGTGTTGAGGAACAATGAAAGATCAAGTTTAATACCGTGTATATCTTGTGGTGATGCTCTTGTTAGCACAGAACATGTAGCTTTATTAGTAAGTGCGGATTATGATCACTCAGTATACATTCTGGCCCCTCAAGTGAAGAATGGGTCTAATTAATTATGGCATTTCTAACCTTAATTAATTTGCTATTTTAGTCGAGACTTCAACTAGTCCTACTGGTTTTTGTTCCCGGAGTGATACTAAATATTACACAAATATTACATTCTACAAAACAAGTATTGAAGTACAGCTCTTTGGAAAGCCATAGAGTGTGGACATATTTACATGACAGGAGCGTTTTAAGTGAGCTCTCTTGTGGCCTCTTTATTCTCCAGGAAAATACACATAGAGTATGAGAGACAGGAACGAAGTACATGGTTTATGTGGGAGCGACTGCAGCGGCCCCTTTCACTTCCTCAGAGACCCAGACATCCATTTGCACCTAGTTATGCATGGTTTGCGTTGCCTCTACATCAGTTTTGTTCCTGTTTTGAAAACTTTAGTTACTGTGACTGTATTTTATTATTAAATATTTTTGTCATGTTGTAAAAGTGACGAATCCCTTGCTGCTTTATCTATTTCGCTGCATTGGAGGAGATCTTTGGGAGCACTTCTAATGTATGGAAGAGAAACTAGCCTCCATTCAAAAGATGGCCAGCTGCGAGGATAAACAGAAGTGAAGGTTGCAGAGCAGCTTGTCGCTCCACCACCAATATCCAAAGCCCTGGGTGAATAACACACAAGTGCTGGAGTGACTTGCCTACATATCCATCCTGCTGCACAAAGACTGTGGGATTAATTAAATTGTGTGATTTGGGGAATATAGCAATTCCAAACGAGATGCCAGGACCACTAAGCCATCCCTTCTGGCACATTGTGAGGCATGAAGTTGTAAATATAGCAGATAATTGAAATTTAGATTTTAGATACGGGCACTGTTAACAGCCCTACTCTCACTTTCATTGCTCAGTCTTAGAAGTATATTTAACAGTTCATATTAATGCGATTCCTGTCAAAATTAATTAAGCCTTTTTATTTATTTCTTTTTCTCATGTTTTTTAAACTCTTCTTTGATGAAAAGAGTATAAATAATAAAAACAAAGAAAAAGTGACTTAACTTAAAAGTGCATCTAAACTAAGATGAAAAATATTCTATAGGCTGGGAAATAGGTTTGTGCTCTTCTTTTAAGTTTCAGCTTAAAACAGCAACAACAACACCACCTACTTGTTCCTCCGTTAATTAAAACTGTCATTCTTCTTTGTTCATTATATACTTCCCATAAATTAGTTGCTTTATTTTTTTATGCTAATCAGTTTACAGTGGTCCTTAGACTAAAATGGGGAGCAGGACTTGGTTTTTTATAATCCTGGTAGCTTAGCTAGCTTTTTAAAAACATCATCAACCATAACATTTGATCAGTAAATTTTCTCCTCTTTTCATTGCTGTCTTCAGTATTATGGGAAAAAATGTTCATATTTTAGCAAGTTCTCTATACTTCATAAAACATCTTTTTGTAATGAGATTATTTGAGTAGTGAAAGAGCTATAGTTAAGAAAGCTGGTGTAGGTCAGTAGATTGAACACCAGCCTGCGAACCAAAGGGTTGCCAGTTTGATTCCCAGTCAGATCACATGCCTGGGTTGTGGACCGGGTGCCCAGTAGGGGGAACATGAGAGACAACCACACATTAATGCTTCTCTCCCTCTCTCTTTCCCTCATTTCCCCTCTCTAAAAATAAATAAATAAAATCTTGTTTAAAAAAAAAAGAATTTGTTGCTATGCTATAGCTTTATCCAAAAGTGGGTAGAGGAAAAGTTGATGAAAGCTGGTGGTTTGAATGGGGCATCAACCTGGAAAGTATGTCACCATTTTATCCTTGTTAATAGTAGATGTTTCATATGCCAAGATGATATCACCGATGATAGCATCATAAAACAAAACAAAACAAAACAAAACGAAAACCTCTTCCAGGTTTAGAGGGATGCTGATCACAATAGCTGTTCTATTAAAATAGCTATTCAGGGTAGGAACAGGCAGAATGAATATAGTACCATTCCACGTGAATATCGTGTGTTGTTTCGAACCCATACATAAGAAATTCTTAAAGCTTGGTTTCAAACGTGGATTTGTAGAGGACAATAAGTTTAGGCCAACTGCTCTAGTCCAGAGCAATTATATATTAAGAGCTATTTCTCTGTAGAGGTATCCAGATGAATGTGATTCTAAAAAGCAGTCAAGTAAATGGCTGTTCAAGTCCTTAAATCAGGATTTGAAGAATTTGCAACTGCAAACTAAAGTTTTTGCATTGAGATTTTAATTTAAGCATTTACCAGTCTCTCTGTGAAGGGGTTTAGTACAGGCCTCCCAAAGATGTGCCATTTTGGACTGTGAACTGTTCTGAGCTGAAGGCAATTGAGACCTTGTGGGCTCAAGAGAAACATTTACCTTTCCCTTAAAGAATTTAAATTAAGAGCCTTGCCCATGATAAGAGTTATCACCAGAAATATTTTTGTGACCTATGTATATGGCAGGTTAAACTTTTAATTACTGAACATCTGCCTTTCTTATCATCCTGAGAATGACCTTCCACCCCTCTGAGGCCCCAAGGTGCCTCACACCATCCTTAGTGCCAAATGCCACACATACCACCTTATTTTCTTTCTATGAACTTCTTGTGCATGTGGGGTCTCTGACTCTCTTAGGCATGTGGGTTTCCCATGCATGTGTGTGTAATGAAATTTACTTATTTCCTCTTGTTCATCTGTTTTATATCAATTTCATCGTTAGAGCAGCTGGAAGAACCTAGAAGGGTACAGGAAAGTTTTTTCCTCCCCCACACCAGTAACAGACCCACACACTGAGAAACTATCATTGCACCCTAACGGAACCTGAGAGTCGTGATAAAAACATACTCAGTGATGCATTTGACCGTTGTATGGAATCCATTTCTTTAGAGGGAAAGATTAAAATGTGACAGAGTTTATACTTAAGAAATCAGTTATTTTAAGAAAAGAAGTCTAGATGCATGGACACACTGAGGATTGAATTATTCAGGTAGACAGGAATAAAATAAGTAGATCGGTATATTGCTGTGTAAGATAATACGGTAGAATGTGACAAACTGGATTTGGGGACTAAATTGCTTTGAAAAATAATGGGAAAAAGGCCAACCAATTTTGCTCTGCTTCGACTCAGTTGGATCATAACCATAAGCATGCAGAGAAAGAGAACTATGTTAATTAAAAATGGACCCTCAATTTTCTTTCTTTTTTTTTTTAGGCCAAAAGCCTGGGAATAGAATGAGACAAATTCAGATCACATAGACTTTTACTCTTTTCTAATCCTTTTAATGACTTTCTGCCTCTTTTCTGCCTCCTGGCCTCAACTTCTTTGTATTGTAAGGGAGAAAAAGCCTTGTTCCTTCTATCCTTATAGATTCAATGTCTGGGACTCAAGAATCAAATTGATAAAATACATATTAATACAAGAAAAAAATAGTTTTAATTATGTGCAAATGCATGCACACTGGGATTTTACAAAGTAAAATGTGGCCTTAGGAGGTGGCCAAATTTTTAGAGTTTATATAACATCTTAAGGGAAACAAAGGAAAAGGGAGTTGGGGACCCTGGGCTTAGGAAGCAAGTTATGGGAAGGTAGGGGGAGGAGATGTTATGGTAAATAAGGGTTGTCTTGTTACATCGATAAGAGTCTTTCAGGTTGTAGGAAAGCATATTTCCAAAATAAAATTTCCTTTACAAAAGGGGAAATCTTTATTTCTAGGCATTTAGGATGAGGTAAAGAATAATTTCTGTATCTTTTGGTTCTCAATTACCTTCAGTTCAAAATAATCGTGATGTCAAAGAGACATATTTTGGAGTGATATATCCTGGTACCCTTTAGTGTCAATAATATAGATTTGTATGAATGACTGCTGACTTCAAAGTGTGAAGTATGGTATATAGAATGGTGCAAAACTTATGACCCCTTTTTTCTATAAGATCCAAATCTTTGTGCCCAGACATAAAACCATGTGCCGTATTGTTAAGGACGCCTCACCACCCAAATGGGGAGGGCAAAGTGAGCACAAACAAGTTGCATACTTTGGCTCCCTTCACTGTCCATGGAGCTGACTGCTGTATACCAAGCCCCAAATCATTAGACATTTCTCCTTCTGGTGAGATGAGGGACTGATCCTGAAATCTGATTGATTCTTCATTAAGAAGCCATTACTGGAATCCGTTACTAGAGCAGAGGGTAAGATTGAGTATGTTATCTTGTTCATACTACTCTGTTACGTCCAGTGGCTGTCCTAACCATTACTCTTTCTGCATGCATATACTTCAAATTTTAAGAATGCGTAAAAACTCAAGCTTTTTCTTTGTTGTCACATTTGTAATTTTATCATTCTGCAGAAATTCACCCTCAGAAAATTAAGCAGAATGTTTGATTATATAGAACAATTATGTTTGCTTCCTGTTGCCACTCTTTCTTGAAGAGTTGTTAAATGCTGTAATTTTAATCAGCCATGATTGCCTCACAAGCAAAGAGGTCATGTCAAAACTGGAAAAGTTGGTTTTTGTGCTGCCTGTCACTACCAGAACCAATAAGTAGAGACAAGAATCAGTCTTTATGGGTGCTTTGTTCAGAGAGCTGGTGATCTTAGATGGCTGCAGGTTATGCACCCTAAAAAACCATCTTAACATCTCATCTCAAGCCAATGCTTTTTTATAAGGAGAAGAAAAGGGTAGGTAAAGGATTTAGAATTTAGAGAAAAAGGTTAGTTTGATAAAAGTTGCAGCCCGGCGATGTTCCTAGCATCTCAGTGATTCTTCACCTGCATCAGGATGGTGGGTGTTTCTTCCCTGGAGCACAATGGCTCAGATACCATCTTGATTGCTTGCAGTCATCCTGGGCCACAAAGGTTGAATTGCTTACAGGCCTCCTGGATTCAGAATAGGTCCAGTCATACATTCCAATTCCTGGAACAACAGCTTTCTACATGCGTTAATCGCCAAGCCTATTAATCACGTAACTAAAGCTAAAAATTTTTAACTCTTGAGTTCCCCCATCAATTTGCTATATTTTGTAGAGACAGAGCACCTGAGTGAGTGCCCTTAGCAACAGTAGAAGTATTTTCCTTCTAATAAGAGGAGAAGAGAGGGGTTTACCTCACCACTCAGGTGAACAACCCTTATCCGTCAGGAAGTATGTGCTTTTCTATGCAAGCCTGGGAGTGCATTAGAAGTGTGGGGTTGTATTACTGGTTAGACATAGCTGAAGGCTGGGTAATGATGTTGTGGTAGAAACTGAATAATAAGAAAACCTCTGTTTTGTTCATACTCAAACAGAAACTTTGATTAGAAAAGTGTTTTTTTTTCACTTGAGAATCTGTTTTGTTGTGTCATATAGCATTAAATGATCCATTATAGATTTGAATAATACATGTTTTTTTTTAAACATTTCTTTCTGTTATGCTCATCACTTATTTAAAATGTAGTTCAGGGAACATTCAAATATTTATTAATAGTATTAATAAATTGACAATTTGCTGTGTGACTAGAAAGATACAGTTTCTCTTTGGATATAATTTCTGAATGCAATTATTAAAAAAAATGTACTGGCCCACATTTCTTTGGGAAGGAGTATGGGATGTAGTCTGGTTCACAGTCACACAATTGGGTGGGTAGATTGGCTTTTTTGCTGATTCATTTATTCAGTAAATATGAGCATCCACTATAAAATAAGCTGATAAAACTCAAGCAGAGACCCTAAGGTACTTGGACATGCCTTGCTTTTTTACAATTTTGTAAGCTGGAAAGCTTGTCAAAGTTCATGGAGATGTCAGATGACATTTATCAGACCATGTTTACTGAGTGTAAGTACTGTATTTTTGAAGCCCAGTGAAAGGGAAGGTGGGAGAGAAATGGCAATGATGTACATGCTATTGGGAAAAGGCTGGCCCAGTGATTTTTGAGAAGTCCTTTATAAAGCTAGTAAATAGCTCTTGTGTGAAAGGAAACAGAACAAGAATCTGTGGATTTCATCCTCTACCAGTTTTCCGTGCTTAAATTTCTTGGTCCAAGAATTATGCCACCAACTATGACTATTTGGTGCATCTGGATGGGATTCAAAGATTAATCCAGAGATGACACTATCATTGTCTAGCAGAATCAGCTCTAAAATAGGTGAATTAAGAAATCTGATTATAGTTTTGCCACATACTTCTAGCAATTGCCTTGGGGAGGGGTTGGAGAAGGAGATTCAAGCATTGGAGGCTGAAATTTGTCCATCCCAAAAGAGCCAGCATAGGGACTAGTGGACAAGAACATCAGCCTGTTAGTGCTCACAGACACAACATTTGAAATTTCATGTACACTGCATGTATGCCAATGGTCCAGAGTACATAGTAATCTGTAATTTTGCCACAGTGTGAGGTGAATCAAATCACTCACACTGGAAGGTCTGTATGCAGGAGTGCCTTAGCTTGTCAAGGTTTCAGAAACGATCGCAGCACTGTGACATTTTGAAGGGATCTTTGTCTATACTGCACTTCTCACCTTCATAGAGGTTGTCAGGAAAGCCAATGGGAAGTGTGGTCCGTGGGATACCATCCCCACATTCACTTAGACTTTCTAACTGTAGCAGCTGCCACCTCCTCTATTCAGTTATTTTTCCATGTAGCAATCACTATTTAGATCTCTGCCAGTGAAAACATTTATTATCATTTCTATATTACAGATCTCTTATGATTCTGTCAAAGACATGGACTTGGATTAGCAGCTAGACATCAGGACTTAACCTTAAGATCATAGTCAAGATTGGGGAGTTTGAAAAGCCATAAAATTTTACGCAGAATTCTGCATTTGTGCATATGCATGTAGTAGGAGAGGAGACATTACTACCATTAGTTTTACAGATGAGACAATGATTCCCCCCCCAACGGAAAAAAAGTTAAAAACACTGCTTTAGATCGAGAATGGTTAATTTCTGTTTGTTTATTTGCATATATTGCTGTTGCACATGGAAAGCAGTTGAGGTTGAAGAATAACAAAATAGTTGGGATCTGACTGGTACTCAGATGAGTAGAATTATAGAACATATAAAGGGGAACAGTGGAAAGGCCAGTCACTACCATCTTCTCTCTGACCACTGTGCCCCTCCCTCCCCAGAATGAGCTCATTAAGGTGTAGGGGTGTGTGTGAGTGCATTTGCATGCATGCGTTTATTTATTGTTCTGCACATCTCCAGTGCTTAACACGGTGCCTGACACAAAAGGAGATCCTCAGTAAGTGTGAATTGAATGAATCCCGATTTGCTCGTGGGTTTGCTAGCCCTGAACTAGCATATCATTTGCTATGCCTTGATTCTCAAGAACACCTTGTGGATGAGCAATGAGGACTTCACCTGGAAGCTGTCCCTTGGCATATCTTTGATTTCCCTTTTGATTACAGTTTCTGAAACAGAAGAAGAAGGCACTGAGTGAAGTCAAGGTGTTAGAGCGCTGTGGAAGTGGAAGTGGACGTCACAGGATGATAGTGAGAAAGAAGCCATGGAAGAAGAAAGAGAAATAAATTAAAATCATGGGACAGGAGGAAATTATGGAGACCAAGTTGGAGACTGATAGCTGAGGGCGATGAGAAGGATGTGCAGGTTCTAAAGGGGGAAACAGAGGATCTCAATGCAGAAGCAGGTCCAGGGCAGGGGTTGGTGGCATAAAGAAAGAGAGCATATCCTGCTTCAGAGAGGGCTGCTGGGCAGGCAGCGCCCCTGCAGAAAGTCAGCTTTCACTTAAATCAGAGGAGAAGAGTGAGTATTTGAAGAAAGTCTTGAGCTTGTGAAGGAGTTTCAGGGCCTTCTTGAAAATAATGGAGGAGAAGAAAGGAGGCCTTTGGGAAGTGATAGCCCATTGAAAGAGAAGGAGGTACCCAAAGAGGGAAAACATGGCAGAAAACAATTGACCCAAGAGTTTTCTTCACCTCGATGGTGCTTGGAACTGAAGAGATGGGAAGAAGAGAAGAATATTGAACAAAGGGTTCAAAACAGCTTGACTGCAGTGGGAGGGGCCTCGCCCACAGCCCTGCCACAGGCAGAAGGCCCCCACCGTGATCAGCAGTCTCCAGTCTGAGGGTTCAAGCTCTGGAGGTTTCACATGGCCGGGTTCCTTTCCCAGCTGGCAGCAGCCCGACAAATTCAAGCTTCCAGCAACCGTGGAACTTAGATGGTTTTAAATATTGGTTTAGATACAGTTTATAAATAATGGAAGTCATTTGAAATTACATTATTATAAATAAAATATAAAAGCATATATGAAGAAACATAACCAGGCAGGTATAAATAGGTGCAGTCTCTTTTACTTCAATTATTTCAATCCATAAATAAAGATTAGCTTTCTATTCTACTTTAAATTCTCTTGCCAGAGATGCCTCTGGCAGTGGTTCCAGCTAGCTTGCAGCTTTGAATGCAAAGACAGTGTCATATTCATCTTTGAATTCCCCCCACAGAGTCCAGCATAATAATCTGCACATTGTAGACGGTTTGTAAATGTTGGGATATATTTTCTTCTTTTGAGAGTTACCTAAGAGCTTATAAGGGGAAGGATTTCTAGGGAAAGGATTTCTTTATGAAGTAAACACCTCTGAAGTGGAATATTTATCATTTTTCAGGCTCGTGTTAGGTGATAGGTATGCAAAAATGGAGAAGATACATTTCCTGAAACAGAACCACTCTGGGTTCTATTCCTCTGAGTTCTATTTCGGCACCACCGAAAAACCGTGACTCCCAATGCCAGAGTCTTCGTGAAAAGGAAACGAACTCTTTATTCAAAATGTATCCAGATCTGGAATAGTGGTGGCATTCTGCGATTAAATCCCACTCCCTTTAAAAGCAAAAAACTCCCGCAAACACCCAGGGGTTTGCCTCCACTTGCCAAACCAGACTAGTCAGGGGTCCCATCTCTCAAGAAAAGAAATGGAAGTCTGTGGCTTAGCTGGGCAGAACCCTGTCTGTATGCTGGCGTCTTCCAGTCATCCATGCTTGGCTAGGCTCCTGCTCTTCATCCTAAACTGCATGGCACTTCCTCACAGCAGGCCACCAGGTGCTCCTTCTGCATCATTTCAAACCGCCTGGCCAAGGTGGCATGGCTGCCCTGCACCTGAGTTTAAAGCCTGGTGCAGGTCTTCCTCCAAATAATCCCATTTCCGACTCCTCCCACACTGGGTTACATCTGCCCTTCCCTTAATCTCCTACCCTTCTTGGCTGCCATTATTTGTCTGGGCAGGTGGGGTCCAGTGACATAGGAGCCACCTTCAAGCCTTTGGGTTGGGGGGGCCACCTCTTAGGGGTTAGAGTCACAGCCATCTCCCTGGCTCTGAGCACCATAAGCACAGCCATTAGCATTATTAAAACACTGGACAATTTCTTGAGATATGCAAAGTAACTCAGTGGCCCTGCTCCCTTCCCCTTCCCCCAGCCAGGTTAGTGGGGGACCTCCTCATTATTGGGGACCTCTAGCTCAGCACTGCATTACATCCCCACCTTAAGGATATTAAAGCAAGCAAGAAAGACAGACCTGTAAAGGAATCATTGCCTACCCTGAGAAAAATGTCACTGGAGAGTTCTTGGCTGGCACAGAGAGGGCCCTGAGGAGCAACATTGAGTCTGTGCAGAGTGCTCAAGGAGGAAAGGGCCCCCCCTATTGTTAAAGGAGGGGCAGATGTTTGCCAAACAAGCAAAGGTGTTCTAGATAGCTGGTGTGTCTAGATATTTGTTGAGCATCTACTTTGAGCCAAGTGTTAGTCTAGGTTTTGGGGATACATCAGTGAGTAAAACCTTACCCTCATGGAGCTTGTATTTCAACTATTGACAGTTAACCAAAGTGATCTTTTTAATGGGGCAGTGCTTTCCCAAACCCCTGAAGCACCGTGAACCCTTTTAAGAAAAAGGCAATTGGATTTGAATAGAAAGACATGGTGGTTGCCTAGAGTGATTAGAATATGTTCTGATTTGGCTATAGCTCCTTTTGCAGAATTTCTTCCAGCTCTCTGTTATGTCCTTGTATTCAAAAGCAAAAACAAAAATGAACCTTTTGCTGACTGCTACCCATGACTATAGCAGCTGTCAGCAGTTCGGACTTCCGCACCTTATTTTCCACATGCTGTTAAAACCCAAAATGCAGCCAGCTCTGGTTCACCCCACTTCTTTTTTCCATACAGTATTTTTCTTCTTCTGCTGTCCTTCATTCTTCATATATGTCATGGTTAGGGTTGCTTCAAGTGCATCTTAGGTTGTCAGAAAAAAGTTCTTCCCGAAATTGTTTATTTTCAGTAGACCTTATAACATAAACAAGTGAGATAGTTTTTGCAACCAGAGGCTTCCAATAAAGGTGTCACAAAGTGAAATGCAAGAAAGAAAAGTGAGTGGCCAAATGATTGTGTGGGAAGATATATGAAAGTCATAGGAGAGAAACAAGTGCACATGGCTGTTACCGAACGTGGACCTGTTGGGAGGAAAGCCCCAGATGCTATTACTGGAACAATTCCCCACTTCCCGGGGTCCCTCTGTTCTAGGTTCGTTGCCCACTGCCCTTGAAATTAGGGCTTTCAATGGCAGAGTTTGTTGAAAAGGAAAGGAACTATTTATTCAAAAGTTAGTCAGGTTTTGAGTAATGGCTAAATGTCACTGTTAAATCTCAAAAACCCTTTAAAACACCCACCAACGCTCATAGTCCTTCCTTTCCCCTTTTGCCAAGTCAGGCCAGTCAGGGGTACCAGCCTTCAAAAGAAAAAGAATCCTGGAGCTCGACTGGGCAGGCCTCTGGCGGGTCTCAGCACCGTCAGCTGAGGCGCAGCGATCTCCACTTCTTAGCTCAGAACCACGTGGCACCTTCTCCTGGCCGACTCGCAAGAGTCGTTTCTCCCCGTTCCTTCCCACATGGCCTTCACATTGCTCCCGCGTGGCGTGGAGCAAACTACCTCCGAGCTTTCATGCACATGTGCCGTAACCAGGGGAGCTGCTTTGCATGGCAGCTACACCTTGCTTCCCTCCTTCCTAAGCTGCATGATCAAGGAAGCCCCAACTCTGCTCCCAAAACTGAGTGGTCAGAAACCTCTAGTATGACCGCCATGCCTGGGTTTAAATCCGGGCAGGAATCTCCCCCCCCATTACCCAATTTCCGACTCCCTTGACAGGCCCTATATCTGGGGGAGCTGCTTCTCAGTTATATCCTGGATTTAAATTATACAAACCTTCCTGGTTAGCCTTGTTGATATGCAAAATAACCATCTTTGCATATGAAGTTTGAAGCTATCCTGCTGTTTCTAACATGCAAAATGACTCTCAATGGCCCTGCTCCATGTCTCCCATCCCCCATGGCAACCTGCCTTGGAGGGAGTGAGAATATCCTATATTTTCCTTGGACACTCCAAGTTCTGGACCCATTACAAATCCCCCCTTTGGGGGAGCACTAGCTCTGCCCTGTTACATGGCCACGTAAGGTATGAGCAATAAGAAAGACTTCTTTAAAATCCTTGAACATGCCTTATTCATGAATGAAGATAGGTTGTAAACTTGGCTCTGCATCTGATAATTACATAGAATTTTCCAACAGTGAATTTTGGCTTCCTATTTTTGAGAATTTTTTGGAAACATTCAAAGAGGCTAAGCCTACACATAAATCCCTCTGCTTTTTTCCTTCCTGAAACCCTACAGACTTGGTCTGTTGACTCAAAAGTGTCTGCAGCTCCTTTTCCTAGTGAAGATTTTCCGAGCAAAGACCAGCAGAGACGGGCGCCTGTGCCAGCATGAGTGAGATGCTCGTGCAAATGATACTCCCTTAATAATGCATTTTTTTTGAACGTTTGCACTCTCCTGTCAAAAACCAGAATTTACGTAGCTTTACTTAAAAGCATATGGTACATTTACTGGAGTCAAACCTGACTGAAATATATTTCAGCCCGCCAAATGAGAGTGGTTCAGCTAGAAATGTTTTGTAATTGCTGAATTATCCTGGCTTCCTCAAATCCTCATATATTTACAAGCATTAAGTGATAGTTTGGAGTTACACATGAGGCCCTCGTGCCGTCACACCGCCCATTTTGACAAACCTGTATTCTAAATATTTGAGAAGATGATATAGTTTAAACAGAGATTAAAGGGAAGAGAAGCAGATGTTTACAATACCTTTGATCATATGTTTTATGATGGATGCATGATCTGAAGCAGACCCTTGTGCGAGAGCGCACTTTGCTGTCCCGTACCTTCATCCTTTCAGTAATAAGCAGCGTCATTTTGGTGTGTTGAAGGATTGGGCTCAAGTAGTTCTGTAGTGTTCAATAGTAATAATTTTAAAAAACAGAAAATTAGCTGTGACTGCTTGGGGAAATAATCCAATCATAAATCATAGTCATTGTTGACATGTTTGTGTCAGCCTTGTATTTAAAAAAATATATTTGTGTGCCACTCTTATTTTTAGCATTTTTAAAATGTGTTATTTGGGCGTGAGGAAGAAACAGTGGACATCAATATGAGGGTTGCACAGTGTCCTCGTTGAACTCCTGAACGTGCACAGTTCTAAGGATGGTGAAGCAGCTTTTCATTAAACAGAATTTGAGTGGGAGGCCATGCACCTGTTGCTGTTGCTGTTGGTCCTCTGCTGAAAAGATCAGCAGAGCAGGTGAAATGCTGATCATCACGTCAGTAGGCATTTTCTTTTTATTTTATTTTAGTATTTTTAAAATTTTAAAAATGTTTTCAATTACAGTTTACATTCAGTATTATTTGGTGTTAGTTTCAGGTGTACAACATAATGGTTAGACAACCATATACTTTAAAAAGTGTTCCCACTGATATCTCTAGTACCCACCTGGCCCCTTATGCAGTTCCGTAGTTGTGGGGATGTTAAGTACAGCAAAGGAAGTAGAGCAGTTTTCATTTTTGATATCTAGATGAGATTGGTCAGTATGTCTGGTCCACTCACATTTCATGAACAAAACAGAATTTCCCCTTTCTTTCCCACCTTTTTTAAAACTCATGGTGGTGTTTCAACTGTCTGGCATCAGGTTTAGTCAAGGCCACTTTATAAATTTCTACAGGAAACAAGCAAACAAAATACACACACCAAAAAGAACTCAGAAAGTAAAATGTTTAAAGGGTATGCATTTAAAAAAATTATTTTAAAAATTTGTCTTCTCATATCTCAATCAGAATACTGGAAAATCTTAACAATGAACTCTACCTATGCTAATTATTAACACTAAGGAAAGGATATATCCAAGACAATACCATAGAACAATATAAAGAAAGAAAATGGAGGGAAGGTTTTAGTTTTATTTACTCATGCCATGGATTTGTTATTTAGAATCAGTATGTTGAGAAAGTATAAAATTGCATATTTCTGTAAGAGTTTGCTTCTCAAGGGAAGCTTTCCAAGAAAACATTTCTTCAGGTTTACCTATTGGAGGATTTTATTGTTTCTTTAGCAAGTGCTTACCTGCCTGACTCTATGGTATCCCTTCACTAAGTTCTGGGATATTTTATACCTGGAAAGGAAAGAGAAATCTTCTGGCCCCCATTTTACAGATAGTGAAAGTGAAGCCAGGAAATTAAGTGTACGGTCACCAGGCAAAGCAGTGAGAGAAATATTGGGAACTCTGCCTTCTTTGTCTTAGAACAGAGCTTAATTTGACTACTATCCCTTGGTCTGTCTCCTTTCAAATGCCTTTTTATTGAATCTATTAAAATTATTCAGCATCTCTTGGACACAAATGTGGCCAACTCATTGAGTGTGTTGAGAATCAGTGGTATTTTTTTTTTAATTTTTTTTTTCTTTTATTGATTGTAGAGAGAGGGAAAGGGAAAGAGAAAGAGAGGGAGAGAAACATTAATAGGAGAGAGAAACATTGATCATTTGCCTCTTGGACAGGCCCTGACTGGAGACTGAACCCTTAACCAGACATGCTCCCTAATTGGGAATCAAACCCACGACCTCTCGGTCTATGGTACGATGCAATTGACTGAGCCACACTAGCCAGGGTGAGAGTCAGTGGTGTTTCATCTCTGCAGCACATCATCCCACACTGGATGAGTTCTGTGAGGCAGTCAACTGGAAGATGTTGACCTTTGGTGTATTTTACAAAGCCTGGAGTTGTTTAAACTCAGTGCAGTTTTTCCCCACATGCATGGAAGTAACTTACCCCATGGCTTAGCAGTGAGTGTGTGCACATCTGCACACACACCCCACAAGCCAAGGTTTTGAGCGAGCCATTGAGTATTAATGTTTTCACCTGCTTTCAAGATTACCAAGAGACTAGTTAATCGATTATTATAATCTAATCAATTATGTTCCCTAAACAAAACTTTTTTTTATAAATGTTATTGTTAGAGCTCAATCTCTAGAATAATAAAAGACTTGATAGTTTTTTTCATGTAAATCATTTATTTTAATGTTTCATGATATGATATTGTTTCTTCACCCCATTTGTCTAAAATCAGTAGCTCGGAGAAATATCAATGTAAATATACTTAACATGTTTATATGCAAACCTAAATCTTACAAGATATGAGCCCTAAGTAATCTTGGTTCTTTCTTTGACCCTTAGTTTCACCTGGGAAAAGATACTAAGCTTTTTGTCCTTGAGTATGTCCATGTATAAAATTCAAATAGGAATGCCAAGAAATTGTTTAGGATTGTTATGAATATGTATCTAGTTACATGAGAAATGTTTTGAAATCTTTGAAAGAAAGGTAAAGTATGTTCAAGACATTGTTAGAGTTTTTGTTAACATTGTTGAAAGTTAAAAGGATCTATAAAATGAATAAGGCCAACATTTTATTAATTCAATGACCATTAATCCCACATTGAACTGAGAAAGAAGAATCCTAGATTCTGGCTTTGTCACTGTCACAATAAGTAAAAAGGGAATGGTCACCTCTCTTTTCTGGATCTCAGTTTCCTTAGCTATCAAGTGAGTTGACTAGGTTAGCTCATCCGCACGGTCTGTACAGAGCTTTATTTACATTACTCAGGATTTTTGAGGACGTGCATTAGTTGCTTTAAGGCAGCATTTTTCAAAGCATTGTTCCTTGACTGCGATGAACCTGTTAAAAATGCAAACTCAGGCCTCACCCTGCACCTACTTCATCAGAGCCTCAGATGGGCCCCAACAATGTGTTTTTCACACTCCAGGTGATTCTGACTCACATTCAAGTGTGACAACCTCTCTTAAAAGTGTTGAATAAAATAAATACAGTGCCATTCTTATTCTTAAGAAACTTGTAATTTAGCACTTTTCAAACCTCTAGTTGTCTAGCCAATTTCTAGAAACAGGAATATACACTCTAATATGCATTGTATATAATCAAAATATTTTATATTAAATGATTTTATGATGTAATTCAATTCTATTATTATATATAATTACTTATTTTGATATATAGAAAATAAATGATGGACATGTTAAGTTACTAGGACTGAAACATTTGGGATAGCATCTGTGAAGCTGAGGATTTTTCCATGAAATGCATTGATCTAGGCATGAGGAATATTTATTAGATCATGCCTGAATAGCAGTGTTTGACTACCAAAAAGCATGTTCATTTCGTGTGTGTGCTTATTAAATACAACTTATTTTTACTTTAGCACAGATATTCTTGGTCTAAAAATTAAAACAAATATTCTTAAAGTATGCCTAAAATTTTAACTTTAAAATTAAAATTTACATTATGTTTATGTATGAATACGAGACACATACATATGGCATTCAAATCTTCTCTGTATAATTTTTCTATTGCTTTCATTCTAAAATTCACATGCAATTTCAGAAAATCGTGAATGCAAATCTTGTTTTAAAATGCACCTGAACTTTTGAAACATAACTCAATTGCAGTTAAAATTTTGTGGGCAAGTAATTTCAAATATGGTTGAAATGAGCTGACGGGGAAAAACAGTCACAGCTGTGTATTTTCACCTAGTGTCAGTCAAAGGGACATCTATTTTAGTTCTCACCTGAGAGATGAAAAACTGGGCTGTAAAACTGTTTATAATATTGTTTTACAGCTGTGGTCAGCCAGGGAAAACCAATGAGAATTTGGGTAGTGTTTTCTTCCAAAAAGTTTTATCCAACGTACTGAGTTTACTTGGACATGTATAAGTTAAAGATGCTACATAAGGAACACACTTTCCTCTCCGAAATCGGTAGCTTCTACCAAACGTGAACTATGAGATGACAGTCTGGTGCCGACACCATGATCCCCCTGGAGAGAGGGGAGCCCCGCCTGGTGCGCGGCCCGTTCCTTGCTGCCTGTGAGCACTGGCAGTTGTTAGCACTACTGCTCACTAAATGTAAACACCTTTGCTTTCCAGCTGCTGCTAATTGGTTTGGGAATATTTATGTAAGTGTTGATTTTAAAGTTAAAAATAGCATAGGGATGTTTAAGTCTAACTCATTCTGCCTGTCAGAAATGCTCCTGTGATCCTAACGGTGTTGCTAAAAAAGTCCACTTTTTAAAAATTATAGTAATTAAACCTGTCTCTTGTGAGAGCCCTATAGGATATGTTCCCTGTTTTGATAAAAGAGGTAAAGAACAAGCTTCTTAAAGGTCTCTGCCTGGTTAGCAAGACTCAACCCTCTGCTGAATGTTATCAAAGGGTGAAGGATTGCAACATGGCTGGAGGAGAAGACAAAATACATTTTGAAATAGCTTTGTGCTCTCATATTCTGTGCAGCTGATTAAATCCATTTATTTTAAGTTAACATTAAAAAGAAAACTTATAATAATTTTATTAATAAATTAAGTATAGAGCTTCCCAAACCATTTTGTTTCCTAGAGGCGAGTTGGAGGATTTGAGATCAAATACTATTGCTCAAGCCTAAAGTTGAAGGGTGATAGTGGCCTTTCAGCACCAGTTGTTTATATCTCTAGTTCTTCAGAATGACATTTTTCCCCTTCTACTTCCAAATTAAAAAATCATGGGTTTACAGGTTTTTCTCAAAGTTATTTAATCTATGAGAAAAATATAATTTTTATTTTTAGATACCTGTTCTTTTATGACTATTCCCCCATGTAATTAATTTATTGAGAGAAAATCCTAAACGCTCTTACTGGTTTTCAATTATTTTTAATTTTTTGAAAAATTTATTTTATGAACTCTGTTGATAAATAAACTGTCCTGGCCTATAACTCTTGAAGTACTGCATTGCTACAGCGTTGTTGAAGTAAATTTGGAATTGGCTTTGTGTCCTGCTAGGATGCCCTAACCATTTGTCTGCCGACCCCATCGCTAGGAAATATCAAAGAATTCCGTTACTGCAATATATAGACATGATTTTAGCAAGTGGCAAACACTGCCCATTAGTTGAGATGATAACCTACAGTTATTGCCCTTTTTGTTAGCTGAGCAAAGCAAAGGGTTTTTGATGCTACTTTTAAACTAGTTCGACTCTTGTTTTAGACATGTAAATTTGTGTTGTGTGTGTTCTTTTTTAAATCTGTAGTTATTGACATGATTGCTCTAAAGCTGTACTTGGTTCAGAATTACCCTTGAGCAGATTATTACATAGCAATTGGCCCAATATTGCTTTCAAATTCTAATTGACATTTCCATATAATTGGTGCATTAAGTATGTTGTTGACATAAATAGAATCTTTACTTACCATCTAACTAGAACTAGAAAAAAAGTCTTTTTAACCTTGCGGAATGTTGATTTGATCCAGAAAGTATGCTATTTTCTTACATTGGCTAGGGATCAACATGAAAGTTCCATGTGGAGTAGGGATCAAAGAGACAAAACTAGATAGTTAAAACTTTATAGCAAATATCCCAATTTTTTCTTTGCCATCCTGGAGATATATGTCTGTGCATAACTACAAAGCCGAAAAGAATATTTATTTCAACTCACAACCACCATTAATTGTTCATGGATTAGAACACTTTATATTGTAAATGAGATAAAACTCTTAAATTGATCAATTGAATGCTATGCTTTTCAAAAAACCCAATTTTTTTTGGACAGAAATTGATGTCCTGATTCTAAAATTCATGCAGGAATGTAAGGGACCCAGAGTAGCCAAAACAAACTTGAGAAAGAACAAATTTGGAGAAAAACTTTCTGGTTTCAAAACTTAGTACACAACTGCAGTCATCAAGACTGTGTAGTACTGGCATGAGGCTCACATATAGATCAGTGAAACAGATTTGTGATTCCAGGAATAAAAGCTTACATTTCTGGTCAGTTGAATTTTGATAAGGGTGTCAAGACAACTCAGTTGGGAAAAAATAGCCTTCTTAACAAACGATGCTGGCACAAACAGATATTCATATGCCAGTTATGAAGTTGGACATCTACCCATACCATATATAAGTTAACTCAAAGTAGTAATTAACCCAAAAGTAACAGCTAATACTATAAAACTCTTAAAAGAAAATAAAGGAGTAAATCTCTGTGACCTTGTATTAGGCAATATTTCTTAGATACAACATCAAAAACATAAGCAACAACAAAAAAAGATACGTTGAATTTCATCAAAATTTAAAACTTTTGGGTGTTTCAAAGGGTACATCAAGAAAGTGAAAAATATGAAACAGAGTGAAAGTGACCAGAGGGGAGGGGCAAGGGAAATCATGGTGGAAAGAAGGGGAAGTGACTATACAAAGTGACTTGCATGAATGACCCATGGACATGGACAACAGAGTGGGGATTGTCTGTGGGAGTGGAGGGCAAGATGGGCAGAGGAGGGCGAAGGGGGAAAAATTGGGATAACTGTAATAGAATAACGATAAATAATGATTTAATTAAAAAAGAAAGTGAAAAGACTGCCCACAGAATGGGAGAAATATTTACAAATTATATATAGGAGAAGGAATTCATATAACAAATTAAACTCTTAAAACACAATAATACACATTCATGTAATTAGACATGTCTCTAAAGGAGATATACAAATGTTTAATAATCAAATGAAAGAATGCTGAACATCATTAGTCATTATGAAAATGCAAATCACTCCATATCCAAAAGGATAGGGAAAAAATTTTTTTTAAAAGGTAAGTCCTGGCAAGGATATAGATATATATATCTATATCTATATATAGATATAGATATATAGAGAGAAATTTGAATCTTCATACTTGCTTATGGGAATGTAAAATTGTGCATACCCTTTGGAAATAGTATAGCATTTCCTAAAAATATTAAACCTAGAATTACCATATGGCACAACAGTTTTACTCTTAGGTATGTACCCAAGAGAACTGAAAACAAATGCCTACACTAGACATCTTTCTGTTAACAATATTTCATAATTGAATATTACTTCAAATGTCCATAGCAACATTATTCATAATCAGTAAAAGTGCAAACAAATGTCATCAAGTTGAAAGGGTCAAACAAAATGTGGTATATGAGGCCTGTCCAGAAAAAATCCAGGCATTGTTAATATAATGAGAAAGGTTTGCGTGACAGTGATGTAACCTGGTAGCCAATGAGAGTGGACTGGATTGAGCATGTGTGAACGACGACTTCACTGTACTAGTCAATAGGGGAAGTATATGCTGTCGGGTGAGCATGTGTACTGTGTGGCTGTTGCATTCAAAGTGACTGAGCAAGTAAAACAACAAATCTGCATCAAATTTTACATTGAGCTTGAACATTCCTCCATGGAAACTATTTGGATGATTCTGGAGGCCACAGCTATGGGAAACTGGTGATTGGCACCTTCGTCATGACAACATGCCCATTCATGCATCACTTCTCATACAGAGTTTTTTTGTGAAACATCAAATCACCCAGGTGACTCAGACCTCCTACAGCCCAGATTTGGTGGCCAGCAACTTCTGGCTTTTCCCAAAACTAAAATCACCTTTGAAGGGAAAGAGACTTTAGACCATCAATGAGATTCAGGAAAATACCATGGGGCAGCTGGTGGCTATAGGGAGAACTGTATGAGGTCCCAAGGTGCCTGCTTTGAAGGGGACTGAAGTGTCATTGTCCTGTGTACAGTGTGTCTTGTATCTTGTATCTTCTTCAATAAATGTCCCTATTTTACATAGTGCATGGCTCGATACTTCCTGACAGACCTCATAGCTACACCATGAAATATCATTTGACTATAAAACTGAAGGAAATACTGACGCATACTGCAACATGGATGAGACTTGAGAACATTATACAATACTATGAGAAAGAAGCCATATATCTTACGATTCTGTTTATGTGAAATGTTCATAGTGGAGAATCCTCAGAGACAGAAAGCAGATTGATTGCTAGGGGCTGTAGGGGGCCAGGGAGCATGGGGAGTGAAGGCTAATAGATGTGGGGTTTCTTTCGGCGACTTCAAAATTGTTCTAAAATTAGTGGAGACAGTTGCAAACCTGTGAAAAAGCTAAAAATGACTGCATTGTACTTTTTAAAAGTAAAAGTTTAATGTTATGTGGATTATATCTTAATAAAGCTTTTATAAGGAAAAAAAAGAGAGAGAAGGTCTTCAAGCCCCAGTCAAGCCGTGGGGGGATTGCAGCCGAGGCCCTGCTGACATCTGACTACCCCCTCGTGAGAGATTCCTCCCCAGACCGCCAGACAGGCTGCTTCTCAATCTCTGACACTCAGAAAATGAGCAATAATGTTTATTTTTTTTAATCCATTAAATTTTAGGGTAATTTATTAAACAGCAATGAAAACTAAGTCACTCGCACTTGGATCATTTGTCCAGTAACACTCCTTAAATGACTACTGTGCTATGTGCTTCACACACAGGGGACCGGACGAATGCATGCCCTTCATGGAGCACCCTCCTGTGTGAAAGAGGCAGCTAAGGAAGTTAATGATTTTGACATCAAATGTTCTGACATGTGTGATAGTCACAAATGCAATATTTTGTTAAATTGTCTTCCTAAGTATTTTTGTCACCTGTCCTTTGAAAACATATATCTAGCCCTTGATAAAAATACAAATATTCAAAAGCTTTCAAAGACAGTCATCTTTCAAGGCTTGGTGCCTTTCTTTATCTCTATGGAGAGGATAAAAATATATTTTTAAAAAATCTCTGTAGACCAAGTCCTTCACAAAACTACCAATCCCTATGTGAAATGCTGCTTCTCAGTCTACAAGTGCAATACATTTGTATTTTTGCCCCATTCACTATGACAAACTGCTTAAGTTGTGGCTCTGCGTCTTCTTATTTTCAAAGTGTTAACCTAACTCTGTTATGGTGAACTCTTAACTCATATATTGTCTTTTTTTGTTGAAATGGTACATTTAGATCCATGAGTGTTGTGTTTACAGGTGCTGATTGTGAATAATGGGTCATTCTCCATGTGGTTTGTTGTTTCATTGAAACCGACATCCAGGACTGACACCATCTATTTCTGACTCTGCTTCTGAAGAGTAGTGTATCTGCAGAATTACTTTAATGAAGTCCAGTTCCAAAGCCTAATGGAGCACTAATGTCTTACATAAATGGAAACCTATGCCAGGTGTACTTTCTAGAGCCTAGTCTCTCCTCCATATGACATCCAACTCCATGTCCCCGCTGTCCTGGAATAAAGGGCCTCTCTGACACTCTTAGCTCTTTGTAGTGGAACAGTGTTCACCATTTCAGAAATAAAATCGTTAATTTTGCTTTGTCTGTGATAAAGATCATCCTCAGGCTCAAAGGCTCATAACAAACGAAGGACTCCAGATTTCTTTTTGTGCAATATTCCTATTACACTTTTGACAGGAGTGACCTTGACAGGCAACATTTTTTTCCCATGAATTTTGCTTTCTTCATATTTTAGTGTCACTGGGGGGAGGGGAGTACAAGCTAGTGCAGTACTTTAAAGCCAATATGTCAATGTGACCTTCCCTTTGGTACCCCTTTACTTTGCTGATTGAAAACATTCAGTCCCAAAAGCTGCTGGTTGGGTTGCAGGTAGCTAAATGATGTATTCCAAAGCTCTTAACATATTGCCTTGTGTAAATGGCCCATTTGAGTATTTCAAAACCCAAATGGGAGAGAAAACAGAATTGAAAGCACTGAAAAATTAGCACCTGTTTCCAGTCTTCTGAGAAATTGGAGCATACTGTGTATATCCAGAGTAAAAGCATTTACTCCCTCATGTTGAGACATTTCATTCAAATTTTCAATTCTACATGCATAGCATCCACATGCTTATGGGTTTGTCTCTCTACAGGATTCCACACAAAACTTAGAAGATGTGGAAGTTATGAATGGTGTACAGGCAGAACTACTGACATCACCGAAAACTAAGGATGCACTGAGGTATTTTTTTCATGTGAATGGAATATTTCCCTTCAATTCAATGTTTGTTTCTTTCATAGTTTATAGTTGGTTTATTTTATATGGAAGATCAAGATAATTAGAATAGTGGAGTGAAGCCTGTCCCAATTCTAAAATTAATTAACTTAATTACTCTTTTCTCTCATTCTCTATATGATATAAGAACCTCGTGACAAGCATATATACAAATGAGCCTCAATTCTTGCAACAATTCTGCAACCTGAATTTCTTAATTGCTTTTCTTTTCTCTTTGAACGATAGTTTAAAGTGCATTTTGGTTGAGTGTTTTACTTTGACGTTATCTCTTTGAATATTGCTTTGCATTGCCTTTTAACAGTTTTGCAATATTTTATTTGATGTAGATAAAATAAGTCCAGCCTATCAACCAAGATTTTTCATGTTTTTAATGTAAGTAACTTATTATACAAAGCCAGTTGCTCTCATCTGGACCAGTACTTCTATTCTCTGCACTAATTTTCTGTTCTGCCCTAGCTGCTTCCTGGGTTCAATTCCCAGCCCAGCTGCTAACTGGTTCTAATCAGTTAGGCAATTTACTTGTCTCTCTTTGCCTTGATTTCTGTTCTGTAAAACAGAAATAATATTAAATCCTTTACAGGATTAGTATGAAGATTAAATGAGTTAATACATGTAAAGTACTCTGAATAGTGCTTGGGTCAGAATAAGCCCTGTGAGCATTTGCTAGTACTACATTATTATTATCATTATCTATATTATTATCATCGTCATTCTAAGTTGCTTTAAATTTTGCACAGTGAAAGTGATTCCATGTTTAATAGGTTGTTGGTTTCATCACTAGAAGATGATACTTTTGACGATCATTCACTCATTCATTTAATCAACATATTCCTTTCATTCAGTCCAGTTACTAATAGGTGGCAAACATTTTACATGGTATTAGCTTTAATATATCTGATCATCCTTTATCACACTGCTTTACTGTGTGGATTTTTCTCAAGCTTATAATTTATAGCCATATGACATAGTCCTTATGTAAATTGTTTATTTGATTAATGAGATGCACAACAATACAAATTTGGTACAGGAAATCTCCAGGGATCTATCTTTAGAAACTAGATAAGATAGTTTCTGGATGGCCCTGGCCAGGTAGCTCAGATGGTTAGAGCGTCGTGCAGCTCTGCCAAGGTTGCGGGTTCAGCCTCCAGTCAGGTCGGTGTTTCTCTCTCTCCTTTTCTTTCTCACTCTAAAAATTGATTTAAAAAAGAAAAAGATTGGTTTTTGGGGGTGTAGGCATAATGAATAAGAATTCTCTTATTCTATTTGACTTTAATTTTACTTTTTTTAATGTTAACTTTTTAAAGTTTGTTAACATCTTGGCTAAATGTTATATAGATAGATGTCATAGAATGAACAATCGTTCAGTTTATGGCTGCATAGTCAAAGCATAGTCAAACTAGCTAAGTTTTTGGTAGTTACAAGAAATTAAAAGAAATAAAGTACAGAAGTTTTTAAAAATAATATGTTTCATTAAAATATATGTATAATTTGATTATCAAAACAGCCTTTCACATGAGTTTAATCATCACTTTTAGTAGGCTAAGGAACTGCAAAGTTTAGAGCAGTTAGATAACTGCTAGAGACCCAGTCTGCATCCATCACTTTTGTCCTCAAATCTTTTGACTCCAGTGTTACCTGTTTTATGCCCTTTTCTGGTGTTTTATTTAATGCTACGTAACCGGATCTAGGGAACTTCATGCGGTCAGCACCAGTATGGAGAAAATGAGCTGAAATCAGTTTGGGGCAAAGTTCAGAAAGCAGAGTGAGTGCGAAGTCCTAGCACTTGGAGACTCTTGGGTGAGAAGAATCTTAACGGCGTGGAATGAACAGCTAGTAGGGGAGGACTTCGAGATTACATATCTGGAAGAGGACATTTGCTCTAGCTGGTATGGGATGATAAAGAAACAATTGAAGAGAAATTATAAAGCCATTTGCAGCTGAATTACCTGGTCAGCATTCTCCTAGGGCAAAGAGAGTCTGATATTCCACAGAGGTTGACTTTGGGCTTCCTTCCCTGCGGGTGGCATAGGGCCTGGGAAAGTTGTTGCAGAATTTATCTCTAAATATCTTGAGCTCATTCTTGTGTTTTAAGTCCCATAGTCGTTATTCAAGCCTTTCTTACCTCTCAGCTAGATTATTGTAATAACCTAGTAACTCTTCTCTTCAGTATCAGTCTCTCCTTATTCTAATTCATCCCATAATTCACTATTGGATAAAATGCAAGCTATTATCTGAGAAGCAATGCTAATTGTATTCTGGGCATTATAGTATGTACTCATGTCAAACATATAAATACTGCATCACTTCCATTTTACAGATAAACTAATGCATTCACTAAACAACAGAACTTATCAAACCATTCTTTAGTGCCCAAACCTTTGGATTTAGTTAAGTTCTGAGTTTGAACACTACCTATATAGCTATGGTCTAAACCTCTTAAAAATAGTTTTATATGAAAAATAAGTATCATGATCACATAGATTATTGTGAAGATTTAATGAGATACATTACTGGTAATTACTCGTAATATAATGCTAAATGAAAGGCCAGATAACCATTAATTGCTATTGTGATTATCATTATCAGACATACTACAGTTTATTTTAACTATCTGTCATTCTTTCAAACGAGACTTACAGACCTGCCAAGGGATTCCTTACACCTTATACAAGCCTTGGAATATAATAGCATCATATTTGTTGACTGGATGACTGACTAGATAAAATACATTGCTCCATAAATCATAAACATAACTTAACTGATTATCCATTATTAACACAAACATCTGTATTTAAGGGAAACTAACATTTGGGGGGTAGTCTCAAAATAGTCTTAAAATCCCTACTAGAGCATTACTCAATTTATTTTGATCTTAAGAAGACATTGAAGCAAGAGCTTTCCAGGGGTTAGTTTTTCTTATATATAAATTTATACTTTAGCTTCTCTTTTAAATAGCAAGTGATGGGTGTCAGAGACCTTCCCCTCATCCCTAATTTCTCTCTCATTCCTGATTTACCTTATTCTTGACACTTCCTCAAATCTGCCTCCTCCATACTTGCCTTTTTCCAGGCTTAAAACTGCCCTCACATTCTATCCCATCCATTCCTTTGCCTCTGATATCCATTCATTTGGCAAATTTTTGGCAGAGTCCATCTCAAAGTATCTCGAACTTTTCCCCATCTTTTCATGATGCATTCCTATGATCATTGCTCTAAACTTATTGCCTGTCAGAAGGATCATTGCAGTAATTTACTAATTCCTGTCTCCAGTACCAATCCCTCCCTTGCCTTTCTGTTTTCTAATTGATCACACCTATCACTGCCAGGTATATATTTCTAAACTACAGCATTTATCACACTGCTTCATAGTTCTAAAGCCTTTACTGACTCAATCTCTACAATATTAAGTGTTAATTTTTCAGCTTAGAATTTGACATACCATTCTGAGATTTGATCTCAAACTAATGGTTCAACCTTATCTTCTACCCAACACAATGAGTTAATCCATCTCTCCTCCTCTCCACCTTCTCTCCTTCTCTTTCCATCACTCTCTCCATCTTCCCCTCCTTTCCTCCCTCCCTGACCCCACTCATGTGCCCACACTGTCCTGGTTCAGTGTCCATGCAGACTGCTCCCCTTTGCACCTGCGCTCTCTGCCGCCAGGCTTACCACTTCTGGTTGAAGACCCATTTGCCCTGCTCAGTTCCATCTCACGTGCAACCTCCTTCAGAAGGTTTTCCTGATTCCAGCTTCCCTTTCTGATCTTGCACCCTATTCCTCTGACCCTCATCAGAAGGTGGCTCTGCTTTGAAATACATGTCTAAGTGGTTTAAAACAACTGCTCTGGAATGCAATAAATTCCAATTTGAATACTGACTCGACCGCATATAAATGGTATGATGTTGGACAAACTTTTAACTCCTCCAGGCCTCAGTTTAGTTATCTATTAAATGGAATTGATGTAAGTGCTTGCATACATTTGATATGAGTACATGGTATAATACCCAGAATACAGTTAGTACACGGCCTCCCAAATAATACCTTCCTTTCACTGAGAATGTGCTACTATAACTATTACTTCTGTTTTATTGCTTTGTATTATTTTTTATTACCTGTCTTTACCTGCCTCCTAGAGTATGAACTCCTTAGGCCCCCACTTTTTTTTTTCCCTTGTAGAACTTCCCAATTGGAACCACTCAATTAACATATGTTGAATTCAACTGAATTAAGTAAATCCCATCATCATCAACAACAAATTCTTTGTTGTATTTTTACTTAGTATATTCACAGTTTACAATCAGGTTGACTTCAGTGCCATGTACAAACTCTTCTTGGATATTTAACTCAACATCGCTCACACCATTGTATATGGCAGCTCTGTGCATCAGTCCCTAAAGAACACCGACTGCTGCCTTCTCTCCATTAGTTACATCCCTTTGTCTTCTCTCCCAGTGTCAGCATTCTATTCGTGAAGGAATGTTCCTCAGCCCTACAGTAGTTAAAGATTTTTTAAAAGTCTTGCTGAGGAAATCAATTGAGAAAAATTGTAAAGCTCAAAATAGGTTATTCCCTTTTAATCCATGAGCTCATTTGTTCTTTTAGAAAGTTCTGATAATCATACTAATAGCTGATAGTCCTTGAACCCCTTCTACACACCAGATACTGATGTCCAATGTATACTTGTTAGCTTCTCTGTTTTTTTTTCTTTAAAACCAACAATTCTATTAGGGATTTATCTTAATTTTCTCATTGTACAAGTAAGGAAACAAATGCTTTTCTTCTTAGTTGAAATGATTTACTCAGACACCTGACTCAAAGTCACTGCTAGGATATACTTCCTGTCTAATTTCATAAGTGAATCATGATTTCCTTCTGAAACAAAGGGTCTACTCCACCCTCCCCTCAGTCCTGTCTCTTCCCTACCCCAAATGAGTTAAGTAATTGTAATGTTAAAAACGCTGTCCCTTTGCCTTGTGTCAAGAAATTAGACCTACAAACATACTCAGCTCCCATTGTACAATGTTCTCTCCCTCAAGCTTCGCATCTCTCCAACCAATTGCAATGCCTCCCATGTAGATTTTGCAGAGCAGCCATTCACAATAGGCTCACTTTTAACCACCAATTGTGTACCATCATTCATCACCTTGTCCTAAAGTCTTAGATAGGTAGATAGGTGGCAACTGGTTCCAGTGATTATTGAATCACTTTTACATTTGGATCTTAGAAGATTTTAAGCTTCCTTAATACTAACGGTCTTAATGCTCTGTGTCTATCTGCTTTTGTTTTAGTATGTCATAGGAAGTTATGCAAAGTTAGCTATTTTGACTGTAATGAAATCTTTCAACTTTTTTTTTTCAAAGTACTTTATTTATTTTAGAGAGAGGAGAAGGGAGGGAGAGAGGGAAAGAAACATCAATATGTGGTTGCCTCTCACACACCCCCTGCTGGGGAACTGGCCCACAACCCAGGCATGTGCCCTGATTGCGAACTGAACAAATGATCCTTTTGTTCACATGCCGGCACTCAACCCACTGAGCTACACCATCCAGGGCTCAACTTTTCTTTCTATAACTGAAATATTTTCCTTTACTCCACAGTTCACTTTTTGTCTGGTTTTCACAAGTAGTAGCCAATCCTGTTCTCTTCCTACTGCTAAAATATGCTTTTCACTTCATTTTCTGTTCTCAGCTTCCCCCCACATACATTAATAAATGTGTGTATTCCTGCTCACTGGTCCCTGAATTCTGTTCTGTAATTTACCTAAACAAATAGCATTAATAGCATATTTTCACTCTATAAGATATTGTGTTTAGCCCTATTTGCTGTGTTTGTCTTCTATAAATGGTGTATAGAGAGAGATGTCTACTAAACTCTATTAAGAGTATATAACACTGAGTGGTTATTTTTCCCTTTTAAAATAAATAAAATTTTATAAACTGGTTTCTGAGGCCTCCTCTTTTAAAATGCTTTTCTTTTTATCTTGAAACAAATAACAGAAAATAATTTATAAAGAGCATGGTGAAACATGGTCTGTATAAAACTTACAATGTTCATCTATATTAAATAGATCTAATTCTCTATAAGTGTCTGCATATCACATCAACAAAATTAAAAGCCTTTTTTTGTTTCTTTTTTCTGGTATAATAGTATTTTCATGGTAGTAATTTAATGGCTGTCGAATATCCTTCAAGCCAAATATTGTGCTGTCATGTATAAAGATAGCATAAAAGTTTATTGGGAAATATTGTAAAAGGAAATCTTACAATGTTGAAATGAACCTTAAAAATTCATACCACAGAAAAGTTTTAGTATTTGAAACAAGATCGATAACTTTAACAGATTAGAAGAGTTACTTTATTAAGTGAATGTAAAAATACAGGATTGATAATTACTAAAGAGTAGATATCAGGATGACACAGAGATGTTTACACAAGGCATTTTAAGTAGGATAGAGAAATATTTGCAAAATAGAAAAAATGAGAATATGTAAAGCCATTCTAAAACTTGTTAAGCTGAAATCTTGAAGTCTATGATAGACTAAACATATTCCAAATGCTTTTATATGATACATACAAGTCTATCTATCAACATGTGGATATGTAATACATTTATTAGGAAAGATAAGCATTATGCTCTAAGTACAAAACTATAAAAATACATCATAAAGGTAGAGATAATAAAGTTTCAATGGTTAAATAAGATTTTAGTCTCTGCTTTTAAAAGTCTTTAAAACAGTACTGTAACCCTAGAATGTGAATGTTTTGGGTTTAGTCTTCCTCAGATGCCTTCACATGCACTATGTATCTGTTATTATAAAAATGATTGCCTTGTAGTCCATTAAAGACTATGTAATATTCTCTTCCCACCAAAAATTTATATTCATGACTTACAATGCATACCTTTATATAGTATTTTAGATACATATATTCATATAATGTCTATATTCTCATCCTGAAAGTACAGAAGAGAATCTGTTTTATCCCATGATATTATCACTCTAAGATTTGTTTTGTTTCGAACTTTTATTCTAGGCATCTGATATAACCTGCTTGACTGAACAAGTTTTAAATTTATCAGCAATATCTGAGCACAACTCATTTGAAATTTATTATCACATTTGAAATTCCATCATATCCCACAAATGTTGAAAACTGACATGCTTTTCGTTTTGCAATTCTTAATGATAATAGGTTTGCAATGAAAACACATTAAAAATAAGCCTAATCCACTGATGAGAATATATTTAATGTATTTATTTTAGATTGCTGATGATTTAGAGAATACTTCATGCAGAGAGAGTTCATCAGGCATTTTGCTTTCCTAATGCTGTTCTCAACTTTCCAGCAAGGAGCCAAATTTCACCATTTTCAATTTGGAGCAGAAAAGCATTTGTAACAGCTGTAGCTCTTAATTTGACATCTAGTTTTCAGGTCATTTTCATGTAAATAGGAAACAATAGAGACCTGCTTACAATTTCCATAACTGGGATGTATGCTTCAACTTTTATCATTTTTCCTCTGGCAATTTTATTTTCTCTCTCTGGAATTAAAGGAGCCAATAATTGTTCACGGTTATTATTTTTCATGTTTATAAAAACATGTTAGTTCCACTTTTTATTACTCAAAAGCTCCCAATGTCTTGTACATTTCAGTCATACACACTATTCATTAATGTTTCTAGCTCATCCATTTCTTAATCTGGAGTAGGTTAGGTGGGTCAGGCTTTCTATTTCTTTCTGTAATACATTTTCTTCAGGCTTTGCAACTTCTTTTTCTACCACTAAAAAAATACAGGAGGTGAAAATTTGGAATTGTTCCATTGAATACAACTGATGCTTTATTGAAAGGCAACTTAAAATTTTGATTTACAATTCTTTGAACAAGCCCATGTATATTACCAATGTGGCTTCACATTTGTTCTAAAATATAGTTTCATGGTTTTTCTAATAAATACATTTTTCATTTTACCTCTGTTTTTTGGGGGAATCATACTTTATAATTAAGCATAGATGTGCTTAGTTGTATGTGTTGTATCATCTGTACAGTAATTTTCAAGTGTGTCTCAATGGGGAGAAATTTTATTTTGTGTACATCTTTTTAAATATGTTGATTTATGTAGATTAAGTAGGAAGTTATTTTTGTAGGTAGTCATTTCCATTTGTTCCTCTTCTAGGGGAAAAAATAAGAAATCAGATAGTCTTTCAAACATTTTATTTCTCGAATCTTGTAAATCATATATCCCTTTGATTTCATCTCTGCTGTTAAACTTATAGTAGTTGATATAATCCTAAATTTTTTTTTAATGTGCCTCATCTGTTTTTTTAAGCAGAGATTCATCTTTGCTCTTATTTTTTTCTGCCCCAGTGAGATGACAAGAACAGTGGAGATTTCCGGGGAAGGAGGCCCCTTGGGAATTCATGTAGTGCCCTTCTTTTCATCTCTGAGTGGAAGGTAAGATGTTTTTCTTATATCAGAAGCTCGTGCTATGAAAAACTTGACTAGCGCTCATTTTCCCATTTTTCAGAAGAGGATTAAGTGTGTGTCTTTGTTATTCAGATGGACACCTCAAGATAATACTTCTGTTGGCCACTTATGTGTTAGAAAGAAAATAAAATCAATTACTTCTAAGATGCAATAGAATAGGAAAAAATAAATCTCAGTTGCTGCATTTACAATTAATTATGAAGTACTTTCTTAAAGTATTCTTATCAGTAATATGTAGTAAACAGAATACTTAGAAAAGATTTTAACATATTGTTAGACTTATATAGCACCTGAATTTTTTAATATTGAGAAATGCACTTCAACAAGTGAATATAGTAATACCGAATTGATATTTCCTGACATTCCTCAGGTATATAGGCTTTAGAATAATAAATAGTGAAACATTATAAGTAGCTATATCGGAAGCTATATAGGTTTTGATGATTTTAATCATAGTAGTAAAATGCCACCATACTATTCTTTAAAAATAAAATATGATCAATTAAAAATAAGTTACCACATCCCTTAAAATTTTTATATTGCTAACTTCACACTGGCATGTGGTAATTTAGATTGTGTCAGCATTTCTTGAAACTAATGTCTACATAACTGAATACCAATGGAAATTAAGTGTGTACCTGAGAGATAATATTAATGTTAATTCTGTTCTAACAATCATATAAAACTAGTGTTAGGTATTAATGTCACTTTTCAACAAGATGACTGCCTTTAGCACTAAACTGATATTGACAAGGACTATCAGAAACATAAAAGAAAATCAGTATCTCATAGGACATGATTTTAATTAGTTTGCTAAATTTGTTGTTTTAAATTAAATGCATCATTGAAAAGGCAGAACACCCTATATTAGCTAGGAGACCAAAGACCAGAAAAATCAGTTGATTTTCTCAAGGTCAAACAAAATCCAGATCTCCTGACTTGCTCTCACTCCATTGCTCTATCTAAAATAGAAATTTTCCCAAAGGTTATATAGTATTAATTTACTGGTTCTGAATATTTATTCAATTCAGTCTGTCATACAGCGGGAAGAGCAGATTTAGTCATGATATTTTGGTTGGCATTATTTTCAGTAGGTAGCCATCTGCTACCTGTAATTGCAAAGTCATCACTTTTTTTTTTTTTTTTTTTTTTTTTTTGCAAATAACATCTGATGCCAAGCTGTTGCTGGAATGAATGTTCCCTAAAAAGAAATGAACTGGAAAACTAGTGGCTCTTATTGTTTCATTTCCTGTATGTGTTAATAAGCATGTTTATAAATGTTACGGGTGATGGCACAGGACAAGCTGAGGTTGTTTTTGATAGACAGGGAGAGTATTTACCCAGTTGTCAGGAGAAAGTCTAATGGCTTTTGGCAGAAGTGTAGTGAGAGAGCTTTGTGAAATACCAGAGCGGTTAAATTACCAGGCCCTTTAGCTTAATGAAGCTGGAATAGAACACAAGAACATCCCAATTTCCAAACCGTGAAGGAATATACAATGTGACAATCACCATACTTCATTTTTAATAGTTTGGAAAACAAGTTGACCCTTTAAACCAGAAAACACTTTCTCTCACTTCAAATGAGGAAAACACACTAGAATTTATTGATTTCCTCCCTTTTGCTTCCTGGTTCTGATTTCTAGCAGAAGCTTTGTGGAATAGTGGAGAGTGTGCTGGGCTTGGTTGCAGAACAGTTGGATTTGGATCTCAGCACTCTCTTTTTTATAACTTTGAGCACGTCCCCTAAATTTGCCCCTTGTGAATACCTATTTCACATCAGGGCTATGAGAATTCAGTGACATTAAGAATGTGAAAGCTCCTTGTAAAACACCTATCACATGAATGTGTGAATTATCAGTATTATTATTTTGGCTAAAACAGAAACGCTTAGTTCAACAACAAACTTTTGTAAGTTCATGGACAACTGCTCAGTAACTTGGTGAAATACCTGTGTAAAAAATGTTTTTCTGCCATCCACTAGTATTATAGAAAGGAAATTTAATTTAAAAACATAAAAATAATATGGAAGTGGAGACATGAGCCAATAAAAGTTAAGAAGTAATGAGTACAGGCTGAAACAGCACACTTAACTCAACCCATGTGTCTAGATGCAACTGCGTATAGAGTGTGTCAAACAAGTGTCTGACTTCATAATGCCATATGGTTTCACTGTGTGAGCAGGGGTGGTGGCGAGCTAAGGTCATAGTGGTATACTTAGTTCTTAATTTCCTTCCATTTATTGGGTTGTGCCATTAGTTTAAATTAGAATTTACATTTAATTATTTACTAGGACTACTGTAATTGGCTTTGCCTCCAATTTTTTTTTAAATACTGCCACACCTGTTGTTCAGTTAGAAACCTAAGTTAGAAGGCTCTGAGTACAATATAGTGGCTGTTGTATTAGATAAAGCCTCGATGGATTCATTAGGTATCATAGCACAGGGTGCTAAATGCCGCTTGTATGGAGGGCCATTGGCTCGCACAGTGAAAACAAAGCAAATGTACAACAAACTGGGTTCTGGCAGGTAAAAAGTAACTTAGTTAAAACCAAATCAATGTGGTTTTGTTTTACAATGAAAAACATGGAATCTAATTGTTTTTGAGTAAATAAAAACAGCATACCTCAATTTTGGAGTAAGGACAGCTAAGTATTGCATGAGAGAGAAGAAGGAAGGGATGGGTAAAGAGTGACACAAAGTGAGAGAGCGGACATTCGGATAAATGAGCTAAGTGAGTAGAGTGGTCCAGGCCACGTGATGCTCTGGGAAGAGTGTATGGGGGCCAGGGAGAGGTGGGTTAGGGCCTAAATGATTATTCGAAGGCCGAGAAGCAATTGTTACCCTTCTTATTCTGTGGCACAGTGGATTTCAGCCTCTTTTATCACTACTAATTAATGTAAATTAACTGGTTTATCTTAGCTTGTAACTCCTCACGGCATTAATCTTTAAATCTTGAAAGTCTTGGTCTCAAATGAGACAGCTACTGCAGCACACAAGTTTGGGGCAAAGTGGATAATGAGGGATTCTTTCAGAGCTTTCTCGTACTGGTCTGGATGAAGTCAAACTGGTGGGAATCCACTCCTTCCATGGAATAGTGAAGGCAGGAGTGGTGTGCCAGGAACCAAACTAATAAATTCAGTCAGTTTTACATTTTACCAAAATTACCTCTGACACATGGCTTTTAGAGTTGGGCTTATTCTGTCAATAAATTTTTCATGGAAAGTTAGGTTATTTACATCAGGGGGTCACATAGCCTACTCCAGCTGTAATATGCCAGCTAAATTGCAACCCAGTGGCCTGAAAGAATTAATTCATCTCCCAAAATGTGAAATTAAATCCTAGGGAGTAACATTACATGACTGATGATGTACTGAATTAAATTAAAGGAAGACTTGAATGCTTGTTAAAAAAATATCGCTTACATAAACTAGTTTATAACCACATGTGAGTCTCCTAATGGATCATGTTATTGTGAGTCCACCATAACAAAAATCCAAAATGTGAACTATTAGTCGTTTAATTTAGAAAAGAAACACTGCCGTGTTCTATTTCTTTACTTTCTTATTTTTGCATGTCAAATAGTTCAATTTTTAATATTATGTCAGGAGATTAAGGTAGGATTACTATCTTAAAAATACTAATTTGAGTCTCAGATCCTTTATCAAATAGCAGCTTTGGCCCCTTTGCTTTTCCACACCAAATGAGATTAATTTACTAACCTACTAGAAGTAAGAAATGAAGCGTGACACCTCAGCACACATGGGGCCTGTGACCCTGAGCCTTCCCCGCAATGGGCAGCGTGACTATTTGCTGTTCTCTCTCTTACATCCACATACTGTATTCATTTAACGTTTTGGAAGTAGAGCTCTAAGTATCATCGCACGTGCCTCTCCTGCCATCTTGAGATGACATGAGCTTATTAAGCAAACTGAGGCCCGAAGGCAGAAGCTCCGCTTTGTGGCTATTCCAAATGGGAAGATGGTTTTTCTCCTTCAGTTTTATTAGCAACTGCCCTTTTCCCATGGCTGACCCTTATTCGCACATAAAATGTGCTCATATTTTACTTAGATTTGAGATGTAATGCAAAGGGACTATGTAGAAGCCCACGGGGCCCCTATAGGAAGGAGAATGATGAGGAAAAACAAGAGGACAAGGGAAAGGGAGATGGCAGTTTCTCCACACCCAGCAAATTCCTCCTGGAGAAGGTATCTTTCTCTCTCACTCTGAGACACAACTAGAACCCTGACAGCCACACGGAGAAGGGAAATCCCTCACCTGAGGGATAGCTAGAGGATATACAAGGTTGATATATTTTAGTTTTCAGTTTAGATATTACTAATATGTAACAGATTTACATACACACACATACATACATATATATATATATATATATAAAATTGAATTCCTTATTTTTATTGCGTTTTCTTTCTTCTTCCTCCCCCCCCTAATTTCCTCCCCTCCCAACTCTAAGCCACACCCACAGAGTACCAGGGTTCTCCAGGCACCCTCTCTGAATCCAGCCTCTCCCTGGTTGGAATTTCAGACATCTCCTCCCCGACTCCTGCCTTCATCACGTCACTGCCTTGCTCAGAAGCAGTGGGTGGTGGGCGTACCACTCTAATGTTACCAGAGTAAGTCCACCAGCCAGTGCTCCAGGCCCCTGTATGGGGCACTGGCTTCCCCCTGTGTTAGCTTCACACACTGCTCCTCATACAAGCCCCACTTACACAAACACACACGGTCCATCCAGGCCCCTTGTAGACTCTCTCTCCTCCTATCCAAGGCCTGTTCGTTCTCCTGATGCAGTTTATATCCTATGTTCTCCCCATATCCTTGTATGAAGAATCTAGGGTTATTGATGTGTCCAGGTTTTAAATTTCTACTTTACTCTAAGCCTGTACTGACCAACTGTCCTGGTCCTACAACCTTGTCTCCCACTCCTCCATCGTGAACACACAGAAAACACTCAGCACATACTGGATTCAGTGACACTAACAAAGAGAACCAAACCTCCTTCTAAACTGAGCTATAAGATCTGTACTTAAATGCTTTTTTCTAAAATGCAAATTATTGGAACAGAAAAGACTGCAAAAACAAAATTACAGTGACTAACTAATCCTCTCCTGTTAACACACATCAAGTCGCTGCCTTGGCACTAACTCTCTTTCCTGTAGCAGCCCCCCTCCAAACCAGGGCTCTTTGTGTCCTCAACAGCCCTAAGCGGCACGAGCCTTTTCTATGTTTACCGCAAACGTTAGAAATGGAGTTGCAGATTAACGTACCCTGGGTAGGCATTTATGTATATTTGTCTTGAAGGGATTTTTTTCTTTGAGTGAGTTGAGTTTTTTGGTCTTTCTTTTAATGAAGGGTTTAAATAACAAAGAGTTGCCTGAATGTAAAGCATAATTTCTTTCATAAATAGAAATCCATACTTATTTCTGAGTAGTTGCGAGCAGAGACATAATTAGCATATTATTATTTGGTAGTTTTGTTTCAACCTAAATTTTGCATTTAGGATTCTAGGACTCTTCATCCGTGGCATTGAAGAAAACAGCAGGTCTAAGCGGGAAGGGCTATTTCATGAAAACGAATGTATTGTAAAAATCAACAATGTGGACCTCGTAGACAAAACCTTTGTTCAGTAAGTATTTTTTTTCCATTGTTTTACTTACTTTATTGTTCCCTAGAATGTTTATCGTCATCACTGAGCTCATTATGATCAAAATTCTAGGCACAATTTTGCTGTCAGTTCCCTTTGAATGACCCCAGAGCACCATTTTGAAATGCACCTTATGTTTTGCATGCTCAGAGGCGGCCTGCGGACGTCCCTGACGGCCCCAGGATGGCGAGCTGCAGACCAGAGCAAGCCTTGCTGCCTGGTTGCCTTTCTCAGGCATCGATAGATGGGTTTGTTTTCCCTGGGATATGGGTCAGTTAGATTGGTATTTAATGACTCTTTTCACAGACTGTTAGTTCAGCTTATTAATTAACTTACTTGGTGTCAGCAGTCTTCAACTAAATATCTGTGAGAGAAGTCTGGGAGGACTCACTGAATAATAGAAACAAAGAGAAAAAATTAAAATATCCTGCCTCAAGAAATCATTTCTGTGTGTGTGAAAATGTTATGGGAATAGGTTTGTGGACCTAGGAATTAGAGTATGCAGCAGTCTGCATATATTTTTAAAATGTATGTTGGCACTGCAGTGGGATTCTAGAGCAAGAAAATAAACGTGAGTCCATCTTAGTAATAATCACCAGTCTCTTGTTTCTGGCCAAAATAACTCATAATGTGTCTTCTCCGTGGCCGTTAGTTGTCAATACAGTGTGTGGGGGAGGGGTCAGCAGTTGAGGTTGGGGGGGAGGGGGCACTGGCTGCTGAAGGGTAGAAGAAAATGAAGCCTTAATAGTCTAGTTCAGAAAATAATGAGTAATAGATAAAATTATAGTCATTATTAATAATGGTATTATTTTTATGCACCACTGTGCATTTTACAAGGACTTGATAGATGTATGAGTTGGACATTAGATCCCTGTTTTAGAGAAGTGGAAATTGGGGCTCATAAAAATTCAGTATGGAGTTAGGAGAGAGCAGAAACTGACTCCTGGTCAAGGAACTGACCAGGGGGGTTGGGCTGTCATATGAAGCCTTCTCCCTCCTCCACTAACCACTTAAGCACGTCAATAAGCTGAAGGGATCTCTGATGAGAGTTGGAATTATGGTTGTTATTTGGTGTGGCTGCTAGTAACAGAGACCTGATATAAAAGTAGCTCAAACAAGATTAAAATGTCTCTTTTCTAAGGACAAAGGGTATGGAGGTGGCAGTCCAATGCTGGTGCAGCAGCTCCACCATCAGCAACGTGCCAGGCATCTTCCGTCTTTCTGCTTTTGCATTCCTACTGTGTGGCTGCCACCGTTCCATTGTGTCATGGTAACAGGATGGCTGCTGGAGGTCCCACCATCACTTCTGAATTTCAAGAAATAAGAAAGGGAAACTGAAGAACAAAAAAGTTTCTGCCTCCCAGATAATCCAGCTTTTCTCTACCCGTTTACTTACATCTCATTGGCGAGAAAGGCTGGGAAAGGGAGTTATATTACCTGTCATAAGGCATAAGGAAGAAGGAGAGAAAAAATAGTAGGAAATTTGAGGAAAAACACAAAGTGCTAAGACAAAAAAATTTTTGAATGCAGGTCGTCTGTAATGCAGTAACCAGAATAACTGGGAGGGTGCACATGGGATTAACAACCAACTGTCACATTCCGCAGGGCTGACACACCTACCGAAAGTCACTGCAAGGACATGTTTGTGTCAAAACGGAACTTTGAAAGCACAGTTCATGTTAGACAAGACCTGTACTTTAGAATTAAGTCCTAAAAGGAAATTAATTGATAATATGATCAATATTCAAGATGATTTTTTCCATCTAACATTAAAGCTTACTTTTACATTTACTTCAGTCACCACTTCTGGATAGACTTAGAAATACTTAACAGCTGTGGTTTGTTGGACAAGTGACTTAATTTCTCTGAACCTCCATTTTTTTTATTTTGCAGAATGAGACCTAATTTTACTAATCTAACAGGGCTGTTAAGAAGATTGTGAAACTAATGTACATATAGCCTAGGTCAGGGCACCTCGCGGGCAGGACCGGAGCGGTAACTATTTCTCAGTTAGCAAAGCCCGGCTGGCAGTGGTAGTGGGGGTCTCTCCGGTGTGAGGGCCGCTCTGCTGCTCCCGCTGCTGCGATGCTGGGCGCTGCAGGAGGACGCACGCCAGCATGCGGTGTCCTTCCACGTTTGCTCACTCTCGTTCAAGGGCTCAAGACGTCTTCCGTCAGGCGATGAAAGCGTCCTGTGTGCTGCTCCACGTGCTTCCCCCTCAAAACCGAGAACAGTACGAAAAGTCAGTCATTGGGCCTCTGAACATTTTTGGTAACAATGATGGTGTTCTGAGAACAAAGCCACTACCTTCAGTCCATGGAAAATCAGGAATCAAGACAGTAAACCTCACAGGAACAAGCAGTCCTGAAGAAGATACATCCACTTCCCTGCAACAAAGCAAGAGCCCCCGAGTACCAAGAATAGGTAGAAAGCCATCCTCTCCCTCACTCTCCCCTCTCATGGGGTTTGGCAGCAAGAAAAATGCAAAGAAAATTAAGATTGACCTTAAGAAAGGTAATTATTAAATTATGCTTAATAGCATTCTATTATTGTAACATGTGAAATTGGTTAAGAGAAATGCATTAAGGCTAATTTTGTTAATTCTCCCTTCATTTAATTGTATCAAAGAATAGATTTAAGTGTATACTTAGGAAACAAGTTTCTTGAAATTGTAGTACTTTCTTATTAATCTTTTTTTCTGAAGGGTGTAGCTTATTTGAAACAAGGGAACAATGAAGATGTGTTGGGGAATGGAAAGAATCATTGCAAACTTGATAGAAACAGAGCAGTCCTGTATCACAACTTAATACTAAATAGGCACTAAAATTCAGGTGTTCATGTTTTGAGCAAGATTAGTGATTTTTGAAACATCCTTAGGCCAGGTTTAAAAAGCATACTGTTTCTGGTTGCCAAAGATAGTTTTGGACCAGCAAAAAAATTTACTCGTTAGAAAGCAAACGTGTGATAATTAGTAATTTCACTAATTCAACACTGCAAACAATTTTTTAAAAACATAATTAATTTCAAAGGCATGTATAACATTTTCTTCATCTTTTTCAATCTTTCTATCCATTTAAATGCAGATCAGTGAGACTAGATCATGTGTGTACATGCATATTTATGCAGTATTATCATGCACATGCAAGCAGTCACGCACTTCTCTGTCTTTATTTTATAATTTCCTTTCCCCCACTGCAACATTCTTGCAATCCTATGTGATTTTTCAAGACTGAATTCAAATGACACTAAGATCTTGTAGACTCTTGTCTAAATTAATAGATAATTTAATGATCATAAGGTAGTTTTAGAATACTTTTTAACATATATTAAAATCAAATAACATGTGCCTTCAATAGAGATCATTCTGAAATTTTCTCTGGTAAAAATTTCATTCTCCTATAAGAATTCTACCCTGGGAAGAAAATGTATTGGCTAGGAGGCATAAATATTCCAGTGAGCTTAGCAGTTAGACTTTTTATATAAATGCATAATTTGTGTTTTTCATAAAAATTATCCAACTCTATGTAGATATAGGGTTGAGTGCTTTGAGGATAGGTGACTCAAAAGCAGAATGTGACCTTAAAAATCCATCAAAAAGCCTTGAATGCAAAAATAAAAAAAATGATATCATAGCTACACTTTGGGAAGATTAATCTGACATCAAAAATGTCACAGCAAGAAGAGATCAACCAACAAAAGATCAGTAAAGGCTGCATTGCGTGTGCATACACACACACGCATACACACACGCATACACGCATATGGCTTAGGAGCTGTCTGGATGTGGGAGGGAAAAGAGAGAGGAATTACCGTCATTGCTGAGGGCTTCAGCCAGGGTAGCTTGCATGATGGAGATGCCATTGCTAGAAATCAGAATTTTATGTAGATGAGTATATTTGAAAGGTCAGGATCTGGATCAGAAAAGGGGTTCATAGTGAAGTTTGAAATGCTGGTGAAAGTACATGCACAGTGATGACTAGGAAGCTGACAGTGGAGAGATTAGGGCCAAACAACAACACTTAGGTGTCATTTATAGGGACGTGGTAGTTTGAGCCAGGAGCTGGGCAGAGCGGAGAGGCTGGAGGAAAAATTGTTCCAGGCCAGATTTGGGGGCAACATCTATGTTACTTTGGGAGAACCTTGGGTAAGACAGATGTGACATGATTAGAGAGAGAGGAAAATAATTAGAAAATAAATACATGGAGACCCAGAGGGGAGTTCATTTCAAGAAAATGACTGGTGAAAAGAGTCAAAATTAGAGAAGGGGAGAAAAAATCAAGAACGGGAAGAATTACTGTCTATTCTTCCTATTCTCACAGGTAGGTCACTGATGATGGAAGGTTGAAGATGCAGTAAGACTGAAGTAAGGATTCTTTAGGCTAGAGAAATCTGAGCATACCTTTAGATAGAGTGAAAAAAAACGTATCCTGACAGAGATAGGTTGGAGATGCAAGAGAACAGGACAGGAGCAACCAGAGTGAGTGAGGGGACAGTGGGATGCAGCGTGCGAGGAAGAAGCACAAGCAGAGAGGGGCCACGGGTTTGCTAGCTGATCGAGAGCCTGACAAAACTCATGCCAGACAGACTCTTGCTTCTTATGGTTTTCTGAGAAATCAGTCTCCCAGCTGCATGGATAACATGGCATTTCTTCTAGGACCTTAATAAACAAAAATGTTACACGTCTGCATTTGGCCCTGAATTCACTGTGATAGCGTCATTGCCTGTCAGGAACTACAATCTGTATTTGAAAGCAGAATATCTGAAGCATATTTAAAATATGTATTGGAATGTAAATATTTCACCTATTCTAAATTAGTCTAAATTAGGCAGCATTTGCTGCAGGATTGAATATAATATTATTCTTGCTTAAGGTGACCATGCATTATCCTGGTCTTACACACTAGGCCCTGAAGGACTTGGTTTCACTGTGGTTACCAGAGACTCTTCCATACATGGTCCTGGTCCCATTTTTGTGAAAAACATTTTACCCAAGGGAGCAGCAATAAAAGATGGCCGCCTGCAATCAGGGGACAGAATTTTGGAGGTAAGAATTGGAATTAATATCTTCAATAAAATATTTCTTGGTGTTAGTGTTTAAATAAATAAGTGTATAAACATGTATATTAACATTTATATTTTGAATATAATATACTGAAAATTATTACTCAAAGACAAGGGAAGGGCTTTAATTATAAAAGAAGTTAATAAGCAGCCTAACTTTGTAAGCCCCCAATAAAGTCTATGATAGGGGGACAAGTAACACCGAAAATTTTCCCCCTCTTCTTTTTCTTACTTTCACCTCTTAGGATTCCGGGGGAATTCGGATCAAATCTAAAGGTTCCTTTGATTAGGCGTAAGAATTTTAAAGTTACACCCAAGCCCTGGTAACAATTTATTTAAACTTCCCTCAAGAATGGGGCACCCTGTCTCAGGTTGATCTATGCCTGTGGAGAAGTATTTGGAATTACCCAATGCAAGAGGCCTTTTTTTTCTCTCTCTCTCATTTACTTTGTGTGATAGCACAGTCTCCTTGGCAAAACATATATTGCCAACCCACCTTTCAAGAAATCATCTTCATTGAAATCACCTGGTTCCGCTCAACTTTCTCATGGCTGGGAAGCAACACTAGCCTTGTAGGCAGTTCCAGGTCATGGAAGAAGACGTACTGAATGACTTGATATAGCAGCAAATGAGAATTCCCAATAATATGTGATAACCTGATGAGTATAATTTTCCAAACATGGAGAACGCTGTAGAATAATAACAGAAGACCACTATCTCCGGACGCATTTGCCGTGTGATGGCCGTCCATTGCTGCTTCTTGCATTAGGCAGAAAATGGTGCTGGTTAAGCATCTGAAGTACAGTTCCTTCTTACTCAAGGAATCATTCTCCGGTGTCTTTCACTTTGATGTTCTCTTCATAAGAGTGTGATGTCTTAGGAGAAACTGCTCATACTATTCACTGACTGCCTAAGACAGTCCATAATTAATGGCGGTTGGTAAATTATTGTTATTTTAAACATGATTGGTTTGGGCCCATGTGTTCACTATTCATTATTTCAGATCTTCATTGATCATGGGGAGCCCATTTACTGCTGACTTTCAAAAACCAATTAGGGTAGAAGATGGCTAGTTTTGTAATCGTGGTTGTTCCTGTGACGGTGCCCATAGGTAAATGGCAGAGATGTCACCGGACGGACTCAGGAAGAGCTTGTGGCCATGCTGAGGAGCACCAAGCAGGGAGAGACAGCATCGCTGGTCATCGCCCGCCAAGAAGGAACTTTTCTGCCCCGAGAGCTGGTAATGTTCAGATAGTGCTTAATACACACAGTAAATTCCTAATAGCTGAAAGGTGAGTTCTCAGTCACAGGCTTCATCGTGTAACAATTCAATCACACCAAGAGTATTTTGCCCCACTTGGGGTATCATAGTTGTAGGTTGTTAATGCAGCAAGCTGGACATATGCAAACAATGCTTCTGGTGTACAAATTCTAAGACTTTTAAGGAAACAATTTAACAATATTTAATTAAGTAAAATATACATGGAGTATGTGCTATGTTGTAGGCCCTATACAAAACACAGTTAGCAAACATGCCCGTGGCCCTACCTCTCTACAGTTTGCAGTCTAAAGGGAAATAAAAATATAATCAAGTGTTCAAAATGGTGATGAGGATGATGGAAGGGGACTGTTCAGTGCTACAGTAACGTATAACAAGGGAATTTAACAACTTGGTCATAAGGGCTGGGACAGGTATGTCGAGGAGGGGGTTTTAAAAAGTCTTGTTAAAAACGTATACCCTTCAACCTAGTAACTACACTTCTAGTAATCTGTCCTAAACTGATCAGCAAAGATTTATTGTAGTGTTATATTGGGTGCTATATACCCTTAAGGTATTGGTTGGCTAAATAACTGGCTAGCTCTTTAATGAAATGTAAGTACTTTAAAAGGTCTGTGAGGACTGATAATAACATGAGAAAATGTTCATAGTATATTGTTAAGTAAAAGAGTAGGGTATAAAAAGATGTATGAAATATGATCAAATTACTTTAAACATCTTTTGTTAAAAAGCATTGAAAGGAGATGTATCTGAATAGTTAGGATTATGAGGGAATTTCATTTTCTCTTTCTTTTTACAATGAATACATGTTATTTATTTTATTATTGAAATATTTAAGAAGGCTATAGAATCTTCAAAGAACTTTTATGACTAATAACAAAGAAGAATAAATGTGCTAAGAGGATTTTTTATTACCCCTTGGTTTTTATTTTATTTCTATTGAATGTATAAAAGAAATGACAAAGGCACATATGGGTAATATGATAGGTTCCCAGAGTTAGATCATCAGGACAGAGAGGCTCAGTTGAGAGAACTGAGGATTGTTAGCCTGAGGAAGAACAAGTTTAGGACACACAGTAATTGTTATTAGATATGCAAAGAGTTATTTTATGGATTAGAAAGTAGATTTAATCTGCTTCTTCAGATATTTTATATCCATTAATTTACATGTGTATTAATCTAACAATTTATTGACTCTCTGCAGTACGCTAAATCGGAGGTTCTGGAGATACAAAAATAAGACTCTTTTTCTGCCCTATGGAATTTGTACCAAAATCAGTAGTCGGAAGTGATAATGTTCCAAAAACCGTCTAACTATTGGAACTGTACAAGAAAGAAATGGGCTATTTAGAATATTGAAACAGAGCCTGCCTCATCATCTATCTAAGATGCTCTAAGAATAAATTCTCACATTGATAAGGTTATAAGGCTGCATACACTTTAAAACACCTACTCTGAGCCTGATATTCTGTTACACGTGTCTACACTCATGTTTGAATATAGAGCCCTGCTGAATCACTGCTCTCATACACTGATGCTCATTATCACTGTCCAGGGGGCCCCTTTCCTCCAGGTTTTTGTGGCTTGGAGTTTCCTTTCAATTACTTCTTCTCTTTCCCATCACCCCTTTGCTCTGTTGTATGCTTTGAGATGATTTGCAGTAAAATAGGGAAAGGAAGAAGGACGGGTGGTATAAACCATAAGACTGCACTCCCCACCTCCTTTCCTCTGCTGGGCTCCTCTGTACCCACCCACTTCGGAAGGCAGAATCTTGAATTTCTGTCTCATCTCCTCACCAAAGCTCCTTACTTTTTCTAAAGAGAAATGCTGCCGAAACTGGAGTCTGGATTTTTTTACCCTGTAATTCAAATAGACTCTTCCTTCAATCCTTTATTTATCCAAACACCTTAGTCTTTCACGACAAAAGTCAAAGTGAAAAGAGACAGTAAAAAAGGGAGCAGCATGTATATATGGCAGGAAGCCCTTTCACGTCCTTCCCGTTTCTTTGGTTACTGGAGATAGAAACCCTTAAAAACCTCAGTGGGATTACATAGTACTTGTTTCAGGGATAGGAGAATAAGGAAAGAAGTTTTAACTGTGTATTCTGTTGAACTATGATCCCAGAAGGAGTAAAACCCTATATAGAAAAAAATATTCCAATGCGCCCCCATGCATGCAAAGGAAACTAACGAGAGAGCTCCCCTGGAAACTCAAACGCTCACGTGCCCCTGGTTCCCCATCTAACAGCTCTGTATACCCCTCTCCATACATCCTCTGGAATTCCCAACTCCACTGCCAAGTCCTTCTTCCTGGAAGCTCTGCCCATCCCCCAGGTAAGGGGGAAAAGATGTTGATGATATCCCGATTTGAAACTCTGAATACATACATTTTCAATTGAAGGCAATTACATGTGGAATTTAGCAAATGAGATAATACGATTTTCAGATGAAAGGGAGCTGGAAGAATCTGTGAGTCCAACTCTAATTTTGAAGTAGAGAAAACAGAGGTTCATGTAGTGGAGTAACCTGTCCAGGGTCCCACAAGGAGCAGGAACTAGAGGTCTAAGTTTCTTAGCTCTTAGTATCGTTTCTGGAGTTCAACTCCCTGCACACAACTTCTGTGTTCACCACTCACTGTGTGTTCTAGGGCAGGCCACGGCATCACCCTGAGGCTCCGTTTCCTCCTCTGTATCCTAAGGTTGTTGTGAGAATTAAAAGATATAATACATGCGAATCCCTTAGCTTAATTTTTGGCCAGTTGTAAGTTGTCCATATATGGTAGCTGTAATTATTTCTCTAGTACATTAGCACTTCTGTAGTACTGTGAACATAATACTATACTTCAGCTTTACTATGGGGTAAATAACTGTATGCAGTTCTGCCTGGGATTAACCGCTATTTCAAACATTGATTGTTTTCTCTTTTATTATCTTAAAATGTATTTTGGTATCCAAAATACTGGATTGGAAACAATTTTTATGACCAACGAAGTCCCTAATTCAGAACAGCCTGTGTATATTATTTCACTTTCATTTAATAGAATCTAGCAAAATTTGATTTTTATCCCAGAAAGTGACATCATAGGCTGAGCCCACCAAAGAACATATTAAATTAATTGTGCAATGATGAGATTGAGTGCAAATAAATTATTTGTTCTCATTGTTTTTAGTTTTATACAAAATTTGGAGGGCATATGGTTAGTAGCCATTTCCTTTGAATTCCCCGGCAAATCGTCTCAACTCTTTAAAAACTAGTTGACTTCTAACTATCCAAGTATGTGGAATATTCTTTGTATCCACGGCAAAGCCAGGGTACAAAGGCAAAGCCAGGGCCTTTGAGGCTTATGAGCCCCTAAGTAACTTGGACCGAGAATCTTTGTTTTGGAGAAATAGGGGAAAGCATTCTCTTTCCAGCCCAGTGTCTCTGCTTTGAGAGCTTAGTGGCACGAACCATGCAGCAAGTTTAAAAAGAGGTCGTGCTTGGCATGCACAGGAGTATTTCAGTGGGAATTACTTCATTACTTCATAGTGTGGCATGCACTGGACTATTTGAAAAGAGCAAAATGAAGAACAGTGAGCTATGTGATACATCTTTGTAGCTTTCTTAAAAAAAAAAAAATCGAAGATGGTATCATTTTGGTCTCTTCTCCCTTATAATGATTGATGCGCCCACTTGACTTTCCATTGAAAATCTGGCAGGATGAAGGAAGGACAGCACTTCCTGCTTTTGTCTTGTTCTATCTCCTTTGAAGAAAACAAACTGTGTTTATTGTTTTTCTGTTCTGAGAAACTGTCCTCTCCCTTTTGTTAAGCCTTGCTGTTTCATGAGCTCTATACCCTGCAACGGAGCAGCTCTGCCTGTTTTCTGACAGTTAAATCTTCCTTGCTTCCTTGTTATCACTAGCTTATTGTAAAGTCTTAACACTTACAGCCAAGGGAGCATGTGGTCAGCAGTTATACAGGAAGCCCCAGTGTAGGATGGCCTCTCAGATGTGACCCTCTGTCATTCCAAAGGCCTTAGCATCCATTTCCTGGTCATTTCTCCTACCTGCCACCCAAGAGAAGTGTGCTGAATTCTTATATTTGCTGGGCCACGTCCTCCTTCCTGAGCAGTTGGTTAGTATCACAAATTCAGCAGCACACTTAGCCAGCCTCCTTTCTATTTGCGGCAATCTGGGTTGAACATCAAATGAAAGGAATTTATGTATAATAACATTACAACTATTTAGCCCTTTCTAGTATCTTGACCAAAAGAACTGTGCTTCCAATGTAATCTTTCCAGAATCCCAGCCTGGAAGATCCTTTGATCTCCTCACCCCCCAACTGGGTGAGAGTTTATTAAAGAGGTGTTCACATAAGGAATGTTTTTGCAGAAGGAACTTTGAGATTAGTGTTGGTAATAATATTGGAAGGTGGAACTGCTGTGTTTGCGTGTGCACTTGGAATGAAAACTGCTACTTAATCGGTGGTTTGTTTGGTCTGTTCTGTAAGAGACTGGTCTACAAGTCTTTTTCCATCCCTGATACCTAAAAAAAAAATTTTTACGCAAAGGGTCGAATGAAGCTCTCTTTCTATTTAGGGAAGGTCCTGAAAAACTGAAGGTATTCTATTTATTTCATGCTTTATTTTTTAAGAGCTTCAGAGAGAGAGAAAGCAACACTGCATTACTTTTTGCGTGTGCATGTATGTGTATATCTCCTTTCATTTATTGAGGAGAAAGGAATATTCTGCCATTTCCTCATTAACCTCTTTAATGTTTCATATTCTGACCCACTGCCTTATCTTTAAATTATCCCGAAAATCACAGCAACCCCTGGTGGGTAAAATCAGCTGAGAAGATGTCAAATGTATTTATAATTTCTACCTGCCAAGTTTGCCTGCTATTAAATGACGGCCTCTGCAAGTGGAATTAATTATATTTCAGAGAAGCAAGTTGCTCCTACCTGGCATGATGGAGACCCACAAGTTAGCCATGTTTGCCATGCTAATTTGAACTTTGCTTGGGAATATTGCTCTTGCTGAGGAAAAGAAAACGATGCGCACATGTGTGGAGGCTCCTTTCGTAGTTGCTGCATGCAGTGTGTTTCAGCTCTACCAAACTTACGAGTCCCCGTGACTACCTCAGCCAACGACATGTGGCTCTAACCCCTTCGTGGTTTTCTCTTCTTAAGTGAAAAATTCACATCTTCAACTGTCAAATTATTTAACATCATAAATCATGCAACCATTTTGTTTGAAATTGTAGAGGAACCTCATTTAACTGATATATTATTTTATTCCCTTTGGCTATTTGATTCAAATGATTCCATGCTTAATTAACCAAAGTACTTAAGGAAGAGTGAATATTAGAGCAGTTATTGTGGATAAGTAGCAGAAATTGAAGAATAATTTCAGAATTATTTTTCTACATAAACGAAAGTCCCCAAGTTATGCATTGAAATTTAAATCATTATGTAAAAACTAAAATACATTGCTATATATTATGGATCCTCCAAGTAACACAGTTCTAGTGGTGTAGGACGGAATCCATGCTGAGGTATAGTCTACATTTCTGCTTCTGCCTATAATAATTTCCATTCCCTTCTTACTGTATTTCCATTCAACCAATTTGTATTTAACCCTAGTCAAGGCTCTGCAGCATAAAATCCAAAGGTGAATAACATGTGTTTCTGTGCTGTTGGAGCTTCTAGTCCATAAAGAAAAGAAAAACGATAAGTTGATGGAATTATGCAAATAAAGTGTTATGGTGATTCAAAGTTGGGAACCAGGAAAACCTTTAAAAACACAGCAGACTACAGAAGGGTTTTGATGATTGAGTAGAATTTTAAAATGCGAAGTTGCAGGGCATGGGGGGAGTAGTGTCCTCAACTGCTCAGAGATTGGAAGATATGAAATATGTCAAGGAGATAGCGAGTAGCCCAACTTGACATACTACTGAGCAAGGGGCTAACATGAGAAATATTGTTATTTGGAATAAATTGGAAGGAGTGAAAGGATGCTAGGATACTTGCTAAGAGGTTATTGTAATTCACTGTAACGCAGTGGTTAGGACCTTGGGATCTGGGTTCAGTCCGACATGAGTAGAATCCTGGCCCTATTGCTGATTGGCTAAATGGCCTTAAATTACCACCCTCAACCCCTATTCCTTATCCCTCACATTAGGATCAGATTATTGTCTAATTAAGAGACTGTTCATGTTAAATGAAATGCATATAAAGTACTTAGAAGAGGGCACAGAAAGGGATTCTACAAATGTTAGTGTTCCAATCACTGGTCATCTGAATGGGGGATATTAAGTATACAGTTAGGGTTTCCTACCCATTGGTAATTGAGAGAGAGAGAGAAATGAAGTTAGAAAACTTTACTTTGGGCATTTGATAGATATTGTGTGATAGAGTAAGAAATATCAATAATTCTAGAGTTTTGAGTTAGATGTCTAGGAATGACATTACAAGGTTGGTTACAAAGTATAGGTTGGTTTGGAGGACAAAACAATTATTTTGTCTTAGAATTGTATTCCTTCCATGGATCCTGGGTGGTCTATGGACCTGTGATCATCAATACTTTTTTCCTTCTCACTACTCACTAGTCATTCCAAATTCTTTCCACCTGTCTAAAATGTTACCAGCAGGCCTGACTGGTATGGCTCTGCTGCTTGGGCATCATCCTGCAAAGGGAAAGGTCATAGGTTCTATTCCTGGTCAGGGCACATTCCTGGGTTGCAGTTGCAAGTACGAGCCTTCCTCCTGTCTAGGAAACCCACTTGTTCCCCTTTTACCTCACAGCTCCTTCAGATGTCCCTTTACAGGTCCCTTCCATGGATACCTTGAAATCCCAGATATCAACTATGGACCCCCACTTTGTTTTCCATTCATATTTAGGCCTCCCTTTACCATGCCCCTGAACCACACATTGTTAAAATTTGTCCATTAAGGCCTTAAGACCATAGAGAAACAGCAGTTAAGAGCCCAGGTTGGGGAGTTAAATAGCCTGAATGTGAATCCCGGCTTTCCTACACTACTCAGCCTCTCAATGCCTCAATTTCCTTATCTGTCAAGTGATAATAACCACACATAATTGTGAGAATTAGCTGAGCATAGATGCTAGCAAATGGAACATCTCAAATAATGTTAACTTCTGTTATTTACTGTGCCTGGTGCACACTATATGCTCAGTAAATATTTGTTGACTGAATAAATTAAAGCTTTCTATTATTAAAGCAGATGACAGAGAAGGCTAAAAAATGTATTGCTAGAGGAGCTATTACCCCTAATCCATACCTAATCTTTATCTAATGCATTATTCATTCTGGTACAATTATTTTAAACCAAATAAAAAATATGCAGAGATTTTCTTAGATTTCAGGGCATTAGTGATCTTTAATTATAGCTACACAGGACAGAGAGGGTGGGGTTGGTTAGTATTGAATGTAAATTTAGGTAGTTTAAAGTTTAAATTATCATCAGGACATTTGCATAATCTAGTACAGTTTTCTTGTGAAGAGATGGGAAAGTATTATTATCTTATATTTAAAAGTATTAGAGGCACTTTTAAAATATCGAAAGTATTTCTAAATGTTTCAGCCTTGGCTACAATAACTTGTTAGAATAATGGTTCTCAAAGTGGGGTCATAGACCAGCGGTATAGCATCACCTGGGAACTTGCTGCACATGTGAACTCTCAGGCTCCCTCCAGACCAAAGAAATAAAAAACTCTATGGGTGGGGCCCAAAGAGAGGTTTTAACAAGTCTTCCAGATGGTTCTGAAGCTCATTCAAGGCTGAGAACCATTGGAATAGTGGTTTCATTATAAACAGCATAAGGTCTATAGGGTAACTTAGTAACTATAATTGACTAGGTTCAATAATCAAATTTTCCACTTTTTCTATTGCGCAAACAATTTCTTCCTCTGTGAAAAATATTCTGTGAAAACTGTAAGCCCCATATCTCTTTAGCCATGTGCCTCTTATTTTGGCCAAGGGCCAGTGCTGAGCACAATCCAGTTACTCAACTCAATTACACCTGATTCATTTAGGCAAACTCAATTGTACTTGACTTTTTCAGCCCAACTCGATTGCGCTTTAAAATTTTCACACTCAGTTTGATTGTGCTCAAAATTTGTTATGTGCCACCTTGCAATTTGCGATTTAGACACTTAACAAAGAGAGGTATTTATAAGGAAGCTTAAAAGATTGGGTTATTGATACTTGTGTGCAGTTACACCAATTTCCTTTTTCCCCTCCCCTTTATCTCCAACACGAGATGCCACAGGGAAGGAAATGCTCCATTGGCCTCCTGCAAGGACCATACTCTACCATCCCCCATCTGCTGTGGTTGAACTCAAGGCAAAGATTTTAAAGCTCCTAAGAAAGTAACCCTCATTTACTATCACAAAACAACTATACTTAGTTGTTCCTCTTTATCTCGTTTTCTGTTAGTTTATTTGTTTGTTTATATAGTAAAAAATGTGGCACAGGGATATTGGCCCTTTTCAAAATCTGCGCTGTTTGTCAAAATCAGAAACTCTTTGTGAGACTTCCACCTCACTGAGATAAGCATCATACTTCCACGCACTTACGCTGTGTACTGCAATTCGAGGCCCTCGATCTCTGCCAGTTTTTTGAATGCGTTCAATAACCCACAAGGCTGAGGGATTAATAGTCATTTGCTACTCCCTGGGAAGTACTTATACCTGAAAGAATTCTACCGAACCCTTGTCAGCAAAATCTAGTCTTGGTAAAATAGATGATGATAAATGCTCTGGTTCAGCATTATTAAAACAGATGGAGGAAGTGCTGGCCTGGTTGTATGGCTTCCAGGTGTCAGAATGAAAATACTTAATGGCCTTTATCACAAGACTGGTTTTGTTGGAGAGGGGAAAGTGGTGGAAGGAGTGTTCTATGCTGAAAAGGAGCTCTCGTGACATTTCAGAGGATCGGGGCCTAATTACATTCTCTTGCAAAGTTAAGGATGAAGAGCCATGAGATTCAGCCCTACTCTCATGGCACAAGAAATATGTCTTATTAGTGGCTACTGTGGCCACAATTAGGCTTCTGAAGGCTAAAAAAGAAAAAAGAAAATTTTGAATATACATGTTTAAACAGCTTAGAAAAAATAATATCGTGACCAACCACAAACTCTATCCTTCTTATTATCCAGTTAGCCAAATGTTACCAGTAATTCATGCCAGCTGTTGCTATGGAGCAGCTGGATAAGAAGGTGGTTACAAAACTCGGGGGAAGACCTCGATTTGCTTAATTACCTCTATGCCTGTGATCTGTACATTTGTTAAGGTACATTTGGTGCAAGATAAGGAAATGCATTCATTTTGTAAAAGATATTTAAAGATTAAGGGGAAAAAAGTACTGCCTTAATTGATTGTGGTTGACTTTTCCAGCTGTTATCAAAGTAAATACCACACATGTGAAACTGCCACCACAGTCCATTTGGTTTTGAAAGTATACGTAGAGCTTTGAACATGTTTCATCTGCCTGTTTTTCAGGAAAATGTGTGATCTTTATCATTAAAGAATATCAGCTTAAGATTGCCACTTTTTTTTTCCTGAGGCTGATAAAACAGAGATAGACACTTAAATAACAATCTGTTGCCACTTACCTCTTCCCATGCTCCGTCCCCAAAGATTCTCTGAGCAATGACTTTTAAGTATGTTCTCATTATTTTTAATGAGTGTGCAGAACATATGACGCATAATGCACCAATAAATAGGTGCCCTTTTATTGAACTTGTCAGATATGATAAAACATCGAAGGAGTTAAGATTCCTTTTTCTCTAGGATATTATAATTATTTAAATTAAGATGCCTAAGTACAAATCACATACTGTTTAATTCCTGTTGCCGCCTAGATGAAGCCCCACCACAGCCCTAGTACTCTTTTAAAGGAAGAATGTTTTATCACAAATGTTAAAAAGACAAAAGAACATTTAATATTGTTATGTCTCTTTAAGTTTACCCTTCTTTAAATCTGCTCTGATGGCAGGATATTCAATTACAAACAAGTTCAATTATGTTTCCTGACCGCTTATTGAGTTATACGAAGGACTTTTATCACTAGTCTTTCCGTAATTAATTCTTTGCATTTCTTAGTGGCTTAGGATCTAAGGAAGCATTGTTTAACAGCTTGAAATGTTGTTTCAGTTTTCTTATATTTCCTTGTTCTCTCCTTTTCCTTCCTTTTTCCTTTCCTTTCTTGCTTCTGATCTATCACCCTGCCCTTCTGGAAGTAAATAACACTCAATATGGTACTTATCAATTGCAGAATATATTTATTTATACATTACATTAAGATGTCAGGTGGTGACGAAGAGGAAGGTAATAGTACATTATATTAAATTACATTAAAATGCCACATGATTTATGAAGATGGTAGTAGAATGGGAAAAAAATGATGCCCCCAAGAATAACAAAGCCTCTGCTAGTCATTATTGCCAACTGGGTGGGGAGAACGTGGGTTCACAGTTGTGAATACACCAAACACAGTTTATTCTTATGTTATTATTTATTAATTATTGTTATTTTTTTTATATGAACAACTGTAAACCTACTTTTTCCCGTCACTCATCGGAACCCATGACTCTTGATTTACAGAACTGTGGGCCTTAAGCCCCGACAGGTGAGTTGCAGCTTGCGGCCTGGCATGAGAGGTTCGTCCTCTCCCTTCTCTCCTTCCCAGCAGCTGCGAATTTCATCTACAGACCCTTGGCTGCCCACGTGAGGGGAAAAACACACAGAAGCAAATAAGCAAAGTGCCCAAATATGGAAAAACATAAAAACATCTAACACGCTCCCTGTGACTTGCTTGCCCTCCATCTCCTGGAGACCAAATGGAAATGATGCCCAGTGAGCTTGATGTTCAAAATTGTCCTCTTGGGCCTCATGTCCCTCTATTTCTGGGCCCACATGGATGATAATGGGACCTGTTTGTTCAACAAATATTTATTGAACATCTATTATTTCCGGTTTAGTCAATCAAATGCTTATTGAACATATGTTTGTGTTGGATGCTGTGCCATGCACTGGGTATTTTAAGGTGTTTGTGGACATTGCTAAGGAACTTACAGGCATTGCTAAGTGCCATTAGCAAAACAAGGCGAGAATAGGACACAGCACCTGACTTCCGTGGGGAAAGCTGGGAGGAGGGCAATAGTCGCACAAATTTCGGGAAGAAGCTAAAAGGTTAACAGTGAACTAGAATTTTGTTATAAAAAAGAAGAATTCCATAAGTGCCTTAAAGTCATGAAAAATGTCAGTTATAAGGGGGGACTCTGGGCTACAGATGGATTCAGAGAAGCAAAGAGGAAACACTTCTAAAGATATGGAGAAGCATGAAGCAAGACAAGAAGGAAAACTGAGGAAAAGGGAGAGTAGAGGAAAAGAACATTTTAGTTGTATCACTAATATTCTTGGCAAATTAGGTTATCACATGAGCAAAATTTGCAATCCATAACAGGACCACGTCTGGCAATAATATAGAAGTGCCATTAAATGTGAATTTAAGATCTGTTTGAGGCCCCCTTTTATCATGTCTGTGTTCATGAGTCATCTGAGTGTAAGTTCTGTGTTTGGGCTTATTTGTGCTCCTTGCCTCCCTGTCAGTTGGCCCTGGCTCTTGGCGGGGGGCACGCTGGTTCTCCTTCATGTGATCTCTTATCCTCCAAAGGCCAGTCTGGCTTCCTTACGTGACAACTCAGGACAGCAAAAGCATAAGATGCAAGGACTCAAGGCCTAGACTTGCAAGTTATCACTTCTACTTCATTCTCTTTTTTAAAAAAAATTTTTTTAAATTTTAGATTACAGTTGACATACAATATTATATTAGTTTCAGATATACACTATAGTGATTAGACATTTATATAACTTACAAAGTAATCACCCTGATAACCCTATTACCCATATGACACCATACGTAGTTATACGTTTCAGTATTAACGACTATTCCTCATGCTGTACTTTACGTCCCCATGGCTGGGTTTCTAACTGCCAACTTGTACATCATAATCTCTTTCCCTTTTTCACCCATCCTCCTAACCTCCTTCCATGTGGCAACCATCAAAATATTCTTTGTATCTGTGACTCTGTTTCTGTTTCATTTATTTTGTTTTTTAGATTCTGCATATAACTGAAATCATATAGTATTTGTCTTTCTCTCTCTGACATATTTCACTTAGCATAATGCCCTCTAGATCCATCCCTGTTGTTGCAGATGGCAAGATTGCATTCTTTCTTATGGCTGAGTAATATTCCATTGAATATAATCATTACTTCTTTATTCGTCTGTTGATGGACACTTGGGTTGCTTCCATATCTTGGCTATTGTAATAATGCTTCAGTGAACATATAGATACATGTCTTTTTCAATTAGCGCTTTGCATTTCTTTGGATAAATACCCAGAAGTGGAATTGCTAGGTCCTTTTTTGTCTCATGATAGCCTTTGTTTTAATGTCTCTTTTTGTATAATATGAATATTGCTAACCCAACTTTTTTGTTTGTTTGTTTCTGTTTGCATGAAGTATCTTTTTCAATCCCTTTGCTTTCAGTCTGTGTGTCTTTAGATTTAGATCTGAAGTAGGTCTCTCTTAAGCAGCACATGTATGGGTCTTGTTTCTTATCCATTCAGCCACCTTACATTTTTTGATTGGAGTTTTTAATTAATTTATATTTAAAGCAATTACCGATAGGTAGGTTGTTATTGCTATTTTATCATTGATATTTTTGACTTGACTTTTTTCTTTTTCTAAAAGAATTCCCTTTAATATTTCTTATAATGCTGGTTTGGTGATAATGAACTTCTCTAGCTTTTTCTTGTCTGGAAAGCCCTTTATCTATCCTTAGATTCTAAATGATAGCTTTGCTGGGTAGAGTAATCTTGGTTGTAGATTCTTTTCTACATCACTCTGAGATTTTTCTGTTGGTACATCAGTGGGAAGGATTGACCTTCAGGCTGGTTGGTTGTGAGGACCGGCTGAGACTACCGTGGGGGAGCTATTGTGCAGGGGTGACCTCACAGAGCAGGATTTACTTTGGCAGGGCTCTGGGGCCTGCTGAGTCTACCCTTCGAGTGGTGATCTGGTGTGGTTAGCAGCTAGCCACTGGTTCTGAGGCCTCTTGGGAGGGTCTCTGGTACAGACTTGAGGTCAGCCGCTGCCTATGCCCTGTCCAGGGTCATTTGGTATGAGCTACAAAGTGGTCTGCAGATGGTTGCCACTTTTGCTGGGTTCGGAGATGCCTGGGAGAGGCTAAGCAGCAAACTGAGCTCAGCTGCTGCTCGTGCCAGGTTTGGGCTGCTTAGCAAGAGGTACAGGGAATGCCGAAGCCAGGCCTTGCTTGTTGGGGTTTGTGAACCTTTGAGAGATTTAAGTCAGTAGCATGACCCAAGACAGGCTGTTTGTATGGATAAGCAACTGGAAACAGCTTGGGAGGGCCCACACATTGGGTGGTGTGGGGTCTCAGGGAATCACCAGGGCAGGTGAATGGTGTGAGCTAGGTTAACGGAAACTCAGATACGGCACCCAGCTGCACATGGAGGCTTGCTGAGGGAGGGCTCTACAATGTCTTTTGCTAGCACTTCTGTCTGGGAGAAAAGAGGAAGCGTCCCTCCTTCCCTCGACCCAAAGCCAGACAGTTCAGTTCCTCCCTATGTTTCGCCGATACATTTTGAGCTCCTGCCCCTGAGCTGGAGCTCAGACCAAGTGAGTCTGTTAGCAGATCTGTGCATGAGACCTTTAAGAGGTATGCCTAAGTCTTCAGCAGGGCTTTGTCTCACTCAGACACAATTCCTGTTGGTATTTATGGGCAGGAGTTATGGGGACATCTCTTCCTCACACTGGAATCCTGGGCAGGGGAGCTTGCTATGGGGCTGGGGTGCCTCACTCCTCAGGGGACCCCCCTGCAGCTGAGCCCTCTCAGTTCTCAGTGGTCACACGTGGTTGTGGGACCAGCCTGTTCCCTTTTTCCACTCCTCCTACCAGTCTCAATATGGCTTCTTCTGTATAACCTAGTCATAAGGACTTCTGTTTAGCTAGACTTCAGGTGGTTCTCAGCCACAGTTCCGTAGTTAAGTCATAATTTTGATGCTGTTGTGGGGGGAGGCGAGCACAGTGTTTACCTATGCTGCCGTCTTGACCAGAGGTCTCTTCTGCCTCATTCTTTTGGTCAAAGTAAGCCACAAGGCCAGTCAGTATCCAAGGGAGAAGCAAATAGATTCCATGATTACATGGAAAGATTAGCAAGGTCACATTTCCTGGAGGCATAATTCATTGGTGTCACTATTGTTAATAATCTCTCATATTAGGTTAGGAAATTTGGAGAGCACACTGTTCTACAGCAGCATGAGTATAGGTCAGGGATGTAGGTTTCAGGTTACTGGCCCAGGATTGCCACAAGATGTTTGGGTTTTAGAACATCTTGTGGCAATCCTGGGTCATTTAACTTCTTGGGTCTTATTTTTTTAATGACATTTACAAAAATTTTGAATTCTTTTTTTGGTGCAAATAGAGTGCAAAAGATACAAAAGTAAACAAGGCATACCCATTTCAGTACTTCATTGTTTAAAATTTTTAATTATGACATTCTGGTTAAACATAAATTCTTACTCCTAGTCTAGATACTTCTCTCCTTAGATGAGGGATAGACATGCTTTGCCCTTTATTCTCTGATCACATTCAGAGATTTAGTCTTCTACAGTAGACACCGTGGACAAAAAGGCAGCCACATACTAAACCCAACAAACTCAGTGGGTCTTACAAACTCAGAGACTCAAAGTAACTACCTAGGATGGTCTGAACATATAAATTCCTAACTAAAAGTGAGTCATGGCAGGTAACACGTCCTGGGCCTGTAGCTTCTTTGACAGATCTCTGCATTAAATAAGGCTGTCTGATGCCTTTTTGCATCTAAGATGACATACCTTTGAAATGTCAGAGTAAGACCCTTTTCCAGACCCCTCAGGGCACAGCCACCACCAGAGCATGTGACAACAGAATGCCTCATTGTTACCTAGTTCCCTGAATACCATCTCTGTGTGCTATAAATGTTAATGATTAACCACCTTGTACTCACCAATGTAAAAGAAGTCTGTCTCTGTTTTACTTTTTATCCAATCCCAGAAATTCCCCTGCTTTGCTTTCTCCTACCACCTTAATCTACCACTAGTGATTTCATGTAAACCTCCTTATGTCTCATCCTTTTTTTTCTCTAATGTATAAAATAAGCTGCAAAACTGCCATTCTCAGGAGCATTTCTCAATCCACAGAGATTTTGCTTCCCAGCACTGTCGTCAGTTTGACTCAAATAAACTCAGAAAAACTCTCTATAGGTTTAGATGTTTCTCATGTTGACAACACCCACTACCTAGATTAGGGACTGGGAGAAGTTGGATTGTGTAGATAGTGGTAAACTAATAAATACCAAAATTAAATTATCCAACAAAAAGTAATTTGACAGTAAATAAGAGTTTTCTTATCTATAAAATGAGAGGATTGAACTAAATGGTCTCCTAGATATCTTCTTAATGTACAATATTCTCCTCTGAATTTCTGTGCATCAGATCTTGGCATGACACTCAATACAGACAATGCTGAATTATGAATGATCCGTATGCTGTATGAATGGATAGCAGGAGGCTGCCTCTGTTTGTTTCACCTTTCAGAATGCGTGGGAGCACATGACCTAAGGAGTGCCTTCACCTAAGGAAACATAGAGCTAATACACTGCCAGCGGATACCTTTCTCCTGCCCACCTTTTTGATCTCCAGCCATTGTGCTTGCTGCCATAGTAGTTAGTGGTCATAGATGGCACCCTTTCTCTAAGCCACTTCTGATGCCATCATGGCTTGGGCATCGTAAGAGACTTCTCTGCCAGAGCCAGCTGAAAAGAAAATGCGTTCCTCCTTTCCTAAATTGGAAGTTTAGGTGTATGTTCCCATAGAACATACTTAGAAATAGCCCATCCAATAAAGTGGAAATTATTACCTGCTGTTATATTGTAGAGATAGTGTGGAGGAAACAAACCTCTTATCTAATTGAAACCTAGGATCAATTTACCAGTTTTTGTTGTTGTTTTTTTTTTTTTTTGAGAGGGACTAAAAGGTCAAGTTGCAGGAACCAGGTTTACAAACAAACTTATAGCATCTAACCTGTTTTCTAACTAGAAATTGCCTTTATCTACAGTCAGTTTATTTAAAGCTAATTTGCATTACACACAAAGAAAAGTGAATACATTGCAAACACTGTTCATTAAGGTTTTGGCTATCCTTGATGCAAAAAAAATCTCTGGGTTCTAGATTCTTTTATTGAAAAAATATGAATGTGTCAACATTAACAACTCATAGAAAACTTGGCAGAGATCTTCAATGTAATTATTAATTCAAGTGACTTCAATTCCTCTTTGGTACTAGACAGGTTGTAAATAAGTTAATAAATAAATATTAATGCAATTATTAACTTGATAATTTTATGTGCTATATAGGCATGCAAGGAAATTAAACAGGGATGAAGAGTGCTGAACTGGCTTATGTTTGAGGATATACATAGGAGTGACTTATTCTCTGTATCATACGGAGATAGAAATATACTAGTTTTCAGCTGCATAACTATGATTATAAAAATATATATGTAATTTTTCATGGTGGTTAAGTTAATAACATGTCATTATAATTTGTGTGCTTCTGAGACAGAAACCAAGTCATATGCATCCTAGATGGAAGGAGAGTAAAGACAAAATAGGTACAAAAAAGCTAGTCGCTTGCTGATTTATTTATTGTTTGTTTGTTTATTTAAGTATATGTATTTTTATTGAATTTATTTGGGTGACATTGGTTAATAAAATTATATAGGTCTCAGGTGTACAAATCTATAATGCATCATCTCTATATTAGCTTGTGTGTTCACTGTTCCAAATCAAGTCTCCTTCCATCACCATTTATCCTCCTTTTTCCCCTCTTCACCCTATTCTACCTCTTCCCATCCTCCTTTCCCTCTGATAATCATCATGCTATTGTCTGTCTATGAGGTGCATTTTGTTTGTTTGGTTTTGGTTTTTTGGCTTAATTCCTTAACCTTTTCACTCAGTCCCCCATACCCTTCCCTTCTGACCGTTGTCAGTCTGTTCTCTGTATCTATGAGTCTGTTTCTATAACTTTAGCTTAATTTTTGATAGATTCCACAAATAAGTGAAATCATATAGTGCTTGTCTTCCTCTGACTGGCTTATCTCACTTAGCATAATACTCTTCAGGCCCATCCATACTGTCCCAAAAGGTAAGATTCCCTTTTTTTACAGCTGAGTAGTATTCCGTTGTGTAAATGTACCACAGCTTTTTTGTCCACTCGTCTTCTGAGGGGCTCTTGGGCTGCTCCCAAATCTTGGCGACTATAAATAACACTGCAATGAACACTGGGGTGCTTATATTCTTTTTCTTCGGATATAGTCCCAAAAGTGGGATGGCTCGGTAATAAGTTGTTTACTTTTTTAAAATCCCAGGCTTTGCCTCCAGATAACGGTTCAGAGGTTTCTCTTTAACCTGTAGGGTTTTTTGTTGTTGTTGTTTTTCAGAAGAAAATAGTGATAGCATGTAAACGTATCACTTCAGAAACCTTTGAAAATGTAACCCGAAGATTGCTTTGCCTCTCACCTTCAGCTCTCAATGACTCTCAAGGGAGCTGGCAAGTCTTATCAGACGTGAGCAGCCAGGCAAGGGCAGCCAGCACATTGAGAGGCCAGGGCAGTATAATGGTCAAGGCCATTGAGCAGGTAGTGAAAGGCCTCTCGTTGTCTTAAACAAATGCGGTTTCCTTCCTGTCTTCTGCAGGAGCTAATTTTGTTTTTCACTTCTCCTCTGGTGTAAGAACAATAAGGATTCATAAGGCCATTCGGCCTGTGAGAGGATATGCATTAGATTATCATAAATTCACAGATAAAAAGTGCAGTGGTCAATGAAAACAGGCATTCTTGGATGAAATAAAAGGTTTAATTGAAAGTACTGTCCCTGGAGCGACAGATGACTGAGCGTGGTATTGAGTAGACATTAATGACCATAGACCAGAGAGTAAGGAAAGCAGAAGGAGGACTATTCTATTTTTTTTTTAAGTTTCCAAATCCATTTTTCTTTAAGAGAATGTGGGAGATTATCCTAATAGAATAGTAGGGGGAGGAAAGTGGGTTTTTGATCATACACAATGTTCTTGGAACACTATTAATGTTTCTTAGGAAGTTGCAGCTGAATTTTCTATTAGCACAGATAGTTTTGTTAGAAGTTAGTGATCTAGACAGAGGACAAAGTCTATGATATGCTGAATAATAGTTAAAATTGATACGTACCTGTTGTATTGAGCTATAACATATTAGAAAATGATTTGCGCTTATTCATAATTTTAGAATTTTTTTGACTCTTTGGTTGTATCTCTTAGCTTGTTCTTTAAGTACATTAGGTTTTCATTCAGTGTAACAGAAAAAAAAATAACTGAAAGAGGCTTCCGAACATACGGTACCCATTAAAGACTAGACGGCTTGCTTTGTATCACTAAAATATGGCTGCCTTTGTAAATCACACATATTTGTTTAGCCAATGCCCTACTTTTGATGTGGCTAAAATAATGGGATGAACTTTATATCCACAGAGACAAAGGCTGGGATTAAGGACTGACTTAACAAGAACATAATTGGTTAGGTGTCTCTTTTACCAGTCATTAACATATTTGAATTATGACTTTGATTCTCCTTTCAGGTCAAACACAGTATAAAATATATTCTGAGTTATCTGAGCCTAATGTGCAGTGATTTTGAAAAGACAAAGATGGGGACATACCAAATATATTAAGAGTGTTTTACTTGGTTTTTATGCCCAAGTAGTACCCAGTTTACTTTTGGAAAAAAAACTGTGAAAACGATCCTTAGTTTACTTGCTCTTCAGTTTTAATTTAGAACAAATGAATAGTCTCAGTAAGTGATTTTAAACTTTTCAACCAATTGTTTAAGAGTTGATATAGACAGTCTTAGTGTTAAATATAAAAAATTATTTTTAAGGGTTAATTTGAACAGGGTGGCTGCCAAATAGTACCAGCTGTCATAATAAAGCAGAAGTGAATGACAGATTTACTCCACCCCATATCAAAACTCAAGAGCGGATATGGTGATCAGATGAGCCAAAATAAATGTGAGTTTGCAGAAACATTTGCAAGCTATTTTCTTGCATAGCTCAGCCCTTCATAGGCATCAAAGTGCAAACAGGTCATGATTAAGCTTAGCACTGTTATAAAAATGGCAAAGGGGAATCACTGTTGTTGCTGAAGGTACCCCAAATGCACAACCTGATTATTCCAAAATTCCATTTGATGATGGCGATGGTGGTGATAGTGGCCTATTTGCAAAGTATTGAAACTTTTCATTAAGAGTTTTAAACTGTTTTTTAATATTAATAAAAATCGTGACCCACACATTGAGTTACAAAGGAAGAACTGACTGATGTAGCACTTGTCAGCAACACTCTTTAAAAGATATTTAGCGTACAGTTGCTCTCAGGCATGCATTAGAATAAGTACTAGTGGCATACATATAAGTAGAATGGTCATTGTTGGCCTTGAAACTCTTATAGGTTTATATAATAACAAATAACCATAATACAGTGTGATTCGTGCTAATTATGTATAGAGTGTTAAGGAAATCCAGATAAGGGCCCAGGCACAGAGAGCAAGTGATAATTAAGACAGGCTTTGGTGGCTAAGTAGGAGTTTGCCAGTGGGTGTCAAAGTGGGAGGAGAGGGGGAAGTGATTTTTAGGTAGAGAGACTTCTACCTAAAAAGTAAAAGAAGCTCTTTGTAACATTTAAATAACTCATTTTATTTCCATCTAACAAATGCAGCAAAATGTAAGTGCTAGAAGTGTTAAAATTATGATTTTACAGATAAGTAAGATACACAGCTGTCACTTTCTTGATCTCTTAATGCTATTGTTTCAAGAAGGGCACTGTGACAGAGAAATGCCAACAAAATAATTTATGAAGTCACCATAGAACAAATATTTAGTATACATGTGCATCCTACTGGAAGCGAAACTGGATTTAAAGTTGAATTAAACATAATTCCTGCCTTTGATGGGATCACAATGGACAATGGAGCTAAGACAGAAAGGCCAGCAAATAATTGTAAAAATGGAAAGTATTTAGAATTGTAAGAATGGGAAAAAGAAACTGAAAAGGAAGCTTATAAGGATGAATGCAAATTGTTTTCCCAGTTATAAAACCAGGGAAGGCAGAGGTGTCTCACACACTGAGACATAAAGTCAGGGTGTTTGGGGATACTAAGTGAAGAGACTTTTATTCCAATAAACCTTCAATGCAAAATTGCTTCTGAGGTGAAAATAATTTCTATACTTGATATATACACACATACATATGAAATAGACCTTTCCTTATACATGATTTCATTGAGTGTCATAAAAATTGTAGGTCTGTACCATTAGGAAAATGCTTAACTAAAATGATTTGTTCACTCATTGTGCTTAGATGAGTCTTTCCTTTTTCATGTATCAGCAAGTAAAACTGGCACTGTGTTGGATTAAACTTTTTTAAAATTAAATTCCTTAGATATGAACTGAACTGAGATAGTCCTTGTTTAGGCTTTAAAGCGTACTTGACATTGCTGGAAAATTAAGATCCATTAGTTCAGGAAAGAAAGAAGTCCTGCTCAACCTACAACTAGGGAGATATTGATTGGAAGTGTGCTGAACTTTTAAACTTCTTGTAATTACACACTGATTTTACAGGAATTAAAGCCAAAGAAATTGCTCTCTTACCCTCGTCCTGCTTTCCTATATATAATAGCAAGGCAGAAGAGCATTTGGGAGGTAAATACTGAAGAAGAATGATGTAAAGTGAAAGGCAGTATTCAGTAGTTCAAGCCAGTTATTTAGGACTCGGGGGCCTCCTGAACAGTGTCTTTCAAGAACTTGGCAAGAGCAGTGTAGGGATGTGGAAGGAGAGAACTTCCTAGAGTTAGGTTACCTACTTCCTTTACCTTAGAAAAATATTACAGATCCAGAAGCCACCCTGAAGTTCAGACTGTAAGATGGTGTGTCAGTCTGTTTGTGCTTCTATAACTGGGTGGTTTATAAACAACAAAACTTACTTCTCATGGTTCTGGATGCTGGAAGTTCCAGATTAGGGTGCCATCATGGTTGGGTGAGGGTGCTCTTTGGGCTGCAGACTCCTGATTGTATCTTTATATGGTGGAATGGCTAGCGAGCTCTGTGGGTTCTCTAAGGACACTAATATCATTCAGGAGGGCTCTACATTATGACCTAATAACTTCCCAAAAACCACAACTCCTAATCTTATCACATTAGGGATTGGGATTTTAACATATGAATTTGGAGGTGACATAGACATTCAGCTGATAGCAGAGGGATATATATATGTCAAATAGAAAATGTGGTATCAAAAGGAGAGAAACAACCCTCTCTGGTGTGGCTCAGTTAGTTGCATGTCATGCCACAAAGGAAAAGGTTGGAGGTTTGATTCTCAGTCAGGGCGCATGCCTGGGTTGCAGGTTCAGTCCCGATCTGGGGAAGAGCAAGAGGCAACCAATTGATCATAGGTGTTTTTCTCCCTCTCTTTTGCCCTTCCTTTCCCTCTCTCTAAAGATAAAGTAAATAAAATATTACCAAAAAAAGGAGAGAAAGACATGATTAAGGGAAATATAAGCCTTATGATACAGCACTAACCCTTGGTTTCTCCCATGTGTTAAAAAAAAAAAAATCACCAGTTGATGAATGCAATTATTGGTCTCAATTCTTCACTTTCAATAATAACATTATATACCCATACTGTTGTCGTGGTCTCATGGTGTGTGGAGAGTACTTTTCCAGCTATAGCTTGTGGATATGGCCATATGAATTCATTTGACCAGTGAGATGTAATGGATGTTTTGTGATCAAAGCCTTTAAAATTACTTTCATTTTTTTGCATTCCTGTTTTAAACCATGTGGAAAACATGCTTCAGCTATCCAGTGGTCTAAGGAAGGTTAGAAATACAGGAGTAGGCAAAAGTAGGTTTATTGTTGTAATATAATAAATAGTAATACAAGAATAAACCATGTTTCAAACTCACAGCTGTAAACCTATTTTTGCCTGCCCCTATATTTAAGGCAGACACACACACACACAGCACAGCTTGGAAGCAGGCCTACCGGAGCCCGGCCTAGATCAGCCAAATCCCTTTCAACCTGCAGATAATGTTAGCTAGAAATAAATGCCTTATTTTTGATATCACAATTTTTGGATGGTTTGTTATTCAACATTTTTGTGGCAGCAACAACTGATACATTCATTCACTTTCCCCTATTAATTAATCCTAGGTTTATTTCCTCTGTCCCTTAAAAGTGTTTGTAGATATTATAGTATATCGAAGATATATCATAGTATAATTTTAATGGGTTTTCCTACTCTATAGAACCTAAGGACTTCTTATTTTATAATCAGCTGTATCTGAAAATTAATTTTAACAGATTAATTGGTTAAGTTATGAAAGGCAAATTATATGTCTATCTTCAAATGGTATATTTTATATAGGTATATGGTATTTATAAATATATATATATACACACACATATATATATATGATAAGAATATTCCATTACCATAGTAAATATGTACTGTGAATTTAAAATGGTTGTTACACACTGAGATTTCTCAATTTCTATTTGGAATTTAAGATTATTTGTCATTAATAATGTAACAAAAGGCATTGGTTTCCAGCTGGAGTCTCCTTAGATGCAACTCAGACATCAGAGAAAAGGGCAGGGTTAAAATGGTTATATTTTTGTCATTTGATTTTCTTAGAACCTTAACCAACAAACAGAAATGGCCCCTCCTCTTTTAAACAAAGATTATGTTCTTGAGGCCACGGTCGCACTGTTTCACACTGAAGCCTGATTAAGTAAACGTGACTCTGTGCACCTTGAAGTGAAGGAACATTGAACAGGGTCCTCTAGGGAAAATGCAGGTAACTGAGATGTAATTCCTGCCTTTGGAATTCCTGAGTTGGGAAGAAAGCCATATTATATTTGCTAAAAGAGTTATTGTACTCTAAATAATGACACATATACTAAGAATAGAGGATGTTACGTAGAACATTCTTACACTTTTAATGTAATGGTTGAAGATTGTATTCTTTGACGGTGTAACTTTCTAAAATCACAGTGCAAACAACCTGTAATTTATTGTCTTTAAATTATTGACAGAAGTCTCTCAATCAAAAACGGAAAATAATATATTTGAAAATTTCTCATAAGGAAACAAAACATTTATTTCTCCCTGTCAAATAAGAACTCCCTCATTCTAAAAGCTTCAGAATGTTCTTGCTATTCAGAATCTTCTGAAGCTCGGCATGGCTCTTGGTACACTCTGTTGTCGCTGATGCGAATTGTGACCCAGAGAATGTACACAAAAGTGTGGTGAAGAAAAAAATGGAACTGGAAGAGTTAACCATAAAGTTGTGCAGTAACTCTAGGACTTTGTCCATAACCTACAAAATTTCTTTCTCGAACCGCCTCTGTTTTCTGCTCCATTTCTTTATAGCCTAACCTTCCTTCCACTGCCTTAAGTGTATGCTAAGGAACACTGTTTCCATAATATGCTTCATGCAAAAAATGTGTTCCGTGGTCAGGTATTAGGGAGTATACATATACTGACCTTTTAAAAGCACTGAGAAGTCCCAAAATAAAGAAACCTTTTTCCTAGATATTTTTCTCCTTTTTTTTTTTCTTACGTGCAATGATTGTAATCCTGTGTGTTAGACCTTAGATTGATCCATGTGTGGTGGGGAACCAGCTTGGTTGGCTTCATTGGCTTCTGAAGGCTGCTCTAATTGGGCACAGTCTGGGGCCAGACTTCCTCAGGAAGCCCGAGCAGCCTGCGGACTGACTGTTTGGGGTCAGAGGGCACCTACAATTTCCTCAGTGCCACCCGCTTCCTGAGCAGTGGGCTGGGCGGTGGGTAGAGCAGACACCTTCCATGAGGTGCTGAGTATTTTTTTTTTATGTTTAGCTTTTGTCCTTCATAGTTGAATTGTCTTTTAAAGGTGTTAAATGCAGGTAGCCTGCCATACAGAGCATTTGTGACCTCAAATTGGAAAGAACCCAGCTTCTCAAATAGACCCATTCCTCTTAGAATGAGGCCCATTACGCTTCTTTTCTGGATCAGTAAATTATTACAATCATACTGTTTGTTCTTGGATCATATATTCCTATAAAAGCATGTGTTCTTATATTTTAACCACTTAATTATCACTTAGAACATATTTAAGACATTTGTAATCAGGTTTCTTTAACCCACTTTTATTAAGCAGAAGTAAACAGAACAAAAAAGACCTGCTGTTTCTTAATATTAGCAAAGCAGGTTTTAGTTTTATAAAATTCCATGCTGCCTAAGTATAAAATATTCAATTCTGTTACTTTTAATGACAAAGTATTATAGTCTTTTAAAATCTTTATCTGAAGAGGAAAAAAGTTGCCAGTGTCAACTAAACTGTTGAATTTGCTGATTTTTCAAGTGTATGTACTGTAAGTAGGAGGGGAAGAAAGGTTGCTTTAGGAATCTTAACTCTAACTTACTTTACTGTTGTTAGTTTTACTCTCTGACTTAGTATTAAATTAAGGTACTTTTAGATTGAACAAGCAAGAAAGAATGACCATTTTTTGACATTTGTTTTCTGGTATTAGATTAATCCTTTACTTAAAGAAAATTGTTTTTTGATAAATTCAGTCAGAGATCAACTCTTGCTTTCAGTAGTTTCCTCCTTCTACCCCCTTTCAAAAAACATGAAAAAATTGTGTCTCAATTGCAAATATTTTATAGGATTTTTTTCATTCGGATCTTCTTTTAAAAATTATTTTAAAATGAATGAATGTTCACTGATGAGTATCACATAAGGATATATATTGAAAATATTAATTATTGAGCTAACTAGAAGAAATCAACATTTAAAATTTTTATCCATTAAAAGTAAATACCAGTGTTACTTAATGTAGCTCTATAAAACTTTTCTCCTACTTACTGCAGCACTAACTTATACTTTTCTTTCCTATATGATTGATGTATAATATTGATCTTTGTGTTAATTCTCAACAACCTATAGTATAATTCAGTACATTTTTAAAAAATTATCTGCATCATGATCTCTGCTTCTTTTTGGTAATCTGTCTATATTGTCCAGAAGACAAAAGACTTTAAAAGATAATCTGTCCACTTGTAAATCATCACAAGTTCTGCTGATTTCATTTCTATATTAGCAGCAGTAGTGGGAAAGCCTTTTACCATTTATTGCAATGATCATCCTTAGATTACCATTTACATTTGCATGTGCCTGCTCATCTCTCATTGCCTTCTTTTCTTTACTCCCTGAAAAATATAATGTAAAATAAAATGCCTCCCAGCTGTTGGAATGAGCCTCTGATCCCCACTCTAGGGTGATATCCACATTTTAAATTTTATGTAATCCAACTGGCCAAAAAGCTTTCATGTTTATAATAGCTACTCAAGCTTTTTTAGAAGATTAAAAAATTTGAGGAAATTAAGCATCTTGCAGGTGTCTTATCCTTTCATTGTTGTGAAAATTTATTTATCTATAACAAAAATTTCATCATCTTAAATTCCTTGGAATTTACTTATTTAAAAAAAGTCAACAGCGATTAAGCTTATTATAAGAATATCCTGGCAAAATTGCCAGGTATGGCTTTTGCTTGATGTTAAAAAAAAATCATTCATTTTTTTCTTAAAGCCCTTTTGTTTGAGTTTTGGTAATTGACAAAATGATTGCATGTGAAACATAAGTCTTGCATAAAGTAAGCTGCTCACAACACGAACTAATTACACATTTGGGAGGCAAGGCAGAGACATCCAGAGCTTACTCATGCTGAGCCAAGGACACAGCATTTAATGAAATGAGGGCCATAAAGGGTTCAGCATGGATGCTTTCAGGTCTGACCTGGGCTTCTGGGAAATTGAACATTGGCCCTGCAGACTGGTGCATTCCCCTGGGCTTTGACAAGCTGGGTTATTACCCCTTGTGTGTATGAATCAAACACTGCTTTACAATACAACATTTGGGATTCCAGAAATGACCCCCTTTGGAACACTCTTAAGCTAATAATACAGAGGCCTCCCTAGTCATCCATTTTCCTGCCTCTCTTTCCTCCTCTTACGCCAAGTAATTACTTTTGATATTTGGTTGATAAAAATGATTAGAATATCCAGCAAGGTCCAGCCATGTAGATTCCTCTGCTTCCTCTTTTCCTATTGTTAAAGTCTATTTTTTCCTGCTTTCAGATAATACTGTGAATGAACTGCAAGGCCCTTCCATGTTGCTCAACAAGCTTTTTGCCAATTACGTTTTATATAGATGGGCCATTTCCAATTACAGTGTTTAGTGCATAGTAGATACTTGGTAAAAAAAATTCTTGAATGACCATGGTTTGCAAAGATTATCTCTTGTCACTTGAGCCAGAATGGATCAGTCTCATTTATAAATTCCAACTGTGGCAGGTTATTATTATACTTAGGTATAGACATGGTGTTACAGAGAATAAAAAGAGAGAATGGAGAAATAGGAAAAGAAATAAGTGAATGGAAGGGAAAAGGAAATATATGTATTATTAGAGTGCTAACAGATCAACAACTATAAGAACTTGAAAAACATTTGCCTAAAAAACATTAACAAGTTAGTTAAGGCAGGGGATAGATAGGATAAAGCGTTAAAATGGCTTATAAAAATTAAAAAAGAAAAAGCAGTTAACGTTTTACTTACCATTTCGTTTGGCATTTCTTTTTTTATTTAATAGAGATATTGCCCATACACACACACACACACACACACACACACACACATATATATTTATAATGCATATACATATATATGGGTAATATCTTTATTAAGTAAACATATATACATATATACATACACACACAATGATATATATATATATATAAATATATATCATTGCAATGTTTTCTAAATTGAAAACTATGCTCCGTTATTTTAACGTAGTGGGTTCTGATCAAAGCTTTTTAAAAAATAATATAACTTAAAAAATACTAGAACCTGTTGCACCCTGGGTATTTTCTCAAGAAACTTTTATTTATGTGTGTGTGTACATATGTATGTATGTGGAAGGATAGACAGAAAGACAGATAAGATAGATAATGTAGACGTGGTACTTCATCATAGTGCTTCCCAAAGTTGATGAAATGTACCATGAATGTTGCTGTTTGCAAGGTTCACTTATGATCTGAGGCACATGATGCAATGTAAAACCGTGAACAGCCTAATGTCTATCACAGACTGGTAGCTGTGACACGCCATGGTGTTTTCACTGAGGATTTGATGTTGAAGCCGAATGAACTGAGTCATCTCTCCTAGAAGCATAAAGGATGATATGAAAAGGGAAATTGGACTAGATTACTTTTAAAGTGCCTCACAACTGTGATACTTTATTATTATTTTAATGTAAAAACTAGTTTGTATAAATATGTAAATTAATAATAGCTGGAATAGTAGGAATTAAGCGTGGTTCCAGCAATTTATTCACCTGCATATGGTATATACAATCCCACAAGTGAGATTCACAAATGAGATTCACAAATACACACACACACACACACAATCACATACCATTGGACATGCACTCATATATTCTTTCAACAAATAATTTTGCAGTACTTTTTTTTAATCTGGTACTGTTTTACACACTAGTGATTTATTGGTGGAAAAAAAACCAAAACAATATAAAACTTTCTGCATTCAAGGGACATTATGTAAAAATAAGCAAGTCAGTACACAGTGTGTGGTAAAAGCTCTGCAGAGAAATAAAGCAGGAAAATGGACATGGGCAGGGTGGCTCTGGGAGGCCCTTAAAGTAATTTTAAACAGAACGGTCAGGGAACTCCTCACTGATAAGCTGGCATTTGAACGGAGAGCGGAAGGAAGTGAGGGAAGGAGGCCGGCCAGAAGGTAGGGAAGAGCAGCAGGATGAGGTGGTGTGGCGCCTGGGGCAGAATCGCGCAGGTGGCATTGAAGACAACGGGAAGACTGATGTGGTGGGAGCAGGGTGAGTAGTGAGGGGTGTGGCCAGAGAGCAGAGTCAGGGAACTCAGCTTAGGTGGAGTTTCCAGGACCTTGTTAAGGACTGGGTTATTGTCTGAATGAGGTGGGAAGTCACTAGAAGGCTTTGAGTATTTAGTGTAATAGGACCACTGTGGCTGGGGTGTTGAGAAACAGCCTGAGGAGGAGAAAGTGGAAGCAGGCAGGTAGAAAGGAGGTGCTATCACCGGGAGAGGGTCAGGTGAGAAGCCGTGCTTGAGACAGTTGGAGCTGCAGGGTTCTGCTTGTGTTTTTCAGGTAGAGTCTACAGGGGTTGCTGATGGGTTGGGTGTCAAGCGTGAGGTAAGAAGCGATCGATGATGACCTAGAGGTCTCTTACTTGAATGTCCAGAAGAATACAATTGCCAGGAATTTGTTCAGGAGGAACAATTTAAGGGACGATCTATTTGACTATGGTAATTTCAAGGTAAAAATCCTAATGGAGTTGATCACTAGAGAATTGGTTATATGCATCTCTAGTTTAGGGGAGAGGAGTGGAGACATGAGTTCATGACTCGTGACTGCGTAAATGATAATTAAAACCAGGAAATTAGATGAGGTAACTTAGAAAGTGAGGATGGGAGAGAAAACCAAAGGTTGCATGATTGATCCCTAGGATAGTCCAGTACTTAGGGATAGGTGAGATGAAAGGAACCTGCCAAGGGGATTGAAAACACATGCACAGTCAAGTAGAAGGTGAACTATGAAAGAATCATATCCTGGGATCAAGAGAAGGAAGTATTTCAAGAAGTCTTGTCCAAAAGACAGGAAGCCAGGGAGAGCTTAAGGTCTGGATGACCCTTTGGGACCATCGTGTTACGAAGGTCCTGCCTTTGGGGCCCCTGTGAAGACTTTATACCTCTTTCCATCCTGCTCCATACTGTCGTCTGGCAAGATTTGAGTTTAATTTTCAGAGTTCCCAGTTGAGCTAAGATCATTGAAGGAAGACATTCAGCATATTGATTTTTTTTGTACATTAGGTAAAGAGACATTTATTTCTAACAGAGGAAATGGCTATGTTAACTACCGTAATGGCTTCCTTTGCCATTGGAAAGTTTGCTGTTATTAGGGACCACTAATTATGGCTTGAGCCTGGTATAGCATAAGGAAGATATAAAACATAAGTGTAATTGGGTGGAAAATGTGAAACGATGCGGCATCTTACTGTCACTGTAGGACTGTCTCGGAACTCCTTGCGGTGAGGCCAAGTCATGGTGGCTCACAGATGTTGAGACTTAGTGTATCAGCTAAGGGTCTGACACCGGAACCATAGTGTGTGGGCTCCACAAAACTTCAACACTGACAAGTCTTATGGACAGTGGGCCTGGTACTTACCCACATGCACACATGGTACTTACACATATGCACATACAACATACACACATGCACATGACACTTATACACGCATGGCACTTACAACCTGCTGTGCACCTCAGTTTCTTCATCTGTAAATCAGCATGATAATCATCCCCAAAGGCTCAACATGAAGAGTATGTATATTGATATGTATAAAGCACTCAGAACCAATCATTGTTAGCTCTAGATTGTCACTCTTAGATATCAGGGACTTATAAAAGATTAAGTTTAAGTTTAAAATGAAAAGGTAACCATACTATCATCTGATTTCTGTTTTGTTTTTACCATTTATGTGATAAATGAAAGGTGTTAGTACAATTAGTGGTAGTTGAACTTTATTAAGAATGTAACAGTTGCCAAAAGCTGATTTCATTACAGGATACAGTGGTTTGAAGGTATTACTCGAACAAAACTTGTCCACATGTCACTTTATCTCTGGTAGATAAAAAGCCAGAGCAACTTTCTAGTCTTTCTCTGTCACAAACTTCTAGTAAAAACAGCTCTTCTTTAATTTATATTTTAATTCAGTAGAACTTTATCAGACTTAAATTAACCAACTCCCAGAGAGGCCTGGAAACAGAAATGATTATGAAATGTTATGGATTCTAAATAGGGCATTTGGGAAGACAAAGATGAAGCCTACTAATTTAACATTTAGTATTTCACTCTGGCATTCCAATGGAAAAAGGACAGTTAGTTTGAATCAAATAATAGGATTTTTTCTTAGATAATAATAAAGCGAGTTAGTTAAAAGAGCTAACCTGTAATAGGTTTATTAAATTAAGCAATAAAGTTTCATTTCTTTGAAATTACCCCTTGTCAAAATATTTAGAGCTAACTTCACTTACAATGAAATTAAATGAAAGAACTATTTCTGTAAAGTTCGACATGGGTTTTCTCTATTTTGGTAGGAGCTGAAAATGCCACTCCAGTGGATCTGGCTATGATCAGACCTCCTAATCCCATTTTAATTATGGGTTCTTTGCTACCTCTGATTTTATAGTTGTTATTTTGTGACTGACATTCAGACATTCACAGTAATTTTTAAAATACGTAGTTTTACATAACAGTCCCTCAAAGTGACCTTAGAGGAGAGTCTCTAGACATAATTATAGAGAGGAAGGAACTCCTGACCTAGAATGAGCTGATGGTTTCCAGGGCTATCTCATTTTCAAACTTTAAACCCTGTGGCAGAGTTTCACATTTCTGCAAGCTTGAGAGGGAGGTAGAAGGGGCACCTGCAAAGTTTACCATGTGGGCAACACTTTCTGATTACAACCAGTGTACATTTGAAAACACTAGGGATAAATATGATTAACCATGGACTTCTCCCTGGAGACCTGAACCCTAAGTGCGCCTTTTGCCGCCATACTCTGTATTTTTTAGGGTAGCTATTCTTGTGGCTAGGTGTTATTTGTCAGAGAGGGCATCAATATTTGTTGTGCATTATCATTTTTTCTTAGGTTCAAAAATGGATTGCCAGTTGGTTATACTACCCAAAGAAGCATGCTTAAGGCCTGAGTTTTCACAAAGTAAAATTTAATTCAGTGATATCCATTATAAATCACATCTGTCTAACTTTAAAATAACATTTTGTTTTTTTAATGCTCTGTATCCTATTGACAAGCTTTATCAATAGCATTGCTTTCATGGTAAATGATATGTTTTAAATTATATAAGCCAGATATTTCTTTAGAATTTTAGCATGTTTGTGCACGAAGCTCTGTTTCTTTGTCTATAAAATGAAGGTGTTACAACCACACTACCTCTAAGGTTTTTTCTGGTGCCCAAGATTCCCTAAGTCTAATGCCCGGCCTCTTTAATTATTAAGAATATTCTGCTAAAATTCCAAATACTTATGCAGTGTTTCAGATGACGTGGCTCTGCCTTGCCAAAGGGTCCTCTCTGTTGCCCATGACCAGATATTATTCCCCAAAACTCTTCCCCCACTCCCTGGATGTGGTGTTGGCCCCTCACCGAGAGAAAGACCACCCTTTGCCAGTGGGAGCAGGAATACTCTGCTCTAGGTCCAGTCAGGGTGTCTTCCCAAATATATCTGTGTTTGGCCATGTGGGTGTGTAAATATTAACCTGCTTTCTTCGCTTCACTCTTTTTATGTGCATTTCCCCATCAGAAAGGAGAACCTGACTGCCATACTCTCTCTCCGGAGACCACTGACCAACTCACCTTTGAGATCCCCCTGAATGATTCCGGTTCTGCTGGTCTAGGGGTGAGCTTGAAAGGGAACAAATCTCGAGAAACTGGAACAGACCTGGGGATTTTTATCAAATCCATCATCCATGGTGGTGCTGCTTTTAAGGTGGGTAAGAATGATGTTTCCACATCAGTGTGAACGTGGCTTTTGTGCTTGCGGACTGGATAGAGTGAGTGTGCAAAGGTGTGAGATCGCTGAGGCCTTCCTGCCACGTTCAGGAAGTGGGTGTGTGAACACATGTGGGCAACAATGGTCTCTTTTTATGCTGTAAGTGGTTAGTTTCATTTCCTAAAGGTGAGTCTACAAACCCATCATGATTAATATTTTTTCTTGCATTTTTTATTACTGTTAGTATTATTCTGAATTTGTAACCTGACAAGACTTGAACCTAAAAATACACAACCAGAAAAAACAGAACTAAAAAAAAAAATAAGTCAATGTAAAGGCAGCAAATAAGAAAATTGTGCTTGCAAGAAAAAAAGCTCAGTGGAGCCTGCGAGTGATTGTAGTATTAACTAAAGGTCATTTATCACATTTCATACACTCAAGATAACTAACCACGGTGCTCAGAGTGCATATTTGCCTTTGAACTTGGAGAAGCCTATACATTTCAAAAAAAACAAAAACAAAAACAAAAAAAAATGGAAGAACGTAATTCTGCCCTTTCACATTGGATTAGGACTGTGATCATAGCTGTTAACATAGGGTGATGCAGAGTTAAGTAGCTGCCCACGTTCAAATCCAACTCCACCACCTGCTAGCAAGGAACTTGACCGTCTATGCTCCCATTTCCCCATCTGTAGAATGGAGACACTAAATAATACCTAACCCACAGGGTTCTGAGGATTAAATAAAGTAATACAGAAAATGTGATTAAAGCAGTTAAGTGTTTGCAGAGGGGAAACATGCATGTGTTGAGCTCACATCAGCTCGTGCTGGGCCCCAAGACCTCCTGAGTGTGAATCCTACCTTAGTTACTCTCACCATCTGGGAATGCAGGCAGGTCACTCGTCCTCAATATGTTTCCTCATTTGTAAAAAGAGTACAGTTAGCGGCACCTACCTCCTAGTGCTCTTGTGAGGACAAAAAGAAACAATATATAAAATGCCTAGCACAGTGCTTATGATAAACTTTCAATAAATGTTAGGCATATTTAAATAACCTTGATATTAATAATGTGTGCCATCTCCCACACAAATGCCAAGAAGGCCTAGCTGGGGTTTATAGGAGAAGCCCTGGTCCTAGAATCCTGGCTTTGATGAAGCATTTTTCTTCTTCAACTTACCACATCACGTCTGTTTCAGACATAGACACTGAGGTAATGTCTTTTTATTTGGGAAGTAAGAAATACATTGTGGATAGACGATTCTTCAATGCACTCCTTGGATCAGTTAGCTTTTGGTGCATAATAAATAATGGCCAAAATTTAATAACGTATATCAGTAAGTCTTTATTTTCCTTATGACCCACGTGACTCTGCGGGACAGCTGGAGGGGTTTGGGTTCAGGCTGTTGTCTGTCTGTCACACTGTAGGCTGACAAGTCTGATATGCTCCCCACATTTCATCTGTGTCTTGGACCAGCAGACTAGCTGCAGCATGTTCTTCTCATGCTACAAGTTGTCAGAGGGCCCACAGCAATGGATGACGCCTCATAAGTTCTGGGATCCAAATTGGCTTGCTGTTACTACACACACACACACACGCACACACGCACACGCACACGCACACACTCCGCTAGCCAAAACAAGTCATATGGTCAAATCATCCAAAGTCCATCCAAGGCCTGAGGAAATATAGTCCACCCATGAAGAAACTTAGTCCATTCTACCCTTTGCCCTGGCAAAGCAGAGAAGGATGAAGAACTGAGGCCTGTCGTCCCATCTATCACTCTCTCCAATCAGACTCAGAAATGCAGAACTAAGAGCAGAAGGAAAATAACAGTAATAAAACAACAGCAAATAACATTCATTGTCCTTAGTGCAAATACATGCTGGACGGCATGAAAAGTATTCTGGGTGGGCTCTCTAGTTTTATTCTTCACACTCACACTGGATTAGTATCACGTCGCTTCACCAAGGAGTGGTTGCAGGTTGCAGCGGTTAATGCCTCTCCACGTAGCATCCATGTGCCTGTGGCCACACAGCCAGGGGTTTCTCAAACTGCGACTTGAATCCAAGTAGTCTGACCTCATACCCTGTGCTATGCTGCCTGGAGCTGAAGGCTCTTTCATCTGATCTATTCACATTCCTAGAGACTCAGTATTGTTGCCCTGGAGTTGTCTTGTAACAGGCTTGTCATTCTCAGCCAAGCCATCTGAGCATGTGATGCATTTGAGGATGTCTTAGTCATGTTTGTGGACATCGGCTTGATATTATTCTTCTCATTCCTAATGACAGCTCTATTTGCAGAATTTATTCCAAGTAAAATTGAAACTGAAATGAATTTTTGGAAATTAAAAGCAAACATCTTAGCTTTTTTATGGGCAATAACTTAAGCTCAGACAGATATTGGAGAGCTGGATTAATACGTATATCCATGTTTGTGAAAGTGAGCATCTCCTTACCTAAGCAGTTTCTAACAGTCCTGTCTCTTGCAGAAAGATTTCACTTTCCATTTATGTAAATTTCTTTCCTGACACTGGTCTGCTGAGTCAGACAGTCACACCATTAAAAACCACTGGACAGCATATTTATAGCTGATCTTAAACAGTAAGAGGCATCAATCATGAATTTAGCCTTATTGTGACTGTTTAGTATCCATTTGTCTTGTTTACTTGCAGCATAAAGGGAAGAGGCCTAAGCGTTGCTCACAGGAAACCTGATTAACTAGGAAAAAAGAAAGAGTTTTGCTATTCTCCTTCTGCTGTTCCAATATTCCACTGTTCCTCCTCAGAAAATTACCACCTGTTCTGTGATGCACGATTATGTTTTACAAAAATTGTTTTGAGACTTTGCTCCTGACCCTGTTCCAAAGACACAAATGTAACAGACTGCATGTCCCTGGGGCAAAGGGGAGATAAGCGTGGGGAACATGGGCTTTAGCATCTGGCCCTAGGTTTTTACCTGAAAGCAACAGAATAATCTTTCTGCCAGAGCATAGTCTTTCTCTCCTGGCCTTTTATACCGCTAATTGGTTCTCAAGGTCTTTTTTCCCTTTAGGGAAGGTGGGTTTTTTAAAACTAAACTACTTTGAAAACTATGACCAAATTCTTCCTGTGGATTCTATGCTCTCTTCTCCCGGGGGCTTCAGTTGGTGTAAACAACGATAGTCTACTCCCTGCCAGATGTAACCCCCCCTGAATGACTGTGACTATAATTGAGAGCCTCTTTTTCTTTTTGGGGGCTTTTTTTTTTGCCCCCTTACCTTTCAGGCTACTGCTTTCTGTCATTTCAGCTCTTATTTGAGTCACTTCTAATAGAGAAGTAAATCTCTATTCCAAAGTAAGAGCATCCAGCTACCCTAGGATTCCCTCTTGGAAGTGAACCCCTCATTTACTCTAAGGACAAGCAAAATGGTATTTTACTCTATTCAGAATTATCCAAATGATTCAATAGTTAAATTCTAGTCAAGTAGCTGAGAAACCCTTCCCTGCTGGTGTGAGGACAGAGCCTTTGCCACTTCAGAATGCGTTTGCATCTCAAGGCCTCTGCGGACCCTCCGGAGCATCCCTCTGTGCTTGCCTTGCAACATTACCAAGTAACCATCAACTGTAACAGCCAAGTACAACTTGGAGTACTGATACTAACACGCTTACACAATACCATGGATTACTGTCTTCTGTAGTTTCATTTCAGTTTCTGTCATTCTTCCTGGGCATTTCCCCCTGAAGTCCAGGGCAATTGCTTCCAGAACCGATATACTATATACAAGTGTACAGGTTAAGGTCTTAGGACCCAAGGACGATGAATTGAATAAAAATAGTATGTCATGAAGATGCTTTTATAAAATTTCACTTTTGTGATTAGAATGTAAACTTAATGTGTGACTGGTAAGTGAAAAGAAACATTGCCTTTGTTGTAATGGGAAAAAAAAAAATACCTTGGAAAGACTACTCCCCTTTCCCAAAATCTACCTAAAAAGTAGTTTTCCTTTTCTTCATAGAAGCACACATAACATCTTGATTATCAGATTGAAGGCCTTAGATATTTTCATTCTTATTTGCTAATCATTTTGAATTCTGAAATCAGTGCCTTTTTTTTTTTGCTTTGCTTTTGATGTACCATATTAATTGAAACTTTTTTGTAGAAAATGCATTTTTACATCTATTGATTATATTATTTTAAACTGCTTATTTTTACATTAAAATGAATCATTTTTAGAAAAAATATATAACTAGAATAGTGATTTTTTTAAAAAATTGAGGTAGACTATTAATATGTAGTAAAAACAGAAATTTCACAGAACCTGATTTTTTAAATTTAATATACTTTGGAACTTAAATACATCCTATGAAAACCTTGAAATAATAAGGTAAAAATTAAAATTTAAAGATAATTTTTGCTAAGGGAATAATGTCATATATGAAGTAGATTATTTAAGGGCTCTTAAATAGAGGGAATGAATTTAAGAATTCCTGTTATTCTCTAGAAAATTAATTAGCCAGGTTTGTGCTTAATAAATACTACTTGATGATGATGAAATTAGGTGAAAGAAAAATGCCTGACACAGCTAATTGCAAATGCATGCACTCAGAATATGAAATAGACATAATTTAAATGATTTTATTTTTGTGTGCTTAGGAAATTCGAATACTTCCCTCTGAGAGATGCAGAATTTCATAAACTACACTATTTAGTAATGGGTGAAAGAAGTTTTATCCAATACAAGCAATCCTTCTATTTTTAAAATGACTAAAATATGAATTTTTGGAGAGACTATGCACAGTTCTAGAATTTCTGGGAACATGAGGCTTGATTCTAAATCTTCACGTCTCTTCATAATAAGGAACATTTAATAGCTTCCAAGCTCTTAACCGGAGTCCGGTAGGAGTTCCCAGCATGAGTAATTTCCACCTCCATCTCTGCTGGCATCTATAAATCATGTGACAGATCTATAATTAATGAATTCAAAGGAAGATAAAAGGGACAGCTTTTTAAGAAACACTAACGTTAAATGATTTCTTCAACTATTCATTTTCCTTAAAATTGATAATGTTTTCTACTGGGAGAGAACCGTGAAGATCATTACCAGTAGTCATGTCTTCCAGATTTTTGCCTTTGACAGAAGGACCATACAATCAGAGTGAACAAATAGTTCCATTACAAATCCTCAAATGTTAGAAGCCAAACGTTAGCATTTTGTGCTTATCACAAAACATTATACATCTTATTGACAACTAAAAACAGGAGCTTTATGCCCCCGCCAGGTAGCTCAGTTGGTTCGAGCATCATCTTATACACCAAAAGGTCACGGGTTTGATTCCTCGGGCACATACCGAGGTTGCGAGTTCGATCCCCAGTGGGGCATGTTTGAGAGGCAACCAATTGATGTTTCTCACGTCAATGTTTCTCACTCACTCTCCTCTCTCCCCCACTTCCTCTCTCTCCAAAATCAATAAACATATCCTTGAGTGAGGATTTTAAAAAGCAAAAACTTTACCAGGAAAAATTCATACTCACTGTTTATCCATTAAGAATTTTACCTTGATGAAATTACTAAATTAAAAATGAGAAAAATATCAATTATGTTACATCAATTATTTTGTACCCATCTCCTTTTTTAAAAAGCTGAAAATTTTAGTGTCTATTAACCCATAAATGAGAAGCCTGACTATATGAATTTTCTGCAGTAGAAAATCCCACACCAGCATCAATCATTACTTTTCTTGCTGATCTTCATCGCTCTCCCATTTTTATTTCATGCATGGACATGGAAACGAAAAATAAATTTATACCAGGTTGGATGAAATTTTGAAAGTCTACATCAATTTGATGTATATTTTGGACTCCATAATTGTCTTAGTAGACTTGAAGAAAAAGAGTTGGTAGACCTAATCAAAAAGGAAATTAAAATCTACAAAAGTTGGTATTCCAAGATGATGACACTTTGAATCTGAAAAGAGTAACTTTCATCTAAGAAGCTGTACTCACCTTCATGATAGGTGCTGGTAGGAGTTTATAATGTGCTCAGAGTTTTGTTCTAGGTATTCTACTTTGGGCTCATTTTCCTACTAACCAGGCTTTTACAAATCACAGCACAAACAAGAGCATTGTTTATTCTTTTAAGTAAATAAATAATTTTCAATAAGTTGGAAAGGCATCTGAAATACTAATCCAATTGGACATTTGTGCAGAATCTTTTTGATTCATATATAGCGCATATGCCTTAGTAAGTTTTTTATTATCCGGTTTTCTAGGCCAAAGTAAACTGAAAACAGAAAATCAGGAAGGAGATAGGAAGGGATGGAGAGGAAACTGACATGACCGGAGACAGAAAAAGTGTAAAATGAGCACAGAATGCGATTACTGCATCGTAGGCCAACAAGTATTGTGATGACTCTAAGTCAGTGCTTCTGAAATTTTCTTGCTGAGGAAATTATAAGACTCAGTAGTGACTGTAATAAAAGCTCTTAGTTATGATGTATTCATTTATGTCCATGTTTCCAGGAGGTGTTCAAAATGGAAAGAATTATAATACATTTTGAAAACATTATATCAGAATGGTTTTATGTGTAATCTGATGCATGGAAATATACTCTTCAGATATCTATTCTAAAAAGTCTCATGCCACAGGTGCTGAGTAAATTGTATACTGCTGGAACTTCACTGGTTTGCTACACAGAAGTAGAGTAAGGCTTTTTTAACAATGACTGAATTAGATAAATAGAGAATTTTATATTGCTGACCAACAAGATATTGGGTCAGTTCACAGAAGGTAATCAAGCTTCATTTTTAGAATTATATAGGTTCTCCAAACATGTGCTGGAGTATCCAAGCCAACCTAGATTCATGAATCTCTCACAGTCATAGTCTGTAAATTCAACAATTTGTCTATTGTCGTTGAAACTTACACCAGGCCCAGAGCACCTGAATGAAATATTTTTCAAGTGACTCAATTTAGCAAGTATTTCTTGAACATCTGCAGTGAGGTATGCAGTACATAATAAACTGGAGACAGAAAACTTAAAACAACTCACTCCATAATACAGGGAGGTGGTAGGGTGATAAAGTAAATGTGTAAGAAACTCTAATATGATCTGGGTTATGGGAAACAAATACAAAAGTATCATGGGTGTTGAGATGATGAAGCAATTAATTCTGCCTGTGGAGAAGACTATGAATAGAAGGCAGTTGCTTAGCCTTCTTACAGAGGATAAATATTCAACAGGTGAGCCAGAACGCAAAGGGCGTTTTGGACAGAAGGAAGAGTATGGGTCAAGTCGCCATGGTGTGTACACCAGAATGCAAATTACTGTCCCTAGAAACTAGAGCTGTGGTTGAGGAAGAATGCCCCATTCATCTTGGTTGAACTTGCCGTAGGACAGGTGATGGAAAGCATTGGCTAATGTAGGCAGCTACTCTCCAAGACAAGAATTGATGTGCTTCCAGTCTTACCAACTTTCTTTATTCCCCTTCTTAGTTTTAAAAACTACACTTTACAATCTTGATTTATTCTGTTCCTTTCATTGCTACTGCTTTTAAATGAAGTTAAATGATTTCAATCTGGACTGCAAGGTTCTTTTCTAGGTTGGGCTTTTTTTTTTTCTTTTCTTCTTTTTTTCAAAAATACCATAGGCAAAAGTTGTCATGGAATGATTTTAGGGTCTTGAGAAAGCTTCTCTCAGGACAACCCTCTCCCTCAATCAGGCACCATCTTGCCTGAAGGCCCACCCCACTCCGGGAGAATACTGCTCTGGAGTCTGAAGCCAGGCTTTGGGGCTTGGGCTGTGGGTGTGGATACCATCCCAGAAGGCTTTACCGAGGGCCCCTTTAGAAACATGCAGAGCAGAAGCTGACATCTGGTCATGATTAATCCTCTCAACACCATGGCCTAATGCAGGCTGGCTTTGGGCCCCAGCCAGCTCCCCCTGGGAAAGCCAGCCCGCCTTGCATGCTGTCTCAGGTTTTGTGGAGACTAGCTCTTTACCATGGCTTTCTTACTCTCCCTCTGTAGTCATGAGAACTTGAGAGGTAAATGGGCCTCACAAGAACTTGGCCCAAAGTGGTGGATTAAGCCATGCAATGTCACCAGTGATCATGGCAGAGGCAGAAACCAGGCTCCATTGAATATAGTGGGAGTTGAAGTATAAGGTCACTGGATGCCTCAGAGGTCATGGAGATGCTTCTGTGGACACATGAAATATCTTCCTGACTGGCCCCCACTACAAAGAACTGCTTGGTCCAAATGTGTGCCTATGGAGAAACCAGGGTTTAAATACTTATTTTTAAGAGGTGAGGATCTGTAGCTTTTACTAGACTCTCAAAGGTGTCTGAGGGCCCCAGAAGGATAAGAGTCACTAGCAAAGTGGTTGCAAACATGGACCCCAGAGTGAGCCAGACCTAGGTCAAATCTGCTTTTAGAAATGTGACTTGTAATCATGCACTCAACTGGCCTGATGTTTGGTGTCTTCTTTTATAAAATGGGGCAATAGTGCCCCATATATAGGATTGTTGTAAGGATTAAATTGTCTGCTGCATGTAAAAGGCTTAGTGCAATGACTACACAAAGTAGAAAAACATTAATAATTGTTGTCATTAATAACTTTAGTCCCTTTAATCATCTCTCGAACTCTGATTTTAGAAGCAACATAGCATGACGGGTACATGTCTGACTCAAAAACAAGTAGACCTGGTCATGCCAGTACCCTTTAGCAAGTCACTTAATTCTCTGAGCGTCCCTTTTATATGTCTTAAATAGCGGAGAGTAGTATCAAAGGGCTGTTGTAAGAAGTGAATGAGAGAATATATGCAAAATATTTGCACAAGGACTGGCCTATACTAGGAGTTCAGTTAAAAGGAGATGTAAAACCCAAACATCTTGTCTCCTACTCCACTGTTCTTCCTTCATTAGAACCAGGCGAGGACTGAGATTTGTAGCCCGGGACATGAAGAAGACCTAATCTCATACCGGTTTTTATTTGACCTAAAATGCCCTGAAGAAGTTACTTCTTATTTTTATGCTGTTCTCCTCCCTCTTTTTTTCTCCCTCTTTTCGAAATTTCTTGTGCTCCTCCTAGCTGGAGGATAGATAGAGTCGGTTGTGGGGTTGCCAGAGGTGAGTGTAGTTGCTGGCTTTTTGGTTAGGAAGGAAAGTGTCTCGGTGTGGTCAGGCTGCTATAACAAAATATCGTCAACTGGCTGGCTTATAAGCCACAGAAATGCCTTTCCCACAATTCTGGAGGCAGAAGCCTAATATCAAAGGCAGTAGCAGATTTGCTGTCTGGTGAGAAGCCTCTTTGGGTTGGTAGATGGGCATCTCCTTGCTGTCACCTCATATGACAGAGGGAGCAAGAGCGTTCATCCCATTCACAAGGGCTCCATTCTCATGACTCAATCACCCCTCAAAGGCCCCACCTCCTAATAACCTCATGTTGGAAGTTGGGATTTCAAAATACAAATTTGGGAGAGGGAGGGTAGGATACGAACATTCAGAAGAAAGGGAATTTTTTTAAACAAATGTAAGCATGGCCCAGATCATAATGAAATAAATATCCTACGATTACTGAGTAATGTCCTTTGGATAGTTGAATTCATTCATGTAAAATCAGTTGATGAGAGTCAGCATCCTCATACCTAAGTATTTACTTGAATATAATATTAATAGAAAGAAAACCATAAAGATTATTTTTCTTGTCAAAATTATTCCAAAGCAGAATAGACATACACAGTTTGGGGGGCTATTTGATGAGTGAGGAGTAATGAGCTCCTCACTGAATCAACTTCATTTTAGATCAAGACTAGACCTGGAGATGCATGTGTCTGGAGCTTGATGGATAGAGAGGTTTTTATTTTTTTCCTTTCCCTGCTAGTTTGCTTCCTTGCTCTTCCATCCCGCCCCCCGCACTGCCTCCTGTCTTCACATCTTTTGTCATCTGACTGGCTTTTGTACAGGGTTCTCTCCCAGGAGGTATCATGTAACATACTGTCCTCCCTGGTTTCGAAAATCTTTTTTTTGTTTTTTCCTTGAAGCATTACTGCTGTAGGGAGTAGCCATGGTCACTTATGCAGAAGATGGAATGGTTAGTGAACAGAAATGCTGAGAAGTCAGGACTTGGGTTCTTCTGATCCGGCTCCAACTTTAACTAGCTGAGCAAGTCCTAATCTAAGTGGGTTCTCTTAAGAGGAGTTCCATAAATGGTTAATCATCCTCTCTGACCATTACATTATTTATCTGTGCACAGAAGAGATTGGGCAAGATGACCTCTAAGGACACACGCAGCTTCAAATTCTGTGATTATGTGCTGAATGTTAGGACAACATGGTGCTTAGTGGCTTCACCATTAATGAAATTACCCATTGTATAAAGAAAAGCACACACCAATGGTAGCAGACAGGCCAAGACTGAAAACGAGAGTGTGTGTGGGTTTTTATCATGCCCACAGCTCTACATGACACTTGGGATGAATGTGAATGTCTTCTAAAAAAAAAAAAAAAAATCCCAGCTGCCCTGGGGTGACCTGCCTTGCCTTTGTGTTTGTGATTTGGCTACAGCAAACATGTTCTATTTCAGTGTAGTTTTGCATGCTTGAGACTTGGAATGTAACTGAAAATAAAAGCTTGTACTTAATACCTGTTGGTAGGAGATTATTTTACCCCCCTCCCAAAAAAAGTTCTTATATCTCCTTATCTCTTCGTTACCTCTTCATGCAGACCTCGTCCCATACTTCACAGAGAAGGTTCACAGGAGGTTACCAGGTGGGATCTCACTCAGGTTTTATTTCCTTCATTATACAGATATTCATGAAGTTTCAATCTTTATCTTTCTTCTTCCTGTTACACAGCATGAGGTGTCCTGCCAAGACTAAGCGTCTACAAATCCAACACTAGACCTCATTTCCTGTTAACGGAGCTAGGATCTTGATCCAACTCTCCTGCTTCCTCCTCCTCTTTAAAAGCCACACACCCATCTCTAGTCCTTCTGAAAAGATTGTATGACCACCTAACCTCCTTCTCAAGATTCAGCCCTATAGTCCTCCTTCCATTAAATGTCAAAATAGAATAATTTCTTGAGTCATGTCTCACTTCAGAGGACTAAACCGTTAAGGTTGTTTTTGTCTTACCCTCACTTCCAGTAACCTTAATCTTATTCTTTATGTGCCTCACTCAAAATAGATAACAGAAATGAAGCGATTTCTTTCTCCTTTGGCCTTTCCTGTAAATCTCATTTCCAGATTTGCTCCAAATTAGGGTAAAGGTTAAGTGGAGAGGGAAAGCAAGAGGAAGGGAGGGGACTTTACTCTGTCGAGGCAGCCCGCTGAGACATCTTACAGCTCTGATTGTGCACACGTCTTTCTCTGTCCCGGGGCCTTGCCATCTCAATTTTTCACCGAGAGGGCTGCGCTCCTTTGGGCGGCCCCCCACGATCCCACGTGGCAACGCCCTCTCCAGCAGGTGGCCTGTGCAGTGCGTCTCCAGGAGGACATTAGCTCTGCAGAGCAGCTTTCACCACACACCCTGTTCCCTGCTATCAGCAGAGGCGCTTCCTCTGACCATCTGCTACTGCCTTAGTCAGAACTGACCAACTTGTCTACAGGATTTCTCTCCTGGGCTGTAGAGTTGGTCCTATTGTTCACTGTGTGCCTGGTTTTCTCCTTTCTTAAGGAAGCATTTTGCTTTTGCATTTCATTCTGTTGATTTGAACATGGATCCCAGATACTTCCAACTGCAAAAACTCTTTAAGATTTCCCTTGCCCTATTTCAGCATTGCACAGCCATAGTCTAGAGAGGGGTGGGTAACAAAGGAGTTCTAGCAGAGAGACTGAAGAGACAAGGTTCAGGAAACCTGACCTCAGGTTAGTGTGTCTCTGACTTGCTTTCGTGACCTGGGGCAAATTACATTACTTCCCTGCCTCAGTTGCCTTATCTCTAAAATGTGAATAAAAACATTAATCTACTGAATCACTTGACATACCTGATGAAAAAAAAAACCCCCTCTGTCATGTGCACCTCCTGTTATTTCTGTTAGGTTTATCAGCAACGGCAACAGCAGCGGAACATCCCGGACACTGCATCTGTGCCTCATAGCAAGAACTTTCGACCCTAGTGGAAAACGGGTATAAGACATGATTAATGTCTCTAATCTGACTGTTAATATTTTAAGCATTCTCCCACCCCAGGCTGCCTGGTGGGAAGATACACCATGGCCCCCTCAAGTACTTTTGTCAGCAGAGCTGGCTGCAGCTGGACTCCCATGTGTGAGGGACTCGGAAGGTGACTGGGTCCGGGAACTGAATTAGTCTACAGTCTGGGCTGTCTACCCACACACTGAGGTTCCATTCCTTCCTGAAGATGTTGCGTAAAAGTACCCATCAGTCAGAACCTCCCTGCAAAAAGCTTGACAATCCCATTTCCCAAGCCTTTCTGCCAGAAGACATCACAGCAAATTGGTCCTTAACTACACACCTCTGTGTTCTTTTGCAGACTATCAGACTAGCAACTTTGTGGTTGTGTTAGAGAAAATGACATGCGAATTTTTTTCAGCACTACTCAGTAGAGCTAGCAATGACATCAGGAGACAGTACTATTGTCAAGCACACGACATTTAAGCATGATGTCTCTCTGCGCCTGAAAATGCAAACCCTCGTTTCAAGTGATATGACCACTTCCTTCTGTTGGCAAGCCCCCTTTCCTGCAGTCAGCAACGTGGTCCCTGCCAGAGCAAATGGCAGAATCAGACAAGGTTAGCGCGCTTGCCAAAGATTTCAGTAAGAGACATTATCCAAATGTCTAAATTATTGTGTTTCAGGACTCGAGGATTTCTGAAAAAATACTTTCACACAATTCATTCTTGTTTGTATTTGTGACTATTTGATAAGCTCCAGAACCTTTTTCTGCTATAGAAAATAAATCATCCCTAATAGCTGAATTTTTTTCCTATTTTCATATTTAAACTTGAACTTTTCCCTAAAGCGGCCACATGTCATCACCATACTTTTCTGTGTTTAATACTGTTTTTCTTTCCTCTGCCCTAGGATGGTCGTCTGCGGATGAATGACCAGCTGATTGCAGTTAATGGAGAATCTCTCTTGGGAAAGTCCAACCACGAAGCTATGGAAACACTTAGGAGATCAATGTCCATGGAAGGAAACATACGAGGGATGATCCAGTTGGTGATTTTGAGGAGGCCAGAGAGGCCGATGGAGGTGAGCAAATCTTTACTTCCCTCAGCAAATTGCCCAAGTGGCCCCCAGAATATATGAATTTGCATTGCTAGTATGGTAGCTAGATTCATACTGTTTCTGAAATTGGAAAAATATGCCCCAGAAGTTCTCTGATGGATTTATGTGGCGAACAGGTGGTTGTATATTTTAGGAATAACTAGAAGGTGTAAAAATGTGCATATAAAGTAAGTAATTTATCAAGTGTAACAGGTCCATATTTTCTAGTTTTTTCCCCCAGAAATTCCTAAAGCTCTGAACTTTATGAATAAGGCTTTATTCACATAATAAATTATTAAAGTATGTAACTTCGTTTTGATTGATGTGCTAGCAGTGTCCATATCATAGGAAGTTCTTAATCAGATACATACGATGCTCAATGTGAAGATCATTATAATGCAATCAACTGTCTATATTTTCCCCTAAAATGCACACATGGATAGTATAGAACTGGGACTTAACTAGTTTAAAATTTGATCTATTAAGCAAGCTGCTTCCTTCATGTTGTTAAATAAATGTTTTTAATTAAATAAATATACTTGAAATCTTCTATTTTCTTTATGGAATTTGTTTTGTATAAGGAAAAATTTTACCTACACATGAAGTATAAGCATAAAATATTCTCAAATGCCAATATTCCTAAACATTTCACTTAAAATTATATAATTATATTTATATTAAACAATTATTATATTAACCTCATTTTCCTTATATATGAAGAAATTACTAAATGCTGCTAAAATTATTTTAAAAAGAAAAAAGTTGATAGTAGTTAATGAAAAGAGCATCAACAAATCACACATATACTCTCTAAAACAAATCATGTTTTGTAATACAATAATAAGCAAAGTTAAAATAGAATACTATTAAAACATGCTAAAATAAAATATTAGTTTTAATAATAAGTTCAACTTAGAAAAATAAAGGGTTTTCAAATCAACGAGAGTAGAAGGCAGTTCTGGATTACTTGAGCTAAAATCCCAGGTTGATCATTTCCTGACCATGTGAAGACATTCCTAGCTCGGTGCTGGGGCTTGTAGATGACAGATACTTTTGTCTGTTTTATCCCTTCATGTATCCTTATTCCCCAGCACATCGTAGACACTTAATAAATATTGTTGAATGAATGAATAAAGGTTACATCTGAGACCTACTTCATCTGAGAGGGTAAGCTGAAGTAGTAAACCTAAACTGTATCTTACTTTGTTATATTATCAGCTATTGGGAAGAAGTAACTGCACCTTTTTACTCCTCCGTACATAACCTTGTAAATGTTAAATAAATGTAAATTGGCCAATTACTGGAGACTATATATAATGAGCCAACTCGATTTCAACATTTGTGTCTGCTTAAGTGACAGAGAGGCTTCCATGAATATTTAATGGATTTTACTTATGTACATAGTTATAAACCCGTATTTATTGCTTCCATCCATGAGAGAATTGGCTCCTTTATGGTTTAGTCTGGTTCTCACTCTGGAGCCCTAGGACTTCATGGGACCCAGGGGTTGGACGTGGGAGTGAAGGACGACCACCTTGTCTGTACATGAGGGTATTTGATCTCACTGAAGATTTTTTTGGAAAAAAGAGGCCTAAACTAACAGAAAAGTCTGGAGGACACTGCTGTAGAGTGCCATACCTGTGCAGGTGGCAAAAGTAAAAAAAAAGATATTTTTGTTAAGAGTTAGTTATCCTCCCACCTCTCATCTTTCCTAATTTTGTGTGTTTCTCTAAAACATGCGAATGCTTAGTGGATTAAGTGTTGTGTATTTTGGCTCATATAGTTGAGGAATTTTATCTTTTCCATTCTCCTTTATTGTAGGTTTGTGGGTTTCTGTTTGTTTGTTTGTTTGTTTGTTTTTTCATTTTAATTCTCACACTCTGGGGTGGGTTGACAGTTATAGCATCAGGAAAAAGTGCTAAACTTTCAATTTGTTGCCCATCCTCAGAAATGTCTTCTTAATACACAGTTCACTAGGGAATCAATTGTGAATAAGAAATGGGACCAAAAAAGAAAAAAAAAACATTTTTATGAGGATGCTTAATCAAGATCTATTTATTTGTTTTCTTAATATTTACATGCTTTCCATGGGGAATAAGCAGGGATTTGACTCTCTCTCAGCTGTTGAGAATCTTGTAGTAACCATGAAGATTAAAGAGTATTTTTTCTTTAAAAATAATTTCTTTGAAAAAAAATAATCTGCCGCTATTTGATCTCCCGAATCTGTGTTTCCCTATGTCAAGGCCTCTGCTGCACACTCGTGTTTTTGGTGCATTTTCCCATGGCACAGGTGTCACCCCCAAGTACAATGAAAAAGCATCTGTAACCTAGAAAAAGTGTCCCCACACCCTCGTACATGCAGGCAAATCAACTAGACTTGGCAAGAAAACCATGATGGTTACTTGAAACTTATATTGATATAAAAATTGAAGAAGCTACTTAAGAAAAGTCAAAATATATAGTTGTTGGGTTATTTTCCCACATTACCCAGATGTACAAAATACATAAACAGTTTTGATGAGGACCTTGCAAAGAATGCATAATGAGCCCTTGATTGAATCAAAATCATTTGAAAGAGAAACGTGTTTTTCAAAGGATGAGCTTGAGGTTCAATTGTAATTCTATTTGAGCCTGGAAACTTGGTGTTAAAAAATGGGTTATGACTTGTTTGTTGTTGTTTTTTCCATTCCCCAAAACATTTCCCTTCCTGCTGCAAGCTCATCTTGGTAGAAGCAGAGTGTGTTTGAAAATCCATTATATTTTTTATCGGCTGGGATGCTAATGGAGGGCTGCATGACAGCTCTATTTTACAGGCTGAACACTTTAATTAGGCTGGTTACTGATCAGTTGTTGGGATATCGATTGTGTCATTTATCAAAGAGCTGGGAAAGCAGAAAAAAAAAATTTTTTTTTGTCCTTGTTGTTAAATCAAAGCATGACAACAGTATGGTGATTTCCAGAGGGAAACTGGGGTGGGGGAGGTAGAAAAGGGTAACGGGGGGATAAATGATGACGAAAGGTAGCTTGACTTGGAGTGCTGAGCACGCAGTGCAATATACAGACTATGTATTACGGAATTGAGCACCCGAAACCAAATAGTTTTATTAATCCCGTAAATTCAATTTTAAAAAGATAGCATGAGGCTATGCAAGGTAAGCCCTACCTCTCCTGCCTGCCAGGGCCCCAGCATTAATTTAAAAGAAATTTGCTGAGCACCAGCCTTGGTTTGACTAGCAGTACAGAGGCCAAGGGTGCAGAAACACTGGATGTGGAAAAAGTGTCATAGGGCTTGACAAAAAGCTAAGGGGCCTTCAGCAGCTGAGACACTGTAATTGTTAAGAATGCATAAATTGAATGTTCTAACTCTTTTGTTTAGCTAGCAGGATACTGGGTTTTTGTAACTGAGGAGGAATGGTTTGGGCCACACAGCTTCCTCAGAAGGAAAGAGCTTCGGGGCTCAGATCTTCATTTCTGTTTGTGGCATGCTCCTCTCATAAGTGGTCAAGGGCATAGATATGAAATGGCTTCCAAGTGACTTCCTTGAAACCTGTTAAGAAGACACATAGTATGAGCCAGAACAAAGCCTGGTCTGCGGTGACTCATTCCTCTTAAACAGAGGGCTCTCCACAATGGGCCCCTCCTATTGCTTCTCCCACACCTGTGGGACATGGCTGGGGGGGTGTTACTCTGGATACTGCAGTTTTAAGGAAACTTTCCATTTGTTTACAGAAATTCAAAATAGAAGGGGGAAACGAGGGGGGAAAAAACGAAGAAAATGTCTCAGGAGGACCACAGCCTGGCATTGTCGCAGTACTTTGTTTTAAGCTCCTGGCCAAGAGACCGAGCATGGGCAGCGAGACACACTTGGGACGCTTCAGTGGCAAACGTGCTTGGGTTCTGACTTGTCCTGCAGCGTGTGCACTTAGTCGACAGGGAGAGAGGGGGAACCAGCTGGCTGGCAGAGAAGCGTCCTTGGCATGAACTGTATTCTTGTGTTGACACAGCCGCAAGCTGCACTCCCAGATGGAAGAAAACGGAGAGAAGACTGTTCTAAGTGGGGCGGGGGCAGGGGAGAATAATAAAGTTAATCCTCTTCGGTGTTGGCTATCAGCACTCCTAATCCTTTGCACCACATTGTCAGTATTTTTTATTTCCTATTCAAAGATATTTTAACTCCTAGGTCCATTTTGATTTTCCGCAACTGAGGATTTATGTGCAATAGACTCTCGAAAGATTATTAATAAATTGATCATTCTTTTGCTTTGCTTTCATTGACCGAGTTGGAACATAGTTAAGAAGCAAATGTAATTTTTATTTTCATCCCCTAGGACGCTGCGGAGTGTGGGGCATTTTCTAAGCCATGCTTTGAGAACTGTCAAAACGCTGTACCTGCTTACAGGAGGAACGGTAACAGCACATTGCATCCGTTTAGCACTTACAGTCCACAAGACAAACAGAGAGGTAAGGAGTGATCTATTTTCATCCACTCAAATGGTGTCAGAAAACACACTGGTGTTTTTAGGAAGGAAGGAAGGAAGGAAGGATGGAAGGAAGGGAGGGAGGGAGGGAAGGAGGAAGGGAGGGAGAAAAGAAAGAAGGGAGGGGAGGGGAGTTAATTAAACTAAGTGCAGACTTTGTTACTCTGAGTCATGAACACAAGAGGCGGGTGGGAGAACTGACTCAGAAGTTGTGAAGCAGATTCCTGGCATCGGCTCCAGCTTAAGTGACAGCTTCTGTGCTTGATGCCCCAAACACGGAGGGTTATGTGTAAAACAAACCATGCCTGGAGAAGCAAAATGGCAACTGTTATTTTTTTTTTTACAGTCTTTTAATATTGGAAGTTAAGAAATATAAATGACTAAACTTAAAAAAATGTGTGGGCTAGTATTAAATCGTTAAATGGTCATCACATGATTTACAGATTTATGCTTGATTCTCAAATGAGTGTGGCAGGTCCCATGAACCGAGACCACTGTGTGACAGTGGAATGTTCCTGTTACGGTCTCACTGCACTGTCCTCCCCTTATCATCTGCTGTGGGTCACATTTCTAGCTGAGTGCTAGATGGAAAACACTTGGACTTAATTCCTTGTTTTTTGAAAATTAGACTTCAGATCACCAAGAAAAATCTTTTATTTCCCTGAATCTCCTTTCTGCAATAACTTCCATTTTTATATTGTAAAAGTAATACATATTCATTAAAAAAAATTAAGGAAAAAAACAATATAAAGGAAATTCAATATTACATTTCTATGGAAGATACTAATCAATAACATTTTTAGGTAATAAAATTCAAGTCTTTCCTTCATGCAACATGTGTATATAAAGTGAAATGGAAATGAATATACTATATATAATGTTTAGGAAATTGTTTAAATTAATAACACATTATGAACACCTTACTATGTCTTGGAATACTCTACAGTATCGCATTCAGTAGTTGCATAGGGATCTTTTGAATGGAGTTCTGCCTATGTAATCAGTCCCTTATTTACACTTGAGATATTACCGGAAGTTAGCTATGTGGGAACAATTTCTCAGCTCTGAGATTAGTACTGAGGTTTCTGTGGATTAAGTTGTTCCATCAGCATGGGATGCTGTTTCTCCCTCTGAATTCCTGCGTGTTGGTGTGAGGAATAGCAACAGCTGTGACCATTGATTGTTTACTGGCTGTTAGATACTGTGCTAAGCAATTTACATGCACCCTCGAAGTGGGTAATATTATTATCCTCATTTCACAGATGAAGAAATAGAAAGTCAGATAGAATAAATAATTAACCCAAGACCACATACTTGTCCACACAGAGCCTGGATTCCGCCCCATTCTCTCTGACTCAGGTTTATTCCCTGAACCGCAGCGCGGGCCCTGTCTCACTTGGTTCCTTAACACTGTTGAAATCCTTTTACCTGATACTAAAAATGTGCATTAGAGGCCAACTTCACTTTTTATCAGGTGAAGAAATACTCGGTATGTCTCTTCTCATCTTCTTAAAAATTAAAATTTTTCTTGACAAGGCAAGAACTCCTCCTGAGACTTTAAATCCCAGCAGCAGGATAGTCTGGGGAAGGGACAGCTAGTTTTCCATAGGCTAAAACAGCCTTTTCCATACCAGGACCATATTAAAGTACCTGGCCTTAATATAATCTGGTTGTCATTTAATTCTCAGGCACAGTGTATTTTTAGAGAACATTGAAGTATTCAAGGAAATTGATAATATCTAGGAAAGATAACAAAGGCTAAAATAATGAAACTATGGAGTTACATAAAGTGTAAAACTACAACCAGAAAGAAGTTTTTAAATAATAAAGTATACTCAAAACAATGTACTAAAAACATTATGTAATAATATTTTGGAACATCAATAGAATGTTCAGAGTTTGTATTTCCACTGAACAATTTGGAGTTCTTGAGACTCAAGCGGCCACAGACCGCCCCCGAGAGGTTCTGTCCAGTCTCTTCTTCCTGAGACATAGATCCAGGTAGAATGCCGTTTACACCAGCGAAAAGCCCAGGCAGATCAGCTTCCCCCAAGGTTCCTACTATACTTCCTGCCCTGACCTCAGTCTCCTAAGGTAAACATGAAAAAGTAATTCTTTCAAGAAGTGACTCACTAAACATTATTCTTAAAAATAAAAAAGCACCTATTGTATTATTTTCTTATGTATCTCTGATAGACTATGTTATAACAACTAGGCCTAGAAGAGCATAGACTCATTAAATTTTAATTGTAAGAGGCCAGGAGATAAAATTCTCTTACTTTTTATACGAGCTTAGTGACTTAGAGACAAAAAAATAAAAAATAAAAAATATAAACATGGTGCTGTAGGAGAATGTCACGATCATCACCTCTTTGTAATATTAATGAGGTTTTAAATTTTGAGAACCATCGAGGGTTCCGCGTTTCAGAGGCATGGGAGGAGGCCGTCAGGTCGCTAAGACTCATGAAGCCTGAGTGAGTGTTGATTCGCCAAAACTAACTTTTTTAAGGCGCTCTTTTAGAAAAACAAGATTGATTTGACAAAATGTAATGTCTAGTGAGGAGAGGAACTGTTACAGCCAAAACATTAAGTTTTTTTCCTTCCTTTTTTCTTCCCTTTGTATATTTAAAAATCCAATGTTGATATGCTGTGTTCCATCTATTTTTGTAATAATAGTACATACCACCCACAGTTCCACGGTTATTTTTTTATACATACATATTCCTGTCAAGCTGTTACACAGAAAAGGCATTTTTAGAACTAACATTTGTAGAAATTGTAACACCATAAAATTCACATTTGTGTTGGAGAATTGCTAGCACTGCCCGCAGTGGAAAAAGTGTGGAGTTCCAAGATGGTAATAAGGAGGGAGGCTGTGTCCCAGACGTTTACTGTAAAATCCTATTAGGCATTTGAATGGTAATGAAGTCCACCAACACTCTGTTTTCTGAAGAATCTTGCTGGCAGATCTCACCACAGGCCATGCAATAGCTTAAGAGCAGTTTGGCTCTGGTTTGTTATGACCTCTCCTTTCACGACTCTCGTCATCGCTCTCGTGCCCTATTCTTGCTTCCCCTCCTTTCAGCTCAAGTTCACCCCAGCCCCTGCCTCAATCACTCAGTGCCCCAGGTCTGCCCAGGGTCACTCACTGAGGTCTCCTCTAAGCCTTTCATCTCTACTCCAAATCTAACGTTTAATTCCAAGTGCTGTCCCACCGACTCCATGTCCCCTGGGGTCCTTTGAGGAAACACATGTTAGTATCATTATTCCTAATGCGTCTTTTCCTGGGAATCAGCATAGATCCACCCCTCCATAGCACGTGAGGCACTGCCTCTACTGTGGTGATCAGAAATTGAATTATACTTTTCAATTTGATTGATGTTTATTGGATACCTCTATTGTGCAGAATACACTATCAGGTATGCAAAGATGAACACAATGCTGTTAGTGTCAAGCACTGTCTGAAGCGGGGGTCAGCAAATGTTGCCTGTGAATGGCCAGACAGTAAATATTTTAGGCTTTGTGGGCCATAGAGTCTCTGCTGTCACCCCTTAACCCTGCCAGCCATAGACAGTACATAAATGAATGGGCGTGACTGTGTTTAATGCAACTTCAGGTACAAAACAGATGGTGGGCTATTTCAGTCAGAGCGATAGCTTGCTGAGTCCTTGTCTAAAGTCACAATCCCTTTTACCCATTTTTTTTCCTGATCTTGTCCTAGCAAGATGGATTCTGTATAACAAGTAACAATAAGAGATGTTGATAAAAATAAAGGTCATTTGGTCATCAACAGAGTAGTGACTACAGGCTGCGTTATCAACATTCACAGGCAAAAGTAGGTTTACATTTGTAAGGATGTGAAACAGAGTTTATTCCTGTTTTATTATGTATTAATTATTATATTATTTTCCATATGAACAACTGTAAATCTACCTTTGCCCATAATGGCAGAATGACCATCAAGACTTACACTCATTATAATTAAAAAATATTATTTATAAGAGATAATAATTCCAGATTTTTACACTGATATAGGACTTAACAAAGGTATTAGGACCAAGAGGAAAAATATGTATATTTCTTACAGAATCTGATTATGTTGTTTAAAAATGTACCAAGGACAACGAATCAACAAAAAAGATGTTTACCTTCTATTCCTATCACTTCTTCAAAACAAATAGGTCGTTCATGTAAATGAATTAATAATTAAGGATAATGATCATAGCCAGAGAAGATGCTGAAGAAGAGGTGGAAGAGGAGAAAAAGAAATAAGTATAGATAAATAGATGATAGACCTATAGACTACTCATTGCAAAAGCAGCATGTGATAAATATAGGAATTACTTTCCAAAATATTAATAGATAAACCCAAATGTCAGTGGATTAAGAAGTGAGAGCATATTTGTTTTTTTTTTATTTTTAATTTTTTCAATTGTACTTTACGTTTAATATTATTTTGTATTAGTTTCAGGGGTACAGCATAGTAGTTAGATAATCCTATACCTTACAAAGTATTTCCCCCAATATTTCCATACCCACCTGGTGCCATACAGTTATTACAATATTATTAACTGTATTCCCTATGCTGTACTGTACATCCCGGTGACTGTTTTGTAACTACCACTATATTTCTCAATCCCTTTACCTTTTTCACCCAGCCTCCCAACCCCCCTCCCCTCTGGCAACCAATAGTCCTTTCTCTATTTCAATGAGTGTTTTTCTGTTTTCTTTACTCATATCACAGCCCAGTCAGGTTTAGCAGCAGGAGGCAGGGAGATGTGCTCCATGCCGAGACTGAGGGATTCAGGCTCCTTCCATTGGTAGCTGGGCCATCTTCTAGGGCCTCCTGCACCGGTGCTTGTAGCTGATAGATGGGAAAGATGGAAGAGATGGAGAAGGTACACCCTTTCCAATCCATTGAGACTGGGAATGACATTCGCCATAGTAACTCACATTCTACTGGCAAGATCTAGTGTAATAACAAAGAAGGCGGGGATGTGGGGTCTCGGGTCTACGTGCGTGCCCCGGAAGGGAGGAAGAACACAGACATAGTGAATACCAGCGTTCTCTGACACTGTTACAGAAGTATTGACAGGTCTCAGGGCAATGGTGAAAGTTTCACAGAGAAAGTGACATTTGAGGTAGACATTGGGAGAAGGCTGAGACTTTGATTGGTGGGATGAGTTTTGCAATTATATAAGCCAAAACACTGAAGCAGGAAAGCCCACGCTTGCAGTCGGGGAATACTGAGTACTCTTAGGTGGCTAATGTGTAATGGAGATGCAAGTGGCAGGCAGGGACACGCACCTTATTCTGTAGGCAGTTGTGTGCAACTGAAAGGTGTCTGAGCACAGAAGTTACATGCCACAAGTATCGTTACCACCAGCATGGAAAATAGACTGAGAATTTGAGAGTAGAGAAATTAGAACCAGCAGGAACGATGTTGTCCCAATATGTCTCTGGTCCCCAATTTGCACTGTAGTCCTTCTGCTCTGTTTCTCTCAGCAAGTCTCTGGCCTGATAGCTGTCATATTGCCAAGTAACTGGTGACTGGAAGAGGAGGGCAGTGCAGGGACACACTGCTGGCCTCCTGTGCTCATGATGCTTCTATACTCTGGTCATCTAAGTTATCAGAATCCTGCTTGAGGCTTCGTTCCGAGGGACATGTCAGCACTACTAGAGAACCGCCTTCATTTTATACTATTCCCTGGGGCAGACCTAGGAGCAAGTTCTTGCCGTGTGTGTGTGTGTGTGTGTGTGTGTGTGTGTGTGTGTGTGTGTGTGTGTCTGAGAGAAGGAATTAGCTCATTCATTTATGGAGGCAGGCAAGTCCTAAGATCTTCAGGGTGAGGTGACAAGCTGGAGATCTAGGAGAGCCAATGATGTAGTTCCAGTCTAAAGAGCAGATGTCTCAAAATCCAGAAAGAGTTGATGTTTCAGTGTGAGTCCAAGGGGAGGAAAAAAACTGATGTCCCAGTTTGAGGGAAGTCAGGGAAGAATTCTGTTCTACTTAGAAAAGTGTTAGCATTTTTTGTTCTGTTCAAGCCTTCAGTTGATTGGATGAGGCCCACCCACATTAGGGAGGGCAATCTGCTTTACTCTGTCTACTGATCTAAATGTCAATCTCATCTAAAAAGCAGTCTCCTGGAGACACCCAAAATAATACGTGACCAAATATCTAGGTATCCCAGGGCCCAGGAAAGCTGACACATAAAATTTACTATCAAACCTGACATGTGGGCAAGTCAAAGTAAGCTCTACTACCAGCAGCATTTTTCGTAGACAAAGAGACATTTTCTTGTTCCAGAAATCAAGAACAAATAGAGTCCACTTTTTACCAACTGTGTGACTATAATAACTGTAAGCTAGAGTTCATGATGTATAGAATAATAAATCCTTTATTTGCTTATTAGCACTCTGCATTTATAAATCACTGCTTGAATATGCACCATCTTATATAATCTTCATGCTCCTCCAATAATGGTATCCTTATCTCTACTTTATAGATTTAAAATCCAAGACTTACAGAAGTTGGGCAATTTGCCCAAGTTAAAACAGGCATGAGGAGCCATAATTGAAAGTATACGGCCTTGCTCTACAAACTATATTCTTACCTAGGATGCTCACGAACGCTTTTTATACATTATTTAATATTGTCATTTAAGATAAACAAATGACATAAGGTACAGGATGCTTATCACACTGATATGCAAAAAAGTTCTCAATAATATTTAAGATACATGTCTATTTTTTTTTTAGGGTAGGCTGGAAAAGTATGCACTTTTGTGAGTGGGAAAACCAAAATTCAGACCCCACTCTTTTGTTCCCAAGGCCCCAAACCCAGAGGTTTTGATTATGAAACTCATGCAAAAAGAGAATTTTTTTTTCCTCTACTGTGTCTAAATGGTTCATAGATATACTGTATCTCATGATTTTTTCAATACTTTTTGTCAACAAGGCAAATACTTAAATCACTGTATAATCCAGAGCATTCATTATAGAGTCTTGTTTACAAAACTGTTGTCATGAAAGAAATGGCTTTGTTAATCTTCCACAAATCACACGTAATGAACATGTGTCAGCCTTTCATAAGTTGGAAAAGGCAGCAAAGAAGTGTGGACTTGCCACAAGTTGCCAGCAGGTCACCAGCATAAGAATGTATTAACAGACTTAGACTTCCTCGTACAGGCTGCATTAGCTCTCCCACACACCCTTCCGTTCCATTTGAAGACTTATTTATTTCAAGGTTGGTTTATGTGTTGGTGAAAATTGTGTCTGAGAGTTGGACTGCAGCAAAACCAGGCGCTGAACAATTCTGCCTCCAGTTTACTACAGCTTCATTTGTTCTTTGTTTATAGAGCCTTTGCTTCCCAGTGACGGATGGGCTGAGAGCGAGGTACCGCCTTCTCCTACACCACATCCCGTTCTGGAGCTGGGCCTTGAAGATTACAGCCACAGGTATCGGTAAAATGATACACCATAAATGTTCCTTGTTATGATTTTCCTGGGAAAGCCCAGCAACCTTATATTAACTCTATTTCTTTCTAGAATGGAAATCTCATAGGGTCTATAATTCCTTTCCAATGAAAGCTTCTCATACCTGAAAGCTTTGATTGTTTGTACTTTGCTTCCTGGAATTTGTTAAGATTCATCATATTATAAAATATTTAAGAAAATTGTTGAAATTCCTTTAGTCAAGTTAAAAAACTAGACTGGTGGACCTCAAAGAAAAATATGGGAAGGTATAAAACAAAACTGAAAAGACACAATGCTTGGGGATTTTTTCTTTATTTATCATCAGCAAACCCTAAAGGTATTTGAAAAACAGCTGTTCTAAGAAAATTAATAGAATCTAAAAATTAAAGCAATACCATATATAATCTAAAATATTGAAAAGTACCCAATATTATGTGCATTCTGTAATAGAAACCCAAAAAATCAATGTTTTTTAGACTCACACAGGCATGAGAGAGAGAGATTTACTAAGCATACACACCGTTTGACTAGTGGAATTCATAGATTTTATTCTTCTGATGAGTTTTAAAAATCATTAAATTGCTCCTTTGCTATTTTCTGTATTTATTATGGCTGTTAAAAACTGTGTATTTTATTCCACTCTATGTCCCATGATAATCCTGTGAAATTTTTTTCATTTTTCTTGCTGCCATGCTAGTGTTATTCCTATTATACCTTTTATTGCAATCTGCTAAAAACAAAGCAACACAAGAGTATAGCTAACTTTATTAGCTGGAATCTTACCTACATTTAGTTATCTCTGATTCCTACATTTTTGAAGTCAGCTGTCTGACTCAAAGACAATTTCACACACTAGATTAATAATCGCAATAATGTTCTAGATCAGTCAGTATCTCTGGGGGTTTCTTGAAAGAATATCTGGACATATTTAATTTCATTCATTCATTTCCATTTCTTGCCTCAATTCTGAATCAAGAATGATAGACTGATGGCATTAAAAGTTCCATTTAAGACATAATTTTATATATTCTACTTCAGTGTTTATCATGTGTGTATGTGCAAAACTGTTGGGATAGAGCAAAGAAGGATGAGTTGTAAACTATATCCCCAAGAAGATGGCAGGCTATTAAGTAAAAGTGACAAGTAGAACACAAGGAGCAAAGTAATATTTACTAGAAGGTATAAATGCAATGCTCTGAACATTTAAGGCAGAGGAGAATGCTTCCAGATAGAGCAGAAAAGAAAACATTATGGAAAAATGTGGCATTTGAGCTGAATCTTAATATATGAGTAGGAAATGGACATGAGATGAGCCCAGGAAGAATGGGAATTTCAGAGAGAAAGAAGGGAAAACGAAGAATGTGGCAGAGGGAAAGTTAGTTGATTTGTAGAACTTGTATGATATCTGATTGGCCAGAGGGCAAAGTTATTAGATAGTAAAATCTTATTGTAGGGTTTTAGCAGACAGTAGCCTGATAGGACTCAGGTCTTAGTTGTGTGTAACATGGATTAAGCAAGCGGAAGAGGGTTAATATTTACTAAAAACACAGCCTCTTTGGATACCTTCTGAGGCAATCACAGTGACAAGTACTGAGGACTTGTCCTTGGAGGATGGGGAGAAGCTTTCAGATTGTTACCAGAGAAAGACGGGGTCTGCCCTGGCATGGTCTGGAGATAGGTTCATGTTGTGACGTGAGAAAGGAATTTCAGAGACAGTTGTGAAGGAGGAATTTAAGCAATAGTGGCCATATTTATTACAGTGCCTTTGAAAAGGCTGCCGCACGCCCTGATTGGCACAGCTCAGGGGCTTGGGCATCAGCCCGCAAAGCAAAAGGTCTGGTTGGATTCCGAGTCAGAGTTCGTGCCTGGGTTGCGGGCCAGGTCCCCTGTGAGGGGCCTGCGAGAGGCAACTGATCGATGTTTTGTCTTGCATCAATGTTTTCTCTCTCCCTTCCTTCCTCTCTCTCTATCAATAAATGAATGAATGAATGAATGAATGAATGAATGAATGAATGTCTTTAAAAAGAAAGAAAAGGCTGCTGCACTCCACGAAGCACCTCCCTCTGCTGGTAGATCACATTCACTGCCCCAGATACACCAGACTTCATGCTCCTCATCTACCAAGCCCAGGAGGAGGGCCAGAGCCCAGAGCTGCCATGCTATCACCCCAGCCTCCAGTGGTCTAGCCTAGTCTCTGTTTCCGCCCTGTCTGGCCAGCTATGGGCACTGCACTTTGGCTTGTGCAGCTGCCAAAGAGGCATGGACCTTTGTTACGTTCCTCTATGGTTTCCCTGGGTTTGGGAAGGGTTAAGCTTTCCTTCAAACAATCCAATCTGTTTCCTGGGTTTGTCTCCTTCCCTTTATGGCTGCCATTCTGGCTTGTACTGCACATGTATCCAGTGGAAGGACTTCCCCCTTAACCTTCCCCAACCATCCAGGGGAGGCTGCCAGTGCTCTTTGCGGTGACTGGAAAGCCAGCCTTTCCTGCCCACTCAGACGTTAATTCACTTGGTAGAGCCATGGCAGCTCTTCCCTGGAGAGACTGGGAAACCCTAACTTCCCACCTTAATCAGTTTCCTCACTTCTCTTTTGTTAATACCTATAACTAGTTGCCTATGTTAACAAGATGAAAAACCTTTCTGGGGAGTGGGGGGAGGAGAGAGATAATGAAGACAGTGATAGTTTAGAAATGTCACAGAGATAGAATTATTGAGAATTAGCAGCTGCAACTTTGGATGCTTCAGTTATCCACAGACTTCCCCCCTGCCCGCCCTTTTTAGTAAAGCTCTTTCCGCTATGATCTTGAAAAACTGCCTCTATTGGCCCTTACTACTGTGAATGCTCATTGTATGATTTGAAACAGTAACTTTCATTTCTTCTTGCACCTCTTCCTCTCTAACTCTCTATGTTTAGGTTTCTGTTCTAACCACTTTACTAGACTTGTTCTCTGAACCATCAACAGTGATCTCCTCTCAATCAAAATTTTGTTATGGTCTCAGGCTTTATTCTTTTTTTCTTTCCCCATAGTATTAGATCATTAAGTCATTAATTTGCTCACTCATCCATTCAAAAGTATTTATGGAGCTCTGCGCTAGGCATTGCGGAAGGAGCTCAAGCAGACTGGAGAACATCTCTGCCTGCGAGGAACACAGTCTCCCCTTGTGGAGATGTGCACGCGGATAATCAGGAAGAGGCCTGCTTGCTGAGCGTTAGGTACAAAATGCTGTTGGATGCCAGAGGAATGGGTCACTAACTCTGCCTGCAGGTTTCAAGGAAGTTTTCCCAGGAGAAGTAGTGTTAAAGTGGTTTCTTGGAGAATAGAAAGGGGCTTACTGGGTAGAGAAGTGGTGAGAAGGGCAATTGAGGTTCAGAAAACCAAGTGATGGGAGAGGGAAATGCAGGGTGTGTTCAGTATGGTAGAAGCATATGGTATCGGGGGGCGGGGGGGAGAATCAGTGGGAAGGGCATTGTCTGTCATGCTCCGTGAACACCACACTCCTCCAGAGAACAGCGGAGAAGCACTGAAGGGTTTCAAGCCTGGAAGACAATATCAAGTCAAGTGAGTTGGACTGTGGAGCATGAGGGGACAGAAAAAGCCATAGACATGCCTCCTGATCTGGGGGCTGGCAAAAGAAGAGAAGGGCTTGATGACGGGAAGAGCAGCATGGCTGAAGGGGAAGAAACAGAGACAAAGGCCCTTCTGAGTTGGAAGGAACAAGTCTAAAGCTTTGAAACTCTCTCCCTCCTGGGATCTCGTGACCTGTACCATCCTGCAAGCTGCTGCGTTGCCTAGGTGACCAGCAGCAGTGGGGTTTGGATGTGTGAAAATTGGGGTGGAGGAAAGATTGGAAGAGATCCAGAGTGGCTGAGCAAACAAGGCCGGGAGGCTGTTCTGTCTGTCAAAATAAATAAATAAATAAAAGTTGAAAGCCCTCTGAAAGGGAAAGTGATGTTTAGGGATGGAGCCAGTCTTATGAAGCAGAAAACTGCGGCTGCATGTGGAGTGAAAAACAAATGTGATCAAACTTGATGCCTGCACTTTGAACCAAAATGAAATCAGGAATTTACTGAACTTATTTGTACTATTATGTTATTATTATTATATTTATGTTATATTATTATTATATATATTATTAGACAAAAGTTTGGAATGTGTGTCTAAGTAAAAAGTAAGTAAATGTAAGGAAATACATTTTCTACTGTGATATCTCAGGGACAACTTCAGGAAAATTAACAGCAGACAGGATATTATTGAGTTTTATTTACAGTTTATTTACTTTTATTTTTTATCTGCGCTGGAGGACATGCTTATTGATTTTAGAGGGGAAGGGAAGGAGAGAAATTGGGAGAGAAACATCAATGTGGGAGAGAAACATCGACCGGTTGCCTCTCATACACCCTCCAACTGAGGACCTCTTGCCTGCGCCCCATCAGGGGACTGAACCCACCATGTAGGCATAAACCCTGACCAGGAATTGCATCTGTGACTTTTCAGTTTACCAGACGCTTCAACCAAGTGAGCCACACTGGTAAAGGCATAATTTTGTTAACAGTTTAGGCAATATTTAGCTATTCTCTACTCATTCATGTTTCCCTCTATCTTGGTTCTACCTCATTTCTCTGTCTATTCTCTCCCCTCTCCCCCTCCCCCACACACATGACCTGCATCTACTCTCACAAGCAATAGCCAAGTGTTGAAGCCTATTCATGGACACCTGAGACTTCAGACAATTTTTCGGCATGCCCCTTAATATCTTCGTCCCCTGTTTTGATTTCAGACAGTTCTTCTTGAACATTCATGGCTGGTCTTACATGTCTTTCACATTCCTGATTTGTCACCGTATTGAGGACACTGGCATGTATTTCATGCTACTCTTATTTATTCATTATGCAGCATAATTTGACATTGAGTATCATTTCTATTTGATAGGTTCCCTGGTTGTTCATGCTGAAAACACAGCCTTTATCTAAGACATGTCTTTGGCCTGCTGTCAACTTCCAGCTTCCGGCAGCATCCACTGCAGTCCACGCAGCCATGAGCACATGCTAACTCCCTTCAAAATTAAAATATGTCATACCTTCTAGTTAATCATTGTGTCATTCTCCCCCTCAAAGAACTTTTAATGTGTAGCCTAAAATTGAAAACTGTTTTGCTAATCTAACTTTCCTGTCTAAAATATTTTCTCATTAACTGATTCAATACTACACTCTTTATTTAAGTGTACTGTATGCTCACATTGGCTTTAATCCTATAGTGCCTCATATTATACTTATTTCCCTCCTTAAATATCTGCCAGTCTGATATCATCTTTATTTTGCCTTATACCCGTTTGTACCATTGCAAAAGGGACAGTTCTATTGAAGGTTTTCAAAGTGTTCATTTGGTCACATACAAAACAATGGTAGCAGGTGTATATATCACTATGGATTAACTTAATGTACATATGCATATATAGGTATGCATATACATATGTTCATTTTATTACATGTGTATATACAAAGCACCTTTTTATTTCTTTGACCATCCTTGATTATATCTCAACATTTCTACAAATGAAAATTGACTTTATTAAGACAGATCCTTACTTGATGTTATTGCATCAAGTTCATTGCCACTTTTTTTTTTTCCCTAACGGGGACAGAGATAATTGTCTCCCAAGAGTATTTTTAGAATTTGAGTTCTTGTTCTTAATTTGTTAATTAATGCCTAGTTTAGTAAAGTAATCTAAGACAATGAAGCGGGTTAACTAGCATGTTACTCCTTTGGGTAGATTCCCATAGTCCGCCTTGAACAGAGGACGTTAAATGCAGTGTGACCTAAGTTTTAATGAGGGCTATTCATGTTGTCTTAAACCTTCCCCCAAAGGCTTTCACTATTAACATATGGCATCTGTTTTGATTAATTCTTTGGTTTTCCTTTATTTCATGATATGCACCACTCTACTGAAACAAAAGCAAACCTAAAATTCAAGAAGCATAAGAGACTGAGCAAGTCTATACTAATAGGAAAATTTCAACTTCTCTGGATCCAGGATCCATGACAACCTGTGCCTCAGGTTGGCCACCATTTCAGGCAAAGTTTTTGTGGCTCTGGGAAAAGGTCAAGGAACCATGGTTCTGTTCCTGACTTTGCCACTGGGCAGTTGTGTGACCCTGGAACATCAGCCCCCTCTTTGGGCCTCAGTCTCTTATCTACTAGATGAAGAATTAGATGAAATAACCTTTAACACCTTCTGGCTCTTAAAGTCTCTGATTCTATGAAGGCCATGAGTCTTCCTGACACTAAAACTCCATCATCTCAAGAGATCAAAGGATGAAAAACTAAGTGCATATGAAGGTCAGATAACATAGTTAAGGGCAAGTTCTTCCTAACATCAAGGCTCAGGGGGAACCTCATTCACAATAGCATCTCAGAATTCTTCAAAATGAGTTGAAACAATTAAAGTATTGCTATTATGCTAGGCCTGTGGCAACAGCACTAGTGGGACAAGGTCTATTGTTCCTGGTTGGCATATTTTGCCCTCACTGGATACACATCTAATGTACTTTATATGTCAGTGGCTTTATCTATTGAGAATGTAGAGAGACATCAAGAAAGAAGCCAAAAAAAAAAAAAAAAAAAAGCTTCAAATTCTAAAGAGTAGATTTAAACTTCTTGAGAAATTTTCATGAAAACATGTATAATCTCTTCACTGGAGAGTGCCTCAGGCCCTCATTCAAAGACCACTCGAGCCTGCAGAAATAAAGAAAAGGATTAATAGCTCACTTATTGAGCTTGTATTGCATGGAGGCACTATAGTCAGTATTAACAAATTTAATGTATTAATCCTTACAACAACTTTACAAAGTTAGTGCTATTACCCCGTTTTGTGCACTAGTAAACTGAGGCTGCGGACCCTGGCATCTCGCTGCCCAGCCCTGGGCCCCCAGCAGCCTACCACATTCCTCTTCTGAGCGGGAGGACAGAAGGGCCCTTAGACATAGACCTACCGAGAGGCTGAAGAAACAGGAGGCAAAGAATCTGTAAAAAGCCTAGACAACACGAAAAGCAGAAACTTGCAGTCATGCAAGAAGCTAAGCCAATCTATTTATGCATCTGCTTATTTGTTTCCTAAAAGCTTCTGTGGAGCTTGCCTTGTGTCAAACACTATTCCCTTTACTTTACAAATCTTAACTCACTGTATCTCTTAACAAGCCAAAAGATAGGATAAAAGATAATTAGACCCATTTTATACGTAAGGAAATTGAAGAATTTCCTTCAATTCTTCAAAGATGAATTTCCTTCAATTCATCGAAGAGACATTCGATGACTTGCCCTGGTCCCACAGGTGGCAAGCAGCAGAGCCAGAACTCAGACCTGGGCCGACCTGCTGTGACATGGGTGTTCTTGAGCCTGGTGCTGGGCAGTTAGTTCCAGGCACTTTTCTCATCTCCCTACTTTATTAAAATAACAGAGATTCATTCATTCATTCAGCAATGTTAAGATAGCTGCACATTAATTTTAATATTGCTGCAAGGCAATATTAAATATGCATGACTAATGAGTTTCAAGGAAAGAGTTAACTTATTTTGGTATATTGGTTAAGAAACCAAGATCCCCTATACATTTTAGAAGAGTTCTCATTCATAATAGTTTCTTCTTGTTGTTGTTTTATTGTTTATAGTGTCTAATCCCAACTGTTTGAAAAATTCAGCTTAAGTACTTTCAGACCCACCAAGGATACTTGATTTGACTTCTCATTGTATTCAAGATTGGGGTAAAATTATGTTAAAATGAGCCACCATATTTACTTTCTAAACATACAAGAGTACCAAGGGAGAAGGTAGCTGTAATTTAATTTATAAAATAATACATAAATATAATTTATTTCCAGATCAAGAAATAGGGTATCATCTGTAATTCCCTTATATAATCCCCTAAATTCTCAAGCAAAATGAATACAATATTCAGCAGAAATAGAATTCTTTGAGATTGGCTGTAAGTCCTAAGAAACCTTAGGACATTTGATGTATCTTGTGTCTAAATTGTCAACCGTGTTTTTTCTGTTATTTCCTTTTGGTATTATTGATGAGTATAGTATTTGCTCAGCATTAACATTAGCTGTAGAAACAGGACCTGAAAAAAGTGGAAAACCAAACTACTGCAGCCATCCGTCATTCGACAGGACAGCTTTCTCCAAAGGATACACCCTTTCACTTGTTTTTAAAGGAAGGAGGTGCTTAGCCCACAGATGTCTCTTAACCTACTCTTAGGCTCTGCTACTGTCTGGTGACACCCTTTGAAGAGCCAGTGCATTCCAGCTCTCCTTACACACTTACAGTTACGTGCTGTACAGCAGGATCCCAATTAGCGGAAATCAGTGAAGAGGAAAACATGGTATTAGCCAGAGAATATTTTATTTAAATTGTCAAGTGTGATAAAATACATGAAAACGGAATTGGGGCATCTCATACAAGAAACCCAAGATTCAAGAATTGGTTTAAAATGAAAGATTGTGAGCTGCAGAGAGGGTGATGAAGGTTTCTGTTCAAAACAAGGAGTGCTTCCTTAAATAAAAGAGGGAGGGATTTTATTTTAAACCTAAATATGGTATATGGCTTCTTTCCGCAGTTCTGGGGTGGATTCAACAGTATGTTTTCCAGATCAGCACATCAACTTCAAATCTGTGACACCCGCCAGGCAGCCTGAATCAATGAATCTGAAAGCCTCAAAGAGCATGGACCTTGGTAAGTGAGGGTGAGGTGACAGACAGGTCATCCAGCCCATCTGTCTTCCCAAATGTCCTGCCTTTGTTTCTTCAACTCCAACCTTATGGGGCAAGGCCTGCTGAAACCTTGAGGAGGGGATAATGGTCATCCTATCTTCCTGTCTCCTCTCACAGACTTAATTGTAATTACCCCTTTTTAGAAGAGATAAATGACATATTTTTATAAAGTGGTCCATATAGGTCAGAAAAATACGATGATTCCTTCCGGAGAATCTCAGTGCCATAAGCATTTATTTAACTCTCCAGCCCTTGTATCTGTACTGGCTTCTGCGGCTGCCTTGCCATTTCCTATGTGCATACCTGTTGCAGGGCCTGGGAAGATAATGTGCCTAAATGAATCCTCTTTACGGGGCTTCCCATCTCTATATGCAATGAGTAGGAAAGACAGCAAAGGATTTATGTCTTTATATGCCCATCTCCTAATCCTGTGACCCTGGAGGGAAGAAGTGCCCTGTGTTTGCCAGATTGAGGGTGTCAAGGTGCCCTGGGTTGTACCTGGACAATTTCACTGAGGTTGGAGCCTCACAGGGAACCTAAGTGACTATCACCTGCCAGCACAGAGCCAGGCCCTGGAAAATGGGACCCTGGAAGACATTCCAGACACCCAAGGACTTCGCTGCCCTCCCATGGGCTCTTGGAGAGAGAAAACTGTTAGAGAAGAGTGTGGGTACAAAATAAATTCTCAGCAAATTATTCATTGCTTCCTGAATGCTCAGAGGCCAAGCTTTGTGAGTGTTTTTTCTTGAGGCATATTACATATTTCATTAGTAGCAAACAGTAGAAAATAGAATAATCAAAACTGCATGTTCCACGAAACAATCTGATAAATAGTGCTTATCTGTAACTCATTTACAGGAGTTCAGAAAAATGTTCAATCATGATGGAACAAGAGAAATTGATTCTATTTTCTATAAATTAAACAGATCCCTGGGACACATTTGCTCTAATCCCCTATAGTGAAAGGCGGGTAGAAAGCCTTAAGCGATGCTGTCGTTAGCATCAAGCAGAAAGGGCTATTTTCTCTCACGTGAACCTTTGACAAAACAAAGGAATAATGTGTGACAGTGACATAGGTTATTACTAATAATTTAAGGGGCGATTTATTTTCATAGAGTGCTTGATAAACATTTCCTGTTCTGTCTTCCCAATTTCTCTATGAAGAAGATGAATGGATAAAAATTGCTCTTTGTTTTCGAGGAGAAGTATATTAATGTTTTCCTCATTGAATTAAAAAAAAAAAGTAGCCAGCAGTATGGTTCTAAAAATATCTGTAAAAAAGGGAAAAAGCATCCATTTTAATTTAAGGAAGAATAAATATGATCAAATCTGTAAAAATAAAACCTGAGGCAGGCCCAGAAACATATTTCTTTTTATATTTTTTGTTACGGAAAAGTTTGTTCTTGAGAAGTATTTTCTTTTAAGTTGAAAATAGTTATTGCAAAATATGTATGGTTAGCAGTCACCAAATGTATTTTATTGTACTCATACCATATATGACAACAATAATAGTAATGTTTGTTCAACTTACATAATTGGGCAGAGGTCATGAGCTGTTTTCTTCAGGACAAAACTACCAAACTAAAAGCAATGGCTAAAATGCACCATACAGCAGAAGTGGTAAAATAGGCTATAAAAACATTTTTAAAGTGGCCATCAAAGTTTGGTCCTTTCTGGAAAGTGCCAATTTAAAGCTAACAGTCTTGCAGAGGGCGCTGAGGGTCACCATTCTAGGACCATTCTGAACTGTCCCCAGAACAATTCAGTGAGCTCAATAAATATGTTGATTTTGTCAGTGAATAAATTTAGATGATACCAGAATGGTAAACACTAGAAGTGTCTTTCCCGTTGGGTAGGTGAAAAGAATATTGTATTTAGTTTAGTTTTCTGTGTATCACACTAAGCCAATGTAAGGAATTTACTACAAGGTTGGTTATCGTGCTTGTAGGAATAATCTCCAGCAGCGTCAATATCTATTTTTCAAAAAGTAAGGAAAGTTGAAAAAACTTTGTTTATTATGTAATTAATTTATATGTTGGATAGTCCTCCTTTATCAAGTTTGTAGGAATCTTCAAAGGCTAACAGGCCCAACCAGTACTTTATTTTTGTTTGTTTTTTGTTGGTTTCATTGTTGCTATTCAGTCTAAGCTAGTATATTAACTCTCCTACTAATGAGTCATTGTTCATGTGTTCAAATTACTTTTAGGTGGCTGGGTCCCATTTATTTATTTTCACTTAGGTTTCCAAAGATAGACAATTCTTATTATAAAAATAAAGCCTTCTCACTTCTGTTACCTTCCCTATTTCCCAGACACAAACATAATTTTAAAATGGTTTGCTATGTACCTTCTTACAGAAAGCACTCTACCTATTTGCTGCCCTATCTATATGCATATGTCTGTATCTATGTTGTGTTTCTTTGTAACAGAGTGTGGTGTTATGTTATAGGAATGAATTTTGATTTACAGTTTGCTTTTCCCCTTTTAATTAAATTTGGGTTTCATCAATAGTTTTAGGGTCTTTTATCTTTTTGGGGTTTTTGGAGGATCCATTTGTATTTCTTATTCCATAGTTTGCTTATTCATGTCCTTTGCCAATATTTCCATTCATTAATTCTATTTTCTTTCTTTTTGAGAATATTATATATATTACAGATAAGTTCTTGCAATTTGTCTTTTTAGTTTGAGCATGATATTCTTTATAATTAAAAAGGTTCTTGTCTCAGAGTCAAATATTTCCATCTTTTTCTTCAGGACTTTTCAGTTTTACATTTATGTCATTTATTTCCTTCTAGTACTATTAAGAACTTGTTTTTCTTTTTTAATATGTAGCAGCCTGTAATATATTATTTATATGTGTTTTATGAGGTGGAAAAATTTTAGGCAAACTATTAGTAACATTTATTGACTTTTGCATCCTTTCCCTATTAATTCAGGATGCAGTCATATCGAGCACTAAATTCCCTTACATACATGGGTTGGTTTATAGACATGTTGTCCTATTGGTATATTAGTTAGTTCCATGCCAGAATCACCCATTTTAAATTATGATGCTATCATTCTGTATTTTGATAACTTTCAGGGCAATCTTTCTCCGATTTTTTTTCTTTTGTTAAATTACTTTGGCTCTTCATATACATTTATTCTCCTACCTGAACTGCAGGTCATCTCATCAAAATAAATTTAAAAATTAAACAGGAAAGCTTCTACTGTGTGTTTGTGTGCACACAAGTGTGTGTTCATCATGATGTTTGCTGATGGCTCCTAATAGAAGTATTTTCATCAAGTTAAATAAGTTTTTTTGTATTCCTACCTTCTTAAAAAGATTTTTATTTGCTCATTTTGTTTAATCAGAAATGGATGTTGAATTTTATTAAGTGATTTTAAGGCTCTACATAAAATGATTATGCTCATTTTATTTATTTATTTCATTAATTTAATGAATTATATTAATAGAGCCCCCACAATTTTAAATCTTTGATTCTTTCTGAATGACTCAAAGTTTTTCTCTGCACTTGGAGAAGGTTAAAATGAGTAACTTTTTCTATGTGCTCTGAAACATACAGATAAAATTCCAGTTATTTTACTCAGTTTCATTAGTTCCTATACTTCCATTATAGATTATTTAGGCTATTCTGCCTCAGATATTTTGTGGATACTTTTGCTGGCATGCATATGGCCGCATTTAAGTCAGATCAGGAATGATTAAAATGATGAAAAAAAAGGAAATTTATTTTTAAATAATTAGATGTAACTATGCTTATTCAAAGGGGTTAGGGTGTCATTTTCTGGGTTTTCCAGAAAATCAATCTTTTCCTACTAATTGTAGACTTTCCTCTATTTATTTAAATTACCAGAATTACTATGTTCAGTCTGGATCCCTTTAATTTGTTCATAATTGAGCTTGTGTGGGTGTTGAGTTGGAAGCTCTCAGGAGCTGAATAACACAGCTGCCTCTTTGGCCTTTGGCATAGGGTTTTCCCCCAAAGAGCTGCCCTTGTTGGCAGCATGCCAAAGAGTTACATTCAAAGACTTTTTGATGAGGAATAAACATCTTTAATTTTCAGGCCTGGTGTTTTATGACCCAGTAATGCTGTATAAGTATTAGTCCGAATTATTCTAGGGATAGCGCTTTAGTATTTTGGCCCATTCATTGACCTAATCTGTAGCCCCATTCAAAGTTAAGTTTAAAACGTTATGTCTCAAAAGACTTTTTTTAGTGTTTTCTCTCCTGTTTCCAATGGGCCTCCTACTCCCCTGGCAGAAGGGCATTCTGGAGCGCGGTCAGGAGGACACTGTGGAAAGTGCCGACGGGAGATTTGGCCAGCTGTCCTGCGCCTGTTCAATGGGGGGAAACGAGCCCTAAGTGATGCATGGGGCTCTCAGGCAAAATGCCAGAGAGTTTCCTGACAGTGAAGATTGTTGACATTCCACGTCTCAGAGGCTCTTAAAAAGTGCATGCCTTAGGAGTCCCTAAAATCAAGACGATAAATAAACTGGCTGGTTTCCTTTTAAGATCTGTGATTCAGCAACTTTATTTTTTTCGTTGCTTGTTCAAAATTTGTCTTAAGGCAGAAATTACTTGTAGACACTCACAGTTGAAGTAAATTATGTAACAGCTGATTTCTCATAGCAATGAAGGTAAATATTTGGGTCACATTATGACCCTTTCATAAACATCAGACGTTCCTATCAGAGAGTAGTTAGGCATCTAGTATCAGACTGAAGGAGAACATGAAAAAAGCTAATTAACCCCACTCTACTTTTAGAATACATTATTTTTAAAATTATTTTTTACAATGAACAATTTTTATATACATTGTTAGTAATAAGACAAAAATCCTGAACACTGAATGCATTGGAAAATGTTTATAAAACTGTATATTCTAATAATTGTAATGCTAGTTCTTATATTAATGTTAAATGTTATATTTATATATTATATTAATATATGTTAGTATGAGAAGGGACCCAAAAAATCCTGAATTTATTTATAAAAGATTATATATTTATTCTTACATGTTTAAACTTCAGTCACTTTCAAAGTACTCTCCATTCGAATCAATATACCTATCAAGACATTCTTTCTACTGCTCAAGACAGTTTTTGAATGCCTCGATTTTGGTGCTCTTTAGTGTTTCTGCCATTTTTTGTTTCCCCTCTTCCACAATGTTTCCCTCTCAGGACTTTTTTCATAAGGGGGGAAAAGTTGCTCGGGTGAGATCAGGTGAATAGAGGGGTGGGGCATAGGGATCATGCCATTTTTGGTCAAAAATTACTGAACACTCAGCACAGTGTGGGCAGGTGCACTCATAAATCAGCCATTATAAAATGGACACATTGAAAGAGTTTAAAAAAAAAAATTCACTGAAGCCAAATGTAGCCTCTCATAATAGCAGTTGGTGCACCGATACAGATGGGTTCCGAGAGCACTCACCTAGTGGGGGAAGCCTGTACTGCAGAGGGTCTGCCCTCTGAAAGATAATTCTATTTTTGGGGGGTGTCCCCCCTCATAAATATAAATATTTATTTATATCCATGGATCTTCTTTATTGTTCATCAATAAATAATACTGCTGAATATCATAAAAGTTGAATCAAGTACTGCTATTTAAGATATAACTTTGACTTGTTTAAAAAAAAAAGAAAAAGAACTGGGTTGTAAAGAATTAATGGTAACACCAAAAGTGACTGTCCATTTCTAATAAATGAGGAAGAGTATAAAGACATAGTCAGGGATATGCCCTAAGCTTTAGGTAGTCAAATTAAGGCATTACATAGAATGTATACCTTTTTTTTAAAACAAATGTTTATTGAGTGTCTACTGTGTGCCAGAAAGTAGATTAAACACTGAAGATACATCATATAAACAAAATGAAGGATGAAAACCATATGATCATATCAATAAATTCAGGAAAAGCATGTAATAAAATTCAACACCCATTTATAGTAAAAACTCTCAGCAAAGTGAGAACAGAGGGAGCATACCTCAACATGATGAAGGCCATATATGACAAACCTACAGCCAACATGACAGTCAGTGGGTAAAAACTAAAAGTGTTTCCCTTAAGATCAGGAAAAAGACCAGTATGTGTGCTTTCATAGTACTAGAAGTCCTAGCCACAACAATCAGACTAAAAGAAGAAATAAAAAGCATCCAAATGGGAAAGAAGGAAGTAAAACTGTCATTATTCACAGATGACACGATATTGTACATAGAAAACCTTAAAGACTCTACCAAAAAGCTACTAGAAGTAATAAGTTAATTCAGCAAAGTAGCAGGGTAAAAAATTAATCTTCAGAAATATTGGTGGTAATTTTACACACCAATAAAGAACTATCAGAAAGATAAATTAAGAAAGCAATCCCATTTACTATTGCAACAAAAAAGAAATATTTAACCAAGGAGGCAAAGGACCTATTCTTGGGAAATTATAAGACACTGAAGAAAGAAACTGAGAAAGATGCAAGTAAGTAGAAGCATATACCATGTTCATGGATAGGAAAAATTAATGACATTAAAATGTCCATATTACCCAAAGCAATGTGCAGAGTCAATGCAATTCCTATTAAAAATAACAATGGCATATCTCACAGATGTAGAACAAATGTTCTAAAAATTTATATGAAACCACAAAGACCCTAAATAGCCTCAGCAATCTTGAGAAATAAAAATAAAGTTGGAGATATCACACTACCTGGTATCAAACTATACTACAATGCCATAGTAATAAAAAAAAAAAAAAAAAAAAACATGGTATTGGTACCAGAGCAGACATATAGATCAATGGAACAGAATAGAGAATACAGAAATAAACCTATGCTTTTATCATCAATTAATATTTGACAAAGGAGGCAAGAGTATACAATGGGGTAAAGAAAGCCTTCTCAATAAATGATGTTGGGAAAATTGGACAGATGAGTACAAAAAAGTGAAATTAGACCACTTTCTTACACTATACTAAGGTTAAACTCAAAATGGATTAAGACTTAAATCGACTCAAGACCGTAAAACTATAAGAAAACATAGGCATTTAAATCTCAGACATTTCTTGTAGCAATATTTTGTCTGATATGTCTTCTCAGGCAAAGGAAACAAATGAATAAATAAACAAATGGGATGACATCAAACTAAAAGGCTTTTGTACAGCTAAGGAAACCTTCAACCAAGTAAAAGACAACCCGTGGAATGGGAGAACATATTTGCCAATGATACATCTGATAAGGAGTTAACATCCAAAATTTATAAAGAATTTAAAAGCTCAACACCACAAACACAAATAATCCAGTTTAAAAATGGGCAAAGGACTTGAATAGACACTTCTCCCAAAAAGGACATTTAGATGGTGGCCAATGGACATATAAAGAGATGTTCAACATCACTAATCATCCAAGAGATGTAAAGTAAAATCCCAAAGAGATATGACCTCAAGCCTGTCCGAATGGCTATCATCAGTAAATCAACAAACAAGAGTAGATGAGTATGTGGAGAGAAGGCAACACTTTCGCACGGTTGGTGGGAATGCAGACTGGTGCAGCCATGGTGGAGAGCAGTATGGAGTTACCTCAAAAATTAAAAATGACATTGCCTTTTGATGCAGTGATTACCACATCCGGGAATGTATTCAAAGAAACCCAAAACACTAATTCAAAAGAATATATGCTCCCCTACATTTCAGCGTTATTTGCAGTAGCCATGATCTGGAAATAGCCTAGGTGCCTGTGAGTAGATGAGTAGATAAAAAATCTGCGATACATTTACACACAATGGAATACTACTCAGCCATAAAATGTACAGGGAAATCTTACCTTCTGTGACAGCATGGATGGATCTGGAGATTATTATGCTAAGTAAAATAAGCCAGTCAGTGAAAGACAAATACCATATGATCTTATTTATATGTGGAATCTAATGAACAAAATAAACTGATGAAACACTGAGGATTTACTAGTAAATGAGAGAAATGGTGTTTGCTGCAAGTACCTAGATAAAACCACCTCCCCCCCAAAAACAGGAAAACTCGAGTTAAGATTTCCAAAAGGAAATACTGACCTTTGATGATAACTTATCTCAGAGAGGAAGAAAAGGGAGAGGCATCTGAAGACAGAAATGTGGCTGCTTTAGGAACTAACTGATAACGTTAACTGTGCAAATGGTAATAAATAAATAAATAAGTGCAGGAAGAATTAAGCAGTGGCTTGAGATGAGGTTGCAAAACCTGTAGCTGGTTGAGCTATTTTTAGAGCACAAAAAACAAGGTGTGGTGGCCCATTGTTTATTTCACCGAACAGCCTTCAGGTGGAAAGCGGAGTCTCCAAGTTCCTCTGTTAATTTTCTTTATCCACACAAGAGAGAGGTGTTCAGATAGGAAAAGCATGGCTGCCAGCAAATGGGAAACTAGACAATTTATATCTCTGTACACTAAAAGGACTGTGATTACAAGGTGACTGTCCCTGATCATTAGAAATTAAGAAAATGAGGTCTCATCTTGCAGGACAGGAAGCAAATTACCAGGTTACACAAAGATGATGAATTCCGGAAGCTGCTGGTGATACTAGTGATCTCAATGTTGATCCTCAGAGAATCTCCATGTTCGTACAATAAAAAGGAGAAAAAAAGTGGTGGTCACCAGCAACCTTAATGGGGATCTCGGAAACAACTGATATCTACTTTCTTTTTTGTTAAAATCTTTAAACTGATAATTCTGTGGAATGTTATGAATACAGTTTATATTGGTCATTATAAAGGTATTTCAATTCATTTTTTATGAGACATATGCCAGATTATACCCTAAGATAGGCAATAGTATTAAAATGCCTTTTCCCAGAATGTGCTAATTAAGACTCATTGTCACTCTGAAAGGAATTAAGTAATATTACTGTAAGACTTTGTATTTGGATTTCCCCATTGTATTCTAATAAAACAACATAATTTGATGAAGAATAGATATGTATAATTTGGATGAAGGCATGAATGGCATTCATCCAACTGAGATGTTGACTCAGTTTTGGGTAATATGTTAGATTGAGAGAAGTCAAATAATTTCTTCTGGAATTGAAGGAGATAGAAGAATTTAACAAATAATAATGGATACATTCATCTGAGAGGCATTTCTTTGATACTCACTATTTTCCAGACAATATCCTAGGTGAATAAGACAAAGGGTTCACCCTTACTATGTTTTTATTCCCTTTGGGTAAACAGATGATAAAGTTGTATACAAGTAAATAAATAATAAAATTTCAGATAGAAATGAATTTCTGAAGCCAAATTCAGGTAGAGGTGAAGACGGGGAAGAGGTGAGCCTATTTTCGATAGGGTGGTAAAAGATAAAGGCTGCCTCCTGAAGTCAAGTTAAGAGGATTGAATTGTTTGTGTATACAGTTTGGGAGACATGGTATAATAACAGTTATTAAAGATGTCCCTGGTTTTTAGCTGCTTGTTGACATGGCCACCCCTGAAGCTAGTTTTATAATAGCAGATCAAGGAAGACAGCAGTTTCACTATACCCCGGCTTGTATTTAATCAAATATTAAATATAGTACTGTATTCAACTCTGGGTACAATATTTTAACAGTGACAAAAACAGCATAGGTTGTATCCAGATATTGGTGAGAGGCCTAGAAACCATGTCCAATAAAAAACCATTGAAAGAAATAAAGATAACCTGCTCAGAAGACAGATGACTGGAGGCATATGAGAGTTCTCCTTAGATATTTTCATGGCTAATAGTGGAAAACAAATCTGTTTAAAATTGAATATGCACCCCAAATATATCAAGTAGCGATAGCCTCATCGGAAGATATATCACATTCACAAACTGAAATGTAGGAAGTTAGTAGTGATGGAAAACTAAATTCTGGTTTGTGGCATGTTTGGTATGCAAGGAAAAAAATATATATATATTTTATATATATAAACAACTCGTGAAGGCTGAGAAGAGAAGCAAAATTCATCAGAATTATGGAAAAGGAACCATTGTGTATTTTTCATTATTAGATGAAGGATAAACATTCTTTTTGGTTTTCGTTAGTGTACCTTAATATGTTTATGTAGTTACTGTAACCACAGAGGTTATAACTCAAGTGGGGCGACTTAATGAAAACAAGTAAGTTTAGAGAAATTATGTATCAAGACTCAGGCTGAATTCTTAGACAGACAGCTCTGGCGAGAGAAGGGCAACCAGTGTGGAAAACCCGGAATAGCGGACTTCACAGCCAGTTTGCAGCACTGCCATCTGAGGCAGCCCCTTTCAGAACATTAAAAAATCCAGCATTTGAGTTACCTAAAACTTAATATATACTTAAATTGTAAACAATTATACACTTAAAAGTTAAAAGGAATTACAAGCCAGTATTAATATTAACTGAATTATATATTACTTCTCTATATCTGTAATATAACTAAAATCTTTGAGATAGTAGAATAACACAGATTTTGTTTAAAATGAATTAGAATAACTCTTTGGGTTGGAAGCAAGGGCATAAAAATACCTCTTTGTACAAAGGACATGATTTTCTCCCTGTAAGTCCAAGTGTATCTCTTTTCCTGCTTTTTTTTTTTTTTTTTGCATTCCCAAAGAAATCTCTTTTTTAAGAAATGTATTTTCAAGAATAATTTCACTTTGTGTTCTTTATTACTGTATTTTGGAAAATGATGCCTTTTGGGCTGAAGCTGTACTTTTGTACTACTTTCCGCGTTTTAGTCTGGCCCCAAAGTTGTGGCACATTCCCTCCCACCACTTCCCATCATCTCTGATGAATAAACGTGACGAATGCCATAAACACAGTTGCTTTCATTCATCATTTGCTGAGTGACTGGTTAAGAAGCACAACTCTCTCATATGCCTCCATCAGGAAACAAGCATCATCTCTCTTATATAAAAACATGTAGCCTGATGCCTAGAACATGAGAATCAGTGCTGCTGTTAGCAGTAGTTGCAGGCATGGAGAAGATAATGTTAGTAGTAGTATTAGAGGTGAGCCTCTACGTCTACACGTTTTTCTTGGAATTGGTGGTTGACTTGAATTATCAATGAAAGTAAATCCTCTTCAAGCAAGTATGTGAAATATGGGGGGAAAGGCTACTATATAGATCCTTAATCAATCACGGGGTCACAAATGGTCTCAACTGTTGCTACGCAGTTTTTCACTATGATATTTTCTTAGGGTGGAGCATTGTTTAGTGGAATACATAGATAATTTAAAATTCACTGTCTGAAAGAGAAACTCAAAGTCCTGTTTTCCCACAGGAGACAGTTATAAAGAAAACTACGCGTGGAAATATTTGTAACTGAAACTTAACCAATGATAGAGGCCAACAACAAACCTAGGCAGATCTTCATTAAATTAGCCTCTTTATATTTAGAGCATTATTTATGCTCTGATGGGAAATCTTGATCAGTAGAGAAACCACCTTATCATTCAGACCTCAGATATTCTGGGTGCTCTTGAACCTTGGATTAGTACATGGAATGCTTGCTTTTTTATGCTGTACCTTGATGGAAGTTCTACCTCACAGACAGTAAGCATTTTAGATAAAGCCAAATATGAACCTTTTTTTCTCACTTGCCTTTGTTTTGTAAACCATTGTTCATGTTTAAATGAAATTGTGTTCCTTTTTAAAGAACTTCTGTACTAATACAAGAATATCTTCATAAAAATGTGAAGCTAAGGGAGCTATTTAAAGAATTGAACAAAATACTTAAATTCTCCTTCCAAATATGAACCAAATTCATTTTAGTTGTTTTGAAGTTTAGTTGAGAGTTTCGTCAGCTGGAAATATTATATATAAATATATAATTAACTATAGTATAGTAAAATATATAAATATATAATATATATGGTAAGTGAAGTTTGGCAATTTCATAGTTGTCTCTTCTGAATGGTTTCTGGAATGATATTTTTACTAGCAATACTTTAGGTGAAAATTGATACTAATGTAGGGAGGTACCACTACCTCATTTTTAGGTGCAGTAGTTGCAATTTGTCTTTTAAAAAGCAAAACATCTTTAGCCTTTCATATTTTTATTTTCATATATACATATTCATCCTTTTATGTCCTAATTTATTCCCAAATTGATTGTACTGAACAAATGCTTTTAAATTTGTGTCCTTTAAGAACAATCTAGCTTAAATATTATTCTCTATATCTTTGCTTCTATATCATCATTCATTTGTAAAGTTGACTCTTGAACAAACTTGGACTGATTTTTTGCCTAATATTATATTTGGCCATAAGAGTTGTTTCCAGTTTTTTGCTCTTAGAAGTAGCAATTCAGTGAGCCTGCTACTACATAAACTTTTGTAAACAGTAAAGATTATTTTATCATAAATTTCTGTACGTTTAGTTCCTTGGACAAATGTTGTATAAAGATTTGAGACTTTTGACCAATTGCCCCACAGAAAGGAAATTTTGATTTTATCAGTAGTATATGGAAGGATGTGGGTGCCATTATTTTTTTTATTTTTGCCAATTTTATAGGGTTAAAAGGGTATTTTTATTTTACTTTTAAAATTGCTTCTGTGGCTAAACATTTGTTATGCATTTATTGACTTTATGTTTTCTATTGTGAATCATCTGGGCATTGCCCCTGTAAGGCTGAAAATTTCTAAATTAAATATCACCTTCCTGAAAATAAAATGTTATTCTACATTAAAGGTCAAATCTTAACTCTTGCTCAGGGGGAAAATAGATATTTTGCTTTTGCTTCCCTAAAGCTAAGTATGCTCTCTGCTCCAAAATACATATTAATTAATAAATCTGTGTTTCATTAAATAGTTAGAAAATGGCTAGCTCAATTTGAATAAGAAGCAGAGTCCGAGAACTCAGACTTATTTAAGATAAAATCTGCTTAATCCAGGGTAAGTCAATTAATCTTTTTAAAATAATTTATTTTTATTTCTTTATTGAAACACTAAAATTACTATAATTTATACAGGATGAGGCAAAAGTAGGTATACAGTTGTTAATATTGAAAAAGACATGCAGGTTTTGATTATTTCAATAGCTTTGTTAACTCCGTGTTTCATGCACTCACAACTGTAAACCTACTTTTTCCCCACTTTGTGTACAGATGGCCACTTCCAACACTTGAAAATATAATTTAGTCTCATGTAAAATTCATCCATCCAACTATTTCTTTCTTCCTTCTTTATTAAAAAAATATTTATTGAGTGCTTATTCTGTGCCAGGTATCGTTCTAAATGATTGAGACTTATCAATGGCAACAGATAATAATAGCTTGCTTCTGTTAAGCTACCTATAATAGAAATAATCTCATGAGCAGAGTTTTAGAGATTAGGGATATAAATGGTAATAATAAAATAAGTGAGCAAAAGCACCAGGAAGATATTCAGTATAACAAACATAAACTACAAATTGTGGAGAGAGGGTACATGACTGGAAAGGCTAATATTTCAATGCCCACTTGGCTAGAGTTCATAAGAAAAGGTTAGTGGGAACTCGATCCAATGATGGTATTAAAATTAAAATAGAAATCAAATTGGAAATTGACTAATCAAGAGTGATGGTTCCAAGTGAGCTGAGAAAAGCAGATCTACCCTCTGCTGATCTGGGAACTGACTGGCATATCCCCAAGTACTTGAGGATTGTCTTGAAAGAATTGTGAGAGCCTGCAAAGGTTTCAGCTGAAATTCCTTAAAAGTAAAGCAAGGTTACACTAGAAAAACTGTAAAATTTAAGCTCATTTTTTAATTTTGGAAAAAGTCATTGTAGCACTCAAAATAAATGAAAAATGAGTTACATGAAAGGTTCCCATTTCCAGCTTTAATAAATCAATAGAGATGCCAGATAAATCATCTCTGCGCTTCCTCTGGACTCAAAAGGGCTATAGGACAACCACAAGTGGTCAAGTCCTCTAGACTAATAATGAATAGTCAAGGAAGATTGGAAAATTTAGAGTTAAACAGCTTTCTGAAATGCAAGATTGTTCACTGCAGTCTACATACTAATGTACATTTCTAGGCTTTTTAGAGTCTCCATGAGTCTTCAAGATATATGCTCATAAATAAACCCACATATACATGGGCAACTAATTTTTGCCCAAGGAGCCAAAACCATATGATGGAGAAAGGAGAGAATCTGTAATAAATGGTACTGGGAAAATTGGAAAACCACATGCAAAAGAATGAAAATAGACTACTGTTTGATGCCACATACAAAAATTAACTCAAAATGGATCAAAGACCTAAAAATAAGATCTAAAAAAATCAAATACATAGAAGAAAGCCTAGGTACTAGAGTTATGGACCCTGGTCTCAGAGAGGACTTTATTAATGTCACCCCAAAGGCAGGGGAAGTAAAAGCAAAAAATAAGTGAATGGGACTCTATCAAACAAAAAAGCTTCTGCAAACAAAGGAATCCATCACTAAAACTAAAAGGCAACCAACCAAACGGGAGGAGATATTTGCAAATACCTGCAAAAGGGGGCTAATGTCCAAAATATATAAAGAACTTACACAACTGAACAACAACAAAAAATAAAACAGGCAATCTAATTTTTTAAGAAGGCAGGGAGGGGTGGGAGAGGACCAGAGCAGGCACTTCCTGCAAGAAGACATACAAATGGCCAACAGATACATGAAAACATGCTCAAATTCACTAGCTATTAGGGAAATGCAAAGCAAAACCACAATGAGATATCACCTCACACCTGTTAGAATCACTATTCTCAAAAAGATAAGAAATAACAGTTGTTGGAAAGGATATGGGGAAAAACAGGACCCTCATACCCTGCTGGTGAAAATGTAAATTGGTACAGCCACCACGAAAATAATTATGGAGATTCCTCAGGAAATTAAGAATGGTGTTACCCTATGACCCAGCAAGTCCTTTTCTGGGCACCTAACCAAAATTTTGAAAACATTTATTCATAAAGATAGATATATGTGCCCCTATAGTCAATGCAGCATTATTCACAGTAGCCAAGACATGGGAACAACTCAAGTGTCCTTCAGTGGATGATTGAATAAAGAAGATATGGTACACATACAAGGCATGTCTAGAAAAAGTCCAGCCATTGTTAATGTAATGAGAATGGTTTGTGCCACATTGATGTAACCTGGCAGCCAAGGAGAGTGGACTGTAATGTGCATGCATGAACAATGACAACTTCACTGTACTAGTCAATGGGAGCAGTAGACACCATTGAGTGTGTATTGTGTGGCCATCACATTCAAAATGACTGAGCAAGTAGAGCAATGGACCTGAATCATATTTTGTGTTAAGCTCGAACATTCCTCCATGGAAACTGTTCAGATGATTCAGAAGGCCACAGCTATGGGCAGCTGGTGATTGATGGCTTCATCACAACAATGCACCCTCTCGTGCATCATGTCTCATGAAGTTTTTTTTTGGTGAAACATCAAATCACCCACCACCCAGATTTGGCACCTTGTGACTTCTGGCTTTTTCTGAAACTAAAATCACCTTTGAAAGGGAAGAAATATCAAACTGTCAATGAGATTCAGTAAAATATGAGGGAGCAGCTGATGGCGATTGGGAGAACTGCGTGATGTCCCAGGGTTTCTACTTAGAAGGGGACTGAGGCATCATTGGATACAATAGGAAATATTGTCCTATGTACAATATTTCTTGTATCTTGTGTCTTCTTCGATAAATGTCTCTTTCATATGACATGGCTGGGAACCTCCTGGACAGACCTCGTATACAATGGAATGCTACTCAGCCATAAGAAAAGATGAAATACTGCCATTTGCAACAACATGGATGGACCTTGAGAATATCATGTTAAGTGAAATAAGTCAGAAAAGGACAAGAACCATATGATTTTGCTCATATGTGGGATATAAAACACAATGCAACAAATGAACAAACACACTCATTGCCAAAACAACAGTATGGTAGTTACCAGAGGATAGGGGGTTTGGAGGAGATTCAAGAGAATAAAGGGAATATGGTGATGGAAGACTAAACTTGGGTGATGAGCACACAATGCAATATACAGATAATGTATATAGAACTGTATGTTTGAAACTTATATAATCTTATTAACTAATGTCACCCCAATAAATGTAATAATAATAGTAAAATATATAATACAGGCAGCATTCCCCAAACTGATTTGCTCATAGAAACCTTGAGTACAGACTGTCTCACAGGACCAATACTCTGAAGAGTGTTCTTGCCAGGGAGATGTTTGTGCAGCTTAAAGTTGATGTGTAACAGCTGAGTAGGGTGAGGAAAGGATTGCCAACAAGCTGGGGCATGTGGAGCAGTGCTGTGAAATGGGACACAACATGAGAATCTCCAGGGTAGAGAAGTGCCCCTGGCCGCTGAATGAGGAGGAATGAACTACAGAGCAGCGTGAAAGAACAAGGCTGTAACTGAGCATGAATTAACCATGGACTATGACAGGCTGTGGCTGATTGCAGGCAACATGCCTCAGAAAGACTAGCACATGCATAATAAAATAACCTCTAATACTTTATTGCAAGTTAGTAGCCAGAAGCCATTGCCTTAATTTACACATGGTAAAAAGATCAAATTCCTCAGCTCAATATTCAAGGCACTGTTGATGCCTATTAATCTAGAATAGGAAGATGGAAAAGAGGGAAAACAATAGTAACTGTAATGGTAGTAGTAGTAGCTAATGTTTTTTGAGTGCTTACTGTGTACTAGGCATGGTTTTTTGTTTGGTTTTTACTTGTTTGTTTGTTTTGCACAGCAATTCTATTGCCATTTTACAGGTGATGTGTCAGAGTTTCAAGAGACTGACTTGTGTAAGGTATCAAAACTAGTAAGCAGTGCAGCCAGGTTTTGAACTCGGGAACATTTAATTTTGATGCCTGGGCTCCCAAACATTATATCTTTGTGTTTCGAGTGAGTCTTATTAATTTCTCAGTCTACACTCTAAAAACCGAAGACCCATCTTCTCTCCTATTTAAATTGTATCTTTTATTCAGGGCCCACTCAAACCTTGCCTGCTCCAGGGAGCTGTCACTTTTCCCCAGCTCTTTCTCTGAATTCCTAAAGCAATTACCACTGGCATCACTAATTTTAGCACAGAATTGCACACTCTTTGGGGAACCTACTGTGTGAAAATTTTTCTCACTCCAATCAGATGAGAAGCTCCTGCAGGGTCATACCTTACATTTCTTTGGCACCCTCCTTGCCGTTTAGAATGTGTAGCTGCTGAGCAAATCCAAGACGGGTGACATGCATGGATAATATTAGAGCAATCTGGATGCAATCTCAGAATCCTATTGATCTCCCTGATTGATCTGACTGATCTTAATACGTAGGCAGGTTCCCCTTTCCTACATCAAAAGGTTGAATGAATAGATGAATAGCAGTGCAAACAAATACTTAAAGGTAAATGAATAGAAGCGCAAATAAATGTTTGGTTTGGTTCACAAGATAAAAAAAGGGTAAAGATATTTTAGTAGGGTGTAGAATATAGCACTCTACACTCACATTCACTTACCCAGACTAGTGTTGTTCATTTGAAAGCATTTGGAGAAGGTTCATAATAATGAATGAAGAGACTTAGTGAAAGAATCAAATGCAGGAAACATAGAACATCAAGTCTATTAGTATCATTACATAAAAAAGAGTGAAAGCAGTTGTTTAAAACTTGAGGAAAAGGGCTCTGTGCTTTATCTCCTAAGCGAAGGAATCTATGAATAAATTACGCAATCACTTGACATAATTGGTTTAGATCATGTGAATTCACTTGCACTGCCAGAGAGGGTTAATTAGATCAGACTGTTTTGTGGCCCTTCCTAGTCTTTTAGCACTGACATTCTTTTATCCCTTTGTATTAATCTATACCTCACTTTTATTTTTGTTTTTCCTTAATCTCAAGAAATGTCTTTTATTTATATTATTTAATTTTAGTTAATATAAAGTTTTCTCTTTTGTTTGTAGAGTAGAAAAAGTTGAAATATAAAAATTTCTCTAACAAAAAAATCTGTGCTTCTTATTTATGAGTCCTGTTTTTATTTTCTGTTAATCTGTTTGCAGAATAATGTAGTCAATGCATAAACCTAGTGCCAGGGGAATTATATTTAAAACATTCTTGAATTGCTTGCTTTTACCTGAAGCAACATGAAATTGAATTACATCAACATAGAGCAATTTGATTGCATGTTAGTTGTCCCAAATATTGTGTGAGCTGAATATTCAGAGATTCTGTTCACCTTGGGTCATATAGTATTAGTCTTCATGACAAATACCCTAAGGTGATACCAAAAAAAGTCCTGAATCAAAGAACATGATTGACTGAAAATAAATTGAAAATATTCCATGTAGTTTAAATATTTGGGACAGACTCACCCATTACAGCTTTGTAAGTTACACGCACTTTTTTTTATTGTTCAAATACATTTGTCTACATTTTCCCGCCACCACTCTCCCCTGCCCCACCTACCCCCACCTCCCTCCCTCAATCCTTCCCCACTTTGGCTTTGTCCATGGGTCCTTCATACATGTTCCCTGACTTGACCCTTCCCTTTCCTTTTCTTGTTACCTGCCCCACCTCCCCCGCTTCCCTCACGTTACTGTCGGTTTCTTTTTTCTTTCAATGTTGCTGGTTATATTTTCCTTGCTTGTTTGTTTTGTTGATTAGGTTCCTCTTATAGGTGAGATCATATGGTTTGGTATTTAGGTTTAATCAAAGAATTTATTGATACACTCTACCAAGCCTCATACACTAAGATACAAAGGAACTTTAAAGTGTTCTGTATTCATATAACCTAATATATAGTGTGCAGCATAGCTACTTGATATTGATAGATGTATACGTTAACTCTTAAATCAACTAGATTAACACCTTAGATATCTAAATCTGTATCCCTGTAAAACATAGCACTTAAAGGGTTAATCCATAACCAAGCCATAATTTAAAGATATCATTATATTGAAAATGTGGTCACAAAATCTTTAAGGGCAAGGATTTCTAAAGACATCTCAGTGTAATTTTCCACCCCACTGGAAAAAAACTGATGATATGCTGTATCATTAATGGATTAGAAATATTATATTTGTAAAGGAGGGTGATAGTTTTACAGAGGTGTCTAACATAGCATCGCCATGTACTTTTCTAAGCATTTTAGAACATTTGGTTTGAAAATAAAATGCTAGTATACAGGAGAAATACCTAGAGAAGCTTATTTGAGTGAAAAGAGAAAAATCTTTTTTTCTTCAGTTGGAGAAGAGACTTAGTATGGATAACATGTGTAAAACAATCCTAACAGTGTACTTTGGATTACATTATTTCTTTTTTAATGCAGCAACGTCCTAAAAAGTTAATTAATTTGGAAACAACAATATTCTTAAAATAGGATTAAGAGACCCTGCTTAAGAGACACTTAATCATCACTCCATATTTTCTACACATTCTTTGTTGTTCAAGAGAATAAAGGAATATATATAAAGTATGTGACTAAGAATTAACACCTTTAATATACGATGAGCTCTTCTTATTAGAAAATAAATATTTCAGTTCAAAATTGGAAAAATATATGATCAGACAATTCACAGAAGAAAAAGGAAATTTAATTGGCCAATATGTGAGTATATGAAATATGTTCAACCTCACAAGTAATTAAGGAAATTAAGATATTTTATTGGAAAACCTTGAGAAATATTAAAATATACATATGCGACTGTCACAATACATGTTTGTTGGATATTAACTTAAACTGGATATTTTTAAGGTACCTTTGAACACTTTTTATGTTTTATCCAGTAATTTTATTTCAAAGAATTATCCTACAAAAATTAAATAAAAGATTTGACCAGATTTAAGTTCAAGAATTTTTCACTATAGTGAACTTAATTTTCCAGCAATTAAAGGGTTAGGGAAATTATTGACTGTTAATCTAATAAATAAAATAAACTATTAAGCAACAAATACAAATATTCAGACTACTTAATGACATAAAATGTTAATGATAAAACATCATTTGAGAAAAACAGAGTATACAATTATATCAGTGTATGCAATATGTATAGATGTGTGTATATATACATGGAAGGAAATTCAGCAAAATGTTTACATTGATTTGTCTTGTAGTGGAAGTTGCAGGGATTATTTTATTATGTATACATTCCTGTCTATTTCAAATATTTTAATACAAATATGTATTATATATACAATCAGGGTAAAATCAATAGGCAACATTAAAATAATTTTTAATAGAATTAAAAAGCAGGTAATCTCATCTACAGTGGAAAGAAATGGGGGTATTTAAGTACAGAAAGGATGCCAATATATCAGAGTATTTTGGCTCACTTCATATCATTGAGAACTGTTACCTAGAAGAGAGGATAAGAGTATGCACATATGACAAGATGTTAACAGATTTCAAGTTACACAGATAGTTACTCCTTACCAGTTAAAATGGTATTAAATAGTAGCACATTCCACCGCAGCTCTCTGTCATGTAGAATTGCAGAATTCTGCCAACAGTGGTGTAATAAACAGAAATCTATTTGCCATACATAACATGGAGTTCAAATAGATCCAATTCAGGGGCTCAGTGAAGCTATGAGAGGCCTAGGCTCCTTCTCTTGTTCCAATCTGTCATTCTCGATTTTTTGGCTTTTTTTGGATTTTTTTGGCTTATGTTTATTTCTTCAGTGTGCAGATGGCTGCTGTATCTTCAGAAACAATATCCATGTTCCAGACCAAAGGAAAAAAAAAAAAGAGGCAGGGTGGGCAGCAGAAGGCAAAAGGGTATTGCCCACATTCTTTCCTTCATATGAAGAAATCCAATATTGCCTAAGGAGTGCTGCCCATCAAATTTCCACTTTTATCTCATGAGCCATGGCGATGACATGTCCTATATCTTCTAGCTAGAAAGCGGCGGGGGAGAAGGGGGTTGTTGGTAACATTGGGTCAGCCAGCCCACAGTATCTGCCACGGCTGCCCTGTAAGGTCGTGAGCTTCTGCTTAGCACAGAAGTGCAGAAAGTCTCATGTGAGTTGGGCGCATCTTCTAAGTTCTGGTAGATCTTAATCTCTAGAGACTATTATTCCAATCCTATTTTGATGGTATTGTAGACTCAGAGAGCAATTACCTGATTCCATGGTCAAAGTCAACCTTGACCAATTACATTTACGCTGGAGCAATGGACGAGAGTCACTTTAGACAGTGATGGTGCCATTTTTATACCAGAGAATCTAGTGAAGGCATATAAGGAGACACTCAGAACATAACATATAAATAATGATAGTAGCATATCATCATTTTTAAATATTTTTAATGATCCTTAAGCAAAGGTTTCAACTTTATATTTTCATGCTCTGAACTGTTGAAACCATTCCTCTGGTTTTGTTAGCAGGCAAAGATACTGTTTTTCCTGGTAGTCACCATGGTCACAAGGCTTAGAATTTATGAGCTTTATCAGGACCTACCAGAATATCTGAGACATGAAAAGGTTATCGGCTCTAAAATATGAAAATAAAGCCAGAAACTTAAAATTAATAAATGTTTGATTATCCCCTAAATGTAATGCTCTGCCACTTTATTTATTGTTGCATATAGGATTCATTTAAAAATATTATTTCATTTGAAAACAGTTTATATTTGGGGATTATTTTCCAGTACACAAGAATTTCTAGGCCTGCACAAAGATTTGTCAAAAAAAAAAAAAAATAGTCAATGTCTATGAACTGAGTAATTTATACCCAAATACTTTTAAGTCAATTTCTCCAAATCTCATTAAACTTTTTATAGCAAGAAACATTAAGAACAGGGGTCCGGGGGAGTAAGGGAGAGTGTAGGAGGAGATCATGCACCGTAGATACAGCCCAGAGCTTTTCCTTTTTCCCGTCCTTCCTTCGTCAGCAGCCTCAGAGGCCTCTGAAGAAATCCCTGGTCAAAGAAAAGAGATTTACAAATTGCTGTCCGTGACATCACTTTGGACTCTGGCCTAGCAACTTTCTATTTTTCCTATTAATGTTTTTAATTAGCTCAACCTTGTCCAGATTTTTAATATACCTCAATCCTTTCCCCAAAAAAGTAGTGGCTATTTAATCTGTATGTGTAGTCACCTGTATGCAACAAGGAGCCTGCTGTAAATGAGCTTATCTCATAAAACACAAGATCAGTCCACCAGAGTGTGTGCAGAGCTTTGTGCATCCCATTTAAGTGGATGCTCATGCTCTGAATGAGAGAGACAGCCCATAAACCCCCAAAGTTAATATTCTCTAATAAACAATGAGTCTAAATGACAACTCTTCAAAATCTACTACATACTAGTAGCTCTGGTTTTGCACTGTTTGCATGTTAAGCAGATGATAGTAGATTCTGGGCAGAAATGTAGACAGTATTATATACTTCAGCCCATGCCAGAAGAGAAACCTTTGATAGCACTATTGTAGCCAAGAACAGAAGCAGCTACACAATCCCCAGCCAGGAACCAGGTGCCAGAATTAATTCATGTAGGAGTAAACTGGGCTGCTGTGCTTTTGTGAAGTTCTTAAGCTCTAGGGGAAATGCATGTGAAAATCCGGGATAGCTCAGGTTACTAGATCTTCAGGGATATCACTGAGTTTTGGACTGGCCAGTTAACTTTACAAGAAGAAACACTGAGTGATAGGAGTGTGTTTTTACCTAGCCAGCCAGCTCACAAGCAGGAGGGTGTTTAACAACATAAGCCCTGCACATGACTTGGATGTAGCCGGCTTGCTTGTCAACTATGTAGGTGACACACAACTTGGTGGGTTATCTAATGCACTGGATGCCAGCACCAGGATTCCAAAAGATCCAAACAGGGAGAACTGATGAGCTACAATTCAGAAGATTAAATTTAATAAGGATAAATGTAAATTCCTATACTCGGGTTCAAAAAAGAGAAGCAACTACCTCCTCTCTTACTCCTATTCTGTTCATTTTTCATGCTGCATCCTGGGTAATCTTTGTAAAACACAAATCTGATCATGTCACTTTCTTGGTGAAAATCCCTTAACAGCATCCTACTGCCCTCAGAACAAAGACAAAACTCGTGATGGGGTTTTTGATATCCTCCATGACTGGCCCCGCCTCCACCTGGCCCCGCACTTGTCTCCCTCTCATGCCAAGCACTCCAGCTGTATGGAAAATCTTGGGGTTCCACGTGTGGGACCTGTTTGAGGCCTTCACGTCTCTCCTGTCCGAACGCAATCTTCACACTTCCCTACGTAACTCCAGGTCTCAAAGTCATCAGAAGGCCCAGTCCATGAGCAAGGCGTTGTTTTGTCGCGACCTATTCACAAAGCTCCCCAATCATCCTTCTTTCATGCCACACGTATTTACTGAGCATCTACTGTGTACCAGTCACTGTTCTAGAACCTGGGAACAAATTGGCGCAATTTGTTGGCATAAGCTCCATGTCTACACGGAGCTTATGTTCTAGTGGGGAAGATGGCAGGCAGTGATGGGTGCTTTGTAGCAACATGAAGTGGGAGGAGGAGATAGTGACAGCACGTTGGGGCTGGGAGGTCCTACCTGAGGTAAGGTGGTCGAGGAGGGTCCCTGATGATGTAATGTCTGCGGACATGCGAATGAAGGGTGGCAGTGAGCTGTGTGGCCATCCAGGAGATTGGCACAGCCATCAGTGTGGAAGAACATGTCCCAAAGCTCTAAAGAGGGATGTGTTTTCTGTGTTTGGGGAACTGCAGTGAGGCCAGAATGGGTGCCAGAGGGATGCTGAGCAAGGGGACAGCTGTGCAGAATGAGCTGGGAATGACCCCTGGCGCCCAGCTCGGGCGGGGCATGGAGGCCCTAAGCTTTTAGATTTTCTTCTAAATGTGACTGGAAGCTAGTAAGAGGCTTGGAGCAAGGGACTGTCATGATTTTGGTTTTGTTTTTTTGTTTTGTTTTAGAAGGATGACCCTGGCTTCTGTATGGATAATAGTCTATAGGGAGCAGGTGCAGAATCCCAAAGTTCAGTCCAGGGGTTATTACATCTGTCAAGATGAGACTGGGAGAGAGCTTTGTTCGGGAAGGTTTGCTAATACTTCTCACACTGTTGGTGATTAGTTGTGTGGTAGAAACCCTGCTGGTACGGGGCTCAAAGCTGTCATGTTCTCTTCTGTAATCCCCGTGCCTAGCATGATGCCTGGCACAGCTTTGGCTTTCCACAGGTATTTGTTGGACAAAGTTCTGGCTTAACAGGAGTTAATATAAAGAGGACTCCAGGATTTTAGTTGACTGTATACTTAATGAGCCAACAATAGTGCAGTTTGGCTGCCAAAAAAGCTAATGCTGTCTTTTTCCCTTTTCCACTACTATGACACCTGAACAATAGTCCATGCCTCTCCTTGGTAACAATTTTCAGGTATATGAGGCTCCAAACAACTTATGACAACTCTATTTTTTACTTCTGAGAGTATATAAACAACCATTTTTAAGAGGCATCATGTGTTCTTTCCCATAGTTGGTTAGGAAGTTCTAACAAGTAGTGGTGACTAGTGAAATACAGGGTCCAGCAGAAGTAACGACTGCTTGAGGGGGGTTGGTAGGGTCATAATATAGGTGTAATAATTTACAGCTTTAATTTGAATATTTCACCTAAAATGTCGTATGGTGTGCCTGAGTGCGAGGTAGTTATATTACAGAATTACATGCTTATGATTTTGTAATAAAAGGGTTTATAATAAAAAAGAGGCATTATTTGCATCAGACCCTGTATATAGTTTTTGATCATAAAGCCATTAGCAGAATCTTACCTCTCAGACTCACACCATTCAAGGAATTTGTGATTGGAAGTCAGGAACCCCCAGATCCCTGCTGTCCCACTTGCTAACTTTATGGGGTAACCCACTGGGCCTCAGTTACCTGCTCTGTAAAGTGAAGATTGTAAGGCCCAACTCACCAAGCTTTTGCAAAGATTAAGCTAGATAACACATGTTAAAATATTTAGCATGACATATGTGAGTTGGTAACAGGTTTTAGTTTCCTTTCTCCTTTTCCCTCTTAAAGATTAATCATTATGTGGAAATATACATTTTAAATAGTGGAATTAGAAATGCGTTGTCTCACTTGCTAATATAAAATAATGGTTGTTTGTTACGTGACTTACAGGATAGCCTGAGCACTTATTTTTCCTATGGTTTAATCAGTATCAGTTTCTTGCTGATGACAGAAATATTTATTAAGAGTCTAGGAAACGTGGGAGTTTTCATAGTCTGAACCTGGTAGATCCCAAGAATTCACAGAAAGAAGATTCCCAGGAGGGGTCTCACACACGTAGTCTTTTTGTTGTCATGCAAAAAAAAGACAAAGACTCTACACAACTAATCTTTGAGGACCTTTGTAATCAGTAATTATTTACCATGTAAAGATGAATAAAATACAATTTTGGTCTTCGAAGTTGCACACCAATCAACATAATGCAGAGTAGAAAGTAGTATGTTTGCTCAGATGCAAAGCTAAAGTGTTCTGGGGGAAACAGAGATGAAGAGAATAGCCAACAAAGAGGAGGTTATAATGGGGAGCTGGGCCTAGGGGGAGGAATAGTATTTATACTTGTGAGGTTTGAGGCATTTCCAACTAAGAGTAAAAAGGCAACTGGGAAAAAACCAGGAATTACTTTATATGATTTCAGTATAGAGGAAAACATAATGAGAGCAGTAACAATGGTTGAAACCTGAATATAAGGCTACGGAGACTGTATTATTTTCTAGGCAGTTAAATTTAGTGAAGGCTTTTGGTTAGATTAGAAAAATGATGAAAGTGATATTTAGCACAGGCTAACCTAGGTAGAGTAAATTAGATATATAGTAGAGTTGGGGAGAGGGAGATAGGACAAGAGCAAGTTGGAAGCAATTTCCAAAGTTCAGCCATGGAATAGAAAAGACTTGGGTCCAGTTAGGAGGACTCGGAAGCAAGTCTTGTGACTGTTGCCCATGAATATAGCATATGTGCCATCAGAACAGGGGAAGAGCCCAGAGCCTATACTTGGTTTCCTTTCAGTTCACTAGGTCAGCTGCATTCTCTATGTGGCCCTATATTCCAATTTTTTTTTAATTGACTACTATTAGCCTTCATTTCATGATATCCTTATGCAGGAGAGAAGCAGGTAATGGGACTTCCAAAGACTATGGTTCCTAGTCACTGATCACATTCTTTGCTTAGTGTTCTCCCCATTTCACTTTGGGTGGGAGATATTCATGGTATCTTAGGACCATTGGTTCTGTGATTTAGGAAGCTGTGGTTTTAAGGTCAAAGATGTTTCAATCTACTAAGTAGTGTAATTATTTTGCAACTTATTCCAGATAAATTAATAATACCATACCATGAGACTTGTAAGATTTATATCACGTTTTTAAATATCTGAGTTGAGGCAATGGGGCTGAGAGTCCAAGGAAAGCGAAGTGGTTGGAATGTGCAGTACCAAAAATAAAGAACCGCGGAGACAGCAAACTCCAGAAACATTTAGAGAATCTCTTGAATATTACACAGAGCACACATGTCAGGAGACTACTCAGGCCAGGAAAATCCTTTGCAAAAGATCAAGGGAGCGGTACTCAGAGCTCACACAGTTTGATTCTTTTGAGAAAGATAATCTTTGTTGAATGGATTCAAAACAAATTAATTAGTGAATTTATAAAGAATTGCCTTGATTTTCCCATTATTCCTTAATGAGATAAAGACAATGGCATAAGAACATATGAAAAGTATTAGACTTTTCTAACTTTAGATTTAAGCCCCCCAAGCTTAATGAAGAAAAGGAATTTTATAGAAATGATGAAAAAGTTGTGAACATAGGAATAGTTGGGTAACAATGAGGGAGCTGGTCCTCATTTTTGTCCCATGGCACCCTGGCTATAGTATTAGAAGAAAATGTCACCTACTGAGTTCCATCTACCTTATTGTCAGACAGCAACACAGCCAGGGAGCAGCAAGGAGCTTTGAGGAAGCTTGCTAAGAGAGTTTGCAGCAAGAAAAATATTTGCATCATTATCTTATAGTAATTCCCTAACCCCTTTTTCAGGGGGGGGAAAAAAAAAGCAAACTTGCTTATGTTTTTTACCTTTTTGTTTTCAAGAAATGGAAGAATTTTTCAGCACATAAAAATGCATAGTGCTGATACCCAAAAAGTCTCCCTAAAGAGAAACTGTATGCCAAATAGTCATCGATATAAAAAAACACTATAAATCTAAGCAGTAGTAGTTCATGGTTGCTAAAGACGGAACTTAATTTACAACTTGAAACAGGTTTGGCATCCTTAAAAATTCTAGAAATCAATCCGGGATACAGACATTGATCTGCTCAAAGAGAATAACATGGATTCTTAATATTGGCAACTACATCAAATTTTTCCAAGTTATGAAGGAACAAGTCCTGGAAACCAGTTCATTAACCATTAAGGAATTATTTGATATTTAGTTTCCTAGCAAGCAACTCAAAGAGAAGTATTTATGGCCTCATTAGAACATATATTTGTGTTGTGCCAAACATCACCTTCAAAACTGCAGTCTCTATTATGTCAAAGATATGGAAATTATAACTTAAATGAAATAGAGCTGTCTATGTAAAAGGCAAGCATTGCATCATATTTTAGAGTGCTGCTTTACATCAAAGTACCTGAATATGAAGTAGTGGGAATCTGAACACATTTGCATATTCCCCATTCGAGACATAGGATTGGCATTCCCAAAAAGAGTTAAGTGTAGCGGATGGCAATCTTTATCTGAAGAGATTTGTGCGTGATAGCAATATACCATCTTCTGTCAGCCTAAGAAGAGCATATGGGTCCCATTAGCTCCCCAAATCTGCCACTGTTCTGCAAATTTTTATTAAGCAAGTTCTGTTCCTAATAGTCACTTATGTTACAGAATTCGTATCAAATGCTATCAATAAGCAAGGGGATTATTTTGCCCTAGTGAGAATGCATTTGAAGTGCATAAGAAGGCTTGACAAAGGAATAAAACACTTTAAGTGATCACTATATTAATATAAATGTATCCTACTGGGAAGCCAATATGTTTAAGTATTATATGCACTTTAATGTTTGCCGTTAATAAGCTCTCAGTGTGCCATCTTTTTCACAGATTTTCTCTCCATATTTTCTTTATTTATGGTTTCTCTTCCATACAGTGAATGTGGCTGAATTCAAAAGACAATGTGTATTTATCCGTGCTTTTGAAAAAAGCGCCACTGTTTTTGAGCAGTTCTAATGAGCTCAAAGGTCTATAACCAAGGTAACTAGAAACATAGGCAGGCTGCTGTATTTTCCAAGCAAGTCTTCCTGAACCAGGGGATCGACCATGAAATTAACAACCATCCAAACCAAAGAATGATCTTATGAAGCACCTTACTGTAATTAAATCAAGTCGTGTTCATCAATGTTGGGTTGAATATGGGGAAACATGAGCTTAGAAATTCCATTATCTAAATAAATCCAAAGATATCTCAAGAGTGACGAGTTCATGGTATTTAAGTATTAGGTATTTAATAACAGTTACAATAAAAATGTCTGAATCACATCTTCAGAAGGACTGAGAATTTTGCTGATATTTCTTCAATTGCTGTAATATCCCTTTAAGGTAATCAAGAGTAAGTATTGCCATCCCTTGGGTAAAACTGAAGGATAAGAAAGGTATTATATAGGTGAAGAAAATTTAAAAAGGAAGAAATAAAAAGGAACCTGTCATCAGAACTAGAAGAAATTTTTGGCTCTTACTCCATCAACACTCTCTTACTTGATGCTTTTGGTACCTTACCATTTTGGAAGAAAGACCTTTCCCGCAACCAGCCCATTCATTTTTTCAATCTCTGATAAATAAGGTCTTTGTTTGAAATGACACACCCTCATAATAATATTACTGCTGTTCCAGTCACTGTGCTATCTAAATATTATGCAGTTAAATGACTAGATTTAAGTTCTAGCCCCAAGAGATAACTTTATAGTAGCTCTAAGGTAATCTGAGTTATAAAAGAAGTTGAGTATTAATTATAACACTTGTCATTTTAAAAAAGTGGTGATGGTGTGTATAATTTTACCTCATTTTCTCATTTGCTACTGTTATTTAAATCGTTTCTCAGCACTAAGTATGTGCATAAAAGATGATTGTTCCCAATTTAACCTTTTAAATAAAATGTATTCTATTAATTAAGTCATTACAGTTCTCTTCTTTTCTATTATGTTTATTCATTTATCTTCTGTCCTAAAGATAGATATCTGTGTCAGTGAATATTTTGGTGAGAGACCCTTAATTTTTATGCCTATCACTCATTTGGAGTTTCTCCACTGTATTTAAAAATAGCTTATGTTAGTGTTGTAAAGAATTTCAAATTGCCAACTAAAATAATGATAAGTACTCCTACTAAAAATAATACATGGTATGCAGCCAAAAAATTAAGAAAGTACCATGCTTAACCTAATATGACTGGGAAATTTGCAGTACTTAAATTGGCTTAGATTTAATGAGATAACATGTCTGTTAAAAAAAAATACAGGCAAAAACAAAACAACAAAATTCTGCCCTTCTATGAATCCATCTTCTCAGAATAACTGTACGTAATAACACCATATACTGTGAGTATTATGTTTTCTTTGTTTTCTTCCTCTACACAATGAACTGGGAACCAGGTAAACTGGGAAGTAAAAGCTGCTGTGGGTGTTGGATTATCCATGAGCTAATTCAAAGTACCTAGTGCCTGGCCGGAAGCATAGTACGCTCTCAGTTCCATCCCTATATTCCTTTAGAATCCAAGCCAAGTTAAATCACAGAGACCACCACCATTACTAAATTTATAACCTTTACCATCCTCTCACAGTTTCCATTTCTCAAAAGTTTTTGTTGATTGAGAAATACGTAGCTGGCATTGTGCTAAGTGCTTTTGTACATATTTTTCATTTTATTCCCACAATTCCCTGTGTAGTGCTTTTATTTCATTTTTCATGTGAGGAAACTAAGGTTAAAAAGAGCTTTGTAACTTGCCCAGTAAACCTGGGATTCAACCCACATCTATCTCATTATTAACGATCATGTTATTCTGCTTTTCTATTTAGTTTTAATAATGATAGCTAATATTGCTTAAGCACTTACTATATGATCTTCTAAGTACTTTGCATAAAACTACATATGTAATTTTTACTTCAAACCTATGGAGGAAGCCATATTATCTTCATTTTATATATGATGAAATTGAAGCACAGAAAGTTAAATCAAATTGCATACAGCTAATAAATTTCCATGTCAGGATCAGACCCATGGCTTTTCATCTGTGAAATGGGAATGGGTATTTTAGCTTGAACCTACTAGAATTGTAGATTTCCAAACATGTTAAACAAAATAAGGTTTCTGTTAATAACATATATTCAGATAAAAAGGATAATGGCTTTCTGACACATAGATGTCTGTTAAGTGTTTAATTTGTGTTGCTGATGATTCAAAAAATATAGCAACTCTTCTGTGACTCATCACAATTAGAGTGGGTAAGAGGCCATGTTGAAGTTCTAGATCCTATCCCCTACTTAAGAGGTGTGCCTCAGTTTCTTTGTAGAGAAAAGATAATAACAACACCCGTCTTTACAGGTCATTGTGAGGATTAAATGTATTAGATGTCAATTGCATTGGACAGAACCTGCGATTAGAAGTACTCAAATATTAGCAACTAGTATTTTTAATCATTATGATTGTTTTCCAATATTTTTCTGTTTATACCATTTTTTAGACTTGGGAAAGACAGAAATTGCCCCCCAAATTGGAGCCAAATAAATACAAACTGACATCTCCAACCGGATGTACAAAGAAAACTCTAACAATATTTTTAAGCAGTTATACCAGAAAAATTACAGGCATGCAGTGCTTTTATCTAGAAAATGAAGCAATTGCTTAGGAAAGGAGGGATAAGTGGGGCTGGGAAGATCGATATGTAGGGGCTGGGTGAATGAAATGGGACTGGTAGGCACAAGAAGGAGGGGCATGTTACTCTGAGACCAATCTCGTGGTGGGGAAAATGGAAAAGGTCCTTCTTGTTGGGAAACTCCCCTCACCTTGTTCCAACCCTTGAGCACCAGAGTTGTATAGACAAACATGAACAATGGCCCGTGGTGAATCATGACCAGCTGTTGTTGAATATTAAAGTGGCAATCCATGCAGAGATGCTTAAGGGTTAAGAACTTTTCATCTGCATTCATGACAAGAACTGGTTAACAGCTTTCATGTAATATTATTGCCTGATATCAGGGTAATACCAGCCTCATAGAATGGGTTGAGATATATTCCTTCCTCTGAATCGCCTGAAAGAATTTCTATAAAGTTGGTATTATTTCTTCCTTAAATGTCTGGTAGATAGAATTCACCAGTGAAGCCATCTGTCCAGAGCTTGCTTGTGAAAAAGTGTGAACTAAAAATTCATTAAAGAAACAACCTATAGGGCTATCCAGATTTTCTATTTCTTCCTGTTTAAGCTTTGGTAATTTGTGTCTTTTAAAAATTTATCTATTTCATTAGAACTGGGTTCATCTAGAGTTATTTTCCCCCACTCCTAAAGCAAGGTTCCTCTTCATATTCTAACTGAAGTTTGTGAATGAGGAAGTTTTTCATTCTGGCTGTTGGAAAGAGGGCCTATTCCCAGCCCCGTGTGAACTTTGGACACTCTTCCCTTTTAACTTCAAGGAGGTTCTGTGCCATTACAGGTCATGATCGTCAGTGTTCAACTACATACATGAGAGGCTGCTCTACAGATCTCAGAAAGAATTCTGTGTAGCTCTCTCCTCTCCAGTTCCCTGACCTCAGGACTCCCCCTGCCTTGGCTTCCCTGGACACCCAGCTGCATGTCCTGGAGCCGGGATTACACTGGGCTCTGCCTATGTCCCCCTCACTGCACCACAGTCTAGAAACCCTCCATACAGTAAACTGGAGTGATTGTAGGGTTTGCCTCACTTGTTTTCCATCTCTCAGGAGTCGCGCTTCTCTGTTGCCTGATGTCTAACCTCTTGTTTCATGTTTTGTCTATTTTAAATTTTTTTCAGGGGGATTAGAAGCCTGTTCACTTTTACTCTAGGCTTATCAGATACAGAAGTTGAGTATCGAATGTATATACTGTAATTATGTTCAAAATCTTTTACTATATATTATACATCTCTAGGCCCATGCATTTAGTTTCTCCTTTTGGAAACATGCAAACAATAACCTAGTTTAAAAAAAACTGAAAATATTGAAAATTAAAATAAAATTAAATACATAAGTCTAATATATATTTCCTAATAGCTATTTAAAATATCTACCAATGATAGTTGAAGGAAGGGAGGAGGAAGGGCAAATGGTGGAAGGAAGGGGAAGGGATCAGCCAAAGAACATGTATGAATGACTCGTGGACATGGACAATGGAGAGGAGATTGACTGTAGGCGAGAGGGTTGGGCTGGGTAGAGGGGAGCAAAAGGGGAAAAAATGGAAAGAATTGTAATAGAATAAACAATAAAACAAGAATAGAGAAAAATAAATAAATAAAATATCTACCAATAGAAATGAGGTGCCCCAGGTAAGCTGGGGAAATTTTTTCTCAAATCTTTGCCAGTAAAAGATTTACCTTATTATAAATCGATATTAATTTAGTTCAAAAAATGGCTGATTTACAAGCAGACTGATCCTTGTCTCTTTTATTTCTCCTCAGTGCCAGATGAAAGCAAAGTCCATTCATTGGCTGGACAGAAATTGGGTAAGAAATTCCTTGTAACTGACTTTATATTCTTCTTCCTGGAAATCACTGGCTGTGTTTGAGTAGCAGTTGGAACCTATTTCCATCCACTAGTCACTGAAAAGCTTGCTAATTAATACATGAGTTGTCTCTGACTTCCACCGAAGATGAATTATTGCTTGGCTCTGTGTATAGTGGCATAATGTATGCTGACTCAAAATATTTGAGAGGGAAGAATAAAGGTGTCCAAAAAAATGATTCTAAAACCAAAAATCTTAAACCCATATGTCAGCAGAACACTTAGAACAACAAAAGAATTATAAAGGAACCCCAAGAAAGCTTGAAAATTTTTCCCATGATGACTTTTACATTAAAGTGATTGGACAAAAACTTCCAGAATAAGAACATTTGCTCATCTTTTCTCTCCAAAAGAGAAGTCTTTTTACCTGACGTCAAAGGGGACTGTACCGAAGGTGACTGTATTATCTTTCTTTAGACTCATGAATGAGCTTCCTAGAGGTTCTCTAGAAGGTCCACAAGGACCTCCAAGAGTTTACTGGCTCTCTCTCTCATGTGCAAGAAACGTTCAGGTCTCCAATCCAAGCTGCTTCTTCATCACCAAGGGGCCTGCTTTCTATTCCTTTGCACTTCCCTCATCATTTATTCATATTAGGTGAAAACAATTAAAGCCACCAGGCTAGTAAACACTGTAGTAATCACTGTTCTCTAGGGGTGCATTATTTGGGGGAGAAATATCCATTTTACTCTTAGAATTACCACTCCAGACCACAGAGCAGTTATAATTTGTTGACATCCCTCTGTTTCTGAAACAAAGAACTCTTTCCTACCACCAAGCATCTCCTGCGCTTATGTGCCAATTATGTTTTCAGCAGTAAGTGGCCTTGATGCCTCATTACCTCCATCATGTTCCAGGGCAAAATTATGATTTTCCTCTTTTATCCTTTCTACCGATTCTCTAGTGATAACAGCAGGGAAGGGCTGGTTCACAACGCTTAGATTTTTTTTTTTCCTTTTTTTGCTCATCCTAGTAAAGAGCCTGAGAGGTTGGATCATGGTAAAAGAAGATTTCTGTGGGAGGGATAGATTGCTGCATGCTGCTTGTTCCCATCATCCTCGTCCCTTAAATTCTCTGCGACTGGAAATATTTTTAGGAGTCTGAGAAGGAAGTTCTCATGATTAAGGAACCCCAAGGATGGTCTCTATTTTTTTCATCATAAATGGATGGTACTGCTTGCAGTTAGTTCTCTTCCATTTTAATACCTGAGCATTAAAGCCTATGTACTGGCATAGGCTTCAAGGTAAAAAGTGAAAGCAGCGTTTAAGAATGTTTATCCATTTGGTTTTTGAAAAGGTGGCAATGATAAACTTTCTGGCTCTGTCCAAGAAATCAAATTTTATTTTAATATTCTTTAATTCCCAAACAAATTACTATTAGCCAGTAACTAAAAGTTATTGTCCGCCTTTTCATATTGCTGTATTATTTTAGGTAAGATTGAATGATATGTTTTTATATAGTATGATTTGAAAATATTAATAAAGAATTACTCTAAGTGCAAAATTTATAATAGTCTTCTAAATAAAAGTGTCAAAATAGCATAATTTTAAAGCTGTTAGGTAGATTCACTGTAAGCTCCATATGGTGGCTTTAACTGATTGATAGAAATTGTACTTACAGTCTTCCTATTACTTACATGAGCCATACTGTTTATGTACCTCAGATGTTTTAAAGAAGATTTTGGGTTATATTGTAACTGCCACTACAATATTCACTATCCTTATATTTTTAAGTACTTTTATATCCTATCACAGCATCATTTAAGGTTTTAATTGGCCGTCTGTGGAACTGACGCAAATGCTAAAAAACAACCAGAAAGTTGATAACTTTGGAGCAAAAGCAGCATATGATAAAACACAGTGAAGAGCACTAAACAATTCCCTAAAATTATATACTCTAGAGTTAAATTGAAAGCACTCTGTAAAACCTTACTAGCAGTTCTAAGAAAAATACAAAGCAACATTAAGGAAAAATATGCTACTAACATTGTAAGTTTATATACTCAAGAAAATACCCTCTCCCCATGGTCTATATTTGACCTTTGGAAGGTTAGTCTTGAATTATAATGATCCTCAAGAATTCACCTGCCTTATAAAAGGCACCCCCCCCACTTCTGTGTTTGGCATTTTTGTCAGGCAATGTCTCATTAGGTGTTGGTGGAGGTGGTGAAAGAGGATCAAGGGTCCTTTAATTCTGGCAACCCCTCTTAGATACAAAATCATTTAAAAAACCAACCTAATATATAACTTTAGTCTCAATCTGCTACAGCCTGGGAGTACTCAGCTAGTTACCAATTTGAATTATAATGTATAATGTTACATGATCATACTTGTCTCACCAACATCAAAAGGAATCATTTGACTTCTTTATCACCTTTCCCTTCTCCAGATCCTTTCTCCAGAATATTTAGGTTTAAAAAGAAAAAGTGATTTCTCTTTTGCTGAGAAGAAAAAATATCTCCCTCTGTCTATTTTTAATTGTAGGAATGTGGACAATTTTCATACGATCCAAGACCATCAGGAAGTTAAATTAAATAGTATATGCTGACCTAAATCTATCATCCATCCTCTTATTTGGGATGATATGCAAGATTTTAATAAATTCATCTGAATTAAAATTTCTTCTGCGTCAGCTACTTAGTGGGTAGAGAGCCATTTCATGCCAATTTCCATCTGTTGGTCTGGCTTGGATACCTCCCAAATTTGTGACAATATTTTTGGCATCCTTTCCTTGGCTTAATCTTAATCTTTAAATGGCTGATTCCTCTGAGCTCAGATCAAATCAAAGGCTCAGGTAAGATAATCTTTCCAACATTTTTGGCCGCAGAAGTAGTGTTCCCTCACCCCTTCTGAAATCAATTCAAGTATTCTCAAGATTCCTCTAATGCCCTACCTCAGGCGCTTCCTTTCCCTGGCGGCACATTACATCCATACCTTGGCATCGAAGATGGCAGGATGTTCTCTTTCTTGTAATTGTGCAGGGTGCTCATCCATGTGCGAGAGGTATTTGTGTCTATGGAATGGAGAGACCTACCCAGAGAAGTTGGAAGCAAATTTTTGCCTTTCATTTGTTTTTTTAAAGAAAAATCACAAGTTTCAGAGAGCGTTGAAAAACCATTAAGGTGTCTTTTACCTCTTTCCCTAGCTATTTCACTAATTGAATTCTAACAAAATTCAAACCCTAGCAATGTAGGCTTTGAATATATATATATATATTCAAATATATATTGTGTATATATTATATGTATACAATTTTTATATTATATATTTTATGTAAATTTTATATTATATATTTTAAACAAGATATATTTTATATATTTTAAACAGTAAAACCAATATATATTTTAAAATACATATTTTAAATTTTATTTTAAACAATGAAATATATTTTAAATAATAAACCAATAAATATTAATTTATATTAAATATTACAAGGGAACATTAGAATCCAGAGAAAATAACATTAAATTTGGCATAGCTTTAAAAAAATATGTGTTAATTTTGACTGTACAGACCCATATTATATATCTGAAAAGGCATCATTTCTTTTTTATGCTTACTGAATTGACACCTAAACCAATAGTTTCATGCTCCTCAGCATTCAGACAGAAAGGACTTATAAATTTTATTTTTTTACTGTGTCTTCATTTTTTGTTGTTTTGATTTACTGCTGGGAGCTGTTTTAATACGTATTGACTGTCTGCAAGATCTTTGCTGACCCAGCTCTTTCAGATGATGCAGTACTAAAGAAAGCTGATGACTTCTTCTTTATGAGCTCTGACACATTAATTAGCAAAATGGACTAAAAAGCTTTCCTATTTCTATTTTAATTTCTTATATTCTCAAACACCTGTCTGTAGAGCTGTAAAGCAGGCAAGTCTGTAAAAGTAATGGTTGGCAGGAACTCCAGACCTTTTCTGAGGCAAGTTTATCAGTTAATGAGCAAGTACAATCTAGGGGGATATCTCTATATGAGTATGCTGATGTCTTAACACGTTTTATTGATGAAGATGCTGAAGCTCAGGGCATTTAAGGACTTGATCTCTCAGCTGTTAACTAGTGGGTTTAGGATATGAACCCAGGTACTACATGCGTTTGGACATTTCATTTTCTACTAACATATGCCTAGTATCTCACAGTTCCAGACATTGAAAAGAATGTAAGAGTAAGACAAAGTTCTAGTTGAAAGACATGATACATATAACAAGATAGCCCATAAATCTTTATTTACCTTTTGTACCTCAGCCAGCCAAACAAGGAACAGCATAGGTATAATCTCTCTAGCAAACTACTGTAAGGGACATCTGATCATGCTTACCTTTGTTTCCCTGCACGCATATATACATGTGTATATGCATATTGAATGTGGGGGGCAGATTAAGAGATGTGCGACAGAAAATATGCATGTGACATACATTATGTATAAATTATAGCAAAAGTGCATGTAATATATATCTTTATAGCAAAGGTTGAGAGTGTGTCATGCAAGTTGCTAACTTGGCAGACCTTACATTCTGTTCTGAACACATTGTGTTTAACCTTCATATCTAGAATGTTCTCTGGATCATTGCAAAAGAATAGAGCCCTTAAAAACATTAAACGATTGGATAGTTACTTTAATACAAGAATAAGGAATTATTAAATGACATACTTTTGATGAGTCTTAGTATTCCATATTTTTATAGACTATCTAAATTAAAATATGCATTTAAATTTTGGGACACCACCATGGTCATATTTCATATTTGAGTCTTCTGATTGTGTTGCTGTTTTTTGTGATATTTTATCATAGCTGATGAGGAAGTAAAACCTTGGAGTTGGTGGGTCAGTGGGGTTAGTTCAGGTCAGTGGAATTGAACTCTGTTTCTTTCCTTATCAATTGGTTAAGGTAATACTGCATGGATATCTGTTTGAACAAATATTTCTACTGACTACTTTGAAAGATTTTATAATTGTTACACACAAGAAATGTACACATTTCTCATATGTTCTAGCTTTGTTTTACATTTCCATGGGATTCAAGAAGTTAATCATTAAAAAATTAGCAATATGTCTAGGATTCTTCTGTATAAACTTGATTATGAAGCAACCCTGGTATTTTCTGTTGCAAAGATTACTGTATATTCTAGTCTCTAAAATTCAATGAATCAAATTGAATTAGAAAAAAAGTGTCAATCTTTTTAGAAATGAGATAAGATTCTTCACTATTTAAATATGTTATAGGTGTGTGCATCTCTGAATTTCATGAGTAAATAGAGACTATAATTTTTTACAAATCAAATTTCAAAATTAATTATTTCAGTTCCACTCACATTTATTAAATGTCCATTCTGTGACAGGTACTGCATTAAGTGCTGGGGATACAAAATGGCATAAAATATGACATCTGCTTTAGAAAAAAATGTTTATAAAGCAGTAGAGGAGAAAGACATATAAATACCTAATTAAGTATTTGGTACATTCATGTAAATCATTGCACATGTAAAAGAGTGCAGTGCAGAAATCTCACAGAGGAAATATTGCTTGAGTCTGCTTGGGACTGGGATCAGCTCTTGTGTTTCAAAAAGGAAGTGTTTCCATAGCAGGATCTGAAAGATAAATAAAAGTTTGAGAAATAGAAAAGGTTAATGAGCTAACACATTTCAGGTATATGGAAAGTTATAATAACATGGGACATCATGGTATGTTCAGGAAACTATAAGCAATTCAGTGTGTCAGGAAAACAAAGACTAACAAGAGGCGAATAGTGAGATATTAGGTCTTAGGGGGCTCCTCCCAATTGAACAAAAAACAAACAACATGGAAAATAGTTAAGACCATTGCAATAGTCCACATAAAAGATTATGTAGGTATAAATTTAATGGATAACAATGGGAGTGGAAAGAAAAATAAGAAAGATTCAATATTTAGGAAATAAAGCTTTGAGTTGTTTGTTGTTTTTTTCCTTTGGGTTTTTGTTTTTTTTTTTTTTTTTTTTATTAAACCTGCTGGGTGAGTGAGGAAAAGGTTCCAGTTTGAATTTCAGTGTATCAGTCAGTCATTGCTGCAATTACGCTGCACAATAAAACAGTAAACATTTATTTCTTGATCATGTATTTTCATGTATACTGGGATTTGCTGATCTCAGAAGCATTTGCTTGAGCTTGGCTCTAACCTACAGTTTAGGTCCAGGTTTTCTGTGTATGTCTGCCATCTTCCTTGGATCAAAATGTTTCCTGAGGCAAGTACCTTTGAAAGCAAGGGTGGTAAGATAAAAAGAGGGCAGATGAAGAGGGAATGCATAAGCTCCCTGCTGGCACCCTCATGGAGCTAGTTACATGCAGGCAAAGGCAGCAGAGGGGAAGGATCTGAAGGGGCAGAGGGAAGTGTGGGGGGAGGGCATGAGCTAGGAAGGAGTAGGGGTTCTATATGAGGTGGAAGAGCAATGCACTTGAGAGTGGAAAGGACAACTAAGGAGGAAGTGGGACCTCCTCCAAACCGAGACATGCATGCTGTGGGTGAGAAGGAACAGCTTCAAACCAGAGGGTTGCAAGAGAAGCAGAAGTCTTAATGGATATTTAGATTTCAGTTAAGTCAGGGGATTTTCAGAGAACAGGTTGACAGTATTTTGTCAACCATGGAAGGATTGGTGGGGGGAGTCCAGAAATCAAGGTAGACGTCTGGAATGGAGGTTAAGTGGGAAAATGAGTCACATAGGAAGATGACAGAGTGATGGTAGTTGACACCACAGGAAGGAAGGAATGACCAGAGGACTCACATCTTGGGAAAGACTGAGGATGGCAGGAGTGACTAGCTTGGTTTGTTTAGATTGCTCTGCAGTTGGCAAGAGAATTAATCCTTATTCTTCGGTGAATGGAGAAAAGTGAGGATTACCAGCGGAGACTCAATGGTAACCTGAATGGATTGGTTCTCGTGAAGAGCTCCTACCTCTGAAGGATAAGGAGATAAAGAGTTTGGGGAGGAAGTGGTCCCAGAGTTACAGAAGGTTTGAGATGCCTAATTTTTACTAGGTTTGGAAATTGAGAGATGGCCATTAATAATCACTCCTCCTTGAAAAAATTTCAGTTGACAGAACAGGAACAAGCAAAGTGGCTTGAGGAGGAATGAGGGGTGGGGTAAAAAAAAAAAAATGCACAGATACCCTTTCCAGAGAGATGTATCTGAGAAATTGTTTTTATTGTTTCATTTTATGTTACCAATGAGAAACATGGAAGCATGTTTATAGAGAGGAAAGAGACATTTGTGAGAAAATTGTTATAGGGATAGAATTAAGAGTGCAGTTTTAAGGAAGTTGGCCTTGAAGAAGGTGGATCAAATTTTAGGGAGAATGATGGGAATGTATGTTTGTATAGATAAATTTGTAGGTGGAAATGGTGAGAAATTAAGGACAATAATGGTCTCACTTTCCTTGATAATGTTAAAGTCTGTACATAATTGGGTTGGCCAAGAAAATAATAAACACTGTAGATGATAGATAACTCATGTTGAGTTATGTTTAAATCACTGAAGCAAAATTGGATGGGAAACTAAAAAAAATAATAATATTTTTATCTTACATACCTACATGCACACTACATTCAAAGATTGGGTTATAATTACTACAGATTTTCCCCCAAACTAAAATCTTCTTATCTCTTACAGTTACATTTTCAATACTCTATTTATGTTGGAATTATAGAATGTTAGTGTTAGCAGACAGGGTATCTGACCCTTAATGCATTGACCTTGGGCCATCTGGTAGAGTGTGGGTTCCTAACTTCATGTAGGGAAGATTTCATAATACGAGTCCAGGTGACTCTGAGGGTATGTTTGTTAAAGCTAAGAACAGTAAAACAAGGAAGGGCTGAGCATAGAAGAAGCAACAGGAATGCCTAAGCTTGGCTGCCTTAGCTCACTGAAAAGTCACAAAAAAGAGGCTTTGGGGACAGGTGTAGGGGTTTAGCCTGGGATGAGCTGCTGCTGCCCATTGCTCCCCTGATTGCAAGTCTCAGGGTCCCTTAGAGTTTAGGAGGCGTGTGCCTGTGGGGGAAGAAGTGAGGGAAGAAGAGGTCATGGCTCAGGCTCCTCTTCACCAGGATCCCTATCTATGTCTTCTCCCTCCTCCTGGCTGGCTTGCCAAATGTTGTCAGTGGAAATCAGGCTCTTACACAAGATCGCGAGGAAAACATTCCAAAGACCCACGCATGGGAGATTGTGGTGTGACATGGTTATTAGGGTAGAAATAGAAGTTGCCTCTAGGTTTCCATTTTCTCATCTCTGTCCCACCATGGAAAAAGTCTCACTTTGTTTTCAGCAAGGCCAATACAAAAAGGACTGTCCTGAGTTTCTGTTTCATATTAAAGCTTAGTCCTTGTGGTGCCTATACCATCTGCTGTGGGCCCCAGTTGCTGTTAGACCCACATGGTCATGTGCTGCTGGGAGAGAGAGCATGCAAACACATGGGGCAAGTGAGGGTTCCCAAGCTTTCTTGGGTTTTTGATAGTCCCACCCCCTAGTTAGACTGACAGACCTCTTTGGTCAAGCCCCTTCCCTTTTGCCCCACCCCCTACAACACCCTGGTACCAGAGGGGATGAAGGGAGGAGTGTTAATCCCCTTGGCTTTGCAATGCTGTAGTCTCCAGGGGTGTGAAGCTATAACTTCCTGGTGAAGCAAACAGGCTTAGGCTCCCCAGTTTATTAAACTCAGTGTCTAGTTCCTTTTGTTCCCCCTTTCTTTATTAATAATTAGTTCAGTACCAACAGTAACAGTAGGCCTAAATGGAGCATTATAGATCTCTAGTACAACCAACTTATTTATTTTAAAGACCGAGGCCTAGAAGGGGGAAGCTGTTCCCCTATCAAAGGCCCAGCTGGTCCTGTCTGCCCAGTGATAGGGTAGAGGCTCAGATCTGTTTCAACAGTCTCATTCTTGTGAATTCTACAAGTTTTGCCTGATTTAATAGCCTAAACTCTAATTAAAACCTCAGAATTTCCCCAAGCCCAGTACGTAAACCAAAAAGATAGAGTGATTTGGCACAGCCCTCGTCATTTCCCTCTGAGCCTCATGCGTTAAAACCCTCCAGAGGTGAGTAAGCTCTTATAAACAAAAAGCCCATATTTTGTTCAAAATTTATGCTAAAGATTTTGTATCGGTCTGTATTTATTTATAGTTACTGTTAATTATGCTTTTTTTACTTCTATAATTTTGTTCTATTTCTTTTTTTTCCCTAAATATAAATGCATAGGACAAAGTATTTTATTCTGAGCTCCTGTAAACATTTGTTGATGTGGTATATTTTGGTACATATTTTTCCCATGCCCTTATATGTTGATATTTACATTACAAAATTCTTGATAACAATTTTTTAAATTAACCTTTCTCTCTCATTGTTCAGAACTCAACAGTTTATCTTTGAGGATAAAATTTACTATGCTTAAGTGTGCACTGATTAGAAAATGTATAGTTTCTAAAATTTTTTGAATTATTTGAACAAGTAAAAATAATTCTATAAAGAGAAGAGACTATTTCTATATTTGTCAAATTCTTCAAATGTGGCTGACTATCAAACTTTACCATCCATGGAGAATATGTGTCTTTTATGTTTGGAAAACAGTGGTTTGGAACTGACAATTCTAATAGTGTTTCTAAATGCCAGAGTGAACATCTACAGTGGAAAACGTTATTAAAGGGTGACATGATGGTTGATGATACAGAGTGAATGTTTGACATCAAACTTTACTGTGTGCTGAGCTATCGCTACCCAACTTTGAATTAGCTCTGAAACTGGAGAGCAACAGCAGTAGGGAGCGCCTTAAAAATGACTCAAAGATGCCATCAACAGTCAGAATATTATTGTATGAACTCAGATATACCATGGGTGCAAACAAATCACATTCTCAAAAACATAGTAACTCTAAATGCTAGCTTACAGGGTGGGCGTCAGTTCTCTCCTCTTTCTCTTGTTTAGCTTTAGAAGATCTTCAATAGACTTTTTGCAATGAGAATATTTCAATAAAATCACTGGATTCTAACCTACTAGCTTTAAATAACGGCAGCCCTTATCAAAGTAGACTTGGGAAGAGCTAAAAAAACTTTTTAATTCCTACCTAATTATTTTAGAAGGTTTATATAGAGGCCTAGAATTAAAAATCACTCCTCTAAGGAAGATACTTGTGTGAATTTGTTGCAGAGGGAAAAACAAGAGACACTCTGATTCCAATGACCGATAGAGGTTATAAGCTATCTGCTTGCAAGACCTCTTATTTTAAACTTCTATGGAAAATCTAGTTGTCACTGTTAACTGAATGGCAATTTAGCCATTCCAACAATGGTTTTAGTTCTGAAGTTTTCTCAGCTAAAACTTAGCCAACACATAGAAGGACAAGTTTAAAATCCAACCTGGGAAATCTAAAGATGAGCTCTTGCATAATAGATGCCCAATCTACGTTGAATACTATAAAATATGTCAAGACCTAAATTTTGTTTTTAATACCTGATAAGGGTATAATAACTTCCAAGTAAAAGTGAGAAATATTTTAGACCATATTGGCTTTGATAATTTCAGTATTACTTTATATTAGGTGGTGTGTGTATATGCGTGTATAAAAACCTAAGTTTCATAAATGAATACTATTCTGTTGCGGGGGTGGTAGAGCAAGTAGAAAAGAAGCATTAAAAGATATGAATATTTCTAGAACAGTGTTTTCTACTTAAAAAACACTCATTTGTTGCCATATTTAGGCTTCAGCCACAGCGATAAAGCTCAGTATCTTTAAGTCATACCGCGCCCTTCACCACCTTGTAATGGCCGGCCCTTCCAGCCCTATGTCTTGCCACCGTCCCCCTCCACCCAGCTCCACCAGCCTCATCCCACAGGCTCCCTTCTCACCGAGCTGTTCACCTGTTGCTGTGTGACCGACCGTATGTCCATTCTCAGAGCTCCAGCGGAACTCTGGAAGCCCTACCTCCCCGAAAATCCTTCCTTGCTCCCTCAGGCAAGGTCTTGTCTGGTTTGTAGCCTTGTTTCACTTCAGGTATCTCTAGGCTTCATTTTTATGCTTTTTAATTTCTCTCACCTTTTCTTGCCCAAATTCACACCTTTGCTTCAGAGTCAGTCCGCCTACAATATCCCCTCAGGCTGTTTTTCTTTATTCTCTTTTGATCAGTAGTCCTGGTTCCCTTACACCATTAATAATCCCAAGGCTCCCCTTTTCCAGATATAGGCAAGAGAACCCTGTTACTTATTGCATAAAAGGGGAGGAACCAATAACTTTTATTAAACCAGTATTTATTGAACACCTACCATGTGTCAGACACTATGCCAGGTGCTACAAATATAAAGTTGTACAGAATACAGATTTCGGCCCCTAATGTGCTCACAGCTTAGTCGCAGCAATAGGAATGCAAATAGTAAAAACACCGTGTGCAAATACAAAGAAAAAGGAACAGTGGTTACCTTTACTGAGAGAAGAGGATTGAGTTTGGGGTTCAAGGGGGACTTTTGCTTTATCTATAGTATTTGAATTTTTACATTGAGACTATAATTATGTACCTATGGGTAATGAAACATACAGATTTTTATAAATGAAAACATTTTAAACATTATAAAATGTCACATGCTGAATCTGATAATAGAAATGGTGCACAAATGGGAGGATTTGGCATGGGGACGGGCGCAGAGTATGTACAGAGGAACCACAGCAAAAAGAATAGCCTTGGGAAGGAGGGCAGAGGCTGGACACCCTCAGCCACACTGGAAACCTGTTTGGGGCCCAAAAGTATTTCAGGGAAAAGAAGTGAAGAGGGGGTTAAGCATGAGCAACCTCATTTACGGGTTGTTGGAAAAAGTGCCAATAAAAAGCATATTTAGGAAGTTCTAAACACCCCTGTCAATTTTTGGTATCCTAGAAGTCAGGAACTAAGTTTTCATAATTTATTTGGTAAGGCACCCACATCAGACTATGTATAAAATATTCTTTTTTACAGTTTCATGATGCCCAACTGTGTCCAATAAAAGCAAAATTATAACACGAAGACTAATGATGAATGTGTAAAAATTAAAGAGAAAGCTTAAAACAACCTAGATTATTTCTTGCTAAAATGTGAATTCATTCCCACTCTATTGATTATTAGAAACCACACACCCACACAAAACGACTTATCAATTCCACCCCATCAAAACAAAGCAAAGCTGTTCAAATTTACCTTGAGAACAAAGCCCCTTTTATTAACCAAAGTTAAAAAATGTTTGCCGTTTTGAGCAAGGCAAGCAGCAGCTGCAAAAAGAGAGAGGTAAAATTCAGACAGTTTTATAAAATATCACGAAGTGCTATCAGGGAGATGTTAGAGGTATTTAGAAACACTGGTGTCACACTGGTGCCGGAGACGTTTTATTCGCCACGCTGACATACCTCAGAGAAATGCTGCTATTGTCAGTTTAGTGACCAAGTGTCCATGGACCATTTTAAGTGGTGTACATGGGCAAACACTTTTTATTCTTAAAAAGTATTTATCTGTAGTAGTGTATACTAGTGAAATACTGGTTTTCCATTTATAGTAGTTTTTTTAAAGAACTTTGTAGGGTTTTTTTTTTTTTTCAATTATAGTTTACACTCAACATTATTTCGTATTTGTTTCAGGTGTACAGCATAGTGGCCAATCACATACGTTACAGTGTTCCCCCTGCTATTTTCAGTACCCGCCTGGTCTCATGCAGAGTTATTACAGTATTATTGAGTACATTCCCTGTGCTGTACTTCACATCCCTGTGACTATTTAGGACCTACCAAATTGTACTCCTTAATCCCTTCCCCTTTTTCACCCAGGCCCCTAACCCCACTCTCCTCTGGCAACCGCCAGTCTGTTCTCTGGGTCTCTGAGTCTGGTTCTGTTTTGTTGGTTCATGTATATTGTTCTTTAGATTCCACTTCTATATAATTTCTTGGCTGACTGCTTAATTAATTGAGAGAAAATACTTTGATTTAATACTTCTAAGAAGATAGTCTTGTGGTTGAAAATTCTCAAAAATTAATGATTTTTTAAAAATTTATTATTGTTAGAACCAGAGAAAAGACAGATGGTGTTGGACTCCCTTTGCTGAGGAAATTCCATTCAGGGGGTGAAGTTTGTGAGCCCACACTTCTGCTGAGGTTATAGGTCCTTTGAAGGTCACTGCTTTAACTCTTGAGCACTTTAAATTTGTCTCCCAGATCCCCCAAGATATCATTATCACACCACCTCCCCAAGCTCCAGGTTCCTAGTAACAGCATTTACCTGAAGGGCAACTCAACCTTCAGGTTTGGTTGTTGAGCGTCATTCGTGCTTGATTTTTGTTTGTTTGTTTGTTTGTTTGTCAGAAGGTTTGCTTAAGAATTTCCCTGAATTTTCTATAACCTAAGCAATGCATTTAAATAGTATTTGCATTAATTTATCCAAGAACTATTTGTATTTTTATCATCAGGATTTTGAGAATTGATACATTACTGGAAGCAGAAGTCTAGAGTCCAGTAATTTATTTGCTGAATGAATGAATAAACAAATGAATGAATGAATGCCTATCCTTTGTAAATGGCTGAGTTCAAATAAAGCATTGGGGCCCAATTAAGGTTAAAACACACATTAAGCCAGGTTTTATCTCACTGGGTCTGGATTAGTTTTGATAAGACAAAGCAATTTAAAATATTCCTTTGAAAAATATGGAAAACCACATGACATGGGAACAAAGTGGAGGACGACGTCCATAATATGCTGAGAAAGTTTGAAATGGAAAATTCCCTTTAATAAGAAACCACATAATAAAAAGTTCTGGTTATATTTGTAGTTACAAGCTATGGCTTATTACTCTGTCTAGAGATTCTTATAATGATTCATTGTTATAGGAAGAAATAAAATAGGGTTCACAAAGGAGCTTTTATCAGATTATAATGTGCCCTGTCATAAAGTGGGAAAGAAGAGGCGTATCTGGTTATTTGTTGCCGCTGCTTATGTGGGCCTTGGATCATATGCTTATTAGAATCCCTTCTGAACCCCTGGGAAGGCCTGCAGACCAAATTCCTAGCCGTGACCGCACCCGAAGTGCAGCGCCAAAGAAGGCTGCTCGATAGGTCCTTCAGGTACTAAAACAAATCAAAACCAGTCCAGTACATTCTAACAAAAGCTGTCCTCCCATATGTTCTTTTTGTACCACGTACTCTTTAGCTTTTCATCTTTCCCAAGACCAGAAATTCGGCTACTTCATAGAATTTTAATGTAACTTATCAGTTATGTAAGACTTATGTTACCATAGAGTATGAGATGAGATTGGCCAAGGGAAAGATGAGAATTTAGATGAAGTTTCAGCTCACAGTCATATTTCTGAAGTGCTGTCTTTGCTGTTGGAGTCTAATGGCGTTAAGGAACCCCATTAGTTCTCTGGAATAAATATAGTAGCTTGGTCAGCTTTAGTAAAATGGAAGATGTGCTAGTTACATTTGTGGCCGAAGAAATTAGTAAACTTTTCTTTTTCTTCTTTCTCTGTGCCTTTTCATCTTTTGTTTCTACGAATTAGAATTTCTGGACATGGCAGCCAAGGCTGGCATTGCACACACAATACCCTTGACTCCAAAAGAGGTCGCGAAGTTGGATCATTTCCCAGATTATACATCTGCCCCTCTAGCTTGCATTTCAGAGCATATGGCTGTGGCGGAGGGGGCAGATGAGAAATTGTCTCAGCAGTGCTTTCAAAGAGTAAGAGAAAGGAAGCTCCTTAGTTATTCCTTGAGTATTAACAGGGTATGGGTAAAACTGCTTGTGAATTGTCTTCAGTAAATTAAGATATACGCAATGCTTTGCAAGCATAGAAGCCAAAGTAAGTCCTGCCTAATAGGAATACACAACATCTGACCGCTGTTGTTAAGGAACTCATGTGTCATTTGAAATGACTACAGCAATACCTGCAAGGAGTGAAAATTTGGAATAGTCCATTTATAGCTTTAAATTTTATTGATTTCTCAAGCGCTGACATATAATCTCCCTTAAAATTTTATTTGTATATGCAAATACATATTGGAGTAATTAACTCATTTCAGAGAAGGCTACCAAATGGCAACATAGGGCTGGAGGGAGGCCCAGGGTTACTGTCTCGCTGCTGCGACGATAACGCTTTATGGTCCTGGAGAAATATCAAGAGTAAGAACAAGTGAAGGAACAGAGATGGGTATTAGATAAGATGTACCTATCATTTCTTGTCCTGAGTTCATCTGTCACTTTTGTTCTGAACCCATCCCCAAATGTTTCTTCCAAGGCCTTCTTCAATCAGTTAACAGCTTTTTTTCTTCCATCTTTACATTCTTCCTCATCATTGGCTCCTTCCTTTAGTCCAGGAGGAATAATCAAGGTGAAAAGAAATGATGGGGTGGCAACAGTGGGACTATGAGTATACAGAAGCAGGGAGTAACAGAAGGAAGTGGAGAAACAAAAGCAGCAGAGAGCAGTAAGTGCAGCCAGTAACTAAATCCTGAGAGCTTTGTGGGGGGTTTTGGTTTGTTTTGTTTTTTGCTAAGAAGTCTCACTTTATCATTCAAATAACAGAGTGACCTTCTAAAAATTAAAAGTCAGACCCTGTCATATCCCTTCTTCAGAGCTTTCAGTGTGGAACAACTAGATACCCACATGCAAAAAGAAAAAAACAACCTATACCTTTTACTGTATGAGAAATTAAGAATAGTTCATAGATCTAAATGTAAAAGCTAAAACTATAAAACTTCTAGAAGAAAATAGGAGAAATTTTAGTGATAGTGGATTAAACAGAACAACTTTTTAGGACACAAAGCTATGAAATATAAAAGGAAAATTCAGCAAATAAGACTTTATCAAAAGAAGAAATACTTTTTCTTCAAAAGATAATGTTGAGAAATGAAAAGACAAGCCACACTTGGAAAATCTTTGAAAACATATCTCCAGAAAAGGATATGTACACAGTATATATACAATCTCTGAGCCCCAGGGAATACCAGTGTTTAAAAACAAGCAAATGACCGACTAAGGCTACTAAACTACTTTAGATAAATAGCAGTGAGAGGCTGAAGACGATTGTTAGCGAGAAGTGGGTAGAATTGTTATTAAATGGTATACAGAAAGAGCATATAGGACTTGATAACTTCTTATTTTTAGGGACAAGAAATGGGGGGACCCAGAGCTGACCTGAGACTTCTAAGCTGGAAGATCAGCAGAAAGGTGATAGCATTAATAGAAAAAAATAAACCATGAAGAAAAGCTAAGTCATGAAGCATTTGGAAATATGAATCTGGAACTCAAGAGACAGGTCAAGGTTAGCAATATAGATTTAGAAGTTATGTACATAAAGCCAATAGTTGGATCTTAGTTTTTTCCACATGATTGCACAGATTAAATTAAGTAATAATTCTTTTAAAGAGCTAGCAGCCATTAATTGATTTGGTTAACTAGAAACCTCAGATGAAGGCAAAGGCAGTTACTAGAGTTAATGATCAATCTCATTTTTGCTATTATCATGTTCAGTGGCTTAAAATGACTATGATGTTTCTCTGAAAATTAGCAGCTGTCTGGAAAAGCAAAATTTCTAGCAGTTATAAACTTGATACCAAAGTTAAATCAATTCATGAGTTTATATTCATAATACATCATAAACATGCAAACGTGATCCTTGTGCAAGTTTTTGAATGTTAGTGGGACGAGAGTGCACAGAGGTCATTAAGCACTGAAACTGGCACTGACTTTGCCCACATGGTCTTATGTTTTCTTTTAAGGTGCGGGTATATGCGTGTTTATTACATTAGTTGTCTGCTTTGATCAACTGACAAAAGTCAGCTTATACCCATATTTCCACTTAGGAAAAATAAATGTTGAATAAATTATATGTTCTTCCAAAAGTAGTTGGTTTTATAAATATACTATTTTCACTTTTTTTCCAGTCTTTATACTCAGAGGTTAATAGATAAATTTTCTTTTTATTTAAAAATACTTTTTATTGTGTATGCATAAAAGGTACAGGTTTGCAGAGTAACATTTTTATATCTATCGTAGATCGGTAATTCATATTATACACGTATACAATATTTTGGTTTGCATACTCATTATGCCATGTTTGCTGGTATCAATGCTGAAGTTTTTACAAAAATTGCTCTGTGCTTTACTGTCCTCAGAACAAGCAGGAAAAACACAACGTTGAAATTCGATGGAGGCAGCGCCAACAGTGCACTTCAAGATAAATTAATATTTCTATTTAGGTTTAGAGAAAGAAAAGTCTTCCAAGAATGTACATTAAACATCTAATTACATGTGGCTTTTGGGGAGAATTGATATGTGAACAGAATAGATGCACTTTCAAGAGTGAATATCTGATCATCTGTATCGAAATGTTAGTAACAGTCTGGAATATTTACTTTTGAAATTAACGTGAAGGACTCTGCAGCTTCTTTTCCCTCCTTGAGTTTTGACATGCTGCTGTAATCATGACATTGTTTTACTACCTACAAATGGCGTAATTTCTATTATGGTGGATTACGGTGGCATCTCAGATGCTTTATGATATACTACTTTCATTATTGCTACTGATACTGAGACTTCACTGAAGAGATAGTCAATGCAGTGTAGTTATACAGATGTCGCTTTTCATTATTTTATTCTCAAAAGGGAGAAAAAAATCTCTTCTAGGGAAACATTGGTAACAAGGAAGATACTTTTATTTTTTAACTAATATTCGGTGCTCTTTTTAACACCTGATACTTATTAATTGCATTAAGATCACATCCTAATATGGAAAATTAAGAACTATTCAAATCTTTGGATTTTCCAGAAGCAAATTTTAGCAGATACATATTTATTAAACAGGCTGTTACCTAGAGCTTAGAAATCCTCTATTCATATAGATTTTTATCATCTTGGGACTCTGCCAGTGATATAACATGTAAATCTTGAGAGGATGGCTTTTGATTTTTACTAAAAGTAACTTGCACATCCTGTAAGACATCAATCACAGGACTCATTAGAAACATCATACTAAAAAATTATAATGTTTCTTATACTACGATTACACCACTCTATTCTTGAAAATACATAGCTTCTTATCTGAATATGCTTTTGCCTTTTAGACTTCCACTGTAAGAAAAGAAAAGTAATTTTTGATTAAATATCTATTGATTTACTGTCTCCCAGGCCCACCAAATGGAGTTTTTCTAAGACTAAAATGCAGTTACCTCTAGAATAAATTTTGGCAGCTGAAATGGAATTTGGCAACTGTTTAACTGGACACAGAAAATTCACTGAATTTAGAACAAGAAATAAAGTGGACAGTATTTTATCTCATTTGGGAATGCAGTGGTATTTTAAGGAGGGCTAATAATAAGATCGCTACCCAATATAATAAATAAATGAAAATGAATTTAGTTTTGTATCTCATAACCCCATGCAATACTGTAGATCAAAAATACAATTATTGGAGTCTTTTTTTAAGACAACATTCAGCACTGAGAATTAATACATGAGAAGTACTTAGCATAGCACCTAGAGCACAGTAAGTCTGCAATAAACGTTAGCAATTACTATGTTTTCTGTTGCTGTTTTCTATCCCACTCTGTGTCTTTCTTCACCATTCTCCATCTGACTAATTTTAAGAAGCATGATTTTGTCCCACCTAGATTTTGAACTCCAGCTTCTATTCTTTTGACAATAAAAGGATTCTTTTCCATAACTTAACCTGTTTCCGTCTCATTGAGGGGAGAGGAAGAGATTGGCAATAGTGGTGGTCTCCTGGCAGACTTATCTTGCACATGTGGTTTTTAGAGTCAGGGTGAAAGAACAGAAGTGATTTTCAGTGACACATGCCACTTTTCAGGCTTATTCTTGAATTGCCCTGTCAGGCAGGACTATTAAAATAATTTCCAAGGAAAGAATCCCATCCTCAGCTTTAATGACACTAAAGAAGAAGAAAAAAGAACATTTTTCCCCACAAGATTTAGAAAATGAAATCCAGGATTTTTTTTAAAACTAAAATCTAAGGTAATTGAATGCATTTTAAAATTTTACTAATGCATACCTTGAATTTTCAAAGGTGATCACTTATTCTAAGTTCTCCTTTTTCTTATTTTTCTTTTGTAGCCCAAATAATATTTTTCTATTTCAGTCAACAATGACAACAGAACTCCTTTAACATTTATACACTTATGCAAATTATGGCATCAAGTAATGATCCTTGACTTGTCACTGTGTCCTGATATGGTATGAGATACTGTGAGGCTCCAAGCAAAATAAAGGGCATGGGAGCAGAGAAGTTTTCAGAGAAGGTAAAATTGATTATACATATGAAACCGTTAAGAGCAAGTAACTTGTAAATACTAAACTCTGAAGTAGAAAGTGCCAGATTGTGTGACACAGACAATAGGGCAACAGGGGCTTAAAGATGGGCAAGATCAGCATGGGCTGTGTTCATCAAGAAAGGATTTGGCCTGGGCTTTGAAGGATTGGTTGGATTTGGATCTCTGTAGAGGAGAGGGGAAGGCCGTCTGGGCCACAGGGAGAGCAAAAGCAAGCTCAGAAGCAGAAATGTCATGCAAATGTCATAGTATGCCTTAATTTTAATGATTCTGTGGTCCTGTGAGGTGACTTTGATCTCACTATAATTTATATCAACAGCAAAGATTCCAGTTTAAGAGCTGGACTTACTCAGAGAGAAGGAAGTTTGAAGGGTAAATATTGAATACATACTTTTAAGAAATAAAAATAGTAAATACAAATATGAAAAAGCTAGAATTTTAGTTTCTAGCTATTCTAAGCATACTCTTTAGTCCAGGGCTTGTTTTTAAGAAGACAGAATTGTTAGGGCACTGTAAAGTAACTCAGACATTCCAGAAAACTAATCTGTAAAGTAGAGGAAGGATGTTTTTCTTAACCCTCTAATAAAAATGGCTGCCACCATATTTTATATGGCACCAATTCTCTTGGGCATTAATCAAACTCTTTTAAGGCTAAACTTCAGACTTGCTCTCTTCCCAGGGCCTTTCGTGAGTGAGCCCTGCTGAATATAACCATCATTCAACTCCTTGCCATCTCCAGTGAGAAAGAATGCTGACACCCAAATGTTTTAGAGTCAACTGCAAGAACTCATTAATACGGTGCCGAAGTAGGAACTGCTGATCATCAGGGATTTGATCACAAAGTAAATTAGAGGTTGTGCATCACCATGTCTGTGACAAACATGCATTAGTAAAAGTAAATAAGCATGATGACAGACCGATTAAGCTCTGCTTACATAATTGGCTCTTGAAAACTCTTTATTCCAATATATTAGGAGAAAAATGAGCATCAACTTACAAGTCAAAGTGACTCTTTTATAACACTGAACAAAAGGATTCTTAGAATTTTGTAGTAAAAGATCCTGGCAGAAGCCAGTATTGATTCAAATTACTGGTCAGCACTCTGAAGATGCTGTACTTTTCTGGGTGTTAAAAATCTACTGGGAATATAAGAGAAAGAAATTGACTTTCAAGTACATTGAAACATTTGATTTGAAATGAAGTAGAAAGAACCTTGCGCTCTAATGTCACTAGTGTTATGAGACAGTAATTTGTAGATAAAAAGTAAAAATACAGGTCTGCAAGTAGTATTTTAAAATTTTACTTCTGAAGAGACTTGACTTGGGGTGGTGAACACAAAATAAAATGTACAAGTGATGTATTATAGACTTGTACACCTGAAACCTATGTAATGTTATTAACCAAAGTCACCCCCAATAAACTCAGTAAAAAATGAAAGATAAAAAATATAAAAATAAAAATAAAAGATCTCAGTTTCCTCAGTTAGAAAGTAAGGAAAGGAAAGTAAAATAAGGAAAATTAGAAAAAAAATTACTTCTGAGATATACGACCAGTCCAAAATAAGTTAAAAAATATAAAACAGTATAATTTTGAGGAAAACAGCAGAGGTTTCACAAAAGGGAAGACCTCTTAACTCTTTGGGAAAAATTTTGAAATAAGTGAAGATTATCATGTGACCGTGACTGGAACAGAAAAGGAAGGAGAACAAGAAATCACATCATTTTTACAATCTCATTAATGAGCTAAGATACCGACTTGGAAAATACTTCATTTGTGGACTGGCACTTCTCAAAAAGAGGAAAATATAATGTTCTTATATAAAAGACACGCTCAAGCATGATTTTCCAAGCAAGTGGTTCACCCTATGAATAAAATTAGTATAAATCATCTAGTTCAGAAAACCTGTGAGGCTGAAAAAGAGGATATTATTTTACTTTATAACTGAGGAAACTGAGATGTTGATGCAAATAGGAACAGAGTCTAGATTTGGATCTAGGTTACTTTAAACTTCTTTTTAAATATCTAAATTGCTCAGAACTATTAGAATTTTCATTTGCCTTCAGATAAATAGTATAGATAAATTCCAACCCAAACAGAGCCTTTTTTATTATAATTTTCCCATTCATCAAAGTCAAGTTCTCAATAATTGAAGGTCTCTTGAGTGTTTTTAAATACACTCACTTAGATTTTTGTCCTGAAAACTTTTCAGTAATTAATCCTATGGAAATAATAGCATATTCTTATAACCAAATAGATTCCTTCAAATTGTTTTTCAGCTTCATTATTTTCATTAGTATTATAGTTCAAGCACGATAAAGGAAGCGAGGAGGCTTTTTCAGGTAATGCTTGGTGAGTAAGGAAAGAGGAGGAAAAGTTGGCACCTAATTAGAATTGCCAAGAACTTTTATGTTCAGGAATTTATATTCAGGAATGTTATTGATTTTTTTAAGTTCCCCTAGGGACAGTGGAGTGCCTGGGCTGCTGATTCTCAATAACCAAACTCATACCTGACAAACAAAAATGCATTACTCTGTGACAAGGTATAATTAGTAATTTCCCTCTGAACTGGCATAGTCATTTTAGCTGTCAGAAATATCTTTTTCTTAGTAAGAAAATTTACTTGCAGAAACAAATTAAGATCTGAAGGATACTTACTCAGGTGAGCAAGCAAGGAGAATTGGATTACCTGAAAGGAAGCTGAACTCATCTCCACCCTTGGAATACATCACAGACTAAGTGTTTTCTAGGGATTCCTCCTGGCATTTTTGCCAATCTCCTAATTCACAGATATCAGTATAATTTGTAATTTTCTCCCTGAAATAAAGCAAATAATAATTGATGGCCTTGAGGGGCATCTTCAGATCCTTCAGACAATAATGTTTTGAGTACAGGACTAAATTAATTCATAATACTGTTTCTGTCAGTTAAGAATGCTCTGGGCTACAAATAACAGAAAGCTCAACTGTTGGTGACATTAAGATGTAGGGATTATATTTCTGACCTAACAAGTAGTCTGAACATAGGCCCCTGTTAGCAGGGAAGAGAAGGAGGGGGAGTCAGTGGGTACTGGGTTGGTTGTATCTCTGATTCTCTTGGCTTCTTTCTCTTGACGTCTCGTGGTGAAAACAGGACAAGGTAGGAGGAGAGAAGGGCCAGTTTTCTCTGTCTTCCAAGTACAAGCTTAGACCTTCCTCCAGAAGGCTCCACCCCCTTCCATATATGTCTCATTGCCCAGAATTGGCTCATTGTAAAGGCTAGAATGTGAGTATTTGATTTTCTAGCCTCCACTCAGGAGAGAGTGAAGGAATTCTGCCACTGAAGTAAACTTTACCATATATCACATTGCTCCATTACAGTTCTGGCATTCACCATGAGCTTACCTGGATCTAGAAAATGATCACTTAGAGAGAATTCCTATATATCCAAAGACAGACAGAGAAAAATTATCCTCCCAAAGGTTTTAGGAGCTGGACTTTATGCTAGATGCACTGTCTGAAAAGTGATTCAAATTCATGCCTCAGCAAAATATCAGATTCCTTTTAGACAAGGACTGTCAGAGTCACTTGAAAACATATGAAACTCCAATGTCAAGATTTGCTGCAGAAGGTAAAGGCAAGAAACCCTTGTAGTCCCCATGTTTGAAGGATAACCATTCATGAAAAACAATGGCAGTGATAAGTAATAGCGATTGACTGTTTAACTCTTAGTTTTTAACATATAAATAAATGTGCCAATAGCTATGTGTGTACATAGTTTTATACACACACACACGTGCCCACACACAGCCTATCTGGAAAAAGTCCAGCCATTGTTAATATAATGAGAACAGTTTGCATGACATCGATGTAACCTGGCAGCCGGGGAGAGTAGACTAGAATGTGCATGTGTGAACAATGACAACGTCACTGTACTAGTCAGTGGGGGCAGTAGATGCCATCGAGTGAGTATGTGTACTGTGCGGTTGCCACATTCAAAATGATTGAGCAAATAGAGCAACAAATCTGCATCATATTTTGTGTTAAGCTTGAACATTCCTCTGTGGAAACTATTCAGATGATTCAGAAGGCCGCAATGCTGGTCAGCTGGTGATTGGCGGCTTCATCACAACAATGCACCCTTTCATGCATCACGTCTCCTGCAGAGTCTTTTAGTGAAACGTCAGATCACCCAGGTGACTCAGCCCCTCACAGCCCAGATTTGGTACCCATGACTTCTCGCTTTCCCTGAAACTAAAATCACGTTTGAAAGGAAACAAATATCAAACCACCAATGAGATTCAGGAAAATATGATGGGACAGCTGATGGCAATTGGGAGAACTGTGTGAAGTCCCAAGGTACCCACTTTGAAGGGGACTGAGGCATTATTATCCTAGGTACAATGTTTTTGTATCTTGTATCTTCTTCAAGAAATGCATATTACATGGCTAGATACCTTCTGGACAGACCCTTGTGTGTGGGTGTGTGTGTGTGTGTGTGTGTGTATACACACACCTATACATATATACATATATATTTAAACACACACATCTATGGACTAGGTATATCAGGATTTCCATCTGAGATAACCCATGTTACCCCTAAGTTGATATAATTTTATGTCAAAGCACAAATATATGCTCTTTTAGAAAGTATGTATTATTAAAATATCCAGTTGCTAATAATAATTTGGAAACAACTCACAGACCCACATTGCTTATTATTTCCATAAGGGAACCCAAATACCGACCAGGATCTCCCGGCGGCAAATCACTAGTCTCAACTTTCCATTGATGTTCCAACATCGCCTTTGAAAGAAAACACTTGTTAACAAGGCTTCTTGTGGTGATCATTTTGCAATGTATACAAATATCAAATCATTATGTTGTACATATGAAACTAGTATAATATGTGTCAATTAAAAAAGAAAACATTGTATCATATGTTATTTTGTCTTAAATTAGCCATATTTTAACAGCATATTAGCCTTCCTACAGTAAACTTAGGAAAAGATGCCATATTTTGCCATATTCTCTGAATGAAAGGTAAAAAGTCTGATTTCTTTAAGATGTTGCATAATTTGATTTATCAGAATATAGTACTGTAATATATATTTTACCACCTTGTCATACATTTTCTTATTTCAGATATCTATCCCCTCATTTTCATAATTATATTTTAATTTGATAGATCATACTTGCTATAAATAAATAGTACCAATAGCTGGTGTTAAAATGTGTGGGCTTCAGTATATTGAGACCAGTAAACATTTATGATGAGTTGTTTTGTCAATCGGTATGTCTTTGGCTCAAAGTAATAATCAATGACAGTGGTTTCACCAAAAGGGCTTTTTTTCCTCAAGCCTGAAGAAGAGCAGAAGCAGGCAAGCCAGAGCTGGGATAGTTCCTCAAATAAGCCATCAGAGTACCAGCGGCCTTGTGGCTTCCTGCTCCGCCATCAGTACCCTGTGGCTTTCAGCTCAGAGGGACAAGGTGGCTGCTGCTCCTTCCTGTGGCAGGCAGCAACAAGGAAGGTAGATGAAAGGCAGAAGACGTGAGACATGCCAGCTGGTTCTGCCCCTTTTATCTAGGAAACAATATCTTTCCAGAAACTTGACCTCAGACATGTTGTTTATATCTAATTATTTAAAACCGTTGCACAGTAACCCAGAGTTTTATGACTGTATGGGGGGGATGAATATTTTTAATAAGTAATTTCTTCTCCAAACATAATCAGGATTTTTGTTAGAAAGAAGAAAATGAAAAGGATTTCAGAGAGATAGCAAATAGTTTCGCCTAGGACGGATAAGTTAACCAAATAAAAATTGTCCCATTTATCATATATCAGTTTTCTTCTAAATTTAACTTAAAAGCCTGAAGTAATTGAAAATGAAGCAGTTTTGCAATGCAGCCACCAAAAATTATCTGTAAACAAGTTCAGTGTTCTCTGAACAGCAACTAACACATACATTGCAGAAATTTAATGAATATTAAATTGTGTTGATTGCTTCAATGATTTCCCTTAACCTAAATTTCTACTTTAACAGTTGCAACTAACTACTCATATATACAATCAACTCTTAATTACGAAAGGCTGAATTCTCTGACTTCCCATTATTGTTGGAAAACCTGCCTATCCATTTCTTCTGTGCACTGTAACCTAGTGCAAAGCTTTCACTCCTTTGTTAATCAGATGGTGAACTCTGCTCCTCCCTGTAGCAAAGCAAGACCCGAGTGGAAGTAAGCACATGTGAGTTTCCTCTGCATACTCAGGTCATCTCCCTTACAGGCTCTTTCCCTCCCATGACCTCCTCCTCCTGCAGCAAAGGCACAAGCACGCAGGCAGTTATGTAGAGAAGCCTCTACTTTGGGGCCAGTCTTCTCGGTCTTGAATCAAGGTGAGAAATATTGAGTAAGAATATAAAATGCGTTCGCCTGAGAATTTACAAACTCCTCCTAAATCAGGTATGCACTTTCTTGCTTGAAATATTGTGAGTTTCCAGTTTGGAAAATATTCAATTTGTTCTATAAGTCATGTATTCACTTGACAAACACCTCTTAAACTCCTACTATGTGCTATAGATTATGCTGAGCTCACAATGTATATAGTCATTCAGTATTCTGCAGCCCAATTGAGTATTTGTAAATGTAGTTTGAAAAAACTGTTATTCTCATAAGTTACCTCTGCTGTTTTATTGTACAGTTCTATGGCGAGGGTGGGAGTTAATCATGTAGACTAAACGTGAGTCTTGTGAATGGTCCCCCAGGGGTTACATAGCATATAACCTGCATGAATGTATGTAGTGTCTCTGGTTACTTTATTGCACATTTGAGGATTGGTTTCTGTTTTGCGTTATCCATGGTATTAGCTTAGGTCATCTAGGTTTGGACAAATACAGAGGTTTTGGGGTTTGTTTGGAGTTTTTTGCTCAGTTTTCCTCATATGTATCTGGATCTTAGATAAGTTACTATTTCCTTTAATTTCCATAAATATTAAAATCTCTTAAGAGAAATTAGTACCTGTGTTCTTTATTTTCTTTATTCTTTAGTAAAAGACATGTCCACCTCCTTTTGGGATTAGGATATATGGTAAACTTCAAACTTAGAAAATTTATAGGAGGATTGGCCAACTGATTTCATTCCATAATACATGGAGGAAAATATTCCATTCTGCAAGCTCTTTTAGACACTTACACTGAAATTTTAATATTACTAAGAAAAAAACTAGCCATCTTATTCACTTTAGTGAGAAATTTTTGCAGTATTTATTAAACAAATATATGGTATATCACATTTGTTCTTATGAATACATCATTTTTTATATTCCTTTTTTTATATAATTTACTTTTACATTGGTCATTTTCTTAGTCATCATTTTCACTTAATTTCTACTTAAAATGATTTAGGTATCTATGTCAGTAGACCTGTGACTTCTTCATTATATCTTTTACTAAATACATTATTTGGCTTCTGTTAGCACCAAATGCAAAATTTGTCATGACAACTTTTAAGTCCTCTTCAGAAATTATTATATTACTTTACACTGAATCATTGCATTTTCTCTCCTTGGCTTTTCAGCAAGTCTAAAATATGTATGTCTTACAACTTTTATAATTTAAACTACTAAAAAATTGGTAGTAAAATTTAAAAATCTAATTATACTAAATATTCTTTTAATATTTTATTTGGTATTGAATTTATTGAAGTGATCTGTTAATAAAATTATGTAGGTTTCAGGTGCATAATCCTGTAATACATTCCTTGTATATCGTATTGTGTGTTCACCACCCCAAGTCTTCTTTCATCACCATTTATCCCCCTTTACCATCTTCTGTGCCTCCTTTCCCTCTGATAATCACCCTACTATTGTCTGTGTCTATGAGTTGTTTTTTGATTAATTTCTTCACCTTTATAACCCAGTTCCACAACATTCCTCCCCTCTGACATCTGTCAGCCTTACCTCTTTATCTAAGAGTCTGTTTCTATATCAGTTGTTGGTTTATTTTATTCATGAGATTCCACGTACGAGTGAAGTCGTATGGTACTTGTCTTTCTCTGACTGGCTTATTTCTCTTAGCACAGTGCTCTTCAGTTCTGTTTATGATGTCTCAAAGGGTAAGATTTCCTTCTTTTTTTAATGACCAAGTAGCGTTCCATTGTGTAAATGTACTACAGCTTTTTTTACCCACTCATCTACTGATGGACACTTGGGCTGCTTCTACATCTTGGCTATTGTAAATAACACTGTAATGAACATAGGCGTGTATATACCCTTTCTAATTAGTTTCTCAGGATTCTTTGGATATGTTCCCAGAAGTGGAATTGCTGGGTCATAAGGCAGTTCCATTTTTAATTTTTTGAGGTAACTACATACTGCTTTCCACAGTAGCTGCACCAGTCTGCATTCCCATCAAAAGTGCAAAAGGGTTCCCCTTTCTCCACATCCTCTCCAGTACTTGCAGTTTGTTGATTTATCGATGATAGCCATTCTGACAGGTGTGAGATGATATCCCATTATGGTTTTAATTTTCATTTCTCTGATGATTAATGACAATGAGCATTTTTTCATGTCTATTAGCCATCTATATGTCCTCTTTGGAGAAGTGTATATTCAGATCCTTTGCTCATTTTTAATTGATTGTTGTTTTTGGTGTTGAGTTTTATAAGTTCTTTATAAATTTTGGATACTAACACCTTGTTAGATGTATCGTTGACAAGTGTTTTCTCCCATTGAATGGTATGTCTCTTCATTTTGTTGATGGTTTCCTCTGCCGTGCAAAAACCTTTTTGTTTTATGCAGTCCCATTTTTTTATTTTTTCATTTGTTTCCCTTGCCCAAGGAGGTATATCAGAAAAAAAAAATATTGCTACAAGAACTGTCTGAGGTTTTACTGCCTATGTTTTTTTCAAGGATTTTTATGATTTTGTGACTTACATTTAAGTCTTTAATCCATTTTCAGTTTATTCTTATATATGGTGTAAGTTGATGGTCTACTTTGATTTTTTTTGCACGTATCTGTCCAATTTTTCCAGCACCATTTATTGAGTAGACTATCTTTACCCAATTGTATGTTTCTGCCTCCTTTGTCAAATATTAATTGACTATAAAGTCATAGATTTATTTCTGGACTCTGTTCTGTTCTGTTGATCCATATTTCTATGTTTATGCCAGTAACATGCTGTTTTGATTGTTACGGCCTTGTTGTATAGTTTGAGGTCAGGTAGCGTGATTTCTCCAAATTTGTTTTTCTTTCTCAAAACTGCTATGGCTTTTGGGGCCTTTTGTATTTCCTTATAAATTTATGGAATATTTATTCTAGGTCTGTGAAATACGCCATTGGTATACTAATAGTTGCATTGAATCTATAGATTGCGTTGGGTAGTATGGACATTTTATTGATGTTAATTATCCCTATCCATGAACACTGTATATACTTCCACTTATTTGTATCTTCTTCAATTTTTTTAATATCTTACCATTTTCTAAGTACAAGTCTTTCACATCTTTGATTAAGTTTATTCCTAGATATTTAATTTTTTTGTATTTATTTAATCCTCACCTGAGGATATTTTTTCATTGCTTTTTAGAGAAGGAGGAGAGAGAGAAAGAAACATTGATTGGTTGCCTTCTTGTATGTGCCCCAAACAGGGATTGAACCCACAACCTGAGTATGTGCCCTGACCAGGAATCAAACCTGTGACCTTTGATCTACAGGATGGTGATCCAACCAACTGAGCCACACTGACCAGGGCTGTTTTTTTTTGAAGCAATTGTGAATGGGATTTTTTTCTAATTGTGTTCATTATTGATGTATAAAAATGAAACTGCTTTTTAGATACTTACTTTGTATCCTGCTACTTTACTAAACTTATCAGTTCTATTAATTTTTTTGTTGCAATCTTTAAGGTTTTCTATATGCCATATCATGTGATCTGCAAATAATGACAGTTTTACTTCTTCCTTTCCAGTTTGGATTACTTTTATTTCTTCTTGTCTGATTGCTTTGGCCAGGACTTCCAGTTCTCTGTTGAATAAGAGTGGCAAAAGTGGACATTCCTCTCTTGTTACCAGTCTTAATGGAAACACTTGTAGTTTTTGCACATTGAGTTTGAGGCTGAAAGTGTGTTTGTCATATTTGGCCTTTATTTTTTAAGTATGTTCTCTCTATCCTGTTTGCTGAGAGTTTTTTTAATCATAAATTGATGCTGGATTTTATCAAATCCTTTCTCTGCAACTATTAATATGATCATGTGATTTTTATCTTTCATTTTATTTATGTGGTATATCATGCTTATTGATTTGAGAATATTGTACCAACCTTGCATCCCCAGAATAAAGCCCACCTGATCATGGTTTCTGACCTTTTTAATATATTTCTGGATCTGGTTTGCTAATACTTGCTGAGGATTTTAGCGTCTTAGTTCATCTGGGATTTTGGCCTATAGTTTTCTTTCTTCATGGTGTCTTTATCTGATTTTGAAATTAGGATAATGTTGGCCATGTAAAATGAGATTAAGAGTCTTCCATCCTCTTGAATTTTCTGGAACAGTTTGAGTTTGGGAGTATTTCCTCCTCTTTGAGTGTTTGGTAAAATTTACCTCTGAAACTGCCCTGTCCAAGACTTGTGTTTGTTGGATTTTTTGATTATTGCTCTTATTTCACTGCTTGAAATCTGTCTATTTGGATTCTCTGATTCTTCCTGATTCAGTTTTCAAAGATTGTTTCTAGTAATTTGCCCATTTCTCTCAGATTGTCTCATTTGTTGATATATAACATTTCATAATATTTTCTCACAATCCTTTGTATTTCTTTGATGTTAGTTGTTACTTTTCCTCTTTCATTTCTGATATTTTTTTCCTACTCAGATCCTCTCTCTCTCTGTCTTGATGAGTGTTCTGGTTAAAGGTTTGTCAATCTTGTTTATCTTTCAAAGAACCAGCTCTAGGATTCATTGACCTTTTATATTATTTTTTAGACTCTATTTTGTTTATTTCTGCTCTCACCTTTATTATTTCCATTTCATGCAAGCTGCTGTGCAGGCTCTGACCACTTAACACAGAATTCACCTCAGTGGGGTCTGGTGCTTGCCAAGATCTCCCTTTGGATATGCCACTTGTGAAGCTGATTGGATCCTGCTCTGATTTTGTCTGAGGCTGGACACTGCGTATATTAATTCTGGGCTTCTGGGAGGGACTCTGTTGCAGGTCAATGTCAGATGCTACCTATGACTGGCCCTGTACAGCCTGTTTGGAGCTACAAAGTGATATACAGTTTTTGGCTGCCTCTGCTTGTCCTGGGTGTGTGTGGAAGGGACCGAGCCGCACACCATAGCCAGCTATTACCAAAACGGGGCCTGAGGGTAGGTCAGCAAAAGTCCCAAGGCACCCCAAGTTTTACCTTCACCTCTCTTCACCTGCCAGAGGCCTTGTAGACTCATTCACTAAAAAAGCCTGTGACATAGTCAGGTTGCATAAGATAGACTCTCAGTGAGTCACTAGGTAGGCATGTGTAGTGCTCACCAGACTAACACAAGTTCAACCTCAGTGCCAATTCTGGGTCTGAGGTCACTCAGCAAAAGTCGCTAGGTATACCAAGTCTAACTGCCACCTGCTGGGAGCTTACTCACCTTTGTGTGGGGGTGGGGTCTCAGAGAGTCATCAGAGTGAGGCCAAAAGAGTTTATCAGGCCCAAACAGACCAAGATTTGGCCATGTGGTGGGAAGACTCAGCACTGATGGGCATGTAAGGGAAAAATGGCCCCAGTCGTATAGCCTCATGACTCGGTCTGTCCCCATTTCAGCAGGGCGGGGCCATCAGGAGTTGAGAGGATGGTGCTAGTGGCTGGAGGTTGTGGCCCCCATTCCAGAGCCCCACAATTCAATCTGTACCAGATTTTTCGCAGCCCTGGGCAGAGCAGAGCTACCATGAGCCTGGAAGGGGGTCTGCTAGAAACCCAGAGGGTGGAGTTAGCAGATCTCCTGTGAGGAGGAAGCACTAGTTAGGTTCATGGGATACTGGGGGCAATGGCCTTCACCCAAAGCCACACAACTCAGCCACTGACATTCCCTGAGTCTGCCCAGACCTCTACACACTGGCCAAGGCAGCTGACTCTTCAGTAGGGCATAAGCTCCACAGGATGGTGCAACAGGGAGTCCAGAGAGTGGGACTCTTACATGTGTAATGTATCAGACTGGGGAGTGCTCCACCCAAGAAACATGGTGTCTGAGGTGTGGGAGAATGACCTGGCACAGGGATCCTGGCAGTTGTCCCTTCAGCTTTCTCCAGAGTTACAAACCCCAGACTCTTCTTATACACCTTTAGTCTGTTCTGCCTCCCTCTGCCAGAGCCCAGGGTGAGTGGCTGCAAACAAGATGTTATGCATTGGCCCTTTAAGAGGGAGCCTGTGTCTGCAATGGACTCCTGTCCCTCCCTGGTAGACAAAATCCCTGCTGATTTTCATAGCGAGTTGTCATGTGGGTGCCTTTCCTGGCTCTGGTGCTCTGGGCTGAGAAACCCAGCTTGGGGCTGACCCCACACTTCTCAGAGGGAGCCCACCACAGCTGAGATATCCCTTCTGAACCTCAGCCACAGCCCATAGGAGCAGAGCCAGTCTTTTTCACACCTCTCCCCTTCCTACCAGTCTCAATGTGACTTCTTCTGTAAATCTTTGGTTATAAGATTTTGCTTCAGCTAGCCTTCATTTGGTTATTGAGGATGATTTTTTCTGTAATTTAGTTGTAAATTTCCTTTGGTCCTAGGAGGTAAATGTACCTTCCACTACTCCACCACCATCCTGGATCCACTTTCTTTTAACATTTAAAATAAATTTGTATTGTTATCCTTTCCTTAGTTTTTATCATCTTTCATTATGGAGTTGCATGTTGTTTTAAAGAGCTTTTAGTTTTAGCTTCTTCTAGATGTCTATCTACTCTTGTGCTTTTTGAGCACATGTTTAAACATGTGAAGACAAAAAAAGGTGGGTGATGCTTATGTTAGCATCTTACAGTTATGTGGGATGATTGCAGACTGAGAAAGAAGTGAATAAAGAAGTAATACAAATATAATCACAAATCAACCCCAAGGCCCAGTGTAGGCTTCTTTCAGTGCCCTGTTGGAAAGGAAAAATCTCTTGAGTTTCGCAGATTAGTAAAAATTTTCTTGTATTTACCATGCACTGAAAATACAATTAACGGTGTGTATGGGGAGAAGAAAGATAATGAAAAGAGAAATTAGTTTCTGCAAAGCACATTCTAATGAGGCTATGAAATACAAGTTCATGTATCTTATCTCAAAATATTTATTTAAGAGATCCAGCAATAAAAATCAGGAGCCTTCTGCCTCTTTCAATTACCCAGAAGAGGTAATTGTGGCTTCATAATAGTATTAAAAAAATCTGGGGTTGTCATTCTTACTTTTAATCCTGAATTCTATATTTTGTTGAAAACAGGAACTATGGACAAAAAGTTTGATGAGATGTTCTTATGAGAGACGAGGAGTTTAATTGATTTTTTTCATATCAGTACAATAGCTCAAATACTAATGCAGATTCTCTTAGTGGTTATGAGAGCAGTGTTTGTTTTAATAGTGTTAAAAAACAAAATTTGAGTAAATTTTTGTTAGGGTGGTAGGTGATAGGGGCTGTGAAGGAATTCCCAAAGAGAAGAAAGTGCAGAGAGCAAAATTTTTTAATTTTTACTTTCCTAAGAGAGGGAAAGGCCTAGGTACAGAGATATGCACCAGCACTGAGGGGTGGGAGCTTTGAGTTTTTACTGGATTATAATTGGATTAAAAGGGTGGGGTGTTGTTGTTAGGTGGACCCAATAGGAGTCTGCTGTTTGTTCCAATGCTAGCGTCTGCCTGTGGCTGTAGGGAGCAGTTAGCAATTGGGTTTAGTTTTAAGTCTTGGTTTGCTGACATGGAACTTAGCACAAGTGACTCCATTTTGGGCCTAGTTTTGTTTTGTTTTTTAACAATGGCGAGCAGAAGCTATAATCTCAGGTGTGTTCATGATTTTGTCATTATTTAGTCTGAGAAATCTACTAAGAGATATTCTTGATACAAGTACAAGAGCTAAAGCTGTCACCTTCATTGAGGTGTTCACCTCCTGAAAATTTATTTATTGGATATAATACACAATAAACTATATGCAGAATTTATTAATTGCTGACAAAAGGAAGTCCATTTGGAAGAAGTAAGGGGGCAGTGGAAATTTGAATAAGAGAGCGTTCAGCGGCCTCTTCCTACTGGCCACTCCCTTTTTGTGGCAAGCTGGCAGGATTTCTGGTACTAAGAGAGCTTTGGAAAACAACTAGAAAGAAAATGCACCTTCTGAAAAAGTAATTAAATCTCAAAGGCGTCCCTTCCTTAGTATTTATACAGTGATTGTGGTATTTCCCTTTTTCTTTTCTTATTCATCCTTTTTAGAAAAAAGGACAAAAGCTTCAGCAAGAAGAGGCTTTTTAAATGAATTTAAAAGAAAACAGAGGCATCAGAGCAAAGCATTACTGTGAGGAAGTTAAGGAAAGAGGAGAGATACCAGTAAGGCCTTGGGTGGGGCCTTGGGTGGGGCCTTAGTCAGTGGCAAAGGGAGGCAGAACCCAAGAGCACACAACTGGCACCTTTTGGAAACACTGGAATGTTTCTCTTGGGGAAGTAAGAGGAATTTAGATTTTTTGTTTATAGCAGTTATCAGGCAACATGCACACAGAAGCTGCTGCCTCTGAGCTCCATGTGCAATCTCTGCGAGCAGAGGCCCGAAGGGCTCTGCCATCCTGGTAGGGAGACCCGGAGATGGGTCTCCCTGCGTGGCCTTCTCGGTCAGACAGGCCTGGGCTTGAGTCTTGGCGCCACTGCTGGCTCAGTGTGGGACCCTTAGTTGTTCTGAGACGCAGCTTCTTTAGCTTTAAAACATGAATAGTAATATCAACCTCACGGATGAAGATGAATTTAGACAATTTATGTAGAACAACTAACACGGTTTCTGGCACTTTGGACAACCCCCGAACATGTTAATTGTTATCATAGTTGAGTGATCTTCATATTTGCAACACCAGGATGCAATTAAATAAGAATCCATGCTGTCAGCAATCCAGGAGGGCCCATCTTTGAGACCACAGTCAGGAAGTTTTCAATTAATTAGTCAAACAACAAATAGTTACCGAATGTCCACTTTACTGGGCATTGATACAAAGGCGACCATGACTTCATCCCTGCCTTCAAAAGCTTTGAGTTTAGTAAGAAAAACAGACACATATACAATGGACAGAATGATAGGTAAATCACCAGAGCAGCTGTATCATGTTGTTTAGGTCACTGAACCTAGAGACAGAGAGCTCAAATTCCAGCTCTGTTGCTGTGCAGCTTTGGACAAGGTATTTAACCTCTCTGTGCCCAAATCTTTCCCTGTAGCAATGACAGTAATAATTGCACTTGCATCATGGGTTGAGGTGAGGATTAATTTCATGGGTACCGTGTAGAACTTCAGACAATGTTTGGCACTCAGTGCATGCTAGTCGTTATTGCACTGTGGTAACGTAAATGAGGAGCCAGACCGCTTCTCTCTCCCTTCTTTCTTTTTTGACGCAGAGGTGGCTGGGCAAGGCTTCCTGGTGGAAGTGGTACCTAAGAAAAAAAAGTGCAGATAAAGCTGTCCCAAGAGAAGAGAAGGGAATCCTGGAGAGAGAGAAGCCATACGCAAAGATACTAAGGAGGGAGCTCACATCTTTGAAGTAATACAATCAGTTCAAAATGGCTAGAATTTGGAATATGCGAGGGAGAGCAAAGGAAGGAGAAAGAGGCGAGGTGACATGGGTGAAAGAGGCCAGATGATGAAGGGCTTTGTAAACCGTCTAAGGAGTTTGGACTTCCTTCCAAACGCAATGGGGGGCCTGGAGGAGTAATTTGATCAAATGATCTGAAACCTGGGAAACAGATGCCCAGAAGAAGAAGTGAATAGCTAGAGGTAGCATGGAGCTGAGGGTTAATCTCAGAGAAGGCCCACACCTGGGGGAAGGGGGAAGAAAGGGCACCAGTAAAGGAGACTGAGGAGGGACGGACGTATCATGAGAAGAACCAGGGTAGCGCCAGGCCTGGACCCAGGGGGAGGGTAGGATTTCAAGGAGAAAGGGTTAAGCAAAGTATCAAGTGCTGCAGAGAGATCAAACAAAATAAGGAGTGAGAGAAGTTTATTGGTTCTGGCAATTAGGAGGTAATTGGTCACCTTGGCGCTCTGGAGCTGGAGGCCATATGGCAGGCAGAGGATGCAGGGACCAAGGAGAAAGGAGGCTCCTTGGATGAAGCCTCAGGGTGCGTCCAACCTGGCATTGAAAGAAGGGAAAAGATAGAAGTCCCCTGAGGCATTTTGAAGAGGTGAGACCCAAGACATGATTTCAGTGAAGAGAAAGATGTTCTAGGCTCTGAGGGATGGAGAGAACCAGGACAACTGGACAGGCTCGGAAGGCAGAAGGTCCCTTTTGATTGGACATGAGGCTTAGAAGACTGGGTGGATGCAGGGACTGAGACCACTGTTGAGGGTGAGAAAGAAGAAATTTAGAGGACTGTTTTTTTAAGTTCTGAGAATGAGGAGAATTGTATAGAAATGGGGTCTTGCTCTTGCAGAAGGCTTTGAGTCAGCTGCCATGGGCAAGGCTTTAGGGACTTAATGAGAAATGAGTGCCACAATGCTAGACACCCATGAGGCTAAGTGCCACCCTTTCACTGTAAGTTAATGAATTTAATTTGTCTGTGAGCCTCTTATAGTCTTGAGATTGAAAAATTGTGTCCACTTAATTCGTACAGAAACTTGAATTTAATTCTAAGTCAGAATTTCAAGAAGCTGCTGAATTTTATAAAACAGTGTTTGTTCTCTACTTCCCTTAGTTATAGTAACTCTCCCCCCCAAATTCAACGCTGCTTTTCAAAAGACAGCCAAAATATAAGTCAGAGCGCCATGGGTGCATGCGCTCCTTCCACTTAGTTCAGTGTGCGTTGCATTTCAGAACTGTCTACTTACAATATGCCCTTCAGGTCGCCCCAAAGTACCTTCCTCGTCTTTCTGTCATTCTTACTGCCTCTGATGTGTACTAACCCCATCGGAGGACTCATCCTATTCACACATTTCCTCTGATTACCAGCTTTCCTCATTATATCCTTTCATATTTTCAGTTTTTTTGCTTTCTTAATTATGTATACTTGCCATAATTTCCCAATGGCATTATTAAAATGTCACATTGTCCAAAGGGCAAGCTAAATGGATGTCTTACCATTTGGAACATAATTTCTCCTCAAATCACTGCTTTTATGTCTTTGAAGTTTAGACCGTAGAATTACTTCAGTCTAGTTGTAGAGTCTTCCCCTAAAACTCTGAAAAGCTTCTTCAGCGTCACTTCGCGCTATGCAGGACCCCTTAGAGGACGCAGGCTCCTTTCAGAGGCTCAGCCAGTCCCATTTCATCAAAAAGAAATCACTCCCCTAAGATGAACCTCTACTTAGAGGACATTTCTCATTTTCCAATAGAATCAAGCCAGCTTGAAGAGAAGTGCATTCTGGGAAGTTTTCCAGGGTTTCTGACCATAAAGCTGGGTTTCTAAAATTCAAGATTATGCCCAGCAGGGAGCCTAAATACAGCCTGAAGCTACAAAAAAGAAGTGTCCCTATTTTACCTGAGATGTCTATAAATTGTGATCACTTATTTTCATTCCAGAGCCATACTTTGTGATGAACCATGAAAAGCAAAAATACATTTAAAATATTAAACCATAAGCTATTAGAGGGAGGGTAAAAGAGTCTCTTTGTGTCAGGATTTCTTCTGTCTGAAGGAATGAATAGTGGTTGCCTTTCTCTGACATAAAGTGCTTTCATATAATACTTTCTAGAGGAAAAAAATGGCTTTAGGACAAAATACAGTCACTACTTCTTTTTCTTATGCATGAACTTTGAAGCGAAAAATAACATTAACAGATTATTAAACTATTTGTCGCCAAAGAAAAGTAGAAAGTATTTTTATGCTTTGGATAATTTACAGTAGAATAAAAACCATCAAAGGCAAAGGCTTTACTTGCCCTGCTTTCAAAATTCACTAAATTTTCTTCTTCCAGAGTAATTCATGATTGTGATTGGTTTACAGACTTGTGATGTTGTTCATTATTGCAAAAGGTCTAATTTTCATTCTGAAACTTAGATTAAGTTTCAGAATTCAGCATGAAAGAAAGAAGCTATTGTAAAACACTTGTTTCTTTCCTTTTTTATTTTTTTCCTAAGGGAAGGCTTTGGTTCTCAGAGGATATCAAATTCCATTGTCGGTTCTGTAAATAAGTATCAGCAAGTCTGTTGTCTTCCCAGGCCAGGCTGTTTGTCTTATTTGTGTGTTTGTAGTAAACTAATCTACAAGTGCTTCCCTGATAAAGTTAACACTTGGTTAATTACCCAGGGCCTTGACATGTACTATAACTGCCATTTGGCAAACAAACATTTGATACTTGTCTTGGGTAGAGTTTGTTGAGACCTAGAGAAGCAAGCTCTTGATGGATGTGGGACAAACCAAATAAATACAGTATTTTATGTTCTTTTAATTCAGGGCCAAGTGGATTTGGATGAAGTGTTTATTTAGTTTGCTGGCTGTTTCAAGATGCTGTGGTGTATTGATTCCTTTTATTACTAGCAGCCGTTTAACCTAACCTCTTCCAGATCCAGTATTTTAAAAGCCATAAATTTTAACTTTACTTATGAGCAAAGGCTGAAATGCTGTGAAAGCCTTTTTATTAGTTGAGCGCCACCATTCTTGATGCTCTTGTGTCACCCATGGCAACAATATTTAGGGCTTCTTAAATTAGAGTGGCCGCTCGACTGCCGGGGAGGGGCAGAGGCAGCTATAAAATGAAGTCAGAAACGTTTCAAGGATATAGGATTCCATGATGCAATAGCAGACAGGTGCAGGAAAGGAGGGGCAGGCCTAAAGAGACAAGGACTTGGGTTGATCGTGTTAAACAAACATTTACTTTAACATCTCAGATACAGAACAACATTTAGAAACAAGAAACAGGAGACCAGGAAACCGATGAGTGAGGTGGGGCCAGAGACCCATTTTGTACAACTCCTCTGGTCTCTGTGGCCCTAGGTCCCAGGCACAACCTCAGCCTCCCGAATCATTACTAAACAAGAAATCTAATTTCTTTTCCTAAGCTCTGAAAATATGTTCTTTCTGTAGATCAGTTGGAACAAGATCTGGGAGACACTCTCTTGAGTGCTAGTGCTTAACTTTTCCTCTGAGGACAGAGAACTACTTTGTAACAATCAGCAAAACAAAACCATTTCATCTGGAAGCAGCCCAATAATTAACCTCTTGGCCAGGTTGTATACACTTTAAAGGACCTAATTTTCCATAAAAAAAAAAAGAGAAAGAGATATTACCCATGTTTACTCCTGAAATGCATCAGGAGGTGAGAATGCTTTGTATTTGGGGTTAAAGACAGAAAGAAACCAATTCCACTTCTGCGGCTTCCTGGTTTTAAGTTATGCACATCATTAGCTTTGGTCTGCTTTGTAGAACATTTCCCATCAGTTTTCTAATTATCAAAGATGTTTGTTTAAACAAATTTTCTTTCCTCAACCCCTAGACCTCTTTTTATTTGATCATGTGGCAAAACTCTAATACAGCATTAGAGAGGTTATACAATCAAAGAATCATCATTTCACCATCAGAAAAAAATTTCCAGCTACAGAGAGTAAAACTCATATTGAAATAATTTAAATTAAAAAAAAAAACTCTGACAAAATATTGAATGAGGAAATATCCACCCCATCTTCACTTTATATTTCTTTGCAGAGGAATTTAATTCAAAATGATTTGTGTTTAGACTTGGCTTGTTATTTCACCTTACTGATCTCTCTCTCTCTCTCTCTCTTTTTCACTTCATGATACCTATGGCAAAAGACTTCAGTCCTAGAATTTTAAGAATCCACTTTTTCCTTTTTAAATATTTTATTTATTTATTTTTAGAGGGAGGGGGAGGAAGGGAGAAAGAGAGGGAGAGGAACATTGATGTGAGAGAGAAACACCCATCAGTTACCTCTCATTTGTGCCCCAAATGGGAACCAAACCCACAACCCAGGCATGTGACCTGATCAGGAATCGAACTGGCAACCTTTGACTTCACGGGATGACACCCAACCAACTGAGCCACATCGGTCAGGGTGAGAGCCAGGAATTTTTAATAATTCCAGTGATTCTTATAAGATAACCCTTAATCTTTGTCTATTCTTTGGCTATTCCAATGACTTAAATAAGAAAAACAAAACATTTAAATTTCTTGCCATTAAAATTAAGTTACTTCCCCAAATCATAGGTTTTAAAAAAAAAAATTGCAATAATTGGAGACAAGTTTCTTAATAATTTGAAAAAACATTAAGGTTAAACATCAGAATTTTGCCACCTTTTACTTTTAAAAATTTACTTTCGTGGTAAATACACAATGTAATATACAGATGATTATTATAGAATTGTATACTTGAAACCTATGTAATTTTTTAACCAATGTTACCTCAATACATTTAATAAATTTTTTTGAATTTCCTAAATTCATTGGATATAGGTCCTATGCTGCCCAAATCATTGTTAGGTCTTCACAGGAAACCAAAGCCTTCAGAGGGTGTGAATCCTTACACTGCTGTGGCCAAAGGCTCTGTCTTAGTGTTTTAAGGAACCAGGTAGTCTCATTCATTCAGTTCTCTGAATTTAATGTAATTCATGAAATGCAGCAAAAAGTACATAGCATTTCTTTTCCTACAACCTTATTTGAATCAAGGTGGACCTAAGTACTTTCATTACCCAAAATATTGTTGGATCACTATTCTGTATCATAACCCTCTTTAATAACCATGCAACAAACTTTTTTAAAAAATGAATTGCAGTGCAAAATAACATACAATTTATCATCTTAACCATCTCTAAGCTTGCAGTTAGAAGTGTCAAGTACATTACATTATTGTGCAACTGACTTTTAACATACCAGATACCCTACTAAATTCCCCTCTTCCCCGCGATGAGCAGGCCACCCCTGCAGCCAGAGCCGCCTCGTATTCGATGAGCCGGGTGGTATGTTCTCCTCCATACACACACAAGGGAAAGCGGTTTTTACCTTGGGGAAGTTACTCGAATTTCTAGAAAAACTTTCAGTCGGGTTGGCTGTCATGGTGTGAATTAAAAGGTTATGTCAGAGGTTAAACTATGCAATTAAATCAAGAAAGCAGATTATTCTAGTAGCTGACATTAACTTTTGAAAAGAGACAGGATTAGCTGTACTTAGTCACATATAAACTGCACAAAGCGAACAATGGGAAAAAGATTACTTCACCAAGTACTTCCCTTAAAAGAAAATTGTTCGGTCTTGCACCTCTAATTTCTCAACCTAATTCTGTTACTTCATGAGGCTCATTATCCTTTTCCAGATTTTCACACAGTGACTGATGCATTGTTATGGCTTGTTCTTGTTTTTCTGCTGTAAGAAATAGTCCCTCCCTCCCTAAATAATTATCTGCAAATTAACTTTTTCTCCTACTGTAATAGTTGTAGGGATAGAGTGCAGAAAATAGAAATGTATGAGTGGAACTCTTTAGACAGGAGATAAATTCTTCGAGGCCACAAGAGTGTCATTTATTAAATGACTGCTACAGTCCACTAAATGGGACCCCTTTGACCTGAAAGAGTTAATGCTGTATTGAAAGTGTCTAGATTGTCCTTAGCTTTTCTCCCTTGGAAGGCACTGACCCATTAATGGAAGTAATAATAATAATAGAAAACAATCCCACTTTGCCTCCATTACTCTGAAACTGTTAATGGCATCCTAATGTTTTTTATTCTTTAAGTGTAGCTGAAAACTGACATTCGGCTCAGCTGAAATTTCGAATGTAGTATTTTTTTCATTGCCATTTTTATATCCCATGCAGAATGCTGAGTAAGGAACAAGGCAAAGGCTTATAATTGGTCTTTTAAATCATCATAAACATTTATTTTTCCCCCCATGGCTATATCTAGTGCCAATAACTCAGTCACAAGATGATGGGAAAGCTATTTAATGATGCATCACAAGCTCCTTCTAAATTCTTACCCAGAACAAGGCAGGGAAAATAAAATATGACACTTTGCTCAAAAGTTGATTTTAAAATACAAACAAAAGTAACTCTTTTTTTGTGTGAGAATATTAGCATTGAACCAAGTTGTTCTTATTATTTTTTGATGTAAATAGTTTTCAGAAAAGCTCTATGTTTTTGTGCTTGTGATATAATTAATTATTAAAATAAAATAGGGCTCTACAATGTTTGAGGCAGAACTGGGCTTCTGTCTGGGAGGCTGACTTCTATAAAAGGTGAATAATGATATTCCCGGGGCTGTCCAGAGGAGGGAAAGCATTTGGCACACAGCCTGTCAAAGAGTAAGTTCTGAATAAAGATTAGCTATTGTTATAGCTACTGAACCAAAACATTCATCCCACTTCTGGGTCCTTAGGTCATACCCACTGGGCAAATGAGTCCCCTTGGTACACGGTGCAGTTAGAATCCCCTGCCTTGTTTACTGGCCACAGAAAGAAACAAGTGTATTGGAGCAACTAAGCTCGGGCCCAGGATCACAGTCTTCAGCGCCTCATTTGGCCATGAGAGCAGGCATAAACCTGGTCCTCTGGCTGGTAGGGTCCTCTTTGCTCTTTTTTCATTCCCTCTCTCCATCCTCATCTCTGCACATCCCTTGCACCACGTGACTGCTCTATAGTAGGCGAATTGCTGGGCTTGCCCTCTCAGCTGGCCTCCGCTCTGCCCTCCCGCGCCCTCGGTCTCCAGCTCTGTCTCCAGCTTGGTCTCTCAGTCTGCCTTATGCTGCCCCTTGTTCAGGGGGCCATTTCAGCCCAGAGCCTTTTTCCCCTGACTCCCACAATTCTCTCCACATCTTGCTAAATCCTGCCCTGTTTGGGGGAGATTTCCAATGCCACATTTTGAGTTTCCATATAGACTGCTTGTTCCTGAAGAGTAGGTGTTCCCAAAAAGATACCTTTCTGTGTCTTCTTTTGATCCATTGAGTCCAGCACCTGTGGCAGATGTGGAGGAAAACACCTCCTTTTTTCTTATCAATAGCAACATAAGACATGTAGGATGCTGCAGCTTTACAGCTTTCTGTTCCATGTGTAATTTCATCGGCTCACAACAAAAAACCATGAGATTGGCATTCTGTTAACTCAGGCAAGTGGGTTAACCTATCTGTGCCTCAATTTCCTTAAACATAAAATGGGAATAACAATAGTATATACCTCATATAATTAAACAAGTTAATGCACATAAAATTACTAGTGTGTGCCTCAAAGAGGTAGTTGCTGCTGTTTTCCCCACCATTGTCATTATCATCATCGATGTTATATTTTTCATTATTCCATTTTTACTGATGAAGAAACTGAAACCCAGAGAGTTTAAACCACTTCCCTAGACCCCTAGTCTTCAAATTCCAGGTCCATACCAAAGGTGCCTCCTACATCAAATTTTACTGTTCATTGCCTTAGATAGCTTTCTGTCCATCATTTCCCCAGTTCATTTATAGATAAGTTCCTAAATCACAGTTGTTTAGAAATTCAATTAAACAAAAGCTTGAAATGAAAATGTCTATGTGACCCAAACCGTCCTCCAGAGATGTCCACCTCTTTCCTGTGAGGCAGCTCTGTCACCTCCCCAACATGAGTAGCCTTGAGAGCACAATGGGAAGATGAGGAACTTGAGTAATGTCAGTGTTACCCTTCTATCTTTAATGTCCGTAACAACATATTTAATGAGTGCAACTGTAGCTAGGTTGCTTGAACCCCTGGTCAACTATAGCAGGAATTGATTTTATTCCTCTTCTGAAAGCCCTTCTACTTTTCTAAAGTATATAGCAATTAGTAGTATGTCTATAGTTATTAGTAATGATCTGGAGAATGTCCCCCTCTTCACAGCAGTGTCAGGGGCCAAGCTGAGCAGATCAACTTAATATTGTACAATTCTTCTCAATGCTGGAGAATTTGTCTCTCGTAAAACCTACTCAGTAATAGAATAGAGTGTGCCCACCTATAGGCTGGAATAAGACATACTTCTCACTGTTGTGATCCACTCTGCACTTATGATCCTTTTTGCCAAGTAGACATAATAGCCAAGGAACAATCTTCCCTGCTCCTCAAGTGTCTGTCTGACTTAACTTTAGACAAGCAATGAATTGTTATATGGATGAAAGATTGGAAAATAGGGTATTAAGACTCTGTAGGTTACCAAAGAAACCAACTTTAAACTGGCTTTGGCAAAGAAGACCAGTCCGTTGACTCACATACCTGAGAAGTTCAGAGGAACATCAACATAAAGACCTGGTTGGATCTTGGGTCTCAGTGTCAACAGCATTCTCTCTCGCAACTCTAGTTCCTCTTGTACAATGTCATTATTACAGACAAGTAAGGCGGTGACCAGAAGTTCTGGGCTTATCCTCCAAGTAACCCCAGTACCAAAGAAGGTGACCTTTTCCTGATCATTTCACCAGGATTAGTTCTAATTAGCCTTATGTGAGTCAACAGCCTATCCCTGAACCAACCAGGAGGATGAAGCGCACTGACTGGCCATGACTGGAACATAGGCACCCTTGTGGGAAAGAATGGGGCCGACATAGTAACACAAGCACAAAACAGGGTGCTCATTCCAGATGGAAGAGTGGATACAGGGTAGAATTAAAAGGATAGGTATCAATACCAGGGACAGAGCAAAGGGGCAGATCACGATAACTGAAGAGACGTGATTCTTTTCTTGGGTCTCTACGAGCTTCCCTGAGATGGAGTAAAACAGTGTTTCCATGCACCCTAATGTTTCATTACAATCCAGCAAGAATTTCATTGCAAGAGAGATTGATCATAGACTTTCCCGAGGGGGAGTTATTAATGGAAAGACCACCTTCTTGAAACCTCATTCCCTCTGGCAAGGGCTCCTCTGGCTGAGTTATAGGGAAACTCCAGCGTGTTGTCAGATTTCACAACAACATTAAGTGAGACTTCCTTTTCATATTTGCCACCTCATTTATTTTGTGTGTCCCCAAGTTATTAGTTTTACTGCCCATTAATCATTATATATTACAAAATATAGTAAAGTGTGCTTACGAGGAGATAGCACAGGGTTTGGGCATGACAGTCACAACTTAACTGTGCCAGGAAAAAGAGTAGGCAAGGCAGGCAGGGCCCCTGTCCTACCCACCCTCAGAGGCACAGCCACAAGCACGTCTCGCCTCACAATGGACGAGGACACGTCCTCAGCCTTTCCCACCTGGTCAAGAAGGGTCTGAGGAAAGTTGCTCTGTTCACTGTGAGGGCAGGTACTAAACACCGAAATATTTTCTTTAAAGAAATTGCTTCACAAAAGCCTTCAGTCAAAATGGTAAAAAGGAAGAGAGTAGAGAATGTGTTTGTTTTTAGCCATGAGTTCTATTGCTGTATAATACAGCAGTGTTTTTTTCTCTTTAGTTTATTCTAGCTATTTCTTCTGTATTATCTTTTCTCCGAATACCAATGCTATCAAACCATTTCTCCACACACCTCCCACCAGTCTCCAGCACTGCCATTTCCCCTTCACGGACACTCCATCCATCCGATGTTTCCACCGTGCAGTAAATGTGTCATGCTTTTCCCCATTTGTGAGTGACTGTCCAACTCCGATTTCTCCCCCCTATGCTCAGTCCACCTTCAAGGACGAGTCCTGCTTCATTCATGAAGCCCTTATAGAGGGCCTCGGGCACTGTGTGCTTTCTTTTCTTTGGGCGTCCACAGGTCAAAACTGCTGCAGCCTTGAACTGTGCTACGTGTCAGCATTCTCAGCACTGTTATTCACAGAGATGCCTGTTGGCCAGTGACCCCAAAAGTCGATGACCTTGTCTGGTTTGTCATTTTGTTGATGGTGTCATGCGCTCGTCTGAGGGAGAAGAGTCACATGACTGTGAAACCACTTGCAGCCCCAGACATGGTTATTTTTATCAAGTGATTTTTAACACTTGGTTTCTTTATGGAAAATGCCTCCTCTGTAATGGATAAGTTTTTGGGGCTGTTGAAAGAAGCAAAGGCATAAAAGATCATTTGAAGTAATGAAGTGTTAAACAAAATTTTAAAAAGTGGAAGTTTTTAATAAAAGGTGAACTTTCAAAGCTAATAATGACTCAGGCCCATTGTGTATGGATATGGGGTCAAATGCCCCTGGTATTCTCTCGGTTGTAGAGAATCATTATAATAAATATGAACATTGCTCATAAAAGCAGACATATGGCACAAACCAATATTTAATGAATACTTACTGTGTGCTAGGCACCACATCAGCTCTGTACCAGATCATCTTCTAAACTGTTCTGTGAGGAGACACTATTAATATCTGTTTTACAGATGAAGAAACTGAGGCACAAAGAGGTAAGTTACCACAGTACAGGGATGGGCCTGAAACATGGACCCAACCAAACAGTTTGATTCCAGGACGTACACTTGTAATAGGTATTGCCTTAAAGATTAAATTATTAGTGGATGCTGAAGAGGCAGTTAATTAGTGAAATAAAGAGATAACATGGAGCCCATTGGCAATATAACTCTGGAGAAAGCTAGGCATCATACAATTCTAAATTCTAAAACTTGGGGGTCTTACTGCCTTTAGAGGATACTTCACAAATGTTAGGGGACTGCTCTATATTCTCTGGTGTTACCACTTCATGTATATTCATCTTGGCTTTGCTCATGGAGTATAAGATTCTGGAGGAAAATAGATGCCTTATCTTTCATTTCTGAGACATCAAAGAAAGTAGTAGGAACTTTAGCTCAAAGATTGTCAAGACCAGAGAGTCTCACATCATTTCTGTGTAGATTTGCCAAATCAATAGACCACACTTTTGTTTGTAAATTCAGGGCATTTAAAAGAAGAACTGGAAGAGAGTAGAAACCAGTGACGGTGCTGAGATTTACATAAGATAATAGTACTGTACTAAAGCACTGCCCCTCGGGAATGTTGTTCAAGTCATTGGGGAAGGGGAAATCACAAAATACAATTGGAAATCCCCTAAATGCACCTTAAAGTAAGCTAATACAACATTATTTCCAAGATGTGGCTGTATCTTCAGTCAAGCATCAGATTAACTGATTGGCTTATGATTAAGAGTGAGTGTATAAGATTTAAATTTTGAAACACAAGAGCCACATCCCTGTGATAAGATGCTAATGGCATGAGCATCAAGCCAAGACCATTATTCACACCCATTTGAATGAATATGAATACACACACACACACACACACACACACAAGAATTAATAAGTGTTGATTAGGATGTGGAGAAAAGGGAATCCTTACACACTTCTGGTGGAAATGTTAATTAGTACAGCCACTGTGGAAAGCAGTACGGAAGTTCCTCAAAAAAATTAAAAAATAGAACTATCATGTGATCCAGTAATTCCATTTATGGATATATATCCAAAGGAAATTAAATTACCATTTTGAAAATATATCTGTATTCCCATGTTTATCACGGCCTTATTCAATAACAAGCAAGGCATGGGAATTACCCAGGTGTTCACTGGTGGATGAATGGGTAAAGAAAATGTGATATACGCCCCCTAAAAAGAGGAAAATCCCACCATTTGTGACAACATGCCTGGATCTTGAGAACATTAGGCTAAGTGAAATATGTCAGACAGAGAAAGACAAATTGTGTATGATCTCACTTATATGCAATATCAAAAGAAACTGAACTCCTAGAATAAAATGGTGTTTGCTGGAAGCTGAGAGATGTGGGCAATGGGGAGACGTAGGTCAAAGTTGTAAGAAGAGTAAGTTCTAATGTATAGCATGGTAACTATAGTTAACAATACTACATTACATACTTGGAAGTTGCTCAGAGACTAGATCTTAAATGTTCTCACCCCCACGCTCCCCCTTCCCCCAAAAAAACCCCATAATTACGTGAGGGAATGGAGGTGATGACTAACCTTATTGCGGTAATGATTTCACAATACAGACATGTGTCAAATCATCACAGTGTATACCTTAAACTTACAGAGTATGATGTGTCACTTATATCTCAATGACAAATAATAAAATGTAACCCAGGAATTTAAAAAAAAAAGCAGGGACTCATAGAAAACAGTTCATTTCTCCAAACTCCTGCTCTCTTCCAAACACACATGCATTCTAGAGCACACTCCGGTTAAGTGAAATGTTGAGCGAAATTGCTCTCATTGCTTAACTTATTTTATCCTGCCTCTCCTCCCTCCTTCTCCGCCTTTGTAGCTCTCTCTGGACATGAATGCACAAGCAAATTTGGGAAAGATCAATTGCATATGGTGTGATCTCATTTTGTACAGGAAAGAACTTTGTAAATTATAAAGCAGCAAGGGAATGTTAGTTACTAATTACACTTGTCTTCTATTCCTCTTAGGACCATGCACAGTTCTGAGCAATAAAAAACAGTAAACACTCAGTGAGAGCTGACTTGATTTTGGCTTGGCATTCATTAGATTGAAATTTTGCTTAGAGTGTATCTATAAAGAAGTCATTATTTATATTAACATGAAACTGAAAAAATCTCACTTTATCTCTGTTCTGTAAATAGCTCAGTAATTGAGAATTTGAAGTTGTTTTTAGTACAGGCAGCTATAAAAAGGAAATAAAGTAGTACATCAAAAAAATACAAAAATACTGTTTGATCCTAAAAAATACAGGTACTCAGTGTATATGCTATGTAAAAATATCTTTGTGCGAATACCACCCAAGAAATCAGCTTGACCTTTTAGTTATGCTAATAGTTTTCAAAAAGTTTATTAGAATTCTTTATATTCTACTTTATTTTGAGAGTACTGTAATACACAACTCACATAACACAAAAGCCATTCAGCAATCAAAAACAGAAGAAAAATGTGTTGTTGAAGCAAGTCATCCAAAGTGTAAATGGGGATAAAGAAAGGGGGGTGGGTATCCCTGAACAGTTTGTGTGCAGAGTGAGAAGGCTGTTACCAAGATATACAAGGAGGAGCTGGAAGATAATTAAAGGTGTTCTTGACAGTGTGTAAAAATAAGATGACTTAAGGTGCATATAAGGAGTTGGAATGGCAGAAAAGGTTGGTATTATAAAGACAGAAGTCGAGAAAAAGGAATGACTATCACCAAAAGAAAGACCAAAGCATAGAGAAAATGCATGAATAGTTATAGGTAGGGTAGAAATTATTAAATCCTTGAAAGTGGTCCAAAAGAGCCTAAGGGTTGTATTAACAAAGAACAGGAAGCTATGTGTGGGCTTTGAGGAAATGAAGAGATTGCAGGGTGTGTTTCTCCAGGTAAAACTTCAATCACCCTCTTGGCACTGGAGAAAGGGGGCATCCAAGTGCTATAACCACCCTTTACTTTCACTGTCTTTATTTCTACAACAAATATTTATTTATCACCTCCCTGTAAGAAGGATGCAAAGATCAGGAAGACTAAGAACGCGGTAGGTGGCTTTTATCCATCTTTTTTTTGGTGGAGCAAATAAATGGAAATGTATTTACTATCTTTAATCTCTGTGAAAAAAATTCTCCTTGATTTAATTAAACATTTAATAATTTAAGAATGACAATCTGACAACTAAAACAAATATACTACTACAGGAACAACTCTCTCTCTATATATATATGGTCTGTCCAGAAGGTATCTAGCCATGTAATATGAAAAATAGAGGCATTTCTTGAAGAGGATACAAAATACAAAAGCATTGTATATAGGACAACAATACCTCAGTCACCATCAAAGTAGGCACCTTGGGACCTCACACAGTTCTCCCAATTGCCATTAATTGCCCCATGATGTTTTCCTGAATCTCATTGATGGTCTTAAATCTCTTCCCTTTCAAAGGTGATTTTAGTTTTGGGAAAATCCGGAAGTCACAGGTGCCAAATCTGGGCCATAGGAAGGCTGAGTCACCTGGGTAATATGATGTTTTGCCAAAAAACTCTGCACAAGGCATGATGCATGAGCATCCCAATAGTTAAAGTGAAGAAAGGCATGCCTGGTATACAATAAAAGAGGATGGATTGGGTTTAGAGAAAAGATAGATTGTCTAAAGAGATCTATAGTTTTATGGAAATGTGTGCGACTATATCCATCCTCTTGATCCTACTTCTTAGGTAGAAAACCTTGCCACTTCAGTTATTTTGCTTGGTTCTCAAAATGAGTCTTTGTTTCCAGTTAAATAATAGAAGTCATGAGGTATTCTGTTTTGTTTTGTTTAAGTAGCCACATTTCCCTTCAGAGACCCACGCTGTTTATCTAATTTTTTAATTCATTATTGTCTTGAGTGCCAATTTTGAGTGTTTTTTTTATTTGTTTGTTGTTGTTGTTGTTGTTGTTTTTAATCTAATAGAGTTTTCCTGATAAGGCAGGTAGAGGAAAAACACAAGATTAAAACAAATCAGACTATTGGGCATGAATTCTTCTGAGTTCCTCATTTGCCTTAATAGGACTTACCTGGAGATATACTGATATAGTTTTTTAAAAATCATTTAAAAAATCATGAAATTGAACCATTTTTCTTATTCATAAAAGAGAGAATAAAAGAAAAAGTGTCACAAGAATATTTTTAGTGTAATAAATTCACTATTTATTAACTTTGTTGAATGTAATTTGAGTCCAGGGAAGAAATCAAAATATGGTATAAGAATTTGACTTTGACTTTCATAAAAGAAGAAATCTTCAGAGGAGAAAATTAAAATGTATAGCGACTCTTGGCAAAGATTTAAAGACCCGTGGAGGGTCCTGACCATACACACAATCAAAGCATTAGTTGGATTTGTTCACCTAGTCTTACCATATTTTCTCTAGATCTTTTCACTTTAAAAGAGATAATGTTTGAAGACAGAAGAGAAGAGATTATGCAAATATATGAATCTTAATGAGAAGTTCATTATTGAACATTTTGACATGAATTTCAGGAAATAATAAAAAGACCTTGGGATTTATAGAGACTTAAGAGAAAAAAACTCTGCTCCTAGAGAACTTAGAAACTGCCAGTAAAAGAACTGAGGCCCGAATGACAGCAGATACTGTATAAGCCAGAGTACAATATGCCCTGTGGCAATGAATAGGGAACGGGGCACTGTGATAAGCTTGGAATGATGACCAATTTTTGGAATACTGGGCTAGGCAAGAAAGTAATTAGTCCCATTATGGACACAGCATAGATAACACAATTTGGGAAATTATACATTTGGATTTTATGGAGAGTTTTTTTTCTAGGCTAATGGATTTGCAATGATATCTGTTAAAACACATAAGCCATTTTGCTTCTGGGGAAACAACTAAAAAAATTAAATACACAAAATATTCAGTAAGTGTAATCTAAAATAAAAATACAAAGTGGGATATGTTGAAATATGACATCGTGTTGTGACTTCCTACTTAAAATTTATAATAATTTTTCATTCAAAGAGTTTTAAGGCTATTAATTTCACATCACAACTCCCCATGAAACAAGTAAAGTACTTCTACTGTATTTGCCCAAGTTCATTGCTTATGATATAGAAAGGCCAAAATGATAATGAAAGCAAGCTCTCTTGACAAATTCCTGGCCTTTTCAAGTTTCACGCTGTGACCCCTAGATAGCATTGTAATCATTTTGATCCCCAATTTACAACAGGGCGTAATTCCTGTATTTTAGAGGGGGAGGTTGTAACATAATTAATTTTCACTGAGTACCTTGAGGACCATCGATGTTATTGAAATGTGCAGATTCATACATACATTATTTATTGTTAATAATCATAAGTATTTTTAATTATTAAACTTGACCTGGGAGAAAAACTTGCCATGTATCTGAAAGTGAATACCTTCCCCAAAATAATTTCTTACGTTTTAATAAGAATGTATTCGAAGCAATTTCATCAATAATGGAAGATCAAATTACTGGTCTTCTGGATGAAAACATTCTTTTCATGTGAGATTTTAATGCTAGAATAGGAAGTTCAAACATTGCCAGTGAAATCTCTGACTAATTAAATGATTATAGCCTAAAGGGAAGGGCAGCCAAGGCCCCATTATTGATCTTCCTATGAATGGCCTCTATGTGTATGAGGCTATGTGATGACCACATGGACACACACACACACACACACACACACACACACACCCCTTACTTCAAAAGAAAAGTGTAAGGAGTTATTTGCCAAAAAATCAGATCAACTTTTAAATAAAAAAAAAAAGGATATTGTTTCTGTAGGAAGCCCTTTTCAGCTTTTTGCAGAAAAAATAGTTGTATTTAAGAACACACTGGTAGATTGAACCCTTGCACTGTGCTGGGCCTTCACTTATTCAGATGTTTGGAGATAACAGTAATAATAATTGTTACCACTGTCTTATGAGCACATACGAAGTGCCAGGCACTCTTCCCTCCTTGCTTATTCTCATTTTACAGATTAAGAAACTGTGGCTCCATGGGTTCAATAACTCAATAAGTAGTAGAGTCGGGCATGTTGGGATTTTCTACACCCTCTCCTTGTAACACCTCACAATGAGACATTACTCTCTAGACTGTTTTCTCTGTTATCCGACCCACCTGCCTTGTAGGGAACCACCAGCTGTTCTCAGCCCGAGGGCAGCCGCAGGAATCCCAGGCTGAGTCTGGGAAATCAGGGCTCACACCCTAACAGCCCTCCTGGGAGGACTTTCCGTGGCACAGGATGTTGAAATGGACTTTCTAGCTGGGAGGCTGGCACCGTGGTTTCTCAGTGTTAAGAATCTGCTCCGCAGCGGCCCCTCTCCCCCTAACGCTGTGCTCCCCTCTGTTCACATTTTTGTGCCTGTGGGAGGGTCAGCAGCACCTTTAAACCTTTAATTCTCTTCATAACACTGTGTTTCCCTGGATGGCATGGAGTAGTGGATGGTTTGAGGGCTGGTGGGGCCGGAAGACAGGACCCTGAAATTTCCCTTTACTCGGTGTGAGGAAGGCTTGCGGGACCAAGTCAAGACAGTCCCCATGATTTGAGAATAGAAGAATCTTTGAAAGTGTTATAACATCTTTTTTTAAATGACTACAATGGTATTTCTTTATGAGGCCTTTATTTTAAGGGAGTATTTGGCATATGGAACTTTAAGAATATTTTTATTATACCACCTTCAGAATAATTTTTAACACGTAAGATCCCTCTTCTAGCACCCTTGAAAGCTATATCATTTATTGTGATATCATTTTGTTTATATCATTGTTATATCATTTATTGTGAGAAGTTTAGGTAGGTCAATTTCATATTTCTGGTGGCAAGACAAGTTTATCATGATCTTAGAGAACATGGTCACTGGACATAGAAGTTGTAAGTTAAAAAATAAAGCCTTGTTACTGAACTTTGGAAGAAGATTTGTTCATTGGTATTTGCGACTAACCTAAGCTGGTCTGGAACTCATTGAACAGTCATACTCAGATTAGTTCTGTAGCTGCTCAAAGCAGGACAAGTAAATGCTCAAATTTGGACAAAGTCCATCCCGTGACTGATCACACGTGGTATTCATAGATCACTCTCTCAGACAATTACTTAAACTCAGCCACAGCCAATACCATATCAGCTACAGATGAAAACGTGAGGAGTGATCATATTTTAGGATGACTTCAATGGGATAGAATGAATAAAGTTTTTATTTTGATTAATTACTTAATTTATATTATACCCTTCAAAGAGACCTTTACTTTTTAGTGGGAGCCCAGAAAAAAAATATATGATTTGGGTAAATAGGCTTAAAATAGACAGTGAATATTCTCATTTTAAATGCAACAGAATTACCAAACCAATGTGAACCCAAGCTAGAACTGGTATGGATAGGAGTAGGGAAGAGGGATTGAATGTGACCATTTATTTCACATCATAAAATCTTTACATGATAGAGACGTTTATTCCAAGTGTTTTGTTGGCATTTAGTGCTGCTGTCCATCAATTGACATAACAACCCCTCCCCGTAACATTGGCCTTTTGCCAGAAGCCTTTTGACACATAGAGGAAACGTGAGCCGCGGTCAGTGTCCCTGTCAGAGTCCCCTTTCACTTGGAGAGACAGTCCCGTTAGGTCGATGTGCCTGTAAGCCCTTGTAAAGACTTTCCTGAATTTGGATTCTTCACTCTGCCATCAGCCTCTCTTCCACTGCTGCATCCTGTTTACTCCCTAGGAATAAATGCAAATGTTTTTCCAAGCCTGAAAACCCCTGAGTCCACATTACAACCTAGGGGACTCAACCACCCTTTTTGCTCTTAGGTTTACTATGTACTGTTCAATACACCCAAGAGAGCTCGGTTGCAATTTTGGTGAACATCCGTAATTTGTGACTTCTATTTACACAAAGTGAATTCCTTGCTGGCTTTATTAATTCTGCAAAATCCAGTTTGCTTAGCACCAGTAACACTGTATTTGTTTCTTCTCAAATATAACTTCTTTCTAAGCTTCAGATGAGCTCCTTTCAGATAACATGCCATATATCTTCGATGATTTATTCACTTTCATGTTCCTTGGAATTTATTGTTAACGGTTGATGTGAATACATACAGTTTGGTTTCTAGTGTAATCTGCTGGATGGCAATTAATAAATAAAAGATGGTTACTATGTTGACAGAAGAATGAGCATTTCTCAGATACTTTTCATCTTCACGTTTTCACCAAACTTCATACCAGACATCCCTAGGGCTTGATGGTGTAAAATATTTTCTGTAAACTCCAAAGCTGTTACTGTTGCTTCAACACCCCAAGCCTTTGGGTTGCTTTTTGTTGCTTGTCAGAAATGATCTTATTCAATTTCTGTTTCTTCAGCTTACCATCCTTCCTGGGAATATAAGGAAAATCTTCCTTTCTGGATTTAAATGTATTCTCTGTATTTATGATTTGCAAGTGATACTGAAATATGTCTCTGAAATCTCTTATAATTTTGCTTTTGCTTAGTCACATTTCGGTTGCATTTATGGGCGATACACTGTCACTCTATAAAATGCAGTATGCATTGCCATCATGCATATTGTTCAAAATGCAAAATTGCATCCTGTAAGTTACTGTTTAAACTGTAAACAAAAATCCAATTTTTGCAGTTTGCCTGCTTGACTAGGTTCAGGGCTAATCTAAACTAATACTCTTTAAATTTTAGAGATGAGCAGTCTGTATCCTCGCTTCCATGTCTTGACCACCATCATGTCGAGAACAGAGGCCATGTGCTCCTTTGGGCACTACGAAGCAGGAAAGCTGGGGGGAGCCTGTCTCAGGACAGTTCCCAGCTCTGACGTTATGAAGTGTGTAACTTTGGACGAGGTATTTCACTGCTCTGTGCCTCAATTTCCTCTTCTTGAGACTCACAATAGTGCAATAACACAACTGTCAGGATTATAGTAAGTTATTATAAGTAAAATACTTCGGACTAAGCATTGTTAGCTGCCAGCATTCTTGTTGTTATTTTGACTATTCTTAATATATACAGAACATACAGAAAAGTGGGCATTGTTCTTTAATGTTACGTGTGTTTATATAGGTATTTCATCTTTGTTGTAGTTCTTTGTTGTACCACCTAGTACTGTGTTAAGCAGTCAGTGGTAGTATTAACGGTGAGGGCAGTCGTACAGCAGAAAGAGTGATCATAGTAAAAAAAGATAACACTGCTTAGTGAGCCTTACTGTATGCTACTTATTGAAGTATAGGTACTTATGCACCTACCTCTTAATATGCACTCAATATATATCTACTGAAAAACTGCAAAGTAGTTTAATTCCAGTGATGCAAGTACAGCCTTGTCATAATAATAATCTCCTTCATAACTGGAGAGGATTGTGAGTTTTGGCTCTGGTGGAAAAGAGCCCCAATAAAATTCCTTCCATCTTTAAAGAAACCTGTGCTGCTGGTATTTACACAGCTTAATCCTGTTATGGACAACTGGGAGCGTGGCTGTGGGTGGGAACAGAGGTCAAGGCCAAGGCCTGGGTGAAAGGGGGCAGAGGCAGGGCAAGACAAACAGTTCAAGTGAAAAATATCATATATCAGAACATAAATGATTAAAACTTATTTAGGTTTCACTTTTATTTTTTTAGAATATTATGTTGCATCAAAGTTGCCCCTTTTGTAAGTATCTAATTAGAAATAATTTGTAGTGATAAACACTGACACAGAAAAGTTGTTTTCATTCTTGCTTTGCTTTATTTATCTGTAGACTAAATAAATTGCATTCACCATACATTAAAAGTCACCAGAACAAGGTAAAGTATTTAATCACAGAAACTGAAATCACACCAGTGTTCTTTGATCTCTGTGCATAGTATGGTACTTAATAATTATAAAAACAGTGATGGAAATAATAAAAGCTACAGTGTGTGGAATGCTTGTGATGGGTCCTGGGAGAAAAGAGTTTATTATATTAGGTGCTCTGTGTATGTGTATGTGTGTGTGAGTTTGTGTATACACACAGCCATATACACACTCTCATACATATAATCTCTGCAGGCTGCTATAAACTTGCAAATTTATATGTGTGTGTGCATGCGCGTATATATATGCACACATATATACTTATTTTTATATACGATATCATTTTAAATCTTACCGCAACTTTATATCAAAGGAAACTAAGGCTCAAAGAACCAAACCATTTGCTTGAAGCCACAAAAAGAGGCAAAGCTTAGGTTTCTCCTCAACTGCCACCACTTAACACCCCTTTTTGTAAGCTGCCCAACCAGAAATACCTTTGGAACAACAAACTCTTCCAGAAGACCTCACTACCTCCATAGGGAAAAGGTAACATTTTGCCCTTTCTTTTCCAGAATCACCAAGCAAAGATTTCGGTCCAACTCTGGGTTTGAAAAAGTCCAGTTCCTTGGAGAGCCTGCAGACGGCGGTTGCCGAGGTCAGGAAGAATGAACTTCCCTTCCACAGGCCCCGACTGCACATGGTCCGCGGCCGAGGCTGCAACGAAAGCTTCCGAGCAGCCATTGACAAATCTTACGACGGACCCGAAGAATTAGAAGCTGGTAGGGCAACATGCTTCCTTAAATGGTTTCTTCGTCTCATTATTATCCATGAATCACAGGCAAGAATGTGTGCTTAACTACGAAGAAAAATGATTTAAGGATCCCAATTATATTTTTGATATTAAAAGTAATTCATTTTCCTGATATGTTTTGCCCTTTGGCTTAACGAACATGGAATTGGATAAGGCAATATGCAATTTATTTTACAGTGCAAACGCTAAAGAAATGTTCTCTTTCACTTTCCTACAAGGACCAACTGTCATTTGCCCTCAGGGTGGGAGCACTAAGTATGCATTTCTTGACATTCTTATTGAAGTCATTAGAAGCAGCATCAACCCGAGGACTGACTGCATTAATTGGGTGGAAGCAGTTGGGTTATTTTTGTACTCAAAAACCTCTCCTGGAAATAACTCACCCCATTTGTTTCCTACCCAGGGTGTGTGCTTGTCTGAGCTGATCAAGGTTAACAAGCTGACTTTCAGAGAGGTCACTGTTGTACCACCTACCAAACCTGAGAGACTACGAGCCAGGCAACCAGTCACCTCCCACTCCCATCACCAAACCTTGCTTGAAGTCACCAGGTTTAGGCAGTTGTCTCTTCAAAGGGTGCAAGTAGCCCCGTGGAAGAGTAGAGCTCCAGAGTGCTGTTATCCATTCTTCTGTATTTTACATTTTAACTTTTCTTGATATACAAGCAGTAAGTGCCCCTGACCACGTGTATTAATTGTTTGGTTTTTTTTTTTCTCTGTACAGACGGACTGTCTGAAAAGAGCTCGCACTCCGGCCAAGGAGCTCCGAACTGTGACTCTGCTCCTCAAGGGAACTCTGAGCTAGAGGACATGGAAAATAAAGCCAGGAAAGGCAAAAAACTGAAAGAGAAAGAGAAGAAAAAGGAAAAGGGTAAATTGAAAGTCAAGGAGAAAAAGCAGAAAGAGGAAAATGAAGATCCGGAAAGGAAAATAAAGAGGAAGGGATTTGGTGCCATGCTGAGGTATGGACTTGCTTGGAAGGTTAAGTCGCTTTTGTTTTTCATTTCTTTGTTTCTCCTTGTAAAATCATTCATTTGTGTGCACTCCAGGGGAAAAAATTGCAAGCTTTCCTTTCTTTTTGGCTAAATGCATAAAAATTTAAACAGAGGATGTGCTTGCTCCTTTTCTGCAGAGGCAGAAGGAAGCTTCTTGGGTGGCTCCAAAACTCACAGTGACAACAGGAAGCTGTTATGTATCTATGGCCTAAGAAAAGCCAATGCTTGGTAGAGACAGGGCAATTCCTGGGGCCCTCGGTACCTAAGTGTTACGTGGATAAATTAAATACAAGTCCTAAGTAGTGTAAATGAAGTGCACCCTCGTTCCCACCCTAGGATCCTAGGTGCGTGTGCGGGCAGGCCTGTAGGGTGCATTAGCTGTTGCCGATAGAGGCTCCAGTGGAGATGTCACCAGACCTGGGTCTGAATTCGCAGTCCTCTGCTCGGCAGCTACTGGGCTCCACACACATAACTTCCCTGAGCCTTATTTTCTCCACTTTCGAAACGAGGCTAGCATTCCTGCCCTCCTGGCGCAGTGGGGTTTAGGGACAAGATTTCATGTGCAATCACCCCATTAACTAGGCGTGGCTCAGCAGGGTCCAATCGGAAAACAACCTGCGGTCTGGTGTCATGATCACACCTTTTCCTGTTTCTCAGTCTCTGCAACCAGGAGGAAGGGAAGAGCACTATTAAAACAGAGTTTTATTTAACCGTTTGTATCTGGTTTTATCGGGCTGTCGGGTGCCCTTTTGTAGGCCACTACTGTGGATTTTTCAGGGGGCTCCCTGCTGCACCAGTCACCTATACAGGAGTTTCATCTTCTCACTGACTTCCGGAGACCCTCTGATCTCAGGCGGTACAGCCCTGGAGCCTCCTCATCCCAGCCAGCAGGCTTTGGTTCAAGGTGGTTTTAGCCTGACTGCCTTCCACAGCATCTCCTTGGCTCACTGGAATTGTGATCTCTTGTGCCTCTACACAATAGAAGTAGAGCCTGTTCCCACTGATCTTTACCTCCTTCCCCCACCACAGGCATCTTCAGAATGCTCCAGGGCAGAGTCAAGCATGGCTTTTCCACAGTCCTGGCTCTTCCACTTTCAATCTAAGTTATGTTGAGGAAGTTATTTAATCTCTTTGTGTCTTCTCATCTGAAAAATAGGAATCATAATAGAACCTACCATTATTATGAAAATGTTATTTGTTTACTTGCATATAATATGCTTAGAATAATGACTGGCAAGTAATAAACATTCCATAAACAGTAATTATTGTGGTAAGCAGGATAATGGTCACCTAAACATATACATGTTCAATCCCTGGTACCTGTGAGTATATTATGTTGCACAGCAGAGGAGAATTAAGGTTGCTGATCAGCTGACCATAAAATAAGGTGGTTGTCCTGGATTTTCCCCCAAGGGCCCAATGTAATCCCAAGGGGCCTTAAAAGTAGAAAAGGAAGATGTGACTATGGAAGAAAGACCTAGAGAAATGCTCTCTATATATTTGCTGGCTGTGAGGTTGAGGGAGGAGGTCATGAGCCAAGGACAGTGGGCAGCCTCTAGGAGGTGGAAAGATCAAGGGCTCGGGCTCTCTCTGGAGAGTCTCTGGAAAGGAACGAAAGCCTGCCGACCCGTTACTTTCAGCCCACTTTTATTGTTTAAGCCACTAAGGTTGTGGTGTTTTTTTTTACAGCATCTGTAGAAAACTAATATAATTATTATCATAATTATAACTATTTCTATAATGTCTTAGTTTTATAATTTACAAGGACAAAAATCCTCTTTAATCTAAGGTGTTAAAAACACTATAAAGGTTTAATTAGAGTAGTCTATAAATATAAAAACTGTTAGAGCTTCCCATTTTCTAGAACATCACTAAATTAAGCCTTAACTCTCTATTTTATTTCATATTATTTGATTGCAGGTTCATACTCCATTGTCCCTAACACAGAGCTGACTTTTCTGTAGTTCAGTATATGCTCTGTTTTCCTCTGGTAGAAATCACAGGGCCTCCTAGGTCCTTTAGACATCTTAGCAACTCGGGGTTTGTTCCTGTCTACTATTTTAGCAAAATTAAGATCTGAAAGGTGGTGTTTGATTTTATCTCTGGTGTAAAAATAGCAAGTGTTTTCCATAGCCTTTTGCATCTGAGTTTGCGAGCATATTGGAGCTTCTGCTACTTGCACATTTTCAACAACAAAGAACACAAAAGCTGTTACCATTAGCCAACAGATTTTGCTTTAATTCTCATCTGTTGCTCAGATGCTATTGACTTAGTTTCTTTCTTATTTAAAAAAGATTGATTGCTTTAAGGTTCTCTAGGAGTTAGATGTGTGGTTTAAATATGTATTATTTTTTCCATTATCTGCATTTCATGGATGGTCACTTTCCTGAACCTAGGGCTTTAATATAGGTTGTGAACTTGTGCCATGCACCATGGCACCTGGCCAAGGGTGTGAATGAGGACCGAAATTCTGCTTGCTTCTCCTCACCAAGACTCGCTTCGTGGAAGTGTGAATACGTTGACCATGGTTATACTTGTAAAAAGCTAAGTGCTGTGTGCTTTGCTGATACGACCCAATCCATTCATGTCAATGATAAGAAGTAAATGGTACAGATTAGCTCAGGCAATTTAACCTACTCCTGATCCTTTGGAAAAAATTACCAGAGATCTCATTAATTCATATCTTTACATGTGTTGCCTGGTTCCAGGATGCTTATTCTTTGTTGATTTCAGAATGATTCCTTGCAGATTCAACTATAGCTCTTACACAGGCCATATATTATTGTGGAAAAATATGCAGTTCTAAAACCTACCGACTTTAGTACTTGTCCCATATCCTGTTTGCCTACTGTTGAGAGAGAACTATAGGGATCAAGCTGCTTAAATGTCTCCGTTACCTATTTGGGTGCCTTCAGGCCTTGCACTCGGTGTGGCACCGCCCTGCACAAAGACTGCGTGAGGCTCCTGGCAGCCCAAGGGTGACTGGAGCTCAGACCCTCAACAGACATGCCCGTGGCTCTGAGTCTTCAGCCACTTTCCCGGTGTCTGGCAGATACCTCCTGAGCACTGAAGAGACATGTGCTTTGGCTAACAAAAGCTTGCCCTATGTAGAGTGAGAAACCCAGAAATCAGTCCCTGTTTTCTTAGTTATTTAATAAATCTTCTCGATCCTTGTATTCTTTACATTGAATTCAGCCATAGATTTGTGTTTAAAATCCATAGCTTTTATATCATAGCTGCTGTATTTTCCTCAATTGTCAACTGGTTTTGGACCCTGAATGGAAAACCTTGATGTTGTTGATCAAATACCTTTTTATCTATGTTTCTTTGTGTGATTTGGCACTCAAAGGAATTGTGCCTAGTAAACTCCTTTTTAATGGATTAACAAAGAACACAGTGTAGAACCTGCCAATAGAAACTCCATCTCTGTTTTTAAAATTTATTTGCTTAATTTATTTAATAACATGCATTGAATGCCTACTCTCTGCCAAGCACATTAATAATTATTCTTCATTTATTCAACTATATTAAAAGCATGCTTAGCATCTGGCACTGTTCTAGACCCTGACCATATGAAGTTTCTGCTTTTATGGTAAATTTCTTGTCTTAGTGAAGGCAGAAAAAATGAGACTTTTGAATATTTTGACTTTAAAACAAAAACAAGCAAAGTATTGCATAACCATGTAAACTACTTGTAACAATGACTTTCTCAGGAAGTAGTGAGCCATTTGCCTAGTATACCTCTGGGACAAAGCAGTACCTTGTCAGCTCATGGAAATTAGCAGTCATTTTATTCTGTGCCAAATAAGACATCCAGGCAGTAGCTCTTGTGGAATTTACATTCCAGTGACGGGGAGAGAAGAAACAACTAACTCAAAATAATTGAGATTATTTCAGATTATAGCAGGTGCTATAAAGAAAGTAAGAAGTCAGAAGAGATGGTGCCATCTCACCTTCGGTAACTGTCTTCACAGGTACTAGAGCATGCATCTGCCCAGGCTACACTGAATTTTTAGCAGTTATGTTATCAGAACTTCACACGCTGTGGTACTAATGCCAAATCACGTTATGCTTGCTTTTTCAAAAAAAATTTGTGCAGCATATGAATATGGGAAGGTTATTTTTAAACCAACTTCACATAAAGTTATCACAAAAAACTAAGCCAAAATAGGTCTGCTTTAGTATACAAAGCCCTATTATATCTGAAGGAAACATTCTAAAGAAATGTGGTCTTGAATCTAAATGGTGAACTTGGGTTGCAGCTGTTTGTAACAACTCTATTCCTCCTAGCCCATCAGTTGAATATTCCTTATTGTTCCTTCTTAGCTCAGCTAATGCAGGTATGCCCTAAGGATACACTGCTTCTGTGTCTACACAGAAAAACCTAAAACATGAACCCTAATGACAGAGGTATTTTTAAAAATCTAGAGACAACAACATTTTATTTATAAGCTTTGCAAATCTAAAGCATCCATGGTCATTTGCTTTATGCCAAAATATACTATATATCTCATTGAAATTAGGGCAACTCTGTATAATGGCAGCTTTCTGTGAATTCAAAAAAGAACACTCCTATGTGCTCACACATAGACACATGCACACAAACACACACCCCCTCGTCCTCCACCACCACAAGTGGCACAGACATCGCCGCTACCCAGTTAATACTGAACCTAGTTAAATAACTGTCTCTTACAGGCTCTGAATATTTAAATCTCCAGACCTTCATTAATCCCTCCGAGTCTCAGTCTACGCACCAGTAAACTGGGGATAATAGCACATTCTTAAATCATTGTGTAAAGAACAATTTATATAAACAAAGCTGCAATGCTATCCTGCCTGACTTGGTAGGTGTACTGCGTGTCTTCTGCCATGGCCCCGGCCCAGACAGCCAACCATCCGATATTGCCTTTGACATGAAGCCCGCTAAATTTCTGTTTTGATTTTTTATTTTCCCTCTGATCTCTACTTTGTATTTCAGGTGTGCATACTGTTTTCTCTTTAGGCTGGACAATTTTGTATAATAAACTGCAATAAATAATGACATAGGTAAAATCATTCAGTCATTTATATTTTATAGGCTTTGCCTCACCCCGTCTAAAGGTAACCGTGAACTATTTTCAAAGGTTATCTAATCACTTGGTGGTGCCGAATACAGATGAAAATGGACTCAAGTAGAGAAACAGGGTTTTTTTTTTCCTTTTTTTTTTTCTTCAAGTATTTGAGAACTGAGTAGGTGGATGAGTTTTGGACTTGATATTCTTAATGCACGGCTCATAGTTATTTCATTGGGCTGCCTTGGAAGTTGCCTTATCATATATTCCCCATAAAGATACATTTTGACTCGATTTTTAAATTAGGTTAGATAGAGACTGAATACTTATATCTCCAGGGAGCATGACATCTTTCATACACTTCTCTTTACCTTCATCCCGTAACGGCTGTTATAGGTCTTGTGTACAATAAATGTAATGTGGGTTGTTCCTGTCATTACCTCTTTCTAGACAGTGGATGTAAAATGCCTGGGTATCCCTTCAACTTCATGAGTAGGAAGGCTAACCTAGCTAATGTAGCCAGGCCAATGAAATTTTAACAGTCATTTCTCTAAAGGCAAAAGGCCAACAGCAGGCTAGAGTTAAGGAGCTTTGCTTCATGAAGTAGAGGTCAGTTTGAAACATGAAATTTTAAATGAGAAATGAAAGCAAAGTAGGTCAAAGTTCTTAATTCAGCTTCAAGCTGGATGTAGAAATACTTAAACATTGAATACAGAGAACCTTACAAATCAGGGCAAAATGGCTGCGTGTATTGAGCCTGAGAGAAATATGTGGCTTTGGCAAAATAATAATAACAGTACGAATAATTTGCATGCCAAAGGCTACTATGAGTACAGCTATCCATCCTTTTCTCCATGGCTTTCTGTAATTACAGAGGAAAAGAAACAGGAACTGAACAAAAGTTGGAATTTTGTTAGGTTCAATTTTTTGTCTCTTTGGTAACTGAATTTTCTCACCTCACAGCTCATCTTACATTATTTACACTCTCTTTCACAATATGAGCCAGGAATATTTTGTTTCTTCATTTTGTTAATTTGCCAATTTTCCTTTGCGCTAAGTGTCCTGGCAATTTTAATTATTCATTCAAGTTGCAAGAGCCTTGACACTTTTTTTGTTTTCATTATTACTATCACAGACCTGAGCTTAGAATGCTACATTTTATGACCAGCAGTGTTGAGCCCATAACAGAATTGCGAAGTAGAGAGCATAATATACTGATACTGACTTGGATTAAACCCAGTGGGGTGACAGCTGATAATATTTGTAGATTTATGTATTATACATCCTAGCCTTTGCTCATTTGCAACTAAGCACCAGAGAGAGCTATAAGCACCTTAATAGGAATAAATTGTAAACAGGAGAGCATAAAGAAGTGACTGAGGGTGCCTGTGTGAATGGGGCAGGTGATATGAAATGACGGAAATAGATGCAAGGAAGGTAACTAAAAAGCATAGATTACAGTTGGATCAAACAAATTTAGGCTTGTTTTGTTGGCATTTATTTCTTCACAACAACAAAACCCAGGGACAGATGGGCTACTCCTCTGAGGGACTGAGTGCAAAAATCAAACGGGCTGCTGCAGTGCCCAGGGTGCAGAGTTTATTTGGTGTCTGACTTCATTAATTTTTTTTTTTTAAATTTTGCCAGTCTCCCTAATGATTGCCTCAATAGAAAACAGCTAGATTCTCATATCTACTTTTTTAAATGACAGTTTTATTGAGATTTAATTTACATACCCTCCCATTCACTGATCTGTAGTATACAAGTCAATGGTTTTTAGTATATGAGGCCTGTTCGGAAAAAGTCCAGCGCAAATGAAAACAGTTTGCGCGACATCAATGTAACCTGGCAGCCAAGGAGAGTGGACTGGAATGCACGTGTGTGAACAATGGTTACTTCACTGTACTAGTCAGTGGGGTGGTAAATGCCATTGAGTGAACATGTGTACTCTGTGGCTGTCGCATTCAAAATGACTAACCAAGTAGAACAAGGAATCCACATCAAATTTTGCATTAAGCATGACTATTCCTCCACAGAAACTATTTGCATCCGAATAGTTTCAGAAGGACAGCTATGGGCAACTGGTGATTGGCAGCTTCATCATGACAATGTTCCTGCTCATGCATCACATCTCGTGTAGAGTTTTTTTGTGAAACATCAAATCACCCAGGTGACTCAGCCCTCCTAAAGCCCAGATTTGGTGCCCTGTAACTTCTGGCTTTTCCCCGAACTAAAACCACCTTTGAAAGGGAAGAGATTTCAGACAGTTAGTGATTCAGAAAAGTATGACAGGGCAGCTGATGGTGACAGGGAGAACTGTGCGAGGTTCCAAGGTGCCTACTTTGAAGGGGACTGAGGTGCCATTGTCCTATGTATCTTTGTTTCTTGTATCTTGTATCTTCTTTAGTAAATGTCTCTATTTTTGCATATTACATGGCTGGATACCTTCTGGATAGACCTCATATTCACAGAGTCATACAACCATCACTACAATTAATTTAGAAGATTTTTATTACTCCAAAATGAAGCATTATACCCATTGACATTCACTCCTTATTTCAAATTATCCTCCATCCCCATGGCCCTGCCTTAGGCAACCACCAATCTGCAGTCTGTCTCTGTGGATCTGCCTATTCTGGACATTTTGTAGAAAAGAAATTATACGATATGTGATCCTCTGTGACTGGTTTCTTCCACCTAGCATAATGTTTTCAATGTCCACCTATTTTGTAGTGTATTTCAATAATTCATTTATTTTTATTGCTAAGTAATATCCCACTGTATGCATATATCACATTTTGTTTATCCATTCATCAGATGATGGGCATTTAGCCATATATCTAGTTTTTGACTATTATGAATAATGCTGCTATAAACATTATTTTATGAGTTTTGGGATAGATATATATTTTTATTTTTCTTGGGCATATATCTTGGGGCAGTAGGACATATGTATGGCTTGGGAAATTGCTGGGTCATATGGTAACTGTGTGTTTAACATTTAAAAAAATTTTTCACAGTTGACATACAATATTATATTAGTTTCAGATGTACGACATAGTGATTGGACATTTATATACCTTACAAAGTGCTCACCCCAATAAGCCTAGTACCCATCTGACACCATACATAGTTATTATAATATTATTGACTATATTCCCTATGCTTTGTTTTACATTTCCATGGCTATTTTTATAACTGGCAATTTGTACTTCTTAATGATATTTTTCAGCTGTCAAGCATGTCTGCAAATGTTTGTTTATTGTTCTGTTTTTGAATGTGTTCATGGAGGGATGAGGGACATAGATGGAGTTAATTAGTATAAAAGTGGATGGGTAGCTTATTTTCAAAATCATTTTAAAATCTGATTGCTCTCCATCACCTTCCTTTCCTACCCTATTCCTGATTACTGTGTAGCTTTGTTTATGGCTATTCAAAGCAAGATGATTTTCTCATACATATCACAGTAAAAATGATCACATACAGTATCAACTGAAAGCCTTATTGGTTTAATTAAGATTCTCTTCTCCTCTTAATATGCGTGCACAACTCCCATTAATGTTAATGTGAATTATGAAAGAGCACTGAAGAAGAATAGACCCTTTATCTCATTACTTTTGCAGATAATGAGGTTTAGATTTGTTAACAGATCAGAAGTCCACTGGAAAAAAAATTGGCTCAACTTTTAGAAAAATTGATATGCTTAAAAGGACTTTCACAGGTGCTAAAGTAGAAGATACAAATTACTAAATAAATTTCATTGGCATTTGAGGTGAAATATAATCATTTATGATGCTGGGTTTATAGAATGCAAAATATTTCCTAATGGACCTATTTGCATACTCATAGTAAGTAACTAATAAAACATATTAATAACAGTTTTATTCATATATATAAACACCCATAACTTCCTAGTTGGGACTGTATTTGCCTAATTTGCTTTTTACCATGTCTAGCACAATGTCATGTCCTTGTAGGATGTTTACTTAATACTATTAGATAATGGCAAGTATAGATTTAATAATTTGCTTGAGGGGAAAAATGGAATCAGTTCTTTGTTTAGTACCTTTTATCTGAGAACTTCGATGTAATTTACTAACATCCATTTTCAGGATGCATGGGAATTGGATGTAGCAAATAGTAGTTTTACTTTTGCAGAAGATAAATAATGAGACATTTAGAAGTGAAATAGCCAGTCTAGAGCTAGACTTTGAACTGATATAATACAAAGACCCTCCTTGGTCATTGCTACTGTTGTATTGGCATCTAATAATGCATTGACACCAAGCATAATTCTGTATACTTTCACACACCCTGTAGAACCCATACTTTTTTATTTTTGCCATTCATTAGATTTTCTTGCCCTGAGTCAACATATAAAATAGCAATTTAATAACATGAGATGGTTCATAGTTAAGGGACAAGACTTAAGTCTTTGGCATAATAACTGTAACTGTTTGCCTCATAGAATGAGAAAGAGACTCCCCAGAACAATTATAGGCAGATATAGATTGTTCACAAATTGAAAAATGGATAAGAGATATACAAATGTTATTGGATTGCACACGTAGGACTATTATCTCAACCATGCTAAATAATACCCACCAGGATTTTGGAGACAATCCAATTTTTCTTCCCCAGCTAAGTGCTGATCATTTAGCCTGGTGGCCCTGCCTTACCCTCCGCTTCAGCCTCTCTAAAATCCAATTCATCATCCACCCATCTGAGCCACCAGCTCACCCTGACTTGCCTAATTCTATCTGAGGCATTGCCAGGAACCCCATGACATCTGGGAGCCTCCTTTTTCCCATTCCCACAGCAATCCTGTTAATGCTCTGAAAATGCTGTCTCTTACACCTGGGCCTTTTTTCCATTTTCCAATGCCATACTCTAATCATGGTCTTAGTTATTTATAACTAGATTGTTTCAATAGGCTCATAACTGATTTTCCTCCTTTTTCCCTCTCTTCATTCCAGTTCATCCTAAGCAAAGCTACCAAATCATTCATTCATTGTTATCAGACATTGAATGAAAACCTTCTGCACTAAAATGCAATATAGAACAGTGGCAAAGAGCAGGTTCCCTGGAATCATTCTCCTCCAGTTCAAATCCCAACTCTATTTATTTCTAGCTGTCAGTTCTTTAGCAACTACTGAACTATTCTGTGCTTAAGTTTTTCCTCTTCTGTGAAATTGGAATAATTATAGCATCTACCTAATAAAGTTGCTTTGAGAGTAAATGAGATTATATATGAAAAATGCCCAGCACATAGCATGTTCTTAAAATATAAGCTATTAATAGTATTCAGCTCCAGGAGCTCAGATGATTCCCAATTACCTAGTAGTTCTCCAAAATCCAACTGTACTTTAGAGTCACCTACAGAGCTTGTTCAAATTAAAGATCACTGCACCTTATCATCTGAGGTTCTGATTTGTTAGGTTTAGGGTGGGGCCTGAGAATCTCGTAATTCTGATGCAGCCAGGTTTAAACTGTTTCTTTTGGATATTTAATACCCTCTATATATTTATCCCAATTTATTTTTCTATCTTTTTTTTGTTTGTGTTACTGTTCTTTTCTACGCACTCACCAGTATAACCAGAGTACTCACTGTTACCCCAAAACACACATTGTGAAGCTCTAAGATTGCACCCCCCTCTTAGGATGTCCACCCTCTTCTCTCCTCCCCTCCTCGCCCCTCTTCCCCACCCCCCTCCTCCTTTCCTTCTCTTTGGGTCTTTCTAAGCTCCTGAAATGCGCCTTAAGCCCCATCTCCTTTGTGGCTCCTTTGACCTCCATTACTGTCTTTCTCATCAAAACTCTTGTAGTCCTTGTCTTCTCATTTAGTGCTTCCCATAGGCCAACTTGGTTTTTAGTGTTGGTTTTACATCTCTGTCTCATATTCTTAGCGGGATTGTAAATTCCTTTAAGCAAAGGCGCTTCCTCACGATTCTTTTCACAGTGTTGGCCTATAATAAGCTTTTGTTGATTGACTAACTGGCTTAGGTGGTGTGCTAATTGGAGTAGACTTATTTGGATATTAAACTGTTGTGCCCTTTAGTCATTCTAGATAATAATATTAAAAATAATGAAAACAGTAGAAATGGTTCAAAAATAAGAAAGAGGGTGAATTGCATTGGGAGTTTGTTTGTTTAAATTTCTGCTTGAAAAAAAGGTTGAAGAATGGGTTAACTGGTAATAGTAACCAGCTGTTATCCATCTCCACTAAGGATGGTGCTAGAGAAAATGGGACAAAATCGGTATCAAGAAAAAAAAAAGAGGTTACATATAAAAAAAAAGAAGATGGTTGTTAAGCACTGGAATGAGGTTTCTGAACAGGTTGTGGAATTGACCTCCCTAAAGTACTTTAAAAGTAGAAAGGATAAATATCCATCTCAAATTATATGAAAAAAATGTGTCAATCAGTTCGTTACTTGAAAATCTATTAAATGCTACTCTAGGGAAACCAAGAAAGAGTATACAATATGAACCCTTCATTTAAACTCACTATCTAATTAAGATGACCCATAAATATGAAATTATTAGCAATGAAGGATTTACAGCTAAGAGCTAAATGGTGAGGTTGTGACCATAATTGCAGGGAATTCAGATGTACCCCCTCCAATTACTCTCTCTCTCCGCAACCTTAAAAAAATATGCCTTTTTTAAATAAGTGGATTTCCAACATCTCTTTCCAAGCTGCTTTTCTCTAGATTCCAATCTTTTCGGAAATAATGTATTTAGTACAATTGGGCAAACAACTGCTAGTTACACAAAAAGCATGAAGCATGTTGTGATAAGCACACAACCGATCTTTTATTACCTTTTTTCCTGATGTCTTCTTTCATTCATTTAACAAACAGTGATAGGCTGCCTTATGAGTGGCAGCCGCAGTGCTCAGTTTGGAGAGACCCACAATGAACAAGCCTGTGTTCTCATATTACCTGTAACTTTTTCTCAAAATTTGGCGGCCCATCAATATTCTACTATTAAAGTGACATAAAATTTACTAAGCTCCTTTTATATAACCAGAGCATCCCCAAATCCTATAAAAGTATGGTTAAAGCACTTGCAGTATAATCGGTAAGAATACTGACTAGTGAGAAGTCCTGGTATCTAAACTCAGCTGTGTAACTGGCTTTTTGAATGGAAGTTTTGCTTTACCTTGGAAATGCATACTTTTTATGCACTTGCAATATGTGTATAAACTGTCATGATGGCCATCAACTACTTGGCCATCAGCTGGAAGTGATTAGAGGGTGGATGTGTCCATAGATGAAAATACAGAAGGGTTGGTTATCTGAGAAATCAGCTTCATGAGGTGAAATGACACTGAGTTGAGGGAAACTGCCCACACTATGAACATTAACTTGCCAAAATTGAAAATTTAACCAGCAGCAAAATGGAAAATTTGGCTTTTAAATATGCAGAGGTGGGCAAAAGTGGGTTTACAGTTGTGAGTACATGACACAGTTTATCCTTCTATTATTATTTATTACTTCATTATTGTGTTATTTATTATTATTAACCTACCTTTGCCCACCCTCGTATTCATACTCAGAATGCACTTTGGTCTGCATTGGAGTAGCTACTTTATCCCAGAGCAAGTGCTGAAAATTCCAGGTCCAAAGAAGCTCCTCAATTTTAAGCAAATCAGGCAGTGAATCATCCTAGTCTGCACTCCCAGGATGATAAACTTCCTGAGGAATCATTGTCTGACTCTTCTCTCCCTTTTTACCCTTTGTTTATGTGCATAAAATTTTTTTGAAAAAAAATATGTAAAAAGTAATTATTTTGAATACCACACATTTTTACAAATGTACACTATAAACTTAAAATATATAAGAGAATGGAAAGTATAAAGAAAAACATAGTGAGCTCTTCTGTTAACCTTAATGTTTTGTGCTTGCTTTAACCTGAGCTGCCATCTATGCTCCTAAGCATTTTTGTATTTGAAAAAGCCACAAAGCTCCAAAAACCAAAGTAGAAATGTCTCAGCAGAGAATAACTAAAAGCACCCCCCTTACCAACAAAATAATTCTTAAAATATTATATAATTTAAAGCTCAAGAAAGAGAGAGCTGGAGGCACATCAAACAGAAATAATAGCAGACAAATCACCAGTGAACAGTAAAAACCCTAATTCTGGGGCTTTCGGTATTAGTTCCTCCCATTGATAGGTTTCCTCTCCCCCAGGAACTATAATTTTCCACTTTAAATGTGAACTCTAGTCAATGTATAGTAGAAAATCAATATCATAGATTTGTTCTGCTTTCCTTTTGCCTGCTGGAATTTCCAAAGTATGTGAAGGAACAGCTTTTATGATGAAGATGGAATGCAAAATGAAAGGGGAGGCTTTGACCAATTTCCTAGAACTTTGACCCAGACAGTCTTCGCCAGACTGCAGATGCTGTCTCCGGGTCCCTGTCATGCCTTCACTATCCCCGTTCTACTGGGGTGTTGAATGTCTAGAGTCATATGATGACTGAAACATATCACTCTGTGAAGACTCTTTGGCAAGTTAATTGGCACTTGCTATCAGAATATTTTTCCTATTTATCGTACCGTGTCCCCTTCAATTACAATGCATTTCCCTCTATTGTGACTTGGGGAGAAATAAGTCAAGCAGGACTCTCTCTCTCTCAAACAGACACACATGCATACACACTGAGTAATCCAAAAACCTAGGCATTTACAGACTTGGGGACACAGTAGGTCTTTGTCATTCCCTCAGGCAGATTAAACTCTCTTCACTGATGGTTCAAATGCTTCAATTAGCCTTCTAGCTCCATCTCACCCAGCATCTTCTTGGTCTCAGCATGCTCAGGCCACATGGAAAAGTCATTGGCTGGGTCTGATTCCTCTAGACTTGCATGAGAGCTGGTCCAGATCATCTTGGTATTTTCCACTGGTTTTGTAACCACCTGGAGTACAAGAACCATGTCTTATGAGTAGTTGTGTTCCCCCCAACACCTTTGCTTCTGCTTCATTTCTCTTCCCCCTGATCCCCCCCTATATCTTCTCATAATCTTAAAATTGGGAGGAACCCAATTTTCTGGTTCCTCCTGGTCCCAGTTTTTTTTTAACTAAACACAGAGACAGATTGATTATCTATAGTCTCTTCCCTGATTCTAATTAGCTTTGTATATATTCCGCTTTTGACAACTAGTAACCCAACCACAGGACTCAATAAACATGTGGAGCTCTGGGCAATCATGACTCTTGCCCAAATACTGCCTCCCTACCATGTTGGCATCTACTGTAGGGTTTTCTCAGTAAAGTTGCCTAGAACCCACAGTCCCATGTAGGCCCCACTTTAAAGCCCATTGTTTTTGATAAGAGCACTGTTACAGTAGAACTTATTTCTGACAGGTCACACACAGTATGTTGGCTCCTGGCCCCATGTCCAACCCCATATATCTAATTACAGGGCATTTTTCCTTGAACCCCATGTATTTTATCTGACTTTAAAGTATTCATCTGTCATTTGCTCTCCTCTCTACCATGGCCTGTGTGTTGTTGATGAAATATGTCTGAATGAACCACTTATAGACTAGGTGGATGACCTCTTCAAGTCAGACTCTGCACCTTTGTGTAAATTCTCCAGCCATTATTCATCCTAGTTAGTGGGGCTCTATCTACTCTCGATCTCAAGTGATCCCATGGTGTTAGAAATATCCGACTCCAATTTGCTATTGCTCCCTGCCTGGGCCATAGTACGCATTCAGCAATGGATTGCTGAGCTAATGCTTGATTCTAAAAATCTGTTTTACAAATAGTGACTAACAATCAGTTTCTATTTGAAAATGCTTCCATTGGCTGATGCGACTTATAAATGATAATTGATATTTTTTTGTCTTGTGAGTTTTTTAATCAAAATCATTCATTTTGAAAAATTCAAGCATTAATTCAAAAAGAGAGAAACAAATGCTTTGAACAAAGGAGTCTCTGAGAGAAGGAACTCTCTTGATTATGGAAATATAGGTTAGAGAGTACTGATAAGCTCTGCTCTTTAGTTTTGCATTTTCAGTGTTAAACTTTAAATCTAACTATCATGTTTTATTCCACCAGAGATGTATCAGCATACAGAAGAATAGTGGAAATAGTGGTGGGTGATAGGATGTAATAGAAATTCTAATAAGCTGTTTAACAATAATATGGCAGGCAGATACCATTTTAATCAGTATTGTCATTAACAACTATCAATAGAGAAGATAAAATGTTCTTGTCTTTGTGAATTATGATTTATGGCTGGCACAGCAGTCACACTGAAGTATATTTATTTTACAATGTAGAGACATTGATTAAATGCACATGGCATCTCAAATACAGTTGACATTTTAAGTCAAAATTATTACAGACATGCAGCCATTCATTTAAGCTGTTGCTTTAAAAATGTGTCTCAACTGATTGTTAATGGAAGGAAGCCTAGCTGGGCCAATATTTCAATAATTCAATCCTCTATTTTGCTGGCATACAGAGCCTTGGGGGCAGTTGCCTCCTCTCTTTGGCAGTCTTATAATTTTGCTGTATCTGGTGGATAGGCCACCAGATGAAAATAGTTGTTCACACACACACACACACACACACACACACACACACACACACACAAATACATACCCATATGTTTCTAGATTGCTCAGAAAACATTCTCATACTATGATAAAGTTATTTTTTGTTTCTTCTCCCATAATTCTTCCTACCTTCTCTGCAAATCTTACCTTCTTGCCTATGAACATGCTTAGGAAGTAAGTCTTAAATAATTGATGGTGGCTGTAGCTGAAGCATTAATGTCGTTTAGGGATGATGGTTTTTGTAATGTGTATTACTGCATCTTGCCAATAGACCAGTGACTTTAAACAACGTAAGTGTTTGAGTATTGATTGTTGATTTACAAGATTGAAGCCAATACTAATAGTGTCTGAGAGCACACTTATGTACCACGTCCATGAATTCTTTGATCTGTTTTCACATTTATGTCTTTTTTTAACTCAGAACTTTCTTAGATTTTTAAAATCTCTTCATTATGAAATAAGTTTAGACTTGCAGAAAAGTTACAAAAAATAGTACAAGGAATTCTTATATACCTTTCATCCAGATTGCTCAGATGTTAACATTTTATCCCATCAGCTCTAGCATTTTCTCTCTTTTCCTTTCCCTCCATGTGGATGTGTGTAGAGATATGTGCATGATTGCATTTTTTGTCCAAATTCTTTGAGAGTATTTGCAAACCAATGACCTTTTACCCCTCAACTGACTTTGAAGCTAGGACTGCATCACTGTATCATTTTTATCCTGTATTTGAGAAAAGTAAATAGCTGGCCTCAAATCAACCTCAACCCAGTGCAATTAAAATTATAAAGCAAGGAAGATAGGTATTTCAAAGATGATTACAGGTCAAGAAAACCAGTATATGCCACTCTTTCATTTTTGTGGGCTATCTTATCACCATCTAATCTATAAGTTAAGTCAGCATTGACTTCTGACAAGCGAATACACATTTACAAGAGCAGGATGTGTTTCTTTGATGGTTAATGAAACTTCAAAAGTAAGACCTCTGTGAAAAGGTGCAAATGTCTCATCCTTGTGATGAGGCCTCATTAACCATTGAGTTTATTAGCACAATATGCTGGAATGAGATGGTAAATAGAAAAATGTCCTACTGATTATTATTAAAACTGCTACAGAAAGAATCTCAGACCTCTAGTACTATCTTTTTCTCAGACTTCTTATTCTTTTTTATTTTGCTGCAAATGATTTATTGATAGGACTGGAGGAGAGAGCTGGGGAAACACTACCAGTCTTTGATCACTTTTGGGCTTTTCTTATAAAGAATCTGTGCATTTGAAAACAAAAATGTACAAAGAAAAATGTAGTATGATATAGTAATTGTGGAGTTAAATTCATCCACAAAATTTTCAACTTGCCTAATGAGGAAGGCAGATCTGGGAAGAAAAAAATCTGGTATAATCTGCCAGTCTTTTTTATTACATTTGTTAGATGTTCAGGATGCTTTATATTGGAGAAGTATTTGACTTTAGTCAAGCACTTATGTCTTGAGAAAAAAGAGGAGGTACAGTAATATGTGGTATATAATAATATAATACATAGATGTAGTTGGTAGCAGATGTGGGGATACACATCCATTGTGGTTCAGTACTTAAATAAGAGAAGACATGATTCCCTGAACATTTATTCCTCCTTATACAAAAAATGAGACAGCAGTATCCAAGAGTGTTCCTCATCACGAGTCTGTTCCTCAATTACATGAATGTGGTGCTAACAACCCTCCTATGCATATGGCCACATACTGCTGAATTTGTTTGTATTTCTACCTGAAGATAGTTTGATTCTGGGTGAGACAAAAATGTACAAAATTGTGTAAGCACTTTACAGAATCTTTGTCTTCTTTCTGTATATCAGAGTTTAGTTAGTCACAGTTAGTCATTCTGTTCTTCTTGTGAATTGAGTATCTCTTTGCATGTTTATGACCAAGTATCTTCCGTAAAAAGGATAATACAACTTTATGAAGCACCTCAAAACTTGTAGCCAAAAAGGTAGTGTATGTATCATTATATTATTATCAATCTCTCTTTTTAACTTAGTTAAAAGTAAATTGGTAGAAAGCATTATCATAAGTATTTTGTGAATGATAGTATGCCATTATGGTTTATAGGTTAAGTATATCTTATCAAGGTTTTTGGTAAAGAATTCTAAAAAACAAATCTTATTTTTTTCTAATCTTGTGGAGACTCCACATGGAATGATAGTGTTCATGAAGCACATGTGGAGTTAAAATTCTAAGGCACAGTCCTGGGATTATCTAAAAATTGTATGCAAAATTTTGACCATAAATGAGTATGCATAATTTTATGAAAAAAAAGTCCATAATTCCCTTCTAATTCCCAAGGTGGTTTATTAGTAAGAAAAAGTTAAGGACCATTTTATTATGGAATGCAGCCTCGGCATGGCCATCTGATGGATGCATCTCTATCATTGGGATAGGAATGTCACCTTTGGCAGGAGGAATAATGAAGTACAGAGTGCCTATCTCAATGGTTTTGCTAACTCAGAGACCTCCTTAAGATAGACCCTGGCTTAGGTGGAGATAACCACCTAAGTACAGTATCAGGGGAAGCAGCACTGTCTACCATGGAAGGGTGATTACTAAAGACTTCTTTCTAGTACCCTCTACCTAGGTTCTGTCAAGTGCAAAGCAAATATAGCTTTCCTCAATCTAAGAATTATGACTCTTTTCAGTGGAGTCTCTCAGTGTTTATGATTTTCTGTGCTTTTCAGCAAATACTGATATTTCCTATCTGCTGTCACAATTCAGACCAAGAAAAGTTCAAGTATGTTGATAAGCCCCTTGTGTTTCATGCCTTTAGGAGTGTATCACACGCCTTCTACTTTTTGTCAGGGTTTTTACAGTGTCTAATAGAGCTAGGCTGTAATGTCAGTCTTGGCCATTAAGTGTTGCTACATTGCACACTAAACTCCAAACTGAAAAATGATCAGTTTGGGATTTGTGATTCTACCAAATAATTTTTTTCTATTAATTTATCAATTCTGTGTATTTAAAATCTTTAACATAAAGGTACTTAAAATAAGAAGTGGTTATAATAAAATGTATAAAGTTTACCCATAAGTGTTAATGTTATGGTCAAATAATTTATGCTTAGCCTTGTAGAGCAATGCTAGTTTAATTAAACTTAAAAAAAAGAAACTGATATATCTCCAAAAAACAAGAATATACTATTTGACACAAATTAACCATTCAAGAAAGAAACAGTAATTTCCTTTCTTGAAAGGGCAGGCAATTAGAGATACAAGGACAATTCTAGTTCAATGTTTCGACCTTCTCTTTAAAATGAGTAATGTTTAAAAATGAATTCTTTCATTTCCACTGAGACCACTCCTTCCTTAACATTATTCCTGCTGATAAATCCTGTGATACTGCTGTTTCAATGTATTCCTTTTAGTTTCCTGGCTGGTACTTTGAGTTCCTCATACTGGCCTCTTATTAAAAGTTGACATTCCTGGACTCCTCTATTCAGACCTCCCTTCTCACCATTTTCTCTTTTCCTCCCTCCTCTACCCCCCAAATTAGCTGGAATGTTGTTGAATTAACTTTGCTTATCTTCCCTTAGTAAGGCTGTCCAGGAGGTTGAGAGAGAGATGCATGCTTTCCCCTCATTCCTCAAATCTAATCCATTACCAAGTCCCATGAATTCTACTTCCTAAGTGTCTAAGTTCTTTCTCTTCATTTTCCCTGAACTTTTTTGGTTCAGATTCTCCTCATTGGTCCCCATACTAAAGCAATGGCCCTTTGAGCAGTCTTCAGTTTCTGTTTCAACCCACCCTCTACACCGCTGCCTGTATGATCTTCCCAAACATAAATCTGATCTCCTGCTGCAATTATCCCGGTGGCTTTAGAGTGCCTTGAGTTGCTTAGATTTCTGCGCTACCATTCGATGCCCCTCCTTTATTCTTTTCTGCAGCCATAGATAAGTACGTGTAATTATCAGAATGTACCATGAGTACATGTAATTATCAGAATGTATCAGAAGTACATGTAATTATCAGAATGTACCATGAGAGCGTTAAGCCAGTCAATGTTTTGGGCCCTTTCTATTCCCTGTGAATAAAATGTCATTTCTCCACCCTTCGGCCTACACCATTCCCAGGCCTGTATCGTTCCCCTGGCGCACTTGTAGTCATGCTGAAATGCTGAGTTCCAGGATCACCTCCTGAGGAGTCCTTGCTGGAAACTGCCTTCTAACTCAGTGCTAGCCAGCTAGGTTGCTCACTGCATCCCACTATGTTGAATAGTTAGCCATCTGGCATTGAGACCAGAAACTTTACTGATTTGCCTTTGAAGGAATTTGATTACAGATAAGGTTTTTGAATTTCATAGTCCATTATTGTAACTTACCTATAAGTTTGAGGACAAATAAACACAAATAAATAATATCATCTTAGACATCATTGTTTGTATATCTTAATGTGAAAATCACGTGGTATTTTTGGAAGTCTTAAACCTGAGGATATAGGATCTGTAAAAGCTGCCTAATTTGTTGATTTGCATGTGAAGTAGTGGAATAGGCAGTGGAAACTGAGTTGTTATGTATCTTACTAACTCTGAGCAGATAACTGCTGTTAGTTCCTGCTGTTGTAACAAATGAATTTGGCCTTTATTATAGCTCCTATATGAAAATTCCTATTAAAAACTATATGCTAGAGATACAGAATGCTTTGCAAAGACAGATGCATTTTATGTAGTAAAGCTGGAAGGAGTGACACCACATCTTAATGACACTTTCCATTCTGCCAATGTACTTAGCCACAGCTTCCTCAACTGTGTAATCTAAAGTAAACAAAAATCATATTCCATTGGAGACACCATTTGACAATTGAATTATTTTGGTGAACTTTTGGCATCCATTGAAAGAATTGGCTCTAACCCCAGAGAGGGGGTTAATCCTTTTAGGGCATTGTTGCCTGGAAAGCGGTAGAAAGAGATGACCAAGTCAGGGAATAGTACTGAAAGCATTATCCCTAAGAGCTAGAATGAGGGACCTGTTCAACAGTTATCATTTTTATGACCACATGTTATTCAATTGTAAAGGAACAGAAAGGATATTATTTTACTGAGGAAAATTGGAAAAAAAATTACAAACAATCCCGGTAGGCTGAAGCTTGGTATAATTAAATGGTCTAACATTTTGCCTTTGGATTTTAATAATTTCTTAGGGTCTCAGGCCAAATCTATGCAGAGCAATGTTGAATGGCCCGAGGCTGAGGGTATTTACTGCAGCATCCACCTGACTTGGAAATGGGCTCTTCATTAGGTGAAATAATTGCTACATTCTTGTACAATAGTAAATACTTAGTAAGATAACTATCATATAGCAAGACAGAAAAAAAATCAATATTAATCTCAGTAGACAAATGCTTCTAGTAATAGCTGAAAACCCTCAAGCACTAGCTGTTCTCTTCAGTACTTTTGTTGATGTGTTACAACATTCTCTGCTCCTGACACCAAATATTTCTCTAATGTAAGATCTTAAACTTCTGATATCTTGGTCTGATTGTCAGAGCATCCAGCTCTGTCCCTGTATGTCTCCTTAGGAAGAGTATGGAACGTCTCTTTAAAGATCTTCCACAGATGTGTGCGCTCTCTTCTTACCTGGCTGTACCAAGATTAAGCTGAGGAGAGGGTTTAGTGCTGCTTTGATCACTCCCATCTCTTTTCAAAATTTTGAATTTCAGTCTGTAATTTGTACCTCTACACTCCATTTCCCTACTTTTATAAAGATATGACTGTAAGTGGCATCTTCCCAGTTTTGATGTGAATAAGGACACCCCTACCTACTTCCAATACTAAGTAAGGTTATACCAGTGCCTCATCTATTACAGGGGCAGTAAGAATAACTAACCTTTATATGATAGTGCTTATTGCTATCTGTGTACCAATACCATCCTGAGTTCTTTACATTCATTAATTCATTTACTCCTCACAAGGATACTATGAAGTAGACACTATTATTATACCCATTTTATAGATTTGGAAACTGAGATATAGAAAGGATCGGCAGAGAAGTCCTGAATGGGCAGAATGACTGGGAGTGGACCCCAACAATCTGGCTACGCACGACTTTTTCTCTCTACTGCTTGATTCCTGGCTACCTGGGCTGTGCTGAGCACCTTAAGGTCATTCACTTTCCTTGTCCAAAATTTAAAAAAATAAAGAGTAAGAATATAAGAATAAATTCTATTTATAGGATTATGGTTAGAATTTGATGAGACAATGTATATAAAGTGCTTAGCTCAGTTACTGATTTAAAAAAATAAGATAAGTATTCATGTTGCTCTTACTATTACATCCTCCTGTGACAAATAAATGTCAGGTGAAGGAATTAAGTAATAAAGAGTCATAACTCAGAATCACTAAGTTGATAATTCTCTGTTCCATTATTTCTGTTGAGAAACCCATTTAGAAAGAATGGATTCAGTCTCTAGCTTGGGCTCATTCCTGAAAGCATCAGGCTAAAGAAAAAGCTATTATAACAAGAAAAGATTAAATTTTTACTAGCAATTATACCACTAAATTAGAAATTTAAAAATATATAGGATAATCCATGGAACGGTATAAGTTGTCAAAACCGCCTATATTTCCAAAGCATGTATTATAAGAAGAGTGGAAGAAAAACCTATTTTATCATCTTTTCCAGGTCCATGCCCTGCTTTTCTCTTTATTGCGTTATGAGATTGACATTCTATCATTCTTTCTCACTGTCACCTTAGCCTTGTGAGCTGTAGATGCAGCTAATGTTATGGTAATAACAGCTACAATTTACAATTTTCAGTTGTATTAGACCTTGATTCTTTTTTTTTGTTTTTAGCTATCTTATGTAACCATCGCTGATTTATCTTACAGATAATAAATAACTTAATGGTTTTTATAAATTAATACTGGGTATGAAATTATCAGAGCAGGAAAGTCAATATTAGAAAATTTTTATTATGAAAAACAACAAAAATAGAGTAATAGTAAAGTAATTGTAAATATTCAAACATCAAACAAATTCATTAATTTGAAACTAGTGTTAGAAATGTTCTCATTTAAAACCTGCCCATTCTATACTTTTTAAATTTCACTCTACTTTTTAAAATTCTCTGCCCCCACCCCTTTTTCATTAAAAATAACGTACCTGGAATCCCTGCAGAGCTAGTTTTTCAGAGCGCTTGCCTATATCCAACACAAACCATCCCTTTCCCCGTGATTGGAAGTTATATAAAATCAGGTTCTTGAAGGGAATTTATCACATGTCTCCTGAAAGGTCAATATATTAAAGTTTTGGTTTGTTTGCTTTGGTAAGTGGACCCTAGAGATTCATCAGCTACTAGGAATATAAAGTAGCACAACAGACCATGAAATGGTGTGTCTTTCCTCAAACCTTTCCTTCCATGTGTTCCCACTACCAATCACAATCCTACAGTCCCACCCCGCCTAAGACGTTTCATCTTCCCTAAATGACCCTCATGGCGATGGTCCTCGACTTCTCGTTCCCCTGTCCCTTCTCTGGCACGCACGCCGTTCATTCTTTGATAAATACTCGTTAAGCACAAAGTACACACAGGCACTGGGTAGTGATGGACGAGAGGCAGCACTGCCCTCAGAGAATTTAGAATATAGTAACTTGTCACCAACTACCTTCTACCATTAGTTATATTTCAGGTGTCGGTGTTACAAAGGGCGAAGCCTACAACTTAAAATCATTTCTTTTCCTGTATACCTGTCACCTAGCAAGGGCTTGGGGCACCTTGAGTTGAGTGAAGTGGCTCACCATCCAGGGACCGGGAGCAATATGGGGGGCTGTTACCCCACTCCTAAAGCAGCGTGAGCACATCCAGGCCTGGGTAAGACCATTAATGTCTGCCACAGGCTGGTTTCTTAGCCCCGGCAGTGGATAAGCTGGACATACGATAAAATATATTATTTCATTACACATCATGAAAAGTTGAATGCTAATTTCTAAAGTTTAATTAGGTTCCTTAGTCTTCATTCACCAATCAGACATAGTTTTATCCAGGGCTACTGATGGACAAACCTAGGCCACAGTCTTTTCCCAAATGGTATTTTATTATTCCTTCCTCTGTCCCCTATGGAGAAGAAAAAGATGAGCGACAGAAAGAGAGAGAAACAGACAGAAAGAGAGAGAAAGAGAGAAGAAGGGAAAGGATAAGCATGCAGTCTCTCCTCCAGTACTGCTTTAACATTGGCAAAGAATGAGGCTTCCCTCCACCCCCATTCTACATAGATACACAAAACAGATGTGTGTGCGCACACGTATATACATGCATGCAAACAAGCATAGAGCCATACACATATACAGACAGGCACACATACACATATGGATGTATGTACATACATATTCATATGCACAAGCACACATGTACATATACTTTACAAACACACACAACCCCCTAGCTGATAGCAGGTCTCAGTGTTTCTGGGTCGCACTCCTGAGTAGGCAGCAGTTTTTCTAGAAACTCAGGCTGGATGCTCTCCATTAACAGTCCCATCTGGGCCAGGGTACAGAGTGCCTGTTCTCTTGGGCCCTCTCCACCCTTCCCTACACTCTGGAAACCCTGCATTGGTATTGTCATAACATTAAGGATAATGTTTTTTGTAGGCCTGCTCTTAGCCTCCAACTTTGGTTTGCCTTTTTAGGTAACATCGTTTTCTATATCATCTTAGTTCCTTTACAGAGGTGAATGTACTTAGGCTCTGTGTGTGTTATGGTGACCTTCTTCATTTAGAAGCTGTGATTATAACAACCTGTGATCATAGGCTTCATTTCGACTTAATTTCTAAAGTGGTGTTGGAGCCTTAACAAGAGGTGTTAGAGAGGGGCAGCTCCAACTAGTTGACAATTTGCCTGAAACCCATTGCCTGGGAAAAAGAGAAAAGAGGAGGGAGGGAAGGAGGACAGATGAAAGGGGGAGGGGGAGAGAGGAAGGGATGAGGCAGAGGGAGGGGGGAGGAGAGAAAGGGGAGAGAAAAGAGAGGCGCTCTGGAGAGGGAAGTAGAAACAAAAGTAGAAATGAGGAAAGATAAAGAAAAAGTGGGACAAAAGAAGAAAATGTTTACAGTTCCTCAGTCTTTGTCACTCTTTCCCTTTCCCCACCACTTATTAGAAGCCAAGGCTTTAAGTAGAACTTAGGAGAGATGGGAGGGGAGGGGAGGAAGCCAGGAACACTCAGGACTGCTTGCCAGCTGCCCCTGTCCCCCCATCCTCTGGACTAGAGCCGGCCAGGGTCCAGGGAGCAGCCCCTCACCCACTTGCACTGAAGAACCGTGGCCACCTCTCACTGAAAGCTCAGTGTGGAAGCCACCTGGTTAGGCAGTGGGTAGTCTCCCCTAACCCTCCCCATAACCCTGCACAAGAAAGGTGTTATTAATCCCATTTTGTACATGAGGAAACTGTGGCTTGGAGAACCTAAGTGATTTATTCCTAATTGGTAAATAAGAGCAGGTTTTCTATTTTATTATTTTATTTTAAAAATTCTATGAATTGAGTAGTTAGAAGTTTAATAGAACTGAATTGTAATGAACTCATAAATATGGTTTCAATTTGCAAAACAAAAGTGTTTCATTTAGTAAAGGACTTTTACAGAAGCTCACACTCCCCCACATGAAGAAAAAAAAGAAGAGGGACTGAGTGTGTTGTGCAGGTGAGAAGAAAGCAGAAAAGCCATGGCAGCGGGGGGAACATTCACTCTTTGTGCTGCCCAGTGTGGTACCCACGCACCTCGTGTGGCTCTTGAGCTCTTGAACTGCGACAAGTCTGAATTGAGGTGTGCCGTGAGTATACAATGCATACCCGATTTCAAAAAGTTAGTATGCACAAAGGAATACAAAATATCTCAACAATTTTTATATTGGTAATATGCTGAAATTATAATATTTCAGGTATACTGGGTTATATTAAATATGTTATTAATTTCACCTGTTTATCTTTTTAATGTGGCTAACAGAAAATTAAAAGTTACACATGTAACTGATATTATAGTTCTGTTGGACAGCACTGTTCTAGACCATAGGTTTTCAAACTGGATTCCTAATGACCCTGAAATTCTTCCTAACCTGGCAGCCAGAGTCGAGAAGGAGTGCCAGGCTCAGTCCCCTCAGAGACACTCCTTATTTGTTCGCTTAACAAATCAGGTTTCTGACCATGAACGTCTTTGAAGGAAAAGATTGGCAGTCAAAATGTTTGACCAGTCTGGTCATGGAACATTCTCCATTCCCTCTAAAGACGTAGCATGAAATGACCAAACTCAAACCTTTTTCTCCATTCCCTGCCACTGCACCGTGCATTAACCAGGGGGGCTACTAGATCTTTCTATGATTCCCAGTAAGATAGTAACAGGCCTCTTTCCTTCTTTACTCTTTTGGGAGTTCATCAAAGGTTTATTTGTTAGTGTAATTTTACCCCTTTTCTGGAAGTTGTAGAAATTTATTTCCAATGGAATGTCTTCTAAGTATTCCTAATTGATAGCACAGAGGGCCAAGTTACAGATGGTCTTTATTAGGAATTCTTTTTCTTCTGGAAAATGTAGACTTCTTCCCCCTACCCCCTTAGCAACAGCGCTTGGAGGATGATTGAGTGGTCTCTTGTGGAAATATGTATTTACCTATGTAAAGATCAGTTTCAACTCAGCACATTCTTCTTTAACCAGTGAACTAACCTGTAACCTCTAAGGGGTGTTGACGTCTCTTCAGCGCATAACTTTATGTGCATGTTTGGGTGAATGTGTGTGTGTGCATGTGTGTTTTAGCGATGGCTCCAGCTGCTAACTTAGAGAAGAGCTTTTTAGCTACTTTGCAAATTTTTATTTTCCTAAGAATAAATGATCCTGACCATCTTAATCACCCCTCTTCAAAATAAAATTAACACACAATCACATACCTGAATATATAGTGTGAATTAAATTTGAGAGTGATAGAAGTGAATAGAGGAAAGGCAAGAACAAGTGGCATATTGGGAAAAAGCCATTGATTTCCCTGACACCAATTGTAACCGAAAATAGTGATGGAACCTCAAGGGGTATTTGAGTGTGTTTGTTGTCAGAGAGTAAATACGGGGACCCAAGATAAAGAACAGACAGTTTCTTGGTTAGGACATCATCTCTGTTTTTGGAAGCCTTATAGTTTTTCTTCCTCTGTGACCTTTCTACTTAAGTCCTCCCAAAAGCCTGTTAATTTCACTCTGACAATTTTTACACATTTTATGAAAAGAAGACATTCTGATGTGAGAAAGTTTGCTTATCATTAGCTGAATTCATTTTTCTGCAAAATGTGAATCCATAGATCACACCGTAGTGAAGGATGGAGCGAAGTGAGAACATACTAGATCAAGTAATTTTTTCCTCATGTGTCTTTTTTACCTCAGGCAGATGTGCATAGTTGGTGATATAACCTAATTGACACATGCCTCCCTCAAATGTGGGTTTTATACATCTCTCCATGATCAAAAAGGGAAGAATTCTTCCTTGAAGTTACAGATAAAGCATTTACTTTGCCATCCTTTTAAAAGCAAGAATATCTGAAATTTCAGATAAGGAACAAGCCCACAGTTTAAGCACTGTTTTCTTTTCTTCCTATTTTCTTCCTTCCCTCCCTGTCGTTCTCCCTCTATTCCACCCTTCTTGCCTCACTCCCTTATTCCCTCCTTCCTTTTCTTCCTTCTTCCTTTTTCAAAGCACCAACTGTGTGCTACATAGTGGGAATTATACATATAAATAAGACCATCTTGTGGAATTTAAATTCTGTGTAGTTTCAATTGAATCCGACTGTAAGCACTGGCAGCCATGCCACTGAATAAGTCATTTCCACATAACGGTGCCTGTCCCCACTTTGGGACCTGGTGGGAAGTTGCAGGAACAAAAAATACCTACCCTGTCCCCTGGCTTTTATTTATCTCCAGGGATTACCACTGTGTTGCCGAAAGTCCCCGCTCTCAGGGACCCATAATGCTAGTAGTAGAATTGTCAGACACATTTAATAGTCTTTTTGCTGGGAGTATATGTTTAGCGTATAACATGATGCTTAGCCCTACATGCCATGTGAACCATGCATTCCTGTGTGTCCTCCTAGGGGACAGTGAGCCATAGCAGACAACCACTGGCACTCAGAGAGGAGATTTGGGTTCGAAACTTGGCTGCTTCACCAATGTGTGGGGTCATTTAGTCAGTCACATTACTTTTCAGGTCTAAAGGTGTCATAGTTATAACTCGCTTAAATTTGGTTACCGTAATTCTTCTTCCAACCTATATACCCAGAGTTCTATGAAAGGCGGTGAATACAGATTTCAATATTAGAATATATAGCAAGATGGTGACCCCTAAACTCCATTTTTGCCTCTGACGCTGGGCTCAGAGCCCTTCTCTTTGATCAAGAATATCTCTTTAAGAACAAACATAATTAATTTGTGAAAAATTTCACATGAGTGAGAATAGAAGTGAATGCAACCATTTGACCACGAGTTCAGTTTAAATCTGTATTAGCCCAGATCCTTCAAGGCTAAAATACATAAATTGTAAGAGTTGGCTCATTTGATTATAGAGGCTGCGAATTCCCACAATCTGTTGCCTGCAAGCTGGAAAACCAGGAAAGTCGGTGGTGTAATTCATTCTGAGTGCAAAGGCCTGAGAACCAAGGAGGGCAGACGGTGTAAGACCCAGTCCTAGTCCAAAGATGGTAGAAGCAGGAGAAGATAGGTGTCCCAGCTAAGCACATAGACCAAATTCGCTCCTCATCTGCCTTTTTATTCTATTCAGACTCTTAGTGGCTTGGATGATGCCACCACACTGGTGAGGTGGATCCTTACCCAGTCTACTGAGGCAAAGCCTCATCTCTTCTGGGAACGCGCCCACAGACACAGCCAGAAATAATATTTTACCAGCTATCTGAGCATCCCTTAGCCCAAGCTGACACAGAAAATTAACCATCGCAATCTGCAAGTCAATGTACAGTGTTTTCTTGGGCCTTTATCCTTAAAAACTGTAGAAAGACTGCACTCACAGGAGCAGCTCCATTTCTGATTCTTACACTGTATCTGGACTTCTGCTCTTGTTCTGCAAAAGGGCAACATTTATGCTGCTTGACTTGAATTTTTTCCTCTTTCTCTCTCTTCAATTCTTCCCTCTGCCTGCCTGCCTTTACCTTCTACTTAAACCAATAACTTGTTGCAGAATTAGATCTCACTCATGAGGCAGTCCCATCTGATTGCTGACTTCCACATCCTGATGAATTGGAGAAGCATTCATTCATTCATTCACTCATTCACCAAACATGTGCTAAGTGACTATGATTTCCTAGAAATGAAATTACCTGGGCACTGTTAATTAATAATCCACAGCAAGCTCTTAAGGAACTTATTTTATGATGGAAAAGGTAAATAATAAGCTGATAATTATGTTACAGAGCACAGTAACCCTTAAGAAAAGAAGAAGGTGCATGGGGGGAAACCCAAATCCCTTGGCTGGGTGAAGAACAGTGACCAGTTATGAGAATGAGGATGCAGATTTAGGCCTAAATGCTGAATTAGGATCCAGTTGAACTTGCTGTTCTCCCATTTTGTCATTAACTTAAGGACTACTTTTAGGGTTGGCTCTTTTTTTAGTGGAATATTTTTATTAAACTGGTGTAAAAAAATGTTTTTAATGCAACCTTTTTATAGTTTAACCTAACCTGTATCAATTTTGTAAATGTTGTTAGCTTTTTCAAGACTGCTTCCATCTTTGCCAAGGCAGTGGTATCCCAATTGGATACTTCTACAGATAATTTCAGGTTTTAAAGAAATCCAACCAAATCCAAGATTCTCAATGCAAACACCAGTGACCATTCAACAACATAACCTGGTGAAAACATCTGTATGAAAGTGTCTATGTGACTTGAGGTCTATTTTAGCCATAAGCAGTAATAATTTGCTGGCTCTGAACGTCATTTTCAGTTTTGGCATACTTGCATCCTTTGTGTGTTTCTATGTACTTAAAAGTCCTTGAGTGAATGTTAATATTATTAGTAACATATTATTTAGATATTGTCACAATTCCAACATAATATTTATATCTGTGCTTTTGGAAAACAATGTTTGGCATCAGTTAATGTTTTCATTGACTGTAAATCATTTATTAGGTAGACTTGTTAAAGTTGAAATGTTAAAGTTGAGAGAATAGAAGTTTACTCTGATGGGAGTACTAATAGTTAAAGATGTTTAATTTGGTTTATATAATAAATATTTTATTTACTCTCTTCCTGTTATTATAATGTGGCCACTTGAAAATGCCCTACTATTAGATGCAGTTATTTTCTGTATTGGTATTCAAGTAATATGCATTAATAACTCTTTCTTTTCATAAATGAGGTTAGTGAGGGCCTGTGTCAAGAACAGGTTTATGGTAGTCTTGTTCATTTATTGTGGATATAATTATCAAGTTAGTGTTCTTCTTGTTTTAAAATAACAAAAGGCTCTGTGAAGGAGTTCTTGGCATGTTATTTATGATGGATGGTAATTGTAGATTCCCCCTTCACAGCCTCACCCAGAGATTTAAGGAAGACTCTGTTGTAGAGTTTTCATGGTCTCACATCAAAACTTCCCTTCCGATATATGCTTCCGATATATGCTAGATGTTTTAACTCATTCTTTTAATAGTGTTTCCACTTTGTCATATGCTTTTGTTCTTTTTATATTATTAATATTTCTATTTCCAATTACATTGGTAAACTCTAGTTACATGGAGAATATTACCATGGGAAAACTTAAGTTTTTATTTATATCACATCTAGTTCTGGCAATCACAGTGATGTGAAATGTAGCTCCTCCATGCTTCCGGTGTCCTGATTTAACTAGCTTTGATTTGTGCTGAGATTAATCAACCTACCCTTGATAATCCATTTCTATTTTGTGCCTCAGTATGATCATGTAGCGAATCAATTCATGGTAATTACTCCTGCTTAATCTATAAGAATTCTGAAAGGGAGTATAATAACATGATGTTTTGCCATGAAATTTGTCTCTCCTATTCAAGCGAGAATAGAATTCTACAGAGCCAACTTGTAAGTAACTGATCTGTGTTGAATTGCAGTGAGTTTCCAAATAGCTTTATGTCCCAGAAGACATGGGGTGAAGCTCCTCAGTCAAGCCAGCATTGGACCTCTCCCTTCTTTATTTTACATATTGCACAAGGAGGAAGACCAGAACAAATTAAACAGGTGTTCCTGGAAAAATAAGCCTGGAAGGAATCCAGTGACCTGAGAGTAGAGGGATAAAAACTAACTAATGGTCCAACAAAATGTGCACTACCCTAAACAGTCATATATCTCTGGTAGCTTCTACCAATATGTAAAATTATATAAAGTTAACTTGAAGTTTATTGAACACCATTTTGTTACAAGTTGATGCACTGAAATAATCAAACTTTAAGCATTTCTTGACACAGTAATAATAATTTATATTTATTTAGGACATGCTTCACTTTGTTTTATTTGGTGGGGGGGAATTGTTCCTTTTTTATTGTATTTTTTCCATTACCATTTATCCCCCTTATATCCTCTTTCACTCCCACCCATCCCCTCCCCCCACAATCTCCATGTTGTTGTCTGTGTTCATGAGTCCTTTTTCTTTTTTTGCTTTGATCCCTCTGCCTTCTAACCACTGCCCCCTGCCTCCACCCAAAGCTGTCAGCCTTCGCTCTATCTGTGAGTCTGTCTCTATTTTGCTTGAAGCCAGTCAGAGAAAGACAAATACCATATGATTTCACTCATATATGTAGCATTTAAACAACAAACTGAACTAACAAGGGCCTGCCTCACGTGGAATGTCAGTTCATCATCCAAGAGGCAACTTAAGGCAAGTAGTAATCCATTTTAACATTGAGGAAAATAAGGTTTTTTTCTGGGAGTAAAATCTTATTTTTGGTATCTTAGAACTAAGGAATAGATCATGTGCAGTATTATTGAATCAAGACTCAAAAATATGAAAATATGCATTAACACCTAAAAGGAGAGTTTTATTGGTTTGGTCTCAGTTTAGCTCTTTGCTACAGACAGTGTGATCTGTGGACCAGCAGCTTAGAAGCTTCCCTGGGAGCTTGTTAGAAATGATCTCAGCACCTACCTCAGGCTTATTGAGTAAGACTGTGAGTTAATAACCAGTTCTACAAGGGATATGCATGCAACTGAAAGTCTGGGAGATGTTGGGTGGTAAAATATAAGGTTACATTTAGTTAATGGTGTGGTATGTCTGCCAAGAAAAACTAAGTGAGCATAGCCCACATTGCTAAGCATGTGGTATCAAGAGGAAGAGGATAATCAGACTGACTTACTGATTTGGTCACTTGGCTCAGTTTTGGGCACCATACTTTAAGAATACATGGCAAGAGCACCAACCGGGATGGTGAAGCAGCTCAGACCATTTTCATATAAGGAATAATTGAAATAAAAACCTGGAAACATTTGACCTGGAGGAAACAGGGGCGCTCTCATAGCCGTGTTCAAGGGTTCAAAGGGCAGAGTGAGAAGAAGACAGAAATAAAGCAGTAAACAGAGACAATAAATTGGGAAGACATATCTTTGCTAAATATAAAAATGAACTTTGGAACAACCGTATGTGTCCCAAAATAGATCTTCCTTTTTCTCCAAGTAGAGAGTTACATAGCTGCAGGTTTTCAAGGAGAGATTGGAAAACTACCGGCTAGAGGAAGTCCTGCTGCATGCTCTCCAAGCGCTTTGTGCTGCACTCTGTGACGCTTGCCATATTATGGCTGTGATTTAAAAGTAATCTTAAAAGTATCCTGTGTTTGTTCCATCTGGGCAACGGATTGTCTGCTTTAGTCACTGACTGCTCTATCCCCAGCCTCTAGCACAGTGTCTGAAGAAAATGTTCTTTGTATGATTAAAGGAAGAAAGGAATAGATGGGAGGGAGGATTGGGAAATGCATTCAGTAGTATATTTAATTAATATGTACTGATTGCCTTTGATAGGCCAGGCACTTGTGTAGGCATTAGGGAAACATAAATGAACAAAACAGATGAATATTCCGGCTCTAAAAGTTCATGTTCCCATGGGATTACAAAATGTATAAATAGCTGTTCCAGAGAGAGAATGAAGACCATGAATCAGATGTCTTTACTGGAGTAGCACACCTTTGAAGAAGTTAACACCTTCAACATGTCTTAGAGATCAACCAGACCAACATGAAGCATTTAGAAATTGAGATAGAGACCTCACTTCCTCATTTTAAAATTACCTTGGATATGAAGTTAAACCCTTAGGTGCTATAAGGCTGGTGAAAAGCTTGGACAAATTGCTAAAACTTTGGAGACTGTAAGACTCCTAATGGGAACAATATGAGGCAGGGCAACATGCACATCTGCATTACCAAAGACTTTTCAGGAATATGCTCTGATTTCATTGTCAGTGTTTCGTTTTATGATTTTTTTGATTACAGCATGGATGTTATAAGTAATATGCTAATATTGAGTATTAGAACTATTTTTTACCTAAAAACTTTACCTGAAGTACATTATTTTATGTGAGTTATTGTACCCTTTGAGCCTTATTCCATCCAGGTGCCAACATTTTTTTCTCATCACCAAACATCTTTGATTTTATAATGCAAGCCAGTAGGAATACAGGATTCATTTAACAGAAAATTGCTTTTCACAATCTTTTCTGGAATCTCTTTTGTCTGTTACCCAGGCAATATCTATATTATTACTTTGTCCTCAAAAGCTTTTACCAATTTGGCAACAAGGAATGACTAAATCTCTTTTCTTTCATCTGGCTTTTCATTAGTAGGGAAACTCCCAAACTTCATTTCTCTCAGCCTTTTACTCAGCGCTAAATCTCATGTGTCTCAAGTCTATTTATAATAAATATCCTCACTATGACGAAGGTCATTTTGGTTCTCTGTGTTACTTCAGTTTCTAATGAAAGCAATGCCAAATGACCAAATGGATAAAGCTCCCCCCGTCTGCCCTCCACCCCTGTAAGAAAGCTTCCCTGTCAAATATCTCCTAATGGCCCTCAATGAATCAGCTTCATGTGCAATCTTATCTCTAGCACCTTCCCCAGCTTTCTGCTGATAGACAATACCACACGCTCCAAGCGTGGCTCTTAGAGAGTCATTGTGGAGTGAAGTTAGAGAACTGTTTGGATTCTTTACTTTCATGGCTCTCACATGATTTATCTTCACTGATTTGCCTTCATACATGGTTTGCTCTCATTGCTTCAAAATTTAACTTTGGATTCTACAGGGACACTTGCGTTCCTTCACTTGTTTCTTCTGCCTTGCCCATCAGTCCTGTGTCAGGACATCTTGTATTAATCAGCCTTCTGTGGTAACTGTAGGCAAGTAATATAATCACTTTCTCTGACCATCTGTAAAATTAAGAAGTAACTACAAAGCATCTGACACATTCCTAATAAAAGCACAGTCCAGCCACCCTGGCCTGGCTCACAGCTGTGGAGACAGCATGCTTGTGTGTGAGCCTACTGAGCTATGTTTTCCTTTCTGTCCCTCAGCCCCCTGCCTTCTTGACCACCCCAATATCTTCTCTGTTTCTCTTGAAGCAGCCCCCCTACACACTAGCCCCCAGGCCTGACCCTACTTCTCACACCTGCTCTGGCCCCATATAGTACAGGATGTTTTAATATACTATGTACATGGAAGAGAAAGGAAATTGAAGTTGCCAGCCATGAACTTTCTTTTCTTTTCTTCTCTTTTAAATGGGGGAGAACAGCACCAACAGTGTGAAGGGTATTTTCTTTGTGGCAATGGGAAGTGGTAGGGGGTTAAGGAAAGAACACTTAAGAACTTAGAGCTTCCAGGAGATATACAGTGTTTGATCTTTTAAGGGTGTTGTTGCCACGGGGCCTGATATATTTTGTAACATGGGAGATGGTGAGAAATCAGAGCTTTGGAAGTAGGAAATGTGTTAGTTGGTTTTGTTTTGGGTGGTAACACAGGGGACATCACAGAGACCCACAGCTGTGGAACTATCAAAAGAAATAGAAACAGGGGCATGTTGATACAAAGTAAATGAGACACACAGAAACATATTAACTCAAGACCTACCAGTGAAGCTCTAAAGAGAGAGGCAAGCAGGCATGACCCTGGAGGGAGAGTGACAATGGATCAGTGAAATGATTTCTTTGCTGCTCTCTAGTTCTGCACAGGTTATGGGCAGCTCACAGACAACTCTGGCCATCTCCTTCTTGGTCTGACTATGGACAGAGGATGCACAAATCCCACCTGTTTCAGGCAGACCTTGATTTTGTATGTTTGGCATTAGAATTTCTCTCTGTGTATCCTAAGAAATGCTGGATGTGGTCTTCAGTCCCTCAGCTGACAAATAGCATTTCTGGTTCTCACCCAGAGCCATGGCTTGGGAGCCACGAGTTCTATTTCTGCAAGTGTTGCCATTATGGTCTTTCTGGGAAATGCTTGGGTATTAATTTGAAATTTTTAGGACATTTTACACTGACTTAAGCTGCTTGAACTTTAGATAAAATTGTGTAGATGTGTTGGATAGGGGAGAGAATGCCAAAGAACCAAAATAAAGAAAATACTCTGAATTCTGGAAATGTGTCACAAGAGTTCTCATTCAGAAGTTGAATATTCAGGGATTTTATCTTTTTAACTCTTTCTCTCCCACATAACATTTAACAATTGTTTGACTTCATATTGAAAAGGAACAATTTTCATACATTTTTCAAAACCTCAGCTCTTAAAGTTATTAACTACCAATGAGAGTAAGTATCAGTAAAGAGCGAAAACAAATGGTGTTGTGGAATGTTTCTATATGAACTTAGACATCCTCTCCCCTAATTTCATACTCCCAAGTGTCACCCTAGCCTCCACCTCCTCAGAGACTGGGAGAATTTGAACTAGAAACGCTCCGTATTTGAGGAAACTGAGCACAACAGGAAAAGGGGTAGGGCTGAAACCGGAGAATCAAATGAAAATTTGGAATCTCTAGATCCAGTATGTTCTTTACAGAGAATTTGTCTCTGGAGAAACTAAATAGTTATAGAGAAAAGAGCTACAGGTATTAATAGTGAGAGAGGCTCCAACAGCAAACCTGGCCCACCACCTAGTTATGCTGCAGTGAAGCTCACTAATCACCCGAATCTACCCCCGTCCACAGAACGTCTACTTAGCCCTTCAGCGACACATTAACATGTGAAACAACAACCATGGATCACCAGATATTTGAAGAAAGCCTCTCACCGAAAATATACTGAAATAAAAAAAAACAAATAGATACATGAATTAAGAAGAAAAAGAGGTAATGGATGAAGTCAAGAAGTCATCAAATAATTATAATGTTAGCAAGAAAAGATATTTTATCTTTGGGAAAGAACTAGAGGCAATTATAGCAGAATAATCACGAATTAAGAAAATTTAGTAGGAGGATTAGAAAGCAAATTTGAAGGATTCTCCTAGAAAATAAAACAAAGGGACAAAACACAGATAATAGTGAAGTGAAGGTTACTAGAAGATCATGCTAAGATGCCCTACCCCTAACGGATTAGAAATTTCAAAAGGAGAGAACAGTAAAAAAGGAGTGAAAAAGAGCAGGTATCCAGCGCAATTAAGGCATTTTCTCATACAATTTCAGAACACTTAGAGAAAAGATTCCTGGAATTTCTAGACAAGAAAACAAAAAACCAACACAAAAAGGGTTTCCTAAGAAGGATCCTAAGATGGATTCCTAAGAATAAAAATGGAATTGAACTTCTCAACAGCAATACTGAAAACTAGAAACCAGTGCTGAAATGCCTTCAAAATTCCATGTAAGTGATTTTTCCTGTTTAGAATGCTTTATTTGGCCAACTGTCAATCAAATGTAGGTGGGGAACAGTATCAGACAGGAGGAATCAAGCAGTTTCTCTTTTGTGCATCCATTCTCAGGATTTACGGGAGGATATCTTCACCAGATAAAGGAGCATAAATCCAGAAAGAGGAAGATGTCAGGTCCAGGAAGCGAGGCTCCAATCTGGGAGGGAACAAAGGGAGACTTAGAGCCTCAGGGAAGGGAAGCCCGTCTGGCAGTGGCTATCCCAGGGGACACAAGGTGAGGGAGACAGTAAGACGGTGAGCCGGAGGCTCCCAGGGAGACGGCACCACAGAAAGAAATGGAGCTGACAAATTTGGGGATTGACTGGCACTGCTGGAAGGACCAGAAAGCATTGGTAACAATATATAAAGCTCTGCAGATTTTTTAAAGAGGCAAAGATTAATTTTAGGGGAAAATGAACAAGAAAGAAGAAGTGATCATTGGCACACTGCTGGCTCAGCACTGAGCAGTGTTTACAGGGTTATAGTAATATAAGCATCCAACTGAGTTCGCATTCCAGACTGTGGCATAAGAGTAGTAGGAGTGTGGCAGTGTTCAGGCAGTGAGGAACATACATAGTTAAATCTTTATTTACCATCACAGAAGGACACTAAAGAGCGACTAAAGTTGATTAATGATGAGATACCTTTATCAGCTCATTTTTCTAGAAGTGTAGGTATCAACTAAAAAATGTCATCAGTGTTGCTTCAGAGAAGCCAGCCTCAGAGTGGGCAAGGGAGATACTGCTTTTAGTACATTTTTACTTTTAAAATTGTGAATTATGTGCATATATTATTTTCATGATTTTTTCAAAATTAAAAAAAGGTGTAAGTTCAAATCTACATGAATGCAGATTCCTGCCTTCCCCTAGAAAATTCAACCCCTGCCCGCCCACAGAGAGCCGCATTCCTCCCACAGTTTGGCGAGTCCCCCTTCGCTGAAGCACGTGCTCTCCGCTTGCCACAGCCTCTACCTTGCCCCGTCGTCTCTCTGCTGCGGGGGCTAAACATCAGGTGTTATTTGCACTGTGAGTATGGAGTTATTTTACTTGTTGCAGAGTTAACAAGAAAGAGAAATAAGTAGATTCTCATGCCTCCGTTGAAAGTGGGACAATGAAAGATTCCAAGAGGACCGTGGGTTTCCCCTGGCCCTCTGTACCGGCTCCCTGTCTGGCTTCCAAGGCATTTAAGTTTTCTGCCTAAAATCCCCAATGATACACTGCCAGCATTTTTAGCCCTGTTACGAGCACAGGCACCATCTTTCTTTCATATGTGGTCCCCTTTTTATAAGTTTTGTTGACTTTGTCACCCTGCAACTCTTTCTTCTCCAGATTGCTCTCTCCAAAGCTCTTATTTTTCATTCCTCTGATCATACCCACACACTCTTGATCTTCCCCCCACTTTCTCTTGCCACACAGTGAGGCCCTGATCAATGAAGAATGACTCTCTGCTGATTACTTCGCAGCTCTCACTCACTTGACTTCAGTTCATGCGTCCTGGTGTCCTGCTTTCTTTTTAAATAGTGCCATTATCCTGATGGCTAATGCTCAGTGGGTGGCCTCCTGTGACTCCCGTGTATTTTTCTACCTGGGTTGAACACATTTCCATCTTGTATTTATGCACTGGGATTTTCTTCCCTAAGTGCATTGCCCTCTACTTATTTCCATTAAATTTCACATTTCTTATTCAAAACACTTCTCCAAATTGGTCCAAGTAGGTTTTAATTTTTCTATTGCTGTCAAAGGTGCTGGTTACCTCTCTTTGAATGGTTGTAATTATCACACTTTATAATGATGCTGTTTTGTCATTCAAATCATTTTCATTAAGATATGAAATAATGTAGACTGTATGACCAATCTTGACACAACATTAGGAAGTATACAACTTAAGACTACCAGTGAGTCATTGAAAATGGTGGTAAAAAAAAAACTTGAGGTGAATTAGCCGATTTCTTGAAGTAGTCAAGGAGCCTGAATTAAGTATGATCTGCATTTTATTAAGTAAACATGGTTAAACCAACCTGTATAAGGACATTCAGGATATAAAAATTTACACTATTTGTTAGTCTCAGACATACAAATGCCAAATAACCTGAAATGAAAAGCCATAAAAGAAGAAAGAAAGTGGATCAGGAAGAATCCTAAGAGTGTGTTACTTAGAACCCTTTGTACAAAGAGCATGAAAGGAATAAGCTTAATGAGAATTATGCGTGTCAAATTCAGGATAATCTGAGAAACAGCCTGCAAGTTTTCTGTTTCATTTGATGTCCTGGAAAACATTACTAATATTTGAGTTATTTATCTCTGTCATCTCATATACCTATTTGTTACCAAGCCTGTTGTTGCCAGGTGATTTAGGGAGTGTTTGCAAGCTTTGCCTAAGCAAAGGAAGCTTTCCAGAGTTCAGTAATAGTAATCAGAGTTTACTGGTTGCATCCTCTGGGGAGCTGTGGAAAAGACAAAATAGGAGCACAAGAGGTTAATTGAGGGGGTAACACCTGTGAAAGATTAAAAAAGGAGGGGGAGGAAGCAGGGTTGGACAGGGAGAGCTTGATCACAGTAAAATCCAACAAATTCTTGGCTAGCCCCATGTGAACTCCAAAGCTAAGATTGCCTGGTAGAGGAATTGTACCCTGGGCAGAAATAACTAGGCTCTAGAACCCTACCATGCTCAGTCATTGACTGGTGGCTGCCTGAAACAAGTTTGGCCTTTAGTCAAAAACTGAGGAGGATCCTAAAGGCATGAATAGCTAGAGGCTGTCAGCTACATCTTTGCTCCACACAGCTGAATGACAAGTTATAGCTTGATGGGAGACATAGGCAGCGTATCCTCATTGCAATAAAGAGAACAGTCCCCTTTTGCTGAACACCCATTAGAGATGGCTTTGCCATTCTTGTCCTCTCGTTTTCAGTGTTTCACCAACACCTGAAAATTCCACACCTGTGTATCAAAATGATATAGCCACAGGAGACATGAGGTTACCGACATCTGAAGTGGCTCCTAAGTGCCGGGTGATGGAGTAAAGACCAAAATGTGCAAGATTGGGATGGGCAAGGAACAGTAGAGAGTTGTATAGAAAAGAGAGTTGCTGAGCATTGATCCTACCTGTAAATGAAAAGGATACGACAGATAGGTGACCGAGAAATCAGACATGGACCAGGGTTATCTAAAATATGTTTCCGATTCATTACACAAAATGATGGCATTTGCCTCTTTGAAAATGGTTAGCTTGCAGTACTCAGAAAATCATGGAGAGAGTTAGACTGGGAATTTTAAACTTCCAGAATCAACCCTGGCTTTGAGAGTCATGAACCACCTTCAGTTCTCATCACACTGAATCTTGCCTTTGACTATTTTCTTTTAACGGATAGTCTAAAGCAGTTAGAGAAGGGAGGTTTTCATTTTCAGTAGAACAGATACAAAATAGTGAAAAGCAAAGGATAATAATAATAGTAATAGTAACAATAACTCTTAGATGATGTAACAAAGTGACTTACTGAATTTTGGGAAATACAAACAAGTAGAAAAGAGAAGTTCAGGTAAAATAAGGAAAAATACATACAGAGATAGAGAATAATCTTAGCATTGATATTGTATATATACCGCCTCATTACCCACTGCATCAAAGATCATAATGTGTTTATTATGCCATTTACCAAATGATAGCTATTTCCTGAATGACTGGCCTTTCACGCATGTTCTTGTATTCCGTCCTTTGTTAATAACGATGCCTGCACTTTGGGGCAGAAAGATAGAAAAAGATGTCTGGAGACGATCCGCAGGAAATAAGAGAGGAATTGGTCATCTCTTTAGGTTTGCTCTTTTATACTGTTACATTAGCTGCTTTGTCTGGAGTATCTGAAATGTATCATAGGTGCTACAACTGAATCTTCAAGGTAGCATCCAGGAAGAGTGAGAAGGAAATATCAAAAACAGTTATTTCATATGTAAGCTCCCTTGGTCCTTACCTAGTTTGCTTCTCTGCATTCTACTGGCAAGTGAGAGGCCTGCCACAGTCAGATAGTAAATAACAACCAATTTGTGGTTTCTTGTTGAATTAGTGTTTTTTTTAAAAAAATAGATAAATAGTGAAGAGAAATCACTTCCCTGCATGGTCCAACCATCACTAACTACAACACAGGGTTTCTTAAACTACATTAAACAATTTTTAAATGAAATATGTGGGTATTAATTACTCATTTGTATTTAAGAATTTCTTCCATTAGTATTTTACAGAGAAAAAAATTGGAGATATAATTAAACTTTGAAATGAAAACCAAGGTTTAATTAGCAGGTAGGTAGCACTCAGATATCTGATACCTTCTCAGTCATAAAATAAAATGTTATGAAGGAAATCTTTTAGTGAAAAAGAAAGGAAATATCTCTCTCTTCTCCCTTTTAGAAAAGAGGGAAATGTGGTACTGTGTTGCACAGTATCTTATTTAATTATGTCATTTGATGGAATGCAGACGTGTTAGAGTTCTACCCAGAGTGTAAATACACAGTAAACATGCACTGAAATGTGCCTGAGCTAACACCAGACAGGCATGTTCATGGTGGTTCAGCTGGCTTCTCTTCAGCTCTCTCTCCCACCTTCTGAATGTTTCTCCAGTTAGGTCAGTAGTCTTTGTGTGCCGCTGTTTATCAGAAAGCCCTGGATTTCTGGATTGGCTTATGAAGATTTGGGTTTAGGTTAAAAGCACATCACAGGCAAACATGTGTTGAACATTATTCTGTGTGTGTAGACTTTGAAGCGCCTCCCAGGTATATGCAGGATTCCGTATGATGAGATGAATTCAGTTCAAGGTACTCAATCTTATTGCCAATCTTTTTCAATAAGAAACCATTTCTAGCCTCCTTAGTTTGCACATCTGTGTTTGATAACATGGGAGAATGTCTTTGATTAGACTTTCGGAGTAATCATTCAAAGGCAACTTTCTCCTCTGCTTTGCTGCATCTCATAAAGTTAGATTTTGCACATTAGTGATACACTTGATTGCGCTGAAATAATATTGACTTTATGAGAGTATATAATCTTGTTCAAAATAGGGCTCCCTCCCCTCCATAGTGCTGCTATTTCTGGGCCAGGGTCCCTTCCATCAACGCTTCCATAAACACTTCCAAAAACACTATTTTCTTTTGTTTCTTTTCCTTTATTGTATTTTTATAACTTTTAATCATGTTTTCTATGGTATCTTAATAACCTAAAGCAAAGTCACAAATGGCCCTTTCTCTTCTCTATATTTTTGTTTTTTCCTTTTCTGTAATCCTAATGCTATTGAAAGGAAAAGAGTCTCTGGATTGCCCCCAAAATATTCATTTATATTTTCCCAAAATATTTTTAATATTTCTATGAATCAAAATCGCTGGCCTTGTGTTAAAACAGTTTTCATGATTTCTGTGATTATTTGTCTCTAGTAATTACAAAAGTATATTCTTGGCCTTTCTTTTTTAAATTATTTATACAGTTAATGACTTCAGTGTTTTCTTAAAAACTGTTTAAGACCTTTGGGCAATTAGATTATATTTTACTAGTTATATATTGAATTAATGCTAAGAACAGTTCTTTTTATCTATATTCTTGGTTCACCTTCCTGGTTTTTTCTTCAACCTAAGTCAAATTTTTCTATTTGTTATTTTTCAAAAGATTACTATTATCTTCTGGGATGAAAATATAGAATTAAATTGGAAACAGGGCTGTTGGTGTTTGGATGATGGTTAGGAAGCCATTATTCTCTGTCATCTCACTTTGCTCTCTCCTACCCACTCACCCACAAGCCTCACTTATAGTATGAAAGTCTTTAAAACCAGTGTTTTGCTGAGATCTTTCCTTGGAGAAGTTGTATCAGTGATAACCTCTTAATCCTAGTCGGTCACATCTCCTCCCCACCACCCCTGCCACATCGCTATTAATCTTGATAGAGTTAGCCCAGATCATCTCCTTGGGTTAAGGCATTGTGGGTATGTTCAGAAAACTGTGAAAGGGTACCTTCCGGCTTGGAGGGGCAGTGTGCCAACTATGCCTAGAGCTGAGTGAGTGGGAGCATTTGCAGTCTTGGCTGGATGGAGGAAGCTACAGCCAAAACTCAGTAAGTTTAAGAAATGAGAACCCAGCTAATCAAACAAGAGGGTGCCATGGCCAGAGATATCTGCCGTTCTTGTCCTACCCAAAGCTCCAAGGTAGAAGCAATTGCCGTGGAAGCTGGAGGCAATCATTCTGTTTCTGGTGATATCTCTCAATTCTCTATATGATTTTCATTCTAGAATAGCTCAGTGGAGCTCTAAGAATAAATTTGGTTGCTAGTGTGTTTAAAATTATTAAAATGGATGAAATGTAGGGCAGAAACAAAAGGAAACACTGATTTCCGGAGCCCGGAGACTTCCCTAATAGAGGTGTATGACGGCTTCCACGGGATTTATTTGTGTATGTAGCACCCAATGTCTTTCTGTCAAACTTCCTGCCTCCCAGGTATATGCGTATTGCTGAGGAAATACAACCCAAGCCAACTGTTTAAAAGAAAATCATTTTTTATGGAGTAGTAAGCTCTTTTATGAGACTAAAATAGACGTGGGGAATTTGGAGATGAATAGTCTTACAGCTGCTAACTTCTACCCAGTTTGCTCTCATTACACAGATATCCATGAGAGCCTGGGATTTTGTGTGTGTATAAAGATGGTGTTTGTAACTGAGCTTAGTACTCTTTGTAGAGCTGGCAATACTAGGTTTCCCTCATCACGATAACAGAATCTCACATCAAGTGAACACAGAGGAGCGAATATTTAAACCATGTGTGAAGGAGGAAAGAAAGAAACATAGTGAAGCTTTTCTTTGCACTGTACAGTTATGGATTATCTTTGCTGGCTGGATATTTATTTCAGATTCTTGTGGTTTCTCATGTGCTGGATTATAGGGAGTCTTGTAAATGGGTTTCATATGGTAGCTGGTGACCCTGAAGGACTCTATTTTTAAGATAATTAACTTCACAGTTTTAAGTCAGATCTATGCCACTCACAGAATGAAGTCATGTTTATTTCATTATATAGGATTTTATTAGGTTGGCTAATCTATTTAAGAAAACTGAATATTTGCTTTGATTTACCTCTGTATCACCTTCACTTAAACACTTCACAACAACAACAAAAAGGACTCAGGAGTAAGCATTCAGGCTCAGACACACAGGCAGTATTTGGTCTCTGTTGCGGCATCAAATGTCAACTTTAAGTTCTCTGATAGGAGACGAGAGATAGGCAAGCCGTGCCCGACTTCCACAGCCTTGGGTCTCCCCCCGCTCATACGTCATCACCTACAGTGCTCATAGCTTTGCGGCATGAGCCGTTCCTTTGTCATGCCCCTGACTTGTCGCTTGTGACTGCTGACTCATCCACTTCCCTTGTTCCCGTGAACACCAGTCCACATTTTATCACAGAATTCACCAGCCCCCTATCATGAGAGAAAAGAGGCATCCCCCCCAGTGGCTGTGTCATACAGGAAAACAGTCAAATTCTTCATCTATTTTTTAAGTCTCCCCAAAATGTATTGAGGCAAAAATCAGAACAGAATCTGCTAACCTTTAAAACAATACGTTTTCCATACATAGTCTAATAAGGATTTGTGTAGACGAGCATCTTCTGATCCCGCAGATGCCTTTAAACTGTTACTGTGTCGGGCCTGTGCCACCACTTGGAATTAATGTGTTCCGCAGATTAACTATGGATGAAAGAAACTTAAGAGGACCACAGGAACACATGCAAAAGAAACGCAAATGTGCTCCTGGACAAGAGCAACGTTACTTTATCCAGAAAGCCATCTCTGAACACACCCCCAACCCCAGCCTTGCACAAGGCGAGGTACCCTTCTTTTCTGCTATTATAGCATATGAGTCAGTCTCTATAGAGCAGACTATTGTCATTTTCTGTTTAATGAGTTATCCTGCTGTCGAGCTCCTTGAACAGGTAGACCAGCTCTTACTCATCTGTGTTCCTCTAACATGAAGAGCAATTTCTGGAACGTGCTGAGTATTTAGTACTCCTTGAAACAATGGCTTATCTTTGCATCCTAAGGACTCTAGGTTATTAATTGGTACATAGAAGGAACCCAACAAATATTTTGTCAATGAAGTAAACTGAATAAAATAAAATTATTTTAGAATTGTTAAGAACCTTGATGATATGATTGAAACCTTTTGTTTCATGGATGTGAAGACTAGGGCCTGGAGAGAGGGAGCCACTTGCCCCCATCCCGCCGCCTGTCACTAGCAGCAGAAACAAAGGCCAGATGCGCTGATTTACAGCTCAGTGTGCTTTTTCTCTCCAAACTGGTAGCTGCCTATAGTTTGCTGGCATTACAGAAACAAACACGTCACGAAAATCACCAAAATAACAACTTTAGTGTGCAAAGCACTCAAGAGCTTACAAAGCATCTTAATAAACACTCTCTCGCTTGCTGCTCGTGTTTTCTCAGAGTGGTCAATACAGAAGATAGTAGTCCATCTACTAAATGAGGAAGCTGAAACCCAGTAAAGCTAATAATCTGCCCAGAGTTTAGGACTCGAATCCTGGTTTTCTCATGAGGACTCTTTCTTTTACATGGCTATCTTCTGGTCCTCAGGGAATGAACTGAAATTTCCAAGGAACAGTTATCCCAGAGATTTACAAAGATTTTTACCGTCCAAAAAATATTGGAATTGGGCAGGGAGCTTTCCAGAATGCTCTAAAAATGAAGCTTATTCTGGACTGGATAGGCTCTGAATTTGGAACAGAAATGAAGGGAGGCTACAGATGGTTACAGAATGTTAGTCTCCTGGGATAGAGTGAGGTAAGTAAGGTGATAACTTCTAAAATGGGGGTGGGGGGGATACAGAGAATAAGCCCATTAAGAAATGATAGATTTGTGTGATCAGGGTACAAAAGAAGGAAGACATTTTTGATATAAAACAACAAAGGTCTTTGTTTACCATTCCTAGGAAGGTACTTGCTTCTCAGCTTAGTGTGTCTCGTTCTTCCGGTTTTTCTTTAGAGCAGGGCGGCTCTCTGGACGTGCAGGGCCCTGCATGTATAAGGCTCTGCCCTGGACTGATGCTCTGCTGGTGCCCTCCTGAAGGCCTTCATAACTTTTGAACAATAGGCTCCATATTTTCATTTTAGACTAGGCTCCGAAAATGATGTAGCCAGTTCTGGTTAAGAGACGGGGACTCTGCCAATTTTTTCTAATTGTGTGGGATAGTTTTCCTCCTTTGCAGTGATTAATCCTTTAGGCTAGAGAAATCTTTGAACTATGATGCATACTTTCTATGAAAAAAAACAGGAAAGATTGCAAAGGTAGTACCAGAAATGAAAACTAAGCAAAAACTTCAGGTAAGCCTGAAGTGATTCTATTAAATCTCTTTTTATGATGAAGTTCTTAATGATCAACAAATGATCATATGTCAGGTATTAGAGTTTTTGAAATGATCAAGTAGATCTTTTATCCTGAATCTTTGCAGGCTGCTTCAACAATGGAGGGTAAGTGATCACAGTTTTTACATTGAGAAAATGATTGTGATTAAACAAACCTGAGATCTTGATGTGGATGAGGTTAATATTTTTCTTCTAAATAACCTGCATACTTACCCAGAAATTTCAAAGAGCCAGTGTAAAATCACTGAGAGGTCTTGAGGTTGCAAAGCTGTCCCTTATTGCCCGATGCCTGAAAGTTCCGTCTCTTCCTGTTCCTCCTGGTAGCGGATTCTTCATTAAACCTTGTATTACTTCTCAATTCTGTCTTGCGATGGTTTGACATAAAATTTGAAGATGAAATTTAAATACTCTTTTTTTTATCTTTGCATTAATAAGAAACACGTTTGTTGGGGTTACTTCTAAAATTGACTTAGATGTTATCCTTCATTGGGAAGCTCTGCTGAGTGTACACATAAAAGAATATCAGACTAGCCCTGACTGGTATGGATCAGTTGGTTGGGCATAATCCCGCAAAATGAAAACTGGGTTCAATTCCCAGTCAGGGCACATGCCTGGGTTGTGGGTTCGGTCCCAGACAGTGTGCGTATGAGAGGCAACTGATCTGTTTCTCTCTCACACGGATGTTTCTCACCCTCTCTTTCTCCCTCCCTTCCTCGCTCTCTAAAAATTAATAAGCAAAATCTTAAAAAAAAAAAAAAAGAATATCAGTCCATTAACAACAAACACAAGAAACTTATGAGAAAAAACTTTCTCTTGCCCTAGACCTAAACTATAAATATTGTATTTCTTCTTTGAGTAGTATTCATATGGCTGCTTTCCACCTCTGCTCCACTGTGATCTTTTTTCTGCCAGACTCCTCTAATACTGAATCTGGACCAACATATGTTTATCTATTCACTCATTAATAAAACAAAGAGAAGTATTGAGTGCCTGCTAAATGTTAGGCATGGTGTGGGGGGAATGAGGAGGGAAGGACATATTTTACTGCTTAATCATAATTAGTCTTGATAGTTCCCTAGGAGTGTGTGTTTGGGCTTTGGTGATGTTGAAGCATTTGAAGACAAATGTGTCTTACACACTTTAGATTGGGTGTTGAGAACAGAATACGCCCCATGAAAACTTCATGGGTTAAATTCAATTTGGAAGAATAGCAGAATTACTTTCAGGCTTATAAACGTTATGAACTCAAAGGATTTGAGTTAGGGAAGAGAAAGGGCTGACATGGGCATGGATGTGTGTTTAATAAAAGGCGAAGAACTTGCTTGGGTGAGTAAAACTGGAAAATTATTTTAGCAGGGCCCAAGATGCCAGAGACAAAGAAAGAAAAATACCAGTAAAGAGTAGAAAATATTAACTATGTGAAGTGAAAGATTCTGAAGTTTTAAGGGAAAGTTTTAGCTGGGGAAATGAAAGAACACTTCAGAGTTTTATGAAAAAAATAATTATAGGTTGTAATTATGCAGACTGCTCTAAAATCAACAGAAGGGAGAAGATGGTATGGCATCTCCAGTTTTTAGAGTAGAAATTAAGGAAAAGGCTCCAGAGCTTAATGTTCCTCTTTGTCAAAGACATCAGAAAATTCTAAGAAATGTTAAGGCAGAGGAAATACTGATAAAACAAGAAGCCATTGAGGCAGCGAAGTCATTGAGGAAAAAAAATCACACTATTACTGGATCTATGGCTTTGGGGGGTCTTAATGTTTCCACACCTCGCTGACCTTTAGAATCACCTAGTGAGCTTTTGAAATATAGAGATTCAAACATCCGTCACCTCATATGGTGAGCCTTTCAGAGATGGAAAGGAGATGAGTTTTCCATAAGCTGCTTTTAGAGCCCTTATTAATCCCTAACAATGATCCCATTTTCATTCTTTTTCTCTTGAGTTTCTATAGACCATCTCTTTAATTATTTACCAGCAACTTGAAATTCACTATTCTGCTGTCTTTAAAATGTCTCCCCTCCCTATACTGCACTGCTCTTTTAAAAATCAGACTGTGTCTGGAGGCTCTGTCTCCTGCACCTCCCACATTTCCCAGGCTTGCTCAGAGATCACCACGGAAGTGCCGCAGCCCTAGCTGCAAGTACCCTCAGTGAACTTGGAGAAGATTCATTTGGGCCTAAAGATATGAGCTCGTATAAAGGAGCTAGATGTTGCCTTTCCTTTTAGCACCTCTCTCAGGCTTCAGTTCCTTGTTAGTCTGTTGTTTTGTGGCTTAGTTTAAAGATCGCTCCGGTTGATAGGGAAGGTGGGAGCAAACAGAACGCTAACAGTTTCTGTTCTCTCTTACTATCATCTGCTAATACTATAATATCTGCCCCAACGGGGATGTGAATCGTTCCTTGCATTCACTCTAAACATACGTTAATAATTCCTTTTATTGTCCTCTGCATTCTTCTGAAGCTTGAGCTCATCTCAGGTTTAACCCCTCCTGACACTGCTCTTATCCCAGGCTCTTTGTATTGGTATTTGATTATGTGCTTTTTCCCCCTTCTCTTTCGTATCATTCCTGTTTCATCAGCCACATGCCACCCTTTGCATTCCCACTTCCTCCACCGCACTTTGACTCAGCTATACAATTTTCCATTCTAGTGTCAACGTTGTATTGTTGAATGCCTTGCTTCCCCTTTAAGCCATCTTTTTTTCTTAGAGTCTGCTTATGGAATGGTACCGCTCTTTCCTCCAATCTTCTAGAAATGCCTGTGCCACAAATCTTGGGAAGTGTGGTCTGTAGCGCACCCCGCTTTAAATTGTCAGTTCCTGGGACCTCTCTAGGTCTCTGGAATCAGCAGCTCTGGGGTGGCTCTTGGGAATCCGTTGATTAGTAAGTTTGTAATGTTTGGGAATGACTCTGCCTAACATTTCACTCCCTTACTCTTACGAACACTACGTAGCACTTTTTTCCAGCAATAGCTACTCTCATCAACCCTTCCAATTTTTGAAAAATTAAATTGTCAGCAAATGAATAATTCATCTGTTCTGCTTTTAGGAGAGTACAACTTTTGAAAATAACTTGAATTTCTCTAAACACTACTATATCTTGCCTCCATGATAATGATATGCAAAATATAAGGGACATATTGTTCATATCCTCTGACTGGCTAGGTTGTCTGTAATGTATTTCCTTTGGAATTGTGCCACATGAGTTTGGTTTTATTTCTTCTTTTGGGGGGACTGAGTGCAAAGAGTTGAATGAATAATAATTCTTAGCCCATAGCTCTATCAGCATTTGTCTACACGGGCGATTTTCAACCTTTTTCATCTCATTGCACACATAAACTAATTACTAAAATTCTGCAGTTCACCAAAAAATATATTTTTTGCTGATCTGACAAAAAAAAATTGCAGTCTTGATTCATTCACAATGGACAGCAATTGTGGTGTTGTCTGTTGTCATTTTTTTTTATTTCACAGTCTAAGGGAAAAGAGGTCTGTGCCCCTGACTAGATAGTCAGTTATTGCATGTTTTTAAAGTGCTTGTGGCATACCGGTTGAAAATTGCTGGTCTACACAAAACCCCTTCCTTGTTTGAGTTTCTCTAACCTCCTTTTTACTCCTAACCCACACCTGTGTTCCTTTCTCCTCCATATAAATTCCATGTAAAGTGTTTGGTATATATCTACACGTAATTAAAATTGTTGCGCATAGATATTGTTAATTCACAGAAATAGCATTTTGCTCTAAATATTCCATTTCTTTTTTCTTCCACTCAGCATTTTTAATACCTATTCCACATAATTCTATATCAATCTAATTGGTTCCTTTACCATATTCTATAGTTAATATATACTGTGTTTCACTTTTATGTCCCATAGTGATGGACACCTAGGAGCTTCCAACCCCTTTTTACCTCACAAAGGCATTAAGTAACACCATCGCACACACCCTGTAATGGATCTGAGGAGATTTATCAGGCTTAGAATCAGAAAGAGTCATGGAATCATGCATCCTCTCTTCACGGACTACTACCAGGCTGCATCCCAAAACCACAGTATCAATACTGTGTTCCATCTCCCAAGGTCTTCACCTGTAGTTAGTATTATTCACCTTTCTCATTTGTGTCTTCTCTAGTACACATCACATTGTATTTTGTTGTGTTTTAATATGACTTTCTCACACTGCTAGTGAGTTTGGGCACCTTTTTATAACTGTAATTATAATTGTGAGCTCTCAGGGCTTTTCATTCTATAATTTTTATTTGTATCCTTTGTCCATTTTTTGGTTGTCTTTTTTTGTTGTTTATTCTTTTGGGTGTCTCACATACTTCTCAATTTGTTGTCCTTCATTGAGTTTCTCAGTGGTGTACCTCGTAAACAGAAATTCTTAATATTGCACTAGTCCAACCCACGATCTTGTTTTCACCGAATTCGGTTACAGTTTAAACATTTAGGGGCTTAAGAAATCTTTTTTCCACTCTTAGGTCACGAAGTTATCTTTCTACATTTTCTTCTATTTGGTTCACCTTTCCTATTTAAGTCTTAAATTCATTTGCATTCCACTTTGGATTATCGTATGAATAAGGATGTAGAAATTCAGCTTTTTAAGAAAAATATAGTGAGGAAATTTTCCCAGCACCAGCCCCTAAAAAACACATCCATTACCCTGAAGATTTCGGTGCCCTCTGAGCGTGGGCTTGAGGGCCTAATCCCAGGCCGGAATCCCACACCAACTGTGTGATGTAGGCAATTACCTAACAGTGCCCCAAGCCTCAATGAGGAATAAATGACACATTCCAGACACATTGAGAGCACTCAGTTTTTGTTATTATTTATCAGATTCTTGTATATATAGTCATGCACTGAATAACAATGTTTCAGTCAACAACAGACAGCATATATGATAGTTGTCCCATAAATTATAAAGGGTCTGAAAATCCCTATCACCTAATGATGCTATAGCCTTCTTACTTTGGCACAGCAACATCTTACTCACATGTCTGAAGTGGTGCTATATAAACAAACCCACTGTGGTGCCAGTCATATAAAAGTGTAGCACATACAGTTATATACAGTGCCTAATACTTGATGATGATATTAAGTGACTACATTATTGGCTTATGTATTTACCCTACTATTCTTTTAATTGTCATTTTAGGGTACATTCTCTCTACTTACACAAAAAAAGTTTTTTTTTTTTTTTAGGGTACATTCTCTCTACTTACACAAAAAAAAGTTGCTGTAAAGTAGCATGCCCTGTTATGCTGGCCACAGCCTCATATATTTCTCATTTATTTTGTGTCTTGATTGCATCATTTTCTCTTGAGTTTGATTTAATCTTGTATTGTTTTATAAATTTAGTGTAGCCTAAGTATACAGTGTTTATAAAGTCTACAATAGTGTGCAGTAGTCCTAGGCCTTCACATTCACTCACCACTCATTCACTGACTCATCCAGAGCAACTTCCAGTCATGCAGGCTCTGTTTATCTTAAATGCACTATACAGGTGTACCGTTTTTTAAATTTTGGATAATGTATTTACTGTAACTTTTATCTGTTTAGTTATATAATTACTTACCATTGTAGTACAGTACCCTACAGTATAGAGTACAGTAATGCTCTGTGCAGGCTATAGCTCAGGAGCAATAGGTTCTACCATGCAGTAGAGGTGTGTAGTAGGTTAACCATCTAGGTGTGTGTTAAGTGCACTCTATGATTTTCACACAGAAAAATCTCCTAATGACGCATTTCCCAGAACCTGATGGCCTTTAAGCCATGTATAGCTGTACATGGGTCTGTTGCAGTTCTATTATTCTTTACTCAGTTTTATTAGTATCTTGTATTTGAAGTACTAGTATATGCTAAAACCATACCTTTCTAATACTCATTATATACATTCATCATTCCTGTCTTCTTTTTTTACTACCCCAACCCAGGATTACCCCCTCAGTTTTGCAGACTGAAAAAGTTGAATTTGTCCACATTTCCTTAGTTAGATATATTGTGACAACTGATATAGAGAGGGGAAAACAGTCTTGGGAGACATTAATGCACAAAGCAGATTGGCAATGCAATTTATTAATTTGCAGTGAGGTATAATGACTTCCCAACAGACTTAGGTACTTGGTTTCCTTGATTCTTTGCATTCTTCTCTGCACAGGAGGGTATTTGGAAAGCATTTTAGAATAAGAAGTTCATAGAACCAAAGAAGGTGGTAGATGGAAGATCCAATGATCATACCATGTAACCAGAGACATACACATACTATAAAATATAATATCCCATATTAAAGATACCCCTACCTGCTGAGCAAGGCAAAAAGCAGTAGAGTTACCCAGACCACTTCCTTCTCTGAGCAGTGCTGAGGACACGTTGGCAGCAGATTCTTTTTTCCCACACTTCTTGGGTAGGTTTCAGCAGAACACATTTCTCACAGATTCTTCAGGTTTATCAACACCATTGATTAAGCCTCAACCATCTTTCTAAATTATAGCCACATATACCTTGGTTAGATTTCTAGACCCTGGATTTTATTCTTCCCCTTAAGGTAACACCTTCAGATAGTTACATCATCCAATGTAAGCAGGCCTTACTAGTTTAACTAGGAAGACAACACTTTTTCCAAGTCCAGGGAATAACTCATTTCCCCATTTGCTTCTCTTCATGTCATACGTACGTCTTGGCCACATAGAACTGGGTTTTGCTGTGTCTGGCTACTTTTTCACTCTCCCCTTTAAAATTTTCTCTGGCCAACAAATCTCCCAAATGCATTTTTTTCCTTGGCCCCATTAGTGGTCCCCCTGAACTCATCTCCCCCACACCTATCCCTCCTCTATTCTTTCCCCAGGCCTCTATCTTACATTAGAGCCCATCTGTTGGCTCCATGGTGCCTGAATGGGAGTCTCAAAGAATTGCAAACTTTAGAATAATTTTTGGGGGGTTGGAGGTTCAGGCAGCTGGATTTGTCCTGAATCCATTTAAACCCATTTGCTCCGGGCAACCGTTCATCTAACCTATGGCCCTGGGCATATTTGCAGCATCAAATTTTATTTCCAAAGATTCTTACTAGAAGATGGTAGTGACAATGAAAAGCAGTCACTGCTGATTCAGATATTTTATATCAATTGTTTTTCTGACTTGACACACAAAATTGAGTCACAGCATTAAATATAGGTATTATTATACAATTAATGTCAGAACAAAATAATAGCCTACTTTATTTTGATTTTCACATTGCCATTGTACTTATAGCTATTTATTTCTATTGTATACTCATAACTTACTTTGACTTCGTGTTCAATAGGTTCTGCAACAAATTTATAGTTAAATAACATTATATGTCTCATCTCAATCAGTCATGCTGCTGTAATTCAGGTAAACAGGAGCAGGCAGGGCACAGAATGTGTGTTGTGTTCCTCAGAGAGCGTCTTGAGAGGCCTGGGTCACAATTTAAAATGCCCCACCCTGCTTTTGTTATCCTTCTATACCATCTGCATTGGAAATTTATAATTTCTTAGATAGTCTATTAGACATAACCAGGGTCTGTAATTTTAATTGTATGAGTATCTTACATTTATATATTTTTAACTTGTTAAAGTGGTCACCTTCATTAGCTCACACTAACTAGTTCATGTGACATAAATTCAAGAATGAATTATTATTGTGTTTTGACTTTGGGAAAATGGAGCGTGGATGGGGATTAAACAGCCTGCCTGAGGATACAAAGGGCTGAACTGAGAAGTCAGCCCTCCTGACTTCTGCCCTTCCACTGCGCCTCTATGCTGCATGCCTGATGAGGGAGCTCTTCTCCTAGGAAACGCTGTGACTCCCAGGCACTGGAGGGCCACATGCATGACAGCATTAGAAAGTTCTAGAACAGCCTTCCTTGTAGATACCTGCGGATGGAGTAGCCTTCCACCAAGTCCTGACATTGATGGAGTCGTAAAGTGTCTCCAACTCTTGCCAAAACTGTGGTCCTTCATGCTCCCATGGGATCCTCTCCCTTACCCTAGAGCACTGAAGGGTGCTGTGACAGTGCTGTGCTCACTGCTGGCGTGGCTTCAGGGAGCCACCAGCAACAGCTAACAGTGTAACACTTGTCATGCTGTGAGATTACCTCAAGCCTAGCCAAGAAGGCAGGGGCTAGGAACCGGGAAAGATTGAACAGAAGTCAAGGAAGGCATCGCCATCCTTCCAGAACACACAACTGTTCCCAGAAGGGCCGCTAGAGTGGGGTGCCTGGACGGGAAGCTCAGGCAGCAGGAGAGCGCGCGCTGGAGAGGAGGGGCCTTACCACCTAATTTCATGGTTTTTCCAAGACCGGTCTGTCAAAGTAAAAAGAGTAAGATAAGGGTCAAGTTAAATGAGGTAAGACAGAAAAAAAAAAGCATTCAATATAGTACCTGGCACACAGGAAATCCTCAATAGCTCTTTGCAAGTAAGAAAGCAAAGCAGAAAAGCATAATTGCACAGAAATTAGAATTTTTCCTGAGCAAAAAAAACACATGGAGAGGCTGAGAAGCAAAACATGCCACTTTCCACACCCTCTTCTCTTCCTGTCTCCCAGCCCACATGGTGAACACAGTCTAGACACACTTTTGGAAAGGTGAATGCATCTGTCAACCCCAAAATGAAATAAAAATATGGAATTCTTAGAGATCTTCAAGTAAATCCACCATGCCAGAATAACAGAACAAGGAAGAGGATTTTGCAGTTGTCTGTTGACTTTATTCTAGGAGTTAAGACACTTGTAGGCATTCAAAGACTAAACTTCAGACCGAGCTTCAAGATTCTGGAGTCCCAGAGGTTAGTGATTTCCTGGATGAACTTCCTCATGGTCCATTCATTTCAGGATCTCCTCATTTTACATCTCTTTGTTGTTAGTCATGACGTAAGTAAGAGACCTGGCATTCCCCAGTGTACCGTTTTCTTTGTCCCCTATCATTCAAGCCTAGAAATTACATCTGAGCCCTTCTTGTTACAGGTGACAAACAGCATTTGTTTTGCATTTTGATGCAGTCAGGCTCTGAGGTTCCAGCCTGTCAAACAAGCTTGGACTGGGCCAGTAATCCCCCAGACTTTAATCCTCTCCAGCTTTTATTTGTGTGGAGGAAGCTCAAGGCATTAGCCCCCTTGAAATTGCAAAGACTCATTTTGTTTGCAACTCTTGACTATCGCATTACAAGGCAGAGTGTGATTTTTATTGTCAACTGGAGTATGCTTAAATGGAGTGTAGGGATGCCTCAAGAGGGGCCACACATTCCCTCCACACTTAACATGGGCGCTGGTAATGAAGACACTTACCGGCTAGGTAAAAATGTCAAGTGGCTGTGGCTACACCGACGGAGGCCTACAATTAGTTTAATTATAATACCTACTCACGTGTAATCATTTCTCAAGAAGCATGAAAGGTTGCTCACTCCATTGGCAGTTTTACAGTCTTTTTCATGCCAAGACCTTCCTTTGGAAGTCTGCTGTGGCCGAGCAGGTTGTAACATTTTTTTTGGCCACATAGCATCCAACCAGTTTGCAGATACTGTCCCTACTTCCCTTCCCTTCTCTTTGCCCTCCAAGTATCACATCAGGGCCATATTTGTCCAGAGCACCTCTTTTTTTTTTTAAATCTACAGGAAAGGAGAAAGCTAATATCATTTAGGAAAGAAAAACTTATCTTCATGAAATGTATCCTCTTTGGGGACTTGATCTCTGTGCCCAGGTGTGTTAGAGGCAACAGCTGGCATTTATCTTTGTAGGAGTATAGGCATTGCGAGCAAAGTGTGATGTTTCTCTTGCCCTTTATTATTTTACTTTTATTATTCATACTGATGTATTTAAGGTAGTCTTTGGATAAATAAATTAATAAATTCTGATGAAGAAAATGGCACTTGGCTATATTATCACACATGTGAATCACAGGGTGCTAATTCAGTAGTGTTTCAAATAGAATTTTCCTGGTTGCTTTGGAAAAGGGTAGAAGGAAAATAAGCACATAAAGTGGTCAACTCTTATACTGAGTGGAAGGAAGTCAGTGACAAAATTAGCCAAAACAAGCAAAGCAAGAGATTATCTATTCATCTTTCTTTGTCTGTCTGTCTGTCTGTCTGTCTGCTCATCCATCCATTCATTCATCAGGTCATCTATCTATTTATTTAGCTGGAACTCTGAGACATTCCTTCATATTGTTGGGAGTTTTTGTCTTATATTCAACTTAGGAAACATTAAAATCAGTTACATATTTCATAAGCACTCAAATACTGATGGAAAGGAGAGACAGCCCATACTTTTTTGTTTGGTGGAGTTAGAAATTTAAATTTTTCCTGAATAATCCCCTAAGGCTAATAATTAAATGTTGATTCAACTTTTAAATTTGCTGCTCAGTACTTACATGGGAGGGGTGAGGAATTCCCTGCTTATATATGATGACAACCGAATGTGTTGTCCTATCACTAGTTATTCCAGCAGCTTATATTTACGAGGTGTCTTTTCCTGAAGACTTTAAGAGATCTGTAATTTGCCACATTTTGCATGTGGGGACCCAGAATAGAGTCATGTCATGACTGAGGGATGGAGCTAATGCCAAAACACAGCTCTCTTAACTTCCATGTTTGTACTTTATCTTATCGCGCTGCCTGTCAGTGTACGGATGACACCCAAATCTGTCTCCTCTCAACACTAAATTCACAGATTTTCTTTTTCAACTGTGACTGAACCTCAATGAACAGAGGCAACCAGGATATCGAGCACTTAGTCACCTACCATCTGATTCCACATTCTTTGAAGTTTCCTCTGTGCCCCTGGGGGCGTTGAGGTGGCTCTAAGGCCATGTGCTTCCCCACTAATAACTGGTTGACGCTGCTCTAGCAAAGGTGTCAGCAGTAATAATTGGGTCTGGCTTTTAGTTGTGCCACAGATGCCCTCAGGGTATGGAAGCTGAACTATCACATATAGGTCTGCGAAACTACAAAGTCAAAATCTGTGGTTCCACACAGCCCACCCTCTTCTCTATTGGGAACATCTCCCAGTCTCTTTGTCTACCAACAATTCTGAGCTCTCCCAATGCTCTCCCTGGGTGAAAGCAGTGGCTTCTAGAAAAATAGCCTCTACCTGTAAAACTTTTCCAGATATCTACCTTTAGTGAATTGTGTCTTCATTAATGATCAGAGCTGTGTCAAACCTGGAACAGTTGGAGATATTTAAGAGTGCGATAAGGATTTGTAAATGAATTATTGAGGGCCAGCAATCCTTAAAGCTGAAGGCGCCAGGGTTAAACAGTGAAGAGAATATAAAGCTGAGAACAAATACAATAATCCTCTATTAGTGGTATTTATATGATGAGTTACTCTGTAAAGGGTGGTGATCAAATGGTCTTTTTCCTCCTCTGAATGAGAGCAGTGGAACGGAATAGATTTAAACTAAAGCATGGGGGATTTAAGTTAGATAAAGGAAAGAATTTCCTGACAATAAGATTCTTAAACACTGGAATGGGTTTAGAATGGGTTTAGCCAAGAGAGACTATGATATCTTCGTATCTAGAGACATTTGAAGACAATATAGATTCCCAAGTGTCTGAGAAGGTTTAGAACAGACAACCCTAAAAGCCTCTCAGTGGATTAGATTATCTTTTAAGGTTCTTTCCGGTCCTATGATAAACAATGGAAGTTGGGAGTATTAGTAATTGGCCAATCAGTAAACATTGCAGTGGCTGAAACCATCTTGACCCTCCAGATAAGGAACTTCATAGTTACCAGTTTGAGTGAGCTTGTCACAGGACCTGCCTAAAAGTTTAAGAAGCCCCCCATTTCTCCCAGCGTGTGGTTTTACTGGTTTTTTTTAATGGGGTCTTTCTTTTCTTGTTTTGTTTTTTAGCAAGAGAAAATAACCAAATTTAATACATGCATATGTATGGGGACCCTGTGCACATGAGAGAGTCAGATACCCCACAAGCAAGAGCGGTTTAGAATTAGGAAGAGGAATTGAGGTGTATGAGATATTTTGAGCTAGGGATGAGGTCTTGCACCTGGGGGTGTTCAAAGGGTCATTGTGGGATGGTAAGAACAGCACGCCTTTAGTGAATAGAAGTTTGTCCTGCCCTTTATGTAGGTCAAAAGAGGTTATCTGGCCCCTGGTTCAGGTTCTTCTAGGTAGTTAAAGGGAGAGGCAGAAATTTTTCTTGAGCCAGTGGCTAAAATTGCCTTTGGCTCAAAACAATCTGCATATCACAGTGATGTTGGTTTTTTTTTCAGAATGTTTGAGTTTATAGAGTTAAATTAGTTGATCCTTTTCTTTCTTATTCCTTTTATTGCTTTAATACTAAAACTTTCACAATTATATTATTTTACTTTTGTGAAATTATTTATAAACAAGTAGGATGGTCACGGTGGTATTTATATTACCAAATAGTTAGAAACAACCTAAATCTTCAACATGCAGGGATTTACCACATTAATAATGGTATGTCCATATAGTAAAAAAAATAGTAGAGTCATTACAATTTAAAAATTTCAAGAACAATTTAATTACCTGGAAAAAAACAATACAAAACTGTATCCATGGTCCCAAAAGCCTTCATATAAGAAAGCAAAAATCTAGGTACAAAATATCCTAATATTGATAGGATGTTAGTGATAGAATTACAAGGGCTTTTGTATTTTTACTCGAAACTTCTTTGAATCTTTCAAGTTTTCTGTAGCATATATGAATATATCTTATGAACAAGTTTCTAAAAGTTGCAAAGTAAAATACATTCTAATCTAAACTCATCAATACAAAGAATAGATTGTTGGTGGTTGCCAGGGGCAGAGCGTTGAGTGTGGGCAAAATGGGTGAAGGGGTTCGACAGATACAAACTTCCATTTATAAAATATGTAAGTCGTAAGGACATAATGTGCAGTATGGTGACTATAGGTGTCTATAGTCAATAATACCATATTGCATATTTGAAAGCTGCTAAAAATGTAGATTGTAAAAGTTCTCATCACAAAGAAAATAATGAGTAACTATGTATGGTGACAGATATCAAGTAGCCTCATTGTGGTGATCGTTTCACACTGCATACAAATATCGATTCATCATGTTGAACATTGGAAGCTAATTTAATGTGTATGTTAATTACACCTCAATAAAAAATAAATTCAAATCTAAAAATAAACAATTACATACTTCAGACACAAAACTGACAGCATCATTGTGGTCCTACCTTTATCTCTCTGATATTTCTAAAGTATTGATAGAACATTAGATTGTTAGGCTTGTCATTGGTCTCAGAGAGGCGTTGTGTGTACTTTAGCATGGAAATTATGTCCCTATTCTCAATCCAGGGTGCTTGGGAAAAAACAACCAAAACCTATAACGTTGGAGAGCCCTCATAACTCTCCTTTATCACTTGTCTTCCCCTGGACCCAGGGAATGAATCAGAAGTTAGTGTGCTTCATAGCCCACACTTCAGTTCCTTCTCCTGGCAAAACACTCTAAAATGTAAGTTCTTGTGTTGTTAAGTTTGATGGGACTCTGTTGCATATTTCAAATGTAGCTATAGCTTTAGCTACTCAAACACTTGCTGTCTCTTCTGTGGATGCAAGAAAGATAGTATAAAGGTACTATTAGAGAGTGTGCAGCTGTCTACTGACAGGACTGTGTGAAATACATTAGTATTAATGGGCACAGCTGATGATGAAATTTATCATGGACTAATTGTGTGTTTGGTCTCAATATCAGTTCTTAGCATTACATGTGCCTGATCTCCAGCTTCTCCTTGCCACCTAATTCAGACATTTATTATCCCTCACCTGGACTAGTGGTCCTAACTGGTCCACCAACATGCAGCTTCCTCCCCCTGTGCTCCGTCTTCCAGCTGACAGCAAGGATAAGCTTTCTTACATTCCAGTGGTCATGTCACTGTCCTTCAGCAGGTCACCGTCACCTAGAGGATTAAATATACATTCTTTAGACAGGCTCTGAGCCTTTTCATGTTCCGATCCTGTCTCCTTACCTCACCACATCTTCAATTTATTCTCCAGTTATAAGTTCTATTTCTCCAGACTAGAAAATGAGGTTGAAAAACAATGTCTTCTCTCTTTTTAAGTCCCCCACTCCAGCCTGTGGAAGCTTCTTCAACTTACTCAATGAGACCTAAATTCTCTGCCCCCCCCCCACCAACTACCAACCCCTATGACAGACAATCACAATGTAATTACTTATTTGCATAACTTTCTTTTTTGTAGGGCATGGAGCCATTTAAGGACTGAACTCTTTATTTTTACATCCTTAGCACCTTGGACAGAGCTTGGAACAAACTAGCCGAGAAGTAATTTTTTTGTGCGTATTCAATTAATACATTAATGAATAAAATGGCCTAGAATAAAATAGAAATTAGATGTTTTTAAATAAACACACAATATGTGAACTCTTGTCATTAGTTAGCAGCAAGTCACGCCATAGACTTAATTCCTCTTGCTTGGCTCATGGGAACTCCTAGTGGCTTTGTCCCCTGAGCCCTGCCTGCTGGGCTCTTCCCAAGAACATCTTGTTCTCAGTACCCCAAGGATGTGCCTTCAGGGTGACATGAGGACCCTTACAAAGAACGGAGAGGTCCTTAGGGAGGAAATGGCAGAAGACAGTCATTTTCCACCTTGCTCACCAGTAGTCTTAATGATGTGGCGAAATTAGAGGTTTATGTTGTTTCCTAGAAGAGCAGCTCCCAGACTTTTCACAGGCTAATCAACTTCTTTAAAAATGGGAGGTCACCATAAGGCACCCAGGTTTTTATTTCATCAATTAAAAACATAAACAAATAAAACTCCACAACTGCTATAACCATTGTTCCATAAAGAAAAGCACATTTAAGTATTAACAGAATAGGGAGGATGTAATCACAGAATGTGGGAGAATTCTTTAAATTGAACCAATGTGGTGAGACTTTGATGGAGTGAAGTTGAACTTACTTTTCTCATTGTGTTGCTGGACCAACATGGGATAACATGCAATGTGTGCTGTTTTTGAAGAAGGAAGGGTGGGCTTGTAAACAGCAGGGCAGCCAAAGGGCAAGAGGAGTAGCAAGGAGGTTCCTTCCTGCCGCTCAGAACCAACCAACCTTATGAACCACCAATTTCCAGGAGGGAGACTCAATTCATTCTGTCTTACTGAGGCTTCCAGTGCTGAGAATTGCTCTAGGGTTGAGTAGTGGGAACCTATATCTTGAGAGCGGAATTCAAGCCATAACCTAAGAATTTCTAAAAGTACCAATGGATGACAGTAGCACTTTAACTTTAAGGAAAAAGATCATTTTAACTGCATTCTGTCATCTTGGTTACTTATTGAAATCTGTTGATGGTGAGGTGGGTGGTAAGGTAATATTTGCATTGGCATGGCAACCATCACCTTAAAATAATTATATTCATATATGGTTAGACTTGTGTTGTTTTTACCTTGTGGGTGGCCTATGGTCTGTGTTTCTTACATATGTCATTTTAACCACAAGTACTCCTTGAGGAGCAGCTGTAGGCACCTTGGCATTGCTGAAGTTCCCCCAATCAAATTTTGTGGTATTGTGTAGCTTTTCTTTTGGCACCTTATCTTATTACGTTTAAGTTCTTGACAACCTTAGTCATAGGTCACTGTACTGATGACTTTTCTCATAATTGAAAATAATCTCAGTAACCTGTTCCATCATTCTGTTAGCTAAATATTATTGTTTGAAGAGAGAAATTCCCCAGGCTGGTGTGGCTCAGTGGATTGAGTGCTGGCCTGTGAACCAATGGGTCGCTGGTTCAATTCCCAGTCAGGACATAGCCTGGGCTGCTGGCCAGGTCCTCAGTTGGGAGCGCACCAGAGGCAACCATACGTTGATGTTTCTCTCTCTCTCTTTCTCCCTCCCTTCCTCTCTCTAAAATAAATAAATAAATAAAATCTTTCCAAAAAGAGAGAGAGGGAGAAATGACTATTCAGTTTTAAGATCTCTAACATGGATTGAACTTATAAATAGTTCGGCCTTCAACTTGGCATTTTAACATTAATATAGTAAGGGATAAATAGCCACATTAATATAGTAAAGGATAAAGAGCCACACAGAATGAAACTTGCTCTGGAAAGGGCCAACTTTCTCTGATAGCTGAATTTATTAAATGTGGTAGATGGACAGATGCTTCCAAATTTTGACCTATGCTCTGGTGAATTCAAGAGCAGTCTATGATTGTGATATAGTCTTTCATGTTTATGTTTGCTGGTTGTTCACTGTGCTGGCAAGAAATGAGAAATTCAGCATCAGAGGCTGGAGAGTTTTCTGACTTGTATATATATTCATATATTTCCGGATTTTCCTCTGGAAAAAAATAGCCTATATTCAAATCGTCAGCATTTGGAGTTTTTTCCTTTGGAGATACTATAAATCATCCTCTCAAAAGCTTAAACTGCACTGTAACTCAGTCATTTCATTTTGGGGGTAAGGATAGCTTTCTTAAAATATAACTCACAGGCCATAGAATTTACCCATTTAAAGTATACAATTCAGTGGTTGTTAGAGTAGTCACAGAGTTGTACAACTGTCACCATAGTCAACTTTAGAATAGTTCATCACCCCAAAAAGAAACCCTGTACCTGTTAGCAGTCACTCTCCATTCACTGAACCTCAGACCCTCTGCAGCACCAGGCAACGAGCAGTCTATTTCCTATCTGTACATATTTGCCTGTTCTGGATATTTCTTATAAATGGAATCATCTACTACATGGTCTTCTATGACTACAGTGTAATGTTTTCAAGGTTCATCCATGTTATAACAGGTATCAGCACTTCATTCCTTTTTATTGCTTAATCATGTTCCATTGTATGGATAAACACTACATTTTATTAATTGAGTAACTAATGGAATGGCACTTGGGTTGTTTCCACTTTTTAGCTATTATAAATAATGCTGCTATGTATACTTATGTACAAGTTTTTGTGTGAATATATTTTCATTTTGGGGGATATATATCTGGGAGTAGAATTGTTAGATAATTTGGTAACTGTACAAGGCTATTTTCCAAAGTGACTGCATCTTTTTACATTTCTACCAGCAGTCAATTAGGTTTTAATTTCTCCACATCCTTGCCAACCCTTGTCATTACCTGTCTTTTTTTAATTATAGACATCCTACTAGGTTTGAAGTCGTGTCTCTTATCATTTTGATTTATCTTTCCCTGGTGACTAATAATCTTGAGTATTTTTTGCACTTATTGGAAATGTGTATATCTTTGAAGAAATGTCTCGACATCCAAGTTATTTAATTTTAAAACCTATTTTCAAATATTAATGAATCTAAAAGGTAAAGAACTGGAAAATGAGGAATGTGGGGATAAAGGAGGAAAGAATTGGGTTCCTATAAAGTTTTGTCCCTTTTATTATAGTATGACCTGTTAAGTGACTCTTAAACTTTCTTACCCAAAATGAATAAAATTTAACCAAATATATCTAAAATATCATTTTAACGTGTGTTATGGGCTGAGTGTGTTCACTCAATTTTTGTTGAAGTCCTAACTTCCAGATCCTCAGAATGTGACTGTATTTGGAGAAAGAGGTAATTAAGTTAAAATGGGGCCATTTAGTGGGGGGAATCTTAATCTAATATGATTGGTGTACATATAAAGAGAGGAAGCTTGAACACAGACATCCAAAGCAGGATGATCATGTGATGACAAGGGAGAAGATAATCATCTACAAGCCAAATAGAGAGGCCTCAGAAGAAACCAATCATGCTGACATCATGATCTCAGACTTCTGGTATCGAAAACTGTGAGAAAGTAAGTTTCTGTTGTTCAAGCCACCTAGTCTTGGTACTTTGTTATGGCAGCCCTAGCAAACCAATATAATGTGTAATTAATTAAAAAAAAAACTATTAGTGAGATGAGATAGTTTACATTCCTTTTTTTTTTTACAATGCCTTTGAAATCCAGTGTGTGTTTTACACTTACATTGCATCTCAATTTGTACTAGCCACATTTAAAGTGCTCAGTGACCATAGGCAACTTGTAGCTATTTCACTGAACAGTGTAAGTAAATATATATAATAAGAGTCTTGATGATGGGTGGGAAAATGAGATAAGAGGGCAAGGGAGCTAAACAGAGGTTCAGGAGGACTTTCAAGATGACAGTGTAGATAGACATGGCTCACCTCTTTGCACAGCCACATCAAAATTACAACTAAAATATGGAATAGCCATCCATCACTGAGAGCAATCAGAAATTGAGTTGAGTTGAAGTCTGACAACTATGGAATTAAAGAAACTACATCCATCCAGACTGGTAGGAGGGGCGCAGACATTGAACGTGATGGTCCCTCACCCACGTGTCGTGGATGAAAACTCAGGAGGGATATCTTGGGAGTGAGGAGTCTCAGCTCCCCATAAGGCACCCAAGCCCAGGGTCTTCCAGTGACAGGAAAATAAGACCCCACAAATTCTGTCTGAAGAAAAAAAACATTAGAGATTGAGTCAGTGGAAGGAACTTACGGAGCCCCAAGCAATTCCTTTTAAAGAACCCACAATGGACTTACCTATTCAGACTTACTCCCTCTGAGCTCTAGCACAAGGGTAGCAGCTTGAAAGGCACCAGTGGCATACTGGGAGAAACTGAAATGTTGGTATCAAGATGAGCAGAGGTCATTGTCCCTTTTCTAAACCCTATCCCCATAGAGCTGGCAAGCTGGTTCTGTGTCTGAGACTCCTTCAACCTGGCTAACTTTGTTTGACCCACTTGGAGATCCTCAGAGACTCTGTCCCACACAACTGACAGGCCTACCCAAACTAGTTCTCCATATGAATGGCTGGTCGTGGCTCATGCTTCACAACTTCCTAAATCCTCTCAAACAAGCAACAGCTGGCCTCAGTGATGCCCAGGCCCAGTACTAGCAGCAGCCAGCCTAGATTCACAGCCTGGCTCCTCCGGGGGATCTCCAAGCCCAGCATAAGTAGCAGCTTTCTCAGATTGCTTTATAGCTCAGGCAGGGTGACCTCAGGCAGAACACAGGTAGGGGCTGACCTTGGCCAGCACCACCCTGGAATCCCCAAGGCCAGTGCACCCAGTGAATAGCTACAGACCATGTCAGAGCACCACTACCCTGTTGCTTTACAGCTGATCAACTATGGAGGGTGGAGGTTGGGAGTCAGTGGTCACAGCCAGTCCTTGCAGCTGACTGGCCTGGATAAATCCCTCCCATCAATCTGCCCATGGCAACCAAGGCTCAACTACAAGAGGAGGGGGTACTAAGCCCACATGAAGGGCACACCTTGAGAACAACCTTGAATGATAGGGGAGGCTGTGCCCCTGGACCCTACAGGATAACGATTATGTAGACCGCACTACCAAGACAAAAAGTCAAAGCAGCTCTACCTAATACATAGAAACAAACACAGGGAGTATGCCAAAGTGAGGATACAAAGAAATATTGCCCAAATGAAAGAACAGATCAAAATTCCAAAAAAAGAACTAAACAAAATAAGCAATCTATCAGATGCAGAATTCAAAACACTGGTTATAACAATGCTTAAGGATCTTAGTGAGGACCTCAAGAGCACAAAAAAGATCCAGTTGGAAATGAAGGATACACTAATAGAAATAAAGAACAATTTACAAGGAAACACCAGTAGAGTGGATGAAGCTGAGAATCAAATCAGTGACTTGGAAAGTAAGGAAGCAAAAAAACAACCAATCAGAACAACAAGGAAAAAAAAATCTAAAAAAATGAGGATAGTATAAGCAGCCTCTGGGACAACTTCAAGTGTTCCAGCATTCACATCACAGGGGTGCCAGAAGAAGAAGAGAAAAGAGCAAGAAATTGGAAATTGATTTGAAAAAATAATGAAAGAGAACTTCCCTGATTTGGTGAAGGAAATAGACATGCAAGACCAGGAAGCACAGAGAGTTCCAAACAAGATGGATGCAAAGAGACCCACTCTAAGACACATCATAATTAAAATGCCAAAGGTTAAAGATAAGAGAGAATCTTAAAAGCAGCAAGAGAAAAGCAGTTAGTTATCTACAGGGGCATCCCCATAAGACTGTCAGCTTATTTCTGAAAAGAAACTTTGCAGGCTAGAAGGAATTGGCAAGAAATATTCAGAGTCATGAAAAAGCCAAGGTTGCTCTACCCAGCAAAGCTATCAATTAGAATCAAAGTGCAGATAAAGAACTTCCCAAACAAGAAAAAAGCTACAGGAGTGCATCATCACCAAACCATTGTTATATGAAATGTTAAATGTTATTTAAGAAAAAGAAGAAGATCAAAACTATGAACAATAAAGTGGCAAAAAATACATACTTATCAACAATTGAATCTTAAAAACAAACTCAGCAAACAAGGAGAACAGAGACAGAATCGTGGGTATGGAGAGTGTTTTGATTTTTGCCAAATGAAAGGGGGTTGTTGGGGAATGGGTGAAGAGGTGAGGCAATTAAGAAATACAAATAGGTAGTAACAGAATAGCCATGGGGATGTAAACTACAGTATAGGAAATGGAGTAGCCAAAAAGACTTATTCTCATGACCAATGGGCATGAATAAGGGTGGGTGGATTGCCTGAGTGAGTAGGGGTCACTGGGTGGAGGGGGGCAAAGGGGTAAAATCAGGAAAACTGTAATAATATAATCAATAAAATGTAATTTTAAAAAATAAATAAATAAATAGAGGTTTATTGGTAAAAGAGAATGAGGACAGTATCTTGGTTTTTATTATTCCATTTAAAATCAAAATATCCACATTATACAAAATTAGGGGAAATTAAAAAAGAGATAAGATGCCCTCTTCCCTATGATCTCATTACTATAACATAATCACTTTAATTTTAATATTTTCCTTTAGCTTTTTTTTCTATATAGTTTGTCTCCTTTTGCATATAATCTTGTATTCTTACTTTTATTTAATATGATATCCACATTTTCCGCACTGCTATAGTCCTCACATCCATCATTTTTAATGGCTATATAATACTCTTATCAAGGAGAGGCAACAGAATTTAATTAGTGTCCATTAGTGTGACAGTGTTTAGTGTGTGTAGAGAAAGAAGGTATATTATAACAATAAAAAGAACTAAACCAAGGAAATTAAGAGAAAGATTTTAGAACAGAAGTCCTAGTTCTTCAAAGTTTGGGCAGAACACCAGGCATGAGCACAAAGTACATTGAAGACTGAAAATAAATGATAAATAGATTATATGTAATCTAGTAAAATTTAAATTAATATGTGATATATTTAATTATATGCAAAATTTTAATGGCCCTTTATGGTAATTAGGTATAAATTGTTCCCCAGGTCCAGAGATGACTGTTGACATAGGCAATCTCATAATGTAATTAGGGATACCTTCACATGGCCAAACAGAATTTCAATTTTCCTCCTCTCTTAGTTTTCTTGTACATATAATTAGTTTCAATGTCAAGTATTACCTTGATACTTGTCTAATTCCACTACACTGGATTATATTTTCCCCTAAATGAAACTTCTTGTATTTTCTTATTAGCAATTATTATTTAGTGCTCACAGTGGGTGAAGTACTGTAAAATACAATATTAAGGACACAGATAATTCAGATATAGTTTCTGATTTCAACTGACTTTAGAATGAGTGACTCCTTCATTCATTAACTCATTTATTCATTCATTTATTAAAAGAATAATATAAAATAAGACTAAGGAAATGAGTTGGGGGAAAGGTTGGGAAGAATTTTGCATACCAGGCTAAACAGTTTGAACTTGGATTCAGAGGCAACAGGGAGCCAACAGAGATCTTTGATCAAGGCTCAAATATTTATACACATTTGTAAATATTTTTAGAATGGACATGCTGAGGGCTGTGAGGGAAATGGACTGAAGCAGGAGAGCTTTGGGGCAAGACATCCAGATAACAGGAGACATATGGAAAAGCCTGGAGAATAAAGAAAAGGGCCTGATAAAAGGCACTGGCAGAGTGAAGGAACTGAGCAAGAAAGAGGGAACTCCTAAATTTGCAATTTAGGAGAGTGGCCACATGCTGAGATAAGCTACAGAGGAGCAGGAAAAGGAAGAGCCTTGGGAAAAAGGACAATAAATTCTACTTTTACTTGATTTTGAGGAGTATCTGGACACACTGGCAGAGAGGTCTTATTTCTAGGTAGGAGATTAAAAGTGGGACAAGGAGAAAAAGTGCTTCTAGGCATTAAGATGGAAAAGGTAGAAATGTAGGCATGCCCAGAAAGCTTGTCCTGTGAGCAATGAGAATTTCACAAAATGTAGCATGCTCGGCAGTGCTCGGCCACAGCTGATTCACAGAAAATAAGATCTGAAAATGTACGACAGAAATCATCAGTGACCTTTGCAAGAGGGGTTTAGTAAAGTTCATGTGTTTTTTTATGTGCTGGATACTGTTCCAAGAACCATAGCATATATTATCTCATTTAACTCTTTCCACAATCCTATGTTATATCTTCTATAATTATCTTCACTTTCTCATCTTATTCTAAGGAATGAGAAGCCAGGTTAGGAGGGCTAAGTACGGTGGAAGGCCACTAGGTAGAGAGGGCTGGGGATCAAAGCAGGCAGAGCTTACACCCATGCACATCCTTACCACGCAAAATAATGAGTCAGAGAACATGTGGGAATTGAGGAAGCAAGACAGAGGCTAAGAAATAATCAGTCAATTACCACCCCTAGGAAACACAGAAGGCACTTAGGTGACATTGGTTTCAGAGAACTGGAGGAATCAGGCAAACCAAGAATAGAGAGAGGTATGGCATGAGGTACTGAGAGAGGGTGGAGAGGCTTGGAGGTTTAACTTTGGTGGTCTGCTGGTTGCTTTAGATTAATCTTAAGGGTGATGGCAGGGACTTTAGGGGAAATCATGGCTGATGCATTCAAGAACTGCATGCAGTCAACTGGGAAATGGTGTGCATGCAGTTTGATGGCAGCATAAAAATCTGGAATCACTGCCATGGGGGATGTAAATGAAATGTAAATGAGAGCTGAGGGGGAGGAAGTAAAATCACTAAAGAGCAGTTCCAAGGCAGGAGAAAATGAATTGGAGGTTGAATGTAGGAGTCTATAGCATTATGGGTGTGGCAGAGGGCCTGGAGGAACAGACAGGAATTCACGGGAGTCCAGCAGGAAAGTAGATGTCTGCAGTGAGAATGGAGAAAAGGGCTGTTTTCTCATTGCATTTTTTAATGTCTGGAAGAACAAGCTCTCTAAGTACTAAAGTAGAGGCAGGAAAATACTGGAACAATCAACATGCCCAGAGATGAAAATAATAGCTAATATTAATTGAGCACTTAGGATATGTTGGAAATCTTCTACACACTTTACAACAAGCCTAAGAAATAAAAACTACGTAAGAGATAACTGAGAGAATACACAGCTCCCATTTGTGAGGGCCACAAGCAAAGCCAGGTTTTAGTTAAAAGAAAAGAGTTGTAGGAAATGTTTTAGCGAAGAGACAAGAAATTGTAATTTTTGTCAGAAGGAAAATTAGAATGGAGAGTTCATGAGTCAGTGTTTCCCATACATGCTGGAACTAGATATCACCTGGGGTTCCTAGTAAAATACAGATTTTGAGCCTGGAAATTCAAAGTTTGGATAGTCCCTGGAAACTTTTTTTTTTTTTTTTTTTTTTTGCATAAACTCTTTCTGATTATAGAAGTTTGAGAAATACTACTGAAACCGAAAAAGTCAGCATTCATGCTGCCTGTCACTACCCGAACCAGTAAGTAGTGACAAGGATTGAATCTTTATGGGTGCTTTATTCAGAGGCTGGTGATCTAAGGCAGGTTATTTGACTGGACAATCATCTTACCATCTCAAGCTGACCTTTTTTATAAAAGGAGAAGGAAAGGGTAGGTAAGGGTTTTGGAATTCAGGGGAAAAGGTTAACCAGGTAAAATCTGCAAAATTTTCCCAGCCTCCCTTCATCAGCAATTCTTTACCTGCATCCTGGTCCGTGGATGTTCTCTCCCTGGAGCACAATGGCTCAGATACCATCTTGATTGCTTGCAGTCCTCCTGGGTCATGAGGGTTGAATTCCTCGTGGGTTTCCTGGAGTCAGCGTAGACCTTGTCATACAGTTCAGCTCCTGGAACAACAGCTTTCTACCTGCATTAATTACCAAGACTATTAATTATAACTTAAAGTTAAAAGTTTTTTAACTCAAGTTCCCCCATCACTACCATGGGGTTAAGAGGCAGGAACATGCAGTTTGAACAAAGAGCCTGGAGCCTGTTTGAGGCCCAGGTACTGGGCACCTGGGGAGAACCACTGTCTTTAGGGAAGAGAAGTGGAAGAGCAAAAAGAGAAAGGTTTCAAACCTAAGTTTAATTTTCCTTTGTTTTACCTTGAACGCCCCAAGTCTGACCTGTTCACATTTGGTGTGGAAAAACCAAATCAGAGTTCCATGGGCTCTTTTTACATTGCCAGAGCTCGCCCAGCTGCAGCTTCTCAAAGGCAGAGCTTGTGAGAGTTTGGAGGAGTGAAGTTAGCAGAAAAGAGACATGCTTTTAAAAAACAATAGGAGAATGATCTCTGGGTGCTTCTAAGGGCAGATGCTGATGGGCTGTAGTTAAGCAGGTCCCTTCAAAGTCTTGAAGCAGGAAGGCATGAAAAAACATCTGAGAAGAAATATTGAGGGGAGTTTGCGAGGCTAAGTACTGATTCTCATAGACTTTGATTGAAAAATTGTAGTGAATTTGAAGGATATGAGCAATGGTCATTCTCAAAGGCTCCATAATTCAGCTAGTTCACTACAGATTCACTGAACTGCCTCTGGTTTTGCTTCAAATCCCTGCCACCACCAAAACTGTTAGAGGCAATCAAATATCGTTATAATTTATAGCTGTTCTAGTGATAGGCAGCCATATCCCTCCTTCTAGAGCTTCACGATATTGGCCTCTGTAAACCTAAGCCTTTGAAAGATGTTATTGAATGAAATCTATGTGTGCATGCCGACTCTTTAGGGATGATTCTAGAATGTACCCAAAGACTAAGATTATGATGAAATCTAATCTTAGTTCTGGATTGTTTATTTTTTAAGCAAACACAGAGTCTGATTTTAACAGGTATACTAACAAAAAGAAGCTTCCAGCTATTGTCTTATATTGCTATTTAAAAATAAAATTTCACAAATGCCTTCTGCATTATTCTATACCCTGAGTACTTCCCGTGTCAACACCTAGTAATTGGCAAAGAAAAAAAAAGTAGCCTCTTACATGATTTAATTTAGCAGGTATTAGATTGAGAACTCACATTTGAATCCTTTTACTTTAAAACATTTGTGTGGGCATTTATTTTTATGTGGCGTATTGTACGCATAAAATTCAAAATTAAGATTTCTTAAATTACAGCTGCTGTTAATATTTGCCTTTCCTCAGTCCTTAACAGTCAAAATCAAGTTACCTGTCACAGATCAGCTCACTCCCGATGGCCTAAATAATAACTTCTCCAAAGGGCAGTGTTCAGAGTAGGTAATGCCAAAGCTTTGGAAGGTCGGAAGGCACTATGTATTCATGATTTACATGTATTGAATAATTTATCTTCTTTCATTTGACCCATTTCTGCTTCTCATTTCCACCACATCTTTGCAGAGTTTTAGGTTAATCCTTCCTCTAGCAGTAATGCCAGTGTCCCTGTCTTCATTGCTTCACGTCCTTTACCTCTGAATCTAGTGAACTCCTAGGGGGGGAAAAAAAGCCAAGGGGAGCAGTATGTGCTTGGAAGGCAGTTAAATAAATAGGCCTGTTGCTGGGAATCTCAGAAACATGTAGACAATTTATTCCTTTTAGGGACTGTCTGCCTTTAACGGGAGGAATGCCGATCAGTAAGAGGAGCAACAAGAAATCAGAGCGATGAGCAAAGTAGAGTAAAACTAACTACACGTTTCCTTCTTCAGTTTTTCCTAATCATCCTTATAATCCTCCTTCTTTTCATTTTACAAAATTTTTATTTTAAAATAATTTTAGACTTACAGAAAATCTAGGGAAAAAATAATACAATTCCCATATACCTTTCAAATAGCTTTCTCTAATGTTAAGATCGCGCGAAACTCTAATACAAAAAAAGTGAAGAAATTAACGTTGGTACAAAACTATTAACTAAATTACAAACCTATTTGTATTTCTCCAGTTTTTCCATTGATATTCTTTTTCTGTTTCAAGATCTAACCCAGGATTCCAGATTTTTCTATTTCCTTGATTTTCTATGCTCTAGGGCAGGGGTGTCCAACCCACAGCCCACAAGCCACATGCAGCCCAGGATGGCTACAAATGCAACCCAACACAAAATTGTAAATTTACTTAAAACACTATGAGATTTGTGTGTGTGTATGTGCGATTACATGTCACAATGTATTTAGTGCATGGCCCAAGACAACTCTTCTTCCAGTGTGGCTCAGAGACGCCGAAATGTTGGACACCAACATTTTGGACACCCCTGCTAGGACATTGTTTTAGTCTTTCCTTGTTTTTCATGACCTTGACAACTTGAAGAGTTTTGGTCAGTTACTTTGTAGGACATCCCTCAATTTGAGTTTATCTGATGGTTTATCATGATTTGATTGAGGCTGTGTATTTTTGGCCAGAATACTAAAGAAGTGAGGTGTCCTTCTCAGGGGGCACAGGATGTCGATATGTCTTAGAACTAGCGATGTTAATCTTGATCATATCATTAAAGTGGTGTCTATTGGGTTTCTTCCTTGCAAAGTTACTAATTTTCCCTTTGTAATTAACAAAAACCTTGGGGGAGATATTCTAAGACTATGCAAATATCCTATTTCTCCTCAATACTTTCACCCACTAATTTTAGCACCCATCAGTGGTTCTTGTCTGCAGCTGTTATTACCATGGCATTCCAATAATCATTTTTATTTTATTTACTCCTTCTACATTCACTATTAGACTTCTTCTCTAACAAAGAGCTATGCTTTCTCCCCCACCCATTAATGCACTTACTCAATTATTTATGTCATTAGAGACTCATGGACATTTATTTTGTTCCTTGGGTTATATCATTATTTTGTTGGTCAGACTATTCCAGCTTTGTCTATTGAGAGCTCTTGCAGCATAGCTCCTATTCCCTTTTGATTTGCCAAGGCTTTTATGAGAACTTTCTTTCTTTTTAACTCTGTGTAATGCTCCAGGATCATTTCATATTTTCCTTGGCACTGCCCAGGAATCACCACTTTCCTTAGGAGGCCCGATTCCTTTTATTACAGAATTCTACTCAGAAACCAAGATCTGGGCTTTAAGAGTGCTCATTGCTGGAGTCCTTGCCTCTCGACCCTCTCAGCAAGCAGAATTTGGAAATATGTATATTTACGCTAACCTATACATATACACACATCTACATTTATTTCTGAATTTGTGTATACTTTTAAAAACTGACTTTATGCTGATACCACCAATTCTAACCCCAACAACACAATGTTTATGTAGTCTGCTCCCTTTTCTTATTTGCAATTTCTTTTTCATACTGTGAAAAACGCTGGCTTTTTACTTCTTTGTTTATCCTTTTAGTATATACCTAAAGTTGTTTCAGAATCCCTAGCTCATACCCTTGTACTAACTAAAGTATAGTGTTTGTGTATGCTTCTTTTTGTTACTCTTTAAATTTTTTTTTTAATACTTACCCAAGGAGATTTTTTCAAATATTTTTTCAAAAGAGAGAGAGAGAGACATCTTTGTGAGAGAGAACCATTGACTGGCTGCCTCCTTGTACATTCCCCGACTGGGGATCAAACCTGCAACCTGGGTATGTGCCCTGACCAACAATTGAACCCATGACCCTTTGATCTAGGAGATGATACTCCAAACAACTGAGCCACACCAATCAGGGCTCGTCTTTACTGTTATCATAGCCAGTAAAAATACTGTTTGTCAATGTTACTAAGGTTAGTGCTTTTATTTCCAAGCCCTTCAATGTGATTATGTTAGTTATTTGTAATATGATTAATTTCACTTTTTATAGTTGTATTCCTATTTGGGGGTCCCCTTGCCCCATATCTTGGCTGATTGTTTTTAATGTGAACAGTAAATTTCACTTTTTCTTGTATTCAGTTCTAGGGGTTTTGATAAACACAAGGAGTCATGTCTCCCCAGTTATGACATAGAACAGTTCCATAACCACAAACCCTCCCCTCCATGCCTAAAAAGTCACTGGTCTGTTTTCCATCTGTATAGTTTCACCTTTTCCAATGTGTCATGAATAGAATTAGACAATATGTAGCCTTTTGGATATGGCTTCTTTAATTTAACAAAATGCATTTGAAGTTCACCTGTATTGTTGTGTTAATAGTTTTCCATTGCGTAGATGCTGTACTCCCTTCTTAAGACATAATTTGTGATCCTTGTCCATGTATCTAATATTTACATTAATAAAATTGCCCCCAGGATTGATGCTCCTTAGGACTTTGAAACTGTGACTTTGAAAGTATGTTTTTATCTTTCTTTAGGACAAAGTTTCCTGATCTTTTATTTACTGTGGTTATTCTCTACAACCATCAATCACTTTAACATTCCAAGGAGGATTAGAGCCAACCCTTAATTATTTTTGGTAAGATTGACAGGGAGAGTACGGATAATTGAAATCTTCACATAAAATACAAGCCTTGTAATAGCTATTTTGTCTTCCCTCAACTACTTAAAGGTAGCAGAATTGACTCATTTTAAGTTTTATATCCTTTTTCTTCCTCTACTCATCCTCTGGTAGAAGCACTAATGAGTCCTCAGGTGACCATAAAAATGGAAAGACAGAGAGAAAGGGAAAGCACAGGCTGTGGGTAATCTATATAGTAGATAAAAAGCCTCTGTGTCACTGAGAATTGATTGCACTCTAGTAAAATAGATCTGAGTAGGAATTATGTATCTTTGACTCATTTTAGATTTCCATTTAATGCTTGGCACCTGTTGATTCACTGATAGACTTAAGGTCCATCTTAAAAGTCTACCTAAAAGAATATATTCCTACTCAGAAAATACCAACCTCCTAGCTCTGTTGTCTCTTGCAGTTTTTATGTGCTCGCTACAAAGTGTGGCATTAATTTCTGGTACTGCAAGAATCTTAGTTGCACTAAAGCAGATATTTGTAACTTACATCCATGGACAGGCACACATGGATAGTCTTTTAGGAATCGTGATCTTCTAGAAAGTTTATATATTAGCGTATGCACATTTCCTGGGAGGAAGGCCCCTAATTTGAATCAGATTTTCAGAACTGCAAGATAAGTAAAATTAAGCTCATTAACCAGAAATGTCACCTATCCAGATCCTCTAATATTGACATGGTAACTCTGAAAGCCCTCAAATCCTGTCCTTTAGTCAGAGAAATATTCAGTCGGGCTCAAGAAGCATTCACTCTACTAAATCCTTAAGAGATAGTATTGAACCTATTTCTTTATCTCCAGCACCTAGGAGAGAGCTTAGTGTATAATAGGTGTCTGATAAATAGTTTCTGAGTGAATTCCATATTTTTAGGCTATTGACAGGACGTTTTAGTCCATTGATATAAGAAATCTGATTAGCCTGCATTTTGTGAGACATATAATTTAATTAGTTTGCAGGAATCCATAAGGTGTTGTCATATATCAGTTAATCAGCTAGTAGTAAATCACAAATGCTAGTGAGTATAACCAGTACTTTTTTCTAGTACTTTTTGTACTTATGTTATATGCCTTCCTTTTCTAAATCCCAGTGGCTTGCATTGGTAAGAAATCAGAATATATTTCCCCCTCTCTATTTTGCTACCTACGGGAGGGCAGGTTTGCAAAATATCTTGAAAAGATCACTCTGTAGTATGAAGTCTTCAGGGGAAAAGTTTTATTTTAGACTTTTAACTTTGGCTATAAGGTCTAAACTGCAAAACTGTGTTATTAGGCAGACTCTACTGTTCTAGCTCTGTTGATTTATGAATTCCTATAGTGGGCTTTCCGAAGAAAACATTGATAATTCACATATTTTGTTGTTCAGAAATATACTTGGGCTGAGTTGTAGAATCTGGGTGATCCTCCCTCATCTACAGTCACCAGTAATTTCAATCCACAATAATCTTTCTTTTTACTCACATAATAGTATCATTGAAAAGTAGCACATCTTTGTTTTGAGTATGTCAGTTCTGACTCTCCTGATTCAACATTAGCTAAGAGCTGAGCAGTAGGCATCTATCAATGAAAAGCTCAATGAATTATACTTATTTAAGGTAACTACAGTCATTAAAATACATATATACACACATAAATATAAATATATAGATGTTTAGATATACCAACATTTGCAAACCGGGATACTGCAGCCTGCATCTGGCTCACAGATAACTTATGTTTGGACCATAGGCTATTGTTTTTTAATTAAAAATGAGCCAATATCTGAAAGTCAAGATATTTCACAAAGAAGAACCAAATTTGACTAAAACGCTGGTAGAAATCATTGGCTCATATTTAAAACTTTTCCTGTAAATCTCAAGTGCTTGCTTGAATTTGTTTCACCATAGGCTTTCCTGTTTTCCAAAAATTTCTTTTAAAACACCAGGTTTGCAATTCTATAATATTACAAAATCTGGAACCATATTCTGTCTTTCACCTGTGAAAATGTTACTATTAATCCACATGTGTTCAACAAAACTGGCATTGAGCTGCTTTTCTGGGAGAATTGATGGATTTATGCTGCTCCGTCCACACATTCTTGGCGAGTGCCCTTTTGACCACTGGCACATATTTGTAAGACTGTCTGTGCTGGTGGTAGAGCCTGTGGTTATGGAATAGGTCCAAGTTAACTGGCCCACACAGGGGAGCCAACCCATGACCTTGACCCTATTACCACAGTGTTCTAGCCAATTGAGCTAAATAATAAGTAATTGTTTCTTAGCAATCTGGTCAAATCAACTGGCATATATTAAGGGTCTGTCTGTGGACAAGGGTAAGGATGTCAGTGAACAAGGGAGCTTAAGATAATGGGAAAGTCATCAAGTCCTCACGTTGGTTGGCATGTTGTACTTGGCCAAGTAGTTACTAAATTGGGTCTTGTCATTACAACTAATTGCATTTCTGGGCAATTGGAACTTAAAAAAAACCTAAATTTTATTGAATAGGGTTTTTTTAAGGATTTGGAATTTTTGGTGAATAATTCATAACATATGTACAAAAATTGGGGAACAACATGAGATGGAAAGAGTTTGTAATGAATTGAAAGATTCAACTCCCTGTTTGGTCCCAACTACCAGTGTGGCTTTAGGCAATTCACTCAACTTTCTGAGCTTTGAGAAGGGTTGGATAAGTATGATGGCAAAGATCCCTCCAGCCTTAACTGACTTTCTATAACTCCACAATTTTTGAACCAATAAGAACACTTTGCATATAAATGTCTTTATAACTAAAAATGCAGACGGAATGTTTTCCACAGATAGGTAATTAAATAAGCAATGTTTCAAAAATATTTATGGAACAAAAATATTTTTAAAATATCTTGGTGCTTGCAAAAATCAATAAGTAATATACATATTTTACAGAGAAATCCAATGTAAATCCAATAAATAAGTAAACCATGGATTTATATATTATGTAATAGGTTCTTAATGGCATTTATATTTCAAAGTACTTATGAATAACCTTGAAAATTTTACCATATCAAATAATCATTATTTTATTTTATTTTACTTTTTCTTTTCTAAGTATTTTATTGTTTATGCTATCACAGTTGTCCTACTTTTTCCTCCTTTGCCCCCTCTACCCAGTCCAACCCCCCCTTCTATAATCAGTGTCTTCACCATTGTCCATGTCCATGGGTCATGAATATATGTTCTTTGATCGCTTCACCTTCTTCCAATCAGTCTTCCCCGCCGCCCTCCCCTCTTAGGGCTGTCATTCCGTTCCATGATTCTATGCCTCTGGTGCTTATTTTGCTTATTAGTTTATTTTGTTCATTAGATTCCACTTATAAGTGAGATCATATGGTATTTGTCTTTCACTGACTGGCTTATTTCACTTAGCATAAAAGTCTCTAGTTGCTTCCATGCTGTCACAAAAGGCAGGAATCCCTTCTTTCTTTCTATTGCATAGTATTCCACTGTGTAGATGTACCACATTTTTATATTGTGTGTATGTCTATATGTCTGTGTGTGTGTGTGTGTGTGTATAGTGTATACACACATATAGTGTATACACAATGTATGTATACAATATACCCAAAAAATCCAGAAACACCAATTCAAAAGAATTTATGCACCCTCATGTTCATAGCAGTGCTATCTACAGTAGCCAAGATGTGGAAACAGCCTAAGTGTCCATCAGTAGAAGAATGGATAAGTAAACATTATTTTGGATGCAACATATTAATGAATTGCTTTAGTATTATTCATGAATCTCCTGAGTTGGTGTCCATTAATGTGACCCTTTTAGAACTGCCTCTCTTCCCTCTAACTTGCTAAACAAATTAAACATGTTAAGTTCAGACTTTTCTTCACCAAATTGTACATTATTCTAGTTCACTCTTTTCTTTGTTACTAATGCACTCAGATATTACTTTTATAGAACTGAGATAATGGTTGGATTTATTGTTCTTGTATCACTGGATTGACTGGATTGCTGAGCCCACAGAGCTCAGTACGGTGGGTCCTAGAAAGTGTTAGGGTTGGTGTAAAATGAATGAAAACAGCTTAGTCACACTTGAAATAATATATTGGCCCGGGTTTCCAAATAACCTTCCAAAATGAAAAACACAAATACTGTGGGTTTCTACAGAATCAAATAGGACTGCAGTGTTTGTGAAAAGGATGAGTTATTGGAAGTCGCTTTAATATTAGGTTGTGGAGTTTAAAAACACTAAACCTGAGGAGACCAGAAGCGTTAAATCCAAAGCCAAATACAGGTTGCAGACGTGCTGGGTGGTGACTGCCAGCCCAGCCATCATCTGCGCGATGCTGCTGGTGTACCCTGCACCAGCCACCCGGGGCCTTTCGGAGCACAGGCTACCAATGACTTGTGACAGATTAGGAGACACTGCTTTCATCTGAATAAACACATAGCTAAGCAAAAGTAAAGTTTTCAATATCATTCCTTTTATGTGATGTGATCTAAAACTTGATTTAGCACTTAAAAATAGCCCCAGGGATAAGGAAACACCTTCAGGCTAATTCACTTGGTTGATTCACCTACGTGTGTGTGTGTGTGTGTGTGTGTGTGTGTAAGATATGCTCACCAAAAATCCTGTCTGGAATGTTCTATTCAGAGGCTTAGACCTCTGATTAACTTAATTATGTACTTTATAGGATAGTGCGTTTAATTACATGTACACAACATTCCTAGCATTGGTTTCTTTTATGATTCTGTGAGGATGGTGGCAGCCATTTTGAACTATAGAACAGTATCAGGAATTGAAGGCGGGGGGATTATTCATCTGTGATATTGAAGAAAAGAAAAATTAGCCATTGGTACAGGAAAGAGAGGAACAAGAAAATATACTTACATAGCAGAATAGTACTTTCACAGTCTAGTGGACAAGCAAATAAGAGCCTGATGCTTGGGATAGACTATAAATCAATTTCTGATTTTTTTGGTCAAATTGTAAATCATCACTGTGCTAAGCTACTATACATTTCTAGGTGAAAGCATACTTTTTATGATTGCATGTTATTACTAATAGCTCTTTCGGAATTATAGGTGATTAGAAAACCTTGTCAGAAATGAAACTTGTTGTTTAATGCTAGATGTACTTTCTTTAGTAGTGTTATATTGCTGGAAAATAAAATTATATCCATTTTATAAAATGATATTGAAATCCCACAGGAAACCTATTCCTATGAAAAAGATTACTGTCTTTTGTCCCGACCCCTCTGGACAAAGGAAAGCATCAATTGCTCAATAGCCCTTGAGTGACTGTCACTTAGGCAGAGCTCCTTCAGGAAGAAGTGTTTTGGGACCTGGAAGATTCCTACAACATTTACTGTGTGATTTAATGAATAAACAAATTCTATTTAAGATAATAAATTACACCTCATTTTGTATTTGGCAACCCTATCTTATTCATGGGCCTCAAATTTTCAAACTCAAGTAAAGCCAAGGAAAGGGAATTTCTACACTTTTAAAAACTGAGTAGAGACTCTTGCAGGCCACACGGATTTGAAAAATTTCATCAGATTTGTGACTTTTTGGCCCAAAATAAGTCCAAGTGTTATGTTTAGTTTCACTTGAGACATTCAGGATAATATTTATTTTTCTTATCAGCCCATTCATAGTTGAGGATCAATTCCGTTTTATGACTTATTCTTAAGGGACTTATAGAATAAAAGGGATATTAGTTTACTCAAATCTAACATAAAAATATTGAAGTCTGATCTTTCGTCTTATAAACTAAGTCAGGGCTCAAATTTTTAAAATTATCTTTTTCCTAAAAGAACTCTTCTCTTAAGGAGTACAGATGGAGGTATTATTATTTGGAATTCTGTTAAGGACAGGATGAACTAATGACAAAGATGAGTAGTGTCAAAACTCTAGAGAACTCAGCAACTATCTCCCACATGTCTCTGTTTGAAACCTAAGATTAAAGAGGTCATAATTTCTGAAGCTCTGAAATTAGAGGTCTAAGTATGAGATAGACATCATGTTTTTTATAGATGACATCTTGCAGATCAATCATCTTTAATGATGGCTTTGGGTTTAAGTATCATTCTAAAAACACCATTAGCCTGGTGTTTTTAAACAGGGTGTTTCTACAACATGAAAGAACTGGTCATCATGAGATAGATACCTAAGGTGGCTCATTGCCCCTGCGACATTGGGATAGCCAAGTGTTCATTGCCTTTACGAGGTGAAGAACAGTCTGTCCTCTGTTTGATCTTGCACAGCTATAGACATCCAGACTGCGACTAGCTTGTAGCTCTCATACGTAGATTAAGCCAGTATGGTGATTTGTGTTTTTATAGGGAAAGCATCTTCTAGCTTGGGAGCTTTTAGGGGGGGTAACATGCTGAATTATGAGGAACTATTGGGTCCTTCTTCTAGGATAGAGGCTATGAAAAAAGAAGACAGGTGATATATTCCCTGAAATCCAGACTTCATCTATAATTCAGCTCAGCAGTAGTTGTTGTATATTGACTGTGTATTAGGCACTAAGAATGAGACTAGAGACCATGTTTGACTAATTTACTTGTATCTTACGAGAGAACCTGGAACACAGTAGGTGCTCAGCAGGTATTCGTTGAATGAATGCATGAATGCATGTTTTGCATAAATAGCAAACCATATAGATACCCAGCCCTAGCCCTTGAGGAGCTCACATTTAAGCAATGCTTAAAAGAGCACCCTACCCCAAATACAGCTAATAACATCGGCACAAGCCCTCCTCTTCTCTGTACTTCTTCCCTGAATCTTCTCTCCATCCCATCTTGACTTAAGAAAAATATGCCCACCCAAGTTTGTTTTGTTTAGTAAAAATGTTACACACATCAAAAATTTTAAAACCATTAAAATCTGAGTTCTAGTATATTGAGACATCTCAGACATTAACCCCCAACAATTCTCCCTTATTCAAAATTGTTTTTTCTTCTACAGAAAAAAAGAGCCCAGTTAAGAGAGCTTCCACCTTTTAAGAACAGTTTTCAACTTAGTATCACTTATTGAGAATCAATATAATAACTCTTTTCTATTGTTTAAGGTTCTCTTACCAGCCCTAACATGAATTAATTATTTTGCTTCTTTTGTACTTGTACAATAAATGCTTAACAAAAAAAAAAGCCACATAATTTAAGACTTTTATGGCACAATGGAAAAGTTTCCCACCCCCAGGAAAAAAAAAATTCTATGATCTTCTCATTGTCTTTTTAGGGAAGATTTTATATATTAAAAAGAAAATAAAAGAATATTTTAAAAAGCCCAAGTTGTACTTTATGTGACATGCAGAATGTTTAAAGTATATAGAACATAAAAGAATATTACATGAACTATACAGGGTTAATGCTGTGTTCTTAATTTTAAGTTTCAGATAAATATGATTTCAGCTTTGATCCTACATGGACTAATTCTTTTGTCACTCAACTAATTAATTCAGTATGCTAGAGAAAAGATGCTAATTTGGGCATCAAAGAAGTGATAATTTTTTTTTGTTTAATCAGAGTTATAAAGATAAGTTTTATTCCCATTAGACTGGATCTGGAGCTCAATCATTTTATTCTTATTTAGTGCAGATGAATTCCAGAAAAAAAAAATGTGGCCTGTTTCTCTTAACTTCTGAAGATGGAGCAGTAGCATATCACTCATTTCTTAATATTGTCATTTTGTTCTTTACACATAAAAAATTAAAACATTCTCATTTGTTTTTCTGGTCATGGATTTTCTACAAATTACATATATGTTAATTTGTGATATTGGACTGTAAGTTGTATTTGACATTTTATTTAGAGAGTAGAGCTGAGGTCTCTAGTTTCTATAGAACTTTTGGTTAGCCCTCCCTGGATTTAATTTTGTTGACGTGAGTCAGTTTTTCCCTTCCCAGGCAGTTTGTTGAAATGACCCCACCTGCCAATGAGTGAACCTCAGAGCTATTTCCTGCAGGGCTGGGGATGGGGGTTATTTCCTTCTGCAGGATGAATCTGTGGTCAGTATAGAGAGAGCCCAGCAGGTTGATCAGAGGAAAGCCCTAGCATTTGGGGAACCTTCCACAGCTGGTAGAAAAATAGTTTAGACATGAGGTGTGATTTGGTCTCAGAACACTCTTTCCTTTCCTTGTTTTTGGGTTTCTGGGGCATAGAGGTAGAGAAAAAGGAAGGAAAAAGAAGAAGAGATGCCATGAGTGTGCAAATGAGAAGGGAACATCTGGCTATTGGCCAAAGTCGGAATTCCTGCCATGTGATCTGTTTGAATCAGCACTAGGGTTTTATACACAGGTCTTTGGTTGTGCCTTTGCGCTTCAGCAGCCTTCAGAGATGCTCAAATACCCACTGAACAGCAACAAAAATAAAAAGGAAGAAGCTACATGCTTTTCTGCTTTGAAATAAGTAAACATTTAATCAAAAGAAAAGCCTTCCTAACTAAAAAAATGTAAAAATGAAACAAGATCTATTTCTTTAATGCTTCTGTTAAATATATTTCCCAGAAATCATAAGCATTTAGTCTGAATCTCTAAGGCTCTTGCTTACAATGTCTCAAAGCCAGTGAGTGCGTATGAAAGCAATTAATCAAAGTTCACTGTGCTCCTGAAGAGTATTTCTTCTCCTGGAAAGCAGAGGGATAGAATAACTTCAAACCCAGTGTGGCAGTGACAGTTAATAAGCTTTTTATAGTCCCTATGTGGATCTGAAAATCATACCTTATTAGTATCTTTATCATTCTTGCTCACTCATTCAGGCTTATTTTCATTTAATTCTAATTTCTGGCCTCTTTTTCATATTTTTCCCTCTTTTTCCTAACAGAGTGATGCTTTAGTAATCTCCTAGTAGAGTTTTCATTTGCTACAAAAAAGAAAGACAAAAAAAAAAAAACACTCAGCAAAAGTAACTGCCGAGCAGCTCCCAAATTCCTTACCTGAGTCTTACAAGTTTGTCTTCCAGTGACCCTTTTCACTTATTTATTTTTAGGAAGATAGAATATTAGTGATGTGTGTTTTACTTTACTGTATTTTCTGGACACCCTAGAATCATTTTTAATGTATCTGGTATTTCCAAATTCATTGTGTTTCCTAGCTCCTCGGTCAGAGAAAGCAAACTAGCTCAAGGATTCCCAGCAGCTGAATTGAGCCAAAAAGCTGCCCAAGACTCTACCCTGCAGGTGTTTTATCCTTTTAGGCAGAAATCCTAGGACATTATAGAGCCTCCCCCGCTTTTCAGTCAGAAAAAGCAAACATCAGCACATTTGAGATCTGAAGATGTCCTGCTTCAGAATGAAGAGTCGCCGTGACCACCAATTAAGGAGTCACATCCTGGAATTAGGAACAGCCCAGAGAAAAATAGTTGTGTTAGGGTGGGTGGGAAGGTTGCCTCAAAGGAAGTAGTGGATAAAGATATCAGTGGTATTAAACATGTTTGTTGTTTTCATAGCTTGTCTTCATCTTGGAAATCCAGAAACCTGCCCCAAATAAATGTCTAAACAATATACCAGAAATTAAAATTTTAATTCGAAAAATGATTTTTAGGGTTTTCTGCTTGATCCAGTTAGATTTAACAAGTGAGATTTTTAAGATTGAGTTCTTCCTCACTTATTAAAAAATCATCAACTCAGTTTCTGCTTTTGAACACATCCTATAGAGCAAATCCCTGTCTCCTTTTGCATGCCATGGAGTGGACTTAACAGAGTTTAAACACCATGTTTCTGCTGGGGGAAGCGTAGTGTTAGAGCAGAACCTTCCTCCTTCCTCCTGAACACTCACAGGCATAAGCCACTGCAATCATGCACATTGTGAAAGGCTAAAAATAAAACTGAATAGTTTTCTTTCTTAATCAAGATTGATTTACAACAAACACAAATTTGTTCATTATTCTATCAGTAATATTAACATCAAAGTAGGCAGTGCCCTTAGGTAACCACCAAAAGGAAGGAAAACTCTCTAATTGGTCAATTTTCACTGAATTTTTATCAATCCATTAACTCTCAAGTACTGTGGGAACCATCTGAGGTAAACAAGTAAAGACCTTTGTGACTTACATTTTAGAGAAGCAATAGCTGAAGTGCACTAAGCCATATGAGATTACAATACATGGAAGTTAATTTCTTTGGTATATGCGTATGCTAATTTACAACCCAATTTGAATACATCAGACAACAGAAAGCTTTTATGGGTAAATTTCAAAATAAACTATGGAAATGTAGTCAAAGGTCTGAACGTCTCTACCCCCATGTTTTACTTGAGCTCTCTCACGCTGTGTAACTTATAAAATGCTAAGACAATATCATGTGCAGTTTTTAAGTCAGCTAGTTACAGAAAGAATGAACCACTATCCAAGTCCAGAAAATATCGTGACTGTCACGTTTGTGGGTTTTTACATCTGACATCATTCCAAAGAGTTCCAAGTTTAACAGTAATGGTAACTTCGATCTTGTAGCCTTTTCCAATTATACCATTGATACCTAAAGATATTTCCTGATTGGAGAAGGAAAAATAGATTCTGTTCCAAACTTTCAACTCTCCTTGGATTTGTAGTTCACCATTAATTTGAAGTAAGAATGCCTGAACTTTTTTTTGCCCTACTTTTTAGTCCTCTTAAGCCATTGCTCAGGATTGCTTTTATGCAGTGTGTGTACTAAGTGGAAGAACAGTGGATTGCTAATAGCTAAATAAACTAACTGCCCAATGGGATCTAGGAGGAAAGTTGTAGGCAGACACTACTTAGCAGAATTAAGAAATGAATTAAATGAGAGAATAGACATGGAAAAAGCCAGAGCTGTACATACTGAGTGTTTGGATCATTTGTCAATGTGCATGGCAATCTCTGAAGAATTTGAATGTCATCATTACGTAAAAGACTCAAGGAAAGAAACAAAAACAGAAAAAAAAAATTGCTGAGAAATTAAGGAATAGCTACCAAGAGTCTTATTAAAATCTTTATCATATGGAAAACAATAGGATAGGGGGGTCTTGTTTTGTTAATTGGATTGAAGAGTTAGATACTTGCCTGACAGTTGATATTGATAATGGATAAAGTCTATATACATAAACCATGTGGTGTATAATGGTTGTTCAGTAAATGATAGAGTGAATGAATGAACCGCTATTGAATTCTACTTTCTCCAATGGTTGTTTAGGGACTCCCAATCTAGGCAACATCTCAGCATAAGTAAAGTCTGCTTTTGATATTCTATAATCTTTTCTGAGGTTCTTTTCCACCTTTTCCACCCGAGGTTTTGTTAGGTTGCTATGATGGCTAAGAAAGGACCAGGAGCCAAAAGGGTCCAATTAAGGGCTTTTATTCAAGGTGGGACCCTGCAATCAGGCGGGCTGAGTGGAGCAGACTTGCAGCAGCAAGGCAAAGGGTAGAAACGTTTCTAAGGGTGTGTAGCAGACCCGCAAGAAGGGTGAGTCACCCTGCTGATCTGTCCCAGGAGTCCAAGGTGTAGGTGTTTGCAAGACAATGTCCTCGGGTCTAGGACAGCTGAGATTTATGGGCCTGTTTCTGGGAAAAGCTCAAGGGAAAGAAGTGGGGCAGTGAGGACTCAGTCATTTTCCAGAAGGATGGCAGCTATGCCTCAGTTGCCTCCAATTGTAGGGAACCTCATGGTCAAGTATTTAGCTAGTGACACATATCTTCTTTGTTCAGCATTGACAGTGGCTTAGGTCCTCCATGTCCCAGGACATTCAAACACATTCTACTTCCTTTGATTTCTTAATTTATACCAAGAAATCTCATTTTATGGATAGAAACCATTTCTTTTGCATGTGTTGTATAATGTTATCTGATAAATTAATTACCTGGGAATGCCTGCACTTCCTCTTTATCAACTCTGTAGACAAACTTGTTTCCTCTCCTAGCTGCTCCTTTTTCTGAATCTCCTCCTATCTTACAGACAATCTCTCCAGAGGTTCTGTATATCTCTGTCTTCTTCCTTTACCAAGAATTTTGTTCTCTTACACCAGTGTTCCTGGTAGCATCGCTCACAATAGCCAAAAGGTGCACACAACCCAAATGTCCATCCGTAGATGAACTGATAAACAAATGTGATCTGTACATACAATGGAAGGTCATTCAACCATTAAAAAGAAGCAAATTCAGCCCCAGCTATGTACTCAGTTGTTTGGAGAATTGGTCCATGCACTGAAAGGTTGCCAGTTTAAAACCTGGTCAGGGTGTATTACCTAGGTTGTGAGTTCAATCCCCAGTCAGGGCACATGCCTAGGCTGTGAGTTCAGTCCCCAGTTGGGGCACATAATGGGAGGCAACCAATTGATCTTTCTCTCTCACATCAAAGTTTCTCTCTCTCTTCTTCTCTCTCTAAAAATCAATGGAAACATGTCCTGGGGTAAGGATTAAAAGAAAAAGAAAAAGAAGAAAATTCTGATAGACGTGCTACAACATGGATAAACCTTGAAGACATTATGCTAAGTGAAATAAACTAGAAAGCAAAGAACAAATATTATATGATTCTGCTTAAATGAAGTACCTGGAATAGCCAAATTCAGCCAGAAAACAGAATAGTGATTACCAGGAGCGAGGGAAAGGGAGTTACTTTTTAGTGGATACGGAATTTCAGTCAGGGATGATGAAAATATCTTGGACATGAATGGTGGTTGATGGTGGTTGTACAAAAATGTTAATGTACTTACTGCCACTGAACTATATACTTAAAAATTATTAAAATGGTAAATTTTATGTTACATATATTTTCCCACGCTAAAAAATAACTTTATTGTCTTCTCTGTTTCTCTAACCATTCACATTGTCATTCTTTTCCAGTCAGCAAACAAAAGTCCTTCATTATCAGCCAAATTAAAAACCTCCTTCTAGAACATTCCACTCTGCATCTAGCTTCCATCCTACCATCTATACTCCTTGCAATGGTTGTACACACACACACAGACACAAAATTTTATATTTAACTGCCAGTCGTCCTTGAGATCACTCCCCTGTGGCTTCTGCTTACACCACTCCACTGAACCTCACCAAGGTGATGAATGGCTTCAAGTTGCCAAATCCAATGGATCCTACTCAGTCCTCACCTCACTGAACATTGACAATGGACTTCTGTTGACCATGTCTTCCTCCTGCAGCACCTCTCCTACCTTGCAGTGCACTGTCTAGATTTCCTTCTTGTCTATCTGGCTAGTCTTTCTCTGAATCTTTTGTACACCCACCATCCACCTCTAACATCCAACCCTTAAATGTTACATTTCCTCAGGACTTTGTCCTGGTCTTCAGCCCATCCACTGTGATTTCCCAAAGGCATACTAAAATAATCATGTTTATGTTTTAATTTAAATATTTTATTGTTTATGCTATTACAGTTGTCCCAATTTGGCCCCCTCTACCCAGCCCACCCCCACTCCCTGAGGCTATCCCCACACTGTTGTCCATGTCCATGGGTCATTCATACATATTCTTTGATGTAATCATGTTTAAAGTGAACTTTTGATTCCTCTCCCTTGATCCACCACCTCCAAATCACTATTTTCCCTTTTCAGTGGCCACTTCTCTAGCCTAAGCTACCACCATCTTCCCTCCTCACCCCTGCAGCAGGCCCCAACTAGCTTTACTGCTTTTACTTGCTCACTTTTGCTCCAGCAACCAGCATGGACTATTAAAATGTGCATCACCTTGTGTCACTTCTCCTTAAAATGACTTGGTTTCCCCCCTAACAACTTCTTAAATCTCTCAGTTTCCTTAACTAGCTTCTCTGTTCCTTGAATTACTAAGAAATGACCTACTGTCACTCTTAGACTAAACTCTAAGCTTCTTTCAGACACGCACTCCATGGTCTTTGCCCTCCTTTCCACCTGGATCTGGTGTGAGTACCCGCCTGCTCTCCCTGTCTCGGCTACTCTGGCCTTCTGTCACCACTTGGAACGCACCAAGCCATTCCCACCTCTGCCCTCTGCATATGCTGATTCCTCCACCCACAAGGCTCACCCCCCATCTTTGCATGTCTGAACCTCTCACCCTTATAGTCTCAGTGTAAACGGCATTTCTTCACTGAACACTTCCCCAACAAACCAATATCCTAGTACTGTCTCTCATAACAGCCTTCATAGCACTATCCACAACTTACAATTGCTTGTTTGATAACTGACTCCTCTATTATAATGTAAATTCCATAAGGGTAGTGTCTGGTTTTGTATCCCAGTACAGTATCGACCTACACCAAGTGCTATGACACAGAAAAGATGCCTAATAAATATTTTTAAAACAAATGCATCAAGGAGAGAAGAAAAAAAAGCAAGCAAGCTAGTTTTCCATGAAGCTGTTTCATATAACCTCTCTATAGAAATGAACAGGGACAGGTGTTTTAAGCGAACTTATAATTCATGAAAATCTAAATTTACATAAAGGGTATGTTGAAAGGTGATTTTTCCACTTTACAAAAAGATCCATCATAAAATTCTTTAAACAGGCTTCCCAGGTACATGGAACATAAGATTTTATTGATTAAAACCATATGTTTGAACAGAATTTTTCAGGAAAATATCTTTTATATAAAGCAAGGTTGACCTATAAGCAATTTCCTCAAGGCACCTAGCCCAGAATGGCCAACTCTCAAATTTCCTAGGTAATAGATAATGGGAGGCCTGGAATGCAGTGGATATTTGAAACCCTAGAATGCAAAACAGTAATTTCAGCCATTTAGGGCCCTCGTGATTCTTCTTACAAAAATAGCTAATGGGGAGATGAATCGGTGTATTCCAGCTTCCCCAACTCCTCCTCCTGTGTGACAGTGAGAGAGAGAATGGCTGTGAAATGACCCCCAAGGAGGCTGCTATGAGAAGCAGAACAAAGCTCATAAAATCTACCACTGGTCATTAAGTTGTCTGGTTGCAAAACTGGAATAAAAAAATTCAGCGTGTGAATAAATAAAATGCAGTTAACTTCTCTGGGTCTTAATTTCCCCATCTGAACAGTATGGGAGTCCTTTTAAAGATTATTGTTGTGCGATTTTGTTCTTGTGACTGTTTTCTCTGTCTAATAAAATAAATTTCTCAACCCTTTCTGCTCTTCTTTTTTTAAAAAATTAATTTATTTATTTTTCTAAATACATTTGTCTCTGCCTTCCCCCCACCACTTTCCCCTGCCCCTCTCCCCCCTCTCCCTCCCTCAATCCTTCCCCACTTTGGCTTTGTCCATGAGTCCTTGCTATATGTTCCTTGACTTGCCCCTTCCCTTCCTTTTCCCCCACCCACCCCTCCCTCCTTCCCTCTCAACTCTTTCTGCCCTTCTTATTGGAAACTTTAGTAAATGACCATGAACTTTAAACCAAAACATTTATGGTATTTGTGGAATTGGTTAAATTGACTATTACTGATGATTCTTGCTAAGAACAAATGCTTTGCAGAATTTACTTAAAACTAAACTTTTCTTTATCAAACATGTTTCACTGTGATGGGAGTATAGTAAGCCAAGCCATTTTTGAACTGCAGTACGAGTGAAATATTTTAGCTGCAGGAAGGAAAAACTCTTTATTGGTTGGAGTAATAAAGAGCAAGGTAGACTAGGGCATAGGTTAGTTTTACCCTTCAAAAACAAGACTATTGTCTCAGAAAATCCAAAATCTCCAAATTTAGAAGATATTTAAGATATGGAGAAAAAACAAGCCTAATATCTGTAGAGTTTTGGCAACATTTTTGCCTTTATCAACTTCCTGAAGCATTATTCTACCTTTACTTCCTACAGTTTTTTCCCAATTATTAGTATATTTGATGACATTTTGAGGGTACTAAAGTATTAACTTCTTACATAAAAAATTTTAGAACAGTGGTGTTGATTCCTAAGACTTTTTTGCATGGGTCTGAAAATCTAAAGAATATATTCATGGAAACACACATTATTTAGATATTCCCTGTTTTGTAGGTTAAAGAGAAATCTTAAATATATCAATAAATCTCAATTAAACATTAATGTTCTCATGTTTTGTCTGTATTTTTTTCTGTCTTCCCTATTTACATGTATAAATGATATTAGGTCATTTCTTCATTGAGAAAGATTAGATTCAGTAAGGGAGGCAGGAAAGAGAGAGAGAAAAAAGGCTGGGAATGATGTTGTTAAAATTGATACTTGATCAACCAAGATCCCAAAACTAGACTGGCTACAGGAAAACAAAAGATGCAGTAGGAGCAGAGGCTGATAGGGAGATAGCAATGGGAAGAGAGAAAGTCCATGAAAGAGGATTTGTTCATTGGAATTATAAATTTAAAAAATATGCAGAAGAGTCAAGAGTGGCAGAGGCTTCTGAAGAAAGGATGTCGTCTGTATTTTAAGAACAGGACGATGGTTGCTGGTAGTGATGTCTCCGATGTGTGATACTTGCAGCTGCCACTTGACCAACAACTTCTGCTTTGGATTGAAACACAATCTAGAAAAGTAAATAAATATTAATCCATTTTTATGAAATTCAAAAGAAGGCATGAGTTTTTTACAAGGTCCTCATATGAGGAGATTCTGACTCACTGTGCATTTGTCAGGATGTTGGGGGACAGGTTTGGGGGGGAGGGGGATTGTTGGCAGTCACACTGAGAATTTATAATTTGAAAAATGTCCTCAGGTTAGAGTGACTTTTTACCCTGGCTATCAGCAAAGCATCAAGTCATTTTCTCTTTTTTTTAATGTGTGTTGATACCAAGACCATGGGAGATTGATTCTGAAGAAAGTATCTGTTGGGAAAAATGCCTGTCATTTAAGAATGTGTCCTACTAATAATTTAATAGCTTTTTTTAAACTTCAAATGTGCAATTATATTTTCTTAAAAATGCTAAGGAAACACACTGTTCTTTTAAAAGGAAACCTAGTGTTTTTAAAGGGAAACTGTTAGCTGTGGGTCGGAGTGTAAATTGGTACAGTTGCTACCAAAAACAGTTATGGAGGTTCCTCAAAAAAGTAAAACTAGAACTAGCATATGATTAGCAATCCAGAATCCAATATGTTTTGAATATATAGCTAAAGGAATTGAAATCAGGATCTTGTAGAGATATCTGCACTTCCATGTTCACTGTAGCATTAGTCTCAATAGTCACAATGTGGAAACAGCCTAAGCTCCCATCAGCAGACAAATGGATAAAGAAGATGTGGTATATAGAAGGTGGGGCAAAAGTAGGTTTACAGTTGTGAGTACCCAAAACACAGAGATTATTCTTGTATTATTATTTATTAACTCTTGTATTATTGTCTATATGAACAACTGTGAACCTACTTTTGCCCCACCCGGAATATGCAATGGAATATTATTCAGCCATGAGAGAGAAGGACATCTGTAATTTGAGACAACTTGGATGGATCTTGAAGGCATTATGCTAAGTAAAATAAATCAGATGAAGAGGACAAATACTGTATGATGCCACTCATATGTGGAATCTAAAAAAAGACAAACTCAGAGAAACAGAGAAGAATGGTAGTTACCAAGGGTTAGGTGGTGGGGGAAATGTAAAGATGTTGGTCAAAGGGTATAAACTTCCAGGTGTCAGATTAACAGATTTGGGAATCTAATGTATACTATAGTGATTATAGTTATAATCACTATAAAGTATCATGTACTTGATGTTGCTAGAAGAACAGATCTTAAATGTTCTCACAACAAAAAAGAAAAAGTAACTATATGCTGGGATGAAGGTGGAAGCTAATGTTATGGTGGTAATCATTTTGCAACTTATAAATTAGCAAACCAACACACTGTACACCTTACATTTATACAATGCTATGTGTCAATTGTATCTCAATAAAAGTGGAAAAAATAAGATATCATAATCGCTGCTGTGCTCAGTTCACAACAAATATGGGCACCAAGGAGTGTCAGAGAACACAAAGCCCGGGCTGACTTAGGAAGCCTGTGGCTACATAAGAGACTGAACGTTCTGTGGAGGAAAGAGTGTAGTGTAGGAGGCAACCCAAGTTCTAATCCCAGCCCTGCCCCGAACTTGTTGGGCGGTCTTGGTCAAGGCCCAAGGCCTCTCAGAGCTTCCAGTTCTCCATCTGTAAAATGACAGTATTGAAGTAGGTGTTCAGTAAGGATGCTTGCAGCACCATCATTTTATCACCCCGTGCGTTTAACCTTCAATGTCAAAACCACTTGGAGCTCTGGAGGCCTGTTTAGGAGGTCGATCAGTTTTTACTTATATATTAATGTTAACCTTTCAGTTCTTTAATCTCTACTGAATTAATGGTTTGACATTTTTACTCAGTCACATGATGTTGTGCATGCTGCACAATCAATATCTGAGGGGGAAAAGGAGGGAAGAAGGAAGAGAGTTCAGTAACTATATTATTTTTCTGCTTTCAATATCTTATTTTACTTCCATTTTATGCAACCTGATCTTGTATCACTTGGAATAAGAAATTACAGTTTAATGAGTTCATCTCATAAATATCTTAACTTTACCACAAGAAGAACATTATTCTTAACACTCATCTTCTCCTTCATGTTTCACTAGATTTGGAAAAAAGAAAGATGATAAGGGGGGCAAGCCTGAGCCGAAGGGCCCCCTGAAGCCCGGTGGCCTGAGAGAAGAGGAGCTGGAAAAAATGAAAGAGGAGCGGGAACGGTGAGTGGAAATGCCGGGCCCCGTTGTATTGGAGCCCACGGTCTGTATTTTATTTGGCTATTGCATCCATCAGCTGGATAAATTTCATTTTGAGAAGCACAGAGGGAAACTGATACAAAGGAAAAGGCACCTGATATAAAAGGAGACTGCCTGTCCTGGGGGATTTTTATTATATTTTGAGAAGAAATTAACTTTATGTTTTTATTATATCATTATTTATAATTTCATAATATACTACCCCTGGTTTTGACTCTATTAATGCATATTTTCCCTATGGTTTAAACAATGAGGTTTTTTTTTTAAATAAAATAGAAAGATCATTTTGATGTTGATGTTTAGGACTATCATATTTCCGCAGTCTGTTTCTGATTTTTGTCAAACAGTTGTACGCCTTCTTAATTTTATCCTGCTAAATCCATTTTGGGTGCTGTAATTTGAGAAGTCCATGTCCTTCATTTTTTAAGAGCCAGTGTCTTTTATTAGGCTATCAGCAAGTTGCAAAGCATGCCGCCCATCTGTTAAAGGGCCGGTTCCTTTTACTGGAATTATGACAGTTCGCGAGGGCTGAATTCTCCCATTTGAGGAGCTTCATGTTCCCATTTGAGCAAGAGGCCCTTCACATGTCTGTGATGTTAACTCTGGCACTTATCCCAAGTAGATGTGTAAATATCTGATCTTAAAACATGTAGTTGAATATTCATACTTCTCCTGAAAATTCTTTGCCTTTAAAACTAAATGGAGCTTGGAGAAAAACTGAGATTTGACAAAACTGGCATATAATTTTAGGTATTCAATTCTGACTTCATCATGCATCAAGTCAGATTCGTCCAATTCTTCACTTGCTTTTCATTCAGTAACAATAGTTCTTTTATTTTTTAGAAGAGTCTCTCATACTTATTTTAATACTCTAGTATGTGTACTAAGAAAATCATACTTATTCATTGTTTTCTAGCACAGAGCAGGCTGAGAGTATCTACTGTTAAACTTTGACCCTTATCTTGTAGAATATTCCCACTGGCTGACTTTATCAATAGCAAGAAAATAAAAAAAATCCTACCTAGTCCTTTCTCATTTCTAAGAGGGTGATAAGCTCCATCCCAGGGTCAGTGGAGCAGTTAAAAGGCTATCAAGCGCTTTCCATTGTTGTTGACCATTCACCTGATGGAGCTGTCCCAAAGACAAGAAGGGTGAATTCTCCATCTTAGCCCAAGTTGCAGTGATCCTGGAATGTAAAATGGAATTCAGGCTAAGGTTTTAATGCACGTATTGGCAAAAACACCTGTGTGGTAGGCCCGCATCAGGGGTCTTTGCGGCTCCATTGGCTTCACTTACCGAGATACCACATCCTATGCCTCCTCTTCAGCAAACTGAGCTGTTTGCTAGAGTGCAGACTTCACATTTTTTGAGGCTGAATACTTGCTTGGGACTGGAGTGGGAAGTGTGGGGTGAGGCGGTTACTCAGGGCAGCTAGGGAACTGTGTGCCAGCTAGAAAATTGATAACCCATAAAATAAGGTGGGTTGTCTTTAAGCAAGAGTTCATTTCCTTTCTGGTTTTGCCTTTAGGAAGCAGGTGCCTGAGGGAGTTTAGTTCTTAAAGCAAGGCTGTAAATTCACCTCAGCTGGCTATATAGGCTTCCGATCCAATTTTTAAAAAATATGTCTGGTCAAAATATTGACAGGACTGTGCTATTAGCCTTCATTTAGGCTCCGTCCCACACATGAACACATAAAACACATCTGATAGGGGTTTCCTAGAGACAACATTGTCTCAATCATATGTGAGGGGAAGAATTTGGAGGAGTTGATTTTATGGTTGGGTGCTATAGAATTAATGACCTTGGGCATTTCAACAGCTCGGGGGCCGAGGGCCGCAGGGGGTGGCGGGGGAGGCTGAACATTTGGCATTGTTCCCAATTCTGGAGTCCCATTTCTTAGCTCTCCATCATCCATAGGAAACCAATTCACAACTCCTAAAGAACTCAGCGAGTGTATCACTCTTTGTGGCATGGCTATGGAAAAAAATAAAATAAGAAAGAGTGTATAAAAGTTCGTAAAGTTGTCTTTTTTCTAAAACATTTGGAATTTATTAACTTAAGATGATTCAAGCCATCCTATTGCTTACTGGTTTTGTACTAGCTATCATAGACTTAACAGGTTTTCATTATCATATCTCTTTTACAAAGGATTTAAAGCACTTACGTAAAATATATACCATATAATGCTGAACCCAGCTTGTACCAGCTTTACCAGCTTGTGAGAAACAATTATTAAGCTTACAAGAATTCTGGGAGCTAGTTGATAAATCATTGAAATTGGTTATGGTGAGAGTATTTACTACTCCTGAGAAATTGGCAAATGCAATAAGCTGGGTTTGCTTTTTGAAAGAGCCAGTTTACACCATTGAGGGTCTATACCAGCTCTATTTAGTGTATAACCAGGAAGAAATTATCAAAAATAGAGGCAAAAAAATACTCATCCAAATCAAACCACAAGACTTCCTATAGCTGTGTTTCTCCAAGTGTGGTTCAAGGACCACCTGTGTTAGAGAATGAATCACTTGGGGCGCTTATTAAAAAATGAAGACTCTCGAATCCCACACCAGGCTTGCAGGATGACACTATCAGGAGTTGAAGGTCAGGAATCTGTGTTCAATCGGTAAGCCCAATGTGATTCTTCAGCATTCTAATGACAGAGAACCACTGACTTGGAGGGACAGGAATTGGCTGGAATGTTAGATTAAACTACCCTTATTTTGTGAAAAATGATACACAGATTTTTTTTTCCCAAGAGGACTGAATAACCCAGACTAAAAATACCTTCATCTTTTTTAAGTCCCCTCAGAAGCATCCTACCTTTCCAGCACACTGTGTCACAAACACAGGAAGACCCCTTGTTAGTGCCTCCACTTAAGAGAGTATGGATCACTTTTCCCCAGTACTTCCCATTCACAGAAAACTTAGAAAAACAGTAAGTTCATTAAGAAAATTTTGGAAACATAGAACAGTATAAAGACTATTACAATCATGTATAATTCCATCATAATTTTATAAGTATGATTAATATTTTATAACCCTTTTACTATATATATTTCCCTTGAAAACTTGGTATTCATACAGCATATACTCATATAGTATCTTACTTTTTCACAGCATTATATTATGAACCTTCCCCCATGTCATTGATGTTTTGAAAATATGTCACTTTGATGACTGCCTAATATTCTGTGAGAGCAACATACCATAACTTATTTATCTTTTATTGTCAAACATATAGTTTGTTTCCATTTTTTACTCTTCCAAATAGTAATACCTTGATGAGCACCCAGGTACAAAAGTCCTTGTAGATTACATTTTAAATCATACTATTCCTGTTTGAAGGCTCAATTTCCTTGTAACTGTTTCACTTAGGGGTTAATTTAACTTCAATTCTAAATTTTAGGATTATATCATACCTCTCCATTTCTCCCATTTTTATTATGATGTCCATATCTCATTTTTATTTATCTACATATCTAATATATGATATGGAACTATTTGGTACTATATATGAATAGCTTATTCATAACTATAGCTATGAAAAGGTCAAAAAAAAGTCATAACAGATGGATTGAGTTACTAGATTAGATTGGAGGAACTCAGAGACCAGAACAGTGTTTCTCAGTGGAGGGATGGGGGAGGGCAACTTTGTCCCCCAAGGAACATTTGGCTGTATCCGGAGACATTTTTGATGGTCACAGTTTTGAGGGGATAGGGGATGGGGGAGGGAGTCGCTACTGCCATGTACTTACTGGGTAGGGGTCAGGGACAAGGCTAAGCACCCTACAATGCACAAGACAGTCCCCTCCCCAACAATGACTTTTCCTACTCACGCTGTCAGTGTAGTGGCTGAAAGCCACTGTTCTAATCTCTGGACTTCACAAAGAGTGAGCATGCCCTCTTGGGCAGTAGAATTGATTGTCTCATAATGTCCTGTGGATAACACAGAGAAATATACACCAGATGACATAACCCTAGGCAGGGGTGTCCAACTTTTTGACGTCTCTGAGCCACACTGGAAGAAAAAAAGTTGTCTTGGTCCACACATTAAATCCATTGTGACACGTAACCACAAAAAAATCTCATAATGTTTTAAGTAAATTTACGACTTTGTGATGGGCCGTATTCATAGCCACGCTGGGACACATGTGGCCCACGGGCTGTAGCTGGACACCCCTGCGCGGGATTATTAGCTATTTGAGAAACGGTACCCCAAGATTGCTAATAAAAATTCCATCAGGATAAGCTTGCAAGAAAAAAGTTTTTCTCGAAATTTATTTTTAATGTTGGCCTGCTGAAATTGGCATCAAATGATGGTGCCTGTTGATCATATTTGAATGCCAAGAAGCTGCAGGGGTTGATAATGTGTCTGATGACAGAATCGTCTGGAACAATAGATTGAATCAAACACAAAGAAACTTAATAGGAATATATGTAAAGTCTTGCTTTTAGGTCCAGAAATGAACGGCACAAACACAGGATGTGGAAGGTTTGAGGTAATACCAAATATATGAAAAATTTGCCTGATGTTTTTAGTTGAGGGCAGGTTTAGCATGAGTCAATATGAGGATACGACTGCCAAAAAGGCTAATCTAGTCCTAGGCTGCATGATGGAAGTTCATGTACAAAGTGAAGGAAAAAACAATAATTCCAATTTTATACAGCTTAGATAATACCTGGAATATCCTATGCCTCTCTCACACACAAAGAATGGCAGCGCTAAATCCAAGTCTGTTAAAATGTGGAAGGACTGCATGAGAATGCATGGTCTGCAGAGGTAGCTGATTTCAAATGATTGAGGAACTTTCTCATAGGAGAGGAATTAGACATATTTTATATCATCTATTCTCTCTCTCTCTCTCTCTTTCTCCTCCTGACCCGTTCTTATTCATTCATTCATTTATTTTCTTGAAGACACCAATGAGGAATTATTTTAAGAGAGGTAGGCTTCAGCTTAGTGGAAGGGAAAACATCCTTTCAATAGGGGCGGCTCATGAGGCAGTGACTTTGTTGCCGCTGGAAATGTCTGATAAGGAGCTGAATGAGAAAGAATTAGTGCATCAGGAAAATATTGGACTAGACCAGAGTTTCATAAGCTTCAGTCATTGATATATTGCCTCCATTGCCTTATTTATATTTATATATATGCAAATAAATATATATAAATGCAAAATCATGAAAGTTAACTTAATTAAATACATTAAGCCACATACCATCGAAAATCATCTTGCATATCATTAATGCTGCATTTTTCCTTAGATTAGCTCTACGTTCTTTCCCTGATCTTAGGGTTTGAGAAATATATAAATTCCTAAGTACAGAAGCTTTTACTTTGAATTTCCCAAAGTAGCCTTTCTTGAACTTACAGGGGTCCATGTGGTAGTATATGCATTGTTCTTATCTGAGTGGACAAGTCTCAGTTTCTGGCTCAACATTGTGCATTAGGATCTCTTTTGTCTCACTTCTGATTTCCTGAGCTGATTATGTGTCCCCTCCTGAAACAAGTCAAATAGTCCATTGCAGGAAGCCCTGTTTTAAATAAACTCATTTTTTTTCCTGCTTCAGTGAGATTGGCCATAATTAAACATTAGTTCCAAATGCCTATGTCCATGGCTAGAAAGATGAATTCAATATTATATTCAAAGATTATTTCTTCTAGAATTTTTCATCAAGCTAGATTCAATTAGCATTTTCCGAACATTCAGATTATGTAAAGTAGTACATTGATCAGAAAGCAAGAGATTATTTTGGCCAGGTGCTGAACATATTTTTTTGTTTAATTCTAAGACTTGAACTTAAATTTGTAACCTTCTGCAAAGTGTGAAATTCACCAGATTCTTGGACCTGTAAAGTACCTAACTACATGCATGTTGTACTTGTATTTTTAATACCTCCTCAGTAGTCAGGTGGAGATCAGGTAAAGAAAAATATGTTCCCCTCATTTATTTAGGATTATTGTACTAAGGGGAAAAAAATCTCCTTTGACACCAAAGGCCGTCTTCTATTAAAGCCCCATATTACTGAAATAAAATTTCACTAAATGAAAAGTCTTACTAATATGGGGAGGGGAGTTTAATAGTATATGAGTTTGCCCTCCAACATTTTCTGTTACGCCTATGCTACTGTCAGAGTTTATTTTGCAAGGGGGCGCATTCTATGCATTAATGAAACGCTGTTTTTGTAGATCTTATTAAAATCTTAGGAGGGTAAATGAAGAGGTGAGGGGAAAAGAGGTGACCTCTGCAGTTCCAGGATTGAGAAGTATGGAAACATATGGCTCTTGTTTTCAACAACTGGCCTGAATGGAATGTCTAAGTGAAAGTGAAGCTCAGACTTCGGAAAGTTAATCTGGTTCAGTGTCTGAATTCAAGGTTCTAAGTTTTCTTGCCTTTTAGCAAGCCTTCCAAGAACTGCAGAGGCTTCTCCCTCGCCTTATCAGCAGAGCTGCTTGTGGCCTGTTCCCTTAGTTTAAATCAATAACATGTGTTTTTGATATTTGGCAAACCAAGATTTAATTATGCAGCTGCAAGTTCCCCACATAAACGAAATGCATCTTAGAGAAATAAAAACATTCAGAAACCATTTATAGTTTGAGAATACAAGTGGGTGAAAATCTATTCCCAGCCTCTCAGCATTTTATTTAATTTTGGGAAATTTTTATGTAACTGGAAATTGATATGAAAACCAGAATAAGGCAAGAGTTTATCCAACATTTGTTCCTGCTGAAAAATGAAGATGTTTATTGTATTCTAAGAAAGGAAATGAAAGTATTATATTCTGAATTAGTATTTTAGCTGTAACCCACACAGGCATTACCCTCCTAAATACATAGAGCAACAAATGAATTGATAGGATTTTTTCATTATTGTATCCTGAAGAGAGTGCTTATTTTATTAAAGAAACCAGAAGGCTGATTTCTTTAATATGCCAAGAGAGTCCCTATAATTAATTATTTACTGAACTTAAACTTTGGCAGTATTTAAACTGTTGAAAACACCCATGTTTTGGCATGATTACATGCAAATGATTAATTCAGCATGGTTTTACTCCTCACTGACTATCCCTGTCTTCTGCAGTAGAATTTGCTAGGCTGTGGTGTGGGCAAAATAAAACGCTGGAAGGCTTCCCAGTTTTAATAGTCCCAATTTATTATTACCACTGAACCCTGATCAGATCATGGACTGGATTAGGTCCCAGTTTTTCAAAATGCCCCAATTTATGGTTCCCTTAGAATTCTGATAAAAATGTATATTTGAATAAGGCTTTGGTTGGCTAAACGAGATCCAGTTAATTACTTTTAGATTCTTATTAGGTCATCACTGCACAGAAGTTATGAAAAATATTACTAGATGATGTTTCTCAGGACAAGGTCATGTTCTCATTTTATCCTGAGAGAAAAAAGCTATCAGATTTTTTGTTTTTCATAGTGCTAACCATATCAGTGAGTGAAAAAAAGATTCGCCACATCCTGGTAATAACTCCTGATGTTTGTGTTACAGTAAGGATGGCCTCCTTTCCTAGAATAAGAATTGGAGGTGGGGGGAGAGAGAAAGAGAATGCACGAACACACACAGCATGGTGGCTACACCTCACCACCCCTCGTTCAGAGGCCATCTTTCAAGATTTACTTCTAATTTAGAAGGATGAAGGGGAGAGACACAGGGGGATGCTGGTGACTTTGATATCTGCACTTTATTTGACAATCATAACACCCATCTTCTCAGAAATCCTTGTGGTCACCAAAAAATTTGGCACTTTCCTATATTCCTCTAGACGAGAGATGGGAACACCTACATCCTAATGCCATGCCAGCATTTTTATGAGCCAGAATCCTTTTATGGAGCCTAAATCAATGCTAGAAGTGCTGTATTAGCAACTACTTGTCACCTGAGCTGGATTAATACATAAAATGAATCACTTGACTGGCATGCTTTCCAATAGTCGTTCAGACAAACTTCGAAGATTAAAGTACACCAGCTCTTTAAAAAGTATTTTAAGAGGATACTTTTATATTCAAATACCCTGGAGTGCCATATTATATTATTGTATTCAATTATAGTACCGTTGAAATATATTCTTAAAAAGAAATTATACTAATCTACTTAGAGTGGTCCCACAGAAATGTATAGAATACTTGATCTGAATTTTTTAAAAAACACTTGGAAAGAAGTTCTAAGTTCTGTTTATCTGAATATTTTCTTTTAATAAAGACATAAAAATATATTCGACATAATCGATAAACTTTGGTCATGCACTGAACTTTATGCCAACCAGAGATACAGATATACTTGATTCAATGGAGGTTACCTACAGCAATGGTGGAATTCATAAGAGCATTTTCCATGAGAGCTTTGGGCAACTGTAAACAAGTAGAAAGCCATTTGGTGACTAGCGTTTAGGAATTAGAGTCCAATACTCATTTTATCAACTGTTTTCGTGCCTTTGGATAAACCACTTTTGAGAAGGTATTCTTAAAGTCCCTCTTTTTATTACCGTGAAAGGAAATGGTAATAATATTTTAAGGCCTCAGTTTTGTACATTTTGTTTGGATAAAGTGATTTTTAATTGCTAAGTTTCTTTGAAGAAAAAAGTTAATAAAAGTTAAGTGAATCCAGAATATTTACTATGGTCTAGTTTGGGGCTAGACAATATACAAATAAACTTAATTTGTTAAAAGTGCTCTGAAAATTATGGACAAATCAAACTATTGCAAGTCAAATGGTATTTTCTAGAATTTCTAAAGTACGTATGTCCCCTTCATTTCTTATTTGGACATATGTTATGTTGTATCCTGCTTTGGAAAGTTTCCAGGACATCACAGCCACTCTGGAGGCTAAGGTTGGTCATTGTTCACGTAGGCTGGCAAATTCTGAGAGTTGAAAGGATACTCAGCCTATTGTCTTCCAGAGTCTGCTCTTTCCCTTTCACATTCTTTATATAGTGGCTTACCTAGGTCTGTGATTTACAAACACAGACTTTGAATATGCTTTTTTTCCCAAATTCCCTGGGCATTTTTCACCTGGGAGTGATGTTCCCTGCAGGGCACATTTACCAATGTCTGAAGACCTTTTTAGTTGTCGGAGGTGCTACTGGAATCCAGTAGGCAGAAAATAAGGATGCTTCATACCACCTTACAATGTACAGGACAGCCTCCCTACGAGAAAGGATTATCTGGCCCTAAATGTCGTGCTGAGGTTAAAAAATCCTGTTTTAAATAAATAGATAATTATATAATATGGCTATAGATGGACATATTTAGATAGAAATATGCTACAGATATTCAGTATCTCTGTGGTTAGACCTGAGGATGTGTATTTTAAAACCAGTTCTTAAATGATTGTTGTTATAACTACGTTTGGGACCACCTGCCTCGGTGGTGGCCTGGGAGGCCTGTGGCCAAGTGGAAAGATTACAAGACCCAGGAGTGTGTCAGACCAGCATTAAAGGCCTGATTCTGCTGAACACACTGTTGAGCTACTTAACTGTTTTAAGCTGCTGTGTTCGCATCTGTTAAATGAGAAGGCTGTCTTTTAGTCTGTTGTGAAAAGTAATATTTATGAAGCAAGCACCTGGCTCACCCTAGGTGCTCGGTGTTATTTTCTGACCAGCTCTGGGGATTCAAGACCCCAGATAATCCATTCCATAGCCTTTGGGAGTCCAGAACGCTCTGAGACGCACCATCTGTGAGAATTGCTGAATTGGATACAATCATGATGAAGAAGGCCAACTTGACTGCAGGCTTTGCCCAGCTGGGAGCAATGCCAGATAATTCCATTCAAGAAGCTTCTCCTCATTTCTTATTGATCACTGGTTGCAAGTTGCACCTCATAGTGATCGTGGCATGAGATGGCAGCACAGTAGCAGGGAAGAGCTGGCTGCCACCAGTGCTGGGCATCATGGAAAAAAATTCAGGAGGAGGGGCACAAATGTCATGGGCAACTGCCAGCCTCTTCAAGTCCACAGGGTACGGGACTGCAGAAAACACTTGTAACTACAGTCATTAAATTCACAAAATCCCCACTTTGCATTTTTGTTGTATGTATTATGTTAAGAAGGGGTAACTTTCACCTGGTAATATTTCAAATTCAGTCTTCAGTGGAAATGGAACAAACATGTCCTTTTTCTCGCCATTCACTCTCTCTTACCTACCTGTTCTTGCTCTGTAGTTTAATTACTTAGTGACTTTATAGCACATCTGAATTGACTTCAGATTGATGTCCAAAGGAGCCTGACCCCTTTCCCCTGCTCAGACTGCTGCCTCCTCCTGCTTTGTGCCCTTTGTTTGATTTTAGTATAGAAAGTTAAAGAGGTTAAAGTGGTTTGGGCTATTGCATAAAAGTGTGTTTTTCAAGAGGTCACTTAAAAGAGCCTTTTTTTTAAAGAAAAACAAACAAACAAAAAAAAAACAACCAGCCGTGGCTGGTGTGGCTCAGTGGATTGAGTGTCAACCTGCGAACCAAAGAGTCGCTGGTTCGATTCCCAGTCAGGGAACATGCCTGGGTTGCAGGCCAGGTCCCCAGTTGGAGATGACAAGAAGCAATCACACATTGATGTCTCTTTCCTTCTCTTTCTCCCTCCCTCCCCCTCTCTCTAAAAATAAATAAATAAAATCTTTAAAAAAAACAACAACAACAACAATTGGCTGTTTAGATCGAAGCTGTAAGTATTCGTTTTCTTGGGCATTGAAAATTAATAATTTGTGAAATCATGATTTCTTGAAGTAGAGATCGTTTAATATAACAGGTTGGTAAAGGGATCAGTAAATAATAGCTTTTGATCAGTTATTCTGTGCTCTAAAATTATTAATGGCTTTGGGTTGCCTACTGTATACAGTTTCAACTTCTTAGCCTGATAGTCCTGACAATAGCTTAGCTTTCCAATTACAATTTTTACTTCTGGCCAAGATGACCTGTATATCCCAGCCATTTTGGAATGTTCAGTTTTTTTGAGATTACTATGTAGTCCATTCCTATCTCTGTGCCATTCCTAATACCATTTCCCTTGCCTAGAAACCCTCCTTCTGCATAAGTTGGTCTAAATCAATGGAAATTCAGAAAACCTCACTTCTTTCATTATACCTTCCCAAACCACCTAAATTGGAAGAAAATTGTTCCACTAAATAACTTGAGTGAAGTGACTTAGTTTTCTTATCTTCCATTTGTTTAACTGCAAAATGGGTATGTAGCCATTGTAGCATCATAATATTGTTGTGAGGATTAAATGAGATACTGATGTGAAGCATTCGGAATAGTGCCAGGCATGGAGATGCTCAGTAAATGGTGAACTTACTGTTTTTCTTGGAGACAGTGTTTATTTTAAAGAGAATAAGCATTAAAATCAAGCAGCATTGCCTCCCAAGCCAAACTCTTCTCAGCATTGGCTACGTAGTTGTGCACGCTTTGCTGAAACCTTCGGAGCCTCAGCTTGCTCTTTTGGAAAATTTTTTCATAAAGGAGAAATAATATCTAGACTTCACAGTCCCTATGAAATTTACATAAGATGAAATAATTAAAGCATCTAGAGCAGGCCTTGGCATATGGTAGATACACATTGTTATTATTGTTGTTATTTTGCTTCATTGAATTGTAGATGTTTGTGATTACAAACATGCCTTCTCTCCCTTACTATCTTGTAATTTCCTTGAGGCAAGGACTACATTATAGTCATTTTTCTATTTCTCTCAGCATCTAATACATTACATTTCACAGAGTAGGCACTCAATAAGCAGTTGCTGAGTTGTGGGCGAGTGAATGAATGAACAAATATAATTTTAATTTTATATTTCAAGTGAATAATCACTAGAATGGAACCAAGAGACAGAATAGGCAAAATCAATGCTTGACAGAGCTACAGAGTTTAGAAAAATAAGACTGTCCCTTGGGCTATGAAGTGGTGTCAAGAAGTGTGAGGTCATTTGTAACCAGCAGTAGGACAGTGGAAATGGACCATTGGCACATGGTGGCCAGCCTATCAGGTCTATCTACACTTGTTTCCCTGTCATTGAGCCAGATCCTGAGAGAAAAGACCTTAAAGTGAGTGAAATGGAACTGCTATGGTCCTAGAGAGTTGTTTATTTTTTTAATTGGGCTTTTGTCCTCATCCTCTTCTATTGGCATAAATTTAACCAGTTGAAATTATTTTTAAGTACCATTCATATCAACTTCTAAAAGTAAAAGATATGCCTTTATAGGGAAAACTGAATTTGATTATATAGAGGAGACACGCTGTCCTTGGCTTATTCTCCATCAAAGAAGGAGCTTTTTTGTACTTCATGTTGAGCTATTCAATCAGAATTCATGGTGCAGAGTATATTCCAGGGGTACCAGCATAGAGAACTGTAATGGGAAGGGAGGATTATGAAAAATAGTAACAGCCATTGGTAATATACCAGATGCCATGAGCCACTCACTCCTGGAGGCAACATTACTAAAATTCTAGTCCATAATTAAGAGTCCACATTACCATTAAATTACAGTTTTTATCTTATAATTTCTTATTTTATACTGTCCTGCAATTTCTTGCCTTGTCTTCTTATCTAGATCCTAATTCTCTTGAGACACAGATTGTAACTACTACTTATTTCATTTTTTTACATCTCATTTGTGAGGAGATATTTAGTAAAGTATTGGTTGAACTAAAAGTATAAGATAATATAATATCAGGCTTAAAGTAGGTTATTTTTAAAAATTGAGAAAATCCTAAAAATCAATGGGAAAATAATTAATAACTATGTGTTAAAACAGATTGCCTAAACTGACAACAGGCAGAAGAGAGGTGGTCCAGGGCTTGGTGAAAAAAGGTGAAGGAAATAAGCAAAAGAAATATTCAAAAACAGAGACAACAGCATGGGGACTGCCAGAGGGAAAGAAAGGAGCTTGAGGGGAGGTAGAAGAGGGTAAAGGAGGGATAAATAGTGATGGAAGGAGTCTTGACTTGGAGTGATGAACACACAATATACAGATGATGTATTATATAATTGTACACCTGAAAGCTATATAATGTTATTAACCAATGTCACCCCAATAAATTTAAAAAGTAAAATAAAATAGATTGCCTAAAATTCTTGGAAGTATAGTGTTCTGCTTAAAAATTACCCTTATTATAACAGTAAACACCAGTTTTAAAAAATAAAAAAAAAATGACTAGATAAGGAATTGCTCAGACAAATCTCTTTAAAATAATAGCAAACTCTATTATCAACAGTATCAACAGCTAATTAAAAATTCTCTTTATGAAGCTATAAAAGATGGCATATTTCCAATTCAGATTGACACCGAGAACATAGAGATAATTGATATTTGTTCAATAATCCTAAAATGTTTCACAGTCTCTAATAGAAGCTGTGATAGCCAGAGAAAGTTTCAAGTGCTAAAAATATGTATATTCAAGGCATTTAAAGATATTTTCAGATCAAATAATGTGTCTCTGCAGAAAAATACGATTTTTTAGCTGAATGAGCATCAAAGGACATTTTAGTGGGTTGACTTTGTTTAAGAAAAAATCAGAGTCAAGGAAATACATAATGTAACTCATATGTTTTTTTTTTAATCTGCTTATAGTAGATGTAATAAGAAAGTCATGAGAGGATAATTTACTGGTTGAACTTTGAAATTTCAGAGTTGTGTTTTATAATGGTCACATAAACAAATGCATCTTGAAAAAAATTATGCAAAGACCATTAAATATTCCACTTTGGAAAAACAGGATCATAGCTTTAACAAAATGCTTTTGTATTATAGTTGACTGCTTTTGACATTAAATTAAATGTGTAGCTGTATATTTTTACAGAGCAGACTAAAAACTTGGTGTAGTAATTTTTCTGCTTTTTAATAATCAGTTATATCCTCAGTAATTATAGATTTGTCTTCTCAATTTCAAAGGATGGGACAGGTAAGGCCTAGCAGAAAAAGGCTTTACCTGAAACAACAACATTTTACAAAATGTTAAGAAATGGGCAGTCATTTCTTGAAAAAGCATAATTCTTCTTTTCACCAACAGAATTTCAGTGCCAAGAAAACTGATCTTACGCTAAAATATTCTCTGCCTCAAATATGCATATGACTTAAGATTAAAAGGGATGTCTAATAGCATTGACCAAACCACATCATCAAATGAGAAATATTCAGAGGAAATAAATATACTCTGCTGGAGCTAATCATGCAGCCCTCACTGGTCAGTCCGAAATAGACTCTGCAGATGTCATTACCATGGTTTGCCTTGCCACAGTTTACATAAGCTTGGCTCTGCCTAAGTTCAAATCATTTTTTTTACAGTAACACAATAAACCAATATGGGGTGTGAACCAAAATGGAAATTCAACTTATCAAAATATTCTTAGATTTTACTTCTAAGCAGGAGGGGAGGAACACATTTTGCTAAAAGCATGCCAATTAGGAAGGGAAAATTGGGGAATATTTTCAAATATCACAAGTTAAAAAGTAAAATGTGTAGTGTTTTTACAACTTTTCTGGAGCATTTGAAAACATATGAAACTATGCAGACATGTTTATGACTCTATTTACACATTCGTTTTTACATTGCCTTATAATTAGATGACATAGGAAAGGAATGTTTCCATCTAACAAAACATGAGAAACAGTTTCAGACATAGACTGAGAGTGCTTAAGTTTTATTTTATTACTTTGTGGCATCAAAGGACATTTTTTGGGTATTAAAAGAGCTTAGCTGTCTGAAAGTTTTACTGTTTGTGGGAATATCTGTAATGTTGTAAACCCATGAAAGACTGTGTGTGTTTGTGTGTGTGTGTGTGTGTGTGTGTGTGTGTGTGTGTGTCTGTCTGTCTGCCTTTGTGAGATTGGTAGTTACATAGATAGAAAATACGCATACAGTTTTATTAGTGCTCAGTGCTGCGCTTCTTAGCCCCCTCTCAAACAGTCAATAATCATTCCTTGACTGGTTAGAAAAGTAGTTTTCAATTTTAAATCAATTATTATAGAGCATCAGTTACATACTGCATAAAAGGATATTCATGAAGAGAATTGAGTACTTGGAGGAAAGGGAAGTATTGAAAAGAAAAGGAGAGAATGGCAGGGGGCAGGGTGTGGACCACCATGTGGGGAAACCCGCATGCCCCCTTCCACACTTCATCCCTGAAACATCCCTGAAGGCTGCACCGGCCGGGAAGCGGAAGTAGGTTTTTCATTTTGTTCAGTGAATACAGCGGGTTGGCTCAGATAATTAAGGTAACATTCTTATAGGGTTGATACTATATAAACCATACCCTTCTATTGACAGTTGATACATTCAAAAATCAGTTCATACTCACTGGTGCAAGTACTGTAACAGATATTAAGGACTCGGAGGTTAGGGTTTTTGTTTGTTTGTTTTTAGGTAGGAGAAGGAGGTCTTTGTCGTCAAGCAATTTGCAGTTCTTATAAGTAGCCCAAAACTGTACCTCCAACCCCAGGTGAACATCTAAAATGTGTTCTCTTGATCAAAGACCTTCAAGCTAAGGGTACAAATGAACCCCTATTTTCAGGGAGAACAAGACCTGAGAGACCAAGTCATCTGTGTAAACAAAAGCTGGCATATGCCATCCTGACCATAGTTTATTGAGTGCATCTCATTGCCTCTCTTCCTTGTAACCCTCCAGCCTGATCCCCACATGCGGGAGCCTTCCTTCGAGAATCAACTTGGCTGGCTGCCTTTACTTTCCACAGAAGTGCAGACGTGACTCGTAATCTACTCTGTGTTTAACAGTCCTAGGTACATTCAGACAAGAGGTACACTGGAGGCTGGCCTTCTGCAGGGACCCTCGAATGAGGTCTTTGTTGAGTTCCACTTACTACTTGTGAATTTTAAGGTCTAACAAACATGCTTGTTTCTAACAGGCCACACTTGTTTGAATAAACTATTGCTAATCTTGACCATCTTGTATTCTCTTTTTCTTTTTCTTGTCTCTTTTTTAATTTTTCACATTCTTATATGAAAGGTCACTTTTAGTTGGTCACTTCAGTTGAATAGTTTCCGATTGCAATTCCAAAAACACATAAGAATGATCTGTAATTTGATGAATTTTAATATTTTTGATCACCTGGGGAACAAACAGTCTATTTTACATCCCTAGATCTTTTTCCTCAGGATACACCATCATGCCTTTGAATCTGAAGTTAAGTTACAGTTATATCAAATTTTTCCACTTAGAGGATTTGGGTAGGCACTTTCTGCTATGATTTACTTTTGACTTTTTAATTATTTTTGGCCTGAACTCTTCAATAATTCAGCAAGCATTAATTGAAGAGCTAGGCACTTAGGGGAAATCTCAAGATGAGTAGAACACAACCTAGTCCCTGCCCTCAACAAGTTCATGATTAACAGAGAGGAGAGAAACCAATACACAACTAATTACAATAAATTTAAACTTTGATAAATAGTGCCATGGCATATAAAATGCTGTATAATCACAGAGAAGGCTGTTATTATGAATAAATAGCGTTAAAGCTGGGACAGTGGAACAGACCTCCTTTACCCACTTGCAGTGAAATCATTAAAATCAATTATAAAGTACAACTTAACTGGGCAACATATTGAAAGAGACTTTTAAAAGTTTAAATTCTTAGTCCCATCAATAATATATGATATTTTTGCTGCTAACTAGAGCGGAATTTAAGACTCAGGAAAATTTTTCTTTGAAATCTAAGGGATTTTCCAAGCAATCAGGGTGCTTTTAATTATAGTTTCTTTCTTCAAAGCTGACAGAGGGAACAATGGATAAGTTTAGGGCGAAACTTTCTGGGAAAATAGTGGTTAGTTGAGTCAGGCAGACAGCTTCATTTCCCAGTGGTCTGTGCAAATTTTGCCAAAATACTGCAGTTGATCGGTGGGTTGTACACTATCTATTTGTATATAGGTCTATGTGCTCCAAATCTTTATATAACACCATATTCCAAAAAGGCAGAGCAAATTGAACTTTTGTTACAGTTTTGATCAAAACTGGAAAAACTAACTAGGGTAACAAAAGGCCACTTTTTTCCCTTTTGACCCATATATTGGCACAGGTATGATGAAACTCAGGCCATCCGAAAAAGCAAGTTCAATGTTTTGTACAATTCTCTTACCCTTTAAACTTTTCAGGTTAGTAATTATACCCCAACTTCATTCACCTGGATTCAGCTAAACAGATTCTTTTATAATTCTTTTGAACACTTTACCTGTGGGGATGGAGGGAGAATCAGGAGAAAATAAGCCACACTGCCCAGGGCCAGGCACGGGCTAAGTACCAACAACTGTAGATGAAATGTAACAAGTCAACTTAGAGCTGTTTACTTACTCCGTGGTGATCCTCAGTATCTCAAGCATTACAGGATGAGTATTGGAGCTGAGAAGGATGGTCTTCAAGTGATGTCCGTTCTCAATCTTCTAAAAATAAATTCTGTTCAGTGTGTTCAGTTAGGGTAAGTCAAAGGATTAGCATGTTTTAGAAAGATTCGCAGCCAACAGATTCAAACCAGAAGCATTTGCTGCTTTGTTCTCAATCAAGCTAAAAAGTTCAGTTAGCCATAACACCCCCACCCCCTGAGCATTTCTCCAATCTGGATCACCTAGCAATTATTAAAATTACATACTTTGTCTAGGGTTCCAAGTAGAACTGGGAAGAAGCTGGAGGAACCGTGTGCATGCTTTTCAGACACACTCATTGTGTGCTCGTGTGAGGATGGTCTGAGGATCCTCTCTGCGACTTGCCCCGCACCTATGTCAGAAACGAAGGGCTGTTGTTATTCTTGCTAACAATCGCTGCCACCCATGCACAAACCACACTCTTCTAATAGCTTTAGTTGTAGTATTAAGTCATTTAGCCTTCTCCCTTTGCGTAGGTACTATTATATTTCTTGTTTTACAGGTGACAGAGGGTTAAATAACTTGCCCATGGTCACACAATTAGAGTGTGGCCGAACTCGGTTCCAAACCCAGGTTCTCGGGCTCCTTCTGCCATTCTGCTTCCCCGTTTCTGAAGCGGCAGTGCATCAGCCTGACCATCAGCAGCCGCTGGGCTACCGGGAGAAAGGCCTTGCTTCGGTGGCACTGTAGGGTAAGCAGGCTGCCTCCTGTGAAGATCTTAAGGCAGAAGTATAAATGTAAATGTCCCTCATTAAAACCGTAATTAATTTATTAAAAGTGAATGGTTATTATTTCAGGGATGAATGCCTGGTGGAATATGCTGATTATTTTAATGAGCCAAGAGGTTCTTCAGGGATAACTTTCACTGTATATTTGCAAGCAGGTCACTGGAAGATTTTCTAAGGAAGGGAATAAAAAGATCGCTGCTTATTTTTACGTTTTCCTTTATTAAAAATGCTAAAGAAAATGTGTACTGTATAATGCATTTTGGGGAAACAATAAGAAAATATCTTTAGGAAAGGACTGATATCAGCTTTTGTAAATCCACAGTTGTCCTTCTGAAGTGTCGTTTCTGGTGTCACAGACGTCAGCTGCCAGGACCGGCCTGTGTGGGTATTGTGCCCACAGTAATTCCTCCAATATAATTGTTATGTTTGACATTTACAGCCAGTCATTTAGGTTCCTTCTTCTATGTCCCACAGTAAACAGATATTTTTAATTATAATCTATTAATGACACACAGCATGAAAGCTTCCAGCATTTGGCTTACTTTGTCTCTAGGGTGTAAGGTTGGTTTCATCACTTATATTTCTACATTGCAAGAAAGAGTCACATTGACACACCATCCTAGGCTCTGAAAGGAAATAAGTCATGCCTCAGTACTTTTATTTATCAATTTTATTTATTTATAATCTGTATTAGTTTCCTATTATTACTGCTGTATCAAATTATCACGAACTTTGTGGCTGAAAACAAAACAGATTGATTCTCTTACAGTTCCAGAGGCCCCTATTCAGAAATCGATTTTACTGAGATAAAGGACAAGTTGTAGGCTGGCTGATTCCTTCCACAAACTCTAAAGAAAAATCCACTTCCTTGCCTTTATTGGGCTGCCTGCATTCCTGTCTCCTGTCTCCTTCCTTTATCTTCAAAGTGCATCTTCCCAATCTTTGTTTCCATCGTCACACGGCCTGTTCTCTCAGACTCTGCTTCCCTCTGCTTCCATTACACTTTTAAGTGCCTACCATGTGCCAAGCACTGTGCTAGATATTGGGGTCATATCAGTAATCTGCAACTAAGTCCCCGGTCTTGTGGAGCTTACATTCCTGTAAAGAGATAAAAGAGACCAAATCATGTGGTGATATTAACCCTAAAAAAAAAAATAAAATAGAGTGCTATGAAAGGAAGATGGGACTGGAAGGGGTGTCTGAGATGCTAAGACTCAAATCACAGCGTCAGGCCAGTCGCACGAAGCGCTGGGGGCAGAGGGTTTCTGACAGAAAGAACAGCAAGTGCTAATCAAGCCTGAGGCAAATGAAGCCCTGTTACTGGAGTCTGATAGCTAAAATGGAGAATAGCGTAAACCAAAGCCATGGAGGACTTGTGTCTGATGATACAGGCTCATAATTTGTAGTGAGGTGATTGATGTTCTCTAAGTGTAAAAGGAAGAATGGAAGTGTTTCAGACTGAGAAGCAGTTCAACTTTTACTCTTTACGTGATCATCCCAGCTGCTATCTGAAGAAAGGATCCCCCCTGCAGGGAGATCTCTTGCCACACTCTTCCTCCCCTTTAAAATGTCTGCTTCCTTATTGCCATTAGGTGGAAACTGACTATCTAAATCTCAGGTAGTAATGACGGGAATTAAGGATGTTTCCCCACATCTTAACACTCAGACCACTGCAGTACCCTGCTAGTCACAATAAAAAATGCCAACCTCTCTTTTATTCCCTATATTTGACAGTCATTTTGGCAATTTGTGCTTCCAATAGGAGGTAAACCAAACCTCTTTTCAATTGTTAACAGATTTCTTATATTAATTATAAACAAAATTTGCAGCAAAGGGCCCCTAGGTGGACCACAAAATAGGGAGCCAGCTGAGCAATGGAATGCTGTGGTCAGAACTGAGAATGACCACTCAAAAGAGTATGTCTGACATGATGTCTGTTGGTCTTTGTGGACGGACAAATGAGGGTAGAGCAGACGTTAGGCTCCCATGTGCAAAAACCCACTGGCTCTTATATCAGATCAAAAATCCTCACTGTCATTCTCAAGACCATGGGCGTGTAATATATGCTCCCTTAAATAGCTTCCCTCAAACTACACTGAGGTGAAAACCAGTAGTTGTGGCTGAACATTTCTCCTCATTATCCATAGGAGCAGGAACAGGGTGATTCCTTGTAGTTATCTTTTTACCTAAGTGTCCAACATGTCATTGGCTGAATCACTGCAGACACAATGGATGCCATCTGCGTTAGCTTGTTGGACCTTCTCCGATGGCTGCGTGGTGGTAGTCGTCAAAGGTAGTAGTTGGCTTTTTCTCATGTTCCATTCTTAGCATGTCCATGAAGGAGGGCCAGATGGCCGGGATACTCCTGGTGCCAGTTCGTCTTAGAATTGGACCCCTATTAAGGAAACTTTGCTAACATTTTGGAATTAAGAGGGGACCTCAGTTTGCAGACATGATGGACAAGCCAGTGGTTCTTCCATCTGTCAAAGTCCCCTGACCTTTTAATCTTATCTAGCGCAGTTTTGAGTACACATTAAACTTGCAATAAATGTTGGAACCAAAGAAACCAAGTTGACTGACAGGTTCCAATTTTTTTAGCATGTGTCTGGACTTTTTGAGAATAATCTATATGGTTTCTCTGGGACAATGTAACATCTTAAAAAGGCAAAAATAACAATCCTAACAAACACTGCAGAAAATGCAGTGGTTTAATAAAATATTTTTGCTGACTTGTTCAAAGTCTCTTGTATAAATAGGATAGGAGGGAAAAGACAGTACTTTCCGGTTTTTTTAAAACACTTTCTCATGCAGAGTACATGATGATGGTGACGTTACGTATAAAATGCGTGTTGATCCTGTCTCAGATACAGTCGTGGTTCCACACTTGGTTTGTCCAGGTTCCATGTATGGTATGTCTAGGCCCTGTGGAAGTGGATAATCCTTCCAGAGCTCTTCATAACCCAGAGTTCTTGCAAAAAATTCTGTGTGACCATGGCCTTGAGACATCTGGTGTTTATGGCTGAGAAAACAAAGGAAACAGAGCCTCCTATGCTGTGTGGATAGATGTCCCCGTTCCCCATGCATCAGCATATTTTTATGTGAGCAATCTTTTAGAGACAGAGATCAAAGATACATCCAGGAGAGCACTGGCTAGGTGTGAAATTCCAGGTGACAAAATGGAAGGAAAGGAAGAGTTTGAAGGGAAAGGAAAGGAAATGTAGCTAGTTTCCTTTTATTCTCTGGATTCTTCCTGTTTCCTCCCCAGGAAGTTTATGTAGATGTACACTACCTCGAACAGTCAGCACTAGGGATTTATTCTCATTCTTTTCCATGTGATGGCAACCACCAGCATGTCAAAGGCCAGTCATTTATTTTTGCTGATATCACCCCAGGCAGTTCCTAGGATTAAAAAGTGCTGCAATCCAGATAAGTTTAATAAAGAAAACTTGCTTTCCCCTCTGCTTTCCACACATAAATGGGGGGAAGTAGTAAAAATAACTAAGACTATTTGTTGCTACCTACAAATGTCATAACAATAAGCATAAAGAACAAGAATAAAACACATCAATAACTTGTGAACTTTATTCAACCAGCAGAGCCCTCTCAAGGGCAGATTCTTACAGCTCTTTCTTCAGTGGAAGTCTGGCCAGCAACCTGGACATCTTTTAATGTCTTCACTGCCTAATGACACCATTAATGGGAGGACTGTCTAATGCTGCTGTAAGGGACTCCTGTGTTACCAGAGAAGATAGCAAAGTGCGGTGTCATTTGTCCCCCTCACCCCCTTTTGGGGGCTAATTTCCCAATTAAAGCTAAAGGATGTTTACTAAGCATTTCTGAGAAATCTGTTCACATTATGAGAATACAAATTACAGGAATTCAGTACATTAGCATTGGAGGAAGTTTAATGGGGTCTGGGAAAGGTGTAAATTTAGGGAAATGTAAATTGCAATAGTAAGAGAGCCTTCCCTGAATGGCAATTCCCTTGAAATTGTAGTATTTAGCAGCAATGGGGAAATACTAGAGAACCTGGCCATTTGACATTGTAAAAAATACAGTGACTAGGTAGGAATTGAAAATGACTGCCACGATTTTAGAATACGAAATGTGCTCAGTGCCGAATAGGTAAAAGCTATTTGACGTGGGAAACGCAATAGGAGCTAGACCATGTGGGATATGAAAATCTTTTCTATGGTCATCCTACCAACACAGAGAACCAGTGAACCTCTCAGAGGTCTCCAGGGTTACAGTGTTCTGAGGCCACGCCCGACTCTCACAGGCTTCCCAAGCGTTATTGCCTTGCCCTGCTTTAATGAGCATCAGCATTGCCCTTACCTCGCGACATTTGACAAACCACGGGTATAAATTCATGTATAATATTCATATTCAGGCACAATATCCACAAGTCTGTGTGCAAAAAGAAAAACATGAAGCAAAAGTCTACTGAAAAGATTCAGTTAACAGCATTCAAGAATTTGCATGTCAGTATTGTCGAATGTAAATTTTACTCTCCAGAAACTTATCTATTTATTACAAGATAAGCGATAAATTATCCCATCCATCTAGTTCCCTTACCACATCAGGTCTGGTTTAGGCTGACAGGAAAAATGCGCAGGACAAAAGGAGATCATTTAGAAAATGTTATAGATACCCAGGCAGGCATGAGAAAGTCATGAAAAATATTAATGCAGTTAAAATAGTTTTGTTGAAAAGATGAAACATTGATCACAAAGACTGCATGTGACTCTGTATTGGTTGGTCAGAATAATAATAATAAAAATAGCTGTAATTTGGCTTGGCCAGGTATATTGCAGCTTAAAATGGCATTCAGAAGGAAAAGCTGAAGAAACTGGGACTGTTCACTGGAACAAAGGATAATGGTAGTGACCTAATTGCAGCTTCTATTGTAAAAGCAGAAATGATAGCAGGACAAATTATCTCCACTGTCCAAAAAGAAAGCTGTACAGCGGGTAGTTTGTAATCTCGTTTAATGATACTACTTCTTTTGCCCCATAGATCTCCCCTGAAAAACCTTTTCTGACCTCAGCTACTGTCACCACCACAGGTAGCAAACCTTCTCTTCTACTGTCTATTCATCTGTATCTCTGTTGTTTGGGCTCACACAGTAGCCAACAAAGAGAATTCCAGTGGCTGCATCTTCCTAGCCCTGGGCAAGTCAGTCAGAACTACACTGTTGACTCATTCTGCGTGAGACAAATCAATCAAGAAATAGTATGCAAAAGTAACAACATTTTATAAAGTGTTTGAGGGGGAAGTATAAAGTATGAAATGCTAATCAGTAGCTTTAAGTGGAATCATAAAAGGCAAATGATGAACAGAGAAAAAATGTATGCGACTTATATCACAGATATAGTGCTAATATTGCTGCTTCACAAAGGTCTTTGAAATATCGAGGGGAAAAAAAATGACAATCTGATAGAAAAATCAGCAAAAGATATGGACACCTCACGGAAGAGGAAATGAAAATGCCCCTTAAACATATGAAAAGATATTCAGCATCACATAATAAGAGACAGGCTAATTAAAACCTCACTGAAATATTACTTCTCACTTATGTTTATCCAATATCTCAAAGTTCGAGAACCTATTTTGTTGGTGAGACTAAAGAGAAATAGGTATTCTCTCTACATTGCAGGTGGTAATGCAAAATAGAACAATTATGGAAGGAAATTTGTCATAATCTAGGAATATTAAATGTGACTGTCTCTTTGACCCAGCTATCCTACTTCTATGAATTCATCTGAAAGCCACAATGGCAAAAATATGGACTGATATTTGTGTAAGATTTGTCACTACAGCACTATTTGTCATAGTAAAAGATTGGAAATACCCCAATGTCCAAGAATAATGATTCATTAGATAAACGAAAGCATGTTCATACAGTAGACCACTATGAAACTTTTTTTAAGTGAGAAAGATCTTTGTTCACCAATATGCAGTATTTTTCTGTTCCCTAATATGCAATTGTTTTACATATTTAACAAATGAAATTGAATCAAAAGAAAAAAGCACTCCCTAAATATTGAAAATTATCCAAAACAAATAACCTAACTGTAAAAGAAATTGGTTGCATAGTGACTTAGGAAAATGAATTACTTCAAATGATATTAGAACATAGCATTGTGACTCTACATATCTAGTGGAATATGTTCTAACCAAAAAATAGAGCTATAAACATCTTAATTGTCATTCAATAGTCTGTTAGTAATATTGGTATTATTATTGTAGAACTATATGTATTTAAAATCATGTTTAATAATACAAATAATTATGTCAGTGGTATGAAGAATCAAGATTTTTCATTGAAAGAAAGCAGAAACAAAAATGTCTTAAAAGTAAAGTCAAAATTCTGTGATACTATATTTGAATCAAAAATATCAGTATGGATTTGTGATACTGATATTTGTTTTTTAAAAACATAAAGTTCATAATGATATTCATTACCCCCATTTCCTCCCTAAATGTATCTAACAACTCACCACTCACCACTGGAAATATCTGGAATACTAAGTCTTTACTCTGAAAATCCGCAATTAAAAATAATTAAGCATTTATCCTACCTTCCCTGCACTATGTGTAATTTAGGGTAAACAAAACACCCAAAATTTTGAGGGAAAGTTTTTCTTTACAGAAGAATTCCAACTAATAAATGTAAAAGGAATAATTAGTGTTTTTTAAATTCATTGTTGTTCAGTTACAGCTGTCCTGCCTTTTTCCCCGTTGTTCAGCCCCATCCCATCCCCCCAACTCCTAGTCATCCCCACCAATTGTCCATGCCCACGAGTCCTCTATTCCTGTTCCTTTGCTTGCCCCCTCCCCGTCTCCCCCCCTTTATCCCCTACCCTCCCCGCTCTGGTCACTGTCAGTTTGTTCTTTATTTCCAAGTCTCTGGTTCTACTGTGCTCATTTGTTTGTTTTGTTGACTAGGTTCTACTTAGAGGTGAGATCATATGGTATTTGTCTTTCACCTCCTGGCTTATTTCATTTAGCATAGTGCTCTCCAGGTCCATCCATGCTGTGGCGAAGGGTAGGAGTTCCTTTTAAAAATTATCCTTTTGCAACCTCTAATAGAATAATTCAGGGAAAAATCATTGATGGAAGAAATGATTCAATCAGCAATGGAGACGTCAGTTTGTCAATTTAGCATCACTAAAGTAAGACAACTTGAGATTGTATGCCTCTTAATGTGATATAATTTAAAGTGTATATGTACACTAGGTCCTGGCTGGGTAGCTCAGTTGGTGAGAGTGTCGTCCCCATACACCAAGGTTGCAGGTTCCATCCCCAGTCAGAGCACATACAAGAAGCACCCAGATGTCATGTGCGTGAGTCTCTGCCTGGGTCTGGTGCTCTGGGCTTGGGAGCCCAGCATAGGGTTGAGACCTTATGCTCCCCTAAGGGAACCTTGGCAGCTGAGATGTTTCTCCAGGTTCTCAGCCACTGCCTGTGGGAGCAGAGCCAGTCCTTCTGCATCTCCATCCTTTCTGTGCGTCCTGATGTGGCTTTTCTGTAAATCCTTGGTCGTAGGATTTCTGTTCAGGTAGTCTTAGGTTGGTTATTTAGGTTGATTGTTCCATATTTTAGTTGTGATTCCAGTTTGGTCCTTTGGTCCCAGGAGGAGGTGAGTGTAGTTTCCACCTACTCTGCCTGCTGTTTTCTTGATGCTTTTTAATGAGGATTTAATTTGAGGGAATTTTTTCTTTTTAGTTTTTTTCTTTTTCTTTTATGTTTTTTCCCCTTTATGTTCATGCTCTTTGTACTCTAAGAAATATTTGCCCACCCCAAGGTTGTGAAGATATTCTCCTTTATTTTATTCTAGCAGCTTTATTGTTGTAGACTTTATGTTTAGGCTTATCTTCCATTTGAATAGATTTTTGTTATCATATTAGGTAGGGACCAAGGTTCGTTCTTCTCTTACTGCTTTCTCTTATTGACTTTTCAGCACCACTAGTGGAAGAGATTTTTCCTTCTTAATTGAATTACTTCAGCACATTTGTTCTAAATTACTTCCCCAAATGTGTGTGTGTGTGTGTTACTAGATTCTGTCTTCTGTTCCATTCATCTATTTGTCTAACCTTTGACTTAATTACTGAAACTCTATAGTAAGTCTTGAAGTCAGTAGTATGAGTCTTTCAACTTTATTCTTATTTTTCAAAAAATTTTGGCTATATTTTTCCCTTTACTTTCCAAGTAAATTTTAAAGTCACATTGCTAACTTTTTAAAAATAAATCTATTAGAATATGAGTAGGATGGCATTTAATCTATACAATAACTTAGATGAACTGACATCTCAACAATGATACCTTTTCCTGACCCGTGAAGAAAGTATTAAACTCCATTTATTTAGATCTTGTTTAGTTTCTCTCAGCAGTATTTTTTTTTGTTTTCAGTGTAGAGTACTTACAAATGTTTTGTTAAAATTATCCTTAAGTTTGCAATGTTCTTTAATCCTATTTTAAGTCATAGAGTTTTCTTGATTTTATTGTCTAATTGTTCACTATAGTATATAGCGAAATACAATGGACTTTGTTACATTTAACTTGCATCCTTCAACATTAAGAGTAAAATATATAATTTAAGAAAACTTCCCTGATAGAAAAAAATACATACTTAAAAGTACATGTTGAAAATTATCAACCCAGAATGACTTTCTAGTAAGATTATTGGACTTAAAAGAAAAGAATTTGACCAGATAAGCAAAAAGAGCACGTTTCTTGTAAGTAATTTATAAGAGAAATAATATTAGATTATTGTCTAAGTTTTCAACAGCAACACTTTGTCGTAAGAAAATAGTCATATATTTAAAATATGCAAGGAAAAAAGGTGAGCCGTTGTGAATCAAAACTGGCTGACAGAGATATGATGGAAATTCTTTTTGAGGAAGATTATTCTAGCAGCCTTTTAAGGTACAGATTAAAGTGGGATATCACATCATAAGGTATATAAATGCCAAATCACTATGTTATACACTTGAAACCAATATAATATTGTATGGAGTTAGTCTTTAACTGCACTATCCAATATAGTAGTCACAAGCTCATGTGGCTATTGAGTGCTTAAAATGTGGTTTGTGAAACTGAAAAAGTGAGTTTTAAATTTTATTTAATTGTAATTCATTTCAATTTATATAGCATCATATAGTTAATGATTACCATGTTGGACAACAGCAGATGTAGGCTATTTAAAGCCTAAACACTGGACTGTGCCTAAAGAAATGGAATTAGAAGAGCATATCCTGGAGGCATAATGGAAAAAAGAAACAATGTTTTCATGGGGGAAATGCAGATTTAAACAATTCAAAGGCAGTGTACTGGGAGAATGTACCTTACACTACACTTACAAATTTTATTGGATGGTAGTACCATCCAATAAAAAAGGTATACTCTCCATGGCTATTTTGAAAAATAGATATCTTAACAGGTTGAATTCCCAGTGATAAGGGCACCTCCAAGTGCAAATACCTATAAAGAATTAGAAATCTCACACTGAATTGGGGCAGGAGGTCAAAGAAAAAAGTCTTTTTTTTTTCATTTTTCATTTTTCTCTTGAGAGAGTCTCTCTCTGTCTCCATACACCCCTTTACAGAGATTGCCTTTTCCACCTTCTCTTGAGAGACCCTGATATATGGCATAATAATGATGGTTCAGAGAAGTTACTATTGCACCTACTGGGTGGTTAATATGAAATCAGTTCCTGCAACACTTAGTGGTGTGGAGAGGATCAAGGAGAAATTTGGTTTTGTTTCAGAAAAGAAAAACATAAGATAAAATGTTGCTCTGCCTATACAGAGTATTTTTCATCTGAGAATCTCTGCATACTCAGCACACTTAATTAATAAGAAAACCTCAAAGAAAGTGATTAAAAAAAAAAAAAGGAAAGGAAACAGATACTAGTGTTCTGTTGCTATGATTTTTAAAAACCAAGCTTGGTGTTTTCCTCTTTCATTAATGCACAAGTGTAGCCCTATGGGGCAGCCACAAGATGTTTATCTTTCTGCTGAATGATTTCTCTTGAAGGCATCCCACTTAGGAGGGAGAGTAACCACACAGAATCCCACCCCCCAACTTTATTGATGTCCTGCACTCTATTAGCAAGGGAAATCCATCGTATCACCATAGTGCGGCAAGCATTGTATAATAATCCAGTCTGCACTGTCCCTGGAAAGATTGTTTTGTTGCAGAATGGAGCAGGTTATCTCCTTTATCAAAAAATTATTCAAAACAAACATCCATAAATCTAGGACTAACATACATTGAAAGAGGATAGGCAGGGCCTCCTCCTTGGTAATTTATTGTGTAATCTTCCTTTCACCTTCATTCAAAATCCCTCAGAGATTCAAACTCTCATTTGCAAAAATAAAAATTCTTCTCTAATTATTTATAAGTGTAGTGTAAGGTACATGATTTGACCTTGTCAAAAGAGATGTGCAGTAATGTATCCTGGCATTTATTTTCATCAGTTGTGATGAGGATAGATGCTGGGTTGTTTTTATTTTTGTTCTATACTGTCTTCATATTTCATATTTTTTCTCCTTCCCTTCTCTGTACTCAAAAAATGAAAATATTTTTTTAAAAAGCCATTCTGCCAAAAGAGGAAATACCTTGAAAGATCATGGCTTTTAAAGATTTTTACTAAGAGTTTGATGTTCTGTAAAGTAAAACTAGCTGCCATGTGCAAAAACAGCTATTTTTTGTTTGAAGAAAAGAAGATATTGAGAGAGTTCAGGTTTTGTTTTCACTCATCTGAACCTTCGATATACATCACCAGGTATATATAGCTCTTTTGCTTCTAGCCCACAGCTCTCTTGTATTCTCTGAGCCAAGGACTTGAGATTTGTCACCATCCTTCCTTGAGAGTCTTTCTTTCATCATCTTACCTTTCTCATCCTGTACACAATACACCTTGTTTGCCCAGTGATGTGTGAGATTACATTCTCTCCTCATTAGCGCTGAAAACCTCCTGGCGCCATCAGATCGTCATTGTCCAATAAGATACACAGTGACCTTTCCATTTGAGCACCTAACGGGGGAATCTCCGAGAGCCGATCTAACACTGTTCAGATTAAATGTCAAATTCTCAAAATTCAGATGGGTTTGGAATCCACCTAAGTATACTTTTCTGCCCCCATTCCCAGTAGTCTACACAGTACACTGAGTAGCAGAAGCATTTTGTAATATCACTTAAGGCTTTAGCACCATGGAGTTCTGCCAGTAATGATATCTAACTCACTTATATGTGCCAATTCATCTCTGTCAGGAGTCTATTAATTTCTTCACTATTTTATTCTATCGCTAGTCCCTATATAATGAGACACAATGGTTCCCATTTATTTCACCAAAAAACTTACAAGTCTCTTATAAATTGCATCTGATCCCAACTGCTTTTAGTGACCAGAAAGCCTCTGTATTTCTTTTTCACATTCAAATCAATTTTGCAAGCTCTTTTATTTAGAAGAATACACTGGAACTCTAGGGCACCAAATAACTGAAATCATGGACAGAGTATAAGATTCTGATGGGATCTTTAACATGCATCCCTGTTCCAAAGCAGGCTTCCATAATATCACACCAAAAATGTACTGTTCCCATCAATGAGCACTTTCCACTTATAGAGACAGAATTTTAATTGGAAATCGGCCTCTGGCTCTGCAATCAGCCCAGTCATCTGTGGGAAAAGGTGTTAAGATATACACAGTATTGCTATAAAAGTAAAGGCACTGTAACAAAGTCCATAGATATAAAATTAATCCCATAGAATATGCTATTTGCACTTCTGCATGATATGGTCTTGAGTATAGAGCAAAGTGACTAGGAAGAATTAACATACAGTCAGGAGAATATATCATTGTATTAGCATATAAACACATATATCTCTATCTGTTCTATGTTTTTCAGGATTGGAGCAAAACATCAGGAGCTAAGGGAAAAGCAGGCAAGAGGTCTCATTGATTATGCTACTGGTACAATTGGATCATTGCATGATATGGACGATGATGAAATGGACCCCAATTATGCCAGAGTGAACCACTTCCGGGAACCATGTGCATCAGCAAATGTCTATAGGTCTCCATCTCCCCCTCGGACTGGACCGCTGGTTTATCCTCGAGATGGCCGTCCATTGTCTCCAGAGAGAGACCACTTAGAGGGTCTCTATGCCAAGGTCAACAAGCCATACCATCCACCAGTGCCAGTGGACAGGTAATATAACTTATTGAAAGATGAATATAGTTTTAATTTAGTAAGTTTCAAATCATCTCTACTTCTGAAGCGGATAAAAATATATCCTTCAAGCTATTAAAACAGAAATGACGTAGGACCCTTGACAAGTGCTATGCTTTGACCTAACTGTAAGGTATCAGCTATCAAAAATAAAACAATAGCCAGTTATAAGATGACATGAATGAGTAATAGAAGTTGGAGTTCATGGTACAACAGGGAGTGATTTGTGAAGGAATATTGTGACAGAGAACTAACGGTGCAAACTTTGAAGGAATACTGTCCTTTCTCCTAAAAGCCCTACTGTCTTATTTAAAAGAAGTAAGGAGCCAGAGGAGAGATGACCATTTCGAAGTAGGTGTAATTGAAGCAGAATCATACATCGCTGCAGGGGTGCAGAGGACTTTAAAAAGTAAGATTGGGATTTTCTACTCATGGAAAATGTGATCCTGTACAGATATTCATGGATGATCAGAGGTAGAAAAAGAGATAATCTTGGCAATAGGAGTTTGATGAAGTAGAGAAAGATAAGAACTGACAAGGCCAAGGATCTTTAGGTATAGCAGCTAAGGAAAGAGATAATAGGACCGTCTGTCATGCAATTGAAATAGGTAGGGAACGAGATGATTCCAACCCCACCTCCTGCCAAAAGTAAAATGCCTCATCTCTTGAAAGGCTGATATAAGAGAGTGTTAGTCAATATACATTGTTAGGTGACCCTTAGAATTACACGGGCAAAGAATGCGTTTACTGACCTTGGCTTAATCTGGCTATAGCTTGAAGTCTGGAGGGAGGCTGTGGAGGGGGAAGGGTATAAGGCACAAAGAGCTCTCATTCTAGATGGAAAGAAAAACTTGTTTTCCAGGTTCCTTTTGGTCCGATTAGTAACCAACTTTTGTGTGATAGTATGATATATTACATATGTTTACCGTTTACATTTCCCCAGCTGGGTGATATTATGCACTTTCAATTAGGTTGGGGAGAAGCAGGAGAATCATGGCATTTTTATGCAGACTGTAAAGTGTAGCTTCGCAAGACTGATTACCTTTCAGAGCCTTTCCAATAACCAAGTGGGAAGGAAGGAGCAATTTTTAATCCTTACTGTCAAGCTTGCAGGTTGATAGTATTAAAGAAAGATGGTCAAGTTTTTCTTTGGGATAAAATGAAAATATAAATTTCTATGACTGTGTGAGACAGCCATAATAACTAAACTGTTAATTCAAACAACTGATTAAAAGTCAGCCTTTTTCTCCCAAGCCTTTATATAAGGTTGAATTTTTGTCATATAAATGATAATACCAAGCATGAGTCTCTTCTGGCCCAGACCATAGGAAATCTTACTTTCTCCAAATGAGATAGGTCTTTATAGCAATCTGCTAGAATCCCAGAACAGCCCTTTTTCTAGGAGCTTCCAAAGCCAGTATTTCTCCATTCTAATTCCAGGAAAATAAATATGATGCATGCCACTGAAAATGTTCACTGGTCAAATGCTATGGAGAATTCTGGATTAAGCAACACTGTCTAAGCTTCCTTACTCTGGTCCTTTTATCTCCAGCATACTCGTATGCATTGTCAGTCTCTACGAGGATCATACAACAATCAGCATTTACGACTCCCCAAATTTTTGTCACGTAGTGCTTATTTCCTGCCCCCTCCCCCAGATCTTAAGGTTATTCTTTGGAATACTAGGAGACACTCTGCTGAAGCTAATTCTCACACATGTAAATTTGACTAGGAAAGAAATTTTTTAGACTAGTCATAACTGGAGCTACTATAGAAAGATATCAGGAAAAAAAATATGTAATTACTGCCCAGCACAGACATGTGTATAATAGTCTTCCCTTTGACTCCGATCTCTTTGTATTAATAAATGATCTAAAGTTTTTTCAGTGGAGCTTTAGGCAGGTGTCATATTTTGGGATAAGAGATTAAAGTGTGATTCCTTATACTCAGAATTTTCTTTATTCTGCCCTTTATTTATATTTAAAGATTGTTCTGCCCCTTGTTCTTTAAGTTTTAAAGAAGTTTTGTCTTGGCACATAAACAGTATTCAATATGTTAGCTATTATCATTAGCATTGTTGTTATTATTACTGTCCTTCACCAATGATGTTATGAACACTCGTGATATGCTGGGACCAGGTGAGTCTAAGAAGAGAGTTGTTGTGGGAGTTTCCCTAACAGTGTCTGTAGCAGAAACTATGAATTCTAAACCTACTAGATGTACTATTAGAGGCATGTCATTCTTTCATCCTCTGTTCAGTCTTTCACTCTTTCAATAAATATTTGTTTGGTGCTTACTGTGTTTGTAGTAAGCTCTAGGGAAGATACAAACATGACTGAGATATGATTCCAGTCTAAAGGAAGTCATGTTCTAGTTGGAAGGGGATGAAGTCATGTGGAAAGAGATCATTACAATATACTGTGAACAGAAGAAAAAGAAGCTTTCTCTTTTAACTCTGCTGCTCAGGCAAAGTCTTCAAAAGGAAGTGATATTTGAACTGGTTCTGGAAGGATTGGTAAGAACTGACCAGATCCAGCAGAAAAAATGTTTTCCTTATAGAATAATTAGCATGTACAAGGGAGAAGTAGCCTGAAAGATCATGAGGATATATCAAGGAAGTTCAGAAGCATCCAGAACATGGAGTAAGCATAGGAGAGAAAGTGATAGGAAATAAGGCTGGAAAACCTATTCATCCAGATTGATTGGTAGTAGCTGTCCAGAATCTGTGTTAAGAAGGGTTCTGACTATCATATGACCCAGAAATTCCACCTCTGGGTATTTATCTGAAGAAAACAAAAGCACTAATTTAAAAAGACACATGCGTCCCTATGTTCATTGCAGCATTACTTACAACAGCCAGTTATAGAAACAACCTAGATGAAAGGATATCTGGGATATCAATAGGTGGAAGGATAAAGAACACATGGTATATAGAAATATATGCTATGATGGAATATTACTCAGCCATACACAAAAATGAAATCTTGCCATTTGTGATAACATGGATTGACCTGGAAGGTATTATGCTAAATTAAATGTCAGAGAAAGTCAAATACTGCATGATTTCGTTTACATGTGGAATAGAAAACACAAAACAAATGAACAAAATGGTAACAGACTCAGACATACAAAGAACAAACTTATGGTTGCCAGAGGAGAGGGCAGGGAGATAGATGAAAAATAGATGAAGGGGATGAAAAGGTACAAACTCCCAGTTACAAAATAAATAAATAGGCCGAGTAGTATCCATTTGGGCTCCTAACCTCTTAATGGCAGGTAAACTCATGGCCTTTGGAATAAGACTGAGCTGGGCCCAGTTTTCTTCCAGATACTACAGCCTGACCTTCAGTAAATTAATGTCTCCAAAATGCTATTTCTCAACTTCACACATATACTTCAACAAATATTTCTTGCCTACTAAATACTAGGACCTGAGTTCAGTATGGTGCTCATAGGGGAAAAAATGTGGAACATGGGTACCTATCTCCCCTTGTGGAGCTTATAGTCCAACAGAGGCTACTAAAATGGAAACACACAGTGAGAACACAATGTGAGAAGTACTACTGTACAGAGCACTGGGTAACTGCTGCAGCCAGGGCTGTTGGATGGGAGGCACAAAGAGCAGCATGGAGGCAAGAGAAGGCGCAGAGTGTTACAGCAACTACAGGAAGCTCAATAAGCTAGAAAGCTGAGTGAGAGGAGTCCATGGCAAGATATCAAATAGGAGAGTCAAAGAGGCGAGCAAAACGCAGATGACAGACTCTTGATGAGGTGCTTGGACTCTCTCCTCAGACATGGGGCAGCAGTGAGGTGGGGAAGGGATCACTGAGGATTTTAACATGAGACATAAATCCTGGGATTCAGCTGGCTATTAAATGGCTGAGGCAGTTTATCCTCACATGTTGAGATGGTTAAGTGCAATTTTACATTGTGCATTTTTTGGTATTGCTATATATATGTCTCCATATATCTCTATATCACAGGAATGTATCATATATATGTGGCCCACAGTGGCTTCCTAATAGAGGCATCAGCTGCCTCTGTCTGCTTCTCAGGGCTTGACCCTGAACTTTCAGCTCTTCTAAGAAAAGCTTGGCTTATAAAGGATTCATCTGTAAATGATGGTAGTTAAAAAAAAAATCCCTACCACTATGACAGAATCATAGGACTGGATTCTCATGGTGCTAATCCTTCCAGGATATGAACATAGTATGGGTTAAGTCCTGTTCCCAAAAGCCCAGCAACTACTTAGGGTTTATAATGTGTTAGTCTCCACTGCAACACTAGTGGGTCCCACAATATATGAACATTAAAGCTTTATGTTTGCATGAATTTAGAATAGTACCAAGAAGGGGAATAGAAAATGTGGCACTTGACATGATTGCAGTTTTGCATTAGTTCACATGATTATTTGACATTTTGGTTGATCACACACCGTATTAGTAAAAATGATTTTGAGTGTTAACCTAGAACTCCCCCAAATATATATATTTGATTCTAAATGTTACACGCTTAGACTTAGTAAAATATTTTATGCATTATAAAATGTATACCAAGTATAAAAATTAATAAAAGAATGAATAGTTTTTAAATATTTTTTATTTTTATTTTTATTTTTAAATTATTTTTATTGATTATGCCATTACAATTTTCCCCCCTTTCCCCCGCTCCACCCAACACCCCCTACTCCCTCAGGCTATCCCCACACCATTGTTCATGTCCATGGGTCATGCATTGAAGTTCTACAGGTACTCCATTTCCTACGTTGTACTTTACATCCCCTTGGCTATTCTGTAACTACCTATTTGTACTTCTTAATCTCCTCACCTCTTCCCCCCTCACCCATTCCCCCACACACCCCTCCCATCCAGCAACCATCAAAACACTCTCCATATGTATGATTCTGTCCCTGTTCCTGTTTGCTTGGTTTGTTCTTTTTTTAGATTCAATTGTTGATAGATATATATTTATTGCCATTTTATTGTTCATAGTTTTGATCTTCTTTTCCTTAAGTAAGTGTCTTTAACATTTCATATAATAATGGTTTGGTGATGATGCACTCCTTTAGTTTTTGGGGGTTTTTTTTCTTGTCTGGGAAGCTCTTTATCAGTCCTTCAGTTTTAAGTGATAGCTTTGCTGGGTAGAGCAGTCTTCGTTATAGGTCCCTGCTTTTCAATACTTTGAATATTTCTTGCCAATTCCTTCTAGCCTGCAAAGTTTTCTTTGAGAAATCAGCTGACGGTCTCATGGGAACTCCCCAGTAGGTAACTAACTGCTTTTCTCTTACTGCTTTTAAGATTATCTCTTTATCTTTAACCTTTGACATTTAAATTATGATGTGTCTTAGCTTGGGCCTTTTTGTATCCATCTTGTTTGGGATTGTCTGTGCTTCCTGGACCTGCATGTCTGTTTCCTTCCCCAAATTAGGGAAGTTTTCTTTCATTATTTTTTCAAGTAGAATTCCAATGTCTTACTTTTTCTTTTCTCCTTCTGGCACCCCTATGATATAAATGTTGCAACACTTGAAGTTGTCCCAGAGGCTGCTTACACTCCCCTCGTTTTTTGGATTATTTTTTCTTCTTCTTCTTCTCAATGGTTGTTTTTTGCTTCCTTACTTTCCAAATCATTTTAATTCTTGGCTTCATCTACTCTTCTGTTGTTTCCTTGTAAAATGTTCTTTATTTCAAATAGTGTATCCTTCATTTCTGACTGGATCTTTTTTATGCTGTTGAGGTCTTCACTCAGTAAATTGAGCACCCTTAATAACCAATGTTTTGAACTCTGCATCTGATAGATTGCTTATCTCCATTCCATTTAGTTCTTTTTCTGGAGTTTTGATCTGTTCTTTCATTTGGGCCATGTTTCTTTGTCTCCTCGTTTTTGTAGCCTCATTGTGTTTGTTTCTATCTACTTGGTAGAGCTTCTATGGCTCCCTGTCTTGGTAGCATGGCCTAATGTAGTAGGTGTCCTGTAGGGTCCAGTGGCACAGCCCCCCCATCATCAAAGCTGGGTACTCCAGGTATGCCCTCCCTATGAGCTTAGTACACCCTCCTCTTGATTGCTGTTGGCAGGTCAATAGGAGGGATTTACCCAGACCAGTCACCTGCAAGGACTGGCTGTGACCACTGACCACCAACCTCCTCCTTCCATGGAGGATCATCTGTGCAGGGGCAGGATGGTGTTGCCCTGACATAGTCTGTAGTTGTCCACTGGGCATGCAAGCTCTGGTATTTCCAGGGTGACACAGGCCAGCCAAGGTCAGCCCCTACCTGTGTTCTGCCCAGGGCCACCCTGCATAAACTATAAAACAATCTGATATGTCTTCTACTTTTGCTGGGCTTGGAGATTCCCAGGCAAAGCCAAAACTAGGCTGGCTTCTGCTAGTGCTGGGCGTGGGGCCACTTAGCAAGAGGTATGGGGGCTGGGTGCTCCCTGGGGCTGGCTGTTGCTTGTTTGATAGCATTCAGAAAGTTGTGAAGCATGAGCCAATAATAGCCACTCATGTGGAAAAGTCATGGTTAACAGCTTGGGTAGGCCCATAAGTTGGGTCAGATGAAGTCTCAGGGGACCTCCAGGTCTGGGCAAACATTGTTAACTAGGTTGATAGAGCCTCAGGCATGGCACTGACCTGTCAGCTCTGTGGCTTTGTGGGCAGAGGACTCAGAAAGGGATAATGTCCTCTGCCTTCTTTTCTGTCTGAGAGAAAACTGTCTCCTGGCTCTTGTCCTGACGCCAGATACTTCAGCTTCTTCCCAAATGCCACTGGTGCCTTTTAAGCCGCTAATCCAGTGCTGGAGCTCAGAGAGTGAATCTGAGTAAGTCTGTGTATGGGTTCTTTAGGGGGAACTGCTTGGGACTCTAGAATTTTCTTCCACTGACTCAATCGCCACTTGTTTCCACAGCCAGAAGTTATGAGGACTTATCTTCCTATTACTGGAACCCTAGGTTGGGGGATTGGAATGGTGGTGGGACTCCTCACTCTTGAGGTATGGCTCCCAAATTTTTATCCACCACACATGGATATGGGACCAGCCCATTCCACGTCTTCACCCCTCCCTACGAGTCTGGATCGGTGTGGTCTCTTTAATCCATAGTTGTCGGCTTTCCATTCCACTTGATTTCTGATGGTTCTGAGTTATAGTTGTTCCATATTTTAGTCATAATTTGGTTGTGTTAGGAGGCAAGCCATGTTTACCTATGCCACCATTTTGACCGTAAGTCCCAGATACCAGCATACTTTAAAACCTTGCATTTTCCCTGTCCTCCAAGCACCTCTGAACATTCTCTAAAATTCTTATATAATAGTTCTTATGTTTTCTTCCTCCCTTCAACTAGGATGCATGCAGCCCATTTTGGAGACTACTGGTCTCAACTTCAGGTCCCATGGGAGTAGGGATCTTGCCTGCTTTTGCTCACTGTTATTTCATTATAGAGCAGACTATACTCAGTAAATATTTAATTAATTAATGACTTACAGAATCTTAGATTTGAATGGGACCTTAGATGGTCAAGTCTCACATCCCAACCAGCAGAGGTATCTTCACTGCTAGATCCCTCACAGGATGTCACTTGACCCATACATTGCAGTGACAAGAATTCAAGAGGCTTTCTTTTTCTCTTTCAAATCACTCTAAATGATACAGAAATGCCCACTTGTATCTACCCAAATGCTATCTCTCTGTAACCTTTACCATAGGTCTTAGATTGGTCTACCTAGACATAGAATCTAAGCCTCATTAATAGCCCTTCAGATATTTGAATTGACTGCTATGGCCATCTTCATTGCCAAATGTTTATTGAACTCCGAACATGTGCCAAGCTCTGTGTGGAGAGCTGGCCTTACAAGGATGAAGAAAACATACATATAACCTTGAGTTTCTTCATGTAAATGCCTTTAGCTATCTCAATCACGTATATTAAAATCCACCCTATAGCCCTCTTGGTAACCAGATTCTGAATACACTCAACTCTACTAAGTTTATAGAATTTACGATTGCCATCTGTTGAGCATGGCATGGAGATAAGGACATCATATTTCATATATGGTCAGAAAAACACAGCGATCAACCGGACTCTTACATCTGTTGGTCTTAATCCTTCAAACTTATTAATGTGGACTTAATTTTTATATCAGTTGCCATTACTGGCTTAGATTGCACTTTCTAAATAAAAGTTCTGTTTTGTTTTCACTTGAGTTGCTATCAAGCCAGATTCCTCAATATATTGTACAAAATCCAATCATTGTGCAATGACTTTTGAAATGTAGGATATTCTCTTTATTCAAGTTAAATATTTGTTTATAGGTTTAGCCCATTGTTGTAGCCAATAAAGATACTTTAAGGTATTTATTATTGTCCTCCAATACATTAGCTATCTTTCCTAGCTTTATATTATCCTTATATTTAATCACTGCGGACTCATCCATGTCACTGTTAAGATCTTTGATCAAAGTCAAATGTAATCTCCGCAACTCATCACTCAAGATCTCCATTAATCAACATTCTTTGGGATGTTCAGCTAGCTATTAATCCAGTCTACTGTTATCCAGTATGCATTCTCCAGTTCATTTGTGAACATTAGGGAAGACTTTGTCGAATATCTTACTGATATTAAGGTACACTGTGTTTGCAAGTTCATATCCCCTAACTTACCAACCTAGTAACCCAGAAAAGAAAGAGAATTACTTGCTCTTGGTGAATTCCAAAGATAACTTTTTTCCCTTCTAGGTATTTGTAAATAATGTTTCCATTTAGACTTACTTATGCAAAATAAGACTTTCTGTGGTCCAGTGTAATTTTAGGCACTTAGTATATGTGCCTAAAATTAGTATATGCTTACTAATAATTAGTATATGCTTACTAATTATTTATTGACTGATATACAACAGGTATGAAATTAAAGTGGCAAGTAACACACAGCTCCTCAGTACCCAATTAAGCAGCCTTGATTTCCCAGGAGATATTCACCAGTGTTTGTAGGAAGCTTTTATCGAGCATCTGTTGTATTTTTTGGTCATACAAACAAGTTTAGAAACTATCCTTACCCTCAAGGAACTCAGTCAAAGAGCTGAAACTGTCTCATACACAAATAATTACAGTATAATGTATTCCATTAAAATAGAGATATATACAGAATCTATTGCAAAGATCATGAAATTGCATAGACATTCAATTTGGGGAAACTGGAGGCCATGGCTTGGTCTTTCTACAATCTTGATTCAAATTTATTAATTTTTGAAGGCCTCAGTTTTCTCACTGCAAAATAGTGGCATGAGTATATCCTATTTCCTATTAATTGTTTGTGGGTTAAATAAAATTATACCAGTACCTGGTTCAATAAATGTTGACTATATCTATTTAGGAAAGCTATTACACTATATACTATTGGACTATATTACATATTACTGGGATATATCTTAATAAGATTATTAAACTAAATATAACTATTTAGAATAACTTTATAAAGTTATTCATTGTAGCTAGCTGTTGACCCTTGAATTCATGGGTTTAGGAAACTGTTAGATTCTACCTGTTCCATGGATACATGGTTAATGATTAATTCCAAACTCTAGCCCAAACTTCTGCTGCTGTATTTCAATCATCAGAAATAAAAAGTAGAAACAGAAAAGAAAGTGGGGGGATAGGCAAGAAAACTAGCTTAGATACTTTTAGGTCAGTCGTATCATGTGCATAAGTGAAGAACAGTTATCCCTCACTTACCTACTTTGTCAATTGCTTGTTAAAAACCATGGCTCATTCATTGACCCTAAGCTTGTCATTAGAACTAAGACTTTCTTCCTGCCATGTCACTTGAATGTCCATTTGATTCAGAGTTGGGCTCAACAGTTGTCTCTAGAATGGACTAGTTGAATTTCTATGGGCCACAGAAGAATTGTCAATAACAACAACATGTCAAATCAGATCCTGTTTGGTTGTAGACAAGAGAAAGCTCAACTGATATATTTATCTCACCCTATAAGGAGTTTAGGTGACTCTAGCCTCATAAAGTGACCTCATTTCATTCTTCTCCTTTGCTTTCACCAGTGTTTAGGCCTCTTCCCCATGTTGCATCCTGATTCTAAGATGGGTACTGCAGCTCTAGGCTTCATATCCACTTTCCAAGGAGAAAGAGGCAAATGGCCAGTGGAATGTCAGTCAAATTTATCCTTTTGAAAATATTTCCCAGAAGACAACTTCTCCTTGGCAAAAAGTCTTTTTAAAAGCCTCTGGCAGTTATAAATGGGCATTGAGAAATAATATTTCAAAGGCAAAGGAGAAAGGAATTGCAAGTGGCTTTCAGGGAGTCATTCCATGGAATCTACCACAAACTGATTACCTCTAGATAATGACTCTCCTTTTTTTTCACTTCCCTTTAATAATGTAAAAGTTATAGATTAACACCATATAGCAATCTGTTCAAATATATTCTTGTTTACTCCCTATGGGAGGCTATCCTTGTTATGTAGACTTTCTTTTATAGCCAAGACAAAAATATTTCCATGTGAATAATATCACTTCTAATATCACTGAAGTAAAGTAAGTGGGGATCATACATTCTTAGTTTTTTCCGATCACTGAAAATATATGTTTTGGGAAATTTGAATTTAAGAGTGACAAAGGATAGAAAAAATGTTAATGTGAAAGCTTCATAGCCAGGTGTGAACAGCTGGATGTGAACATATCTTGTGCTATTGGAGCAATGCAGGAAAATTGATATCTCATTACTTGATTTCAAAGATTCTGCATTTCATTGAGCAACAGCTTTGTCATGCACAGCTCGTACCTCTGTGGGTGTTTGTCCTCAGTCTCTATCTCTTGTGATTTTTCCTGTTAATTTTACGTTAGTTGTTTAGAAGTGACGCTTTTCTGTTCCGACTTCTGACTCATAGCTTAGTGAGGCTATGTGTAGAGCCTTGAAGAGTGAATACAATAGGTTTCTTGGAGATGTGTTTTTTAGTTTCTACCAAGAGAGTCAAAGTGATGTCATTTCAATTTGGGAATCCAGTGATAAAAGCCATTTCCGTAGAGTTAAAATTCATCAGTTAAATAAAGCAATCAGATTTTTTTTTCCTAAAGCATAGTACCATCAATTTTAAGTGACTTTTAAACAATAATGAGAAATATCTTAATGAAAGAATCTCTAGGACCAGATAAGTGCTAATAGTAACTGATATACCATTAACTCTACTTTCCTCCATTCCCTCTCTTTAAAACTTGATGTTCTCATTAATTTTTTCTATCATCTGAAAGCCCTGCTCTTGGGACTATGCTAGACTTATGTCTGCATGGGTTGTCAGTTTCCAGGGGTGACAAATGTAGACAACCTTTTCCTTTATTATACATGAGCTAGGCAAGGAGGGTTGGTACCCAATGACCATCCATTTCCAAAGCCTCCACCCCCACCCCCTGCCATCCTCAGTCACTGGTAGTAAGTAAGCATGTTTGAAGAATGTTTAAAAGGGTTACTCTGATTTCTTAAAAATTTCTTAATTTCCCAGTCATTTAAGCATTGATTTGACTGTTTTTCAATCAAATGACCCAGTACTTAGGATGTATTCATCTAATTTATCCTGTTTACTAAGAGGAGATGAGGAGAATATAAGGAATTTTTCTTTGATATATAAAATAACCCAAAGAGAACAGAACAGAATGCAGAGTCTTCTGATTTCCAGAGGATGCAGCTGATATTTTGAATAACAATAGTGATAGGCTATGATAAGGGTAAGCCAAATATGCTATAGGAGCACAATAGAGGGGCACTGAATGCAACTCTAGGGGGTGAGTATGGTCAATGAAGGCTCCTTGAGGGAATCTATATTACAACCTAAAGAACAAGTAGAAATTAATCAAGTGGGGAGAAGAGCATGCACATAGGCCCAAAGAGAAAATACTTAGGAAACTTTATGTATCAGAAGAGGTATAGAGTGGTATGTAAATTAGATTCACCTGGAGGAAAAAGATGAAGACCAACATAGGCCAAATTGTTAAAGGCCATATTATCAAAGATAAAGCATTTAGACTTTAACTCAAGAGCAACAGGGAACCCTTGAAATGGAAATGGTATGTTGAGATTTAAGCTTTAGGTAACAGAGTGGGTTTGTATTTCACAAATAAGAAACTGGCAGCCCAGAGAAATTAAGAAACTTATCTATGGTTACACAGGTAATGAGTCAGCAGAGCCAGGATTTCAAATCTAAATCCATGGTCTAAATCTAAAACCCATGCATGAGTTTCCAGCTATGATAGTGTTTTTCAAATTGTAGGTTGTAATGTATAAATACATCTTGAAATCAACTTGGTGGAAACAACCAACATTTTTTAAAGAAAATACAACAGCAAAGAATAGAAAATATCATTACATAGATTGTAATGATTATAAGAATTATTATTTCATAATTTCTTTAAGTTACATAGGTGTGTAAAATGTATATATGTGTATATGTATACAGGGTATGTATGTAGCTGAGTACTGGGACATGATGCAAAATGCATTTCTCACTGCTGATTGCAGTAGAAAAAAACTGAAAACCAAAAAAGTGCACACATGTTGCTCCTCACCTGCCATACATCTCTCCCAGACGAATGGATGTATTTATTGATTGATTTATCTAACTATCTATTTATTTATTTATTCCAATTAAAAAAATGAATGGCTGTTATGTGCAAAGCACCCTATTCGAGGCCATGGAGACAAAATGACATATAAGAAGCCTTGGGCTTTGATCTACTTCTCTGTAGTAGTACTAGGTTTGTGTTGATCTACCACACTTATCCAGGCCTCTTGTGACCTGTGGTTTGCATTAATCTATTAGGCAAAACCACATACCTTTTCATTACACAGTTTTTGCCGATGCTAACGACAAATTCCAAAGTGCCCTCTTTATAATTTCTGTATTTAATGTAATGTGTAATCAAGAATAGGCCATTGTTAGGTCAATTGCTTTCTGTATTTATCTTTTCAAATAATAAATAATCAGTGAGATGAGAAAGGGCAATAAAAGATAGTTTTAATGTTAGTACTCATAAATATCTAACATCTTAAAGAGACCTTTTAATATTTATGTTCTCTGGACTACCCTCCTTCTGCAGAGCTGACTGAGATTGATATGAACTTGTACAGAAATAGAATTCAGTAGCACTGTTTTTGCACAGACTTTTAGTCAGCCCTGAGCAAGCACCCTGGATCCCCTTAAACTTGGCCATTACTTAGCCTCTGACTTTCCAAATTGCCAAGACTTCTTATCACAAGACTGGGAGGGATATTCTCTTCAATGCAGACAAAGTGGATTTTATATGTCAAGGTCAGTAGATGACCTGGGCCCAAACCATGACCATCCTTTGAGCAAAGCCTGACTAGATATTTATATATCACTCCATCTACCTTCTCGCAGGCTTAGTTTCCTCATCTGTAAAATGAGCATAATCATAGTATCCACAAAAGACTACCGTTACAAGAAGTTAACTGAGTTTATACATGTAAACAAACAAAAAAAGCAGCATCTGTCATTAAGTACCATTTCAATTTAATATTACACTTATTTGTTGTGGCCTAGGCATTTATACCATTCTGCCATTAAGATTACTACTAATGCCCTTGGAGTGAATTGAAGTTGACTGGAGAATTTCAAAGTGTTATTTCTCTATTTTGTAGAATTTTTTTCATTTTGGATGGACAGTTCTTGCCACCATGACCTCATGTATTTCTTTTCATAACCAGATGCTTACAGTTATTATATATAACCATAACTGTATGTAGTTATAATTACTTTTTAACTCTTTATTTTGAAATTTTTAGAAAGCCATGGAAAGTTGCAATTATGAAACAGAAAAGTCCCTTGTACTCAACACTCAGTTTTTCTCCAGTGGTTCCATTACAACATGAAAACTAGGAATTTGACATTAGTAAATGTGTGTGTATAGTTTTATGCCATTTTGTTACACATGTAACCACTGCTGCAATCAAGATACATAGGTAATTCATCCCTCGTGCTACGCCTTTATTATTATTCACCCATCTTTCCACCATCTCTAACCCCTGGTAATAACTAATCTGTTTCCTATCTCTATAATTCCATCATTCTCAAATGCTACATAAGTGAAATCACATAAATAGAGAAGTATGTGACCTTCCTCAAGCAGTATAATGCACTTGTGATCCATCCAGTTTGTTGTGAATATCAGTTATTTCTTTTTGTGGCTGAGTAGCATTCCATGGAATGAATGTACCACAATTTGTTTAATCATTCACCTATTCAGGGACATTTTAGTTGTTTTCAGTGTGGGGCTATTACAAATAGAGCTTCTGTGAATAATCACCTACAGATTTTTATCTGACCATATTTCTTTCTTTCATTTCTGTGAGTTCCTATCTTTATTGCTTTTTCTTGTTTTATTGCGCTAGTTTAAACTTCTAGTACTATGTTGAAAAGCAATGGCGAAAGTGAACATTCTTGACTTTTTCCTGACCTTAGGAGAAAGTATTGTCTTTCACCATTGAGTATAATGTTAGCTATAAGTTTTTGTAGAAATCTTTATCAAATTAAGGAAGTTCTCATTAATTCCCAATTTTATGAGGGTTTCTTTTTAATCATAAATAGATGTTGAGTTTTGTCAAGTGTTTTTTCTGCTTCAGTTGATATGATATTGTGATTTTTTTATTCTCTTCATGTTGAGTTACATTTACTGATTTTTAAATATTGAGCTAACCTTGAGTCCTGGATTAAAAGCTATTTGATCATGGTATACAATTATTTTCATATATTAATTTATTTGCTAATACTTTGATTAGAACTTTACATCTATATTAATAAAACATATTAGTCTGTAGTTTTGTGGGGAGGCGTTGTAATCTCCTTAGGTTTGGTATCAGGGTAATACTGGGTTCTTTGTGAGCAGGAAAGTGTTACTTTCTTTTTTTCCTTAATGTAAGCATTTAATGCTACAAGTTTCCCTGTAAGCACTGCTTTATGTGTATCCCATAAATTTTTGATATGTTCCATTTTCATTTTTATTCAGTTCAGTGATGTTCTTTATTTCCATTGAAGCTATCCCTTTGACTCATGGGTTATTTAGAACTGTGTGGTTTAATTGTCAACTGTTGAGAGACATTTCTGTAACCTATCTGTTGTTGATCACTGATTAGTTTAACAACTAAGGCAGGTCTCTGGAAGTCCTATGAGACTTCAGCAGACCCTACCCAGGGCCCACTGCTGATAAAAGCTGGTCTTGGTGTGCAGCCTGGTTCTTTCTGCACACAAACAAGCCCAGCAGAGGCAGCCACACACTGTGGATCGCTGATAGCTCCAAACAGGTTGACCAGGGCCAATCACAAGCAGCATCTGACAAAAGCCTACACCAAAGTCTTTGCAGATATACTTAATATATAGAAACAAATACAAAGAGGCATCCAAAATGGGAAGACAAAGATACAGACCTCAAATGACAAAGTGAGAGAATTCTCCAAAAGAAGAGCTAGATAAAATGGAGGCAAGCAATTTATCAAATAGAGAGTTTAGAGTAATGATTATAAGGAGACTCAACAACATGAAAAAAGACATAGAAACCATAAAAGAGAACAAGTGAGAAATAAAAAAAATGCAATATCTGGAATAAATAATACACTGGAAGGAATAAGCAATTGGCTGGATGAAGCAGAGGAACAAATCAGTGATTTGGAAGACAGAGTAGGAAAAATAAAAAACCCCGGCAGAGTAACAAAAAGATAAAGGATTTTAAAAAATTAGGAGAGCTTAAGAAATGTTTTGTACAACATGAAGTGTAACAACATCCGTATCACGGGAATACCAGAAGGAGAAGAGAGCGAGCAGGGGACAGAGAACCTATTTGGAGAAATAATGACAGAAGACTTCTCTAATCTGGTGAGGGGAAAAGACACACAAGTCCAGGAAACTAAGAGAATCCCAAAGAAGTTGGACCCAGAGAGACCTACACCAAGACACATCATAATTAAAATGACAAGGCTTAAAGACAAACAGGGAATACTCAAAGCTGCAAGAGAAAAGCAGAAATTTACATACAAGGGATAACCAATTATCAACTGATTTCTCAGCAGAAATATTTCAGGCCAGAAGGGAGTGGTATGAAATATTCAAGGTGATAAAAAACAAGGACCTACAACCAAGGATACTTTACCCAGCAAGGCTATCATTTAAAATTAAAGGAGAACTAAGAAGCTTCCCTGACAAGAAAAAGCTAAAAGGGTTTTTTAACACCAAACCAGTACCACAACAAATGTTAAAGGACTCACTTTAAGAAGAAAAAGAGAAAGAAAAAAAAACAGAGGAAAATAGTCCAACAATAAAATGTCACTAAATACATACCAAAAGATATAGGGTAGCTGAATGGATAAGAAAACAAAACCTATATAAATGCTGCTTCCAACATACATATCTTAGATTGAAAGATACACACAGACTAAAAATAAAGAGATGGAAAAACATATTTTATGCAAATGGAAAGGGAAAAAAAGCTGGGGTAGCAGTACTTATATCTGACAAAATAGACTTTAAAACAAAGGCTATCGTAAGAGACAAAGAAGGACACTTAATGATAAAGAGAACTATCCAACAAGAGGATATAACCCTAGTAAACATTAAACGCTCAACATAGGAGCACCTAAATATGTAAAGCAAATCTTGATGGACATAAAGGGAGGGACTGACAGAGATACAGTCATAGGTGAGAGTTTTAACACCTCGTTGACATCAATGGATAGATCTTCCAGACAGAAAATCAACAAGGAGACAGTGGCCTTAAACGGCACACTAGATCAAATCGATTTAATTGATATCTTCAGAGCATTTCACCCCAAAGCAGCAGAATATATACGCTTTTCAACTGCACATGGAACATTTTCTAAGATAGATCACATGTTAGGAACCAAAACAAGTCTCAATAAGTATAATGAGTGGGTCAACAACAAGATCAAGGAAAAATCAAAAGACACCTTGAAACAAATGAAAAGGAGAACAGAACAACCCAAAATTTGTGGGACACTGGGAAAGCAATCCTAAGAGGGAAATTGATAGCATTACAGAACTAGCTAAAAAAAAATGAAAAGGAAAAAGCTCAAATAAACAATCTAACTTTACACTTAAAGGAATTTGAAAAAGAACAACAAACAAAGCCCAAAGTGAGTAGAAGAAAGGAAATAAGAAAGAACAGAGTATAAATAAGTGAAATAGAGTCTAAAAAACAATACAAAAGATCAATGAATCTAAGAGCTGGTTCTTTGAAAAGTTAAACAAGGTTGACAAACTGTTAAACAAACACATCAAGAAAAATAAAGTAAATACCCAAATGAAATCAGAAATGAAAGAGGAAAAAATGAAATGAAAGAGGAGAAATAACAACAGACACCAAAGAATTACCAAGGATTGTAAGAAAACATTATGAATAACTACAGGCCAACAAACTGAACAACCTAAACAAGATGGATAAATTCCTAGAAACATGCGATCTTTCAAAACTAAATCAGGAATTAGAGAATTTGAATAGACAGGATATACCTAGTGAAATTCCAACACCAAAAAACTCCCAACAGACAAAAGCCCTGGACTGGATGACTTCACAGGGGAATTTTACCAAACATTCTGAGAGTTAACACCCCTTATTCCCAAGCTATTTCATAAAATTCAAGAGGAGGGAAAACTCCCAAACTTATTTTATGAGGCCAGCATTATCCCAATTCCAAAACCAGATAAAGACACTACAAAGAAAGAAAATTATAGGCCAATATCCCTGACAAACATAGACGCTAAAATCCTCAACAAAATATTAATAAGCTGAATATAGCAATGCATCAAAAAGATCATACACTATGATCAAGTGGGATTTATTTCAGGAATGCAAGGTTAGTACAACATTCACAAATCAATAAATGTGATTCACCATATGAACAAAATGAAGGATAAAAACCACTTGCTCATATCAATAGATGCAGGAAAACCATTTGATAAAATCCAGCACTGATTTATGATAAGAACTCTCAGCAAAGTGGGAATAGAGAGGACATACCTAAACATAATAGAGGGCATGCATGACAAACCCACTGCCAGCATCATACTCAACGGGCAAAAATTAGAAGCATTACCCTTAAGATCAGGAATAAGACAAGGCTGTCTGCTTTCACCTCTTATTCAACATAGTACTGGAAGTCCTAGCCACAGCAATCAGACAACAAGAAGAAATAAAAGGCATTCAAACTGGAAAGGAAGATGTAAAACGGTCATTATTTGCAGATGACATGATACTATACATAGAGAACCCCAAAGATTCCACCAAGAAACTTCTAGAACTGATAAATGAACTCAGCAAAGTAGCAGGATACAAAATTAATACCCAGAAATCAGTTGCATTTTTATATACCAATAATGAACTAACAGAAAAGGGAATTAAGAAAACAATCCCATTCACAATTGCTACAAGAAAGAATAAAATACCTAGGAATAAATCTAACTAAGGATGCAAAAGTCATGTACTCAGAAAATTATAATGCAATGAAGAAATAGAAGAAGATACAAGTAAGTGGAAGCACATACCATGTTCATGGATAGGAAGAATCAACATCATTAAAGCGCCTATAATACCCAAAGTAATCTGTAGATTCAGTGCAATTCCTGTCAATATTCCAATGACATATTTCTCAGAACTATAACAAATATTTCCAAATATATATGGAACCACAAAAGGCCCCACATAGCAACAGCAATCCTGAGAAAGAAGAAGAAAGTTGGAGGAATCATGCTACCTAATATCAAACTATACTATAAAACCATAGTATTCAAAACAGTGTGGTACTGGCATAAAAACAGACACATAGATCAGTGGAACAGAATACAGAACCCATAAATAAACCCATACCTTTATAATCAATTAATATTTGACAGGAAACAAGCACATACAATGGGCTAAAGATAGTTTATCCAATAAATGGTGTTGGGAAAATGGGATAGGTACATGCAAAAAAAAAATTAAACTAGACCACCTTCTTACACCACACAGAAGGAAAAACTCAAAATGGATCAAAGACTTAAAAGCCATAAAAAATCTTAGAAGAAAACATAGGCAGCATAATCTGACATTTCTCATAAAAATATTTTATCAGCTATATCTCCCCAAGCAAGGAAAACAAAAGGAAAAATAAATAAATGGGACTACATCAAACTAAAAATTTTTTGCACAGCAAAGGAAATCATCAACAAAAAGACAACCCACAGAATGGGAGAACATATTTGCTGATACACCTGATAAGGGAATTATATCCAAAATTTATATAGAACTTAACAAACTCAACGCCAAAAAAACTAACAACGCCAATTAAAAAATGGGCAAAGGATCTGAGTATACACTTATCCAAGGCGGACATACAGATGGCCCATAGACATATGAAAAGATGCTCAATGTCACTAATTAGAGAAATGCAAATTAAAACCACAATGAAATATCTCACACCTGTCAGAATGGCTATCATCAATAAATCAACAAACAACAAGTGCTGGTGAGGGTGTAGAGAAAGGAGAACCCTTTTGCACTGTTGCTGGGAATGTAGATTGGTGCAGCCACTGTAGAGAGCAGTGTGGAGGCACCTCAAAAAATTGAAAATAGCTAGCCTTTTGACCCAGCTATCACACTTCTGGGAATATATCCAAAGAAACCCAAAATGCTAATCCAAAAGAACATAAACACCCCTATGTTCATGGCAGCATTATTTACAATTGTCAAGATACGGAAGCAGCCCAAGTGTCCATCAGTAGATTAGTGGATAAAAGAGCTATGGGACTTTTACACAATGGAATACTACTTGGCCATAAAAAAGAAGAAAATTTTACACTTTGTGACAGTATGGATGGACCTGGAGAACATTAGGCTAGGTGAAATAAGCCAGAGAAACACGTATATCATAGGACTTCACTCATGTGTAGAATCTAATGAACAAACTGAACCAACAAGGAAAATGGGGACAGGCTCATAGATGGAGAATGGGATGACATCTGAGGCGGGGCAGGGTAGGGAGTGGAGGGAAAGAGCAAAAAGGAAAAAGGACTCATGGACATAGACAACAGTGTGGTGATTGCAGTGGGGGAGGGGGTATAAGGCGACTAAATTGTAATGAAAAAAATACAGTAAATATTAAATTTTTAAAAAGTACATGTTCCTTGCTCTTTGTTCTTTGTTTCTATTTTTTATTCTTTGTGCTTTTGTTTGGTTATTTTTGAATGTCCAGTCTTTCAGTTAACTAATATTGCTTCTGCTCTGCCCAATCTTTTATTAAACCCACCTGTTCACCTCTTAATTTTGGTTATTGTAATTTTCAAGTTTGAATGTCCATTTGTTTTACCCTAAGATTGTACTTCTCTGATAACATTCTCCATATCGTCTTTCTTCATGACTATATTTATTAGTCATTTTAAGTAGCATGTCTAATAATGTAAATATCTGTGTTACCTGTGGGTCAATTCATATTTTTTGATTTTCCACTTGGTTTTTAGTCATTTGGTACCGTCTCCTAACATGCATTGATCAAACCCTAGACATACTGCTTGAAAAGTTGTAGAAATAATCTCAAGCTAATGTTATATTTTTTCCAGAGATAATTTATATTTGCTTTCTGACAGGCAGTTAGAGTAAAAACATATTGCCTTAATCCAGACTTGTATTGAGATGTTTGGAAGCTGAGTTTTAGTTGTTGTGAGGGTAGTCTACTGGTAATTTACCTTTATTCCTGGACTATAGTCTTCCTGTGATCCTGACTAGAAATCTGGGTTATTTATCAGGCCCATCTTTCTTAGCAGACCATGAACTGTAAGTTCTATTTTTCCATCCTTATGAGAATGTTAAAATCTTTGCTCAGGCTGCAAGTCTCCTAGCCACTAAACCCTGCTCATTTTTTTTTTTTAACATTTGATGCTGTGCCACTTAAAAATTTGCAAATAACTTGCAATGCAAAGTGACACAGAATATTGGTCTCATTTCAATGTGCTTATTTTTTCCAAATCAGTCTTGGGCCCTCAAGTTCTGGTTGCCTTGGGAGTTCTCCAGTGCCTATAAGGAGTTGTTGGATTTTTTTTCTAGTTTGTTGAGTTGTTCTGCTCATTCTTAGGAAAGTGAGAATAAAACAAGCTATTCTGTCAGTACCAAAAATGCAACTGCCTCACCTTTTTTTAATGTTAAGTGTTATAACATCAATTTACAGTTAACAAAGTTTGTTGTTTGAGAATTAAAAAAATATTATGAGAACTTTCCAAAGAATAATATGTAAAACCCACTGAGCTAGATCCATTACGTGATTCCTTCACTAGTTCAATTCATTTAACAAACATGCATTGGGTACCTACTATGTTCTAATCACTGGTATACAGATAATCAAGGTAAGTCACACCTACAAAAAGGTACAGTTCCATTAGGTAAATGTGGAAGTTACCCACAAAGTTTAGTTTTGATTTGATTATTTTCCCTTTGGAAAATGCTATAAGGAACTAACTGCGATTGTTAAGTTGCTGAACAAAGAAAGACAGTCTTAAACTAGTGATTCACCAAGTACGAAATCCCTACCAGCAACCTCAGTATCACCAGGTAGCTTCTTAGAAACTTTAGGGTCCCATCCCAGACCTACAAAATCAGAAACTCTGTGGGTGGAGCCTAGATCTGTGATTTAACAAGACCACCTGGTGATTCTGACTCAAGTTCAAGTTTGAGAACCACTTCCTTAGATAACTAAGGGTTGAGCTTTTACTGCAGAAGCAGACATTTATTATATCAATAATGAATCTCATAGCCCTGAGAATGAGTGAAGGAGTGGGAAATTAGTTAGATCTCTAGAAGCTAGAAAGTACATGTCCCTGGATAGGCTAAGAATAATGGGTACCCTGCGATGTGATAATGAAGAAAATGGGAACCATTTTTACATCGTGATTTGTGGTGGAGCATATCTTCTAGCCCAAGGGAAGAGACAGAAGGTATCAGACTGATTAACTCATCCAGTTACTAAGACTCTGTCCTGTGTTCTTTGCCAGGTATTGGTCAGAGGCCCTTCTTTCACTTCTTCACACAGGCCAAGCTCTTTCCACATCAGGGCTTTCCTCCATCCCGCTCTTCTGTTTGAAATGCCTTTCTTGCCCATTTCACCACCAAATTTCTCTTGACTAACAACTCACACTTCAAGTCTCAAGTGCCGCTTTCTTAGTTAATCCCTTCTTGATCCTTCACAATGTCAAATATATTTACAGGACCTTGTACTTTTCCTTGGTAGTTATAATAAAGTATTTAATATTTATCTCCTCCAGTAGAGTTCCATGATAGTACAAACTATGTCCAAATCTTACTCAATAAATATTTGTTGAATAAGTGGGGATTTAATTTGTAAATTTTATGGGATTCAAATGAGTGTTAAAGAACCATGTTTCCTAAGCTCTGGCCTGGGTGTTAAGCAGGTTCATAATACATCATCAGTGGTTCCTGTAATCCTCTTTTTTTTGTACTGGGAGGTATTTCTATTGATATTTGCTACATTCTTCCCTGACTGGTCTCTCATAGGGCAACTAGACCAATGAAAATGAAAAATGAAAAACCAATAATGGATAAAATTTGCTGGGGACTCGATATGAGCCAGTCACTGTGCTACAAGTTTAACATGCATTAGCTCCTCCAGTATCCTCAAATCCTAGGAGTCACAGTCGCATCTTCACCCTAAAGATGAAGAAAGAGCAGCTTGAAGATCTTACTGTGTCCAAAGCCCACAGAGTGGTAGAGTTAGGATTTACACCTAAGATTTATGCCCTATTTCAAATTCCGTGTGATTGACTACTAGGAAAAGGACAATAATCTCAAGAAAAGTAATAAAACAGTTAAATACTGCTCAAGAGGCAATGCAAAGTAAGATGTGAAATGTCTCAATCCTAGGCATATGTTAGGTTTCAATGAATACTGTTATTAGCTCTCATCACCATCATCACCATCATCATCATCATCACTATAATCATACTGAGTCTTGAAAGTCCTCATACATATTAGGCTTCTAGATTCTAAATCCCACATCTGAACAGATTCGGGAAATACTTTTTTTCTGATATAGCGAAGTTTGGAGAAATTCCCTCTCAGAAATAAATGACCCAAAAGGAAATTTATGAACTGAGCCTCTTCAAACTGCATGTAGACTCCAATGGTCTGAAAATTACTGTTGAAGTCTACTGCTTTACATTTTTTGTTTTCCAGTGAATTAGTTTAGAAACTTAGAAATCACACACACTCATAAAAGTTGTTTCCCAGCCTTTAAACTGAAATTAAGCATGTAGAAGCCTTTTGGTACTGTAATGTCCTGAATTTCTGCAATACTTAAATCTAGTTCTGCTTCTCTGCCTTGGCATTTCATAGTCTTCACTCACAGCAGTGCCGAGATAAACAAGTTCATAAGATACTTGCCAGCTTTTGCCAACACGGCCCCGCTGCCAGAAGAAAACGGCTGGGACAAAGCCGCTGTGATGGAAGCTGTGGTAGACCACAGGAAAACACACTGAGAGAAAGGATTGATTTGAGCACCAGATTAGTTTATTCTCTAAGGAAGAACACTGTGACATGGGCTGCGAGAAAAGAAAACACGCCTGTCCTCTCACCTGCTAAATGACGCCACTGAAATGGTGAGGATGGCCTATGGGGTCTCTAAGTGAGAGCATGGTAGGGAGAAGTAGCCTTCAGAAACATTACTGATGTAAAGTTAATGAGCTCAGCACTCAAGGACATGAGAGGGGTTGCTATTGTGTGGAGCGTTAGCAAAAGAGATCCACATGAAAAGCTGAATGCTAATGACCAATTCCTTCTACTGCTTTTTCAAACTCAGTGTATACTTAGATTCAAATGTCAAATCATTTATGAGTTCCTACTATGCATCAGGCACTAAACGTGTGGCTTTCATGTATATTATTTCAGTCTGAAAGGCCTTTACGAGAATAAATTATTGTCATTCTCATGGAATGAAGTCTCAGAAATTGCAGACTCAACTTAAGCTTGTGTTTTAAGTACTTACTTGGATTAAAAACTGAATTGCTAACAGGATTACAAAATGCCAAGTTTACTGAGGCTCAAATTGTTTATGTGAATGTTTGGTTATAAGTTCTTTCTTCAGTCAGTACACTTCTGTTTCTAATTATATTCTTAATGTTTTGGTTGTTGTTGGGTTTTTGTGGGCTATTTTTTTTTTTTGACACCTGCACATGTATTCTCAGTCAAAACCAGCTCGAGTAATTTGCACAGCTATGGGATAACTAGAACAAGGCTCATCACCGCCGTTGTCACCTACACTACGTGTCTAATGAATTCTGAGGTGCTTTACCTCAATTCACAGCGATTCAGAAAATAGTCTGCTATTTTTCCAATCTTCACTGCCGCAGTGTTGTAAAACATTTTTAAAGAACACTCTATCAAGTTTTCTCATTTCAAAAGCACAGAGTTTTAATAAATGATGCGATATAACTTTCATTTGTGATTTTTTTCATTTGTTTATCCTTAGAATCTCTGTATTTGGATAAAAGAAAAAATGTCCAGGATTACCATAATTTTCCAAAATATAATGTGTGTAATCTGGAAGTGTATCGCTGCCACCAATCAAATCCAGTAGAGACTTATAGTCTAGTCGCTGAAGTTTGCAGCCGGTTTTGATGTGAGCCATCCTTCCAATCTCAGATATGACCCAGGTACTGGCCCATAGGTCAAAAAGCCTTCCATATACTGTGATGAACCAACCTAACCAATTCTGTGCCTGGTTTTTAGCTTGGACCTTGACCCTAGCTGACACCTGTAAAATTGCAAGTGACTTCCTTAAAGTCTCTAGTAACCAGAGTCCTAGTTAGAGAAAAAGTCATTTCAGCATCAGCGACAATTGTTCTTCTATTTTCTTGCCCTGAATATCCTTCCCTGTTCCATTATTTGGTTTGAACTGACTTACCTAATTGGGGTCAACCACCGAGAAAGGGTGTGCTGCTGAATTTGGTATTACTGAATGCCCAGGGTTAAAGAGTATCTTGGGGATGACATTTCTTATTGTTCTTTAAATATAAAAGTTGGAAAATTTGAACAATGAACCCAAACTATCATTGCACTCATTAATGGGAAATCAACTCAGGTGAGGAAGATTCCAACACATGTAGCACCTTTCAGCATCCAGAGTAGCTGTGGCCTGGCCAGGCACTGCCTTCAGGCCCTTCAAAAGGCAGCAGAATGATGTTAGTGTTAACATTTCACTGTGCATTAATCCTTTAAAAAAAAACTGTCATTTAATTTTAAATGCTAGTATGCATATGGTTAATTAAGAAGCCAAAATTGGCTCTAAGCTTGGTGAGCTCTAAGAACAGGGAGAGAGCGATCATTACGCTTCTGCTCATGGTTAGCTATTTGTGAACCAGCTGATAATGTGCAAAATTAAGATTTCATAAGTGGCATTTTAAATGAATGGTTAATGGCTGAAGATTAATTAAACAGTCAGAGTTGCTGAAGAAAGGCTGTTAAAAATTATGTTTATAGGCCAGTCACTTGAATGCTAAAAGTGAAATCCTGATAGATTGCGGCCTTTCAGTTAACTGAGAGAGCATTTGACTGAAGCAAACTTCCTCCAGGAGGAAAACCCGCCCTTCTCACGCACTATGCAGCCGAGCTCGGCTATAGCTTCGGGGACCTAACTGTGGAGTAAAAGCTAGCAAGTAGGAAAATGGACCAGAAAAGCATTTTATTCAAGGAATCTTCATTAACACCTTTATCCCAGGCAACCAAGTATATTATATTTCCTTCCTGTGTGCTGCTGCATAGTTCTGAGTTAGTATACGTAGAACCCATGTGGTACTTAAGGAGTTACTCAGTCATTCCGTAAGAGAGACAAGGAATTGTAGTATGTTGTTTTCAACCTGTAGTGGATCCTTCCTTAAGTCTGAAACTGCTAGACCTTTGGGTGGTAGAAACAAGGATTTTGTGCACCTGGCTCTATCTTCGGTCCCTTGGGGAAGGGTTTGCCTTGTGCATAGGAGGTACTGTAAAAATATTTTTTGAATTCATTTGTCATAGCTCAGCTCAATAAATAGTGAATAAATAAGTTAATGAATGACCTACCTAAAAACTGGGTAGTAGAATATCAGTGGCTCTTTTAAATACTTTTCCATCTATCCAGCTAAATGGCCACCCTTCTCCTCTCCTGCACGAGATATTACTGTGTGGCAATCCAGTGGCAGTCCTGGCCTCAGGGACCATATAGTCTAGTGGAGGAGACACAGCAATGTCAACAAGTAAGTCACAGTCATGCTGAGTACAGAAGGAAGGAAGCTAGGAATCGCAAGTGAGACTGGAGGACAGTCAGGAGTATTGTTTCCTATAAATTGCAAGGAAATTAATTCTTCCAATTAAAAAAAACATTAGTATTAAATATATACATTTTTCTTTTTGAGTTCATTTAGTTCAATGCTCTGCTTCCAGGCAGAAGACCCAAATCACGCAAGCTAGACAGTTGTGCCTCTTGTTTAAAAGTTCCCCAGAGATGGAAATCTTGCAGCCTCTCTTGGTATCCTGTTCCAGTGTTTAATCACCCTTCTAATCAAGAAGTTAATCCTATTTCCTCTTCTTGAGCCTTCTTTGGGCCAGTGGAACCTGGAAAATACCCATGAGACCCCTTAGAAGCCTTGAGAAGTTAATTAGTCAACACTGGGCTACTCCGGCCTCCACAACGTGCCTTCTCACGTCAGGCTCTGTGCCTGCACTGTTGTCAGAGGAGGATTTTGTTACATCTCTAGTAACTCAGAATGGAGTTCTTCGTGGTCTAAGAGAAGGGGAGCAACTTGATATTTTAGCATGTTTTAAAGAAGCTAATTTGTTACATTTTTATCTACATATTTAGTTAAACACGACTGATGTTTGCCCCAGTGTCATATAATTCAGAAACCAAATCGCAGTTCTTTGGTAAGAAGTAAAATTCAGGATTGTTAATAATAATAGCCAACACTAAATATTATTGAGAAATTACCATTGCTAGGCACTGTGCTAATTGCTTTGCATGTATCGCGTACCCCTCCTGAGCACCTGACAGGTAGCACTATTACTATTCCCAAGGTACAAAGAGGAACCTATGTTGCAATGAACTGGCCAATGTCATCACTGGTGGGCAAGGATTTCTACATAGTTAGCCCGAACCCAGAGCATAGACACTTAACCACTCTGCTGTGTTGACTATTGCATTCTTCCTTAAACATTATTTTTCTTTCTCTCAAATTCTATTTCATTATCTGGACTCTTTTCCTCCCTCATGTGTGTAAAGTCTAAATCTATAAACTTTCCCTGTGGATAGTAATAGCACTCTGCTGAATAATGGTCTCCAGGTCAGCCGCAGCTCCGGCTGCAATTACGGGCAGTTGAGTGGCAAGTGTATTCTACTTTAAGAAAGACAGTAGCAGCTCGCTTTAGAAAAACTGATAGTTCAAAGCTTTTCCATTCTGGTAAAAATCGAATGATGCCAAAGGAGAGAAAATAGGTACTTCTAGGAGAAAACCTGCCCCATTGAAGGAATGGGGTAAAACCTGTGAGCAGGTGTCAGAAGCACGTGGGGAGCAGTGATGTCCAATAATTGCAGCTAAAAGCTGCATTAATTGACCAGTGATGGGTTGAAAGCTGCCTCCAACCAGGATCCCTAACATTCAGGTGCTCTTTTCAGAAGCAGAGTGAGAGGCAGGAGGTCACCTTCTGTGGGGCTTTTCATGCAGCAGGTAAGCAGCTGTGACAGAGGTATATTTCTACAAAGGAAAAAAACGTAGCTTTTCAAACCCCCTGCATTCGGATCACCTGGGGATCTTGTTAAAATATAGATTTTGATTCCAGAGGGCCAAGGTGGGGCCTGAGGCTCTGCATTTCTAACAAGCTCCCTGGCGACATTCACACTGCTGGTCCAGGGACCACGCTGTGATTAGCATGGGCATAGACCAGAGGAAGGTAGTGATTAATAGTTACTGATTATAAAAATCATTTAAAATAAATATGCAGCAGTCTTTTTATGACCTTCCCAAGTGTCAGCTGTCATTTACTCATACCAGTGAGAGGTGTGAGGAAGGTCATACCTGCACAGGGCGGCATGTTCCTGGTGCTGCGCGGGTTCTGTTTTCCGAGGAGAGACCTGTATTGTAAATGCTGCTGTCTGCAGCAGTGTCCCTGCTTTGACCTCGCGCTGCACTCGGAGAAATCTCCTGCACCTTAGCAACATGCTCTGTCTCCACAGTTGAATAGGCATAAATTTAAATTTCTTTCCTCAAGCGCTCTTACAAACCTGCCAAAAGAAGTTTTAGCAATACAAATGAGTAATCCATTTTTCCCACTGCATCCCATTCGATTAAGAGTTTCAGTGGTTCTGTTTATTCCATCATTTCATTCAAAGCCAATTGCATTAAACTTACCTAGTTAGTACTTGTGGCTTGGTATTATTTTAACTAAATACAACCCATCTTAACTAAACACTAACTTCTCTGATAAGGGATATCACCTTCATTGATCTGCATCCTAAATAAGCACAAAGCTTTCTAGAGGACCATATTTTGCCATATATAATGCATGCTTTTTTGCCCAAATTTTTGAGGGAAAAATGACGTGCATAATACATGGGTAGTACGAATTCTGTATCTATGGAAATGTTTTTAATTCTTTTATTTATGTTTATGTGTTAAAAGTGTAACTCTAGAAAGCAATAATGATATCTGTATGCAAAATAATACCCTGGAATCTGATCATCAGTTCCTTTTCTAAATATAAATAAATTAAAAACTGAATTAAAAAATTAAAATGAAAGATTTTTTTCCTGAAACTTTGGGCCAAAAACATGGGTGCACAGTAAACATAGGAACACATACTACAAGGCAAAATATGGTATGTCTTTTTGAATATTTTTGTTTGAAGGTCAATTATTTATTTTTCTTTCTGAACAACCAAAAGTTGACAACACAAGAACCATTTATAACTTAATGAAAAGAGAGAAAGCAAGAATTTTTCTGTGGGGGCTGGGCTGCATATCAGTGTATTTATGAAGTATGTGGAATGCCACTGACCAACAGAGAATGGAAAGATATTCTCAATTAATGAAACTTTCTCCTCTGTGTGAGGAACCACCAAAATCAAGAACAGAGCGACTAGGCCCAGCCTGGTCTCAGGAGAGTGGGGCTGTTTGACTTCAGTTTAGAGGAGCTCTGTCCAAAAGAAATATGTGAACCACAAATGTAATTTTTAATTTTTTATGAGCCTCATTTTAAAAAGTAAAATTCATTTTAGAATATTTTTATTTTACCTAATAATGCAAAATAAAATTTCACTCTGCGTTCAAAACAATTACTATAGAGCTATTTTACCTTCTTTTTTTCATGCTGTCTTTGAAATCCGGTGTACATTTTACACTTTTCAGCACATGTCAGTTTGGACCAGAAGCATTTCAAATGCTCAGTAGCCACATGTGGCAATTGGCTGCCATATTGAACATCACTGGAATCCCTTCAACTTAGTCCCAGTGCTGGCTGATGCTTCACGTTGAAGTTTTCCAGGTACTAGAGTTCAAGATCATAGGAGGACCCTCTCATTTTACAACAGCTCCAACAGCAGAAAACTTTTCCTTGTATTAAATGCTAAACTGCTGCTAGACAAGTACCACTCTTCTTATCTCACAGAGTTTACAAGCTGGGGTAAGAAAATGTCGTGTAAACAACCCATCCCTATTCCATCAACCCTACCTTTTCCATCTTTAGAGAGGTGAACCCCACCTTAGGTGCCAGCTGCTACACAGTGAGGGAACCTCAGCACAGGCTGAGCTAGACAGGGCGACTAGAGCAGTGCCAAGGTAACCTCTGCAGGTCTGCTCACATCCCAGGTCTGCCTTTGCTTTGTCTATGAAAGAAGAAAGAACCAAAGGCCTAGCTTGCCTTACAAGGCTTCTACCTAAGACAGGAGAATGAAGCTTGGCCTCCCGTATGTGTAATTCTCCCATACAAAGTTTTGTCAGCAACTAACTCAGGCATATGTGTGACTAATTACAAAAGTATAACACCAAGTGATTCTCACTGAACTACAAATCCTTCCTGGATTGGTATTCATTCTAGCCAGGAATAGTGGAAGGTGGTGCCTTAGAGCTGAACCTTCTCTTTCCCTAGGTCACATTCTTATTCTCAGTAAATTGATCATCTTCCCAAGATGTCATGTCCCTAAAAGTTTACAGAACAACGGACTTGGTCCTCACTTTATCAATATCCATTTCTAATTACAAGTCTTTCCTGCCTACTGATGCTGCTCTTTCGTGCCTGTGAAACCTCTGTATAGAGCCTCATCATTCACCTGGTTGCTCAAGCCAGAAATCTGGGAGCCCTTCTGGAGGCTCCCACCTCCCTTAGCCACACACCCAGACTCCTCCCCAGGAAGATTGAGAGGAATGGGTAGCTTTGGTTCTCATGTCTGTGACCCTGCATTTTGCCAATGAAGAAATGTTGTTGGGTCCAACATTCTTCCAGCACCTCCTTTGGTCCATTGCGCTTTCCCTTTGGCATGCTGCATTAACCTGTACGCAGCTCATTGTGGGGTACCTGTGTTAGAGAACATTGTCCTGCACTCCTTACATTCATTGCCTCTTAAAATACAACTCTCTATCAGTGTTCTTCTTGCTAAAGCCCACCCCATTCTCCCAGTTTTCTAAGAACCCCAACCTTAGCTGCATGACCCAAGATCATTGTTCCAACTGACCACAGTGCCATTCCTCCCTGTGCCTGTCAGTTTCTAGGTTGAGCCTAATGTGTCATTCAGGACTTAGCCCAGACATCCCACCCCTCAGTGATCCTCCCAAAGTTTCCTTGGAGACCTGTACCACAGAAGGATCGCGTATTGGAATTAACTGGTACCTGTTCGTTTCCTCATGAGATCTTGACGCAGGCACTGTTTTTCCAGTCCCAGCACAATTCCTGTGGCATCTGGTACTCAATAAATAAGTATGTTTTGAATGAATAAATGAATGAATGAATCCAAGTGGCTCCAATCTTAGCTGCCTGACTTCAAGGTCCCACAGCTTTCTGGTCACACTCTTTGATGGCCAGCCTCCCAGGATAATATGACTTGTCTGGCCTCCTGGTCAGCACAGCCTTCCTCTGGTTGCCTCCTCCCTCTGATCAGCTCTGATTCTTGGGTTTCAATGAATCTGCTTGTTTCTCTTGGTCCTTGGCTCCCGCCTTGGGGCAACGTATCCTATTCCTGTTCTGACAGGAAATGCCTCCCAGCCAAGTACCCCTACATGAAAGACTTCCCTACATACAACAGGTCACTCTTTCCCCCATCTAGTCTCTGCTTCAAAAGTTTCCTAAGGGCATAAGGTAGTATTTACAATTCAGAAGCTACAGTCATCCTAATCTGATTGTTACACCAAGAGAAATGGCTCTTCTTGGCAATTCCATTTTGCAAATCTCTTCCCCACGCCTAATATTTGTCACTGACACCTGGTGATAATCTCTAGTCACCTCTGCTGTTTCATTCCAGAGAATTTTGCTTGAAATGAGCGTTAAATTTATTGCCCTCTAGTTTTCTGGAGTTTGCTTTGGCCATTTAAAAAAGATGACTTATTTGCTCACCTCCAGTACCTAGACACTTCTCCCATTGTCTACAATTTCTCAACGATACCATCTCTGCTTCCAGGGGCACACTTTTCAGCTCTCTCAAAACCTGGATCTAACTTGTAAGTACCAACAACCAGAATGCCTTTAAAGCATCCTGAACCCTGTATTTTCTCTCTCCCTCCCACGGTCCTCTCTTTTCTGCCTCTCTTCTGCCTTCTCTTAACGGAGATGTCAGATGAGTCATTTAATGGCTCTGTGTATCTTTCCTCATCTATAAAGACAGGAGGGTGGGACTAAGCAATCTCAGCATTTCTTTCCAGCTCCAAAATTATATGGTTCTGCGATTCTTTAATGGAAGGAAAATAGGAGTTCAGGTTGCTCTGCCTTTTCTCTGGTGCTGTTATCTTGTCAAAGCATCTCCTCCCAGCAGCGACCTATCCTTTCTTATTATTCTTCAAAGTAGCTTTAAACAATTAAGTAAAAAAATAAATCTTTAATGTCATCATTTGTTCCACAAGGCCCCTTTGAGCTTCACTTCTCCTATTTCATGCCTCTTTGCTACCTTCTTTGTTAACCACAGTGCCCGCGGAACCACCCTCAAACTCCCCCTGCTCACCCTGCAGGAGTGCTTCACCCTGACCCCAGGTTCCAGGAACTGGAACATTAGTCTGAACTTCCTTAAACTCTCACATTGGGAATCTCTTTTGTCTGTCTTCCAGGTGGTCCTGAAGCATGAGAGCTTGGGCTATGAAATTTGTAAATAGCTTTTGGCAATAGAATGTTATATATACACACAGACAAATAATACATACATTGTAATTTTTTCTTACTCCAATTTAATATCAAAATTTCTAATTATGCTACTGTAAACTTTATTTGTTTTTGTAGAAATATCCACTAAAAAGATAAAAGAGAATTTCTCTAATTCAATAATAATATCAAAATCTTTAAAGGAGGGACAAAGACTATGGAATAAAGAATTATGGGTGAGTCGCTCAGTAATTTCAGGACAGTCCCCTTTCTCAGTTAGGTTCTCTGGCCCAGGATCTACTGAAGATCTACCTATAAAGCTAATGAAGTTTCAGACAGAGGTAGCACCTCTCTCCTAGGAGTTTATAGGATCTTTTGTGGGACAAGCCAGAGAAAGTAATGTTTGCATCTATATTAAATATAGCATTAAAAAATGTAGGAAATTTAAAATAGGATCCTAGGAATTTCTTAAATAGATTTCTTAGCACCTGGCCTGTGACAGACAGGTAGGCATAAAAGTATTCTTTAGAACAAAGTCTGTTGTGATTTTTCAAGCCCAGAAATAATGTGTGTCAGACATCAGAAGGGAGAATTGATCCTTGTAGTCTGACATTTGACAAATTACAAGTTTGTGTCCTTGCTTTTATACCCTTTAATTTAGAAGCTGGAAGTGTTGTTCACAGTTTTGTCTTTGTAGGTGCATCCATGCTGACGTTTGCTATTAAGGTGGGTTCCAAATATTAGGAGTGACCTGAAAAGTCTCAGGGTGAAGTTGCCCAGATATATCTGTGGATCCATCAATAGAAACATGATTTATCATTTTACATTCAGTTATATGTAACCAGAGCTGGGTTTTCAAATTGATATATCAACATTTCTTTGTCTACATACATGTTTTTCTTAAGTTAAAGGCACTGGCTTTTTTTAAAAAGACATTATCAATAAAAGCCTACTTTCAGTCTCTAAGTTTAAAAATAGTAACCTATGAGAAACTCACTAGAAAATACCTTAATGATTAATTGAACAAAATGACAACATTCAAGGTAACCTATTGTATTGTCCATTTACATTCCTAGTGAAATAAAACGCTATTTTGATGGGGACTGTCACAGATAATTTCTGCACAAAAAATATATCTAGGGACAGTTTTCAAACGGAGTTGTCACTTTTTGTTTAGTCGGCAGGAGACTCTCCGTTGTTGTCAAACCCTCTTTACTAAAGCATCACTAACCCAGTGACACACATTCCTAGAGAACAGGGAATCGTCACTCAGCCTGCTTAGAGCAAAAAGAGCAACTTTGGTCTCTGTCTGAGCTAAGGGTGTCTGAGGGCCCTTTTGTTTAGCTTGACTTCCCTTTAGCCAGCAAGGCTTTTATAGTTTTGGGGTTTGATTTTTTTCTGTACTGTTTTCTGAAAGGTGTAAATAGATTCATGCATATTGTTGTCTATGCAGGTAACGCCGGATATGTAAACTGTATGATTTCAGTTGTCTACTCAACTCATGAAGTCATAGAAAGTTTTGAAAAAAAAAAAACTAAACTTTCTCTGATTTTACACACACACACTTTCTCTTTAGTGCCTTCCAAAGTTGTGCTGGTTTTATTACAACTAGAGCCAAGATGTACACCTTTCCAAGAATCAGTAAAATAATATAGGTTAAATTTTGTCCATTGTTAAAACAGGGAAGTTTTGTTTTTAGAGTACATAGGGGCCATTATATTAAATTTATAAAATAAATATTCTGGACCACATATAATATGTGATGATAGAATCATAAAATCATAATTTATGTCATAACTTAATACCTTATGTCAAGACTTTACCTATTACCTTCCCAAGGAATAATAATTCTCTATTCTTAAAACTTACTTGATGCTTAATTCCCAGAAGCAGAAGCCACATAGAGCAAAACAAGGTGCTGAAAAATGGTCCTCACAGCTCTCAGGTTCTGTAAATCATCATTTGAAACCTTGGATAGTCATCAACCTCCAGTATTTATGGTCAGTCAAATAAATAGAATGAATGAGTTCTAGACGTCCCTTCTCGTCCTGGGAGTGCGTGACTCTCAGAAGGGAGACAAATGAGACTGTGGGAGGTTGCATAAGGGAAAAAGACAGGGACAGAAATGGGCAGTCACCTGGATTCGAGGGGATGACAACTGATGGACAAAAATTAAAAAATAAAAAGAGAAAATAAAAAGTGAAAGCTGAAGTGGCCTGTTAGGGCCAGGAACCTTTCGCAAATGCCAGCAGCTCCTTAAGAAGCTCACAAAAGAGCCCTGGGTTAGGAAGCCTCCCGTGATAGTTTGCCCACTGCATGTAGAATCCCCAGAGTCTCCACTCTAACTGTCTCCCCTGATAATTTCCAACTGGCAGACCTCTACAGACTCTCCTGGTCCCATTTATAAAAAGAGGGTAATGCTTTCATAAATTTAACATATTACCCATTGCCATACTCTCCCTTTTAGATCACAGGTTAATTCTTCATGGATCAGTTATGAAAAATACAAACTTAAAATTCTATTTATGATTCAGACGACCAACAAAGTAATGAGATTCTGTGTTGTGGTAGATGTCACATCTTGTCTCAGCCCTGTAGTGTCTAAATGTTGGCTCTCTTATTAAGTTCCATTAGAGTATTTTATAATACCAAATTGTTTATACACTTGCTGGTTCGCTGCTGCCTGACAGTGGGGCACGCTTCAACTCATTAATGTTGCTGATATCTTACACTGTTAGTTGGAGCTGAAATGAAATTCAACAGGAAGATAGCATGCGCTAACTGAAATGCTTCTTTCCTATGCATTTCCCAATATACCATTTTGTGTATATATTTTTATATTTGCAATTCGGTCTGCCATCTTGAGTGGGGAAATATCCTTTTCTTTGTTAAATGTAAAGGTCCCCTCCTCTACCAAATTATGTTTTGTAAACTTACTCTTCAACCTCTCATGTCTTCCATGAAATGTGCTCTTGCTATTTCTATGGGAAATTTAAAGTGATGAATATTTGCAGCTTTCCTCATGAATTTCACAGCCCTTTCACGTACGCAGTCTCATTTCATCTTCGGCACAACCTTCCTTCTTAATAAGGAAGATAAGGAAGCTGTATCTGATAGAAGAGAAACCCCATATCGCCAAGTTAATAAATACCAAATTTCCACCCTAGTCTAGTTAGTTCTGGCTCCAATGTTATGTATCTTCTTTTTATATTTTTGTCCTTTACATATATAAGTTTCTTTTTCTAACTTTTCTATAATAACTACTTTCTGCTAATTTTAACCAAAACAAAAAACAAAAATCAAATGACCGATCATGTCACAATCCAAAGTTGACCATCCTTAAAATTTTAGAGTATTTCTTCCAGTCTTATTTGTGCCTATCACTGTGTAAAAAATTTGTGTGTGTAGTGCTCACACATTTATATACATGTATATAATATTTATATGCATATATAAATTTGGGTATCTTGCATTTTTACCTTTATATTGTGACCTTTTTCTGTGCCAATTAATCTTTTTAAAACCCTCACTTTTAATGGTTACATAAAACATCATTGTATAACTATACATTAATTTATGTAACCTCTCCTTAATGGTAGACATTTAGGGTATTTTGAAGTTTTTACTGTTATACATTACTCTCTGACAAGTACCTTTGCTATATAGCTTGTATAGCAAGCTGCATATATCTTGCTATACAGCTTGGATTATTTTCTTAGGATTTCTAGAAGGCAAATGATGCATTAAGGGATTGGAACATAGTGCCAACAATTTCCCAGAAAAACAGAAGCAAATACTACATCCTCCAGCAATATGGGAGAAAACTCATTTCACCCCATACCTGATAGCATTGACTATTATCTTTTTTACTCCCTTTAGTCTTTCCAATTTTATTGGTAAAAAATAGTACCTTATCATTTTACTTTAAACTTCTTAACTTACTAGTAAGGTTAAACATTTGTATGGAAACTTGCACTTGTTGCAAATTTTCATGAGAAGTTTTCATTTGCCTCAGCTCTGTTCCATTACCAGGAGGAATAGTTGTTTGACTCAACCTCTGTTTCCTCCCTCAGAAAATCTGTTTGGATTACCCTGGCCAATGTGGCTTCCTGGTTGGAGCACTGTCCCATACCCCAAAAGGCTGGGAGTCCAGCTCCCGGTCAGGGTATCTACATAGGCTGTGAGTCCAATTCCCAGTGAGGGCGTATTTGGGAGGCAACCAACTGATGTTTCTCTCTCACATCAATGTTTTTTCCTCTTTCCTACTCCCCCCTTCCTCTCTCTATAAAGCCAATACACATATTTTAATTTCTTTTTTTAAAAAAATCTATTTGGATTTATCAAGACGTATTTGGATGCAGGTTTTTATACCCAACTTGACAAAAATGAATGATTACACACCTGGCTCTTTTATGCACTGAACTGAGCCACATCTATTTGGATCTTGTTTTAATTGACTCACCCTTACCCCTATCAGCACATCATCCCTTTGAATAGGGGGTGTTAGGAAAATAAGACCCTCAGTAGATAATGAAAGAAATGTCACATCAGGGTCTGGACATTGCTATGACAACCCAGGCTCCATCTATCACCACTCCATTAGCATGTGTTGTAAAGGAAACCCCTTTGCAATGTTTAATCTGAGAATTTTAATATTAAGTGTATATTTGACGTTGAAGGCTCCCGCCTTATTTGCTATTGTCAGAGTTAGTTGATAGACAGCTAAGTCAGTCTCCTTTTATAGTCCATTTCTGAGATGAAACTATAAATTTTGAAGCTGGGCTTCATCATTGCAGAGAGAAAAGCTTTTCTAGCCTATTGTTGAAATATCACATTTTGTAGGATTTATGAGGTCCAGATTCAGAAAGATCATTTGCCAAGCACTTAAGGCTGGTTTTGCTGCCCTTTGCTTTTCTTCCCCCTTGCAAACATATATAGGGGGGAAAATCCATTAGAAAAGAAAAATTATGAAGAACTTACTCGATTCAATACAAATGTCAGCCAGAGAAAGAAAAAGTCCTGAGAATTTTTACTGTGAGAAGCCTCGACCACACAACGCTGCTCCTTGGTGACAGACATAACGTTTGCTTCTGCAAATGAAGTGGCATCATATTTGTTTTGATATTAAATGAATACCTCTGATTCAGAGCCGTGTTTTGAATTCATATGTATAATGCGAATCCTCTTCAATATGCTTCCAGGATTTGCTTTGCAGTTCCATGATGTGACAAGCTCTGTGACTTGGTCATATTCCATTTAGCTTGTTTTATTGCTGTTAATTTTACACAGGAAAATAGATTCTCTGAAACTTGTGATCACAGCAGTTGTCAAGTAGTCTAAAAGGAAAAAAAAAACAAAAAAAACCAGACAGTGTCAGATTTATTAAGCGCTCTAGAAGTACAAAAATTAATGCAGTTCTTTGTCTTTGAAAGGTTCAGTGTCCACAAGCTGGATTTATCCTAATGGACAAGCAGTGGAAGGAACAATCGTCAATTAGCTATCTCTTTAGCCAGACTACACGTTGTTGGAACGCATGTAGGGTGAGCCGCCAGTGCACCTAGGCAGACCTGCAATTTGTTCATTTTGACTGCAAATGACTTAATTTAACATTTTTCTAACAAATGCATTAGGTAGAATGGTGACGTTTCCTTTTTTATTTTTTTTTCTTAAAAGAATCACCAGAGGAAAAGCCACGTTAAGTAGGCTTCTCACTCCATTTGTTTTCAATCACTACCCTTCATGCATGAATTTCCGAGTAGCCTGTAACTCTTTCAAGCACTAAACTACAGCAGAGCTTGTGCAAAGGGAAGTTCTGATGCCACAACTACTGGACCTCTGTTTGGTTTCAAAATGTTGGATATGCACCCCACGGTCATTCCTGTACATGATCATCTGCCTGTGGTCTTTTATTTTTCTTTATCATGTACAAATTTTGCATCATCCTCTTACTAGAGTTACAGCATGCAAAAGACTTTGAAAATAAAGTGTTCATTTTGAGCCCCACATGAATCATTTTATCTCCTTATTAGACCTTGGAATCATTTATCAAACTTATTGGCTGAAAAGTTCATCTCCTAATCGTGCCCTTTGATTCACATTATTTTGTGATTATGGCATTAATGGTTATTCTTTTCCCTCAAAATATTAACCTTTTTGCCTGTGTATTCCAATGGTGTAATGAAAACATCTGTTGCTTCTCTGTGGCAATAGTGTTTTCACTATTATTTGTGGGTGGGTGCTACCTTAGTTATATGAAGATACACTTCAAACAGAATTCATTAACTATATGCCTGGCCTTTTGTTTGTCAAATTGCAGAGTTTCAAGCTATACCATGAAGCCCTGATGTAGGACTTTGCCCTAAGTCCTGCAGACATTTGCTTTTGCACTTGAACTGCAATCCCCCCTTTATATGACAAGGAATATGCTTCAGGTTATTACATAATTAGTTATCTAAAATATTTTATGAGCAGATAAGCACACTGACTCTGAGTCTGGCTTGTATATTTTTACAGCAACTCTGTGTATATTCTCTTTGCTAGATAGTAGAGGATGTGGATGGAAACATTACTCCTAAATTTTTTATAGGTTCACTCCCTTTGCCATTGTAACTACTGTCTCCCACAAAATTTGAGTCATACCTCAACTGTATGAATCTTCTTTTAATAGTTCAGTTGCCCTTAAGTGTGCAGTTGTGGAATATGTCTAAACATCTCCAGTGGAGAAACTAGAGGCAATGGTTTTAACAAAAGCAATGCAATGGCTAAGCTGCAAAGCATTCTAGAGGTAAACAGATGTCTCCCCTTGTTGTCCTACTTTTGCTCGTAAAAACACTTTTAAAAGCACAAGATTTTAGACTCTTTCTTGCTCTAGTGTGTAATAAGGTCAGAGGAGAAATTTAATTTTTACAGTCCCTAAGATTTCAGTATAGAGCACCATCGTATGGGAAACAGTATCTACCTCATCACCCTGAGTTACTGTTACCATTGTTGACCTATGAGTGCATTTGCATGGAAGTGAGTGTTCATGCAACAGACAGAAAGGGAAATTATATACATGACAATAGCTTTTTTGGTTTCTTTGAGGGAAATTTCATAATTTTCTACTTGAATTCTCACACAAAGGGCAGCACCCAATATGCAATAGGCATTCAGTAAATTCTACCTGTCCATTAATGGCTGGTCTTCAGTACCATGAATATCCCAACCCAGGGCTAAACTTGGAAAAGGTTTATTTTGGGGAGTCTCACTCTACTACACCCAATACTTCACCAGGACATCAAGTCCCTCAGGTTCTGCAACTTTCTTTCCTGGTGTCCAAACTTGTCCACAAAGCATTAAGTCACATGTAGATGAATATGTCTTACAGAGGCAGACATCCAGCACCATCTGTATTTTAATGGAGATCAAAGTCTTGAAGTAAGACTAAGGTTGAATTTCTGGCATCAGCCTGGAGGCCATGGGTAGGTGCTAAGGGCTTCCCAACTACCCTGGCGGTAGGGGGCAGGAACCTACCTTTATGTCTTTTCCTCCTAGTCCCTAAGTCCCTTTCCTAAGTCCAACCAGTTTCTCCTGGAATTATTAATTGGAGCATTTCAGAAAGGGAGGTGTCAACTCTAAACTAACCTAGAGCAGTGATTTTCAACCTCTTTCATCTCATGGCACATATAAACTAATTACTAATACACTGCAGCACACCAAAATAAATAAATTTTTTAATTTATTTAAATATATAATATATAAATATATATATATATTTTGCCAATCTGACAAAAAAAAAGATATATAATTTTGATTCATTCCCACCAGACAACTATTGTTGTGTTGGTTTTTGTAATTTTTTTTTTTAATTTAACCATCCAAGAAAAAAGAGATCAGTTCCCCTGACTAAATAATTGGGTATTGCGTGTTTTAAAATTCTTACAGCACATGGGTTGAAAATTGCTGACCTAGAGTATTGGATTGCATGGGTGTTCATGGTTTTCTAAGTCTTCTGTGCGACTGACTTTTTAGGCGGTGACTGTCCCCCCATTTCTAACCTCATAATCCATTCTCTTCCACCCAGAGCTGACTTGACTTATAACAGGGAGAATGCTTTTAATTTTACTGGATGTGGAATGTACAATTTCCATTTGGCAGTTCTTCCTTTAGCCCTGCTCAAGATTTCAGCTACCTCGGCAGAGTGCTAGAAAGTGATATGCTTATTAGAAAACTTTATTAATCAGAGTAGAGTGCTATTTGGCAGTTAGATTCTAATGAGGATGAGGAGCTAAATTTAATTCAAAGCTAAAGGTCAGCAAATGGTGCCAGCCTACCTTCTCTAAAGTGTTAGCTCAGTTTCCGGACAGTTTCACCCGGAAGTGTGCATGCTATATTTAGTATGAAATAGCATAGAAAAGGTTTCTAATAACACCATTTCAGCACACATCTATTCTATGAACTTTAATAAGCCAAGTGCACTGTTGCTTCGTTAGACAATTCTTATGAAAGTGGAGGGCACCAAGATGTTATAGCAATAGCTAGCAGAAAACAGCCTTGAATCTGTGATACAAGGGAGAGAGTGTCAAAAACATGTATAAATGTCTTTAAATACTGAGCTATCTGTGCAATACCTAGGGGTAGCAAAGAAGTGTGCACAAAACCATTATGGATATACTCGCAGTGTTCCCCTTATAAGCCTGGGAAGGAGAAATACAAAAAGGAAAGCATTCTCCAGGTGGCAGCAGCTTGAGATGTTGCTGGATGGTTTGGCCCCATGTCCTCCCCCATAACTACCCCCCACGCCCATGCACATAGCCTTCCTCCCCCTTACATCATTTCTCCTTTTTCCTTCCCACTTCTCTTGTTCTCAGCTCCCACAGGAATGTGTTTATTGATTACATGCTAGGTGAGGGCACTGTACCAAGTTCTACAGAAGACACAAGAATGATTAAACTCATGTTGCTTAGCCACTAGTCGTTGGGGATTAAACAGAGATTTAAACTATATAAAACATATGAATGATTGAAGGGGAAAGTAAGGGCCATAGTAAAAATACAAAGTACCATGAGGATTCCAAGGCAGGAAAGACTGTTTTCTGCTAGGAAGTGGTCACGGGATAGCCTGTGCTTGGAGCAAAACACTTCTGAATTCATCTATTAATCTCCATCTTTGTGACCGCCTCCAGAGCCAGTCTACCATCAGTTTTCACTTGCACTTCTGCAACAGCCTCTATTCAGTCTTCTCCAGAAAAGCCAGTATTGTCTTCTAAATATTTAAATTAGATCATGTTTCTTCCTGGCTTGAAATCTAACAACATCTCATTTCAAACAGAGTAAAATCCAAAGATCTTCCCAGGTCCCGCAAAGCACACGGGAGCTCAGCCTCGCCTGCCCGTTTCTTCTCGTCACGTACCCCTCCATCCACGAGCGCTTCTCTGTGGCCACAGCGCTTTCTCCCCGTTCCTTTAACCCATGACACTCACCCCTCTCAGGCCTTTGGCTTTAAGTGTTTTCAGTCTCTAGAATGCACTTCATAAAGATGCTTCTGGATGGTTTCTTCTTATAATTGAGACCTTACCTTAAAATAGAGAGGTCTTTCTTGACTACTCAACCTAAAGTAGCTATCCAGTCACTATTTTGTCACCACATATATTTTAAGAATCTGGGGGCACTTACCACTGCTTAATATCTTTTTCCATTGGCTTGTATATGGTCTCACTCCCCCACTAGAACATAAGGCTACAAGGTAGTATGTCTTATACTCATCCTAAATTCTCAGGACATAGAACAGTTCTAGTGAATAGGAGTTGCCCAATAAATCCTTGCTGAATGAGTATAAGATGCTCAAAGGATTTCACAGGTAGAGAGTCATTCTTTTAGCTAATGAGCCCAGGCACTGACACTGGAAAGATAGCTGTGAACAGGACATAGAACAAAATACTGTCCTATGTTCTATGGAACATAGGTCCCCAGAACCTAGTCTCACACTAGGTCCCCAGTGTGAAGGTCCCCAGTCTCATGCATCTTCTATTCTTGTGGAGGAAGACAGATGGGGATAAGTGAACAAAAAAATAATTCAGATGTGTTCATGGAGTGATCGAAGGAAACAAGCTGCAAAGGAAACAAGCAGACTGACTGGATAGGAAGTAGCTTGAAGGGCCTTCAGATGAGGTGGCTGCAGAAGGCTCCCTAAAAAGAGAGAGCATGCCTTGAAACACTTGAGGCAGAGTGTTTCAGGAGGAAGGAAAAGCATTCACAGACTCCCAGGGCTGCAACACACTTGGGCTGTCCGTGGAAACAGGGGAAAGCAAAACAGAAGCCACTAGACCCAGTAGAGAATGATCTGTTATGAGGTGGAGAGGGAAGCAGCAGCCAGTGCTGTGACCGGAGACCTTATGGACCATAATGGGCAGTTTGAGAATTTGTCTGCATGTAATGACAAGGCATGGATGTTTTAAAAGTAAAGATTGATATCATCTTAGTTATATTGTTTAAAGATAAGGTGAAAGAATTAGAGGTAGAAGAAGTAGTGTGGACCGGGGCTCAGAGGACGGGGTGGGGAGTGAAAACTGAGGGTAAGTTTAGGGAACAGTAAAGGTATCACTGGGGTTGGAAGTGGAGGCAAAGGGAAGAGAGCAGAGAGGCTTTTCAAGTGGGAGAATTAATGTGAGCAGAGCTTTGGCTAATCTGGCAACAGATCAGAGTGGAGTCAAGTAGAAAGACTGGTTGCTGAACGGCTATTATGATCCATGCAATGAGTGTATGAACTAGGCTCATGGAAGAAGGAATACATGGGCGGGCACATTGCTATAGGCAACTGATTACAACTGACTGGATGTAGAATATATGGGAGAAAAGAAGTCAATAGTAACATAAGATAATATTGACAATAGGAGCAGCTTGTTTATTGAATCTTATTATGTGCCAGGCATTATTCTAACTGCTTTAAATGTAATAGCTCATTTAATCCTCAAAACAACTCTCTGAGGTCTTGCTACATTACCCCCCTTTTGTTGATAGAGAGGTTACATAACTTCCCCAGTGCAGGAAAAAGGGAAGTGGCAGAACTAGGATTGGACTGCAGGCAGTCTGTGCTCAGGATGACAATCATTATTTCAAGCCCTGGTGAGGGCGAAGAAGCAATTAAATGGTGGGGAAGGGGAGTAGATGTTATGGGAGAGGGGATGAGATTGTTACTGGACAAGTGGAGTGTAAGATGTTGTCAGATTTCAGGTGCAAACAGGGAGAAGGGACTGGGCATGGTCTTAGAGCTCCCTCGAGGTGTCACAAGTAGAGACAGATGTCTTCAGGTAGGCAGGCTGAGTTGAGGGCTTGCCCCATATGAGGCACTCCAGTAATCATCTGTTGAATGGACGTATAAGTAAATAGGTGAACATGAGAAGGGATATATGGACATCAAAGCCGTGAGAGTAAACAGTATCCCCAAGAGTGGACATATACGCGAGAAGCAGTTAGAAAAGATCCGTTTTTGGAGAACAGTGGGAGGGACAGTGAGGGAAACAGACAATGGAATTGAAAAGTAGGAAGAAAACAAAGAAGCGAGACTTGCAAGGGAGTTGCTGTCGATGCCCAGTCCTGCAGAGAGGTGAGGGCACGCATGGGGCTCCAGGGAACAGCCTCAGCTGCGGGGAAAGTGCCGACCCCATGGCCGTCAGGCCGGAAGGGGACGGCAGATGACAAAAGGAGACAACAGATGAGTCTTTGTAAAAGTTGGTTAAAGTGGGGAAAGAGAGACAAGAGGCCACAGCTTCACCTTAACTGAGTAGTAAAAGCTGCTGGACAGTGACAGTTCATGGAGGTCCTTTTATCGCTCTGGGGGGAGGACCACGAGAAACAGCCTTCTGGCCTCAGCAGGGGTGTGCGAGTCTGTACGAGCACCGCCACAGGCATTTGGGGCGCTGAGCTCCATAACAGTAGAAAGTACTGACATTGTTGTGCTGCTGATTTTATAGAGAAGCAAGACCTCCTTCTCCACTGACAACGATTTGTGGCACTTAGCAGCTGTTAAAAAAAAAAAAAGGCTACCTCCACCCCCTTCTTCAGAATTCTCTGGACTTGCATCTGTCTTCCCAGCTGTGAGCTGCTGAATTCCAGGGTGCAAAACCAAGGCAGACAAATGGGAGGGGCATACAAATAATGATTACATGCTGCTTAAATATCAATCTTGGTTTATTGTGTGTCCGTGGGCACATGCCTTCAAATGCAAGTGGGCGCCACTCTCTCTCCCCCTTTCAATATCTGTCTGCAAACCTTGATGTTATTAGGCATATGTTTTAATAAATATTTTGTTTGCTCTATTCCCATTAATATTCATAGGGAATGGAGCACTTTGGGTTTTGCAATTTCTAATAAACATTGATGGTGTTACTAGTTTATACTGAGCATTCAGTATGCTCCATCAAAATGGCAGCTCTAATTAGGTTCCTTGAATTAGCTAATGGATTTTGAGAAAGATCGCTTAGAAGGCTCTTAGAGCTGTCCAAGATATCCTTGCCATGGCAGAAAGACAAAAGGCCCCTAGAAGCTACAGACTTTGGAGCTTTAGAAATGCAGCTGACAGTTAAAAAGATAAATTACATTCATATTTTTCTAGTGAAAGTCCTAATACTGAATTAATGTTATTCCTGTAGTGAGCATCCATTAAGAAGCTCATTTTATTATAAGGATGCATTTTGACCATTAGCTCTTTTCTTTGGCTCCTCCCTCCCCACTCTCCTTTTTCTCCCTCCAATTCCCCAGATATTTTGGATACAGTATTAAAAAGCTTCCTTGAAGAAGAGGAAATAACTCCCCCCTCCTTTTTTGGAAGATTATATATTTAGAAGCTTTCTTAGATACATAGTAAGCATTCAGTTAAAAAATGTAAAAGCAATATATAAAGAAATAATATCAGAGATTCAATTTAAGCTTTGTGGCTTACATTTTATATAGAACTTGGGAGGGGAAAAAAGGCTTCTAGCTAGTAAGCTTGTTTACATTTGGATAAAAGATGATTTTGTAGAATAGAAACTATCTGGAAGAAAACGCAATACCTCCTCCTTTCATCTTAATATGGAATGTACAAAATAGTGCAGCGCCATTCAGCATGGTCTTCCCTCTTTCTTCCTAGGAACAAGTTTCTTTAACAAATGATGAACTGATGACATCTGAATGACTATACTTAATATATCTGCAAATAGGGAGAGAAAAAAAATAGTTGTTAGTAGGAAGGGTAGTAATTAAGTTCATGACAGAGCAGAATTCTGGAAACAAATGCAGTCACCCACAAGCTACTTGTAGCTGGCTATGTTAGTACTCATTAATTCTCTGTGTCCCAGATAACACTTTGCTTTCAGTCTATACACTTAGAAAGCTAATACCTGTTACTTTTTAGTCTGAGAAGTTACATTTCTCTAGGAACACAGTAAATACTTTAAAGGAAATGTTTCCCGTGTCTTTAACTCTCAACCACCCAAATTCTGTTTTTCTCCATTTGAGTCTTTGTAGTTCCTCTACTTTTCTAAATCCTGCTTGCCTTTTGGCCTTTTTTTTTCTTTTTTCTCTCATTAGTATCTTAACCAAACACGGGGCTAGGCAAGGAAAAGAATGTGAAACTTGAGTCAGTTAATTGGGGGATTGTTTACAGCTCTAGCAAAACACTTTTTGGGAAAGAAACTAAAGTTGTTGGTTCAAATGAGTTTTCAGAATCATCTGTGGCATCTATTTTTCATGCTCTTCCAAAACTCCTATTTCTGCATATAATTGAGAGCTGACTAAAATGCTGTTGCTAATACAGTTGTTGGAACTTGGGAAGAAAGAAGAATGTTGACGCAACGTACAGATTACAGATCAGACAGCTGCTTTGCCTCAGTATAATGTAAATAAAACAGAAAAGCATTGTTATATGAAGTGCCAAAAAAAAAAAATACTCAATGTTCTCAGTTATTCTCCACACGTGACTTTGCCATGATGGATCAAAAAAATAATTGACATTGTGTTTATTGAAAAAACTAGCAACTGTCACACTGTCGAGAGGCTACTGAAAGCTAGAGGAAGGCATGCTTTTTATTCATTTTCACTGTAGGTTATTTATAGAGTTCAATTGTCAACAGCATAGTGCCTAATTTTCCTTCTTTTTTGATAGTCAGTGACTCATTCACTTTTCAAAGCACCAAGACAGCTACAAATTGCTCCATGGCAGATACTCAGGCGCTACCATTACCTCGCCTGAGTGGAGCGATGGCTATTTATTAATTAAGATTCTGTGACTACTTTCCCTTAAAGTGCCAGTGAAAATAAAAGTCTTTGTCAACCCATAATGGGTTGGTTTCATTTGCTTTCTTTTGTTTTTTTAACTTTTGCCCTCTGATTCGGCAGCCAGTGCTCTGTTGCTAATGGGAAATTTATCACCATATTAACAATGCGTCATGCTTCATCACCAGTGGATGTTACTGGTTAAACAAGAGCTCCGGGTATAGAAAACGTTTTCAAACTGAAAGAAAATCTCAATGTCCCATTGGCTCAAACTAAAATCGCCCTCCAGGCAGAGTATCCAACAAGTGAGGGAATGGAAATAGAAGGTGACTTTTGCTAACAATATGGCCAGCCTTGTCCCTTGAATTCTAGACACACTCAAGAAATCATTAACTATAAATGCAAGGAAAATCCCATAGAGATTCACTTCATAGGTTATGCTAAGTGGGGTGAAAAAATACAAGGTCTCTCAGGGTTATCCTGATGTAAAGAATAACTCTCATGATGGTGCTACCTTATTTTAAATCCTCCAGCGATTCCACATCATCGTCCCTTTGGGAAAGACGAGCATATGCAGCTGTTCAAGTCCTACCAGCTTCGTTTCCCAGGGTTTCTCCACCCACGCCCACCCTCCCATTATGCCTGACCATGTGTCCTTTCACATTGCCACCTTTACAGGTGTTCCTCGCACCTGGGCATGCCCAGTCCCCCACTCCTCATGCTTGCTCTCCTTTTCTCGCCGCCTCAAACAGAGCTAATCACCTCCTCTGAGCTACTGCAGGACTTCATTATCCTTCAAGATATTTCCTCATAGTAATTGCCACATTGCACTGTAATTCTTTCTTGATGTCTCCGCAGCCCTCACATGACTGTGAAATCTCTGGGGGTCAAGTTCCAGGTCTTAATCACCTTGACATCATTAGAACCAGGGACACACAATGGTTAAGAATAAATAATAAATGTACAGATATGAAAACATTCAGAGGATTATTGGAAAACTTTTATAAAAACTGTTGATCTACGTTTGATGCCAATTTATTAGTTTCTATTCTATTCTGAAAAGAGTATCACCACTCTCCGAGACAGGATTTGTAGGAATCTGAATATCTTTTGAAAACAACTGAAACAATCCATAGGAGATGATATTATAAACTATCTCTATCCCATAAATCCCTGGGTCAGAAGGTCAGCATGATGTTACAGAGGTACCGGAGCTTACTTTACATCCAGGCAGATGACAGCAGTGGGAATATTCTTGGATTGGACAGTGTTTGGGACCTAAATATATGTTACCTTTTTATGTAGCTCTTTGGGGTTGAGAATCTGTTTGGATTGGCTAATTATTATAACCTTATTTAAAATGTCTAGAGCTCAGTATTTGAGCATGTAGGTGAAAAGTAATGAAAGGAATTGGATAACACCAAAAATGTTCTGGATAAATTCTTGGACTTAATTGCTATTGGGCTAATCATGTGAAAATACTGCATGTAAAATTTTATACTTATGAGATAGTATGACTGAACACCATATATATGATAATTAAGATAGACCCCACAATCACATACCTTTGGGACCCATGCATCTCCTCTGAGTGTCTGGACAGTTTATTATTAAATCCCTTGAATGGGTGGCTAAGGACTAGTTTACATATCTCATGTATTTAGACAGTTTTGTCTCCTAACATTTAGTGTTGAACCTCTAATCCCAATTTCTAGCTTCTTGTAACTGAAACCTTTGTTCTTTCATATAGTTATTTTTTTTCTTTGTCACTTTTGTTATTTTCCAACCTTTTCCATTGGAAGGGGGAAAAAGATTTGTCATGTGAATAAGAAATTACTATTTTAATCTGCTGACATTTAGTTACCACAGCATCCAATAGCCTATCCTTACTGATATACATATCTAAATTTTAAAAACTAATATATATATATATATACACACACACACTACATCCATTAGACTCTGCTTCTTTTCCCTTGAAATTTTGTAATCAATTAGGCCTTATTTTCTTACTATCTAAAAGGAAATTTCTAGGTGTCCAGCTTTGGGAATGAGTGGCTTTTGATGGCATTTTGTAATCCCTTGGGAGAAAATGAATGTCTATGTTCTTTCCTCTGTGGAAGAGGGAATTTTATGGAAGCCTAGGAAATCCCAAGGTTTTATGGCCTGCAGCCCACAAAGACTTATTTTTCCCAGAATTGACTCTGAAAGTTTAATTCCCATCTAAATGTCAGCTGTGTATTTCTAAAACGCAAGCTGTGTTTGATTTAAGCCTAGAAGATAATAATTCCATCTTGGAAGTCCTGCAGTTGTTGGTGAGAATTTCTTTGATATGTGTATATGTTATATCATTAATTTGCTTGACTACCTTATAAGGAACCGAAGTTGATTGTTTATTTCTCCTTAAACCATTATTGTTCAGCTCAAGAACATGAATAAGTTAAAGTAATACAAGTTTTATAGGTTTCTTCCATTTACCTTTTTATCAATATTTCATTAATTTTATTTTGGACCATAAAACTCTTTGAGAAAACTTGTAATGTTTCTTGTGGAATCCTGTCTTAAGTTAATTTCTAAAGCCATTACATGAGATGAAAATTGTGTATAGTCTGAATAAACCTTGAAAAACACTGAAGGAGAAGGCTGTTTTGGACCCTACCTAGACTCACTAATCCACTCAACACTGTTTCTTTTAGCATGGCATCAGAGGGCTGTTCCCTAGTTGAGCACCAGCTAAAGGAGTTGGCTTGCAATAAGGGGCCATGTTGTACGAATAATGCAGATCTTGAAACACTGGAACCATGTTCAGCACAATGTCAAGTTTACATTATGAGAGGTGCTTAGGAACTCATGCCAACTGAGAGAAACCAACTCAGCTCATATCCAGGGCATGTGCTCATTCCATGGAATGGCCAGTAGGAATACTACTTAAATTGCTATTTTTCCCCAGATTCCCATTTTTCTCTAAGCTCAAATATTTGGTGCATCAGTTAAATGCAGTTGTGATGCCATGTCACTATACTTCAGCCGTGTGAGAACAGCTGTAACTACATAAATTATAATTGAGAGCATGGTTTGTTGATCATCTTTAATAATAGACACAGTGGATGCACAGTTCCAGATTGATCGAAATCTGTTTTTCTTTGCATCTATGTATACTTGTTTTGCAAAGATGTTGAGTAGAAATGAAGGGCTAATTTTGCAAGCATGCATTGTGAACTTTTCAACTATATTTTAAAATCTTAAACAACTGAAATTACCATATGAAGCACATAATACATTTTTTCTGTGCAAAAATTGGCAAAATGTGTCTAGACAATATGTATCATATGCTTATACATAACTCTGAATGTGTCCAGTATTTGTGTAAATTACTTAAGGCTCAAAACACTGCACTGTGTTGGAAGAAATATATTAGAATGCTATACAAAATATGAAAAGCTTAAATGGATATTTCATGACTAATGGCAAAACTGGCTTCTGAAATTTGAACACAGCCAGGAGGTCATTGTATAGTATCAGAATAATGCAATTATGTGTTGCCGGCTTATAATGGTGTGTCAAAGCTATGAATAATAGCTTGTGTGCTGTTGAATTGTGAAAACACTGTCGGTATCACTCCTAAGAAATTTCTACCTTTGCTCGAAATGGAGATGGAGAAGCAGACTGTTCTGATTAGAGATGATCTGCTTAGAGATTGGCCTCGCATTGTCTCAAGTGATAAAGAGCAAAGGTAGAGCAATGCCTTTTTATCAGAAGAGGAGATGACATTGATCTGGTGAGATTCACAGTCACAACAATCAATCACATGGGAGAAAGTTGTCGTTCATGCATCAATGAGATTGGTTTCAACGATAAATGGTAGCAGTGGTTCATAGTGTGAGTAGAAATGCTTGCCATTATACAATCAAAAGTGCCCAGGGAAGGGGGCCTTTATTTCTACTAAGGCTTGATTCATTGGGGGTCAAGGTCCAGTCCAGGGTTCAGATTTCCAGCACAAATCTTCAAGCTATAGGAGTCAAAGTTTAGCTCATCAAGTTAGGGACAGAGAAACCTAAACAAGGACCTCAAAGAGAGCAAATGCTGAAAGCAGGAAACAGGTTGAGAAAGACGAAAAGGTCAGGCTCGGGTTGCCATGGCGAAGTCGGGCCCAGGTAAGCCAAGTGACATTGTCAGATTATTGCTTCTAGGTCAGAATGCCCCAAGCAGCATCAGCATGGCTGGGGAAAGAATTATGTTCAGGATTACAGGCTGAGCTAATACATCATTGTGCTTTGTGGTTTTTCTTCCTCTTTATGACCCTACTTGCATATCAACCTCTCTGCATTGGTTTTTCAGCTTCCCCATAGGATTCTGACATAAGAAGTAATTTTGTTGAACCCTTAGTAATTTATACAGATACATACTTTTCAAAGTTGTGTGTGTGTGTATGCATAGAGCACAGTTTTTTCTTACATTCTACTATCAGTTTTCTATGTGACATTAAATATTCTCTTAAAATGCCTAAACATGGTTTCTTCACCAACCAAGAAGTAAAGGTCAGAGATAATTGACAAATGTAGTCCTAGAAATAAAGGGAGATCCTAGATGTGAACAATTTGTTTTGTCTGTTAATAGTATTATTTTAATAATATTATTTACTCTTTCTCTAAACTCATCACTCTTAATGTAGGATTTTTTAGGCAGTCATTGCCAGCAAAAAGTTATTAATTTCAATTAGTTGTCTAATCAACACGATAACTTAAATCTGATAGACATTAAATGTCCATATGAGGAAAAGCATATTCTTATTATTTGGGGAAATATTTTAGCAAAATAACTTGAAATAGAGGTCACCATCATAAATAGTGATGATGAATCCAGAAAGAAATTAGAAAGAACTCCCAAATGTTCATGGATACTCAGCTGGAGTCCCAAAATTTCACTGGCCTAAACCTTGAAAAATCTTACTTGTCAATGTACCTTTCAGAAAATAGGTATTCTTTATAAGAAACTGGAGGTGGGGGGAATATAAAGAATTCACATAATCATAATATTTACTGAGTGTTGACACTGGATAATTTTTAAAATTTCAAGACTAAAATATCACTTAAAGATTTCTATAGAATTAAGCCCCATTAAAAGCCATTATTTAGTATTTAATCTCCTTTAAACAGGCACACTATATAAATGTATTTTTATTATGAATAGCAAATCTGTAGAGTATTAATGTAAGTGCTGTTGGTCTGTAGTTTCTATAAATCTTCAAAAGGCTTTTGAATTAATGATCCTGAGTGCATTTATAAAAATCTCTGAAAATTTTTATTAGACAGGGATCTTTATCACCAAAAGAAAGTAAGTAACAGTTGTATCCATGACTATCTCTGGCCTCAGCTGAATATTTTTTTCCCAGAAACTAGTTTGGGACTTAAAGTAAAATTAGTAAAATAAGATTGCATATAGATTTCATTATATTCTAGATTTCATTTATGTTAGCAAGACTGTGAATGCCACAGAATCTCAGGTACTTTGAGAGCTCTGTTCCCACTTTGGGAAAAAAAAACTTTATATATATATATTTATATATATCCCATTTTATAAGACAGAACTATGGTACTACTGAATTTGAAGGTTAAAACTATATTTTTTAGGTCCTTGAATGCAAAAAGACGAACAACCCTTCCCATGGGGGAATAAAACAGGAAAAAATATAGCATCTTGGCGTTCTTAAAAGCATACAAAGGTGTTTGTCTTCACTCCCTATCTTTCAGGAGACTAACCCTTTTTGAGGAATTCCTTCAAACCCTTTAAAATTCCACCCTTTTGTTAGTACAGAAAGATTGACACCACATTTATGTAATTAAAAAGTTAACAATAAACATCAAAATGACATTTTATAGTAGCTTCATTAAAAAATTAAAGAATCTATCTAACCCCAAACTTGAAAACACTCCCTATTCTACAGATTATTGTTGGCATGCATTCATCTCATTTAAACAGTTGTATTCAGTGACTTTGTAAGGATTACTACATCCAGGTAGGAATCCCCTGTTAAGGGTCCACTTTGTAAAGACTGTTGCTTAACTACATCACTCACTCTGGCGCCAAGGCTGGCATCTGCAAATGAGGGCAGTGCTCACCAAATGTGAAAAAGCAAATGCCTCCCCTTCAGAAGAAGAGCCCCGTGTCCTGAGGCTATCTGAAATAACACAGCTCTTTGGAGTTAACCATATGCAACTTCATCATAGTTAGGATGCATGCACTTATCTACATGCCTGCTTAGGCATACACACAGAATCATCCCAGATTAATTCACAAGTCCAACAGGGGTTCATTGTCAGCGATCACCTCCCTCCTATTCAGTCCTTGGTGAACTTTACCAGGAGCGGCCTGGCTGCCAGTCAGTCCTGGTCCTGACCAGAGTTTCTTTCTCTTTCACGTGGGATCTTTGTCTTATGCTGATTCTCTTTTACACCCCATTCAGTTTTATATCAGTTTTCCCACATAAGCCTTTTAGAAATGTAATATTAATTATCCAGAAATCTCAGTCTACAATTGCTCCAACATCATTCTTTAATGAATACAGACTTCATTGCATATATTTCTATTACTCTTGCTACTTTTATTTCTATTTTTATTGCACAGATCTGTGCAAATAAAAATGTATCAAAAGGTATGGCTATAAATGTGTTCTGCTAAATTCCCTCTGCCTTGACACGCCTGTGAACTGCTGCTACAAAATGCCTGCTGCATTTTAATGCCTTTCTCGAAAGGCAACATGATATGGTAGAAATAACAATGGCTTTGGAGTCATGAACTCCTGGCCCACCATTCAACGATTGTGCTGCTTAACTTCTCTGAGCCTCAGTGTACTCATCTGTGAAATGTCAGTAATAGTGTCGTCCTCATAAATTTGATGAGGATTAAATGAGATGAAGTGTATAAAGCATAAATATAATGTTTAGTGCATTATAGGAGCTTAATAAATATTGCTTTCCTTTTTCCAGCCTGCAGCAGTAATGGAAGGAGACTATGACATGCCCAAATGATCACTCATTTTAAAATGTACTTCAATTGAATTAATTATGAACTAGGAAGAATAAGGTTAGATTTCAAAGGAGCAGAGAATGCCTTACTGTGATATTTATTGCATATGGGTACGTATTACCATAGGTGGCTAGGAAAAAAAAGACATGGTTTCTGAACTTCATTACGACTTCAAACTTTATCCAGCTCTCAGCTGGTGTAGGAAAAGTCTGTTTAACTACATATCTGTCTTTAAAGGCATAGCCAGTATAATTTACAATAAATCACTACAAAATAAATCTGTCTTGTTATACTGTTTAAATTCATTTAACATAACATTTCAGCACATTGAAAGTATATGAATGACACTGATCACTAAATATAGATACAGCTAAAATAGGAAACTTTTAAAAAAAAAAAAAAAAAGGGAGAGAGAGAGAGAGAATGGCTAACTTTATCCAGTGAACAACTAATACAGAATGCCTAATTTTCTAACTAGCAAGTTGGAGATGGGGTTATTGATGCTTTCCCTGATTTTATATGGTTGCAAAGTATGTGAGTTACATCATAACCTGACATTACTTCTGAAGCTGTTAAACAAAAGACTTGTTAGAATTACTACTGCTAAGTTCCATAAAGCCAGAAAACTACAACAGATAACATGTAATAGAGAAAGAAAAATAGGAGTCCATAAAAAGTAATTCTGACAGCTAGCCTTAACTTTCATTCTTGCCCAGTGCAGTGCTAGAGGACCCAGAATCTAAGATATAAATAAGAGGAAGGAAGAGACGCAGGTTGGAAGGCAGTGTGCAATGGGGGAAAATCTAGTCTTTGAAACCTGGCAAACCTTGATCATCATCTGTTAGCCATGAGCCTCAGATTCCTCATCTCTATGGAACAGAACAATAAAACCTACCTTTGAATTTTATTTAATATTTGGAAATACTTACAGCACCTGTTACACAAGAGGTAAAAATAAACTCAAGTGCCAGCTCTTGTGGATTAGTAGTGGCTTTCTGCAGTTATCAGTTGAGAAGAGTTCTGAGACCCTGTCTAGGGTCATTGGGAAAAAAATGCTGGAATTGATTGGTGATGTCTGCTCTGGGTAGAAAGTGGAGTAAATAAAAATCTGTTTGCTATATAGGTTTCTGTAAATTATAACTATTCTGCTTATTGCCACTATTATGACAAAGGCATTTTTATATTCTTTTTCAAATTTCTGCATCTTCAACACAAAATGGAATCAATTAACTACTTCGGTTACAATAGCTGTGCATATCGTTTTTATTGATGTGATGGTGAACTTGTGTATATTATCTGCAGAGAAGAGCTAAAAAATGAAATCAGAATTTGCTACTCTAATTTTATTATATAAGACACCCACTTAGAAAAAATATGACACAGGTACTAATAGTAGAATGGGAGTTGGAGAGAAAAAAAGAGACTATAACATTGAGATGTAGTCCCAGGTTATGACAGGATTGCACGGTATCCCCTATCTCCTTTAAAACATTCTCACAGGGGAGAAGGAATAGCATGTTTTGAACTTAGATGGTCCATGACTTTCTAGACTTTTTTCCTGTTTTTTCTCTGAGGCCAGATTTCTTTCCTGCATGAATGGTCATGTTCCTGTCAGCCATAGGAGATTTTCTCTCTCCTAAACACCTGATTTTGTATTCCTGCCCTAGTCCCTCTATAGATCTGAGATCTAAAATCTGATTAAACCCATATTTTTAAATTTATGTATTTATAGGCATATAGAATAGTTTACAGTCTGAGTATGATTTTTTTACCCACCACAAATGTAGGAAAATGGTGGGGTTTTTTTTAAACAGTGCCTATCTGTTTCTTTTTTCTTTCTTTTTATTTTATTGCTAATGACTTCATTCTGCTTGAATTCAATGTTTCAGTTTCTTTGGGTAAACTCATAGACTATGTATGTGATGTTTGCGCTGTGTTGATTACAGTCATCCGGTGAGTTCGAGTAAGGCTCGTGCACTCAGCGTCCTTGGCAGAAGCCTACACGTTGGATACAGGCGCCACAGTCAGCTCATCATACTCATGTGTGAGGGAAGTGGTTCCCAATAGCTTCCCATTGTTCAGGGAAGTATATTGGGCCTCCCATTCTTTTCTTATCTTTTTCATGTGCTCAAAAAAAATCTTATTTTTTTTTAAAAACATGGCATAGGAACAATTATTTGGGAGTTTTAAAATACATACTGAAAAAAAAAGGTGATCTGTAAAGATTCGTCTTTTCTTAATCAAAGGTATCAGCTGCTTACTGACCCTACGTAGGGCAGGTAGGAAGCTGAGAACCCAGCACTAACCTTGTAGAGAGTTGTATAATATTAACACGTGGACATTCTTTCAATTAACTTGCAATCTAGTTTGGGAAGAATGCTTTTCCTACAATAAAATGTTTAATCACCATTTTCTTGTTATAGTTTACACATATAATGTTAAGTGTTTTAACAAAATGATAGATAACCTCTTTCTATTGTTTTCAGAGATCTTATCTTATAAGAGCTCTTACTTAAACTTAAAACCCAGCTGTAATATTTGGAGATCTTCTGGGCATGTAAAGCTCTTACCTTTCTCAGTCACACCTGTCTCTCCTGCCTGCTCCCCTCCCCATACACCCTATACCCTAGAGCAGTGATATTCCTACACTCATGAAACATGAGTGTCATTAGGGTTGATAACTTGTTACAAATTGAGTTAAACTACCAAAATTTGGAAGTGATGTACTTTTGTCACTAGAGTGAATTCAAAATATCCCTAGTCACCAGCATTCACCTTTATTCTAATTTGCATCCTAAATGAGAGAGGGAAGAAAGCATCAACTGGTATGTGTGTGAGGCAGGACAAATGAAGTGGAGGACCACCGTCTGTCCCAGATGACTTACTTGCATTCCCCCAAAGCAAGGTGCTTGCTCATTTCTGTCCTCTGTATAGCCCTTTCCTCTACCCAGAATTTTCTCATCTCATTTATCCAGCTGTTGAGTATCCTTGCATCCCTCAAGGCTCAGCCAAGGTGTCACCTCCTTTATGGAGCCTTCTATGATCTTCTCCTATGCCCCTGCTCTCTCACCTTGTCAAAGTATAAGCAGTCTCTATTTTCTCAGCACCTCTGCAGACCTCTGTTATATTGCCTGTCACAGTGGACTGTAGTCTTCTTTATCTCTATCAGTCCCCTAACTCCCAGACTGTGTGCTTTTTGCAGACAACGACTGTGAATTGTTCATTTTTACTTTCCCAGATCTTAACTTGAGGTCTGACACAATAGGGCTCTCAGTTATACCTCAAATGAACCAAAGAAGCTGAACAACTGTTGAGTTCTGCCTATCATTCTTCTCTTGTTTCCTAGCCCTGAATTGTATCACATGGGTGTTGGTTCTGTTGAAATGATGGGGACAAATACTAGCTAAAGGGGAGTCACTGGCCGACCAGTTTGAGGTCGAGTGGATGGGTCACTGGGGGACCTATAATTCCTGAGAGAGAAAAGTGGCTAAAGAAGAGAGAGACTCTTGGATAAGTAACCAAGATGACACACTCTATTACCACCACCTTTCTATTTTTCTTTTTACTTCTTGGAATGGATTCATCTTTCCTTTCCCTATGCCCAGCCTGTTCCCATATATTGACGTGTGCATGTACCTCACCTCCTCCTCCCAAAATTCACGAGTCTCATTGAATTGAAAACTGGCACATGCCCACTCTGAGTCACAGCCAAACTTCAGGCCAAACAACTGGGCTCACATGGGCAACAATTAGTTGAGAAAATGAGATACCCACATTGAAATGTTACCAAACTCTGTGGGTATGGCTATAAGAAAAAATATGATTGTGCTTTCAATTTCACTAAAGGTCAAGACCTTATCTTACCTTCTGACTCAAAAGGCATTTCTTAATCTCGGGTTAGATGGTCTGATCCTTGAAGCTGCAAGTATGCACATCAGGACTGTTTTTTTGTTCCCTGTTATTAGTGATTTCACAGTTTTCCTTGCATATTTGAATGACTTTATTGAGTCTTCTAAATGTTGAGGTCAGCTTCTTTAATGAGAAGATCGAAGAGTGTTCTTCCAGGATGACGTACACTGTGTGACTGCATTTATGTTCTGTAGTGGCCGTCCCCTGAGTGGAAGTGCTGACCGCATCCAGAAGTTGCGGAAGGAGTATTATCAGGCTCGGAGGGAAGGTTTCACGTTATATGAGGACGACGAAGGAAGAGCAAGGCCATCTGATTACGACCTTCACTGGGTAAGCACATACCTGCTTCCAAATATTGAATGCTTCTTTACTGAAATAGTTTAGAGCAAAGGAACTTGGCCAAGGATGTTCTGTATACATCGCGTTGTCTTCAGGTTACTCCAACCACAGAGTTCCTCTCCCCCAGAAGTCATTCACAGAAAGCAAAGCACACTAATGTACAGTAGTTCACTTTAATTGCTCCTGTATTTACTCCCTATTGGACTTATATACCAGCTTGGGGTGGAACAGATGTTTACAGTTTTAAAGAGGACGAGGAGTCTTTATTATCATCTCCTGAGCCTTAATCCTTGCCCTCCATCTCTTGAGTCTAAAATATCTAGGCAAACATTAATAGAACATGCAACAAAAGTCATCTCATTTTTGGAAAATGGCTATTAGAAGTAAACATTAGAAAGGCTGTCTTCAGAGATATCGATTGTTTGTATATTGCATTTGAACAATTCATATTTTTGCTCTTACCAGACACTAAGATCATTTTATTTTGAGACAACAGCAATTTTTGTGTTAGAGGATTCTCTTTGTCAATCCTTTAACAGTCAGGGACAGAAAAGAATACTGCGACCTCCTAAAGGCAGAGAATCTTTGTTTTTCTTCAGGGTAACATGATTCATTCTCCTGCCTTTTTCAGAGAGGCAAAGCTGTACTTACAAAGTACATTTGACTCTTGAGCATCCACAAAAATGCCCCAGAGGAGGGTACTAAGAGCTTTATTAAAAGTACATGTACATACTTAGAACTGTGCCTGACACTGAGAATTTGGTGTTCACTAAATATTAGCTCTCATTGCCAGCATTATTATTGGAGCACAGCTGTATGTGATAATAGTAACCTCCTCTTTGTGAGTCAGCTCTCACTCACTCTCTTTGATGGTTACTGCCGCCTACTACAGTTCGTAATGCTTTCTTGAGAACCATGTAAGGAATTCTCTTATCCCTGGTGGCCACTAAAGACACCAGCTCTTTTGAAGGGCAAATCTATTAAAGGAAAGTGCTCTTTTCTGATTTTCACACTTATATTCATGCTCACAAGGTCAGGATTGGGAGAGCAAAGTCCAGTGTCTGAGCTGATTCCCTCTAGGTTTCACTCCAGTGCTGTGGCATTTAATGTGTGACACTCAGCACTTCCACATTGCTGTTTAAAAGTTGGTTTCAGCATCCACACGGTCGTACAGAGCAACAGAAACCCCTTGACCCAGTAGGCTGTTTCGCGTAGGATAAATTTTTAACAACATTCATCAGAAATGCACCCTAAGCATAGGCAGCCTCTAACCAAATGGCTTCTGCCTCTTCCAGAGGTGGGCATCCTGTGTCTGTAGGTCAGAACAATCAGCTATTTACTGGTTTTATTACAGATGTTTGGAGTAAACAGAATGACATTAGCAGTGATGAGGCAACTGGCCACTTAAATTCTCAGTAACAGAAGAAACTTATTTCTAGAGAATAACAATATAGATAACAATTCACTGCATTTCAAACTTAATTGAGATCAACTTACTGACTTTGATGAGAAACTCTTGCTTCTTAATCAAACAAACAAGCAATAAAGTAAAGGGAAGTACTTTCCCCCCACAACCAAAACAGAACACCATGTTCTGTTGCATGGTGCATTGAAAAGTCCTCCATCTCAAAACCACTACGAGCAAAATAAGACACGTATATTTAGAGTAAGCAAGTCCTGCTTTTTTGGCCTTATTTTATATGATCTCTTTATATCAAGCCAAAAGGATAAAAATGCCTCACCTTCATGGGACTTAAAGACTTCTCTGACCTTCACCAAACCTGAGCTAGGTAACTGTACCCTTAGGTCCTTCCTCTCTTAATGATTCTATTTTTATGCCAAGCAAAAGTGTAACTAGACAAACAACTGAGTGCATAAAGTGTCTCTATTTTAATTTGTGTTTCCCATGCTTGCGTGTGTTGAGTGTTGCCTAAAGTGGCGGGTTTTATACTTCCCAGACAATCGGGAACTAAGGCTTCCCAAAGGGACGCTTGGAAAATGCTCTGTCATAAAAGACGAGAGCTTTTTGTCATCACCTGAGATACTCCAAACCAGGGATCAGAACCTCAGCGCCCTTTCCTGTCCTCTTCCCAAGCCAAGGAAAAACACTAGTATCTTTTGTCCAGCATAGGCCTGAGAAATCATACCATTGTCTTGCTACTTTCGGAGAGGTCTAGGAAAGCAAGTTTAGAAAGTTAACATTTCACACCTGTTCATCAGCGAGATCCAACAAGGAGGCTCTTGTAAATGAGACTGTGGTCCCTAGATCGTGCTGGTCTTCAGCATCAGTTTTTAAAATCCGATCAACAGTCCACCAGGGGGATGAATGGGGCCCAACAGAGGACCCGCAGGTGCTTCACTGGGTGGTCATCAAGGTTTCTGACTGAAAGTTCTAAAATTATAACATTACTTCTGATCATTTCTAAGCATCAAAATAGTTCAGCTTCTCTAACACGACCATATTCCATGGTCAAGTATCATCAAAAAATACTGTCATGGACTCAGAACTCGCCAAGTCCAGTACTTCATTGAGAGGCCTAACAAATATTTCCAGAGTCCCATTATACAAGGGAACTTCTGAACTATTAAGAAGGAAATTAGGAAGAAGAGTTACCTAATCATTGCATTTAAAGTAGTTTTAATATAGGCCAGAAAGAAAGTAGCTCACAAAAGTCTTCAAAGGCAAAATGATGAAAGCAATCACTTGATTACAATCTAGGATGATTTTTTGGAAAAAAAATATTTTGATCAATGACACTGATAGTCTTCCTTTGGCTGGCCTTGCACCTTCTGAATACTCCCCCTCCATCCTGCTGGTAGTTCTCACCATTATCCCACCTCCCCAGCAGCCCAATGCTGAAGACTTCTCCCGCTGTTCTCTTGGATTCTCACTTGCTGGGACATCATTCTCTTTTCCTTCTTTTTTTTCTGTGTCTCCTATTCAATTTTAACAAATATATACTCAGACTTAGTGTAGGCTAGGTGCTGGTAGCAAGAATATAATATCTCTACCTTGGGGGAACTCACAATCTAGCCATGAATACAGACATCTGAGCCCAAATTAAAAAGGACAATAATATATGTAAGAAACGCTACCTTATAGGGAGTGAGCTTCTAATTGAGCTCAGAGAAACAGCAATGAATCTGTTGGAGGCAGGGTGTGCGGTTAGTGCTGGGAAAGCCATGGAGACCATTTGAGGGTTGCCTGAGCAGATGTACTTTGTTCTTTTTCTCTCAAAGTTGGTGTGTTTCTTTTCCCCAAAGGAGCTCCTAATTTATTCCCTTTATTTGTGTTAAAATCAGTGAATACATGCAGACTGCAAGATTTGTAAATATGGACATGAGACCTTAAAAATCTTTTCAGCCGGTCTGTTTTTTAGCTGTTCTTCCATCTAGGCTCTGAAAAGCTGTAAAGAACAAATTGAGAGAATTTCAATGGTTCCAAGTGAAAAGGCCTGGTGAGTTTTTATAGACCCAATTAAGTAAGCAAGATATGCTAGCTGGGAAGTGTTAATATTTGCCAGAAGAAAACATAATACCTGTTATCTGCTGGTATTTTATTTTCTGTAAAACTTGTTAAGACTGTCACAGTCCTCTGGCAATAAGCAGGGTTTTTGGGTTTTTTTTTAATTAGCAGATAAAGATTATCTGCTTATTTAACAACCACACGAATATCCTGTAATTTCAGAAATAAGATGGCTCTAGACTTTTAGAAAAATAATAGTACCTTTATTATTGTCTTTTGTAAAGAGCTGCGTGGAATATACCATACCTCCTCCTGGCTTTTTTTTTTTTAACTCTTTGACTAAATTAGAAAAATGTTTATCTCAAGAAGGGGTTTGTAGACACATGGATGGGAAGGAGGTATGCTAGTTTCCACTGTCATAAAAGACATGTTGATTTATTTTTCTGGCAAAGGGGATTGATTCAGGAAGGTGATGGTTCGGTGAGTAAATGAAAACATTCTGAAAGATTTGTTCACCCTATTATGAAGATGGTCTACGAACCAACCTAAGGGAACATTCTTGGCAGCTGTCTAGACGATGAAAGATGCATCCGGTGAATTCTGCAGTCAGAGGGAAGGGAGAACAAGATGCTGAGATCATGCTAACCATCTTGAGAAAAGGATTTGGGATGGAATGTGTAATGGCCACACAAGTATAAAAACCATCAGGACATTATTTTCTTAAAATGAGAAAAAAAAGGAATGAGCCCCTGCTTTCCATGAACCAATATAAGAATTAGAATGAGACTGCATTTTCCTCCTCTGCTCCTTACTGGCATCTGATTAAAACCAAGGACATTGATAAACAGTCTTTGATTAGTCAATGGCTCTGCAAATAACAGAAACCTAATACAAACTGGACTAAGCACAATAGGAAATTTTATGGGTAATATGACTTTAAAGTCCACGGGCATATCTGACTTCAGGCAAAGCTACATCCAGCTCCTCCCTACAGGCCGTTAGGAGTCTTTCTCCATTCTCAGCTTTGTGACTCTCTCCGTAGGCACCATTCTCAGGGGGCTCCCCCATCTGGTGGCAAGACAGCCATTCTATAGAAACACAATTCTATAGAAAGAGATTATCTCGCCTCCAGTACATCCAGGAAATCCTAGAACTGACGTTCAATGTAATATTCAATAGCTTATTAACTCAACCTGGGTCACATGTCTACTTCTGAACTCCTATGGCCAAAAAGATGTAGTACTCTTACTGACCAGAACTAGGTCACAAGCCACACCTGGAAACAGAAAGTAGAATCAGACCTACATAAATTCCATGAACAAATATAGGTAAAGAGGCACTCCCAAAGGATAAACATACTATTAAAAGAAAGGGAAAATCAATGTCAGACACAGTTAGGTCTTGTCTACTATAATGTCTAGTTCTAATAACGATAGAAACTTTCTCCATCAACTTATATTTTTAAGGAAAAAGAAGAAGAAAAGGGCTCTCCCTTCAGACATTTTCCTGTTTATCATCAGAAAGTAAGATCTATTATCAATTAAACTTGCTGCCATCATTGGCTAGGTAAAAAGAAAAAGAAGTATTTTTATCTACTGGTCCAGTGTCTTGGAGTTATCCCAGGAGCCCACATGGCAAGTGAAAGTTTCATTCACTCCAAAGCTGGGAATTTGCTTCAAGAAGAGGCAATAGAATTCTTTGAAAGGATTAAAATTGACTCTCGTTCTTTGGGTAGAATCGCTCTATCTTATATCCTTTTGGATTATTTGTGTGCATGAGAGACAAGGTTATATTCTACATACATGTATCAAAATCTTCACGTTGTACATCTAAACCTAATGGATTGTTATATGTCAATTGTACCTCAATTAAACAAACATATTCCATTCCTAAAATCTTCAAAATATGGAATGAAATAAAGAATTGGAGCCATCAAATGCACACATATCCAGAAACTGTTGTTGTTTGGCTCCCACCGTGAAATAACCAACCCCTTTGCTGTCGCTGGGCCCTCCTGAGCTCCATAAACAATTATTTCCCAGTGTGTCCCTCCATCAGCATATTAATACTGCCCCTAAGTCCTAAAATAGCTGAACTGAGGAGCAGAAGAGGTTCAAAGGCAGGGAAAAAAACCCACAGTGTCTATAGTGAATTTTGAGGTTTTACTGAACTTGGTGTTGGTAGAATATCAAATTCCACTTAAAGAGTTGTGACACCTATATTTCAGGAAGTAGTGAAAATCTGAGGAAAGAGGAAAACAAAAATGAGTTGAAGATTTTTTTTTTTTTTTTTTTTTTTGGTTAGTAACTTTATTTCATTTATATTTCAAGGTGGATTTCACAGGAACATGTTGACACATTAGCTATATTGGAGAAGATCATGCAAGTGAATTTCTATCTTTTAAACATAGCATAAATCATTCTGAAAGGAGGCAACATGTTTATAGGCAATCCCCAACATAGATATAAAATGTGTTTCAGAAACCCATTTAGAAATTGCCAATTTGGAACTGGGAATGATTTCCCATAGGAAAAAAAAATTATTGGTTGTAGGGCCCCAGACCAGCCCACAAAAGGCCACTAAAATCCAGTAACCTTGTCCTAATCATAGAACAGTAACCTAGGCGCGGGAGCAGGGGGCCATCTGAGCCAAGGGGAGGGGTAGGAAATTCCCGTTTGACCTCTTTCCCTGATACACTTTTGAGATGGTCTCTAGCCCCTTCCCTTTTACCAGTCTTTAAGTGTCTCCCCAGGCTTCCTGACCCTTCATCACCCCTAACTCCCCATCATGACACACCACTGAAGCCCCACTTTTTCCCCAAAGTGCTCAGGAGTCCAAAGGTACCTCTCTTCACATCCTCCATCAAAGTCACCATTCTCCCAGTGCAGTTCATCTCAGGGAGGGATGAAGCAAAATCAGACCCATAAAGGTCCTTAACACTCCCCGAGAGACTTCTCTGTTTGAAGAAAACCCTTGATTAACCTGATTAAGTGCAAAATTAGATACTTAGGGGAAGTCTATGAGAAGGGAGCAGGAGAGAAGCTAATGGACTCTACCCCTAGACACTGCCCCTTTATGAAACAGAGGAAGGGCCCCCGGCCTTCAGGTCATTCTTGAGGTCTTGTTGATCCTCCACAGCCTGAAGTTTCTCCAGCATTTCTATCTTATACACAGAGCCCAAGGCCCCGGATCTCTCAGTCTGACTGGCTTCCAGTGGGCAATGATCTGATCCTAAGAGCAGCACTGATTTCTTCTGCAAACTGGTCCTCGCGTCCTCCAGAGGAAGCCTTTTGTTTCTAAGTCTGTCCTCTGTGGCCCATGGCCAGTTGCTCCAACTAACATGGACCATGACTCCCCATTCAACGCTGTCTGAAAATCTGCTCTGAAGGCAGCTACTCTGAACTGCTCCTTCCTTCCCATGTGGTCTTTCTAAATGCACAGGTGACCTTACTTTTAAATATAATAACATGGCAGGTATGGGAAGCATCTTAGCATGATGTGTGAGAGCATGGATTCTGAGGCTGGACAGCCTACACTCACATCTGGGCTACACCGCTTACCAACTAGAAATTTGGGCAACTCATTTAACCTCCCAGTCTCCTTTAAAATTGGTATAATAGTATTGTGGCAATTGAATGATTACTACTTGTAAATAATATGTCTAGCATGAAGCAAGTGCTCAATAAATGTGAGCAATTGAAGAAGTACACACACTGAGGTGTTCGGAAGTAATCTGTTCCATTAGCCAGAAAACCATTCTATCTTAATCATTATTGGAGCTTAGTTACAATGTCCTGGGACATTAAACAACACACAAAGTGTTTGGGAGGCCTTCTGGTCTAGCTCCCTCTGGTTACCAATGAGATGATCACAGTCTCCCTAGGTAGTGATTGTCAGGCCTGGTTGTAAGGCAGTTCGGGCAAAGTCCCTTGGTCAAAAAGGTCAAGATCTATTTCCCTCTCCCACAGGCAAACTTTTCCTTCAAAAGTGCACTCCTTTCATCCCTGACCCTGGGGGCACACCTAATCTTTTTAATGACCTTATGCTAAAATCAAAGACCAAAGACCAGAAGAAAGTTAGGAGCTTCTGCTTTCAGCTCTGCAAAAACCCCAAAGCAAAGAAATACCAGGGTCTAGGTAAGGTCTTAAAATTGGATGGAGAGCGAAACACAAAGAGAATATTTGCAAATTATTTACTCAATAAATTATACATAGCTGGATGCATATCCACAAAGGCATCATTTACTCAGTGCTGATTCTATCAGATACTGTGTAAATACCTCATATCAATTAATCCAGACAACAATTCCAGAAGATAGCTGTAGCATTAATCCTATTTACAGATAAGAAAACTAAGATTCTGACTTTGCACCTTAGTCACACAATCATTAGCCAAACAGATTTTCTCATCTGCGCTAACTCTGGGAATAGAGGGGAAGGGGGACTGCTGGGCGGCTGTCCAGACACTTTCAAGAAAAGAAAAGGAATCTCTGATCAGTCATTTATAAACACTATAAAAACTGTTTTCTACCCCTGCTGAACTACTCTTTAATTATCACTCTTAATTTGTTTTTTTAACCCAATAGTATTGAACCAAAACCAGATTTGGATATCATTTCATCAGTTCTCTGTAAAAGTCAAGATGAAATCATTCTTTTTATGCTATAATCAAATAAGTTAGCCTATCTCTGGCTCACACCCAAACCAAAATACCAAAAAGCAGAAAAATAAAGTTCAGAACCACATTATTTTTCCATAATATGTCAAAAAACGCTATGCTGTACTAACGTTAGAGGAAAAAATGAAATCTTTCTGCTTCTAATGAGCAATTAATTCCAGCGCAGGATGTCGAGTTTAGAATAGGTTAACTTGCCCCAAACCACAACCATTTGTGTTGGATCATGATACCCAAAATTACAACCTTTACAATAATCACATTCTTTTCTTCAACTGCAATGGGAGAAATGGCCATTTTATGTAATATAGGAAAAACCTTAGCAGAGACTCCTATGAATCCCAGACTCTCTAAACTGTTCTCAAGGCTGTTTAAAATCAGTTGGATACATTTTATTTTAGCAGAGCTCCAAAGTCCTGAAATAAACTTTGGGTACTAAATTTTTAAAATGAAGATGTTTGAAGTAGAAGGTATGAAAATGCACTTAACTGGCATTTATAACACGTACACCACTTCACCACGAAGATAATTAAAAACCTATTTGCACTGTATTTGCGTTCAGATTCCAACGCCAGGAACATCCCTTCTGCAGCCTCCAAGGTGTAGTCAACCAGTCAGGTCACTGCAGTGTCCGTCTTGTTCTTTCGGTTGAAGGAAATTTTTTTTGACTCCAAGTCATTCTAAAATTTAACATCATTTGTTTCTTATTGTCTGGTAACTAGTCTGGTGTTAATGGTGGGAAAAAGAAAACACACAGAAACCTCTTCTCTGAAACAGGAAGAATACTTGAATCAAAGAAAACCCTAAAATAATAATAATGTCTACATTGGTACCAGAATTGCCATTCTCCACAAGAAGAATTGCCGTTTTTAATACAATTGCAATGTCTCACACTGGAGTCAGTGATTTTACAGTCCTCCTCTGAATCTCATTAATTTCTCTGTGCTTCATTCTGAACCTTGAAATCACAGTGATAATTTTCAGAGTGCTTATGAGAAAGGGCAGAAGGTGATGCCACTAATTTCAGCTGGGCTGACAGGAAAACTTTCCATTTATTCCAGGAAATGATCTAAGAAGAAAGGGCATAACAGTGTTATTATAAACAATTGAGAAATTGTTTCTTTTCTATTTTCAAGATAAGACTTTCGTAAAGTAATGGAGTTCTTGGGTGTTATCTTTATGGAGGTTTTTTCAAATGATTTAGCTTCTTCTGTGTCATCTTTCATTCAGCCTCTTCCCAGACATAGCTCCATTCCCTCGTTGGCAAGTCGAAAACAGCCCATGAGGGAAAGAGATTTTTCCACAATCATTCATTCCTTTGTTGGTTTAATCATTCACTGAATACTTGGCAATTTATGCATAAGTGGTCATCAAGTCCAACGATTGCATCAACGCTAACCAACAAGAAGGAAGACCTCGTTGCTGTGTGTATGTGTGTGTGAAGATATTAATGTGTTGCAGTTACTCCTTTAGAGAAACAGTAAGGAATGTTGTAGGGGAAAGACATTCCCTGTCATGATCAGATGTCTTTTCTCTGATGAACCTTCTGGCTCACTCTACGATAATGGATACCCCCAAACCATGTGGCGATTCCTTCATTTTTCAGTTTTATTTTTACATCGCCACAATTGTCAAGAGTCCCAGACTGTTTCTGAATAGCAAGTCTATTTTTATTGTTTCATATATATATATATATATATATATATATATATATATATATATATATATATATATAAACACCCTAGCTTTTCTATACAAATACATACACACATACATGCACACGCGTGCTACTTTTCCTTTCTTCATGTATTTAGTATGGACCAGGTTTCCTGTTTTCCGTGCAGTTCCCTTTATGGTACTTTATCAGTTTTAACGGGTCCGTCAGCACTTCAGCAGCAGTGTGCTCGGTGTGTATGTGGCTATGACGGAATCAGAGACTCACATTCCAGAAGAGGGGATCATGGTCTTCCAATTAATGTGAATGATGGCAGGAAGAAATATTGTAGCATTGTACTTAAATTGGTGATTGGGAAAAAATATTATAGGATTTATGAGTTTGTGGTTTGTGTGTGGTTCTATTATTAAATTTTCCAATTTGAGAAAGTGCGTAATGTTCTCCTTTCTCTACATATAGATGCATGTGTGTAAGATTTTAAAAAAATCTAATCCTGATATACAGGATAAAAGGGAAATAAAAAGAGGACAAGCAAATAGGAAAAAAAAACCTGACAATTTGTTTGAAGCATTAAATATTTCCACTTCGTTGATTCATAAATTTAACTTATCAGAAATTTGAATACCTTCTCAATTAGAAGCTCTTAGGACTTTCCTAACCTTCTTGAAGATTTTTATGTCCGAACTAAGAAGAAAAACTGTTAATGTCCTATCATCAGTTAAGAAGAATAAACCCATTTTCATTTACGTTGTGTCACTCAGCTCCAGGATTGAAAAACAAAATTTCAAAGCATATAGTTTATTCATTTATTAATTCCTTAGGCCTTTATATGGTGGCAACTTTGTACCAGAAATTTACTTGACTCTGAGAGTTCAAAAGTGAATAAGGAGTTCAGGCCTGGTGGGAAAGGCAGACAGGAAACATAATTTAAAATATAATGAGATATTTAGAAATAATTGTACAGAAAAAAATGATAAGTGAATACATAGGCTAGCCAAGAATTAATAAGATAGATTTCCTTTTATCCCTGTAAATGTTTCCCTTGTGTGTTCAGCCTTTCATTTGTCTGCATGTAGGGCACTTGCTACTCCAATTGCCCTTTGTAATTTTTAAGCAAATACAAGGTTGCTTTTAACATATGTTTTGTGATGATACTTTTCTTTAGGCTCAACCTCATGTTTTCAGGTTTTGAACATGTGTGCATTATCTGTCCCGGTTACTGACTGAGATCTGCTCTAGAGGTTAAACTTTTAGTCTGTGTCACAACTTATTAAATTATCATAAAATCAATTCCTTGGTCACAATCGAGAATTTTAAAGCTTTAGAATGGCGTAGAATAGGCCCTGACTGGGTAGCTCAGTTGGTGAGTGTTCCCCTGAAACACCAAGGTTGCCAGTTCAATCCCTGGTCAGGGCACATACAAGAAGCAACCAATGAATACATTAATAAGTAGAACAACAAAATTGATTTTCTCTCTCTCACCCCCACCCCCAAATAAATAAATAAATAAATAAATAATAGAATGGAAGGCATGGCAAGTAGTAAATATTTGTATTGGTTGGTGAAATTATTGTTTCATATCCGACGCATGCACACACACACCTATGTACTAGGATATATGTAAACTATATTTCTTCCTATGGGTTAGGATTTTAAAAGATTGAAAAACTCTAGTCTATACTTTTCCATATCTGATTGGTACACTATTTCATTTATAATTCACATGATATTTGTTTCTGGGGGCTCCAAATTTTTTATGAATCAATGTTGTTGAATACATCCTGTCTGAAGCATGGAATGACTGGCACAGAGTTTGCTTTTCTTGATTATATCCAATATCAATACAAGTCTACATGTATATTGATATTTAAAGTTATATATACAATTTGCAGGTATTTTAATGAATCTTAATTTGGCAGCTGGTGGCTTATGTAGCCATTAAATAAACATGTTAAAAGAGGTTACAATTATATAGCCAGAAGTATTTTAAAGACCATGTGGATATACTTGGCATACACTAGTCTTTCTTGCTTGCCTGAAACTACTTTTTTCCTTCTATATTTAAAAATTTTTATAATAAATGTAATACACAGCCACTGTTAAAAAAAATTAGATAATTGGCAAAAGTGTTAAAATAAAAATTTAAATCATCTATTATCTTACCACACTATAAATGAACATTACTTATGTTTTGGAGTATTTTTTTCTATAGACACATGCACATACATGCATGTCACATGTAGTAATTAAATTGGGTTCCTACTGGATATGCTGTTACTTAAGCTACTTTTCCCATTGTCTATTATATTGTGAGTATTTCTTATGCCATTAAATATTTTTTAAAAATGTGAATTTAATATTCAATGCATAGTGTTCTCCAGAAATGATATTTAATAATTGATTAATAATTTTATTATTGTTAGATGTTCATGTTATTGTCATCATTTTTATCATATGTAATGATATAATAATTAGCATTATAAATAAATCTTTATACTCTTATTACTTCATTACCATAAATCAATATAAGATAATATTTAGTTTGAGGATATGAAAAAATTTAAATGTATACAATTTACCCAACTGGCCTCAAGAAAAGTTGATAAGTTTATTCTTCCCAGAAGCATATTTATTAATACAGGCAACAAATATTAATGATATGTTTCATACAGGTTTTGCAGCAGCCTTATTAAAACTGAGTGTTTTTATTTTTCTTAGTTATTCCCAATTTGATAGCAAATATTATTTATTATATTTTCATTAAATTACAACTGATACTGAGCATTTTATATTTTGTTGGCCATGTATATGTCTTCTTTTTATGGATTTTCCATTTTTTTATTACAATGCTTGCTTTTTTTTCTCCTGAGTGGTAAATGTTCTTTTTTTAATTTTAATTTTTATTTATTTTTAGAGAGAGGGAAAAGGAGGAAGAAAGAGAGGGAGAGAAACATCAATGTGTAGTTTCCTCTCTCATGACCCCTACTAGGGGCTTGGCCTGCAACCCAGACATGTGCCCTGACTGGGAATCAAACCAGCGACCCTATGGTTCACAGGCCTGCACTCAATCCACTGAGCTACACCAGCAGTGGCTAAATGTTCTTGATAGAGAAGAAATAGTAATCCTTTGCAGTCAAAGGTCATTCAGATTTTTTCCAATTTTGTCAGTACTCTCTTAACTTCATGATATTTTAGAGAGAAAGAAGCTTTTATTTTTGTATAAACAAGCCAAAGGTTTTGAAAAATGCCAGTTTTTTTCAAATGGCATTTAAACATCCATCATGATGATCATATGATTTCTCTTATTTTTCTATTAATGTGATGATTTATATTAATAGAGTTTCTAATACTGAGTAGCCCTTGCAATTCTGAAAAAATAAATCTACAGTCACATGCTATCTTTTTCTCTGTTAAGATAGAGCTGGGCATGGATTGCCGGTATTTCAGTGGTGACTTCTTATCTATATTTGTAAGTGCAGTTGAATCTAAGCTTTTTTTAATGTTAGCAGTTTTACAAAGAAGGGTTATATTACCTTTGTAAAACAATTTGAGTAGCTTTTTACCTGTTTCTATGCTTTGTAACAATTTCTATGGTCTAAAAATTATCTCTTTGTCAGGATTTAAAATAACTGTCCATGAAACCATCTAGCCTGATGCTTTTTTATAGGTCTTTGACACTTTTTCAACTTTTACCATTGAGAGAGATCTTTGGAAAAGGAGACTTTTTCCTTTACTGAATTTTGGAAATTTTCTATTTTTTTCTATAAAATCACTTATTACATTGAGATTTTCAAACTTTCAGTATGTTTTGTTTTTTTATCATTTAATAATTCTGCTTTTCCATTTTAATACATTTATTTTTTACTTCATAAACATATTTCTCTTTTGTTCAGAAGAGATAAAGCAAACTTTTTAAATTATTGTTTATTTAATTAATTATTTAGCTTATTTATTTCAGTTACTTTTTAAACCTGTTTAATAACAATATAATTTAAGTCAATGAATTTGCTTTTGAACTTAGTTTGGTGGACTTCCAGAAGTGTTAATATCTAAATGTTCTTATTTTTTTCTTGGTATTCTGAAATTAAAGATTTTATCTCTTCTGCGAGGACAAATGACATATGTAATGATTATTTAAGTTTTTAAAAATCTATTTAAAATTGTATTATTAATATATTATTTTATTTTATTTTTAAAAGCAAATCCTAACTCTTTTTTATTTTTTATTTACTTATTTTTAGAGAGAGGGGAAGGGAGGAAGAAAGAGAGGGAAACATCAATGTGTGGTTGCCTCTTGTGTGCCCCTTACTGAGGACCTGGCCTGCAACCCAGGCATGTGCCCTGAGTGGGAATCGAACCCATGACCTTGTGGTTTGCAGGCTGGACCTCAATCCACTGAGCCACACCAGCCAGGACAATATTAATTTTAATGCTTTGTAGTTAAGGACAGTGACTTCTGCAATTTTTGCATTTATTAAAAATTGACATAATATATGTCATTTTTGTCATTTAAAGATTTAAATTAAAACTAATGATTTCTTTCTATAAATGTTTATTTTTAATATATATTTATTGTGTATTTATTATGTTTTAAGGACTGTTAAGGTGCTGGGGATATAGCAGAGAGCAAAGCAGACAAAAATCCCTGCCTGTGGTACTTGCATTGTAGTGTATAACACACCTGTATCCCTATATTTTCTTAAATATAAGTCAGCATAGTTGTTATACACACAATATATTTATTAACAGCTTTTCAGTTTTCAGGAAAAGAACAAAAAAAGATACATGACATTAAATGTAAGTTTTATATTAAAAGCCATCACCATTTCACACATGAAACATGATAACTGTATGTTCTATAATTGGTAAAATAATCTTATAAATTATATTGTTTCTTGACATTGTATATATTTATTTATCATCTTGATCTTCCAAAGACAGATAAACATTAGGTTAAAGTCCTCATCTGCTCTTTTTTCTGAGGCCTTCCAGCATCATTTTTTTTCAGGTCTATCTCTTGTTAAAGGTTGAATTATGACATTTGATTCATTCTAGGGCTTTTTCTTCCTAAGAAATGTTTAACCCATTTATATCTGTTACTGTAACTGGCATTATTCTTTCTGCCTTCTGGTTTCAGGCTTTCTCTTTAGACACCTTTTTCCATTTGCTGTTTTTACCCCATGCGCTACATTTACTTTGATTATTTTATTTCATAACTTTAATCATTCTGACTTGATGAAAACATTCTTTATCTTAGTTTATCAAATTCAAAATGATATAATCTCTATGGAGTCCCTTCCATGTAAAAGAAACAAAGCACCAGGAATGTATGTTATCACAACTTTCCCCCAACTTTTAACCTGTCGTGTCTTAGATTCACTCATGTTTTTCAGGAAGAATGCGTAGCCTCTTTTCCTGTCCTTTATGGGGTATGTTTCCTATCATCCAAGGGTTACCTTCAGTATCTAATGCCGGTCCTTCTTTGCTATGACGTCTCCAACCTTGAGTTCGTTATTTTGATTCCTCTCTAGGTTAATCTGCTTACCTTTTTTGAGTAATTTTACTTCAGGAAGGATATATAGATCATATATTTCTAAACCCTTGAAATATGATAATGTCCTTTATATATAAATCTCAACTCATAACATTGCCTGCTGCTTTGAGGTATACGATAAATATTTGTTGAATGAATGACATACCTGCGTTCCAAGGGTTTTTTCTCAGAAATTCAATGCTATTTTGGTTTTTAATATTGGTGAGGGAGAAATCTGAAGCTGACCTGATTTTTCTTCTTTGTAAGTAACCTGTTTTCCCTATCTGGGTCTTACGGGATTCTTTCTTTATTCATGATATTCAAAAACTTCACCCAGATTCGTCTCTTTACATTCATTTTGCCAGGTTTTTATTGAGTTCTTTCAGTTAACAGCTTTGTGTTATGTTCTTTCTGTTTTATTACTTGAAAGCATGATTTGGTTCTTGAAACAAGATGGTCAAAGTTCCCTCAGTTCTCCTCACCTTACACCTGCCTGTAGGTGAGCCCAAACCCAGGGGTGGCGGCACGGTGGGCAGGGGAGGGCTGGCTGATGTGAATTCACACCTCCTGTGTAGAGAGTCAGCCGCTTGAGAAGACAGAGAACCAAAACCCTGATCAATGCCCGAAAGACTTGGCTTCTGTGTAGTTTCTCAGATGGTTTCTCTGAAATTTGTGAACAAGGGGTCAGGTTTCTGTGCCCTGGATTCTGGTGGTCCCAGCCCTCTCACGCTATATACATTACCGGTGTCAGTATCCACCCTTCATCCTCATACTATTGCCCAGAAAATCAGGGGAGAGCACTTTCTATCTCAGGTTTTTTCCCCTGCTGCAACCACCTCAAGAACCCCCACAGCTCTCCAGACGCACTCTTTAGAAAGGCTGCCGTTCCGGAGACAAGAGAGAATCCGGGTGAGCTCCTCATCAGCCCCATGACCTCGCCCCTCGATTGGAACAGTTTTTACCCTCCTCCACCAGCTCCCCAGGAAGGTTGGCTGTGAGCTGACACCATGTCCTCCCTTCAGCTTGGCCCCTGGCACCATTTCTAGCAGATACTCCTCAATGCCCAGCGCAGGTACAATTTTTACCTATTTTATATGCCATTGGTCGTTTCAGGCAGAATCTGGGAGATCAGTAGTAAATTGCCTGCACCCACATTGCCATTGAATCCAGAATTCAAGACCCATTATAACGCTTAAACTTTCTTTATGGAGGGATTTCTTGATGATGAATCATAGCAAGATCAGGACAGTTTTATTGCATCACAAAGACCACTTTTCTAGCTGCAGCTAATTTTTATTCAGACACAGTAAAACAATGCACATCTAGTGGTATGAGTGGAAAATATGATGACTTTTTTTCCCCTTCTCCACTGTTAACTCCTATTTTTTAAAAAATGGTTCTGCAGGAGTGAGACATGCGTAAAACATCCAAATTAGTTTCCTTAACACTTCAAGAAAAGGACCTCTGCAACATGTAGTAACAAAGCTGGTTTTCTGGTTGCACATCAGTGTAACTCCAGTCAGTCTAAGCTAAAAAGGCCACAGAAATCCAGCGGTTTGAGTTGTTATGTGTTTTCTTGTTTACAGTGAAGATGTGAAAAATAATTAGAATGGAATGCTGGGTGTTCTGTATGTGCTATTACCTATCAACATATAAAAGTTTTATTTTTCTCTGCCAAGCTGCATTGTTATAATCATTTAAAATGAGAAAGTACCTGCCACACACTTAGAGATACTGGCTGCATGACTTTATTAATTCCTAGACTGAGGTCCGCAGAGAAGATGCTAATCTAATAACAGAATCGTGTTTACAAAACAACAGAAAATTCTCACTGTGTATTTAGAACAGTGCACATAAGACCCAGCATCATGGAAGGCTTGCTCTTTCTCACTCTGAACTAAGTCACCCTTCATTTCTGGTGACAACTCTGTCTCAGTGAGAATTTCAAAAAGGGCTTGGTTGACTCCCTGCCTGCACCGCCCCCCCCCCAGCCCCTTCACCCCAGCAAATACGATTACCTGAGTTCCGAAGGGCCCAGGATTTGTGCTCAGCCCTGGGAAAGTGCAGGGAAATCTGCAGGATCCTTTTTCAAAAGTTCTCTTAAAATCAAGCCAGCCCTGCTGTGATTGTTATGACCCCCCGTCTCCCGGAGTCTGGGGCTCCAGTTCCTCATGAGTATCAGATTTCCATTGAGGCTGATATCGCTGGCACCCCAGAACCCTCAGGTAATAATTCCTTTGGGAGTTCTCTGACCTGGAATGGTCACCCATTTCAACTTGATCCCACTCACGACCAATGTCTCATGGATGATCGCGAACAGATTCTGTTTCAGAGCCAGACCTAACCTCTGCTCTTCCCTCGGACCCCGCTTCTGCCTCTATGCCGCTGTGTAGTCACAGCTACACCCGGGTGCCTGTTGCAGGGTGGTGGGTGTGCGCTTCTGCCTGCCCTTGAGCAGCTGTCACTGGTCCGACCCGCTCAGTTGCTGCCTTTCTCTTTGCTAGTGGCAAAACCTTGACTTTAAAACTGGGAAGGGTAGGTGAATACAAAGCTCATTCCAACCTTGCAAGGTAGAGCTCTAGAAAAAGTGGGTTGACTTTCATGGCCTGTTTTCCTGAAATGCTGGTAAGTGGGTGCACCCAGAACTTTGCCAGTCAGAAAGCCTGCAGGAGCTCACGAGCTTCAGGACCTGACGTGGCATTCACCAACTCGATAGCAAGCTCAACTTTGGTGTCAAACTGCTTGTGTTCTGTTTATGGCACTTACTGCCTAGCCGTATTTCCATTTTTAACTCAGAAACAAACACAACAGATGCCACATCCCATGTTCCTACCTTTTTTAGTTCTAGCGAGAAAAATAATGTAAGGTACTCAGTAATTGACAAGAAAAAAGTTTTTTAACTTACAAGATTACCATTGAATTTCTGCCTCGTGCTTTGTCTTTAATGATGATTGCACTTTTGTGGAGTTTAAAATTCCTGAGGTATGCAACATCCAAAGTGCAACTTTGCTGCTTTTATTTCCTGATGCTTAGACATGGCATCTAGGGGTCACTTGGACTGGGTAAGACCAATTTTCATCAATAATGAATAGCGATTTAAACATCATTTTAAATGATTTTTATATTCATATGTCCACAATCCTTTTCCAGGTAAATTTTGCTCAGAAATGTAAATGTCCACTGAAATCCCAATTGCTTTCAGGGTGATGAAGATGTCAAATAAGATATTTGTAGCTCTAAATAAAACAGCATGAGCAAAGAACCATCATCAGACATACAATTGTAACTATAATGAAAGTTACCTTGAGCAAATCCGTACCCAGGATGGTATTCATTTTTTATTGATAAATACATTTGATACAACGAAGTACCGCTTCCAGAAAGACAATGGAGCAGATAATTAAACAATCTATTTGGCAACATAAACACACACTCACAGACACGCACGGCAGGGAAACAAGGAGCACTGGTTAGCACAAATCTTGTAGAAAAAATAACCTAATGTCCTTCTGTAAAAGAGTATTTGGCCTCTGACAAGGGAAAAAAGTAGAAAAGTCATTTTTGCCTGCAGTGAGGTTTTTGAATATGTGGCATGTGACCAACATGAGTAAAGGAGAAAAGAATGAGCTCCTCCTCCTCTGTAGAGGTGGACGATGGTTTGGGGGTGCCAGCAAAGCAAGCCGCTGATGTGTGTCCGCTGGCCACAGCACACCAAGTCATCTTCTCTGTGACAGTAACTGACCAGGCCAGTAAAAGGTGGGGCTACTCAGGACTCTTCTGCCACATGAAACTTTCTGGAGGTCAGCCATGAGACGCCCTCTGCTTTTGGGTCTGTGTAGAAGGGCAGCCGTGGGCATACCCTTAGCAGAGCCTGTCTCAACTTCCACCTCTACCTTCTTCTCACTTACAGCACCCCATAATGCTGTGCCTATAGCGAGTCCGTCACTGACAAATACTTGTTATCTCTGGGTTTTCCCTTGAAAAGGAGGAGGGTCGAGACACGTCCATAATCATCTTAAGAGTGATGCACATGAAGGTCCTTTTACTATAATGCATAGGTTCATCCCACTCCCTTTTTCACGGAGCCAAGGCTGCTTGCAGTCAGAGATGAATTGGTGGCTTCTGAGGAGGCATTCCTCATGGTCTATGGTACACAGTGATTCTTACTTGGTCAAAGTCCCTCCCAAGCATCCAGTTACTGCAACTGCCAGCCAACGGTCTACACGAGGGATCCAGAGGATTGGTGAGGTAATGTAGCCATCCTGGTAGGAGTTTATGCCCACAGTTTGTATATCTAGGCTGCCACAATGATCTCCCTTGTGAAGCCTTCCCCAGCCGCTCCAGCCACATTTCCCGTTTCCTGTTGGTGCGTCTCTACCATTTCCTGTCTGCACCAGGAGGTAAAACTTAATCACACCCTACCCGGTGCCCTCACAGAACTTGGTCAGGGGAGAGAGATCTTATGCACGTTTGAACGTACATTGTGTTCAGCCTCATGCTGACTGCTTTGCTGCCCCTAGACAGATGCTTGCCAAATTGAATTCTTGATGGCCCACATGGGTAAACTGAGTCAGAGTCATCTAGTAATCTCTGAAGACAGGGTGCTCACCTTTGACACCTGCTTAGTGTTCTCATCTCCAGCCTCTTCTCTCCATGTCAGAGATAAAACAAACTTAAATATTCAACAAATTTGCATAATCAGGAATGCCAGATAGTAGATCACTGCTAACGTAATTTTTTTTCTCAACAAAAGTTAATTTGGTTAGTGTCTTTTACACTGTTCCAAATAGCTACCTGATGCACAGGCAATTACACCTATAGGGTGAGCGCCTCATTTGAGTCTTTTTACAGATTAAATCAATGTATGTTCATGGATTTTGAAATAATAGATATGGATATGGTGGCATGACCCCACTTGAGCATTAAAAAAATTAACTTCCAACATATTTTAATGCAAATGTTACCATTGTAAGTGGATGACCGGAAAAGAGTTTCCATAGTAACCTAAGAGAACGCATAACCTATTTATGATAACCTCTCCATGAAGAGAGCCAGGCATGGATTGGGGATATGCTTTGATGTGTGTTGAAAAAAAAAGAAAAAAACAGCTGACAGCATTGCGTGAGTGAATGGTTAGAAGATTTCTCTTTATTTGTAGTTAATTTAGAAAATAAACTTTCACAATGAACAGCTGAAACTCACTCTTGAAACAAGCAAATGATCCATCAGGATATTTTTTAAAATGTAATTTGTCGTATGTGGCAACAGAGGCATTAGTTTAAGAGAAATAGATTAGAGCTGAGTTCTTCCAACAGGTCTTTTTTGATCATTCCTTTTAATCTAGACTCTGTGTTCTTCCCTAGGCATCACTGAGGCCTTTCAAACCTGAGGTTTCTCCCTTTCTCTTGCTCTCTCTCTCTCATTCTTTACCTCAAAAAAAAAAAAAAAATGTTACATAGAAGCTGCACTTCTGGAAATGAGAGCCAATATTTTGAGGATATCAACAAAAAGGAATATATTGATTATGCTTCACTTTCTCTACTAACATGCCTGTTCGAGTTGGTGGCTTTTTGGAGGTGCCATTAGCTAGAAATGAATGTGACATCCACGAGCCACAATATGGTTTTTCACCCCTCTTCTTACAGATGTATCATCTAGTGAAAGGAAAGCTTGTCTCTAAAAAGTTTTTCACTTTTCTTTTTTCCATTTTTTTTTCCGAGTTATTAGAGTAGGGAACAGATGCGTATAGTTTGAAGGTATTTCTTTGAAGCGCCATCTTGGCTCACCGACAGGTCCATGCCCATGGGCTGTGGTGTGGACTTAGACAGGGCTCAGGCATTGGCTGCAATTACCCATCTGCTCTCCATCTGGCAGCATGAATGAAAGATAATACTAGATCACAAAGAAACTATACCAACTGCCAACTGGGTATAAGCAGGCAAAGAAAGGTGCCACCCAACAGCACTGTGAATAAGAAGAAATGTCCATAGAGTATGCACGTTTCCAACCCAAGATGCAAAGGAATGGCATATGAGAGCATATGGAACCGAAACACTGCACACTTCTGACTTTAGAGCAGCAACTTGATAAATACTAAACCATGTCCTCTGCCACATGTAAGGTGCTGGTGGAGTTTGGGGGAAAAGTATTATCCTAACGTGCTTGAGACCTTTTGGCACCACATCCACCCTTAACTGCTTAACAGGGCTCAAGGACTTTGGGATGAGGTGTAGGTACCAGCATCATAAAGGCATTAATTTTATTTCCATATAATGCCACTTCAGTAATCAGTTCCGTGGTAGCAAAAATAAGGGTTTTGTGGTTGCTGTAAAATGATTTAGACATTTATTGACTCATTACCTTCTCCTTGTTTTTATATCCTCTTTTCTGATTTGTTTGCTTCCTTCAAGAATGGAGTGTGCTCTGGTTCGTACAATAGCTAATAGCTGAGATTCTATAGATATAACCAGCAGAGATTGCCATGTACAGAGAGCACCCTCCCCTTGCCTGGAGCTCCAAAGCAAATAGCAAGAGCATGCCGCCATGAGGCAGCATCGTCCCGGGGAGCCTTCCCTGCTCACTCCCTCCTCTGCTTCGCACTGTTGGTCCCTGCCTTGCTTCCTCTCTCCATGAATGCCAGGCATGAATGACCAAATAAAAGGGAGGTATTAGAGTGAGAATTCAGCGACACTGCAGTCACCTAAGCAACAAGAACACACTTTCATGTGGCCATTTCTATGCATTAAAAGCATTGTCTTTAACACCTGGTATACGTATCTATGGTAATTTAGGTACTACCACATATTTTGAAAGACATTGTCATGCTCATTACCTCTACACTATTCAAGGAAGACAGGAACCCATTTTCACAGACAAGGAAACAGAGGCTCAGAAAAGTTGCAGGATTGCTGACAATCACATCATTAGCTTTGAACACAGATCATAGGACCCAACGTCTGAAAGTGCTCTACCGCATTTAAGTAGAAGGGTGCTCTTTTTTTGTCTCTGAACTTCGCTGTTCCCTTCTTACAAGAGGAAATATTTAACTATTTAAGGATCATCGCAGTTTCCCATAGAATGACACAGAGTCAGAGAGAGAAATTCATCGTGGAACAAAATGTCCTGTCCTGTGGACGGCTGGAGGGATGAGAGCTGAATTGATTCTTCCGTTCCATAACCTATAAAACAATTCACCTACTTCCAGTGAAAGATAAACCAAAGAAAAATACCTTCCCGGACTGATCACACAGAAACCCACGCTAAAGGATGCAAGCAGATTTAGTGGGGAAGAAAGAGTGTTATTTAGAAGCAGGAATCATGTGGACAAGAATTGTTACAAAATAATTTGATAGTGAGAGCGAGGGGATCTAGAGAAGGGCCAGTATGGAAGGGAGCGAAGGGTGCGATGTCGCAGGAGCGGGATTATTATCCAAAAGTATCAACATGGACCTGGACCTGCGCAAAAGAATGTATGGAAAGGCCATAATGAACTTAAGCCCAATTCCACGAGGAAGAACTAAACTGCATGCTCTGTGCAAGAAAATATAATATTGTAAATCCACTCGCTTTTCTTGTTCCAACTTATGGAACTCAAATCCTTTTACCATAATTTCTATTAATTAGCATTTCCACTTAAATCAAGAGGAGAACTGCAAAATGTAGCCATCCCTGGTCTTTTCCTCATTAGAGACAATTAAGATTAGAACAAAACATACCATAGGATTAATGATAAAAAGCCACCCAGAGAGAGAAACACAAAGCAGGAAATGATCTTGTTGAGCTGGACAAAAGAAACATAGTCTTTAAGATCAACCACTCCACCAGGGAACCTCTCAACAGGGTCTAAAGCAGGCTGGCCTGGCCATGCTCCCCTGCCCGGCTGTATTCTCATCTACATTTGTCCTATCTCCTGTCATACTGCATTTGTTAAGAAATGTTCTCGCTCTCTAAATTCGATTCATTAGTTTCCCTCCATGGATAAGAGGTATGGCATTACTGATGAGAGAAAAATAAGTACTAAGCTAATCAGCCTCAGTAAATTCCAGTCTTGCATGTTATTGTCACAGAAGCTGTATCCCAGCGTTCAGGGAGCGCACAAAGACACAGGAGAGCGCCTGGACAGGAGATGTCCTAACGCCACGCTCGGAGCCCTGCTGCTTATAGCATTTTATACATTCCCAAAGGGGAAAGGGGAAATTAGGGAACATTTAATTGCCTTATAAAGTGATTGGCAAATTGGTGATCTGATGCATATGGATGATCTTCGGAGTGTAAGAGCTCCGAAGCCGCTAGCAGAGATCATCAGGATCCATGATTTGCACACCCTCTGCAGGGTTGTTACCAAGGCAGAAGGACGGGCTGATGATTATCTTTTGTTTCTTTCTTTTTGTTTCTTTCCTTGAGTGTTTTCTTTACCTCCAGGGAAAAGCTTTCTAGCAGTGTGAGCACAGCTATTAATCAACACTCGTAGCAATAATCAGTAAGTGAAAAATGGTGACCAGAATCTGCGAATGCTCTGGCATAACTGTCTGAGTTTTCTTTTGTGATCATGCCTTGGCATTCTGACATGGATAATTTATACAAAATTAATGTTGGCACTTTCTGAGGTGCAAAGATTTATAGAAGCAGTGCTTACATCTTCATCCATTAAAAAAGAAAGAGAAATCGTTTGGGGTCATGATGAGTAATATTTTAGGGCCCTCAAAAATATACTTGCTATGTTCATGTTTCTTTGTGTTATGTTTAGCCAGCCTTTACTCTTGAACATAGATGTCATGAAAGGCAAAACTTTTGTAAGTTGTAAGTTCTTGTCTCCCGTTTTCTCAAAAGTTTCACCAGGAGGGGATGTGAAAAATAATTAAGGATTCAAAAATGCCTCAGGTCCCAAGATCCTTCTGAGATCTGTGTAGTGTTAGTGGCAATGCCGGGGGTGGGGGAGTGGGGGTGCGGCGGGGAAAGGCTAAGTCACTAGAGTGGCAAATTATGCTACTAGCCACACTTGAGAGACAGTAGTTGTTGAAATAGTTTGACTTCGGGCAGGTGGTGACATTATTCCCAAGTGAATCCATTTTAAAATTTGGTTGTCACTTTCATTCCACCAAGCAGCCTTTCAATTCATACCATCATGTTACCAGTAGGATAAATTTTGAGGTGTGAACACTGAAAATTTCTCTGAAACTTCACTAAGTTGCATGGTGTGCCTGGAGCTAAAAGTCAGTGAGGCGCAGGCCCACGTCTTAAAGGGTGATTGATAGACCAGGACTCACAGGAGCGTATGACACCAGCCCGTTGTCTGAGGATCTCTCCTGTCATTAAAATCAATGCAACTTAATTAAAGCAAATTACAGATAGGTACATCTATAAATAAGATATTAAAGCGTGCTGCTGAATATGATAATTGCTGCATATTTAGCAATCAGTATGTGTGTTCTGCTTTTGCCAGGAGGAATTCCTTTCAGTGGAATCAATGGAGCTTTATTAAAAAACCAGCAAATTAGAAGAAGAAGCGATGAGTATTATAATAACACAAAATCACTGTTTCAACTTCCATTGCAAAGAAAGGAAGGCAAAATATGTCCATCCCTCTTTTTTCACTCAAGGAAAATATTAGACACACTCTCTTTAAGATGTAGATATTCTAAATTTATTTTCATTTGTGCATTCTCTTCTCTCAAAGGAAGGTGGGGGTGAGGATAATAATGACCATAAATAAAACAATTCAGCAGTGGGACTAAAGTGTGAGGAACAATCGAGTGCCTGTATTTTTTATACCTTAATGACAGAAGGCAAATAAATGAAGTCCATACTCTCTCTCAACAGAGCTTTAGGTGGCTTGTTTTACTATCCAAGCCACTAGATTTTTTGTGTGTGAAAGTTTTTGTAGGTTAATTCACAATAATAAATGTTAGAAATGAAAGCTCATCTTTATCACATTCCTTACTTCTCCAACTACTAAACGCCTGTCACCTTTTGTGGTCAAGAGACATCTTATTTTCAGGTTAATTTTTAAATATACATTTTTTAAAAAATCTTTCATCACCCAATTAAAAATCAATAACAGAAAACATAGGGGTTAATTAAATCACTCCTATGTGACCGAAATCATTCTCAAATTTAAGAGAATAAATACTAAAATTATAAAAAGACAAAGATTTCCACATAGAAAGCTCTAAGAGATGAAGAAAGGAGTCATTGGACAGCCAGCCACTTCTAATAGACTCTGGTAAAGGTGAGGAAAAGACTTTCTAAGTTGGGTCACTGTAGGCATTTATTGTTGGTCTTCAGAAAGAGAGGAAAGAAAAAATGAAAAGGAAGGAAAAGGAAAGTAGCAGGTGGACAAATGGATGTTTAGAAAAGGGATTTATAACATTTTCACCTAAGTGTTGATTTATTGACTGTCTTCCAGGCACTGGTCTACGTGATGGGGAGAGAGACCAAGTCCTGGCTCTCAGGGAGAGAGGCCATTAGCAGCTATAGAGTAACTCTCAGGCCATGGTCTCTTCCATGAAGAAATCAAGCTGGGCCCAGGGGCTAGAGCACGATGCTGGGCCGTTTCACATAAGGTGGTCAGAGAAAGCTTCTCTGGAGAGACTTGTAAGCAGAGACATGAGCAAAGTGAGAGGTAAAAGCATGGGGACTTCGGGAGTAGTAGGCATTCCAGAGCAGCGGGAAACGTGCATGCAAAGGCCCTGGGGTAGCAACTTGTTTGGCAAGTCAGAGGAGCAGTGAGGAGAGCAGCGGGGTGGAGCAATAGAAGCAAGCGGGACAGTGCGGGGAACAAGCCAGAGAGGCAGCTAAGTGAAAACCGTGTGAGTCGTTTGAAGCAAGATTATTAAGTTCACTCTACTTCACTGTTCTCACTGATGGTTGTCATCTCTGGTTTTCTAAGATGCATATACAATGCATAACACACATAACACATGCTTAGAAAACAGTAAAAAGGGTTTTCTTTGAGTGTAGCTTGTGATATTCTTTTATAGCCCGAGTCAAAAGTATCCTGAATACTTTTTAGGATAACCTGTGATTTCACTGCCAACTGCCTATGCCAGAGGCCATTATACTCACAAATTTGCTCATAACTGTGACATAGGAGGTCTCCACTCTACAGAGGGGTGTATACAGATGAGAATGAAGTTCCGCCATGCATATCTCTTGGCTCCACGTCTAGCATGCAGACATACTGTGCCTGTAATCAAATCTGCTCTCCTTCCTTTTGATGTTGGCAGGACCATGGACTGCACTCACCTATGAGTTCTGCAGGTAATGGAAAGAAGAAGTAGCCGCAGCCACTGGTCATGTCCTTCACAGACATCTAAGTCCTTCCTTTCACTTAACACACACTCTATCCTTGTGTCACTGTCCCTCAGGATTGTCCCCCACCAACAGGCAGAGAAAGGGGCAGAGTCATGGTCCTACGACTCCTTACTGGGCTACTTTCTCCACCTCTAAGGAAAATGTCATAGGACCTTTCAAAACTAAACAGTTTGCAACTCTCTAATTAGAAACCCCAAACAGCATGGCCAGTGTGGTTCATTGTAATTTGTAAGCGAATATTCTGGTGAAACCAAATACTACCATTCTAGTCACACAATAATACTAACATTATTGGGGTATTTGTAACATAAAAAGAAATCTATTTGCTTCATAAATGTATGCGAATACTAATATAGGGCCTGATGGATAGGGGCTCTTTAAGTGAAAGTGTTTAAAACCACAACGTATTTGAAGACATTACCCAGTTAAGGGGTTCCACATGGTGCAGTAGGTGAGTTCACGCCACCACCTCTGTAATTTCTTCTTTTGTACAAGGTCATGCTGGCCTCTCTGCAGCTTTGCTTCGGCTCCTCAAGCAACCGCCCAACTGCCAAGCTCCCACACTTTAAGGATTCCCCAATTTTCATGACTCGTAGAAATTAGCAATTAGAAACACACTGCAGTGTCGAGTCATTTCTCTTTCAAGCCCTTACTAGTAGAGACTTATTCCCAAATTGCATTTCTTGGTGCATTGTCCTTCCTGATTATAAACAAGCCCAACGGTGCTGCATTGTGTTAATTCACATGGGTAGGTTGAAAAATAATCAGGGTGAATCTAATAAAAACTTGGCAGCAGGCCTAATGAAAATTGGAGTGGACCCGAAAACCCTTAATAAGCTTTTTCTCTTTCTATAGGTTCTTGCAGTTTGGGTTTCATGAATATCTGGGCAATGGGGGGACCTTTAAAGGTATTTACTATGGCCAGGTATTTTAATTCCCATTGAGCGAGAAGGACAAGACAAAGCAACCACGTGGTGGCTGTGAACTGAGCTGTGCACCATCGAAAATGTTGTATTCTGAATTGGATTTTGATTTTTTTAAAGTGACTCCATTAGCTTTTGAACCACATGCTCTGTTGTTCCCAGGAATGGAATGGAAGGGCCTCTATGCCTGTGCTTTTCAGAGAATTGCCTCCTCCTGTCCCTACTCACTTCTTGAGTTTTGCTGCTTTTTGAATTACGGGCCTTGGTCTCTGTTCCTAAAGACAGATGATTCCACCCATTCTCTGTTTAGATGAGTTGCTCCCAGTGGATGACCCTGAAATTGAAAATGATGTTTCCCCTATGAACTTCCTAAGTTTAAACTCAGTGTTCTTCACATAGTTTAGCCACTCATTTGTGGATAGCTAGGGTAATTTATGTAGTTCTGCTGTCTGCAAAGTAAAAGTGAGTTTCTCATGGCCCGAGGGAAAGATGCTTAGAGAGACCCATCCCCTAGACTGCATTGGACCAATTGGCAGAATCCGGAGATGTGGCTCTCTTTTCTTCCTTCTGAATGACTTGGATTAATACTGGTGTTATTTTCCCTACCAAAGCCCAATTACATGATGGAGGATTTTTTAGTAATTGGGCCTGTTGGATTTTAAATCCTCTCAGGTCAGAGCCCATGAGGATAGCCTTCAGTAAGGAAGCTGCCCTGGGGCTTCGCACAGAAGGTAAATCTGATTTATAGATGGACGTGGCATTGCATCTGTCACAAAGACGTTATAAATGGGTGTTATACATTTTCCAACATACACATCAACTCCCCCTGGGAAATTATCCCTCATCCTAATGGATTACACCATAGGAACTTCTTTGCAATATTCATCCTAAAATTTCACTTTTTTTAAATTTCATTACATTGATGAGTAGAGATCCCTGTATATCCTTGACCTATATCTTAGAGATGTTAGGACTATTAGAATAAAGTTTGTAAATCACCTCACAGTTCTCCAACTGAACCCACTAAAACAGTAAAGAGCAATAGTGGATAATAAATAGGTGCTGGTTTCCGCTCAACATCCATCCCACATGGAGCATAATGAATACACCCTTAAGTAAGCAGATGAGCACTCTTTCTTCTAAAATATGGGAAATCATCTAAAGGGCACTGAACCAGCCTTTCAGTTCTTAGCTGCCAAAGTTAGGATTTTGTTTCTTTGCTTAGAGAGTCATGTCGGATATTGGTTTCATTTTTCTTTCTCTTTTTGTTTCTCCCGTCTGCTGACTTCTTGCTACACAGGCTTCCTTCAGACCCTGAATCCTTCCTTCTCTGGAAGGAGCTATACCTGGTGGGGCCTCTTCCTGGACATAGAAGCCAGGGATGCTCTCAGACTCAAAAACACAATGATGGGGCCGACACCACAGTGCCGCACTCAATCTGGGTGATGCCCATTTAGGAAAACCCACCCACAGACTGTGGTAGGGCCTCTCATGGAATAGCTGAGGTCAGAAGTCTCTCCCTACATTTGCACAGAGTCCTCTCTGTCCTGGCAGGAGACCCCGCTGCCATCCTCTCCAAGCCCACGCGGTAGGAGCACACACACGGCCCTGGTAGTTATGTTTGATCCCGAACAGCTCAATGGTGCTGTAATAAAATACACATTTCACATCTGTACTGTTAAATGCCTAAATCACAAAGACTACTGTTTCTTGACTTCATTCCATGCAGTGGAATTAATGTTCCCACATGAATTGGAGCATTGTACTCAGCTGTTAATAGCCTCTTGAGGTAGGCCAGCTAGACTAATCCAAGTCTGTTTTTGTGGGCAGTTTAGGATTATGTGTTTCTCTGCTTGCCTGTGTTACATCTCACCTTCAATATTACACTTTCAGTGGTTTGTTCGTTTAATCATTCAGCATTTATTGAGCTTGAAATGTGTGCTGAACAATAAGTGGTAACAAAGATACCATTACTAGGTAATGATTTTAAGATATACTCCAAACTCTCAGAAAATAGGACGTAAGTCGTTTTTGTCTGAAGAGCCTCTCAAAGGACCTGCTGGTGGAAGAGAAGGGCAGAGGAAAAAGCTGAGGCAAGGGAAGGAAGTGGGAGAGTGCATGGCGGTCAGGGCAGGACCAATGGCGGAGAAGGCGTGGGTGGGGTGTATAAGGATGAAGGGGCAGGAAATGGGGCTGCAAAGATGGTGGTGATGATGATGACAATGAGGATGATGCCAGCTGTGAAAGGCTTGGATGTCATGTTTAGGAATTTAAACTTTTTTTAAGGTTTTATTTATTTATTTTTAGAGAGAGGGGAAGGTAGGGACAAAGAGAGGGAGAGAAACATCAATGTGTGGTTGCCTCTCACACACCCCCCACTGGAGACTTGGCCCACAACACAAGCGTGTGCCCTGATTGGGAAACAACCAGCGATCCTTTGGTTTGCAAGCTGGCACTCAATCCACTGAGCCACACCAGCCAGGACAGGAATTTAAACTTTATCCCAAGCATTGCTTAGTTTCTGTGAAGAGCAGTAAGATGAGTGTGTGTGTGTGTGTGTGTGTGTGTGTGTGTGTGTAAATCATCTACATACTTTTACATGTATATTTACATATGTATATCATCTTTTTAATGTCTTATCATTCCAGCCACTCATCCTATATAAAGTATAGAAAAGAGACTATTTTACAACAAAAAGTAAGGTTTACATGCATCGTACCACTGAATCCTCACAACCACCATCTTATGTAGGAGCCATTATTAACCTCATTTTATAGGTGAGAAAACAGTCTCAGAAGGTAACTTACTCATGGTCACACAGTCAGTTGGTTATGAAATTCAAGCCCAGGCAACTATTATGCTTCATGTAGGACAGATGCGACACCATCTATCGGCCAGAGACCACAGCTTGTCAATGTCCAGTACAAAACTCTTCATGCTGGTTGGTCTCTATTTAGAATGGAGGCACGTGGTACATTGGAAGAAATATGGCGCTATGTAGGAGACTGTCTTACTGTTATGCTTCGCTCTTTGAGCAAAATAATTTTACAAGGAATTGACAATACTTGCCTTTCTCTGGTCAGGATAGCAACATAGATCAGATGTTTCAGAATGTATTTTGATCATCGAAAAATCTGTATGACTATAATATAGGATGATAAGTAATTCATTCAATACTTATGTAGGAACTAGACAGTGAGCACATTTTACTAAAATATTTTGAAAATTGGCATTGACCCCTTGGGGGTCAGCCTCTAGAGTGAGTGAGTGAACAGCCCAGCCAAGCCCATGGTCAGGTGCCATCAACATCCAAGCCCTGAAGGCAGCCCTTGCTCATCCCTCTGTTCTCCCCTAAGTACCTGCCAGATTTTTCACCTAGTGGAAGCACAGTTGTCACAGTCCATAAGCAGCCGTTTTGTACTTTGACAATGGCTATAAAAACCCATACACAAGCATTGTTTCTGCACTATTTCCGCAGTAACTTAGGTACCTAGTTCTCAAGCTTTATTCAGGCCACTGAACACAGCCTTTAGACCTGAACCCCATGCCGACCTCCAGGTCATGCAGAGAGCAAGTGCTTCCTGCTCCAGGGGCGTCATCAGACCTCCGCTGGGTGGACTTCACAGAGAAGGCCGCGGAAGGTTAGATGTGACTCAGGTGACTGTTTTTACAAAGCTATCTTAGGCAGAGAAGAATGAGGCTTTGATGTCGACTTTCACTGTTTCCAAAGCAACTCAGGAACAGAAGGGGAAATACTCTCAGCAGTGGTCTCGTTGTATCCAGACTTCCCTCGCTTTAGTATCAGCACTCAGGTTATAGGGGAAATCAGGAGAGGATTCCTACAACCCCAGTTAACTGTGAACTTGGTGCCTCCTCCCCGGTGTGGGACTACTGCTGAGCCATTTGTTATATCCATTTATTGGCTCCTCTAAGAAGAGCTGATTTTTGTTGTTGTTATTGCTCTCTGTATATTTGCATAATTTTAAATCCCAAGCAGAGTTCTTGATTTTGCAAGAGCATAATAAAAAACAGTGTGAATTGGCAGGTTTGGGGGTATGATTTGCAGCTGGTCTGTCACTTCCTCTCACTGGAAGATTCAGCTTGAAGTATTATACAGTTATCATATTTTACAGGACCTGAGCTTATACTTGCATCTGCTCATTTTTTGTTTCTGCTTTTTAAAAAACACTCTCTTTTCACATTTATATTTTTGTCGATGAATTGCCCAATACACTCATTTTATACACTTTTATCTTCTTGGTATAAATTCATACAGTTCAATGCTATTGAACTCAGAGCACCAAGGTCTAATTGATATAATAACAGTCAACACGATGAGACCTTTGGATCACTTTTGGAGATTCAAAACAATGACTAAGGAAATGCAACCCAGGGTTACAGTAATATCTCTAACCATCCCCCTTTCCCTCATTGTCATTATTTTGATTAAAAGGTCTATAGAAGCCACAGTGGTTTTTCAGGATGCAAAAATTATTGCAGAAACTTCCTCTATTAATGGAAATTATTAGAGGATGGAAATGGTACTCGAACAGCAAGAATGATATTAATTATGCGAAAAGCAATCGTTTCTGGCAGTTGGCAAGCATGCATTATTCTTCAACACTCTTCCATGGGTTTGTGTCCAGCCAGCATTAGAAATCTAAAAGCTTTTCATTTTGGCAAAGTTTTCATAGCACTTGGACTTCCAGCATCTAGATAAAAGATAATTTGGAAGGAAATTATGTTGATGAAATTGAAGAAGTCAGTAATGCATTCTGTGCAGATGAATCAATGCCCAATTAAATGATTATAATGATTATATCAAATTCAACTTTAAGTGTTGACTTAAAATAATCACATTTTAAAGATTACATATATGTAGATATTCCAGAAGATCAAAGTCATATTACCCAGCCTGGTTGAGGAATAGAGTGTTCTGACTCATCCCAGAGGTTAATTAACTGAGAGAAACTTAGGTCAGGAGTTACCTGTATGCTACAAATTAGAATAGACTGCAATAACAAAACATTTTCATTTCATAGTTCCTTTTCTCTTTTGCATTTTTTTTGGTTTTCTGATTCATTGTCTATATCCACCTGTTAAGGTCCATTTCTCTGTTTATCACTATTTTAATGTTCTCACCAACTTCTTCAGAATCCGTTTTGCTTATCCACTACTACTTTCACCTGTTCTTGTCCCTTCACAGCAGTAAATACAACCAATCAGAGCAACATGTATTGCTTTATTCATTCACGCAATAAGTATTTATTAAACCCTTGCCATGTTTAAGGCACTAACCTAACCACAGGAAGTGGGCGTTCGGCCATAGGCACAAAGCAGGATCCCTAAAATGCCCGGTGGGATTAAATCGCTGAGCACAAATGAGAGGGCTGAGGTAGAGCTGGAGTGTGAGCTTGCTGTTGGCTACTAAAAGCCTTTATTCACCACTTAATAGAAAACCACTGATGAGTGTATGTGTTTGGTTTGGTTTTTCAAACCAGGTTTTGACACAAGAACATCAATTTTCAGAAATGTCATGTTTAATTCTTCCTCTCTCTTTCTCTTGTCTTCCTTCATCTTTCCAGAAGTTGAGCTCTGCTAATACAGTAGTGAGTTGCAAAATAATTTGGTTAACATAAATTAAGGGCTAATGTGTGCCTGATTTCAGCATTAATGGTAGCACGAGTCTGGTAACATTGTGAATCAAATAGGTGCTGCGCTTGAGGTAGCCATTCAGATCAGCAGTAGTCGTTTTGCCTAGTAAGACCAGTAATTAATCTTATCAGATAAGGTTCCCCTTCTACTCTACTATTATTTTCACCTTTTAGGTTTTTCCCTCACTTTAAGTAATTACATAATTAAGGTTCCTAATAGTTTTGATTTATAATCCAGATCCAAGTTTAAGTCTAAATTGTAAGAATGTGTATAGTTGTGTTTTTTTTTTTATTTTTATGGAAAACAAAATAATCGGGACTACATAAACAAAAAAGCTTGAAAGTGACAGCCTTATTAAGACTCATTATAGGACAAATGTCATAAAACTTCCGTAGAAACATTTGACAATGTGTTGTAATATCACATATGGAAAGGGAACTGTCAAATGAAAATAAGCTGAATCTCTCAGTTAACCGCAACCGAGTAGATATTTGAGACTTTTGTTTTATTGACTCAATACCTATTAATGAACGAGATGAGATACCAGGCCCTGAGAAGGCACTGGCTCAAAAAGAGGCATTGCCCAACTGCAACAAAGCTTAAAATCTGGTGTCCTGTGCAAACCAAATTAATAGACTGACACCATGCATGAATACTTAAAAAATATTGTACATAATACAAGCTATTTTCATAAAAAATAACTATTAAAAATTACTTTTACTATACCAAAAATTAACATAGAGACATATATTAATGCCTCTAGCTATGTGAAATAAATTTGCTAGGCAATTTTATTTCAGTGGCATGGCTGTGATGCCCATAAACACATTAAGGATGCTTGCAGACAGTCGGCATTTCACTTATTCCGTCTCATTGCCATCCTAGGATCTTTCGACCTTTCAGGTCTTATGCCTCAGTTCTTTGTTTAGGAAACACAGCATAGATGACTTTAATGATCACTGCCAAAATCTGAGGTAGCGCTGAGAGTGTAAAAAGCATTATTTTGAGGTCAGAGAGATAGCAGTTCAGATCTTGGCTTTGCCGCTGTATGAGTATTTGGCTAGCTTCCTCGTGTGTAAAAGGAGGCAAAGATGGAAATGATAGCATTGATTTTACCTCATGATACGGATTGTACAGTGTTCCAGAGCGCCAGTTCTTCCTAGTAACTAGAAATGGGAGTAACTAGAACTTTCCCACTGACTAAACTACAAAAGGAAAACATTCTAAAAACCTCACAATTTTATATATAGTTACATTGTTTAATCCTTATAAATGCAAAGAGGTTTAAAGTATACTAGAGAGCTTTAGTCAATGAATATTCTTTATAAGTCTTCTGAGTTAAAAGGGATAGTATGAACCCATAAAAAATTATATGAACAAACTTTTATATCACTTTAAGATTTGGACACATTTTGAGGTCAACTGTTTCTTTTAGGAGAAGAAAAGAACACTGTCACAGAATCAATATCATAAAACAAAAGAGGAATAGCTATTTTACATATCACATCCAAGAAACAATTAGAAACCAAATTCAACAAGTCCTGAATACTAGTCTCTAGTAATTAATGTAACTAACTGAGAATCCATAAAATCCCTGTATACCCTTCTCCTAGAAAACACAAGGCAAGTAAACAGACAGATTTCTTAGGGAATATTCATTTTTTCTTCATATCTTTGCCTTATACTAAGTAAGAGTTTATATTTCAGCCAGAGTTACAAAGTCTCTATTTGTAGGTAGACAGACTGAGGACAGGAAATGAGGAATGTTGTCTGGCTCTTTAATTAAAGATGTAGAGCCTGTTTGCTCCTCAAGCTTATTGGCAAGACATACATGCGCACATGCGCACACACACACAAAGTGCATCTGAGAGATGAAGCCAAATTTGTAAAATTGTATCCACAATCATAGTTTCTATGGTAACTGTATCTTAGGCCCAGATACAAGCAGAGCTGGGCAGGAGATGTTTGATTTTATTTTCTCCAAAGACAGTCAGAAGAGAGAGACTTCAGGTTATCAAGACGTGACATGGTTTAGTGTACATATGGCTAGTTCTTGGTGCTAACATAATATTTAAAGCTTAAATTCCAATAAATACGGTATAATTTCATAATGTTGCTGATAACTTTGCTACATTTGTTATTAGGCTTTAAAATAATTGTTGTGTACCTACATATAGTCACTATTTTAATGAGGTATGAGTGGTTAACACAATGTCAAAACTATATGCAAGATAACTTTTATAAATGTACATAAGTTAGAAGGAACTTCAAGGATTTATTTCAACTCCAATATTTTAACTCCAACATTTTACAAGAGAAGAAATTACAGGCACAAAATGGTTAAAAGGCTTACCAAAGAGTTATTTTAAAAATATTTTTATTTGCTGTATTTTCTAAACTAACAGATGTTCTAAGCTAGTGTATAAGCTGAATACCCAGTTATTTAACAAAATTACTGAAATTAAATTAGAGAAAATAAGCACTTCAGAAATAATGGTTTGAGCTAGTATGTATATTTTTGCTTCTCTTAGGTAGCCATTTGTAAATACATCTCACATTGTATTCACAATGTATTTCACAGTGCCAAAGAGAAATAACTAAACAACCTATTTTGATTAATTTCTTTTTGTTTAAATGGAGTAGTTTCCCTCCAAATATGTAGCCTTTCAGCAGATGTCTTAAAATTAGACGATGCTCAAAGCCAAGTTCATAACATTTTAGACGTTTCATCATGTTGATTCCTTCAAAAATCTTCCAGCCAAAACTGCAACCTAGGTGAAAGCAATGTAATTAAAAGAAAGCTTCTGGAAACTGCTCAAAAATATCTGTCAGGATACCAACTTGAAATGAAAGGCTTATTTCCTAAAATGGCATCTAAATTTTTATACTTTGCATCTTAATCTTATGATGCGTCTGGCAGCGTGAAACATATTTTGTAATGGATCTAAGTAAGACATATTTGTAAATGAGGGTGTTATATATAGGTGAACAAGCTGTATTGCAACTTTGCACAGCCTTCCCATCAGAGCAGCTTTTAAATTTCCTTGGGAAAATTGACTTATGGGACATAAATTACTGCCTTGGCACATATGTGTCCTAACCTGTGGGAACTGGAAAACATGTTAATTTTGAATTGTTTTCACTTTTTATTATCAGACATTTGCAGAAAATTTTGTGTGATTTATTCTTTTATTTTTAGTGAATTGTCAAAAATTCACTGTGTTTGAAAGGGTATTACATCTTCCCCTCTGCCATTAATCTGAAAATGGGAGAAATAAGGGGGCGTTAAATGGCCTCTTTAGCACATTGCTTTATGAAACTGCTGATTCTAGCAATGCCGGGCTAGAAATACATACTAGTTTAAGGAACCCTGACTAGAAGCAGCAAGCTCCTAGCTTTTGTAGAAAGAAAGACTAATAGTTTTATTTTAACAAGGCTCTTAACACCCCAGCTGGCAGCAAGCACTGAGGGAATGAGATTGGGAGAAGTCCCATGGACGGAAAGCATCTTAATTCAACATTCCTCCCAAACACCAAACCCACCTGATAGGCTGTCCTGATCCAGCCAGAGAAATTGGCCAGCCATGTGCAAGGCCCACCGCGGCACAAGCTTTTCAGGTTGTTTTGAATAAGCCCTCTGAAGTTTCACTTCCTGAGGTTTATTCCTAGAGAAAGACAAGCACGCCCCAGTCCAAGCATAAGCTCTAACATTACAGTGTTGTGGAAAAGACTAAGTTTCTGTTATGGCTTAAGTCAAGATTATTTCTATCAGGTGTATATTTAGGTCATTAATTTAAAAAAAAAAACCTGCACAATACCAAGTACGATAAAGGGCTTCTTTTAAAAAAATTAATTGGAGCAAAGCCACTGACCTTATTTTTTTTTTTTTTTTTTTTTTTTTTTTTGTGATGAGGGAAATTACCTAATAAGGAGTTCTTCGAGCAGGAACATTTCTGAGTCTCACGGCACACGGAGCAAAATGAGAAATGAGCTTATAAATGCCTGTGCCTGTTCTCTGTCCCCTCACTCCCTCCTGAAGTGGCCTGACTTCCTAGGGACCTAACTGCAACTTATAATTAGTTTCTCTTTGGCAGCCTTCTTTCAGCAATTCCCTGCCCTCAGTTCTCAACTATTTGCAAGATACTGTGTTGGGTACAATAGCTGTGTACCCAACACAATAATCTTTATTGCCACCATTTCTGATGGGGCTATTAAAAGTTGATCAAATGACAGGAGGGGATTAGATCAATTATGATTTATCCACCAATGAGATACTAGTTAGCCATGATTCTTCATGTTTGTGAAATGTATCTAAAGCACAGGAAAATGCCAATAATAAATAGTTGGAGAAAAGCTGTATATACCATTAAAATGTGTGTATATTATAAATGTTAACAGAAGTCTTCTTCAGGTAGTTTTCCACAATAATTATTCAGGGAGGAAAAAACAGTTAAATCTGTGTTATAAAATAATGGCTCAGAAATTTATTCCCATCATTTCCATTAACTAATGGTGTGTCCCTATGGGAGAAGACTTTCTCTCATCTCTGCTTCTTAGAGTGACTCTACTTAGGAGACACTAACAAATGTTTATTCACTTGAAAGTATTAATCTCATTTTCTGAGCAGGAGAGCATAAGACAGTACAACCAGTGGTTGTTTATTTATTAGAAAACTATAAAGATTTTCAACACCATAGAGCCTGGCTTTCTCTCTCCATCAATACACTGAAATCACTCTCAATAAAGCACCAATCACCATCTCATTGCCAATTCCAACATACACTGGTGCAGACATTATTAGTCACTGTTCAGTTGCAGAGAACAAAATCTGCTTTAGCTAGTTTAAAGTAGAAACAAATTTATTGCACCATATTAATGGGCTTACAGAATCATACAGAAGGCTAAAGAAATAAATTCTTGGGTAAGCTTTCAGGAGTAATTTCCCCAGCCACGTTACATAACGAGGCTACCAAGGGGGCTGCTGCTGCTCCACACGGGAAGCCTTTGGCTTCACAGCCACACAGCATTGCCTCTATCAGGAGCCACCGTAACTAGGAAGGTGCCACAGTTAGGAACCCACCTCTCATGCCACCAGCTCTCAAGCTAGCACCCCACCCCAGAAACTGGCGATGTTTGGTATCTCTGCCAAAACTGCCCCAGGAAAACCAAGCATGCTTTTAGTCATTCCTGTCTCCATTTCATTTCTCAAATGATATGGCCTCGCTTAAATCATACCCAGCACAATGACTGCAAGGGAATTCTAGGAAAGGTATTTTTTAGCTCTCTAGGCTCTATAGTTCAGATTACATTCTACAAGGATGGAGGATTTGTCAAAGCACACCAGCACACCATACATACCATAGACCTTGTCTTACTGAAGAAGCTCTTGACTACTTTTCATACTGTTGATCAATCCCTCCTTCATGAGTTCTTTTCTCTTGATTTCTATGCTAACACTCTTTCCTGGCTCTCACCCTAGACCAGCTATTTTTTTTTTATCAACCTCCCTCTTGGATTCAAGTTTTTTTGCCTGCCCCTTAAGTTATAGTGCTTCTAAGAGAATTATCAGCATTCCCTATTTTCATTGCATGTATTTTCTTCTAGTATGTCTCCACAGACTCTCTCTGGACATTCTAATTCTTTTCCAAGGATTTAGGGATCATCTATAAGCTAAATGTTTCCCAATTCTACATCTCTCGTCTAGAGTTCTAAGTTGCAAACTTTATACTAAACTATCTATCAGACATCTCCACCTGATGTCCCAACTCAAGCTCAGTTATCCAAGTATTACCTGCCCTCATTCATACCCCTACATTAGTTCTTCCTTTAGTCCACCTTAGTGAGGCATCCTTCCTTTCGAACCTACCTCTTTTGCATCCTTATGTCACTCCCTTTTCTCCACTCCTTTGAATATCCCCTAGTTTAGGCCTTTATCATCTCTGGGTAAGACTGCCCTGGAGACTCCTCACTATGGCAAACATAATCCCTCTAACCAATAAATATGTCATATCACTAATCATCTTGCATTTCTCAAAGGCTTCACTATCACCTAAGGGTAAAATTAAGTCCCTTGGCATGGCATAGGAGCTCCTTTAAGATCTGCTCTATGTCTGTATCTCCAGAGCTTTGACCCTGAGAGAAAAACCCCAATCCTTAACTCATATATTCCAGGTATTAGCTGTATGACATTAGGCAACTACTCAGTCTTTCCTTCTGCACAATGGGACAACCATTGCAGTTATTCAGAAGATTGAATGGGCTAATACAAAAAAAAAATTTAGTCCTATGCTTGATGTTTAATAAGTGGCAAATAAATGTTACATTGTAATAACCAAAGAGGAATGAAATAAATGGAGAAATAGTCCATGTGCTTGGATAGGAAGACTCACTATTGTCAAGATGTCATTTAGTCCCAACTTTTTCTACAGATTCAATGCAATCCCAGTCAAAATCCCAGCAAGTTATTTAGTGGATCTTGAGAAACTAATTCTAAAGTGTATGTGGAGAGGAAAAAGATCCAGAATAGCCAACACAATATTGACAGAGAACCATATTGGAGAACTGACACTACCCAACTCAAGATTTACTATTAAACTACAGTAATCCAGACAGTGTGGTCTTGGTTCAGGAACAGACAAAAAGATCAACGAAACAGAATAGAGAATCCAGAAACAGACTCACAGGAATATAATCAACTGATCTTTGACAAGGGAGCTAAGGCAATACAATGAAGCAAGGACAGTCTTTTCAACAAAGGGTACTGGAACAACTGGGTATCCACATGCGAAAAATAAAAAATAAAAAAAATTAATGTGCACACAGACCTGTACCCTCCACAAAAATAACTCAAAATGGATCACAGACAGCAACGTAAAATTCAGAACTATAAAATTTCTAGAATATTAACATTGATAACAAAATCTAAATGACCTTGGGTTTGGCAGTTGACTTTTTAGATATTATACCATGAAAGGAAGAATTGATAAGCTGGCCTTCATTAAGATAAAAAATTTCTGCTCAGCAAAAGACACTCTCAAAAGAATGAAAACACAAGTCACGGGGTGGTAGAAAATATTTGCAAAAGACATTTTTGATTAGGACTGTTATCCGAAATATACAAAAAAAAGTCTTAAAACCACACAATAATAAAACAATTTAATTAAAATATGGACCAAAGACCTTAGTGGACATCTCACAAAAAAAGATATTCAGATGGTAAATAAGGATATGAAAAGATACTCTACATCATTTCTTATCATTGAAATTCAAATTAAAACAACAATAAGATACCACACCCATTAGAATGGCCAAAATCTGGAACACCAACAACATCAAATGCTGGTAAGAATGTGGAACCATAAGAATTCTTATTCATTGCTGGTGGGATGTAAATGGTATATCCACTCTGGAAGATTGTCAGTGTCTCACCAAAACAAACACATTTTACCATCGGACACAGCAGTCAAGTTCTTTGGTATTTAGCCAAAGGCGTTGAAAACATGTCCACACAAAAACTTGTGCATGGATATTTACAGTAGCTCTATTAATTATCTCTAAAATTTGGAAGCCATGAGGATTACCTTCAGTAAGTGAATGGATAAGTGAACTATAGTATATACAGACAATAAAATATTATTCACCACTAAAAAGAAATGAACATTTCTTGGAGGAACCAAGACGTGGAAGGAACTTTAAATGCATATTGCATTTAAGGCATGGAGGAACCTTAAATGCATATTGCAAGGTGAAAGAAGCCCATATAAAAAGCTACATACTGTATGATTCCAACCACCTGACATTCTGGAAAAGTCAAAAGTATGGAGACAATAAAAAGATCAATAGTTGCTAGGGGTTGGGGTGGGGTGTGGGAGGGATGGCTAGGCAGAGCCCGCGGAATTTTAGGGCAGTGAAAATACTCTGTGTGATCCTATAATGGTAGATACATGTAATACATTTGTCCAAATCCATAAAATGTACCACACAAAAGGTGAACCCTAACATAAACTATAGCCTCTGGACAATAGTGATGTGTCAGTACAGGTTCATGACTTGTGACAAATGCACCGCTCTGGTGGGGGGTATTGATAATGGGGGAGGCTATGCCTGCGGAGGCAGGCAGCAGATGAGAATTCTCTGTACCTTCAATTTTGCTGTGAATATAAAACTCCTCTAAAAAATAAAGTCAATTTATTTTATTTTTTTAATTAAAAAATGTTATTGTATTTTTTTTCCATTACCATTTCACCTCCAAGTCAATTTAAACAGAAGCAAAAAACACTTGCGACGGTGGCAATGAAGGCTATAGCCGCAGGTGTAGCCCCAGTGGTACCGTTGACTGTTACTGACATCCTTCTCCTCCTAGCCTAGTTCTTCCTTAACCCAAATCTTGACATTCCCAGGAAACACAGTGCTTTTTTTATGCCTCCATGTTGTTTCACTTTTGTTCCCGTTACTTAGAATTCCTTTTCTTGCTACTCCTATACCCTTCTCCCCCTAAAAGATGCCTCCTCATTCATATTCACGTTTTAGAGGAGGCTTCAACACCCCTGTGAAGCTGTCTTCAACTCTCCCAGGAGGACTTTGGTATCTGTTCCCCCAGACCCCCGCTGCCTCCTCTCTCAGACTAACACTCTGCCAGTGACCTCACTGCACCATAATTGTTTGCAGGCCTGTCTCCTCTGTAGTCAAAGCAATGAAGAAACCCAGCTCCTGTTCCTGCTTTGAATAGAGCGCCTAGCTTTCAGATACAGTAGGTGCTCGGTAATCACTAATCAGATGATTGCCTGAAAGACGCTGTGATATTAATAGAGAAGCACGTTAAATATATACACAACTGGTGAAGAACAGAATAATTTTTCATATAAAAGAATATCACCCACCATTTGAAGCCTGGCCTATGTTGTGCTACTTCCGTGCATTTTTTTTTCCTAAACACTTTCAGGTGTTACCTGTGCTACTGTTAATAACATCCTGAATGGCCCTGGATCGTACGTTGTCCTACAGCATTCTTGAACAACAAGGCTCGAAGCTCCTTCAGGATATGGATCACCGTATCCATCATAGAATCTAGTTTGCCGGTAGCTCAGTGAAAGAACAGGCACATGGGTGATGCCCCCTAGAACCACCAGAATGTTGCCTGCCATTGTCAGGCCAGGGCAGTCTAGATACCCATGCTGAAAGCACCAACTTGGAGCTTTGTGGCTCCCAGGAAGAGGTTAGTTGTAAATGTCTACAGCCATACTAGGGATACATAGGTATAATCTTTTCCAACAACCACAATTAATCATCTTTAACATAGTTTTTGGATTTATGTTAATTTTTCCTCCATAAAAAAAAAATAGGTTGAAAACAAAAGAAACCGTAGGTGAGAATGCCTGATAACAACACTCATATCCTTCACTTCTTTTTCTGCACCATTTCTTTATCCCGTCTGTCTGACGCCATCCTTACCTTTGGCCTTTGCTAGAAAGGTCCGTGTTAAACATTCTCCCTGTTGCTTGTAAGTGTGTATGTGCAACTTCATTCGACCTAGGTAGCTCACTGGGCGGTTGTCCCCTCAGATCACTCCAGCCACTCCTGTTCTAGCCGTTGGTGAGATGTGAAGAGGTTTTGTAGGATCCACTCTGAAGGGCCTCCTGTAATAAATCAAGACCAGGAATAGTCTTCCTTACTCTAAATCAGTGTGTACACTTACTTTGCAACACGTCCCCAACAAACCCTTCCTACATACACCACCCAAGCTGGGTGCTGGTTTTATAGAGAGCTAGGACTTTGAGTAGGAAGAAAATAACTTCCAGATTAAGTACTACCTAGAAAAAATTTTCCTACAGACCTTGACACTAATATTTCCTAACAAACTTTCCCTCCCCACCCGAATAACAGTCCAGATTTTCTACTTACCCCTGTCATGCCCATTATGTGAGGGCTACCCCAGCACAAGAGCGAGCACAGGAGCAGGCCACAGAGCCACCTGACTGGTGGACATGAACAGGGGAGGAATCAGTCAGTCAACAAGTACTTTTAAATACCTGTAAGTTCATCCTGTTTTCAGTCAGTATGTTAGATACAGAAGGACTGTGTACAAAGTCTTTAGATTCATGGAACTAACACACTTCATTGAGGAACTACACAGACAATAACTGCTCTTCAGAATTTCAGAGGCTGATAGAAGAGGCCTAAAGAGAGGTGAACAAAGGAAGTATATAGAAAAGGAAAAGCAAACAATAAAGACCAACACTACATTGAAAACAGTTAATCACTTCCCTTTGGTTGTTCCTAAGTGAGGGAACTAAGTGAGGTTTGGGTGAGGAAGGGCCTCCTGGCAGCTGCAGAGCAGGTGGCTGGCTGTCACAACGCCTGTTAGCAAAGAAAGGTTTCACTAAAAAGGCACTTTTGAAAATATAGTCCTTGTCACAACCAATAAGAGCCTAAGGAGACAGGATGACTAAATGTAATATGGGATCCTGGAACACAAAAGACAATAGGTAAAAGTCTGAAAAAGCTGTGGGCTGTAGTTAACAATAATGTATCAGTATTAATTCATCAATGGCAGTACAGGCACCATACTCCTGTGAGATGTCAGTAATAGGGAAACTGGGGATGAGGGGGTGCTCTGTCCGACTCAATTTTCCTGTGAGTCTAAAGCTGTTATAAAAATTAAAGCCTGTTTTCTAAAAAGTGTTCCTACAGCCTACAGATTATCCCTGGCATGGTGACAAGAAGGAGTCAGTTTGACAATGACTCTTTTTTGAAAGAAGTGACTTTGTTGTTAAATGCCGTGTTTGTGGCTTAATCGTCAGTTCGTAGAGCGATACTGAATTCTTGCTTGCTTTCCCATGCTTGATTTTTGGCAGGCGACAGCAGCATTTGTGCACTGATTATAATTTTGAGATGCATTGTCAGTAACCAGGGTGTATAATGGATCTTCATCTCTAATTACTTTTCTCTCCACAGGTGTCTGGAAAGGGTCCAGATGGGAATGCACACAACCTCCGCTTCGAGGGGATGGAGAGGCAGTATGCATCCTTACCCAGGTAGATCACTGAGGGGTCTCCCATTACCAGCTCCCCCAAAATGAAGTCTTTATTGAAATCTACATGAGATAGAAATCTGGCTTTGAAATAGGGAATATGTTACAATTTTGCCTCGCTGCTGTCTGCTGCAACTGCAGTGCCATCTTCACAACTGTGCTAATAATTGAAACACTTGTGGGTTATTTTTTAAGGGAAGAAAATAGTATATCATTGCAATCGAACATGTCAGCAAGAATATTGGATCCTGAATGGAAATCCTAAGCCATCGCTATAAAAATGGTATTGAACATCCTGCACCAAGCTTAGAGACAATAAAATAGTAAATCCTCTGTCCTAGGAGGTACCCACGAGGACGGGCAAGCCAACCTTAACCTTGGAGCTTCACGTGGGTGTTAAAATGCAGGAGAGAAATGTGAAGCTGGGAAGGTGTCCTTTGCCTGACTTAGAATCTGACTGTGATCTTTAGGCAATAAGCAAGTATTTCTGAGAGGCAGGGGCACAGTGCAGGAAAGGAAGAACTGCGTGGGAAAAGTTCATCTGGTGATTCTGGCCTAACGTGATCCACTGATGCTGTAACTAGACACCCCTGAAAATGAGATACAGTTCTCAAAGGTCGGTGCTCTTATCTGTGAGATGAAGAATAATTTTAGTCTACTATCAGTAGCACATGACAAAGAGGAAACCTTTCCAAACTTACATACAGTGCATCCACTATGGGAGTTGAATGAGTTGGGAGTGTGAGAATTAGTGAGTTTGGTAGGAAAAAAAAAAAGAAAGAAAGAAAGGTCAATGACAACCAGAAAACTGAAATGTTACAAAATATCTCCTTTAAAAAAGGAGAAGAGGACCCTAAGTTGAACTTATGATCAAAGCTGAGTTGTGAAAGTGCTAACTTCTGTGTGTAAATTCATAACAAAGTATAACAAAAATAACATCCTGAAAATTATAATAGGCATAGCCTAAGTGACCATCTGCTCTACATAGTATGTTGATTGTCCAATGTAATAAAACCTCAAGTCTAGCAGAGAACCAATTTTTAACACAGATTAGGCAGTATACCCAAAATACAACATTTTAAAAGCTTCAGTACCTCTATATTTTATTTACTCCCTGTTTTACTTTTTTATTCTGGTTTATTCTATTCCAGTTGTCCCCATTTTTCCCCCTTTGCCCTCCTCCACCCAGCCCACCCCCCACGCCCACAGTCCATCCCCACACCATTGTCCATGTCCACGGGTTATTCATACATGTTTTTTGATCCCTTCCCCTTCTCTCCATCATTCCACCCTCTTTCCTCTGGCAGCTGTCAGTCTGTTCCCTGTTTCCATGTCTCTGGTTCTGTCTTGCTCATTAGTTTATTCTGCTCATTAGATTCCTCTTATAAATTTGATCATATAGCATTTGTCTTTCACCAACTGGCTTATTTCAGTTAGCATAATGGTCTCCAGTTCCATTCATGATGTTGCAAAGGATAAGAGTTCCTTCTTCTTTCTTTCTACTGCATAGTATTCCATTGTGTAAATGTACCACAGTTTTTTGATCCACTCATCTATTGATGGGCACTTAGGCTGTTCTCAGCACTTAGTTATTATAAATAGCACTGCTATGAACATAAAAGTGCGTAAGTTCTTTAGAATTGGTGTTTTGGGATTCTTGGGTATATTTTCAGCAGTGGAATTAATAGGTCAAAAGGCAGTTCCATTTTTAATTTTTTGAGGAAATTCCATACTATTTTCCACAGTGGCTGTACCAGTCAGCATTCCCACCAACAGTGTACTACGGTTCCCTTTTCTCCACATCCTTGCCAGCACTTGTTGTTTGTTGATTTATTAATGATGGCCATTCTGATAGGTGTGAGGTGATATCTCATTGTGGTTTTAATTTGCATCTCTCTGATGGTTAGTGATGGTGAACATCTTTTCATATGTCTATGGCCCCTCTATATGTCCTCCTCAGAGAAGTGTCTGTTCAGGTCCTTTGCCCATTTTTTAAATCGGATTGTTTGTCTTCCTGGTGTTGAGTTGTATAAGCTCTTTACATATTTTGGAGATCAAACCCTTGCCTGAGGTATCATTGGCAAATATGTTCTCCCATACAGTCGGTTTTCTTTTCATTCTTTTTTTTTTTAAGATTTTATTTTTTTTCAGAGAGAGGGGAAGAGAAAGAGAAAGAGGAAGAGAAACATCGATGTGTGGTTGCCTCTCACTGGGGACCTGACCCACAACCCAGGTGTGTGCCCTGACTGGGAATCGAACCAACCACCCTTTGGTTCTCAGGCTGGCACTCAATCTACTGAGCCACACCAGCCAGGGCTCCCTTTTCATTCTGATGATGGTTTCTTTAGCCATGTAGAAGCTTTTAATTTGATGTATTCCCATTTGTTTATTTTTTTCCTTTATTTTCCTTAGATCAAGTTTTCTTTTTTTTTTAATATATGTATATTTTGTCTCACAGTTTTTTCCCATCCTGGATTTCCTGCCTCTCCCTATTCTTCCCTGGCCTTGTATTTTGTTTTCATTCTAAAAAGATGGAAGTCGTCTCCAAAATTTGTTTTAAATATAAAATTTCTGGCTTCCAATGTTGAAGTTTATGGAAATTGCAGTTAAGGCAGATGGAAAGTAGTATGTTCTTGTGAGAGGGAAGAAAAAAAGGAAAATTGGAAACAGTTTAATGTCTTCCTGGCCAACCTGAACTTAGACTGAGGAAATGGACTTTTTGGTACAAACCAAAAGCACAAAACTATCACTGAAAATTCTATAAATGTCAATCATTCACTCATTCCCAATATATGTATTGTCCATTCATTCTGTATCAGGCCCTCGGAATATGGACACTGGAAACACAGCAAGTCTGTCCTCAGGACCCTGCAGCCTAGGACAGGAGGCAACAAATCAACCTTTTATGATGGCGCTACAAATGCTTAGATTCGTCATTATTAGCATAAAGTCCTCCGAATTTCCAACCCCTATTTTTACTAATAAGCCTCAAAATACTCAATCACGGCTGCATCTAAACAAGTCTATTTTAGGATTAAATACTGCAGAGGGTGTTTTCTGACAAAGACAATACATTTATGCTGTTTGTGGCTCTGAAGCTATCATCACAATGTATGAATTGATAAGATCCTGCCAGCCCCGAAATATAACTGTAGCTGAATGGAAGCCTCTTAGGCAGAGAACAAATTTGATAAACAGTCCACTCATACGCATACGCAGGGGCAGGAGTGATTAGCTGTGTTGCCATGATGGCTACCTGGCAACCATGTTGCCGTGATGGACAATGAATGGGGCTCAGTCAAATGCAGGAGAGATCCCTGGCACTGACTGTTTTTTAAATGGGGAGTCAGGGCTCAAACTCAAGTTTCCATCTTGGTATCTAAAAGGAAGATGCAAAGGACCCTCAGCCATGTGCTCCAATCCTTGGACAGAGAGGGCTCCATATTTACCCACCACGCTGCAGAATGCAGAGGCAGCAGATACGCACTGCTGACTGCAGAGAAGGTGCGCAGGGTCTGCCCCAAGCGCCCTCAACATTTACCCTGGTATTCTAGCCTTCCAGGGCCTGGTATTCTAGCCTGTCCATGTAACTGAATCACACCGAGTCCACTGCCTTCTCCCTTCTGCCAGGAGACTTGGGAGAGCTCACCTCCTAAGGCACCGATCCTTTCTTAGCATCAGGAAGCTTTAAACTATTTATGGAGTTAAGTTTTTAAATACAAATAGGAATAATCCTATCTATAGGAAGTTGGCGGCCAACTGTATAGGAGACTTAATATGCTGACTGACTTGGTCCCTATGTTGTTTATGGAGGGTTTTCAATGGAGTTTTTAAGATAAACTCAATAATATGGATTATGTGCCAAGTTTGGAGCCATCAACACAGAGAGAGTCGGCGTGGAGCTGGTGAGTAGCCCAGGTCAAGGGGCACCATGCTATGCTTTCATGGAACCATGTCATCTTTTAAGGGGGCCCATGCAGCCCACTGCCAGGCTAAATGCCACTCTACAAAATAAAGCCGGAGCCCTAGCCAGTTCAAGAGCAAGACAATTCCTAACACTTAGTAGTTATGAGGTTGCCTGAGGCTAAGGGCTCAGCGATGTTAAGTGTTATTGTTAAGCAATGTTAAATCTTCTGCCTAGAAAGGAAAATGACTTTCTTTCTTTTTCCTGGGGGTGTTGTTTTGGAAGGCAGAGCATGGTTGTAGTACAACCTCGTTAGCAAACACCAGGCATGTTACCAGGGCCCATGTTTTACCATCCTGTCCAGCCCCTGATTTTCTTTGGTAGTAAACAGAATGAAATAAGCATTCCCTTATCCTTGCCTGACACAAATTATTACTCACCCTGGGTGAGTAGGGAAGGCGCTATTTCCTAGGCGGCAGTAATGAGCGGACATCAGTGTATGTATTTTTGCAAACAGCTTTTTCACGGCAGCCTCCCAGCCCCTTTCAATTCTCCCCGGCCCCATTCTGATTGCACAGGCTTCCTCATGGTCCGTCCCTTCAGCAGTAAACTCTGCTCTCCCATCTCAAGCGTCCGTCGTTCCCACCTGGCCCATCCCCCGCCCCATGGGAGCCCATTGTTCCTTCTCTGCAGATGGCTCAGTGCATCAGCACAGGGCACTGCTCTTCCGGGCTTGTAATCAAGTGTTGAGTCCTAAGGAGGGAGCAAAAAGGCTCCACATATCTCCTGCGGGCCTCTGTACACAGGCGGCGAAAGGTTGCTGGAGAAACTCATAAAACTGCATTCATGGGTTTCACTAGAAAATTCACATTATCCAGCCCCAGCTGGGCCCTGCTGCCGTCCAGACCTTTTAGTCGTGCTGTCGACGCCCCTGACCGTCCCCCAGTGGCCGTTCCAACCCTTCTCTACTCCCGTTAAGTTCTTTGGAGACGACTAAGCCACACAAACCCAATCTCTGGAGATGACCTCACTTCCTTTTCTTTATGACCTTGAGAGATTCCACATTAGCTTCTCCATGGCTGCTCCCTACACTTCAGACTCACATGAGGAGGGCAGGGCTTGGAGTCAGGCCTTAATTACAGCCCAGCCATCACTTCTCACCTATGTGACCGTGAGCACCTGTGTGACCATGGGCCTGTGATCTAATTGCTCCCTGCTCAGTTTTCTCATCTGCGAACTGGGGCTGGCATTGGGGCCTCCGGGTAGTGTCGGTAGGAGTATTAAATACAATAATACAAGCAAAACCCTTAGTGAAGGGTCTGCCTGACATATTTTATGGACTTGTCTTAGTATTGTTAGCTCTTTTTAATTTTATCCCTGGGGAAAGTGTGTTCCTTTCTTTAGAGAGTCAAACCCATACAACAGAATTCATTCTCATTGGCTTCTTGGGGACCCTGTACCATCAAACACCCCTCTCTCAGCTACATCTTTAAGCTCTTTGGTAATTGCTTTCCTCCCTCTGCCTATTACTGTAAATGCAGAGGCTCAGCCACACATTTCGCTGAGAATCCCACAGCGTGGAGAAGGGGAGAGCCAATAGCTGCGTGGAGGTATACGGGGGATATAACTGAGGGAAAAGGATTAGCCAGCTGTGAGAAAGGACCAGTAGTCCAGATGGTCAAGGGCAAGAAGACATAGTAATCTGAGATGATCAGAATAAGCTATGCTATGGACATGCAAGGAGACAGCAATTCTTTTAGATGAAAGTTCATATAAGGGATACAGGATACTGACTTGGGTCTAGGCAAGAGGCCATGGCCTCTATCCAACAGGACTTAGGTTCAGGCCTAGAGTCTCCCCAGTGGTGGAGGCCATAGCCAATGTAAGTTAGCCAGGAAGGCTGAACAGGATGCTCATGCTCCAGGACAGATATGGTGTGGGAGCAGCACTCTATTTACTGGTGGGAGGAAATCCCGAGACACTGCTAAGATACTCCTGTTGGCTCGGGACGGGGCAGTGCTGAGCATGCAGCTATAATGACTCAGCCAAGCAGGGCTCAGGTGGCAGGGCTTCTCCCGTGAACTTGACTCTCGTCCATCAGAGAAAACAAAGACCCCTCACCAACCTTTCTTCCTTCTTCAATTTCCACGTTTCCTACTTTAGGAAACCTGAAGTAGCCTGTACCTGTTGGCTCTATTTCCATACAACCCACTGACACTCTATCCTGTTGCCCCAGGCTTCTGACCATGCCACTCGCTCTTCCTGCTGATGCCTCCTCCAGCCCTTTCCTTTGTGTGGACTCTCTCTGAGCAGCCTCCTCCATCTCTACAGATTCCATTCTCATCTCTATGACAATGATTGAAAATGAACCTGACTAACCTTCCAGCTCCCTCTTCTTGTGACCTCAGTTAAAACTGTCTGCTTGACAGATCCATCCCTTTACCTCCAAGATACTTCATAGTCCCCATGTCAAAAGCCAAGCCTTTTTTACCTTTTTTTCCTTTTAACTTCTGTAATATTTGTTTAGCACCTTTCCGGTGCCATTGAAAATACCCTAAATTAGATTATGGTTCTTTGCTGTTCCTTTCCACCTGCATCAGATTATAACTCCCTTGAAATAAGGATTGTGTTTTATACCCATCATTTTTTAATACCACTCACCAAGTATAGGACCATGGATATAATAGGTTTTCAATACACCGGTATACAGATGAGAATAGATTTGTTTTTATTTAAGTAAGTTCTGGGAAAGAATTCCTCTCACGCTCTCTTGACTATTTCAGGGCACTCTTTTCCAATGTGAGTACTGATTCTTCATGAGAACATCTGTCTTCACTAAAGTCAATAAAAGTCTTAGTGAGCACTTACTATGTGCCTGGCACTGTTCTAAATGCTTTGCATTTACTGACAGGCTTAATGCTCAGAGACCCTATGACTCAATGGCAACCCTATTATTACCCCCGTTTCATAGGTAAGGACAAAATCATAGAGAAAGTAAAATTGCACTCCCAGTTCAACAGCTAGAAGTGGCAGAGCTGGGACTTGAACCCAAGCAGTCTGGTTGCAGGTTTGCACATTTAACCTCTGAGACTAAGGTTATCCAGCTCAGAATCAGATCCAGACCCTGCAGTTATCACATTCCTTTGTATTATTTGCTCCTCATCTGTCTTTCTCACTAAACTGTAAGTGCTTCTGAGGACAGGGACTGTGTCTTATTCATCTTTGTATATGACACAGAACATCACTAATATACAGGTTAGGTAATGCCTTTCAACCGTCTCTGTAACACTGTCATAAAATCAATTCTCTTCCCGTTCCCTCGAGTCCTTCCATTGAAATATGAACAGGTTAATGCGTAATTGCTAGATGAACATTAAGCAATATACTCTGCCTACCAAAAAGACGATCCTGTTTTGTTAGAACACTCCCGAGAGTTGAAAAAGCAGTATCTGCAAATTGGTACCTTGGATCTTTAAGATTAAGAATAACCTCTACCCAGAAGCCACAAAATGACGATAAATTTCCTGGTGGAGAGCTTCATGAGCACTCCCGGGGTGAGGAGACTCTCTTTCCTGAGACTGCTGTGAGCCAAAGGCTCGCTCAGGCTGCATGTGGTTTCCAGTCCTGATGTTGCTCTAACCCATATTACGTAAGTTACTTGAGGGGGGAGAAACCTCTCTCAGGCAGCTTTTACTTGGCTGTATAATGAGAAGCAGCATCCTAGAACTGAGTTCTGCAAGAAAGAGCAACTTTAGAAGGAGCAAACAGCTTATGCTTGCTGCCTGAGAACCTAAAATACACTTGCTTTCTAAGTGTGTTCCCAGTGTTTTGGTATTTGGGTAAGATTGTGTTCAGATCAGAAGAACACGCCATAAGAGCATACTTCTGCTCTAACATTTCAGTTGGTTCATTTTGTCAGTTTCAGCTTTCTTTCCTACATATGCTTTTGCCCCTCCCCAGGAAGGCTCCAATCACAAGTATGCTGCTAACTTTGAAGTTTGCAACATGCACAGTGCCCAATGCTTGTATGATCCCTAAGAGCATTTTGTCCTTTATTGTCATTTACCTCACTGCTTAAAGACATTCTCCCCCCTCTGATTTCTCTTGTTCTTTTCTCCATTTAGCCTCTGCTGTGCTCACAGCTAGGTTGAATTTTCCACTGGCAACCTTGCATTGTTTTATGACACTTGCTAAGCAGGTGGCAGTGACATTCAACTTCTGCAAAGATATTCACCAGTGCCACAGTGCTGCTCTTTGCTGGAGCTAATCTAGACAGAGATAAAATGAGTTCAGCGAAAACATGAGCAATCAGCACACTGCGGGGGGGTGTGGGGGTGTGTGTGTGTGTGTGTGTGTGTGTGTGGGTGTGTGGGTGTGTGGGTGTGTGTGTCTGGTGCGGATAGGGGTTTGGCCATCTGGGCCTGTGGCAGTTGACAAAGTCCCCATGCTGCCTGAGTACTTCTCTCTGCCACAAGGCCAATGCGTCAAATAAGATGCTTCATGAGAATGTAAGTACTGCTCCCTGCAGTCATAGCAAGATTTGAGGTCATTTCAGCTAAAAGTGGTCCTTGTCCGCAAGACTCTAGACAGGGACCTGTCACACTTCATCTGATACGGCGGATCATGGCCAGTCTCTCTGACATCTTCCTGGTGGCGCAACTTTATCTGAACTGCCCTTTTTTGCCGTGAAAAGCCCCCTTTCAGAGCTCATGGCTGTGTTTGCTGCCTGACTTTGCAGGAATGCTAAGGTGACCTGAAGAACTTGTCCAGATTGTATCTCCTGCATGTCCGCGTTTGACAGAGCTTAAAGCCTTTTTAAGATCAGGGAAGCTCTTTTCCCCCAGCAGACTCAACTTCTCCTTGCTCCTCAGCCTCCCTGTATTGGAAATCTGGTCTCTCCTTCCCTGCCCTGTGGAGTCAATCGCCTGCTTGGCTGGCCTCGCTGACACCACCTCACTCTTACTGCGGAGGACAAAATGAGGAATTAGCAGTGATTTGATTCTCTGTCAGATTACGATGTCTCCTTTGTCAACTCAAACTTCCTGAAAAATGCAAAAAGCCCTCGCATGTAATGCTGTCTTAAGATGCCCAAGAGCTGAGATCAGGGGGTTAATGCTACTGCCATATCATTTTTATGTCACTTAGTTCCTCTAATAAAAGTCCATTTTAATAAAACTTTTCATCATTTCCTCATAGGCAATATATCGTTGATGCCAGTTAGAGTATTTAATATTAATTATTCAATCAAAGGCCTCTGTTATGAGTTCAGTTAGAATATTAGTGATTTAAAACATGTTAAGACCCATTACAGTACTGATATCCCCAAAATAGTTTTAACTGAACTTTGATGGACCACATATATTCAATTCCGTAGATTCTTACTTTTTCCTCATTTTCCATAGAAAATTCTAAACTACTACACATTTGCTTGTTAAGTATTCTTTTTAGATGAAGACTATTTGCCTGCTATTTTAAGAGCGCCAAATCTGACATTACCTTGGACTTGAACTGTGTTGAACTCAGTAAGCTGACTTCCATGGTCCTCCCCCTTGCACATATTTAAGGAGTTTCAGCATTTATTTCCCACTTCTCCAGCCAAAAGGAAAGGTTACTTTGTGCTTCAGCAACTGCTCAATTTTGAGTGTTGCTCTATAACTGATTCCTCATATTCTGTGGTTGTTCTGGATGTTTTCCTATTGTATTCCCATTCTATCATCTGCCTCCAAAAGCTCATTCACTAGGATTATGTGGAGAGTTTCTTGACCATGCCAAACTTTCGCAAAATACAGCTCTCTCACAGCGCCCGCCTCCCTCTGTCTTCTACATCTCTCCAGCCATTTGCAACTGTCCGTTGGCCCATGTTCCTGGGTTTGCTATACCCAGCTTTTGTCCTAATGTCAACCTATGCAGGCAAAGGCTCTCTGAACGAGCCAAATGTATTAATTCATTATATTGTCTGGTCTGTGTGTGTTTGTGAGGCCTGAGCTTTATGGTTATTTAAAATGACATTTTGTCACTATAACATACAGGCATCTTGGATAAAAGCAAGTGCATCCCCAAATGTATGAACACATGATATATTCAACAGGAATAATTAAGAGTGAAATCACTGGATTTACTTTCCATGTTTATGTGCCAAAATCTGCATACAGATTGTTTCGAATGTGTCATGTTTTCTCCCAAACGAGCCAATTATATTTGAAAAGAAAACAAAACTAAGAACAGTTAGGGCAAAGAAAGTAAGAGGAGTATTGTGAATGTATTGAGTACCTACCAGGGGCTGGGTATATTGAATTTGCATTGCCTCATTTTACCCTCTCCAGCTAATAGTCATTATGATTGCTGCTCGTCTCGCAAAAGAAAAAGATCCATCCTTGAAAGAGCATCAGAATAAGAATTCAGATTTTGTCCTTTCCGGTTTCCATTTTATTTCACTCTCCCATGCCACAAACACAGACAATTTAGGGAAAGGTTAGAATACATCAGCTTTTATTTTCTTGAGTAACATGAGTTCATGAGAAGGAAGGTATCTTAGACCATATTAAAAACATATCCATGTTCATTATCTTTTAGGGCTCCAAAGAACGTGAAAAGTGTTGAAACCTAGAGGTGGTAGAAAAGTAATAAAATACAGTGAGAGAAATAGTAGGGAATTTATGGGGAAAAAAGAAAAATACTTATGAAGTATGCCATTTTTATACTTATATCACTATGATAAGTTTTCCCTAAGTGAAAACGAGGAACAACTCTTCTGTTCCTGTAGGGAATGTAAAGAAGGCTGTAAATGGCATTGTCTCTGGCTTTGCAGGCACGATGATTCTATACCTCCAAGTGCAAGGCCCAGGTTCCCAGCCCCAGACTGCACTCCGCACTCCCCTTCCCCAGAAGCACTTGTAATGGTGGTGTGGAGGGGGGCGGGGAACAACCAACACTTGTCGAGTATCTGATTATACTCCAAGAACTCTGGAGGGTTGTTTAAATACGTCACGTCATTTATTTCTAGTTACAATCCTGAAATATTACTCTCCCTATTTTATGGATGAAGAAACTGAGGCTGAGATATGCAAAGTGGAATGGCTAAGATTGCACAAGAATAATGAGGGGCTGTTTTGAATTCAGTCCAGCTCTTCCTACATTTGAAACCTCTAGCGTCTCCACAAATCAAGGTGTCTTGTGCGAGGCTGGCTGTGAACAGATAGAAGAGAAGTATTCAGTGACCATCCGGTACTGAGGCAGCTCACTGCGCTGGCCTCCCCTTGCCCCCGCCCCACCACGCAGTCAGCCAAATCACTGCAATGTATAACTGCAGGACATTAAAATGGAAAAACCCCTAATAGGCATTCAAAATTACTAAGAACCACAGCGCTCCCCTTAGCATATATAAACACCCACTTCCTTCCAGCTGAAATATCTTTTAAACAGTGCTCTTTTTTAAAGACTGCCTCTTTGTTATGCTAGAGTTTAAAAAATATATATACCAGTTGGTTCCACTTCAGCAGTTTTTGTAGCCAGGAAAATATTGTTGCTTCTTTCACCGTATAGTCCTGACAGATTCTCAGGGTACATGGCTGAGATGTACATGCCAGAAAACTGGGGAGGGATGGCTTTTATTGACTCTGTTGCACCAAGTCCAGAGAAGAGAGCTTTGGCAGTCAATTACCATGGAGGTGCCACATGAGCCCATCTGTGCCCTGGATTTCATGTGACACGGGCCCCATGACCTCAGTCACTGTGCCAGGAAACACCTTGGTCCAGCTCCATTATTTCTAGCAAAGGCAAACATTTGTGGTACAAATGTGGAAAGGGTGGTACAAAAACAGCAGCATCCAGAACGTGTTCTTGCTTATGTTCCAAGTCCTCAATTAAGCCTAGATAGAAGTGGCTGGGGCTTGTCCCAATAGAGGGTTGTCCCTCTCCACAATCAGCGACACTGACCCTTACGGCTGCACATGGAATGACATGTTAAATAGGTAGGAACCTGGTAATTCTCATTGGCCACTCTCCATCAACAATATGCTCTGAGACATCATTAGTAGCCTTTAAACTTGGCCATTGCTTGGAAGTGAAGACAGGGTGTTGACTGCTCAGATAAGGTTTCTGCCCACTAATTGCTTGCATGTAGCAGAGGCGAAGGCAGCTCCATTTTCAGAAATGATAGTGTCTGTCTGACAGCCTGGTTTTTGCCAGGCACCGGGAAGAGCCATAATTGTTGCAGCACAGGCTTAGGATGGCAAATAAACACGTTGAGCTATTTTGAGAAGGAGTTTGCCACAATGAACTTTTTCTCCTGGAAACAGTCTATAAAATCAGGATTGGAATCTGTGCTTGGTCACTTACTCCTGAGATGTTGGTGCCTTTGACAATTTATCCTAAATGGTCTAGACTGTGCAGGACCCTTTTACAGTTTTTTCCAACATCAAAATCAGGTCCCTATGGAGACAGAGCTTCTAGCCAATGCTTTATATGAGTAATTTCTGTATGTGCCACTTGTAATGTGGCCAAAATGATGTGATGACTGCCTTCAGTGGGTTGGTTATAGATGTCACTTACGTTATCACTCATCAAAAGCTTGAATTCCTCAGTTTGTCCTTTTTCTGATCAGTCGTTTCATATCTGACTTCTAAAAACATAGATCAGTTTAGAATGGTTCAGAGTAAATTGTGCCTGAGCAATTCATTAGCCTGAACAGATGAGCTAGAAAAGTCATCTGTCTTTGTTTCTTTCTTCATTCAGCAACTATTTACTGACTGTCTACCAAGTTCAATATACTCTGCAGGCCTTGAGGTCAGAATAATAAGCCCACAAGACACAGCCCTGTACTATGGATTTTATATAATCTAGTGGAGGAGGTAGTAATTGTATAATCACAAAGTAAACATAAAATTTTCAACTCTGCTCATTATGGAAAAAAAAGAGAGATGTCACTGAAGAAAATATAATGTGTAATTGAACCAAATCAAGGCAGGGAGTGAGACTTGAACCGTGGTGTAAAGGAGGTTAGAGAGAAGAAGTGACTAATATTCCAAGCAGAGGGAACACGTGCAGAGGCCCTGTGGTGGAGAGAACATGGTGAGCAGGGAGCCTGGAAGATGGCTGTGTGGCCAGGACAAGACTACGCTGGTGCACCAGGAGACGTGGGGCAACTCATACCAGAGGTGGTTAAGTTAAGGATGTTTGTATCTATTCAAACACTAATTAGAAACCATTTGTGCCTTTTAAGCAGAATAATGACATGGTCAGATTTGTGTTTCAATTATTTTTTTCTAGCTACAGGGTGGAGGATACATGGGAGGGAGGCTGGGTTGGGTGCACACTGGTTCAAAGATGATTGCTGTAGTTCAGGTGACAGATGGTGGTGGTGTGTACAAGGGTGGTAGTGATGATAGTATAGAGAGAAAAAGATGGTGGAGAGAACTGACAGGCCTTGATGATGGATTGCACGTACAGGTATGGGGGGTAAGTAAAGCCAGGTGTCAAGAATGAATACGCACACAACAGTGTGGGTGGTGGTACTGTTCCCCAAGAAAAGAAATGCTGGCAGAGAATTAGGTTTGGAGAAAAGATCGTGAGTGTAGTTTTGGAGGTGCTAGATTTGAGGTGCCTTTCAGACTTCCAGGAGGAGACCCTGAAATGTGCAGTGGAGATGGTTTAACATGCATGGGAACTGCAGTGGTTGGCCCAAGATGTTGGATGAACGTGCATTCATTGACACTGAGCAGAAGACCCCAGGGCACATCAGGGGTGATGATGTAATAAACCACAGAGTCTTCGGCTCAGAAAGTACAAAAAGAAGCAGGTGATCAGTGCAAATTGCACAGGCCTGGCTGCCAGTCTGTGGTTGTGACATGTCTTCGCTGCTTATATGGACAGCAAAGTCTTATCTATCACTGTCTGTGTAATTTCATTCTGGAAATAATATTTTTTTCATATAGGAAGAAAGGGTGACTTAATGCCATCTGGCACTCTATGACTAAGCATAGCTCTGACCCTGTAAAGCGTGAGCATGCGGGTAAGAAGAAACAGTGGAAATAATTTGGGTAACTGTGCTGTGCTTATAAAACAGAATATCCTTGTTCTTAAGAAATATGCACTGAAATATTTGGGGGTAAAGAGGCACAAGTCTCCAGTTTATTCTCAATTGGTTCAGGAAATAATAATATGCATGTATAGTAATATGTGTATGTGTGTACATATTGAATATGGAGAGAAAGAGGGGTGGGGAAGGAAAGAAATTGAAAAAAAGAGAATAAACGATAAAGGGAGCAGAACGTAAGGACTTGGTGAATCTGAAGAGAGGATATAGGGAGTTCAGTGTACCATTGTGTCAATAACAACAACAAAGTAAAATTTGCCCTCATTGTGGAGTGTTGGGCTAGGGTTGCCCCCAAAGCAGACCCTGAGACAAAGACTTTAGACTCTAAAAGAGTGTCCAAACTTTTGGCATCTCTAGGCCCCACTGGAAGAAGAAGAGTTGTCTTGGGCCACAAATTAAATACATTGTGACACATAATCACAAAAAACTCACAATGTTTTAAGTAAATTTACAATTTTGTGTTGGGTTGCTTTCATAGCCAGCCTGGGCTGCATGCGGCCCAGGAGCTGGGAGTTGGACACCCCTGCTTAGAGGAAGTTATTTTATTTGGGAAGGAATCCCGAGAAGTCTTCAAAGAGGAGCGGGAAAGGGAAGGCAAGAATGCCAGTATGGAGATCGGTAAGCAGGTTACTGCTACAGGCAATGGGGAGCAATTCTGCAGGGAAACAGTATAGGTGCATTCACACCCTGCTCCACCTGAGGGGCAAGGATATTGGGCTATGTATCTTCAAGTCCTATTCCTCATTGGCTAAGACTAGCTCCTAAAGGAGCCAACTCCCCAGCACATCAGCCCATCCCATGCACTAGCAAGAGGAAGCCTCAGGCCGAGAACCACAAACGCTTGCAGCAGGTCCTGTAGTGCGCTGGACGTGGTGAAGAGGTATGAGTGGGGCAGAGCAGCACTGCTTGCTCACTAGTGAGTGTGAAGTCCCAGCGCCAAAGCAGATGACCTCTGGTTGCCTTAATAAGAAAAAAAATAAGTAATTATTAAGTAGCCCCAGTCTTGATGCCTGCATTTTATTTTTGGAGGAGGTGTTCTGTGAATTGGTTATGTCTTATATGGTACTCAATGAACAACTATAGCATGGGCAGAGCTGCTCAGGAAACATAATCCCAGAAGAGTGTATTTCTGGCTCCTCTTTGTTTCACTCAAATATACAGTGTATCAAAATGAACTGGTTGGTATGGCTCATCTGAAGCATCATCCTGTAAGCTGAAAGGTCACGGGTTCGATTCCTGGTCAGGACACTTACTTGCCTAGGTTGCTGGTTCAGTACTGGGGTTGGGGTATGTGAGAGAGGCAACCAATCAATGCTTCTCTCTTACACCGATGTTTCTCTTCCTCTCTCTCCCCGTCTCTTTCCTTCTCTCTAAACTCAATGGGTATGTCCTCGGTTGAGGATTAAAAAGAAATGATGTAAAGTCTTTGACAAGTTTACCTGCTGTCAAGCTCATGCTCAGAACATCACTGAAATATAGTAGCACCTCTGGGGATACCCCTGGGAATATGGAAAGCCTCAACATATGAAACATGGTACTATGGTGTGGAACTCATACATGCAATGAATGATGGTAATAACTTGACTTATGATCATGCCTGTAAACACATACCAGGTTGTTTTGCACATATTTCAACATGCTACCTTTGTTCAGATTAAGACTAGCAGAAACTGGCCCCTGGCTGGTGCGGGTCCGTTGGGTGGAGCATCATCCCATCACTGCAAGGCCGCTGGTTTGATTCCCAGTCAGGGCCGATGCCCAGATTATGGACTCAGTCCCAAGTTGGGGTGCATGCAGGAGGCAGCCAATTGGTGTTTCTCTCTCACATAGATGTTTGTCTTGTTCTCTCTCCCGACTCCTTTCTCTCAAATGAGAATAAGATAAACTTTAAAAGATAGCAGAAACTTGTGCAAATTTAGGGGCTGCTCCTATAACCCTCGTCATGTTGCATCTGTGGTCTCCACAATCTTATCTTAGCATTGGACTGTAATATAAGATAACAGTGTTGTATGTGAGAAATTGGTAAAACTGGATCAATCACATCCAGTACAATAAAGATGCTTAAGCTTCTCTTCCTGAGAACAAAAGTATATGTCATAAGCCACTCAGGCAACAGAATAAATTTCTCACGTGTAATTACTGATGTATTTTTTCCAGTTATTTATTATTTTATTTATTTTTAATTGGTTTATTTATTTAATGCAGGAAATCTCTAAAAACACATGTCATCCTAAGCAGCAATGCACTTTCATAACATAATTTCAAGCAATAGCCTCTTTGATATTGTTGCAATCATAAAAAAAAAACAACATGACATCCTATACACACATGTTACATGGCTTTGTGCAAACATTGTGGAAGATATCCATGCAGTTTACCTGCCCGCATCAACCTGAGTCCAGCTGTATCTTGCTCTCGTGGCCATCAGGCCCTGTGTCGGGATGCACAAGTGTCCCAAAGCACCCTGACGTGGGGCCCCGGGAACCTGATTCAGCCCCAGGCTTTCAGGGCCCTGGCGGTCACGAGGACCATCCACATGGGCTTCCTCCTCAAGGCGGCACTTCCTCTTGCAAAATGCACGCTCCTCACCCAGAGCCTCTGCCAGCCACTACAACCCTCTGTGGCAGGAGCACCGTGCGCCTGCTGAGCTGACATGTGTGCCCCGCTTCTCCTAAACACGTACCCTGTGTCCCTCAGAGCTGCTTGAGAAGAGCACTAAGCATGCTCCTCAAAGGCAATATATTATTGGTCTTTTAATTTCTATGACAAGAGATGCAATTTTACTGTAAGGAGACTTATCTTGAGATAGTCTATGTGCCCGTTTGGCTAGTATATGGGTCCAGTTCCCAGAGGAATTGTGAGAAGACAGGTTTTTAATCTGGGGTGTTAATCTGGCATATCTGAATTGTCTTCTGATTGGTTTCAAGGGATCCTCAAAATCCCCGAAATTACATGCCAAGTTTTTTATGAAAAAATATTTTGTACATGTTTCTGAGGGCAGGAGTGAGTGAGAAAATTTTGTGACTCGGTAAGATTTATGGAATTAGAAGGATTTACTGTAAATTCTTAAAGGGGCCATTTGTTAAAATCCCCATATTATGATTCCTCTGTGGCGAGCAGTTTTTTCCAATAAAATGATAATGACTTCACAGGGAAGATTGCATTTATAAAATTTATGAGAAGAAAATACCCAAACACAAACTTACTGTACTGAAGAGTATCTTCCATATCAAAGTGAATGTGGCCGTTTCAGCCAGAAATCTCATTGCGACCTACCCTTCAGGAATACGGAGCATGGCGTGCATCTGCACTTGTCTTCCAGACCTTCTTGGCACTTTTAGAGGGAAAAGAACCTCCCCATCATATAAGGCCCAGGAAGCAGGTTGAATGGCATTGAACCCTTGACTCTGTGCCCTCATTCCCCTCCCCCGTCACACCCATCAGCACTGCCTAAAATACAGGGCCTGCTTAACCGTCAGAAGCCACATTTGTGTGGTCACTGATGCTACCTTCCCTGCCTTTGGAAACACATTCTTTTCTCACCCCTAGTAAGAGGGAGAGGAAGCACTCAGGAGAATGAGTAAGCGCTAACCTTCTTTGGAGCAAAAAGTACTATGTCACTCTCACCTTAAATTATAGCAGCATAAACCCACAGGAAACCCAAAGAAAGTAAAATATTAACATTAAGCCATAGCCACCCTGCCATATATAACTTAGATAAATAACCCATTTAATGTATGTAGGGTATTGTAACATAGTTTTTCACGTGCCACTGGCAACAGTTTATATTTAAAAAGAATAGAGACCTTAGCTGTTGGTAGAAGGCAAACGTATTTTATTCGTTCCTGTTCTTAAAAACCAAATGTCCTCAAATACTGATCAAGGGCTAGAAATTTAAGGGCTGTTATATATTTGTCTCATAATATGGATTTGTGGCTTAATCTAGCCTTTTCTTGACCTTTTTGCCTAATGGCGGGATATTAATAAGAGAAAGATGGTTTCATAAAACATCCTCTGAATGTGATTTTTTTTTTTAACATAAGAGTAATTTCAGGTGGCTAGAGATGGAATGAGCTAACCCGAAAATAACAAGCTGCTCACTGTCTCAGACAAATTAGGCTTAATGCTGAAAGGCATTCCTTAAGAAGTCAAGAAGGCAGGGGGTCAAGCCATCAGGCCATGGAGTGCAGCTGTCAGACCACCTTTAGCAGTCTCTAAGGGACCAACCAAAGAAAATTCAGCAAAGAAAATAATCTCAGGGAATCAACAGGGAGAGTAAAGCAAAAATAACCAGATGTCCCAGAAGACTCTCTTGGTATTATGAAGAAGGCAAGCATAGACTAACAGGGTTTGGATTTTATCAACCTTACTAATAAAAGTCACTTGGCTCTTCATTGAGAAGCACAGTTGGTACAATATGGAAAGGTTTTAAAGACCATTAATTTCTTGAAATGAAACAGCTGGCCTTATTGGCTATTAAATAATGAGCCAGATTCTCCCCAGTGCCGAAGTTACTCTCTAGTAGTAAATTAGTCATTTAGGGAGGCACATTAACTCTTTAAGAAGATTAGAGTTCGATTTAGTGCACTTTATGTGTAGGAGGAAACTTGTAGGGAATCTGGCCAAAGCTGAGCAAAGAAAAGATGGAGACAAGATGGAATCTGATGGAAGGAAGTAAACCTCTGACTTGTGTTAATGTGACAGCTAAGATGAGCATAGGAAATTTGAGAAGTTGGGTTGAGGGACATTTAATCTAGTGTTCTATAGTTGGATAAGATCATGATGGTAGAGAGAGTTGACGCTTCATTGATTGATGCATTCATTCGTTCACTTGTGCAGTAAACTTTTGGTTGGACAAATACTGTGTAACTGTCACTGAGACAGGCACTGAGAAAATATGCCTTAATGAAACACTGTCTTTGTCTCCAGAGCCTTACAGTCTAGTCTCTGGTGACTGCGGTAAGGAGCGGCAGAGAGACAAATAAATAGAGATTGCAATACAGTATAACAAGTGCTAAAAATTTTATATGCCCACCTTGAATGTGAGGGGAGGAAGTGGCCAGACACGCAGTCCGAAGCGCCTAGCACAGCATGCTAAGGATTTTGATAACTCAAAAGCCTTCTGGCCATTGAAGGCCCTTAAATAAGGGGATGGTGTGATCAGATTTGCACTTGGGAAAAGCCCCTTGATAATTTTATGGAGAATAAATTGGAAAGACAAGACTGGAATCAGGAAAGACAATGTGAAGCTGTTGATATAATTCCTATGGAAAATGCTGTGGGTCTGATATGAAGCCGTGACAGCAGGGAATGCTGGGAAGAGAAGAAGGGCGAGCCCTGTTAAGAAGATTCACCTTAACATGCCTTGATGGCTGATTAGCTGTGTCGTCATCAAGGGAAAAGCTGGTGGCACAGATAATTCCGGAGCCCAGGGCTTGGGCACCTGGGTGGGGGGAGGTGCCAGTCTCCTCGGTAGGTGATGTAGGACTGGATACAAGGTGTGATGGAGAAGCAGTGCTGCGACAGTTCTGGGCCTGCGAAGGGTATTAAGAGGTCATGTGGAGACCTAGAAATCATCCACATGCATCACCTAAGGAGAGTTGATAAGTAATACCAAAAGAAAACCGAAAAAAAAAGATAACTGAGATTTATAAAGCCGCGTAATTTCACACATGTAAATTGCATCCCTAAACAGTATTTTGTTTTTCTTAGTTCTTCTGCCAGAGGAGAGGATTTCAAAGATACAGATGTCTCCAAACTGAGGCAATATCATTGCTCGTTATTAAGAGTATTCAGACCCTGACTGGTATACCTCGGTAGGTTGGGTGTGATCCTGCAAGCTGAAAGTTCGCCAGTTCAATTCCCAAGGCAACCAATAAATGTTTCTCTCCCTCTCTTTCTCCCTCCCTTCCTCTTTCTCTAAAAATAAATAATTTTTTTTTAAAGAAAGAGAGAAAGAGTATTCATGTGATGGGAAAGTAACAAGTAGGAACAAATCATCTCTAGAAAAGCTACCTTTTCTCACCCAGCACATCAATAGTTAATAAAACATCAATATGACTATCAGGAAATTTATACGCTATATAAGAAGTAGAAAATTGCACAGGTTGCAGACTAGGCAAATTAACAGTTCTTTCTCTGTCAGCACTTAAAATCTATACCGTGGTTTCTCTCTATAGTATGGGGTGAAATGTGCCAACAAATTGCCTTAGATGATGTAAGTATCTGAAAATGTGGAAGAAATTATATATTGGGGGGGAAGGAGAAATTCTTATATATTAGAAGGTGTTGACAACTTCACCACAGAATAGCAAAAATGTCCTTATGGATAGAACACTTATTATTTCAGAAATTCAGAAACCATAGTTACAATGTTTTACTATGTGGACAAAAGTCATTTTTAGAAAGAAAATTGACATCAAAGTTTTCTAAACCAGTAACCCTTGTGGCAACTTCATGGTGAGAACCACATTTTTTAGGAATGTGAAAAGCATAAAATTAAAAGGGTAGAGAGTTCATGGACAACAAACAGGACTAATTACGTCACTCAGTGTTCTTTGTGAGTCAAGGGGCCACTGTGGTGCCCGTTATATTATGGTTCCAGGGAGAGGCTTCCGGATGGATGGCCATGAACTATCCCAAAGGTCTACGTGTGTCTTGTTTTTCACTCAGCCACATGCCCCAGCTAGAGCAGACAAGGGCACCTCTAGACTAATTCCAAAGATGTCTCAACCAACAGTTGTTCTTTGCATCATCGGTTCTTCTCAGAGAGACCCCTGAGTCATTTCTGGTAATAAAGACCCCATTTTCTAGTATATATTGGAATCAATACAGACTCATTGACTTAATGCTCTAACTTAGGGCCACTTCACATCCTTTTAACATGGTCCCATCACAGTTATATTAATGAGGTTAGAAACAGGAATTTCTGAGCTAAAATGTATATGATAATCTTATTCTTTCCTGTGTTCATAGGAAGAGGGAGCTAGAAGATAGAAAGCATTGGGACCTGAAGGAGCAGTAAGGGGCTAGAAGACACTAAGGGGTGAAAAACAGAGATGGCGTAGCAAAGTCAGCATTCACAGACTTCAAATAGAGCCTGTGGCTTCATCTGTCCTACAAAGAAGGGATCATCTGTCTTTTGTCACTGGCCCATATTATGGGAGAGGGAAAAGCCACAGGCTGCTTCTTTAACTATCTGCTGGCTCTGGCAAGAACAAGGCATGTTCCCCATCAGGATACATTTTTGAGTATCCCATTTGCTGTTTCAAAATCCAAACAAACAAAAAAAAGTCAATCAAAGATGAGAAAAATGAACGTTGGAGGAAAATGTTTTTCTGATTTTTAGGCTTAAGATGGGCCGAGGAAATGGGGAAAGATTGTAAATAGGTATTGAGTCAGAGGATTTGACACACAGAGAGTGATGGGTAAATTTAAAGATAATGTTTGTAAAGTTTTTTGCTTGTTTCCCTGAGACCAAAAACACAATGAAATTAATATTTCTTTTAATAGTATCTTTAATATGTTACAGTGTCCCCAAGAGCACTCAAGTTTTCCTGCACTGGGCAGAGGGTTTAATGCGCCTCGTACCCAGCTAACTTCCTGGGTGTCTGACTTGCCTTATGGGTTGGTTCAGAGCCACCCATTGCTTTCCAAAAACAGATGATTCTTTATTTTGTGGGCTCTACTTTGACACTTATTCTTGGACACTGATTAGAATAATGCTGATAGGAAGCAGCTTGGGCTGCAGACAGACACCTAACCTTTCAGTTTTCGTGGTACAAATGCAGGGGCCTCCTCACCAGGTTGTTCTCTGCCTCAGTTGACCACAGACTCATTAGGGACTTCTAACCAGTTTCTCACCAGGGGTGTTCCCAAGAGCCTGCACCATTGCTTATGGAGAGACTGTTCTGCCACTGACGAGCCCCACCGGCCACCGCTGGAGAGGGTTTCCTGCAGATGCAGTTCCTCCCTCTTTCCTCTCCTTACCTTACTAGTTATTCCCAGTGCATTAAATGAAATAAACTCTGTAAGTCAATTAACTATACATAGGGTTTCATTGGTACCATGCCATTCAAAGCAAGAGTTTTAAATCCCTTGTTGCCTCTATAAGCATGTGCATTCAAAGAACAAAATCCACCCCCAAAAGCAAGACTCTCGCATGAGTTTGTGACATTTAGAAAAATTAGGACAGACACATCTACCATCATTACAATCACCTTGGCACCTGTACAGAGAGCTGTAGTTAAATTATTGGCGAAGTACAAAAGTGGATAAAAATCTGTCTACTATAAAGCATAAAGTATATACCCTTATAAGACACGTTGAATAATACAAACCAGAATCATAAGAAAAAGCAGCATTAACATGATGGTGTCAAATGGAGTGGCCCAGAGTCCACCCTTCAAGTGACCATGTTAACACCCAGATTTTATTGTTATATAACCATTACATGATTTAACTTTGTAGCAAGTCCAAATCTGTGTCATTCTTACATGGATTCTTGCATTGATGTCACCTATCAAATTATCTTTTTTGAGGGGGAAAGAGAAGATTATATACTCATCTCCCCATCTAGGAAGTGTAAGCTTTTTGAGGATGAGGACTATGTGTTAAACCTTTCTCTATCCTCTGCAGGACCCAGCTAGATCGTAGGTGCTTGGTCAGTGTGGATGCAGCAACAAGAGGTTTACGGTTGTTCGTATGGAAAAATAACACAGTAATTAACAAATAATAATGCAAAAGTAAAGTCTGAGTTTCACATACTCAAAACTGTAAACCTACTTTTGCCCCACCCTATATTTGTTTTTTTCAAATTGATTATTGTGAGCTATGTTACAATAATGTTTATCTGCTATAAGAGTACAAGTAATATAATTAACAACTAAATAAATCAGTAAGATGTAAAACTGCAAATATTTCCACAAAAATTCAGATTTTTGAAGCTATAAGAAAATACATTTTTCTTCCTAGCATTTGAATTGTTTATTTTTGTGGGTCCTGAGCACTCTCTTCAAAACAGAAGTAGAAGTTGTTATTCTTGTATCTGGTTGTTCAGAACCTACATTTTGGGGCGGTGGGAGGAAATGTGGAGGGGGGATGAGGAGGCATAGGAAAAAGTTTGAAGTCGAGGAACTAGAAAAAACGGAGTGACCCATATAAGGGAGCAAAAAGCCGTGGTGGCTGGTCGGTTTCCTGGCCTCTCCTGCCCTTCTGCTCTCCCTGGTCCATTAGCAGTTGGAGAATTCTAATAAACAAGCAGAGGAGGTGAAGTTTCCAAAGGGGAATCTTTGTACCGGCAGGAAAGGCAGCTGTGGTTAGGAACTGGCACACACCAGAGGCTGCCAAGCTGTTGGGGACTTTGTGTGAATGGAAGACAGTTTTCATTTCACTCCCCATCAGAGGTGGTATTCAGCCAGCACCACTTTAAACCAATTTTGCAAATCACATTTCGTGGCTGAAAATTGGTTTACTGCGCCAGTCCCATTTTGGAAGCCAAACTTCCCTGGTTTAGGTCAGTGCCTTTGCTAAGGTAGGACAGCTAAAGAATGATTCTTTTTTCCTTTCATTGAAATGACAGCATATTCTTCCTCAGGTTAATTTTAAATTACCCATGTTTATATCCTTTAATCAAGATGATAAAAACAGCATAGATAATTTTCTGCACTGTTCTTTTGTTGCGTGTGTGTGTGTGTGTGTGTGTGTGTGTGTGTTTTGAGACTAATAACAGCGGATTGGCTCTTGACATTTGTTGCCTCACATAACAGAAGTTTTACTCAGTGCACTAGCTTAGACTGTTTATCAATTGTATTCTTAATTATTTTTAACCTTGATTTTGTCTCATCATAAAATAAGTGAGGAATGAGAATTAAATCACAGATTCCTCCAAGATTCCTTCTGTGAACTTAAAGACGATGCTTTCATAAAGAGATTTGTCCCCTAGATTATATCTTACACTGAAATAAAGGCCTTCTTCCTGGAAGAAATAGTTCTTAAAAATGAGTACTTGCAAGAAGTGTTCGTCTGTGAACTTCTACCAATTAGAAATGTCTCTGTACTTAAGACTCTCTAATAATGTCTGTTAGGCAGCATTTTAGGTCATTTTTATAGCACAGTCAGGGTGGGTGATTTATCTTAAACATTAAACATAATAAATTTCTATCCTTTTTTCAACTATGAGGTGCAGCATCTCTGAATCAGCCATTTCATCAGAGGGCCTCTGGGAAGTTCAGTCCCTCCCCGTCATTCGCGGTCGTAATAAAACAGGCTTCTCGCATTTTCTCTCCACATCTGTAACAATGGGAATGACGTGTGCGCGGTGACACTGTAACAGAGGGCGTGCAGTCATTTGTCCATGGTGGGGACTTCAGGTCCAGGAGCAGAGGGTGAGCTGAGAACATGCATCAATGACTTCCGTCTCAGATTTGGTACCAAAAGCGAGGCTAATGCCTATTTTTTAATTGTACAAAAATTTAAGGAATAAGTTTCAGCGCCTGAGAAAAGGGGGCCTTTGTCTCACTGTACATGATCAGAGATGGTAAAAGAGTTAATCATGAAGAATGGAACTTTCAAGCATAAATGGATCTACTAATGATAGTCATATAAGAAAGATTTAAAACCTTCCTATTTTTCAGCCATTCCACAGATAGCTGTTTCATTCTTCATTTGTTGAATCATGGAAAGGCAGAAGACAGTAAAATATCTTGGAAAAAGGCTACTTTTTTTGATGCAACAGTAACTATAGTAGCCTTCTTCAAAATTATCATGACAAGTTTAACTCTAAATTATTCTATGTCATACTGAAAGTTACTTAGAAATAACTGGTTGCAACCCGGATATTTTTAAAAATGTGTATCTTAAATTGAGAAACATGCTCACAGTTCAAGCATTTGAATAGGGTTGATAAGAAACTAATACTTTCAACTAAAGACACCTAAACAGTCTAAAAAAAATTTAATTTGATTTTCTTAGAGTGAAAAGATGGTGGAAGAAGTCTGAACTCCAGTTTTCAGGCACATAGAATTTCTCCTCTGGGTTGGGTTTTGAGCTCGTCTGCACAGCCTGGCTGTGTCCCAGCTCCCCGATGTGGAACTGGTCCTGCTGTCTTCATTTCTGGTTGTCACTTGTAAGTAACTAGAGAAGAAGACACAGGTGGGCCAATCCAAATCCATCCCTCAGGCAGGCAATCCCCAGTCTCAAACGAGCTGTGTTTCTACAGCCTGTGTGTATACCAGCTGCCCTGGGACTTGGAGCACATTTCTCATAGGCAGGATGTTCTGTCCAGAGAGCAGGTTACCAGGCTAGCAACCACATAAACCTACTTACCTCATTACATAATTGACGTGCTGTCCACATGAAAATTATTTTTTTTAAATACTGTTTGTCATGGGACATTTGATACACTGGCTGTAGACTGAGCATCCCCTACTAACTCAGACCATCTTGCCTTCTGGAGTAGCACACTGGAGTCCAACCACAAAAATGAGAAGTAATGGAAGGGAACAGAATGAAGACATATTACTTTGAAGAATACCATTACAATGCTGGTAATTAAAGCAGAAAAAAATATAAAATTGAATAACTCCTGTTTTATCTATTTTAATAATTGTGCTTGAGAAAAAGCAGGTTCAATCAGAGAAAGATGAGGAAGTAGCTGCAAGCTGTTGTTGAAGTTCTGAAAGAGACATATGGCCATTTTCCAGGTTGATGGCTTTGCAGCCTTCGGTATATTTTTTCCTAAAAAAAATTTTGTAGAGTAGTCTAGATTACCCTTTCCTGGAATATTTTTAGCAATGGAACAGAGTGAAAATGGAGCTAAAAGAAGCAAAGTATGTTTTTCTCAAGGTGTTTGGGGAGGAGTGGGAGTGAGGAGGAGGTAGGGATCTATCAAAGAAAGTGGGTTGCCTCTGATGGAATTGACCTGGGTGTTTATTATTGACACCCAGAGGAAAACTGAGCATGCTCAATTCTCTTGCCAAATGATGCAGGAGGGGAAAAAAGAAGACACGAGGGAGAAATAGTCTAGCCAGCAGTTTCTTGTGACAAATGGTGCACCAGGCAGAGACCCCAAGACAGCTGGATCATTGAACTGGCTATTCTCAGGGTAGTCAGGAAAGGCCTAAAAAATGGGTCAGTGTTTGTCGGGGGGATGGTGGTGGTTTGAGAGTATAGGTATGTAAATATGTAACCTCGTTGTATAAAAAATATACTTAATTATTACATAAATGTGTGAGATTGGTTGTTCTTAAGAGAAAGAGCACTCGCTATGCATGTTCTCCATGGATTCTTTTTGTGAAATGAAAGTTAGAACACTCCAACTGGCTTTGAGCCTTGGTTTAACCAACTCTCAGGCCATGTCTGTGTCATGAGCTTGAAGTGAACTGGGAATGATGGGAGAATCGGAGATTTGCACATGTGATTTTTGCACTCAAAAAACTGAGTGCATGGTAATGATAACTGAAGGATCAGGAGACATTGGAAACCATATGCAAAGAAAAAGTCGTCTCTCTCCTCCAAAGCACTCTATGTATATATGTGTATACAAGATCTGTCCAGAAGGTATCCAGCCATGTACTATGAAAAACAGAGACAGTTCCTGAAGAAGATAGGGGATACAAGAAACACTACATAGGGCAATGATACCTCAGTCCCATTCAAAGTAGGCAAAGGTGAAACCTCACACAGTTCTCCCAGTCACCGTCAGCTGCCCCATTGTATTTTCCTGAATCTCATCAATGGTCTGAAATCTCTTCCCTTTTAAGGGAAATCACCCTTTCAAAGGTGATTTTAGTTTTGGGAAAAGCCAGAAGTTGCTGAGCACCAAATCTGGGCTATTGGGGGGCTGAGTCACCTGGGTAATTTGATGTTTTTCAAAAAAACTCTGCACAAGACATGATGCATGAGCAGATGCATTGTCATGATGAAGCTGTCAATCACCAATTGCTCATAGCTGCAGCCTTCAGAATCATCTGAATAGTTTCCACAGGAGAGAATATTCAAGCTTAACACAAAATTTGATGCAGATTTCTTACTCTACTCACTCAGTCATTTTGAATGTGATGGCCACAGAGTACACATGCTCATTCGAAGGCATCTACCACCCTCACTGACTAGTACAATGAAGTCATCAGTGTTCACACATAGGCCTTCCAGTCCACCTGTCCTTGGATACCAGGTTACATCAATGTTGTGCAAACCACGGCTGGACTTCTTCTGGACAGACCTTACGTATACGTATACGTATACGTATGTACATATATACACATGTGTGTATGTATATGATAGATGCATACTATCCTGGAATGAACTGAAAATAAATATCACGATAAAAGTCAGGATGCAGGTGAGAATGAGAAGAAGGATGATAGCAACTGATATCCATTGACTGCTTATTATGTGCTAGACACTGTTCTATGTGTTAACTCATCTATTAACTCATTTAATCCTCACCATACGTATACCACCTAGGTACTATCATTTCTCTACTTTATAGTTGAATGAAAATAACTTCTTGAATATCTTACCAAATTTTAATTGAGTGATTCCCATATGCAACCAAGATAAATCACACTTTCTGTTAAATTTATCTTAGAGCCATAGTCATCTAGATAAATTGGAATAAATGCAGAGGTCTGCCACAGTCTTGGGTCCACAGACTTGGTTGCCTACTTTTCCTGTCCTAGGTGCCCTATTTCCAACCCCCTTCCAATTCTAGCTACTCCTCTTCCAACTCTGTTTACACACCTTGTGCCTGTCACTTCCAAAACTAACCTCTACACACTCCTCATAAACGATAACACAAAGAGTTAGGGACAGATTTTCAACATTCTACTTTATTTAACTGCTTTATTCATAACTATTATGAAGAATCATGTTAACCAACGACAACCCTAAAACACTAACTGGCATTTTCGGATGTTCCTTCTTTGAAATCTGATTTTGCACATATTCAGGAAACTGGATAAAGGTTAAAAATTCCGATTGAATCACAATTGAAAATATTTTCTTATAGACCTGTACTCTCCAATATGGTAGTTCCTACCATATCATATTATCAACCACTTAAAATGTGACTAGACTGAATTAGAATGTTTTAAGTGTAAAATACACACCCAAAGTCAAAGATTTAGTACAACCGCCTCCCAAAACATAAAATATCTCATTATTTTTATATTGATAACATGTTGAACTAATATTTTAAATAGATTAATATAAATTATTAAATTCAGTTTCACCTATTCCATTTTACTTTTTAATGTGGCTATTGGAAAAACTTAAATTACATAGGTAGCTTGCATTATTTTCTAAAACAAAGAGGCTCCACATACACAGAGTGGTGGTAACTTTTGCCGAACCACCCTGGTTAATGTCTGAAGGGCACATGCTCAACCTGAGCCCTCTTTTTTTGGAAAATACTCTCTTATTTTGCCCCTTAAATTGTGCATAATACCAGACACACCTGGATTTCTGGATAATTGCACCCACAAGTGGCTACATGCAGACACAATTAGGTGCTTGCAACTTGTTTGAAGGCACAGGTGTCTAATTGCGCCCACAAATGGCCATTTGGCAGGCACCACTCATTGTGCACACAGCTGATTATAGGCAGAAAATGGCAACAACCAAAAAGGAGGCCTGGAGAACAGAGGCATGAAAACAGATCCCACCTAACCCCATCGCCTCGGTGTGATTGCTCCTTTCTGGTTCAGCCTTTTTTGTGGAATGCCCACTGAGGTGTTTATGGTGAGAGGCGTAGCTGGACTGCATGAGCTGGGAGATGAAAATGTGTGTGCCCCATTGCACAAAGTAAATGCTGTCTTGAGCTTTTAAGTAAATTGGGGCTAACAAAACCCACATTGTCAACCTGAGTAGCCTTAAAGTGGATTCTGCCCTGCTGGGACTGACTGTTTATAATGGCTAAAAATGATGGAGTGTGTGAGAATCCCTAGGGACCCTTTGGTAAATAGTAGTGTTTAAAGGGTTAATCCAATCTAATGAATCATTTAGTGGGGATGCCAAGGCCAGAGTGGTAGCCTCGGGAAGACTGCACAGGCATTTACTGAAATGTGGAGCAGTTAGGGAGGAGGGGAGCCCTCCGGGAAGCCTGGAGCTATGGTGCAGGTCAGCATCTCTAGGCAGGGAGTAATTGATACCCCCAGCTCTTGTAGCAGCTGAAACAACAAAGCTGGACATGGAAACACGTTCACTTACACAGATGTCAATGTCCAAAAGAAATGTGGGGAGACACTTAAGCCCTGCCTCTTCAACCTTTAGGGCAAGTAGGAGGAATAAGAAGTCTGTGGTCTTTCTCCCCTGATATTTCAGGAAGGGCTTTGTGGATTGCAGTAGCTTTGTGGTCTGTTACAGAAAGCCGGCCTGATCAGCACTGTTGATCATAAGTATCAAACCTCAGGCCACAGTAGAATTGGTGCTCAAGGAAATCCACACCTTTTCTTCATCAGAAAGGCCTATGAGTGCTGTAAAACAGAGGCACCGGCATTGGTTCCTAAGCCCTAGGAAGACCAAGGACTCCTTGGACGAGGTGGGGAAATTCAAACTGTGGAAGCTTGACTTGGTTTTTCCAGGGCAGAAAAAAGCTTTTCTCCTAATGAGTGATTGCTTTAGTAGTGTGTGTTTATTTGCAGTATAAGTAAGTTCATGATTTACCCACCTTGACAAATTCTCTGTCTTGGATCTTCAGATCCCTTTGTGTCTGCTTTTTATTTATGACAATAGCTGCCTATTCTTGAATGGCAATGCTATTGTAATAAATCTCCATAAAAAGCCAATTCTCAGTTCAAGTTACTGCAGGATGAATATGAGGAAGACAGTTTAAAAACACACACTGATTGTCCTCTTTCATAAACTCTGTGACAGGCTCAGCTCAGAGCTGCTTTCATTTTGACTGGACAGCAGCTCAACCTAATGTCAACTTACTATAATTCTTTTCTGTAGAAGGCTATTATGCCATTATGATTTCCTCTCTTGTTGCCTAATATCCAAGGAGGGTTGATGGGAGATTACTGAATAATTTTATTCACCTGTGATATTTCATCCCCTATGAATTTTCTTTCTTCCTTTTTAAAGGCACAGTAGAAAATATTCTGTTTCCTATTACTAACCTTTATATGTAGACTTGAGATATACATGAAAAGATATAATTTCTTAAGGAGTTCAGTGTAAGGATAAAAAGTGATTTGGATTTACAATTTTATAAATTTTAAGTCAAAATTTTCCTTCACTTGACTCCTTGCCCATTGTTTGCTGCCCAGTTAGTGGAAACAATTTAGCACTGGAGGGGGTCTAGCATAGGGTGATCGTTTTCTACCATTCTACAGAGGGATTTGCAAATTTTCAGAATGGGCCAAGTGTCTCTGTACTTTATTATTTTTTAAATGTTTTTCACAAGTTGTAACCTTTGATACCAAATACATGGTGGTGATTTCCATTTTCCTGTCCTGCATGATAGGAGCTTACAAGTCACCACTTGATCTTAACAAGAAAAGAGCTAGACAGACTGAAAATCAACAACTTTTCTTGGATCTGTAAGAGAGCCGAGGACACAGGGCACACCACTGTCCCCAAGGTTGCTGAGACAGTCCTGGCTTACCAGAGCAGAGACTCAAGCAGAGCCACTGCAGGAACCAGCGCCAGGGAGGGGAACTGACTATGGCTGGAGGCTCAGTGGGACAACTCTGAGAGTTAAAAACTCCAGGGGGACTCAGCCATGCGGGGCACCCACAATATTGTGAGATTCACCTCCAGGAGCTCAACCAGGTTCTCATAGTAAATATTGGAGCAAATGCCCTCATGCTTCTGGTGGGGGGTGGGGAGCAGATAAAAGGGGACCATTTTGAAATACATCAGAGCACGCTGTTCTTAACAGGCCTGCCCCCAGGTGAAACTAGTTAACGAAGCTTAACCTGCTGGGGGTGTTATCAATGCCTAACTGACCTACCAGAAGGGAAATACCCACCTCTTGCCAGCACTAGCCTTCCACATGGGAGAAGGAAACTTTGCAACTCCAGCCCACTCTGGCCATCCTGCCCCACCGAAGTGGGGAGGAAAAACTGAGAAGAACCTGTGACGTTCACAGTTCAGAGGCACAGGCTCACTGAAAGACTGAAGTCTAATCCCAGGACATGGCTTGCTTCCCCTTCCCTCCGCCATCTTCCCCCAAAATTACTAAAGGCCCATTTATAGCAGTTCTTTCCACCCAGTACACTATGTCCAGCTACCAAGAAAAAACAACAAAGCATACTAAAAGGCAAAAAAAAAAAAAAAATAGGGAAGACAGAGCAAACATCAGAACCAGGCTAGGCAGGGATGTTGGCATTATCAGACCAGGAATTTAAAACAACTATGATTATATGCTAAGGGCTTTAGTGGATAAAGTAGAGAGCACACAAGAACAGATGGGCAGTGTGAGCAGAGGGATGGAAATCCTAAGAAAAAACCAAGTACATGGTAACAGTTATAAGGCCTTTTGTCTATTTCAAATTTCTGATAACAATCTGCATTGTAAATTTCTTGAGCCTTTCCTTCAAGAAGCCAGGAACAGTGAGCGTCTATGCCAACACATCTATAATATTTCCATCCTTTGGTTTCAAGAAGAAAGTTTCCATTTGCAACCATGGTTGGCCAGAAGACCCACATAAGTATCTTGTGGAGTCTAGTCTAAGTTGCTAATATAGAAATTAGAGGTCTCAAAGAGTCAATGGTGGTATTTGAATGAGCCATTGCATCATGAAAAATCAAAGAAGTTACTTGTCAAAACAAATGTTTATTCTTCCAAATTGCTTTCATTTATTTATAAATCACAGTTATACTTGGGTTGTAGATTTCATTTTACTTAGTGTTTTTAAGAAGGTACTTAACTGAAAAGAATTCACAATCAGCACTAGAATAGATCAGATTTAGATTTGGTGGTTGACTATCATGCTGTCCATATTGAGTCCAATGTCCGAATAATAATACCACAGCCATCAGAAATAGTTTATCCCGTTCTCCAAATTTCTGACTTGTAAGAAATACTTTAATTATTGGAAGCTTCTGACACCTCACTGTATTGGCATTGACTTTAGTTTCTCTCTGTGGATTTCTCTTTTTCTGATGTACAGTCAAGTGGCCCTTAATGACAGGGATACATTCTAGGCAATTAGGAGTTTTGTCATTGCGCAAACATCATACAGTGCACTTATACAAACCTAGATGCTATAGCCTATTACACACCGAGGCTCTGTGATATAGCCTAGCTCCTAGGCTACAAGCCTGTACAGTGTGTTGCCGTACAAAACAACACAAGATTCGATCAAGCACAAGAAAAAATTATGCAATCCAGAGATGCAGTAAACAGATCTATGAGGCTGCTGCCAGTATAACACAGCATACTATTTCATAGCAGACTTTTTTATAAGGAGAACATATTCTGAAATTTCAATTAAAAGAATAGTACAGTAAATGCATAAACCAGTAACAAGTCATTTATTATCATTATCAAGTATTATGTACTGTACATAATTGCATGTGCTATATCTTTATAAGGCTGGCAGTGCAGGTTTGTTTACACCAGCACTACCAAAACCAGTTAGCAATACGCTGTGACATTGCAATAGCTACAGTGTCACTAGGCATTAGAAATTTTTCAGCTCCATTATAATCTTACAGGACCACTGTAGTATGGGTGATGTGTTGTTGACTGAACAGTGCACGATAGATAGAGCTATCTATAGATAGAGCTGCTGAGGGAGAGTTCTGTGTTTCAGGTGAGCACTCAGGTGCTGGGCTATTCTTGTTAGTTTCTTGTTTTTTATTGATTTGGATTGTTAGAATCTTTCTCTACCGTGAACCCTAGCCATGACAAATGGTGGAAAAATAAATAGAATTGCTACTCTTCATCAAATGGAAAATATCTTCTGTGCTACTCTTCTTTTCCCTTTTACTGTCCCCCTCTCTTTTCCCAGTTTCCCCTTTATAGCCATGCTTTACAAAGAGCAAGAGCCCCACTAGAAGGGATGAGAATAAGAGTGGACTTATGACGCAGAAAACAAAGCCCACAGGCTCCTCAAGGGCAGGGTCTTGTCTTGTCATCACTGTTTCCTCAGCCTTACATAGTACCCAGAACATGGTAGGCATGCAACTAAATCTTAAGGCAAAAAGAAAGGAAGGTAAAAACGCAGGAAGGACAGGCCCTGGTCGGGTAGCTCTGTTGGTTAGAGCATCATCCTGATATACCAAGGTGGCAGATTCGATCCCTGGTCAGGAATTAACCAATGAATGCATAAGTAAGTGGAACAACAAATCAATCTCTCTCTCTCTCCACACCCCCCAACTCTCCCCTCCCCCACCTCTCAAATCAATAAATTAAAAAGAATTTAAAAACACAGGAAGGAATATGCAACTGGGGATGGGGGGAGCAGGGGAGGGAGTCCAGACATTTCATGGTACAGGTGTCAGGAAGGACAGTTTTCTACTTTCAATCATATTGAATTTAAGTGGAAATTCTGTTTGTATTAAATTTTGTTGGCTTTCTAATTGAGTCATGAGAATTCCTTCATTGAAAGCAAATTCTTTTTTGGTTCTATTCTTTTTAAGTTGTATTTCTGTCATTTAAAAAAAAAGATTTCTGCGAACAGAAATGCATAAAACATTTCTCAATGCATAATCATTGAGATGACTTGGCATGTTTTCCCAAGTTCAATTTTGAATAGTTTGTATATATATCCCAGAGAATTATTTCTGAAACTCAAATTTTTCATTTTTGTTATCCATCCAGACCCTAATTTTTTTAATGCATTCAACAATTTTTATCAAACATGAGTGATTGGAGTCTTTCCAGACAAGCAATGCATTTTTTAAGTGTGGGATTTTCTTTGTGTCTTTTGTGGAGCTGTGGAATGCTCAGTTTAAGAGATGGTAATGAAACAGGAGAGTTAAACAAAGTGAAAAGAAGAGTCACACACAACCTTGATTCTGGTGGTGGCTCAGATGTGTACATTTGTAAAATCTCATGGAACTAAATACCTCGAACGGGTACATTTCTTGCACATAAATTATCCCTTAATCAATTTTGAATAAGAAGAAAAGAGGGGCCCATTTTGACCTGGGCTTTACTTCCAGGTCATGTCATGGCAGAGCCTGGGCTCTTGAGAAATGTTCAATTGCTCTGTCCCTTCCTCATCCCTGGCAAACCCCAGCTCCCTGAGACCCCTGGCATGGCCTGGCCCATACTTACCACACTGTGAGAGGCACAGGAGAAAATCCAAGTAAGTCTGGCTGCCTTATGCTGCTCCTGAAAACAAATTTCCATGTTCTTAGGCAGGGGAAGAGTCTGTTTGCCATTCAAATAAACATCCTGAGCCTTATTACTCTATTTATGAAACCATTAGGCCATAGGATGAGGCTACAGTCTCATAAAAGTCAGGCTCTCCAGACCTCCTTCCGCAGAGTGACTCCAGATCCAGCCCCATCTCCAGTGGTGTGCACGAACAGAGACGCAGGCAGAGATGAAGAACCAGTAAAGGCCGAGTGTGCCTGTGGCTGGCAGGGGAGGGGCAGGCTGAAAGAGATGGGAAGTCATTTTTGGTATCTTCTTTTGTATTTACTCCCTTAGGTCTAAGCCAACAGGAATTTTCCTGGCATGTTTTATATTTACTAATTACTAATTACTAATTATTTGCAAACTCTCACTGTCACCTATTGGTTAATTGCTAGAGGGCTTGGGATTATTCACTTTCTCAGAAATCCATTAGTATGATTGCATATGTAGTTATGAAAGTCAGTTATGGGCTCAGGCATCTAAGCCTAAAGGAAGCTTGTCAAGGACCAAACATCCATCAGGCACACATACTCCACGCCTCTTCTCTTTCCCCACCCAACACCCTCTTTATCACAGCTTAAAGAGGGAATTATGCTAGGCCGTTTGCTTTTTACCTCCTCCACCCTGAAGAGGTTGGAGACTGTGCCAAGCTGAGGTAACATGAGCGATGGTGGAGCTTTTCTCTCCCCGGGTGGTTCATGAAGTGAATGGCCAACTGCCCCTTCTAAGAATGCCATCCTATAGAACTTGTATTTATACCATCAACTACGCTTTCCACACACAAACAGTAGGTAAGCATATTGGGTCTTAGACACTTCAGACACTTCACTCTATCCACTACACAACAAAAATCTCCTGGCAAATATACCTGAAAAATAGTCCAAGGGTGAACTTATTATCTTCAGCTTCAGCTACATAGGAACTCAGAGGATGCCGAGCTGGCTTCCTTCTTCCCCTCTCTTGGCTCTGCTTACTTCTCTGTGGGCTTCATTCTCAGGCAAACTCTCCCACCTGGGGTTGAGATGGGTGCCCAAGGCACCAGGCTTAGTTCCTATCTTTCTAGCCACTCATGTCAACATGTCCAGCACAAGTCCTGGAATTGTCTCAGGTTGCTGTGATTGGCTTATGTACTGAACCATAAATAACCACTGTGTCCAGGAGGTGGAATACCCTGATGACCAGGTACGGGTCACATGCCATCTCTGGAGTCATGGGTGGAGCCATTTCCCCAGAAAGACGTGAACTGAGAGTGGGCGTGGGGTGATTCCCCGGAGAATACAATACTACCACCAGGATAAGATGGGGCAGGTGCTGAGCAGGAAAAAAGAGCAACTTTCCCCGTCCCAACTCTGATGACAAGGCAGGAAGGAGAAAAATAGAATCAAGGATGAGGAAAAAAAGCGAAGTTCTTGTCACACACATAAAAAGCAGAATGAGCGCCAAACCCCTAAAAAATGATCCGTTGGATGAACGCACCAAAACTGTTCTGTTTCTGGGAATGGCAGTCACCTGACCCACAGGCTTCAGGAATGCTTCCTTAACCAAACACAGCCCAGGGTTTGATTCATCCAGACTGTTCTATGTAAAAGAAAAAGACTAGAGATGGGTGATAATATGTCTTTTTTGAGATCATGCTTCATGGTCTTTTGGCTGCTCCCCAACTTCCTTTGGAGTTGTATGTACACGTCTGCAGCTCCCTGTCTAACTACACATGTGGTTGTGTTTGTCTTTTTCTGAGAATGCGAATGGCCCTCCAGCAATTCCCCAGGAGGTGGCATCAGTGTGGACACACCGATAAATAGCAGTTAGTCCTAAAGAATGTAATTGAAATTGCACAAAAAAGAGGGTATACATTTTAGTGTTATTTGGTACAGGGTTTTGGTTTTGTTTTTGTTTTGATGAACATAGTCTTAAATGTTGGGAAAGTGGTGATAACTTACCTCATTTCCATCTGGAGGAAGCAGATTTTTAGAGAAGAAAAAGGCCTCTGGACTCATTTGAATATTTGTGAGACTGAGAATAACATGTAAGACATTGTGGAATCAGGAATAAGCAATAAAAGGTTGGAGCAGGAAGAAAAATATTAACGATAACAATAGCCAGTCTTTATCAATCACTTACCATGCCCAGGCATAGGCTAAGTGCTCTACAGATATTCTAATATAACCCTTCTAACTATTCAGTGAGACAGGTAACCATTACTATCCCAATTTTACAGATGAGGAAACTGAGACTATGTTACAGAGAATAGCAGCTTTCCAAAGTCACAGGTCCATTAAATGGAAACTAAGAATTATTTGTGCCTAACTCTCCTGCTGTTTCATTTCACTTCTTAATGTATCTAGTAGGGTCTGTGTTGATGGTCAATACTGATCAGCTGAAAGGTGGCTGAGACCTAAACACAGACACACCAGGAGGTAGGAAAAGGGATCAGGAGAAGCCCCAACAGAAGGAGATTATAGGATATCTGGTGTCAAGGCCAGTTTGAACAAAAACCCAAGATCCCAACACGCAGAGAGGAACACAGCCTGAGAGGGAATCTTATAAAAGACTAAAGACAAAGAGGTTCTATTGGCATTAGGAAAAGCCAACAGTGAATGAAGGCACCCAGTTTTGGACACGAAGATTCAGGTCACGGATTTCATTTTCTGGAAGGATTTTAGTGGGTAGGGCAGAACCTCAGGCCTGGAGAAGGTGGAAGGGAAATGCTAACATGATCTTATGAATGAGTGGGGCTTTGTCAGTTACACAATGTTTTTCCATACATCTCTAAATTTGATCTTCTCCCAACAACCCTGTGAGGTTGGTATGATCTCCACTTTTGAGTGAAGAAAATGGACATGAAAATTTAACTCTCAAAATGAGTGGCAAAGCCAGAACTTGAACCCAGAAGTTTTGACCCCAAGCCTAGGGCTCTTGTTTACCATAGTGCAGCTGAGCCAACCAGCCATCACAATGGAGATTCGTTTACTGGAGCTGGTCTCCAAGATGGGAGCTTGGTCACTAGGCAACAAGAAAGATGCCAACTGATGGGAGAGAAAGGTACATGGCTGGAACTCAAATTAGATTTTTTTTTTCTCAGTCGGCAAGTGTAAGTCCCACTCAGTTTAAAGAGAAGAGGACTCCTTTTTCCACCAAAACTCTCCAGATAGCATTCATTTATTAAGTATTATTTCAAGTGCCTGCCCTGTGCCAGGCACAGAGAAGTCAACTGTGAACTCAGTCATAGTCCATACGTTACAAAGCTCATCATTTATTGGGGGACACGTAAGGAAAGAGGTAATTAGATACAGTGGTTAGCAATTCCACAGAGGCAGAACTTTTCCCTACACAAGTATAAAGTCTGTATTATATTAAAGATTTTCCATGATCTTATAAAACTATACCATATAAATTTAAACCAATCATGACTTAATTTTCAAACATTACTGGCCTTTATTCTATTAAGTTTGTATGTGGGGCATCTAATGCAGAAATAAGGGATCAGGAAGGAATGGTATGTGGGACAAGTAAGTTTTGGCATTAAGAACACTTTCCTGGCCTCGGAGCTTTTTCACACAATATCCTGCAGTCTTTCAACTGCCTCAGGTACAGGGTCCTCCTCTCCCGCCGTCCCTGTCTCGCTGCTTGCCTGTAGCTAGCTCTCCCTTCAAGATTTCCCTCAGGCTCCCCCTCCTCAGAGCCCTTTCCTACAGCAAGAATCCCACGGCACTTAGCACGGAGCGTAAGAGCCCCGTCGTGTCTTTGGTCGGTGTCTTTTGTCTCTGCCTTCATCTCCTCAGGTAGGTGGTAAGATCCTCAGGAGAGACATTGGGGTGCATACCCTTTCATGGATGCTTGGTATTTGGGGGTTCATTCAGCACTGCCACCAAGAAGTAAGATAGCCTTCTAGGCTAGGTTAACATTATGAGTTTCATCCACCCAGACTTAGAACTACAGTACAGAGGAAAGATAAGAGGATTATTTTTTTAAAGAAACATTTGGCCTCTAAAAGCAATTCTGATCACCTATCTCTGGTAAATGAAATGTTCCCTGAAGCCATTTCTCCCTACTAGAAACAGTACTAAAGGAAGAACAAGTGAATTTAAATGTAGTTATTTTTTCCAGCTTGATTCTCCCTGTTGTTATTTTTTGAAGTGGTGGAGATAATGGTAATTAATGATTCAATCCATTTTTATTGTTGTTGATACTCTTTGAAACCTCAGCTGAGTGTGTTGCACACTTACAAATGACTGTAAGATTGCTAAAACTCCAACGAGTATTTTTCAGCTTCTGGTTTTAACAAATTGTAGTTCACTAAACCTCACTTAATCAACTAAGCCGAGAGTTCCCCAATGGGATATTGGTGGGGGGAGGATAAGTATGTTGTAAATAAAACAATTAAAGGGCTAGTTCACACCTCATCAAATTGCTTAACCACCTGATAACAGTCAACTACATACATTCCTCATAAAATGCATGGGGCAGGCAGACAAATTAGAACTCAGTTTTTCTGAAGCGGGCGGCACCTACTCTGGAACTGAGGTCTGGCATTACTCTGCCCAAGGCTGGGTTAAACTTGCACAATATCACCTTGTTGGCCAGGAAAATATCTGCATAATGCCTTTCAGTGGGGAGTGCAAGGTCTGATCCAGAGATCCCATTAGGCAAGGCAAGCTTCCCTTCATAATTGCAACCTTTGAGCCACAGGAGTAATACAAGATCTTAGATTCTTTTCGCCCCAATTTTCCTCCAATACACTTTCACCCGTATCATTGCATTCTCTCTTATGAGAAGAAAAGCACATATTACTTTACAGATGGAGAAACCAAGGCACAGATAAGTAAAGAAGTCCAGCCAGGTCAGCCTTGCAGAGGTCAGGCTGAAATGCAGCCATGTGACCTGAGGTCAATTTGGACTGGAGCCTGTGTGGTTTCCTGGAAGGGTCATGAAATCGTAACCCCCGGTGACTCGTTGGGGCCACCTATTCATTTTACACAGTTGAAGATAAGGCCTGAGAAAGTGAAATGCCTTGTCTGCAACCCCCTGGGACGGGGTCCCTTCTCCACTCTGCAGCTCTCTCTAGCATAGAGCTATTGATGGAGACTTGATTTTGAAAGATTTAAAGGTGGGCCAGGTATGGTGATAGAAATTGTAGTCTACTTCCCAGGGCGCTTTCCCTCTTCACAGAGGGCAGTTTGGATAATATTCACCTAGAAGTGGAGGATGTAAACTGAGTGCGATGAGGCAGAAACCTAGAAGGTGGAATTTATTCCCACAGGGCAGGGCCTGCAAACCTGAATAGCTCTGGGGCAGGTGGGAACTGTCAAGGAGAGAAGCAGGCAGGAGGGGCGGCTCCAGCTGCTTACCGCCTTAAAGGAAGGGAAGGCCTGCACTCAAAGAAAAACAGGAAAGCTGAATTTTTATGTGAAAGCCCTCAATGTTTAAATGTCAGCAACCAGCTGAAAAAAGTTCTAAATACCATTGAAGCCTATGTATACAGTGAGTGTGTGTGTGTGTGTGTGTGTGTGTGTGTGTTGGGGGGAACAAGTTGCAACCCCTGTTAGAGGGTTTCCTACGCTGACACGTGTTAATGTGGAGTGAGACGCGCAGGGTCTGTAGCTCTCAGTCCTACGTTTTGGGTTTGTTAACCAATGTGTTCACTTGCTCATTCTAGGTCTTTGCACAATCACCTTAAACTCCATACAAAAGATTCAGTTTTATTTCTTTTAAAAATGATTGTGACTTCAAATTCAACAAGTGTTGAGGACTTTTGTATGATTGGTCTCCTTGTTTGATTATTTGCTCTTTCTCTGTCAGTTCCCACCACCACCCCGCCAGGGCAGGAGGAAAGGCAGGAGTAATATCCCCATTTTACAGATGAGGTCATTGAGGCTCAGAAAAAGAAGTCACCCGAATCGTATTTTCACAAAGTGCCTTGCTCAGTTCAAGCCCAACCTAGTGTCCCTGAGTCCCACGCTCTCCTCACTACGCAGAGGTGCACCCTCAGACCCCTCAGAACTGAAAACCCTGAGAGCACCTTGGGATCCCGAGGGAGAGCCTAGAATCACCTCTCCCCTGACATCCCAAAACAAGTTGCTATGGGGCAAACGGTAAATACTGTTTTATTTGGTAATGGCTCCTTAGTTTTAAATCGCTTCAGCAGTTGCTTTTAATTAATTTCTTTAAATTAGATGCCTCCTACTTGTAAATATTTGCTTCTCTATGATAAGCTTTTATTTAAGTTATTAAAGCTTCAGCTTCGTGACTGCTTTTAAGAATCAAGATTGCTGCCGTGCTGATAATAGAATGCATGTGAGAAAATGGGGAGGTCGTCTCATTATTGGTACACATGCCAACACGAAATAGGCCTGAGAGCAAGGCAGCCCTCAAAGAAAGAGAAGCGAGGGTGGATGTTCAGTTTTCTCTGAATTGTTCAAGAAATAAATCAATAAATCAGGGAATTAGAGAACAAATGTAGGATGAAATAACATGTGAAGGAGCTCACTCACAATAAAGGCTTGTCTTGCTCTGTCTTTTCTAAAAGCACTTATCAATGGCACTGGACCCACACATTAGCTCGCTAAAGGGAGTGGAGGTAGGGGCGTAGGAGGGGGTTGTGGAAAGCTCAGGACAGTAACTGTACAAGAACACTGGAGACAGAAAGAAGAGGAAGAAGTGATGATGAGAGCAATTTCATTGCCCCAATCAGTTTGAGCTATGATAAGCCTTGATTTGCTGGCTGCTCAATTTTACCAGCATCAAAGGCAGGGATGGAACCCGAAGAAGCTGGGCTGACAGGCTCTATTACACCAGAAAGAGAAAGGACAAAGAATGCTCTAATTTCAATAAAAGGAGATATGAAAGTAAAAGGTTTGTAATGATGTTAATAACCAGATTTTCCCAGCCACGTAATGATCAGCCACAGGATGAAGAGGCCCAGGCAGGACAGGGGAGCTCAGTGCTAGTCATCAGCACCTAAGACGCTCTTAATAACTTTCATCATCTGTTGAAAATCATTCTTACAATATAGTTCAGTAACTTTTGTGTTATAAACCCATTTCACCTGCAAAAATGGAAGAGGAATAGAATGAGCTATTCTATGGAATCTGCAACGCTGATGCTAGCTCCAAAGCGCTCTGCCAAGTGGCGAGAGGGATTCCTGATAGCACCAGGGCCGGCCCAGGGCTTTGGAACCTGCTTAGCGAAGACAGGAGATGAAGTCAGGAATTACCCTCCGTACTTCGGTGAACATTATCATGAGGTGCTTCACTTCCACATCAGAGTAGTACGAAGAGGCCCAAGTGCTTTCATTTATTTATTGTGTGGTGAAAATTGGAGAATGGATTCATTGCTTTGCTACTGGATATCAGGAAGATTGTTAGAACAGGAATCTCCAAAACACACCCAAGCGTGATGGTGGCTGAATCAATGATCAAAATCCAAACTAACTGGTGCCAGACTACACCTCCTTCAGTGTGTCCCCTCCAATTGAGGTTGGGACCAAGAAGCCCATCCCACTACTGAGGGACGGATGAGGAAAGTTCTTTGCATAGGAAATCAAGTCAGTATTTAGAGGTGCTGATGTCAAAACCCTTCCTACACAAAAGTGAACCTAGCACTCATTTTTACATTGGTCCCTGGTCCACTGGTCTTTCAACTACCTTATCAATGAAATACTCATACTAGCATGCTCATTTCTTCAGGCAGAAAGTAAGCGCAGAAGTTTATGAGATACATTATATAAATTTGGGAGAAAAGATTACCTGGTGTTAAAAAAAAAAAAGTTTTTGGCAGATCTTGTACTTGAACACAAGCAAAAAACCTAACAGATGTCAGGATTTAAATCCGAGAGTATCACATATAAAAAAAAAAAAATGTAAATGATCACACAGTCCGCAAAAGAAAACTGAACTTCCCCGTCTTTACAAGTTGTGCCGTGTTTTCATTTGAGAGTAAGTGTAATGTGCTCAGAATTGCTTCAGATTCAGTGACAACTGGCTTAACGGTTACAGACTTCAACTGTCCTTCAGATCTGTGTGCGCCTGGCTCTGGGTTATTGAATTGCTCTCCGGTGAAACTGGCCCCCAGCTCCGCCTGCCTGTCTACTAGCCCTGATATGTACTACTGGCGCAGTTGAAAGGGGATTTGAGTAAAGTAAGAACACGGCCATGAGGATGGACAGCCAAGAATATTTAAGAGAGCATTTTCTAGAACCCAGTGTCTGGCTGTAGTGGGGATGGAGAGGGAGTCTAGAATTCTGGAATGGCTGGCTGTAGATTATATCTTTCTCCAAAGGGACCCCTAGAGGAACAGAAGACCTGGGGAGAAGTAATTGTTTCATTTTGCACCTGTAAGGAACCTCCATGTAGAGCCATCCCCATGGCCATTCTCCTGCTCCAACTTCTACTGAATAAAAATCACACTCCCTAATCCTCCCCTTACTTGCATGCAGGTGACAAGCAAGAAAGGTCAGAGGCTACATGGTCTAGCTTCGTGGTCATGCATGTGACCTCCCGATCAGTCTGCCTGGGCTTGAATCTGAGCCCTGCTAGTTCCTGTGTGACCTTGATCAAATTGCTTAATCTTTCTGTCTTTTTCCCATCTGCAAACTAGGGATGATGATAATACCTTGCAGTGCCGCTGTGAGAAACAAGTGTGTTAATGTGGAGAAAAATGCTTAGGCTGGAACCTGGGCCGCTGCAGGCACTTGGGAAAGAGCCGCTGTGCTTGGCAGGCTTTGAATCTGCAATTCTAAATTCAGCTTTCAAAGTTTGTTCCTGAGCTCATCAAGTAGAGTAGTAGCACTCTTTCCGACACTTACAGTTCTGTCTCTGAATTTCAGAGTAAGAGAATTGCCGTGGCAGGTTTTACCGGGTCTTAATGAAATCATGGTATGAAAGCCCTTCCTCTCTCTCCCGCATGCTCACACACACACACAGGTGAACATATTTAAGACTTATTGACTCTGGTCCTTGCCTTTAGTGAAGAGGGATTCTGATGATCTAATGCCATTGGTAGTTTACATCAAAATCCTCCTATTGCCCAAGAGTTACAAATTAATGGGAGAGGAATGAGGGGAGGTAAAGATATGGCAGCTATGTGGTATCTGAAATCCTTTGGATAAGACATAGAAACATCCAAAAATTATACGCATTACTCTAGAAATAAATATAATCTAAATTGATCAGCAAAAGCAGCCCTCAGGAACAGTGTGTTTTTCTCCTAGAACTTCCCAACTCTAGGCAGTGACCTGGAGCAGAAAACTGTGTGGCGCTTCTCCTAAGAGGCGGGCAAAACCATCTTCAGAATTCAGGACCCTACTCTCTTGAATCTCCTGGCCCTCCAAGTCTGACCTTAAACTTGAACTGTTGTCTCTTGCATGACAACTCGATAAAATCTTCAGTGTTTAGATATTAAAATTCTAGGACTCCTGTTGAGAGAGAAAGAGAACTTTAGTGGCCTAACAAGTTATGATGATTTGTTCCCTTGGTTACCATTCTCTTTAAATAAAATATCTTCTAGGATTTTAAAGACCATGGAGTAATTAAATGCAGGTATCACTCAATGGGTTGTATTCTTTTTTGTGGCCGCTCACAGCAGTCCTGGCTTTCTAAGGTTTCTTCTGCATCTATGCTCTCATGTTACCCTTTTAAGTTGTCCTCAGCACCCACTTAAAAAATCTCACTCTCCCTCATAAAGAAAATTACTTTATCAGGACCATTTTTAGGGAATACCTCCCACTGTCTGATAGAATGAAACATTTATCTTAAGGGCCATTTTCCAGATAACGTCTGCTACCAGGTTATCTAGGATCCCATCCTCCTTGCACATGAAGTTTGTTACCGGTTGAATTCTTGTTGGTGGTCATTGTTGCAAAACATGAAAGAAGGGATTAAATGTGGGCGATCAAAATTCTTAAACTGTCTCAAAAATGCCTTCTGAGCACTGAGTCATTCTCATTCCTCTTCCATTTTCTTTGCAAACATTTCCTTGGTGTTAACAAGGACCAAAGGCATTTGCCGATAAATGTCTTCCCACTCCAGTTCTTAGCAAAGAAGGAGAGTCCAGTGCTCGTAACACCAAGGGAACTGTGAGCGATGAAGGTGGGATTGCTTTCCGAAATCATCTCTGTGAGATAGGCCATCAAATGATCATTGTTTTTACGATTCTGTAAAATTTGCCGAAATCGCAGCTAGGTAGTGTACAGTGCAGAAGGCTCTGCTAACCCTGGCCAATCACATCTGTGCCCGGATGAAGAGGGAAGGCCTGGCCGCTGGAAGTGTGACCCTGGAGGAATTTCCAAACACAGACTGAAAGCATCTCTGGCCACACATAGCCTGGGGGACTCAAGCACCTACAAGTATATTCATTTGTGCTGATCATTCTTTAGCTTTGCCATATTTGTTGAAGAATCAGAGAAGAAGGCACCAGGCTCAGCTCCCCACTAAGTAATCTAGATGTGGCGTACGTGAGAGCAGTGTGGCTTTGCCGGGTGTTGAGTTTCTGCCAACGAGAACAAGGCACCAGCAGTTTTATATCATGTTACTTCCTTTTATTTCAGCCCCAAATTTGGTCACAGTCAATTATTACCACAAAAGGAAACCCATAAAGGCTACCTTGGAAGTTGAGAAATTGTCTTTGTTTTGACAGCTATTAGCATGCATAGTACTTTACAGAAACTAAGAGGAACAAGGTTCTGTCCTTTGACTAAGGAATATGGTGGGAGATATTCCTTAAAAATGGTCCTGCTCAAATAATTTTCTTTACGGGGAGAAGCGTTTTCTTATAGCTTTCACACTTGCTGCATATCTTAGTTTTACACCTGCTAAACTCTGGCTCAAACTGAGTTGTTTTTCCCATTATTCCACTTTGCCCATCCTTCCTCCTAAAGGGAGATCATTGCACAGATGAAGCCGAGGTTGTTAAACCCAGACTTGATACACATAGGTGAGTCATGATCAGCTGTGTATTGCAAAGATTTGTCACTGATTCTTGAAGAACAAAAGGTTGAACAGCATTTCTTTTAATAAGTTATAGCGGATTCATGTTTTCTCCCTTGAGGATGTTGCCCTCACTCGCTTGAATCTCCCTGTGGGGTTTGGATTGTTTTTTTTTTGAAGTGCAGGGGATAGGCATTCAGTTACAGCAGGACGCGGAGAACTTTGTATAACCTGAGCCGCTGCCTCTCTTGTGCATGTGTGGCTTGTGTGAAAGTCATCCATCATGTGTGTTCTTGCGGAGCCAGGGTCGGGAAGCTCTGTGACAGGAGGGAACTGGACATCACATCTCTGCCTCTGATTGGTGTTTGTCAATCTTCAAGCTCAGGTACTTGAAACTGTGGTGATTGTACCTGGTTTTCACCTTTGACATTGTCTCCCTAAGACCTTTTGTTTGAGACTATGTGTACTTTATTTTTAAATGTATACATTAAAATGCCCCTCGATTGTTGTGTTATGACAGAAACAAAGAAAATTTCTTTGCTGGACTATAATAAAAACAATCCTTAAATGATTCTTGAATAAGTACACTTCACCTGCACCAGTTAGTCATGTTAACCTCACTTGTAAGTCAAGGCAATTAAATTCGAGTCCAGGCTGTATTAAGCACCTACTATATTTCATGTACGATGCCAGACAACAGATATAAGACAGAATACTTTTGTTCTTGGCAAACAAGACATAAACAAGATCTGTCCAGAAGGTATCCAGCCATGTAATATGAGAAATAGACATTTCTTGAAGAAGATACAAGATATAAGAAACATTGTACATAGGACAATGACACCTCAGTCCCCTTCAGTGTAGACCCCTTGGGACCTCACACAGTTCTCCCAATTGCTATCAGCTGCCCTGTCATATTTTCCTGAACCTCATTGACAGTCTGAAATCTCTTCCCTTTCAAAGGTGATTTTAGTTTTAGGAAAAGCCAGAGGTCTCAGGGCACCAAGGCTCCAGGGGGTCTGAGTCACCTGAGTGATTTGATGTTTAACCAAACAGCTCTGCACGCGTTGTGATACATGAACAGGTGTGTTGCTGTGATAAAGCTGCCAATCACCAGTTGTCCATACCTGCGAGGCTTTCTAAATCATCCAAATCATTTCCATGGAGGAATAGTCAAGCTAACACAAAATCTGATGCAAATTCATTGCTCTATTCATTCAGTCTTTTTGAATGCAATGACTACACAGTACACATGTTCACTCAATAGCCTCTACCACCCCCACTGACTAGTACAGTGAAGTCACCATTGTTCATGTGTGCACATTCCAGTCCACTCTCCTTGGCTGCCAGGTTACATCGATGTCATGTAAACCATTCTCATTGTGTTAACAACAGCTGGACTTTTTCTGGATGGACCTCATGTAATAATCTGTGCCCTAGTAGTGCTTATGGTCAGCCAGTGTTGGACTCAATCCAACCCTTTTTTTAGCCCATACTCCTCTCTCCATGCCTACTTTTTTAAAAATTAGAGAGTAGCCTTACTTCAGGATCTCCACTGTGGTCTCTGGATCTCAGTGAAAGTCCACTTTCTCCTTTTATTCCTCTAACTGCCTACCAACTTCCAGCCCCCACATCTGACCCTCTGGTTATTGGGTCTGTTTGTGGGCTTTCTCTTTACGTGAAACTCCCTTAAATAAATTCAACATACATTTATGGGACACCTGTGAGGGTCAAAGCTCTGTGCTAAGCTCTGAGGGAGATCACTAAATATATGAGGCTCAGTTCCTTCCTTCAAGATGCTTGTGCTCCAGTGCAGTAGGTAAACTAGCCACAAGGCAGGGCGAAAAACAGATGAGGGGAGAATGACTGGCTGTAGTGTGTGCAGAACAGAGGGATTTTCCGTGCAATTGAGCGGAGGGGAGAGGCAGGGAAATGCAGTTGGGACGATTCAAAATTGCTCATGCCCCTTCATCTATTCCAGTGAGTATAGGAAGTATAGCCACCTCATTCCTAGCTAAAAGGGTTTTCAGTGGCTCAGTTCACCCAGTACTGAGCCCTTTCCCCATATGGGGTTGCCTTAGCAAATGTAGGCACATGCCTTCCATCCTCCCCTAGAATGAAGCCCGTTGGTGCCTAGGGGCTGCCTCTCTGACCTGCTTAGCCGCTGATTTTCAGCTCCGTTTTTTGTTTAATGAAAAATGGTGACACCGAAATTGCAAAAAGAGGAAAACCTCATACAAAGAAAGTGATCCTTATTGTTTCTTCCCATGTCAGTGTCACGTGGCTTTCTCATGTTTAGACCTAAAGGTTAACATTCATTATTTCATGCATCTATGAGATTGGAAACTGTGTGCCTGAGAGAGTTCTTGTGAGTTTTCCAAGAAAAATCTGAATCTTTTTGGCCTCAAAATGAGCCTCATCAAAAGTAAAATTTAAAAAAAATAAAGAGTGGAAAACATGAAAAGATAAGTGAAATTTTAAAATATAAATATTTTTATGACAGCTTTCTCAAAGAGTTATATTATAAAGAAAGCAAATATAGGCTTGTTTCTCTTTCCTTAAGTAAATATAGTTTCTGGGCAAGATTTTCAATGGGAAATTGTTTTTAAGAAAAACAATAACACATACAAATGAAAATCATGAGATCACATGAGAAATGAGGGGTCTTGAAGTTCTGATACACTTTCTGTTTGGATCCTGTTTGCATCAGAATCTCCAGAGGAAGCTGCCTGGATTTCTCAGGGTTGGCTCAAAACACAGAGTACTGGTCACTGTGATAAGCATTTCTTGGGCCCCAGAATAGATTGGTTTTCCTACCAATAGGAAATTCCACCCAAATAAAGAAACCTTGAATAGGGAAACTCAAGATTAACTAAGCTAAAATTTCAGCTCCTTCTTTCTTCCTTTTTCCTATCAAGTCCTGTAGTTAAAGAGGAGGGCTTATTTTTTTTTCCATTTAAAAATCTTTCTTTGTGTGCGTGTGTGTATATATACCATATTCAGAAGCACTTAGATGCTCTGGGAAAACTCTGTAGAAAATGCTTAATTTTGAGCAAAGTTATACACAACAGTAACTCCTCCTCCCCAATCAAAGAAAGAAAAATTCTTCTAGCACTCTTTGAACCTTAAACAGTGTTTTTATAGGCCAGCTCATTGTTTTTCTTCTCTCCAAAAAATTAAAAACGATAACTGTTTTGATGAGTTCTACAGAGTGAGACAATTTCCATGATTCCATTGCTTGACAAAGAACAGCTACCTTACTTGGTTTCTGCCACATGTAAGCAAGCTCCCAGACACGGAATCTCCCCTCGGGGGAAGCGGCGTGGACCGCAGGGCTCTCCTGAGTCCTGCCCCATGTGCCCGGGGGAACCCTCCCAGCCCTCGCCCTGAGAGGTGGAGGAGTCGCAGGGGCAAGGTGTGGGAGAAGAGATGGTGACTCTCCCCATGTGCACCATCATGGTGGCTCTCAGGGTGGCTTCTGCCCCGTCACCACTTGATCTGGGTTTTCTCTAAAAAAAAAAAAAAAAAAAAAAAAAAGGCGTGCCTGTCTTTTATAATGTTCTGTTTTAAAAGAGAGAAACCTCCAGGGAGAGAACAGGACCCTAAAAGTGCAAGGCCTGGAATTCCTCCTTTCTCTCTTTCCATTTTAAACAGGAAACATCCAGGCTAAGAGGGTCCGGAGGGAGCATGGGCTGTGTGTTCATTTGAAAGCAGATAATGTTTGTGTGTTGCAAATGTCAGTGATTTATCCCAAGGGCTTAAAATGAGTACAGAAAAACCACATGTTTCACTTCATGCAGAGAAATATCTCCAGTAGATTTTGAGAGAAAGCACAGGTTAAGGATTTTTTTTCTTCTTAAGCATTTCGGAAATCTCTAACATGAACCAAAGGAAACAGAATTGAGTGCGGGGGTGGCCGGGGGCTTCAAATATTTTACGGTAGAAGATATAATGAATGCTGGAAGTTTCCTAAATCAAAAATAAAATTCGAAGGGAAAGGGAAGATGAAATCCTGATCCTTAATTTCCCCTGGCTGGAGTGACAGATCGTGCATTTGTGCTCGATTTGTCATGGGCAATTTAAAATAGAGCAAAGCACACTGCACTGAATAATAGCAGTTGAAGCTATGATAACTTGTATGTAAACAATTTAATTTTTTTATCTGAAAACTCTCACCGACTAAATTACCCCAAGTTGAGGACCTATCTTTCATTATTATACATAGCCAAATTAAGACATAAAGAAGTAGAGAGAGAATTCTATTGTTCATCTTTATAAATGTGCTCACATGCTGCTTTCCACATGCTTGGGGCTTGGAGCTTGGAGCTTGTCAAGGCCCTTCACTGATTGAGGGAACTTCCAGAGCTGTTTTAACATCAAACTCTGCAGATTACAGGGTGATTTTGACCCTTGCTGATGCTGTTTGATTAACCACAGACGCTCTGTCCTTCCAGCCCCGTCATTTCTTTCAAGTGTCCTACCCGCGCGTATTCTGACAGTGGAAAGCTTTTCACTAATTACGATCATTGCTGTTTTCCTTTAAGAAAATAATAAAAGGAGGGGAGGAGTAAAAAGTGGGAAGGATCTGGAGGGGGGGAGATGTATATGTGCACAGAAGGTTTATGGGATTTTAAGAGCTGGAAATAGAACTCATCTGTTTAACCCCAGGCTAGATAAGATGCAGTCATCTGTACATCGTTTAGAGACGTATTGCTTCTGTTATGGCAAGCGGATCAGAAGATGCTTGTTGTCTTAGCAGAAAGATCCAGACAGGGTCGCTTCCTGTTAGTGTTTATTCTTGCCCTAGACCTTTCTGTGTGCCTACTGGTTCCACTGTGTAACGTACAGCTGGTTTGGCTTTTCCCACTCTGCTCCTGGCCTGGGGGGTGCCTCTTGACTTTGCGGGGGAATTGCTGTATTATCGAAGTTCTAGGTAACTCCCAGCCCAGGGTTAGGACTTTTTCTAGGACCTGTAAGAAGGGAAGGGCACACTCATCCATACAGGGATGTGACAGAAGACAAAAAGAGTCAGACGAAGACTGTGGCCCAAGTGAAGAGCACCCACAGAGCTGGGAGAGAAGGGAGTGCAGTCCATGGGAACCTGATGCCTCTGTGTAACCTGGACATTCCCACCTTTGTGTGCCGGGCTGTCTTCAGAGAGGCGGCCAAGGGAACGGGTGGAGTGATCACGGCCTTAAGAGGGCCAGACTCTGCCTTGTTGAGGAAACTAGTTTGGCCACGGTAATAAAGGCCAGCACAAGCGGGTATGAACAAGACAGAAGTATATTTTTCTCTCATGGACCAGTCTGAGCGTAAGCTATCCTGGCTGATGGGGTGGCTCCATGGCGTCAAGGACCCAGGCTGTTGCCTTCTGCTGCTCTGCCTTCCTCAGCTTGTGGCTCTTTCCCTGTGGTCTAAAGTGTCCACTCCATTGGCCAACAGGAAGGAGAGAAGGGAAGAAGAAGGTTCCCTCTCTTTTTAAGGACATGTGTCACTTCTGCTCACATCCCATTGGCCACACTGATGGCCACACCTGTTTTCCTAAATACCGGGGAAAAGTTCTGTAATGTCCGGGTAGTGACATTTGGAGGACTGGTACACAGGCATCTACAAAGCTTCCATTCAAGCTGTTCTTGATTGTCGCTTGGCTTGATGGGAGACAGAAATGGGGTCTCAGCTGCGCTGCCAGCTTAGTAGCTATTGATATGTGTCTGTTCTTCTCTTTCCAGGGGAGGACCAGCCGATCCTGTAGACTATCTGACAGCAATGCCTCGAGGGCTCTACAAGGAGAGGGAGCTTCCATACTACCCTGGAGCTCACCCTGTGCATCCTCCCAAAGGGAGCTATCCGCGCCCTCCGGATCTGAGGGTCACAGATCTCCGGTATCCCCAGTACTACCCACCCCCGCCAGCCCCCCAGCACAAAGGACCCTTCCGACAAGATGTTCCGCCCTCGCCCCCTCAGCACCACAGGGTGCCAGGCTATCAGGAAATGGGCAGACCAGGGCCCCGAGGGGGCAGCCCAGACCAGTACCCCTACCGAACCCAGGATCCCCGGCAGAAGAACCCCATGACTGCCGCCGTGTAGCTGGACACCAAGTTCAGCACAGCCCAGGGAGGAGGACGTCTCTCATCATCCTTCCTTAAGGCCTTCTCCCCGTCAAGACTTCTCATTGGTACAGATTAGGTTTTTGTAATGTTGTTTTGTTTTGTTTTTTTCCTGAGGTTGTAACACCTGACTGCTAATTAGAGGGAAGGGACAGGAGTTTGGGGGGGGGGGGGCGGGGAACATCAGGGAAAGAGGATGGATGGGGCCCTAAAAAGAGCACTGCCTAATATTTGAAATACTCGTGGAATGGTTAAATTCAGTGACGTGGCATTTGAACAAGCAGATAACAGAGGAGATGTACCACACGGTGCCTCCCTGGCCAGAGAGCCTGCACGCGCATGCCCCACAGAATTGGCAGCCTGAAGGCAGCTCGTCCTGGATCGCCATCCATTCAGAGGCTGAGCTTTACCCACCACATTGTTAATTCTGAAGAGTGGCTGCAAATATGGGCATCTTAAATGAATGAATGATTTTTCCAATGAGAGGAAAAGAAAAAACAAAACAGCAAGTGTGGCTTGTGATCTCCTAGAAATGTTTTATACCCAGAGGAAGACTGCAATTGTTCATTTGTAGAATTTCTCAGGTGCCTTGTACCTTCATTTGGTATAAGTGTTTCACGTTTCCTCACTTTTTATATAAAAATAAGATGCAAATGCAGTATTAGTGTCCTGGGGGAATGTGCAAAGCTCATCGGGACTTCCAGAAGGAATACATTCCAAGGACCATGGTACCAGGTTAAGAGGGCTGAACTGCCCCGGGGTCCACACCTTCCTCCCGTGCCCCAGGCACACGGCATGGGCATGTGTGGTTTCAGTCACCCCCAGATCTCCTGCCCGTAATCATTATGATGGGGCCTCTGCTTTCAGCCTCCCGCTTCGGGGCTCCAGGACTAAAATGCACTTGGGAAAAAGAGGGCCCACTGATTAGGCCACACAGGAGGCAAATGCAAAACCCCGGAGGTGCCAATTCCAGACTCAGTGCCAAACAGTGCCATCTGTACCCCGGGGACAGGGAGGGGCTGACTGTGACCTTTGGAGACTGATAACCAGCAGGTAGTAGATGGTGGTGACTGACAGTGTGTTTGTGTGTGTGTGTATGAAAGTGTGCGATTACCAGTAGTGAGAATGAAAGACAAAAACGCTCTCTGGAAAGTTCAACAAGGAAGGGGATGAAAAAAGGAAAAAAGGAAACAGAAGGGATGGGAAGGGAGAAGACACAGAAAGCTAGATCACTCTGTATCTGCTATATTTCATTTACAAGAGTCAGGGCAGGCTCAAGGCCGGGGTGTCCAATTAGGAAATGAAAGTCTATGGTTTTGAAAAGCTGAAACCCCACCCTCCGAAACCATCACAATCTCTTTTGAGCTTTGCAGCTATTTTTCTATTTATTTCAATGGAATATCTAAAACCGATAGCCTGACCCAAATGAGAATGCAGACAAAAGACTGAGAAATGGTAAAACCTGGGACTCGCAGTTTGAATTGTTCAGGGACCCTCGACATACTTTAAGCCTTTTCGCATTCCTTCTTTGGTCCCCCCTCCACATAAAAACATCTTGAGTTCAGTTTAGAAGTATTTTGGCTGATATTAGAATACTTCTGACTGATACGATTTAATAAATTTATAGTATGATTAAATATATAGAGTATCCATCTAGCCCAGTTTAGTCTTATTTTTCTTAATTTAAAATAGAGTTCTGTTACCAAGAATGATGCAGCTGCTGGTTTAAGACTTAAATAATGTTTACTGGACCTAAAGAAGTATCATTTTCTAAACTACAACTTACTTATGGCCCTCTTGAAAATAGACTGTCAAGTTGGTTTTGCCCTCTGTCATCTCTCTTAAGCCAGGCAACTTTAGATTGTGTGTAATTTGTGCAAAGAGGCTGAGGATCTCTGGCCCTGCTCACCTAGAGGTGAAGTGCAGGTGAACTAGGGTTTCGTTGCCAGCATGCTGAACGCTGCCTTCCTCTCAACTGAAAATAAGCCTTCAAGAAGAAAATGATAGAGTGAGAGAAATCTAACTTGTTTTGAAGCATTGGAAATCAGCTCCTCATTATGTCCCCGAGTTTAACCAAATATCTGTGGACTACTGGACATCATCAAGCCAGAAGGCTGCTTCTGGATTAAGACCAAGGCTTATTGGAGGAGTGGCCTTTGTAGGAAGAACACCCCTATTTTCAGCACATTGCCACCTTGCGAGCACAGTACCTCCTGCAGGCAGGCTCAGGGTAGGTTACTCCAAGAGTGGTTTTGTGTTATGTGCACCGCAAAGCAGCTGCTAATTCTGCAGGGCAGCCGATGATGTGAAGGTACTATTAAAGAGGACCACAAAATGAGCATAGCAGTTTTCTCTTTTGCTTGAAGTATAACGCATGCCCCATTGACCTTGCCTGAAAGAACCTACCATTATGTGTATGACAGAGATTCTGTCAAGCCAAGCAACAATTAAGAACAGCTTGAATAGAAGCTTTATAAATGCCTTTGTACCAACACCCCAATGGCCACCACCCAGGAGTTGCAGAACTCTTTCCAGAATTTAAGAGAACAGGTTGTTTAGAATATTTAGAAGACCAGGCTATAATCAGTAGGTACCCAGTAGCAGGAAATAGTTCCTCATTTATTTATGGCCTTGGAAAAACTCAATCAGGTGTCTCTGTGTAACATTCTCAGGAGTAGGTGCCACAGGACCTGCAAATCCACTGACACGCACCACCTGGCTCATGATATGACCAGTGGGTCATCTAAGCCTTGAAATGATGTTTTGGCCTTAAGTCACTAGATATTTTAAAGGGCTCTCTTTTGGTCCCTTTTTATAGGAGTAGAGAGATGAAAGGGAGAAAACCACTGAAAACTTTTAGTTGCAGGAGGATCTGTTCCACTGCAAGGGAGAGAAACACAGCATCTCATTAGCCTATTGTGTCACTGGGTTGTGGCAGAATCGCTCTTGGTATAATAATTGCTCCTCCACTGTATCAAATCAGCAGATGAAAGGCAAGCTCAAAGACAAGAGCATTCACTTAAATCACAACTGAGTAACAAAAATTGGGGGAAAAAAATCATTATTCTTAGATTTTTTAGGTCTGCATGCATTGACCCCAATAAGACAGCACAGAGCAAAGATCTTATAATCAAGAGCTTGGTAACATCCGCAGACACTTGGTCACCCCGTGGAGCGAACTATGCAACTGACTGATAGAAGAGATTTGAGTCTTCACTGTAGCCTTCTTTTTGCCACCAACTAAATAAAATTAAAACATGATTCATCATTCCTTCCTAAGATATGTGAACTTCTCTAATTAAACCTATTTTCTGAAAGAAATCTACCTGGTGACTTCTGGAGTTGTCGTAAGTTGTTATGCGTAGAGATCAAGCTTTTAAGAGTGTTTGTTCTCCTAACCTGTCACCACTACATTTGTTCTTTGGAGGGACATCTTAGAATTTCAGGGGGGTAGAGAGACCTGGAGAGTATGGTGTGGAGAGGAATGTGTGTCTGTAAAATTCCTATCAGCATTAAACTCTGAAATCCACAGTGATCGACCTTGAAATTGGTGCTAAATCACGTAGGCCTCCTACTGCTTTCTGAGCCCATGAGCAACAGAAAGCCCAGATTTCGTACAATTAGGCAGGAAGGAGTTGGATTCAGAGCCAGCCCACAGTAGTATTTCTCTGCACTCCCAGTTCACACTGACTTAGGTAGATATTGTGCCACAATGAGACCATAAAGAGGATTCTTCTTAAAGTACCCCTACAAAGTCACCTGTCTGATAAAAAGGAGAGTGAAAGTTAGGTATCTAAAATAAGCTTAGAATCTCACATGCAGCTACAACTTGCAAGTGAAACCCTTTCTCCCTCCTGTCCTGAAATAGTAATAGGATCGCACACAGCCTGACTGGGCTTAACTACCAAGCTGAGCAGAGAGTGAACTAACTCCAGACCATCTCCTGACTCGGCTCTTGAGCGTGTTCTGTTCCATCTCTGCTGACTGCAGTGCTGTTTACTACTGGAACATAGAAACAAAACCTGCTGTTGATACAGTCACTTTTTCTCGTGTTTTCCTGTGCTTATGTGATACCAAGTCTGTTCATAAGTTCTGAATATAAATTATGTGAATCACATTTTGGCAGATGGGGGTAGAGAATAAATTCTTTACAGACTTTTTAAGATGATTCCATTTGTACTAAGAAAACATTTTGGATGTTGTTATATATGAATATACAAATTTTTCTTGTTTTATTTTGCATTAAAATAAAGCTTTATTCAGTCAGTAAGATGTCAGAGTCTTGATTTTCACCCACCACCAGTTTGTTTTAGGATTTGGTGAATGAATGGGTTGGTGTGGCCCTGCTAACCCTTGAATGGCAATTTCATGGGACAGAGGACACAAAGAATGAGAATCTGTCTCATGCTGGGCTCCCAGAGAAACAGACTTGAAACAAAGGTGAGCAAGCAGTATATTTATTTAGGAATGGCCTTGGGCTGACTACCTGCAAAAGGCGAGGACGGGAAACGGGGTAGGGTAGAGGCAGGAGCCGAGCGACAATCTCCCTCAACTTAGGCCTCATCCAATGCTACAGAGAAATTTGAAGCTGCCGTGGCTCTGCAGAAGTGTCCCAAGTTGGGACAAGGGAGGTAGGCCTTTATCCCTCTGTGTTGGTCAGTGGATATGAGCTACCCCTGGAAGGTGAGACCCAGGACCAGGCAGTGTTGCTCAGGTGAGGCAGTTCCTAAAGAGGACCGGCAGCTGGAGGTCATCCTTGGGAGGCATTCGCAATGGCAGGGAGAACAGTTTTTTATTGCTGAAGTACGATCTGGAGAGTGCATCAAAGTATCCAAGACAACACCTAACACTGTTGAATTCTTTCCCATGCCAGAAACACTCCTACTTTGTCTATAGAAGCATGAGTCTGAGCTGATTTCCTTGAGACCATCTTCTTATTGGCTTATTCTCAGACCTCCCCATACTTGCTCTTGCAAGTTCACCTACAACCGATGTTGCAGCTACTGTCTCTGGTCTGATCTGCTCACCATCGCCAATTCAGACCTGTCTCCTGAGCATGTGGGTCTCTGCTTTTCTCCTGGACATCTCCACTTGGGCTTTCCACAGGGCCTCTGAACTCAACATGCCCAAATTCAAAGCAGAATCTTGTAGAGAAACCTGCATCTCATGACTCTGTCCTGGCCAATGGCACCACCGTGTTTACAGTCACAGACTAGACCTGGAAAGCATCCCTGCCTTCCCATTTCTAACTCTGCCCCTGCCTCCAACCCATCCCCACCTGATGTGATGGAAGGCCAGCCATTGCATCCTGCAACTCTGTCCAATTTGTCCGTGCGTCCTGAAAGCCTAGTGCACATGTTTGGTTCAGCCTCATCCCCTCTCACGTAGCTTCTTCAGTGACTGTTCTGGGACTCCTGCCTCTGACCGTGCTTCCTCCCAACCCATCTCTCTGCCATACAGACCCACCATGTGCTTCGGTAAGTAAACTCATCGGAACACATCCACGCCCACTCATTTATGTGCCGTCTGGAACTCTTCATGCTACAATATGAACCTCTGCTCACTACTCCCAGGAATCTTTCTGAACTGCAGATCTGACCACGTGACTCTTCTAGAAGCAGCATAGTCTTGTGGAAGGGACACTAGCTTGGGGGCGGGCAGACCTGGACCTAAAACACGGTTCGACAGCTAATGAGGTACATAACCTGGGCTGAAATATTTATCTCTCTTGGCCTCAGTTTCAGCACCTGTGAAAGGGCACTATAATTCTCATGGAACCTTTTTGGGAGCGTACGCCCATCACAGATAGAGGAGTTCTGGGGCGGGCTGCCCTTTTCTCTTCCTGCCCCCATGATCGGTAGTGTCACATCAGTAGTTTGAAAGAGACTATCCCCTGCGCTGGAAGCGGTTACAACACAGAAAATGGCGTACTGTGCAAATCGGGACTTTCTTCCCTCTGCAGAGCCCAGTTGTTAAACATTTACCAGCACACCATTGTATATAACATACACAGTTGCCCAACAGTCAGGGAAAATTAATCCTTGCCCCCCCCATTCTCTCTCTCTCTCTCTCTCCCCTCCTCTCTCTGTGCCCCTCTCCCTGTCTCTTTATTTCTGCTCTCTCTCTCCCCTTCACACACATACACATACACACACATATACACACTCCTTAAAACCTTTCTGGTTGTCCCTACTACTTACAACTTAAAGTCTAAAATCCAAACAAAGCCCTTCGAATTCAGTCCACTGTGCCTCTCCCTCTTCATGTCTTCTTGCTCCTAGTTTTACATCTTGTGCTACTGTTATTTCAAATTGCTTTGGTTTCGTTGAACCAGGCATGCATTTCACAGCACCATACCATGATGACACGCAGGAAGTATAGTTGCTGCTGTTCAAATGCCCTGCATCCTTTGTTTCCTCACTTATCTGGCAGATCCAGATGAAGCGGCTCGTTCTCAATGAAGACTTAAAGGCAGAAATTGGAGACTGGCTCCCTCATACCCATGCCACCCTCTTATAGCAAGAGTTACTACAGGCCAGAGGTGCTAAAGCAGGAGACTACATTTCCCAGAGTTCCTTGCAGCCGAGTTCCACCAGACCCAGCTTACACCAGTCAGACCGAACACCCTGGAAGACAGAATTGAAGCCCAGGCGTGCTTCTGCTGGCACACGCAATAGCACAGGCATTTGGTTTTACCACAGCAGTGCCCGGTCTAGCTTCCAGGAGACGCAGGGTCTGCATGAGCATTGTGTTAGCATGGATCGCAGCTGAGACCACATGATTCTGTTGCTGGCAGCTGGGGCATTGCTTTTTGAGGTCCTGACCTTCTGATCCTCGAAGGGTACCAACTCCCTCAGTGAGCCAGTCCTCTAATGTTCTGAGATTTATCCCTGGAAGCCCTGCCTAGAGCTTTGCTCCTCCAGCCCTTCCAACAATTTTGCAAACCTCTAACCCCCCACATTAAAACTCCCTCTTTACACCAGCTAAAAGGGACTCAGTTATCTGCAACTAAACACACCAAGACACCTTCCGCAGCCCTCCTCCTGAGGCCGACTTGGTAATTCCATCCTGTATGTTACCAAGCTACTTTCTGCAGGTCCTCAGTAAAACTTTTATTACCTCGATTACAGTGATTAGTTTCCATGTCTGTGTGGCCTTCTAAGGAGTATCGGATTTGCAACACATTGCCTGGCTCTGCCCCCTGTGCTCGAGACATGTTTGCTGAATTCATTTGAATGAAGAAATGAGGTGTGAGGATTCTTTTTCTGAATTGCTGCACTGCTGACGTTCCATCTCACAGCTCAAATCATAAATCTCCAAGTCCTGTTGTTAAAGATCGCCTGGTATTATTCTTGAAGTGAATGGTGTTAGCTCACGTGGGCAGGCCAGATCCCCATTTAAAACCCAAAGCAGGCTGGCAGCTTGTAAATGCAATGGGTGATGCATTATTTAGAGAGTAAAGAGAGACTTAAGTAAAGAGAAAATGTATTTCTTATAACCTACTAAGATGGAAATACTTTTAATGACAAATGATTAATGTTATTGTTGTATAATTCCTCGGATCTTGGGCCAGTGCTTTGCAATCCATTGCATTGCTGGTTCCTTTCCACAGCTGTAGGTAGTGAGTTGGATGCCTCCCTGACTTTCTGAAAGGAAACCGAGTCCTGCGTGCGGTGGTACTGAGTTAAAGATTTAATGAACACTGCTTAGCCATTTCCCAAGAAACTAGAGATCACCCTGTACATGTCTTGACAATTGAGACTTCTTTGTTAGCAGCCACGCTTGTTCTCACTAATTATTGTTTACACTATATGCTGACTGTTTCATCATCACAGTGATTTTTGATTCTCCCATAGTCAAAGAACATCAGGGCCGTACTTATTTTATAGCTGAAGAAACTGAGGCATGAAGAAGCCAACCGGGTAATCCAAGGCCACAGGGGGAAGAAAAGGCTGAACATCCCTTATTCATTTGTATTTTTTGAGAACTTACTATGTTCCTGGCACACTGTCTGGGCTCTGTAATGTGGGTGGGCACGTTGCCAGCTTCATCACATTAGATCTACCCTCAGAGTCTGGCCAGTGTGCATCGTCCCTGTACCTTTCTACCCTCTGGACTCTCAGAGGTCATTGGTCATGGTTAAAGATGGCCCGTGTCCTCTGGAAGAGGAGGAGAGTTGCTTTGGCTGTTAACATGTAACATTGTGCTATCATCCTTTCAACCTGAACCTTTATTCAGCTGGTCATTACTGACCCTCCCCACACAATCCCAAGTATCGAAGTTTGCTGCATAACCATAAGTGTGTAAAACCATAAAGAAAATAGTGTACCCAGGCCCTAACAACGCTTTACTTGGTACTTCTTCTGCCCAGTCCAGCTAATAAGAAGTATAAAAATAAAAAGAGATTCAATTATAGCCCAATAGATACTTCCTATCAGACATTGTTAAATGCTACAAAGGATCCCAAATATGGAAGAGCCTCGGATTCTGTCCTCAAACACTTGAGAGTCAAGGTGGAGTGAGAAACAGGTATACAAAGAACCAAAACTCAGTGCTGAATGTGGTGAGTGCTTGGGGAGGCAGGCGTTGCCGGGGAAACCTGCCTTTTGGCTTTGGGTACAGACAGAATCAGGGTAGGTCTCAGGGAAAACGTGACATCTGAAATCCCCTTAAAGAATGGAAAGAATGTAAACAGGCCACACAAAGAAGCATACTGGCTTTCCAGATAAAGAACAGAACACAAGTGTCTGCACAGAAAACCTCTAAATACATACTATCTGGGGGCCGGGGGAAGGGAGGGTTGCAGCTTAATAATAACAATAGCTAATATTATTATTAGGTGCTTAGTAAGTGCCAGAGACCAGCCTAAATATTTTTCATAATTTATCCCATTTAATCCTCTAACTTTATGAGGGAACAGAGCCATCAAGTAAATTGCTTTTGGAATTTCAGACCCAACAGGAACACAAGATACTTAGGGACTCCAGGGACTTAGGTACTTGGAAGAAACACCCACACACAGGTGTTTAGATCAATCAGACAGACCCAGATGAAAGCTCAGTGTGAGTTATATTAAAAAAATACTTCAAATTATGAGCCCTTACTAAAGAGAGGAGGGCTAATATTTATTGACTATACAGGAGCAATGCTAGTTGCTTTCTCTACATTTATCTCATTTCCTCTTCACGTCAGTTAAGGTAGGCATTGTTCCCATTTTGCAGATGAGAAAACTGAGGCTCTAAGGGAATAAGAGCCAGCTATGGCTGGTAAAGGGCAGCTCTGATCTCACATCCAGCTCTGAGTCCGCCACACTCCTCACTACAGCAATGAATAGCAGATTGAAGGTAAATCTCAGTGCAATTTTTTTTTTTTTAATTCTCCATAGCTTACACTGTGATTACTATATAGAGTGAGGGCAATGTTGAAGAAAATTTAGAACGTGTAAATGCAGATTTTGACATTTTAAACTCAAGAAACAGGCAGCCCTGTGTTAGTTCCACCATATATTAAATTATAATCTATGTAGACAGTAGTTTTGAAAGGTATCCAGGCAAATAAGTTGTCCTTCTGGCTGAAGTCAGACAGGTAGATGAAACTTTGATGACTTAATACCCCCAACTGTTAAAGGTAGAAGCAGACCAGGACCCTGAGTTGGAGAGAAGCTGCCAGAAAATTTATTAAGAGCAGTAAAGTGCAGGGCCATAATTTCAACAGGTTATCTGGCTTCTCTGGCTAATTGTTTTCCAAGGTTTCGCGGCTCAGAACCATTCAGCATTCTTATCACCAGGGAAATGTGCGTGCTCCTCGGGATATTTTCCAGCATGCAGCCCCCTCTGTCCTCCAGCCACGGCTGTATTTGTGCTCAGAGAGCTGTCGATTAGATTTAAGAGCCACCGCAGCCCCAAAACGCGCTGTCTTGCTGATCTTCAGAGAGAATGGTGGTGTCGCCCTTTGATTTATGGAGAGTGCAGCTTAAACCCAGCCCTGTTTTTTATTAAAGCAGCTTTTAGTCATATTATACCTTCCCAGTCCCAAGCTCCCAATAGCTCCACCACCTAGGAGTCAAAATCCCTTTGATAAGCAGCATTTGGGGTGATTAGAAAATGAGGCCTTTGCCTTCTACCCTCCCACCCACCATCCTGCCTCCCAGCCCCCTAGGTGAGATGCAGGGTGGGGAAGGGGGTGATGGGGACACCAGGCAGAGCCCTGCTGTCCAGGTGGCCTTTCAATATCCGTTTTTATCCTGACCCTCTCTTGACCTTCACAGTGTGACAGTGTTTGGCCTGGGGCTGTGCCTCTTCACGGTGATTTTTTCCACCCAGGCTTTAAAGGGGAAGCCTCAAAGAGGCGGGGCCACACTGCTTTGGGACCCATTTTCAAAGGCCCCTGCCCTTTGGGCTGTGTTCTGGAAAATCAAGCGACAGGATACAGGCTCCCAGCGGGAAACACAGTAGAACGGTGGGCAAATGAAGATCTGCAGGCGAACCCACTGTCGTAGATGTTGGGTGTATGAAACTCAGCTTTGTCCCAGAACATGCAACTTAGCCTCTAATGATGGATCACCCTGCTCCCTCAACATACAAACCAGGCCAATGCCAGGTAAGGCATCGTGGGGAGCAAACCTGAGGATTCCTGGCTGTAAATGCTAGTATGCTCTGTTGAGAAGCAGTGAGGTCCTTCCCAGGGACCTAACATTAGGACACCTCCATCCTTCCCTTGCAGTGTTCCCAGCTCCCTCTGGGACTTTCTCTGGGACTTTGCTGCTTGCTGTCACTGGGATCCTACACCATCACCCTGCTCAAGCAAACTCACTAGAGTGGCATTGATGAACGGAGTCACAGTGGGCCAAGGCTGAGGCGTGATAACTGGCAGACGCACCCTCCCCATTCCAACCTCCAGGGAAGGTTGGGCCATCATAGAGTCAGCTACTGGGTAGATGGGTTACAAGTGGCTCTTGCACCAGCAAGCTGGGTGACTCACCTAGTTACTGACCACCTCTTAGCCACAGCTACCTGTCTCTGAAGTGGTAATGATCATGCTGACCTCATAGGATGGCATGAAGACTATGTGAAACGATGTACTTGAAGTATTTATTATTTCAGCCAATGAATGCTCCATGTTTTGACCATTGTTAGCCCTGATTTTCACAAAGTGTCTGACTTTGGGTGGTATTCAAATAGCACGCAATCACCATGAGGAAGCATTTTCTTTCCAATTCTCTACTTACTATAAGGAGAAAGACTTGATCAGGTGCTAGCATGTCTTCAACCCCCACCTACAACTTGCTAATCTCTTGTTAACAGAGAGCAGGCCTCAGACTTCTGCAGGTTCTAGATTGAATGTAATAACTTTGCTTTGCTTTCATTGTATTAATTGTATAATTGTCTTCTGTTTAATGCAAAACGATCTTGCTTGTTTCTACTTATGGTAGGGAAGTAAGTTACCATTAAAATTAAAATATTTATGCAAATATTAAGTAAATCATGATATAAATAGATACAGTAACCATCACAGCATGGTAAAAAAAAAAAAAAAAAAAGAAAGAGAAAGAAAAATGAAGGTTAGACATGCTGTGCTAAGCCAGTTGGAAGAGTGCACCTGGGGCCTCTGAGGGTCCCAGAGGTGCCGTGGCTTTTGGAGGACACATACTGTTTGGCTGAACCCTAGGACTCAGGGGAAGCTACAGAGGAATGAACAAGTTGTTTTCCCTCAAGGGGAACCTCCACTGATTCCTGGCCTCCCCATGCTCTTGGCTGGAGTTCCGCCTCCTGCCCCCGGGTCTTTTCCTTGCTCCCATCCCACCACCCCACCAGAGTGTTTGGCTGATTGTCTTGCTAGAGCCAGGGACAAACAAGGCTGCACCACGAAGTATTAAAAGCACCAAATAGAAGCTCTTCTTTTCCCCAAACTTTAGAATCCCATCTTTAGTAGAGCAGACCTCAATCTCTGCCTCTGTTGTCACATGGCATCCTATCGATGTGTCTTTGTATTCAAATTTTTCTCTTATAAAGATGCCAGGCATTGGATCAGGACCCACTCTCATCCTGTACGTTACCATTTTAACTTGATTGTATCTGCAAAGACCCTATTTCCAAATAAGGTCCCATTCACAGGTAGCGGAATTTAGGACTTGAACATATTTTGTGAGGAGGCACAACTCAACCCAAAACACTACCAACATCCAGAGGCTCTCTCCCATCCCTGCATCTTACACAGTTATCCCACCAAAATCTTTGCCCACTGTGTGGCTAAGACTCATGAATATTCAAGTACGAGTGGCTGACTGCATATCTGGTTAGTGCCTTCCAGTGTTTTATTGTTTTACTGAAAATGTCACCATTTTCTTCTTTCCTGAAAATGTCACCATTTTATTGGGACTGGGGAAAAGTCAACAAGAGATAGGGATGATATATGTCTGCCAATTTGTATTCCTCATTATATGAAAAACAAACCAAAAAAAAAAACTTGCTTTCCTAGACTCTCCTTCAACATAGGGAAGATTATAGGTCACTGCTCTGCCAATGAAAAGCGAGCAGAAGTGGGTGGGGATTTCTGGGAAGTGTTTCTTCCTGATACAAATAGCAAACCTGCCTCCTTCTCCCTTATTTGTCCCTTCTCTTTCCTGCCTGGGACCTAGAAACTCAGCAGCCATCTTGTAACCATGAAGTGAAAAGCATGAAGGTATGAAGTCAAAACCCAACATGCTAAGGATGGTAATGCAGGAATAACATTTAAAATAGCCAACAGTTATTGAGTATTTACTATGCACTAGACATGGTTTGGGGTCCATTAAATGTATTAACTCACTCCATCGATTCCATTGGCTGAGTGTATTATATCCCCATTTGCAGTGGATGAAACTCGTACGACCCCACACAATGGGCTGCAGGGTCCATTCTATTAATCACTATAGTATTCTCCTTCTCAGAAAAGATAGAGTCTAGAGGTCCTGATGGCATCATTAAGCTGCTATGTAGTTCCTTTTTATTTTAAAATAATAAACCAGTGTTGTTTAGAGTTTGTTACTTGCAGCTGATTACATCTTACCTCATAGGATCATTGAAGAAATTAAATGAGAAACTATATGTCTGTGGATGGAGAAAACAATGACAACTGATTACTGTTCTCTGAAACAGAATTCTCACTAATGATTCTCAATAAATAATTGATTTTGACATTTAACCATTCAAAGATATAACATAATTGAGTCAATAATGTAATAGGTAGATGAATGGCCTCCCAAAGACATCCTCATGGTAATCCCAGGAACCTGTGACTATTTTATGGTACTTGGCAAAACCAACTTTGCTGATGTGATTAAAGTTAAGTACCTTCAGATGGGGAGATTATTTTGGATTATTCAGGTGAGTTCAGCCCAATCACAGGAGTCCTCAAAGCAGAGAACCTTTCCTGACTGAGGTGAGAAAGGTTCTCCTTCTAGAAGAGTGCTCGGCAGTGTAAGAGCCTATATGCACGCACCAGAGAGAGGCCCCTCGGAGTGGCCGGCCAGTGAGGAACTGGCACTCTCAGTCATGGAACTTAATTCTGCCAGCACCTGTTTGCAAGAAAATGGATTCTCCCCTAGAGCTGCTGGAAAGGAACACAGCCTGCCAGCACCTAGATTTGGGCCTGGTAAGACCCATGGTGGATTTCTGACCTACAGAACTGTAAGATAAATTTGCATTAAGCCATCAAGCTTGTGATAGTTTGTTACAGCCGCCATGGAAAACTAATACCAAAAATAATGGAATTTTAGGCAACATCCAGAGGGTTAGCTTCCAAGCTGTCGAGAAGAACCTATGAGCTACTTACTCAGGCCAGGGGGAATCCTACCATGGTATGGAATCATGAAGACTTGGGGTAGGAAGACTTCTTGCCTGGTGGTGTGACTGACCTTGTGTGAATGCAGCATGCAGGGCTACCCTGATATACAACCCCAGACGCACCACTCCGATAGCCCTGGGGTCACCATGCATACAGAATGTAATGTAAACAGTGCCTCCTAGAGTTGTGCAGTGTAATGCCGCTGCTAGTGAGAGGGGTCATGTGGGATCACAGTGAGAACAGGGGCTAGAGCTTAGTGAGCCAGGAATAAACAGGGCAGTGTCTGTGCAAGACATAGCACCGGCGGCCGATCTGAAAAGCACCTGCTTGCAGGCCAGTGATTTTGGTATTTGATGATCAGTGCAAAATGTCACCTTGTAATGTCAAAAATTCCATTTAAAAAGAGAGCAAAAAGGAACGCTCTGGGATTTCCTCCTCTCCGATCGGCCTCTGCCGTCAGGTGAGCTGGGTCAGTGCGGGCCCTAATGTGGCCCAGTGGCTCTCTGTCAGCGCTAACGATGAGCACACCTTGCTAGGGAGCCAACCAGGATGGAACCAGGAAGTTGAGAACAATGTGGACTCTCAGGTTACAAGGGTCTGTATTCTGAATAATAACTTGGTGAATGAACTGTTGAAGAGCTTGAGGAACACCTGTCCATTTTCACCTTCTTCCTGGGAAAGGTATAGCATCCTAACCAGAGATGTAGAAACTCATAAGCCTGCTCCCTGCAGGGATACAGGACACAGGGTTCTCTTGTCAAAAACAGCTATGTCTGCTGACAAGAAACCAACCAGGTAAAGATGTGAGAAATGAGAATGCTGCACCAATTTTCCAGAACAAAACCTGCCTCTAAAAAGGTGTAACTTCATGCAAAATATGCTTTATCATTTAAATAACAAAATAAGAGGAAAAAAATAAGACTGCTCAAAGCGAATCTGCATTCAAGTTACACCAAGTACAAGCAATATGATGAACATTTCTTGTGGTATACTTAAAACGTTTCATGGGAAAATAATGTGTTTTGTAAAAGGAGCAGAAATAATGCCGGAGTTTTGGCTTTAGCGACTATTAGATACATTGCCAGGCAGATTTTTCTGTTTCTTATGGATTCCTGGAGGTAATGGTGAAAGCTGCCATTAAAATTCATTAGGTGAAAAGTAAACTAAGATTGCAATTGATGACATTCTCCTTGAAATCGTTGGCCTTGTTAGTGAGAAAGCGCTTGTCCGCCAAACACTATCTATGGTCTCAGCTTCTCTCTAAACAGTTCTCTTGCGGTGAAATCTTAAGGAATTTCCTTCAATGTTAAATTTCCTTCATGCACCACATATCACAGACAGCATTCCAGGAACTATCCTGAGATGCTTCTCCACTTTTAGAAACAGGATGCTGAGGTTGCAAGGAAATTCTTCTATTCCAGTCTTCAAGGTTAGAAAAATGACTTAAGGATGACAGGAAAAGATTTTATATGTCCAGCACTAAAGCCTGAAACAGCAATTCATTCCGCTGAAAAATACCCCAGTGAGCTTACCTGAGAGTGGCTGAAGAGAAGGTCCCCCTGCTAGGCCCTGCTGCTTTCAAAGCAACTCAAGAGCCCATAGAGGGGAAGCTCTGCCCCCACCTGCCTGCCTGACCCTCTGAGCTGTTCCTTTGCAGTCAGACCCCACCCTCACCGCATCATGCCTCCCTCAGGCATTAGATCAGAGGAGAATGGAAAGTGGCCAACCTCACCTCACTGAAGTAGTGACCCCCTGTTTTAGACTGTTCCCCCCAGCCCCAAATTCATATGTTGGGGCCCTAAAGCCCAGTGTGGTGGTATTTGGAGGTAAGGCCTCTGGGACTTAATTAGGTTTAGCTGAGTTCATGAAAGTAGGACCCTCACGATGGGGTTAGTGCCCTTCAAGAAGGGGAAGACAGACCGGAGCTTGCTTGTTCTCACTCGCTCTCTCTGCCTTTTGAGGACACATCAAGAAGGCAGCCACCTGCAAGTCAGGAAGAGGGACCTCATTGGCAATCTAATGTACCAGCACCTTGATCTTGGACTTCCCAGCCTCCAGAACTGTGAGCAGTAAGTCTGTTGTTTAAGCCACCAGTCTGTGGCATTTTGCTATAGCAGCCTGAGCTGACCAAGACACTCCCTCACCCACAGAATATGGCGTGATCACTTCTTGTGAATTACCCCATCTGGGGTAACTTCCTTGGAACACTTGTGCAGTGGCAATCTGCAGTGCGCACTTGGGTGAGAAAACAATTCCGTGGGTCGGAATTTTTCTCCCCAGCACAGAGCTGGCTCACAAAGACGCATCATCCAGCTTGGCAAGCTGCACGCTGAGTTGCCTTCCTCAAGGAAAAGCCATTTTCAAGCTGCCCTGAGAGAACCACATAAGTCGTTGGAGTACCTCCCATGCCCCTAAGACCTGGATGCACACAAGAGCTACAGGCACGAACATGCCTCAGAAAGACTCCTCGCATCTTCTCCCACGGGCCCCCTGGCTTCTCCCCTGGCCTCAGTGGCTGAAGGGAGTCACCCTAGCGGGCACCATGAATGGGCAAAGGCTGCACTTAGCACTCACCCAGGCCTGGCTTGGAATCCCCGTTCCACCACCAGGTAATTATACGGCCTTGAGTGGATTATCTAACCTCTCTGAGACACAGTATCTTCATTTATGAGGTGGGGTTGTAACTGCTGCCTTACAGGATATTTAAGAAAATGAATATGATACCTGTGTAAACACACCTCACCACGGCGGGGTTCCTTCCCACTACCTCTCACTCCTGGCAGCTCCCAAAATAGATTAGCAGCTCCCAGAGGTGGAAGGTCATCTCCTCCTGTATTACTGACCCTCACTTTTTCCCAGGCTGTGTCTGCATGGGTCAGAGCTGGAGGCTATTCTTCAGAAGTGCCTGGCAGCCAGCCTCCCCTGAGAAAGAACCTAATGTGCGTGCTGGGGCTTTCCTAGGGGAGCTACTAGTCTCCGTGTACCTGGGGAGAAGGTGGCACAGGCCGGTACTCTACTGAAGGGGGCAAGAGTGAATCAAACGAATTGACAATGACAACAACAACAGAATTTTTAAAAACTCTTAAGCTCAGGGCTTTTTTCTAACATCTGAAAACAGAATGTCAAATATGGGTGAATCATTCTGCAAATTAGGGCTTCAAGATAGTACTTTGCGTCCTCCTCACTGAGGCTGTTGAGAAGTTTGGGCCCTTGGTACCAACTTCAAACTGGAAAGGAACTTGACTTAACAATCTATTCGTAGCCCAGCTCTGAATCTCTTCCCCTCAGAATTTTCAGCAATAAAACAATAATCATAGAACCAGGGAGAGAGAGAAGGATGAAGCAATTCAACTTATTTCATTATCTTGGATTTTACACTTCTTGTTTGCTAGCTTGATAAGGGATGCTATAATCTTTTATGAGATCAACATCCTTTTTTATTGCACTAGATGGTAGGGGAATTGCCCCAAATTAATAAAAACCATATGCTGGCTCTTGATTAGAGATCACTTTGAAATAATGATCGATCTGGCTTGGGAGTAAGAATAAGCACCTCCTTCCCCTTCTCTTTTTTAATCATATGCCTTTCAGAGGCCCTCTGGCCTCCCTTCCTTCCCCACCCTTGCCTTTCTCTACACAACCAGGGTAATGAAAAGGTCTTAAATCTCTGGTGTATGTATTTGTTACCAAAAATTGCTTTGTAATTTGAGTTGTCCACCCATCTAATGCCAACTCTGTTGCACTGGGTATAGTAACAACAGCATGTCATGGTTTCATCTGAACCTGTGGGGACTGCTGATATATGTGATGAGATTGGTCCTCTGAGTGTGAGCTACGTGGCATTGGCAAGGACTCATACCTCAAACCCCTCGGGAAAGTGGAGAAATTTCCCTGTATGAAAAACAAACTTCCCTAGTTAACATAACCTATTCTCAAAGCAATGGAAAGCATCCCAACTTGCTAGCCCCTACCCACCTAGGAGGCTATTCTCAATATTTGACAATGCTTTTAATCAACAACATGAATAATTGAAACCTACCAATATCCGAGATGGTCCATCGTTGATAATACTTTCCTTTACTCCCTACTTTAGGGTTTCTCCAACTACAGGGTATTAAAAAAATAATAATAATACCTAGGAAACTTGTTAAAACTGATGGGTGCTAGGCCTGATTCTAAAGAAGCAGGTTTCCTAGGTTGGGAGTGGGACCCAGGGATCTGCATCGTTAACATGTACAGAAGGTAGTCCTGATATGGGTGGTCTACGGGCCTCCCTTGAAGAAACCTTACCTTCACAGAGACCTTCAAAACATCTTACTTAAACAGTTGTGTCTAATAGCATCATCTTTGGAATAAAAGCACACTAGGTACAAATCCCAGTTTTGCCATTTAGTATTTTCAATATATGATCTTGTGCAACTTAACCCCTCTGAGGCTCAGTTTCCCCACCTGGAGAATAAAGATAATACCCATGCCATAGGGTTTTTGTAAGGATTAAATGAAATACTATATAAACAATATTAAGCACTGGGCCTGGTAATTATAAACATTTCATACAGAGACAACTATTCCTAAGGGAAAAGTTTAAAGCAGACTATCAAAGAGTTGGTTGCTGTTTTATTAAGTTTTTTTTTTTTATCACAAAAATGATGGAAATAAATCAAGAAAATATTTATGGCCTTGGAAAGATCAGTGGTAGGGATTTGAGGAAGTGAAGGCTAACACGTTATGGAAGAATGAGAGTAAGACATTGTGAAAAGGCGGGAGAGCTGAAAAAAGTCATATGAGTGGGGTGTGCAAAGTTCACAACTGTTTTCAGTTGTGTGGTAGAAAGTTATATTGTGTTGGATGGAAGTATGACTTAGTTACTGTCTTCATTTGGAGATCAATGGGTGCCAAGTTGGCAAGACATGCATTAATGTGTCAAATTGGCCAGGCAACAGACCTCACTTATTTCAGTAAACATCAATGTAGGTGCTGCTGTGAAGGGATGTGACAAATATAAACCTCCCATCAGCTGACCTTAAATTAAAGAGGTTGTCCTGGTGGGCCTGAACTAATCAGTTAAAAGGTCCTAAAAGCAGGAAGGACTTCTTTAGAAAAAGAAGAGATTACTGACTGTGGGCAACAGCTTCAGCCAGCTCCTATGGAGTTCTGGCTTACCTGTTATCTTCCCTTCTGACAGTCTGCCTGCCCTGTAGACTTTGGATTTATTTCATCATCCCCCATTATGTAAGCCAATAGGTTGTACTAAATCTACATGTATGTATATTCATATGTATACATAGGAATATAGATATAGATACATTCATGCACATACACTTCACACATAAACATATGTATTCCATTTATCTAAATCCATATATAGTATATAGTATACATGGTATATATTATATTGTGTATTGTGTATGTTATGTATATAGAGTATATGTTTATATATTATATACATATGTAATTTGTCTGTCTATCTACTGCCTACCTACCTACCTATCATCCCCTGCTCACATTGACTATCTGGTTAGACCTGACTGATACAACTCTTTACCTGGTCCATGTTGTAGAAACTGAATTCAAAGTAGAATTAAATTAAGTAACTTATAAGTAGACCCCCTCTGTCTCCTGGTCCTTTGCAGCCAATGCCATGTCAGTGTCTAACAGGAAAAACTAGAAATGTGTCCTTTACAGAAGTGAAGATGGAAGGGTGTTCTACCTTTACCTTTAAGGTTTTCTTCTAATGGTTTTCTTGGACAACAGCTGGGAATTCTGTGATACATACTAAAGGAATAACAATAACGCCTCGGATTTTTTTATCACTATCTCACTCCATATTCCAAAGATATTTACAAATTCTATCCTAATGGAACTCTGGAAATATCCCATGAGTGGGTTAAGGGCAGATATTATTAGTCTCACCTTAGAGATAAAGAAACTAGAGCACAGAGAAGGGCCAGCCTTTCTCAGCGTGGCTCGGCAAGTCATCAGGTGAGGCCCAGCAGAACTGGGGAATTAGTTCCCAAACTCCCACACCTTGCTTGTCACCTGATTTGCAACGGTAAAGTTTAAAAAGGAAGGAAGGGAGGGAAAAAAAAAGATATTTCACTTTATTCAGGGAAGCAATATGGAAAAAGAGATCACTTATAGACAATAGATTTTAAAGAGAGAAATCCAACAGGATCATTAAAAAGTATATTGGAGAAGTTTCCCATATATTGTAGGGTTGTTGTTGTTTTTTTTAATTATAAATATGCTTACATTTTTGTTTCTAAAATGCATAGAGAAAAACGTCTGAGGAAGCATACACCAAAAATCTTAATAAATTACAGGTAAATTTCACTTTGTTTTTGCTTCTCTGTCATTACTCAGTCTCTCTTGAATATATGAGTTACTTCTGTTTCTTAAAGATCTGATAAACAAATGCTCTGTTTTCTTGTGATGCTTATTACTCTGTGGAGATGGAAAGAAAGAACAACTGGACACAGAGGCCTAACACTTGAGTGTGCCGAGGGTGCAGCTGATGAGCTTGATAAATGCCAGCTCCTGAGCTCCGCTGTCCCCGACCTCCCCCACTCCTCCTGAGCTTCTCATTGGAGAGGTCTAGGAGAAGCCTCAGAATCGACAGTTCTAACAAGCCCTCAAGGGGATTCTGTGACAGCCAATCTAGGGGCAACACTTTGAGAAACACTATTGTGTATTACTCTTTATTGAGAAGAAATCTCTTTTAAGGTTACAAAATGCCCAATGTATTAAATATGGGTAAATGTGGGGAAGCCAAGTGCCACTGGGTCTGCCTCCAAAAAACTAAACATTTTTTTAAATGTTTTTATTGTTGTTCAGTTACAGTTGTCCCCATTTTTCTGCCATTACTCTCCCCTGCCATACCCACCCCCGCCACCTTACACATTCAATCCCCATCCCCATTGTCTTTGTCCATAGATCCTTTATACATGTTCCTTGACTCGCCCCTTCCCTTTCTTTCCCCCATTACCCACCCCGCCCATCTGGTCACCATCAGTTTGTTCTTTATTTCAATGTCTCTGGTTATATTTGGCTTGCTTCTTTGTTTTGTTGATTAGGTTCTACTAATAGGTGAGATCATATGGTATTTGTCTTTCACCAACTGGTTTATTTCACTTAGCATAATAATCTCCAGTTCCATCCATGCTATTGTAAATGGTAGTTCTTTCTTTCTGCTGCGTAGTATTCCATTGTGTAAATGTACCAGTTTTCTGATCCACTCATTTACTGATGGGCACTTAGGCTGTTCCCAGCACTTTGCTACTCTAAATAACGCGGCTATGAACATTGGGGTGCATAGGTTCTTTTGAATTGGTGTTTCAGGATTCTTAGGGTATAACCCCAGCAGTGAAATTGCTGGATCAAAAGGCAGTTCCATTTTTATTTTTTTTGAGGAAACTCCATACTCTTTACCACAGTGGCTGCACCAGTCTGCATTCCCACCAACAGTGCACTAGGCTTCCCTTTTCTCCACATCCTTGCCAACACTTGTTTTTTGTTGGTTTGTTGATTATGATGGCCATTCTGACTGGTGTGAAGTGGCGTCTCATTGTGGTTTTAATTTGCATCTCTCTGATGGTTAGTGATGCTGAGCATCCTTTCATATGTCTGTGGGCCCCCTCTGCGTCCCCTTAGAGAAGTATCTGTTCAGGTCCTTTGCCCATTTTTTAATTGGATTGCTTGTCTTCCTGGTGTGGAGTCGTGTGAGTTCTTTATGTATTTTGGAGATCAAATCCTTGTCCTAGGTATCATTGGCAAATATAATTTCCCGTACAGTTGGTTCCCTTTTCATTTTGTTGATGTGTTCTTTAGCTGTTCAGAAGCTTTATAATTTGATGTAGTCCCATTTGTTTATTCTTTCCTTTTTATCCCTTGCTTTAAAAGGGGACATATCAGTGAAAATATTGCTGTGTGGAATATCTGAAATTTTCCTGCCTATGTTTTCCTTTAGGACTTTTATGGTGTCACGACTTATATTTAAGTCTTTCATCCATCTTGAGTTTATTCTGGTATATGGTGTAAGTTGGTGGTCAAGTTTCATTTTTCTGCATGGAGCTGTGCAGCTCTCCAAATACCATTTGTTGAAGAGGCTATTTTTACTCCATTTTATGCTTCTGTCCCCTTTGTCGAATATTAATTGACCATAGAGACATGGGTTTATTTCTGGGCTCTCCATTCTCTTCCATTGATCTATGTGTCTGTTCTTATGCCAGTACCAGACTGTTTTGATTACAGAGAGAAATCTCTTCTAAGGTTACAAAACGTCCAATGTATTAAATATGGGTAAATGTGGGGAAACCAAGTGCCACTTTGGTACGCCTCCAAAAAACTAAAAACATTTTTAACACTTCCGAACAAACCTCACCTCGCTGCTGTGGCCTCAGGCCCCAACGGCTTCTCACTTCCTCGGCTCTGCACTTGTGCCAAGCACATTTGCTCTCCAAAGTGTGGTCTGTGACCAGCAACACCATTATTACCTGGAAGCTTGTTAGAAATGCCGAATCTAGGATTCCACCCCAGACCAACTGACTCAGAGCCTACGTTTTCACAGAATTCAGAAGTGCTGGGCTAGAACACCCACAAGCACCAGGACAGAATGACCTGATCCCCGGTTAGAAACTCCTCAGACAGCCCCCTTCTCAGAATCTCCCATGGACAGATTCTCAAAGGGCACATCTAATGTTGCTTGACCACCAATAGGCAAGCCTGCAGGACCCCGTCCCTTGGTCTTGGATTTGGAGGCCAGGCCAAGGACATCCTTCCTGCGCTTGTTGTCTTTGTCTCAGGCCAGCCAACTTCCTCCCGGGGCCTCCCTCACCCAGCCCGCCAGGGACCCGGAACATAAGGACACCCTTCAAAGCAAGGCCCTGTGACTAATCAGGAGGGAGGTTTGGACCATTCATTTCCTAAGCTCCCTCCTTTGAGAGAAACTCAGTTTAGGTCATCCGTTATCCTCATCTTAATAAAGTTACAGTGTGAGGGCAGAAACACAGGAAAAGATCAAGACAAAAAAGCAACAAAAACCAATACCACACACACACACAGGCCCGGACTCTGCAAAGCCGGATATTTCTTTTTCTTGCCTAGCAGGATATGACATCTCCGGCATAGTTTTTTCCTCCTATTTGTGCTCTTTTCTCTTTTCCTTTTTAAATAGACACATTTCAAATGTCAGTGGGTGATAGTGGGGTCAAATCAAATTGGATTCAGAAGACCAAATAGCTAAAGGATTTGATCTTTGCAGCTGCTTCTTCAAGGGAGGCTCCAGGAGACTGGCCAGTAGGGGAGAGAGTTCCCGAAAAGCTCAAGTGGGCATTTATTGCGCTCACTCGGGCTCCCTCTCGGTTTAACCTTTATTTACAGACGTGAACTGAAATGGTTACAGGCTTGAAAAGAAAGTACTCTTTCCCCTTCTTCCCCCTGTCCCCTTCCCCTATCCCCAGAGGGGATAGAAAAGAAAAAGAAAGGCAGAGGTTAAGTGAGGGGGATGATAAAAAAAGAGGGAGCCCTTATCTAAAATCTGAGCAACTGACACTGAGGGGCAGCTCTGTGGCATGTCTTCGTTTTTTAACACCTTCCTCCAAAACTCCCAAGAGAGAGGCTTAGCCAAAATGGTCCCCACCTTCCCAAGTCAGCCGAACGGAATTTAGATTCCAAAGATCTCCCTGCCCCCAGAGGGGCCAAGGCAAACCAGGCCTCCTCTCAGAGGGGCTGAGTGTCCAGGGACGGCCCGTATTTTAGCCAAGTAATTAAGACTTACTTGCCTAATGCCTCTCTGAATCTTGTCATCACAGCAGCCAAGAAAAAATTATTTCTACAGGCCGTGTGGAGCAATAAATCCTGCGGCTGTATTCCCAGTCATTCCATATTTCAAGATAGAGAAGCTTATTTCTACAAGACTGTTAATAACCAAAGTGACCGGATAAGTAAGGGGAAACTTTGTGTCTACCGTTGGCCCCCTCACAGATCCGTCCTGGAGACAGGGAGAGAGAGTTTGTTTTCATGGGATTCACAGCTGGTGTAGGACTGCTCTCCATCACAAAGTCCATGAAAATAGGCTGTGGTGAACTGTCAGAATGCAAGCAGTGGTGCCTCTGTTTCCTAGGAGAGGCTGGGTGGCCCTCCTGTTTTTAAAGTCACCCTGGGAACCATGGCAGTCTGATGGCCGAGGGAGCTCGGGGTGGAAGCTAGAGAAAGGAGAGAGGAGAGGACAACGATGTCAGAGCGCTGGTCCAGGGACAAGGATGGAGTAGAGACCTTTGAATCTGAGGAAAAGGCTGGGGCTTCTTGGGTTGAGTGGTGAGTCAACCAAGGTGAGCCAGGCCAGACCTCTGGACAGAAAGAAATTTCCGGTGTGACTCAAACCAGCTTTTTCCCCAGGTTCTGCCTGGAAACCAAGGGACTGTGCCCAGCTGGGTCACATACCCCCTCCACCAGTGATTACCAAGGCTCAAGTCTCCCAATGGCCTGATATTAATGAAGGAGAGGGCAGGAAAGAACCAAGGACAAAAGAAATGAGGAAGGGAGGGAAGGAAAGAGCAAGAGGGAAGCAGAGGAAGAAAATAAAGAGAAAAAAATCTGTTGAACCTTGCATAACCTGGTGTTTTCCAAGTTTATTAGACCACGAAAAATAATTTCCCCCCACCCCCATAAGATCTGTCATCATTGCATGGAATTGTGTGGGGTACAAGGAAAACACTTCGGAAAATCATATTAACATTTTTTTCACATTTGTTCTAAAAATAGAATATATCGATTTTATTTTAAAGAGTGTGTATATACTTACATGTCTAACTTTAGGTTACTTAGTTCAAATTCTCACAAGAGTGTTTTAAGTTTTCCTATAACAACTGCTCAATTAAATATTAACTGGCCAGTTTACATTACAGTGTGAAACATGTAATTTACATTAAGGTATAAAACACATTAATTGACGTTTCTGCATGCCCCATTTATCCTATGTATAGGCTATTTTTGAGGTTAATATTCAATTAAAGCCTTTGTGTTAATTAGAGGTGTTCATTTTCTAAATGTTTACCTGGCCTGGGATAAAGCCCTGAGCAGGTCTGGCCTAGATGCTCCCATTCTCAGGCTGTGTGACCTTTGACAAATTCATTAGCCTCTCTGGGCCTTCATTCCTTCTTCAGTAGCAGGATGAGAATGTTGAAGCAGACAATTTCCGAGGCCTGTTCAGCCTCAACATTTATTTTTCGAAACCCCTGCTGTAGCAAACCTCACCACCCATTACTGCCTCTCTATGATCTAAATATTAGACTTGTAAAATGTGAACACATTTAATTTACTAAAAGCCTCTAATCAAGACCAAAACCTTTTACTTAAACAATTAGAAAACAATTAGCTAGAGAAATAAAAACAATTTTAATTTGCTAAATGGGCTTCCTCCCTCCTAATAGATATGGACAAGACCCTAACTAATGCTTCTGACCACACGGAAACCACTCAGGCATCGCTGAGTCTGTGGGTAGAGGCGTGGGTTGGCTCGATTTTCTATTAAGGAATTGAAAGGCGCTCACATTAACCTCAGCCTTTTTACAGTGATTCATGTTTAAACATATGCCTAATGTTTGCGATGCTTAGTGCTTCCTAGTCATTGATCTACCCTGATGCCTAAACACAGATGGATCTCGCACAAGCCCAGCACCATGCACCTTTCTCATCGTGCCTCTCATAGGGGCTTCCCGAATACATGGGAGACACCCAAAAAAGCATTTTATTCAATGAGCTATGAGAGCTTCTGGCCCAAAATTCTAGTATAATCCAGCTTGCAAGTTGCTTGATTTTACAGGATACACGAAGAGATCAATAGGATACCTTTCATTTTCACCACTGCTCAATAGCAGTGTGAAGAGTACATTTAATATACTCCTCTTATTTAATAGAAAGTAATTTTTCTTTCCATTTATAACATGAAAAGATGGAATAATCTTCATTTTAGAAGTTCATTCAGGCTAGTTCCTTGCAGTGTGTGTGTGTGTGTGTGTGTGTGTGTGTGTGTGTGTCCCTTTTTCCTTATCCTCTTTGAAATACACATGTTTTAATCTTGGGCAAATCATTTTATCCCTCTGGGCCTTAGTTTTCCATTTATAAAGCAAAACAAAGATTTGCACCATCTCCATTTTAGAAGCTGTTTAAGTTTTTATTTTGCTTTCCCTTATCCTCTCAAAATACACACATTTTCATCCTCGGCAAGTCTCTCACTGCTCTGGGCCTTGAAGTTCCCTGTGATCGAATAGGGAGGGTAGACTCCCTGAGGTCCCTTCAAGCTCTTTATGATTGAGTGTGATGGAGTCATTTCTCATGCAAACATTGGAAGCTGGGCCACCTGCTTATTTTTCTTTTTCCTCCCCTTTTATTTTACTTCTCTGCCCATCTCCAACTTCTCTTAAATTTTCCTCTCCTTTTTCCCTCTTCACTGGCCTACAGCACAGACTCAGCCCTAGGAGGTCTAAGCAGGAGAGGGCTGGCTTTGATTCCAGACCACCCAGATCTGAAAAGCAGCTCTACAACTGACCAGGTGTATGACCTGGAGCAAATCTCTGAGGCCCTTTGAGCCAGCGTCCATGTCCATAAAATGTAATGATAATAGAAGCATTATCTCACAGAGCTGTTGTGAGGTTTCCGTGGCTTAGTCCAAAAAAAAAAAGTGGTTAAAATGGTGTCTGGCTCAATAAATGTTGGCTCTTGTCATTCAGTTTGTCTGGACAGGACTGCTGAATTGGCCATTGAGAAGTCCATTTGCATGAGTAGATGTTCATGAGCAATTTTGACAGAGAGAAGGTTTGGGGGAGCCTGGGACGGGGAGGTCAGCCTAGTGTCTATATCCCAGCCCCTTCGTCATCTCCAGCCCTAATGTAATGTGAAGACACACACAGCTACTTTGGCACTAGACGAAGCATGACCCAGAATGAGAAAAAGAAGTCTCCCTGCCACTTCAGTACAGAACACATAATTGCTCTTGGACAGTGAGGCCTAAAGAGAACCCAACAGACCTTGGACATCACAAGGATGGGAACTCAGGGGACACCCTGAGAGAGTGCCACGAGGACAGATATCAGCTTTCTGAGGAAGGACCCATGGTGGCACTGAGAGACAATGTAGGCAGGGGCAACATCAGGTGGGCAGAGCTGTCCATACACGGGCCATGGATGAGCGTGAGAGAGACACCCTGTGTGGCCTCTCTGACTTCCAGGGTGGGAGATTTTGCACAGGGCTGACATCCCCACCATGGAGGTGAGGGAACCCGAGTCAGTAAAGCTAGGCGATTAAATCCTGTGGCCTAAGGGTGTTCACACACCCCTGAGGCCTGGGGACTCTCAGGGAGCACTTTGGGGTAAGAAGTTTGCTGTCCCAAGCTAGAGTGCAGCCTTCACCTTCTGAACCACAGCTCTTGCCTGTTCTGAACCAAACATCAAGATACCTGATGGAAATGTCAGCTGATCACTGATTGAACCAACGGAAGAATGTGGCTTGAAATGGCAGCCAAGTCAGCTTGCTGACACTTAACCCCCAAATTAGTCCAATGTGACCTCCTGGGGGCAGGCAGTGATGGACAAGCTCAGCAGTCCTCTACAGAGACAGCCCCCATCTCTGGGTGAAGAAAGAGCTGTGAGAGATGTTGCTATAGGCAGGCAAGTCTGAGCTGGGCATGCCTGGGCCCTTCTTCCAAACTCGCTGAGTCAGGGGAAGGAGAGAGGCCAGGAGTGTTACCCCAAACTCTCTCACCATAGAAACACAAAAGAGGGGAAATGACATTCTCCCCCACCAGCCTCATCCGCGGTCACAAACTCAACTGCTTACGGGATGATAGTGCGGCTGTATGAAGCACACAAGCATGTAAGAAGGTCAAGAACAAAAGCAGGCAGATGTAGGGCCTGGGAGAAGATGGGGTGGGGGCAGAGATTGTGCTTTGGGACCAGACGCACCCACGCCCCTTCCAAAGATGGCAGCCACCGTTTGGCTTCATCCAATTGAAGGGCCAGGTGCTGGCTGAGCTTCTGAATTAGGATGCTTTTAGAACAGGGACATTTCCTGACAGTTCAATGATGTCAGAGAATTCAGCCTCACACAGCCCACCTGCAGGCTGCGGGGTTTGTAGCCTATTTTATAGTAACCAGGTTATGGCCTGGGAAGGGATGGATTTCAGGAATAATGGAAAACCAAGCCCAAAGACATTTGTCTCCCAGGGAAGGGCAGAGGAAAGAGAAAGGGAAGTTTCCTCAAAATAAGAGGAGAATCCCAAGGTCCTGGGGCCAGAACACAGGGTCTTACCGGGGCCCCAAGGCCAGGGCATCCAAGAGATTGCTCAGTGGCTCCAAATGGGGGTATTATAACCCTTGATCCGTAAATATAGGAGTATGAAAAGCCTCCTATCTAGAAAAGAGAGGGGTTCTGCCAGAATCTGCCTTGTTCTACAAGCTCACACCCTCTACAATCCTCAGTCCATGCAAATGCTTAAAGACAGGCAAAGCCAGAGCCTGAGTGAGTCACCCAGTCTGAGAGGACGATCCTTCTGTCCTTGCTTCCCTTCTGCTCCCGTCCCCTCACTAATTGTTTCCAGGGCTAGCACTAGGGGCAGACATCCTCCAAAGGCCTGCTCTGTTCCCATCTCCCCCTCTTGAACAGGCCCCCCCAGGCCACCCTGTGTTGCTAGTGCCCATTCATCTGGATCTAGCTGTTCACGGCCCCAGCTAAAAAGGCCTTTCATCCACTCATTAGTCGGCCACCAAAACCTCAGTCGGGAAGAGACTTCAAAGTGCCACAGCCAGGGCTTGATTTCAGTCTGCGGCAGCTCCCCGGCAAGGGCAAGCCAGGGCAGGAAGGACAAGCAGCGCCACTGTCCTCAGGTTCTACCTCTGCTGGCGGAGTCGTCATCTGTCCCTCGTAACACCCAGTCTGCTGGGTTCCTTCTCCTTTCGGACCCTTCCATTATTGTGTCTACTTGAGAAACAAAGGCTTCAAAGGAAGGCTCGCCAGCAACTCTGAACCGCCCTCTTGCTCTGATGAGAATCCCCTGTTAGCAGCACAAGCTGAAATGCTCTGTCTTAGAACTCCCAGTGGGTTGGGTCTTGAAACCAAGAGGCCCCTGGCACAGCTCCTGGATTTCTCCCTCTAATCCTCTTCCTCCTATGATTTCATTCCTGATTAGAACCATATTTCCAAAAGACTTAAAACGAGGCTCTGAGCAGCAAGTAGAATGGCAAAGTGGCCATTTCCCATCTTGATCTTAAGAACCATGCTAAAGCCGCCTGGTGCTTTTTTTTAAAATCTGGTTTTAAATTGAGATTGGGATGAACTTTCATAGTTCATGGATCTTTGAACAGTTGTGGTATACTCTTATCAGAACCAAATATAAACCAGGGTTTCTCCCTTCCTCCTCAACATTATCTTGTTTTCTTGGGGGAGAGATGCCCAAGTTGGTTGGGCAAAATCACTAGACAGAAACAGATTCTCAGCCTTCCATCTGCTGAGACCAAGCATGAATAAAAAGTCTTGTGACGCTTTGAGAATGACACACATAAGCTGTCCACTCAATGACCTTAGGCCTGCTGGAATCTTAAGCAACAGGTTTCTTACCTATTTGGTAAAATGAGGCTTGAAGTTTGGTAGTCACTAAGAGGAATTTAGCATTTATTTCATGGGCCAGCCAGAGACTGGAACACAAACTCTTGCCTTATTTGGTATATTTGTTCCCCAGCCTCATCTCCCCACCACACCACTCCCCTGTACCCTGGATCCAGCCCTTTCAATATCTTCTTGGGAAAACCCACTGAATTTGAACTGAAAGGTATAGCTCCCCCTTGCCTTACAACAGTTGCTATTTGCTTCTAATACAAACTAAAAAACGCCTCAAGTCCTGTGAGGACTCTGCACTATTGCTCTCTGACCGTGTCACCAACCATTGCTGCTTCTCCATTAAAGTCAGTCATTCTGTCCCCAGGAATCCAGGCAGGCCTAAGGCAAAGGGAGTGTCCCCATGTTCCCATCTACTGCCATTGCCGCCTCTTTCACACCAGCTTTGAGGATCTGACAGGAGAGGATTGAGAAGCAAGGGCAAGAACTCAGCTCTTAGCTCCAAGATAGACTGACAACATCACTTGGTGCATTTCAAGAGCTGACTTTAGGTCTCTTTCTGCTTCTCAGTGGAGTATACCCAAAACAGGTCTAACCCATCAGTTGATGGGTTAGTTTGATGGGAAGTAAGTTTGGTGCTTAGACTTATGAATGGGTGAGGTTAGAGTCTATGTTCCTAAAAAGATGTGGGAATTAGGTGTTCAGTTCAGAGCTGGGTCTGGGGAAACTCAAAATCACCAAATACACATTGCACAATATTCTGATAATTTTATTCAAAGATTTATTTTATGGGAAAAAAGTTCATTAACAGACATTACAAGTTTAAAATGTAAACTGCTTTTATTTTCCAGCCAGAACTTGAAACTTGAAAGGTATTTTCTTACTTTAAGCAGAAGATTCAGGCCAAGTACTTGGACGTCAATGCCAGCTCAGCCACTTTGCTTTGCCCCGAGGGATAGACGTTTGGGAAACCTTGATAATCATAATGATAATTAAGGTCTCTTCCAACTCTTGGATTCAAAAATACCTCCTCCCTGCTTTCCTGGGGCCGTCCTTTATTCCCGAGTTGAGACAAAGACATTCCACTAGGTGAAAACTACTTCTCCCCATGTTCATGCTATACCATCTAAACCAAAAGCCACCCTGATAGGACCTTGAGAATTATAAATCTGAGGATACATGAAGCCCTGGGTGGAGAATGCTCAAGGTGATGGGAACCAAGGGTTCTGCTGTTTAAGATCATCTGATACCACCTCAGGAGGAGCCACCACTTCTAGTTGTATGACCTTGGGCACTAACTTAACCTTGATGTGTCTCAGTCCCCTCATCTGTAAAATGGAAATAATGCTAATAGAATGTACTTCATGGGGTTGTTAGACTATAATGAATTGTTTAAAACAGTGCCTGGCATACATCTAGTTCTATAAAAGTGTTTTGATAAGTAAATAAAATATACTTTGGACCTGCTCCTTTCTCAAATTACTTTAAAATTTTTAGTTTCTGCAAAAACTTTCTCTTTCTTGCTGCCCCCACCAGAATTTTCCTAGCAATTATTACATAGGAAAATGGTAGGACAGGGTTCTCATTCCCTTTCACCATTGGCATTTCCCCCCTTCCTACACATGGTGGGGTGATGAATTTGCATAAGAGCTCACATTAACTATTCAAAGCAAGACTGCCCACATTAGCAAGAAAAGGATGTGTTTGACTTCTAGACACTTGGGATAAACTGATAGTGGCCTCCTAAAAATGTTTCCATTCTAATCCCCAGAACCAGTGCCTGTGTTACCTTATAAGGCAAATGTGATTATATTGAGGAAATTAAGGTGGAGAGATTATCCTGGATTATCCTGGTGGGCCCAGGGTAACCACAAGGATCTTTATAAGAGGGAGGCAGGAAATCAGAAAGGGGAGGAGAGGCAACGTTACTGGTTTTGAAGGTGGAGGAAGGAACCACAAGCCAAAGAATGTAGGCAGACTTTAGGAGCTGTGAACAGATTCTCTCATGAAACTTCCAAAAGAAATGCTACACCTCCATTTTAGACTTCTGACCTCCAGAACTGTAGGATAATATATTTGCATTGCTTTACGCTGGCAACTTTATGCTGGTTTGTTATTATATCAACAGGAAAATAATACAATACTCTATACCAAAGACTTTGTTCGCATGAGACTTGGAGTATTTGGAGGTCTTGACCTTGCAGCAAGATGCCCAGAGAGAATCGTAGCACAAGTCAAGGAAAAAACACAATGACTTTTTTAAAGAGAGGTTTGCATCATCCTCTAGACTCTGTTTCATGATTAACTAACAACAAGATCATTTGCTGTCTGGTCACGAATTGTACCTGCAAATGTTTCCAGACATAGCAGGAAATTTGTTCTTTAGAAAATATTTGAAAAGTTTTTCTTTTTTCCTTTGTGCCATTTCTTCCATTATTTTTATTGACTGTTACTCAAATCTTTTATTTATTTTTACATAGTAATATAATAGTACTGACAACTAACAGGCACTGTACAAAGCTTTTACATACGTTCATTCAGTCCTCACAACAACCTTTTGAAGTATATAATATCATTATGCCCATTTTACAGATGAGGAAACTGAAACACTGGTTGGGGGTGGACAGTAAGTCACTTTCCCAAAGTGACACAGCTAGGAAAAAGAGAAGCCAGCCTTTAAACCCAGGAGATGGGGCTCCAAAATCCATGAGCCTAATTGCTAATTGTTATCTTGTGCCTCATAACAATGAAATTCCTTAGGGCCAAGATTCAATGTTATTCTTATTTTTACTCCCCCCCACCCACCACCCAACCTATCCCACTGAGCCTAGCTCATTTATTGAGCACTTATTCTTGCTTGGTCTGTGGTAAATGCTGCCACATATATTACTTCATGCAATCTCTACTACAAGTTCAAGTGCTTTATCCAAGGTCATACATGTATTGAAGTGAAGGAATCCCAATCCTATGTCTTTTCCAAAGCACCATACTGAATCACAGAAATGAGAGCATTAGAGTTGGTGCCAAACACCCTGCTTAAAGTCATAGCTCCTCCCCTTATTACCAGCTAGGCGACTTGCACTAATTGCTTCACCATTTGGGCCTCTGTTATTTCACCTCCAAAATGAAGGTGCTGAAACCTACGTCATAGAGATTTCTCACTCCTGCTGGATGGGACTGCTGGAACACCACAGCAGAGAGACACAGCTGGCTTCCACCAAAGCAGCAGCGGGTGTCTGAGGCTGGCTGTTTGAGCGGAGAAGGGTGGGCACTCTACCCTTCTCCCCAAGAAGCCTGGCTGAGGTCTGGCCTCCTTGACTTCTCCAAGAAGAGCCACTCTCCAGCTGGAAGGGGTGGAGATTACTTCCTCCCTGGGAGCAGCATGAAATCACCTGCCCCAAATCACTTTCCATTCATTCTGTGTCAACACTGTTCCTCCCTCCTGCCCTCCACCCACCAACCAAAGTCTCATTACCACAGGCATTAGCAGCAGCCTAGAGAACATTACTATCATGTGAGAATGGCAGCAGGTACCACAGCTGTGCCTGACCCTTTCCTTCACCACGGTTCCAGACACCTATCTGTGCACGGAAGGAAATTTGAAGACCAAAGAGCTATGGGACCTTCTTGTTTGATGTGATCAATAAAGTCCCAGTGTCTGAGAAATGGGTTTACCACAGGCTTCTACTGGTTCCCCAACCCAAGGATGAGGGAGAAAGGATGCAGCCCAGAGCAGCCTCCAGCCCCCACTCCAGGGGACTGGAAAGCTTCTCAGCCACCCACCAAATTATCTAGAACATAATCCAGGATCTTAGATTATTTAGCTTTCTATGGCCCTTTGGACATTTCACTTTCAAACAAATTTTCAGTTCTCGTTATGTGGAAAAGAAAATGGACGCTTGCCTTTACTACATCAGGTAGGTGGGCCTCAGCCACTCTCTGACTTTTCAAGGGCAGACTGTACTCCCGGGTTTTCAACCGCTACAGCAGAAACAATATTGTCTGGTTTGGTGCTCTCAGTGCTGGCTGCACATGAGAATCACTTAGGGGAGACTATAGGAAATAAAGCCTAAGTTCTACCCTGACTAATAAAATCAGAATCTCTAGGGCCAGGCACAGGTATCTTTAAAAGCTCCTCCTTTGGTATGAATGGGCCACCGGGATTGGAAACTCTTGGGGTAGAGGTTCAGAGCTCAGCCCTTGGAACCAGACAGACCCTCATTATTACTACCAGCTGTAGAGCAATGGGCAAGTCATTTGGACATTTCTTGCCTCAGTTTGTTCATCGCTGGACCGAAAAGTAGAGCAGCCCTTCCAAATTTGTTAATGCCATGGAATACAGAGAAAATTAAAGTATCTGTAAAGCATTCCAGAGAAAACAAATGAGGGGAGGTGATTTCACACTGTGTCCCTTGCAAGGCATGCTGGTTGGGGGGCTTTATGGGAAGAGTGGATGGTGGGGAGGGTTTTTTTTACCAAGTCATCCCACTATAGGCTATTAGAGGTAAGAGGGGATCTTAGAAAAATGGTCTGTCCTAATTCCTTCATTTCACAGAGGAGAAAACTGAATCTACAGAGGTGGGTGACTCACTCAAAGAGTGTGCCAGGTTGGGATCAGGAGTTGCCTTTGGACAAAATCAAATACCTATCCAGGAGGTGATTACTCTCCCTTTGATCAGAGGGAAGCCATGAAACAATGCTTCCGTCTCTTGTCAGGGCATCTTACTATAACCTCCTGGATGGCATCCTGATTCATCAGCCCCAGACTCTTCTTGCAGCCCGGGAGGCTGGCTGAGAGACAACTGTCTTAAAGTGCAGGTGCCTGTGCAGAATGAGAGCAAGCGGGTTTCTTTGCTCTGTTTCTTTTCCTTTTCCATCTGGAATCCTACAGTCAATGACTATGTGGTGCAGAATTGAAGCCAGGAGTATAGGAACAGAGGTATAATCAGAGAGCCACTCAAGACTAAGTCAACCGCTCAGCATGTTGAAGTCATTTGTCTGGCTCAGGGATTGTTTTCCCCCTTTAGATTTATTTCAGTTGCAGAATGGTTGGGGTTTGGGGGAGCTGCTTGGGTCCCGACACTTGAGCTGCTTCTGCACTGCTGATTTGTACCAGACCCTTGATTCTGGAAACACTGGTTGCCCTGTTTACATGCAACTCAGAGCTCCCTCCCCTGCCCAGCCTCTCAGTTCCGTTCCTCCATGCCGCATGGAGATGAAAAGCCAGAATGTAGAATATAAAATGCGCTAGTGACAAAGGAAGGCCAGGAAGCCACCGGTTACATGGGTTTGAAAGTGGAAGCCAGGTGCATGCTCTCCAGTAAGGCTGCAGACTATCTCTGAAACAGATGTCTCCCGCTCTTTCGCCATTCCCTCTGCATCAGGGAGGCTCAGAGCTCCAGAATGAGGAACAATAGGCATTAATATCCATTGGAATGACAGCTGTTTATGACTCGCTTTGCTCAGGACACGTGTCCCCCCAGCAGAATGATTAGCGCTCCAGCAGAATATGATATTTGTGGGTAATCAAAAGCGAATGGCAACTGGTTGGGACTAATGGGAAGCAGGGTCTGCATCAGCCTTTCTGGAAGTTCCCACCGAGAATAAATAATAAAGTGAGCTCATAGCAGTAGCCTCCCTCCTACTCATAACATGGTGGGTTTGTTTAATGTATCCTGGGAAAACTTACCTGCCTCGCCAGGGTGTTATGAGGATTAATTAATGTTTGTGAAGTGCTTGGAATTCCACTGAAGAAATGTACCTTGTCTATGCAAATTATTATCATTCTATAGTGTCTTTCATCCCAGAATCTCGGAGTGCTTCCCCAACAATTAATTAAGCTTCACTACACCCCTGTGAGGGAGGAAGGCATCATTCTGCCCTCACTAATACAGCCGAGTTTCTACACCTGAGTCACAGAGTCTAATGTTCAAGTAGCCCTCCAGGAGGCAGAGAGGCCCCATTAGCGAGCATCCCTAAGTGCTTCATAATACATGAGTTGCTAACAGTGCAAGGCAAAGCGCTATGCCCAATACCTATGGCCATAAGGACTTGTTTAATTTTGCTTGGTCTCTAATTGCATGGGCTGCTTGTTTTAGTTTTCTTTCTCCTCTACAAAGCAATAAGGTGCTTGTCAGATAAGAGCCCAATTAGCCACCATAAGGAGTTAGTTTCTGACTTCACCTTCTAATCCTATTCCTTAGCTTCTGTAATTCCAGAAACAGGTTGCCCCCTCTGCTATCACACACACCCCAAAAGAAGTTGACTTAGCTTTTGTAAAAATTTTAATGGGATTATTAACAGGCTGGGCAGTTAGATGTCATGTTAGCAGTCTATAATAGAAACTACACATCAGCTAACGTATGAGCATCTCAAGCATGTATTGTAATTCTTTCTTCATTACAAGTGCAGTAATTCATAAGCACAAATCTCTTGTCTTGGCTCCTTTTAAAAAGAACCTGGAGATCAAGTGAGCATGTGGAGCATTCCATTGTGTGCTGGAGACGAATCAGCCCTGCTGAGTCCTCACCAAATGCATTTGGAAACAGAACTTCTTGGCATTGGTTCTGAACAGGTTTTAAGACAGGAATTTCCTTCAGAGGCCAACATTCTAGTCATGAAAACCTGGAAGGAAAATCATAATTTGCAACTCTAATCCTATCTCAAGGGTTGAGTCACTGTGTGACCTCAGAAACATTCCCTAAGCTCACATAAAGTTTCCAGTTTCTCTTGTGCTCATCTTGGAGCCAGAAGACCCTAGCTGCTGGTTCGGCTGACCGCTTTCCTTGGACAAGCCATTATCCGCTCCGAGGCCCCATGTCCTCATCTATAAAGTGGGAATAATGATGGCTGCCCTACCTCCTTTTCATGTTGTTGTGTTGATGAGACAAGATCGTTTTTATGAAGAGGAGCTTGGTAAACCACAAAAACAATACAAGTGCAAGTGGCCGCTAGTAGCTGGAGGCAACTCATCATAAGAATCCCACAGCTATAAGAAGGCAAACTTGTTCATAATCATAAATTGCACTGAGGTAGCCATCTCTAGGTATCGTCCATGCCAAGTAGCACTGATAAAGAAAATTAAAGAGCTCCAAGACTTTGAAATCCTTTGGTCTTATCAGAGGGATTGTAGCAGTTATCGTTCTGTTGCTTTAGCTTCTTTCCCACTCCCTTGCCTGACCCCCACCCCCACCTCCTAGTCTCCTGGGATTGTTCCCCAACACTATGTAGTCATGATGGGGCTTTCATGTACGGAGTGTCATCCACATCCCCCTGTGAATGTGGGCACATGACCATGTGTGACACCATCCTCTGGCCTAAGTGGTGGGCATCAACTTAACCATAGCCAGTTGGAGCCTTTTCAAGGACATGTTCACATGATGGGAGAGAGAAGTTCAACTTCCACTGAAGTTGCTAAAGCTGGGAGGATATGAGTTCTCTGCCATTTGAACAAAGCCTGCTTGTGAATGTCACCAATCAGAGCAAACCAAAGCAAGAGAGAGATGATTGATTAGTTGTAGCACATGGGTACTATGGGGCAATGACTTAATACCTTGACAACATTATTTGGGTTCCTGGACATAGCTGTGCCTAGGTCCTTGATTTCCTGATTATATGAGCCAAAAAAAAAAATCCCATTTTGCTTGAGCTAATTTGGATTGAATTTGCGTTCCTTGTTATAGTAAAAGGTTTACTTAAGTCAGGCTTACCAATGAAGAATAGACAAGACTGATCAGTTCACCTTTGGGGAAAGGTGAGCCACATAAATCCAATGTCCATAATTGGATGAAGGAGTTGCTTTGTGGATCCTTTCATAGTACTTATAAAGTAGATAGCAAAGATGACTTGAAATAACTGTTTTTTAAAGAGAATAGAGTCGGCCTCCCCACGAGTCAGTTGGACATCATTAGAAGTTTGACGTCCATTCTCTCTGCCCGCTTCTTATGATTTAATCCATATGGCCCACAGCAAACACTCTCCTGACATTCATTCCTCTGTTTGGACTTCCCCTTCTCTTCTGTTCTAACCCATCAGAAGTCTTCATTCTCATCTCATGGCTCTGCCATTTGCATCATATAATTCGCAATATGGCTCGATGTTATCCTGTGAGTGAATTGAAAGCTCTTTGAGGACAGCATACATGTACTGCCTGGTATGTAGCTGAAGCTTGCATTTAATAAAGTGGTATTGGCTGTGACATACTGCTCACTAGATTTAAGAGAAAGCTAAGGCACAAAAGGATGGATTTTTTACTCTGAGATTCACCTAATTAGTTAAGCCAATCAAGACATTTAAATGTAAGTGTGTGCATGTATATGTATGTTTTAACTCACTCATAGGCTTTTCGTGGACTAGATTGGGGTATTTTATACCACAGTTTATGGTTACAAGTTCTATCTCGACACGTGTGTGACTCTTGGTTAATTACTGCCTCTCTGTGCCTCATTCTCCTTCTCTGCACAAGGAAGGCAAGAAATAAACCTACCTCATTATTGTGAAAATTAAATTGATTGGCACCAGTAGATCAGTTAGAACACAACAAATAATAAATGGAAGCTGGTATGATGAAGAGTGAAATCCGGCCTGTAGTTCTCGTTCACCTGTGAATCAGCCAGCTCCCCTCTCCTGCCCGGTGGCACTTTCTAATTTTTCTGATTGTTTGCCTGTGAAATCAGATACTTGTTTTTCCACACTGAATCCCTGTCCTGTGGGACTGGACGGCAGGTGGCATGTGCGTGAAAGCCTTAAATGGTGTGTCGCTACCACGGCAAGGCACAGATGGCATCCTGAGACGCCATTATGGAAGCCAATGAGGAGGACTGAGGATGCTCATCAAGTTTTAGTTAAAAATCATTTAGTTCAGTTAAGAGTCTCCTCTTTGTGCTTGTCAATGTTGGTTTTTTTCCGCCTGCTTTGTTACCCTCACAAACATTTATTTTTCTTTATTACATCCCAGTGGTAGGTTTTCACTCTCAATTTGGGGGCATAAACTTTTACTCTTCTGCCCGTCTCCCTCCCCACTCGCCTTCATCTGATCTTCATTTGCATCTCCTTGCTTGCGTGAGAAACGTAGTTGTTCACGAGTGTCGAACAGATGAAACGATTCTCTTGCTAAGGCAAGCTCACGAGTCCTCTGAGGCCTCCCACAAGGCAACTTCTGACCTACATGCACTTCGTTCACAGAGCTTTGAAATTTGTTCAACTTGCTAACAAGTCGGAGAGTACTTACAGAGCAGGGATGAGTCAAATGGGGAACATGAACAGATGGAGAAGAGCCAGTTGTCATGCTTCAAGTACATTTCCCACATCGGAATGCATCAAAGCCTGGCGGTATACACTGCATGCAAGTCACCCACATAGTCTAAAACTGATTTAATGTACTACCAAACGCTTTGTTTTGCCATTACATAATCACAAATGTGCCCCCAAAGAGGCTGCATTGGAATGTAAGCCAGGGCAAGGAGCCAGCCAGACATGAGTTCTCATCCTTGTTAGAAAACTCCTTCCACTTTCCTACACATCCTCAGTGGCCATTCTGATCTGAGACAGGGACATACTTTGACATCACCATTGTCTGTTGACTCGTCTTCCCTTCACCTTGCTGGTTAGGGATGCGGGTTTCTCAGTCAGATTCCAGAGCATGCTGGAGACATATAAAGGATTACCGACCTGCTACTTCCAGATGCTGAAGCAACTCCTGGCTCCACCACCCCGTATCCTGCCTACTCCCTCATGAAAGTACTGCTTGGAAAACAGAACTCAGGGCTGCCAGCAAAGGATGGCCTTCACCGCATTTCCCCCCAACGCCTTGCTGTTAAATCTCCCACAAGCTCTGGGAGTAAACCGTCAAACATGCACTTAGTCGGCCCTAAACACTTCAGCTGCCTCTACTGGATGAGGGAAATTGCTTTCTGGGATGCATGCATCTCAAGAAAGTTGGCTACAAAATGGATTTCTATAAAGAGAATTCCATTTTCTCCTGGCTTCTATTACAAAATTGGAAAATTTGTCACACTGGGGGGGCGGGGGTTGGAAATCCTCTCAGGAGACTAAAATGAACATTTGGGATGAAAAAGAAATTAATGTAAAGCCATAGCAATGGCACATGTTTCGCTGGAATGCACCAGTGCCTGCTGGGAACCACCTAATGGTTCACTTTTCCTTTGAATCATTTCCAGAGTTTTGTAGAAGTGTTGCTGCTCATGAACCTGAAACACACTATCAGTCCTCTTCCCTCCTCACCCAAATTTATTAGAATTTTCCCCATGACTGAAGGTTCCATTTCCATGTTCTTGCACCTCTCAAAACTTGCCACAGCTCACTCATATCAGTCTGAATATGGCATTAGGCTGAAATGTGACATTGTGTTCATCCATTCACTTATTTATACCCCCCTTATTCCTATAGATTAGTTGATGTGGCTCATAGGGATAAAGATGATAAAATGGTATGTATGCATTTTAGATTTAATTTGACTTGTCTGCCCTAATGAAGTCAATTTTGACATTTTCATGACATAAATTATAGCATTAAAATATAAATATTAATTGCTGAGTTGAGTTTGACAGGCCATCTTGTCCTCCTCCTACCCAACATAGCTTCAGCCATATCCTGTCCACAAGAAGCCCGCATTTATGATGTGAAGCTTGGTGAGTTTCCAGGGAGTGAATAAAGTCCGAGTCTCCATGCGAAGACTCTGTCACAAATAACCCAGGTTTTTTCCCACTGCCACTCTCTAACGATAGGAGTTTTTCTCTCCATAAGCAGTACCTGAGGCATTTCCAGCTTCCCTTTCTGTTTTTTTCTTTATTAAGGTCCCCAGAAAAGGAAGAGTCTTTGCCCTCTGAATGCCAGCTCTGTGCTCTCGATCCCCCACCCGCTGCTGCCAGATGAAAACTGCTCCTCTCATGGTCACCCACACTCTGACTCAGTGGAATTTCCTGGACTCTGTCCACAGAATCTCCCTGCCCCACACTTCCTCCTTTCTGGGTCAGTTCCCCCGTTATTTCTGCTTTGAAGGCTTTGTAATTATCAAAAACACCCTCGGCCCTTCTCTTGGCCCCTCAAGGAGGGACTAGAGCTCTCCTTCGGGGAAATGTGGGCAGTAACCCTACCTGACAGTTTAACTGGTCAGCTGGTTGCCAGGGACTTCTAATCTCACTCCCTGCTCTGTGGGGGGCAGGGCGCCTCTTTCTGGCAGGGACACACCTTCCCTCAAAAGTGCGATGAGTCTCATCCCACCTGTCATGTTGTTCCACGATCACAGGGAGCACCCATGCAATGTAAAGTGGGTCTGTACATTCCACGTTCGCTAGATTACGCTGTTGTACCTCCAGCATCTCAGCAACTCAGACTACAGGTGCCTGTGTCTCGCTCACAGCACACAGCTCCCCTGCAGCTCCCGCCTGCTCCTTGTGTCCTCTTCATGCTGGGACTCAGCTGATGAGCAGCCCTGGGCAGGTACCTGCCATCCTCACAGCAGAGGCAATGGACAATGGCCGAATCTCACAAGGACTCCTCAGGTGGCTGCCTGCGGGTGACTTCTGTCACTTTCACTCACATTCCAATGGCCAAAGCACGTTATGTGGCCAAGTCTGATGTCAATGGGGTGGAGATATACACTACACCTTAGAGGGGCATTGCACACCACAAACAAGGGAGGCCTGCATCGTGCTTTTGCGGTGAATGAAATGAATAATTAGGACCAATAATACAATCTATTTCCATTGGTGACATTAAAGTTTGAGAAAAGCTCCCACAGAGAAGCTAGCTTGTTTATTCCAACTATAAAGCATCATGGAGTTTCACTGTTTAGATTTGGCAGGGGGATGGCCGGGGGGAGAAGGCCAGCTCATTGCTATTCTTCCTCACTGAGTGTCCTGCACAGAATTCCTTGTCTATTTTTTATGCCGCAATATCCACTCTTTACCTCCCTCCTCACCTCACACACACACAGAGCAGTTGGGTCTTCTTTACTCTCCCAAATTCCCAGCCTTCCCTTCATTCCCAGGCTGTAGTCTTCCCCAGGGCCTGTGCTTGTGCCTCAGACACCTTTATGGGTAGGAGATACAGATGTTCTTGCCCGGTCCTGTTTCCTCTGTTGCATAAGGTAAGAGGAGAACCTCAAGTCCTTATGGTAAGTGAAGGAAAGAAACGCGTCGTGTGGGCTTCACTTTAGGAGTCAGCACGCTGCCATTCTCTCTCTCTCACTCGGGCACATAGGCACATTTTAAATAAATCAGATATCTCCCACTGTGAGAGTTTATCTCCTACCGATGGCTTTCTGTGAGTTTACAGATGAGACTTGCGCTCTCCCTGCTAGCAAAGCTTTCCTACTTTTCTTTGGCTGAAAGGATATCTGTCTCCTTCACAACTTTGGTTACAGACAAATTACTTTTCTGTCAACTTATCCTTGAGAGACATACTCGGTGGTTGCACTTTTCACACTTCTCAGTGTGTGTGTGCTTGTGTGTGTTCCATTTCTTGTTCATTTGTTTTCAGCAGTGAATGAAATCAGTTCAGTGTGAGCCCACTACAAGGTGCCACCTACATCTGGGGCACTGTGTCGCCCCTCCACCCCCACCGCATTTTCCCATCTCTGCCAGAGGTGCCACTGTTTCTTTAGACTATACTCTGCAGGAACTTCCTTCTGTCCAGAAGGCGCCAGTACAAATGAGCATTTTCAAAATTATACATCCACGTGTGCTGCTCCCAGCTTTGCCCTGTCCCTATTGTTGGTCCAGGATCTCCTACCATTGTTTAAGCTGCCATATATTTCAGGGAAATAGCCCAACAGTGTAGCCACACACACTGAAACTCCTAAATCTTCTCCAAAACAATACTATATGCACCAGGACTTTCACTTTTTACTTTGCCAGATTGTCTTTCTATAGTCGCTGAAAGAACTCCAGCCTGAACTCTGTTTACACGCTCCAGTCTCCCCTGATGAAGAGCCCTTCTACCCAGGGCCTGGGTCTCACAGAACACTCCAGTGCAAAGGGACCTGGAGACTGGCCCAGCTCAACCCTAGTGCCACTCAGGGATGCAGTTGCCTTGGTTTCTACCCAGAAAGGCTGTGACCTTTGACCCTCATGGTGTTTGCATTCCACCCTTGGGCCTAATCCCACTGCTTTGGGACAAAGGGTGCTAATCTATAAATTTCCAGGCCCTTTCTTTTCAAGTGCGGAGGACCATCTGAAATCATGGAAAGCTGACCCCTCGTGAAAGAACACCTGCCGTGGGAGGGCTGTGAGCACCCACTCCACAGAACCATGGAGTAAAAGGGAAACTAATCTTGTAGGGATACCAGTCTATTCCAACCCCCTTATTTTCTTTAATGTTTATTGATTGATTTGAGAGAGAATCATCAATTTGTTGTTCCACTTATTTATGCATTCTATGGTTGATTCTTGTATGTGTCCTGGCCATAGATGAAATCTATAACCTTGCTATATCCGGGCGACACTCTAACCAACTGGGCTACCTGGCCAGGGTCCCCCTCCCCCACCTCATTTCATAGAGGAAGAAACAGAAACCTAAATTGTTGAGTATAACTTGCTTACAAGGCTCGTAACGCCAGAAAGTAGACTTCTTAACCCTTGCAGGGGTGTCTGACCTTTTGGCATCTCTGGGCCACACTGGAAAAAAAAAGAGTCGTCTTGGGCCACACATTAAATACACAAACACTAATGAAAACTGATGAGTAAAAATAAGGTTTTAAGTAAATTTATGATTTTGTGTGGGGTCGCATTCATAGCCTTTCTGGGCTGCGGGTTGGATATCCCTAAGACTTAAAGCAATGCTCTTTCTGCTTCATAATGCTGCCTCCTTGGGCTAAGCACAGCAATTTTTTTTCTGCAATAACAAACCTACAAGAAGATATCTGTGATATTTCTACTTCCACGACTGTTATATGACAAATAATGGCAACTTGTCCACATGCAGATAGGAGTTGGTTTATTTAACTTAGCTCCCATTGGAACTAATAGAAATAGCATTCACTGGCTCTCCCCACCCAAGCACATCCTATCAGCTTGTTCCTGGAGCCAACACACTAACTCGAGACACGTTATCACCCGGGAGTGTGTATCCCACTCTTGGAGCATGGCAAGCATGAGTCTTTCCCTCTCTTGCTCACAGAACATCCGTACTCACAGATACGCTGAAGGAGGAACTCGCTCTTTGTGTGGCTCCAGCTATGCTCCAGGAGCAATTAGGTGCTTAGTAAATGCTATTGTAGGGTGACATGTTTTTACTACAATGGTGATAAGTGTTTTTTTAAAAAATCAACATGTTGGTGACAGAGCCCGGCTTGGCCAGCTGACGCTGATTTTCAGTATGTTGCAAGATTTCTTTTGGAATCTCTGACCAAGTTCTTCTACAGGCGCGTGAGTAAACAGACCATGTGGAGGGAAGTAGGCAGAGCTGGAGTTTGGAGTCTGATCATTGCCCTGTGGTGAAAGTTCAGAACTCAGTGTCAGAAGTTTAGAGTTTAATTTCCTGCTCAGCCAACAACGCTTTGTGTGATAAATAAACTGACGTCCCTGTACCCGGAGGCAGAAAGACTGTCTTCAAGACTCTGGAGCAGGGAGGTCTGTTTATTTTGCAATTAGCAAAAGGTAAAGAGTCTTCTCTGAAAAATTTAGTGAGGATCCCAGACTTGACACTCTTTCCACTGATTATATGCGGCTCCCCCCTCTTTAAATAGCCCTTTTGCTACCACATTTTAAGAGAATCTGAGAAATTTTTTTTTTTATTAACTCATAAATTTCACAGCAGCATTTGTTCAAATTGACTTTTTAAAATAGTTTTCATTGGATCTGGGGTTTCTCTGAACACGTTACCTTTGAACAGAAAAAAAAAAATGAAAATACAAAAGCTATCAGAACAATTTCTGATGGAATTGCCCTGTGAGTATTTTAAAAATAGCAGCAAGAGAGGCTTTGATTTCCTCCCATCACAATGTTGCAAAAGAGCCTAAATACAGCTTTGCATTTGTTTAACTGAAAGCTGCCATTTTGGTGTCGGTTTGGTGTCGTGTCTCAAAATGATGAGCACAGTTAACTTCATCTACCAGAAGAAAATTATGAGGCTTAGCATATTTTTACCACAGAGTCATTGTTAAAATGATTCTATGAGAGATCCTGCAAGGAGGAAATCTACAAAGACTGGAATTACTCAAAGAAACACATGGGGTGGGTTCGTATTTGATATGACTTATATTTGGCAAAAAAAAAAAAAAGACAAAGAAGAAAAAGAAGTAAAAGGTAACTATATTGAATTTTCCTGACCTAAGCAAATTCATCGTTAGTAAAAGCAGTATAACAACAATAAAAATACAAATGAAGACCATAAAATTATGCAAAAGCCTTTCATGACTTTTACACATTTTCGTCTAAAACAGTAGTTTGAGAGCTCAGTTTGAGTAAATATGCTTTACTTCTGTCCAGGGCAACTTAAACTCATTGGGCTGATCAACTCTGAGATCCTTATTAGCTTTAAAAATACGGATTTCCTTCACACAGTGTCCCCTTTTGATTATGTATAGTATACTTTAATTCACAAAACTGATTTCCTATGTAATAGCTCAAGAGCACGTATTTGCATGAACCAAGGTGCCCCACAACAAAACCACGCCTGCGGCCACTGTGTTGGCCTGCCCTGGGTACACAGCTGCCGTCCGCCTGCGGTGCCACGGTGCTGATGTTTCTTCTCAGCATAGGCGTGTCTGCTCTGCTCTGGGGAAGGTGGGAGGGGATGGACACAGAAGGTTGGGTGTCACAATTCCACGCTCTAAGTCAATTTGCCTGGCCACAGATTTTGTGGCAATTAAGGAAATGGACTTGAAAATTAACTCATGGGCATGTGTGTTGGGCCCTGAGAGGGCCCATTGACTCTTGCCTTTCTTAAGGGTGATGTGTCATTGATTCCCCAATGAGATTGCCGCGGTCTGATACTCCCGTCCCATCAGACGGCAACAAGGGTTCCTGGCAAGGAAGGATGGAAGACTTGGGTCATCTATTTCTAATCAAATGTATAATTTTAAAAATTGACTCTGAGACTGGGAAGCCTACTTCTTAAGCCATAACTAAGAGGAAAATAATCTTTATTAAAGTAAAATAACTGCCGCTTTCAAAAAGGTGACTTAACAAATGAAAACTTACAAGGCAGAATTATCTGGCTCCCGAAGAACAAGAAACAGAAAAATTTCCCCACTAATTCTTTCTTTTAAAAACATTTTAAAGGTTTATTGAATTACAGTTTTAAGTGGGAAGAAGGCAGTTTACCCTCCTACTTGGAAAAAGAACATGCGCGCACGCTCTCTCTCTCTCTCTCTCTCATAAATATCTTAACTGAGTTTCTGAGAATTCTAAGAAAAGGCAATTCCTAGCATCACAAGGGCAATATAATTTTGAATTTGGTGTGTAAAGCTGGCATTTGGTAACATATAATTAATTACTTCGATACTTTGGTAAGTTATTTGGTGAGTTATATTAGGTGGCTATGTTTATTTTTAGGCTTAGTGCATAAATCTCAAGTTTCCATTGATTCAAAAAGCATTTATCAAACACCAATTATGTACCTGAAGCTGGGTTAAACACTAGGATTCTCTGATGAGCAATGCTACTATATATTCAATAATAAGTAAAATCAAGCAAGAACTATGCTCCATTGGGCCTGTGCTTCCAAAATTTAATAGAATCATAGAATTTGAGAGCTTAAAAATATGTCAAAGGTCACCTGGGCCACTGCAACCCACAGAAATATATTTTATATATGATCCAGAGTGCTGCTGCATGTTGATGAGTATATAAAATGCAAATGTAAATGAAAACAAATTTTGTGAAACAATATACACTTATTTTATCCTCATCTATTGTATTTTTTTAAAATATTGATCACAAAATTCTAAGTTGATTTAATAACTTACTAATGGATCTCAAACTGAACTTTGAAAACCAGCAATGCAGCACAGGCCCTTAGCTTAAAGATGAGAGATGGAGCCTCGCTGAGCTAGTTTCCTGGCTTGGTAGAGCCTTAGTTAATGGGAGCGCTAACCCAGATTTCCTCTCTCCTGGTCGACTGATCTCTATCACGTTATCTTATTTTGTTTTCTTCTTAGAACTCACTATCACCATCTGAAATGATCCAGCTCGTTGTTGACTTGAGTATTACCTAACTCTCCCATGAGGAAGTAAAGCTCTTGACAACAGCCATTTTTCCTGATGTAGACACTATAATTCTACCCATGCACAGCTTGGCATATACTACGTGCTCGATAAATATTTTTTAAAAGTGATGGCTCTAAATGGACGCTGCTCTAGATCAAGTGTGTATTCACCTGAATGTTTGGTAGGGCCATTGCTTTGGAATAACAAAATGCCTTTTATGAGTGAGGAAACAAAATCAGAGAAAGATGAAAAGATTCTACACAAGGTACATATGGCATCAACGAAAACCTAGAACCAGAAACCAGGCCTCTTGACCCTGGTTCAGGGCCTTGAGCTCCCTCTGACATTTCTGTTGCCTTTCATTGTTAACCTAATTATTAATGTTACCAGGCTGACTTACCCTAGAACATTCTTCATCCCTACAGTGCAACTTGTTCATTTCCTAAGGGCTGGAAGACCTCAGCGTTGAAGTCACGGTCTATGTGATAATACAGTCAGTCTGGTATAGCACCAGGGAAAGATACTTCCAGATGTTTTGAAAGGTGAAAAATTACATTTGCTTCTTCTAAATTATGATCAAATCAAATGGGAAGTGTTTTTACATCCTACATCTTAGACAGGTTCTAAAAAACATTCTTTGTAATTTAACTCTAGGGAACTTGTTTAAAGGGAAGCTAATTGCTTCTGGTCAGAAAGGTTTTTGTTTGGCTAGGTTTCCAGCATGATTTTTAAAACTTCTTAGAAACTAAATTCCAGGACTCCGTGTTAAAGAAAAAGAGAATGAGAGAACTGAAGAGAACCTTTGACTTGGGGCTACAGGGAAAAAACACCCCAAATTCTGCAAAACCACCATTATTCGAAAAAGCTCATGTTACAACTTATCTCAGTTTCTCAAAACCCCAGTGCCCACTTGAGAAAGGCCTGCTGCATCTGACACAGGACTTAGGGGTACCCTACAGCAAGTACACCCCAACCTTTTGTTTAATAACCCCCACATGTCCAAAATATCCCCTGCCCATCCTGTATCTTCAGTATATATGAGTCTAACAACCATGGTGGGTGATTGAGAACAAGTGCCTTTGATCCTAAAATAGGAGTTTTCATTGGATTTTGATGCATGGCCTTGGGTATAGAGTTTTGGGCAGCCTGGGAGTATTCCATCTTCTGAATCAGATTTAGCAACTATTAAATACAGCATGGCCAGGCATTCCATGTTTTATCTAGTTGCCCTAGACGATGGTTTCCTCAAGTTTCTGTTGTCTTTTTTAAAGTTGGGGAGGGGAAGTTTAGATGAGAAAGAGAAAAGAAGACTAACCTAAAAGTGGTCATATTTACTGTGCTTTAGACGCAATTTTCCATTTCCTATTGTCCCAGCATAAACGTTGCTCCTGCATTCCATTCACAATGCCAAACATCAGGGTACAGATCTCCCATGAGGGCTTGTTTCTGCCTAATGTACCCCAGGGGGGAAGCCTAGAAAACATTAAAGCAGTAGCTAGGAGCTTTAATGAAGTTAACCTGCTGAAACCAGGGGAGGTGTGCCTGAACTACACCTGAAAGCACTTTGATTATGGCATCAGCTTCAAAAGAAACCCATTCCCTCATTTCTGAGCTCTGCTGCATTGAGAAATAGAATTGCACCTTTATATCAGACTAATTTTGCTGCCTTGTTGAGGGCTGACAGCATTCTTAAGCATTCTGAAGATGCAAGAGGGCTGTTCCTCTCCATTCCCATCCCCCAGATCAAGCTTAAGGGAAGGACACTGAGCACTTTACTAGGGACCAGGTCCTAAAAAGGTGAAGTCCAGCATGATAAATATCCTTTCAGTTCAGGAAAAGAACCTCCCACCTTTTGCTAACATGGAGCCAATGTGGGTTCTACAGGTTTGCCTAAAACAAAACAAACAAACAAACCTCGATCTCTGGCATTTCTTTATAAATTCCCCCTCTCTTAACCCATACACTTCCTTTAGCTTTTTAATAGTATTACTTCACGCTCCATTTCCTTTTCTTTTGTAGTGGTTTGTATTTGTTTACTTCTACTTTCTTTTCCATGTTTCCCTTTTTTTCCTAATCTTCCTCCTAGCGTTCCTGTTGCATCTTTTCCTCTTGGATTTTAGTTCTGCATTTTCTCCTGCTTTTTCCTTTTCTGGTCACAGCTGCCCCCTAATGGTCTTCAAGATCATTACTGCCTAGGGCTGGAGAAGAGAGAGGGGGGAGGAGAGAGCTGGAGAAAGGAAGCTGAGAAAAACCTAAAATGCATTTTTGCTTTTAACTTGGAACATAGCCTATATCTCTGGAGGAGCACCCAAATCCTGTATCAATGGAGAGGGCAACTGCAAAACTGGGGGACGGGGTGGGAGGGAAGCCGATGTCTTCATGAAATTCCTTTTTGGTGGTTTGGAAATTTTTTTTAACGAAGTCCGTGTATCGCTCGTTCTCTTTTTTCATTTAAAAAATAAATAGAATCCAAGTCTGGAGTTGCAAAAGCAGACTGCCTCGACAAATGATTTCTTGATCCCTGCAGAAAGCAAGCATCCTTTGGAGCCCCCTCCCCATCGGGGCTCTCATCCAGATCCTAAGGGTTGATTGGCAGCTCAGTAAACTGCGTAGGAGTAAAAATGAAGGGGGAGTGTGGGAACTAATGACTATGGTGAGTGTGAATTAACCCACCCTGGTGTATCCTCAATAGCAAAAGGTCAGCTCCCTGACTCTTGCCTTTCCATCACGACTTACATGCTCAAATTAGCAGCTATTGCCATCATAATGTAACAATCACTTGACATATAGATGTCTAATTAAGGTACCATAAGTCACAAGTTACAAATTTGAAAATAGCAATAACCAACAAAAAAGTCCCTTATAAATCTGTGGGGCTTGATGGGGTGCGTCTGCATGCGAACAAAGGAAAGGCAATGGGCACTCAGATGGAAGATTCAAGTCCCGAAGAAAGCTAGTCTCTGAATTGACTAAGAGAATGGGAATTTTTGATTCAAAACAAGATAGTTTTCCTGAATAGTAAAAAATTTCAGACTGATTCTAAAATCTCCAATCCCATCACCTATAAGTGCTATGAGAATACAAATAAGTTCTTGGCCTTTGTTTGTGAGTGTGAAGTGGAATTTTTTTTTTCTTTTTGGTTTTTGGGGTTGTTTTTTTGGTGTTTTTTTGTTGGTTTTTTTTTTTTTTTGCTTTTTGTTTTTTTTGATACTTGGAAAGTCCTTTGTCTGAAAATATCTCCTCTAAACACACTGCCAAGATGTCTAACATGCTTTTGGACAAATGGTACCCCATATAAATACTGTGGTACTGGATTATCCCATTAAGCCCCATTTATGCATTTAACATCCTCTTGGGGGATACATGATTATTAATTTCAATTAGTTAGGGTAGATATGAAATTAGGACTAAGCCTAGTTTTAAATTTATGAATGAGGAGGAAGTCCCAAAAAATCCTAACCAAAATTCAAAACTGGAAAGGACTAGTTGTCATTCAAATCAACTTCTTCCTTCTACAGGGGAGAAAACTGGTCCCATATTGATTAATAAACTTTTCAAGGACACCTGAGAGCAGTGGAGAGCTAAGGTCCATCTGCCCTGACCTCAGGTTTCTGCTGCCCCAACCTGCTTCTCTCTTCTGCGGACTGAAGCTGAGGCTAAGAGCCTGGGGAGGACCATGAAGTCCCTGATTCCTGGTGAATGTGCAGAAAGTCATCCAAGAGCGCACAGTAGGGACACCAGACGATGGGCAATAATACAAGCCAACACTTCTCTTCCTCACTAAAGAGACACCAAACGTTTTCAAATGATGCCTCTGCTGATACTGGGGTTCACTTTTTGGTAAACAGATAAGGTAGCCTCAGACACTTACAAGGGCCTGAATTTCTCTGGGCTTCAATGGGAACTTTCATACCCTGGTCTTATGATTATCCAAAGCTGAGTTGCTGAATACGGTAGCCATTAAACACATGTAGAATCTGTATATTTTGAAGTGCTGGGAAATTCTATTTAATAAAATGGTATTCAGTCAGTCACACCAAGCACATTTCAAATACCCAATAACCATTTGAAGAGCACGGATACCTCCAACGTTGCAGTGAATCACATCAGAGAATGTTGCTCTAAAGGGAGACGTTGATTGGGTACTTTCTGAAGCACTTAAACCTTAAGTGTATAAAAAATTAGTGTAGCAGAGGGGGTTGAGCCTCATGCATAGGACAAATGGAGTAGAGAAAGCAACATGACTTTAGTTTCCTTTGCAAGGATTCCAGGAATGTTTGGATGAATTTTGCACATTTTGCTCTTTTTGTTCTTTTTTTCATTCATAAGGTTCCCTCCCACCTGATCCAGTGTCTGTGTCTGAGAGAGAGATGAGAGACACAGTTTAAGTGAAAGGGATTTCAATACTCTATGGAAATCTGAATAATCCTGGGAACCCACCAAAGGTAATATCAAATAGAAACTACCAGGCAGTGTTCAAGTGTGTTGAAAAGAAAGAAAAATGTTAATTGTTTAAAGAGTGAATGGGAAAACCCTTATTGACCAGAAACCTGAACTTTAGCTTCAAACAAAAAAATAAAAAATGAGGAGCTATTACATTTTAACTGAAGCTTTGCCTCTGAGACAGATGCAGCTAAATATTAACTGAAGCAGTGTAGTAAATTACAGATTAAGACACAATTATGCCTCATAACTCCCCCTTTCAGGGTGAGAGCTTGTCGATGTCAGGGCTGAGAGAAGGGGACGCACCATGTGACAGGTGGTATCTATTGTGGAAGCATGAAGTTTCTGGAGCTTTTAAATCCTGCGTTCCCAGGAGGCAAGACCCAAATGTCTTACTTGCTTGCGTACCTCCTGCATAGTCATGCTTCCATGAACATTTAATAAGTACAATGTGATGAACACAGATGGAGAACCATACCTGAAACAAACCCCTAGTAACAGCCAATGGTTGAGTGAGTGGGTGGTAAAAGGGCTGGATCCGGGTCCATTAACCCTATCAGCTGAAACTTTGGATGTATTCCTGCGATCCTCCTGCCCTGCACCTGAGCTTTTCCTGTGTTCAGATAGGCTCTTTGCTGTTGCTGCTAAATAAGGTCATAAGGTCACACTGGGAGCCCCCCCCCCCCACCACCACCACTGTGGCATTTTAAGGACCATGTTTTCGGTGGCTTTACCCTGAATCTTGAGATATGTGCCCCCTATTTGAAAAAGTACCCAGAGAGGAAATGTGAAAAAATACTTACCCAGGTGTCCTTCAATGAAAGTACAAATATCGAAGGCTATGTGTAAATAGAATACCTCAGGACAGAGGTTTCCAGCTGATCGACCTGTATCAGAATCACCTAAAATGGGTGTTAAGATACAGATTTTTAGACACCACCCCAGATCTAAGGAATCCAACCTGCAGGAGGATGGCACCCAGAGAGACCTGAGTGTTTAACCTCACCCGGGGCGGTCCTGATGTGCCCGCTGGCTTTGGGACAGCCTAGCTGGGAACGCCCATCTTTCCACTGGGGTGTGGCTAGGTTACAGCTTTCTCTTAGCATCTTTTACAAATCTGTTTTATGTTCCCCACATCCCTTCCTGTCAAAGGAATGGAATGTAGGGCGGGATTACCTATTATTATTTCCCAATTAAGGATAGTGCTGTGAGCCGTCCTAGGTGAGTCAGTGATGCTGCCAGGAATCTCAGCCTTGCCGGTTAGCTGTTTTCTACTCAATTCGGTATTTCTGTTCACAAGCTGTTTAGTAGGCAGGCTTCTCCATGGGTCAAGGATGTGAACTCACAAAATGATGAAAAGTATGGTGCTTGGCTCCTCGCCCCTGCACCTCTGATGGAAACCAAACCGACTGCAGCCAAACCCCTGAGATGCCAGTCTAGACAAAAAACGGGGGGTTGGCAGGCCTGAGCCAGCCCGTCTGGAGAATTTCCCTAGGTTAATTTTTCATCTGGCCCATGTGGGACTTGTGTTTAGTTCCCAAGAGTCCTTGGAAGTCCTGGATTAAAGCAATTTTAAGTCTTCCCTGGGCCCGCGGGATCTTATTCAGAGTAGACTGGGGGAGGCCTGGTCTCACCCTGAGTCTCCGCTGGTCTGATGAAGGGCTGCCAGCTTCTGGAAGTAAAAGCACCACCAGAAGTGCAACCACAGGTAGTTATTACCATTATTTATTGAGTGCTGCCCCCTAGAGGATTAACAAATGGAGTCCTAAAGCCTCTGAACCAGACTGTCCAGACCTCTGTCCAACTGCCGGATATCAGGCCTTTCCTCAAGTGGGCTCACAAGAGATCCGACGGCAGTCCATCTGAGGACTCCCAGGAAGTAAATTAGCTCCCCCTTTAGGACACCTCTGAAAAATTAAAATCCATCATGCTGGCAGCCAGGTCCAGGCACAGAACCCTGAACCGACACTTCTCTCTGCCGGATCAAGGACTCTAGAAGCAGCCTGATGAGGAGACAGACCCTCAGCCCTGGGGCCCCAAGATCAGAAGTCCAGAATTGTCATTCTATGGTTTCCCAATGAACTTCAGTTTTTTGTTCTGTGTTTTTTTTCTCTCTGTCCTCTTCCCCATGCCCTTCCCCTAAACTCCGGCTATTACGGTCTCAGAAACAGGATTCTTCCAAGTTGGCTGCAAGCTGGAATGGTCTGGCAGGCCTGGCCAGTGCGGAGGGGAGGTGATACTAAATGACCCTCTTCATTTAGGCACCATCACTGTAGATGGTGTTCTGTGTTCTTAGGTGAGCATCTTGACCGGACCAGAATGTGGGATCTCTGCTTAAGATTCAAAATTCAAACCACCTCTTTACTCTGTTAAATATTGGGGAGTGGCAGTCTTTCCTTTTAGCTGACATTTCAACAGGAAAAAAGAAAATCTGGAGTTTTTAATATTGTGGATGTGCTCTCAAGCCCAAGAAAGAAGGAAAGAAAGAAGGCAGTAAGAGAGAACGAGAAAACAATGAAAGGAATGAAAGGTGCCCTTTAGTCCAGCCGCCTGGCGATATGCTGGCTGGAAGAAATCACCAGGCGTCTGTTAAATGCCCTTTCAAACCAGGCATCTAAGATTCACAGTGTGATATGCAGCCCGTGGATTTACACAGAACTGTAAAATCCCTCCATGGCTTGCCTTCACTATTTGCAAATCACTTCTGATTCAATTTTGTTTTGGTTATCTCAGTGTAAATAACAGTTAAGTGGGAGTTACAGATTTTTCAAACACTAAAAGTGATAAACAAAGCTAATGGCAAGTCCAGATAAGGAGGGAAACCACCCAGAAGAATCCACAAGTACAAGCAAAGAAATAAATGGGATAGTTAGGTGTGTGTGTGCATGTGTGTTTCTTGTCAGGGAAACTTTGTTTTTCTTAATCTGCAGCGTGGCAGAAAAGGTACATGCAGGGTGTGATTTAGACTGTTCTGTTAGAGTCTTTAGGATAATGTAGTAATAGGTGCCTGGTGAAACAAGACAGTTTGGAATCCACAAAGCCATCCTCAGAAACAAAGATACAAGTGTTTCCCCAACTGTTAGCTTGCAGCTCCCTCTAAACAGTTTTCACACCTCCATTTAATAGTTGGCATAATGCTGCTTTTTTTACCCCATGTTGTGGCCACATTTTCAAGGGGAAAACGTGTATATAAGTAGTTACAGTAGCATTCCGAGGAGAAGCCTTCTTGTACCTGTCCGTTTTGGGAGGGTTGGAGGAATCCAGTTTAATTACCTGAACAAATTCTTTTAAGTCTTTTCTCTTCTGGTAGTTACAAGTTAGGGGCGAAAGGAGAAGTAAATCATCGCCCAGGGAGGAGAGGAGTGTGTTTGGGATAAAACAAAGGATCTGAGGAGAAAACGCAGGGTATTTGGGATTTTATTCAGCCGGGGCTGTGCGTTGTGTGTCGCCGCCACGCACTGCTGCCTGAGCGAACGCATGGCTGAGCTGCCGTCTCGCTCGCTACTCCAAACACCGTGCGCCACCCAACTCCTCTTGTAACGCCATTGCGCGTGGCATTGTGTTGGGTTCTACGTGTGTGGCATCGGAGTCAGGGACTTTGGGGGAACAAGGGTTTCCCCGTTTCCCGCGGAGTCTCCCTTGGGCGGCGGCGACGCGGCCAAGGGCAGCGCGCCCTGGAGCTGCCCGGGGGCGCTCCTTCTCCGGGGCATTTACGCACGGGCGGCTCGGCGTAGCCAGGAGCTGAGGAGCCCAGGGTGGGCGGGAGGTTCCGGGTGGGAGTGGGGCGGCGGGGTGGGAGCTGCCTTAACTTTGATCCGGCTGCGGCCCGGGGGAAGCCGCCACCGCCCCGCCCGAGTTTGGTGCCGCGGCGCTCGGCTCTGCGCCGCGCGTCTCCGCGGCTGCCTCTTTAATCAGGAACACAGAAGGGGCGGGCCCTGAGCCGGCGCGTAATCGGATAGCTCTGCCGCGGCTCTGACATCCACATGCTGCTCGGCCTGAAAAGGCAGGGGGGAGCCGGAGGGGAAGCAGAGAACGCGAGCGAGGCAGCAGCCCGCAGCCCGCCCCCAGCACATCCTCAGACGCGCAGACACTCGGCCAGGCGCTGGGCGAGGTGGAGGTGAAGGCGGGCGCGAGCGAACTCGGAGAGGGGCTCGCTCACTCCCAGGCGATCCCAGCCGCCTCCGCCGCCCCGGCAGCAGCAACAGCAGCAGCACCAGCGGCTTCCTCCTTCAGACTGCCTTCTCGAGGCTAGCTAAACGGGTGTAGCCCTTGGGGGAGGATCCCGCTAGGGGAACTCGGCGAGGGCAAGAGCCGGGCAGCCAGCCGCCTCCTACTCCGGCCGTGCGGCGGTGGGTGCCTCCGCCCTCGTGTGGGTCCCGGGTGCCGGGGGATGTGTGTCAGTTTACGTCTCTGAGATCACACAGCTGCCCGGGGGCAGTGTGATGCCCGAGGCAAGTCTCGGCTTTTATTTTTATTCAAATTTTTTTTTTACGCTTGGCTTTCGGGAAATATTCGTGATGTTGTAGGATAAAGGAAATGATACTTTGAGGAACTGGAGAGGACATAGATCCGTTTTGTTTTTAAGAGAGGAAACCCGTCCCCTCTTCCCGGTTTGCACCCTCTTGGCTGATTTCAAGAGCGACCCTCTTCCTGGTGAGGTGGGGATCCAGCAAGAATAAAGGTGAAGACGGGCCGCCAGAACCCAGGAAGGAAACACTGACCATCAGAAACCTCTGCATAAGACACTGTAAGGAAGACATAAGAGCGAGAAAACACAAAGACTTACAATTACACAAGAAACCTACAAATCCAGCTCTGGAGAGAGCCTCTTTCTCCAAAATGGATATGTTGCCTCTCACCTGGGTTTTCTTAGCTCTCTACTTTTCAGGACGCGAAGTGAGAGGCCAACCAGGTAAGCCCCTTAAAGTTTTTTCTATTCATTTCAACATGCTTTCCCTTTAAAAGTAACTGCTAATGCAGGGGGTGGGGAGCACAAGGAATGGCACAGAAAAGAGGCTTCCTCAATACTGAGTAATTTAAATAGAGACCCCAGCCGGCCCTCCCTACCTTACACCACCACTGCTGCGAAAACCCAACTTTATTCTCCTGCTAGGAGAGAGTGTGTGTGTGTGTGTGTGTGTGTGTGTGTGTGTGGTGTTTTGAAACATAGACAGAATTTGGCGGTGTTCAGATGTCACATATGGACTGAATCAAAGGTTTAAAAATACTACAAAGCCTTTTTGCATTACAGTTTTTGGGAATTTTTTTCCCTTTCTTGAAGCAGAGCACATCTCCCTTGAGTTTCTTCAACCTCGCCAGCGAAATATAAATCATTTGCATTCCCTCCACTTAGCTACATTGAGCAATGTTAACTGAAGGGCTTGGGAAAGGCAAGAGACTAGTTCTGGTTTTCCAGTGCTGTGGATTCTCTGCAGAATGTGCGGATACGCCTCAAAATCGCAGGGCTCGGGCCGATGGAGCAAGTTGGCTTTCGGCTGCGCTAGGGGGCTTGGAGCTGGGCGCTGCTGGCAACCAAGGCGGTTATTCGTCCCTGCTCTCTTTCCTGCATCCATGTGTTTTCTGAGAAAGTAGATCATGGTCTTCTAAAAAATTATCATTAGTTAAACTATGTGGCCCTCCAAGGTCTCTCTTGTGAAGTGGTTAGAAACTTTTGAGTGGAATTTGTCCTCAGCCACTGCCAAAAATGGTGTGTGGACTGAGTGCAGAGATAAGGACTGAAGGCCCCGAATGCCCAGGGCCAGCATTTGTGCGGGTATGTGTGTGTGGAGGGGCAGCTGGCACCGGGGTGCACTTGAGCAGGGATCTCTGGTTTCTGAGAATCTGTGGTGGGGCTTGTCCTTCCTTCCCCACACCACTTTCCAGGGTTAGCCTCTTCCCCCTGGGAACAGTGTCTGGAATCTGACAAAACTCTCAGAAGCTGCTACAGGTGATTGAGAATGAGGAAACCACCTCCGGAGGAAAGAGGGGAAAGAGAAAGGAGAAAAAGCCCTCCTGCGTGCTTACCCAGCAGCATTCCCAAAGCTACAGCTGCGGCGTAGGGTAACCCCTTGCAGCCTCTTGGGCGCCTCCCTCCATCACAACGGCTGGTGGGTCCAGTGGGAGCCAGCTTTGACTAAAGGGGAAGTTTGTGCCCGGTACTCTGGTTCTCACCTCCTAAGGCGCACACACACCCTACTTTAAGCTCGGATGTTTATTTGAGGGGGAAGAAAATTCCAGATTGCCCTTGCTATTCAAATCCACACGTTTGCTAAGCCTTCTCTGCCATGACGGGTCTTTGCTTGGGGAGAGATTACCTGTGCCTCCCCATTCCTTCTTACCTTAATTCCAAGTTCCCAGTTTGAAGTGAAATGAGATTACCTCCCACAGACCTGAAGGCTGCATAAATTATGTATGTTTGTGTGATTCGCTGTGTGTGTGTGTGTGTGCATTCGCACGCTAGCGCGCGGTAAGGATGCCCACAGTGTATTCTGTATTCAGGCACAGTCTCTGGTAGGCCCCGGTGCGCGAGTGCGCAGACACTGGCGCACACACCGGCAAAACGCGCACACACTCACACACATGTACACACACAACTTCAGATTCTGTGTGTTGGGCAGAGCAGGAGGGGTCGTGAAGACGGGGGACATCTTCTACCCCAGATGTTTGCACATCTGTCCCTGAGCACTGTGTGGAGTGTGTACGTGTGTGTGCGCGAGACGGAACGGGACCCACTCCCGCTCCGCCACCTGCCTCCCGCTCTCTCTGCAGAGCCCCCCACCCTCACCCCGCAGCCTCGCTACGTCACTTCGAGAGAAGCCCAGAGGCGCAGAGCGCGGGGCAAGTCACCCTTTCGGTGAGACGCGGAGCTGGGACCCGCCCAGGGATATTCTCCAGCCCCCGGAAAAGGCGATCGCGAGCCCCGGGCTGCTCGCGCTTTCCGTTTGAGCAGCCCACTAGCTCCCGGGCAGCTGGCGGCGGGTGGCAAAGGGCGAGGCCCAGCTAGACCTCTGACTCACCCGGTGAGCGCCGGGAGGGGCTGGGCCCAGCCGGCTGCAGCGACGGCGGGAACCCATTCCGAGGAGTCAGAAAGGAGGGTGGAAGGAGAAAGAGGAGGAGCAATTGAGCAAATGGACTAGCGGCGTGCGGCCTCTGGGACTGGCGGGTAGCGCGCACCAGGCTCCCCGACTCCTTGTCACGCTGCCCGGCCAGATCGTTGCACCACCGTCTTTCTGTCTCCCTTCTGCTCGGGCTAGGAGACTCCGGCCCCGCTGGTCAGGCCGTGTCCGAGGCTCCCCCTCTGCCTTCCCGTGTTCCATTCCGCACTGCATCAAACCTCCCTCCACCCCTGGAGAGCCGGCTTTGAAGCTGAGGCCCGGGGCCGGCGGGGCTGGGGATCCGAGCTCTGGCTGTGCTGGGTGGCGGGAAGTCGGGGTGGGATTTCCGAGCCGAGGGCGGAGAGAGGGAGACCGAAAGGAGCCGCGGGAATGCGCGCAACTTGCACCGCCTCTAGTAGCGCTGCGCGCCGAGCGCCCGCCGGTGCTCCGAAACAGGTGAAGAGCACGCGGCTGGGGCATCCACGTGGTGGTGCGGACTCGGTGGCCCCCAGCCCACCCCAACCCCCAGTGCCGTCTCTAATGCCGCATCGATTTGTTTGGGCTACGCAGCAGAAACAGCCGAGCGATCCATAAACATTCTATTAGGCAAAAATATTCCCAGTGAAAGCAAAACCGAGGCTCAAGCCTGGGCAAAGTTGGCAGACTCTAACTCCTCCAGCACCGGCTCCCCTCCTCCTGACTAAGGACACCACCAGGGAGAAGCCTGCGGCTTTTCCTAGAGGCTGCCCATTGCCAGAAAGTTAAGTCGCCGCTGCAGTTCCCTGCTTGGAAGAAACCTCTGCAGTAGCTGGCAAGCCTCCCCTCCCCCGCCGCCTGGCTCTTTGCTTTTCCACGTGAGAAAAAGAAATATTCACGGCCAATGCTTCATTTTTACTGATTGATTTCTTTTTAATATCAACACAATATAAGGGAGGCAAGGTGGGCTGTGATTAAATGACTGCCCCCACATTTCCCCTGGGGCTGACTGCACCGTAGTTTTCCCCACCAGGTCAGGGCGCCTGGCTGCTAGGGGCAGGGAGAGGGCACTCTGCAGAGCTAAGACTTCAGGGCTGGAGGGGGATGGTCGTAGAAAAAATCGGTAGACCCCTCCAGGGAATCAAGGGAGTATTAAGGTGGAACCAACTTCCCAAACCAAGCATAGGGGATCCATCTGTGGAGAGCAGGACCAATACAATGACATTGGCCGATCAGGATAGCATAAAGTACACAAAACAAAGTGGAGTCACTCATGTCAACCAAGATGACTTCCAGTCAGCCGTGACACTTTGGTTCAAGAGGGAAACCATCTATGTCAGAGCAAACCCATCTGAGATACCTACACATGTGATCAGAACAGCCACATCTGCAGAGTAGGACCACCCAGGGATAGGCTTCTGGGCACATTCCCCACTTGCCATTAGGGTGCCAAGACACTTATCAAAAAACTCAGAAGGGTGGAGTGCAACACTGTCAAGGTATAACTGAGGCCGGTTCCAGAGCACTGCTGAGAAAGAGGCACTCCACGCCACGCCTGTCTGCCTTGGCACCGGCCACCAGAGGCTCTGGCCTGGTGGGCTGAGGACTTCGTCTGCCCTGCTGCCCACCTGGCTCCAAAGATCCTTCCTTGCAAGACTCTGGACTCCCTCGTGCCGCTCTCAGACCTGCAGACTGAGTCTTAGACCCGGGTTCATTATTCCCCATTGATTGCTCTGTGTGTGTGTGTGTTATATTTTAGATTGTTAGACTGTGAGTAGGATATTGATGTATGTTGATGTTCTACTCTTAGTGAACCTGCATGCAATAAAAGCTGAGGGAATAGCATACTTACCATGTTCACTCTTATCTAACTTCTTGGTGCCGGGCTGCTCAGCAGGCAGCCTAGCCAAGCAGTTGCCTGACTGACTTATAGGAAAAACTGTATCACGAACATACGCTTGTGACAATCCGGCTCATCCATGTTGCTGCTTCTGCCGCTCTGGTTCAGTTTGTCTGGAAGGGGAGGGAATGCATGTCCTGGTTTATTGGCATGTGCTCACTGCTTGCCTCCCTCCCTCCACCTCCCTTCCTTTTCGGTTTCAGACGGAGAGGAGAGCCCCCTGGCGCTAGCCATTCCCTGTCAGCGCCTGACCACGAAATTCCTCTTTGCTGGAGTTAATTGTGGTCCGCAGGGGACTAGGTTACGCTCAGGAAATCATTCAGGCCCTGACAATGGGTTTCTTCAGAAGGTGGCAACTCCCAGCCCCAGTGTCCACACTGCTTGGGGCCAAAAGAACCCAGACCCTATAAACTACACCACATGCCCCTCCTCTGCCTAAAGAGCTTTGACGGTGCTTTGGTTTTAACACCATTGCCATAGACAGGGGCAGACATGGGCAATTCACCCTTCCATCTGAAATGATCAGATAAGAGGTGTAAATTGGCTGTGGAGACAGGTCTGAGTTCAAACAACTCCTGAAAGAGAAGCAATGACGGTCTAGGCGCCGGATTAGGGTTTGAAGAGGGTTTATTTTTTAGCCTGTCCTCCCTCCCCCATGAGGGATAATTATGAGCAGCCATAATAATTTGCAACAAAACTATCAACTTCTACATTCCGCACAGACAGCCTGTTCTAGACCGTGGGGACTGGTCCCATGCCTGCATTCCATAGGTACCCAGTAAACTTTACCCCATAAACTGCCACGGGAGGTAGTGAAACTGTTGTCTGTTGCCAACAGAGCACACAGTGCATAACAGTGGGAAGAGGAGAGCTCCCGTGAGGGCTTCAGGGCAAGCCCTTTCTTGTCCAAGATGTGCCTGGTAGGATTGTGAATGCCCAGGGTGCACAGCAGTTTTGGACTTTTTGTCATTCTGTGGACCCCTCAGATTAAGCTACAGAGCACCCAACTGGCAAAATGAAAGGTGGGAAGTGACTGGAACCCCAGGCTATCCAGACAGGACTCCTGCTGTCTACCAAATGGCTTTCAGCCCTGCTATTGAATGTAAAGTCCGCACTGGGGCAATGAAAGGTCCTTTTCTCACTTCATGGTATAGAAGAAGCGAGGAGCCCCAATGCCAGTTCATTTGCATTGAATTGAGAGGCATTAATGCAAATAACAGTTGGGCCTGGGGGTGGGGGGCAGGGGCTCGCACCATGGACTAGAAAATTCTGGGTCCCCTGCCTGGTGTTTTTTACTGAGCTGCTCGTTTAAGCAGTCAAGAGAATGAGCTGACTTTGGGTGCTACAAAGTGTGGGGCAATTCTGAGTTGACAGAATTCAGAACTCAGTTCATTGGTAAAGAATTTTCAGAATATATTCTCCAGAAGTCAAGCTTGGAAAGACTTTAAGAAATAAAGATGTGGTTTCCCATTCTTGAAGGAGAGAGCAGAAGTGTAATACCATTTCAGTTTCTTACGGTGACAAGGAAGGGCTTGAAGAGTGAAGCCTGAGAAGTAGTTTATAATATCGTTAGCATATGTGATTATTATATCATCTGACCGTCATTTGCCACTGGACCGCCTCTGAGGCACTTTCCTCGAGTAGCAGGCGTGTGTTTGATCCCCAAAAGTTAGTCTTTGTACTGTTCCTTCCAGGTATGGAACTCACTTAAAAAAAAAAAATTAACCCACTCCTGGAAGATACTGTGGAAGTTTGTGCTGGAGAGCCTACAGCATTGTTCAAAGCTTTCTCTGCCTTCATGAGAAGTGGCCAAGGGGCTTAATGGTTTCCTTACGTAACAGGATTCAGGATTCAGTGGGGTTGGATTCCTGGACACAGCGGCCTTGTAGTGTGGCTGGCCCCCTTAGGAGAAAGCATCTTCTAAAGGTTTAGGAAACTGTCAAGTTTAGATAAGGCTGAGCTCTGATCCTATGGGACCTTGGTTGTATTAATAAGGAGAAATTAATTTTTAACCACTGGGAACATTGCCAAATTATGTGACCTTTGGCAGACCAGCTGTGCTATAAAAATAAATCCCCGATTTCTGAAAATGCTGCTCTTATCCAGTAGAACAATAACAACGTGGTATTTGGCATAGATGAAGAGTAGGGTTGAAAAGAAAGGAGAAAAGGGGAGTTGCCAACAAAAATCCCTCCCATGTTTTGACACATAGTTTCTGGCCTCAGCATCCTCTCTACCCCCCCACACCCCCAAAACACACACCCTGGCTTCCAGTACACAGGAAGGAGCCAGGGGGACAAGGAGCAGGGTGCCTGGGGGAGCGGGAGTGGGAGCAGAGAAGGTGTTAAGTGCTTCCAGCCCTCTCACACCCCAGCCTTGAACACGTCTCCCATTGTCCACACAGACAGATGACAGGCACGGGAATGGAAAAGGGAGTTACAAACGGGCAAAACATGCGTGCTTCTCTAAATGCCACTAAGTAAGTTTGTCACACAGAAGCTTTGGGGAGACCTTCACTGGGCTTTCCAGCTTCTGAGGCACGGGAGACAGACCGCCTGGGTTTAAAATCCAGCCCAGCCACTTGCCAGTTCTGTGATCCAGAATACTTAATCTCTCTGGGCCTCAGCTTTCTGGTCTGTAAGATGTGTTGGATAGTAATATAGCCTGCACCATAGGTACTATCATCTGCCTATTCTGAAGTCATTTCTTCTTTAAAACAGTTTTAGCCCTGACTGGTATGTCTCAGTGGGTTGGATATCATTCCCCAAAGCACAAGGTCTCTGGTTCGCTTCCCTGTCAGGGCACGTGTCTGGGTTGTGGGTTCGGTCCCTGGTTGGGACATGTACTAGAGGCAACTGATTGATGTTTCTCTCTCACATGGATATTTCTATCCTCCCTTCACTTTCTCTAAAAATAAGCGAATAAATTCTTGAAAAAAGAAAACAGCTTCAGTGGGGTTAACTGTATTACAGAAAACACAGTATAATCACTTGGTAAGTTTATGTTATTTTTATGAGTTTTTTTAATAAGTAACTAATTATTCCTTCCCAGCTCTTACCCCACGAAACCTTTGCCTGTGTTTTATAAGCTTCGGATGATCTCTCAGCACTCTGTTCTTCAGAGAAGGAGACTCTCCGCTGGGTTCTCATCTTAGATCTACTTCTTCTCTTTGCATCTTTTTTTTCTTCTTGTTCTTCCACTTTGTGTTCTCGCCTCTACTGATTTTTTTTTTAAGTCTCTCCCCCTTTTTTCCTTTTCTTATCTTCGATCCTTCATCAGGAAAGTGTGCTCAGCAGGGATCACAGTGTTGAAGGTGCCCCCCCCAACCCCAAATGTGTAATAACTTCTACTCCGGCATTAAGGCCCCTCAGCAGCTGAACTCAAAAAAAAGTCATCATAAAGACAAAATAGCTTTTACCCAGCAAGACTCTTAATAATCCCATTTCCCTCTGGGTCTTCATAAAAGAGTCATGATCTAATCCAGAAAAAAGGGAGGGGGCCTGAGACTAACAGAAGCAGAGCTCTCCCTGCAGTTGGCATGGCTGGGGCTGCCGGCCAGCTTAATGCACACGTCCAGTGCGACCCTGCTCAACGCCGCCAAAGATCCCCATGATAACCAGGGCTCTGGCCAGTCTTTCAGTGAAAAAGATAAAGGGAATTGCAAATTACTGGACAGAGTGGTAGTAATAATTGTTTTCATAAAGGGGAAAAACAAAACAGATGTGCCCAACAGGCATTTGGGGGGCCAGGGTTAGGGGGATGGACAGCGAGAAACGAACTAAAACCCAGCAAGAGACAGTCCATTAGCAGCACAAGTTTAGTGATGAAGTAATAGTTTGCATCTTCCTGGTGCTACTGACAACGGATATCGAGAATTTGCCTTTGGGAGGAATGGTGGGGGTCTCGCATGAGGGGGCCAGAAAAATCCTCTGATAAATTATTATTACCATTATTAGAATTAAAATGTGTCACTTGAACTTCTGCATTATTATCTGAGGTTAGGGTGTCTTTGGAGACAAAGTTTACACTAACTCTCTCTTGACTTATGACTAGGTATTGTTATCCCAAGCAAATTATTTAAACACTCAGTTTATCACTAAAGAAAATTCACATTTAATAGCAGCTGCAGGCTGGGAAGAAAGAGTTGTAGCTAGAGAAGCAAAACCATGGGCGACAGAGCTTTCTTAGAATTTGGGATACCGACGGATACTTTTTTGGTGTTTCTTTAGGCAAATAGTAATTTATCAACTCATCAAACCTTGTTGAGGCTGACTCTTGGGAAAGGCTCTGGGTTTGATTCTATATGGTTTACCAAAGATGAGTCAGAAGGGGGCCATACCCTCAAGGTGTGTGGTCCACGAGAATGGCTATGCCTGTGCTGAGCCCTTGCACCACTTAGAAGAGCGATTTTCAACCAGTGTGCTGCAAGAATCTTTAAAACATGCACTGCCTGACTGTTTAGGCAGGGACACTGACCTCTTTTCCCTTAGATTGTCGGATATAAAAAATGACAACAGCCAACACAACAATAGCCATCCGTTGTGAATAAATCAAAATCATACTTTTTATTTTTGTCAGATTGACCAAAAAAAAAAAATGTTTTGGGGTGTGCTGCACAATTTTAGTAATTAGTTTATGCAAAAAAGGTTGAAAAGTGGTGCCTTAGCATACATGGACGAGCTTCAATCTCCCACGTTTGAGATAGGGAGGGGGGAGGGTACTCTTGTTGTGGGGGATGAGGGAGGGAGAGGGGGGGGTCTGGAGCTGGGAAGGGCGTACCAGGGTGAGGGGAAGATGCGAGCTGTGAACTGGACATCGGGTTTGTTTGAGGTAATGCTCAGAAGCTGCAGTTTAGAATGTATGGTGGAAAATAATTGCAAATAAGGTTGGAAATAGTAGCTTGGGCTAAATGCAAGGCCCAAATTGCTAGGCCAATGGGTTTGGATTTCATTTACTAACCAATGGGGAGCCATTGATGTTTCAACATAAGCCTTCGGTTAATCAAAATAAATGAAAAAAATATTATATTACATATATTTTTTTCCTCCTTTGGTTTTTGGAGAGACCTCAAAATTATTCTTCTTCTATTTCCTTCCCCAAATGTCTGTTGAAATGGTCAGGAATTGTAATCCCAGATCTCTCATCAATGGCATCAAAATTGCATTTGCAATGAAGGCTGGAAAAGAGTGGACATAAATATAAACTAATGATATTATATTGGCTGCCCTATTGGAATTGCATTTGTTTATGATATAAGATGACATATAACAAGGTTACCACAGGTGGCATGATTCGAGGTCAGGAAGTAATCACATCAAACTTACATTTTAACGATTAAACCAAGGTTCATTTTCAGAATCCAAATTGAGGGGAAGAGAGTTTCCAAAGCCCTATTTCTAGACCCAATACCCAGCTCTCTCCTTGGTGAATCATTAGAGGTGTTCTAGAAGAGAGAGATTTGCTGTGCTCTGTTCTCCTTTTCCACACCCTTGTGCTGGCCTCCTCTCCTGCTCTCAGATCCCCTCCTTCCTGCCCTCCCTGAGATATTTTTATTCAGATTTTGAACTTTATCACTGCAGAAGTTCACAAGGATTTCCATTTGCTGTGCCTTCGGGAGTGCATCACTCACTGCCACCCGGCCCCATAAATTGAATAGATTGCATCCCTTCCCAGTTGCCTTAGGAAGTGGTCAAACAGCCGCATTCCTGGGCTGATGGATTGGCTCATTTCTTCCCAGCTTAAGCCAAGATACAGATTTTATGAGACTGTCTTGTGACAGGCTGAAGTCGCTTTGAATAAAACAAAATCCAGCCTCAGCTCACAGGAAGAAAAAAAAAGAAAAACTCTTAAAAAGCAGTTTATCCAGGGTAAGTGGGCAAAATTTAGTTAAAACCCTGGGCAGAGGGCTTTGATGATTTGGGCGAGGGATTTTAAGAAACTCTTCGGCCTTTCTTTTTATGCATCGCGGTTGTTGACAGGCTCACACACAGAACTGTGTATCCATAATATTTATAAATATGCAGCCGCAGACTCCATTAAGAAAAGAAACTCACGTCAGTAGAGCTAATGTGATTAAAAGAGACATTTGAACTCTCCATAATGCAAGACAGACATGTTCATCTGAAGAATCCTGGAGTTTTGTTTTAGGCTTACCTAAAGCAGACAAAACAGGTGTGACACCTTGAGTGAATAATCTGGCTGTCTAGGAGGGTAGAGAGCCTTTAATTTTTTGCTTCATTTCTGGGTTATAAGGTCTTTCCACTCATTATATAGGATTTGAATTTTAGAACTGGACCTGACCTTTGACTCTGTCTCCTCATTTTATGGATGAGAACACAAAGCCTCAGAGTCGTTTACTGGCTTACCCAAGGTCACACAGCTTGCCAGGGGTATGACCATACTCAACGCAAGACTTCCTACTGGCAAAGTGGCAAGGCAACAACCTTCTCTTTTTAAGTAGAAGAAATCTTCTTTGCCCTGGCTACTAATAATTAAATGAAAACAATGCTGTGGAAACAGGAACAGGGTACGATTTATACTGTGGATAAGGAGTAAATTATAAAGTAAATAAAGTATATTATTTTAATGGAAATGTGACCCGCTACTTTTCTCCACCAAGAGCCCTCAGGTATATGTAAGAAATAGATGTATTCTCATCCTACTCTTTCTCTTTTTGGTGGCTTTTTAAAGTAAGGTGGGACCTGGTGTCTGGTCCTGTGGGTTTCAGACCGTATTCCAGGAGGCCCCCATGTTCTTACAGAGAAGGCCCGTCAGAGAGGAGGGAGGGACTTCGAGGCCTGGGCCCTGTGCCAGCTCTGGCCGCCCTGCGTCCCAGCACCTGAGAAAAGCTCCACTTTTAGCTGCCTTGCACACTGAAGTTCAGAGTAGAGTTTTGTTCCCGGGAAAAACAAACACTTTTAAAAAGAATTTTGAAAATTACACACTTAACCCAATTCACTCATTGAATTTCATCTCTCTTCTTGCTAATGTCAGCACCCACCCCTTCCTAGTAACCGGGTCCCATTCACCCAGACCCACTCTTAACAAAGCCCTGGCTCTCAGTCTCACATCCAGCCAGTCCTAACGTCCAGTGTTTTTGCCAAGGACTTTTTCCTCCAGTTCAGCTAAACCAAGTGATCTGATTGTTCTTTTATTGTGGGAATGCCAGCAGGCTGTTGCCTGGTGTCGCCTGGTGTCTCTGCCTATTGTGATTATGGTCATTTAAAAGTCCTCACTGTAGTCAGGCTTCAGTTTTTAACTATTTTTGTCAAGTCGTGGCCATACAGTGTTCCTATAAAACAACTCCAGCTGGCTTTTCTTAGAAGGCAGACCAGATTTTTAAAGAGACGTTCTCCATAATTCTTTCTAAAAATCAGATAATACTAGGAACCAGTGAATTGTCTGAAATTGGGTTTTGTGGGAGAGGGGCAGGGCCTGGTTACCCCAAGGCAGCATCAGATGGTGCTTCGGCCACCAGTAAAGCAGGGCACCTCAGAGAGGGGAGGGAGGAAGGAGAGGGAGAAAGGGAACGGGGAAGAAGGAAGGGAAACATTTTGCTCAGGCCAGTGTGGCTCCGTGGGTTAGACTACATCCAAAAAAGCAAAAGGTTGCTGGTTTGATTCTCAGTCAGGGCAAATACCTAAACTGCAGGTTAGAGGTAAAGGGTGTTTGGGTGGCATATGAGAGGCAACCAATCAAGGTCTCTCTCTCTTTCTTTCTCCCTCCCTTCACCTCTCTCTAAAAAATAATAAATAATCTAACATTTTATATATCAGATACAAACACCTAAGTAGTCATTATGGTTGGGGGGGGGTAGGGATCAGACCTTTATGACTTTAGAACATAATATTCCCTTTATTTCAAATTACTTTTTGAAATTAAATTAATTGGAGTAACACTGGTTAAAAAACATGTTAAGTTTCAGGTGTACAGTTTTCTAATGCATCATTTTTATGTTGCGTTGTGTGTTCACCACCCAAAGTCTAGTCTCCTTCTGTCACCCACTTTACCCTTTTCATCCTCCTCCCAGCCCCCGTCCCCTCTGGTAACCGCCATACTGTTGTCTAGAGATGCCGCTTCCATCCTTTCATCCTCGGGCCTCTGAGGTCTTTATCTGTCCTGACCTGGTCCATCTCAGACGTAGGAGAAAACTTCTCGGAACAGTTCAGGCCTGAGTTTGCCTGCTCCTCTTTGGGAAATGAATTTGCCCCAGGTGAAAGGTATTCACAACATCTTTGGAGAAAGAAGTCCCTTGTCAACTCACCAAACAGGCTCAGTAGCCCAAACTTCAACCTGGTCAACCTCCCTTCTTTATATGCGTATCAGGGTTTGCCCTTGAATGCCACCTTCTTTTGGCTGGGCTGGGCCTATAGAGAGAACATTGATGCTGTTCTTTTTGGAACACAGTAAAGGCCTCCAAAGGACTGAATGGTATAGCTCCTCAGGAGAAAGCCCAGGCCGTTTCTCTCTGGGGCATGATTGTATTTTAGGAATGCAGGGTCCCCAAACCTGGAAATGAAAGATCGATTATCAAGAGGCATAGAGGGACTGTGTTTCCTTTACAATTTTTACTGATATATTTCAAGAATTCAGTTTTCTCCAAGAAACTTAGAGATGGAAATTCTAGTATTTATCTTGATGGATCTGTGTCTGTGCAAACGTTGTGTGGTATTTTGTGAGAGGGTGTGAAAGTGTGTGCAAGACTACAGTGTTAATCTCTAATATGTATGTGTGCCCTGTGTATGTTTAGTATCGATGTGAGTGTCTCTGAGTGTGATTTTATAAATGTTTGGATATTGAAAAGGCTAACTACACACAAGCAAAGCAGATGTTTTAATGAGCTCTCAAATATTTTAATGAGTGCCCTGATTTTCTTCGAGTAAAGGAAGGACAGAAAAAAAGAAATGGGTTAGTTACTTGCTCCTTTTCATTTGAGTCTAACTCTGTGCCAGTGAAAAGGCAGAGAGTCAGCCATGGGTCATATACCGTTGGAATTTTTGCTTCAGTGGGGAAGTGATGACTCCTGGTGTGGATCAGAAATGAAACCTTGCTAGGAGGACATTTCCTCTCTTTCCCCCTGATCATGGGTGTCTACTCTCATTCCTGAAACCTTAAACTTGCTGTGGTGGGGCAATGGAGGGGGTGCAGTTCTTCTTTCTGTAGAAAAGCTCAGTAGAAAATTTCTTCTCCTCGCCAGCTTGGTCACACAGCTGGTGATCTAAGTCCCCACACCTCTGCCTTCTCAGAGGTGCATTCTTGGTCCTAGTTCACAGGCCTGAGCCAGGACCGAAGGGCCACAGTTTGACTTGGTAAAAGCTGTTAGGTGCCCAGCTCCAGCGAGGAGTGTGGGCACCTGGAAACCAGCGAGGACTGGCTGCAGAGGAAGTGGCGCATCAGCCTCACTGCTGGCTCATCCTCATCAGTGCAGGAGGCCTGGGCCCATTGTCCTCCTGGGCTCGGGAGGGGACAGGGTCATTAGAAGCTGATGTCTCTGCTAGCCAGAGGAAATGGCCTGCTTTTGTTTTCCACCCAGTAGGAAATGGAACCCGAATCCATTCGATCCTGGGTGGTTCAGCAGGGCACAGTTTGAGCTCGCAGAGGCGCGATGCCTAAAAGGCTACTTGTGTGGATTTGTGTGCCCCAACCAGCACTGTGCAGTGTGCCCATCTTTTATGCATTTAAAGCCTGTCAGCCTCGTAATCGAAAGCAGAGTTCTGGAAGACAGTAATGCCAACAGGCAGGGGGAATAGTAAAGTGCACCTGTAGAGTTAAAAAATGCATGACCCTTTCCCTCAAAGAGTGAACACGGGAGAGAGACCCATGCTGTAAGGTGGCTGCTGAGCCCTAATACATAATTCACGGGCCCATGCTGCTCCATGCAGATGGCGATATTAAATCGTGATTGATGGTAAGAGGGGCGCAACTCTCCAAGAGGCTTCTGAATATTTCCAGGTCTCTTGTGTCTTCTTGTCCTCTGATCTACCATGGTATTAAGCAAAACCCCCCATTTCCCAGGAACCCCTCCTGGGGATTGAAGAACTGCACTCCCAAATATATGAGATTCTTCAAATGTCATCACCCACCTTTTCTGCCTTTGAAGATCCCCCCCTCCCCTCCTGGCACACGGGAAGCTGTTTCCCCAGCCAGGCACTCAGGCACTATTGGGAGGGGGGGCGCTGCTCCCCTGCAGCCAGCTGCCTTTCCAAAGGCTGGTTCCCGCTGGACAAAGCAGCAGCACACTCTGGTGGTGGTGACCAGGCAGGAGGGACAGCGGGCAGCAAGCACGGAAAAAACACAGCCGTCCACTCAGCACAAAGCACTCTTTGTCGAAAGTCTGAGGTCAGAGTCGGTGGATTCTCCAATGCAGATTTTCCACTCGGTGTATAATGAAATAATAAATCAAATTTGTGGTGTATGTGGAATTAAGTGTTTGGGGGTTTTGCTTTTTCTTTCTTTCTTTAAAAAAAAAAAAAAGGCTGAAATCACCCTCCAGGGCCTGTTCTGGCCCAAAGCTGAAAATGCTTCCTCCGCATCACATGTAATTGTTACCAGCCTTGCTTGTGGGTCGGCACCACAAAACCACTCTTGTCAGTTCCCGGAGCCGTTACTTCTGGCTGCCAGGGCTGGGCTGGTCTGGCCTGGGAGACACCGAAGACCATAAAGGATTTATGAGGTAAAGATAGAGATGAGAGGTTTGAATAAGGCGCAGAAGACGGGCCAAGGCGGGGAGACAGGAAAAGGCAAGGAGGGATGTTAACTTTGCAGCTTTCTTGTATTTTTTAATCCCAGAGCATGTGATTGGGAATATTTATGACCATTTTCTGGGATATTGTCACTTGGGGCGTGCGCGCGCGTGCGTGCGTGTGTGTGTGTGTGTGTGTGTGTGTGTATTCGGTCCCAGAGTGGGGGGTCGGGGATGGTGAGCTGATAATCTCTTCCCCTGAATGAGTAAGCAGGTTAGTTTTCTGGATGGCCACTGGAAGAAAAGAGAAACAGGGAAAGGGGGGGAAAATGCAGGAACATATTTGAAGTTCTTTGGGTTGTTTGCCTTCTCTTTCAGACCCACCCTGTGGAGGCCGTTTGAATTCCAAAGATGCTGGCTACATCACCTCCCCGGGCTACCCCCAGGACTACCCGTCCCACCAGAACTGCGAGTGGATTGTTTATGCCCCCGAACCCAACCAGAAGATTGTCCTCAACTTCAACCCTCACTTTGAAATCGAGAAGCATGATTGCAAGTAAGCATGTCCTGTCCATGGCACAAGGCACATCCGTGAGACACTCCCACCCGCCCCCTGGGTCCGCTCCCTCCCCCTAAGATCGGCCCCCCAAGCGCGCTGCGGGGGAGGCCCCCCCTCTGCCCTTGCTGCCACCTGATGGCCACACCCCTAATACCGGGTCATGCTTAACAGTGCTGAATTTCACCCAAGATGGCATTCCTCTTCAGGGGAAATAAAGGCCTAGTTTGTCCCCTAGTATGGAGGGAAGAGCCTTTTTGAGTGTACTGTGTAAAGAATAGCATCCTATCTTCAAAAGCTGGCAGTGAGGAGAATTCCCTGTGGGGGCGGGGTGGGGGATGGACTACAAAAGCGAGAGCTCTTGACTGTGGGATTTGCCTCCCTCGCCCCTGCCCCTGGAGTTCTCCCCGTTTCTACTGCTGCTACCACATGTAGGAACCCCACTGGCTTCCTTAATAAAATAGTGGCCAAATCCCCAAGTGGAGACTTCCTCTGCATCCAGCCATGGAGGATCAGGCTGTTATCTTTTGAAGCGGCAGCTGCTTTCCTGACAGTTAAAAATCTGAGTCTCCACTGGTAGATCTAAGATTTGCATTGATTCTTGGTATCTGAGCTGCACAGGTTAGTCTCAAAGCTGGATTTATCTAACAAACACTCTTCTAATTGCTTTATAAGTGTCAATCCATTCAATTCTCACAACAGCCCTGGGAAATTGGGGTCGCGACGACCTCCATTTTGCCAGTGAGAAAAACCAAAGCACGGAGAACTTGAGTCAGTCACCCGAGGTGACTCAGCTGGTCTCACAACATCAGTTCTGTCACTGTGGAAATGCGTGGCTTAGGAGACACCACGTGGACATTCAGACAGCTGCGAGCACTTCAGAAATGCCATGTTAACACTTAGGGCCCTATAAGTTAAGGTGAGGGAGCAGGCAGCATGGTCCTGTCAAAAATGTGCTTTGTACCATCTAGAGGGCTCTGTCTTACAATATTTTTGTCACTGAAACCAAGGGGAAGTTTTCTGTGCAGGAAAGAAGGTGCAGGCGATCCTGTCCTGCTCCCGATGAACTCCTACAATGTGCCAGTGCTCCGATGGGCGTTCCGTGCCCCCTTATAATTAATAAATAGGCTGAGCCCTTCTTGTGGCCAAGGCATTGCAAGTACTAAAAAATTAATGAAGGGGCCCGCTGGTGGGGAAGGTAGAGGACAAAGACCTAGGTCCAGCCAGCGCTTCCCTGTACAGGAGACAGGGCCCTCTGTAAGCAGCTCTGGACTGTGAAGCTGTGAATCAAAGTCATTGTAATCCTCCTTTTTTCACCTACGATACATAACGGTTTTCCCCCAACAAGAGGTAGTCTTTGTTGGAAACCCAAGCGTTTCCTGGATAGATCCTCATGTGACAGAGAGTCACAAGACGGAGTGTCTAATTGCAGATCATCTCTTGACACAGGGTAGCTCATCAGTTCCTCTTTGTCTAAGTTAAGCGCATACCCTTGCTTACATTTGCACAGAATCTCAAGGCTGCCCAGTTCCTGCCAGTGATCTTTACCGAGAATTTCTGTTAGAAGAGCTGCTTTATAAGGTGTTTTTGCTCTTGGGGCCTCTGGCATGGCTGCAGAAGGTTGGCACAAACTGAAGCGTAATGCACAGAGAGCTTGGGTCTGAGCTCAGGGAAGTTTGACTAAGCACCTCTCTCGACTGAGGGCCAAATTCTGCTATGCTTATGCCAGCAAATCTCCCAGGGAAATTGCGAAGAGGTCATCTTATGTATATTCATAGTGGCTGAGGGAGAAGGCATGGCTTTGGAAAGAAAAACTGAGGAGCTAGTGAGCATGGCTTTACACGTGTTTTGAAGTGTGAGAGGCCAGGAAAACAGGCTTGTGTCCTGTATGTGCCTGCAGGGTGCCCTTCCCCCTTCCTGGACTCAGTTCCAGGGACGGGGAGGACTCGGATGGTTGAAGACCCTTGTAGAGGAGGGACAAAGTAGCTTCTTGCCTGGGTTAGAGTAGAGGAAGCAGGCCAGTGACAGGTTATCTTCTGGCTTATCATCTTCACTAAGTAGCTTCCTGTTTTCCTTCGCACTCCCCCATTCAATGCTTCTGGCTTGAACCAGAAAGGTCAGAAGGTCAGAAAAAAAATCTTTCTGGGGTCTCTCTCTTCCAGTGCCAAATTGTCAGAAAGGGTCTTTTGGGGTCAAGCCTCTGCTACTTAACCTCATCCTTCATTTTCCTCCCTCCCCCATTTCCCCTCCACTCCCCGTTTCTCTCTCATTCTGATTAATTTTTGTATTTAGAAAGACACATCCGGTTCTCCCAACCTCTCACTCTGCAAGGTATTTTTAACATTCTTCCCTGGCCATTTGCATTCAGAATAAATAGGCTTCTCCCCACGACTGCCTTGTTCACTTCCTTGTGAAAGGAACAATTAATCTAATTGAAGTCCTGGAAGTTCTGTCTTGTTCCTCCTCTCTTTCCCTCTCTCATTTCTGTTCTAAGGGAGCTCCTGGGTTGGGAAAGCACTTACTATCAAAGGAAATTAGCCTCCTTTCTCCTTTCATTTCGGGTGCATGTTTCGAATTGGATTTGGCTCCCGAAGCCCATCGAGTGGATGCTTACCAAGAGAAAACTGCCTGAACCGCCCTTCTGATGAGAGAACACAGCAGTAACACCCCTGCAAAAAGAGAAATGAGAAAGTCAGACAATCAGCCTTGTCTTTTCCCCTCTTGTGTTTTTCCCTCTTCTTCCTCCATGCAGGATTAACTGCAGAGGTTTGTCGCAGGACCTGGGAACAGTCCCTGGTAGGAGATGGCTGTCCTGGCCAGTGCAGTTGGCACCCTTGACATCAGCCACCGAAGGTCTAGGGCAGCGATTTTCAACCCTTTTTCATCTTATGGCACACATAAACTGTCAAAATTCTGTGGCATGCAAACAATAAATTTTTTGCCTATCTGACAAAAAAAAAGGTATAATTTTGACTCATTCACACTAGATGGCTATTGTGGTGTTGGTGGTTGTCTTTTTTTTTTTTTTTAATTTGACAATCTAAGCCTTAGATTGGCTTAGGGAAAAGAGGTCAGTGCCCCTGAATAAATAGTCAGGTATTACACGTTTTAAAAATTCTCGTGGTGCACCAGTTGGAAATCATTGGTCTAGGCCATTACTGACTAAACCCCAGACGGAGACCTCTTCCTCTAATCTTTGCTTGTGAATTTTGTTCCTTGTAATTGCGCTGTCTGCTTGGAAACTTTCACTCACAAGCCTCAGCTTGCCTGAGTCAGTGCCCTCTGGCCATTCTCGAAACCCAAACCCCCAGCACCCTCAGGCTGCTCTGGAGTCGGTGGTCCCAGTCACCTGGTCAGCCCAGTCACCTGCTGCGGACAGAAACCAGAGGGCCCTGTGGCCCTGCCAGGTTGGTGTGGCCCAGGGACAGAAGGGCAGGACTCGGGCCATCTGAGCAAACAGGGAGAAGCCACTTCATTTCATGTGGTGAGGAGAGGCTCCTGCTTGCTGCCTTTGACTTGAGTCATCGGCCAAGAGGCTGAACGCATGGGTTTTAGAAGCATATGCTCACAAAACTGAACACTTTTCCATTTCTGAAATCTAAAATTTATGCATTTTGAACAACAGCCACCTCATACGAGACACAGCTGATTCATGAGTCCTCGTCACGGAGGCCTGGCATCCCGGCCCACCCCAGAGGCTCCACCAGCGAAGCCAGCATTGAGAGAGCCTGGGGCCTTTTAAGAACTGGTCATTTCCTTGCAGGGAGTGGGTATAAGGCAGATGCATGGTAATGGAAAACAAATACAATTTTTTAAAAATACCCCAAAAAAGAGAATTGATCATTTCCGGATGGGTATCCTGAAGAATGTGTTTTACAAAGTGCAAAAGCCACTAAAAAAACTTGAAAGAATGTTTCTTAGGCTAAAAACCCACACAGAAGCCTACACTAATGACTTTACATGTGTGTTCAGCTCAAGAATATATGATTTACCAGGGTCATTGCAGAATAACCCTCCATCCAAGTGAAATTTCCAGGTACTGAAACATATCCCTTTAAAGTTCCAAAAATTCTTTCTAAACGGTTTCCCTGATAAAGGGCCTTCTGAAACATGTGCCACACTTCCCAGTCTCCTAAAACAAGAAGAGTCAACTTTTTTTCTTTTTCCTTTTTTTTGATGATTCAGCCTTCTAATTCTAAACTTCACCTTTCATGACAAGCTAGCTGGGATACATCATATTTGGATCAGATAGATTCAGAGTTCAGTTACTGTTGACTTTTTAAACTTCCCAGGCTTCAGTTTCCTCATCTGCAAAACTGTGACAATGATAATAATTAATTGTTAATGCAGATGCACAATAAATTAGCAACTGTGTTAGTATGTTTTATGTTTGGTCATGGGGAAGTTTGGGACTTTTTCGATCAATACTCTGGCTGTTACTTCCTGTTATGGGTAGCCTATCTCCTGGGGCCTTCTTCTTCTGACCTGTTTTTACTCTGTTATAATAGGTATGGATTTTGCTTCAGGAGGTCTTGCTGTCCATTGCAGCGATTTTCAATTGGTGTGTTGCAAGAGGCACGCTGGTATGCCGCAAGAATTTTTTACACGTGCAATACCTGACTATTTGGTCAGGGGCACTGATCTCTTTCCCTCAGATCGTCAAATTAAAAAAAGGACAACAGCCAACACAACGATTAGCCATCCATTGTGAATGAATCAATATTATACCTATTTTTTGTCAGATAGGCAAAAAAATATAATTTTTGGCATGCCACAGAATTTTGGTAATTAGTTTATATGTGCCATGAGATTAGAAGGTTGAAAACTGCTACTGGGAAGTTTTGGTGCTAAGGTCGAAGTTTTGCCCCAAGCCAGCGCGCTCCCAGGGCCAGCGTACCTGCTTCGCTCCGTCCAGCCAAGCTCTCCACGGAGTCTAAGAGCATCCGTGCATGGAGACCTCGGCATTAGTTGGACTGCTCCTGATCTTTTCTTCTGAAACCATCCTTCCCCCCAGGCCCATGTTCTGGATATCTTAGGTTTGGGCTATTTGGCCTCTGGCTAAGTGTGCTGGATAAACCAGTTGCTCCCATCTTTACTCATGGCCAGAGGAGGCCTTGAAATTCTAGAAGGTGTGTCTCTTTCTCCCAAAGAAGGGAATGATATCTTAGAAAGGTAGCAGTTGATAAATTGACTACAGCAAACAGAGGAAACAGATCAGATCTCAATAATCTGGGCCCTCCCCACCCAGCTGACATTGATTTCCTGTGCTCACTAAACACTCTCGATTTTAGTCAAACAGCCAAATCTGCATGAGACCCTGTGAGTGGCCAGTGCTCCGACTCTCCTTGCCCTCCCCTCCACAGTGTCCAGCTGCATGCTCCCTTCTTCCCCTCGGCCTCCTTGACACTTCCAGTTCTCTTTTATGGACCCCTGACTCTGAACTCAGAGCATTACAAATCACCTTGATTTGCTTGCTTGCCTTTAGTTCATCTGTGGTCACCTTGTGTTCTGAGCATGTAAATTCTCTGAGGGCATGAATCCCATATTTCATGTCTATATCCCTAGGGCAGGTGCGTGCAGGTGATTGTTTTAGTTCTGTTTTACATTTGAGATACCGGGACATAGGTCAGCAGAACATGAATCTGCACTGGAAGGCTGACAAAGCTGTCTCCTGTATTTGTCCATCTTGTGATGTGACATAATGACAGCATGAGGATCAGACACAGGCAGTGGATGCCTCCAAGCTCTCTGTGACTTGGTCTCTCACCCCCAAATGTCAATAATCCATTCATTCATTCATCCAAAAATAGTTTTTGAGAACCTACTATGTGCCAAACATGCTAATAGCATTGGGAACCCAGTGATGAGTAAATCGTACTCCTTGCCCTCATGGAACTTAAAGTTTGGGAGGAGGGAGCAAGTAAAAACATATGGTAACTGATGACAAAGCTGCCACATGTGGAGTATCATCTAAGCACTCTACAACATTTCATTTGATTCTTGCAAAAAAAAAAAAATTACCCATGAAGTCATTGTTACTCTTTCCATTGTGTAGACGGAGAAACTTGGGCTCAAAGAAGTTAAACAACTGACCCAAGTGGCAGAGAAAGGTTTGAAAGCTGGAATACTCTACTTTGCAACCTGTGCTCTTTACTCTTATGCTACTGCCTCCTCCTATACCGTGCGTTCTAACTGGGAACATGGCATGGACATGTTATGTGAGCACACCGCACTGAGATCCACCCTAGGCTGAGTAGATCAGGGAAGGCTCCCTGGAGGAGGTGATGCCTGTACTGATCCCGAGAAGTTAACCAGGCAAAGGAGAAGTGTGTATGGCTGGTGGTCCAGGCAGAGAGCAGCATGTCAAAGACAAGGAGGAGAGAGAATTTAATGATTTCAGGAACCACAGTAATTGAAGGGTCATTCTTGTGACTTGCTGATACAAACCCTCTTCTTGGCAAAGAGGTGCTTAAGCATTGCTGTTTAATTTTATTTTCTGGCCAGGCAACTCCCACTATCTCAGAGAAGAGGTGTGGTCAGAAAGCAGGAAAGACCGAGATTATGGGGATTCTCTGCTGCCCCCCACTTTCCCTGGCCAGGGTCTCTGGTCTCATACCCTATGTCCAGGAACCCCAGTTTAATGCCTGAAAGTGGAGTTGCCTGGGAAAGTCCTGGTAACACTTTGGATTAGACTCTGCTGGTCAGTTTACTCCTCCACAGGACTGCTTCTGAACACGTCTCGTTCCTGTGAATAGATGGCGAATAGATGGTCCAGCTACAGGCATCCACCTGAGTCTCTAGAATCAAATTGGAAGTGAGAGTTCTCTGTGGTTCAGAGGGTGTCTTGCACTCAGGAAAGACCCTCAGGTTACTCATAATATTGTTCCAGAATGACTGCCTGCCCAACCACAGGAATATTCTCATTCCCCCAAGGAACCAATGAGCAGCAATACTTTTTTGTATTGCAACAACCCTGCTAATAACAGAAGCAGATCCCCCTGCAGGTATGTGGTGCAATAAAGGGGAAGAGTCCTGCTGACTCAAGCTCAGCTGGCAGCTGACCCCACGCTCACCAGCCTGGACCAAGGACTCCACCCAGCAACTCGGCTCACTGAAGAAGTGAGGAAAAACACCACACAATTATTTTCCTCTTCCTACCAAGGTTAAAGAGCAGTTGGGACAACCGTTATTTTTGACCATTTGTTTTTAAACAGGCGATGTTGCAGTTGGAACTCTCCAAAGGCAAGCTTCAGTGTGGGTGTCCTTTTTATGATACACTTTCTCTTCTGATTGAGAAAAATCACTTGAGATTTTCTAATGCACAATTCCACTTGTTCCGCCTCGCAGCCCGGGCACCTTTTCTGAACCCAGCGGTCCCAGAAGGCCTGCATCTCACCCCATGTAACTCCATGTAATTCTCCCATCTAATTACACGGGGTGAGAGTGTCTTCAGAAATTCAGTGGGAGCCCTGGGTGTGGAGAGGATAAAGAGGAAAAGGAAATCGACCAAGTCAAGAAATTAGATTTTTCTAAAAAGGGATTTGTGTGTTTTCCTGTAGTCATGAATTCTACAGGGAGGCGGGGGCGGGGGGGAATATATATATATATATATATATATATATTTATATATTTCTTAAGCTCTTTTGCTTTGTCCTTTTTAGTGGCAAGGGGGCTTGAAACCTTTGAATTAAGAGAAACTCAACAGATAATTTAATTGCACCCTTCTGCTTCTGCCTGGATAAATCATCTCAGGAAAAAATACATCAGCTGCCCTTGTCTTTCCTTCTAGAAAAGAGCTTTCATAATTGTCCTTCATTAGGAGACATAGTGCCTCACAACTCATCTATGCTGATTGCAGAGTAGATGGAGAAAAACCCCTGAAAAATGTTAGCTGGGTCAAAATAAAATTTAAAAGAAAAAAAAAGAAAGAAAGAAATGTGAGTTGGGCTTAGTTTGGGGGGTGGGGCTCAGAAAAGCATGATAAAGGAAAGTCCACATGATTTTTTTATGGGGTTTTTTTTTTTCCTAGCTTTGTAGCCAAGCATCTTAGCAGTCCCTGCGTAGACTCTGCTCTGCCTCACTGTATGTTTTGTAGGTGGTGTGGAGGGACTATCAGTTAGGCAAGAACGGCAGATATTTACTGCGCTCTCAACAGGTGTCAGATACTACTACACCGAGAACGTTCCATTTTTTTCCTTCAACAGCCCACAGACAGGTCTGATGCTACCGTTATTCCCATTTAACAGATGGGACTACTGAGGCTCTGAGAAATAACACAGATAGTAATGGTAGGACTGGGATTTGAAACCCACCCCTCAAAGCTACCTTCAGACACCTGTGTTCATGTGCCTAGAGATGTCATCTGCTGTCCCAATGCTTAGGGACTTGGGGACTCTCTGATTTCCTTAGCTATTCTGGACAAGTCTTTGCCTTTTCTCTTTTTTCCTTCCTTTTCTTTGCCTCTTCCTGCCATGTGGTCACCTCCGGATGCCAGCAGGGCGGTCAAGGAGAGAGAGAACTTTCTGTCTTTATACGAGTTGGAGGCCTGACTCTGACAATAGTGTCTGTCGGCCTCCCTGTCAGCCACCTCCTACTCCCCTGGTCTCCTCCAGCCCCCCTCGCCATCCTCTTCAAATTCCCAGCCACCCCCCGCCCCACCACCTCACTCTCCATCTGGAAGCCGAAGATGTGAGGGCTAGTAATAGAGTGTCAGCGGAAGTAATTGATTCCTCACAGAGAGAGAATTCTCCTGCCTTTGGTGTCACTGGAGCTGAACCAGAGTCTTGGAGGGTGAGCGAGACATGTAAACAGTCCATGGCTGAGCTGTCAGGGCGAAGCCAGACACACCAGAGAGTGAGCGAGAGGGAAACGGTGGAACAAATCATTGTTTTATTGAAGGGGGAAAAAAGAGTAAATAATATTTCAGCCCAGGAATCGACAGTTTGAAAGGGATGGTTGAGTGCTGGGAGCAGAAGGAATCCTGATGCAGGTTTTAATGGAAGAGTTTTTCTTTGTCTCAACGCAGGAGGGTTCTTCACCGCCCGCCCACCACCCGCCCCCCTCTCCCATTATCATCATTATTATCATTAAAATAATTACCGTAACAATTACAGTTGATGAGACCTCAGGTTTATAGAGCACCTTTCATCTGAAAGTTCAAAGTGATTTGTCTGTGTGGCATCCCTTTGAGAGTGGTAGGAGGGTAAGGAAGTATTATTTTTTTGGTCTTATCTACTGGGAAACTGAGGTCCAAGAAGGTACAGAATTAAAACCAAGCCTCACTGCAGGGTTGTGTTGGGGTAGTGGCTCCTCTTCTGGGGCTTCTGGGAAGGTCTCAACAGCCCACCAGGGCCCTTCTCCTCTAGCAGCCAGCCCACCAGCCAACAGTTCTGTGCAAAAAACAAACAGCACACTAGGGCTGTGGGAAAAATAAAGGTCCTTCAAGGTCTGACTCACACTGTTCCCATCCTTCGAGGAGACTTCCTGCAATCTGGTTCCCTTTCTTGTGAGGCTGGTGCCCTTTCTAGACATATTTCCTCTGGTCTTATGGAGACTCCAGCCAAGATCACCCAACATTCCCGAACATTTGCAGTTTCTACCCACAGCGAATGCCCATCAGTTCTTTCCTTCGCAGAGGGGCGCGCTTCAACATGCGTTGCTTCCGTTGGACAGGACTGCTTTTGCTCCCAGTGCAGACACGGTGCCTGCAGAACGCAGCCACCGAAGAAGTCACACTTAGCGAGTTGCCGTTCCAGAGGCGGAAGAAGTTCCAGCTGACTGGCCCCTGAGTGCTATATTCAGAATCTCCACCCTGGCGTGGCAGCAGCGGCAGCAGCCCCTTCCTGCTCAGACATTAGAGTGGACCCATCATTCCCACACCACGGGGCTTTTTGCACAGTAATGACAATTTGCCCCTGGAGCCAGGGGAAGCTCTGTAACCTGAGCTCTCAGCAAATGAAATACCAGGATGGGCCCAGCACATCTGCCACCTACTTCCCAACTGTCCCCTGCTTAGATTTCCGCATGGTACGTTTTTCAGACAACGTTCATGTTTTTCAGACAACGTTCATGTTTTCCAAATTTTTGTTAGAGACCCTGGATGCCAGCAATGAGGGGTAGAAAAATGATTGGGAGCCCAAATTCCTGGAAAACCACAAAGGACTTTTCCAAGGCCACAGTTGATTCCCTCGTGCCCAGCACAACTCGCACCCAGCAGGCTCCCACTTTTCGGACAGATGGGGAGGTTCTCATTCACTCTCACCATTAGACATTCTGGGAGCCGGGGTTAGTGAAGACCTGTCCCGGAGGGAACGCTTCATCCAGCCAAGTGCAGGGATGCTCTCAGCACCCTGGGCCGGGGGTGATGTGCTCTGATTTCCCTCAGTGGGAGCCAGTCATTTTCTGCCCACTTCCGGTCAGCCCGAGAGGCACAGATCCCTGATCCATGATCCCTGTTTCCATTTATGAGGGGAGGCAAACTGAGTCATGTGATCTTGATTGACCCACGCCAGCTAGGACAAGGTAAGGAGTCTCTGGCGCTGTTGGGGTTCACCTTCAAGTCCCAGCGCCAGCCTGCTGGTGAATGGACATAAACTGTGGGGCTCTGGTGTCGTTACAAAATGGGTAAGCTAACCACAGAGAGGGAGGACTTTATAGATGTGCACCAGACAGAAGAAAGCAGACAGAAGACCCAGCAGTCACCCCGAAAACAGCCCACCCAAAAGCCTTAAACTTCCCATTGGCACCGTTTGCCTAGAAAATCATTTCTTATGTAAGCAAACACATCCCAGCCAAGCTGCCTCCAGGAGCTGAGCAGGTCTGCGGCCACACGGCCTCAGGGGCCTCAGGAATGCGCATGCTAGGGAGCCAGGGCAGTGGGGGAAGGCGGTGTTTGGCCAGAGGGTCAGGGGAGAGGTGGTGGAGGCTTTGTTGTGTGCCCTCAATTCTCTGAAAGTTCATCTGCAGTGACACTTATCAGACACCCTGTCTGGAGCAGCCTCCTTCCTCACGTTGGGAGGTGTTCTTGGCAGCCTGCTCTGTCAGGAACAATGAGATTGGCGGGGCCCGCTCCATCATCGCAGGGCTCCTGCGGAAAAACAACCAGCAATTATAAATAGATGTTATTTGTAGTTTCCAGAGTCTTGCCTTCAAGGTTTTTTGGAATAATCCGTTCAGTTTGTTTTGGATTATTCTCTTTGTATCCTTCCTTTGCCTGGTGGTCAGATTTCCTCCCTTCTCAGGAACCCCGGTGATCCTGGCTGGGAGGGGACTGTGAATAAGAATATCAGAGATTTGGGGTGGGCAGAAATGAAGGAAGAGAATGGAGCTGCAAATGGCCACTATTAAAAAAGCAACTGGCACCAGTGCACATGCACAAATTAATGTGGAGTCCTGGAGTTGTTTGAGTCCTTGGAGTTAGATAACAGATGATGATAATAAGTTAGATAACTAGTCATAATAATAGCCACAGGAGCAATCACAACTGACATCTACTTCTTGAGTACCTACTATGTACCAGGCACTGTGCTGAGCTGTCGATGTGCATTAACTCAACCAACGTGAGGGAAGCTGAGTACCTTGCTGTTCAGGACCTGGCTAATGGGGAATCAGGTGGTTATGAACCCAGCCTAGCAGGCCGGTTCTAGAGCCTGGAATCAGAAACACAAGAATGAATGGAAATGAAGTTTCAAAAACACAAGTGACTGAAGCACTGCTGATAGACTTGAACAGGAGAAAGATTTTTAGAAACCACCCTCCCCAGCACCCAAGTTGTGGGGCATTGATGAGATTCTCTAACTTTATGATTTTTTATTTCATCGTCATGTGTTTGGTTTCCAAAGCGTCATGTGTATGTGACTTTCCTCTCCCCCAAGCCTACCTTCCTGCTTTGTTGAATAGAGGTAATAATAAAAATAGCCAGCGTCTCCCAGGCACATTCTAAAGCTTGCAGCATTATGCTGGGCCTGTTTGTCTCTTTGCGACCCTTCCAACAATCCCACAAGGTGGGGACTATTATCATTTCCATTTTATAAATGAAGAAACTGAGACTCAGAAGATAACGCATTGCCTGCAGTCACACCATGAGAGTGAGTGAGAAACTAGAAGGGTCTGTCTGCAAAGCCCATGTACCATACTTCCCAGAGTACACACACCTTATAGACAGATATGTTTCTGTGTAAGAGTAATTTAAGATTTGTTTTTGTCACAGACCTCATTTCTACACACAAACATACAACACTAATGCATGTGCTTGTAGGGATTCCCAACCTACTGAAATTCATCTGTGGACCTACTGAAAACCCAGGGGCTCAAGGCTATGTGCTCTAGATCTTACTGTAAGAGCTTATAAATATATACCCGATAGGCCATATGTTCCCATATGGGTGTACATGTGCATATAAAAATACTTCACTTACAAAAATTAATATATTATCCCATCTGAATACTTATGTGCTAGATTTCTATTGGGTGAGTCTTGAAACCATGAATTCCAAATCTGCTCACTGCTTCTACTGGTGATTTATTTAAACAAAGCCTAGAGGACTTTGTTTAAACAAAACAGCTAAATAAAAGACCAAGCAGTTTCTTTACTCCTGGTACCTTCTAATATTCTTGTGCTTCAGCAATCTGGCATTCCCTCTGCTCTCATATATTCCTTCAACAATGAGGCAAAGGGACAGAGACAAGGCCTGTGTGCCCTGGAGTGAGACTGCCTGGGTTCAAAGCCTGCCTCCGACCATTTCTCATCATGTGACTTTGGTAAGGTCACTTAACCTCTCTGAGCCTCAGTACCAGCATCTGCAAATAGACGCTAATTGGAACAGGGCATGGCATGTACTAAATGAAGATCGAATGACATAGTATCTAAACTGAGGGCCAAATACATAGTAAGTGCTCGGTAAGTGGGAGCTCATCCCATTGATATGCCAGCTTCTCATCAAATGGGTGGTAACAATGAAAGGGAGAAATTCAAGGAAATGAACTGTGTTGACGGCAAGCTGATTTCTCCATAAAGCCTGGATGTCCCTCCATAAAGGCTGGATGTCCCTCCTAACTCTGAGAAGCAGGTGACCTGACATTGGGCCTGAAGTGACCAGGGACTTCAGCATTGTGCAGATCTGTCCCCAGCAGCCTCTTATGTCTCGGGCAGCTTCTTCTTCAGGAAGTTGTAAATGACAGTGTTTTTTTCCTCCTATTTTCCCTGCAGGTTTTAATGTAAGGATTAATAAGGCAGTGTTTGTAGATGTCTTTGAGCTTCCTGGAAGAAAGGCACTCCAGGAGGTGATAAATTCTCTGGCCTGGATAGTCTACTCATGAAATATGGAACTTTGAAAGTGTGAGAAAAATCTCAGATCACTATGACAGCATTTTAATTATAGTTGATTTGTTTGCTGCTAATAGTGAAAATGCTGTCAGCATGATTTGAGATGTTTCTTCCACTCAAAATGTTGTATTTCGTGTTTCTGAGTCACGAGGCAACATTTTGGTTGCCAGGTGCAACCAGAATAGCTCAGTGAGTATGTTGGAACACAAAGGCAAACAGTGTAAAATGGACCAAACATATTAAATTCCTCAGAAAGTGTCATCACAGACAGAGTTCACGTGTAGCCTACCTCAAGTCCCTCATTTGTCTATTCACTCAGCAGTGAGTGAGTCCTCCTATGTGCAATGTGCCAAACAAGTATTACAGATTCAGCTGTGAAAGGCAAGGCCCTCGCCCTCCTGGCACTAACTATCGAGGGCAGGACACAGACTCTGAACAAAGAAATGAGTATAGTGACAAGACCCATACAGATTATGATAACAGGATAAAGGCAATAAGAGGGTGGTGGGGTAGAGAACAAGGGCATGCCGTCGGAAATAGGGTGGTCAGGGCAGATTTCTCTGCGGAGGTGACATTTGCACTCAGAAGAATGAGAAGGTATCAGCCAATACAAAAAGCTAACAGTATTGTAAGCAGGGGGAAGAGCAAGTGCAAAGTCCCAGAGGCTGGAAAAAGCATGTCACGGAACCAAATGTGATGTCTTAAACGTTTTATGATACAAATCACATGAAAGGAGACGTTACCTGGTTGTAAAATGTTAGGCTTCAGGACCTGGGTGGGTACAGGTGTTCTGATGTGTAGGCCTAAATCCCATAGGATGGGCACAGCTTTTTTCCCCAGAGCCCCCAAGTGCTCACCTGTGCTACGGAAAGCCCCTCATGAAGGTGGACTCTGGAAGGGGCGACAGTATCCTGCCCTGCGAGAAGGGCCTCTGCGTGGGAGCCTCCCTGCGCAGGCCCGGCTGGCCAGCCTTTCCTGCTGGGAAGTGTCAAGCATGGCTAGACTCATGGAGACGAGAAAGCCTTTTTTCATGTTTGCCTAGGGATGAGAGGAAGAGATGAGACTGTTGCTTTTTCATATCTTTCCTGTGGACTCTTAAAATTAATTCCACTGTCAAGAGTCCCATGCCCCAAATACGGATTTCGGGAGGGAAACTAAGACTTTGAAGTCCAGAAAGAAAGTACAAGCGTTCTCTGGACAAATGCTCAACCTGTGGGTGTCAGAATCTGTGAGGAGAAAAGTCAAATGGCACCTGGGGAACAATTTTAGAGACAAAAAAAAGAACAAGGAATCCAGCAGGCTGACTCCTTCAGCCTAGGAAAGTAAATAAATAAATACAGCACTAAAGCTTTGAAAGGAATTTTTTCACTTGAGGAGGACTGTGAATAATGAAATGCGAACACAGTAATTCATATGTCTATTAGCTGGTCTGTGTGTCCTTCCAGAAAATGAATGACGGTGTTCTAAAAGGAGCGGCTTCTCGGGTTCTTCTGCAGGACTGCTGGGGGTCAGGGGCAAGCCCTGAGTTTGTGTCCCAGGTCCTTCTCCCAAGCAAACACTGGATCTTAGACAGAGGGCCATTTTTATTCCAAGGCCACAAACTTCCTAAGCCTCTGCGAGCTTTCCCAAATGGACCCGATGACACTGAAATTTCTGAGATTTGCTCCAGCTGTGGCAAATCCCTATTAGAAAATTTCCCCAAATGAGTCAGTCACACAGGAGGTAAATGAGACATTCTGTGTGAAGACAGCATGTCATCTGGAGTGCGCCTTGTCTGCAAAAAGCCCAGCTGAGCCCTCGTGGCTTGTCCACAGGGCAGAGCCTGGGCCCTGGAGGGAGTGGGGATTTTACCACCAAACTAAAACTCTAGGTAGTTTTCCCCTGAAAGCAAACCGGATAGGCAAGACCAGCTTTGCTAAAGAGTGCAAGTAAAAGCTGATTATTTGCTTTACAAAGGGATTCACCAGAGGGGTCCTTTAAATAACAAGCTTAGAGAGAAAATGTACAATGACGATTTATTTGAAAACTTTTTCCAAAAGTGCTTCTCTTTCCTGTGTGTGTATGTAGATGTGCAAGGGTGTATTTGTAGCTGCCAACACCGCACAGAAGGGTGTGGGGCCGCATGTCGAGTGAGGAAACTGAGGGCAGCCTATAGCGGTGGCATTTGTGGGCGGCCCTGCCCATGGTTGTTTCTGCTTTGCCCCTTGGGCTCCGCGGGCGACCAGGCACCCGGATCACACCTCCCACTCCTGACGGAGGAGCCAGTGGGATGACAGGGCCCCTCTTTGTCCTTCCTGGAGACAATGGCACCACAAAGACTGGAGCTATCTGGTGGCCTTCGTAAAACTCTTTCTAGGTATTTACCGAGTGTAGGGCCTGTTGCTGGCACGACCCGAGGTGCCCCCGGGTGTCTTACTGAGTCCTCGCTGCCAGTCTGTGACATGGATGATGATGGTGATGGTGATATTCGTATTTTCATCTGCTAAGTCATGAAAGCTGGGTTATTTTTCCCAGCTCTTAGACTTGGAAAAACACTCTTAATGAAAGCGGTTTTATTTTATATATTTGCGGCTTATTAGAGAAATGTAGGCTTATTGTAAACAATACAGATAGCAAAGAAGGAAGTAAAAACTACCAATTATCCCACCATGCGTGTATCTCCCCACTATTAATATTTTAGTATGCGCTCTTTTAGACGTTTTTTTGGTATGTGTATGCAAGGAAATACACACACACACACACACATTTTTAAAGCATACTTTTAAAAATATCTACTTTTTTCAACTTAACAATATATCATGAACTCTTTTTTCCAAAGAAACAAAGAATATATGCCTACAGCACTATTTGTTATAGCAGCGGGGTATTCCATTTTATCCATATACCAAAACTAATTCACCTGTTGTCTGTCGTTGGGCGTTCGGACATGATGCTGTTTATAAACAAAGCACCTTTTCACTTTTTCTATGCTTCTTATATGTTACGCAGTTGTCTGATTATTTTCCTAGGAAAAAATCCTAGCAGTGGGATTGCTTGAGTAAATGGTATGTACAGATTAACTTTTTTCACATTTTTGCCAAGATGCCCTCCAAAATGTTTGAACAGATGTGCATTCCTGCTTCTACGGCACCTCTCCGGACTCCCTCCTCTCTCAGGGAAAGCTGCCTCTGCTCCAGGCTCAGCCTCAGCCCCTCCCTGGAAGGGGTGCGAGGGCAACAGGTCACAGTTACCATTTGTTAATGCACACTAACTGCCACGCTGTGAACTGACACTTTGTATAGATAATGCTGGTCATTTTAAATCTCACAACAATCCTAGGAGGAAGGTTCACATATCCCTATTTACTTTTCCCCATTTTTGAGGTTCCAAAGGGTGAAGCAATTTGCCTGAGGGCACCCAGTTAATAAGCCTGAGCTGAGGTCAGTCGTGTCGCTTGTCCGGGATGGACAGGGAAGGCGCGGGCAGCTCTTGCTTACAGAGCCATGCATTTGCTAAGTCAGGTGAACCAGGTAACATCTGCTTAAGGCATCCACGTGGCTCCCTGCTAACGGTGCCTGCTGCGGGGGCATCACTGTTACTCAGCAGGAGGGACTGGGCAGCAATACTGCCGTAGCATAGGAACAGTGAGAAGGGGTTTTCCAGGAGGTTTGGGGGATTTCCTTTGAGAATGAAATAAGCGTCTTTTCACTTTCATTTTGGAAGTGAGGAAGCATGTTTTTCAAAGTCAGCACCATCTCCCATACTGAAATCACAGACCCACACAGATTTCTCCCCCCTCCACCCTCTCCCCACGGTGTTTCTCAGCCTGTGTCCACCTCTCCAGAGCTCTTGGGGGAGCTCCTGACATTGTCTTCAGACTTCCAACTCCTGTGATTCTTTTTGACCGTAGGATTCCAGCTCTCTGGGATCCAAGAATGAACTACCCCTGGTCCACACCTTATGCTTCCTTCACAGGTCTGTGGATCTGGTAGCAGCTGAGCAATCTGAAATATGGCCCCCAGGGGCTGGAGTGAGCCTCTGGCCACCCCGGCCCAAACAAGCCACTTCCGCAGGCATCCTGCCCCCCCAGGCTCTGTGTGTGTGGCAGGCAGGTAGCCTTTCCAGAGCCTCTTTTTAACCAAAGGGAAGAGGTTTCATCCATGTTGTTTTAACAGGTCGATCCAAAATAAACAAACAGAGATAGAGAGGGAGATGGATAGTTTTCAGTAAATAATGGTACAGCAACGAGCAATTGGAAGAGAGCTAGTGAGGAAGTTTCCTGCCTGAGCAGTCGGGAGCCCAGAGAAGGAGTCCAAACAGGGCACAGGGCACGTTGGCAGAGCACATGGCAAAGCTGAACATGTGTGACTGTACAGATAAAAATGGCGCCATCCCATGAGCCTAGACAAGGATGTCTTTGAGGTGTCTTTCTGCACCCCAGGCCAGTTTGACTCTCTTTGAAATGAGCTCAGGCCTCGGTGATGTAGGGAGGGCGGCTGCTCCGCCTCCTGCTGAGGCTAGGAGTTATGTGCTCAGAAATGCTGTCCCTGGGGATTCCCCCCCTGTGTTGGAAGAAAGGTTTTTATTGCCTTATCTAATACGATGCTGATTCCTTTTAAAAATATGTTGTTGACTAGACATTGCCGATGTGAGCTTTGCATGGTCTTCTCCGGGAGGGAGGAGGCAGGTGTGTGGGGAGTCTTTGTCATTAACAATTAAAAATGAGAGAAGAGGGAATGACCCAGGAGGAAGCTGGGACATGGGGGAGGGACCAGGAAGATAAGAATATCTCTGAAACACCCTCCGTGTGCCTGGCATGGTGCCTAGCACCTTACCTGTCTTTTTTTTTTTTTTTCACTCCATCTCTATCCCAACCCTCTGAAGTGGACATATTTATCCTCATCTATAAGATGGGTAAAAGCAACTTGCGGTGATACAGATCTAAAAAGAAAAGACCAACAATCAGAGCAATCATAATGGAAATGGAAATGGTGCTCTGGAAGGAACAAAGTAATGGTTTTTGGGTTTGTTGTTTGGTTTTTGCTTTGCTTTTGAGGTATTTGATAGAATGACGCTACTGGTCTTACGGAGGCAAGAGATAAGGCCTTAAAATCTAGCCATCTGCTCAGGTGCTCATTCTTTCTGTGGCTTTAATAAAGCAATGCAACTTCATGTATCCGTGTTTGACAGTCTGCAAGCAAACATAAGGGGCCTTGGTTTGACAGTCTGAAACAACTGTGTGTCTAGAAATGACGGGAGAGCCCATGAGCTGGAGTAAGACAAAGGGTCCTTTCCATGTTCTTAAAGTGAGCTTTCCTCATACATGCCCTTTGGTGCCATCCTCACCTAGGTATGACTTCATTGAGATTCGAGATGGAGACAGTGAATCAGCAGACCTCCTGGGAAAGCACTGCGGGAACATCGCTCCACCCACCATCATCTCCTCGGGCTCCGTTCTGTACATCAAGTTCACCTCTGACTACGCCCGGCAGGGAGCAGGCTTCTCCCTGCGCTATGAGATCTTCAAGACAGGTCAGTGTGGTTGGGGGTGGAAAGCCAGGAGAGGGACACTTAAGAGAAGATGGGACACCGGCACCTGAGCCTGGCCATGAGGCACAGTGTACAGGGGCTGTGTAATGGTTATGTGCTCATAGGCAAGTTGATGGAGGGAAAGGAGGTTCAAGGCGAACCTGGAGACAGCCCAAGATGAAAAGCCAGTTTAAGTTATCATCCAACTTGAGAGGACAAGTTGCAGGGTTAGTGGTGGGTGCTGCCTGATGGGCTGACAAACATTGTTTGTAGCACTGAATGGGTAGGGGCACCAATCAAATAGAAAACCACTTTTGAAAAGAGTCTGATTTTTGTGTGTTTTTAAAAATCACGATAATCTTCATGGGAAAAAGCAAAACTTGGTTGAACTTCTCCTAATTACTTCATGGCTTAATGTGGCCTTTATTTGGAATTACATGGAGCAGGAGGACACAATCTTTTTAGTGTTTAGAGTCTCTAAAGATCTCACCATGACCTGCCCCCTCCCAGTGGGGTCACGCAGTCACTTGATATGGCTCCTAGAAATTCCCCCTTGCTGATCCATTTTATCACTTCTACCCATTGAATGCCAGTGGCCCACTTGCTAAATGCCAGTGAAGCTGACCCCCTGAAAAGCAATTCAAAAGGTAGGAGAAAAAGAGGCAGAGAACACTGCACGTCAAGTTGACTGCTTGCTTTCCCTTAGCTCCCCCTTCGATTATCTTAGGCCCTGAGAATATGGGCCAGTGCTTATTTCCATAACTGGATAGAGCCAACTTTCATTCACAAGACGCTGGCTCAGCACCTACACTTAAGCACTCCAAGCCGTGCGCCCTTCCCTCCGATATGTGAGCTCATTTTCTTGAGGGCATGTGAAGTTTTATTCTCCAACTCTTCCCCTCTCCCTGGGCCCGCTCCTCCACCCAAGAGGCTCCCGCCCCATCTAACAAGTACATTCCCCTCTCCAGCCTAAGTTTGGCTACTTGTGGTTGCAGCCTGGTGAAAGGGGAGGCCTTGTCATCAAGAGGCCCAAGTCCGGCGCCTGTTGAGTTCAGTGTGAGGGGAGCTATTCATATATATTTTCTTTTTCACTAAACAGTTCTTGAAAGGAAGTGGTAGTTGCTGAAAGCACTTTTTATATCCACTCTGTCTAAATATTTGTCGGATTTGTCTGCCTGAGAACAAGAACGTAGAGTCCAGTGAAAGGGTAGGGCTGAGGGAACTGTGTCAAGCCAAAGTGGGAGCCAGATTCTCCCAAGAAGGTCCATCTGCTGTGAGTGATCATGCTTCTGACTCCGTGGGGTCACAGGGACTGACAATCTGTGTCCAGTGGCTTGAGGCTGGTGGGAGGCTCCTGAACAGCTTGATCAACCTTCTCTTGAGTCCTGTGTGAGAGTCAGATCGCTGATGAAACGCTCTTTGTACCATTTTCTGCTGGGGAACAGTGGGGAGAGAGAAGAGAAAAGGAATAAAAGAATGTTTGCCCTCTTCTAGCAAGGCAGACAGGTATGTAAACCCTCAGCTAGAAACAGATGCACAGGAGATCTTGTTGGATGCTTATATGTAAATAGATATGTAAATTTCAAGAGAAACTATGGTATGAGGCACACTGAATAAGCGCTAAGTAAAGATGTGACTGACACGCTGTGGTTATGAAAACGAGGGGTTCATCAGGTGGCATGGAAGTGGAGACTCGGGGAAGTCTAGTAGATAGCAAAGTCCCCAGGGCCCAAAGCTGTCACTCAGCTCCACGGCACTGACCGTGAAAGGAAAACAGCTCCAAGCAAGGCCTTCCAGGGAGCAGCCAGGGAAGTCAGAGCAAGATGAGCAGGACCATTCAAGCTCACCTCTGTTGCCTGCCTCCTGACTTAGTATTTCATAAGGATGCTGCCACGCTCTCCAGAAAGCCACAGAAAAAGTGAGAGTTAATTCTATCCATCATGCAAATGATGGACACAAGAGGGTATTATAACTCAGCATTGCTGTTTTGAGGACAGGCTGAAGTAGGATTTCGAATGAGGCAGCACGTCTGTGGACTTCCTAGAAACGACAGTGCCAGCCAAAAGAGGTAGCCTGGCTGTGGGGAAATGGGGCAGCCTGCTTTAAGGACTGGCATTGTCTACACAAGGAAGAAGGAGGTTACGGCAGTGGGAGGCAACTCCCGCCAACAGCAGCCACTTCTAGGCAATATGAGAAAGGCGGGGAGAGCCCCGTGGTTTTCTCAGGGCCACCCTAAGCTGCCATTCCAAAGAGCATACGTGTGCATGGATGCAAAATTCAACATTCTTCAGGTGCCATGTCCTGCCCCCACCATTTACATCATCTGCAGAACGTGAAAGAAACGCATGAACAGTCCAACAGAATCCAAACAAACACAGCTATGTTTCCTGGTCAGATTCATAGAGAAAGAAGAGGGGAACCGTAAATACAAATACGCAAATAACCACCCAGAGGGCTCTGGAAGCCTTCGACAGCACATTGCTTTGGAAAGACTCTGCTGCAAAATTACTGATATAAACCCACGACTCAGGTACAGACAAGGGACATGTTGCTGGAGTGGGAAGTTCATGTCTGCCCTGAATGAAGTGGTTTATAGAAGAGCCTATATGTGACCAGACTACCCCCATATAAAAGGGTAAACCAAAACAACTCACAAACAAAGGCTCTCAAATCACCAAATCATGAGCAGAACAGAGAAAGGAATTTTAAAGTAACTTAAAATGTAATGTTGGACACTGAATCACTGGAAAATATGGGTTTTTTGATTTGTTAGTTTTCTGATGCTCCTTGGACTAAAGTTCAAGAGCACGTTTTCTTTCCTGGTGCTCAGTGCCATTTTGGGAACTGAAATTTCTGGGGTCATTCCCAGGTAGAGAAAACCTGGAGGGCCCCCACCCCCACTGCCAGAATTGAAGAACTGAATTTGCATCCGTGATCAGGCCGCGCTCAGCTTCGGATAAATCCCGCGTGTTTTAAATAGTTTTATACGTATAGATTCTTCTTTCGCTTGCAGGGTTAGTGTAAAATGTACAGTGAAAAAACATGGAGTGGGCATTTTTCATACCAGAGTCCTTTGGTATGAAATCGTTCACTACAGCTGAAATCCTCCAACTTCTATGGGCAATCTCAGTGCGGAGTGAACTTGAGTATTTGTTAACTGAGCTGTTTTATTTTTAAACCTTTAATCCTTTTAACACTTTATGGGAAGGTTCTTGGATTAGGTAGATATCTGCAATACTCAACTTTTGTCTCAAGGATGGTCACCCTTTTCTGCCACCTCTTCTCCACATTTGATAGTCAGCTGCCTGCTTTCTGACACCTGGACCACAGTTTAAACAGGGAGATGGTGTGAATATAAAATAATTCACAATTATAATGGATGTTTGATTTTTTTTTTTTTTTTTTTTTTGCATAAAAAGGATAAATCTCTTTGTCTACCTCATTCAAAATAAGCCAGGAGATATACCCATGTATAGCTGTATGTTAGAGATAGATACACAGGTTTTTTTTTTCCTTAAGAATGTCAGATAAGGATGTCAGATTAAAAAATTCTGTCCAGTCAAATGCAGGGCCTCAGAATCCTGGACACCGTGGGTACTTTAGAACCTCACATTCTCCAGGCGTCTCTCAGGCTTACTGGGAATCCGTTGTAGAGCCCCTGTCCCCCACTGATGGGAGGGACCAAAGAAAGACTCCACCATAAATTCCCCACTCCCAGGGGGGTTGGGGATTCCCCTTGCCTTGCAAGGGGAGGACAATAGAGCAGACTCTAGGACAGAATGTCAGGATGCCTTTTCTAGCTCTGGAAGCAAGTTGTGAATAGAGAGTTAATTTCCTCTGGCTAAGTAGCCCACATGAAGAAGGCTGCACAGCGGTCATAAACGCTAACCTTTCAAAGCGCCTTTCGGCCCCCCAAGAGCTGCCAGCTGGCTTGGCTTTGCCGAACTGCCTCATTTCCGGACCCAGAGGAGGCCCTCGGGAGCTGAGGGCTCGATGGCAAACAAAGCTGGGGACCCTATGGTTTACAAACTGGAAGAGGAGGCGGGGGGAGGGGGGGCCGCGGGGTGGGGGTTGGCTGCCCATTGGGCTGCCCTGCCCTGAATGATGGAATACAGACCTGCTAAGGTGTGGCACACAGAGAACCTCCAACAAGTCCTGGAAAGGTGAGCTCTAGCCCCAGGTGTCTGGACCCCCCCCTTGCCAAAGCACAGATGTGATGCATGGATTGGTAGGGATATTCGAATTTCCTGTCTACTGCTAAAAAAAAAAAAAAATTGCAATCCCCTCCCCCACTCATTTGCATGGCACCTTTTCCAAGTCAGACATTTGCTGCTTTCCAGAAAGCCATCATCAATAAAGAGACTCACAGAGGGGCCTCTGCAGGAGCCGCGGATAAAGACATCACTGCGGGCTAAGATCGGCATATTGACATCACACAGTTATATTTCAGTGGGATCCCCAGAGGACACTTCCTGCCAGTAAACACCTGGTTTATTGAGTATTCCTGTGTTTTTCCTTCATGCTTAGAGTGCCAATTTATCCTCTCATGAATCCCACTACCTTTCTTAATTTTAAAATCAGAACGTCGTGAAATCTGTTCTAATTGTCCGGCCATCGTCTGGGCAGCAGTGTCCTGGGATGGTCCCTGGGCCCCTCCTGGCAAATGGTGGCCCGGTTCAAGTACATGAGGGCTCTTATACGGTGACTCCACCTAGAGGCATCAGGAGACACGCTGCTGTAATCCTTTTCCTGCGCCTGCTGCCCTCCCAGCCAGCACCAGGATGCAGAATGTGTGCTGCATTTAATAAGGACGCCTCCTATGTCCCAAGAAAGCAGACACAAGTGCTTAGGAGAGAAACAAGGCCATCCCTACCAGAAAGGAACCAGAAGCCTTCCAAACGTCAATACACTGCCGCATTTTTCCAAACTTGTGGCTGGAGCGGCCTTTAACATCCCCAACGCCCTGCTGTGATCCACCGGCTAAAAACGTCGATTGTTAATTGTCTGGCCACTACAGAGCAGCTCGTTTTAATATAGTCATGACATGAATGAGACCCGAGCTCCCCTTTGCCCCTCCCCTGAGGCACCTTGGATCTTGGAGGGAGAAGGGGGCACTTAGTTGGCTCTGGTACAATAGGGGCTGTGTTGAGGTCAGCAATAAATAAGGGGTAACATTGTTTGCCCTGCTGGCAATCAGCAAGCCTTCCTTAAGGATTGAAATAACTTACATTTCTGGAGCAAGCAGCTGAGTAATGGAGAAAGAAGACTCTGTTCCCCTTTTCAAGAGAATCAACCTCTCTCTCTCTCTCTCTCTCTCTCTCTCTCTCTCTCTCTCTCTCACACACACACACACACACACACACACACACACACATACATACATACACACACACTTCTTTCTACCCCATCTCCCCCAATTCTTCAATTGCTGTTCTTACTCTAATATGTAGAGCAAGCCATCTTGCCTCCTTAATTTGTCTCTTAAAGAGGGTCTGGCTTCAGGGAGACTAAGAAGAGTATGTTGCTTCAAGGGCCATTCCAGTGGAAACAAAGACCTCATGAGTAGGGGGATTTGGGCCCAAACATTTAAATAACCCATGCAACAGAGGCAGCTAAGAAAAGCGTTATCTTCTCCTTTCTTAATGTTGGGATTCTCTTTCACATCTAGGCTCTGAAGATTGTTCAAAAAACTTCACAAGCCCCAATGGGACCATCGAATCCCCTGGGTTCCCCGAGAAGTACCCGCACAACCTGGACTGCACCTTTACCATCCTGGCCAAACCCAAGATGGAGATCGTCCTGCAATTTCTGACCTTTGACCTGGAGCATGACCCCTTGCAGGTGGGAGAGGGAGACTGCAAATACGATTGGCTGGACATCTGGGACGGCATTCCGCACGGTGAGTGATGTCACTGTCACAAGGCGCTTTTCAGTAGCCTCTCCTGTTGTGCCTGTTAATTGCTTTAGTAAAAATAAAAACAGAACCAAGACTTCAAAGCTCCTTAGGGTTTGCCTATGACCCATGATGACTTTCTTTTCTTACCCTTCAACAAGGATAATTCCAGCAAAATTGCAGTGGGGCAATTTCCTTTCTTGGAGATATTTGTTTGGAGAAGGATAGGAGGAAGCTGAGTAGATACTTGGATAAAGATGAGAAAAACTGTAGGTAATGTTCTTTTCTGCTCCAAGTTGTCAGGATTTCCATAGAAAATGACTCAGTGGCCACCCTCTATGCCCAAATAGGACTCTAGAGTCAGACCTATGAGGTTTAAATCCTGGCTCTGCTTACCAGCCCCTCTGCAACCTTGGGTAAGATACTAACCTGTCTTATCTGTCTAAATAAGCTGCCATCATCATCATCATCATTACTATAATTTCATTATTAGTAGTATAGTCATAGTTATCAAAAAGGTATGTCACCCAAGGCCAAGAGGTACCAGAAACCTGTACTTGTTAGGAGACCAGCATAAGTCTTGTATATAGTCAGTACTTGCAAGCAAACCAACCTTTGGCTTTGTAGCCATTCTAAGTATTTTGCCCTGTAATGGAGACACAACAGCTAAGCAATTTCATTTCCTGAATGAAGATTTAGTCATAAAACTTGGGTTTGAGTCCCAGCTCTGTTATTTCCTTGCTTTATGAACAATGAGAAGTCATGTGACCTCTCCAAACCTCAATTTATTCTCCTGTAGAGCAGGCATTATAATAATACCTTTGTAGCCCATCTCCCAGGGCTATGAGAACAGAACGAAGCCAGGTCAGCAAAAGTACTTTTTTAATGTGCAAGAAAAATATGAGACATTGTTCTTAAAACATGTCTTTAGTTGTTCTTTTATGCCAGGCATACAAAGTGACGCTCTATTGAATGACTTGCCATTGTGGGAAAGGAGAACATATTGAAAATGGAGTTTGACATTTCCTTATCTGTTGACTTCTCTTTGTCTTGCATATCCAGTTGGTCCCCTGATTGGCAAATACTGTGGGACCAAAACACCCTCTGAACTCCGTTCATCGACTGGGATCCTCTCTCTGACCTTTCACACAGACATGGCGGTCGCCAAGGATGGCTTCTCTGCACGATACTACCTGGTCCACCAAGAACCGCTAGAGAGTGAGTTGGCCAGTTGGGAACCTCTGTCTGTCCTTCCACCAGAGCTGTAAGGATGTGCTGACCTCTCCAAGACAAGGGGCCTGATGGGAATTCTTCAGAATTTACAATGTCATCTGAGTTCAGAGAATGGGAGCTATAGCCTCTTGTTAGGCAAAGATTAATGAAAATAGAATGTCAATTTGGGTGTTCCTTTCTTTAAAGGAAAAAAAAAATATGTGTGCTAAGTATTAGTTATTTCCAGGGAAAGTTACAGGACCATCTCAAGCCTCAGTTTTCTCATCTCTGAATAAAAGGGAGGTTAGTTAGGATATCTATATAAAGTCTCTCCCGCCCCTGTGCTAACATTTTTGAGTCTGGGGCCATTTTTCTTCCTCTCTAAGACTTAGTGGCCATTGTCACAAAACAGCAATTTTAAATCTCTTTTTATATGTATTTTGATGTGAAATATCTCTGGCCCTGGGTAGAGAAACTCTGGGCTGGTCCACTGGTTGGGCTTTAACTTTATACTTCCAATAAGCACAGCTTTTTAAGTTTCTATGATGTGCCAGGCACTCTGCAAAGCATTGGCGGTGTAGTTGACCCCAGGGGTCATGGAATTTGCCATCTGGTCTCTTGCCTAGAGCTACATCTTCATATCACCTCCTCTTGGACATGTGCTTCAATGGAAGAAACCCAAATGATAACTTTAAGGACTAAAGGAACACTTTAAGGGTGATTAGAGCTGGGGAAATCCTGCCCCGGTTGTAGACGGCATACCACCTGCTTACCTATAGATGTGGCCAAGGGGATGAGTTTTATTCTGGGTTTTATTTATTGTTTGTTTGTTTGTTTGTGCCCCCCCCCAAGAGCTCATGCATACTGAGTGACAAGAAAATAGTATTGCAAATTGCACCAAGTCCTCCAAATGGCCAGGGTAGTCACAAAGCTAAAGAATAGGTTTGGTACCTGAAAAGATTATCAGACACATGTATATACCAATTTTGACCAGTGTCCACAGTATCCATGGGAAGGACAGCATTAAACTGATGGCACAAGGTCAGAGTAAGTGACTTCTGGGTCCATTTGCCCAGACAGGTGGTTCAGGGGAACGTAGAGTGACATGCATGTGTTTAGAGAGAGGTCTCCCAAAGACAGGTATTTATTGCTTTGTAATGTCTGTCTTCTGTGCTTGAACTCATTAGACACTGGAGTGAAAGAAAGAAAGAAGCAGAAGTGCCTTCTGGGTGTTTATTAATAAAGCAGGCTTCCCACGATGTATCAGCCCACCCAAATTGCCACAAGTCTATCACACATGTACCTGTATTTCAATAATGGTGCATCTGGCATCTGTGAGCATCTGTAGCCTGCAGCACTAACAGTTCTTGTGCTTTAGATTGCATTTTTAATTTGTATGATGATTCTTATTTATCCACAGCCTGATTTCTTTTAGGTCCAATTTAGCTTCTTGCAGACCCAGAGGGGTTGTCAAGCTCTGTGTCTTGTAGTTGTTTTTAAAATGTGAGCATATAATTAGGTCTTTAAGATGAGAGAGTGCCTGCAAAGACTTGTCCCTAGAAGGGAAAAGCGTTGTGAGAACCCCAGGGGTATGAGGCTGAGATACCTAACTCTGTCCTTGGCCATCTCTGTGCCCCAGACTTTCAGTGCAATGTCCCTCTGGGAATGGAGTCTGGCAGGATTGCTAATGAACAGATCAGTGCCTCCTCTACCTACTCGGATGGGAGGTGGAGACCTCAACAAAGCCGGCTCCATGGCGACGACAATGGCTGGACACCCAACTTGGATTCCAACAAAGAATATCTTCAGGTACTTGCTCAGATATCAGAGGGTATGCAGAGTGTGTGTGTGTGTGTGCGTGCGTGTGTGTGTGTTGGTGGGCAAGGGGGGTGGCTCCTCATCTTGACTGGACAAAGGACCCAAAGAAAATAAACACAGCATACTTGAGACCTCTGTTCATTCATCCATCTAAACAGATACATGTGCCAGGCACAAGTAGGCTGTGCCAGACACTGTGCTATGTGCTGGGATAAAACAATGGGCAAGATGGACACCGCCCCTGCTCTTGTGAAGATTTCCAGTCTTGGATAAGTTGTTTGGCCAGGGGGCTCTTTGCCCTTTCATTCTAGACATCCAAGGAATAGTCTGTGAACAGTTCCAGATCTTCCTCATTCTTGGCACAGGAAGGCATCAGAAATTTGAGGAGGGAAGGGGGACGGCAGGCACTTTCCTAAGGGCAGGCTTGTTGAGTTGCTAGCTGAGCATGGCAGCTTCTCATGGTCTTTGCTACTGGGGAGGAGCCTTGCCAGGAAGGATTTGCACATAGCTATCAGAAGAACACATGGGAAAATGTCACTACCAGCAATGAAACTCTCGTCGCCCAGATGCTCTGCAGCATCTTTTCAGACTATTGTTTGCTTTCCTTCTGAATAAGACTTGCAGTCATGTTAAGTAACCCTTCCTTGCATGACAGACTGGTCCAATTCCCATCCCCAGAGAAGAGCAAGCTGCTGGTTCCGTGCTAGAGCAATGACTTACGATGCACAGTAGACAGCCTTGTGACCCAGCGACAAGCCTGTCTGAGCTCTGACGCGACACGGTGATCTCTGCTCTGAGAAGGACATTGCAGAGGACACAATGGGAAAGGGAGGAAGGCCACTTAGAAACTTCCACGGAGCCTCTCACAGCACAACCCTGAGGCCATTTGTCCCTGCCTTTCCTCTGCCTCTCCAAAAATCCTTCTTGTCCTGCAAAGCTTCCAGAAAGTTCTCCCTTATGATGGGCATCCCATTGATTACACCCTTAGTTTTGGTCCTTAATCACATACTTTCTCTTACTGTTGTCTATCTGTTAATTATGCACATATACAGCACGGGGTACTTCTTTTGAATGCTTAATAGTGCAGAGCTCATAATAAGTAGCCAATAAATGCTTGCTGAATTAAGTTTTACCAGTGTATACTGGCTAAATTTTGATCACACAGAGGTTACCAATAACAAACACTGTGGCCAGCAAAGGAATGACATCAAGCAATTTCCAAATGGGTTTGGTGTTGTGGGAGAGGTGGTACCTCAAAATGTTGACCATCCTCATCAAAAGAAAGGTCAAGACTTGCTGCATAAGCCTAATTGCTTGGGCAGACTCTGCATGCCCTTTGACCCCTTCCTGACCTGAGTGACTAAATACACAATGGAGTGAGGTACTGAAGAGAGGGGAAACAGCCCTGAGCTGAGACTTTTGCTACTAGAGCTTTATAAGTGAATTGCTTTGAATTGGACCGGATCAGAGTGGTGTGGATTGGATTGGATTTAGCCATTGTTCCTTTAAAACAGAATCTGCTTTCACTATCCAAGGCAGGCTGTTGTTTAGTAGGAAGGGGTCCTACTTCTAGGTGTTCAATGATTCCCTTAAGATTAACTTAATACTGTCCATTGGGATTTGCAAAAAGAAGGAAAAAAATAATCATTACAATTTCAAAGGTGTCCAATTTAATGTCAGATGAGTTGGGTTTAACTATCCAGCAGAATTGCACATTGGTCCTTAATCACCCATACATGTGAATGATCATAGCCATAGGTTGTGAACTAAGTATTACACCTGTGTCCTTTGAAGAAAAAGCAAGATGCTGCCTTGTGTTGTGAGCCACGCACCCCTTACTTCTCTACCTCTCTTTCTCAGGTGGACTTACACTTTCTAACCATGCTCACGGCCATTGCAACACAGGGAGCGATTTCCAGGGAAACTCAGAATGGCTATTATGTCAAATCCTACAAGCTGGAAGTCAGCACTAATGGTGAAGACTGGATGGTATACCGGCATGGCAAAAACCACAAGGTAAACCCACTGCCCCACCTCAAAGGATGCTGGGACAGTGCGGGAGGGATGGGGCAAGAAGAGTTTCAAGTTGACCCCCTCACGGGGAAGGAGGCCTGATTCAATGGGGCTCAAATAATTGATGGACGCATGGGAAGCACTAGCCCAGACAATATTCTTTTTTTATGCTAAAGTGATTGGAAAATACCGTTTCTCCAACAGCCTGGCTGCTGTTGCATCTTGCAGGGCAGAAAGAGGAGAGGGGGAGAAAGAGAGAGAGAGAGAGAGAGAGAAAGAGAGAGAGAGAACATGCAGCATGCTCTCTGACTACAAATGAAGGAGAAAACGTGCTCCAGCCCGTGTCTCCCCACACAGGATTCATTGAGCATTTATGGCCTGCGTCCCTTCCACATGCTGGGTTAACAATCAAAAAACCACATGAAATGGCAGTTCAGGAGTTACTGAGGTCTGGAAATGAAAGGGGCACAGATCCTGAGAGGGAATCACAATATCCCAAAGAAGAAAGAGGATAATACATAATGAGGAGAAATTTAGTTTGTCAGGGACGACATCTGAACCAGCGATCATGCTTGGCAGCAAAGCATTGAATTCTCTCGCCTGGTGCCTTCGGTGTCTGTGGCTCCCGGAGGTGTGTCCGAGTGCCATGATGTGGGGCTTTTGTTGTGCGTATGGATTAATGTCTGGCACTCAGGTTTCTTAAGACGCATGGCATTCTGGCAGCGAACAGGCAGGCAGCTGGCGCTGGCGATGTAGTTGTGCACTGGGTGTCTGGGGGGCGTTTTGAAAATGGTCAGTGGTCTCACCTGGGCGGGGGGGGGGGGGCGGCTAGCTCTATTCGTCACTGGCTGGCTCTCAGGTCTGGGAGGAGAGTGCTCATCCTTCTCTGAAGGGAGCTGGGGGCAGAGGGAAAGAGTCTCCCCTCTTTAGTGCTGTGGTTCCTCCAGGCCCTGGCTCTGTTGGACTGTGAATGATCGGAATGGGACACATGCAGCCAGACCTACAGGGGCCAAAGATCTTTTCCAAACAGTCCGCTCTGCTGCTATCACTGACCCAAGGCAGCTTGCTCTTCCCAGTGCAACTGGAAATCTTGGACCCAGAAAATCCCAAGCTGTAATGTTGGCAGCACTGTTTCACTCGGGAAATGTGAGTTTTTAAAGGACTGGATTTTTTTTAATTAAAATTGCCATAGTAACATGGCACCATTCATCTGAAAATCGTGGCTTCTAGATATTACTAGGTATTGATGCACACATACACAGAAATTCCCCATTTCACAGATAAAGTGAGTGAGAGATTTCTTTACCCTGGCGTGTGGAGCCAGATCGAGTTTCTCATTGACTTCGTTTGTTTCAGAACGAGCCGTCAAATAGCACTTGGCTGTGGCAAGCCTGGGTGGGCACTGGGGGCTGGGCACTCTGTGGACCGAGTCTTCATCCCTCTCCACTCATTTTCATGCCTTCTTCCTCCACCCACCCCCTGTAATGACAAACTGGTAGAACCCAGAAGCTCAGCCAGGTAGGCGAGGGCCAGCAGCTGCGCAGGGCTGGGTCTTGGGGGAGGAGGCAGAGGCCCGCCTGTCGGCCTCCCTGTCCGAGCTCGGTGACTAAGCAGCGCTGGCCAGAGGGATGCCATAACATAAGCCGATTCTAAAAGCACACAGATGGGCCGGGATGCTATTTAAAACGCCATTCGTGGGAAATCTGCTTTTGAAAATACCTTAGCGCTGCATATTTTGATAGAACACTGTCCTTCCTGGCTTTATCCCTGGTATTCATTCTGCAGGGAATATATTCCTGACAATTGAATTTTGCTTTCTGGGCTCCTTTAGAATCATTCTTCCCAACTTTTTCCTATTGGATACATCATTCTCTTTCTTTCTCTTTCTCTTTTGCCTCCTCTTCCCACCCATTGGCTACTGGCTCAATTTTTTTCCCCAGGAGCCAAGGGGTAATTTTGCTTTTGTTTTGTTGTTGTTGTCTGGTTGTTTAGTGACTCAGTCCTGCCCACATAAAGGCGCTAGGGCAGAGGAATAGCCCTGTCTCTCCCCATTAGAAATTCATCCTCTCAGTACCTAAAAGGAGGCAAGAGAATGCAAAGCCTGCCAATTAGGCATTGCCCCCTCCCCCACACTCCCTCGCCCCACCGCAAGTGTCAGGCAGGTGACAGGGGAGACCTGCTGGGTCCTCTGCTCCAAGGGTGATGTCTGCTGCCCTTTCATTAGCAGATCAACGCCCACACCCTCCCCCCCCCCCCCCCGCCAGAGGTCTGTATTTAATGTGCAGATTCCATACTGTTCCTGAGCCTCAGCGTGGCTCTCTGGGCTGTTCGGGTTGAAATAGTTGAGTGAACCATGCCAAATAGATTTGTCAAGTCTGCTGCAGTTTGATTTGATGCCATGAAGGGGAGGCGGGGTGAGGAGGAGACTTGGGGGCAGTGGAGGGAGAGGCTCCGTCTATGCCTGGTGCTACCGCTGAGCCTTTCTTTGTAGCCGCTGGATGGTGGGCACCGTGCCAAGCTAACTGGTGTTAAGTAGCGGGCTTGAAAGCAAAATTCAGGCAGCAGGACCTGTGAGCAAAGTGTAGCTGAGAAGGAGGCAGCAGAAAAGGAGGCAGCAGCCGGCTCTGCTCCGTGCATGGGGGAGGGTTCACAGATGCAAACCAGTGCAGGGGGTGTGAAGAGGGGATGGTGCTGTTTGGAGCAGAAATGTGGGAACCTGACTTTATTCCCTGGTCACTGTCAACACCAGTGCAATGTACCAAAGGCCAGGGAATTTGGGAAAGAGGAGAAAAATAAGATTAATGAGCGCTCGGGGTGATGGGGAATGGCTGTGCTCTTTCCTTGCAAAACACTATTTACAATTTGGACCCAGGCTGGGCTAAGGCAAGGGCTGGGCCTATGGGGGAACGACTTTCTTCTCGTGGCCAAGAAGCAAGGAAAACTCAGGAACTCTTTTCCAGCTTTCCCCAGCCTGGAGCAGCATCTTCTTAGTCTCTTTCCATCCAACAGGTAGTGGGGAGGGTACCTATGAAAAAGGTCTTACACTGTGGCTCTGGGCATTGCAGGCATTCTCTGGGCAAACCTTCGCACAATTATGCAGGCCATATGCACAACACATTCCCCAGTCCTAGTCCAATTCCACATGCCATATACACGGAACCTGTGATTTTCCTATAGGGCGGGCCCTCCTTGTGCGTATTTATGGCATAACCACCAGGCAGAGAGCGCGTCTGTCTGGTGGAGCCCATATCCAGCCCATGTGTTCCCTTAGATTACACAAATCGCTTCACAGAGATTTCCTCAGAAACCACAAGCAGAAAACGACTGCTTTTGGTTTCCCCAGCTGTATTAATAACACCCCAAACACAGACAGAATGTTGTAAATACAGCAGTAGAAGGTTCACGGATGTGTCTATAATTATAGGCACAATTATGTACACACAAATCCAGGAGAGGCCTGGAGAAAGTGGGAGGTGCTGGGAGGCAAGAGGCCTTGGCCAAGTTCCTGCTCATCTCAGAGACGCTGGTTCTGTGAGCCTGCACTGGGGGGGATGAGACCACAACCGGTGTCAGGCCGGGGGGACAGAGGCCATTGCCCTTATATGTCTAAGCAAAAGCCCTTTTCTTCAGTCCTCCCTTATTTGGTGAATATGAATTTCTCCCTGGCTGATAGAGCTCTGGTTACCTTCCTCTTAGTCACAGTGCTGCTGGGCTAGTCTGATGTATTTAGAATAACTTTGGTTAAAAGACAAAGGGGAAGAGTTGAGGGAGGGTGCAAGGTAAAGTGGTGGGGCAAAGGCAGAGACAAATGTATTTGAAAAAATAAATATTTTTAAAAATTCTTTACTTAATTAATAATAAAAAAAAAGAATAACTTTGGTTAAAAGAAAATCTAGTGGGTGCTAAATATATCCTGATGACCACATTGAGGATGGGAGGGTAAGGACTGGGATGAGGAAAGGTTTGGGTCCAAGAGTGTTTAGAATTACCCCATAGTGAGTGGCAGAAATGCACTGAGCTCATCAAATTAATGCACTGATGACCTCCAAGGGGCTCGGTGAACCCTCAGGCCCCAGCTTATACACTTCCATTGGTGTTTCAAAGACTGTGAAATTGAAGATTTCAAAGACAAGTAATTTGTCCCAAGGACACAGGGAACCCTGTAGAAGGCAGCTGGCCACCGGGCTTTGATTCCCAGACTGGTGGTGAATCCACGCCTTGCTCATCATCCTGCATCCAGGGGGAAATTGGCTTCCTAGATGTTTGGTCTAGAGGTCGAGAGGTGTGCTCTGTCCAGGGGAGCCTCTGTTGTAGTGGAGATCGAAGGCCAGACATGCTTAGACAGCATGGCTTAGAGTGCCAGGCTCAGCATTTCAGAGTTTGGGCCCTGTCCTAGAATCCTGAGGATGTAGAGTTGAAAGAGGTTGCTTTGCGTTTGATTTGGCCACATCCCTTGAAAACAAACAAATGCCCCACTTCAAAAACCCTCTGTCCTATATTTATTTTCCAAATTAAAACTAATCATTTTGAAAGCCATTTGAGAATTTTAAAACCTCTGTGAAACAGAGCAGAGGCTGAGGAGGAAAGAGAGCAGTGTCAGAAAACCAAACCCCCCAAATCAGTTGGCTCACGGTTTGAACCACGTGGCTGTGCCTACTTTTAGACAATGCGCTTTGTGACCTTGGGAATTTCTCTGAACAGCGCTGTGCCTCAGTGTTGCCGTCTGCCCAAGTGAAATGGTGCTGTGGCTACCGTTGGCAAAGCACCTTGGGATCTGTAGATGGAAGGCTCTCTGCCGATATAATTAATGTATTAGGCCCACAAAGCTCTTCTTGAGCAGAAGCAAGTTATCAATTTAAAAGGTAACAAGGCCCCGTGGGATATTTATATGCTTCTTTTAAAATCAGAGGTTTGGAAGAGGCCTGTAAGTCATCCAGACCTGTCCCTGCTTCTGAGGGGGCCTGCCACGGAACAGCCTGAGGTCAACGTTCCCCCTCTTAGCCTCGTTCTTCTCTTAGGAGTTCAATCATTCCTCCAATTAATAAATTTGAGTTTTCCAAAAATACCTTTATTTTCAAACCTCCTAGTGGATGACTGGCTGCCCCTTATCCTCTTGATTGCTGTAATTGTGTTTATTGTATATAAGATTAGGGCAGTGACTCAAACCACGAGCTGGGAATGGGCATCAGCCTTCAGAAATCGTGGATATGATCGCATCGTCTCACCAGGCTTACGTGCGTTTAGAAGAGGGCCGATGCCCTTTCCAAATTCACGTCCCCCCGTTTACGTGCCCCCCTCCATTATAACTGAGAAGAATCCAGGGCCCTAGGTAATTAAGTTTGTTCCTTATCCATTTGCCATGGGATGAGCTCAGACCTTTAGCCTTTCCACTTAGGAAGCTCAAGGGAAAATTTCATTATACATATGCTTGGAACCTTTTCTCTATCAGGCTCCCATGGCTGGCTTCACCCCACTCCCATGGGTGCTGAATTGTCTCTGGGAGCTGAGACCAGCCTCCCTCGTGCTTTCAGCCTTGATGCTAAATTCCCCATGCTTCCCAGCCCACTGCTGTCCACGGGAGCCACTGGGAGGGAACCAATAAGCAAGGGATGTGGACAGGCATCGTGATTTTGCTCGGCTGGGAAAACGTGCTCTTTGCCCTAATCCTGGAGTCTCCGGATGAGCACTGGCACAAGCACCTCATCTGGTAGATTGTCAGGTTCTTTGCTCTCACCTTTTCCCTTCTCCAGGTGGCTGAGATTCCCCCGAAAGTGGAAGATAGTTGACAGATAGGCTCAGGAACCTCATTCCCTGTACCTTTCCGGTTTTTTGGCTACCCACCTGCACGTTAAAAAAAAAGAAAGAAAATGTGGCAATGTTTGTTTTAGGAGGTTTTCCGTGTGGAGAACCCTTCCTACCCAGTTAGAATGTCTGCTTCTCCCCCTACCTTCACCGGAGGACGCTGACCATTCCCTCCAACCCCTCACTGGTCTCCCGCTACCCTCGTCCCCCCCCCGCACCCCATCTCTCCTCCAGCCCCAAATCCCCGAGCGGCCCTCCTCTCCTCTCCTCCCTGATGCTTTCCTGTCTCAAATCCTGAAACCCTAATCCTGTTAGTATGCTATGTTCCAGGGCTCAGCGTCTCCATGGGGGTAACATAATCCTGCACACGCAGATGGGGATGTACACATCCCACCCACCTCCCCCACCTCACCCCACCCCCAGAAAGAAACCCACAGGCCTCCTCCGCCCTGCACCCCCTGACACACTCCTGAATCTACATCTCCTCCTTCACATTAGCAAAATACAGCTTGATGACAAAAACAGCCCTAAAGTAAAGGAGGAGGAGACAGGAGGGCATCATGGTCATAAATGCGCATTTGGTGGTTAGGGAACTTCCTTTGCCTACCCCCATCCTTACCCTCGCTTAAGTTCTCTCTCTCTCATACAGAGACACATCCTTTCTGACTCTCTGTCTGGCTAAGTTCCCACATCCACTAGAATGAAAGCAGCTTACAAAAATTTTTTATAGTGTTCAAGGAGGAGTTTTAAGGGAGAAATGTCAGGCCCATGATTTACAAAAAGCGGGGGCGGAGGGGGATGCATTACTTTAACATCGTTTTCCCCCAGCGCAACAGTGCCTCCCCGCCCCGCCGACTCACACACCCCTCCCACCCCTTGCCTGTTTTGTGCAACAAATTAATTAAACAGGACGGCATTCATTGATTAGCAATTAATTTTTTACACGTAGATCCGATGGCTGGTTTTAGAGAAAACGCGAGGGCAGGGGATGGAGAGGGAGGATCGGCCCCTGGGCTCTGCAGCGCGGATGAGTCCGCGTATCTGCATCTGCTCCTGGCTTCTCCCGCTTCCCTGCCACCTCTCTGCCGCCTGCCTTGTCCTCCTCCTCCTCCGTCTGCTTCTGCACCAAATAGATAGAAAAGGAGAACTTTGGGTGCCATAAAACATTTACTAGTGGAGAGAAGTACTTTTCCTTTTTTTAAAGAAAGAAGTAGAAGAAGGGCTCCTGCACACTTGTGACCTCAGGGCCCAGCACTGAGCTGGCTTTGAGAAGTGTCCTGCTTCCTTTGCGGCCCCTGGAGCTGGCTGCACTCAGATATTTACAGGAAAATAGAAATAAACCGCAGGTCACATCATAGGTAACGGAGAGACGGGTGTGTGCAGACTGAATACCGAAGCCCTACTCAGAGGGGAGGCAGAGCTCATGATCGAGCCTGCATCTCCGCCCAGGGGCCTGCTCCCTGAGGACGGCCGAAGAGCCAGGTCACACGGTGAGCCTGCATTCAAAGGCTTTGGTGGACGTGGAGCGTCTCCACTGTCCTGGGCCCCAGGATGTTGATGGCAGACACTGTGCAAGGAAGGGACTTAGGTCTGGTAGGAAATCCCCAGCCCAGAGGCCTCCAGGGTAGGCCGTCGGACATGCTCATTATTCCCAGCTATGCCAAATGCACTGCATGTTATTCAACTAGGACTCGAGCAAGGGTCAACAGAGAGAGGTAGCTGTGACTAGAAATGGGGTGAAAAAGAGAAAGGTTGATCCTAGAAACCATCAGGGATGCTTCAAATTTATAATTTTCTTGTATTTTATATAGTATCACAGTCCATACCTCATAAGCTCACAGGCATAGTCAAAATGTTGATTTTCCTTTCCTGGCTGGGGTGGGGGGAGGAGGGATATAGATAATAACCAAACTGGGATGCTGGGTAGCAGCCAATTTAATTGACAGGTGCCCCCCGTCCCCCAGAGGTGCAAATCAGAAAATCCGCGAGGTGCTGCTGGTTTCAGATTCTGTCTTACTGAAAAGAAACCAAAGGTCTCAAGAATCAATTGCAAAGTGTTGGATTATGTTCAGAATGCAGCGAGGCACCAAATGGATTATCCAAACCACTTTGTGCCCTGAATTGTTTTTTAAACTTGGTTTACAAAGATACATTTGAAGAAATCTTTATGTTCAACATAGCTCTTATATCTCTATAACATATAGATTTTTTTTTTGCTCTATTCCCACCTCTAAAGAAAGCTAGGGTCACCTTGAGCATACTTCTAGTTTTCCTTTGGGTGGTAAGTAAACCAAATTAGCATTTTTCTTTTAAAATTAACAAAAATGTATACCATCTGTGACATCCAGCTTTTAAAGCAGATGTTATCATTTGATCACATTAGATATATGCCTTTCGGGGTGTACCTCATGCTGACAATCCACTGAGTTTCCTTAACATTACGGACATCTCACTGCGAAGTTATGGCTTGAAAGTTTTTGGCCTCGAGGTTCAACTTGGGAGTCAGTGGCTTTGGGAGCTGGAGCTTTCCCAATCTCACAAAGACCCACTTGTTACTTGTGACGTAGCCTCCCCTCTAACATCTGTCCTGGGTGTTATGTAGGCATGGGAGGCAGCGGGGAGGGCTGGTAGACTTTATAGTTGCTATCTGCAAGCCTGTTATTGACTTTATTTTCCTGAAGGAGAGACCAAGGTACCTAAGGTTTATTGATTTGCCTATAGTGATTCAGTGAGTCGGCAGGGCACAGGGAATAAAACCAATTTCCTGGCACCGTTTCTCATGCATACAGCCCCTTACCTTGCGATGCCTAGACTGGAAGCCAAGAATCCATCTCAGAGAATTTGATCAGAAAACTTATGAAGGGTGATTCTGAAACCACAGAAGCATTGAGAAAGTCATAAAGATGTATAATATATGATAGCATTTACCAACTATAAATAGGGATATGCAGGGGGAAAAATAAAGACCTTATAATCCATTGGGTCAGGAGAAATAGAAAGTGCTTAATATTTCATTTAAATGGATTTTCATAAATTGCACTTTGATATCTTTGGGCAAAAGACAATATGTAAGGACCAGGGTGTTGTCATTTATTACTCTTTGTTATTAATAATTTGAACTGTTAGTGAGGCAAAACATCCAGCAGATATGCTCTCCCTCTGAGTGGGGCACTCACCATGTGTCCTGGTCACCATTTAAGGTGTATAAAAGTCCACAGCACTTGTCCACAAACCACTCAGGCTATCAGCGACAGTGAGTGACTAAAACGCCCTGTTACAAAGTGAACGCTCCCGGGGCAGCGCTAGATTGAAAACTCTTGTGAAGGCTTAGAATCTGGAGGACAAAAAGGACCTTACACATCAACTCACATAATCCTCTCATTTAACAGAGGAGGAAGTCAGGGCTCACCCTTTCGAGCTAATTTGCAGTAGAGTCTGTCTCCTGGCTCCTAGTTCAGTGGTGTTTGGGTCCCCCACCCCGCATACACCACACTCAGAGTAAAAGGTATATAAATAGTTTACTAAAATAAGATGTTATTCCTTCAGCAAAGGGAAGAGCTTGCAGAGGGAAGAGATCAAGAGCACACAAGAAACTGAGAAAGGACTGGGCTCGGAAACATGAAGGGCAATGTGAGGCCCCATTGAAAGAGCCTCATGTGGTTCCAGGGGTGGGAGAAGCTGAGCAAAATGGAATGGCTGAGTGAAGTTCAATTTGAGCAGCCAGGCTGATGGCCATGGGCAGATAAACCAAGTGGGTGCCTCCCTCTCTGACCAATGTCACTGTAGGCAAAGACCTGGGGGTGCTCCCTCAAAGCCTGTGACCACGTACATCCGTGGGAAGACCAGCCGTCTCCCTGGACATGTACACATGTGTGTGCACACACTCAGCCTCACTCACATACATGCCAGCCTCCCAAAGGCAGTCCAAAGACACAGTCATTTCCTTACTGAGGTAGGGGAAGAAAGGTTTGTTGGTATTATCTGCCAAGGCTGAGAAATGAAGGGGTCAGATAAGATAAAATTGGATATTAAAAACACATAAGACGTGCTGTGTTTCTAACTAAACAGTACCAGCGTGGTGTGTGTGCTGTGGATTGCAGCTGTGTTAAAGTTCAAATCCACTCAACACTCCAATTATGCATTCACATGGCCAATCAGGCCCCCTCCCCTCCAACTCCTTAGCGTCTCCTGATGGAGGCCACACACAGTCACTGTCATCATCCTCAGGGAGCTGGCCAGTGGTGACCCCCCGCTGCTCACAGCACCCGTCCCGAAATAAGCAAAGTGCTGCATTTGCTTCTTCCTTGCCAAAACAAAACAAAAAACAAACACAAAGCCTCTGCCTCATGCTGAATTCCGGTGATTCTAGGAGAACTGATTAATCTTCCCTGAACGGGTTCAGTTCCTCTTCCCCTTTCCTCAGAGCCACAGAGCACTTTATAAGCACCCAGAAAGCCAAGGAATGGGCATGGTGAGGCGGGGGCCTTCCTGGGCCCTGCTGCCTCCTCCAGCTCTCCCTCTCTGAGAGTAAGAGCCTCGGCACCTCTCTTTGCCTCCCTCTGTAGGTCTCTGCCCGGTGTCCAGCTCTCACCCTCTCTCTGTGTGTTTCCTTGGCCCTTTCCCTTCCCTACCTTGTGTCTTCTCGCCCCTCTTTTCCCTCAGTCCCTATGCATAAAGCAGCCAGATGGAACCGTGGAGAGATGAGAGGTCCTGCCTCTGTGCTCCCTGCCTCTGTGCCCCACAGCAAGGCAGCCAAGGAGAAGCTGGTGGCGTTAAGACCAGAACAGGAGTCTCTCTGGGACTCAGTGGGCTAAGCTCCTGGAACAAGGGATTTAAACAGAATACGGTGGGCTGGCAGACACCTATTTCTTCCTCTCCTTTCCTCTGTTTGTCTTAAGCAAGCCACTTCTCATTTGGTTGCCAAAGTGTGATGTCCCTTGACCCTTCATCCTCACCATCGGTGGTGTGCTTTATATGAAATGGCTCTAACTTTGGACATTAGCGAGCAGGAGATGTGGCAGGTTCAAGGTTGCCAAAAGTCAGAGCTTCTGGTTACACTTCCTGGGGAAGAAAGGACCACATTGTTCATTAGCTCTAAGCTTCCATGCTGTTCTGTTTCCCAGAGCATTCTAAATTGGGATTGCAAACGCACCAGAACAGCAGCACAGCATCCACTCAGCCCGTGCTAGGGGACCTTAAAGGCTCTGTGACTTCTAGGCACCAACATAAACATTGCAACTGTACTGAAAGAGGTGGCAGTCCGCCTAGGAAACTGCAGCCTAAAACCTAAAAACGTAGCAAGGGCTTTTGGATCCAGACAGATGGCTTGGAGCCTGTTTCCTCATCAGTAAGGTGGGAATAATAATAATACTTAACTTCGGGGTGTTGTGGATGCAATTGTCTTTACAGAGTGTCTGGCTCGAAGGTACTCATATTCAAATACACCGGTTTCCCAGCCCCGTCAATGACCAAACACCTGGCGCGATCTAGGTATCATGAGCTGAAGCATCAACTCCCCTCCCCAGGGGGAATTGCTAGCTGTGGCACAGTTGGCAGTGTGTAGATTTACAGTCACTTGGTTATTACAAGCTGTGACAGGTATGATTTAAAAGTGATGGTTGGTTACTTGGTCTTTCCCTCCACCCTTATCCCAGAAACCAAGAGAAACTCACATATACTTGCTCCAGCTACTTTTTTAATGGAGAGCAAACACAAAAAAGCATAAGGTCCATATGGCAGTTATTGATTTGGGCCATCTGGTAAGCTAGGACTTGCTCCCACCATGTTGGATTAGAAGCTATTCCAAAAAGCCTTTCTTCCCGTAAGAGATGCATTGGTCAGATGGCGACAGGGATGGATTTCATTACAGGGCGGGGACTGCAGTGAGAGGAAGCCAGAGCAGGACTCCAAGGGGACCGTCTGCAACCCTGACCCTACAACAAAGACCAGAGAGAACCAAGAACATGTTGATTGACACCGGGGCACCGGGGGTAGACAGTGCCTCCCACCCGTTCATGGCACAAGGAAGCCTCTAAGTAACAAAAACAATTGTGAAGCACTTCCTAATCATTAAATACCCTGCAAATATTATTATATGCCTGTAACATGAAGAAGAGGGAGAGTCAAATTCACGCTCATGCGTGAGGTCCACTAGCCCTAAAAGATGACATTTCTGCTCCATTTTTAAAGGATATTTTACTCCCTCCCCCTTTAGCTTCTGAAGTGTTTTCCTTTTCACAGCGCCTTCTTTTGCTTGCTCTTGCCCAGAGGCAAAATTTTCTTTGCCTCCAAAAGTTTTTGTGAAGACCGTTTATTGTTTTCAAGTTAGAGCTCTGTGAGAAATTAAATTTTTTTTCATGGTGCTTCCAAAAAAGCCCCAAACAACAAACCCACTGATTATTTTTAAACTTGAGGGAAATAAAATTCAACAGAAATTTCCCACCCCCTTCAAAGGCTGCACGGGTGGCCCAACTACAAATGGGGATTTTATTAATGTGGTTTCACGTCTTATGTTACAGGTATTCCAAGCCAATAACGATGCAACAGAGGTGGTTTTGAACAAGCTGCACACACCGCTGCTGACAAGGTTCGTCCGGGTCCGCCCTCAGACCTGGCACTCGGGCATCGCCCTCCGGCTCGAGCTCTTCGGCTGCCGGGTCACAGGTAAGGGGGCTCCAGTGCGGCTGGGGAGCTGGTTGCATCCCGGGCTCTGAGAATAGCATGATTATACTGTATGACCTTTCTAGAAGGATTGGCTCAAGGACTCAAGTCCTAGCAGAATTTCTCCATTCATTCATTCATTCGGTATATACTTATTAAAAGTCTACTATTCCTACTACCTAACATTTATTGAATGCTAACTATGTACCAGGTTCCATTCTAAGCAAGCACTTAAGGTATGTTACCTTTTATAACCTTCGTAAAGACTCTATGAATGGCATGTTGCTATTCTCTCCACTTGAGAGATGAGGAAACCAAGACTTGGAGACATAGCTTCCCTGCCACTAAGTGGTAGAGCCAGGGTTTGAAACTAGGTGCTTTGAATTTAGAGCCCGGCTCTTAAATAACACTTTCTGCTGCCCCAGCTGGAGGCCAAGACCTACACAAGGCGTTATGGGTACAGTGATAAGCTCAACAGACCCAGCTCTGTAGGGACATCTGTACAAGTTGAGAAGACACAGTAATACACAAACAAAACCACAAATGAAAGTAAAATCAAAACTATGATAAAGGATGCCGTAGGGGACTTGACCCCATCTTGGAGGTCAGGAAAGAGGAAGACTTCCTTGAGGAAGTAGTGGCTGAGCTGAGGGCAGAGGGCACACAGGCCTCACCTCATAAAGACTGGAGCAAAAGTCCACCAGGGAGGGGTCACCGCTTGCTCAATGGCACAGGGGCAGGAGGGACCAAAAGAGGAAGTGAGGGTGTGGGCATGGAATGTGAGGCCAGAGCCGGGGGGCGCAATGTGGAGGACAGACTGGAAGGACCATCATGGGAGCTGGGATAGCATCAGGAGGCTGGCGCAGTGGTGAGGATGAGAGAAGATGGTGGTTAGACCAGCCCCAGCCATTTATGAAGAGCCTGCCCCCTTCTTCCTACAGACTAAGCCCAGTGGAAGAAAGTTGCTTCTTTGGCCTGGAAAGGTCTTCAGTGTACATCTGCTCACCATCCTGTCCCCTAATCATCCATTCCAGCTCAGAGAGGGAGTGCTTCATGGTGGGATGGTGTTTTAGGCTTCTATTAATAGTTAAAATACCTTGTGTATATACGGTCTCTACATTTTTCGCATGCCTTATTTGCACACCATCTTGTCCACTGTCTGTAACAACTCTATGAGGTCAGTGGGGCAGAAAACCAGGACTCAAGAAGGGTAAAGAGCTTGCCCAGCATCACCCTACTAGGAGGTGGCAGAGCCAGGAAGAACCCACATTATCTCAGTACAAATCTTCTGCTCTTGTAGCCTTTGCACAAAGACTCGGCTTCCCTCTTATGGGAGTGGTTCGTCCTAACCCTACCTAGGGGACTGTTTTTTTGTCCCTTTCCCATTGCTGTTCCAAGTCGGCACAGGCTAACCAGCAAGAACTCAATTAAAACTCATTTTTCTGGAAACCTGAAAAGAGAGAACCGGTGGGCTTGGAGAACTGGGACCGCCGGCGGGGGCTGCAATTCGGTTTACAGGTGTCTGATGCGCACTGACGGTAGACCCTGCCTTCTCCACTCACTCATTTCTCCACAAATACTTACTGAAGGCCCGCTGCGTGCCAGGCCCCATCCGGGGAGCTGGGGCTGGAGGAGCGAGCAAAGCAGATGGGGTCTCTGCCATCATGGAACTTTCAGGCTAGTGGGCAAGGTAGATAATTAGCAAAGACAAGTACTGGATAATTATAAACGAAGAAATGTTTCTGGAGGAAAAGAACAGGGTGCTCTGAGAAAGAGTGACTCTAGAAACCTAATTGACTACTGATTGAAAGTTTGGGGACAGCCTTTCTGAGGGTGTGACACTTAAGCTTGGGAGATGAGTGAAGAGTAGTCCGGTGATGGCTGAGGGGAAGAGCGTTTGGGGCAGCAGAACAGCATGTGGGAAGGACAGAAGGTAGTAAAGGGGAAGTAGAGACCTGACCCCAGGAAGGTTTCCATCCAGTTGGGAAAACAGTCTCCCAGGAAACAATGCTCAGCCGAGCTCCTGCCTGTGCTCACCACCACTGGGAGGGTCGGGGGGACTGGTGTCACCAACAAGGATGCGAGGGCCCTTGGCTGATGGCATTAGATGCTTAGACATGTCAGGCACTGGGCTGTGAGCTTTTATATAATAACTAGCGGAATCCTTGCAACAACCCCCAAGAGGGCAGTACTATTATTAGTCCTCCTTTAGACCCGGGGAAACTGAGACACTGAGCAATTTGTCCAAGGCCATACAGCTAGTAAGTGGCAGAGCAAACATGGACACGGGCAGCCTGGCCCCCACTCTTGGCTCTCAACCACAGTATTATTCTACCTTGAAATGCAAAGAAATGAATGCTGACTTGAAGTGTTTGATACCAGGTGGGTCTTTTTCACAGCTCCCTACTAATGGGAGTGGTCCCCGGTTAGGATGGCCCTGACCTCTCGTGCCTCCCTCGCCTCTCCACAGACGCCCCCTGCTCCAACATGCTGGGGATGCTCTCGGGCCTCATCGCTGACTCCCAGATCTCTGCCTCCTCCACCCGGGAGTACCTCTGGAGCCCCAGTGCCGCTCGCCTGGTCAGCAGCCGCTCGGGCTGGTTCCCTCGGATCCCTCAGGCCCAGCCAGGTGAGGAGTGGCTTCAGGTGGACCTGGGAGCGCCCAAGACGGTGAAAGGCGTCATCATTCAGGGGGCCCGAGGAGGAGACAGCATCACCGCCGTGGAAGCCCGGGCGTTTGTGCGCAAGTTCAAAGTCTCTTACAGCCTAAACGGCAAGGACTGGGAATACATCCAGGACCCCAGGACCCAGCAGCCGAAGGTAGGCCATTCGGGAAGACTCTGTAACCTCACCCCAAACAGGCTGTTTAAGTCGGGAGTGCTGGTTGTCCATCCAGGTGATCATCGCCAAACCCCTGTATTCCAGCATAACAAATTTTAATGAAGAGATTACTTTGTGCGAGACACTGCACTCAAAGCCTTATTTTAGTCCTCATTATTATTTTAATCCTTACATTTTTAGAAGGTGGACCCTTTGGCCACTCCCATTTTAGAGACGACAAACTGAGGCTTAATGTCATGCCCAGGGTCACGCAGTGTACCTGCGGTAGATCCATGATGCAGACCTCGTAAGTCCGATTCCAAAGCCCAAATGCCTTTCTGTGCAGTTCGACGCCCATTGCATTCTCTTTCAGAGAAAGTTTCCTTCCAATTGGCCAGACAATCAAAGGAGATGTGGTTTTTGGAGGCTAAACTATAGAAACAAGGGATATACTTCCCAAAACAACTGTGCTTTTCTGAATGTTGCTGCCCTCCTTTGTAGTTTCCTAGCTGTGACTCTTCAATCTTCCCTGCCTCTCAGGCTGAGGCTGGGGAGAGGCAAGAGCAACCCACTGCCGGCCTCAAGTGCCAGCCAGTGTGGCACGCCCCCTCCGGCCGTCGGAGGGGTGAGGGTCAGCCTTCCACGGGAACCCCAGGAAGGAGAGGGGACACCACATCTCTTCTCCAGATTAATTTCCCAGTTAGCCAGGCTTTCCCATTCTCACTTCTATGTTACCCCTTATTTTCCTCAGAAGATCAGGGCCCCTAACAAGGAAAGCGGTATCACATGTCTCTGTCTAGCCCCTTTACTAAGCAAATGTTTTCATTCTTAATACAGAGACAGGGGCTGGCTTAGAGGTTTTGCAATGCCGATGTAAACCCCCAGCTTGCAACCCCAGAGGCTTGGGAAAGGCTCAGGGCTTGGTAACCGGAACCTTTGGTGGATGGAGCAGAAGTTGGACCACAGGCTTCCCCAGGGAGAGCTGACCCTGGATCTCCTTAACCATTATGGGGGCCTGGGAAAGGAGATGATCTTAGCCAGGGTCAGAGCCTGCCCTTCCTGTGACAGCACCCCTCACTTTTGGAACTGTGGGCCCAGGGCATCCTGCAAAACAGGGTGATTCTGCAGCACCCCTGGATGCTGATCAGCCACAGCCCCTGGCCAGCCCCACACCAACAGTCCCCTAAATCAGTGGCTCCCAGGTGTGCTCCGGTTGGGTCCCCTACCTGACTTCAACCAGGACCATCCCACTCTCGTCAGTTTTATGTATTGGGGCTCTCGGCAGGTTTTCTTTTGATAGAACTGCCGCCACTGAAGCAGAGGTTTGGAGAACACAGTCCCTGACTCCCAGTGTGACGAGAAGGCATTGTTGTTAATCCAGAGAAGGGAGTGGTCACTTTCCCTTCAGCCTCTCAGTGAACTTAAGACCTATCAGTCAACTGGGACTTTCTAAATCTAGACTTTCAAAATTTAGAAAAAGAACTGGATTAGAAATTCTCTTCCTAATAAACCGAGAACTTGGGAACAAGCAAGGCACACTAAACTCCCTTCTCTTCTCTCCACTCAGTCCAGCTCAAGATTCATTCAGAGACTCATTCTTTTCTGGGTCCTCAGTTTCCATCCCAGGACAGAAGACAAGATCTAGCAGTTGCCACTTACAGCAGCTCCCTGTTTTTCATGTTTTGGGTCTCTAACCACCTTCCCAATGAATAAGTACCTTGGTCTGAGGACGGAGCTCCCATGGATCGTAATGTGCAGCAACCATGAATCAACCGTGTGGCTGCCTTCTGGTTGGATATAAAGGGTGGGAAGGAGAAGGCAGGGAGGAAAGGGAAGGAAGGGATGATGGAGGAGGGGGTCCCCCATAAGAGAAGCTGAGCAGCCTGTCTCCCTTGCAGCTGTTTGAAGGGAACATGCACTACGACACCCCTGACATCCGAAGGTTCGACCCCGTCCCTGCGCAGTACGTGCGGGTGTACCCCGAGAGGTGGTCACCAGCAGGAATTGGGATGCGGCTGGAGGTGCTTGGCTGTGACTGGACAGGTAAGGCCCCGCCTTCTCAGGATGCCCTGGGAGCAGGTCAGACCATGACATGGATGGGGGCTGAGGGGCACCCACCCCCGGTTGAAACCGTTATTAGCCCGAAACTGTGCAGAGCCTGCCCGCTCTGGGCCCTGCTGTGTTCTCCTGCCTCCGACCACGAACACCACAGCCTCTGGTCTTGGGGCAATTTCTCAAGGGAGGGGCTTTGTCATTTTTAAAGGATGATTTCAGCTCTGTAGCCCAAGTCTCTCAAAAACAAATCATAACCACACACCACCCACCCAAATTCAATTAGACCCTGACTCTTCAGGCCAGGGAGCTGTGGCTGTTGATTTAGGGAAGGAAAAAAAAAAAAAAAAAACCTCATGATAATAAAGTAATTGGTTTATGTCTGAATCTGGCCTCCAGATGTCAGTGGCTAAGAGACTGCATTTTCATTTTGAAGCCACATCTGTAAAAGGCATTCATTTGCTCAGGAGGGACCCTGTTGCTGGGGACTTCTTCCCAGTGTGTGGCAGGAGCCTGCTGGTTCCTGCCCCCACCAGGCGGTCCAGGTCCACTGAGTACGCGCGCCCACCCTCTTGTTTGCCAGGATGTGCCCCGTCCTTCTGAGCCGGACCCCACCTGTCCTCTGAGCACTGGGCCTCCGGCCTCCACAGAGCTGACATAGCTCCCCCCTGGGCTCCCACACTGCCTGTCAGAAGGGGCTTGGGCGGCCACAGCAGCCGCATGCCAGCAGGAGCGTCAGGCAGGCCGAGCCTCCCTGCCCCGCCCCACCAGCACCCCAGGTGTCTCCATTTTCCTGTCTGTGCTGTACCTGTCACCAGCTCCCGCAGCAGGGAAGCCGGAAGGATTAATAAGGGCATGCTGGAGAAGTGCTCCGGGCTCCCAGGGAGAAAAGTGCCTCCCGCATGCCGGCTTCGATGTACAGAAGAGGTGGCCCAATGAGGCACGCAGGTGGGAATCGGGCCCAAATTAGCCTGTCTCACCTTCAGATTGAAGGCAGCCCCAATGAACACACTTAGTGGGAAGACACTTTACTCCCCATTAGGCAGGACTAAGGCCAGCTTTCCCTGCTGCCTGCTGAATGTGCGTCACCTGTCTGCTTGAGGTGCTGAAAACTCTCCCTCCAACCGTGACACAAGCTGGTGGGATTTATGGCCTCCTTGGAATCAGAGGATTAAGAGAGTCACAAGACCCAGGAGCCTCTGGGCCAGTGGCTTTCAAATGTTTTTAACCATCGTCCACAACTTAAATGTATGCAACAACCCACTTGACTTACAAGCACATGCATGTGCACATACACATACATACACAGAAGCACACCCATGCGTGTGCCTATGGGGAATAGTGGATTATCACTAAATGCCTGGACTCTGGCAAAAGATTGCCATGTACCAGTCCTGCCTTTGCCGATCACTGGGGATATAACCTCAGACAAGCTACTTAGCCTCCCAACATCTCAGTTAGCTTAGCAGAAAAATGGGGCTGATCATGGCAGAGTTACCCCCACCCCCCCAGGATTATTATGAGGATTCAATAAAATAGTAGATTTCAAGTACTTAGACTGCTGCCTGGCACCTAACATGTTAGAATAAGTAAATATGACTGACCCAAAGCTGTGCTCCTCCTCACCAGGTGAGTGCACTTTGAAATATTGTAGCTCCTATTTTTAAAATGCTGGTCTTGACCCGTTAAATTGACTCTACAACCTACTAATGAGTGCAACATACGGTTTGGAAAAAAAATCGTAGTCTAAGCCAACACCCCTCTCACAGAAAACGAAACTGAGTCCCAGAGAAAAGAAACAACTTGCCAGAGGTCGCTCAGCCCGCTGGGGGCTGACTCACACTCCCCTCCTCTCCTCGGCCCCTCTGTGCACTGCCTCTCCCAGCCTGGCCCTGCTCTGCGACCGGCTGGCCGGACTGGACAGTTGCAAATGGCCTTTTCCACTTAGGGCTCCCCCACCTCAACCTGCCCCGAATTACACTGGTGATGGTCAGCAACAGGTTTCTCATTTCAAAGTCCTGCCTGGTCATTCCTCAGAAGATCAGAGTTGGGGCTTGCCTCCCTCCCTTTGAAGTCTCAGACATCTGGTTTCAATTGCAGTTTAACGGGCAGTTACCTCGGAGCGCCCAGTACAAACACAGTGGTCACGGAGGCCGGCTGCTGTTTCTTCACTGTCAGTCACACGCCCTGCCCACTTGTGGTCTCCCAGCCCCCTGTGCCCCTGGATTTAACATCATCTCCTCCAATCAGCTTACTCATTTTGCTACCTAACATTCCCAGAAGCTCATCTGCTAGGGCGTGTGGGCTTTCTGGCTTTTCTCATGTCCCTTTTCTGCGACTCTTCCTTGATTCACTTCTTCATTCCCACCCCAGAAGGATCCCAGGAAAAATAATGGGCTGGGCTCAGTCGCCGCAGCTAAATAATTTGACAGGGCTGCCTCACCTGTTGGTTGGTTTGTGTTTCAGATGATTACTTCTTGCCTTTCTGCCCAGAGTTTGCTCTACAATTGAGTTGGAGAGTCTCTGACACAGTGACAAATCTGAACTTACAAATTAGGATGCTTCGAGGTTATTTGCTATTTACTGTGAGCAAGAGACAGACACGGCAAAGGGAAGCCTGAAAGGTTATGCGTGTAGTGTTTAATAGCAAAAGGATGAGAAGTCGACCGTGAGAAAGCTATTCAGCGTATTTAGTGATTTCTTTTCAGCTCCTGGCTTTATTAAATGGTATCCTGAAGAGGGCCTGACAAAGACGCCTGATCACGCACAACAGTGCCAGGGAACATGTATAAGAATGGGAGGGACAATGCGCGAGCTTTTTCGGGGAGTCTCCTTGGAGCTCAGCTCTGGGACAAAGACCCCACCCACAACACATGGACTTGAACACCGGTTACCAGCACCCCTTTTTGCCCCACCAAGGGCCTGACTCACAGTTCTATTCATTTCATAGACAACTGCTGAATGAATGATGGGGGTGAGCAAATAACAGTGAATGGATGGCTGAATGAATCACCTGGGTCAAAACTAACAGCCGGCAGCAGGTTTGGCCCAGCCCGGTTTTATGCATTCTTCTTATTATAATATTTTGCATAAGTTGCCAACATTGATAAGTCTGGAAGTTTTCCACAGGGATTGTTGGATTCATGTAGGGAAAAAAATTTTTTTTTTTTGCAAAATCTAGCCACACTGGGCTACCTCCCCACCCCGGCCCCTCAGAACCTCAGTGTGCTGGGGCCAACCTTGGTGGCCTCCTTTAAATCAAACGTGTAAGACCCCCTCTGCCATCTTTGCCCCACACTTGACTCTCCCTACCCCCAGCCATTTATCCTCGCTTATAGTAGCTATTTGCATCCAAGAAGCATTTGAATCTGCCATACCTTGACCTAAAGGCACAGCCTCACATTATTTCCACCAAGTGGAGTCTGAATCTCTTTGAATCCATATTCCTTTCCATTCACTTTTGTGCAAACATGACAACAGTGTCTGGGGTCATACCTCCCAAGCATCTGGCTTTGCTTATGGCTTTGGTGACTGTGCTGTTGATTATCTTGCTATAGGCGAGCCCCCTAGGTCAGGTTAGCTTTCGTTCAGACAGTTCTGCCTGACCCAGAGAAGGCTGGAAGGAGAAAGCCTATTCCACATGAAAGCAGGAGGGAGGCGCGCCACCCAAGGGGAAGTGCGCAGATAGGCATTTTCCACAGAATGGAAGCTCTCTCCGTGAAGCACCGAGGTTTTCTCAAACCGTTTTTGATTGGCATCACTCATTTTGTGGCTGTGCCCAGCCACACTTCCGTCTTAAACCGAGCACCCAGAGCATGGTTGAGCCTGGCCTCTGGATCAGCATCGCCCACATTCATTAACTTCTCGTGCAGCCTCTGGGCTACCCCAGAACCTCTAATGTACGTTAAGGAGCATGGGTTTTTCTCTGGCCCGCTCTCAGGGCTGTTTCTGCAATGTGGGTCCATTTTTGTTCAACTCAGACAACGCTCTTAACATCCTTGATGACATACAGAGGTGACTTCTGGGGAGGGGTGTGTCTGTGTCCATTTTCGTTTCCTTTTCCTTCTCTGGTAGCGCACACTTAGAAAGGAAGCTTAGTGTTTAGCATCTTCCTCCTGCTGCATTTTAATGCAAGCTGCTGCATGCAACATTCACACCCCTTCCTTTGCCTTTACACAGACGCAAAGCCCACGGTAGAGACGTTGGGACCCACTGTGAAGAGCGAAGAGACCACGACCCCATATCCTATCGATGAGGAGGCCACAGAGTGTGGAGAGAACTGCAGCTTTGAGGATGGTGAGGATGGGGGTCAAAGTCGTATTTCATCCAGGATGGCATGGGTGCCAACCAGTAGGGGTGGAAGCTGAGTTGTGGCTGGGGCAGGAACCTGGAGGTCCCCTGGGTCAGAGATCAAGGAGGTGTGAGTACTCAGGAGCTTGGAGAAGTGGCTATCTACATCCAATCCTGAAGCATTCAGATATTGGAACAACCTGTAGAGCCCTACGGGCATGAATCCACCAGTCATCAGCTGAGATGAGGGTCCAATGAAAGAAGACTCCTCCTCCAAGAAGTCTTCTCTAGCCCTCACTTCACATCTTCAGATTCTGCATCTGGGATCCTGTTTCCTACTATGCCACATCTTCACCACACAGTCAGGTGACCATCTGGAGCTGACATGGTTTATGGAGCGCAGTGGTCGGGTTAACTCAGCAGTTAACCATCCCTTAATTGTACTTCCCTGTGTCTTTCACCATTGATTGAGAAAGCGTAATAATTATGACTCCATGAGATAGTGAGGGGCGGGCAGGTCAGTGTCAAAGGCAGAAACGGGAAGAGGCACGTCAGCGTTCCTTCAGAACACAGGGCCTCCTTCTCATCGCATGGGAAATCTGTATTGCTCTCATTTCATCTTCTAAACACATCCATGTTAGATAAAAACAATTGGCAGGGCCCAAAAGTGCAGCACATTTTAAATCATACCACTAAGGTTACCGAGTATGAGAACATTTCTAACAAACCACAGATTTTGGAACACCTGGCATTTTTGGCTAGAACTGAATGCTTGACAGCCTCCATTTACAGTAAATTACTGACCACTATTAAACGTTCATTAAACAAAATGAGGGAAGATTGGTGAAGAGACTTGGGAAGTGACGGAGACATGAAGATGTAGCACCGACTCCGTAGGTGAATGGCGGAGTCCGTAGAACCCGCACACTCAGCCATTGGACAGTCTGAGGAACTGTGCTGATGGAGTGGCCAACTCCAAAGAAGTGGCTGCAAAGAAGAATGGGAGGGAAGCCAAAAATAAATGCTGAAGTTGTGTGACTGAAAAATGGTAATTTAATGCATATGCTTTTAGGAATGTGCTTTTGTATATTGTGTGGGCGGAGGGACAGTATTGGTCAGGGTTAGTTGAATACAGAATTCTGACATTTTAATGAACTTGTTTTTGTTTTGTGGAAAGGAGAAGGAGACTTGGAGAATCTTCCAAGACATGTTTAAGATAGGTTGAGGGCCAAAAGTAGAACGCACAGGGAGTTAAAATATGGTGTCGGGTTAGCAAAGTTAGCTTGGCGGAGGACAGGAGGCGGGCTTCTATCTAAATGGCAGTCCAAAGGAAAATTTAAGGGTTCTGCTGCAAACGTTCAGAAGTTTAATATAATTTTCCCCTTTGTAGTGGTTTGTTTCCTTTGAGGTTTCTTTGGTGGTTCCTCCCTTTGCTTTTTTTTTTTTTTTTTTTTTTTTGCCTAAGATCTCGTTGTGGAATTTGGTTCCTGAGATACAGTATGCACATAAACATTAGAGAGGAATTATGGTATATTGAATTACTCCATATTTTTGAATGGAAAAGTAGAAATTCAGAAATTGTCGGGAGAAAGGGACAGTGAGGGCTAAGAGCTGACTTTTCCAAGCCACAGGTTGATGCTTCTGTAATAGATTCCATGTGTTTCTTCTAGACTCAAGCTGACTTTGGCCAATGGTGGGCAATCATTAAATAGTCCCTCTTAGGAAGGGGAGGCATAAACAGCACCCGGTGGCACTCTGCCTGTCAGGCCAGCGGTGCCCTTCCCCTCCGAGGTGAGCCCTCCGCACCTCTACAGTATGAGTGATTAGCTTCCACCAGCCAGTTGCTCCCTTTAGACTTCCTAACCTGCATTCTAGGCCTTCCCCATGGAAATTGCTCCCTGGGAACTCCGAGAAGGGAAGTGAGAAGGCCAAAGACCCCACTTCCTCTCTGCTACCAGCATTAGCCAACACTTTTCTGCTGTTTCCACAGCCACGGCCAGCAAGCATCCAGATTTAGGTTCCCATTTCCTCTTTTACCCACCTCCACACTCACCCCCTACTTTATCACATATTTGGCAGCAGCTCATACTGAATTTTTAGAGCTGAATGGAACCTCAAAAGAAACGCCTTGTGTTCAGTCCTCTCACTTAGGCAGGTGAACAACCGAGCAGATGGGACAAACCACTGGGTGGTCACTTCTTAGATTTCCATGAAAATGCACTCTCTGCTGACCTCAGATCTGGGCCTTCAGGCACTCAGCACCATGTGGAATTACTTTTACTCCCAGGCAGTGCTGAGCTGGGCGGCTGGTGGGGCCAGCTGCTCTGGTCCCCTCACTTTGCCCTAACATGCCACCTGGCACTGCCTCCCCCTGGGGATGCCGAAATGACCTGGACCTCTGAAACAAGAGACCCATCCCTAGGAGGTAAAGGGTAGCAAACAAGCCTTCCTTGTTTCTGAGGCCACTTTCTCCTCCCTGTCCCAACCTCCCCTGCATTTCAGCCTCTCTGGATGCTAATGGGCTGCCCCATCCCTTCTGAAAACCAGGTTGGCAGGAGCTAGCCATCCACGGAGGCTCTGGGAAGACATTCTTCTCTGGCATTTAGGGGACAGTGATTTTCACATTTGTCTGCTCTCCAAGGTGGACAGAAGAGGCTGAGTAGAGCCTGAAGCCATTTGGTGGCCTCGTTTATAATTGCTTACTATGGGAACCCTTGGCAGACTTGGCTTTCACTCCTGGGAAGGATGAGACCAAAGGCTGACCCGAAAACCAACCATCGCCAAGATGAGTTAAATGAATAAGCAAAGGGAGCCACTTTTTTCTCTGCTCTGCACTCAGGCCTTGCCAGCCATTTAAATAGCACTAGTGTGGCTGTTCTCTGAATCCATTTCATTTGCCTTCCTTTGGTTATTCCCCCCCTCCTTTTAGACAAAGATTTGCAGCTCCCTTCAGGATTCAACTGCAACTTTGATTTCCCTGAGGAGCCCTGTGGTTGGATGTACGACCATGCCAAGTGGCTCAGGAGCACATGGACCAGCAGCACAAGCCCAATCGACCGGACGTTTCCAGGTAAGCCAGCTGCGAAGTAAGCAATGAAAGAGTTAATGCTAACCTTCCCCACATTTTCCAGCTCAGATTCCCTGCCAGGCTTCGTGACTTCCCGCCACAGAGCCATCTTCTGCTCTTTGCCCGCTAACCACCATAGTCATTGCTCACAACATCACCCCACAGAATAGCAGGTTGGTCTACCCTCTCTTATGATTATAGGACAGCCTGGCAGCTGGGAGGGAGTGAGAGAGGCCAAGATAAAAGAAGAGGGAAAAAGAAAGAGCAATTGGGACGCCCTAGGAGATGGGATGAGTCAATGCCCCCTTGTTCCCATAGCCAGGACTCACTGCCACCATTGCAGAGCCTCTTGTCAACTTCAAGCCGGGTACTGTTCATAAAATGGCCCAGTAGGAAACCAGTGGCCTCCAGTCTGACTGATCCTTCTCCTCGGGTACCATTGCTCTGGCAGAACCAGTCGAGGGCCTGCAATGCTGCCGTACCCAAGGGTGTCTAGCAGAGATACCTGGCGCTTGCCCTTTCAGAGAGTCTGATTTCAGAAATCCCTCTGGCACCTTGACAGAGAGGGGCTGTGTTTGGCCCTTCTGAGTAGGCAGGATCAAGTCACCTACAGTATCCTCTGTCACATGCTCTTAGAGTGATGTTCTGGTAAATGTTGAACAACCAGCTCTCCAAGGATTAAAAAATCCTGCTTTGTAATGTTTGCCACTTTCAGGGATGTAAATACCTGTACTATGGTTGAATTCAAGCTGCCAGCCATTGGAGGTGGAGTGGAGAAAGTACGATAACATAGCATTTTATAGTGTGCTCCCATCAGACGGATGTAATTCACGCAAATAACTTTGGAAGCATAGGTACCGGTAAATTGTATTAAAATAATTAGGACATCTTGCATTTTGAGAATTTATTACCTTTAGTTTTTAATATAATTTATGTAATTGTAACTTTCTATAATTTAATTTTTAATAATGCTTGCGTTTGACACCTGGCTTGCAGAATTCCAGATATTTTAACAAAGGGCTGTCACAAACATCAGCTCCAACACGGCGGGCGCTAGCTTTCAGTTTCCCTACACCCTTTGCTTACACCGCAGGTCCCTGTCAGAGTTCCAGGGGAAAAGGGTTAATTCTGGAAATTGGTAGATTAAATGTTCCTAGAGAATAAAAGGCAAAAGCTGTCCTCCCCTTCTGCATGACTCCCCAGAGCTGCCCCACTGCCCCTCACCCCAAGACATGGCCGTGCCCCTGTCCCCAGGGGCAGCAGAAGGACAGATGCCAGCAGAGCACCGCAGCCAGCCCCCCGACACAACCCGCATTTGCGTTCCCAGAGGGTCGCAGCGTCTGCTCTGGGGAAAAACATTTTCATATTTCAAGTGTTTATCTCTTCAGTGTTCAAGTGCTTGGAGAGATTAATATCTGAAGATCACCGCAGCCTCGGGCAACAGGAGAGAACACTTACCCGCGTCCCGGCCCTAATCACCCTCCCTCCTCTCGTTCACTGCAATAATGTTTAATTAATATAATGAGCCTCCTGCATGTTGGAAAAAAATACTTATTTTTATAACCCAGCCTGGATTTTTCATTTTATTTCCCCTCCTTTGAGACTTGGCCCAATTAATTGGTGATTTTCCCAACCCCCACTTTTTATCTTAAAGATTTGTAAGCTTTGTGTCTCTGTGTGCATGCATAGTGTTGTTAGATGTGTGTATTTGTGGGTTACATCTGTATGCATGTGTTCCTTTCTCAAGGTGTTTGGTGTTTTTGTGTGTCTGTGCGTATGTTATGTGTTTTTATGTATAGATGTATATGCATTTTAGTGTTTGTGTGTTTTAAGCGTGAATCTCTGTCAGTGTGTGTCTGTAGGCTTGTGTCTGCATGTGTTCGTGGTTTCTATGCATGGGTGTGTGTGTAAGAGGGCAGCTTGGCAGAGGCCCACAGATGATACAGCGTGGGGACATTTACTGGCTCTTATTCAGCGTTCATCTTCAGGTTCTTTCTAACAATTCAGCTTCCTCCCTTGCACTCTTCTGAGCAAATTGTCTCTAAGAATGTCTGAGGCCTGTCCAGTCCAGGCCATAAGGCCACCGATTAGCAAGTGACACTTCTGGGAGAGCTTAAGTTATTCTCCATTCTTCCCTGGCCTTTACCTCTGTTCCATTGCCCCTTCACCCCCCGCCTCCCCCTCTTCCAGCCCCCTCCCTCACCTGACTGCCCCGTCTGCCGACCCTGGCTACTGGTTGGGAATTCTAGTCCTTGTCCTCATTCCAGTTGATTCATTACACTCTGTGGTTGGGAGGGCTTCTCAGAGCAAACTCGCAAAACGGGCAGAATTCCAACCTTTGGCTGGATGGACAGGGACAGAAGGAAAATTAAGGCCATAAGGAACTGCTAGACCTAATGGTGTTCTCCCCCTAAGATATTGAGAAAGAAAATAATTATTTTCCTCTTCCAGAGGAATCCCTGAAGTTTGGAAAAATGACACTTGGAACTTGCCTCCAGAAAACAAAATCATCATACTGTTTTCTGGACCCTTCCTTCTCCCCTCTGATGAGTTACAAAATTATTTGCTGTTATTTCCCATGTTCCTTCTTACAGAATTGAATACCAGGCTTTAAGAAAGAGAGGATAGAAAGCCCTTTCTGTTCAGGGTGGTCCCTTCTTCAAAAAATGGGCCCCTGAGGGGAGCAGTTGGGAGAAAGGAAACAGCTGTGCTTGGTTAGGGGCAGGGCAAATGCTAATGGGATCAGAGGGCCGGACCTTCCAAGTCAAACCTGAAAGCTGCTGTGTCACCCACACATCCCCGATTTCACAGAGAGGAACGCACTCTGCTCTTTAAGAGCAGTGTGCCATGTTTTATCCCGTCATTAGGTTAGTAAACAAAAGTAATTACGTTTAAGGAAGGAGGTGTCTCCATCAAGTAAGGAGAAAAAAGGAGGAAAGAAAAAAGGAAACAGCCATGTTGAAATATCATACTCAAGGCCATTGGGTTAGAAGCGTCTGTGGAAACTACTTGCATTCCTTAGATATTTTCAGATTTAGTTCTTTTCTCATGTTTTGTTTTTTTTCTAGTTTCTTTCTTCTTCTCCTTTTAAGTAAGCAATTAGTTCTGTTCTGGCCAGCGGTAGTGGTTGCTTAAGGCTGACAAGACACCCACTGGTTTCATTCCACTGTTTTTGTTTTTCAAGATAGTCTTTCAAGCCACTCAGAATTTCTTTTTTTAGCTCTTTGCTTGGGCTCAGAAGCCTGTAGTGTGCTCACACCCGCCCCTGGGGAACCTGTTCCCAATTCAGTGACCTCTGGTGGTTACAGGGGAGCCGCTCCCATGTTCTCTCGGAAGCCACTTTGCCTTTTCTCTGCAGCTGCAGTGACGCAGAAAGTGTCTCCCCTAGAGGGAGTTTTGAGGAAGATCAGATTGAGGTCTTTAAAGAGCAAGGCAGAAAGTTTTTGAGATGGCTACTTTGTCAATATGGTGGCCACCAGCCATGAGTGGCTCTTTTAATTTTAATCCATTAAAATTGCATACAGCTAAAACTTTTGTTCCTTTTTCACACTGGACACATTTCAGGGCTCAAGAGCCATGCTGTATTGGGCAGTGCAGGTGTACAGCTTGCTCATCATCACAGGATGTTGTCTTGGCAAGCGCCACTCTAGCACCTTGAAGTGTTAACATGAGCATGACCTCTGGGACCCGTGTTGATGCTATTGCTCCTCGGTTTTGTATAAAGCCAGAAGCAAGTAGTTAGGGGGATGTGCCATCTCTACAATCACTTAATGGGTGTGTTTAATGACTGGTATTTTGGTCATTGTTTCATCTTACCTTGGTATGCAACCATAGTAAAGTAAGCAAGTAACATATCATTGGATAGTCTAGGAACTACTTCATTCAATCAAAAAGACCATCCTAAATAAATACCAAGTAATACCAATAATAGTAATAATAACCATTGTTTCTGGTGTTTTGTTATTATTATTGTCAGAAATGAGACAAGAAGACTAGAGATACAGGTACTAAGCCAGGTCAGCCCTGAGGCTGTGTGTGTGGTCTCCCTAAATGTGTGCTCTTTGTGCCGTTGTTGACCTCATGAAGGATGATTACAGTATTACTTCATTTCAATAAGTACATATCATGGAAGTGATAAAAAGGAAACAGGAAAAGCCCATTTGGAATAGTATGCCATATGCCATTATGAAAGAACAGAGCTTTGGCTGCCTTGCATTTATATATTTATTGCTTTGGGAGGACAGAATCTTTACTCCAGGTTCAAAAACAATCTCAAGTGGTCACAAAATCAAGAATGCAATGTTCCAAAATATTTGAGTTTTACAAATGGCGGCTGCCCCTTCAAATGTACATGGCAGACACTGGGCTGTTTTGATGCAGAGTGGGCCACTGAATAAGCTCCATTAGAACAGAGGACCAAACCTGTGGGACACACACGAGAAAATTCAGTAGGTCGGTATGGTGGGCAGATGATTGCAGAGAAATCAAAGGAAGTAATTGATGAGTGAACTTGCTTATGATGGGCTTGTTTTTTGACAGAGAGCTACTGGTGACTCTGTGAGTTGAAAAGCAATTGTCTGTACTCAAAAGACCTTCCCCATGGATGGGACCAACGGCCACAGACAGTCCAGATACAGGACTGGCATTCACTTGAATTGCCTTTAGAAAGAGGTTGCTGTGGCTTGGCTGGGGCTCAGCAGCCATTGCAGGACTGAGACAGGAACTTCTTGGGCTTAGATCATGATAGATAATTAAAGACCATGAGGAGCTTGGCTAAAAGAAAGCCAATATTCAAGCAATAACTTCATATCTTCGACCTGAAAAAGGAAGCATGGCCATCCTTCATTAAGGAAAGTAGAAACACTTCTCTGACTTTGTAGAAAAGACAGCAGTAGAGAGGAGAAGCAATTATTATTATTTTTTGAAAGTCATAATTGCTTGAGTTCCCCAGCAGTGTGAGGGTGGATAATAAAAGGACAGAATGATGACAAGACCGCCCCCAATGCAAAACCTTCATGAAAGCTGACAGGCCGAAACAAAGCTTCTGGTAGACTCCTGCAAAGTCCAGGCCTGAAACCTCAGATTGTCCACAAAGCAGTCCATTGCAAACCTTGAGAACATCCTGCTGAGTTCATCCAAAGTCAATGTTTCCATTCACTGGTTGTTAATTCGAGGACCTTCTCGAGACAGACTGACCTTGGGAGGCCAGCTGAGGGGCTGACTCATGTTTTAAGCATGACCTACACAAAGAGACTACATCTCCTGCAGCACTAAATATTCTTTCAGATGGTTGCTCTAGCAGGAGGGCAAGATGCTAGCCAGGAGATGTACGTACTGGACAGATGGTGTGTTTGGCTTTGTGATAGCCAGGAGGATCAGACTGGTAATTTATTTCAGGGTTTGGTGAGGTGGGGACACAGTGATTCCATTGCTGTTGGGCCAGACACTGTCACGTGCTCACAAAGCACTTATGCAGCTAAAGCCAGATGTGGCCGTAAATCGCCAGGTGAAATATCAAGAGACCCTTTTTAGAGACAGCAGCAGGTTAAAACGCCTGAATGACCCTGTCCTCTGCACTTCCTCTCTGCCCTTTTGAACTCCTGTTGTTCATTCCCATGTGATTGTTTTCCCTGTGTCATGGGCAACAACAGATGTTTTGAGTCAGAGACCCTCACAAAATGCCTCCCAAGTATGTCAGGTCTGGGAGGAGAGGGATTATGTCTCTGGGGCATTATTTCTTCATTCTCCTTCAACAACTGAACATTTGTCCTTCCCATTGTAATTTTGTTGGAAGTTCTGCATTGGCGGCATCACTGCCATCAGCTACAAGGATAAGAAAGCAACCTCCAGCAGGCAGGGCTGGTTCTTGGCTAGTCAATTGTCATGTTTGGGCAACCTCTTGACAATTTAGAGGGCTCTTCTTTAAAGCCCAAGTAAATCATTAAAGCAGCCTACCCATGCCATGCCAACCCTTTGCTCTCACAAGTAATCAACAGCCAGTGTGTGCTTAAAAATCCCTCTGTGCTTGGCAGTAATGGGCCATAAACTGGGATGTTCCAGAAGAACAAACTTCACTTGTACACATGTGCTTCATTACAGCACATAAATGGGTCCCCTGACTTAAAAGAGCAGAAGCACTTAGCTTGGAGAAGGGTCAGTGGAGACCTACCACTATCACTAAAGGCCTGGAAAGTGGACATTTAAAGGAGAAGGATTGTGTTTCCCAATGAAGCAAAGGCTAAGGGTCTTAATTCTTCACGAGTGACAGTGTATCTAAGTCAGGGGACAGATACTGGCTGTGCTCCATCAGGGGTAGAAGGCAGACATGTGTCTAAATGACAGCAGGAAAACTTAAAACTGAATTTAAGAAGTTCCTGACAGTTGGGGTTGTGACCCAGAAAACACATTGCCAGTGTGGCCCATGGAAACTCCTTCTTTGGGAAATTTAAAGCAAAGAGGTGGACAGCTGTTCTGGATGTTTTCAGCATCATTCCTCTGGACGACAGGGCTGGCCTGCTCCAAACCGTCTCATGAGGTCCCACTCTCATTCCAGGATCATGTATTATTTTATTTCATCTACCATAGATTCACACACACATATGTGGTAAATAGAGTGCATGATGTCCAACCTGGGGCTGGCTGGTTTCTGGGATTAAGGTGATGGATCTGGGAACCGTCTTATTCCAGAAAACATCTTTACTGTCCCCGGGCCAAACCATACTTCCCTTTGAGTCTTGGATTGGTCTCTCCAAGTTATTGGTGCTCTTTCAATCCTATTTCTTTTGAAAAAAACCAAAAACTCAAAACAAACATAAAGGCAAGCACAAGAGGCAGTATGTATAACCATAGCAGGAGTAATAAAGACCATAGTTTTTACTGAGTTTTTACTATGTCCCTGTTGCTATGCAAAGTCTTGTGCATGGCTTGTTCCATTTCCTCCTTCTTACAGCCCTATGCAGCAATGAGGTTATTACACCCATTTTACAGGTGGGAAGACAGAGGCTTTAGAACACTAGTGAGGATGAGGCCAGGTGAAAGGCCATGCTCGGGCGATTTCCCTGCGTCCATCACTCTGTAGCTAGGGTCTCAGACACATCGCTTCAGTTCTCTGAGTCTCACTTTCTCCTTTTGTAAAAATGGAGAAAATAATACTCATTTCACAGGGAAGAATACATAAAATGGGCAGACAAAGCCTCCAGTATAATGTCTGGCACATAGTAGGTGCCCAGTTAACATCGGTTCCCTCCCCCTGCTCCTCCTCTCCCCCTCCCTGGGATTTTCCTAGTCCGAGCCATTCCTTCATGATGTCCTGGTTCTAATCAGGTCTCTCTTAGTGACAGGCAGGGACATTTTGCAGCTCAGCGTCCCTCTGACTGATGTCTACTGCTAATTCCTTAAATTTACATATCATCTTTCTTCCCTCGAGCTCATAGCACTTAACAGACAAGTGGGGCACAAATGATTTAACTAAGTGAAATTCAGAGGCCTGCTTGTCCTGAGATTCTGCAAACTAGTGGATTAGCTCAGATGTCAGCACTGAATTATGATCCCTCAGCTGCTCGTGCTTAGCACGCCACCAGCATTAACTCCCTGGTCTTCCAGTGGTCCTTTAAATCATGCATAGTGATTATCATCTTATTGTGTGAGAGAGCGGGGAGGAGAGAGGAGAGGGGAGGGGTGAGCTTGGGCCCCTGGGAGAAGCAGTCCATGGAACCTTTGGCTTAATTGTGCCTGAAGTTTTAGCAACAGGAGAGGTGAACAGAACAGACCCAGATGACATCCAGCCAGCCCGGCTCTTTACACCTCCACGCACATTTTACTTACTAAATGCTAACCATTATACCACGATTCCCCTACTGCTTAAGAATGTAAATTCACACAAGTGACAGTATTTCTGCCAAGCAATTTTCAGGCAGCAAGGGGGTCTTATTTGTGAAACTGTGAAGGAAGAAGGCTGAATAATAAGTCTCTGAAATCTGGTTTTCTTTATATATGAGGTGGAAACAGTCGGGGTTTGGAAATGACTGGAGCGTGGGCGCATTTGGGAGGTTCTCACGGGTGGTCGGTGGATGGGTGGATGGGTGGATGGGTGCGTCCACAGGTCACCCTGTTGTTATTCGCGCACCTCACCTTTGAAAAGGGCTGTTTGCTAGCTCAGGAAGGTGGGAGGGAATCGAGAGTCTGAGCGATTGCCAGAGGCTAGCTGATTCTCCCTCTGTTCTTATTTCCAACATATAGCCTCCTGTCATCCTTTATCCTTGTGTTTGTTATTCAGTGATTCACGGAAACAAAATTTTCTTGAGTAGTGGCATATATGTGTCACTGTTTAGGGGCCATGAGAAGAAGCCATATTAATCCTTATATGTGTGATACCAGCACCTTTTTACCTAACTGGGGCGATAAGAGAGGCACACCCAGAACAGTTAAATTATAGTATTAGGCAGTGAGCGTTTGCCTGCTGAAATGCATGAAAAACCGGCCTCCAGTCTTTTAAAAAACAAGGAAACATCATTGATATAGCATTAAATGCTGGAGTTGTTGAGAGAAGGGAGGAGCTAATGCTGAAGTGTGCCAGATGGGTTTGGAGAAAAACTAGCAAAAGAGGTGAGATAGGTGGATTGGTCAGGGAGAGAGGGGTTAGAGGTAAGAGGAGAAAAAGGAGCAGGGCTGGCGGGGGGAGGGAGGGAGCCAGTTTACCTTGAACAGAGTGTGACTGATGGCCTAGACGTGGGGCACAGTACCTGGGGCATAGCTGAAGTGAAGGGCCTTCTGTCCAGAGGTGGAAACACCTAATGTCAAGTCCGGCTCTACTCCTCACTAGTCTCTCTACCTTGGACAAATCACTTGAACTTTTCCAAGCCTCTGTTTTTTCATCCTGTACAAAGTAAGATTAATAAAACTGAGCTCCTAGAGCAAGGATTAAATGAAATAATGCATACAAACGTGCTTTGTAACCTGTGAGGCATTATGCAAATAGGACTTCTAATTATTATCATTAATAGCAGTAGTAATGAGATCTGATAGGAGAAGCAGAGGTTCAGAAGCTCGCTGAGTGTCTGGTCGTGGCACCAGTATCTCCTCCCTCAGTAGATCATCATCATTAAAATTCTCAGCTGTAGGCAGCTGCCTGGTTATCTGTGCTGACTTTGGCCTTGAAGAGGCCTTATGTTGTGGGGTATTAGACAGACGTGGCTTTGAGTGGTGAAGGAGACATAAACTGGAATTCCAAGTATGCATTCTAAGCTACTCTAATTTGACTTCAGGGCAGGGCAGCTTCTGGAACAATAATCCCGGAGAATCTAACCAGGAGGGACTTCGGGAAGCCAGGGGAGAGGAGAGCAGTGGCTGGGAGGAGGGGGGAGGTAGAAGCTGCTTCTGAGCCACCGGTGGGAGCCCTGTCGCAGGCTCAGCTCTCACTGGAAAGATGATGTCAGCAGGAGTAACAACAGCAAGCCAGCTGTTCCAGAGCTCTGAAGTCCTTGCCTATCCTTCTCTGACAGCGCAGGGTGTTCACAGACCCGGCTGAGGAAGAAAGCTCTGCGCACATGTCTCCAATTAGCATGATCCTGAGGTGTCTGATGTGCTGGGTGTGTGGTACAAAGTATACCTGCCCTCTTACAGAAGTGTTCAGCATCAGAGGCTTCAGGGCCAAAAAGGGCGCAGTGAGACTCAGATGCCACCCTGTTCTCTGTGCAAATAGCCAGAACACCCCTGCACAAGTTGGGTTTGCAGGTAGCCTGTCCTCCACCTGTGTCTGCGAGGCCTGGGATCTGCAAACAGGAAGAGGGACTGGTCTTTTGCAGGGTCTGATGGAGTTGAAAACTAATCAGCTAAAAGGCCCGTTCTCTAAACATTTAAACGGGTCAAACTTTTTAATTTTCCAACATGTGTCTATCCTCTACTAACCACATGGCCTTTGTTAATAAAGATGACAGTGCCTATTTTTGCTGGAGGTGTGTGTGCCTGGCAGACTGAGAAAGGCCAAGGTCAGGCCTCCCCAGGCTGGGCAAGAAAGGGCACCACATCTGTGAATCACCCCTAATCAGCCATCACCCCCTGCTCTCTCAAAGTTGACACTAGGTTTCTGATTTACAGTCACCCAGGCACCAGCTAGTAACATTGGTGGAGACAGAAGGTTTTAAATGTCTTCCATTTGGACAGTGCCCGGGCAAGATGATAAAGGCTTTGAAGCATAAACCACCTGGCCAGAACCCTCCCCTCGTCTCGCAGCTACCTCACCCCCTTCTAATTTAGTTCATTAGACTGCAGTGGCCCCTTTGCTATGCCGGTGATGACTAAGTTGCGGGACTGGCCTCTTAAAATCTAGGCAGAGAAGACCAGCGCAGACACAACCAGCTAAGACATAAGGCCAACCACAACAGGTAAAAGAGGCCCAAAGAGAGTGGTGTTGAGGGATAGGCAGAGGGACCGGCTTGGTGGAAAGACTCACAGGGCTTCAAGAGGACACAGCATTTGCATCAAGGCTCAGAAGGAGCCTTAAAAAAGGGATGCGGGACTTGGTGAAGAAGGACATGAAAAAACAAAGCACCCAAACTCTGGGCCCTGCTTTTCCCCTGGAGGGGCAACAGCTGCAAACTGGTATCTTTCCCCGGCGTTTACCAGGAAGCCCTCTGTTTGGTTTATTTTCCCCAGATGACAGGAATTTCTTGAGGCTGCAGAGTGATGGCCGAAGAGAGGGCCAGTACGCGCGGCTCATCAGCCCGCCGGTCCACCTGCCGCGGAGCCCCGTGTGCATGGAGTTCCAGTACCAAGCCACGGGCGGCCGCGGGGTGGCGCTGCAGGTGCTGCGGGAAGCCAGCCAGGAGAGCAAGCTCCTCTGGGTCATCCGCGAGGACCAGGGCGGCGAGTGGAAACACGGGCGGATCATCTTGCCCAGCTACGACATGGAGTACCAGGTGGGGTGGGGACGGGGCAGGTGCGGGGGTCCGCGGGAGTCGGGGTGATCTGTATTTCAGTATTTCAAAGGGCCGTGCCCATTCATCGTTAGGGAACGTGGTTAAGCTCTGCTGTTTTCATTGTGTTTCTCACGTTGCCATGGCAACTAAATGACACTCTTATTTGTTATTCAGAATGTGACTATCTCTACACCCAGACTTGGTTCTTTGTTCCTCCTATTGCCTTTTATATTGCTGAAATCTTCTCCAGCAAATGTTTCTTCTCTCCATTTTATTTTAGATTGCTATCAGGTAGGCTGACAAAGGGACATAGAAGCCAGGGAAATAAACACAAACAAACCTTCCAGTCACAGGGAAGAGGCCTGTGGAACTGCTCAGACTCCTGGCGAGCGAGGGGAACAACCTCCCCGACCTGTCCCAGCCCTGTCCCAGCCGGCCTGCGAACACAGGAAGGGGAGGGTTGCTGTTTGTGCTTAATGGCCAGTGGACCAGAGAAACGTATCTCTTAACTGAGCGGTTTCTCACCCAGCGGCTCCAGGAGTTGAGTTCTATTATCTCTGCCCCACGGAGCGAGAGACTGAGGCACAGATGGGTATGCGCAGCTGTGCCTGGAACTTGGGTAGAGTAGACACTGTGGAAGAGGTGACTGAGAACCAGCCAAAGCATTAACCTGCTCCTCCCCAGACGAGAAGCAGCAACAGATGGCTGGCGAGGCAGCCAACTGCTCACGGAGCTTGCCAGAGGACGAGCGCTAGTTTGCGGAGAGAATCTGGGGAGGGCGAGAACGGGGAATGGTGGAAGACCGGAGAGCAGAGGGGCTTCTGTGTGCCGTGTGCAGCCACCTTTGAGGTTGTAAAATGTCCTGAGTTCCTCCCCACCCCCACCTGCATTCCTGCTTTAAATATTTATACAATGTATTGTAAGTATGTTTGCATTTTTATCTCCCCCACTAGAGAGTGAGATTCTCAAAGGGCCTTGTCTATGAGGTTTTGTAATTGTCCTTGTGCCTGGCACATAGTAGGTGCTCAGTAAACTATTGGTGAAAGAACAAATCCTTTCCTTTCTTAGTTGTAATGATAGAACCATGAAACAATGTTCCCCCCAGGTAATCCAAACCTGTGTACTCTATTTCTCACCTCACCCCTACCTGTGCCTGTCTCCTGAGCTTCCAAATACTTGGATTGGGCATTTGAAAGATTTATGAGAAAGGAAGCTCAAAAATGGCTAGGGATATTTTAACCCTTCTTTAAACATACTCCAAATGTGGTCCTTTTAATCAATGCATTTGAGTTACTGGACAGCAATATCCATCACCTTGTAATATATATATTTTTAATCCCTTCAAATACACAGTTGATTTGAACCAACTCTTTTTAAATTGAGATTTTCAAGCACCATAGCCATGTGGTCAACAGATGTGCACCAGGAGTAGTCACACACCCACACACGCACACATTTTAAGCTGCAGTTAACAGAAAATTGGGAATCCTTGCACGGTTTGGACCAGGAGGCTCAGTTAACCGTGGCTCATGTTCTTCTGGCTTCTAGATTGTGTTCGAGGGAGTCATAAGAAAAGGCCATTCCGGAGAAATCGCCATTGATGACATTCGGTTAAGCACTGACGTCCCGCTGGAGAACTGTATGGGTACGTTCAACATCGGCCTCTTCATGGCTCTTCCGCGTGAGATTCTGAGGGCTGGGCTATACCCAGGAAGGCAGCACACCGTTTTCAGACACAGTCGTTACCCAGCGGGTGAGGCAGCGACCAGCCTGTGCAGGAGCTGAGGTGTGAGTGTCGCCATGTCTTCGGCCGCATTCCTGATAGTAGGGGCGTCAGGCGAGGGGACGTCTTCTAGCCCCCTTCCCATTCAGGAATAGATATGCACTAAGTATACGGAGATTTGGGGTGCCAAGACCCCATCACCAGACTCCAGCTTTTAGCAAAAGAAGTGCCTGTGGACAGGAACAACTGCCCGTCAGAATAACGTGCTGGAAAGGTTTGATGGCTTTAATGGAAGCCTTTACTGGTGAGCAAAAAGAGTACATATGTTCTATCAGAGTGATAACGTAATTACCCAAGTAGTTCTTTTTGCATGAATGAATTGCAGGGCAAATTATGGCATGTGAAGTAACATTGTAGATTTTGCTTTGAGGCTAATACTTCTAATGCCCCAGATCCCAGAATTATTGTAAGATTAAACATCACACACCAGGTGACCAATATAGGAAAGATATCATAACTGTCTCCTTGGACAGAAGTGCAGAGCAACCAGCCCACCTCAGATACATGAATTTTACCCAGATCACCCGAAGAGCACGCTGATCATCTCTCAGAGCCACAGACATTCCTATAAGCAAGAGGGAATCCTGAAAAGGCACGGAACCTGCTTTCTATCGGCAGAGTGACTGTAATAACTCACCAAGTGCTTTTCTTGGCACATGGGTCCCGGGTGTGTGTATGTGCCTGATGATGTCAGAAGCACCTGGGACCACCCCAGTCCCTTCAGGCAACTCTCAGGCCCAGGGCATCTAAAAGTAATCCAGACTCTGAGAAAGTAATCAGTGGTAAGTGACTGATTACAATGCTTCTGGGACCCATTACTCTATAAAGGCTTTTTGTTCCAAAGCAACTTTGAGAATCTCTCCCCACCAACTGGCCCCCATGATGATCATGTGTTAGACACAGTCTAGAGCTTGTGGAGGATATGGGGCACTTTCGGAGGGGTATTATTTTAAAAAAAGTTAATAGAAGTCATCTTCACCATGCCCTGTGTTCTCCCGATTCTTCCGCTTATCTAACTTAAAATGTTTTCTTTGTTTTTTTTTTCCAGAACCCATCTCAGCTTTTGCAGGTGAGAATTTTAAAGGTAAAAAAAAAATTTTTTTTTTCTGCATGCCTTTTCCTTCCCCTCATGTGATGTAAATTTGATGGAGGGAATACACCTCCAAATTTAACAAGTGTCACAAGAGAAAATAGACGCCACACCTTCCCGCCGCTAGATGGCACCAACAACACCTGTAGCAGCAGGGAAAGGAGGATTGAGATCCTCGCTGTCTCTTGTTTAATTAAAGTTTAGAAACCTATAATAGAGACAAATAGGTTACAGATAAACCTTTCAGCCTTGCATTGTCCAACGGGGAGCAATGAGGCTGAAAATGCATGAGTGGTGAGAACAGAGAGGCTGTGGGGAAACTGAACCAAAAAAAAAAAAATCAGTAGTAAATTAAAAGTGAAATGAGCTGGCAATGATTTATTTTAGCCTGAAGATGGTTTCTTTCCAGTTCCAGTTCCAGGGTACCAAGGCGGCAGTCTCAATTAACCCTCAGTGAGGTTCAGGGGCAGGCAGTGTTGTGAGGGAGGAAAATTAGGGAAAAGACACAAAGAGGGATAATCCTACAGAGGAACAGTTGCAGAATTCAGGAGCTGGTATCTAATAAAGGGAATTAGGAGGCACGTCTGATGACTGGAATTAGAGCACTTTGAAAAGAGGACTGAAAAACAGAAAAGGACATTTCTCTCCCTAATAAAGTAACTATAGAGCAGATCAGAGAGAGAAGAATTTGAGATGCTTGCCTCATGGCGGGGGAGGGGGGAAAGGCCTCCACGCTGCGGGGATGGTTGCACCGCTGGCGCTTTTGCAATGCAGGGGGTTTCACATTTTGCCCTCTTTGCAAACTAGTTAGCTGGCTGCTGCTGCTGTTTCCACCCAGATTCCAAGGCTGAGCGTTTAGAAGCCACTGTAAATGCTTCAGGACAGTTGGCCTGGGTGTAACAACACACTCAAAGACACTACCCTCACCTGAGGATGGGTTCTGCATAACCTAATTTATGCAAACAACTGTGAGGTTGCTGGGCCCTGTCCGTACTGGCTGGCCTTAACCCCGCAGGTGACAGCATTTCAGAGATAAGGGAAGTCAGTTTTATATCTGAAGTCTAGACTCATTATCTTCACTCTCATTAATCTGTCCAGCTCCTGACTTGAAAGAGATGAATTTCTGGTTTGTCACCTAGATGCGCTCTCTGACTCCAAATCATGTCACCTAATTTGCCACTCATCACCCACAGCCTTACGACAGCAGATGAGGGAGAGGGTGGCAGAGGACAGGATGACAGGCCCACACAGATTCTCTTTTCTTTCTTTCTCACCTCCGTTGCTCCCCTGAACCCCCTCCCCACGCCCCACTGCACATTTTGAAGTGTTAAGAGTATTCACATGCCTGTGTCACTGCTTTCTGGATGTGAGATTTTTGTTGATGCGAATCTAAGCATGGGAAGGAAAGCTGAGGTCAAAACTGAACAACCTGGATTGTAGTTGAATTCGAGTTCTAACCTTCAGGACCCAAGGTAATGTTGGTGTTGGGGGAGTGGAACCTGCTAATGTTGTTTCACCGGACTCTAATTGGTTGTTGAGACTCAAAGCTCCCAGGAAAGCTGGTTAAAGACTTCCAGCCACTGCCGCAGATGCTGTTATGTGTGCGCACGCATGCCTGGGTCCATGACTGACAGGTCCGGTGGCTGAGTGCTTTGCTTCCGAAAGAGAATAAACAAACCAGGGCACATGTGCTCTCCTTGAGGCTGTGTTTACCTTGGGGCTTCACAGTCCAGTCATGTTCCCCTGGAAAAAAATATATAAATAAAATATCATCAGAGCCACAGCACTCATTTAACCAAAATAAACACAGAGCTTAGTGATTTGAAGGTAAGAATTTCCAGTGCTCCTGGCTGGCTGGTTTAGGGTTAAGCAAAGGCAGAGCATGGGTGGCATGGATTGGCCCATGTCTGTTGTCTTGGGCGGTAACGAACATCTTTGGAAGGAGGAAACCAAGTCTTGGGGAGCAGAGAACTGGCCGAGGAACACAGAGTCGAGAGCAGGACCAGAACCGAGAATGGCCAATTTCAAGCACACTGACAAGTTTGACACAGAGCCCCAAATTGGTAGCCAGCTGAACCCAAGGCCAGAGAGTCTTCTTTTGGGCTGAGGCCCATTGGACCTCCGTGTGCAATTCTGTTTTGATTCAGGCAAAGCTTTCCATTTGGGAGAGGAAAGAGGACCATTTGCTCTGCCTAACTGAGTGACGGGCATACCGTTCCTCTCCTGGTCCAGGCAGAGGCAGACCTCTCTTGGTGCAGGCGTGGATGCCCTGGGATTAAATCCGCCTCTTCACTCAGAAAGAGAAGTCAGGTTTGGACAGGCAGGATATGGGGAGTTGATGGTAAAACACTACTAACAACAGGCATTTACATTGTTAGTACGTCTTTTTGAATTTGAGTTGTTTTTCTTTTCCATTGTAAATTAACCATGAGACAAGAGCAAGGAGCATTCTCATTCTTTGAGAGACCAATATGTACGAGGTAAATCTTGAAGGAAATGCAATGAAAGTGGCCTCTGGACCTGGGCTTATTAGATACTCTTCACCTTTAGTATTTTGAAGTATCTTTCATTTTCTGTCTCTTCCTTGTTTCTTGCCATGAAACGTTCTTTCTATTCAAATCACTGTGTGTTTTCTGCTTAGTGTGTATACTTTGATTGTATAGCAGGGTGTGAGTCAGTAATGAAGGGAAACAAGCCATGGAGAAAAAGAACCATATAAAAAAGGGACAAGGAAAAGAGAGGATGAATAAGCTGAGTTGTCATGTGATTTTTAAAAAGACTTCTTTTCCTTGTTGTTATGAGTCACATCTTAAACAATGTAGCCTGGGTATGCTTTTTTTTTTTTTTTTTTCCTTTTCTCTCTCTCCTTTTTTTAAAACACTGGCTATAAACATAGTGCCGTCATGTATCTTTTTCTAGAATTTGAGCTGTTACATGAAAAACTGTGTGTAAAGGAGAAAAAAAAGAACAAAAACTGGTGTAATTAAGGTGATGGATTATTTCCTCTTAACCAATACTTTTCTTTTTTTCAATAAAAGAAAAAAGAATAATAAAGAAGCCAGTAAAAATATATAAAGCCCATAATCAGAGTTCTGTAGTTGTTGACCAGGTGGTTATTTTTAGCAGCTCACAGTAGAAGCAAGATTGTTCTTGTTCATGTTAGAGGCTATGGGCTTTGAACAAAGCCAGAGCAGAGAGGCTGGGTCTGGTACCCTACCCATTAGAGACCCATGGCAATCCCAGGCTGGGTGCACTTGTGGAAGGTGGTTGTTAGAGTCAAGAATGATGGATGCTTCAAGGAACATCAGTATGTCCTGTTAATGATTGTGAATGTGGGTTTTACGTCTCAGACCAGGCCTGAGGGTCGCAGGGCCCGACTCTTGGTTTTCACTTTCCCCAGTCCTCTGCAATTTTCATCCAGGTAAAGCCAGGAGAAAGTGAACATCAAAGGCGTTTCTCATGGGCATAGAGAGGAGCAGTGCTAAGAGAGAACCATTTAGGGGGTAGCAACAGAGCCCGCAGGGTCTGGACTCTGTGCATCAAGTCTCACATTCTGTTTCCTTGGTGCCAACTGGCCCGCCTCTCCCTCCCCACCCCCACCCTCACTCACTGTCGGCTGCCTCCCAGAGGCCTTGCCTGTCCCAGGGCACAGAACCTGTGCTTGGCCTCCAAGTCCCGCTCTCCTTGGCTTCCTCCCCCCCCACAGCTCTCTCTACAAGGAGCACTTGCGAGACACAGTGAGGGTTAAATGGTGTTTGTGCACGTAATCCTCTGATGAAAGGCAGAGAAGTATTCCTCAGCCCTGCCAGGGTTCCAGATAGGCAGCTGTGTCGGGTGACTCCTTCTCCTTGCGCAGCGCCCCCTCCACCCCCCCACCCCCCAGCTGCCAGATGAAGCCTAGGTGTTGCTGAGCAAGGAAGCCTGGAGCTCAGATGTGTGTAAACTGGGTAACTGCTTGGCGGCCGCTGCCTCCCTAAGAAAACACTGAGGCCTTCTCGGTGAGGTTCACGTGTGCACAGCACCTCTCCTGTCACAGGCCTGGCGCGTCCCGTCCCTGCAAGTTCACCGTCCATCTGAACAGCTGCCAGTGCCATGTTCTCTAAGGGGAGAAGTTTGTTTTTGGGGGTTTGTTTGGGGTTTTTTTGTGGACTTTTCCTCTCTCCAGGAACAGAAAGGAGACAAGTCTTAGTTTAAGGACAGTAATGTCGGTGCCACCGATGAAATGAGAAGTGTCCAAGACCTCAGCCAATCAGCCACAGATCCGAATTTACAGGCATTGTTTTTATTTATATTTTGAAGCAATAATGAAAACTTTTATCCAATCAACTGTAGTATGGGGCAAAATTCAAATTAGTTTTTAAAGTGGAAAGGAAAGGGAAGAATATTTTCAGCACTTTCCGTTTTCATACAAATCTTGCAGGGGTTTTTTGTCTGCATTTATCCATTGAGCATGGAATACCCTGGATTTAAAATCTTTTAGCAAAATTAGAACACTAACATAGAAGATCTTTTATACATAAGTCCATGTTCTATGTTAAAAAAAAAAAAAAAGGGAGCATTTCAGATAGACAGGGGTGGGGGTGAGCGAGGTTACTGTGAGCTTAGGGCAGGCCTGCCCTCCATGCGCTGCTCAGGAGGCAGGTCGAGAGTCATTTCTCAGGGACGTTTCATACTTTCACATTCTTTTTTGTAAGCAGACCGCATTCTTCTGCTATCTTCTGTAAACTTTTCTAGAGAAGCCAACCTTTTTTTTTTTTTTTTTTTTGGCTTGTTTAATCTCCCAAATTAAATAAAGCTTTTATCTGAAATGCCCCTTCACCAACACTTTATTTTCAACCAATACAGAAAGGACTCTCCGGACAGGCCAGGCCTGAAACACTCGCACTGAACCCCTTTTCCGCCCTCTTCTGAAAGAGATGACTCACCACCGTTGTCTTTCAAAACATTGCCGTAGGAAACCTGGGCGACTCCCCCAGGTCTGGAGGACAGGTCGTAAACTTAGCTGTAACAGATGGTTTCTCTTCCCAGTGATTCAGTGAGAACCTGACTTGACTGAGACAGTCCTCAGGCAGGTTCCAATGGAGGGAGGTGGCAGAGAGGGGGCAGGTTGCTTCCTGTTCAAGAACCAGGGTCTGCACACTTTTTCTGCGAAAGGCCAGAGCGTTACTACGCTGGGCATTATGAGATCCTGTGGCAAGTACACAGTGCTGCCCCTGAGCACAAAGGCAGCCATACACGATGTGTGAACGAATGGGGGAGGCTGTGCTCTGAAAGGGACAATGCGCGAGGTGGGCCAGATTGGACCTACAGGCCGCTGTTATCTGAACCCTGGGTCTGAGCACACAACGTGCTTCCGGTCCTGACCCTGCCACTTACCCGTGGTGTGAACATCTTCTGAGGGCTCTGGGCCACCTCTAGGGTCTCACTGTGTGTTGCTCTGCCCTCCTCCTCAATTTCCCTCCAGGTAAAACCAAGAGAAAAATCACTTACCCTCCGGAGTTCTCAATTCTACCATCTGAGAGTCATGAGAAGTAAACAGGAGAGTTCACGTGAAGCCCGTAGCCCTGTGCCCACCACACAGGAAATGCCCATGTACGATTGCTGGTGTTCTGGCCACATTTCCCAGTTACATAGTAATCCAGTAACCCTATGTGCTCAATACAAATGGGACAAGCACTACCCCCTACATAATTTTTCTCCTTACTTTCCTCCCATGCATGGTTTCTTCAGATTTATTGTTTCTCCAAATTCAAATTCTGTGCATTCATCTTGCCCCCTCTCCAGAGGGCTCAGAACCTTTACAGATGAAGGCCTGTTTAGCCTTGCAAATACACTTGCAGTTACTTACTCTTTAAATATGTTTCTCATTATCTCACACAAGGAGAAAACTCTGTGGAGAATGGCGGGCGGGGGTCGGGGGCGGTGATGAAAATTAATAAAAAATAGTTCAGGAATTGATTTTCCAATTGGGAAAAAAGAAGGTGTGTGAGTAAGTGGTAGAAGTTGGAGCAATCAAAGGGAACACTCAGGCCAGCACCTGACCAGCTCTAGGCCAGGCTGAAGTCTCACCTGCGCCCTTTCTCCCATGGCGGGGACCAAGCCCAGGCTCCTGTATTGTAGAGCAATGGCCCGGCCACTCCATGTGGCTGAGTGTACGAGCGGGGCAGAAATACAGCCACTCACCAACCCAGCCACCTGGTGCAGATGGAATCTGCCTGAAGGGGGCACCTTTTTGCAATTTTCCATGGAGGCACAGTATGACCTAGCAGAATCTCTAGCACTTTCCAAGAATAACTGTTAGGTGAATAGCCAATGAGTCATTAACATTTTCCAGGGAATCTGAATGTTGGTCCAAAGTACATTCATCTATCCATCCATCCATCCACCCATCCAACCATCTGATATTCATTGGATTGCTGCTGTTGGAAGGTGCTTTAGAAAGGGATTGAACCCCTCTTGATCTATTACCTTCCTTTTCTGGCAAACCACAACCTCGTTAGCATAGAGCCCTTGAAGGCTGCCACAGAGCCAGATTCCAAACCAGCAATCCACCTGCCGGTGGGAGTTGAGTCTCTTTAGCTGGAGAATGTTCTGAGAAACCCTGACCCCCATCTGCAGGTCACCCAAAAATTACCTGTGGGAGATGAGGGAAGGATTATTAGGTATATCATCTTTTTTCTAACTCCCTTAACATTAAAAGCACAAACTCACATAGTTCATTTTCTCATTTCTCCAAACCAGCATTTAAGGAAAACATTTAAGGAGCTGATCTAATGCCATTTGCTATACGTTGATAATTTGGGGGGAGGGAGTACTGCTCACAAAGAGGAAGAGGGCTTTCTATCCAAAATAGAGTTGGTTTTCCAAAGCAGAGCGGAACTCTGAGGCCAGGGCTCTACCTCTGGTTTTGAATGCGTAACCCGCATATTGTAATGTTGTTACCTTCCTCCAGTGGGTCCCCTAGATCCTCCCCACTATGCCCCGACTTTGCCTCTATCACAAGAAACACTTCAGGAATAGCAGTGGGCAGTGGTGGCCATTTTCCACATGACAAAAATTTGTACTCCTGCCTTTGTGGTCCGGTCAGGCACTTCGGGTGGGGACTTAATCCCTGTGGATTTATCGCCTTCCTTTCCTCTCACAGGTGAGCTGCAGGCTTGTTAGAGAAGGGCCCTCACTATGCAGCCCAAGCAAAATCAGAAGCGAGCCCAAAGACGCGCTTGGGGGAGGGGGTTGGCACAGAGGAACTCCGGGCTGTTCCTGCACACTTGTTGTTTCTTGCGCATTCTTCTGAGCTCACACAAAAATCCAACAGCAGGATGGTTGCCAGGCAGCAGATACTCTTGGTGACCTGAATAATGAGTTGACACTGGTTCACTGTGACTCGAAAGCTGGCCATTTCAAGGAGCTCTTTTCAGCGCTTTTGCTTTCCTTTTCTCTGTTCCTATGCGTAATTTTTAATATGGTTGAGGTGGGGAGAGCACTTTCTTGGTTTCATAAATAGTTTGGGAATCAAGAAAAATAGACTGGGTGATGAGGAAGATGACAATGTAGACAGGGGCATGGAGGGATCCTGGGATTCTGGGATCATTTCCACCCTGGGGGCTGTGGATGTGGCTGCCAGGGCATGTGCTGTGTGACACATCCTTGTCAAAGCTCCTCCAATACTGTTGCTCTTCAGATAGCCCGAAAGGCATCCACAAACCCTGCACCTTAGCGGAAGGGGTCCCTAAGAGTAGAGGAACCAATGACTAAGATATGAGAAGGTGGAGTGGCTCTGAAAGGTTTTCAAGGAAAATGCTCTCATTCTTCTACCACTTCTGAGAAGACGTCGGAGAGTCTGACCCACCTCCCCGTCAGCTATCCCCCCAAACAAAGAGAGTTCTGGTGTTTGGGCCGCAGGAATGGGTGAACACTGTCTCAGGTAGAAGCCCTTGCCTCAGTTTGGTCCTTTAATCCAAACATCTATTGAGTGCCTTCTCTGTGCCTGCCCAGGGTAGAAACTAAGATGAGAGTATGTTCTTCTGCTTGAGGAGCTCTGGGTCCCCTGGGGGAGGCCTGAAAATATAAATAAGCTCAGTCTGCATCTTGAGCAGAGATACACCCACAGAGTGGGACTAGCGATGTATGGAGATGGCAGCAGCATGGCATGGCTCCCCACTGGGGTAGCCCGTGGATAGAGGACATACATCCTTCTGGCCGCTGGCCCTTGATGTGAGCAGCTAGGGAAGAATTTTTCATAGGTTAAGCATACATCATTCTTCAGAAGTAAAGATCATGTTTGGTTTTGGCAAGCTCAAAAGCTCCTAGTCCCATTCTGGGCCAGATTCTCATCTGATGTAAATCTTCAGGAGAATCAAGTTGTAGTACTGTTTTGTATCAAGTGGGACTCCAGCCAGTCTTTCCCCAGAGTTACCCTGGGCTTAAATCTACTACATCATCTCCATGGCAACCAGAGGCCAGCCAGCGAATGCGGTTGCCTTCTAAATCCTCTGCTAGCTTCTCTTCCCTCCTCTGTCTTTTCCACGATTAAGAATGATCTCCCTCCCTTTGCTCTTGCTCTCGCTCTCACACACCCACTATCATTTTGTGCCCACATTTTTTATTGCAACATCCTTCCAATCAGATTTTAAAATCCTCTAGCCAATTTCAAAACATGAATTGTTAGTCATTGCTTGACTGTGGTAATCGACCTGTTCAGACAAGACCAGGCTGATTTCAGTGGGCATGGAAGCCTTGGCGATCCAACGTGGAATTTACCTTCCAGCCCAGCCAGCCTAATTAATACACTACACTGTTTGAAAATGCTGGCCAGCCAGACCAAATACTGTACTTCACCCATTCGAGGAATCATCCTTACAGAATCCCAGAAGTCATTTCAACATCATTTTCTTGTGTGTGGGTGTGTGTGTGTGCGCGCGCGCATGCGCGCATGTATGTGAATTATACCACTTCTATGCATTATAGAGTAATTGTGGTATAACAGAAAGAAAAAAAAAGAGCTTTCTAATCATACACATCTTGGTTGAGTCCATACTTACTCTTTACTTGCTGCATAACCACTGTTGGTTTAATGTCTCTGAGCCTCTATTTCCTCATCTGTAAAATGGGTCAGATAGTACCTACCGCGAAGGTTGGGAATAGAAGTGCTTGCCACGGACTAAATAGTGCCATCTTATTCCCCTTCCACTCCAAAGCATGTGTGTGTGTTTTCTTTTTTATTTTTAATTAATTTTTTTGATTAGTCTGCATGCTCTCAGCCTAGCAACACTCTTCTGTGTCTCTCCACCAGGGGGCACCCTCCTACCAGGGACCGAGCCCACAGTGGACACGGTGCCCGTGCAGCCCATCCCAGTCTACTGGTATTACGTAATGGCCGCCGGGGGCGCCGTGCTGGTGCTGGTCTCCGTCGCGCTGGCCCTGGTGCTCCACTACCACCGGTTCCGCTATGCGGCCAAGAAGACCGATCACTCCATCACCTACAAAACCTCCCACTACACCAACGGGGCCCCTCTGGCGGTGGAGCCCACCCTAACCATTAAGCTAGAGCAAGACCGCAGCTCGCACTGCTGAGGCCCGAAGCAAGGACAGCGCCCAAAACAAGAAAGACTGCAAACATGTTGCCTCGATTTTGCACTTTTTTCTCCTCGCCTAGTCTCTGTGTGAACTCTCAGACATCTCTCTCTCGGGCCCAAACCCTGTGCCCTCTTATCCATCCTGACCATTTTTCTTAAGTTCTTTTCCTTTTTCCTTTTGTTGATACCAAACCAACCAGCCGACCCCAAGTCTAATGTTGCATCTTGGAATGTGAGAAGAGACACACCCCTAAGCACTTCACAGCTCAAGGCTCAGCTGGTTTTCTTCCAGAGACTTGTTCCCTGATCCTTCCCCTTGCCTTACCCCATACCTCCTCTCGGTGGGCAGTCTGCCAGGAGACTTGAGGGGAAGCCTGGATCTGTGTGTTTGTACATAATATTACATTTTTGCGTGTGTGAGTAGCTCTGTGGGTGGGTGTGTGTGTGTGAGTGTGAGAGAGACTGGATCACCGTTGGGGGAAATGTGTGGGTGTGTTCAGAGAGGGCCCCCTTTAACTTTTGTGTTACTTCTCCGGGGGTACATTTTACAAGAAAATAATATACTAGTTTTGTTTACTTGGAGAAGAAATTGAAGCTTTTTGTTGCCTTAGCTAGCTCTGGCTGGCTTTCTGTTGGCTACCATTGTCATTTCCAGGTACCTAAAAAAAACCTAGAGACCACATGGACTGCAATGTGGCCCCTCCCATCCCTATCCCCATTCCCCACCCACCTGACCCAAGAAGAAGGTTCCCCTCGGTGCACTGAGACGTGACCCCCATCCCGTCTCCTGGCGTCTTTGAAGTAACAAGATAACAGCCATTGGGTGCGAGTGGAACCGTCCCTGCTTCCAGCCCTGAAGCAAATCTGTCTCATGTTGCCTTATAAAAGAGAAGCTCATAATGAATGTTTAGCTTTTATCAGTTAAGTCCGATCTTGGAATAAGTCATAGAGAATGATGGAACTGAGACTGATATAGGAAAAGCAGTAGCTTAAGGTGAGAGCAAGAGGAGGTGGGGGAGGGAAGGGAGGAGAAGGAAGGAATAAAACGTTCTTTTTGTCTACTCACCCGAGGGGAATCATTGTGCCCAACTTTGGATGGAGTTGAGTAAGAACGTTACAAACCGTATTCTTTGGTATTATATTGGTCATTGTAATAGCATTTGTAAAATATGGGGGAAAAGGGATCATTTGCTTTCATGGTGTTGATGTGTGCCTGAACCTGTAGCCACTAAAATGTAAGGCTGTCCACCTGACTTATTTGACTATTATAAGAGAATCAACAGTGATCGTTTTTTTAAATGTACCAATGCACTCTACCCCTTAATGCATTCATAGCATCTGGCAAATCCACCCTCATAGGCTGGTCTGGCATTTCCAGATGTTGCTGCTTCATCAGGAGAAAGTATAAAGATAAATCCATTGCTACCCATTTGTCCTCTCTAAGCAACACAGGGAAAGAGATGTTGGAGATAAAAGGCCTAATGATATTGTACAAAGGATAGATTCAATAATGGAGTTAATTTCACTGATAGAAAATGTATATTTTAATGAGATTCTCAGTGTACTGGGGCTCCACCCTCCAGGGGTTTATTTCTCACCTCCCTGCTAGGAATGCCCTGGGGAATTAAAAGATTCTCTCCGGAGATGGTTGCCTGGGCTGAAAGCCTCCAGGGACCTTCTGAGAACAAAATACTAATGATTGATTTGATCTGGGGAGGGGGCGCTCCTTGGGGGAGAGAGACTTGTAGCATTCTTTTGGAATATCCACATCTTCCCTCTAGTATACACTCACTTTCACATCTGGTTTGTTTCATCCTCCTGAAAGAATGGTGCTCTCCCACTCTTAATTCTATTTCAAAGAGCAACTCTCTCTCAACCACAGCAGCCCTGCCAAGAAAAGAAAAGATGAAAGGCTAGAGTATGAGCCACCTTGACATTTCAAGAAGAGTCCTAGCCCAGCTGAAGATGGCAGAAAGCAGGGAGAGGGAGGAAGGGCACGAGCCCAGGATCCCATGTGGTGACTTCCAAGTCAGTCACTAAGGACCTTTTATCTCATGTGTCCACATCCAGTCGTGCATTTGGGGCCAGGCGTTCCCTTGAAATGATTGGCATCCCTGCGGGCACCCCATGGAAGCATGTGTCAGGAAATTACACCTGGAAAATCCAGCCAGTGTAGCAACTGTCTGAGTTACCATATACCCTTGAGGATTTCCCTTCTTTAAAAGAAGATGACAACTTTGTAAATTTGCTGTATCTTTATCTGATGCCCCATGTGGCATCATCTTTATGCCATAGTTGAAAACATGAGACTGCTCAAATCTCTGTGAATCCCATGATGCATTTCAGTTGGGGATGTCTCTCTCAGCCCCAGCAGCTTTCATAGTATTATCTAGGTACTATGCTAAAAGGCCAGCTCTTCTCTAAAATCATGACTTGCAGCTTTAAAAAGCAAAATTCTGTATTTCGTAGAGGGAGGGAAGGCTCACTCTCTTCTAAGAAAAATAGACCGGACAGGTGAATGCATGTGTGCATGTGTTTTAGAGTTGCTTCTCAGAAGACAAAGAGGTAATAGCAACTAATAAAATAGAAATGAATGGATGAATGAATTGAAGGTCTAGCTTGGGCTGTTAAAGTTTTTGCCTTAGTAGGGGTCTCATGTCAAAAGACCCAGGAAGGAACCCCTTATCTCTAGGTGAAAAGTCCCTTCCTTGACATTGTGCTGGCAATGGCTAACTCCTAATCGCTGGCAAAGGCAGAAAGAAAGGGGGGAGGGGGGCGGAGATCATATCATTGCCATTAACAAAACAGGATGCTTAAAGTAAAATTGTCTTTTCCCTTATCCCACATTTTTGGGATTAAAGTCAGAGTAGGATAGGAAATACAGGAATGTTTCTGAGGTTTGATGACCCATCTTTCAAAAGACCCATCTTGAAAATGAAACTAGCAGGCAAGCAAACACCTAAATAATCAAAAATTACCAAAGAACAACAAGAACAACAAAAGAAAAAAAAACACGAAAACTTACACATTTTAACTTCCTATGCTTATCCCCTCGCCCTGTAACTGTGACAACTCTTGCATTGCTCAGTTGCCTGTGTGTCAAAATAACTTGTGGACATTGGAAACTATTTGAAAATGTATTGTGTGGAATGTAATAAAATGATAATATTTTTTATACAAACATCTGGGTTTTTCTTTTCCCCTTTGCCTGTGAGAACAAAGTTGAAATGTAGGCTTTGAACAAATTGATGTTTTCAAAGTTTACAGATTGTCTTCTGAGCTACAGGGCATTTCTGTGGGAGGTAGGTGGTTTTTCTCTATGAGCCCGAAATGCAAGCTCTTCTTTCTTGTATTTTTATTGCTGCTTGTTAGGGGTTTTATCCAGTTTGTGCAGCTAAGCCAACTTTTATGATTGGTGTGGGATTTTTGCAAAAGTTGCTAAGTGCTAAATTGTTCAATGTGATTTCCACAAAATTTCTCTTGATGGCAAACCCCTAGGGATTGGACTCTGCTTTCAAAGGGTCCCCGAGGGGAATGGGACCAGTGAGGCTGAATCATGTCCTCAGCTCTGCAGAGACAGATAAACTTCCTTTGGAGAAGAAGTGGCAACGTCTTAGCCCTCGCCTATGTCATTATCACTTTCAAGGGAATGTTGATCTCCCATTTATGAGCGCTTTAGCAGGCAAAACGGGAACTTGTAGCATGTCTGAGGCTCAAAGATGTTCCAGACTTCATTTTGGAGCAAGTAATGAAGACAATGATCTGATTACTGTGAACCTGGAACTATCATAGTGGAACCATTTATAAAAGGAACATTCTATAAAAATTGAGAGGGGCTTGGGGAAACTTATTCAAAAGCCAGGTCTTGTTGACAGGTACTTTTCCTTGGTTCTCTTCGTTGGGTTGTTAGTGATTAGTTATATAACATATTTCTATTGTAGAGGAATCAGGGGAGAGAAATCTAGGAACTACAGCCTCCCAGCTGTTCAATGTTTCTAGAATGTGGTGAAGAAGAGGTCGTGGAAGGATTTTCCACCACTATCTACTCATAGAGCATTCCATCAACCTAGGAACCTTCCTCAGGGGTCTGAGAACCATGATTAAAGGTCTTAAAAGGGACATGTCCAAGAGACCCAGTTTCTACCAGAGTCCTTTTCTCCCCCTCTCTAAACCTAGATCCAGGAAAAAGTGCTTTTACAGCTCTAAACCTCTCCCGGCTTCTGGTTTTTAGATCTTACAGAGCTCTGTTAGTACAGATGGCACAGTGCAGATGTCTCTGTCCTGTGCTGAGTAGAGGAGAACATCTATGATGAGAGTCTTGTTTGTTCCTCCAATGACAAGCATAATTACCCATTTTGTCTAAATAACATTTGGCTTTCTTAAAGTCATTTGTTCCCATTAATATAGGATGAAATGAAAACATCTCAAAAAGTATCTCTTTCCGTCAAAGACCTGGGCTCAGTCAACGTTTTCCTGAGCTGACCTGGGACCAAATTTGCCAGACTAAATTAAATTAGCCATCATTTATGCTTCATTGGCATTGCTGTTTGGGGAGCCCCCTTTGTGAATTTCATCATTGCTCTTCCCACCTTGGTTCTAGCCACGAGGCTTATTCTAGAGGCACGTTGTCTGCCCCAAAAGGGCAAAGACTGTTAGGACTCTAATCTTAGGCATCAGATGCAGTGCTATTATCCGTGTGGTGTTTTAGATCGAACTCAAGCATAAATGTTACAGAAATTGTGTTCCATGGATCATATATACCAGATGTCAAGGCACAGCATGGTCTGTGTGGGCTCCTGGCCCTTTGTGGCAGTTTAAATGTGCATTTTTGCTGTTGAAGCAGACACCACCCTCCTAGCCCAGGTAACTAAACCCAGCCAATCAACTGCAGCCCCATGTTTATTGTCCCCTCCCCTCTTCACTGACTGCAGTTGTTTTACACACACATCGTGGCCTTTCTGTAATCTTCAATGGAAAGAGCTTCATTTTGAGGTTTTGATTTGTCTGCGTTGCGCACTGCACATCTGAGCCAATCTGCAGATCTGTCTGCGCGGCTTGTTTTCTGTCCTTAATTGTGCACATCACTGGGGTGCTCACAGCTGTAGTTTGCCTTTCATCCACTTCAGTGATGGCCCAAAGAAAACACGAAACAAATCCAGCCAGAGAAAAAGGAGGGGAGAGGGGAACACCAGTTGATGGCCTTGCAATCGGCAGGGGAAAGCATCGCCTTACATTAATAAATTAAAAGCTAGGAAGAGCGTAGGAATTAATGAAGCCTGACATGAATCAGGCGCACTGGAGTATGTCTGGAGATTAGATATAATCAGAAAGCTGCACCCTCAGAAGGCGTCGGGCCCCAGGCTTCAGCCAGAGTCCAGCTATACTAACTGTGTGGAGGAGTTCCCTTTGGCCCCAAACCTAAGCGATGGAAGAGATTTGAGGTTTGGGGAATTGCCAAAGAGCAAAACCCCTTTTAGCACACAGGAGAATCTAGGTGCTTCAGAAAAACCAGAAGAAACTTCCTGTCCCAAGCCCAGTGGGTGGGCAGGTAACCCAGAATCATTCTCCTCCTCTGGGTAAAGTAATTATTCTTGGGCTTTTCAGTCACTGACCCTCAAGAGTTCAAAAAAAATGAAAGTCCCCCAGACATTGGACCAAGAAACAGAAAAGGCCATCTGAAGAGTCAACAGCAGACTTGTGGTGGCAGGACTGGGTGTTGACTGAGGAAACACCTTTTTTTGGAAGCTTATTGATCCTAAATAAGATTATTTAGCTTATTTAGGGTGCTTATTGATCCTAAAGCAGATTGGGGGAAATCTTAGGGCAGTGACTGGTTTTTATTCTTTTTTATAAATCATACTTGACTACATTCTCACTCTCCTCCGCAGAGAGTGTAACCACGGGAGATGGTTGGAGGTATCAGTTTCCAGGCCTTGTTCTATACCTTTCTTTACAAATGCATATGTGCATGTCCAATCTTGTGGTTTGGTTTGGTTGGGATTTGGTTTTGTTCAGCATAACTGGTATCTTAGCGTTTGCTCTCTGTGGCCAGCTTGCTTCTTTTCATTTGACAAGGCTTCAAAGCTATGTCAGTACACACAGAAGGATTTACCCTACCATTTTTAGCTGTTGTATATAGCATTCCATATCATGTTTAAGTACCATAGTTTATTAACTGCTCTCCTACTGGTGAGCATTCAGATTGTGTCTAGTTAGGGGGTTTTTTGGTGTTTTTTTTAACTACTATAAACAATATTGCAATGAATATCCTTGACATCACCTCTTTGTGCATATATTTCTCTCCAATAGAATTTTTGGGTCAGATGGTGTGCCTGTCTTCACTTCAGTGCATGCCTCAAATAGCAGAGGTTTTCCTTTCATATGAACCTGTCCCCATTTGAGAGGGTAACAAAGTACTGGACATCTTCTGTCAAGTTTACACAAGCCACATAATCTCTATGACTGTCTCCCTATGTCTAATGTGGGCAGAGTGCTTGCAAGAGAAGACTTTGGATAGTTTTAGCCAAAGGGAATTTTAATCCTAGGTACTTTTTCAAAAAACGTCCACTGTGTGGAGCATGCGGCCTGGCTGCAAGCGGCGACCCACTGGGGCTGCGGCAGCTGTGGCCCAGGAGTTCATTCGGAGCCTGGGTTCAGCAGGCAGAGCCCTGTTCTCCATGATTAATGAGTTCCACTTGGTTTCCTCAAAGAGTGACTGTGCTGTGCCTTGCTGTTATTTATTTATGCTTTCTACTAAAAAATTCATGTAAAAAACATCCTTTAAGGTCAGTGCACAGTACTGTACTGCAGACTAAAATGTTCCAGCATCCACAAGGAAGTCTACATGCCAGCAGGCTTTCTGGACTGAAAGGCAGTGTCCAGCTTCCTTCTGAAGAGGCTCAGGGCTAATGTGACCCAAAGAAAGAGACCAGGCTAGAAGGCTGTTTTCTAGTGGAAGGTTTATATGTGCAGGCAAAGCTACTAGACCAAAATGGCTCTAGGGAGAATTGGCATATGGCAGGGAAAGCAAGGGACCTGTTGGTTTGAAACACCATTTCTTCCGAGAGTACTACCCTGATTTCTACTGTGCACCAAAGCAAAGTGGTCATGAAATATGACTTGGACTCTGAGCATAATGGATAGTTCCTACGGCCGTATATGGGCTTTGTGGGCTTTCGATGACCTGCCGGAAATCCAGGACTACTGACTCCTGGACAGGGGGCTTGTGTAGATAACTCTGGATGGCTCAGGACCAAGCAGCATAAGCCTGAGGTGCGGGTGAGCTAAGAGACATGCCACCACACACACAAGACTTATTTTGTCTTCTGTGTATAATTGTGCAAAATTGAACACTTTTAGTATCATTAACTAACACACCCAAAAGCAAAGGCTCTGATCCAGAGCTGGAATGAGAGTATACCACGTCTTGGCCTTCGACCACAGCGATTTTTCTCAGGCAGCAGGACTCATTAACAGGATACCCGAACAAGAGTTCTCCGCACCTTGTTAGAGAACAGCCAGCTCCGGTAATGACGGGAGTGCAGAGAAAGCTTTGAGCAGAGGTGGCCTTGACCAGAGTCCTATTCTCAGCCAGCCTGCTGGTTTGAGACTTTATTTTAGTACAGACTGTTAAAGAACTGTTTTGTCCCTAACTGGTTCCCTACTGCCACCAAGGAGTTGGGAAAATGGGCATAAGTACCTCAGGGACCCCTGTAGGCTTCCCCATCATTTCTCTATGGCAGTTCCAACAGCTGGCACTGAGGTAGGAAGACAGTCATTAGGACCTAGATGGGGGGTGATGTGGGAGCATCAAAGGAGACCTGGAGGTGCCTCATCAGCCTTGGCCAGACGCAGACCAAGAGTGTGAGCTCAATAATAGCGTTCATGAGAAGCCCAGGGCCCACACTATCGTCACCATCTGCTGTGTGACTCCTGGGAGGGCCATCACCTCTCCTCTTTCCCCAAGGAGGACCTGTCTCCATGCTCCACCTGTGTGCCAGGTGTTCATCGTCAGCCTGCGCCCTCTTCTCTCCTGGTGGCCCCTGTTTCTCTCCTCTGGCATTCTTATACTCTCTGACCCCCCTCCACCAAAGCCTTCCCCCAGAAAAGCATGGATCAGATTCCTTCACACAAAGGTTTAATTGGTTATTTCCTCCAACTAGGTGCATTCTTAGAAGAGACCAAAACTAAAGCCAGAGCAATTATTCTATTATGTTCTATTTATTTACATAAGTATATGTAATTACATTGGTTACCAGCAAGCTTCTAGGGAAACCACCTCTTGAATGGGTAGAGAGGGGTACCTTTTTGGAACACCCAAAATCTCATCACAAAATCATTCATTTATTCTTGTGTTCAGAAGAGCTGCCTGGCTTCTAAGTATAACCAACTCTCTTGGTGAGATACATGTGTAAGAGGGTTTTTTTCAAGAACATATAGGATATGGACCATGTTTAAGAAGACATCCTTGTTGACATATCTACCTACAATGACGGGAAATATCTCTGATTTTTCAAAGACCTAGAGTAAAAAGATTCCAAAATTGTCCTCCATCTGCATTGCTGGATTTTTCCAGCCTGCACAGCAATGAAGCCTTTCTCCAGAGCTAACTTTTCTCTGGCTGTGTTTTTCTTATTTTCACGCCATTGTTGGGGCTTAGTGGAGCCACTCTGACCTCCACTGCTTATCCGCCTCCACACTTGACAGTATTATTAGGTCATTTCACAGCCTTCTCATTGCTGTTGGTATTTCCAGTCCTTTTTAGTGTTTCCTCCTAGTTACTCAATTAATGATGATAGAAAATAATGGGTAAATTCAAGTTCAGACTCTTCTAATATCTCAAACCAAACCCCCTTTTCAGCTTGAAACCATTTGAAAACTCCAAAAAAATATTTTTCCATGACTTTCCATAGATTTGGCTATAGCCCAAGAGAGAGAAACTCATGATGAAGGGTCTTCTGGTGGGGCTTCTAAACTTAAGCCAAACCCAGCAAGGGATAAATGGCTTTCAAGTAGCTTGACTCTGTGGAGGAGCTTTGGCAAAGTTTAGATTAACATCTGAACTTTTGGCTTTTTATAGCAACTGAGAATGAGCAAATCAAACTAGGGAAATTGAGTGTAGTGGGGGGTGGGGGGACCTGTAGCCAATACTAAATTAAACACTTTGAAGCGCCAAGAAATATCTCCTAGTCCTTCATTATTTCTCATTTATTTTGGTCTCAGTGTTGTATCTCCTGCTGGAGTCAAAGCAGAATAACTGAGAGAATTTTCTGAAGGCTACTCCCATCCAAACAGCCCAGTGATTTAGCTGGCTCAGGGGGTTCAGGAACTTGGAATCAAATTCAACAAGGGCTTGAAGTGGCTGAGAGCTTTTCCCAAACAAATCATAGTCCCCAAACAAGGTGTTGAAAATGTGGCTTGTTCTCAGTTCTACTGCTGATTTGTTCAGTGATTTATTGCATTTTTCTACCCTCCTTCCTCAATTTCTTCCTCTTTAAAATAGAAGCGATGACACCTGGTACCTGTGAAAATGAATGATTTCAATGATTTTCTGTGTGGAGCCCTCTTCAACCCTTGCTTTAAAAGCCGCTTGCACTTTGGTGGGTTGCATGGAAATGTTAAGGCTGGCTTTCCATGAGGTTTTCTCAGCCCTGCCTCAGTTAAGATGGAGGCTTAAAACTTGGGGCACAGTTACCCACATCATCAATTCCTGAATTGCCAGTTGGCAGGAATGGTTTCTATGCCTAAGGAGCAAGTATTGCAAACATTGGACCACATGGCTCCCATTTATCTGCCCTTTTCATGGACTTCTCTTTGCACGCGCACCTCAAGATCGATGCCTTCAGTGAGCAACCACTTCCAGGGGAGGACAGACCTGGGGTGGAGACTGGGGTTAGTGGGCAGCGTGTGGCCACGGAGTCGTTTTCTATAGAAGGCGCCTTATCCCCTTCAGCCAGCAGCCCTCCTCAGAGACCCTTCATCAGAAGGGCCCTCATCGCTTTCTCATTTTCTGCCCATTGAAGACGATAGAGTCCTACAGCAGGGAAGAAGATCAGTACTTACTTGGCAGTGGAGTAGAGACTCAGGGAGGTCAGTGACTTGTCTGGGCAGTGGCAGAACTTACACAAGAAGGAGGCAATCTGTTCTCAGGCCAGTGCGCCCCAGTCTGCTGCTCCTCCATATCCCGTGTGGCTTCCCTTCAGGTACAGAGTGGGTGGCCTTTAGAGTGTCTCTGCTACACATTCTGGATGGCAAACCTGTCCTCAGCATCAACCAAGCCTCTTAATCCACTGCTCAGAGTTGGCATGGAAGGGGCTCTTCGGAGAGAACCAGTGTATGTTAGTGTCTTGAAATGATCTGTGTGCAAGTGACCCACGGATGGACTGTCATAAATCATTTATCTAAAAGTAGCCAATGGTTAGGGGCAGACCTCTTACTTTCCTAGCAATCCTGTGAAGCTCCCTTTACAATGCAGAACGTACACAGCACACTGTCAATGCCAACGTACACAGTAGACCACAACAGAGCACAAGTGGTGAACGTGAAGGTCGCAAGTTTTCTGTAACAGAAAAACAAACTGACCCCAAAGGATCTTAATATAAGAGAAAAAAGGGTAGAAAATGAAGAACAGAGGATAGTGTGTGGGGGGTGGGGAGAGAGAGAAAGAGAGAGAGACAAAGGACTGGGAGAGAAAACATTCTTGTTTGAGACCTAGATCAGGCTCAGCATGCAATCTCCCAGTTGCGGGTTGGAGTGTCTGCAGCGTTTCCCCTGCAACAGCACATGTGGTCTTACACCAGCAGGCAGCGTTCCAGACCCCTTAAGGGAAACATCTCCTTAGCCTAAGTTCTGTTCTTACCTAGGTATGACTGTTCACCCTTCGTGCCAGAGTGTTGCTATCTTCTGATAAGCACACTGGAGAATATTTGACTCTTCCAGGGTGAAGAGAGTTCCTGGAGCTGTCCAGTGGATGTTTGAATAACTCTTGCTCTGAAAAATCAGGATAATGGAAGCTTTATCTTAAACCACTCATCACTGTGACCCTAACCCACCTCTGGATAATGCTAAGGGAAGGGACGCCTGGGGAAAAAAGAGGACTTTAAGTCTGAGTTTCAATGTCAATATGAAAATGACCATGTTTTGTTGAATTGGGAGTTTTGCTTGTTTTTTTTCAAGTAGGCTATTCTGCTCACTTGATTACTCCAACTCTTAAATTCTGTTAAACTCCCTTCCCAGCATGCATGAGCTCCTCTTCCTCTCTGCAGCAGTTGGTGAAGGGAAAGGGGGATGGATACCTGACTCTCTCATTGGGAACTACAGGGTGGAAGATTTGTGGCCAGCCAAGGCGATCTCTTTGGATTTCTCAGTGGATCTGATAAAAATGAAGTCAAGCCCCCAACCAAGAAATCAGTGCATGAGTAAAAAGCTTCAGATGCTATGTTTGAAACCTAGAATCCCCAGCCCCACCATGCAGCCTCCATTCTGCAGCAACCTCCTCCTCACTCTCAGGTGTCTTTCCTGGCCATGGCCCTGCCTCATTTGCCCGCTCCCTGCCCTGGGCTCCAGGAGCACTTGCAGTCCCCTCCATGATGCCCCACTGTCTTGTAGGCTATTTTGGCAAGGGGGAGTCTTTGCTTCCCAACCATACAGAAGGGCCTTGATTATAAATACCTGATCTCATACATCTTCCTTTCCCAAGGTCCTCAGTGTGGTTCCTGAGACCCAGAAAACCCTCTTAATAAGTGATGATTGCTTGATTGGTTAGTTTGTCAGTTAATGAAAAATAACTTATATCAGCCTTCCCTCTCTGAGTAATGTCTTATCATGGAAAATGTGAGGCCCCACATTTCAGATCTCCACATCTTCCCAGTCACAGTCATGAGAGGTCTTCATTAGTTATCAAAGTGGTTAGCCATGGACACAGGCAAACAGCTGGAGAGTGTGTGTCTAGTTGACTAGGACCCAAGACAAGGCAGACCTTTATTTCTATTGGAATGGGATAATGGTAATGTGGTAGCTGTTGTAGTGTCCTGCCCACACCCAGAGAACTTGAGTACAGACTTGTGGAAGAGGGGCTCTGCTCTGGCCCCAGCACAGCACTGAGAGTCAGACTGGCCTGAGATTGAACCCATACAGGGGCGCAAAAGGAAATAGGGTCATGTGAGCACAAAAGTTCAAAGCGGAAGTCATGTGGGTGGTCAGATCCATTTCTGGTCTGTATTCTCCTAAAGGTGTGGTCCATTCTACAGTCCCTCATCCATCTCACAGTCATAACCACACCCACCCACTAAAACAGAGTCCTGGAAGCTTCTCTCTGAGTTTTTCCTCATTAAAAAGAAAAATTAAAAACAAAATTCCAAGTCCCTGGTGCCCACATATTTTTGCTCTGTGCCTTATTCCCAAGCTGGGTCCCCATTCTGTGGCTGTCATTCTTCCTTCCCAGGAAGGTGCTGCCTCCACTCTGTGCCTTGAGCTCCTAGTTCATCACTCTCCCTCCTCCAAACCCTTGCCTCTTCTTTCCTGGAATTCTAGGAACCCAGTGGCCAAACCACATTCTTTCCCACCAGCACCCTGAGGAAACAGGCTGAGGTTTGCCTACCAGGCTCAAAAGAAAAGGAAGGTGGCCCGTGAAGGGCAAAGGAAATTTTGAGGAAGAAAGCTCTTAATCAAACACAGATATCAAGAATATTAGCAAAGGGACTTGAGAAAATTGCTATCAAGTTAAATTGCTTTTTGTATGAGTGTTCCCTTTATTTGGGTTTTCCCCAGTGTGCCATTCTTTCTTTAAGGCTTGGTGAGCAGATGCGCTTTTGAAAATGTTGATTAACTTATCCTTTTTTCAACCCCTTCTCACTCACCCAAACTGCTGGGAGCAGTCAAAAGCCAAGTTAAGCCTCTAATGTGTTCTTCTTTGCCTTAAGTAGGCTTTGATTCTCCAGAATCTGCAGAAATATCAGTCACATCTAGGCAATCAATTTTGTAGACCAATTTCATTGGTCCAATTTCTTTGAAATGGACCAATTAATTCTTAGGAGGTCACCTCATCCAGTCCTCTGCCTCCAGAGACAAGAGGCTATGATCTCCTGGGACAAAATGTTCTCATAGTCATTACCACCCTCTTACCGATTTTCCTTTAAGATTCATGCCGCATCCACCCCTTTCCAGCCCATCATCAATGGCATCCTAAGAGTTCTTCCCTGAGACAGTGAGATGGAATAAGATGGCAGTCTAGCCTCCAAAACTGCATCACAACTTTGGCAAGGACCAACTACCTAAAGGCAAGAACAGGATTTGGCCCAAAACTCACTGGCAGGAGCACCACAATTTTTGCTCTAGGCTGATTCATACAGTCTTATCCTGTGTTCTACATCTTTTAACCATGACGGTGTTAAGATCTACAAGCATCCCATCAAAACTATTAATTGTTGGAAATGCGATGGCTTTCTTCCATGTTTTGGGGTTTGTTTGTTGTTGTTGTTGTTGTTTTTGTTTTTGTTTTTTGGGGGTTTTTTGGTAAGGTTAAAAAAGAAATCTCTGTGCTGACTTTCACAAGCTTGATTTGATCCCTATGACAGACACCACCTGCCTCTGGTTGATTCACATTCATGTCTTCATTCCAAGAAAACAAGCTGCAATGTAGGGGCCCAGAGAACAACACAGGGGATGGGCACTGGGGTTGGGAAGCTGGCCTGACCTGTGGGTGCCAGTTGGTATGCTATAAACGTGCCAGGAGCAGGCTGGATTTATGGAAGATCAGTGCCACATGGCGTCAATCCTTTCAAGTGGGGTCTTGGCACATTGTTTTGTGCGTGGCTTCCTAGCGACCAAGAGGATGAGAATGTGCTTTAGCACTTTGGCCAAGAATGAGGAGGTCTTCTAACACGATTATGACTACTGCTTCCAGGAAAAGACTGAATTTTATGTGTGGCTATGATAGGTCGATCCTCAGTTCAGGTCATGGTCAAACAGATCTTCCTTGAGATGTTGTGCTGATCAGAGAGAATTTCAGGCTGGTCTGATGTTCTCTTTTTTGTTTGATACTTTAGTTGTTTGCAATTTGAGTTTTGTTTAAGCCTTGATTTTTGGATATTAACGTATGGTCCTGACTTCAAGGTTGTCCACCTGACTTTGGGTTGAATAGAACTCCCAAAGGGCCACATACATTCACTTGGTGCCATTTTGCTGACAGCCGCGACAAGCATACTTAACTTGTGAGATTGGAAGAAATGCTAAAGCCCACTCTTCACTATATATTTTATTCCCTTTTTTTTAATGTTTTACCGTTTTAAACAGGTAATTTTTACTGGCTCTGAGTTCTATAAGATGGACAACATAATGAATAGAGAGACCTGTATTATGCCCTCCCCAAAAAAATTATCATAAAAAGAAAAGAAAAAAGTAGTGATAATACTGTAGAAAATTCGGAGTAAATTAACTTAGCCCTATTCACGCCTGGGCTAGTCAGATTGGATGCCCATGTTTGATCTCTTCTAAACTGAAAAAAGCCAATAGAAAAAATAAACAGGGAAAGAAAGATAAGAGAAATAGCACAAATATGTGAAGGTGAATAGGCATTATGATGTTCTTTCCAATTCTATGTCTACATTAAAATATATAACAATGAAACATGACTTCCTTAAATTACCATACGTTTATTTGAAATCCAGAAGAGAAAGACTCGTACTTTGTGTGCACTTAGATGCATGCATATAAGGAGCAGCAGCATGTTATACTAAATGAACATCACAGTAATGGCAACTGAGGATGGGCATAGAATGTCGTTTAAGTTGCCTTAGACAATCACTATAAAGATCCAAATGAGGACTTACTTGGCACTAAAGGCCTTTCTTATTGTTTCTGTTCTTCTGGCTACTGGAAGTAAAACCAAAGCATTTGAAGGAGGAAGGCTCCAGTAATATGCCCAATATGTGATCTAGAAGCAGATGTGATGCTCTACTGCCCGCCATCCTGGGGAGTCATTCTCAGAAACATTGAGTCTCTGCCTTTTGGCCATGGTGGTAGAACTTAGTATAACTTGATTTGTCTATTTTCTTTTTCATTATAGTGGACATCCCAGAAATACATGGGAGAGAGGGCTATGAAGATGAAATTGATGGTGAGTATTGCTATGATTTAGCATATAATCATGAAATTCAAGTTTGGTTATAAAGACGTCAACAAAAATAATGCCCAGCATATTAGAAGGGTATTAGAAGGCTAGAAACCACCAATTGCTCCGTCAAGGTTAAATTTAGAGTTTAGAAAGTTTATTGAGTTCCTTCTGCCTAATCTGAAACAGGTCCCCTACTTCAGGCAACTTTCAACATTGATGAACTTCAAATCTGGATAAACCTTTTAGAAGTGAAAGCCAGGCTCTTCTACACAAGTCATGGCTTGAACCCATTAACCTTCTTCCTAAAAGGGCCTGAGTGAATGCGTGTAAATGTAAGTTTTCTCCCAGGCCTGCTGTGGTTTTCAGATCTCTGGCTTGTAGCCACCCTTCTCACACTATCCAGGACTCCCAAGTTGGAGCTTGCTGCAAGATTTATGTTTCTTTTTCACACTGCCCACCTCGTATTTTCCTATTTATTCCAAACTCTATTTTCCCCTTCAAACACACATACTTCAAAAGGCTGAAGCACATGTCTTGACTGGAGGGCCACTGAGCAACCACCTAGATGTAATTTCTTCCCCCGGCTCAGAGCAGCACAGGTCTCCCAGGGCTTCTCAGAGTGCCAGAGTTGATCTCCGAGAGGGATCGCTAAGGTGCCCCTCCAAGACCAGCACTAGATCAAGATTGATGCATTTAAGAAGAGCAGTTTATAGAGCAGCTGCTTTTAACCTGGCCTTAGTCAAACACTTCAAGTGTAGTTATAGCAACAGAGTGACTAATCCAAACAGCACCTTGTTAACTGAATGCAGACTCTCCCTGCAAAACCCTGTCTAACGCTCCTTTTATGGGCAAAGCTGCGCAACTGGCCTCCACAGAGAGGCTGCCACAGACCAGCAGCAGCAGCAGCACCACTGGGGGTAGGGTGGCGGGGAGGGGGGGGGCGGTGACAGAGAGAAAGGCAGGAGGAGGCAGGAAGCCTGGATGCAAGTCTCAGTGTACCTGTTTGCTAACTCTGGGAGCTTGAGTGAGTTACCTAGCCACCTAATTTCTTAAAACCTTAGTTTCCTCATATATTACAAAATGTATCCATCACCTTGCTTTCTTCACAGAATTATTAGGAAATCCTACAAAATGAGTCATGAAGTGGGCATGCCTTGGCCACACTATAGAAATATATTGGTTTGCTCAGGCTGCCTAACAAAGTACCACAGACTGGGTGTCTTAAACAACAGAAATGTATTTCTCACCTTTCTGGAGGCTGGAAGTCCAAGATCAAGGTGCCAACAGGGTTGGTTTTCTCTGAGTTGTGAGGGGAAAATGTTACGAGCCTTTCTCTTTAGCTTATGGATGGCCACTTCTATATCGACACGGCATTCTGCCATCTGTGACTGCCTCCAAATGTCCCCTTTTTAAGAGAACGCCAATCACATTGAATAAGAGCCTGCCCAATTTTAACTTGCTTACCTCCGTAAAGCTCCTGTCTCCAAATAAGGTCACATTCTGAGGTCCTGGGGTTTAAGACTTTACCACATGAATCTGGGGAAGGTATGTAATTCAACCTATTAGTGAGGTAAGAGATATGTCAAGTGAGGTCTGGTGGCTTGAAAAAAATCTACTGCTTGGATGGTCAGAAATGCTGAATTGAGACACTCACTATGAGAAAACAGTCTCAGCCTGTCCTTTGATTTAACTCAAAGCCGTTGGAAGTAAGGGATGAGGAGGCAAAGAAAGAAGGGTGCCCAGACACAGGGCCATCCCAGGTGCTCCAAAGCCACCCTGATAGTGCTGTTATAATGTGTTTACTTAACATGAGTCAAATTATTTAAGTATCAAGTACTTGGACTATACTTACTGTGTGCTGGACACCAAGCACCTTATAAATATTCATTTAATTCCCCCTAATAATCCAATGAGGTAGACTTTCTTAGTATCCCCATTTTACAGATGAGAGGACTGAGGCAAAGAGAGGTTAGATAACTCGCCCAAAGTTACACAGCTGGAATGCGGCAGGGCTGGGCTTTGAAGCCAAGCGGTGTAAGTTCCAGCTTCCTATCTGTGCTCTGTAGAACCTCTAAACTGGGCTGGGGAGGCTCAGGTATTTCACCTGGAGGGAGAAGCATTGCTTGCAATCTGCCATGTGCTTTATATCACAGATGAGTACGAAGTGGACTGGAGCAACGCTTCTTCCGCAACTTCAGGGTCCAGTGCCCCTTCTGCCAACAAAGAAAAGAGCTGGCTCTACACACTGGATCCCATCCTCATCACCATTATCGCCATGAGCTCACTGGGCGTCCTCCTGGGGGCCACGTGTGCAGGGCTTCTGCTCTACTGCACCTGTTCCTACTCCGGCCTGAGCTCCCGCAGCTGCACCACGCTGGAGAACTACAACTTCGAGCTCTATGACGGCCTAAAGCACAAAGTCAAGATGAACCACCAGAAGTGCTGCTCAGAGGCATGACGGATTGCACCCGAATCACACCTGACGTTTCATTCCAGCAAGAGGGGCTAGTGAAGATTACAGGTTTTTTTTTCCTTTGGAAACTGAATGCCATAATCTCGATCAAACCGATCTAGAATACCGAAGGTGTGGACAGGACAGACAGGCAAGTCTAGGGATGGGGGGAGATGCAGCCGCACTGGGGGTTATGACCCACCAAATACCGCGGTGGCCGAGTCATTGCTGGGACAAAGACGGGAGCTCATCTCTTTGGGGGTCACAGTTCTATTTTGTTTGTGAGTTTGTTATTATTATTATTATTATTATTATATTTTATTTCTTTGGTCTGTGAGCAACTCAAAGAGGCAGAAGAGAAAGACTTTTCCAGTATAGAAGCAGAGGGGTGATCATTATCCTTTGCTTTCTCTTTCTAATCAACACTTGAAAAGCAGAGTCTTTTCAGACTTTCCATCTTTAGGAAAAAAACTAAAAAAAAAAAAAAAAAAAAGCCGTCCAGCTTATCCTGTCCTCTGATCCTCTCATGACTGATGAGATTTGCTGGGCGTAGGCTCTGCCAGCTAACCCTACAAGCTGCCGTTTCCAGTCCTAGCGTTTAAGTAGGATGTTGTTGCCTTTAACTTTTTTTATCCAGGGGAAAATTGCCATTTTAGGGTCAGCATGAACAGCTCTTTCTTATATGTGATTTAAAACAAACCAGAAAGGAAACTACACATGTCAAAATCCATAGAAAGCACCTCCATGTTAGAAGTGGACAAGCCTTAACTTGCTTTGTGAATAGGAGCCATTCAGACCAGAATTTATGGCTGTGAGGCTACTTCGTGGGGCCTCTGGTGGTGGTTTTGCTTTTTCTTTTCCCCCCTCCTTGTTCTTCTGAGACATGTACACACACACAGGTGCACACGTGTACACATGTGCACACACACTCATCCTTTGATATTCTCAAAGGTGGGGCGAGGAGATACAGGCTACTGGTATGTTTTCCCTGTCAGTGTGAGGGAACTTGTGCCCTAGGTGGGAAGGAAAACAGTGGAGAAGGAAGAAGTCCAATATCTGTGATCATGTGATAGCAAAGGCTGAGCAGATTGTACAGAGACATTTTGATGGGTTAGTCTCTCCGATAAACTAGTAAACATTGATTTCTCCTTAGGGCTTACAGCCACCACCCTATCCTTTCAGGAGAGTCAGAGCTAGGATGGGTGGAAGTCTAACCAGAAGTCTGCAAGCTCTATGAACCAAAACATAACAACGCTGCTTGAACCCCAGAGAGACGAATATTCTTACACACACATACACACACACACACACACCCCCAAGTTTATGTGTTTTTATTAAGTGCCTTGAAAAAGTAAAGAAAAATGTATTTTCCCTCTGTCAAAATCAGTAAATATCATACAAGTTAAGGCATTCCCCCTCCCTAACCCCAATGGCTCCACTCCCAGTTGCCCCACTTCACCGCTGATCCTACTAATGGAATGAGCCCTGCTACCCAAGTGGTAGTCATAGCCCTAGATGACTCCCAACTACTCCAGAAGGGGAGGCATCAGGAACAGAATGAAACTGTGTGAAGGATAAGATTGTCCGCATCAAGGTCCAAATCTGATTTTGTAGCAATGCCTAAGGATTGCCTGTGTGCTGGAAATACATTTGAAACCCAACCAGTGTGCCCAGCCTATTGCATATCAGTGGTAAACTGTCTGACCATTTTTGCTGCTATGGTCACCCACAATTTCATTTGTCCAGGTGAAAGGGGAAGGGTGAATGGGACTGGCAGTTTCCTTTAAATGTTAGCTTATGGAAATGCTAGTTCAAATGGTAATGTCACAGTGTTTTGTATGCAGAGAGGGAGAGTTCATACCGACAGCTATTTATTCATATGTGTACGCGTCTTAGCCGCCTTTGCGTTCTCTGTATCTACTGTGTATGTGAATGGTCACGTGGGACTCGGTGTTGTTGTTGTGACTTTGACTTTGACCTAGGGCCTGAGTTAACTGCTGATCTCGGCGTTTGTTGGCACAGTGGTAGTTAGAGGTGAAAAGTAAAGCTGTCAAGCCCAAGGGCTTAGCTTTAGGCACCCCCTGAGCTGGGCATACAACAGAAGGAAGTTTTTAATTAGTCTACCCTCCTCTTCACTTTCCCATGTAGCTCAGTGTTCAGGAAGCTAGCAAGTCCTAGGGATTTCCAGAAGTAGCCTGCAGAATAGAAGTTCAAAAATCTACTCTGGGGGTCTGGCCATCTCATGCCCAGTGGGCCATTTTGCAATTCCCCAAAGACCAGCCCTGTCTCCAGCCTGCAGTTCACCTCTAAGTTATGTACAACTCAACCTGCATCCCTCTGTATCCATAGTCACCGTAGGCCCTGAATGCTGAACAAAAAGCAGGCTACCCAAGGCTGCATGTAGATACCTCACCAACGCTGGAGGCTGGGCTCTTATGACATAGAAAGACAGTAGGGCCCAACTATATAACTTGGCCAGGGGGCACCCTGGTGCAGTTGTTGTCTATCTGCAGGTAGACTGGCTGACCCATCTCCTTAAGTCATTCCCTTTGGGAAACCCAACTCACAGTATTGATCTCCTTTTTTGCCTTGTACTGAATGACACATTACCTCCACGCTCTCCCGGACTAGATGGTCAACAGGGCCACAGGGTTGCTTTCTCTCTTAGGTGGGAATGAGGAGTTGACAGAGATGAGGGTCCAAGGAATGAGCATGAATGGCAAGAAAACAAGGGGAAAAGTGAAACCATCATACAGAAGGTTAACTTTTCCAGGGTTTGCAGTTAAAGGTATTCGACCATTCGCTGGCTGAGCCAGATCACGGGAACTTGAGAGCTTTTACTGTGATTCTTCAATGTAAAAAATAAACAAACAACAATGTCAAACTGTGTTTATATGATTTGTATAAAGCCTTTTTAAGATTACTATTTAAATAAACATTATACCAGAGATATTTTGTTGCGTGTTTTTTTTGTTGGAGACAAAGGAGACTTGGGGTGGCCAAATCATCCCAGTTTGCTCAAGACTTCCATGGAAGTCCTATGTCCCAAAAACCGCTCACTCTCACTCTCTTGGGACAATGGTTCTCAGTACTTTCATGTGGAATCACTAGGTTAATTGCCTGTCTGGCTTATTTATAAAATGAAAATATAATGGTGGTAGGTAATGGGCTACCTGGTCGTAGGGCCATTTTAATTCAAAGACTTGCCTGACAGATTTCCAAAACAGTGATCTCACAAATATGCCTCCTCATAGTTGACCAGTGAAGCTCTCTGTGCTGGTGATATTTAAGCTAAAAGCTGAAGGGATGAGGAGTCAGCTAAGCAAGGTGCCTGGGAACAGCTTGCCACATTGAAGGAACAGCACACAGAGAGGCTGCCGGGGGAAGAGTCTGCTGTGCCCCAGGAAACAAGCACCAAAGGCAGGATCAGCGGGGGGGAAGGGTTCCAGAGGAGGCTGGGAGCCAGGTAATCTCCGTTACAGAACAGCAGGAAGGTGCTGTCAAATCTGCATCACTCTTTGGCCTTCCTTAATTTATGGAAAGTACCACTCCCCGACTCCCTGTCCCCATTCCTCACTGGCTGGTAAGGTCACCAGACTCGTATTTCTGCAACTTCCCTCACTGCCCTCCCTGTGATCTTTATAATATCGTGTGTCTCCTGAGATGCCTGCTTCTATTGTATTACTGACCCAGGCAACAATAACAGAGGTTAAAATGAAAAGCAAATTCCACTTTCCTTTAGTTGAGCTTTTGGGTATTTTAAAAGCCCTAATAAACTAATAATATCTCCTGGTCTCTAGCCATCTAGTGTTTACATAAGATCTTTTTTTTTCTTTCTTTCTTATCTGTATCCTTCTGGAAATGTTTATATAAACCACAGGGGACGCAGTGAAATGAAGTTGGAACGGGCCCATCCTTGAGGGAAACGGGACCCATCTGGATGCCGCGGAGCCTTTGCCTCGCCACGTTGGTGGTGGTGGAGGAGCAGGGGAGGGGAGCCTGAAGGAGAAATGGAAAAGATGACTCTGTTCCAGTTCTCATAAGCTTCGGCCTCTCATCCCAGGCTGAGCTAAACAAAACTCCTGCGGAAAATATTTCCCCCAGGGAGTGGGGTGTGAGCTAAGGGGGTGATGATCAGAGTATGAAATGCTACCTGCGTCGGTTCTCAGAGCTTCCTTCTGTCCAGCCCTGGCCTTCATGGTAACTTGAACACCCATTCCCATCAGCAAAAGGAGAGGGGTCCTAAGAAGCCTAAGGACCAAGACAGAGGCACGCTTGCCCCTGAATTCCCGCCTCTTCAAATTCCCAAGCCTCGAGGCCTGCTCCCTCCAGGCCAAGGCTGGTCCTCCTCAGTCCTTCCTTTCCTCAGTGACCCAGAGGAAAAAGGAGCTCCTGGAGGAAGGACATTCCTTCGGTGTTCTCCCCGCACACCGGGCGAGAGGCCACCAAAGGGAGCCCTGAGCCCCGTTATTCCTGCAGCTTATCCAGAGGATGGGACAGGATGTTCCCTCTCTGTCCCCTGCCAGAAAACCCCATAGGACAACTGTGTGTGCAGGGGCACTGTTCGAGTGCTGTAAGAGAAAGAGAACCCTCAGCTGAGGACTCTTGCCCACCTGGCGGAAGTGATCAGAGCCTTTCCTCAACGCTCCTCCTGCCCGAAGGCCCCAGGTTGGTGGGGCCCCTCTCTGCACAGAGGACCCAGCCTACGCAGGGCCCACACAGGGCGTCTCAAAGCCCCGAGCCAAGGGCCAGCCAGGCACTTGTGCAGACAGAGGCACCCACCACAGCCCCTCACCAGCACAAAAGTAAAGGATTTGGGGCACTTCATTCTGGGCTCCTCACACAAACCACAGGCTTGGACAGCTGTGGTCAGGTAGGAACCCTCCTCTGTCCTGATTCAAACAGCCTTCCCTGGAAAAAAGTGCAGTTTGCAAAGAGCAGGCTGCAGCCTCTAGAGCCTCCCCACCCCACCCTGCGTTCCCCACCCCAGGCCTCAGATCATCAGCAGAGCCAGGTTGCTGCGGCTTGGAGCACAGCTCCACTAATAAATCTCCATCCTGAAGCCCTGACTGCCTCCGCTGGGAATTGAAGCGCAGCCTTCCGGAGCACCCGCGGCCTGCCCTGCTGTACTGCCAAGCCTCACGCATAACTGCCCTGGCAGGGCACAACTCCAGAGCCATGGCAGGTGGCCTCTCTGGATTTGCTTCCTTCCTTCCCTTTTTCCTCCCCCAACCCCTTCATCTCACCTCTTCTTGGGTAGGCACATTTGTATTCCCAGCTAACTATTTGTAAACCTTGTGGGACTTCAAAGAAAGCTTTAGAAGGGTTTGAAACGCACCAATCCTCCTCTGCCCTTGAATTTGGACATGCTGAGGAAATGGGAAAGAACTGTCCCAGAGCTTGGGAGACCAGGAGTCTCGGTTCTGCCTCTAGTTCTGTGACCTTAGGAAGGTCATGCGCATGTTGGCTTTCCTGTCTCTAGTGGGCATTTGGCCTAAATTAATTTTGAGTCTTGAGCTCTGACAGCCGAGCCAATGGAGTAGTTCTGTTGAGTTGTGTGAATCTGTGTTGTACATGCAGTGAGGATAAAGCCCTGCAGATGCTCCCATCCCTAAATTCTCTCCACCTCCCTTTTGCAAAGAAGTCGGGAGCACATCTTTGGCCTTGATTCTATTGTGCCCCTGGCCCCCATCCAAGCTCGCTCTCTTTCAACAGAATTGCTCTTTTTCCCAGAGCCCTTCACTGGTAACTACTTACATAGATATTGATGTGCTTACTTGTCTCTCTCTCACTAGCGCTTGAGGGAAGAATTTATGCATGCCTTCATCCTTAAAATCAATGTATTTAATATTAAATGTCTACTATGTGTCTTGCTAGATCCTAGGAGACAGTTAAGCATAACAGAAATGGCCCCTGCCTTCAGGGACTTACAATCTAGAGACAGAGATGTTGGTGAGTCAAATAACCACACACGTGTCTCGTGACTATCATGGAAGGAGCTATAAAGCGAAGCGTAGAGAGCTGTGAGTGTGGGAGAGGGTCAGGGAAGCCGCCCCTGAGCATCATGGCCAATGGGAGCAGAAGTCTCAGGGTGAGTCAGATGCCTGGCATGGGCAGGAGGGGAAGCGCGTCACACAGAAGGGGCAGCATGTGCACAGGTCAGGGGCAGAGGGAAACCTGGCTGGAGCTAAATTGGGGGTAAGGAGAAGCTTCTCATTCACTGTCATATGGGAGCCCCCAACTCATATCTGGCACTTACTGGGCAAGTACAATAAACATTTGTTGAATGAATGAATGAATGAACAAACGATTTGTCTTAATTCCCCTTTCTGACAGGCAGCAAGCTGCCCAGTTTGTATAGACTAAAAGACAAGTGTTTTAGTTCTTCCTAATCGCTGCCTGTGCTTCACTCTAGTGGAAAATGTGGAAGTTTCCTAGAGTCTGAACTGAGAAATGATGCCCACAGGTTCCAAGATAGAGATGGTTATTACTCATTTCTGTGTAAAATGATAATTTATGACAAATGATATATGAAAATTTAGGTTAAATATATTCAGATCAAAATGCTCTTCAAAAGTTGGAGGGTTGTCAGGTTTAACAAATAAAAATATTCCATTATTCCATGCAGCCACCATAGAAAAGAGTACAGCAGTTTCCCAAAATGTTAAACATAGAATTACCATCGAGTCAGCATTTCCCTTCTAGGTACACAGACCTAGAAGAATTGAAAACAGGGAATCAAATGGATACTTGCACGTCCACGTGTGTAGCAGCATTATTCACAGTAGCCAAAAGGTGGAAACAGTCCAAATATCCATCAACAGATGGATGGATAGACACTGTGGTTACGTACATACAATGGAATATTATTCAGCCTTAAAAAGGAATGATATTCTGATACATGTTATATCAGAGGGGACCTTTAAAAATATTCTGCTAAATGAGCTAAGCCAGACACAAAAGAACACATATTATATATGATTCCACTGCTTCGAAGAGACAGAAAGCAGATTAGAGGGTACCAAGGACTTGGGGGGAATAACAATAGAGAGCTATTATTTAATGGGTACAGAATTTGGGATGATGGAAAAGTTCTGGAAATTGATAGCGGTGATGGTTGCACAGCATTGTGAATGAACTTAATTAATCCCACCGAACTGTACACTTAAAAATGGTTAAAATAGTGTGTATATATTTTTTTTATGCTATCTACATTTTACCACAATGTTAAAGAGCATTTTAATAGAAAAAAATGTTAAAGCATCTGGCCTTTAAAAAAAAAGTGTAATACTTGGGACATACCTAAACTTAAAATATATTTATTGTTTATTTGAAATTTAAATTTAACTGAGTATCCTGTATTTTATCTGGCAACCCTAAATGAGGAGCTTCCTCTTCCTCATGGGCTTCCTAGACTTTCCCAGGATTCAGGAACCATCCTTTTAAATCCAAAAACCAGTGTTTGTGGTCTGATACAAATGAATGTAGAAAACAGACTCAGAAAATCAGATGGGTGCCTGCCCTAATTATAGACTCAGCCCTAGACAGGGATCACGAACTGACGCCCTCAGCCCTCGCTCACTCCGTCAGTGAAGAGGTAGAGATTAGAGATCTTGGTTGGGTTCCCCATCTGTTGTTTAATCATCACAATCCACAAATGCAGTAAAAGCTGATTATAAACCCCTTCTTACGATTGACCACGTGGCTAGAATTACAGTTGCAGATGGCAACGCTCGTGCATATGACTCAGACGATAGCCTTGTCCCCCGCCATCAACGCATCTTCACTCCAGAGTTGGTAAGAACCCATGGGGTGCCCAGATGCCTAATTGTACCACCATTTGCACCCATGTCTTCTTGATGAAAGAAACTGTCTGCACAGCTCATCGTACAGCAGGAAACAACAGGTGCAAAAGGCAAAGGCCACTTTGGAACTATTTGGACCAACGAGTATTGCTCAGTGTAACAAGAGCACCCACAGACTTGGCACGCCTGCGCTAATCTGCCTCCGTGATGGGCCTGGAAGCAGACCACAGCCGAGGAGTCTATGGCTGCTGTTTCAGGTGGCCCCCCTACTCCTCCTCTCAACCGAGACAAAAGGCAGCTGGGGCGGGCATCGCACGAAGAGATGGGTTGTGTCCAATTCATTTTTACTAGGTGCTGACAAGTCACCGCAAAAGTCTGGAAATGAGTAGCGCAGCAAAAACACATGGGTCACAATGCACTGGTGAATGATTACCAGCGGAGAAATTCATTACGGGCTGCTCTCAGCTCCCATCATATAAGGAAGTGTTACATTAACAAGATGGAAGGTCCCTGCAGTCCCCTCCCCAACACAGCCCCCACTGCCACCGCCTGCCACCCCAGTGTTTCAATTTGTGTTGCATGGTGGGAGCAAAGCCCACAGGCAAGGGGGGAGTTAATTCAGCTATCCTAATCAAAAAAGGGGTCACGGTGGCAGCCAGCGCCGATTGAAGCAGACTGGACCTGCGTGCTCCATGAAATTCTTTCTGCCCAGTCTGTACCTGCTCTGGTCGCTATAGTTCTAGCACCTATCTATGGCATTAAAACAGGGCGAGTCTTTTTTAGCTGTCTCTGTCATTTGCTTTCCATCCTAGGTGCATGAGTTTCCCTGTTGATGTTCCTGTTGGTCCCCAGGTAAAGCTTGGGTTTCTAATCTTTCCTGACACGGACGTAGACAGATACAGAACCCAGGAGGTGCCAGCATAGAACCTGTGCTGGAGACTGTGGAAAGACCAAGGTGAGTAAGACACCCTGGACTTGGATCTGCTCTGGACCAGCAAGTTCTGGGGAGATGGGAACAGAAAGTCTCATTTTGTGGTGGCTAGGAGGACCTTACAGATCAAGTGGTCTTCAAGTCCTTACTATTTAGTGTCACACTCAGTCATTGCCTCATTCCTCTTTATAAGTTCTCTCTTCCAATTACCACTTCCCACATTAAAGAATCACAGGCCACAAATGGAAGGGTAGCAGAGAGTCAACAGTACACAGACAGATGGGTCAATAGTTCTTCCTTAATGGCATTTCTGCTCCTTCAAGCTGCCATTCACACGCAGAGGGGCGGGCAGCCGAATCTGCTTTTAAAGCCAAATGCACAGCCAGGCCCAGGACAGTAGGGTTCTGCCCGGAGGGGGCTCTCCGCAGGCACCCTTCTCTGGAAAACAAAAGATCAGTACTTTGGCCTCATCCCTGTGCCCAGCATCTCACAGCTGAGAGGCACTGGTACACTTACTGTTGCAAATATCAACCTAAAGTAGATGAGCAAACCCCAGCTCAATCCAAAGCCAATGCAGTGTTAAATATGAAACCTCGCTGCAGCTGGCTGGGCTGGAAGCTGCCGGTTCGCCATGCAGCCCTCTCTGGGCTTAAGGGAAAGAGAGTACGCCCCTCCGTGAGGAACACTGAGGAAACATGCCCTCAGCCTTCCCAGCACTGGGAAAACCTTCAAAACTGTTCAATTTGTCTAAGCCCCATCCATCTTTAATGTCAGAGTCTACATTTTCTCCTCTCCTTTTTCAAAGCAGCCAAAAAAGAAAATGTCACTGCATGTGGGGCCATTTCAAAAGCTGGGCTTAGACGGATGTTCTATTTCCATGGAGCCCATGTTTTTATTTCCCGTGGAGTCTTCAGGGGGTGCACCTTCACCGCCCCATCCCTGTGTTCATTTGGCATCTTTACGTTTCCTCTCCACTCTCACTTCCTCACTTGTCTCAGAACTCACAAAGCTCCTTTTGTGGCTGCAGCCGTGCTAAGAAGACGGCAGGTTGGTATTTACTGGAGGAAGAAGAGATCGCCAGGTGCGGCTGCCACCACCCCCACGGCTGGAGCAGCTGATGCATGTTAATGTACCCTGTGCTGCCTTTTAGAAACCATATTCCCCCAAATTGTCCCCACCCATGGCAGGTTGGCTGGGAATGGGATATGACCTCCTCTCCCCTGAACGACTTTAAGTGACCCTCTAACCTGCGATGGGCAGAGGGCAGTTCAGATGAAGGTGACAGTCAGACTGCATCCCCGATGGCCCCTGGCTCACCCAGGAGCGGGGAGCTGATGCGCTGGCTGATACCTGGCGGGAGGTTGTCAGCAGGGAGAGCATGGGAGGGAGATAAGGGACTCAATCAGCGTCAGCCTGTCCTGGCACACACAGCTGTAAATCACTTTGGCTAAAGACCCTCAGCTGCTGGAGTGGAGAAGGGCAAGTAGATGATGGAAGAACGGGGAGAAGTCACCATGTAGGCTGCCAGCTCTGGGTGGGGACCAGGCGGTGGCCTCTGCCCTGGATGGACAGGCACGGAGCTCCTCATAGGACTCCATCCACCCGTCCTCAGGCCAGCAGAGGTGCAGTCCTTTCCTGAGCCGATTGCAGCGCATTAAAATATAATACAGGTTGAAAAACACACGTAGACTCTAGGATGAACTGAAGAGTATGTGAATTACGTCACAATAATGCTGTCACATGTATTCCGACCAGCAGCTCAGGACAACTGACATGCAAATCCTCCCTCCTGCCATCCCACCCTCTGCGAGAAGAGGGACGAGATCACAGTCGTAGGTCTCTTCCTGTTCTTGCCCCCTGTAGTGAACTGTGAGGAAAACGGGTCTCAAAGCCTGAGCATTTTGATGAGAAAAAATTTTTCCAGTTCCAGAGAGCTCCCAGACACATTGCCAATGTGATTAGCACTGGCCAAACCCATTTTAAAGACTGTCTTTCATCATGTTTTAATTAGACATTTAAAAAAATATTTGTCTTATTTTTTTGTCCAGGGGACACAGATTCCTAAGTTGGAAATAATGAATGGATTAGTGATTAATTAATTGCTGGCAGGTGTGGGGAGAAGCCATCTATGGCTTCTTAGCATTTTTTTTCCCTTTTCTCTCTCAAGATCGTTCTTTCTTATTTTAATTAATTTTTTTTGCTACCCTAGCACTTCTTTTATCAAATAGTCAAATAAGCTAAACAAACAGAGTGTACAGAGACCAAACTACTCAATATGGTGTTTAATTGGAATCGTAGCCTTTTTGTCTCCCAGTAGCATCTCAAGGTACCTGGAAGCCTTTCCTGAAGGTGGAGTTGGACTCCAAAAGTGCACTCTTAGTTTGGAGTTAATCTTCCTTTCAGGTGCTGAGGGCATGGCTTGACTGAAAGGAAGCAGTAAGCCACCAGGTGGTTTGTGGTTTCTCCTGCCTGATAAGGAACAGACGTAGCAACATAACAAGGTCATGGACTTAGTCCCACCCGCCTGCTTCACCATTCACGCCTGTGTCTACAGCACACAAATGCATGCTGCAGGTGCACCACCAGGCTGTGGACGGGCCAAGGCCGAGGGGCAGCTACGTGTCTTCGGCTGCCAGCAGCTCTCGGTTCTGCGAGTGGGCTGCCATCCCAGTTGCCATTTATTTACACTGGAACAAGTAAGTCTATCACAATGACCCGCACCCACACTCTCAAACCCAAACCATGGCCAGAAAAGGGGTGACAGGCAGGACGTGTGCCCGTGTACAAGCCCCAAGCATTAACGTCTCAGGGAATGTGGGCTTCGTATGAAGCTCTGTGCTTTCCAAGGAGTCAGCCGCTCAGAACAACTATGGTACAGTGCACTTCCTATTGTGTAGAACTGTTTCCTCAATGAGTGAGCAGTCATATCTAACTTCAAGAGGGGGCCACGGGGACATGGGCCTGTAACGGCGTTAGAGCCATTGGCTGCTTCAAAATGAGTTATGGGCTTTAGGACATTGGGAGGCCCCTTGGGAGGGAGGACCTAGGCTATATTCTCATAAGCAGATAAACTGCTATGCCATGACCATAGATTTATCCAGAAATAATGATTGGTAGGAATACAAAAGGAATGGAAGGAGAGCTTTAAAAGTGGGTCTCTGGTGGCCACTATGACCTCCAGCCCAAAGTATTTGTCTCCATATCGAGGCAAAGACAAAAGTAGTTTGCTGTGTGACAGATGGAGCCCTGAAGATTCTCTGTCACACTTTTCAGTAACGGGGAGTTGGAAAGTGAGGCGGGGTGGAGGCGGCAGGGAAAGCGCCGTGGGAGTGGGGACACTGCTAGGCCGGAAGCTGGCCCAGAAGTGAGAGTTGCTTCCCAGGGCTTCTAAAACCACGCAGGCAGAATGAGGGATTCAGCCAGAGGGAAGATTTTCTGGTGCTTTTCTCTCGATCAATCTTTTTTGCTCTCTCCCAAGTTTGTAAGCTTTGAAGGACTAGAGAATTGGGACAGGGATCCCTAAGGGGTTTCCTAAAGTGGCCATGTATATAGTTTTTAAAATCCTCAAGGATAAACTACAGGGTAGCTATTTTAAAAATGGGGAAGTTCTTTATGTATAAATAGGAAAAGATCTATAAGGCATATAATTAAACAAAAGAGCAAAGTGAAAAACCATGTCCAGCACACATGACAAGCTATATAAGTTGCAGGGTCGTGCACAGAATAAAACTGGGGCAGGGAAGTTAAGTTATTAAGAATTTCACAGCAGCAATAGCAGAACATAAAAGCAAGTATAGGGCCCTCCTGAACATGGGTCCTATGTGACGGCACATTCCACACCCATGAAGCCAGTCCTCCGAGCATGGTACCATGCAGTAAACTTGAAATTGTAAAAAATAAATAAATAAATAATCAGGTTTACTTATTTGGGGCAGAGGAGTGAGAAATAGAGTAAGGAAGAGGGGGAGGAAGAAGCATTTCCATTACACAAGAGAGGACCCAGAACAACCAGAATTATCTACTGGAGGGCAGGCCCCTTGTAATACAGGCTTCCTCTGCTAGGTCAGTGTTCTAGGACCCCATTTGCATCGTTGCCCCGGCTGGCATTGTTGTGAGAGGCTGTGTTCAGCTTCAGTGAAATTTTGTTTTGAAGACTTTTTCAGTAAGTTTGCCCATTTCATGATGGGTGATTTACGAGCACAGCAGCCCACACCATGCTGAGTGGTCTGCTGTTTTTGACCAAAAAACGGCATGACCCTCATGCCCCCACCCTTCCTATTCACCTGATATCGCCCTGAGCAATGTTTTTGTTTGTTCGTTTCCCCCACTGGATGAAAAAAGTCCTCAAAGGGAAAGGTTTTGCGGATGTGGGAGAGGTAAAACAAAAAATGGCAGAAGTACTAAAAGGCATCAAAATCAACAAGTTCAAAAACTGTTTTGAGCAGTGGGAAAAACAGTCTCAATAGGTGTGTTGCATCAAATGGAGAGTACTTTGAAGGTGATTGAAGTTTAAACATGTAAGAATAAATACATATTTGTTTATAAATATATTCCAGTTTTGGGGGGTCCCCTTCCCATACACCTATTTATACTTTTTAATGTTTGAGTCATGTGGATGAGCTACCTAGACCAACAATGAAATAATTAAGAAAAAGTCCTCGGGGCTCTGGAAAACCCCATTTTAACCCTAAACAATACACGGGCTCCCATTCGCATTGCCCAGGGATTACATGTGATCGCGTGAGGGTTCTGGGCACGGGGAAGCTCAGAGAACAGAAGCATCTGACAGTAACAACTAAGGCCACTACTGTCCTCTTTCTTGCCACTCACGTGCTTGCCACTGGACTTAGATTTCTAGGAAGCCCAATAAAACAGAAAATGTCATTTCACTCTGTGATCTCTGGGAGGCTCTGTGTAACTTTGGTAAGCCTCCAGTACATGGGCCAGGACCTACTTTGATAGCTGTCCTGTAGGTTAATAAGTGCTACTCTTGTGAACAAAGGGACTCCAAATCTCAATGAATGTGTAGGCTGGGTGAATGCATCACTAATAACAGTAATAATCGGTCATAACAAGAAGTTTCAAGTTTACCTGTAAAGACACATTCATGTGTCTTCAGAGTGGAACAAGCTGGAGATATGGGAGCAGAACACGAGATGCTCCTAACAAAAAATATCCATAATAGTTTGCATGTGTTGGGTATCTACAATGTGCCAACCAAATTATTCATTTAATCCCCATGATTCCCCTCAAGGCAGGCTCTACTATTTTTTCTCATTCTAAAGATAGGTACCTAAAGTCCAAAGAGGAAAACTTGCCAAATATTACCCTGTAAGTAAAGGATTGAGCCAGTTTGGAACAAAGACATCCTAGCTCTAAAGCCCATGCTCTTAACTCTTAAGCACAGAGAAGGAAGCCCCGATTTTATTGTAAATAACCTATGTAATATCAAACTAAAATGTGATAATTCATCTCAGCTATTCCACCTTCTTCTGTCCAAAATACAGTAGGGCTAATTTGGAAGTAAGCACCGCCAACTTTCTTTCAGGAAGATGTAACTATGAATTCCATCAAGTCAAATGAACTCTAGGGTCCCCATTGTTTGAGGCAACGTTAAACTTCTGTATGGCCCTACACCCTCTTGGAAACATTTCTTAAACTGTGACAACTTGACAGCTCTTGGGGGCAACTCTCTCAAGATTTACCCACAAGCCTCCAAATAATAAAAGAGGTTGAGGCAATTAAGAAGAGTGATGAGGAATTACTTCCAAGAATATAGATAAATCAACAAAATAATCCAGTCCCAGAAGGTCAAGATCAGAGGCAGACATTGGCATTCCTTAGCTGAGGAAGACTCCAGGACTCAATTCAAATTGGATGTAGAAATAATATGAAGGTTGAACAAAATTCCAATGTTCCCTTGAGAAATCTTCCCCTCTGAATTGCCTAGGACACTAGGCACATGTATCTATGTAAAAGAACTGCACATATATTTGTACCATCTATATTGTTTTGCATTTATCCTCCACTAAACTGTGGTGACTACTTTAATGGAAAAACCAATCATATATATATATATATTTCTTTTCCGCCACCTAGAACATTACAAGGCATAAGATAGGTTCTTGGTATATGTTTGCTGAAATGATGAATGAGTGAATCAATGAATGACTCTTCACTCAACTGATTACTGTCATAATCCTTAATGGCCATGGTATACAAGTAATATCTCATTATTATAATCTAGCCCCTCCATGCAACCAAACTATTAAATATTCAAATGTTTTTTATTCTATTGACACTTTGTGATAATTACTAGAAACTCTATTCCCAGTGAGCAGAGATTGAAGATGAAGCAAAACCAATATCTAATTTCCTCATCAAGAATTATAAAATGAAAATGAAATGTCTTGAACATAGTAAAAGAGGAACATTTTGCAGATCAATTTAATGTGTTGCCCTTAAATTCCTAAATATATTTGTGTGATACCATCAAGTAACTACTCAATAAATGCTTTAAAGCTTGTTTGGCTTGTTCAAATTTAAAACTTTAAGAGAGAGAAAAGAGGTTTGGCTGATTTTTATAAATTCAATACCCAAAGTAGTGTGGAAGGAAATAAAAACAGCTGGGGTTTGTGTAGTTGCTAATTTAGTTGACGAATAATCATCCATCTAAGCAAAAATAATTCCTCTGCCACATCTGGAGGAGCCCATTGTCGAGGGGAGTGGCTTGGTTGTCAAAAAAATTTTTCCTTATTAGAAAAAAAAATGTTTAATTTTATGCAAATTGCCATGCAGTCTTATCCTTTTTATTTTATTTTATGTTTCAGAGTAATGAAACACAAGAAGCAGGAAGGTGATATGGGGAGTTTTATGAGATAATAAAGCCAGGCTTTCTTGGGAAAGAGACTAGCCAAACTTTGGTCAGGTGATGAGACACTTCAAGGAGGTCAAAGTTCTGCAGGTTTCCAGTGAAAACTACAGAATAAGAAAGCCTGCCACTAGCTTGTGAGAAGATGCCAACAGATTGGTCCGACATGCTACAAGTAATTGAAAATCAAGAAGTTTTGCTTAAAGGATAAAAAGGGAAAGTAGAGTTATAAATAAACAATGATTGATGATAGTGAAAGTCTAGTAGGACAAAGCACTTAAGCACTTAACCTGCACACAGGTTTTTTTACAGTGGTGTTTTGCATGTTGTTCTAAGTTAGATGTCACTTTCTATGCTGTCCTTACAATTTGGCATTATGTTCAGATTTAAGATTTGCAATTCTCTTTTTCTCAAAATGAGTGATTCTCAAAATTTATCTGCATCTGAATCACCAAAGAATCTAATTAGGTTGACATAGAGTTATGGTTCAGGAATTAACAGGGTAAAGGTAATAGGTCCTAGGTAATTTGATGCAAGAAATTCACATCTCACTTTTGAGAAGCTACTCTTATGATTTATGTACCACGTAATGTCCTGGATCCACGCAGCTGGAGCAAGGAATCACCACCAGATGGAAATTTATCAAAATTACAAGCATAATGAGAAGAACTCTGAGAGGTCAGAGGGTAGCAATTTTGTCATTTAAATGCAATGTCATCAAATAACTACTCCATAAATGTTTCAAAACTTACTTGGTTTGTTCACATTTAAAATATTAAGAGAATGAAAAGAGGTATGAATGATTTTTAACAATTCAACACCAAAAGTAGTGTGGAAAAAAATAAGCTGTGTGTTTATATAATGGCAAATTCATAGTAGAATTTCAGAGTCTAGGATACATGCCTCTCTCTGGACGTAATGACCTGATTCTAAACTTCAAGCTGATTTGTTAATACCTGTCTCCATTTAGAAGTCACTGTTTGGTTGCAAATCTGTTTGTCCATATTCACTTACATCTCCAGGTAAGGCATGTCCAAATCTGCCTAACAAGTTTCAAGGCATGTTCTTCTGATTTAATTGCAGCCCCTCCCTCAATTGAGAGGACTTGGGAAGAAAATTGAATTGAGTGAAAAGGAAACTTGCTCTGGACAGCATTTGGCCCCATCCCATCTATATATGCACATACCTCCCTCGCTCTCTCCTCCGTGTGAGAGATCCATGGAGCAATATGGCCCTAATACCAAGCAAAACCAAGCAAAATTTGTAATTTTGCTTTGTGAAATATTCTTATCTGGGTTCTGCAGAGGAGGGCCTATTTTTCATTAATCCACCAAGGCACGCATTCACCTAGAGAAGTAATATGAGCCAAAACACAAAAGACACCTCCTTTCTTGGAGACAGTCAGCGCACAGTGGCTCAGTAGAGCCAAAGTTTCTCAGAGGGCCCATTTCCTAATGCTTTTATCTTTCTAGAGGCTCTTCTGACCTTGCTCCCCAAGGTCCCCACCTCAGTTTCCCAGCTATTAGCACCATGACAACCATCAAGGAATACAAGCTTTGGGCTATGCAACCTCTTCTAGCGGGGCTCTGTCTGACTGAGAAAGTCGGTCTTCCGTGCCCACCTCTCCTCTCCCCATTCATCAGTAACAGCAGATGGCAAAGGCTTCAAACCCTCGCAGGAAGCCACTGCCCTATAGCATGGTATGAGAAAGTTCGGAGCATTTGGCTCCAGACACTAATTTGCATGACCAACAGCAAATTACTTAGCCTCCCCAGGCATCATTTTCCTCCTCTATTAACGGGGCATTTCTACCTTCTGGGTTTCGGAGAATTTGAGATAATGTATCTCAACACCTGGGACATAATAGGTGTTCAACAAATGGTAGTTATTATTTTATGCATGAGCCTTAGGCTAATGTATATGTCAACACTTAGTTATTAATTAGAAGGTAAATGAAAGCTGGCTGGAAGGAATTGCATTTGACCTTTAGCAAATTATTTCATTCAAATGTGCTGATGCAAAACTATCACATCTTATGAAGAAAAATGAAAATAAATCTGGCTGACAAAAGATATTTTAATAAGTAATCTCCCTCCAACATCCTCTCGGTCCATGGCCACCACACTGTAATTTGTATGCTTTTGGGGGAGGCTTTTTTGCCTTCCCCTCTCTTGTTATAGTCAATCACTGACTGATTAGGGGTCAGATTCAGCTCAAAAAACCTTTTTGAGTGACTGCTCCAAAAAAGGAACTCTCATTGCTTTTTCCCCGCAAATGAGATTGCCACTAAATAAGTACTGGAGTTAGTAGAGTCTCTCTGAATTATTCCTAGGCTGAGAGCAGCTCCGCTGATGTAATGTGATGCAGAAGACTGGTAGGCCTGTCCTTCTAGGTGCCCCATTTGATTGACAGACAAAGAGAACCTGCCACCATCCATATAAAGCACCTTGTGGCGGCCATGTTGTGAGATTCAGTTTGCTGGCAGAACCATGGTCTACTACAGAGGAAACAGCACTTCACTTCCAGCTAATGAAAGAAAATGACCAGGACTTGCTGCAGATCACAAAGAGAAAAGACATGTAGCCTCATACATCCTTATCTTGGGAATCGGTGGACAGATGAATGGGAGAAGAAGGAAAGAAAGCTAAGAATGAGGATCCATGAAGGCATTTCTGGGGTGGAAAGCAATGCACCAAAGAAGAGACAGGCTGTGAGAGAGTAAGAGGCTAAGGTTGCCATTCTTTGCAGAAGGGTCAGTGATAGAACTGACTGGCAGTCTTAGAGAAGAAAGGAGCGGAGGCTACCAAGCTTTAAAAAACTATAAAACTAGAAAAGAAAAGACAGGAGGCTGTAAGAGGAAATTTATTGCTGATACTATCCTGTTGGAAAAGATTTCAGATCCCGCAACTGAAAAGAAAAAAGAGATCGGTGTTTTTAACATGTGATTCTCTCATGCTGAATCACACATGGGTAAATGGTGCTCTCAGGGGCCTCATCTGGAGTTTCTCTGCCTCTCAATCTACCTGGGAGGAGGATATATTAGAAAGTCCAACCCAATGAACTTTGCAAAAGGGCTGTGATTAGCTTCAGAAGGCTCCAACTGTGCAAGCAGCCAATATAATAAGCTCACATGTTGTGACTGATTACACCCATTACCATTCCTGCATATTTCTGCCTTCTAATGCCCACAGAGGAGTGGAAAAGAGAGTTAGGCAAACATCTTTGGGACTGGTTTATTAAGCTAATATACCAGGCATTGCCCATTTTGCATCCTGAGAAGCCATCAAGCCCTTTGAACTTCGCATTTTCATTAGAAATCATCTATTTTAAATAATGATACAGTAAGTCTTTGCAGTGCTTTTTATCCAAGGATCTCAAAATACATTACCATTACTGCTGATTCTCAGCATTTGGTAGATAGTATTCCATTAATTTTCTAGATGGTTAAACTAAAGCATCTAACAGTGAAATGCAAAATCAGCGGCAAAGGTAGGAAAAGAGTTTAGCGTCCCCTGAGCCCAGCTCTTACCGTTTATCTACATAACTATGCTTTTTGGTACATGCCAATATCTAGGTGCACAATTATGAGCTAGGAGCAAGTGAAGACTTTACAAATAACTGTCCATTTGTAGAGGACATCGGTCACGTTGGTGGCTGCCTGACATCTTTTAGGTATGTTCCTCATGCATCTCCTTTGTACCTGCAATGCAGACATGTGACCTGGGCCCTGCCAATCAGATGCACTGGTGGGAGCAGCAAATTTAATTCCGGATGCAGAAGTTGCAGCAGAGCAGAGTATAGCATCAAGTTCATGCTGGTGGCCCCAGTGGCTTCCCCATCAGACCAGTCTGACAGCATAGTTGTGGCATGTTCTTAAAGGTTCAGCCTCAAACCTGGCTCTTCAGTCCTCTCAATGGTCTCATGGACCCCCCTGTACCCTTTTAACAAACTCCTTCTCTGCACAATCAGCCAGACTCAGCTTCTGTTGCTTGCTTGTAAAAATCCTGACAGATATTGCTTTATATCCCATGGAAAATAGACGTTCACAGACTTCCCTTTGTATTTTGGCATAGGCTGATAACTGATTATCCACCCATTTTTAAAATCAGCCATGGCTGGTGTGGTTCAGTGGATTGAGTACTGGCCTGCGAAGCAAAGCGTTGCCGGTTCAATTCCCAGTCAGGGTACATGCCTGGGTTGTGGGCCAGGTCTCTAATTGAGGGCGCTTGAGAGGCAACCACACATTGATCTTTTCTTCTCTTTCTTCCTCCCTACCCCTCTCTAAAAATAAATAAAATATTTTTAAAAATTAAATGTCAGTTTACCCCATTCGTATATAGTTTTTACAAATAATGTACCAGCTAAGTGCAAATGAGCACCAGCTAAGTGCAAAACTCTGTGCTAGGTATTATGGGAGATACTTTCTGAATGCCTACTATGTGCTTGTATCACAATTGATAGGAGCATTGAGGATGTACAAAAAATGAGGAAAAACAGACAGAGCCATTATCCCCTCCCCACCCAATAGCTGACAATCTACAGGAAAAGGTAGACAGTAATTGAAGAATGACGCTTAGAACTATAAAATTGCCACCATGATAAGTGATGTGAAGGGCAGAGAGAACATCTCTGAGGGAAAAATATGTTAGCACAAGATATGCCTTTGAAAAGAGCACGCTAGAGCCCATTAGAAAATGAACAGGAGGGAAGTCAAAATAGACACAGGCAGATCAGTTAGGAAGCAATTCTAATAATTCAGGAGAGAGTTGATCATAGCTTAGACTAGAGTGATGGGGTAGAGATAGAGAGAAAAAGACAAATTCAAGCAGTATTTATTAGGAGGTGGAATCAAGAGTGCTTAGCAATAAATTGCATATGAGGAAAAGGTAGAAGGCCGTAGGTGACTGGAGCTACCGAATAGAAGGTAGCGTCTATCCCTGGAAGAACACCAGGAGGAAACCAGATTTGGGGGCACGTCAGGAGCTCAGCCCTGCACTGTTAAATGATCTGCCTTTGAGGCATCCTTGAGGCCTGGAGCTCAGGGTGGAAGGCTGGGCTGGAGGCGTGAAATAGTTCTTCTGTAATTGAAATCACTGTGATAATGGGAAGATTTAGGGAAGAATATAGCCTGAAACAATAGAGAGGCTTGGGCTTATTCTTAAAGAGTATAAATTATAGGTCTAAAAATTCAGGGAACCACCCATCCACGGTTGCCAAAAGGTAATGATAGTCTGCTTATAAAACATCAACAAGGTGAAACGATTTAAACCAAGAAACGTGTCTTGATTCTCTTGCTACAAACTCCTCTACAATAGGGATCCACATTCAGAAGCCTGGCCGGTCTATCAGCCAGTGGGCCACGCAGGAGCCATAGCACAGAGAAGGGCATATGTCCTGTCTCAAGTGGTGAACTGATTCTAAGCCCAGGCAAGTTACTTCCAGACACAGTACCTGTATCTGTGTCCCTCTGTTAAGTCTCCCACTGTTTGAAATAACTACTGTGGTTTGCATTAAACTGAATGGACCTTGACCGAAACAGCATTTAACCCAGACTTCAGAGTCAGAACCAGTTCTCTGCTTCTGACTTAGAGACAGTCCTCAATTACTATTAATTATTTTTCCTACTAAAATCCCGGGTTTTTCTATTTCCAAATAACACTGATAGCCTCCCCCCAAAGACGGCTCTTTTACCCCAAACATTTTCCCCACCTATTAATACTGTCCCTAAAACCATTTTCAAATGTCTAACACTCTAGCCATAGTTGAACCACCCCCAAACTCCCTCCATTATTCAAATTCATATCCACACCCCTGGTATTATGTGGTGTAAGGATAACTGAGCAGATGAACAACGGCTAACCATATCCTAGAGCTATAACACAGTTTGGGATTAGGAACCAGGAAGGTAGGCCAGCTGAGGCAAAGGGACAGTTTTTGGAAGCCAGTGGCAGGAGTGAAGACAACAGAATTCTGGAATAATCTTGAAGATGGCCTAGGGCAGAGGGAAGAAAGTCAGAAAAACTAATAGCTCTCTGTGTTAATTCTGGGCTCTGATTTATATTTGTACATTCGCATGCAGGTCTGGAAGATATTTTCCATTTATATGCATTCAGGTATTTTTTCCTTTTCAATATTCCTCTGCCATAATACATTTCATGCAGTAATAATAACTGACAGTTATTGACTAAACCTGATAAGTAGTTGAAGGATTTGTTTCGTAGTTTAGTATTACAACACACACACTCACAAACGTATACATACACAAAATCAAATTATTCTTCCCTCTTTTCCCATCCTCCAACCCTGAACTGTAATTATTAAATAGAGACCTGAAACAAAGCAGACTAGCAGCGCCCACATGTAATAAAGCAACTACTGGGGCATGCTCTGCTTTGGCGTGTAGTAGGTAAGTCACACACTTTGCCTCCTGTTGCAGTTTCCAAGGCAAACATCCTTCCAGAGACATTACATAGCACCTGAAACAAGATTATTGTTGGTATTGTCCGCAGAACCTTGGTTGGTGTAGGTAAGAGCTTGCTCCCCACAATTCCCTCTCTGTTGACATGTGGTGGAACTTCTATCAACAAACATTACACCAACACTTGCAGAGTGTCTGGCTCTTCGTAAATACTTGCTTTTTTAAAAAAAGATTAAAAGAAAATCCAGTTAAAATGAGCCCTGTGTAATCTGAGTGGATATAATAAATCACTTAGTACCAAACACATAGTAAGTGGTATATAAACATTAGCTGTTAGAGTTGTTATTATTATCTAGAGTCACTGTTGCTTCTTGTTCACATTCTGGGAACCCAGAAAGGCCTCTCTTACTCTACCCCTCCTATTTAAATCCTATCACAACTTTCAAGGAAATTTAAACCACACCCCTCTCACACACACAGAGAACAGGCCGCTCAGGCATTGCTGATGGGATTATAAGAAGCAGAAGGACTTCAGAGGGCAATCTGGACACAACTTTCAAAACTACAAACACAAATGCTTCTCAACTCAGCAGGTCACACTGGAGAATTTATCCAGCAGATTAACTCACACCCATGTGGTATACAACACATGTAAGATACTTCATTTCAGATCTTTGAAATAAGAAAGTGAAAACAAAACCAATGTCCATCAACAGCAAGTTCACTAAATAAACCTTGATATAAGTGTTAAGCTGAATGCTGTACAGCAATGACCCAATTTTGTATAAGGAAGATTTCTGGGTACTTCTATGGTAAGATCTCCAAGACATATTGCTAAGCTTAAAAAAATAAGGCACAAATAACAGTATATGACACTTTTCAAATTTTGTATAAAAATGGGGGGAGTTAAGAATAGATGCTTGCATTTGTTTTACATTAAGAAAGCAGAGCAGGCTGAAAGCTCGGGAGTTGCTGGGGGGGATGGAGGGATTGAGCAAAAAGAAAAGAGAAAGAACGCATGGACACAGACGGCAGCGGACTGACTGACGGGGGAGGAGGGTGAGGGGAGGGGCAGTGGAGGGGGGTGAAGGGGGAAAAATGGTGATGGGCCAAGGCTCGACCCGGGGCGGTGAACGTGAAATACAGTGCGCAGATGATGTGTTGGGAAATCGTGCACCCGAAACCTGTATAATCATGATACCCAGTGTCACCCCAATAAATTGAACAAAAAGAAAAAAAAGAATAAGAAACTCTGAAAGAATATAGAGGGAACTAAGAGGAATGATTGCCATGGCAGGCAACAGAGAATTAAGAAGAGGAAGGAGAGGAGGCAAGGACTGAAGAGGAAACATTTTATTATAAAACTTTTCATTGTTTCTTCAAGATGGATAGATAAATATAGACCACCTTTCTCTCAGACCTGGTCTTACGACTATCCAAGAAGCATGTTCACCTGCCAGTCTTCTGGAAATTCAGCACCGTGTACATCTGTCCCCTCGCCTCCAGGCTTCTCCCCCCACCCACCATGGGATGACGTGGCCTTTGACATGGGTAACTGTGCCTAGAAAGCTGGGCACCTGTGTTGGCTAGCTTAATACAGCCTGCTGGCCGGGGGCCCTGTTCTCACATCTGCATATTCTTTCTGAGACACAAGATTATAAATTAAGAAAATCTCTTGGGTCACAGACTCAATATTATATCTCTTCATTTCTTTGCTTTCACTGGTTTAAATTCAGTCTTTTAATGTGATTTGCAAATAGCTTTGTGCGATATGATATTAGAGGTCAGAGAACTTCTCAATCCATCTAAAAGTACATAAACACTGCAACAAAAATCCATTAAACATAGAAAGTAGAAATAGCTAATCCTTTTCATGGAAAAAATAAATAATTCACCTCCAGGCTCTCCCGCCATAAATCAGTTGTGCTGTTATCAGATGCCAACATTGGAATAGGAAAGCAAAGCAGCTGTATTAAACTCTGACAATTTTTTCAAAAAGGGAGTGGGAAAGTGGGGATGAACCATTGGGGTTTTTCTATGTAATTCTCTAAACATACTATGTAATGAATGAGCTGGGGAGGAACCATGACCCAGTGAGAAGAACCTGCCATCTTGACTCTCTCAATCTCCTTTAGGGGAGAAAGAAGAGGCTCAGGAACAAAATAACATAAGACTCATTCTACACTACAAAAGGTCCATCCATGAGGAAAAGAACTGCTCCCACACCTCCTAGATTCAAGACGCATCATGAAGGCCACAAAAGAAGTCTAAGAAGGAAGAGGCTCTGGTCAGAAAATGAGGCTCAAGTCAAGCCAGCCACTTCAATACAGATGACCCTTTACAGCAACATTTTTAAAAACTCAGTTAATAAACATTTACATGGGGTTTGCTCTGTCCAGGCACTGTTCTAAGTGCTTCAAATATCAACTCCTTAAATCGTCACAACATCCCCTTGAGGTTATTTTTATTTCCATTCTATTAGTGAGGAGACCAAAGTGCAAAATGATTAAGAAACTTGCCTGGTTTTATTCAGCTGTCTATGAGGAAGCCTGGGGATCCTTCCCTGGGTCACCAAGTTTGCAGAGGGACTGCCACCACCAACTTTTGTCCTGTTCTGAAGCCTAAGAAGGCTGCATGTGGGGAAGGAAGAGAAAGCAAGTAGCCAGAAGTATGCTGCACACTGAGCATAAAGGTTAACAGAGCAGTTTTTATATCCTAATAATTAGCATTATACAAGGAATTGTTGGAGGTTTCTTAAAGGCTTACTCATCTTAGCATTCCCAAGCTTCATCCACATCTAGTTGAGAATCACAGTGAAAAAATAGTTGAGAGTCAGGTCTTCTCCAATACCAATTACACACACAGGGAGGGATACAGGGAAATTGTCAAGATAACCACATCCTACTTCCTTATTTGAAAGGAGCCCCCAACATGCTGACTCAGCATAGCCCTCAGAATGCGATGAAGATGCACGAAATGTGAAGTAGAGAAGGTAAACTTCATATCTGTTAACTGTTGCCACAACAGAGTTATGTAACAAAAAACTCCAAAACTCAATGACTTTTGCTGGGAAACATGAGTATCTACATGCAAAAAAAAAAAAAGGTTGGGACCCTTACCTCATACCATATATTAAAATAAACTCAAAATGAATCAAAGACATACATATTAGTTGAAACTAGAAAACTTTTACAGAAAACATAAAAGGAAATCTTCACGACCTTGGATCTGGCAATGGACTCTTAGCTATGAAGCCAAAAGTACAAGCAACAGAAGAAAAATTTGATAAATTAGGCTTTATTAAAATAGAAAACTTCAGGGCATCAAAGAACACTATCAGGAAAGTGAAAAAGCAACCTACAGAATGGGGGAAAATATTTGTAAATCATATATCTAATAAAGGTCAAATATTCATAATATATAAAGAACTCTAGAGCTCAACAAGTTTAAAAAACCAACTCAATTTAAAAATGGGTGCAGGACTTGAACAGACATGTCTCAAAAACAGATATATAAATGGTTAACAAGTACATGAAAAGACAATGTCTTCAGTCATTAGGGCAATGCAAATCAAAACCACTATGAGATACAACTTTATACACCTAGGGTAGCTATCATTTGTTTAATAATAGAAAAAAGGAAGAAAGAGAGAAGTGGGGGAGAGAAGAAGGAGGAGGAAAGGAAGAAAGGAAAATAATAAACATTTGTGAGGATGTAGAGAAATTGGAACCCTCCTGTATTGCTCTTAGGAATGTAAAATAGTGAAACCACTATGGAAAACAGTTTGACAGTTCCTCAAAGGTTACCTATAGAATTACCATAAGATCTAGCAATTCCACTCCAAGGTGAATACCCAAATTATTTGAGAACAGGTGTTTAAAACAAAACCTGTACACAAATGTTCATAGTAGTGCTATCCACAATAGCCAAAAAGTGAAAACGACCCAAATGTCCATCAACTGGATAACAAAGGTGGTATATCCATATAATGGAATATTATTCAATGATAAAAGAAATAGATACTACATTCCAGAACATGGATGGATCTCAAAACCATTATGCTAGGTGACACAAAATGACACGTATTATATAAGTCCATTTATATGAAACATTCAGAATAGGCAAATCCACAGAGACAGAAAGTATATTACTGGTTTGCAGGGCCTGAGGAAAGGGAGGAAATGGGAAGTGACTGTGTAGTGAACTTGGGGTATCCTTTGGGGAGAGGAAAATGTTCTGGAACTAGGCAGTGTAGTGGTTGTACAACATTGAGAATATACTAAATTCTACTGCATTATACACTTTTAAATGGTTAAAAGACTGAATTTTATGTGACTTTCACCTAAGAAAAACATCAATGGTTTTATCTGTAAAAATTATTTGTTCTCAGTCACATGTCTGTGGGTCAAATGGGGATAAGGCGATCTAGTGCAAGCTAGGCTGGGGTCACAGTTTGGGTCCAGGTCAGCCTCCCACGGCTCCCAGCCTCCTCATGCCTGTAGGCTAGACAGGGCATATTCTTTTCATGATGATGGCAGAAGCACAAGAGGGCATGCTCAATATTCAAATACATTTAAAGCCTTGGTTTGCTAACATTTCATTGGCCAAAGCAAGTTAAACTGCTGAGCTCAAGGACAAGTGCAGGAGGTTCATTCCACTACTGGTGAAAACACTGTGAAGTTGAGTGACAACATGGATGAACATGAAGGTTCATTAAGCGAAGTGAAATAAGCCAGATACAGAAAGACAAACACTCTTTAATCTCAATTATAAGTGGAATCTTTACAAATCAAACTAATAAAAACAGAGAGTAGAGCAGGGCTTTCCAGGGGCTGAGGGATTGGAGCAATGGGGCTGGTCAACGTGGACAAGCCCTCAGTTATCAGATGAATAAGCCCTGGAAATCTTGCACAACATGCTGATTATAGTTAATACTAATGTAATACTCTTGAAATTTGCTAAGAGAGTATATCTTAAGTGTTCTTATCACACACAGAAAAGGTTACTGCAAGGTGATGAAAGTGTTAACTTGATTGCAGTAATCATGTCAAAATCATCACATTGTACTTCTTAAAAATCACATTGTACAAACTAAATATATACAACTTTGATTTGTTAATCATACTTCAATAAGGCTGGAAATAAATAAGTATGAATGATAAAAACGTTGAATGGCAAAACACAAAGATAAAAGGAGGGGTAAAGAATTGGGAACTCTTCAGAGGGATGGAAAGTACAGTATAGGAAATATAGTCAATAATATTGTAATAACTATGGATGGTGTCAAATGGGTACGAGAGTTGCTGGGGTGATCCTTTTGTAAGGCATACAAATGTCTAATCATTATGTTGTACACCTAAAACTAATATAATGTCATATGTCAAGTGTAATTGGAAAAATAAAAACTATAAATGTTCACAAAAAAAAAAAAAGAATTGGGAACTGTAATGCAAGCTAACACAGCTCTCTCTCTACACAAGTGACCTCTTCATACTCCTAAATGGCAAATATTCCACCATATATTTTCCACCAGCTTTCATAATATTTTAGAGCAAAGGGCCTCCTAAGGAATGTGACCCAATTCACTCCAAGTAACTCATTAAATTGTAAAAAACACAGATCAAAGTGAGTGTTTAGAAACTCAGTTGGGCTTTCCTAATGTTTAGCAGATGGAATGGATGGGTTCCAAGGCAGTTATAAGGTCTTTGCTATCAGGTAGCACATTTTCAGGTGTGTAGAACTCCCCACCATACTCACTGGCAGATTTTAAATCTGACCCTCAGACAAGGGAGGAGAGCGGACATGGAAGATTGTGTAGGGGTTTTGTGGGCCAGTCCTGGAAGTAGCATACATCACTTCTACCTACATGCTATTGGCCAGAACGCAGCCAAACGGCTGCAAATTTCACAGCTCAGAGGAGACTAGGAAATGCAATCTAGCTGTGTGCCTAATAGGAAAAGGGAACTGGTGCAGTGAATGGTTAGCCAGTCTCTGCCACACTCCATATTAAGCTTTTATTTGAATGTCAAACCATCTAACATAACCTTTTAAATAGGTGCTTATCTCTTGCTTGGGAGTTTAGGGGACCCCTCCTCAAAGTTGGAAAAATTGAGGGGATTCCTAGCACTAGGTTCGAGGACACTGAGCAGCTAAATAAGTAAGGACGACAACAGGGTGAATAAAAATCAACTCAAACGAGTGGAATCTTACACCAGAAGTTGAAGAATGAGCATGTGAGGAGTCAAGACCCTGGACTCCAAACAGTTATCCCCTGCTTTTCAAAAGTTCATGTGATGCCACTTGGCTTTTATGAAAGACTTCTATTAGTACTACCTGTTTTCGCTAATTGGAAAAAAATCCAAACAGTATTTTTGCTTTTATCAAAAAAAAAAAAAAAAAAAAAAGGCAAAAAGCAAAAATAGTGTTTGTCGCTTGTTTTGCAGACAACCATAAAAGAGGCAGCATGTACCCAAGGAGAGAGTGTGTCACTGCTTTTACTATATGTAAGTGTTACTTTAAGTTTTATGTGTTATTTGTAATGATTTGTAGGTTATTTTGGGGTCTGGAACATTCACAAATGTTTCCATGTACATTCACGGTAATTGCTTCTTCACTTGCGCCATTTCAGCTTACCACCAAAGGAGAAGCACGCTCTTACTTCCGGATTGCGGGGGAACCCTGTACCTGCAAATGATAAAACCTTGACTTCACTCAAGTCCAACCTGGGGAAGCAAGAAATCCATATATGTTCCTTATTTCACTGTTAAATTAATGGCTTGCTCCCTAGACTTTTACTGTTACCCTGAATAAATGTAAGACCGAACGACAATGTAATCAGAGTGAGTTGGGCACAAAAGTCTTTCTTCTCTTTCACACCTACTCCTTTCACCAGCCTTCTCCCTCATTACAGCTGTCCTGAACAGGAGGGCGTAAAGGAAAAGCTAAGCGATGATGCTGTTCACACCTCCAAAGCCAATGAAAGACAAAATAAATTCAAAAATCATACTTCCAAAGTACTCATTGTGCTCCACTGAGCTGGCAGGCTCATTCTTCCTCTGCAATGACCGAGTCTTCTCCCCTGAAATTTCAAGCCGGTTGCCATCCCCACCTCTCTCTCTCGGCTGGGGGCTTTATTATCTTAAGGTGAGAAAAGTTTCTTCCGCAGAAGTCTGCCTGGGAGAAAAATCAGAGTGATTTAAGCAGTGCCCGTGTGTGTTGGAGATGGAAGAGAATCCCCAGCTGACACATCAGAGAGGAAAATGTAAGCTCAGATGCATTTGTTAGGGAAGGTTGGATATCTGTTCAGCCAACTCTCTTTTTTTAGCTCTCAGATACTATTTTAATGAAGAGCCACAAGTCCTCAGCAAATCACAGCTTTGAAGGAAAATGTCAATCCCTATCAAACCCCAAAGAATTGTTGGCGTTGATGGAAATCTAAATTTATCAGTTAGTTTCCCCATTGCCCCCTCCACTCACTCCAACCAACCCCCGCTCCTCCAGCTCACCCTGGAGTTCGGGCGGAGCTGCAAATCAACGCCTGGGGGACATCCCATCAGACAATGGGAAGGTCTAAAGAAAGGTTAAAGCAGAAAGGAAACGAAATTTATAGACTTAGCATTAAAATCTTAAAGGACCTTAGGAACAGCAATGAATCTGATGTTAGGAAAGGCGGGGGTTGTCAGAGGCCGGGCAAGAAGGCCTGACAAGGGTCATAAATCTAGTGCTAGGAGGAGGGGGAAAAAATAGGCGTCTTTTCTGGCTGAGGCAGCGTGATGAAAAGATTCCAACCTGGACTTAAAAGAGAGGCAAGGCCGCAGAGGCATAGTGGGGAAGAATTAGATTGGGGACTGCAAATAACAAATGAAAAGAGCAGCAGATTGTGGGGGTGGAAAGGGGAGCAGGCTTAGGTGGCAAAGGCCAACAACAAAGACAGCAGCAACACACGTTGGCTGTCGGGGGGACTTTGAAATGGATCCCCAAAGAAAAGAAACAGAAAAGACACAGTTGCTTCTTGCTGCTTATCTGAGATGGAATGCAGGGTAACCTTGTAAGCAGCCAGAATCCAGGAGGAAAGCCAGGCAGCCCCAGGCAAAAAAAGATTGTGAAGTGGCTAGGAAGGTTATGGAGGGGGAGCTTGAGAAAGGTGGCAGCCGTCAATGGTTACAACATAAACCAGGAACACTCAGTGCACTGGGGGGCTCTGACTAGACCACTGGGGAGAGAGAGAGGGATCCCTAAGGGGATTCAAGAGGCTGCCCTTCCCGGTGCAGGGGTGGGAAATGCCGGAGACATTGGACTGAAACCACATGTTAGACTTCCACACCCCTGGATAAAGGGTCAGCAAACCTGCAAGTGACACCCAGTGCTGCACGCAGCTACAAACCCTCCTTCCCCACTTCCGGATCCCGGCGGCAGGAGGAAGGGCAGAGACCTTGCACGGGCTGATGAGCGGGATGGACACCAGCCTGGATTGGCTGGGAATCTGGACGCTTCCACCATGCATGGGATTTGGGACGTGGACTTTAAAAAGTAGGGGGTGGAAACTAGAGGCTTTTTTTCTTGCCCCGACTCACCTGGTTGGGAGATGGTTCACAGAGGGGAGTCCCAGCTGGGCGGCGCGCCTTACCAGGGGCGAGGGCCCGCAGGACGCAGCAACTCACATTAATGGCACAGGTTCTGTAGCATGTCCCTTCTCAGCGCACGGACGAACGGGCTGAAGGCTCGCCAGCCCCAGGGTTGTGAGCGGTCTGAGGCGCTAGGGGGCCCCACGGACAGAACCCCTGCATGCCCAGCTGCGGGGATCCGGCAGCACGCCCGTTCTGGGAGAGGGAGAAGCTGCGACGAGACAATGGCGATGCCAGCCCGGCAAGGGCGCACTCCAGGGGCGGAGAGCCTGAAGCTGGGGAGCTGGACACCCATTTATTTGCCTATCAGCCTTAGGCCCCAGAAAGACAGGTGAGAAAGGAGCTGGGTGTCTGGACACTGACTCTGGTTCTGCGGGCGGCTGGCTTCTTTCTGTGTTTTGTAGAAAAGATTGGCCTTGAGCTGGGGAGTTCCCACTCCCCCAAATGGGGCAACATTATAATAAAGACCTTTTTCCTTCCCCATCCACCTTTGTGTTATAACTGTGTACAGTGGCAGGCAGCCGAATCGCACTTTGTTCCGCAGCACCAGGGGTTGGTTGTCTTTCATTTTTATTCACTCATCCTGTACATTTCTGGATTTTGGTTTTGGGTTCTTTCAATTATGTCTTCTGGGACCCAGTGAAAAACATTCAGGCACTAATTAAAACACATAAAACCATTGCAACGGAAAGTAGCATACCGTGACTTATTACTAAAATGCCAAGTGCAAGTGACCTTTCCCCTCCGATTTGGACAGGTCTAATTGGAAAAGCAAGTCGGCAGCACTTTGATTCCACGGTTCATGGCAGCTTCACCCGTGCCCTAAAGTGAAGCATTGTTTCCTCTGCCTCAGTTTCCCACAGTGGAAAAGAAATTGGCAGAAAAGGATTAATTGAATTAGTGTCTTCATGGTATATTTGAAACTGTTGCTATTAAGTTGAAATATTGGTGTAATGATAATGGCATGTATATACACATATATACATAGGTACCCATTCACATATGGAATGCAACTTTTTCAGGGTTTTGTCATGTAAAAGTCAACATAGCATCTCCATGCCTTTCACTGCCTCCAGTCCATTTGCTTTCTATGTTCCACATTCCTTCTCTTTTTCCTAGTTGCTTTTTCTCTCTTACCAAATTTTTGCCAACTTTTCATTCCTAGTTCCATCTTCTTTCTCTTTCCTGCCATTTTCAGTGTCTCGCTCCTCCTATTTGCCTTGGGAACTAGAATGGATCTCATATGCAATGTTATTCCATAGGTGAGTACATATGGTCATTAATATTCATTAGTTTTCTTAATCTTAGTAAAAATAGAAAAAGCTACCTTTTCATGTGTCAGACTGGTTGATCAGCCGACTGTTCTTTCAGAGTATAAAACTCTCATTTAAAAAAAAAAACCTCTCAGTCTACAGAGAACCTCGAGGTCTAAAAGCTCTGGGGTGGTTGATAATTGCCTTGAACCAACCAAGGTGAGGGGAAACCAACAAAGTTGAGAGATAATCTTGGGGGAGATAGTTAAAGCCTCAAAGTGATAAGCATAATTATAACGTTCAAGAGTGAATTCACCTAAGTGTATTTCGCAGATGGTGATCTTTTCACATCCTAGACTCACCAACAGATAAAAGGGATTTCTGCCAAAAAAGTTAGAATCTTAGACTCTAGAACCTAAGAAATGCCCTGAAGTATTTTCTGTGGCCTATAAAATGTCCATGTGGATCAGGAAAAAGCTGGCTGCTGTGACTCAGACAGCATGTACTGTCTTAAAACACATACACAAAAAACCAAAAGTGTCTGTGTGAAAGGTAAAGGGTATGTAAAGAGAAAAAAAAAAACGTGACATTAAATAAAAAGATGAAAAAGTAAACACCATCTCACATGCAAGGAAATCCTGATACTTAGGACCTCCCATAATAATTTTTTTTTTTTTTTTTTTTTTTTTTTTTTTGCCTAAGTCTATGGAACCATAAATAAATGAACTTAATCTGACTTCTAACTAACTCATTTGGTGAAAAGCTAGCGGACTAGAAGTTTATTTGCAGAACTGGAGTCTTTCAGCAACTCAATAACAGGCTTCCTGTTTGACTTTGGACAAGTTATTTAACTACTTGATATCTAAAGTTACTCATCTGTAACATGAGTAAAACAATATGATAGCCATGTTATTTTTGGCTCTTGGGCCGCTCCCAACTTTGAATGTGTAACTGAATCTCACAGAAGAATTTCACAGAATTAATGAATATCTACAATGCTGAAGGTCCAGGTTGAATTTTGAGTTCACGGTGTTATCGTTATAGAGAAGCTGTTAATAGCCCCGGCACCGTCACCCAATCGTCCGAGCCATCTCTCCTCCTTCTGTCTGGTCCGTCTGCTCTGTGTTTAAGAACATATATGTCTCTCTGCTCTTATTCTACCATCTAGTAGAGCTCCCACACTTCTTTCCTCTAAAACACATGGTAAATGCTGTTGACTTTGACTTGTCTCTTCTTCCTCCCTTCTTATCACCTTATAATCTGGTTCCTGTCCATCGCACTAGATGGTTTTTTGTCCAACTTAATATTCCCCTTATGAATCCTTTTACAAATGTGTGTCCTTGTCACCACTTTTTCCAGTACAGAGGTATGTCTAAACTTCAAAGATCCATCCACTATTATCTCACATCCAACCTTTCTGATAACTCCCTGGCAGATTCTTATCTCTCTCCCTGCCCAATGACCATCCCTTCTAATTCTTCTCCAATGGTATTTATAATCAATTGTTCATCTAATGATGTGTTTTCCTATCAATTATATGTATGATCTCCACCTTCTATTTCTTATCCTTTAGATCTGAGGGATAAATTCTGTTCCAGATATGTGTCAGTTATTTATTGTCACAATAACATTGCTTAACAAACCACCTTAAAATCTTGAGGTTTAAAACACTAACCAATATATATTGCTCATGAATATGAGTGCTCTGGGTGGGTTTATGATGTGGGTCTGACTTGATTGATCTCAGCGGGATGTGTTCATGCATCTGCCACCCTCCCAGTCAGTCTGTCTCAACACCTTGGCATAAATGTCCTGCCGTCATCTAAAGCCAAGCAAAGAAAAAGCTAACTCTTCTACCGGCCTTTGCATTTCAAGATACTAAGTTTCCTAAGCTGAGGACTCTTAAACAAGTAAAATTGTGGACATTTCTTTTAGCAATATTTTTTCTGATATATCTCCATAGGCAAGGGAAACAAAAGAAAAAATAAACAAATAGGACTATATTTGTTTAAACTAAAAAGTTTCTGCACAGCAAAGGAAACCATCAGTGATTCCCCTGCTAGGATTATACCCTAAGAGTCCCCAAATGCCAATTCAAAAGAACCTATGCACCCCAATGTTCATAGCAGCACAATTTACAATAGCCAAATGGTGGAAGCAACCTAAATGCCCATCAGTAGATGATTGGATCAAAAAGTTATGGTACATTTATACAATGGAATACTACGCAGCAGAAAAAAAAAGAACTACTAAACTTCGCAACAGCATGGATGGAACTAGAGAGCATTCTGCTAAGCGAAATAAGCCAAGGGGCGAAAGACAAATACCATACGACCTCACCTATAAGCGGAACCTAACCAACAATACAAAGATGCAAGGAAAGTAAGACCAGCAACACTGAAAGGAAAAGAAATCAACAGAGACAAGAGGGAAGGATGGAGGGGTGGGCGGGGGAAAAGAAAGGGAAGGGGAAAGTCAAGGAACATAAAGCAAGGTCTCATGGACAAAACCAAAGGGGAAGGATTGAGGGAGGCAGGAAGGAGGAGGGCAAGGGAAAGTGGTGGGGGGAAGGTAGAGACAAATGTATTTGAAAAAAATACATGTGTAAATCTGAATTTACATAAAATAAAAGGGATATGGTTTTGTTTATTGAAAAAAAAACAAAATGAAAAGACTACCCACTGAATGGGAAAACATATTCACTGATACATCTGATAAGGGGTTAACATCCAAAATTTATTAAGAACTTCTAAAACTCAACACCAAGAAAACAAACAAACCAATTAAAAATGATCAAAGGATCTGAATAGACACTTCTCCAAAGAGTGGATACAGATGGCCAATAGACAAATGAAAAAATGCTCAATGTCACTAATCACTAAAGAAATGTATATTACAAGCACAATGGAATATCACTTCACACCTGTCAGAATAGCCATCATCAACAAATCAACAAACAAGTGCTGACAAGGATGTGGAGAAAGGTGAATACTTGTGCACTGTTGGTGGGAATGCAGACTGGTGGAGCCACTGTGGAAAGCAGTATGGAGTTGCCTCAGAAAGTTAAAAATGGAACTGCCTTATGACCCAGCAATTCCACTTCTGGAAATACATCCAAAGAAACCCAAAACACTAATTCAAAAGAATATATGCACCCTTATGTTCATTGCAGTATTATTTATTAGCCAAGATTTGGAAGCAGGTGAGTGGATAAAACAGCTATGGTACATTTATACAATGGAATACTACTCAGCCATAAAAAAGAAGAAAAATTTATCATTTGCAACAGCATGGATAGACCCGGAAAACATTACACTAAGTGAAATATGCCAGTCAGAGAAAGACAAATAGCATACAATTTCACTTATATGTGTAAGCTAATGAACAAATTGAACTAACATGCAAAATAGAGACAGATTCATAGATGGAGAGCAGGATAACAGCTATGGGGTGGGGGTAAGGAGGTTGGGGGTAGAAGGATTAAGCCAAAAGGGAAAAGGACTCATGGACATGGAAAACAGCATGGTGATTTTGGGGGGTAGGAAGGTAGGTAGGGGTGGAAGAAGAAATGTGGAAATAAATAGTAATGAAAAAATAAAATTAGAATGAACCAAATCCTGAAAAACTCTGAAAATGACATATTAACCTCTTCAATCCATCCACTCGTGCTGTATATCCATCTCTGACTACCTATAATAAACATACATAATTGTTGGAAAACTCATTAATCCTGATCTTGTTGATATAGCTACTGACAAAATTAATCATCTCTGCTCAAGCAAGATAGTTTCCCCTTCGTTAAATTTATTGAAGCCCATGAGTAAAATACAATGTACATGAATTTTCAAAAGTATGTTTGAAATTATAACAAGATCCAGTGTTGTTCAGTAATTTGTAAAACTAAAACCTATTGTTGATGTATCACATCCTATTTAGGCTGAAAATCGAACCATTTCTAATGAATTTGCTCATTTTTATTCTCAACCCTTGCTTGCAGTTCTGCCAAAAGTACCTTATCTATTCTTAAGGCCATCTCTAGAGGGCAAAGGCTTGGACCCCACCCCCCTTCACCAAGCTTACCCTCATTGGTTGGCACACAGTTGGAACTTAAGTGCTTACTCTGTATGGTGGTAGGAGACCCATTTCAAATGTACTACCCTTTGTTGGTGGACTGCACAAAAGCACACATCTACAATGAAAAAGTACAGTCATTTGAACATCTGGAATAAATGCTAAGACTCTGGTCTGCACACTTCTCCCCGAAGATTTCAGATTTGTTTTTCTTTTGAGTTTGTATGTGTGTAGTTATAGCTATTGTTCTAGAAAACCCAATGTCTGGTGCTTTTATCTTTGAATTAGTTTAGACTCATAGCCTTAAACTAACTTTATTCTATTAATACTTGCTTTTTTTCTAAACTTTGGTTCCCTTTAAACTTTTCTCATCCTGTGTCTTTTGGAGCCTCAGCTTCCAGGTCTCAGGAGCAACACTGAATCCTTGGAGAGACGACCCCTCATTCCACTGATTTTGTTTAGCACAAGGCTAGCCCTTTGCCTTCTCTCTTTTCAATGGCTCAGCTCTTGTTACCGCCGTAGGTAATCTCAAATGCCGCTTCCACCTGTATACTTTCAGGTATATGTGCCTAGTCGTAGGGGAGACCACTCGATCCTCTTTGGTTTTCTTCAGTTACTGAATCTGGTCATTGATTCCTAGTTTCCCCTTCTGTCTTCAGATCAGAGAATCACTTTAACTAAACAAGAGAGCAGGGCCGGGGTTAGAGTGGGCTAAAGTTCCCAGGGTATTTTCCTTTTCCATCCCCCCATTTGTAAGGGATTATTCTTTGTAAATTGACTTCAAGCCCCATATTTTACAAATCTCCCTCTGACAGTATTCACCTCAGCCCTCTTCTCTTTCCCACAAACTCTTTAGGCCCTAAGAAGTCTTCTTTCAATCCATACAGACAAGCAGTTCCACTTACTAGTTTGATTCAATGCCAAGTTACTTTTCTGAAACACTTTCAGCCTGCATTATAAGCCAACACTCCCACGAGAGCTGGCCTGCTTCCTTCCCACACTGAGGGTGTGAGAGGGGAAAAACACACCCCACACATCAAAGAACAGTCCCACTCAGGTCTGTGATTGGTTGAGAGACAAAGCAGGGTGTGGTTCTGGGTCAGCTCTTCAGCTCTTCTACCCATCCTCTTTAACCTACAAAATGGAATAAATGATGAGGAAAAGGAAGCAAGTCAAACAAAATGAATTAAATAAGCTTGTCTTTTCACATGCTAATCTGCATGGTGATGGGGAGCAATTTCAAATCAAGATGTGAGCAGTAGCCAAAACTATTAGCTGGTTGGGAAATGGGGTGCATCAAGGGTCAGAGTTATAAAACAGGGCTCTTTCGCCAAACCTCTGAAATTCTAAACAAAAACAACACTCAGATACATTGAAAAGACCAACCCAAGCATCTGGTTTCCTTAGCTGGTGCACATAGCAGGGGAAATGTTGGCAGAACATTTGATTACCATAAAAGAGAGAGCTCTGCAGAAACCACATTAGAGTAAACTCAACCAAAACAAAGTAAAATGTTTGAACTGTTTTTAAATAGATTATGGTAGAGACTTGCAAAAGGGTCTAGTCTGGAATCATGAGAAATGCAAATGAACTGGCTCAGAAGCAAACTGGCTTCCCCTGTGACATGACCCTGTGCCGCTCAGATTTGGGGGTGAAGTAAATACCTGTCATCTTCAGAACTGCTCAGAGGCACATCACATTCACATGATGCATGGTGTGAGCCAGGCATGTTAACCATTTCCAGAGAGGTGGTAAGTCAGCCTGATGCTGAAGTGTGCCTGCAAATCTCCCTTAACTGCTAGCTCCGCCCCTCTCTTCCTTCCAGTGAAGAACTGCACAGAGCAGCTGGTTTTGATCATTTCATCCATGGCAAAGACTGTGAGAAACACATTTATTTTAGTAACACACAGCAACATCTATACATTTATACCTATATATTTGCACACACTCTTTCTCTGGGTTGTGTAGATGTCTCTTTATTGTCTAGGGTTGGCAATGACCTCTAATCGGTCTTTCAGAGTGTCCTCTTATGAGCTGTCAACAAAATCTTCCCTTATTTGAGTTCTTGGCAGCTGAATCCAACCACCACTGGAAACCAAACTGCTGGGCTTTGCAAAACCAACCCATCCATCTGGGCAGCCCATTTTCTAAGGGACTCTGACCTTCCCCGGAGACCCTCCCCTCCAAGCCCTTCTTAGCGTTATTGTGCTAAAAGAGACTGTCGAGAAACAAATACTATTTTGAAAATACATGAGTGGTTCTCATCATACTCACCAGATCCTGTCTAGAGTGGGAGCAAAAACTCAATGATTTGTGGGCTTGGAGGTTCAACAAATCAGAAAAATGTCCCCAAAATTAATGTTAATGAAGAGACTAGAGGGAAAGTATGAAACGAGGTTGACAAGATGACTGGTTATAGTTCTGCTTTGCTGTCATTGGAACAAGCTCTGAGTAATAAGCCTGCTGAGAGTGAGTTATTTTCATGAGGACACTTTAAGTAAGCTGCTCCCTCTCCCCAGAGAGCCAGACTGCCTCATGCCAGGGAGCCAACACCACGCCCACTACTTCTGCTGCCCAGTGCCTGGGGTTGAAAAATGTGAGGCAATTGTGGGAGACGAGAGGCAGGCAGCCTTCTATTTATTTATGTAACTGCTCTGTTGGCCTGGGTGCAATCACACGGTTTTGCATTTGCATGATCTGCTGATTTGATATCCGTACCTGCCCAGCCTTGGTCCATGTTGAGAGGTCCTAGACACTGGCCCTGGCTATTTCATTTCAAATATGCCCTGGGTGCCAAGAGTGACCAGGAAAAACACTTGAGAGCAGTGTTCTCAATCTTTAGCATGCATCGTCATCACCTGGTAAACTTGATAAAAACACACATTGTCAGACTACCCCCAAAAGAGTCTAATTCAATAAGTCTGGGGTGAGGTCTGAGAATCTGCCTTTCTAAAAAGAAGTTGCCTTTCTGACAACTGTCTAATGCTGATGCTGTTAGTCCTCAGACTACACGTTGAGTAAGGCACTGCCTTTGAGAGAGTGGCTTATCAGAAGAGGTCAAGTCCTTGTTCTCTCTTTAATCAAGTCAACAATGAATGTTAAATGAAAATTAATTTCCCCAAGTAAGAAGAAAGGAATCTGCAGTTCTTCAGGGGCAGATATTTATCCTTCCCTCTCACTGTTAGTCTAACCCTACTCATCCTTCAAGGCCTGGCTTGAGTTCTTCTGAAGCCTCAACCAGAACCCCCACCCTACATTAACATCTCTCTTATCTGCACTTCTACTGCACTTCAACACAGGGGCGTCTACTTTTGTTCTTAATCGTTCACTAATTTGTTTCCTGCATGTGAATTTTGCTATTGACCTAAACTCTAAGGCAGCAGTGTCCAACCTTTTGGCATTTCTGCATCACACCGAAAGAAGAGGAGTTGTCTTGGGCTACACATTAAATACATTGAGACACATAATCACAAAAAACATCTCATAGCGTTTTACGTAAATTTACGATTTTGAGTTGGGCCGCATTCATAGCCATCCTGGGGTGCATGCAGCCCACGGGCTGCAGGTTGGACACCCCTGCAAGGCAATTGGACAGAGGCCCTCTCAACACTCATAGAGTAAGGAGTAGATACAGAATGTTCTTTAAAATGAATTTCACAGATCAAAGCAGAACGGAGTTAGTGTGCCTCAAATGTAAGAACAGGTAACACTGGAGAGTTGTGATCATAAAGGAGTCATCAGATCCATCTATCACCATGTCATTTTGGCCGTGGTCCTAAACTTTTTTGTTTGAAGTAGCTGGCATGAGATAAAGAGAGACTCAGCTGTGTGGAACAATAAATGACTTAACTTTTCTGGTATTTTTTTCTAGACATGAATTAGTTTAAATTGGACCCGAGATGTTCCCAGATTGGATGTTGCTGCATGAAACAGATTTTAAAAGTAATATGGTAGGAACTGACTGTGGTATGTCAATTTGAGGAGTGCCAAAAACCCTCTTTCCAGGTAAAAATAATTTAACTACCAATATTCACCTTAGGAACCTGGTAAGGTTCCTAGAGGTACAACTTATAAAAGCATGGGAATCTCCCCAGAGTTTTTAACTCTCAAATTGGTCCACACTGAGCGTATAGCAATTCATCAATTACAGTTTAAGTTTTCCTACCAGTACTGCCTCTAGCAGCTACCTTCTGGTTGTGGGCTTCTTCTGGTATCTGCCCCTCTCTCCAGTTTTGGGGGGCAGCGGTTTCCCCTAGGACTTCAATTCTCTAATGTATGTAAGAGGAGTTGTTGATTGACAGCTTGTTAAGCTTGTTTGCTTTTGTGAGGATGGCAGTGATGACTTCTAAGATCTTTACATGTCGGACCAGAAGATGGATATCATGAGGAAATATTATGAACAATTGTATGACAACAAATAAGTTGAACAAAATGGAAAAAATTCCTAGAAAGACTCAAACTACCAAAACTGACTCCAAAAGAAATTGATAATCTGAATAGGCCTATAACAAGTAAAGACAATGAATTAGTAATTTCAAAACATATTCGCTAATGATATATCAGATAAGAGGTTAATAGCCAAAATTTATAAAGAACTTAAACAACTCAACATCAAAAAATCCAATTAAAAAATGGACAAAGGGCCTGAATAGACACTTCACTAAAGAGGACATACAAATGGCCAATGGACATATAAAAGATTCTCAACTTCACTAATCATCAGAAAAGTGCAAATTAAAACCACAATGATATATGATCTCACGCCTATCAGAATGGCCATCATCAATAAATCAACAAACAAGTGTTGAAGAGGATGCAGAGTAAAGAGAACTCTCATGCACTGTTGGTGGAAAGGCAGATCGGCACAGCCACTGTGGAAAGCAGTATGGAGTGACCTCAAAAAAATTAAAAATCAAACTGCCTTATGACCTAGAAATTCTGAAGAAATCTAAAACACTGATTTGAAATAATACAAGTCATATATGCACTCCTATGTTCATTGAAGTGTTACATACAATAGCCAAGATTTGGAAGTAGCCCAAGTGCCCATCAGTAGATGAGTGGTTAAAATAGCTGAAATAGCTGTGGTGCACTTACACAATGCGACACTACTTGGCTGTAAAAAAGAAGGAAATCTTACCTTTTGCTATAGCATAAATGGATCTGGTGAGTATTATGCTAAGTAAAATAAGCCAGTCAGAGGAAGACAAATACCATATGATTTGACATATATGCAGAATCTAATAAACAAAATAAACAAATGAACAAATAGAAATAGGCTCACGGATACAGAAAACAGACTAACAGCTGTCAGAGGGGAGGGTGGTTGAGGGGCTGGGTGAAAAAGGTGAGAGGATTAAGGAAAAATAAATAAATAAAAACTTCAGGCACAGACAACAGCATGGTGATTACCAGAGGGAAAGAGGGTGGGCATATGCAGGTGAAGGGGGAAAAAGGGAGACGGAAGGAGACGTGACTTTGGGTGGTGAAGACACAATACAGCATACGCATGATGTATTATAGAATTGTACACCTGATACCTATACAATTTTATTAACTAATGTCACCTCAATAAAATTTATTAAAAAATGAAACTATCCACAAAGAAAAGCCCAGCTCAGATGGCTTTACTGGTGAATTCTACCACACAAATTTAAGAATTAATACAATTCTTCAAACACTCTTCCAAAAAATTAGACCAGTAGGGAACCTTTCCTAACTTATTCTACGAGTCCAGTATTAACCTGATACCAAAACCAGATAAAGATATCACAAGGAAATGTAACAACAGACCAATATCCCTTTTAATTATAGATGTAAAATTCTTTAACAAAATGCTAGGAAACTAAATCTAGCATCATATAAAATAATTATATACCATGACCAACTGGGATTTATCCCAGACATTCAAGGTTTGTTTGACGTCTGAAAATCAATCAATGTAATACACGTTTTAATAGAATAAAGAACAAAATCCACACAATCGTCTCAATAGATACAGAAAGAGCATTTGACAAAACCGAAGAGCCTTTCATGATGAAAACACTCAGCAAGTCAGGACCAGAAGGCAACTTCTGGAACCTGGTAAAAGTATATATGAAAAACCACAAGTAACATCATAGTTAATGGTAAAAGATTTAATGCTTTTCCATGAAGATTAAGAACAAGACAAGAATATCCACTCTTGCCATTTCTAGTCAACACCATACTGAAGGTTCTAGCTAAGCAATTAGGCATGAATAAGAAATTAAAGGCATCCAGACTGGAATGGAAGAAGTAAAACTCTCTAATTACAGATGGCATGGTCTTGTATATAGAAAAGCTATTCAAATTAATAAACAAGTTCAGCAAGGTTGCAGAACATAAGATGCTGACAGCAGAAGTGTGGATGCCTTTAATTTCTTATTCATGCCTAATTGCTTAGCTAGAACCTTCAGTATGGTGTTGACTAGAAATGGCAAGAGTGGATATTCTTGTCTTGTTCTTAACCTTCATGGAAAAGCATTAAATCTTTTACCATTAACTATGATGTTACTTGTGGTTTTTCATATATACTTTTACCAGGTTCCAGAAGTTGCCTTCTGGTCCTGACTTGCTGAGTGTTTTCATCATGAAAGGCTCTTCGGTTTTGTCAAATGCTCTTTCTGTATCTATTGAGACGATTGTGTGGATTTTGGTTATAGGCGTTAGGATCCACTCCAGCAGTAGAAAGTATAATTCAGAAGTAGGTTGTCATTAAACCTTCTAAGCTTCAGAAAGGAAAGGTCTATTATGAGATGGAAATAATGTTTAAATCATTCTGGAAAAAGAGGGTACACCCAAGGTTGAATAATAAACTGTGATTAAACATGTAGCCACACAGATGGTGCTTCTTACAAATTTCTAAAATGATAGCAAATGGCTGAAGTTCTTAATGGTCTTGATGAATCTGGTCCTTATGTTTATGGAGCTGAACTTGGCACAATTTTGACATAGTTCTTATGGCCAGCTTTCTGTTTTCTCCTAGTATACACATGAACCTGGCTTCTAAAGGAAGGACCAGAGAGAAAGTCCAGCCCAATCTATGCCCTAAATGAAATGAGGGCAGGGGGCAGGGAACAAGGGCTGCAAATACAGGAGTTTTTAAGGATATTATGTTGCGGTCCTTCTGGTATGTAATCAACAGAGCAAAACCTGCTCATGTCTTCACCTGTTTCCCACAGAAAAGTTGCAGCTCCCGGCCAGTCACAAAGCCACTTTCAGGGTGGTTGAATTTTAGTCCAGCTTCTATGATCTTAGCATCCATAATCTTTGTCATACTGGTACAAGGTTTCCAGGAGAGGTTTTTTTAATTAATTTTTTATTTTAAAAATACACGTAGGTCCTTAAATAGACTACTACTGATCAACTGGGGCTTTTCCACAGCTTAGCCTTATACATGTATTAAATTTCCTTTGCAAATAGAGGACAGATACTATCTTGTATTTCTTTGCAAGCAGAGTAGATGTAAAATAAAAATTTAAAAATAATACCAGTTTGATTACTGAGAATGTTATTTTGCATGGAAATACTACTACTACAACAAATTAGAGTAATAATAGCATTTAATTATATTGTTAATACCACTTAATTATATTGTTAAATATAATACCATTTAGAAGCATGCCCATGTACTAACTTAATTTTCACAAGACTTTAGGAGTGTGGTACCATTTCAACAATGAGGAAACTCAGAGAGGTTAAGTATCTTACCCAACGTCTCACAGCTAGTAAGAGATGGAACAAGAACCTGGACTTGTATTCTGGTCAATGCTTTTAGCCATTGCTGGCATTTTGAGGGTAGCCTCTAACTTACTATATCCATCAGGAACCCTGGTGACTTTATCATGAAGCCTCATTATTGCAATGACTAGAAAAGCACACATATGAAATAACACACACATACACAGAAACATATAAGCCCACAACCCTCATACACACACACACACACACACACACACACACACCCCTACTGCTTCTTCCCTGGGTGATCTTACCTCACTCTGTCACCTCATTATGATAAATCACATATATACTCTGACCTTCAGCATTTGCAAAATATGCTGCATCCCTCACAAGACAAGATAAGCTTACATTGGGGAAGGTGCCTCGGATATGCGGTTGTAGAATTTGTATCCCAGGAAATATAACACTTATTTGCTTTTCTCAGGGTGACTAAAGAAACCAGACCCCAGGCCCCTGTTCACTGTCCTCAGGAAACCTTGACACCCAGAAGGTCAGCCTCATCATTCATTCTCCCTCTCTCTGAGGAAAAGGATGTAAAAGGTAAAAAAGGCCAGAGCTGGGTCCCCTTACTCCCTGCTATGCCAGCCTCAAGGGGCACATCCCAGGCTCTTTCTACTCCTTGATGAGTGTTCCGGATCTAAAATTCATAAGATCACCGGGACTCCTTGGCAGCCAGCCTGTCACCTGTACTGAGCTGCTGTGAGGCACTGACTGGGGTCTTCTCCTCACCTTTGAGGTTGTGGACACAACACCAGACATAGAGCAATCCTTGTTGAAAGAGAACTTTCCTCACTTTCCAGGGCTAGATTCAAAAAACTCCTGGTGCTCCGGGGCGGAACTGCAGAAGTGGCTTGCAGGTCTCCGTCATGAAGCGATGGAAGAGAAGGTATGAAAAATCAGAGGGACTGTCTGTTAGAAGAGGAGAGTTCCTGTCTCAAGGCCAGGGAAGTGGGTGCCCTCAGACCTGCTCATCGTCTTCCGGGGTGTCTACAAGAAAGGGAGGCTGGTGTTCGGTTGGTCAGCTTCTTCACCCAGATAGCAGGAACTGAGGACAGATGGCCAGACTGAGAAGGCCAGTTTCCAGAAGAACTAAAGATGGATCTGCCTCTACCTGTAGGCCCAGCAATGGGGCCATGGAGTGTAGAGACTTGCTGCAGGCTTAGCCAACACCACAGGAGGCGTGGGCTAAACTGAGGAGACCTCAGGGGAATGTGGCACCAGGTGACCAGCTGTCTGAAAAATGTCACCCAGGCTCAAAAAGCTCAGAAGCTGCTGAGCTTCCATCAACAGGTCTTTGGGGTGTTGCTGGGGTTTCCACTTTTCCATACGAAACACCAGGTCAACAAGCTGTACCCATGCAAAGACCTCCTGAGGGGAACCAATCAGGTAGGAAGAGGCTTTCCCTCCCCTTCAGACCCTACCTCTTACCACAGAAGGAAGACCAGGGGGAAGAGAGGGTACGTGAAAGCCAACCACAGCTTTACCACCTCCCCTAGCTACTGAGGCCGTGAACACAGCCGGTGCTGCATGGAAGGCAAAGAGCTTTGAATGGGAGCTGAGGTTGAAGTTGAAGTCACAAATGAATGAGAGTGAATTCCAATAACCAGATGAGAGTGTACTAATAAGCATAAGTGAGTGAAAAATTATGGCAGCCCACTGAGAAGTTGCTAAGGGAACCTGCTGTCGCAGTGGGAATGACAGAATTCACGGTCGACAGAGCACAGCCAGGACTGACTGGAAAAACAAAGCCGTTTTCGATGAGACCTCCAGTATAAGCTCTATCGCACCAACGGTGAGTTTAAAGCCCCTCCATTCTCACCCATTGGGCCAAGAGTCAGGCCGTGAGGGTAGTGATTAGGTGCAGAGCCTCTGGAGCTGGTGAGAACCAGGTGTGAGACCCAGCTCCACTGCTTACTAGCTCTGTGGCCTTGGGCAAGTTCAACTCCTCTGTGCCTCAGTTTCCTAATTTGTAAAATGAAGATATTACAGAGTTCTTGTTAAGATTAACTAAGAGAATTCACATATTTATCCCAATGTATAGTAGACAGTAAGTCTTTAATTGTTCATTATTGTCCCTATTACTGATCTCTGTCAAGTATCCCATAGCCCATTCTAGGTGCCGCCACCTCCCCCCTCATTCAGCATTCCTTCTGAGCCCCCTTCTCTCGGATTTTGCCACCGTCCTCTCTGACCTCTCTTTCTTGATGTCCTTGTCAGCATCTCCCCGCTCACTGACCTCTTCGGGCTCATCCTGGCCCTCTCCCCTCTCACCTCCAGTCTTCCTGGGTGACTGTACTTATCCTCAACACTTTAAATACCACCCATAGGCCCACACCTCAAACTCAGGTCGCTTCCCTGAGCCCAGGCCTACAGTTCCCCCTGATAACTTGACGGCTCCCTTAGATGTCCCATGGGTATCTCAGCCCTAACATGTCCAAATATGGGCTCTGGGTCTGCCCTCCCCCACCACTCCCTGTAACTGGCCTTCCCACCTACACCCCTTCCAGCTCATTGAGTTGTTCAAGCCAGAAACTTGGAAGTAATCCTTTAAACCTCTCTCTCCATCTCCTTCCCCCTCCAATCCATCATCAAGCAGTCTTAGTTCTACCACCCAAAATATATCCCTCATCTGCTCACTTCCCTGCCATAGTCCGGGCCTCCCTTAGTCTCACAAAGACAACAGCAATAGATTCCGAAGAGGTCTCCTTGCTGTCACTCTATTTTTTTAGTTTACTTTATGGCAAAGTACATATAACATATAATTCACCATTTTAACCATTGTAAATTGTACAATTTAGTACATTCATAATGTTATACAATCATCACCACTATCTGGTTCCAGAACATTTTCATCACCCCAAAAGGAAATCTTATGTCCATTAAATAATTACTCCCATTCTCCCCAAGCTCCAGACAACCCCTAATCTCTTTTCCGTCTCTATAGATGTATCCGTTCTGGACATTTCATGCCAATGAAATCATATTGTATGTGACTCTTTTTGTTTAACATGTTTTCATGGTTCATCCATGTTGCAGCACATATCAGGACTTCACTCCTTTCTATTCCCTGCATTTACCCTTACACCCTATTAATTTTTACAAAGATGCCAAAGTGATCCTTTAAAAATACAGTGTTCTCTTGTTTAAAACTTTTCATTGTCTGTCCATTGAACTTAGGACAAAGCATAGAATTTGTAACACGACGTTCGAGGACCTGCATCACCCAGCCTTTGCTTGTTGCTTCACCATCTTCTTGTTCAACATCTCCCCTTCGCTCACTTTTTCCAGCCAAGTGGACCTTTCGCAGTGACCTCGAAGTGTTTTCTTGTGCACGTATCACTGCCTGAAGTGCCCTTCCCTCTGCTCTGTGCCTTCCTCAGAGAAACCTTCTCTGACCGCTCAACCTAAATTATGTTGCCCTGTTTTCTCTCAGAGCACCTTGTTACGTTTCTTGATAGCACACACCATAATTTGTAATTAAGCAGTTGTGTCTTTCTATGTTTAATATACCACTTCCCCGATAGACAGTAAGCTCCATGAAATCAAGGGGGAAAAAACCCCTTTTCTTTTTCTGGTGTTATCTCAGGGTCTAGCAACGTGCTTACCATATCATAGTTGCTCAAAAAATATTGATGACTGAGGAATGAATGAGAGGATTTTCCAGAACAGAAAGAGTGGGAAGCAGTAGCTCCACCACTACTGCTATTAGAGAGCCTAACTGAAAATTGCCCTGATGGGCCTAAGCATTCATTTACCCTTATCATCACCATTATCATCAACAGCGACTTCCTGCTGACCTAACGCTGGCTGCATTGTGGCAGCCTCGGAATAAACACATTTTCTGGGTATTTCCATTTCTCCTCCTACAATTTTCACTCCAGGCAGCTAGAGCCAAGAGACCAGCAGCTGCCCCCGTGAAGAATGACTGCAGGGCAGCAAAGAGACTGTGGGGCCATTCCTTGGATTCTGTCCTTTTGTTGTCTAAGTCGCCTTGAGAGTCACAGTTCTCAAATTCCCCTCTCACAATACTCTTCAGTGAACAAAGACACATCCTCACAGCACCTGCTCACCATCCTGAAAAAAGTACAGAATTCGGGAGAAGGATAGCCCTGCTCAAACTGAGGCACCAGTGGGGACCAACATAAGTAATGACTAATTCACACCAGCAACAAAGACTAGACATTAACATTCACACTGCAGGAAACCTGCTTTGCAGACCACCAGGGAACCTGGACCACACTTCAAGAGCATCTCTCTAAGAGGATTTGGGAATTTCCTGCTAACCTCTCTGATTCTGTTATTGTGGTCCCAGATGAAATCCAACCCAGTTAAGTTTTAGAATCATTTTTAACCAAGAGCAGAGCCAGCCCCGCAATGAGCAGCTCACCACTCTCTGCACTGTCACCCATCACCCCTGTCTTTGGTGCCTCTGTCCACTGGCACCATCTGCCTCCTATGTTGATGCAGTTCTCCATTTGCCCACATCTTGGTCTGAACACATCTGGAGCTAACAATCTAGGTCCATTAGTTCTAGTGCTCCAGGGTTTAAAAACAATCAGAGGCCATAAGTGGGCTTTAAAAATAATAAGCAACCACAAATAAAGCTTTTTGCATTCTTCACTCTGGCTCACCCCTGCAAAGGAGTCCCAAGTAACACATTCAGCTGGTCCATCAGCAAGTGCCACGTGCTGAGCATTACCAAATGCCAGGTACTGGGTTGGGGACCAAGGATACAATGGTGAACGAGACACATATGGTTTTTGTCCTGATGGAGTTTACAGTCTAGTTGGAAATAAATCACTACGTGACTTGGTAATTATTATGGTAAGGGAGATAAAGGATCCAGCTCATAGGAGGGACCACTCATCTAGATTTGGGAGGGAAGCCAGGGAAGACTGCCTGGTAGAAGTGACATCTAAGCAGAGAGGTGAAGGATAAGTGGGTGGGATAGAGTAAAAATGTAGAAGACAGGAGGAACACATGTGCAATGGACAGGTGGTAAAAGAATTTAAGAGACTAAAATGAAGTTTAAGCTGGGTGGTGGAGAGAAGGGTTAGGAGATGATAATCCTGAAAAGATAAGAAGCTGACATATCCTGCCAGACCTTGTGAATTACTTCAAAAATTTGATATTTATTCTAAGGGTATTGAGGAGCCAGAACAGGGTTTAAAATAGCGGAGGGGAAATTTGCATTTTCCTAAGATCTCTTTGACTGCAGTGTGAACATAGTGTTAGAGGGGAGCAGTAAGGGAGGTAGAGACCCATCAAAGGCTATTCCAAAATGCCATATTGGTGATCATTGATAGTTACCTCAGCTAGAGAAATGAATGGCCACAGGTATGGCAAAAAGAGGACAGAGTTATTCTGGAACCAGAGGAGTTGTTGGTAGGATGGATGGGAGTTTAATAGGAAAAAAAGCTATTCATTCAGAATAATATGAAATTGGATGCCTGTATCACACAATATACCAAAATTAATCCCAGATGGATTAAGAGTTTAATCATAAAAAATAAACTATTAAAACTTAATAAAAATCGTAAGCCAATATCTTTTAGATTTTGAGATAGAGAAGGATTTCTTAAACAACACTTAAACAACAAGTGCTAACCATTAAAAGCTTTTTACAAATTTGGCCATATTAAAATTAAGAACTTCTCTCTGTCAGAAGAAAGTAAAAACAATGGGGATAAGATAGGGCAATATGTAATAATTATTCCTAGGCAACAATCATAATGGCTACTGTCCAAGAAAAACCAGGATGCAAGGCCACCCTACCTGGGGCCCAGCACCTCTATTCCTGGTGTAAAGTTGTGGGAAACTTTCCCACATGAGCACCTGAAGACACCTATAAGAATGTTCCTGGGAACCTTTTTCACAATAGCAAAGCCTGGTATTATGGACTGAACATCTCTGTCTATCCAAAATTTACATGTTGAAGCTCTAACCCCCAATGTGATGATATTTAGAGGCTGGGGCTCTCATGATTGGATTAGTATCCTCATAAAAAGAAGAGAAGCCAGAACTCTGTCTTTCTCTGACATTCAAGAACACAGCAAGAAGGCAGCTGTCTCCAAGCTAGGAAATGGGACCTCACCAGGAACTGAATTGGACAGCACATTGATCTTTTACTTCCCAGCTCCTAGAACTGTGAGAAATAAGTGACTGTTGTTTAAACCACGCAGTCATTGGTATTTTTTTTTAGCATCCCAAGCTACCCAAAACACCTAGAAATGACCCAAATGCCCACAAACAAGAGAACAGATGAATGCACTATGTTATATTCTCATAGTGGAATGTAATTGGAGTAATCAAGAATAATGAATGATAGCTATACCCAGCAGTATGAATAAATCCTAAAAATGTAATGTTAAGTTAAAAAATAAGTCTTAAATGAATACATACAATGTGATTTGCTTTTTATCAATTTAAAAAATAACTTTAGAAAACTTACTTTGTAGGAATACAATTGGATAAATGTCAATGGATTTATGCTATGTCAACTTAGCTAAACTGAACTATACTTTCCAGAATTCTCTTTCCTGCAGAGTTCTGGGTTAGCAAGGATCTCAAAAGATATTTGAACAACAATTGAAAGGTGTATTTTCCTTGTGTTCAGCAATTGGGCATGGGGCTACCGGGCACTATTGCATCTCACACACATTGTCCTCAACACGCTCATCATACTGGCATGGGGCTCCCATGTCACCTTCTCCTGCAGCTTCTGTGAATCCATGAGTGCAGCTCCATGCCTCCTAAGCTGCTTCTGGATCTCCTCCTTCCAACTCCTGCAGTATAACAAGCACCAGATACCGGAACAACCATACAGCAATGATTTAACTAGCTCTGACAACTGTGTGGAGGAGTTGAATCTCTTTAACAAATTTCGTATTTTATATCATTGCTATGGCTCTGTTTCTATGAGCAAATGCTCACTGATACAATGAGATAAAACAACCTAAAAAGGAAAGAAAAAGAATGGTGAATACAGGATTCGGGATGGTAGTTACTTGGGTTAGGGAAAGAAGCAGAAGGTTAGACCAGAGAAGTACAGTGTAATTTATTGTTATAACTCTAGTTTTTCCATGGAATGCTGAATTTACAGTTACCTATTACATAAAAAATAAACATATTTGGATGGGTGACTGTACATGGACCAATGAAAGATTATGAATCTTTTGATTATATTAATCTATGTCAAGAGAAAGGGAAAGAGAAAAGGACAAGTAATTTCTTTTGAAAGAAATGCCCTTGAAATCACATCACTTTAACTTACCTCCTTGGATTCAAATTTAGTCCTCTGGTCACATCTAATTGCAAAGGAGCCTGGGTAATGTTTTTAGTTGGGCAGGCCATGTTACCGGGGTAAACATCAAGGTGTCTAAAGGAAAGGAAAAGACAAAGCCTACTGCAGAAAATGAATAGGCTCTGACCCAGGTCAGGACTAGAAAAACAATAGATTTAGGAGGTATGTTAAAGAATAAATTAGTAAGCTCTGTAATGAAGACTGATGTCACAAAGCACTCCATGAACCAATATATGAAACCAAGGCGTTGGTGGGCTAGAGTAGTAGACATTTGTTTTGAAGTCTCCCCTAGGCACATTCCTAAAGGCACCAAAACTCCTTTGACAGAATCATTTCCTCCCCATTGGATATGGCCTCCCAGGACTGTTATTACCAGGTACCATGTTTTGCCCTAGCCAAGGTGCGAGCAAAAAGCTCTGTCTTAATTTAGATCTCCGAAAAGTAGACCATAAAACACTTGGTAGCAAGCATTTTATTTGGGAGGTAATCTCAGGAAGCAATGTGAAGAAGAGGAAGTGAGAGGAGAAAGGAGGAAAGTATAGGCTAATGACCACATGACTGCTGTGAGCAACTGAGGCTCCATCCCATTGGGGACCCTCTGAGGGACTGTGTGGAATACTCTTCAGATTGTCTCCCCAAGGGGAGCGGAAGCTGGGGTATTTATACATCAGTCCCCGACCCTCATTGGTTCATTGGTTGAGGGTCGTTCTTGGGGAGTGGAGTCCCCAGCACTTCCGGCCCACCCTGCCATAGGCTGAACATAACCCCATGGGCGGATAATGCCCTCAGGCAGGAAAAGGCCGGAACCCAGAGCACTGTCTTTAGGTGACCTCCAAGGGAAGATGGTTGGTGCAGAGGTAGCATCTGTTCCACAACCAAGCCCAGTGAATGCTCACTCCCAGAAAATTGAAAGGTCAGCAGAGCTACTAGGAGACTGAAAAAATGGGGGTCCATTACTGCCCTGACCACATTGCTTCTAATAGCAATTTGCCAGGGTTGGTTTCTGTTGTTTGTAACCAAAAAATATAACTGGTACACCTGGACACTTGGTACACCTAAAGACTTCATGTGCCTGGATACCTGATACACACCTGAAGATCACTACCACTGATCTGGACCTTTAAGAATGTAAGTCATGCCCTGACCAGTATGGTTCAGTTGTTTGGGCGTTGTCTTTCCAACTCCATTTGCAAGGCTAAGTGGGCCCACAAAGTAAAAGGTCACTGGTTCAATTCCCATTCAGGGCATACGCCAGGATTGCTGGTTTGATCCCCAGTCGGGTGTAGTCGAAAGGCTAGTGATCAGTGTTTCTCACTCACATTGATGTTTCTCTCCTCTCTTTCTTCCTCCATCTTTCTCTAAAAATAAATAAATAAAAGTCTTAAAAAAAAAAAAGCCATCTCTCTACACTTTGCTTTCCTTGTCTATAAACTGAAAGGATTGAAATAGATTATTTCCAGTATCCACTCAGTGATAAGATGGTCAAACAGGAGAAAACCACAAAATTCATCTCTATATCCTGCCTCTGAAACTCCACTCCTGCTAGTGCTGCAGCCTCCTATAAATAGCAATAGGAGCCTGGATCATTGCAGGTTGACTCTGTCCTAAGACCTGAAAAATGACAACAAAGGTCAGCTCCCAGGTTTCACCCCTAGCCTACCCAGAAACTGACCAAAAGGACTGCTCCAGGAGGCCAAAAAGAAAAAATGGTTTTGTTTTTATGTAAAGGAATTCTGGGCAGATTAAACCAGGTTGCCCACAGAATCCCTGTTAGGTCGCATCCCCAGTGCATACATAATTGGATTTCTCTTTCTTACTCCCATCACCGCTACTCTGGAAGGAGGCGTGTTTGAGGAGCAGAGAGAGTGCCACACACAGTCCATTGTTCTGCTACCTGGAGTCAGTGAATAAATGCCCGAGTGGGGAAAAGGATGAAGCCGCGGCCTGTTATCATCTGCCAGCTAATGATACGGTTAACAAATGTAGCAATGTTGCAGAAAAGGAAAAGATTGAGGACTCTCATTCTCAATGAAGTTATGATGATTTCCCAAGACGTCCAGGGTGGAGCAGAGATGCGGCTGATAAAATGCATGGTATGGATTGAACAGCTTGAAGAAAGCAACTGACTGCAGCTGTCTGTGCGATTTGGCAGCCGCAACTCTTTAGACAAATCTAAACAAATCACCATCCCTGGCTTCCTGATGCCTCCAGGAAAGTCCTGTAATGACTGCTCGGTGCTGGCCTCCAGGTAGGGGTGAGGAAAATGTGCAGATTCCACAACTTTAGGGCTTTCCTAGGGCCTCTGCTCAATGTAGCAGCTGCCACCCTTCCACAGATTTGGCTGTTTTCTGCAAAATCCAACATTTCATTAACTAATCATATGTTTGCAGCCCTTCCCACTGTGCCCATAGCTAGTGTTCCCCTCATCGCCCAGCCTTATGGAAACCCAGCACCCAACAGGTAGCTCCAGCTGGGAGAAGCCGAGATCTGCCCTAGCCATGCCTTACCAACTCCATCTGCAAGGCTAAGTGGGTCCATGCACTTGGCCATCACCTGGGGGCACATCTCCAGCCCTGAGTCCTGGCAGCTGCCTTCCCCCACCCCTACGCCCCCCACCTCCATCTCTCCCGCCACCCTGCTTGGCAGCCAGTCACTTAGTTAGACACACTTCACTAGGACGAGAGGGATGGGCCTGCCCTCCCCATGTAAAGCATGGCATGGAATGGGCAGATGGGAAAAGAATCTTGCCCATTGAAGTCCCTTTCCCTTAAAAAAATGGAGGACTAAAAACACTTGCGCTTTTTTGCGCAGCAGCATTTCAATGAAGCAGCCCTGAAAAGGCAGTGACAAGAGTGTGATTGGCCACCAGCAGGGTCCCTGCAGAGAAAGTTGTGGCCCTGTCAGGATGCCATGGTTTAGGGGCACTGGGGAGGGGGAGAGGACAACACTGTCCCTCGCAGCCAGCACAGCGGCGAACTGCTCCCTCCACTCAGCGTGCTCGGGGGAGGGCAGTGAGAGGGCCTGACAGCAGCCAGAAAAGCCCGGGTGGCCAATCCTCCAGGAAGTCAGCTCCCCAGGGAGAGGATGGGGAGGACGGAGGCGGGGAGGACGGAGGCAGGGAGCAAGGGAGGGGGAGAGAGGGAGAGGTTGAGATTTAGAGAAAGAGAGAGAATGGAGCTTCTCTAAATGGTGATTATAAGTCACCATAATCACAAAGAAACACCTGAGCACCTAGTTGGTTGCCATGTACACAGCAGGTGCTCAATGAAAAACTCACTGGTGATGGAGTTAAATGTGACTTCCTAGACACAGCCTGCCGTACTGTAAGTGAGATAAATATCTGTTGAATTGAATTGAATTGAAATAGGCAGCAGGTTAGTGGTGTAATTTGAGGAGCAATGAAAAAAATGGTCCCCTGCACCCAAATCTCTTCTGCTGGAGCTGCCAGCATGCTGGAAATTGCCAGATTCCTCTTTTGGTTAATGGAGTAATGAAAACTTTATTGGAAAAGCAAACATTATCCGAGAGAGATAACCCATGAAGCAACCATGATCTATCACTCATCCAGGATGGCAAGTTGAATCCAACTTGAGAGCCAGCTCTGACAGAGTCCCAGGAGCGGCCTGCGGTTCTGTCCCAAGAAGCCCCCGAGGCCACAGCTGCTTAGCAGAAAGCAGTGCTGCGGCAAATCACCGAAGTCTGCCGGGAGGCCGAAAGGGGTTTGGTCCTAAGGGTGCCACGTATTTGTCATCCCTGCCTCTTGGCCTGAGCTCTTGGAATGCATTAGCCCCACCAAAGGTCAGGCACCTAAGGGAAAGTAAGCTGGGATGGACATCCACAAGTTAGAAAAGGTCCAGAGCATGAGGGCTTTGCCTGAAAAGCAGGCCAGGGCGTAGACCATGATGGGCAGTACAAGCCATGTGAGTTTGGGGGTAGGGGACTGAGGAAAGGGCGCCTGAAATCTGACTTCACCTGCTTTAACGTTGCCTTGCTGAGCACTCACTACAGACCCTCCTGCCTAGAGAACAACCACAGCTTCCACCCTCCCGTTGCACAAGCGTGCCTGGCCCCTGTCAACTTTCTCATCAAGTTCCCCCAGCAGTGGAGGAGGTGAATGGGGTACTCCCTGGGCACCCAGGGACCGCGCCAGCAGCCTGCCAAGAGCAGAATATGTCTTTGAAGTCTGTTTTAACTTTCGAATTCATATAAAGTTTACATTCTATCACACAATGTTTGCTTTCATGTAGAAATATTTAAATTACTTATCAGTTCTATTAGAGTAATATTATCTGCTCTATAACAGATCAAGCCCAAATCCTTGATGATTTAACACTTTAGAAATGTATTTCTCACTCACATGAAATGCATGTGGGTATGGCTGGTGGGTGGGTAGCCTGCCCCTGGGTCTTGTGACTCTACTTTCCTCGCAAGGCTAAATGGGTCCTTGCACTCTGCGTCCTCGCCATTCAACTGTCAGACTGGGAAAGAGACCTCTTCTTAATTGCTTGAGCCCAGAATTGGCAGCCATTCTCCCCCCGTTCCATGAGCAAGAATTCATCATGTGGCTCCATCTCAATGCAAAAAGACCTGGGGGATATAATCCCTAATTACCCAGAAACAACTTAGGGTAACTAGTAAGTCTTTATGTTATTAGTTAATGTCTTAACTTCTCCATCTCCCAAAAGCAGAGAGAGAAGTAATCTTTCAGAAAGATGTGCAGGGTTTTATTCCATATCTTATTCATCCCAAACACATTGCTACATATTCCCAGAAGGGGACCTACTCACATTTAAAAAACACATAAATAGTCCATTTTCAATAAGATTCCATTTCCATTTGTAGCCACGGTGAAAACCAATTTGAATGGACTACCCCATTTTACCTCTTCTCCCTGCTCCCTCTTTCTCTTCCTCGCAATCCAGTTAGGTACCATCAGGATTTCGAAAGTCGGCCCAAAGCCATATTGAATATTACCAGGAAATGGCTGGCTGGCTGTCTACCAAGAGGCCTTCCAAAGTGGCATTATCTTAATGAATTTTTCACGGTCCACGGTCTGGCCAGGAGACTTACAGGTCCAAAAATTCAATCTTGTTAGTGTTCCAGGATTTGTCTTGACTTGGGGTGAGGGGCTGACTTATATGAACTAGAGTCACAAAACACCAAAACTTCTCACCAAAGCGTCACGCTTTCGTTGACAATGGGATGTATCACTGTCACAAAGATCAAATATTCACACTCTTTCCCCCAGCACACCCCTCCCTGAAGAAAATCTACCCAGGAAATAAATTATAATCAGAAAGGTCCCTAGTGAGTCTGGAATCGGAGCACAGGCGGCTTAGTTAGAAGACTTGAAAGCTTAATGACTTCAGGCGGCTGGAGCCGATGAAGCCATAGTCGCTGGAACACTCATACTGCTGTTCAGGGAGGCCGCTGGTCTGTCTTCTGTCTGGGTTCTGTACTCACCAACTCCCTTTCTGATTGACACAGTCTTTCTTTATAGGCATATCCATACCATCAATAGACGGGTTACTGCCACACCCGTCCCCTGGCAGACGCTTTGTCTCGAAGACGCATTTGCGTATGGCTGGCCTCATCCGCTGAGTTAATTTTACAATCTAGCTCTCTGAGCTTGGAAGACGGGAAAAGGGGAAAGGGCAGGGAGTTCACTCATCCACCCACACCAGCTGATGTTTTCCTGAAATGGAATTTAAGAACTTATTTGGAACACAGAGAAATTAGATATTTACAAATCTTTGGTGAAAACAAAATGCTTCTCCTGTTTTTTGCAGAGAGTGAGGCAGATGCAGCAAGATGCTCTCAGGCTTCCCAGTCAAGGTTATAACCCAGAGCTGCTGGCAACAAACACACACTGAAAGATGAATCCCAATCAAAGCCAAGAAAGGTTGCCAAGTTCAGTGCCAGGAAAGGGTGTTCAGTTTCAGTTGCACCGGGTGAGAATGAGACCGTGGATAGGATCAGGTGAAGATCGCCAGCCGTGGTGCAAGAAACCGGCCTGGAAACAAACGACGAGGAGGATTCAAGTGAAAGGGAACCAGGTGGAAGCTTGAAAACAACGAGGGCACTCAGAAGCACCTTCTTAATTGGGTATTGGCCAGTTTAAAGCGCAGGACTGAGCCAAGGTGCCAGGCTAGCTGGAAAAGGAATCTTCTTTAACTGAGTTTGCAGCATCAACAGGCAATCTCACAGGGTGAAGAAGAAAGGGACTCGGGCATGGAGAACCATGAAGGACAGTCCGCAGCCACGCTGCTCTCACATCTCACCGGAATATACAAAAGAGACCGGCTTTGCAGTTTCAGCTCTGACAATAATTGGAAGCTTGACTTCAACTCACTTCACCTCTCTGAGCCTTTCAACAACTCAGCTTACCTCCTCTGTTGGATGTGCAATGACACTGCGCCTGCAAAGATCATGCACCCTTCCAACCACAGATCTATTAATATCCCATGCTGAAAAGGTTACCTGCTGGGGAAAAAGTGGGTTTATTTTTGCCTTTTAAACTTAAAACATACATACATAAAAGAGTGCAAAACAGCCCTCTAACCAGCTCCCTGATTAAGATATACGACATTTATCAGCATCTCAAAGCTTCCCTATTTCCCTTCCCTGTCACTGCCTACCCACAAAAGCGACCAACATTCTAAGCTTCAAGCAAAATGATCGTTTAGTTTTGCCTGATTTAAAACTTGATGTAAATGGAATCACATAGCATGTACTCTTTTGGGCCTGGGTTTTCTTTCACTCAGTTATTTGTGAGACTCACCCATGCTGTTGCATGTGGTTATAGGTGATTATTTTCTTGTTGCTGACAGTGTTCCACTCTAGGAACATACCACAGTGCACTTATCTATCTTATTGTCTTAGTTGTTTTCTATTTCAATATTATGAAGAACGTTACTATGAAAATTCTTATACATGTCCTTGGGTGCACAGTTGTAAGCATTTCTATATTTGTTATCTGTTGCGGTGTATAAGCAATTCCTATAAACTTCAAACAACACAAAATAATCCAGTGTAAATCACAGTTCCTGTGGGTTAGGAGTCTGGACAAAGCTCAGCTGGGTCCTCTGCTTCAGGGTCTCTTACAGGCTGCCATGCCAGGGCTGAGGTCTTACCTGAAGTCTCAACTGGGGAAGGATTTGCTTCCAAGCTCCTATTGTGGTTGGCAGAATTCAGTTTCAGGAAGACTTTTGAGCTGAGGGCCTCAGTTCCTAGCTGGCTGTTGGCCAAAGGCCACATTTAGTTATTTACCATGCAAGCCAAGAAGGCAATAAAGGAGTCTGCTAGCAAGAGGGAAGTTACGATTTTATATAATGAAATCATGGAAGTCACATCCCATCACAGTTGCATTCTGTTGGTTAGAAGAAGGTCACAGGTCCCATCTACGCTCCAGGGGTGGGGATTATGATGAATCCCAGGAGGTGGGGGGTTTTGGAGGCCATATTAATGTCTGCCTACAACACTTTCTGTTGGGATTATAATAGTCTGGTCACAGGTCCTAGTTTCAGTTATGGAAATCCACTGGTTTTCCAATTATACCAGTTGATAACACTCGCTACCATTTGCTCCACATATAGGATTGGTTTTTACTCAGGTTTCCTTCTGGTGTGAGTTATCAAATTGTTCCTGACCAAATAACAAAATGGCTTTGTGCACCATGAGTGGTGGTATGTGTAGAGGTATGCCTTCCTCCCTGACAGAATTGAGAGGCACAATTCTGAAGTCCCTGTCTCAAGCCTACTTGCCCCCTTCTCTGTTGTCCTAGGAGGGTGACAAATCCCTGTCAATGCAAACTCGAAGAAGGCGCCAACTGTGGCAACACCTTTCGTGTTAGTGGTCCCCAAGCCACAGGATGACAGATATGGAAAAAGACTGTCACCAATTCATTTACCAGAGTCCCCTGCTAAGTAGTCATTCTTCATCAAGCCTGAGATGAGCCTCTAGGAGTGACTGTAATTGGGTCCTGAGCTGTCAGCCAATCCCAAAGGGACACTGAATCTCAGTAGCATGCAAGTTTCTCATCGTTCCTCTTTCACAGCAATGTGCATTGTGTACATCACATAACTGATTAGAATACAGTGGGAGTAATAACATTTCCTGGCATCTTCTCCAATGGGTGTCCTCTAGATTTCCCTGGTTTAAATGGGGCACAAGCCCAGAAATATAAGAATTTGGAGGGACATTCAATGGACCAAGAGCATTTTTAGGATTTACATGAGTGTAATTAATATTTCTGCCCACACGTGTCTAGCTGAAAGTCATTAAATAATGATAGTAAGAGTACTGGGGTGGTAATATGAGAGAGAGGCCTGAATTTGAAAAACTTCAAAATATTTTCAAAGAAGTGCTCAAGGGACAGTTGACTTGAGTATGTTCTGCATAAAATACCCTCCTACAGACACCTGTGAAATGTTGGGGCTAATGGGGGTTTCTGAGGCTGATTGTGAAGGAGTCTGGGGGTTACTGTTTTTCCTCCACTGAATTCTATCTCGTTTTCTATTACTCCCTTTCATTGAGCTGTTAGTGTATCAGATATAAAGAGTATTACATGAAAGCGTGCTTTTGTGTGGAAGTCATTACAATGAACACCTGTTCACTGTTGAGTTTAATTGGACTACAGCTGGTACTGATTGTGTGTGAAGGGGGGCTGCTCCTCTTGCCCAAGGAGAAGTTCACTGTCAGTGGTAACATGGGGAAGTCAGTCCTAGGAAGTGATGCTCACACGTTGCATAGTCAAGTACTCTATGTCCTGTGTGGCTAGTTGCCTGCTAGGTGTGAGACAGTAAATTTAGCCAGACAAGAAAAAAAAGGTGTCTACATCTTAGGTTTACTTTATTAAAGGAGCTCAGTTCCACAGATGGAAGTTTGAGAAAATATGGGGGAGATGATTAGTATAAACTTAGCCTAATTATTTATAAAAGAAACAAAGAAACATCAAGTTTGCTCAGAGTGATATTTTTAGCAGTATTAGTTATTTGCCTATGTTCAGAGATGATAGGCATTGAACACACACATAAATAGGAAACCAATAATGTAGCTCAGGGGTCAGCAAGTAGTAGCAAATTAAGATGACATTCCCAAGTGAAGAACAGAAAAAGACAATGTCTATCGACTTAAATTACAAGGTCTGTCAGGAAAAAAGTCCAGCCACAGTTAATGTAATGAGAATTGTTTGTGGGACATCAATGTAACCTGGCAGCCAAGGAGAGGGGACTGGAATGTGCATGTGTGAATGAAGAGGGAGGTGGTAAATGCCATTGAATAAACATGTGTACTGTGTGGCTGCTGCATTCAAAGTGACTGAGCAAGTAAAGCAACAAATCTACATCAAATTTTGCATTAAGCTTGAACATTCCTCCACAGAAACTATTCAGATGATTCAGAAGGCTTTTGGGGATGATGCAATGACTGTAGCACAAATAAATGTGGCACAAATGCTTCAAAGGTGGATGAGAATCTGTTGAAAGCAATCCACATTCTGGAAGGCCTGCAACAAGCAGAACACCTGAGAATGTTGAACGTGTATGGGCTGCAGTCAACAAAGATCAGCGACTGACAGTATGAGAACTAGAAGCTGATCTGGGGATTCCAAAAATTACTGTGTCCAAGATTTTGATGCAGGATCTTGGCATGAAATGTGTCATGATGAAATTTGTTCCATGGCTTCTGCTACCAGAGCAGAAGGAACACCATGCTGCAGTTGTTAATGACTTGATTCAAACTGCTACCAATGAACCAGATTTCCTCAAGAAGGTCATAACCAGAGGTGAATCATAGGTCTGTGTCTATGGTCTGGAAACAAAGGCCAGTTGTCCCAATGAAAATCACATGGTTCTCCACTCCTGAAGAAGGCACGGGCAAAAGTCACAGCAAGATCGAGACCATACTAACTCTATTTTTTTATTGGGAAGGTGCTGTCCATCATGACTATGCCCCTCCAGGCCAAACAATTAATAAGTAGTACTACCTCAATGTTCTTCATCAGTTGAAAGATGCAGTATGATGGAAGCAGCCACAGCTATGGGCAACTGGTGATTGGCAGCTTCATCATGACAACATGCCTACTGAAGCATCACGTCTTGTGCAGAAGTTTTTGGCGAAACAGCAAATCACCCAGGTGGCTCAGTCCCCCTACAGCCCAGATTTGGCACTCTGGGACTTCTGGCTTTTCCCAAAACTAAAGTCACTTTTGAAAAGGAAGAGATATCTTACTGTTAATGAGATTCAGGAAAAGACGATGGGGCAACTATTGGCAATTCCAACAAAGGATTTTGCAGAGTTTTGAACAGTGGAAAAGATACTGGGAGAACTCTGTGAGGTCCCAAGGTGCCTAGTTTGAAGGAGACTGAGGGATCATTGTCCTATGTACAATGTTTCTTGTATCTTGTATCTTCTTTAATAAATGTCTCCTTTTCATAGTGCCTGGCTGGATACTTTATGGACAGACCTCCAATGAAAAGCTCAAGTTGTAGACTTAAAAAGAACAGATGCTGACTTGCATATTTCAATAATTTGGATGTAATTCATATTATTTATTCATGTAATATCAAAATGCATTGAAACATTGAACCTATGTTACAGAGGCTCCTGCTTCATATTAACACTAACTTCCATGATTCTAAGGATGACCGTGGTGTCCCACCAATGACAATAACCTCCTAGAAACCATAAAGCATCCACGCTGAAGCAACTCTGCTGATACGTGGTTTTGGCTGTTCAGCTGGGCTCATCCTTCTTTATGGAGGGCGACAGGCGCGGGGGGCGTGACCCACCTCTGGGGAAGGTGGAACAGTATAGCTCCTGAGAGTAATGAGTCAGATAAGTAGTTGTACCTAAAAACTATTCCAGGACTTTGTTTTTTATTGTTTCAGCATTTGCACAAGTCTTTTGTCAATAGGCTAAGAATCCGCTTGACCCTTTTTCCTTGCTGAGATTGATTACATGTCACCAGCCTTAGCTCAGGAGGGAAATTGAGGCTGAGAGATTCCCTAGAACCAATAGCAGGACAAGACATAAAATATGAGCCTCTCCCACATCAAGTTCAACAGTCCCTCCACAACCACAGCAGCCTTCGACTCAGAGATTCCGCTGCCCCCTGGATTGAGTAGAGACTCACCCAAGCAGGAACCCGGCTCCCCTGGGCCGTTTCCTAGCTGTTCAGTCTTGAGTTAGTCACTCTACCCCTGTGAGTAAGATCAAATGAAAAAACTGCAAAAATCCTTTGTCAACTGTGAAAAGCCTTACAACTACAGAAACATTTGTGACTCAAGGGGCAGTTTTTCAGTCCGACTGAAAACAGATTTTTCCGCATGGAAAACTGTGTTCTTGTGAAAGGCAACAGTGAGAGATTTGAGGGCGGGAAGTGTCTGCTCGCTCCTCTGTTCTCTTTTTGATTGCATACGATTAATGATTCCTTTTAAGCAGAGACACTAAATACGGCATGGCTGCTGATCATAGATGTTCTTCCCCAATTATTTTCATTCTCCACTTTTGAACCAGATATTACAGTCGTGCTCTTTGAGGAAACACACACATGCACACGCAGGCACACGCACACACATGTCCTCTCTTCCCCAGCACAGATGGTGAGCAGTTTGAGTTCGTATAAATGAGGTCACAGACACGTCCCTGCAGGCTTGCATCGCCTTCCTATTGTTACACTGATCCCCACCGCCGCCCCCAGTAGTTAGAAAACATGAGACGCCCTACATCAGATGCTGAGAGCAGGCCCTGGTGTTCTGTAGAAAGGCCCTGGGGAGTTGTGCTCCTGGAGACCTAACACCTTCACCTCCCTGCTCACCCCAAAGTCACTTTGTACCCAAAGACAATGGTCAGTGCTCGGTCTACAATTTTGTCCCTACATCATCAGCACCATGGGGTCAGGCCAGAAAAAAAAATGATTGATATTCATTTTCATGAATTAAGAAATAAAGCCACCCATGGAGCATTTCCAAACTGAACTCAAACTATACCAGTGTGGTGACTCAGGCCTTAATCAAAACAAATGCTGGACTGACTGCTGCTGTGAGCAAAGTCAGAAAGCCAGCTTGCTGTGAGCCACACAAGGGGACACTGGTATCTAACAAGAGCTATGCAGTGAGATCCCACCTGCTTTTGGTTTGGGGGGACCAGCCTGCACCACCTCAAGGTCACTGTTCCAACAGGAAAATAAACAAAAGCTGAGTCTGCCAGTGGGCCCAGGGCCATCACACAGTAACAGCACCTAAAGAACCTTGGACACGCACATCTGGTCAATTCAGAAGCCATGGAAAAGAGAAGACACCAAGCCTGCAGGTTAGTATATCAGTTAGCGGTCAGCCCTATTTGTAGAGAGCTAAGCACGCCTCCATTTTGACCACTGGCTGTCACAGGCTTGGGGGAATTCCTGGGGTCACATGCCTGACACTTGCAGGTTTCTATCCCCTCGGTACCAGAGCCTCTACCTGCAATCAGCCCTACTGTCCCGCTTGGTGGCAGGCCCACGCCACTCCCACACAGCTGGCCCAAGCCCTCTTCCCCAGATCACGCAACGAGGCCTGGCCATTTCCCTAACTTGGCAGAGCAGCCTGATCTTTCTCAGCTGGGGCTGCCTCTCTCTCTCCATCCCGATGGCCAGCATGACAGAGCTGCCGGACAGGCAGGCTCGTTGCCCTGCACGCCTGGTTGGATTGCACACGGAGAAGGGGCGGGCACGTGCGCCTCCCCTGGCTCCCTCCCAGAGCAGAGCCACATGTTCCTCCTCCCCAGCGCTGCTTGGCATCGCTCAACTAATTTGAAACAGTGATCTCGAGACCAGAAAATGCTCTAATCCTACTCTGTGGCCCAGGCAGCTCCACCCGTGGGAGGGACCTGATCAGCTGCAGCAAAAAATTATCTACTCGTTTTGCTCATTAGTCACAGCCTGCCCTGGGCTCATGGCTTTGTCTTTGTCCTGCAGGAGGTGACATTCTGGCAAGGAGACCTGCACATTCCTGCTCCAGCGGCTGCATCAAGCCAGTCTCCCACACTGCATCCTGAGCAGACAGGTACTTTTACTCGTTCTCTTACATCAATGGTGCCCACGTTGTAACATGTACCCGGGGATTTATCAGAAATGCAGATTCCGGGGCTCTGAATCTAGAGGTTCTGATTCAGTAGTCTGGGACAAGTCCCAGGAATGTGCATTTTTAACAATACCTGCCCCAGGTGACATCCACATGATTACCAAGGACCATGCCTTGAGATACCACATTAGGAATTAGAAGTGCCACAAAGCCAAGGACCTTGTTTGCCACCATTTCCCCAGCTCTGACCTAGTATTTGCACAAGGAGGACCCAGCAAACACCTGTTCTGGATGAATGACTGAACAACGGCAGATGGAGAGGTGCCTGGTTCTCTAAGGGCAGTAAGTACTGGGCCCGTCATTCTGGGATAATATGAAAGCATGTAAATAGAACAACAGAGTTTATACCCTTTAACTTGGTGATTCCTTTAGGAAGAATGTACATAAAAAGCATGACGGAAAGGATTAGAAAAATTGTAATTTATGTGAAAGGAAATTTGGGTTCACCCAGACAGGACGTAACAGAAGGACGGCTAGTTTGCCAACGATGTTTCCTCATGGAAGAGTCCTACCTGGGCACCAGAATGCAACTGTGTGAGCCAGGTGTACACGAAATGATGCAAAATGAATGAAGCAGGCCCCACACCAACGAAGATCCAAGGTACACGTGGAAGGCTGTGAGTGGTTGCAGTTAATGTTCGCTTGGTTCTTTTCATGTGCAAAACAGCTCAAATTCATATGAACTAAATAAAAACAAATGAGGCTGCTGCCACGTGGCTGGCCTAGAGCTCCTGGTAAACTGAAAATGATGGCAAGAGGCAGAAAGCTGGGCGCAGAGGAGAAACATCTGAGACATGCATTGGTTTTGACAGACAGAGGAAATCACTCCCAGATGCCGAAATGTGGCGTCTCCAGGTTCCTCCCGCAGGCTCCCTGCAGAGCTCTGGGAGGGGTGGTAGTCCCCACCCTCCCCTCTGGCTATAGAACCTCTCCGCCATCCAGGGGCCCCTTGGCCTGGTCCCAAAGGGCCAACACACAGCCTCTGTCCTCCAGAGGAGCTCCTGTGTCCGGCCTTCCCCAGCATGGCCCCTCTCAGGACATACAACTAAAGACACGATGCTGGCCTTGAAAGCACCAAAGAGGATTGTGTTCCCAGGAACGTGCCCCCAACTGACCAGTTATACCCTCCATGTATCAGACAGTTCTCTCTCCCGAAACCTCCATTTTGACAATTCTTCCCCAGGGGTCTGTGGAGTAAATAGGTGACATTACCGGAGGTAAGTTGTCAGTAGGTTGCCCTGCAGCTGCCTCCAGAGAAAATCTGACCAAAAAGGTGTAGTCAAGGGAGTGAAGCTGGGAAAGCAAAGAGATAGTGGTTTCTACAATCAGGCACGAGGCAGCCACATCAGACCAAACAGCAGTAGCAGTAGCACCGCTCCCCAAAGCCAGAAAGACGGAGCCAAGGAAACAGCACGCTTAAGCACCTGGCTTTGGCGCTGAAGCCTTAGGAAACAAAAACAACATGTAACATCGCAAAGCCTGCTAACAGCACTGGGGTAGTCAGCCTGGGAATACAGTGCCCAGCCTTCCCTTTTAAAATGAGAAGATTGAGGAAAGAGGACCCATGGATATGGACAAAATGTGATTGTGGTGGGGGGGTGGGGTATAAGGGGCCAAATGATAATGGGAAAAATACAACAAAAAAACAAAAAAATCAACATGATATAACTTGTCATTTTAAATAAATAATACAGACATACAAAAAGTGAACCGAGGAGAGGGTTTAATGTGTTTACTGTTATCCCACAGGTCTCACAGCGATTTTTTCTCAGCCTGTCCTGGAGGAGGACAGTGAGCCAGTGCAGAGGAAAGCCACGGACACGGGAACCCAGCAGGCGGGGCGAGGACCATGGCAGCAGCTGGAAGGACAAAGGCAGAGGGCGCTGTCACTCACCGCTGGGCCACGGGCCTCAGCTTCACCTCCCCCCCAGGGAGAGATGTATGGGTGGTTTTGAGGATACAGACCCCAGGCATTCTTTAGCAGAAAGGCTGTTCTGCCCAACAGAATCTCACCCAACTTTGGAATGCCTCACCAGATTTATCATTTATCTGAGCCTGGGCCCGACCTTGGATTTACATATAAACATCAAGCATTTTTTAATATTCACTGAAATCTGAAAATGCACTTACGCCTTAAACCTAGGAAAGATTGTACTGTTTTGGTTTCTATTGAGAAGTAATTCATGTAACATGAATTAACCATCATAAAGTATATAATTCAGGACACTAAATGCATAAAAGTATGTTCACATTGTGTGCAACCACTACTCCTATCTAGTTCCAAAACATTTCATCGCATGGAAAGAGAAGCCAGTATCCATTAAGCAGTCACTTCCTAACCCCCTTCCGCCCCTGACACACACCCACCTCTAGTCTTTGGCAGCCACCAATCTGCTTTCTGTCTCTATTAATTTACCTGTTCTGGATGTTTGTCTCATATAAGTGGAATCATTCAATATGTAACCTTCTGTGTCTGGTTTCCTTCACTTAGGATAATGTTTTCAAGGTCCACCCATGTGATAGCATGCCTCAGTACTTCATTCCTTTTCAGGGCTGAAGTTTCATAGTATGGATATTCCATATTTTGTTTATCTATTCATTCATTGATAGATACTTGGTTTCTGTTCACTCTTGGCCTATTGCAGTTAGTGCTGCTATGAACATCCATGTACAGGTATGTGGTCGAGTACCTGTTTTCAGTTCTTTTGAGTATATACCTAGGAGTGGGATTGCTGGGTCACATGGTAATAATATGTTTAGTTTTTGGAGAAATCTGTACTTTGTTTTATATAAAATTCTACCAAAAGTTGCTCATTATTTTAGAAATTCACCCTACTGATGACCCTGCCTAGATCAGTCCACATCTGTGGATGTTGCATTCATGATGATTGACATGTAGGCATCATCACCTGACTATGTTAGTTACTATATTCAAGCATTTCCATATTGGAAAATATTATTTCATTATTAGACTTATTTTTATATTATAGCCAGTCATATATTATTTTTAAATGATCTATGTGAGCAAGTTATATTATCTATATAGATGAGAATAGCAACATTATTTTTTAAAGGAGGAGTTAAGTCTGGTAGAGTCGAGAGTCACTAGGAAGGTGTCTTCATCTGTTGAGCTGCCATAAGAGTGTGCCATAGACTAGGTGGCTTAAAAACAACAGAAGTCATTTCTCACAATTCTGGGGGCTGGGAAGACTAAGACCAAGACATCAGCAGATTCAGTGTCCGGTGAGGCCGCACTGCTTGGTTCCTAGATAGCCGTCCACCCTCTGCACCCTCACACAACAGAGGGGTGAGGGAGCTCTACACAGGCTCTTTTCTAAGACCACTAATCCCATTCATGAGGGCTCCACCTTCACAGCCTAATCACCTCCCAAAGGCCCCACCTTCAAATGCCATCGCATTGGGGGTTAGATTTCAACATAGGAATTTGGGAGGACACACAAATGGTGTCGAATTGCACGCCAGCACTTTGCACTTATCTCTGAGAAGCAAGATGCTGGCCAGGCAGAGTGTTTACACAGTGTGTCTCACAAAGCCCTCTGGCTCCCATGCCTACAGCCCAAAGTTATAGGTGTGGTGGCCTCAAAACAGTTAACTACTAAGTTAACTTTCAGGTTGTTAATTTATGATGATAACATCCAGGCTAAGGGCGTTGGACAATATAGAATGGGACATAACGTCGTCGTTTCTGCTCAGACCAGGGGTGGGGTGGGAGAGGGAATATTTACAACACGCCTCTTTCTAGACTTCATCCTCTTCTGCCAAAACCTGGATAATGACCCCCTCACTACCACACAATACAGAGAGAAGCCAGTCACAAATAATAAAGCAGCAGAACATTTTGAAAGGGCCGGCCTCCTTAAATTTCAGCTGCAGATCTGCACAGCCGTAAATTAGAAACAGGGGAAGATGGACCTGTATAATAGTTGATAAAAACACTATACTTAAAATATCATCCTACTCACTAAATTCATGACAGTGGTTGCCTCTGGGACGTGGGGGAGGAAAATTTGATCAAAAGATACCTCAACTTTCTCTGTAATGTTTTCTTTCTCTTAGTTAAAAAATTCTTTCAGAAAACAAATGAGCATGTTGACATTTGTAAACTTTGGAAGTGAGAATATGGATGTTGTAAACTTCTATTTCTTTTTCTCAAAATCATATATATATGATTTTATATACATATGATATAGATATAGATATAGATATAGATATAGATATAGATATAGATATAGATATAGATATTTCCCGCCCCCCGCCCCAGTGTGGCTCAGTTGGTTGGGCAACGTCCTACAAAGCAAAAGTTTGCTGACTTGATTCCCTGTCAGGGCACATGCTGGGGTTGTGGGTCTGGTCCCCAGTCTGGGCGTATTTGATGTTTCCAATTGATGTTTCTCTTTCATATCAATGTTCCTCTCCCTCTCTCCCTCCCTTTCCCTCTCTCTAAAAATAAATAAAATCTTAAAATATATATATACATACATACATACATAAAATCTTAGAACAATTCTAGGTAAGCACTGAGCATTCTCAATAGTTTATATAAACACCTAAATGTCACCAAACTAGCTCAAACTAACATGGATCATGGAAAAATGAACAACACAGGAACAGGATATTAAAAGAAATCTAGAGTGGACTGGATCAGAGGCATTTCCCATGACTTCTTCTGTAATTTGGAGTTTTAACAGTTCGTTCTTCATACAGGACAATGGGCATTAATATCAGGGCCTTTTGCAACAGTAATTTAGTTTGTTGTGTTTATAGGCATTTATATTATTACTTTGTATTCTGTGTCTAAATGGGTAGATCATTTCTATTAATCTTTTATGTTCTCTGATGGCATCCTGAGCAAAAAGAACTTTGCCAGGCATTGCTTAAGGTAAATCTGAGGCTAGGTGGGACCCCACTGGCATTTCAGTTAGGAGTCTCATGTCTAAGAGAGTCAACCAGTACAACACCTGTGGTGGATTAGAGCTGATCACAGATTCTCTGCTTCTCCTCCCACCACAAGGCGAGGCTAAGACTCCCTTGGCCAATCAAATTCAGAGGCAGTGACATTCTAGAACTTTTAAGGCGGGGACATAGAAGCCTTGCAGCCTCCATGATGATCCTTAGAAGGCTCGATTGGGAGAAGCCAACAATCATGCATATCATGGGACTGTCATCCTGTGAGGCAGCCCAGCTAGATGCAAAGACGTCTAGATGCTAGATGTCTTGTGTGGCAAGACAGTAATGATCAACCAGCCCAAGGTGCTCTGGCCATTCTGAACCAGGCACCAATACAGAAGTGAAGAAGCCATCTTGGACACTTCAGCCCCTGTAGGTGTGATATGGAGAAAAACTGAGAAACCCAACTGACAACCAAAATCACAGCCTCAAATTTATGGCCCCAGTTAAAATGTCCCCCGTATCCATCCTTTGGAGCCACCCAGTCACCATAAGAACAAAAATGAGCTATTTCTACTGAGCACATCAAATTTCTGACCCACAATATCTGAGCATGGTAAGTATTATTTAATGCCACCCAGTTTTAGTGCTGTTGTTTGTGCTTCAGACGTTGGTAACCAGAATACCACTCCTGGATGAAGAGAGCTTTATGATCTGGTGGCTGACTAAATGGGCAGGAATTCATATCAACCTTCATTATCCAAGCCAGCTCCAACACAAAAACAGACATTTTCTGGAATTGCAAATGATCACATACTTTTGCTGTTTCTTGTATTTTGTCTTATTGTTTTTATTTTGTTATTTATACATTTAGAGAAGAAGCCAAAGTGTGTTCCAAGGACAGGTCTTCCTTGCAGATGGGAGGAGGGCTAGAACACTTCATGTTTTAAAACAAAGAAAAGGTTGGAAATGCTGGTAAGTCAAAATTAAATAGGTTCCTCTCTTGCAAAATTCCTCAAAGTTATTAATATATAAATGTGCATTATGAATCTCCAAGAAGAAAAGAGAAGATGAAACACTTCCCCAAGTCTATTGGATCATAAAAAAAAATGTTTTCAGTACGATGTACCATCTCACTGAAGTAGTTTTTCACTGAACAACATCCACCGGGTAGAGGGCCTGAGGCTTTGTCCATTTTGGTGTTTCTGTCTTGGTTTCCGACTCTTCAACGGGCAGATGTGTGCTCTTCGTTCTAGAAGCACAGCACACAGTAGTGTGCTCTGGGAGGTGCACAAGCAACATGAACCTTTTGGAAAGAAAGCCAAACAACAATGCAGAGGTGACAGTCAGTGGGTGCACATGGGCAAGGCTCTGTCCGCATCACCCCCTCATCTCTCCTGATTGGGCAGGGCAACACCCTGGCATTATAAAGACAGGGGTGGAAAAAGAAACCAGTGATGGCAGAAAAGATCACACAGCCCATCCTGTCATTGCTAAAAAAAAAATCATTTGCCTTTGATTTTGGGGAAGCTCACGCCTGGGAATATTCCCCAGCTTCCTCACTTGACCCCAATTGAATTGTCCCTTTTATGTCACCAAATGAGCTTCGTGATTAGTCATGCTTGTTTCAGCTGGCCGAGTGCCCAAGCAGTGCCTGAGGCTGGTCCAAGTGTTTCTTCCACCAATTGGAACTGTCAAATCCACTCATTTTCCCGGGTTAGTATGGCAATTCAATCATCTTCAAAAGAGACATTTTCTGAGGGCCCAGGCTCACATACTCCCTACAATGGAATCCAAGTGGGGCTTAGCACTGGTTTGACACAGGCAGCAATTCAGAGAAGCACACTCAACCATTCTGCACATGGACCCCTCATACGCTCAGCGTGAATTCCCAGTTACAAGGGACTGGCTGCCCGTGTTTTCTGGGGTCCACAATCCCCATAATGTAGGTAAGAGTGAGGAATGTTCCTGCCCTAGTCATTGACTTTATAATTTGAGAGTTTTCATATGATTTGGGGTTTTTTCCCCCACAGTTCATAATAGCCCAATATTTTACATCTCCCCTTCCCCCTGTTAGAGGACGCAGGATACTGGATTGTGACTATCCATCTACATGCTTATATGCTCCGGTGGGCTCTCGTGACACCAGAAACCCTGTTTTACCCCAACACCCCCTGCACCTAGAGGAGCGTTAACAGTTGGCTGCCTCATGCTGGATATCTTATCTGCGTTTCAGGCAGAAAGAAGGAGAAAAGAGAAAAGATGAAAAGATGAAGGTAAGTCCTAACAAATACCATTTTTAACAGAACACAGTATCAATTAGAAAAAAATCCACCAACAAGGCTCTCCTTAGAGCTCATTACTCAAGACAGAGTCCCTTAGCCATCCGTCCCCGATGAAAAGAACCTGTGCCAAGAAAGGGGTGGTTTCTAACTACACACATGGTTACCCTAAACCAAAAAGGTTCCTTAGTAAGGAAGGGCAGACTGGATGTTGGATCAGCTGAAGGTGACCTGCACGAAAAGATCAGCCTGTTTTTATTCATAAAAAATAAAGTTTTCAAAGGATATGTTGGGGAATTTTTATCCACAGGTAAAGAAATGACTTAATTGTATTTACTTAAGAGTCTGCTGAGAAACTCTCATATGCCCCTGGCCAATGGAAGTATCCAGTGGGAGGGCGCAAGGGGCGAGGGGGTAGGCGGGGCAGGTGGAGGCTTTCCTTTTAACTAAATCACTCAGCTGTCAGAAATCGAACATGGCCCCTCCTTGTTTCGGCTCCTTTCTGAATCACCAGACCACAACCATTTCCATGCATTTGCCTGTGTAGTGTCGCAAATGAACTTTTAAAAGACATTTTCCCCCAAGAAAATTTAGAGTCCCTCCACAGCCACCACCTAGGATAATGAACTGCTGTCATCCCAGGAGGGCTTAATGACAGTGTTCCATGTGTGTGTGGACAGCCAAGGCTCCCTTTAAAATTGTCTCTGAATGGGCTTCAAGATGTTTTGACTATCCTTTGTTACAAAGAAACTCACTATTAATTGCATATTGTCATAGCTCTTAGTCCAGCGTAACTGTTAGCCCAACAAAGCATTCCCTCCTTGGGAGAAGGGGGTGAGGACAGAGCCTACTCTTTTTCCACCAGCGAGTGGTTGCTCGAAGTCCCTTTCAGCCCCCTGCCTTCAGTTTCCTTGGAGAGAATCAAGGGGAGGCTGCATTCTTCTCTGTGGGGGACGTCAGCTCTGTTCCTGCCAGGAGTGAGGACAACCATCATCCCAGGACCCACCAGCCAAGTGCAACCTCGGGAGCAGCGCTTCTCTGCCGGATTCCTGGAGAACGCCAGGGACAGGGAGGCGCTGCGGCTTCAGAAGCCCAGGTAGCTCACATCACAGTGGTGGCGGCGTGTCCTCCCTGGCCTGTGTGATTGGATGCTGGAGAAAATGTGGTTTAGGGGGAGGCTAGTGGGCAAGGATGTTAGGAAAAAAAGAAGCCACAGTAACATGGAAATGTTTAAAATTCTTAACTGGAGGGGGATTGATTATTACTTAACTCTGAGAAGAAAGCAACAATATCATTATTGAACTCCACGTTGGACAAATTCAGGAAGTTGAATCAACTGTGCCCCTAATCCATTCCCTGTACCCCATGGACTGGTCTTTTGAAAACATAAATCCACCCATACCTTTCCCCTCCTTATTCACCTCCAAAGATCCCCATTGCCTGCTAGAGAAAGCTCACACCTTTCCGCCTGGCATGCAAGTTCTTACACAGGTGGGCCCAGGCTACTCCTCCAGACTGGTCTCCTACCGTCCCTCCCACTGCCACACTGGGGCCACAATAGATGACTCACTATTCCTGGTGCACCTCATACCCTGGTTCATGCTGGTCCCTCTTTCTAGAATACTTTCTCTTCCTTCTTGCCTAACAAGTTCTTATTATCCTTCACAACCAAATTTAAATGTCACCTCCTATGTAATGTCTCCAGCCCTCTGGCAGAATTCATCCCACCTACTCTGGGCTCTAGGTACTCTGCTCCTGTTCAACTATAGCACTAGTCATATTGTATCATCATCATGTTCCTATCTCTTCTACTAAGTTGTAAGGTGATATTCTCAGCAGAAGTTGTGTCTTACCGACTGGGATATTTCCAGCAACCAGTACAGGCAGCAGGAGAAGTAGAATATGTGGGAGGGTAGAAGGGAAAATAGACAGATGAATGAATAGATGGATGGATGAATAATTTGTATTACATTAGGTATCTTGAGTAATTAAAGAGGATCCCATAAGCCTACGAACTGAAAGAAATCTGTAAACAAAGAATCATTGAACTGAGACTTAGGTAATCCCAGTCCTAGTAGCTTTATAGGTCCCAGTGTCCCTATCTAATAAATAAGGAAGGTATTTCTTGCTCTAATGTTCTATGAGCCAGTGATAGTGTAAACTATCCAGTTGAACTTTCTGCAAAAATAAAGATGCTCTAAAATGTATTCCGCCTAATAGAGTAGGATGATTCATATGTCACTTATATACTTGAAATGCAACAAGTACAATAGCGGAACTAAATTTATACTTTTATTTAATTTTATATTTATTTAAATAACTACATGTGGCTAGTGGTTACCATGTTGGATAGTAAAAGCATAAACTATTATGCACAACTCTATGCTACACCTCAGTGTATTCCTATTTAATACCTTCAAAGATATTACTATGTCAGATCAAACTGAACAGATTCTTCTTGTCCAGGTGATAAAGTGGTGAAATAAGTGGTGTTCTACCCTATCTCTCATTTCTCCACTAAACATAACTCCTCCACTGACCTCAGCCAAGGCTACCACACTTACCTGGCCTGAATTCACTCAGTTAGCCCTTGAGGATCAGCCCAGAGATGCCCAATTAAGAAATCTGATGCATCTCAAAGTATGCTCTGATATACCTCCAATCCCCCAGTCCTGGTCCTCAAAGTTGTTACCCCACTGAAGACAGCAATGATGTCTTGTTAATGACCATCTCTCTCATAACACTTAGAATCATGTCTAGCACTTAGCAAATGCTCATTGACATTTGCTGAATTAATTTACCAAGATTGCTCATAGGGAAGAGCATTCTAGTAATAGATATGAACTCTTATGAGCAACAACTTCATTCCCAAAGCCTAGCTACCCATCTGTCATCATAAATCATAAAATCTTACTCAACATTCAAAAATAGGCAAGTCTTAAATACCCACTGTGTGTCTAATCCTAGGCCTTTGGCCATTTACTCAAGACCTGAGATACAGAATACATAAGACAAAGTCCCCCTTTTCAAGAACTCATACTTTAGTAGGAAACAGAGAAACACGCAATCAATTCTAAAAGCCATTTACTCCAGTAGACATGCATGTAAGAAGCTGTATAATAACTCTTTATTTTGAAAAGTTTAAAAATCTTTGTTCTCATCACAAAAATATTCTGTAACTATGTATGATGGTGAAAACTAGGCTTATTGTGGTGATCATTTCACAATATATACAAATATGAATCATGTTATACATCTGAAACTAATACATTGTTATATGTCAATCATACCTCAATGAAAAAAAATCTCTGGATTGTACATCATGGTGGACATGAGGTTGAACCACCCAGACCCTCTTTCAATGAAGGACTTGTGGCCCTAGCACTATTTTTTTTATTTTTATTTATTGATTTGAGAGAGAGAGAGAGGAAGGAAGAGAAAGAGAAACATCCATTTGTTGTTCCACTTATTTATGCATTCATTGGTTGACTCTTGTATGTGCCCTGACTGGGGATCAAACCCACAGCCTTGGCTTATCAGGACAATGCTCTAACCAACTGAGATAGCCATCCAGGGCTAGCCCCAAGTACTTTTAAGTGCTATTGGCAGACAGCCTCCAAATACCACTTCCTTCTGATTGTCCTCATCCAATGAATGAATAGTGCTGGAGTATAAAAGCTCAGCCATCTTGTGCCAATTCCAGATAACTATGAAGAGCCATTTTAGCTTCGGGGATCACCAAAAGTTCATCTGAGACTGTCCTTGGATATGCCTTGAAGCTTGATTTCTTCCTCTGTATACCTCTGCTTCCTTTTTCTCCCTTCCCAAGGGCCCCCCTTATAAATCTCCTACATGTTAAACTTCATCTGAGTCTGCTTCCCAGGAAACCCAACCTACAGCAATTACTAGCCCAAGTGGTGAGAGAAGGCAAGGGAATAGAAAGGGGTTTTGGAGCTGCATCACTTCCCACCTGGCTAGCGAAGAGATCTTACCACTCACTGGTAGAAGCTGGAGCACTGCTAGCCCCTGGCACAACATAGCAGTGCAGTCCAGTTATAAAAACAGTCATTTGTGTGCACTGGGATGAACACCAGTGGAAGAGGAGGCATTAGCTATTGCAATGTATCAGATGTTGAGAAATATGGTGGCAATCTTAATTATAAGACTAATGTTGGCTATTATTAAGCCTCACTGATACTCTGAAAAAAAAATATAAGGAAAATATGAGAGGATTAATCCCAACTGAAAGTGAGGTATGAAAGTCTTCCTTGGCAGCATACAAAGAGGCTCTCATCTCATGCAGTGTGAGGGCCAAGGAGACTGAAGACCAAAACCAGGACATAATGGTCAGAATAGCTGAGCCCAAAGTGCAAACTCCTAACCAAAGAAGGTTTGCTCTATCAATGTTAGGGCTGTGGTTAGGATAAAATGGGGCCCTGATAAAAGGGGCGGGAATAACTAGATTAATTTACCCCCCTCTCCAAATTTTGAATCCACAGATCCCCCAAACTTTCTGACCCTGCAAAAGTGGCCTTCCCTCCCTATTAAGAAAGAGCACTCTGCCATTAGCTGAGAGTATGAGAGTCTTCAGGCCTGCAAGGCCATAAGTGCCCCATGCAAGATCTGCCCCGCCTCCCTTCCTAGTCACAAATCCTATAACTAGCAGGGGACATGCTGAGCCTCGTAATGGAAAAAAGGAGCTATAGCCTTAAGGGACTCCAGGACCTAGCCAGCATATGGCAACAAGAGCTGGGAGAGTACAGATGAAATTGTATTCTGAAGGTACTTAATCAAAGAGATTGGAATGTAAGGTTGGCAAAATAAGAGTTTGTCCATTTGAGAGCCTGCCAAGATAAAAGATTTAACACCTTGACAAGAATGCTAGAAAATGGTGTAAGCTCACAACAAGATGGTTGCTAGAAGAAAGGAAAAAGCAATGCTCACTTTAAGTGAGGTTGAAATGTCAGTATTGTTATGGCTGATGGTGGAAGAAAAGATTAAAAATCTCAGGAAAATGATGATACTACAGTGGATATACTACAAAAGGGAAGACTATAAAGAATGTACTGGTGGCAAGGATGGTTCAACACATGAAAATAGATCATTGTAACACACCAAATTAATGAAATTAAAGATAAAAGAATCATATCAATAGATGCAGAAAAAGTATTTTATAAGATACAACATCCATTTATAATTAAAACATTCAATAAAATGGGCATAGAAGGAAAGTACCTCAACATAATAAAGGCAATTATGAAAAACACTCAGCTAATATCATCCTTAATGTTGAAAAAAATGAAAGCTTTTCCTCTAAGATTCAGGAACAAGACAAAGATGTCCACTCTTGTCACTCTTATTCAACATAGTACTGGAAGTCCTAGCCAGAGCAATTAGGAAAGTAAAAGAAATAAAAAGTATCCAAATTTGAAATAAAGGAGTGAAAGTGTCACTTTTTACAAATGACATGATTCTTTATACACAAAATCCTAAATTACACCAAAACACTACTAGAAACAAACAAATACAGCAAAGTTGTAGGATACAAAATCAATGTACAAAAATTCACTGTATTTCTATATATTAACTTTCAGACAAAGAAATGAAAAAAAAGGAAAAAATTGCATAAGCAATTGTGGCAAAAAGAATAGAATACCTAGGAATAAACTTAACAAAAGATGTAAAGGACCTATACACTAAAAACTACAAAGCATTATTAAAAGATTGAAGAAGAGACACTGAAATGGAAAGATATTCCATATACGTGGATTGGAAAAATTGATATAATTAAAATGTCCATATTACCCAAAGCCATATATAGATTTAATGCAATCCACATCAAAATCTCAATGTCATTCTTTAAAGAAATAGAGCAAAAAAAATAGCAGATTTGTATGGGACCACAGAAGACCCCAAACAACCAATGCAACCCTGAGAAGAAAGAATGAAGCTGGAGGTATCACACTATCTGATTTCAAATTATACTACAATGCAACAATAATCAAAACAGCATGGTATTGGCAGAAAGACACTGAGACCAACAGACACAGAAACCAATGGAACAGAATTGAGAGCCCAGAAATAAAACCACGTGTATATGGGCAAATAATTTTTTAAAGACTTTATCTATTAATTTATTTTTAGAGAGAAAAGAAGGGAGAGAAATATCAATGTGCGATGTTGCCTCTTGTGCACCCCTTACTGGGGACCTGGCCTGTGACCTAGGCACGTGCCCTGACTGGGAACTGAACCAATGACCCTTTGGTTCGCAGGCTGGCACTCAACCCACTGACCCACACCATCCAGGGCTGGGCAAATAATTTTTGACAAAAGAGACAAAAATATGCAATGGAGGAAAGAAAGCCTCTGCAATAAATGGTGCTGGGAAAATTGGAAAGCCACATGCAAAAGAATGAAACTACAGTTTGTAACCATGTACAAAAACTATTTCAAAATGGACCAAAGACCTAAATATAAGATCTAAAACAATAAATTACATAGAAGAAAACATAGATACTAAACTTATAGATCTTGGTCTTAGAAAAGATTTTATGAATTTCACCCCAAAGGCAAGGGAAGCAAAGGCAAAAATCAATTAATGGGACTGTATCAAACTAAAAAGTTCTGCACAGCAAAAGAAACTACTAACAAAATGAAAAGGCAACCAATCAAATGAGAGAAGATATCTGCAAACACCAGTGCTGACAAGGGATTAATATCTTAAATATATAAAGAACTCATAAAACTCAATACCAAACAAATAAGCAATCCAGTTAAAAAATAGGCAGAGGACCTGAGCAGACTCTTCTTCCAAGAAGACGTACAAATGGCCAACAGATATATGAAAAGATGCTCAACTTCACTAGCTATTAGGGAAATGCAGATCAAAACTACAATGAGATACCACCTCACATCTGAAAGAATGGCTGTTATCAACAAGACAAGTAATAAGTGTTGGATACGATGTGGAGAAAAAGGATCTCTAGTTCACTGGTGGGGATGTAAACTGGTACAGCTGCTATGGAAAACAATATGGAGGTTCCTCAAAAAATTAAAAATAGAGTTACCATATGACCCAGCGACCCTTTTCTGGGTATCTACCTGAAAAAATTGAAAACATTTATTTGTGAAGATATATGTACCCCTATGTTAATTGCAGCATTGTTCACAGTGGCCAAGATATGGAAACAACCAGTGTCCTTCAGTAGATGAGTGGATAAAGAAGATGTGGTACATATATACACTCAGCCATAAGAGAAGATGAAATGCTGCTATTTGCAACAACGTGAATGGACCTTGAGAATATCATGCTAAGTGAAATAAGTCAGTCAGAAAATTTAAGAACCATATGATTTCACTCATATGTGGAATATAGAACTGAAACAGTAACAGAACAACAGTAAAAACAAACAAAAACTCAAACAGTACAGTGGTTACCGGGGGGAAAGGGGTGGGAGATAACAAAGAATAAAGGGGGTCAAATATATGGTGACAGAAGATGATTTGACTTTGGGTGGTGGGCACAATGCAATATTCAGATCAAGTGTCACAGAAATGCACACTTGAAAATTATATAATCTTATTAACAAGTGTCACTGCAATTAATTATTTTTTTATTTGATTGATGGATTAATTTAAAAAGTAATATGCTAGTGAGAGGGTCACCAGCATCACTAAGAAATTTCATGGTGGCTCTTCTCTCTAGACCAAGACTGACAGCAGGAAAGGCCATTACAGAACCAGGTCCACTGATAGTAATGATATGAAAGGACTCCAAAATATAGGGGCAAGTTGGTAACACATAGCCATTAGGTGTTAGAGGGACTTGGTGACATAATGGGTGGCAAGATTGGGGGCAGACAGAGAGAAAGGGTTGACCTGCGTAGAATTTATGCAGTTCATTCATAAAGCATGAGGTGCCTAGGGGGCAAAACAGATGGGCAGCCAACAAGGGTACCACCTAAGAAAATTACACATGGATGATCAGGGGATTAGAGGTGGTTACTCCAATATCATAGTCCCTTGACTATTTTTGTGACCCAGGACCTAAGGACTGAAGAAGAGACCAAATTGCCAGGTAAAAGCACTCTGCAATATCACAGCGAGAATTCAAACTTCTGATTCTCCCCGTTCCTCTACAAAAGGGTCTTTGACCATTTGTTCAGTTAACAAATGAATTGGGGGAAGGGGGATGCCCCAACATTCTGAAGACACAGGATCCAAGTTGATATTGCAACAGTAAAGGAGTCTACGGGAGCTAGATAACGAAAGGAGTCTTGGCCGAAGTCTTAACTCCTAATGGGCCCACTGAATTGTGGACCCACCTGGTGGTCATTACCTCAGCCAGAAAATGTATATTAGAACAGATATACTTAGTGGTTCACACAGCCCTTACACTGCATCTTTGGACTGCAGGGTAAGACCTTTAATCGTGTGAAAACTTCCACCTGCCATCTCCCAGGCAACATAATAAACAATAAAACCATATCCAAGGGGATGTGCCAAAATACAGGGCCTTTCTCAAAGATCTGAAGCTGTACTATCCAGTTGGTAGCCTTAACCACATGTGGTTATTGAGAACCTGAAATATTAGTGCAACTGAGGGGCTTAATTTTTTTTATTTTATTTCATTTTAATTAATAAAATTTTAAAACATGCTCAAGTCAGTTATTGTAAAATTTTGAAATATGTTTGGAACAACTTGAGTATGTGAGTGTTCTTTTCCAATTGTAAATTTTATGAAACTTAAATAGAGACCAAGTATTTGAGATGAAACTTTAACATCTGAATTGCAATATACAATAAAATATACTTAATATCCCAAAATAAGACTGTAAAACATTGATCCCAACCTTTTTGGCACCAGAGACTGGTTTCATGGAAGGTGGAGTGGAGGGGGGGACAGGAGGCCGAGCTTAGGTGAGCTTCGCTGGCTGGCCCACCGTGGATGGGGGTCGGGAGGGAGGCAGGAGGCAGAGCTCAGGAGAGCTTTGCTTGCGGCCTGGTTCCTAACAGACCTGGGGATTAGGTACCCCTGTTGTAAAATATTTAATTATTCGTGTTTTATGTTTATTACATATTAAAATATTATTAATAGATTGAGTTAAATAAAATATATTGCTAAAATCAGTTTCACTGCTTTTCACTTTTTAATGTGGCTCTTAAACATTTTAAATTACATATGTGGCTCACATTATTTACACAGTGGAAAGTCTAAAGGATGCAGAAGATGTGGTTCCAATCATATCTCTGTTTAACTTAGCCTGGCTCCTGCACAAACCAGACAGATTCTAGAGAGTAACCATCGACTACCACGAACTCAGCAGGTGGAGAACCCAAGGGCAGCCACTTCGCCAGGTGTGATTTCTTTCCTAGGGCAGATTAAGGTTGTCTTAGGAGCATGTTATATGTCAAGTGATTTGATAAATGTGTTCTTTCCCATCCCTCTCACAAAGAGGCTCAGGGACAGTTTGCATTCACATGGAATGGACAACAGAACACATTTACAATGAACTCTGACCTGGATTCGTATTCCCCGTATCCCTTACCCAACCCCCGTGACTTTGGCAAATTAATCTCTCCAAGCCTTACATTTTTCTTCCATATGTAAAGTTAGACTAATTATGTCTACCTCATAGGGTTGCTGTGAAGACCAACATGAACTAATATGCATAGGGTGCCTGGCATTGAGTAAGCAGTCGGTAAATAGAGACATCTCTTCTGCTCAGTGGCGAGAAGAGAAAAACTATGGATAATAAGGCACCGAGGGCCCATAAGTTAGGGTAATAGGATATTACCACTTTGGTGTTGGGATACATACTGGTAAGTGCAGGGAAGGCTGGTGCTCACTCTGTTAGTGGTGCTCGACCCTGGTTGCACCTGAGTTGCGTAACAGAACTATCTTGGAGAGTTTTCAAAAGATATAAATGATCAGGTGGCTTTCCCAGGGACTCTGGCTTCATTTGCATTATAAAACTTATACTCAGTTCAGCTATTGGAAACCTTTTTAATTAAATTCATTGGGGTGACATTGGTTAATAACATTACATAAGTTTCAAGTGTACAATTCTACAACACATCATCTGTATATTGCATTGCTCACCACCCAGAGTCTAGTCTCCTTCTGTCGCCATGTAATTGACCCTCTTTATCCTCTTCATCCTCCCCAACCCCCAAACTTTTAAATATGTTCAGAACAACTAGTCTGGGACAACACCCATGAATTCTTTTAAAGTCCCCCATGAGATTCTAAAATGCAACCAGGGTTCAGGGGTGTCCAACCTTTTGGCATCTCTGGGACACACTGAAGAAGAGTTGTCTTGGGCCACACATTAAATACACAAACACTAATGAAAACTGATGAGCAAAAATAAAGGTGTTAAGTAAATTCCTGATTTTGTGTTGGGTCATATTTATAGCCATCCTGGGCCGCGGGTTGGAGACCCCTGGTTTAGAGCCACTTTTCTACCTGGTCATCTTGCCCTCAGTCTTGGATGTGATCTCCCCTCCTGGCTGCTTCTCTAAATTAAACCTGAATGCTCATCAGCTACAGATAAAGATTAATGAGATAGGGGCATCTGCTGTGTCTGAGATCCTTGACAGGGGAAAGGGACTTCAAGATCTAATTAGGACCATTGCCATTATTAGCACTTCCAGTGGAAAGTAAGGAATTAGAAGAGGGAGGCAGATCCCTTTTCCTCCTGGCCCCCCTCCTCCCCTCCTGGATTTGTCATTCTGAGTGTGTTGTGCGTCCATCCAGGACCAGAGGAAGGTCCTGAAGCCTGTGAATGCAGTGGAGGCCAGCCCAGCGAGCCCAGGTGTGAGCTGGAGTCTGATGCTGTTTGCTGTTGAATATGGCAACTCCCAGTGTCAGCATATTTGCCACACGTTTCAAGTTTGGGTCAGGAAGCCAGGAGCTGATCATGGATTTTATTTATTTATTTATTTATTTAGTTTGCTTACTGGCAAATTCAAGATTTGTAGGGTTCTCAAGCAGCTGGAAAATCGTCACATTACAGGGAGCAGGCAAGAATGAAGAGGGAAGAAAAACCAATTCTGGTTGTGATGTTTCATAAGATCATCCTCTCCAGATTTCCCTGTCCCGCAGGAGAGAGAGGGACCAAAGGACGAGGCACAGAGTGTTTGCTATGGGGCTGCTGACTGGGACACTGGCGAGGGGCCACCTTGGCACTGAGCAGCAAAGCAACTTTGCATTTGGTGTTCATTGTTCCGCTTAGTTATCGCAGCTGCCTGGCACCCAGGCCGGTGTGGTCGCTGACCCCTAAAGCCTGGAGTGACAGTGCATTCCACCTGTCATTGCCTAGTTCCCCTGGTAAGCCCTCAGAGGGAGCTCGGGAGGGGAGCAAAGCCTGCAAGGACAGGGACCAGCCTCACTGATGGCTTATGGTTAACACATGTTGCCTCCCACTTTGAACAAATGTTTAAGTCACATTACTCCTAATCTCTACATATTTTCAGTGAAAATGCTACCGATTCTCACTAGCATCAGAAAATCGTAGCATTAGAAGGACAGGAGAGGTGAACTAGTACGACCTCCCATTCAAAGCCCTTCCCTCCACACTTTCCCCAGTGTGGCCTCACTGCTTCTTCCCCAGGTGATGTGGAACTCACCTGGGGACAGGTATCACATGATTGGCCAACGCCCATCCCCAAACTGCCTCCAAGTGTCCTTACTATGGCTTCAGAATATAGTGCACCAAAAACTTTTCTCGCTGCTGAGGCAGTAAAGGCGCTGGTTCAATTGTGTGGCTTCGCATGGAGAGGAAGCACAGCACAAGCACAGAGCCAGCAGTATCAGCCACAGAGCACTCGACACCTGGAGCCGCTCAGCACGCTAACACTTTTCAGCTGCCTGGAAAGTCGCCCTGGAGAGCAGTGCAGATGAGGCTTTATTTTCTTCTTTTGTTTGGCACTCTTCTTTTTCTTTTTCTTTTAACGTTTCAAATCCTTTTTTCTCCTCCCACCCATCTGGCGGCCACTGCCAGTCCAATAACACTGAAGCCTTCGCAGCCCCTGAACCCACCACCCAGCCTGCAGATGCATCTCCTCTAGGCCCTGAGACCACACTTCCTGGCCCTACTGAAAGATGCATACTTCCTAATGTGACTTAAAAAGCATGAGGTTTGGGGGTAACTCTGGACTAGACTAAAAATCTAAACCTACCACTTACAGTATTGTGCCCTGGGGAAAGCAACTTAGCTTCTCTGCATCTCAATCTTCTTATCTGCAAAACAAACTTAATACTCATCTTCCAAAAGATGGGAAAGTGAAAGAAAATATACAGAAAATAATACAATATACCACATTAACAAATCTAAGGAGAAAAAGTATATAATCACCCACATAAAGGCAGGAAAATATTTAGATAAAATGTAATACCCATGATAAAAATAATGGAGGCAAACTAGAAATAGAAGTAGACTTCTTTAACAGACAGAAAGTATGTGCAAAAAAATCTACAGTAAGCATCTTGCTCAGCATTGTATTAGAAGTCCCAGCCAGAGCACTATGGCAAGAAAAAGAATAAACAATACTACAGTGGGACAGGAAGAAATTAAACTGCCACTCTTCAAAGTTCACAGAGTTCACTACATCAAAACCCCCAAAAATTTTATACATAAATTATTAACATTAATTTATAAATATAATTTAATTTTTCAAATTAAAACAAAAAATTTTTTGCATGGTTGCTGAAGACACAAATTAAAATGAAAAAAAATCATTGAACTTCTAAGTACCAAGAACAAAGAAAAAAAATTTATTTTAAATACCACCGAAAATGGAAGCAAATATATAAAGTATTTAGAAATAGATATAGGTATTCTGAACCTCATCCTGGGCTTGTTCACAGCCCCACCCTTCTTATTCTGCAGCTGCAAGCCATGAGGGGCTCTGCCTGGCCCTAACTCCACTCACATGCTCCTTTGCTAATCATGGACCAAAAGGGGAAACTCTTTCACCATTTCTTGTTTCCACTGCCTGGCTCCATGTGCTTATCACTCAGCTCTATCCCTCTTTTTAGGCTCACGTTATTTGAGCCCAACAAGACACGAGACATAGACACAAGTTGTGGCCTGGCAAGCTCTAGGAAGGAGGGAAGGAGGCAAGCTCTTTATGAATAAGAATCAAGCCCCCAAGGAAACTGAGTGCAAGTTGAAAAAATTAAAAAAATATATGAGTCAGGACTTCAGTATCAGACAAGGGTGGTTCAATTCCGGTCTTTGTCTTCCACTACCTCTATAACTTAGGGCCATTTATATAAGAACTATAGGGATTCCTAGGAAAAAATACTGGAAAAAAATACATGAGAGTGCTTGGTACAAAGCAAATTATTCAACAAAGATTAGCAAAGAGGATGGTGCCCCCCTTCACAGAGACTGAAGATGGTACAGAGATTACTTATAAATAGATGCAACCTTATAACCTAGAAATCAAAACTGAACCAATGCAATACTATTTTTTTCCTAATTGGTACTAGCAAATAGTAATAAATGTCTAATTCCTAGTATTGGTGAGGATGTAGGGGAGAAGGCCCTAATCATTCACTGAGAGGAGAAGTAAAAGTTGATGCAAACTTTTTGGAGGAAATTATGTCAACTCATGTCAATGACCTTAAAAGTGTATATACCGTTTTACTTACAAGAGTTAACCTAAGGAAATAATTATGGGTCTGTGCCAGCACATACATCTAAGTGTGGTAACTGCAACATTGTAAATAATTAGCAAAATTTGATGGGGGGTCACCTTTAAATATCCAACAAAGGAAATTAAAGAAATGATGACAATGCTTTGCAGTCACTAATAACTATATTGGCAGGACATAATTTTGCTATAAGAAAATGCTCACAATATATTTTAAAGTTTAAGAAGCTGGTTTTAGGACAGAGGGAAATTTTAAACATTCTAGATGAAAAAGATGCTGTAGAAACACAAAAATATTACAAGCAGCAGTCTCTGGACAGTGAGAATAATAGCTATAATCATCCCTTGATTAATAAATTTGATTTAGATTTACATATTTTGAAATGGTGCCTCAAAAGAACTTATGCCATTTTCACAACTGCCGAGCAACTTTTAAGAATAATGAAGACAGTGTCTGTTCAGGTCCTTTGCCCATTTTTTAATTAGATTGTTTGTCTTCCTGGTGTTGAGTCGTGCGAGTTCTTTATATATTTTGGAAATCAAACCCTTGTCCAATGTATCATTGGCAAATATGTTCTCCCATACAGTTGGTTCCCTTTTCATTTCGATGATAGTTTCTTTAGCCATGCAGAAGCTTTTTAATTTGATGTAGTCCCAATTCTTTATATTTCTCCTTTATTTCCCTTGGCCTAGGAGATGCATCAGCAAAAATATTGCTACATGGGATATTTGAAATTTTTCTGCCTATCATTTCCACTGGGACTTTTATGGTGTCATGACTTATACTTAAGTCTTTTATCCATTTTTAATTTATTCTAGTGTATCATGTAAGTTGATGGTCTAGCTTCATTTTTCTGCATGTACCAGTCCAGTTCTCCCAGCACCACTTATTGAAGAGGTTATCTTTACTCCATGGTATGCTCCTGCCCTCTTTGTCAAATATTAATTGACCATAGAGGCTTGGGTTTATTTTTGGGTTTTCTATTCTGTTCTGTTGATCTATGTGTCTGTTCTTATGCCAGTACCAGGCTGTTTTGATTACTGTGGCTTTGTAATATAGTTTGAAGTCAAGCATTGTGGTCCCTCCTACTTTGTTCTTCTTTCTCAAGATTGCTGAAGCTATTCAGGGTCTTTTTTGGTTCCATATAAATTTTTGAAATATTTGCTCTAGATATGTGGAATATGCCATTGATATTTTAATAGGAATTGTGTTTAATCTATAGATTATTTTGGGTAGTATGGACATTTTAATGGTGTTAATTCTTCCAATCCATGAACACAATATATGTTTCAATTTTTTGGTATCTCCCTCAATTTCTTTTTTCAGTATTCTATGGTTTTCTGAGTACTGAGTTTTACCTCCTTGGTTAAATTTATTCCTAGGTACTTTATTTTTTCTTGTTGCTATAGTAAATGGGATTTTTTTCCCAAGTTTATCTTTCTGATATATATTTTATTATTGATATACAAAAATGCCATCGATTTCGGAATACTGACTAGGAGGACATAAAGATGGCCTATAGATATATAAAAAGATGCTCAACATCATTAGCCATCAGAGAGACGCAAATTAAAACCACAATGAGATATCATCTCGCACCTGTCAGAATGGCCATCATTACTAAATCAACAAACAAGTTCTGGCAAGGATGCGGAGGAAAGGGAAGCATAGTGCGTTGTTGGTGGGAATACAGACTTGCACAGCCACTGTGGAAAACAGTGTGAAATTTCCTCAAATAACTAAACATGGAACTGCCTTTTGATCCAGTGATTCCACTGCTGGGAATATACTATAAGAATCCCAAAACACCAATTCAAAAGAACCTATGCACCCTTATGTCCATAGCAGCGCTTTTTACAGTAGCCAACTGCTGGAAAGAGTCCAAGTGCCCATCGCTAAATGAGGGGATCAAAACAATGTGGTACATTTACACAATGGAATGCAACACAGCAGAAAGAAAGAAGGAGCTCCTACTTTTTGTGACAGAATGGATGGAACTGGAAAATATTACACTAAGTGAACTAAGCCAGTTGATGAAAGGCAAATACCATATGATCTCACTTATAGGAAGAATCTAATGAAGAAAATAAACTAACGAACAAAATAGAACCACAGTCATGGAGACATGGAACAAACTGACAGTGACCAGAGGGGAAGGGGACAGAAGATAATGGTGGAAACAAGGAGAAGGGACTAGTCAAAAAACACGTATGAATGACCCATGGACATGGACAACAGCGCAGGAATTGACTGTGGGGGGATAGATGGAGGAGGGCAGAGGGGGGGAAACAGGGACCACTGTAATAGAATAACAACAAAAATGATAAAAATAATAATAATAAAAAGAATAATGAAGAGGCTGGAAGGTCCTCGTTTAGCACCCCTCAGGCTGCTTCCCACCCCAGTGCTGGGTCGCAGCGTCCGGCCCACCCTACGTCTCTGCCCCAATTTCAGGCTGTCCAGGGTCAAGGTCTTCACTTTGTGAGGACACTTTCAGGGGAATGTTGATGTAGCCACTCCTGAAAATGCCTATAAAAAGAGATTTTTTTTTTTCAGATGTGATTGTACTTCACCAAGTACAGCTAAGCAAGAAAACGTTATTTTTGGAAACGACCAGAATGTAGCAAAACAAAACAAAAAAATGTTGAGCGTAGTGATAGAAAAACAAAGAGGTTTCCATCTCTAGGCCCCTATACTTCCCTCTCCTCATCTACAATGTTTTCCAAGAAGAGAATGATTTTTTTTTAACCTCAGAAAATGTCATTGGTGGGGCAGTAGTGACTTGTTCCAAGGGGCAGCCCAGAGCCAAAGAGTAGGCTTCAAACCCCAGTTTGCTGCCTACAGTGTTTAGTGAGAAGGGACTGGAGATTTTTTGTTATGTTAATAGCTTTTAACGTAATGCCTTCTTGCTGCACTCACTGTTTTGGAGAAATAAATTAAAGGTGTTAAGCTGAAAAGAGTAGTAATTTATTTCCTTCTTTGTGCATTTCTATATTTTCCAAATTTTCCACAATGGATATGAATTACTTGTGTAACCAGGTTATTATTATTATTTTTAAGAGACGCGAGAGGTGACAACGACAGCTGCCTCCATGGAATCAGTTCAAGGGCCCTGGAAACAGTTTCCTTTAACTGCTGCAGTTGCCTAAAATACTCTTGAGAAGAGGGACTTTGATTTTAAGCTAATGCTTCAAATGTAAAGTCCTGGGCCAGGGAAAGAGGAGGATCTGTCTCTATTTTCACACCATGGTATGGACACCTAATATCTTACTGGGCTGTACCCTGCAACGGGGGCTTTTTCATCTGGGGGTCCACTTCTAGAAACATAGGCCTCCTCTCCTAACTCCTGCCCCCAGAAGGATCTTCTGTGCCATGTGGATTGATCCTGCTGTCCCCTATTTCTAGGTCACTGACAGAAAATTGGCACCCAGTGATTGCTTGTGAGCCAGACTAGGCAATGCCTTTCACTTGATACAAATGGCCTTCCGTCTTACCTCCACCAAAGACCTCCTGGGTCCACTCACCTGGCCCCCCGGCTGGATTCCACAGCCTCAGAAAGGAGTAGGACCCTTGGACTCACCTGGGTGAGGAACCTCTTGGACATTAATGGCCCACAAGAATGACCCCAAATCTTCCTTGGGGCACTCAACATTACAGCTTTGTAGCCCTCTCATCTGCATAGGAGACATGATCAAGCGCACCTCAGAGGGAGGGAAGGAGGAGGCGGTAGATCGTTCAGGGGCAGGATATTAAGGCCAAGTCAGGAAATCAGGATTTCTTGCTCGACACTGGCTGGACTCCAAGAGTGCAAGCTACTCCAGAATCAGCCTTTCCCTTAATTTGCTCCAGTCTGAAGAGGACCCTCAGGACTTCCTGTCCAGCCTTACTACCCAGATCTCATCACCAGCCTGGCCTCCTGGGCTACTGTGAGAGCAGCTCAGTGGACAGATCAGAAAGCCACCAAGATCCCACGTCAGGTCCCCACTGCACCCCTTCTCCTCCAGGCCACCTTGGCCAAGTTCTTCACACTCAAGGGACCTCAGGTTCCTCTCACTGGTAGTGTGAGGACCAAGGGAGAGACATGGCCACACACACCGACCTACAGCTTGTGACTTCTTTCCCTGATGTGTCCACAGCCCTTACTCTAAAGGAAACAGAGACCAAGAACCTAATGACTGTTGATTCTGTTTCTCACCAGTTTTCTCCTCAGGCCCACCGAGTCACCAAAAAATAAATATAAAAATAACAAGCAACCAGGGACCTTAGGAAAGCGGGGGAGAAAATCTTGATTTTGTGGATTTCTGTTTATAGAGAAAAACAAATGAAAGAATACAAAAAGATCAGTTTTTCTACTTTTAAAATTTTAGAAGTATATCTACACCTTTATTAAATACACAAATAAGAATAAGGTTAAATCACTCTTTTTTTTTTTTTCTTTAATAATAGCCTCTTCAGCGTGAGGGGGAGGGGACTCCGCAGGAAGGAGGGAGAGGTACCGAGAACAAAGATGTGGAGCCAGAGATGGGATGGGACTCACTGGTGGAGCGGAGGGGAGGCCAGAGATAACAAGGAAGAGCTGTGGTGGGTGGCGTGGAGTCGCTGATGGAGAGAAGAGGCACTGAGAAGGAAGTGAGTCAAAGAAAGAAGAATAGCCCCTGGCCATTTCCCAGCTGTAGTAAGGACGCCCCTCTCTGGCCAGTAACTCGAGAACCCCGCACAGGTCCTTCGCGATGGAGGAACAGCACCATCTTGTGGGCCGTTTAGTTACTGGAATGAAGCTCTTGAATCCCGTTGCTTTTTCACTACCGTGGATACACTCTCCTTTTCGGCGCCTAAGAGGCATCTGAAGCATCTCCATTTCAGAAAACTTGAAGAGGATCAAACACAAAGAAAGTAAGACCTGGTGACTTCCGTCACCAGCATCATTCACCCCTTGCAAGTATCTAACTCTGCCCGGTGCTCACTGCAACAGGAGGAGGGTTCCCTGCAGTCGCTCCAACCACACACCCTGTGAGGGCGGGGGCAGGAGAGCTGGCAGAGCAGCTTTGACAAAACTGGGGATGGAGATGGGAGATGACTGGCCTGGGCTTAGGGTTAAAAGTGTTCAGCCTTGGGCAGAAAGGAGTGGTGGCAGCCGCTGGATTCACAGCCCAAAGATGCTGTTCTCTTCAAGGCTGACGTGGCATTCAGACCTCTTGATTCCCCCATGGCTTCTAGTGTTGCTGAAAATAAGCCTAGACATGTTCCTTCTTCGCGGCTTTATTTAGCATCCTGAAATTTTGGAAATAGACTAAAGGGCCAATGGGAAGTGAGCTGGTCAGATGAAGAGCCAGGTCACCAATCGGAGCGGTGGCGCGGAGCCGTTAAAGGAGATGCCGCCTCTGGTCGTTCACTTCTACTCCGTGCGTGTTTCTATGTGTATGTTTAATTACATAAAAATGATTATATTTTTAAATGATGCTATAGAATGTAGAATGGCATGGGCACACGATCTCAATGCAATGTTAAATTTTAAAAATACAAATCTGCACTGTCTTATACACGTGAATGTTGCTGAGAGATCTTAAATATTCCCCCCACGAAAAAGAAGTAGTAATTACCTGGCATGACGGACGTATTAGGTAGCTATGGTGGTGATCGTTTTGCAAAATACATATTGAATTAATATATTGTACACCTTAAACTCATGTGATATTATGTGATAATTATAGCTCAATAAAAATGGGAAAAATACAAATCTGAATATGTCATTATGGTATGTATTTTTCTTTCTTAACTCCACCTTTAATTTGTGCTATCAGATCATACTATATGACCTTGAAAACCATGTTAAGTCCTTTCTGGAACAAACTAAAGAATTAGTAAATTAGAAAAATAATGTCCACTCCAAAATTTATATGTGCACATGCAAAGAGGCAATGAGAAGAGCAAGACACGCGACGACCATAGACCTTGTGGTTATCACTAGCTAAGGACTGCTCATCGCTTTAATTTTATTTATATAATTTTTGCATGCATTTGTCTTTATTTTTCTACACGGAGTAGACATTGCTTCTTATATTAGAAAAACAAGAAACTTTTTAAAGGAAATGAGTTTCTGCACTATCTCTACCATCTCCCTTCAACCCTCATATCTACTGCATAGCTCACAGGCCAGGTGGGCCAGGCAAACCCTCTTAAATCAAATCAGGGACATCCTAGGAAAGGCAGCTAGTTGGGAAAAGGCATTCCTGCCTTCCATAGCATCTAGTGCCAGCGCTGGAGAGACTCCCCGCTGCTCTGGCTCCATCCTGCTGTTGTGACTGGTTTGTGTGGTAACCTCAGTGGCTGTATCCGTGGGGTGATGGTTCTGAGCCGGGCCTGCAGTCAGAACCCTGCACATACATCCTCACCATGTCGTTTACTAAGATGCAATTTGCAGTGAGTGATTTCTCCATTTCCTCATCTGAAAAGTGGAGATATAATAATTATACCTCCCAAGATTGCAAAAATAATTAAATGTGAGAGTTAGGCTGCATCACCTGAAACTGCTGCTTTTGGGGGGGTCAAAGACGGGCAAATACCGGCAATTTCTTGTGGTTCAACCTGTGCGTGGAAAGGCCTTGGTGCCTCGCCAGCGCGTGGCCAGGGCTCCTTCATCCTCAGGAAGATGTTATCTCCAATTCACCGATCAGGCAGGGCAAAGCAGGGCAGCAGGAAGGGACGGAGAGCGCGAGGGAGGCTGGGCAAGGAATGGGGAGAGAAACCTCAGAGGGCGATGAAGTTTCCAGAAACCCGGCAGTGTGCCACAGCCGGTCCCAGCTTCCCCGTCATCATTTCAAAGCCACCTCCCAACCCCCCCTCCCCCCACACATACAGTAGATCCTCCTGATCTCATTAAAGTTACTTGAACGTGGCAGAACTCGCCTCCCCTCCCCCGAGCCCCCATCACAGCAGGAACGCTGAACCGTGCCTCCAACATCTCCCCGGGGCACAGGTTTGCTGGCGGGTGCGGAGGGGGCAATACACTTTTTCTCCCCTCCCCGGGGAGGTGCAGAGGCTGTAATTTAAGCAGCCTGGCTGTGATGCTCCCCTCGGTCCTAATTAACTCAGTTGCTGTAAGTTCCATTGCACTGGGCACCAAGAGACCCAAGTCCGAGGAGGGGGGAGCCATCGGAGGCAACCTTGGGTGGCAGGAAGGAGAAAGCCACTGCTGGCAGCCTCTTAGGGCCTTTCATGGAGAGTAATACAAAGCCGGGTGGGGTTTTTTTAGGTTATCAGATTCCAAATCAATTTTTGTTTCAAACAAAGGTCTGCCCTGCTCCAGCCAGAGTTGCCCATGTCCCCAGCCTTTGATAAGGACTTTGAGGTTTCCCGGTGCCGTCTTTCAGACTCAGATCTCTGTGGGAGCGCACAGCTGGTTAACTGCGGTCTACGTGAGAAGGGAGGTGGAGAGGGCAGGTGGAGGAGTGTGGGCATCAGGGGCTCTTTCATCCTTGGATTCGTTACTCCACGAATAACACCTACAAGAATAACATTAGAAAGATCTCCATGGCTTGTTTCACTTAATGTTCCAAACAGCCCCACATGTAGAGTTTTAGGTGAACACATGAGCTCAGGAAAGCTGAGGGTCATGCCCAAGTTCACCTGGGAGATACGTAAGAGCCAGAAGCCAAACCCACATCCACTGTATCAAAATTTCATTCTCTTTCCAAATTGCCAGAAACCCGAAGGAGAATAATTGTCTTAGAATGGAGATTCCCAATCTAGGGGTTCAGAAACCAAGTTATGGTGAGGAAAACTGCCATGTTATAGCAAGAGATCAATCTGCTGAATTATGGCAAGGAATGCTGCCCATTTATGGAAAGGAATCTGCTAAATTACAGCAAGGAATCTGCTCATTCAGACGGGACATCCAGCATGGATCACAAACTTAAAGAGACAAAAGTATAACTGATTTGTCTATTCACCCTTTTATTCATCAATCCAACTGCTATGCCCCACTACTTCCCAGACACCTGTAGATGTTACGATGATTAAGACGCAACTCATTATTTTGTTGCTTGCTTTTGTTGCTGTAGTAACAAGCAACCCCCATATTTCCATAGCTTACAGCAGCCAACATTCATTTCTTGCTCAGATTACATGTAGGCTGCAGGTTGGTGGAGGCTGGGTTCTGCTGGGCTGTGTGTCTCCTCATTCTGGGACTCAGCTGACGGAGCAGCCCCTGACTGACGTGCTGCAGGAGACTGAGCCAAGCCATTCCGTCCCCTCTGACCCTGCTGCCCTGTTGTGGTCCAACCATGGTATGTGGACATCCACGTCACCTATGGGAGTCATAGGAAGGACACGGATCTCTAAGCCTCTCAAAAAAGGGAACAAATAATCATAAACAATCATGCAACCAACGACCTTGCCGATTTTCTCCATCAGCAAACACTAAAGATAGAACTATGATAAGGAAACCTCAGAGTCAAAAATTCAGGAGGCTCCTGTGGAAGAGGATAATGAAGCCAACGTCTAAAACTTACTGATGTTCCCCTACCCGAGCTCCATCAGTAATCAGACATGAACCAGGGAGGGACGCAGCGTCTCCCAGATGGAATTCAATATTTAAATATTAGTTTTAAGGTTCTACGATCAATCAAACTTAACTTGTCCCCATTTACATCTGCCCCTGAGGAGCCATGGGAAATGCCATTCACTGACCTCCCCTAAAGGATGGTGCCAAATGACTTCAATGGGTCAACTCCAGAGCAAAACTCTTACAGAACTGGACAGAATCTTGAGAGTTTGCCCATTCAAGAACTACTCATATCATGCAGACTGTGCCATGTGAGAGGCGAAGATGATTAAGAAACAGTCCTCACCCTCAAGAGAACTTGCCATTGAGTAGAGTCAGCTATCCAACCTCATTTGACCAGCAGCACCAAGGCTCGGAGGCTCCAGGAGTTGCCCAGAGCTGTACACACCAAGCCACTGACTGCAGAGTGGCTAGAAATCAGGAGTCTTGACTCCCAATCTCTTTCTTCTGCCCATGTGCTTCCTTGATTAATGTACTTTACATTCAAATTCCTTTGTTTAGATTTGCGTTAACTTTTCCTTCCCTACCACAAGGCAATGAGGGACCACCGCTGGATAACAAAGGAGAAGTTGTAGGAAGAAACAACGTGCACCCAGAAAGCAGGTGTCAGCTGTCCATGAGCCAGAGGCATTAAACAAGGGAAGAGAATCCAGGATTTTTTTTTTTTAACTATGTAAATGATGAATGCCGTCTTTTGCTACATCCTTTCCATCAGAACTCATGGAGCATTTGTGGCTTTGATTAATGAGGCTATATCCAAGAATGATATTCATGTTACCCAATAAAGACACCATGGGGTGTTCTGGGCTCAATTTTGGCAACTTGCTCAATATTCAAGCTGGGCTTTTTTTTTCCTTCTATCTTATCGACCAGGTACAAAAGGATGTTGCTTTAATGAGAAAATCTCTTCCTTCATGTACTGTTCTAAACTCAGTGGGTTCTCTTTGCAGCCAGGTGAGAAAAAGTTGCAATTTCAATACAGAGAGCCCTTCTGAATGCCTGCAGCCTGGGAGGTATAATGAACAAGCTTCAGTCTTGGATCGGTTCCCAGACCCACAACGCGAGAACGCCGTGATGTCTAAACAGAAGTCCCTGGCTTTCTTTCAGTCCCTAGTCTTATTAGGTTTGACGCTTCTTTATTATGTTTTGTTCTGCATCTCTAAATCCCCCTTCTGAAGCATAATGCTGCAAACATGGGGTCTGCACGCCCAAGAGCATTGTCCCTCAGTCGCCATGGTAACCCAAGTGCATACACCAAGCACTTTTCTCCACACGAAATAGCAAGCTCGGTCTCTGAGCTTGCACCTTGAATGCACCCAGCCCAGTCACTGAATATCCCCACGGGGGTTTCTGTTTATGAGCAAGAGTTGGCAACAGCCAAAGGGGCTAGCGCAACTGTGTTTTATCGACTTTATTAAAATACCTGGGATACACATTCAATTTCTATTTATTGTTGTTTCACCTGTGCTGAGAGGGGAACTGCCTGCACTTGACAAATGGGCTGAAAGGCTGTCGAGTTTCACTCTGGCGTTGGTGGGTAAAAGATGCCGAAATGTGGTTTCATAATAGCGTAATAAGACTTTGTACTTTTACCATGCCTTTCATCAGTGAATCTCAAAGGCTCCCTCATTAGCGCAGCTGCCCCTGGGAAGGAGGTAGTTGTTGAGTGGGTCCCACCACATGGCAAGCCCCAGGCAAGGCGAGGCCTCCAGCTAGCTGCCTAGACATAAACAGGACACAGGTCCACAACAGGCCATTGGAACCCCTGACGGATGGAGCTGCTCCAGTCATGTAATTATCCAGCAAGCGTGCCCATCATTTGCATTTTTAATTCCACTCATTAAACTTACGGCTTCTGTTTAGGGAGACTTGTCGCCACACATCTCAACTGTCTGAATGCTTGTGGCTGGCCCGTTTATCTAGTAACCAAGCATCCCGATAGAAGGTTAAGGAAGATATTTGCTTGGTCCCACTGCAAAATAGCACATGACCTACCTAAGCAAAGTGGCACAGGAAATGGCTACGTCTGTGGAAACACAAAACTCAGTAAGTGCTAATCCCCATGCCCGTGATTGAGAAAAATCCCGAACTCATCTAATAACTTCCTTTCCACCTCAAACTATACCTCCATCGGTGTTAAAAGTAGGTGGGGCATTGGATTGTGTCTAAATTCAGCACCTCCACCTTCAGATGAGGAAGTGGAACCACAGAGAGATTTTTCAGTTAACCCCAGCCCCACAGCCAGTTGGTGGCAGAGAGGATCTCAAAGCTCAGAGCCTAAATAGCCTATTCAAATGGTTCACCCTCGTTGTCTACATTAACTGGACAGACAAGACACTCACATGGCAAGACATGCAGCACGTGTTGCCCTGGAATATTAGCAAGATAAGCTACATACTAAACAGGGATTGTGTCTGTTTTGTTCTCAGCTGTATCCCAGAGAAGAGAGCCTAGTGTACAACGATCTCCCCATAAATTTTTGTTGATAATTGAGTATCTGCACTGATCCTACTCAACATGGTTCAGGGAAAAGACCAATAGGCAAGGAATAAAAAAAAACCATTTAAGCTTCAGTCTCTTCCATGAGATGAGGACACCATCTATTTCCCACTTGATTCATGGGGCTCTTGACCTTGCTATGCCCTTTGCTTAGGTATATTTCCCCCATTTAAGATTTAGTTCAAATGCTATCTCCCCAGAAAGGCTTTTCTTGACCTACATGTTTATTTTTCACCTCCTTTATCCTAGTCATTTCTCTTTATTTTATTTTATTTTACTCTTATTTTATTTTTGTTATGAATATTCGAAGCAGCCTTGCTCATTTTACAGCTCTCTCCCCCATTAGCATACAAGCCCCAGGGGAGGAAGAATTTTTGTCTGCCGTGTTCACTACACTTTTCTCAGAACCTGGACCAGTGCCTGACACATGGGAGATGCTCAATAAATATTTGTTGAAGTAATAAACATAGAACAAAAATGTAATAAAAGGGAAAGTGCTAAAGATCATAAAAACAAAAGTATTCATTTCAAAACTAGAAATGTTTCATATTATTGAATTACTCATATTTGTCAATATTAGCCACAAATTAGAGCTTCATAAATCCTCTCTGGACTTGAACAAATTTCCAGAGTTGATGTGTGTGTACAAAACACATTCGTACAACATATCATTATCTTCCTGGTTCCAAGTGATCCCACAGTTGGTGCTCTCAGTGTTTGTTTTGGCCTCTGGGGTTTTATTCATGTAATTATAGACACAAGTCACCAGTTGGGTGTATAATTGGGTAGAGGGGATTATCTAGATAAAACTAATCATTGAGAGATAGGGCGGGGCCAGAGTCACCCAAGAAATCATCTAGTCCAACTGATGCATTTCCCAGATGTGGAAACTGGGGCCCTGGCTGAACCACCACATGGCAAATCTGGGGAGAGAGCAGAGGACTTCAAAGGAGCATGTCTCCACTGATTATATAAATGGAAGTTAAATTCAAAGAATGGAAATTAAACTGACTTCCGCTAAACACTTGGTCAAGGAGATTTCCTCCACCTTTGCATTGTAAGAATCAGTAACTTAAGAAAAGCCACACCAAAAGGGGCCATGTCACACAGTGTCTTCCAAAAGGAACACAATCAGGGAAGCATATAGTGCCCTGAACGGCACATGTGCACTCTCAGAAGCCTTCCTACTTTTTCACAGAGAGAACCATCTTGCAAGAGTCCTTCACTGACATTCTTTCCTTTTTTTCTTATTTTTTAAAGATTTTATTTATTTATCTTTAGAGAGAGGGGAGAGGAAAAAGAAAAGGAGAAAAACATCATTGGTTGCCTCTTATAAGCACCCCAATCTGGCACTGAACCCACAACCCAGGCATGTGGCCTGACCTGGAATCGAACTAGTGACCTGTCATTTTGCGGGATGATGCCCAACCAACTGAGCCACACGGGTCAGGGTCTTCACTGAAGTCTTTCCTCACTGTAAACAAACAAAACAAAAAAGAAAAAAAGAAGCACCATTGGATCAGTCAGAAGAGCACTGTCAGAATTTCTTGGATTTGGGGAGAAAAGTCAATACGTAACTTGGACAATTAAGACATGTTGGTCTTCTGTTAAAGGCATCCTCTGCAATTTCAAAAATGTCCCCTTTTTTGGCCACTCACCCCCAGGCCAAGGCCCATTCCCCCAGGGCCTCCATCTGCATCTGGTTCTCTTCTCTTGCCCTGGGTGTATAAATTCTCGGGGGCCTGCTCACATCTAGTGGAGCAGGTGAATTCTGTTCTGTGCCCACAACAGTATTTCCAGTTGCTATCTGAGTTGCTAAGGAGCAGCATGGTGTACCTGCAGCCTCTGAGACACAGGGCGATGAGAGCTTTTCCTTGACCTCACGTCAAGAGTCGGTGTATTACTCAACTGCTCTCTATACCCCATCTCTCTCACCCGAGGGTCAATCTGACAGTTTTCTCAAACAAGCTGCCCTACTTCTAAATATCCCCGACAAGTGCAATTCACCTGTGCGTGCCAGGGCAGAGTTCAATTGCTTCAAAATGCACATTGTTATCAAGTGGCTTTGCCACACAGGAATACATGCGGCTGGCAGGGCTCCTCGGTTCACCATTGAACCAATACCTTGGAATCCAGCTCTTATAAAGATCCTGTCATGTTCCCATTACTTGACGTTTTTGAAAACACGTTAGTCCTACAAGACTGATTAATTTCTCTGTGACGTTCTGAGCACTCACAATGTCTCAAATCCAGTGGCTGTCGCTAGTGACTAAAGGGATGTGGGATGAACAGAGAGCTCTCCCCTGCACAATGACTCTTGATCACCCCAATGGCTCACATGTCTCTCTCCTGCTGCTATACCCTCAGTCTCTCCAGGGCGGAGACCACATCTTATTTGTCTCTCTGTTCCCTGCACCCAGAGCAGGGCTCGGTCCACAGAGCAGCGGCTCTGTGGAATGAAATGTCAAGTCTCACTTTCTTTTTTCCTTTTGTAAAACACACAACACATAAAATTGATCATAACTATTTCAAAGTGTGCCATTTGGTGGCATTAAGTACATGCTCAGTGTTGTGAAGAGTCACGCTTTTTAATTTTAAAAAATCTTAATAAAATCACTCTAAATTGGTTAACAGCTTTTCCTAAGAAATGAATAAACAAAAAGATAAAACATGGAGCCTGACTTAAAGGAATCGAGACAACAAAGTAGGAATATTGTTTCCCACTGAAAACAACTGTTATCGCCTGTTAGCTCTTCTGTGATCATGCCTGGTGCTAAGAACATGCTCATTAAGCAGATGGATTGAGCACTCTGCTAGACGCTGGGAATAAATAGATGAAAAGACATGCCATTGCCTGCACGATGCATAAAAGCCAGAGAAGAGGCAGGTGCTGACTTCTAACTCCCCACGCTATCAGGCAAACTTCTTAAGGGCAGGCATTATAGTCCGTTTTTTCCCCTGTTGTGTCCTCAGTACTTCAGTGCACACTGCAGACATTTTTCAAAAATTTGTTGAATGAATAAACCATGAAAATCTTGCCAGAGAAGCTGGGGAAATCTTTATAGAAGACATTGGATTGAGTGAGCTTAGTTCTGAAGAAATTATGTCTAAAAGAAGGAGTATAAACATCCCAGCAGGAGAAGAGGGTCTTCTCAGAGAGCCGGTGATGGGTTGGATGCTGGGGGAGGACATGTGAGTTGAGGGTGAATCATGAAGGAACTTGTATGCCATGTGCAAGAATCTAGAGTTTTAATTTTTATCTTGTAAATGAAGAATTTTGAACAAAACGTTTGCATCTTGGAGAAGTCACAAAAGTGTAACTCAGATAAGTAGCACTTATCAAAGCTTGCCAGTCCCCACCACCCCGCGGAGGTGAGATGCCTTTATTTAACCTGATCTCTGCTGCAAATACTTTCTGTTCCCATCCTGTCTACATCGTCCCTGCTGAGAAAATCTCCTGACCTTCCTACCCCAGCCTTCCCACTCAAGTCCCTCCTCCTGGTGAAGGAGACCCGTTGAAGTTCGGTGGGACCTTTTCCCTGTGGGCTAGTCTCACAGCTGGCTTTTCAGCTCTTTCATCAGTTCCTGCTCTGGATTCTCCTGGAAGCAGATGCTGGCATAAGGACTTGAGAGTAAATGGATTATTGGGGCTGATCCTGGGACAAATAAGGAGCCAGTGGGAAAGGGAGAAAAACAATACAGGGTGAACTGGTGAGCGAGTTTTCAGGTGGGATGTTGGAGCTTGGCCCCATCAGCAAATTGTGTAGAGTGCAACCTGGAAATGTCCTGGGAGGAAGAAGGAAGTTGGTGTATCTATCCACTAATTCCTAGCACTTCTGGCAAAGATTGTGCTGGGGGCGTGGAATTGCAGGTGCCTGGGGTCTGCCCTGTGCACCCCCTGGCAGGGACACAGGTTGACACGTGCAGTAGGGAGCGGCCTGTGTGGACTGGCACTGCCTTCGTGGCTACACGTGAACTTGGAGGAGGGCCAAGTGAATACGGGCGCGGCAGCACCCTCTATGCCACCTGCCCCTGGAGATCAGTTTCCATTTAAAAAGGCTGACAGAGACAACACTATGTGTTCACCAGACACTCCTTCTAAGGCACAGTAAGGCAACATGTCACAGGCTCCCTTGTAGCTAAGCCACCTTATTCACGGTTAAGTTGGGGAAGGAGTGCCACCGCACTGAGTTCTGCCCAGTAGAATCTGGACAGAAGTGACAGAAGTCACTTCCAGGCCTGGCCCTTAAAAACACCCCCATGGGATTCTCCCACTCTCTTTCCCTTCAGTGACTAAGTTGAAGGCCATATGTTTAGGACAGCATGTTAAATGAACATGTGTTAAGTGGAGAACCGGGTGCGGATAGTAAGCTGTGGTTCAGCAACAGACCACAACAGAGATGGAAATGAAGTTAATTACTCACAGATCCTGGAGGAAGTATACAGCATAACCCAAGGGGCCACAGAGGGAGGTCAAGGCAGAGAGTAGGGAGAGAAGGACAACCTGGGACAGAAGCCTTACTTGGGGTCTGTGGGTAGAGTGCTTTGGGGTTCCCAGGCTGGAGCCCAATTTGTCAATTCAAACTAAAGGATTTGGGGTTCATGAAGCATAAGGTATACCGGTGCTGAGAGGCAAGGGACACAGCTGATCACTAAGGCAGTTGGAGAAGTCGCATCAGAAACATATTTGCTTGAGACTCTGTGGACTGAAAATTAAAGTATGTGCTTGCATGAGGGGGCTAGTATTGGTTTAAGGCCCCCACAAGCTGATTAGCCGAAAGAAATGGAAGGTGAGTCAGAAATACCATGGAATAGCTTAGTTAAACTGTGAACGTGGTAGGAACACAAGATAGAAGGAGTGTCTATCCCTGAGTCCCTGCGTGGAGGACCCTACCAGGGACAGCCACTCAAATCACATCCGACTCTCTCAGGAATGAGAAATAAATAGTTGAATGAAGCCCCTTAGGTTTGGAGGTTTATTTGTTACTGCTGTAGAGCCTAGCCCATCCTCACTGTATAAGATATATTTGGGCTCTGCTGAGAATCTCAGCACATCCTGGCAATATGTTCCCTTTCCCTTCTTTTCTACATAACTTAAAAAGAATTAGTTTAATGCAATTTTAGGACCTGAGACAGTCTGCTAAAGTTTCAAGGAACAAATAGGCTTAACTGAGTGATATTCTTGCAGTTTGCAATGAGCTCATGAAGCCCGGCTGGTGTAACAGACTTGGTGGCATCTCTCAAGACCCCTTGTCGACATTAAGACCTCAGTTTGGGCAGCAGGGTTCAGCTGCCCACCCCCTCCACTTACCAGATCGAGAGAAACTACCAATTATTGCTCAACTGTCTTGCACAGGGCAGCCAGGGGTCAGAGGATTACATTCTAGGGGACCATCTGCAATGATTATGTAATTAATAGTATCATGATGTATAACTGCATGTAATGGTTTTCATAGTCAGAGACCTTTTGTTCCTAGGCTATTCTTCAAAGCAAAGGGGTTTCTTGTTCTACCTGCATGACATTCAGGAGCATCCTTTGGCAACCTTGTCAGTAATTTTTGTTGAATATCTTTAGGTCCTTTCTTTGAAACCCATGGGCCCAGGGAAGTTTTTGAACTGGGTGTTGTGGCTCTATGTCACCTTTGCAGTTTTTAAAGGCATCAGTTTACACGAAGGCTCTGTTTTGGCCATTGACTCCTCCCAAAGTCCACACTTAGATTTATTGACGGAGAGGGACACTACTGACCGAAACATCGCCCGGCTCAATATTGGCCCAGAGACAATAAATCTCAACACGGCCCAACGCCGAAAGTCGATGGATATGTATTGCTACGAACTTTCTTTTGGAAAGAATAATCAATTGGGTATGGATTTTGAAATAATTTCATTTTGATTGGAGCTTGGGACTAGCTTGACAGGGCAGGCTGAAAGAAAGAGTGGGAAGTATGATAGGAACAGTTGCTCCTTGTAATCCCATAGTTAAATGTGGTGCTGTGAGCAGCACTTAAAAAAGAAAACGACCCTGTCATCTATCAAGTATCCAGAAGGGCTGCTTTCTGGGAGATGATGTCATTGAAATGGCAGAGTGTGTTAAGCCCTCTGCGAATCCCCACCGGGTATTTGTCCTGCATGAGAATCAATTACAGAAAAGATAAATGGTGCATTAGAAGTGTCTTTTGGCATATATTTCACTTCTGATATATGTTGTTCTGCTGAGCAACAAACGATTTAGATAAACCTCAAGGTCATGTTTGGACCAGAGAGATGTTTTTCATTAGCCAGAGAGTGACCATTCCTGATAAGAGATACAGCAGCTTATGGAAAATTTTAAAACACCCGTGTGCTCAGTGGCAGCCTCAGCAGTCCACCTGGACCACCAGGGTCAGGCTGAATGCCCAGGATGCTCCCAGAAAGCCACCTCAGCATTCAGACCGAGAGAGGGGCATGCCTTTGCCATGACCTCTAGACTACAGCCCCTCTGAGTCCATGAGGCGATTATTGCTGTGAACTGTACTTACACTTCAAGGATGGGCCCTGGAGAGAATATTTCCCAGCCAAACTTTTTGTCAATCACAAATTTAAAAGCCAGCTGAATTCTGATTTTTTTTTTTCCCACTTCAGAGCCTGTGGTCTATGTTATCAATTGATTTGCTATCTTGGCCAAGCCTGTTGTTTTTCCTGAGACTTCAAAACTGCGTGTTAAAAATGAAGCCTGCGTTCATGCCTTCCTTGGGTCAACTCAGTGCCCACTTCCTTGTCACTGGGTCCTCAGATCTACTGTACCGGGACTTTCGCACTGTCTGTCACCACCTCCAGTGGGTGATACCACAGCCCAGTGTGAGGGTGCTGCAGCCATATGATCCTCACGTCATTCGATCCAGTGTCTGCAATAGGGCTCTGACTTCGGGCCCTGTCTTCCCAGACACCCTCGCAGCCTCAGAGTCTTGTGAGCTTTGTGTCTTTATCCTAGTGTTTTAGGGCACTTAGTTGCCTTCTCTGTGAAACGCTGTCCTCCGTGTTTTCATAAATAAAACTCAAGTCTTTTCTCAGAGTCTTAATACTAGGAAGCTTCCCCTATCCACTCCAACCTGAGGTGTCTTCTCTGTTCTTCCATCACCGGCAGGAGATACACACAGCGCATATTGTAATTACCTGGTTATTGGTCACCTCCATAGCCTTAAACAGTAAGCACTGAGAGACCATTTCCATCTTGTTCATCATTTTATCACCAATCATAAGCATGGCCTTAGCAAATAGTATTCACTTGACAAGGATTTCAGGAATAAATGAAAAGGTCTTAGGACCTAAAAGGTCTATGCCCTTCTATTTTCCTACCAGAGCCTATAATAGTTGGATTGAGAACTTTGGAGACTGGCTTCCCTTCTACCACATTTCTCAGAGTACAAGCAACAGAGACTCAGCAAAAAGTAAGGACGCTTCAGGGGCCCGGAGTCTCAGGTCTGTTCACTGTCTCTGGGGTATGTGGGGCGTGTGTGCGGACTAGCCAAACAGAGGGGAATGGGCCATAGGGGTCACTGGCTCCGGGCTAGTAAACACCACTTTCTTGCTAGAGAATTTGTTTCCCTTCTTTCTACGGAGAACGTGGGCCTGACCAAGGAGAACAGTGAGGTCAGCAGAAGGGGGAAACTAATCCATGGGACATTAAGACTCTTGGTTATTTTTCTGCTCCTTGTTTTCAGCCGTGTGTAACCAACCAATGTCCTAATGTTAAGGTTATTTTTAATAGTTTTGTTGAGTTACCATACAATATTTCATATTTTTGAAGTGTGTGTGTATACATATGTATACATACAAAACCATCCCTACAATCAAAATAACAAATATATTTATCATCATCACCTCCAGAAGTTTCCCTGTGCCCTTGTTTAGCCCTCCCTCCTCCTACCTTCTCTACTTCTCAGACAACCACTGATCTGCTTTCTGTTACTATAGATAAGTTTGCACTTTCTAGACTTCAATATAAAAGGAATGACACTGTATGTACATATGTTGACTGAATCTTTCACTTAGCATACTTATGTTGAGCTCTATCTATGCTATTGCATGTATTAATAGTTTATTTAAGGCAAAGGTTTCTATAAAACTATTCTGAAAGCTTCGGGGCATCCTAACAATAGGAAACAACTGGGTTCTTGGGATATATTATAACACAGACTGTCTAGATTTGTTCTAGAATTAGCAATCCTGATATCAGCAGAAAACCCTCAATAAGAAAAGACTCAGAACAGGGAAAAGGCAAACGACACATGGAGACAGCTAAGAGAACAGAGGGAAGGAGCTAGAGGTATGTCTTGAATTGCATCCTGTCTGCAACTCCTGTCCCCACAGTACTTCCCTGAGATCCACTGTCACCGATTCATCCTAATCTTCCCCAGAAATTATTTTCAGTTCCCTCTTATTCCAAACATCCTACCTCTGCCCTAAATAAAGCCTTTTGTTTTTATCACCTACCTTTAGCTGAGCAAAAGAAAGAGTGAAATGACCTCCCACTCAAACCTCACACTGAAAGACCCACTAATTCTGTTTAGAATTTTGAGTCCACTGTGACTTGAGAGAACCGTTTCCTTTTCAAACCCCCCTGAAAGGGTGCCAGAGCCCGGCTTCGCCTTCTTTCCCCACCATGTGTCAGAGACTTCTACCCAGCTAGGGAGCATTACCCATTCGTTATAAAGCAAGCTGATTTCAATATGCTATCCAGGTAGCCATGGACTGATGGATTAAGAGTCTTACTTTCTATAATGAAAGGCCTACACTGATATACTTCACTTTGTTATAACAACCTGGCTCTGGGCACAAGCGCCACATCAACTTGTAGGCTGCTGTGTTTCCAGCCTCCTGCCCCAGCTGCCTTTCCGAAACCCTTAAATGTATAAATCCCTCCCTCCTTGACTTCAGCATGTGCAGGCACCTAAATCCCAGAAGATTGACTGCGGTGAGAATTCCAACTTTCAACAAGCTGTGTGAGAGACGTTGGGTTTGCTATTTGCTCTGTAAAGTGTTCGTTTATCCCGTGTGTTTGCTCCAGGCCTGCTAGCATAACTTACCTATTTAATGGGCATACTTTAATGCACTAAATAGCGCAGATTCCAAAGCTATGGTTGAAGCCAGGGCAAAGTGATTCCTTGTAGATAAAGAAGGCGCCACTCCAATTACTGTAAAACCTGGCCACGAATTGCGCAGCTCAAAGCAATACCTCATCCAGACTGGTGGTGAGTGTCTGGCCATTCCTTCACCCGACACTTCACAAGTGGAGGACTCTTTTCCCTCCCACTCCTCTAAGCAACCTGTGCCAAGAATTTGCTCATGCTCTAGCAAAGGTTTAATTACCTGTGACTTAATTGGTCATCCTCTAGCTGTGTACAGCTGCAAATATTTTGAGGAGTCTTCAAGGACTCTTCCCTACCAGGTCCTGACCTGTCTTACCTGCTTTGCTTACTGTTACCCCCAAGCCCTCCTTCCAGACCACAAAAACATCCTGGGATTTCCCTGGCAGCTCCTTTGTTCACACAACCTCCTTTACCTGGATTGTCTGCCTGGTCTCCGCCTCACTGTCTTGGCCTCCAGAAAACCTGTCCATCCTCAAAGTCTAGACCTGAATGCCCCCTCATTCCTAATGCTTCCATAAATCTCCCAGCCAAAGTGAGTTATGTCCCTTTTCATCTCAAAGCACTTAGTTCATCCAGTAGGTATGGAAGTTGTCAGGCTTTGCCTTGATTATAGTGGGAGCAGCCTAGATAGCCATCACTGAATGGCTGACATTTTAGAGGACTTCTGGGGGCATTCTGTACTTTCACATGGATTACTGCACTTAATCCTCAAAGAACTGCCTAAGTCCCAAAGAAGTTATTCAACTTGTCTAAGATCACAGAGCTAACAAGTCATAGATATTAACCTAAGGCAGTGTGACCTTTGCACTTAGCCAACATACTAGACTGTAAGCTCTTAAGAACAGCTCTACAGCGCTTACAATGGGCCTTCCCTGTAAGTCACAGTCACATGCACAACACATACACACAAAATCTGTCTATTCCTTATAAATTTTTATTTTATATTAATATTTTATTTATATTTATTTATATGTAGATAGATATAAGTACGTCTTACATAAGTAAAATGAATCAACAGAACATATATTAGTCTCCTGTGGCTTTTGTAATAAATTACCATAAGTTTGGTAGCTCAAAAAAAAAAAACAAAACAAAACCAGAAATTCATTCATTCAGAGATCTGGAGGCCAGATGACTTAAATAATCACTGAGCCAAAACCAAGGTGTTGGCAGGGCCACACTCCCTCTGGAGGCTCAGGAGGAGAAGCCATTCTTTGCCTTTTTCAGCTTCTGGTGGCTGCTGACATTCCTTGGTTTGTGGCCACATCACTCCAGTCTCTGCGTCCATGGTTACATTACATTGCCTTCCCTTGTTCTCATATAAGGACACTTGTGATTGCATTTAGGGCCCACTCACATAATCCGGGATGTCACCATCTCAAGATTCCTCACTTACTCACATCTGCAAAGACAGTTTTTCAAAAAAAAAAAAAAAAAAAAGCTAGCATTCCCAGGTTCCAGGAATTAGAACCAGCTATCTTTGGGCGCCATTGTTCAGCCAACTACAACAGCCAACTTTGGCTCTTGTTCCTAAATTGCAGGTGTCCATTAATAACTGACCTTACAAATTAACACATTCCAAACAGTAAAATTAGACTTTGTAGGAACCACCACCTCAGTCCCCGAAAGGACTAAAAAGCACTAAAAACAACCAGAATTTCACAGGTGACTTTCTTTAGGAGAAGACGAGTTCAAGTTATGAAAAGTAAGAAACAGCTCATTCTCCTCAACAAACATAGTGTAGGCAATATTTTAATGGCTGAATCAACGAAATGCTCTTTATGAGCTACAGTTGTGTATGACACAGACTGTTTCAGAAACACTCCTACTGCCAAGATGAGACGTGGATGTGGCTCGTTGCTCATTCTGGTGTCTTGAAAATTCTTTCCCACACATCTTGAGGTCGCTCGCGCTGACAGCAGGAACAGTGTATCATCCTCCGGTGACCAGCCAGCCACCCCTCTGCTAGCGGTCCAGGGAACCTCCGAGCACAGAGCATGAAACACTTCAAGGCTCTGTGCAGAAATCCCAGACAGCTGTTGTCAGAGGGGGTTCCCTAAGCACATTAACAAGGGCCAATATGGAGAGCCCACAGGACTCTGACAACTCCGATGCTTGAGTCTTTGTTAACAAACCCTCCATTTGGGAAACAAGTTTGCTAGAAGATATTCACACACGGAGAATGCCCAGTAGGCCTTTGGTCAATATGATTTTATGCTTTGTTTAAAAATGGTTAAACAGCTATTGAGCTCCCCCCTCCCAGGCCTGCATCCCTCCCTTGATGTAAGTCATGCGTGCATTCCTCCCTCCCTCTCAGACTTGCAGACACATAAGCACACACACTCTCTGTAGTTTGATTGCTCCATTACAGAAAGGAAACATCATGATTTTTCCACCTCTGCTGAACGTTAAGAATTCAGTCACAACCACGAACGTGAGCTCACTGGCCTCCCGTGACAGGCTTGGTCCCTTATGAGCCCCAGGAGCTGTCTCTGACCTGAGACACAGCCAAGGGAGGTGTGCTGGGGGTGGGGTGGGGTCCTTTCTGATTCATTCCTTGTTGCAAACAGCTCAATAAAATTGATAGAATTAGAAAGCTTTCTTTTCTTGGTGAGAGTTCAACCTACTCCATTCTATTTCTGCTGGGTTGGCACTACCTTGCCAGCCAGGTTGTTAACCACATTTATTACTCACAGTCCAGGAAGTCTATGTAAATGCATCCTGAGCCGGCGCCCCAGGCCCGCAGTGGGCGGTCCCCCAGGACCGCGGGGTCAGGCAGGAAGTCCCCTCCAGGAGCAGATTGCAGCGGCTGCCAGCTGGATGGCCATTCTGATCCGGGGCCAACCCGGGTTTCTCATCCAACGTCGCTCTGCAGGGAGGCACAGCAGCCGTGAAACCTCTCCCGGGACACTGTCATCCAACTGTTACACAGAACATGGATCTGCCTGACAAGCCTGAAACAGCACAGGGTATTTGTCCCAAATCCTTTATCTATGCATCCCAAGAAGGTCTCGCTTAGGAGCTATATTTCACACCATTCAGCATGTTGGCAGTTCTCTCTTTCTCTAACATGTGATTTAGGATAACTGTATGTAAGGACCTGGAGTTAATACAATAACAAAATTCAATTTTAGCATGAGCAGGAGACAAAGCAGAGATTTACACAGTCCCCACTATTGAAACTTGCAAATTCAGAGATGCCAATTTTTTAGCTTTTGATTCATAGAACAAATCTTTATTAGCTGGACAGATCATAAGAACACAGATGATGCTCTCAGCAGTTTAAAAATATGATCCGAAATTCAGAATACTATTTATTAATTAACATTAATCTCTTCACTCATTGAAACTGGAGGAAATAGGGGGTTTCATCCACCTCTTGGAGAATAGGAAAGCATTTAGTTTCTTCTTGGTCACATCTATTCATTGTGGAAATAAGGGAGCCTTCATTTTGCCAAGAGTGGAAGAGAGCAGTCCCTAACTGCAGCCGACATTCCTGCAGGGACTCGCAGGAAAGAGGAGAAAGGAGAGATGGCAAAGAGACAGAAGGAATCCAAAGAAGAAAAGATTCGAAGTCACAAGGAAGCCATGACTAAATACATTGTCTTGTGTTAGCTAATTCTTCTCATCCTAAGTTTTTGTGCATTTATACAGAGAACACGCCTTTCTAAGCCCAAGAGACAGACAGACCTGGTTTTCTATATGCTAACTGGTGGTATAAAGAGAATGCAGAATCGAAAGATCTTCTCCTCCCAAAATAATCCCCCATGATGCCTGATGACCACCCCCCACCCCATCACCAATTTCCATCTGTGTGTTGAGAACGGCCTTCTCCCAGGCATGTTCTTAAAATACACACTCCTCCTAGGAGAGGTCATAGGTGAAATCCCTTACTCATTGGCATGCATAATATTTTCAAACTTTTCAGCAAAGGAGATCATGAGGTGGGTTAAAAGCAACAGAAATGTAGGTCATGAGCAGGCTCCCCACTGGCCTGTGTGGAAGTTTTATCCAAATTTGGGCAGGTCCTCAGGATAGAGTGCAGTGAGCGAGGCTGACAGATTAGAAGGCACTTTCGTGGGGTAGGAATAGGTGCCCCTGCCTCCTGGCAGACTCAGCCCACAGCAGGGCACACAGCTTGGTGATCAGTTTCTACTTTTCTCCTCTGCTGGCCCCTTTGTAGGTTATACAACCTCCATGCAGGAGGTCTGGCAAGAAGATGAAACTTCACCTTCACCACTTCACTTCCGGACTAGCCCTGAAGTAAGAACTTCCACCAAGAGAGAGAAAGACCTGTGAGTCTATTGACATTCCCCATTTTTATTATTACCTGAATTCATGCTTCTGGAAAATTTACTTCATTTTTGTTCTAAGTATCCAGGTGTCTTCCATCCACTAATGGTGGAGATACTGGGGTATGTACTCACTGCAGCTAACCCTTTTCTCTCTCTGTACCTAGAATCTCCCATTTCCCCATCCCTGTCTTCCCATGATTGACCCATTCCCCTGACACAAACAAAGAACATGATGGTGGATGGCTTTGTGGCATTTGCATTGATGGATTACCTTTCAAGAAATAACTCATGGGATCGGGGGTTGGCTGGGAAAAAACAGGAAAACTTCTCAGGACAACTTTAAACAAGTTAAAAAATAAATAACTCTTGTACCTAGACCATTCTGGGTCTAGAGAAAACTTTCTGCCTACATCTTCAAATTTCTGGCAATCCCAGAGAGTCTAGTGTCATGAAATAATCTTTACACTTACTTCCATGAGGTGAGGACAGAATCAAATATTAACTCTCTTGCCCAAGCAAGGATGCACACATAGAAACTGGAGGATCTGGGATTTGAACTGGGGAACTTTGACCCCAGAACCACAAGGGTTCGCGGCCACTATACCCACACAGGCTCCCGGGGAGGGCGCAGTGAAACTGCGGGGTTCTGGGAATCCTCCTCCAGATTTAGATTGGGTCTTTCAGATTTGGCCTCTGACTTCTTGACTCTGATTTTTTTTGTGTCTACAACCAGTAACCTCTCTTCTACGTAGAGACCATACCAGTGAGCAGCCAGGTCAGGATAATAAGCCCCTGGCTATGACCAGAGTAGCCACTGCCATTCCATCAAGACCAAATGTTACTAAACAAAAGGGCTTAACTATAGCCAGCCTACATGGCCAGAGGCTTCCTCAGGCCTGCCTTCACACTTCCTGGCCAAAAGGGTTAGTCCTCAGGCTAAGGAGTACAAATGTAAGCAGCTTACTGAGTTGCCTGTTAAACATAGTAAGTATAAACTAGGAGAAGGAACCAAAAGTGCCTTATACATTCTCCATTGTCAGTAGGTATGACCTGGTAAATATTTTCTGTTGATCACAGCAATGGAAATTAAACCTCAGACCATCCTTACTGTGCTTGGAAATGTTCGTGTATGTATAAGAAATACTAGAAAAAAATTCGTACAGATTTAAAGAAGTTTCTTTCAACTCTCAGCAAAGTTACTAAATAAAGAGGCAGATCATTGGAAAGACCAATGTATTTCCTCTCCAAATTGTGGTCTCATATTTTAATTTCCTCTTACGTATTAAATTAATACCCCAAATTTTTATTATATTGTTTAAATAGTTGTAAAGGATATTTTTCCAGCATATTAGATGCACCCTTAAATATATTTTTATCATAATCTCAGAGCAGAGGATTTAGCTCCAATTTGTGGAAAATGTCTCCCACAGAACCTATTTGGAAAATAAAGTTTGGAAAATCCAAACCTTACTGTCAAACCAGCTACCAACTCAAACTGACCTGAAGTCAGAAGTCTAATTTTAGCTTGTTAACTTAAACAAATGTGTTACTGTAAGTGCTCGTGACAACTTTATTTGTTCTGTATTCTAATTCTAAAATGGGTGGGTGGATGGATGGGTGGACGGATGGATGGATGGATGGACATGTTATGATTTTGTCACTTAGATGAATTAAGGTGTTATCTCCTTTACTATCTTTTTTATTGTAGCAAAAAACATGCTACATAAACTACCATTTTAACCACTTTAATGGGTACAGTTGTTCAGTAGTATTAATACATTCACATTGTTATGCAACAGATCTCTAGAAATTTTTCATCTTGCAGAATTGAAATTCTATATCCATTGAATATTTCCCCTCCCCACAGCTCCTGGCAACCATAATTTTACTTTTTGTATCTATATGTTTGGCTACTTTGGATGCCTCATATAAGTGAAATAAGAATAAGTGGTATTTGTCTCTTGGTGGCTGACTTATTTCACTCAGTATAATGTCTTCAAGTTCCATCTATGTTGTAGCCTGTGACAGGATTTCCTTCCTTTCAGACTGAATAGTGTCCATTGTATGTATTTACCCCATTTTCTTTATCCATCCATTGATGAACATCTGAGTTGCTTCCCCCTCTTGGAAACTGTAAATAACATCGCAATGAACATAGGTGTGCAACTATTTCTTCACTATTTCTTAAGGAAGCTCTTTTTTTGCATTGATCTTGTGGGATCCCATCTCCATCAGCAATGCAATATTAAATTGTCTCTTTTAAGGATGTCCTCGGATATTCTCTCCCTGCAAGAAATAGACCATAGTAAAATCCCAGATTGGTGAGAAAAATTCTTTTCTTTCGTTGCATGGAAAATGGGTGATAAGGAAACGAAAGCCACGAATAACCTGGCAAAACACAGAGAGACACTGGACAGTCAGCACAGATTTCATATGGAAGCTGAGTTTCAGGAAATCTATTTCTCAATGTTACCCTTGCAAATCCCACGCGCTCCCAGAGACATACACACCCTGGCTGGAAGATATGTCAATGAGCTTATCACTTCACACAGTCCCTGGTACCTAGCACAAACTCCCCAAATGTTAGATTTTAATATTATCTATTCCCTGAGAATGCACCATTACGCATACACTCTCATTCCACTCCCCCGCCAAAAAAGAAAAAAAAAAGTAAGACTAGCACATGATCAGGTAACAGGTGCAATGAAAAATTAAAATAGACTGAGCTGAAGGAAAGTAATGTATTTTAACCCCCCAGCAGGGAAGGTGCTCATTCCCTGCTCCTTGCATGCCTTATTAATGATGATGGCCGTTTAATCACGTCCCCTGGTGGTGGGGGAAACATCTTGTTCCCATTCATTAGGTCACAATAACTTTTTTGTTCACCCAAAGTGCTTGGGATAAGGTTCAGTGCATAATGTCACTAACAACACTGCTAATTGAAATCCCATCTGAAGCACTGCACCTACATAACAGAGACCAGCCAAATAAGTCCATGGCTTTCCTACGGTCTTCTTCTCGCTCCTACCCTGAGCTCTGGTACCTAATTCACCATCAAGCCCATTTTCTGAAGGGTTAGACTTCTCAGCAATTGAACGGCACAGTGACCCCAGATTTTCAGTGGAAAAATCAAATATATGTTGAATGAATGCACAGAAACATGCATGAATGAATAAATGAGGGAACAAATGAGTAACGAACGTAAGGCCACAAAGGGTTTGATTCCTGGTGCCAAGGAAAGTCAGAATGAGAACAGCGTTCAAGTGCTTTAATCCTTCTTGTTAAGCGCAGCCAATGACTTGGTCAACGCTAATTAAGTCCTCAACAATAGCTAATGAACTGTTCAATAAAACTAACCAACCTTACATCCTGACCTCAGGAAAGGTCAAATGATTCAATGACCCAACTCCACAGCAAAGTCTTTCCTGAGAGCGTTTCCTTACGCGTCCTTGGGGCTGGCCCTGCCACACCACATCCTCTAAGACTTCACACTGGGCAACCACTTGGATACATTGCTTTCCGGTCCCAGGGATGGACATGCACATCCATTTTCCCTCGTGAGTCTGATCTGCTGAGCCCTCACTAAGGGTCCCCTCCTTCTACCAGCTTCCTTCTCTCTGCTCAAAGAAACACCCAGTAATCCTACATGCTGACCCCCCCAACACTGTGATCCACTGATTTGGACAGTTAATCACATTCTTCAAAATAAAGAGGCACAGGGCTGCACCATGAGCAATAAATGTGGCAAAGTTTTTATAAATGGTAAGGAACCACAATTTTCTTAGAAAGAAGGTTTTGTCTCTGCCACCCTTGTCCCTGGGTGTAAAAGTGCATCATTTATTGCCCTCATCTTGGGCTACAACTGAAGTAAGCAAGTCATTTTGCAGTCAACCAAATTTCAGCACTTTGAAACATTGATTGGGTCTGGAGATTGCACTAGTTCGGTTATTTTTTAGTACTTTGGCCTGTCATGAAAACATTTTCTCAAATCCCAGTATTTCACCTCCACTCGCATAATAACTTCGAAATGTATTATTGCTGAGAAACTCCATTCTCTCTGCCAACAAGTCCCCGGAGGGAAGCTCTAGCAGAAGAAAAGAAGTTTTTACAGTCACTTCGTTAGAGAAAGTCACTTATCCACTGGACCTAATCAAGTTTTCCAAGACATGGCCCATAACTGACACCCAGAGCTCCTCTCTTTGTGCGTGTGCTTTTTCTTTCCTTTCCCTTTAAAAAGAAAGGCAAAAGCCTATGCTTTTTCTTCCACAGCAAAACATAACAGGCAAAAACGAGTGACTACCGTTGTGGGAGTGCTAATAGAGATTCTAGTCTGTAAGTAAAAAGACTTACCGGGGCCAGAGGACTAATTAGCAGGTCGGCCAGATAATGCACTAACGCAGGAGGGAATGTCTGTTTAAAACACAGGCTGACTGTGTATTGCGGGCCACTGCTGACTTTACAGCCGCTCTCATGGCCCCACGGAAGAGCAACATGGGGTGGGAAGTGGGGGCAACCTCAGCTCCTGCCCCAATTAATTCCTCCTTTTCTCTTCCATGAATCAAGGGATGTGTATTAAAGCAAACCTTTCAGAGGCCTGTGTTTTGACACAGTGATCTCATCCTTGATAGTTTGATGAGCAGTTCCATAAGCATGTCTGCCACCTGGGCGTGCAGTCTAAGAGACACAAGAGGGGATGGTCTTACCTTCTCAGAGGACAGGGTCCCAGTGTGGCTTCCTGTGCATTTGCATCGCCTGTGTGGGAGGTTGGACCGGTGGCAGGCATGCCGGCTCCCCTGGCATCCCTACGAACAGAAGCTCCTGTGGGCTGACAGGCCTCCCCTTGTCTCTCAAGGTTCTTAATGGGAATTCAGAGACATCCAGGATCTGCCAATCCTTCCAAATTGCCCTTCCAAACTGCCAGAGAACTATTCCCTATGGAGCTGTTTTAGTGTTATGCATTTCATCAAAACATAAAACATCTGAGCATCCATGCCATTGTTGAATGAGAGCAGTGAGCCTGTAGATAACTAACTGACGTCAACATTCCCAGTGACCGCTCTGAGGAAAATGGTGAATTAAAATGTTAGCAGGGCCGCTCGACTTCCCGAAGGCTCTAGGGGACAATCCATTTTCTTACCTTGTCCAGCTTCTAGAGGCTACCTGAATTCCTTGGCTTCTGGACGCTTCCTATGCCATCAAGGCCAGCAGCATTATCATCTCCCAACCCCTCTATTCCCCTGAACTTTAGCCTCCCTCTTCATCACTTAAAGAAGCTATGTGATTACCCTGGGCCCACCTGGGTAATTGAGGATACTCTCCCTAAGGTAAGCTCAGCTGATGGGCAACCTTCATTCCCTGTTGCCAGGTAGCCTCCCGTAGTCACAGGCTCTTGGAATTAGGACGCGGTGGGCGGCCGTTATTCTGTCATTCCCCGTGTGTGTGCAACGGCCCCTGTCTTCCCTCTGTTCCCTCCCCAGTCGTGCCTCCTCCCGCACTCAAGGTCACTGGTTATTCTCCTCTGGAGACGGCAATAGTTCGCCCTACTGACCGGCTACATCAACAGTGCTCCTCACTCCTCCTTCGTCTCCCCTTTGTCTTTAACAGAAATTCAGTGTATCGTAGTTGTTTGCCTTTTTATTCGACCACCCATTTCCATTCACTTTATCCGCTCAGCTGTTTCTTAGTCCCTTTCCTACTGCTAACGTTATCACTTCTTTTATGGAATCCGTGGAACACTGAACTGAATGGTGTTCTGAGGAAGGACCCTCAAAAAAATTGTCCCCTCCTGCCTGGAACTGTGTTCCTCAGCCCAGTGGAGAAGGGCACACCGGTCTCAAAGGGTGCCTTGGGACCTGCTGCTGATTCTCCTCATCTGCAGAGTGAATCTTTGCATTCCCAGCACTAAGCCACTTCTTTTTCCAATGTGTCTCTCTCTTCAGTTGACTGTCTCCCAAAAAGCCTGTCTTGGATTCATCAAACAGTAATACTTACCATTGCCAAGCATTTTGTTGGAGCTTTAATAATCAAATGTATTGTATGGCTACAAGGCCAGCTCTTGGGATTGCTGGTGATTTCAGAGTTGTTTAATGAGCTGGAATAATACATCCTTCGCTGGATAGTATCTAACGTTCACTTATCAGGGGGTCATTCCTATAACTTGAGGCTTCCTTCAGATGTTAAAATGAAAATTCCTATGAAGGGTTTATGCATTAAACATCATCTATTGTTGGCATGTCTATGTGAATAAGTCCTGGCCTTTCCTCAGCCAAGTTTGAGAAATATCAGATATGAAGAGCACGAATATGAAATAGAGACTCTGCTCCCTGACAGAGTCCATTTCCTCACATGGCCATGTTTCATTTCTGGTCAGTTACAAGTACCAGCTTACTTAAGCCAAGCACCTTCCATAGAAAAAGATGGTAGCTTCCTAAGACCTTCCTTCCCCACATGTCTTCAAAGGGCTTAAAACTCTTAAGGCTCTTCTGCCAAAATCCAGTAATCGGGATGTCTCAGTAGCATCATACACAGTGGGGCTGCCCACTGGGATGTTATTGCATACCAGCCAAGGGGGTTGTCCTGTTCAGTAAGCTGGAACGAGCCACCACCGCCCAAGATGCCGGTGCAGACTACACACAACATTGTGTGCAGGGCAGTGCCACTGTTCAGCCTCTATCCGCTGTTCAGCCTCTATCCAGGAGAAAAAGGGGGAGTGAAGGGAGTGGAGAGAAAGAACAATAAGTTAGTGTCACAGGTTTTCCTTAGTCTTTGAAATGGAGTGCCCACTAAGTACCAAGCACACAATTGTCTCTTCCTTTTAGCATAACTCATTTAATATTTACAACCACCATTTTTTAGGTGGGGGAATAAGGCTGAGAGAGGTGATGTAACTTGCCAAGACAGCGAGGGAAGTAAGGGGCAGAGCTGGGATAAGTCTCTCTCCCCTTGAATAGCATCAGCCCAGTCCCAGAACAGCAAGTAAACACCTCTGTGGGTCTGCCTATTGTCACCACTTCGATATCAAGTAAATATGAAGGAGGGGTGTCTTTGCCATGTGCCAAGCTCTCTGCTAAGCATGTTACCTGCAATGTCACAGTTAATACTCACAATCACCCAATGAAATAACATCAACCCCACATTGCAAATGAAGAACTTGACTCTCAGGGAAGTTAAACGAGCGTTTCAAGATCATACCACCATTTAAAGAGAGTTCTCAGATTCCAACCCAGGTCAGTCTAATTGCAAGTAACTATACATTTACATTGACTGGGGTAAAGATAAAAGGAACACACCCCATAGGTTTGATCTTGCTAGATTCACAGTAATGTAGCATGTACAAGATAAAGGAAAGCACTTTTAGAAAGGGACTTATAGCTGAAGACCCCGAGACTAGAGGAAAATTCAGGCAAGAGACTCAAAAGGGCTATGATATTTCGGGATGAGCCAGCCGTTGTTCAGAGCAGTTCGATCTATTTAATTTTTTAAAAGAAAAAATAAAAGGACGGGGGAGGTTGGGATCTTTTTTTTTGAAGAGCAAAATACCCAACCAGGGACTACTCTCACCCCACACAGCATTCATCACATGATGCTGCAGATTTTCGAAAGCCATCAGCTGTGTGTATGGAATTGTTCCCTCAAGGAAAGTGGCCAAAACTCTGTGGCATGAGGCACATATAACTGTGCTGGACAGAGATGAGGAAAGACACTCTGGGGAAGACTCTGCATGGTGGGAGGGGAGACCAGACGACCTAAGAGTGCTGAGCCTCTCAGGCCCCGTGTCTCTACGTCAGCACACAGAAGCACGGAGGACAAGCATCTCACACCCAGCAGGTGCACAGGCAGGCACCTGCGCGGCCGCAGGCCCTGGGGGCCGGGCATCTTTATACGCATCCTGGCACCTCACCAGCCCAGCAGGCCCAGCTGACGGAGGCCTGGTAAGACAGCACAGCCAAGCCCTCCTGGCCACCATGATGCTCAGGGCCCTCCCCTCGGCAGGCTGCCCAAGCTGATGGGTTACATCCTGTCAGGATATTGATCCTGGTGAACTACGGGGCCCTGGGCTGTGATTAAAAGAACCTGAGCATAAAGAAAAGTCCTGAACTATAGATGTTACCATGCCCTTGAGAGACATTGCCAGAAAATCAACTCCAAACAGTTCTAATGGAATGTGATTGAGACCTCAAGCATCCGAGGGGTGGAGCGAGCAGAGGTTCCCACAACCAGAAGATGCCGTCCTCGACCAGGAGGTCCTGGTCAATTGTTCCACAAACACTGAATCCTTGCACCTCTGTGTGGTGAGTGGACAGTCTGCAGCCTTTCTGCACAATGATCTTGCATCACATACCTTTAGCCAGGACAACCCGGCCCCGTCCCGAGCAGCTGCGATGGGCCTGTGGCCATCACGCAGCTCCTGTCTCACAGACCCCCCGGCACCTCTTCCTTTCTGATTCATGGCTCAAAGGAGGAGGCACCTGCGGGTCCGGGTCTCTCCTCATCTTTCACATGCTCCCAGGTTCAAAGTCTCCAAGGACTTACTCATCCTCCCTCTTTCTGTGCTCTCTTTTCCTACCAACGTCACTTGCTAACCATGTTGGAGGTCCTTGAGCCAGGCAGTCTGGACCGTTTAAAATACGTGAAGGTGCTCATGTCCTTTGAGACCTGAGGCTGATCCATGAGAAACAGAAGGGCCCCTCATTGACTTCCAGACATGCAACAGACTTGAGCAGAGGTAAACAGGGAAGCAGGTAACACGACGTGGCTCTTCAACAAGATCTGAACACCTGAACAAGAGCCACGTCAATAGATCGTTGCGTTCTGCGATAGTTTTCAAGATGCGTTTCCATGGAGGGCAGATCCCTGTCTAATTCGTCCTTCTGTCCCCCACATCAGGTGTCCCACCAAAGAACAATCTGCTTCTACTGCCCACGCATTTCACATCAGGCAGGGTCCTTCCCCCTCACTCACTTGTTGCGCCATCAGCTGATGCCCCCCGAGCGCCCCGTGTGGGCCAGGCACTGTGCTGGGCCCCGGGAATGAAGGACACCGGAGCCCCTGCCCTGCCGAGCTCCCGTGCTGGGAGGAGGGGAAACAAGAATACAGCGCGATGGACACAATGACAGAGGAGCCCCCTCACCCGCCCAGACAGGGAAAGAGGTCAGTGGCGGAAGCTGTTTGGTGGTGGTGGTGACTCAGAGCCCAGCCACGAGGGCCGGCTGTGATTCTAGACAGAGAGGGGAGCTGAGCACACGAGAATCCAGCAGGGTCTGCAGCCGAGGAACAACATGATCGTCTCCACACCTGAGAGACTCTTTCTGGCTGCAGCTGGGAGGGGTGGAAGTGTGGCAGGGAGTGCGGGGGCCGGAGACAACGAAAGCAGGTGTGGGTTGGGAGGACTGCGCCCAGCTGGCTGTAGGAAGGTGAGAAAGGGTGCAGATGGACAGACAGTTAGGAAAATCAACAGCTCTCAGTGACCCATGGCCATGGGGGGAGGGGATGAAGGAAAGAGAAAATGGCGAGAATGACTCCCAGGGTCCGCCTTAGAAGCCTGGTAGCAAATGGTGTTATTTGTGAAGTAGGAAATCGGGGAGCAGGGAGGGGAGGTCAGAGAAGGAAGAGTCAGGTTGGGGCACGCACAGTACCCTCAGTACCCTCAGGAGGTCTGCGTGGAAACTGGCAGCTGACCTCTAGTAGACCTCTGGCCCCAGAGTCCTGGGAAGAGGCTGGAAGCGGAGCTGGGCATCTGGGAACCAATGGGATGAGCTGAATTCTGGTCGGCGATGTTGCCCAGGGAAAGCACTCAGGATTGTTTAAAACAGCCACAACAGCCGTGGCTGGTGTGGCTCAGCGGATTGAGCACCAGCCTGTGAACCAAAGGATCACTGGTTCGATTCCCAGTGTAGGGCACATGCCTGGGTTGTGGGCCAGGTCCCCAGCGGGGGGTGGGGGGTGTGAAATGCAACCACACAGTGATGTTTCTCTCCCTCTCCCTCCCTTCCCCCTCTCTAAAAACAAATAAATAAAATCTTTATTAAAAAAAAAAACAACCACAACAAAAGGATAAACAGGTATAGATTGAAGCCAGGAGACACTAAAATTCAAGAAACTATAGAAAGGAAGAAAAGTCCACAAAAGGGACTGTTTAAAAGCCTGAGAAAGAGGAATCAGGAGAGTTGTATGTCAATTATACCTCAATTTTTTAATTTTTAAGAAAATAAAAGAAAAATCAGGAGGGAAAGTGCCATAAAAACACAGGAAGGTGCGGGGGGGCCCCAAGGACTAGTCTGATTTGCTCTTCACAGCAGCATTATCATTCCCACTTTATAGAGAAGAAAACTGAGGTTTAGAGAGCCAGGAAGGTTGAGCAACCTGTCCAAGATTCTTAGTTTTGACAAGAAGCTCAAATCCAAGTCTCTGAGAGTCAGCATAACTCATGCCCCATTCCACCACCACTGCCTCCCACAGAGCAGGCTCCGAGCAGGCTCCTTCCTTCATTCATTCAATCATTCATTCATTCGCTCACTCACTCACTCATCAAAAAATGTGATGAATGACGCTTGTGGTCAGATGAAGTCATTGGAGGTGGGGGAAGTTCCCACACAAATACGTTGATAAACTAGCCGAAGAGGGCTCTTGCGGGTGAAGGCAAGACCAGCATTTGTTCAAATGCTTCAAGCCAACTCCAGGCCTTGCCCTCCACAATCCTGGAGGGTCCCTGATAGGTCCACACGGGTGGGAGTCTGAGGAAAAAGAGTGGAAATCAGGTAGCGTCTGAGACACAAAGACACGGAGTGCGGGGCTTGCTGTGTGGGAGGAAGGGTCCGGGAGGGCCGCTTTCCCTGGTCCCAGGCACTGCAGCGGCTTCACCGAGCTGCGGGGCGCACGGCGGCCAGCCAGCGTCCTCGCTCCCGTATGCGAGCCTGCAGCGCCACCTTGTGGACGGCGCCGACATTAACACATTCCAGAAAACGCAGGTGGCGGCGAGGGAGCCGGGTTCCCCCGGTTGGTCTATGGTGTTTCTGCAGGAGAGACCCTGGAGCATTCTCAAACCTTATTCCCCTCAACTGCTCAGTCCCATGTGGAAAGTTCAGATGATCTGAAAGGTTTTCCAGAGACGTCTTCGGTGGCCTGAGCACGTCCACCGGGAACGAGGTTGACAATGAGCAAAATAAGGATTGCAAGAGTTATCAAAACCCTTAAAAGGATGAGACAGGTGGGCAGCCCTCTGAGAGAAGCCCGGTGTTTCCAAAAGAGTTAGGCAAAGAAGAGACAGGGAGAAAAATATAAACCTTGAAACTCAGCTGCTCTGAGCACACCATTAATTCCAGCCACACTAAATAATAAATTTGCTGAACAAATTCTTCTCCCATGGGAAGAGAGAGAGAGGAAGGGAGAAAGAGGAGAGGAAAGGAAGGGAAAAAAATACATAATGTGCCCTTGAGGGGGTTTTTAAAAGGTAATAAGAACACGAGAAAGGGAAGTGCAGGCACCTTTGTAGAAATGAGCAGGAGACCACTTGATCCAGGATTCACCTGATGTGGGAATGATGGAATTTCCCTCTGCACCCAGCTTAAGACTAAATCAGTTTTGAAATGTAGCAGAGAAATCAACAAACAAAACATTCTCTCTGCCGGCATCTCTCGTGCAAAGTGTCCCAAAGAGGCTCCGCAGGTTGGAATTGAGCCGAGTTCTGCAATGAGAAAGCATATATGCTCTAAAGGAACGTTCTCCATAGACGCAATCAATCCAAGGTGATTCATGCAGTCAGTCAGTCAGAGGTGTAAATCCCTCGGGGCGCATGAGGTATGCGGCTGGCCTGGATGCCTATTTTCTGGGGCTATGAGTGAATGGATTTCTGCCTCCTTCCCAGGCTCCAATGCTTTTAGCAATTGGCACTGTGGCAGGATTTATACCATGGTTCTTGTAAATTGTACCTTCTCTCTCTCCTTTTCAAAGGTTCCTTTCAATAAAATGCAGATGGAATTGTTCGAGAGCTGCTTTTCATGTGTTTATAGGTTACTTCTGCTGGGCTGCTTATGCAGGTGCGTGTCTCTAGGCCTCCTTTGTTTTTTATTTTCTCTGCCTATTAGAGAAATGGAAACATATGGATTCCTTGTTTAGACCCAGCAGGCCTTATAGAATGGTATCCCTGTTGCTTTCCTCACACACCTTCCTGCAATCACATGGCTCTGAATTAGCCTCTTAATCCCTGGTGGAAAAGCCATAGTATGAGGAAATTCAATAAAATGCATATGCAGTCCAAATGCCAAAGCATTTACAAAAATAGACGGGAATGTGGTCATTTATACAACTGTGAAAGGAGAGCCTTAGCTGGCATCAGTGATAAGACACAATGTGGGTAAAGAAGCAGACATTCAAAATGGCAGACATGAGCCTAGTGTTGGGGCAAATGAATGTTCTTAAGTCTAGTTGCGGGGGTGTGGGGAGTGCGGGGAAGTAGTATTCAAATACAAAGACAGTGGAGGCTTGAATTTGGATCTGAACCTCCAACATAAACATTTTGAGGTAACAGAGCAGTTTGATGCACATTCCATGACTATTCTGTATTTGGAAGATGAAGAGTCTGGAAACATATGAAGAACGTTTCCAGAAACTAATGACAAAGCCCGGCTGTAGGTAATATTCCTGTTATAGTTTTCATTGTAAATAAATAGCTCATTTACTGAAGGCCCTGTATGTTTTATTAAATACCTCACTACAGTCTTTTAGGAGGAGGAAGTAAGTAAATGTTTACTCAGGAGGCTGTCCACCGTTCCCCTCAGAGGACTGGTGAAGACTAATAGGACGCACAGTGTCTACAGTGCTCAAAATTTCAGAAAAACCACATCCCTCGGGAAGTTTACCGTTTTGCTGTCCTTCTTCCATGCCCCTCTAAGGACAGCTCAGAAAGGAGGTGCAGCACCCCAGCATCTGTCCCTCCCTGTTCACATCTGAGCAAAAAGGCAAACACACCCTGTGATGTATCAAGCTTGTAATGTCAGGCGGTGGGGCACCCTGAAACGATTTGCCGAGACTCAGACCAAAATGTGGCTGGATTCCATGCACTTCCCTAAGCATTTTGGGAACACTGCCCAAGTCGCAGTCTAGAGGAAGTCACACTATTGAGCCCTGACAACCGTGGCCCCTGACCATCTTCCCAACACGGCGGGTGGGAAACCAGCTCTTCTGGAATCCATAGATTCCCCTGAGGTGGGGTGGAGACTTTCAGGCCCTTGCCAGCCCTTCCCCTGGCCTCCCCTGAGATATAGAGAGATGGGGCTGACGGAAGGATGTGGCGATACTCTCCCCCTGGTGGAGAATCAGTGTATGTAATGAGCGATATTAGCATGGAGCCTTTTGCTGGTGAACAGAGTGAAAGCAGAAGAAAGAACCAGCGGTAGGGGTCAGTTTGGAAAACTCTTACAATACCCCGGGTGACTTGAACTCGTTTTCCCCTCGCAAATTTGTAAGTCCAATCGTATTCTAGCTTCTTCTCCAAAGAGAGTGAAACAAGGACCAGCAGAAGGATCGCTGACCAGGGGACTGACATGCCTCCACTGTAGTCCTAGCTCTGCCTTAAAAGCTAACCCTCCAGCAAATGGTGGGGCATATTAAGCCTCAGTTTTGAAATCAGCAAAATGAGAAATATGGACAAGATGATTTTTAACATTTTTTCCAGCTCTGCCATTGTAAAAACTCTATGTAATAAGTGTTAAATACAAACTAAGCAGATGTCCATAACATGTAAATACGATGCTCATGACTTGGGGGCTTCCCAGTAGGGCAAGACTGGTCCCTCCACCCTGTGCGGGCTTGTCTGACCATCAGCCCTCATTCAAGCGATGGCGGGCCAGAATGAAAGGACTGCCCCCTGTGTTTTCTTACGGAAGCATTTCCTCCCTTGGTTTCTTATTGCCAGGAGGAAAACGCAATAAATACTAATTAAAATAACCTGATGCAGCATCTTTCCTTCTGACAAATAGCTCGTCCCCCATCTTTACATAAACAAATTAGAAAAATCATATGAGGATAAATGGAGCTAGAGAGAGTAAAAGAACAGGAGTTACATCATGCACTGAGTATACGCCACAAGTTATTCTGTGAGCCTGTGATTGCAGCTATTTCAAATGTAATTACCTCAGTCACACCCCCCTCCCCCACTGGGCAGAGACTCTTAAGGTCTGCTCAGCTTCTAGTGTATGGCTGGTGCTCCGTAAATGACAAATGCAATTATAATAATTAATAATTCATATATTAATAAGAACGAAACCCCTTTCCCCGTGCTCAGTAATTGCCTGCCAACATGCCACGCATGCACAGAAACAGGGGCTGCCAGGTGCCCCGGAATTTCTCCACACTTCCGCAGGCCTTGAAGCATTCACAGCCGCTACCTAACAAAAGAGCTGGCTTAAGTGCCTCCTATTATACCTCCTTCCCATTTCAGATATTGGGATCTGCCCTGAGGGTCAGCCCTGAGGAAACGAATGCCACTGCTGAGACCATCCGTAGCTCTGCAGGGCATCCCAGCCTGCGGAGAGCTCAGGCAGCTGAAACACCCACCCGACCCCTCCTCGGGCCGCCTGGAGGGGCGCGGAGCGGTTGAGCGGCGGTGCACAGTGAACTCGGACAGGCAAACCCTTTACCCACAGTGAACAGATTGTTCGTTTAGGAGGCACTCACAGAAATCAAAAGCTCAAGCAGGGTATTAATATCCTGGCAAGTCTTCCCAGAAGAGGGCTAACGTGGATCTCTTTATCTCATCTGTTTTCTTTTGTCCTGGCATCCTTTGATTTTCACAATGCAGGTAATTCTACGTTTGATCTGAACTCACTCAAGTTGTCTAATGAATGTCAATTGCCAGTTTATTTAGTTTTTCAACGGGCCTTTCCTCCCCGTTGAGCTTAGAATCGCTCACATTCCAAGAGATTTCCAAAGTAAGATTAAAACTTGGTGTTTCTAACTCCCTTCCCACTGCACCCGCACCTCACCTGCATCCCCACCCCATCTGCCTGCTCGTCCCCCTGAACCTTCCCGGGTTCTGCAGTAATGAGACCCCGGTCAGCAGGAAGCAGAGAGGCTGACGTCATCAGACAACCCTCTAATCCTTCTGGAGCCTAGCAATGCCTGACCTTTGGTCATGCATAAAATCCACTCCTACACCCTAACTCTGAAGGACCAGATGAATCCTTTAAACTGATCGTCTTGCTTCTTACAAATTTCTTTCTCACATTGGTTTGTGGGTTTTTTTTTTTTTAGCTTTACTTTTTTTCAGACTCTGAGTTAAACCGACTAAAATATAGCTTCTGGTTTCACCTTTTGAGGATAAAGTGTGTATAAAATTAACCATCAGACTTCATTTTCTGGGTGTTGATTGGATGGCATTCATCAAGATAAGGTTTAATTGGAGAACTCTGTTAGGCATACCATTAGCCCCCGCGCACCCTAAATAGCTACTGGTGATAAGACCACACTCCCAGTTTCCACATCGGCTGGACTCCGCATCCCGTCTGTCCCCATTCCCCCGGCGAAGTGCTGTGTGTGTGTCACTGTACACGTTATGCCTCTTGGGGGCTGAGAATCAAACCCTTTTAATAACGGGGAGGTGGGGGGGTTCTCTTGTGCTTCTAGTTCAGAACCAGTGTCCAAAGTATCTGTCTCTGTGTTAACACTCTCCTTCCAGACCATTAAAAAGACCTGTGCCTTCCGTTCAGGTCTTTGTTTTACTGGATTCAAGATTTCTCATTAAATAAATTCCATGTTCACTTATCTGTAAATCATCCATAAGAGAAGCCCAATATAACAAACCCATCATCTTTCTCTGTAAATCTGTTCTTCCTCTCATTTTCTTTACTAATTCAAGGATACCACTATTTCCTCATCCAAGGACGGGCACGTTCTTTCTGCACAGGGCCAGGTAATAAGTATTTTAGGTCTTTGTGCCACACGGTCTTTGTCACAACTACCCAATTCTTCTCTTGTCCTGTGAAAACAGCGATAGACAACATATAAACAAATAGGTGTGGCAGTATTCCAATAAAACTTTATTTACAAAAACAGGTGGCTGCTCAGATTTATCCCTAGGGTCATAATCTGTCAACCCTTTCAAAGAGAAGCCTGGAAATTGTCGTGTTTCCTTCTCTCTTTACCCCATAAATCCAATAGATAGATAAGTCTGCCAAACTTACCTCCTAAATATTGCTGAAATCTGCTGTTCTTCACCATCTTTCAATTCTTACCCACTTTTTAAAAATTGCAACTGCAAATTGTAAGAGATGCAAGAAAGACAAGGGGCACACCAACTGATCAAAGAAAATTGCTCATGCATCAGAAGATAGGAAAATAAATTTATGCTTACTCTATTTCATCAATCTAAGATACCACTGATTTTCAGATGTACATTATTTTTATGGATACCACTAAGAAAGAAAAAATACAACCAAAACTATGATCAAGGCTTTTTTAGCACGTAGAATTTTTATTTTATACTTCCTGAAAAAGTTAGGTAGATATAGAAGGCATTGATTGTTGGATATCAGTCCTGTGTATACACTAAATATACATGTATATGCAAAATACATTCGTTCATGTATTTCTAAAATGTCTTAACATTCCGAGGCCAACTCACATCATGTTCGCCTCCTAGAGTCACAGAAGACTGTATCTTTCAACCCAGTGTCCTCTCCTGTGCCGTCAGGGCGAGAGCAAGGCAGCACTTCTTAAAAGAGCGCTCCGCAATTGTTGCCCAGACTCCTCCCCAGCCCCTGGCATCCACTCAGCTGTCACTTTTTCTGGATGCGGTCGCTTTCTGATCTTACTAGGCAATGTCAAGGGGATGCTTATCAACAACAGCCAGGACTTACATTTCTTCCTCAAAGAGTCCTTAAATGTTTTGTGGCTTCAAACCTTGGGAATCTGAGGTCATCCAGCCACACCACCAGGAATGGCAAATGAATGGGCTCACACTGGCAATGACAACTACACCTTGAATTTTGCCTGGCAGATGGTGATTATAAAAACAATCCCGATGTCAGAGGTGTCGATGTAAAAAAAAAAAAAAAAAAAAGGTGCATTTTAGCACCTGTAAAATATGGTATATCTTTTAAATTACAGCAAATGTTTGTGGCATGTGATTAACATTTTTGTCCCCCAGTTCAGCTTTTGATTGAAAAGCTAGTTAATTAGTTAATCAGTTTTTGATTAACTACCAGGCATTATCACCTGCACAATAATAAAAGTACCTCTCTGCACACTCCACACAGTACTTTGACAAGGGCAGTCTCTATCGGAGGCCAAGTTAGTAATTTAAATGCCTCTCTTCAGTTGACTATGGCACTAGCAGTTAGATTGTCTTGCTGGCATTACCTTTGGCAATTAAAAAGAAAAAGAAGTTAGTTTTCCCCCTTAAACTCCTCTTAACTGGCTTCAATTCTTATTTCCCTACTGACTTAGCTTGAAAAGACTCAGCCAAAGGAAAGAGCTAAATCTCCCGGGAAAAGCCCTCAGACCTTGAGAGGTTGGACCATTCTAGATTCACCCTAGGAGGAAAAGCATTCGGGCTTATTTAGCACGGTGGCTCTCCTTCCAAAATTTGGGCTGGCTCCAACTTCCTCCTAGAATGAGTTGCTAGTTCAGCTATTGATAACAGAAACAATGCCATTTATGTTAGAACCAGGAGGGACCTCAGAGAACCGAACACCTAAAGCTCCATCTAGGAAGACTGGAAGAAAGTGAGAAAAGTGGATTTTCCCATGGGACCATGCTTGGTCCAGGGCAGAGTGTCCATATTCTTAATCCACTGTTCTACCTCCACAGCTTGGGACACTTGGTAGCAAAATCCTAAATCCTTCAGGCAGGTGCTACCCCGTAAGAAAACAATTTTTAATTATTAAAATAAAAATGATACCCACCTCAAACTTTGGAATGGAAAATAATCTTTAATTCCTTTTGAAATGTGGAATGAGCTTGGTGTTGCCATAGATTTCATAAGACTTCTTCTTTTAAACTAAAAATGGGAAGCCCTTAGAAAAATACTATTGTCTGGTTTTCTTTGTTTCTAAAATACAGGGTCTGGCAGAAGGAAGAGCTGCTTAAGTGTGGTTGGTAGGGTAATAATATGGGTGTAATAATTTATAGTTTTAATTTGAACATTTCACCTAAAATGTCAGGTGGTGTGCTTGAGTGTGATATTGTTATGTTACAGAATTACATGTTTATGACTTTGTAATAAAAGATTTTGCAATAGAAAAGGGGCATTATTTGTGCCAGACCCTGTACATTGCTGAGGTTTTCAAAGGAAGGGCAGCATAGCTTGGAGAAGGGGAACAGGACGAAGCAGCAGAGCTTCCAGTTCTAACCCTCAGCTCCTGATGAAACAGAGGAGTTAGGCGCGAGCCATGTTTCCTTTCTCTGCATGCACCCATGTAACTAACCCTGGGCTGAACGACTGGCGTGTGCTCAGGAGACTTGCCGGTGGGAGGGAGGTCCCCGGGGAGTCACAGGGAAGAGGAAGGCGGGGTTACCTTTCTCTGTCTTACTTCAGCTGTAAATTTTCTGGGCTATACAACCGTGAGAATTGATTTATTTTTCATTTAATACAGATTTATTCTGTGAAGCTTTGAACACTCACTGAATCAGAATGGCGAATTTTCAGTTTAGCAAAGCAAACGCTCAATAAAAATTATTGGATATGAAATTTGTTAATCTGCACTTCCTCTGTTTGGAGATAACCATATTTTCTGCTGCCCCATTTGACAGATCTCCAACCTCTAGCGTTTCAATGTTAATCTGAAATGATAAGTGATCAAGGCTCATAACCTATTTTCTTTCCAGACAAGACTGACATTTTTTTAAAAAAAATCACATTCTTAATATCGCCCAAAGAACAAGTCAGGAATCCCTGGGGAATCTAATCAGATCTATTATGCTAACTAGGAAGATACTCCTGCCCCCAAGTGCTCAAGAAAAGATCTTAAGGAAGTAGAAATTAAATTGCCAAGTCTAATGGATTCCCTGTGTGACTAAACCATTGCATTATTTCTCATGTTTGAGGAGATACACAAATTTCACGGACAGGCCTGCTCCCGGTTTAGCCACCCCTGCTTTCACAGCTGTTGCCTTGCCCCGTGTCTAAGGTCAGGTTCATCGATGGTGGAGCCCAGCAGCTCTTACTCAAGGGGGCTGAATGCATGAAAGGCTCTTCTGTAGACATTATTCCGAAGCTTCCAGGAGACCCCGCCCCACCCTGTCCCAGGGAAGATTCTGCCTCCTTTTCATAATGGGAGGTGGAGGCAATTTATGGGGTAGATGAAAGGGCTTTCATCTGAGAGTCTGAATAGCATCGGATGGTCCGGGTCACCCAGCTGTACCAAGTAGACCCTGCCCCCTCACGGCTCCCAACCTTCACCTTTATTTTCAACAATTTGCTTCTTCTTAGTTGCCATTTTTTATGCAAACTCCACAGAGAAAACTAAATTAACCATCTTAGATCCTTTTGGGGAAAGGGTGGCATAAACACATTCAACAAAGAATAATAACAAACTTTTGACCGTCCCTTTTCTTTCCGCTCACATTGGTCCTCCCTGTCTTCTGACTGCAACCTCAGCAGCAAAATCTAAAATAGCCCTCAAGGCTGTGGGCATGATGCATGGTTTTTTTACACTCAATTCCACTTATTACACTTTAAATTAGATGTATATAAAATTTACATTATATATAATATTATATGTATTTAAAATTATATATTATAACTTAACATATAAGTAAATATGATACATTTTAATGTATTATATATTCTATTAATTATATACTTACGTAATCTGTAATTCTATATTATATATTATATTGTATATATAAAATATATATTTCTAAACAAGAATACACATCATTTAAAATATAATATATAATGAAAGAAATATAATCATTCTACTGTTCCATAATAGTATATTTGTTCATATATATAATCTGAATAATACAATGTGGAGTTTTGTATTTCAATCTGGGTTATAAATATGATTTATATTTTTTTAGCTCTACAGTGGACCTCTTTATCTGAACTCAGACAGGGACCACATCTTCTCTTTCCTTTTTATGAATCCCATACCTAGTGAATACTAAAAATAACTTGAAGCCTGAAGTTTAAAGTCAGCTCCTTAGGAAGTCCTTTGTTCTGACAATTTTTACTGGTTTCTAACTAATTATTTCCAGCTCCAACATCAGGTTTAATCATGTTTAAATAGGAGCTTCATGGCCCCCACCCCCCCAACAAAGTATATCTACCTACTGGAAAATGAAATCAGAAAACACTGTGTCTATAACTCACTCTCCCCTTTCCTATCAAGTTCTCATTTGAAATGGGCAAAGGAAAGAAAAACGATGGTTCTGAGTTCAAAAGAGGTGAGCAGCCGCTTAGGAGGGCCCATTCCCCCAGCCAGGCGAGCGGCCCTCCGAACGCAGGGGGCCCACGCTCAGAGCAGGGGGCACTGGCCGCATAGGCATGTCAGGCGGCGGTGAACGAGCCCTGACCTCGGCCCAGCAGCCACGAGCAAGGAGAGGGCACCAGATGAAGAACCTGGAAGGAGAAAGGGAGAGGGAACCTCCATTTTCATACATGCGTCCATAGAAAGGGGTACAGGGTAGCAGGAGAAGTAGAAAGAGCTCCAGACTCAATGAAGTGGCCCAGCACCTAGTCTTCACGCTACCACTGCACAGGTGTTCCATGGCTACCTGCCCTCCTCTGCTCGGGCTGTCCTAACAAAAGACCACAGGGGTGACTTCAACAGCAGACATTTACCTTCTCCCAGGTCTGGAGGCTGGAAGTCCAGGGCCAGCATGCCAGCATGGCCGGTGGCCAGTGAGAACCCTCTTCCTGGACCGCAGGTGGCCGTCTTCTCCCTGTGGCCTCAGGGGCCTTTCCTCCGAGTGTGAAAGGGGAGGGAGGAAAGGCGAAGAGGGAGAGGGGAAGAGAGCGAGACAGACTCTCTGGGGTGTATTCTTATAAGGGTATCAATCCCATCAGAGCAGGGCCCCACCCTGGTGGCTTCATTTAAGCTTAATTACCTCCCAAAGGCTCGAACTCCAAATATCACCACATTGGGGATTACGGTTTCAACATACGAATTTGGGAGAGGGACACAAATATTCAGTCCGTCACACGACTACACACCATAAAGCAACCGACCGCAAAGACTTAGCACCATTCAACAACAAATGTTTATTTCTCACACATCTACGAGGTTCACCGATTTCATCTGGACTCACTTATGTATTTGGGATCCAGCTGGGGGTTGGCTGATCTAGACTGGAGCAGCCGAGTGGCCCCATGGCCCTGCCTCTCTCCTCCAGCAGGCTGGCCTGGCTGTGTGCCCGCGGGAGCAGCGGAGAAGAGAGAGAGAAAGCCTTTCCCATCATCTGGTTGTGTCACATTTGTTACCATCGCATTGGCCAAAGCCAGATGCCATGTGTGGGCCCAGAGGCAGCTTGGAGAGTGCTATGAAGTTCCACTCCGTGGTGGGACGCAGAGAGGGGTGAAGAGCTGAGGCCACCCTTAAATCCCCCACAACCCCTCAATAGTTTCAGATTACCTTACTTCTCTACATGGGATTCCATGTAGACCCAAATATGTTTATTGACAGAGAGAGAGAGAGAGAGAGAGAGAGAGAGACCTCGATATGAGAGATAAACATCAATCGGTTGCCTCTGGTTCAAACCCCAGCTGGAATCAAACCCACAACCTAGGTATGTGCTCTGACCAGGGGTGGAACCTGCAACCCTTTGGTGCACAGGGCAATGTTCCAACCAACTGAGCCACCCGGCCAGGGCACCATTTCCTCTTCTAAAGGACACCAGAAAATGTCTGTACAACCCTTTCCCGCTTTGTTATTCTGTGATGATTGTCTCAATATAATATGTCATGTATAATTTCCTTCTACTGAAGATGAAACAGTTAAATAGTATTTTAAGCAATATTTTGACATACTGGAGTGGGGTATGATTTTGTGTCTCTAGTGCTCAAATCAAAGCTTTTGGAAAGAGTTAAGCAGAAAGCACTACTGCCTGGGGTTTGTCTCTCTCCTCTGCAAGCCCTGGTCCAGTCTGTTCTCAAGAACCGGGGGCCGGTTTAGGCAAAGTGAAGTATCCAGTGGGGCCTGTTTGTACCAAACGCCAATTGGTGTGAGAAAGATAACACCACATCCTGAAAAGTTACAAGGTGCAGGGAAAGACGGAGACAAAAGAGCTATTGTACAGACATCCTGACAAATTAAAAAAAAAAAACCTAGATGGAGATTTAAACAGAAAATCTAGGACTATGAGCTTGTGAGTTGTCAGGATAATTGAGAACAGGCAATTTCCTAAGTGATAATGAACTAATGTAGAAAAAATGTATTTTTTCAGCACTGGAAACAGGTTGTACCAAAATATCAAATTTAGGGAGATCCCAGAGAGACAGACTGAAGTGTGTGTTCTGGGAGTGGGAACCACGTGACCCTGCAAAGGCTGCAAAGCCAAGCGCATCAACGCCTCCTCTTTCTGTGGTCCCCTCAGACCTACGGCCCCTTTCAGTTGTCACAACAGCCTGCCCTTGCTGCACGGTGGCTGAAGTCAGCACAGAAGGATCCAAGGTGGCATCAAGCAGGCAAACCTATGTCCAAGAGCAGCTAAAGGTGTGGAGTTTTGTCTCTAGGGAAGCTGTACCTCACTGCTCCTCCCTGAGTCTCACGAGGTGCAACTCCATGGAGACAGCCACCAGCCGACCCTATGACCTCAGGGAAAACCTGCCACTATTTCTCCATGTGTAATACAGAGCCATTCAAGTTGGCCAGCTGGGGGCAGGTTGCTTGGGCCAGAAATCCCTGCTGGACAGGTCTACCCTGCCTCCCCCCAGGTGAGGCGCTGTGCTAGCCACCAACTCCCATCCCGTGAGCACCAGCTCCCCCAACTCAGACAAACCGGCCTGAGCACGCCCACAGGGCAGGAGCCCAGCCAGAGGGAAAAGGGGAAACAGAGAGAGAATGACCAGCAGGTCGAGTATTGGGCGGTTTGGGAAGAATCTGGATCTGGGACCCTGCTGAGTCCTGGTCCCCAAGGTGAGGCAGGGCCATCCTTGCCCATTCCTACCCGGCCCCCCACATGCGCTGTCCAGGCAAGGCACATGGCCCTGGCTGGACATGGGACTCCACACTCAGCCCACAGGGTGACTTCGAGTTGCCTGTGAGCAGGAGCTGTCACAGTTGTCACCAACACTAAGGGATCCGGGGAAGCTCCTCCGGACTTGTGGAAACCATGGCACTGTCTGCAAAGTGCTTGAAAAGAGGACAAGAGAGAGATGCGAACAAGTCTAGGGCTAGGGGACAAAGCAGCTGTTCATTGCAAAATCTTTCCCGCTGAACTAGGACAAGAAGTTAAGCTCCCCATGAGTTATCAGTTGATAGGCATTTTGATTCCACACCTGGATATCTGAGTAAAAAATGAAGAAATAAGGGTCCTGCCCCCCTGCAAAAAAAGGCAAATAAGGCTGCTTGATATCCATTCTGTGCCATTTTTTGTCATCTATTTGATTAACAAACAGAAGAGTTTTTTTCATAAATATGGAATTTAGAGAACACCCTTCAGCCATATCAGAAAATCACCCTAACCTATAGAAAATCACCAACACAGAAAGGAAACAAAACAGGACAAGGGAGATGCCAGCGGCCCGGGCTCAGGCTGTGCTGGTGCCTGCCCCTCCTGCGCTCACGCCTTCTCCCCTTGCCTGCCTCTGCCTCTCAGCTCTCACTCGGTGTATCCTGGCTGTGGATGGACATTGAATTGAAAGTTACAAAACAGGCTACTTTTATACTAGAAGGAATTCAATAAAAGTGAAATACATGAAAGCTGGAGCTTATAGATTTTTATTATGATTCTTTTCAGCCAGCCTTTAAGAAATTCTCTGATGTTGGGAAGAGTATAACCAATGTATCTTGCAGGAGGAGACAAGATGTCAGAATGCAAAGCTGGTGTGTCTATCTGCACAAAGACAGTCCTAGCCAAAAACAAAACCTTGCCTGTCACAGGAACCAGGTTCAAGTTCAACCTTCCTTATTCCCCTGTGCTTTGGGACAAGTTGCTTTATGTCAGTCTTCTTGATGATCTTAGGTCCCAAAGAAGCATTCGCCACAAATTGTATCTTTCTATGAATCCCTCATGAAAGCACTTTTTTTTTTTTCCATAAACAGCGGTGATTTGATGTTCATAGAGATTGATGAGAGGCCCTGGGTATCAGACAGATGGTAATTGTGACAATAAATAATTGTAATGTTTTTCACTCTCTTGACCTCAACAGTTTCAGGGTCTCAAACCACAGCAGACTCTTCGAGTTATTGAGAAGGAAGAGACCTTAGAAAAGGCTCCCTCACTCATTCTCCCAGTTTCTCACCCAGAGCTCAGACTAACCAAAACCCTCTCCTCAGCACCAGGCTCTGACTGCAGTAGGGCTGTGTGTTCCTGCAAGCACACAAGTGCAGCCTGTGAGTTATGGGACACACTAACCCCAGAGGGAATCGAAGCTTCCCAACACAAGGGCAGTAAACGCAATGAGCTCCAGCCCCCTCTCCATGGAGAAGCTGAAGAGAAGCTGGTGGCCAAGGGCTGGCTGGGTGGTGCAGAAGGCAGCGGTGGGCCCTCAGGGCACCCTCCCCGCGGGACAGGGCCAAGCCGGCCACTCGGAGGAGCAGACGCCATGAGGACCCAGGCCTATCGTACCATGCATAGCCCTGGCTGCCCTGTTCTTTCCTAAAATACATACTCTAAGTGATATGCTTCTTGGAACCCAGGCTTCTGATGTGGCTATTCTTCTTCATGGCTGTTACTCCAATGCTAGGAAGGGACCCGGCGTGAGACGGCAAATGCACCTGGGCTTTCCCCTCCCAGTTGCCGTGACAGAGCACGTGAGGATCAGCAGCGCGCTCGTGTTTACAGCTATGGGTGGATGGACACAGACAGCGGGCGGCAGGTAGCAAATCTTGCTGCTGGGCCAAAAGGACAGAGTGAGGGAAGAGAAAAAAAATGAAGCTTTGCTGTCAGTTACCCTCGTCTCTTCATTTCCCGTCCCCAAGAATGAGTTTGAGGTGAATGTCTGGCAAACCAGTTGTAAACTGCTAATATTTCATGTTTCTCATTTCGCAGGGTTCAGGGCACCATCCCTCTCCAGGGATTCCACAACCCCAAGTACTCCAGCCGAACCACTCAGGGGTCTCCCGTTTTCTGTCCTGCGGTCTCTCCCTTCCCTCAGGGGACCTTCTCTCCTGCGCCTTAATTCTCATCCCCTTTGAGAATGATAACGTTGCCTTTGGCCAGAAACGCAGAAACTGTTCTGCACCCTTAATATCTATAACAATTCCTGTTCTTAAGGTCCAAATTAAAAAGGGAAACATGTTTCAGTTCCTTCGGGCCTTCTTGACGATGTCCAGAATGAGCAACCTGAATTAAACGCGTTTTAAAATTTGACAAATCTATCAATGTACTTTTTCCAATTTTAAAAAATGTAGGTATTGTGCTAGCAGAAAATTGTCCTTGAAACAAGTGCCTGCAAGTAATAGAGGTGAAGCACTTTTTATAAAGGTCTTGCTTATGGCTCAATTATCTTGTCCTAAGTATCGACACGGTCAGAAATAAATGCAAGCCTCACTGAGACAAGGTAAAATCTACTGTCCAAAGTGGTCCGAAAACGCAGCTGTTAAAGGCACACACAGGTCTGCCGCTAACTGCTTACTCTTCTCCCAAGCAGCCGCAGGAACCTTCCGCAGAGAACCAAGGATCCTAACACGGCGGCGCTCTGCCATCTGGTGGCCAAAAGCGAAATGACCCTGCATGCTCTGCCAAGACTGAAAACAGATGACCGACAAATCACAGTAACCATGAGCAAAATGGCTTTTTTAAGCCCACTACCAATGAGCAGTGAGAGTTAGGATCCTAAAATAATTAATAATAATAATAACAACAACAACAACAATAACAACAAGTCTGAAGACTCTCTGTGAGCCTCACAGGTATGAATGAAGGAAACGGCTTGCTTCGGTGAGGCTGGTTACCAAACAGATGTGCAGAAAAACAGCGATCATTTAGTGAGCAAACCCCTTTGGTCGTACGTGTGCGATGACCATCCACTTGTGCCATGCACGTCTCTCTTGGTGGTCAGATGGGGAAACTCGTAGCTCCTTCTGGTGATACAATTACAAGGTGGGAAAGGGGGTCTGGGACACTCCAGAGCCTCTGTGAATGTATTTAAATAGTTTGGGGCTGTGTCACTATTTCCCAGAGGCTGGTCCATGAAGCACCCGTCCCAGGGACCACAGTCAAAACCAGTCACAGACTTTGAGAGGCGGACATCACCCTTCCTCCACCCTTCCTTAGCACACCCTTCACGTCACTCTTCCCTCCCTGGGGAGTCACGGAGCCCTACAGCACATGAACCCCTCAGAGCTCCGCTGCAGTAAGCTGCGCTTGGCTTACTCAGAGCCTCCTAAGTTTCTTGGATTTCTCACTAGGGGTTTGTTTTGTTTTTTTCTTCGAGTTTTGTTCTTGGGTCCTTTTTTTTTTGAATTGATGTTATTTTCAACAAAACCCAGAGAATTTGAGAAACACAAGTCTACATGCAGCCTCAGCTCTGCTGCTGACTGAGCATATTTTGGAAAGTCACCTAAGCTCTCTGTGCCTTATTTTCTTCAGATGTAAACCAAGAGCCAAAAAAGAAAGAGAGAAAAAATACTGTACCTCAGCCACCTCTCGGTTCTGCCACGGTTTCCCCACATGCAGTCAACATTCAACAGTTGACGTTCCGGGCTGTTCAAGGCCAGGCATCTGTAACACCCCTTCAAAACAGCGAGTTGACAACACACATTTGCTCCCTTCCCTTCCCTACACCCAACTAGGCTGTGATGCAGTAATAAAAGGGTATTAATGTATAAGGAAAAAAATAGAAGTAACAGCCAGAGATATGCAATTTTTAAAAAATGAAAAATTGGTGGTGTAATAGCAACTGGCCTAACAGAATGGCTGCTGTCATAACATGCAGTAAATCGTACTTTCCAAAGTAAATCGTACTGCCTCCCACCCTGTGTTCTCCTTTTTTTAATTTTATTAAATTTATTGGAGTGACATAGGTTAATAAAATTATATAGGGTTCAAGTATACAATTCTATACCACATCATCTGTTCATTGCATTGTGTGTTCACCACCCAAAGTCAAGTCTCTATCACCATACGCCTGACCCCTTTTTACCTCCGCTCCACCCCTCTTTCCTCCTGGTAACTATTCTACTATTGTCTGTGTCTGTGAGTTTTTGTCGCTTTTAGTTTATATCTTACATATGAGTAAAATCGTATGGTTCTTATTCTTCTCACCACTCTTCTATGAAGAAGTATAGTCTAATTCCCCGCCTCTTTAATTGGGGCTGGACTTAATGACTTTCCTGTAACCAATACAAGCCCTGAAGCTCTGGCTTGGTCCCTTGGAAAGCTCACGCTCAGAACACTCCTTCCTGGACCCCAGTCGCCATGCTGAAAGGAAGCCTAGGCCGCGTGAAGCACCTCTGTGTAGGCTCTCTGCTCCACAAGCCCAGCTGAGCCCAGCCTTTGAGTCTTCCCAGCCTAGGTAGCAGAAAGGAGAGTAAAGAAACTTTAGACAGGGAAGGTTTTTGTGGCTAGTCTACCTAAAACAACACTTATACTCTGCTTTGTTTTATTCATAGCCATAATGTAATTTATTTGTTCTTCTGTCTTTGTAGAACATAATCCTCATAAGGTCATGGGACTTTATCTTATTAACCATATATCCCCCTGCAGCCAAGGTTGTTCTACCCAGCAAAGCTCTCATTTAGAATTGAAGGGCAGATAAAGAGCTTCCCAGACAAGAAAAAACTAAAGGAGTTCATCATCACCAAACCATTATTATATGAAATGTTGAAGGGATTTATTTAAGAAAAAGAAAATCAAAACTATGAACAATAAAATGACAATAAATAGGTATGTATCAACAACTGAATCTAAAAAACAAACAAGAACAGAGACAGAATCATGGATACAGAGAGCATTCTGATGGTTACCAGATGGAAGGTGGGTGTGGGGAAATGGGTGAAGAAGTACAGGGGTTAAGAATTAGAAATAGGTAGTTACAGAATAGCCAAGGGGATGTAAAGTACAATATAGGAAATGGAGTAGCCAAAGAACTTACATGCATGACCCATGGACATGAACGATGGTGAGGGGGTTGCCTGAGGGCGTGGGGGGTGCTGGGGGGAGGGGGGCAAAGGGGGAAAAATTGGGACAACTGGAATAGCATAATCAGTAAAATATATTCTTTAAAAAACATACATCCCAAGACCTAGAACAATACCTGGCACATAAAAAGCACTCAATAAATATTTGATGAATAAGTAAATGAATAGAACAGTCAAAGGGGAAAAAGAAAACAGGAAAAATGCAATGAATGCAATAAACAGAATAAGACTTCAGTGAGTTATTAATTAATATCCTCAGAGAGGTTTATAGTATCCACACAAAAAGAATTGGAGGCTACTGGGGGAGCGAGACAGAAAAGAATAAACAGGGAATAGGAAAGAGCTTTCACAAAGTAAAAATATGGTCATTGAAATTAAAAAATTCAATAGAGGGCTTATTTGATAAAGCTAACAAAATCTTCCAGAAAGCTGAACCAGAAGAAAATGAAATGAAAAATGAAGATGGGAGGAATGAGGGACAATCCAGGAAGGCTCACATCTATTACACAAGTTCCAGAAAATAAGAAAAGGGAAAATGGAACGTGGTTGAACAGTAAATGGAAACCCCAGGAAGCCGTGTGTGCACGCAGCGAGAGGCCACCCACCAACTGGAGTGGATCACAGAGGGTGGGGGGGCTCCAGGGGATGCAGGGCAGATTCCCTGTGTGATTTGTTTGAGCATTTGGAGAAACTATCGTAAAGGTCCTTTGAAAACTTTGTTGGGAACGTCTGCTGTATGTAGGAAAAAAGGATGTTTTGTTGTATAGCGGTAGATACACAGAAAACTACAAAAATCAAAAATTAGAATAATTATTAGCTCCCGGAAAAACAAAACATAGTAGAATTTAACCATGCAGTAAAGAGACATGACTAATAATTTAAGGCCCAGTTGTGATATCAGCTTGTTGGGATGATGGGGAAGAGAAAGGCGGGGGAGGGTGGGGGCTGAGTACGGGAGCGAAATGCTCAACTACCCAGACGCCACGAGATCATGTCCAAAGTGGATAATGAGTACATAATATTAAAAGCATATCATTTAGAAATGTGGAGCAGATACAGAAGAAAACAATCATAAAATTTGTAATGGGGCCTCTGGGAAGTAGAATGGACAATAGAGAGAAATGAAGCAGAAAAGTTAAGTTTTCGTTTAGGTGAGTTTTGATACTCATTAATTTTTCAACTAGGTACGTGTATGTCTTTGATTTTTAAAAAAATAATAATAAATTTAAAAAGAAACAGACTGGGATGAGAAGGCGTGGTGAGGCTTCGATAATGAGATACTAGGCATCGATTTGCCTTCCTTCTCATTTTTCACATTTTTCCAAATTTTCTGGAATAAGAATGTCATATGTTTGTAATGGAAAAGTTTCAATAAACATTTTAAAAGAACATACTTACAAATAGTTATGTCAAAGTAATGGTCCCAAAATGTTGAAATAAATAAAAATTACCTGGGGAGTTAACTTACAAATGCGGAAGCCCAGGTCTCAGCCTCCGATTCGGGACCTTTCTAGATGCTGTAAATATCCACCCCAGAAGTGTCACAGAGCTCCACCCCTTAAATAATTCAGACAATGCCAAACCAGGATTTTTTTAATTTCCTAAATTATTCAATACATAGTACATATATAATAGATACAAAGTTTAAATAGCATCCTCCTAGGTTGAACTATTTTCTAACGTGTGTGTGTCTGTGTGTGTGTGTGTGTGTGTGTCCCCTGCACATGCCTCTGCATTGCCAGTGTTCTCAGCAGCCCTGGCCAGAGCCGGGTACCGAGATCTGCATTTAGGTGATGTGGGAACCCCTGCTCCAGGATCATCCCCCAGCCGGGGGCTCTCCCAAGTCAATCCCCGGACCTCTCAGCTCATGCGAGGTCCGGCCCCTCCTTCCACTTTGTCACCATTGGGGCGAGAGAGACACTGGAGCTTCCCTAGAAAGCACAAGTTGGTTGCAAGCAGCAGCAGCTAGTAAATTTAACCAAAGAAAGGATAACAAAGTGAAGCTAGTTCCCTTAGAGACCCAGCTCCCCGGAATATTCAAGCATCGCTCCTCATCCTCCGCCAGGGAACGGCGGAGAGGGCTTCCCACCACCAGAAGGTGGCTGGGTTTTAAGGTTCTTCCTAACCCTGCAGAGATGATTGCCTAGAGCAATTTTGTCCTCCTCCACCCCTACCCTCATGCCTGCAGTCCATCCGACATCCAGGGACATTTTACAATGTTTAGAACATTTTTGATTGTTATAACTGGGGACTAGGGAGGGTCATGTCATTGGAATCTAGTGGGGAGAAACCAGGAATGCTACTAAAAATCCTACAATGCTCAGGACAGCTCCCCACCCCCCAAAACACACACGCAGACTCCAATAAAATATTATCTGACTCAAAATGTTAATGGTGCCCACACCACAAACTGTGTGCCAGAATCTGTGATCCAATCATTCAAATGAGATTAAAAAAAAAAGATTCACTGTCCTCTTCTTTTACCATGACAAAGCTCTCTCATCTATAAATACTCAGCTTGATAGAATGCGTTCCAGGCCTTGTGCAGAAGTCGGGACCACTTACAGACAGGTGCCTTTGCAAGAGCACCAGTCACCCCTTCCCAAATGAGATCAAAGGCACCGTATTGCTACCTCTCCTTAGCAGGCACAGAGGTAATGTTATAGAAGATGCTTTGCACAATATGCTTTTTTTAAAGTCTTATTTCCCAGTGGAAGCTGGAGATGGTAAAAAATAAAATCTATATACAAAGCTAGTGAGAAAAACAATTTGATGAGTGATGTCCAATGCTAAAAATAAAGTAAGAGGTGTTAGTTTCCTAGTACTGAAGAGAATATAAGACAATGTGAGGCAAATTCGAGGTATCAGCATGACATTTTTGGAATAGTGGATGTTATGTACGAGTGTGACATCGCACCAGAAATAAAAGACCTGGCGACGTGTTAAGATAATGTGTTTTGTTGGGTTTTATTACTGGGTAGACATGGTAAGACCAACAGATCAGAAGACAGCTGCCACTGAAAACATAGTTTGTTACTCACAGTTCTCTGGGCATAACGGGCCCTACCGGGCCACACCGGGCCACACCAGGCCACACCGGGCCACACCAGGCCACAGGGGGAAGCACTGGGGTCACATAGGAGGCAGAAGGGGGCATGGGCGGGCAAAAGTCGTTATTTCCGTCTTCACGGTTGCTAATGGGTGAGGCAGGTGAGCAGGCTAAGCAGGTTTGGGATTGGCTAGCTTGAATAATTTCAGCAGACTCTGGGCTTTGGGGGTGTCCCTAGTTGTCTGGTACCTGGCCACAGGGCAAGTGGATAGTGGTCCAGGGTGCGAGAGCCCGATAGAGGAGGTGGTATGGTTTGGGGCTCTGGGCTGGTTGGTTTGCACTTGAAAAACACACTAGACAATGAGCTGTTTACTATTTCTAAGAATTGGCTAACCGTGGGAGGGACAGTCCCTCCAGAGTCAGCAAGGCTGCAGATGACAAAACATCAGAATTCTGAAAATAAGACATGATTAATACACAAAGTGAGTGTCGGGTGAGTAACAAAACACGTGAAATAATAATTTCATTCTCGCTGAGTGTGCAGGGGTCCATGAAAAAGAAGTACATGTCCAAGAAAAGCAAATAGAGTGGAGTTTCATTCAAATGGCTGGGTCTTATGATGGGTGAACAAAACCAGACATATGTCTAATGCCCACCAGTAGGTGAGTGGATAAAAAAAATGGTGGCATATCCATACAATGGAATCTTACTTATCAATGAAAAGGAGTGAAGAACTGATACATGCCACACTGCAGGTGAACCTTGAAAACAGCACATTACATGAAAAAGGCCAGACAAAATGGTCACATATTTGTATGACTCCATTTATAGACTATGCCTAGACTAAGCAAATCTATAGAAACAGAAAGGAAACTGATGGCAGCCAGGGGCTGAGGGGCAGTGGAAACAGGGAAAGGGGGAACTGATGGTGGCCAGATGGCTGATGGGTACAAAGTTTCTTTCGGGGGTAATGAAAATGTTCTAATACTAGATAGTGGTGGTGATTGGACAATTCTCTGAACGTATTAAAAACTGAACTGTACATTTTAAAAGGTGAACTTTGTGGTATTGAATTATATCTCAATGAACCTATTACAAAAAAAAAACCCAAATGATAACAACAACAATAACAAAACCCAGGCCATGCAAGAGCCCCCGAAGAAACAGAGTGATGAATTTATAAAGAGACGAGACAAGAAAGCAGGGCTCAGAGCCAGCAGTCAGCCGAGGGGAAGGGAGGGAAGGTTTAGACCTGTCCCCAAAGTACCTTCCACACTGTCTGGCTCGGATAATTGTATTCAACCCTAAGCTATTTATTACTTTGAGGGTTGAAGGCTTTGATAGTCAAGAGCCTCCCATTAACATGCAAATACTCCTAGGAGAGTTATAAAATAGCAATTTCCTGAAGGTGGGAGAAAAACTTGCAGACGCTGCTGACCATCTGTGTTCAAATGTGTTAGTGCGGGTATTTGCAAAAACCTCTGTGAAACAGTCCCGTGTATGTGTGCACACGTGTGTGTGCGCGCGCCTGGGAGGAAGGGGGTGGGATGTGCCTGGCTCTGAACAGACTGACCACAGGTGAGAGCAGGTGAAGGAAGAAGGATCTCCTAATCTGGGACAGAGAGAGGAGAGCATGCAGTATGGGAGCCCTAGGGCTTTTCAGAGAGACGCGGGAGGTGAAGGTGGAGAGTGGCAGAGACAAGCCTGCACACCCCACGCTGACATCCAAGCCTCTCTTCACCACATGGCCCTCCCTGAGGTGACAGGCAGACTCCCATGTCAGGACGGAACCAGGGTACAGATTAGGAAAGATGTCAAGCAGGTTCACCATAGAGCAGGACAGGCTGTGAAAGAAATCAGCAGGCACAGCATTAAAGTCAAGAGGCATGCCAGGGCCCAAGCAGCCTCACGCCCAGGAAGAGAAGGGTGCTGAGGACCAAGCATAGGCCCTGAGCAGCAAGGTGGATACAAGGAGCTTGAGTCTCCCCCATCTTGGGTAGCTGTCTGTGGTTGGGTTCTGCACCAGCTGAACACAGATAATGGCAATACTGCGCCCAGCTCTCTCCTGCCTCAGTAGAAGGACTTGCACTAAGCAATCTGTTGGTGATCAGTGGATTGCCGTTCCTGCCCCATGTCAAAAAAAATTCCTGAGGGTTGTAAGGGAGGAAAAATAATTTTACCTCTACCTTTCTAGGTTCTTGGTCGAGACTCACCCCTTCCCCATAATAAAAGTCAGATTAACAAGAGAAAAACCAACAGAAATTTAATAACATGTAGACCTCCTGTGTACCTGGTTGAGGCCCAAGAAAACTGAGTAAGTCCCCAGAGGACCCAAGCCATCACCTTGAATATCACTTCCAGCTAAAGACGACAGAGGATGTTGGACTGTGGACGGGGACCAGTTATGGGAGGTCGGCAGGAAAAGCACCGTAAACAAGGGTAATGTTTATTATATAGATTTAAGTCTATACCTTCTCCATTGGTAAGAGTTTCTAGACATTTGGTCACCCTCCTGTTCCTGGTAGAGAGGGTTAGATACCCTTCCCTATAAATGCAGTTTTTCCTTATAAATGTAAATTTTTCTTACAAGACGGTAACTTCCACTCAGTTTCAGAGCTTTTCCTATGTCTGCTGCTTCTTAAAATAATCAGCCTAAAATAATCCTTATGCCAAAGAGATATATTTTAGGGTGGCAAGTTCTGTTCCTCCTCAGGGTCTACCTGTCACAGGCACTGAGCACATGGAGAGAATGAGATGTGGTCCCTGAATGGAGCGGGGAGATGGTTCCATCCACAGTTGGAAAGCAGGCAGAAGAATCTCCTCCTTTGATCCCTGCCAGTGAAAGACTTTCTCCTTTCAGATTCAGCGGGGCAGCATTAGTTCAAAGAACCAGGATGGGGACTGAGGCACAACAGTGTCACCACCTCCTATTTTGTGAGCAAATGTTATCCAACAGGCCAGGAGAAATGGCAGGCAAGAAGGAGAAAAGGAAGGCCCATCAGGAGAAGCTGCTCTTTGGAAAAATAGGAAAGTCATCCTGCATCCGTGGCTCTCAACGCTGAGCAAGCACATGAGCACAGGATCACCAGAGACAGATTGCCGGGCCCATCCCCAGCGCTTCTCCTTCGGCAGGTCTGGGGTGAAGTCTAAGTGTTGGCATTTCTAAGAAGTCCCCAGTGACGCTGATGCAGATACTGCTGATCCCACAGCCAGATTTTAAGAGCCACTGTCTCATTGTACATAGATCTTGTATCTTGCAACCTTGCTAAAATTATTAATTTTAATATCTTTTTTTATAGATTCCATTGGTTTTCTACTAGATAATCATGTTGTCTACAAATAAAGACAGTTTTACTTCTGAAAATAAAAGAAGGCATCGTCCTAGACAAGGTATCTCACCCATTCTCCCAGCTCCCCTGAGCAGATGGAGGACATGATGCTGCACATACACAGAGGGTGCAAAGGAAGGGCCCGGGATGAAACAGGCTGGCTGGGGAGAAACATGGGGGGAGATTCCATTGACAAACACAGATAGTAGAATCATAATAGCAGCTAATAGCAACTAACGTTGATTTATTATGCTTTTCCTATGTGCTAAGCACACTCTAAATGTTTTATGATTATCTCACTTAAACCACACATCAACCCTTTGGAGGTGGTGCTATTTGTATCCCTTATTTACATATATAGGGAGGATAAGTAACTAGGTGGTGCCAAGATTCAAGTTCAGCTCAAGGGTCCACACCCTTAACCACTGTGCCCCGCTGCTGGCAAAGGAAACCAAAGCAACACCAGGAACGCAGAAGATAGAATTGCCTTTCCCATGTGAATTTTCCTGCCAGGCTCTCAGGTAAATATCTTAACTTTCCAAACTAGTCTTCTGGGGAGAGAAGTAGATAAAAAGGAAATTATATTAGTTTGCTTTGACCACCAAAATGAAGTACCACAAACTGGATTACTTAAACAACAGAAGTGTATTGTTTCCCGGTTCTAGAGACTAGAAGTCCAAGGTCAAGGTGTTCTCTGGGTTTGTTTGTTTTTTTTGCTGGCCATTAGAAAGAATCTGTTCCAAGACTCTCGCCTAGCTCCTGGTGGTTTATTGGCAATCTTTGGCATTCCTTTGGTGAATAGACACATCACTCTGATCCCTGTCTTTGTATTCACATGACATGTTCACGATGTGCATGTCTGTCTCCAAATTTCCACTTTTGACAAGGAAACAGTCATGTTGGATAAGGGCCCACCTACTCCGGGGGCCCACCTTACTCCGGTTATATTGAATTAGGGGCCTCATCTTAACTATTCCATCTGCAATGACCCTAGTTTCAAATAAGGCCACATTCCAAGATACCAAGGGTTAGGGCTTCAACATTTGAATGTGATAAGGGACCCAATTCAACCCATAAGAGGAAGCAAAAATCTTTCTGGAACTAAATCCAAATCCCTAGATCCCAAAAATACTTCCCTGGGCAGGGCCTACCTGTCACACTGTATACATTAAATAAGAAGCTCCCCTTTATCCAGGACTTTAGAAACTATCACCTATGATATATTGGATTGGCCAAAAAGCCTATCATTTTTTCTATAAAATAAAGACGCATTTTTCCTTTTCACCAATAACTTTATTGGTTTGGATATTTTGATTATGTCAGCTATCTCCCACATGATATAACATTGATTGTTCTCAATTAATGTCTCAATTGGATTGCTATCACCTTCAATTGGTCTGCCCAACCGTGGAGCATCATCCAGCAAGAAATCTCCAGCATGAAACTTCACAGATTACTTATGACACATTCGATCAGTCACAGCACCTTCTCCGTACACTGCACAAATCTTTTTTTGCCTTTCAGTTGCATTTTTACCTTTCTTGAAATAATAAAACATAATATGCCTAAAATTTTGTGTATTTTCTTCCATCTTCAATATTAAAATAGCTACACAAAAATTCACCAACTTTTATTCACAAGTTTTTCCTAATTGCATGCTATATGACAGCTGTCACAATGCAATCTAACAAAATTGTTTTGAATGAAGTTAAAGACAACTAAGTGCTACTAGAGCCATATCATGGAAAAAAAAAATGAACTTTTTGGTCAACCCAATAGAACAACTAGAAAAAAAGTAGGAGTATATTAAGGGAATTTTATAATGAGAAGTCTTTTTCTCCTAACACTTAATTTCAACTTCAATGTTTCTCTTTCAGATGTACCTACCATCCAACTATAAGGTAGAAATGCAGTCAGTCAGGTAAAAATGATCTTTTGGTACCTGCCACTTGCCAGGGTGTAAATCTCTTCTCTTTGAACAACATTTGAATAAAAACTGCATTCATTTTTGGAGAGTAAGGAATTAAAGATGAATGTGAAGCTTTCTCTGAACAAAGGCCTAAGAATTAAGACAAAGAGAGCTGATGTTCTGTATCAAACTGCCTGGGAAAGATATAGTAACCTACTAATTTCATTATTAGAGATTTTCTCACTTCCCTCCACCACTCAGTGTGGGAAGGGCCAAATGTAGAAAAGCGCAATATCTGAATTCTACGAGAAGTTGTTATGACCAGGGATTGGAAGACAACCTTGTTTTGGATTGCAATGTCTTAATTAATTGGAGAGAGACAGTGAGAACGTTCTTGAAAATACCAATTCACATCCAATGCAGAATTCAATTTGGTTTAATGTATAACATCTTTGTTTAGAGAGGGGAAGACAATAAGGACTTGGATTCCAGCCTTTGCTATGAATACCTCATTCATTCTTTTCTTTTTTCGCTGTTTACTGAACTCATAGGATGTGCCAGGCATTGTGAAAGCAATGAGTTAGAAAGTCAGATTTAACCAGCTCCTCCTCTCATAGAGCTCTGTGACCTTCAACAAGTACTTTTCTTCATGCATTACTTTCTCAGTCAGTATAAAAATAGAAAACTCAATTCCCCTAAGGAATTCAATTCAATTCAACAAACATCTACCCAGCCCTTTGTTTGTTGCCAGACAGTGTGCTCAGGGACAGCAGTCCAGCGAACAAGAAAGGGGGATGGGATCTATGATGAGTTAGATGAGCCCCCTGCTTTGGAGAAATGGAAATAGGGCATGGAAGGCACACGTGTAAACGACAGATCAGTGCTCCACAGAGGCACAGGCACCAAGCAAAGAAGGGACTTAGTCCGAGTGCCAAGGGAGAACGGGACAAGTCCCCAGGAAAATAATTGCACCCTTTATGCTGGGCCTTGGAGGAAGGGATGCCTTCTCTGGTAAAGAACTGAAGAAGGACAGTCCTATGCCAAACTGGTGAGAAAGGCCCACAACAAACACAGTGCTCCTCAGTAATATGGCTTCTGTCCCCTAACCCTTTCATCTCTGCTCAGGAACTCAAGTATATGCCGTGTAGAAGGAGTCAGAAACAGCTGGGCTCCAAGAGCCATCAGAGAAGTTCAGGTAAGGCAATACTTGGAAATTAAAATATTGACATGGGCCCTGGCTGGTGTGGCTCAGTGGACTGAGTGCCAGCCTGCAAACCAAAGGGTCACCGGTTCAATTGCTGGTCCGGGCACATGCTCGGGCTGCGGGCCAGGTCTCCAGTCAGGGGTGTATGAGGAGCAAACCACACATTGATGTTTCTCTCCCTGTCTTTCTCACTCCTTTCCCCTTTCTCTAAAAAGAAAGAAAGAAAGTCTTTAAAAACTGAAAAATAAAATAAAATATTGACATGGGGCAGGGGTTGTGACAAAGAACATATCACCTTAACGAGGGAGCCACTGCTCAGCTCAGCCCAATTGTTGCCTCACAGGAAAGTTGGAGCAGCCAGATTTGGGGATTTTTCAGAGAGGCTAATATGCACATATGAGTGCGGAGCTGAATAGGCTACACGAAAATGTGCCACTTTGACATGTGAATTATTTTGAGCTGAAGGCAATCAAGACCCAGCAGACTCTTTTATCTCTCTCCCTTAATTGCATAAAGGAATTTAGGAGGGTTGGACAGAAAGAGATCTATTACCAAGGATAAATTTTTATCTGAAAAACTGACCTGCATGGCCAGACAAACATGTAATTACCAAACATGTGCTCTTACTGTCCTTTGACTTACTCTCCCCACTTTGAAGGCCCAGGCCCCTATTTCTTTCCTCAGCTCAGGGTAACATATAAGCCTCAATTCCCAACTGCCCTTGAGTATCATATCTTTGGGGTTCCTCTTCATATGAAATAAAATTTGTTTTTCTTCTGTTAATCTAGACTATATCAATTTAATTATTAGACCAGCTCCCCCCCCGCCAAAAAAAACAAACAAAAAAAACAACCCTGGAAGGGAAGAAGAGAACATTTTTCCACCCCTATAACCTATACACACATATATTTTATATATTTTTTTCCTCAATGTTAAGTGTCCTTAGCACATCTGTGCCTGTGGGCCAAATTCAGACAGACCCACAGGCCACCCCAGTATACATCAGGAAAAAAACTGAGGTTCCAAGAGGACAAGAAACTTGCAGAGGCCACAAAGAGTAAGTGTGGAGGTTCAAATCTTGGGCTGTTTGACCCCAAAGTTAAGCTTGTTGAAGGGCTGGGTGAAGAAAGGAAAATCACTCAAAACTTGGAGCTGGAAATTGTGGAGGGAAGAGGAAGGAAGCTGTGAAGGCACAAATAAGGAGAGTTGGCAATATTGGGATCAGAGAGTCGAGCAGAAGAATATTTTTTTTAGATGATTAAGAAATACGCGCATGAGTTACTTCCGATCAAGATGGAGGCGTAGGCAGACATGGCTTGCCTCTTCACACAACCACACAAATTTACAACTAAAATATAGAACAACCATTACTCAGAACCATCAGAAATTGAGTTGAATGGAAGTCTGAAAACTACAGAATTAAAGAAACCACATCCATCAAGACTGGTAGGAGGGACGCAGGTGCAGAATGGGCTCGTCCCTCACCCACATGTGGTGGATAAAAATTCAGGAAGGATGTCTCCAGAATGAGGGGTCCCAGCCCCACACCGGGCCCCACAGCCCAGGGTTCCAGTGCCAAGAATATAAGTCCTCACAACTTCTGGCTGCAAATATCAGTTGGGATTGAGTTGCTGGAAAAAACTGCTGGAGGCCCAAACAGCTACTCTTAAAGATCATCCCCTACATAGACCCACCTACTCAGACTCACTCCCTCTGAGCCCCAGCACTGGGATAACAGCTTGAAAGGCACCAGTGGCACAAAGGGAGACACTGAAGTGTCTCACATCAAGGCGAGCAGAGGTCATTATCCCTTTTCTAAACCCTCGCCCCACAGACCCAGTAGGCTGGTACCTTAACTGAGATTCCATCAACCTGGCTAACACTATATGATTCGCCTTGGAGATCCCCACAGACTCCACCCCACCCAACTTATGGACCCACCCAAACTGCTTTTCCCTATGAATGGCTGACCTTGGCTCATGCTTCAGCTGGCCTCACTGAGCTCCAGGCCCGGCACTAGCAACAGCCAGCCTAGATTCAGAGCTTGGCTTTGTCTGAGAATCTCCAAGCCCAGCACAAGGAGCAGCCATCTCGGATTGCTTTATAGCTCAGTCAGGGTGGCCCTCGGCAAAACACACATCAGGGATGACCTTGGCCTGCACCACCCAGGAAACCCCAGGGCCTGTGTACCCAGTGGACAGCTACAGACCAAATTAGAGTGTTACCGAATAATGGAACTATTGTTGCGGGGGGGGGGGGTGTCCAGATACTATTACCAGAACAACGCCCCCCCTTCCCGGGGTCCCTCTGTTTTAGGTCCTTTGCCTGTTGCTCTTGAAATTATGGCTCTCAATGGCAGAGTTTTGTGAAAAGGAAAGGAACTACTTATTCAAAAGTTATACAAGTTTTTGAGTAATGGCTAAATGTCACTGTTAAAATCTCAAAATCCCTTTAAAACAACCACCAACACACAGTCCTTCTTTCCCCCGCTTTATCCAGTTAGGCCAATCAGGCCAGTCAGAGGTACCACCCTTCAGAAGAAAAAGAACCGAAGTCCAGAGTTCAGCTAGGCAGGCCCCTCACGGTTCCCGGCACCATCTGCTGCATCATCATGATCTCCAGTTCTTAATTCAGAACCATGTAGCACCTTCTCATGGTGCCACTAGCAAAAGTTCTTTCCCCCCTTTTCTTCCCACATGGTCTTCACTTTGTCCCCCGGAGTCTGTGTCCCCTTCTCTCTCTCACAGGCCCTGTCTCCCCTTGCCAGTTACATCCTGCTTCCTAAGCCGTGTGGTCAAAAAACCTCTAGTATTGCTGCCACACATGGGTATTAAATGTCTGCACAAGTCCTCCCCTGCAACCCCGGGCACTGTAAAGTGGGGTGCTGCTTCCCTGTTCCCTCTTGGCTTAAAGTTATGCAAACCTTCCTGTTTAGCCTTGTTGATATACAAAATAACCATCTTTGCATATGAAATATGAAGCTAACCTCCTGTTATTAACGTGCAAAGTAACTCTCAATGGCCCTCGGCCTGTTATTGACATGGAAAATGACTCTCAATGACCCTGCTCCCTGTCTCCCATCCCCTATGGCAGCCCGCCCTGCGGGGGAAGGTGAGAATATCCTATATTTTTCTTGGACACCCTAATTTCTGGACCCTGTTACAAATCCCCTTTGTGGGGGCCCTGGTTGTGTTCTCTTAGAGGAGCACCACCACATCAGCCCTGCACAACTGATCCTCCACTGAGGGTAGAGGTTGGTGGTCAGTGGTCACAGGCAATGCTTGCAGCTGACTGGCCTGAGTAAATCCCTCCCATTGATCTACCAACAGCAACAAAAGCATACAAGAGGAGGGTGTACTCAGCCCACATAAAGAGTGTATCGCAAGTACCCATCTTGGGTGAATGGGGGAGCTGTGCCACTGGACCCTACAGGACACCCTACTACATTAGGCCACACTACAAAGAAAGGGAATCAAAGCAGCTCTACCTAATACATAGAAACAAACACAGGGAGGCTGCCAAAATGAGGTGACAAAGAAACAAGGCCCAAATGAAAGTACAGATCAAAACTCCAGAAAAAGAGCTAAACAAAAGAGAGATAAGCAATCTATCAGATGCAGAGTTCAAACCACTGGTTATAAAGATGCTCAGGGAACATACTGAGGACCTCAACAGCATAAAAAAGATTCAATCAGAAACAAAGCATTCACTAATTGAAATAAAGAACAATTTAGAGGGAAACAACCGTAGAGTGATTGATGCCAAGAATCAAATCAATGATATGGAACATAAAAAAGAAAAAAAAAATAACCAATCAGAACAAGAAGAAGAAAAAAGAATCCAAAATAGTGAGGATAGAATAATCAGCCTCTGAGACCATATCAAGAGGTCCAACATTCACATCATGGAGGTGCCAGAAGAAAAAGAGAAAGAGCAAGAAACTGAAAATCTATTTAAAAAAATAATCAAAGAAAACTTCCCTAATTTGGTGAAGGAAATAGACATGCAAGTCCAGGAAGCACAGAGAGTCCTAAACAAGATGGATGCAAAGAGGCACATTCCAAGACACATCATAATTAAAATGCCAAAGGTTAATGATAAAGGGAGAATCTTAAAAGCAGGAAGATTAAAGAAGTTGGTTATCTACAGGGGGTTCCCATAAGACTGTCAGTTGATTTCTCAGGCTAGAAGGGATTGGCAAGAAGTATTCAAAGTTTGAAGAGAAGGGGTCTACAGCCACAATTGCTCTACCCAGCAAAGCTATCATTTAGAACTAAAGAGTTTCCCAGACAAGAAAAAACTAAGACTTCATCATTACCAAACCATTATTATATGAAATGTTAAAGGGACTTATTTAAGAAAAGAATATCAAAATTATGAACAATAAAATGGCAAAAAATACACATCTATTAACAATTGAATCTAAAAAACAAACTAAGCAAACAAGAACAGAGACAGAATTATGGATCCGGAGAGTGTTTTGATGGCTGCCAGATGGAAGGAAGGTGTGAGGAAATGGGTGAAGAGGTGAGGGGATTAAGAAGTAGAAATAGGTAGTTACAGAATAGCCACGGGGATGTAAATTTCAGTATAAGAAATGGAGTAACCAAAGAATTTCTACTCATGACCCATGGACATGAACAAGGGTGGGAGGATCGCCTGAGGGAGGGGGATGCTGGGTGGAGGGGGTAAAATCAGGAAAACTGTAATAGTATAATCAATCAAATAGAAAAAAGAAACACACACATGCACTCACATATGAATGGTGGCTAGAGGAAGTGGCAAGGTTGAAAATACTACATCTTTGCTATTGAAAGAGACCAAGGCCCGGAAAAGGACTTGGACTTACCACAACTGCGGATACTAAATTATAGTGGGTCAGTTCTCAATAGAGGCTTCAAATACTAAAATGGAAATTTATTACCAGTTAAAGAAAAACATCAACCTGACCAAAATAAACCAAAAAAAAGGAAGAAAGAAACTGATTCCTGAACTTTCCATACCCAGCCTGTCCTTCAAACCATAATTTCTTCCCATTAATAATTAAAACAACAACCTCCAGGTATATTAAAGAACCTAGAAGTGTAGCTCTGCCCTGTGGGGTCCCAGAGGCGAACATTTGCATGCGTCAGAGTCAGGAGCATTTCCTTCAGCCTCCCCCGTTCTCCAGGGAGAGCCCAGAGCCTAGCAAAGGTGAGACAACGAGCCCACGCTCACTGTCACTGTCTCTGTGTGAGCATGTGCACATGCGCATTCACGTGTGTATGATCTGTTAGGTGTACGCTGCAAAGGGGGAGGAACGTGGGGAGGAGAGAGAAGTATTGAGAGAAAGTAAAATAGATATTTAGATCTAATGTAATCTTTCAATTACTTTCCTTTTTGCTAAAGCCATTCCCATTGAACTACTGCAAGACACAGCTATTCTTGGATTATACCTTAAAAGAATTTTTTGATTGAAAATATGCATTCTTTTCAAGAATGGAGAGAAAGCCGCCTATTTAGATGCCAGGCATAAAGCCATTAAGGCAAAAGACACAGCAGGATATGCCTTATCAGGTACGAATGAAAGCTTGTCCTTGTCCAGCCTTCACTGCAATTCTTTACTGGGCACCCTCAATGATTTTGGTGAGAATGAGGCTCTGAGGCGTTCTTGGGGGAAGATTCATAAAAGCCACAAAGCTAATCTCTTTACTCAGACTGATAAACATCAGGTAGTAAGGGGCTTCCTCGGATGGATTCACAGGAAATAAAAGGGAAAATAACTTAATCTTCAGTATTTGTGAAAGGCAAGGCCAAAAACTTTTCAAGGGCTCCACAAGTGACCACCCAACTTCCTTCTACAGTTTCCTCCTCTTCAGTAAACGATCGCTCCAAAGGCAGCTCTGTATGAACTTAAAAATCAGCAACACTTCATTCAAAACAGTTCTCAAGGGGAGAAGAAGGAGGGGTGAGAAGGAATGGAGCTTTGGGCCCAGAGGGCAAAATAAAGCAAGACTGGTCGGTGACCCACTGCTCCCAAGCTTCCCCTGCCCAGGCCAGGCTCGCCTTGTCAAGGCGGTGTTCCTTCCTCCCACTTTCATGAAGATTTTTTTTCTACTTGACATCTAATTTTAAACTCCCCCACCCCCCCAAATACACTGAGTACTCAAGTCCAAAAGTTCATTCAGTTCACTTTCCAAATACCTTCGTGGCACATTTGTTTGGGCACCTGACCCAGGTGTGGGCACCCAGCTGTGAACCTGCCCAAACTTACTAAGTATTGGGTTGGCTGAAAAGTTCGTGTAATTTTTTCCACATGATAGCTCTAGTAGCGCTTAGCTGTCTTTAACTTCATTCAATACAATTTTGTTAGCTTGTGTTGTGACAGTTGTCATATCAACATGCATTTTTTTAAAAAACTTATCAAAATTGGTAAATTTTGTGTAGCCATTTTAATATTGAAGATGGAAGAAAATATGCAACATTTGCAGCATATTATGCTTTATTATTTCAAGAAAGGAAAAAGGAAACTGAAATGCAAAAAAAAGAAAAGATCTGTGCAGTGTATGGGGGAGGTCCTGTGAGTGATCCAATGTGTCAAAAGTGGTTTGCGAAGTTTCTTGGTACTATTGACATTTTGGCCAACTAATTACTTGCTGTGGGGCTGTCTTATGCACTGAAAGACGTTTGGCAGCATCCTTGGCCTCTACCCACTAGAAGCCAATAGCGGGAGATGGCCAGCATACTCAAAATATCCAAATCAATAAAGTTATTGGTAAAAATGAAAAATGTGTCTTTTATTTTGCCAAAAAAATGTAACAGACTTTTTGGCCAACCCAATACTAAGGGGTAAGAAAGACTTGAGCGACGGATGGAGCAGAGGAAGAAAAAACACTGACTTCCTGACAGAGAGGGACAGGATGTCCAGGGGCTGGGAACCGGTCCCTCCCAGCACTGCGGCCTCACAAGCCATGTATGGGGGAGCCGGGGCCTGTGCACAGACTCATCCACCTGGACTCACAGGAGGCTCAGTATCACTAACCTTCCATTTTCTCTTTTCTATCTGCCCAATGGCGTGTGTGTGTGTGTGTGTGTGTGTGTGTGTGTGTGTGTGTATGAAAGAGACACTCCACAAAAAGTCCTGTCAAGAAACAACTGAGGGACAGAACAAGACATTTCTTTGTAACCAAGAAGAGAACACACACAGATAAATATAAATGAAATAGGAATTTGTATCCTTCCAACATGTATTTCTCAATTATATTATAAAGGAATGGAGGCTAGGAGATGCAGTGTTAATGTTCATATTTCATTTTCAGCCTAGAGCTCACCGGGCATGAACAAGTCTGGTCTGCCATTTACTTGGTGTTTGTTGCTCACTCCTCTGTCACGGCTCTGCATTTTATTACATGTATATTTATTTTCTTTATGAAAATCATAATTTCTTTTCACAACAAACTATCCACGTTTAGTTCTCCCTTAGGTCTCTTAATTCTTTTTTCTAAATATCAAAAAAGATCTTTATCAGAAAAGTTGATTAGATTTGTTTATTGAAAAAGATCTATTTTCCAAGTGTAAAACGGAGTATTGTATGAAAATTGTTATTGGGAAAGAAATAGAATTATCAAATCTAGATCTTCTACTGCAGTTTATTTCAAAGAAAGACCTAAAATATTCCATGACATCACACTAACTGAAAGTTTTTCTGGGAAAATATTTTCTTGTTCAGAAAGAATTTTGACAAATAGCATTTTAAAGGTAAAGCTGAACCACATTGTATGTCAAAACCAGTTAAATGTCCACAATTCCATACGACTAAATTTAACACAAAATGATTGAGGAAAGTGTCATTACTTTTCTACTTAGTTATAATAAAAATTCTACTCAAATTATACACTTCATTTGTGAATCTTATGCCTTGTAAATTATGTCTCAGTGTAATGAACTGAATGTTTGCATTCCCTCAAAGTTCACATGTGGAAATCCTATCCCTTAATGTGGTCCTTTTCTTTTTAAAGATTTTACTTATTTATTTTTTATAGCGATAGGGGAAGGGAGGGAGAAAGAGAGGAAAAGAAACATCAATGTGTGAAATAAGCATAGATCAGTTGCCTCTCACATGCCCCCAACCGGGGACCTGACCTGCAACTGAGGCACATACCCTGACTGGGAATCAAACCAGTAAACTTCTGGTTTGTGGAACAACACCCAACCCCCTGAGCCACACCAGTCAGGGCTCAGTATGGTTTTTTGGGAGTAATACCATTAGATGAGGTCATGAGGGTGGCGCCCTCATGAATGGGATCAGCGCCCTAATGGAGTAAAGAGCGAGCTTGCTTCCCCTCTCTGCCTCTGCCGTGTAAAGGCACAGGAGAAGGGCCTTCACCCGAACTCAGAACTTGACCGTGCTGGCTTCCAGCCTCCAGAACTGTGAGAGAATCTGGTGTTTTTAAACCATCCAGTGTATAGTGCTTTGCTGAATGAACTAAAACATTCAATAAAACTGTTACAAGTTCTACTTGCATCATTTATTCATGACTATTTTCAAAACACTAATCCATAATTTATAGGTGGCAAAGCTTACTGAAGTTCCATGAAGCTAAATGACAAAGCCAACTCATCCAGAGAAGAGATGAAAACCAGGCCCCAACGAAAAGCTCAGACTTGCTCTTCTCGGCACAATCCCCTAGTTCACAAGACTTGGGGCATCAAAGGGCCCAATCCTTTCCCAGGGTTTGCAGCTCTCCTAGATGGGAGGATAATTAAACCAAGGCCACAGAAGTTTATAGAAAAAGAGCCAGAAACTAAAGTCCATGGTCTCAACTGATTCTTTCTCCATGGTGGGTTAACCATTAACCTGCGGCCAAACAAGGACTTTGTCTTTTTCTCCGATGCTTCCCTCTTCCACCGGACACAGCTGCTTCTCCCGCCCCACCTCCCAGACTGCCGTGTTCAGTGCACCAGACAACAGCCTCCCTGTGGCAATCCAGCTCAGCCCAAACAGTCCATGCTGGGGGGAAAAGACAACACAGCACTGACAGTGACATTATGAAAGCCTTCTGTGTGCTGTCTACCACCCTACTGTGCAGTGGCCGTGCTTGAACAAATGCATCCCTGGTAGCAGAGGATGCTCCACATCCACATGAAACTCTCTGAGAGGCTTCTCAAACTTGAACTCTCACCAGATGTGATTAAAAGGCAGATCCCCATCTTGAGGTCTGGGGTGGGCTCTCAGGAAATGCTGATGCTGCTGGTGCAGGGACCACATTTTAAGGAAGGTGCAAGGTTCTAGAACAGCACTGTTCAATAGAAATGTAAGGCTAGGCAACAATCAGAGATACACACATACTTTTAAGTTTCCTGGTAGCTACACTTTAAAAGTCCAAGAAACTGATGAAATGAATGTTTAGAATACATTTGTATTTAACCCAATAGTTCAAAATATCACCATTTCAATATGGTGAATATTGATCCCAGAGGAATTTATTTATGAGGTGTTTTACATTCTTTTTTTCATACTAGGTATTCAAAGTCTGGTATGTACATTACGCTTACACACATCTCAATTCCAACTGGCCCCATTCAGGGCTCAGCGGCTCCATGTGACTGGTGGCTGCTGTCCAGGCCAGCACTGTCCCCCTCAAGTGGCTTTCGAATGCCCAGACAGACACACCGCAAGCAGCCAACACTGCAAGGAGGGATTCTCCTCATCCCACTGCTCTTTCCTAGTTAGAAGTCTGCTAGAAAGTCATGGACACTCTGAAATGGGGACAGGAAACATCTTGTATTTGGAGGTCTATTTATCCAAAACAGGGAGGGGCATGATTCCAAGAGAGGAAGAAGGACCTTTGCAATCAGGAGCCTTCTAACAGGGAATCCGGCAAGCACACTGCAAAGTTAGGGGATCACGCCAAGTCCGGTGGGTGAAAGGCAGGGCAAGGGAGAGGCCTCAGAGCTTCCCCACCGCTTGCCGTCCCTCACCCCCCACCTCGCCTCCCATCCCCCAGCAGGCGCTGCTTGGGTCTATCCCCCACACCCTTAGGTCACAGCCAAGCCCGCCAATCCTGTGGCTTGAATTTAGAATAAAATATAAATGTTAAAGATGAAAAGAAATAAATTAAAGGAAAATATAAAATGAAGAGGAAAAAATAAAAGATAAGTGGAAGACAAAAGAATCTGTCCCAAAAGAAAATGTCTTCTAAACACTTAACTTCGATTTTCTTTCTCGCTTCCCCACTCTTAGTTCCACACAAGGCTATACACAAGATAAAGATTGGAGACCTATGTTTCCTGCCTCGGCGGAGAGACAGGAGGCGGCCTGGAGCGTCAGCATTTAACCACACAAAACCTGCAAGATTGGCTCACTCCTGGCTCTTCTACGAAACTCACTGTGGAAGTCACAGAACTAACTGCAGGGCTGTGACTTTAAACTGCCTTCAAGGCAGAAGTCCTTTCAGAAACGAGGACAACCAAGCTTCCTTGAAATCTTCCAGAGAGAGTTCACTGCTTCAAGGAGACATCTTTTTTCATTTTTAAGACATATTACAAAGTTGAAATTTCTGTGAAGTTGAAATTCACCTCCATTTAATGTTCACCTACTAATCCAAGTCCTATTTTTCAGAATGACATGAATTACATGTCATCCTTAATCTTTAAATAATTGGAAAGAGCTGTTCTGGCATGTCTGGCCCAGGTTCTTCCTCTTTAAATCTGCCAACATCTTTACATCAATTTGAGACCAATATATATACTATTATAATTGTCCAGAAAGAAGATTACTTAAATAAATTGTAGTACCTCCATGCAATGAATTATTATAGAGTCATTTTAAAAAATGATGTAGAGCCCTGGCTGGTGTGGCTCAGTGGAATGAGTGCCAGCCTATGAGCCACAAGGTCACTGGTTCAATTAGCAGTCAGGGCAACTGCCTGGGTTGCAGGCCAGGTCCATAGATGTGGGTGTGTGTGAGGCAACCGATTGATGTGTCTCTCATACACTGATGTTTCCCTCCCTCTCTTTCTCCCTCCCTTTCCCTCTCATTAAAAATAAATAAATAAAATCTTTTTAAAAAGTATTTTAAGAAATGTATCTTCTAAAAAATGATCTATAGATTTATTGACATTAAAACACTTTCACTATACATTACATGAATAAAAGGCAAGCTAGAAAAAAACTGTACAGTAGGTTCCCATTTCTTAAAAACACATAAGTACAGATATTCAGTGAAAAAAGTCTTGAATGCACACTAAAATGTTACAGAGGCTATTTATGGATGAAAGCATTACAGATATTTTAATCTTTTTGCTTAACTGCACTTTCTAATTCTTTTATAAGGACATGTTGTGCTTGTATAATACAGTTAAATAATCATTTACATAAATAAATGATAACCAGTCTTCATAGCAGATAAAGTCCAATGACAAATCATTAATTCATCACTTATTCATTCATTCAGTGAATGAGTACCTACTATATTCCAGCCACTGCTCTAGGTGCTGGGGTACAGTAATGAGTGGAAAATGGCCTTATAGCATCTCCTCACAAGCCCCTCCTGTTCTGAGACAATCACAGGGCCTTGTGTGGAGACATACCCCAATGGCCAGAGGGCCAGGGTGGAGCCATTGCTCTATACCACGGTGGACTTAAAGAGTCTATTGGGAAAGAGTATGAAAGCGAAGACAGAATGGCAAGCAGAAGTCAGTAAAAATAGTCAAAAGGAAGCTGAAGCACTGATTTTGGCAAGGGAAAGGAGTCACACAGGCAGTATTGGTTCACTGAGGTGAGATCTACCATGGATGAGCAGCTAATGAAAAGCCCATTGGACACAACCTAATGGGAGAGCCCAGAGCATTCCCAGAGCACAAATCTGGAAATACTACTTTAAGTCAGCAAAAGCAAAAGCAGAAGAACTTCAGCTTTCAAGAAAAAAAGAGCATTTAAAAGCCAACAAACAAAATAACCAAACACCCTTAGAAAACTATTATGTGACATGAATATGGATTTGAAGACTTGCTGGAAGATGGCAGTGTAGGTAAATGTAGTATCCTAATCCTCCCATAACCTAGTCAAAATTACAGCTAAACTACGTAACAACCATCATTCAGAACTGCCTGAATTTTAACTAAACAGAAGTCTTACAGCCAAGGATACAAAGAAGAAGCCACATCAAGACTGGCAAGAGGGGCAAAGATATGGAAGGGGCTGGTCCCACATCCACATGTGAGGGATGAAAATCAAGAGGCACATCTAGTCTGAAAAGATACCCCTCAGAAGAGTGAAGGGTCCCAGGCTCACACCAGACCCCCCAAGTCCAGGGCTCCAGTGCCAAGAAGAGAAGGCTTCTCTTCTGAAGGTACAGCTTCAGCCTGTAAAAACCAGCAGTGGTTGAAGCTGAGGGAGGAGGAGGGCTTCTGGAGTCCCAGGCATTCCTCTTAAAGGGCCTATGCATGGACTTACTTGGACCCACTCTCTCTGAGCCCCACCATTGGGGCAGAAGTTCGAAGAGCACCAAGGACATACAGGGAAGAACTGAAGTGTCTGGTATCAGGGTGAGAGCTGTAAGCACAGCTTTCTCCCAGACAGAAGTGCAGGCAGAGGCTATTATTCCATTTCTGAGACCTCTGCCAACAGAGCCAGCAGGTAGGCACCATATCTGAGTCTCCATCATCCCTGCTAACACTATTAGCCCCACCATGGAAATCCCCTGAGACCCTGTCCAACCCAAATTGTGAGCTTACTCAAGTTCTTTTCAATACAAGCAGCCTGTCTTGGCTCATGCTTCAGACTTTACTAAAATCTCTCAAACAAGAAGCATCTGGCCTTGGCATGCTCCATACCTCTTACCAAGTGGCCTCAGGCTTGGTACTAGTGGAAGCTGGCCCTGGTTTGTAGCTTGGCCTCTCTTGAGAATCTCCAAGCCCAACACAAATAGCAGCTCTCTGCAGATCACTTTGCAATTCATGCCAGGTGGCCCCGGGAAGAACACAGGCAGCAGCTGACCTTTGCCTGTACTTCACAGGAGGCCCCAGAGCCAGCACACAAGGTGGACAACTTCAGACCACATCAAAACATTATACAACCCCCTCCACAAGCAACACACTCAATGGGTGAACTCAGTGGGTACTGGAACCCTGCTGAAGTAAGTCCTGCTCCATGGGGTGGGCCCCTGCACAGATGATCCTTTGCAATGGTCAAAGCCAGTCTGTGCAGCTGATTGGCCCAGGATAAATCCCTTGTTTTGATGTGCCAACAGCAATCAAGCCTCAACTCTAACAGGTGAGTGTACTACACAGCCCACATAGCTGGAGGGTGCACCTGGAGTGTCCAGCTTGGGTGATAGGGAGGCTGTGCCACTGGACCCTACAGAACACCTTCTACTTATGCCACACTACCAAACCTGGAAAGACATAGCAGCTCTACCTAATTCATAGAAACAAACACAGGAAAGCTGCCAAAATGATGAGACAAAGACACATGTCCCAAATGAAAGATCAGAACAATACTCCAGAAAAAGAACTAAACAAAATGGAGGCAAACAATCAACTAGATGTAGAGCTCAAAACACTAGTTATAAGGATGTGCAATGAACTTAAAGGAAGAGTAGGTGAACTTAGAACTTCAACAAAGAGATAGGAAATATAAAAACAGAACTGGAAAATATAAAAAAGAACCAGTCAGAAATGAACAATACATTAATTGAAATGAAGAATACATTACAAGGAATCAACAGTGAAGTAGATAAAGCAGAGGACCAAATCAGAGACTTGGGAGATAAGGAAGAAGAAAACACCCAATCAGAACAGTAAAAAGAAAAAAAACAGAAAAGTGAGGATAGTATTAGGAGCCTCTGGGACAACTTCAAGCGCAATAACATTTGCATTGTTAAGGGTGCCAAAAGGAGAATAGAGAGAGCAAGGAATTGAAAACCTAGGTGGAAAAAATAATGATGGAGAACTTCCCTAACATGGTGAAGGAACTAGACACACAGGAAGCACAGAGAGTCCAAAACAAGATGAACACAAAGAGGTCCACACCAAGACATATCATAATTAAAATGCCAAAAGTTAAAGATAAAGAGAGAATCTTAAAAGCAGCAAGAGAAAAGCAGTTAGTTACCTACAAGGGAGCTCTCATAAGACCATCAGCTGATTTCTCAACAGAAACTTTGCAGGCTAGAAGAGATTGGCAAGAAATATTCCAAGTCATGAAAAGCAGGGACCTACAGCCAACATTACCCAACAAAGCTGTCATTTAGAATAGGACATATAAAGAACTTCCCACATAAGAAAAAAACTAAAGAAGTTTACCACCACCAAACCAGTTTTACATAAAATGTTAAAGGGTCTTCTTTAAAAAGAAAAAGAAAAAGATAAAAACTATGAATAATAAAATGGCAGTAAATACATATCTATCAACAACTACATCTAAAAAACAAGAACAATGACCAAGTATAACAGGAAGGACTCATAGACACAGAGAACATTTTGATGGTTGCCAGATGGGAGGGGGATTGGGAGGATGGGTGAAAAAGATGAAGAGATTTAGAAGTACAAATAAGTAGTTATAGAATAGTCATGGGGATGTTAAGTACAGCATAGAGAATATGTCGATAATATTGTAATGTCTAGGTATGATGTCAGATGGGTACTAGATTTATTAGGATGATCACTTAAGAAGTTACATAATGTCGAGTCACTGGGTTGTACACTTGAAACATATAATATTACATGTCAACTGTAATTTATAAAATTTTAAAAAGATTTCCTGTCATAGCATGACGCTCCTTAACTACTGTGCTCAAAAGATTTTGTTAGGATTTGGATCTTCCTAATCCTCCAGACCCCACAAAGCTAGAACTTGGTAGAACAAGGAGGGAAAAGTATGATTTAAAAAACAGGGCGGGGTGATCCAAAACATTTTTTTGCTTAGCAGACTACACTTCATATTGAAGATACTATTTTCAAAACAAAAACAAGTTATGATTTTATATTTGGAAGAAATCTTGGAGATTACATAATCTCAATATTTTTGAAGCATTTTAATTTTTAGCTCCAGAACTCACTGTTCGAACAGAAGCCTATGAAAAGGGAAGGGGAACTCTGGAGGCCGACAGCCTGTCCCACTCCACTTTATAATCCCACCCACCACTCCAGGGACCTTGAGAACACGCACACAAAATTTAGAAACCACTAATCCAGCCTGATTCTCTTAGTTTACAGATGAGGAAACTGGGGTCCAGAAGGGTGAGGTTATTTTCTCAAGGTTAAGCTTTTCTTTTAGAGAAACAGTTTGCACTCCTAAGCATTTCTTCACAGCAGAATAATGGCTCCTAGTGAATTACTCAGTTCTAAATCGCTACACATGTTTTGGTTTACAAAAATATATATATATATATTGTATCAGTAAGAAATTGTTCCAAAGCAAAACTGAGGTTTTTAGAATTCCACTGATCTGAGACTGAAATTATGCTTTTAAAAATCACATTTTTTTTTCTTACTGGATTAGTTCTTTGGGATCAAAGGATAGCTTCCATTCTTAATAACTTAAGCATTATTTTATCAGAAATTTAAGAATATGTGATTTTAATGTTTCACTGTATTGTCTAGCAAGGTTTTAATTTAGTATTAGACCCAAAATACTTCCCAAAGGAGAGCATCTCCAATTTAGCAATTTATGTCAACCAGAAAATATGACTAATTAATATGAATCAGATTTACTGTCAACTTTTCAGGGATAAATTTATTTTGTCAAGTAGCCTGTTAATTAAACAGGAGTGTGATAAGAGAAACAAATGATAATAACACAAATAAATCAGATACCTAAGTTTATTAATTTCAGAGAGAAATGTAGCCATGAATAGAAAAACATGTTTTACTTTCAATACTAAAATTCAAATGCACTTTTGGCATTGTTCTTTCATCAGAATGTAAAAAAGTAAAATTAAAAAAAAGCACTGGATACACATTTGTGATGATTAATATTCTGCACATATTTAGAGGGAGACAGGACATGGATAAATGAAATGCTGACGATCTAGCATATGCTGTAACAAATGAGTGTTATAGGCAGGATCACCAGTTTTGGAAATTAAGATATATTTGAAGGTTCCTTGTCTTCCCCCCTACACAAAGAAATCAGATACATCATTTGGCTTCCCCTAGCACTACAAGGGACAACAATTTATGGAGCTTCTGCTACATGCATTGGATCATCATCTTAAGCAAGGGTTTGAAAAAGGTCCTTTTCCTAATGTGGCTTGGTCTTCCTGAGGAGGCACAGGACATGGAAAGATACATAAAAGCCAGAAGGAACACCCTGCATCAAATGAGTGCTACAGGCAGTGAGGGCTGCCAAAGAAAAGACTAAGGATTTCTCTGGAGAGGGAAGTTTTCTTGAAGGGAGGCTGGCTTGAAAGCAGGCTTGAAAGAAGGTTGTCCTCACAGTATGCACTGTCACAGGTCCCCACAGGACTGTGGGCGTGTGCACAGCAATGTGTGCGGTGTAGGTAAGTTTGCTGGAAGAGAGGAGCTATGAGGGGAAGAACGTGTGTCTTTGAGCATGATCACACAATGACATTCAGTTCAAACTGGTCATAAGAGACATTATAAGGAGCCTTGAAAACCGAACTATGTTGGGACCTTCCCACAGAGGAATGGAAGGAGACTGAGTGAACGAGACTCAGATCCAAAATCATAAATTACTCTTGGCCACTTTTGGAGTGTCTTGGGGAAGATTTGTTGGGCAGGAGAGAATGTAAAGGATTGATCTGAGGGCGGGGAGATTAGAAGCAGGGGCACGGGTTAGGAAAATACTACCCTAGTTTAGCCGTGAAAAGCTGGGAGACTGGGAGAAGGCAAGGTAACGGAAGATTCCAATATGGCTGGGAGACTATCTTTGCTGAGCGAATGAGTGAACAAATAAACAAGGGCAAGAACTCCGAGTGAGAACTGTTTTAAAGGAAAAAGAAAAGTGTGGACTTAGATAAGCTAAATGTACAGTCATAGCTGAGGACCCTCGGAGGTAGAGGTACTCAGGAAGCAGCAGCAGATGCGAGACCAAAGTCTGAGAGCAATCAGAACCTCAGACACAGGTATGAGTTCCTCTCTAGGGACGTGCAGGTTGAGGCCCTGGCAGCACAACGATCCTCTATCCAGAACTCACGTATAGAGTAAAAACAAGAGGAGGCTGAAGAATGAGTTTGAGACATGTTCAAACTTTAGGGAGAGGAGGAGTTGGAAAGAGAGCCGAGAAAAGACAGAATTTGAGAATTAAGTGGAGAAACAGAACAACAGAATGTCCTCCATGCTGACTGATTCAAAGGTTAAAGAGAATGACAGCAAAGTTTACTGCTGGCCGTGGGAAGAATAGCTTCAGGAAAATAAGGTGAAAGCTAAATTGCAATAGGTTAAAGAGTAATAGTGGAAAGATCAAGAATAATGTTTAGCAGTAAAAAGAAATGACAACAATTGAAAAGGAAAGCAGTGAGAAGATTGTATTCTTAAAGAATTATCTGTGGGCCCTGACTGGTGTGGCTCAGTGGGTTGGGCATCGTCAGGGAAACCGAAAGGTCACTGGTATGATTCCCTGTCAGAGCACATGCCCGGCTTGCAGGCTTGGTTCCCAGTTCGGGGAGTACAAGAGGCAACAGATGGATGTTCCTCTCACACATTGATATTTCTCTCCCTCTCTTCCTCCCTCCCTTCTCCTCTCTTTAAAAATAAATAAACATCTTTAAAAAAAAAAAAAAGAATTATCCTTTGTGCAGAGGGTAAGTACTGTGGGGCCCCATATTCGGCCTCCGTGGATTGTAGAGGTAATGCATGGTCTAGTTCTTTTTTTTTTATTTTTGACAATATTTTTAAAACATTTATTTGCAGTCTCATATTCAGAATATATACAACTCTTGCAAGTGAAAATGAGGAGATAATCTGAATTTTTAAAAAATGGGGAAAAAACATAAAAGAAATGTTCTCAATGAAGATAACTGATTAACAAGTAAGCACATTTGAAGATGTCTAAATGCATTTGTCGTTAAACGCAAATAAACATCACAAGAAGCTACTACACACCAACTAAATTGGCTAAAATCAAAAACAGATGGACAATTACATGTGTCATGGGGATGAAGAACAATTCATCATTCCATTTGTTGCTGGTGTGATGGTCTGGCTCTTTTAATTAGACTTCTACTTTTTAGTTAAGCAGCTGACATGCACGTCTTCTAACACAGGACCCTCTACTAATACTTTACACTTAACAATTTATTTTTTAAAATACTTTTTAACCCAAAGTATATTCTCCAGGATACAAGAATATATTTTGTCCCATTAAATGCTAATTTTTACTACGAAAGATGAAATGAAGAATTTTAAAATATTATAAAGCAAAAGGCAAACATATTTCAGTTAATAGGATTTCAGCAACTGAACACATCCCAGACTATTTTGGAACTTGATTGGGTAAAAGAAACCATATCTGTTGGTTACCTCTGCCCTCTTGTATAATATGTAAAAATCAGCACTCCCTAATCAGACTCCCTGTATCATCAGAAGCGTCTTGCCCAAGCTCCTTGCCTATCTCCATCCTTCTCCACTGCTAACTTTTGCTCATTTTTCCTCCGCTTTCCCCTGGACGCTTATTTTAGGAACTGGCCTATCTTGTATCTTCAATCTTTCCCTCTAGTCATAGAATGAGCATAATTAAGATTGACCACGTTGTTAGTACGTGCTAGGGACCATTCTAAGTGCTCTGCGTGGGTTGTGTCACGTAAGCCTCCCCGGGTGTTTTATGGATGAGGTGAGCAAAATGAAGCAGGGGGAGCTAGAGGGACTCACCCTACGCAGCTCAGTTTGTGAATAACAGGGTCAAGACTAGGACCAAGGACATCTTGCTCCAAAGTCCCAGCGTCAACCAGTTGCTACACTGCCTCTCACCAGACCCTTTAAATCTCTTCAAATCTGCCTTCCCTCTGTTCAGGGACTTCTTCAGAGTACTAACTCGCTCCATTCAGTAACATTTGCTGTGTGATTACCGCACGCACGCTGTGCTAGGGGCTGGGGTTGCAGGGTCTAACCACGTAGACACCAGAACATAAGGTCCAAGTGGGCCGAACAAGTCATTAGAGTGCAGTGGGAGGGATGAGTGCACGGCCACAGGTCCTCACCAGGTCAGGGTCAGGGTCAGGGTCAGCGTCAAGGGGCGTGGCCTTTCCTCACTATGATCAATCCTGGTTGAGTGTGAAGGGGCTGCTCCCTTTGAATACCAGGTTCCTGTTTACTAGGTGGGGTGTTAAGCTTTTTCTGGGCCTGTAAATGAAACAGATTACATATAGCAGTTCTCCAAAACCTGTCCTTACAGATTTCTTCCTTGATCACGGACAGGGGGCTTCAAGAGTACGCTAACTCTATGCCCGTAACTTCCACGTCCTCATTTGCAGCCTGGCTCTCTCCTCCGAGCCCTCGCTACAGCTGCCGCTTGGCCACTTCCCCTGGATGCCCTTATTTCCAAGTCAAACTTTGTGTTTAAAACACCCTGGCTCTCTCGAAATCTTTGAGAATTGAGTGGTGCTGCCCAGTTCCGCCACTGGCACTGGCATTCTTCCAGAAATCCAGGTGGAGCCTCTTTGATTCCCCCTCCCCCCCGCTGTGTGCACCCCTCCCCCTACCCACTTCCCTACCCCCACCTGCCCAGTCTGTTTCCAGGCCTTTTTTAATTCCTCCTTCCTTTACATTTCTACTGCCCCTAGCCTTGACCTCACTAACTAGCCTATTGTATAGCCTCCTCCTAACGCACCTCTCCGGGAATCTCCTTCTAGTCTCAAAATGTTAATTCTTTTAGAGAAGCAAAAAACAAGTTTAGAATGTATCTTAAACATGCTTTGATTAACGACCAAGGAAAACAAGTCCAAATGCCCCACAAAAATAAAAATACTGAATCTCTACAAATGGTTGTGTGATTAGATTACTAATTTTTCTTTACAGATTGAGTCCTAGCCCCTGTAACACAAAAATCCCTCAGCAACAAAAGCCAGCACAGGAAATGTAAAGTTCAATCTACATATTTAAAAAAAGCAAAAATTCAATTCCAAGGAGATACAAGGCAGGCACTTAGCAATGCCTTAGGCAGTGGTGTCCCAACCCATGGCCCACACACGTGGCCCAGGAAGGCTATGAATGTGGCCCAACACAAAGTCATAAACTTACTTAAAACCTTTTCTTTGTTCATCAGTTTTGGTTAGTGTTTGTGTATTTAAGGTGTGGCCCAAGACAACTCTTCTTCCAGTGTGGCCCAGAGATGCCAAAACATAGGACACCTCTGCAAGGTAGAGTATTCAAGGCTTTCTGTTCGTTTGTTTGTTTATTTATAGACAGTGGAAGTGGGGGGAGACAGGGAAACATCAATGTGGGGTTGCCTCTCGAGTGCCCCCTACTGGGGACCTGGCCTGCAACCCAGGCATGTGCCCTGACTGGGAATCGAACCAGCAACCCTTTGGTTCATAGGCCAGAGCTCAATCCACTAAGCCACACAAGCCAGGGCTGTTTCTTTTAATTTTGGTTATACAGCACAAAATTGTCCTTATACTTGTGAAGCTAGGGAGAGAAGGGGTTCCTGATTAAATGATACAGAAATTGGCTATAAAATATCCATTATAGCACATAACAATTTCAAATACAACTTCTGGTTTGATTTCAACTTTAGCTACCACATCAAAATCACCTTGGAAAGCATTTAGTTGATCCACAGGAATCTTAAGTATTTGTCATAGTCTAACCATAAAGGACCACTAATACGCATGTATTTCCCTAGAGTTCTTCATAAAATATAAAATACAAAGAAAAATTTACTCTAAATACCTATCCTGGATTAGAAGCTTCCATAAATATCCAGGCAAAGGAAACGATACCAAACACAAGGATACTTCACAGCAAGATTTATTAATACATCCAAAAGAAAGAAAGAAAATCATTTTGTCACACTATATACAGATAATACATACAGTGTTTTATACACATATTACATCAGTTTTTACACAAGAAAAATATACATAAAAATGTAAACTTTTGTATACAAAAACCCTTAAACAAATTAAACAAGGACCAGATAACAAAAGGAGACCATTCCATTATTATTTCATCAAATTTTTAAAACAGTAATACAGTACATTCATTGAGATATATATGGAAAATGTGAGCCATCTCTTCTTGTTTAAAGGGAAATTACAAACCAGAAGCCCATCCCCTCCCAAAATGTGGTCTCCTCCAGCAACACCACACCCAACGCCTTAGCTACACCTTTGCTTCCGAACTGGGAGGCTCCTACCAAGACCTGCCCATCTTATCTCACTCCTAGTCTGTGCAGAACCGCGTGGCTCCTAGCTTTTGTGCATATAACTAAGCTTCTGGCCACTATTATCCCAAATACAGAGAAGATTCTGTTTGTAAGTTCCCTTTAAGCAACTTTCGTTTTTGTATATATTTTTAATGTATGGACTGTTAAACATACTTGTGTGCCAAGGTAAATGAGAACACTGAAAAAGATGGGCTTTGAGAACTGCTAGTCCTTGCTACCGTGCAGTTTGTTGAGATTTCGAAACTGTGCAACCTGTCATTTACTGGTTTCAAATAAGCTACCTCACCTTTGATTTCCCACTGCAACTTGGTTTCAACTTACACTTCAGTACTCTAGTTAGTACCTTACAATTGCCAAGAGGCTTTTTGTTAAAGGCTGCTTCTGATATCAAGTTCCAGCTAAGCTACTCTGAAATCACTCAAACACCAACCTCTCTGTTAGTCTTCAGGGGTCCTCTTACTCCATTGTTTTTTGTAATGTCTTATATTTGAAATTGTCCATCCAGTCTTCTCTGAAAAGTCTTAAAACGTAACCTGCTGTCAACTCATCACAAAATAAAATATTTAACTTCTTTTTCAATATTCTTTCACTTGGTGTGTCAAATTGATATACTAATGAAAAATACTTGAAGCTGTGGGGAGTAAGAATTTAATCTATGTCAAGTGCATGCAAACATGGAGTTCTTTAAAAAAAAAAAATGTCTGGGAAGACCTTTAATTAAATAAATGCAAAACATGCTTAAGGCAGCCTCATGAAAGTGCTGCCTTCTCTTAAAGTTGAATTTTGAACACGGCAGAATGACAATTAGGTGATATATTCCCTGCAGCAAGAGAGTAGTTAACTTCCCCCAGGCAAAATGATCTGGATGATCATTATTTATTAATGAAAGGAAGAGGCAAACTGGTGAATTAAGTTGATCTAGGAGACAATGGATGATGTACACTAATGGGAATATTAGGACTGCTTTATAACCAAAATAAACAGGCTGGTTTGTGGCACATCTCTGTATCAGAGAGGAAAAATGCAAAGGGTTCCTCACGTGAGCCTCCCGCTCTCTCCTTCTCCCACGGGAAAGATGGCATTTTGAAAATGACAGCCTCCACTTCAATTTTTAAAAAATAACAATAAAAGGAAAAGGAAGATAAATAAATAATATGTGGATGTCTTTAGATGAGACTTTTAAATGTTCTTTAAATAATTTTTGATAATGTATTTTAAATCATTACATACAACTGCCATTGCAGTAATAATATTCCAGTAGGGGCAGCATTTTGCTAAATGTAAAAGATTGCCATTAAAACTCATACATATACATGTGTATGTACAGTATATCAACACCATTTATATACATATATATCTAGAGAGCAACACTTCATTGCCTTGGAATATCTATGTATCCACTCCCACAATATATACTAAAGACATACTGTGTGAGTATATAGGAAAGTATATGTACACATGCTCCAACATGTATAAATACACTTTTGTCTGTGTGTGCATAAGAGCTTTAAAGGCACAATAGATAGGGATACAAGTTTTCTAGAGAGCTGCAGCAAAATTAAAACACTGTCACAAATGTGAGAAAAGTCAAAAGGAAATATAGTGGAATTCATTAAACAGTTTTATCACGAGTAAAATGAGTTCTAAAATTCAAGAGGCTTGCACATCACTTTGTATGCTTTCCATTAAAATAAAATGGTAAGTTTGGGATTAAATCAAAATAAATTTTAAATGACAATAAATGAGAAATAAACCTAACAATAATATCAATCATAAAACCAAATTCTTTTTTCAATTTAAGTAAAATGGCCTAAAATTATCTAGGTAAAATCTTCAAACTGGTTTTGTTTGAACGTTGATTTTTGGTTGGTTGTTTTTGAGATAAAGATGAATGCCTGATTCTCAAGATTACTACAGAAAATATTCCCAAAACGTCAATTTTCTGGGATATTTCAGAAATAAAGATCTTGAAAAGAAACAATTGAGAAATTAATGAAATACACTTAAGACAAATGCTTCTGTCTGGAATGGACACAATAAAGGAGAAAGAGCACATGGTGTTTTAAATGTCGAAAGACTGACTTAGAAGGTGGTGAAGAGGAAGATAGGAGAACTGGAAAGTAAGGATAGTTATAACGGAAATTCTGTTATAATCACCATATACAAGACTATAATCCAAAGAATTTCTTCCACCTTAGTATGCCATGATGATGGGCTCTTGACTGTCACCTCCTCCTGCTTACAGAATAATCCAGAATTTTCCATAGATGTATAATCTTGCTTAGCAAAGGCTGTTTCTCTAGTATACACACACATTTTTAGGGAAATATATGTATATAGCTTTATCTATACACACACATATACATACGTGTATATATAGATTTATACAAATGTATAAATAAACATAATACTTCTCAATCTTTCCATTGACAAGGCAAGTTCACATTCAGCAAAGTGCCACCACATCCCATATACACATCTCTATACAGATATACACAAAGGGTCTATTTTCACTCTTCAATTACGGGGAATTAATTCTAGCGAATCCCATGAATCAGTAACTGAAGGGAGAAATGGCACCAATACAAACTCCCTTCTTTCATTTGCATGCATATATACAAGAAATATGCAGATTTTTAAAAATCCATAAAGCAAGAGTGAAGATGCTGCAAAAAAAATACAGCTGTAAAAAAAAAAACATATAAAGCTTTCCTAGGCCTTGACTATACATAAGATGGATGAGGCTTCAAGATAACTAAAAACTCAGGTGTATTATCACAAGTTGCTTTGACATAGTTCAAAGGACATGATTTTTTTTTACATTAAAAAGTAAATGTGACTGGAGCATTTAATAACAGCTCTAGTTTTAATTCTTTTAGACCACCAGATACTTCAGTAATTAATGAATGTAAAGCAAAATGGCAAACCTCAAAATACAGGAATGTTTAATTCCATATGAATCAAGTCAAGGGTAGCATATTTTTTCCTATAGCCAAAATATGGGGGGAGGAGGGCACTCTTAACTTCATAAATAATAACACAACTGAGCAATATTTTTTCCATTTTTGGGAATAACTGAAATCATGTTTTGAAATATGCAGGGTAAAATGATCCCACCAACTCTTTAAACAAGGCAGCCCTTTCAAAACCTGGTATTCTTTACCAAAGGCCTATAATTTTCTTCGCTTCACCAACAAAAGATAATCAACAATATTTTCTAACTCAGAATATGAAGAAATCAATGCTAAAAAAAAAAAATAAAAAGGATAAGGTTCAACTGATATCTGGTCCCATCTCCCCAATAGATAAACAGAGTTCTATCTTATTTTTATGCTCAAAAGCAAGAGGCTGGTCTTAGAGCCTGCTGTTTCTCATGTTGTTTTAAAAACATAGCATGATATAAGTTAATCAAAATGCTAGAATAAAATGCACATGATATCAGAGCTAGCCTTTTAACATAAGATAACATGAAAAATTTGGTGTGTCTATACAACAGAGACGTGGAAAAAGTAACTCCAATACCCTCAACTAAATAAGTCATATTTCTACAATACATTCTGTTACTTTTCTCTATTTTTCTCTAAAGCACACATTCATCTCTCACACACGTGCACCCAATGTATATTTTTGCATGTGTGTAAAAACACAGACATATACATGCACACAAGTAATTTAATTCTATTTTTAAGTCACAGTGGGAATTCCTTAGTGAGGAGGGATAAAAAGATTCCTGAATAAGACACTGAGAACATCTAGATTTATTATTTCTCTATTTTACTTCCCAACTTACAGGATCAACTGTAAATAAAGAATAAATCCATAGGAAATAAAAGAGGTGTTAAAAACTTAGTTTACAAATTCCAGCTACAGTAGTTGGGAATTTTACGTGATCTACATATTTCTATTTACCCTGTAACTAAGCTTCTAGCCATCTTAAGTGTAAACCACAGATCATTTACTAAAGAAACATGACTCTCAACGGTTCTATGAGCAGTAATAAATGGTCTAAAGGTGTTCTATATTTTGAGGCCCCAGGATATCCTTTTATTTTATATCTGCAAGGTAGCAAAGGATAGCTATACACCTTGACACGGCGGAGATCCAGTGTAAAAAGGTGCTTCACTAGTTTGTTTTGTCAAAAAAAAAAAAAAGCTCATATATAATTTTTTAGCTATTAAACACATAGGCAACATAACTCATTACACTCAATACAGCTTTAGTATAAAACTTATAATTTATGAGGTGATGTTAATAGCATAAATTAATATACCTTTTCTCTTAAAATCTACAATAAGTTTTCTGAAAGCTCATTGGGGAAGGAGATTTTTAAATAAAAGTTTTAAAGCTGTGCATGATGGGAAAGGATTCTGAATGCTGAAGCTGAGATGAGAGGCTGAAGGAGAAAGGAAAAAGATCCTATGCAAGACACTGTGGGCTATGAAACCAAATGTTCTCTCTTTCTTGCGCTCTCTTCAATGATGAGTCACCTTTAGTTTCTTGAAAACTATTTTCTTATTTTAAAATCTGCCCTAATTTCCACAAGGAATCCCTGAGACATACTCAACACTATACAGTGAAAAGAATGATCACTGTGAGAGGGACTGATTCAGCCCTTCCAAGCAGATGAAGACTGTGCCCCCACTAATCTGCTGGCACCCACTGGGCCTGAGTGAGGCAGGTGGAATCACTTCAGGGCAAATCAGTCCATTCCCCAAGCGAAAGCAACAGTGTGGCCTTTAGCTGCACTGGAGCCTACTGCACTGCATGTTGAAATTTTTTCCAAGGGGAACTTTGGGTGCATACAGAGCTTGCTTCAGTGGTCCCCAGCTTAACAGAACAAACAGAACAGGAAACAAGTGAGAGAAGAGGATCTGTTACTCTTGGGCCAGGACCGGTACAGACCCCCGGGGGTGAGGGGCACTCTTCGGGACCGGGGCGGGCTGCGCAAGCAGGCGGGAGGGAAATGGAAGGAAGCCTGGCCTGCCCTGCCCTGCAGAGCTAAGAGTTACAGGTTTTCTTATTAGATTGCTTTGCAGACTACTTTACATCCCCCATAACTCTGCCATTGAAAGGAACCCAAAATTCCCAAGATTCAGGAACCTAAGGTAAAGAAAGTCATAGCAAATCTGCGCTCTCTCTGAGGCCACATTTCCTTTTATTAGCTCTGTATCACAGTGCAGAGAGAGGAAAGTTAACAATAGAGCTGAAGTGAAACGAGAATTTTTGCTATTTGGAAATAAGGCTCTCTAAATTTGACCCACAATTTTTGCATTAATGATACATAATTATTCATTTATGTTTTGTTTTCTTTCTTAACTCACTGGTCAAGGGAAATGAATATGTTCTTTACTGGTATTTTATTACAAATCTTTTGAAAGATAGCATTTAAAATCTTACTTTCATCTACTAAACATGGATTTTGGATCTCTCCAGAACATACTGGAAATCTTATGAAGTTCAAGATACTAAGAAGTCACTAAATTGTTTTACCTTTCTATAGAATGCCAGTGAAGATTCAATTATTTTCAATGTACTGAGAGATGGAAAAAAAAAAAATCTATGTTCTATCATATGTATATTCCCATCCCTCACCCCCACCCCCAAGAAATATAGGTCTTGTCAGGAAAAAATTTCTGGAGTGATGTAAATGTTGGTGATGAAAGAGGTACAAATGAAGATTGTTTGATAGGACTACCATTTTCTTTCTAGAAATATTTTAAATTGCCTCAATAAAATAGAGGTCTGTTGACCATTTAGACCACTAAACATTATTCTATGTATACCAGGTTAAAAATAGAATTTAATTGAATGCTAAGAGAAGGCTAAAAAGAAAAGGATGAAGAAAATGGAAACACCTAAAAAATTTTTTAATGAATTTTCAATCTATTAAATGATTAGTTTAGTGTTATTAATCGGCTCATCTTTTTACAATACCAATCCGCAACAACCTTTTGAATTAACTTGGAGAAAAGGCGGCTGCCTCACACAAACATCGCTGATGCAGCCTACCAACCACCACCAGCATCTCCACGCCCCAAACTCACGAGAGGGACGACAGGGATACTTGGAGAGCAAGGATCTGGGGACTGGCCACATGGGGCTCCCTACATATGCGCAAACTCCAGCGCCAACTGATAAAAACTGAATGGGACAGGTCAACAGAAATAGAAATTCTTACACCCAAGAAAATTGTATTGATAGGGTATATCGCAGACACCGTTTCTTTCCGAATCAAAGAACTGTCTTTGCTCCTCTGGGTTGCGATCATGTATTGAGAACGATGAAGAAAAGCTTTAGTGTTAGTCACAGAAAATGATGATTCCTAACTTGCAGTTGAGAGATTGGGCTTATTTAAGAAATAATTCTTATAAATAATTATTTGGCAAAGATAAAGTATTAGCTTTCTTTAGCCTGAAGCCACTCAAGACATTAATAAGAAAAAAATACTTCCAACTTTATCTCCAAGCCTAGTATTTGCTTCTCATTAAATTACCTTTTCATGGAGGGACGCTAGACACACCACGCTGCCTGCCAACATGAAATTGCTCAGGAAGGAATTTATAAAGCAGTCGTATCTCACATGGTAGGTTACCAGAGAATATGATCCTCCACCGTGTAAGCTACGTGATGATAATTAGAAAATTTTTTCATTGCATAGTCTGTTACTTGGTGGGTAAAGTGTAATTGCTATTAACTATTGTGAATTGTTTACTAACTACATAACCTACCCAGATGTGCAAATTGCTAAGCCATTTTTAACAGAGGAAAAAACAATGTCTTAAGTACTTTAATTAAAATAATATTAACAATTAGATAAAGGAGAGAAAACACATCTTGTCTTCGGAGGCTATAGATCAGAGCCGATGAATATCATACATTAGAATGGAATTGAGATTTTCAGAACACAGAATGTATCCATTAACTGCAGCAACTCTGTAAATTAAATCACATTAACAATCTAACTGGCCTTTATAAATGGTCCCAAAAAAACTGGAGAAAGGGTGAACCTTCTTTGCCACTTCTTCTCATGAGTTTAATACTAGAATAAAAGCTAGCTTCCACCTAATTAGGACCTTATATAAAATTTGTTTGATTCCAGTATTGCCTTATTATAGCGTAAGTGCTATTTTAAAAGACACTAATTTTCATATTTCTGGAGTAAAAGACACTTCATTCCTTTCTCTACATATTAATAGCACACCTATTACTAATAGACTAGAACTGCTCCATTAGCTACAAGACAAACATAACGTCTATCTGGGTTCACAGGTGGTGTTCTCTCTTCCGAAAAAGGGCTCAAGAAACAGCAAGCGCAAAGCAAATCACAAGCTTGGCTATTTGTTTGGAAGTCAATGAAATGAGAGGGGAAACAAAGTATATAAACTAATTCCTCAAGCCTACACTGGTACTGTCTATGGGATGCCCTTTCTTCGGCTTTTATCATGGGCATCTTAACAAAAATGAATTTACTCAAAGTTTTTGGTGTGAAGCTATAACTGGCAACATTCCTGATCATTTCTTGCCTCCTTACTAGAAAGCAGAAAAGGGCTTTTAAATGCACATAAAACAGAAAATTGCAAACAATAAAATGTGCAACTTACTGCAAACTCAGTTTTGATAACTGAAGAATTTTAAGCAGCTACCACGAGGGACAAATAGCCAGAAAAGTTCAAAATGACTACCGTGACTTTCCCTTTGCTGTCAAAAAAAGGCTGATAAGAAAGTCAAGCGCTGCTCTGCTACAATCTCTAATTAGTACACAATGGAGACTAAATCATATTGCTGGGAGTGGAGTTATTATAATGGGGTGTGAAAAGGGTTTAGCAAACTGACACTTTTGAGCAGAAGTAACTACTCAATCATTCCATTACAGTACGTTAAAATAAAAAAGCTTACTAACATAGGTTCACAGGTGAGAAATACTCAGTTGACCTGTTCTCACCATTCAGAATAGAAATTTATGGTGATACCAAATATAATTTTGCTTTGTGACATAATTTATAATTTAGAAATTTCTCAATCTGCAAAAAAGGCAAAGCTATTAAAAATAAATCTTCCAATCAATTATCATGATTTTAAAAAAAACTAAATATATTACAAACATATTTTTGGCCCACAAAAAGAAACTTCAATAAATACAAAATAGGGCATATAATGGTTTCATACAGTCATGTGACCCTTCCCCTCCATAATCTCAGTCACGTAATGTCTGCACAATGCCTGCTGATCACCATCATTCCTTTAAAAAGCAGAGAAAGAAAAGCTTTCAAAAGAAGGGATTGGTTAAAAGTAGCATGGCATAAAGAGAATACATATGGGAAGTAGGAAAATACATCCAAATCTTTACTTATTGAAAAGTAATTAAGATCAAATATTCCCTGACAAATGAAACATTATATCACATCATTAATAGATATGTTCTCTCTACCTCATCTTTTAAAATATATATGTAAATTAGACTAGACTCAGGTATTTATACCCAATGGTTATCTCAGGGGACAGTGAAACGTCTCAGCGAAAGCAGAAGACAGATGCCTTTAAAATCTAGTTCCGCCCTTCTGGGGGAGGGGAGAGGGCCGGGGAGAAGGCAGGTAAAAAGAAAACTCACATATTCATATTCATTTCGTAGTCACCAATTTACTAAACTACCCAGTATGATTTTTAAGCCTAAAATCTTGGTACTTTAAGACAACTTCCCAAAACTTAAAACTTAAGCACTTAAATTATTTTAAAAGTACCAAAGGATGGGTAAAATTTATGTCTTATTTCCATAATCTGTTTTGAAAAAAAGCTTTAAATGTGTATCCTTCAGATAGTACATATCACTTCACAACTGGTACATTGATTCTACAAGTGTCTTCAACATTTTACAAATCTTACCAAAGAAGCACTACTGTAAACATGAAAAATTCAAAAGCAAAAGACGGATCAAAGAGTTCACAGATGCCATCTTTCCAAATCTATCTGACCTATCCTGCTTTTCACATAGAAATATTTTCTTTAATTACATCTTGCAAATGTATTCCAAGACAGAGGGATTAGGAACAAATGCATGTCTAAAAAGGCAATGCAACCAGCAGACCTCAGTATCTCAGCAACCCCGCAGTCACTCCAGGCAAGCTTTTCACGACATCCCCACAGCACTGACGTGAATTTACCTTCTTTGTGTTCCTGGCTAGCTCAGCAGAAAAGGGTTGTGCTATTCATGTGATCAGACCACCACCCTCGCTATTCAGGAAACATAGTTAACTCAGTGGGAAAGAATGACCAACTTTATTAGGGTTGTGAGATGTGGGAAAGAAGTAAGAGCCTTATATACTTATGGGCGGGGGTGGGGAGAAAAGAAAAAACAATGGGACAGCTGCTTCCTGCCCTGCACAAAAACACACGTGTGGGCGCACACATACACGTAGGCAGTCAAAAGACTAATTTTTTCTTTTTAATTAAACATGATCACAATTAGGAATGGAATCCTGGCTTCACGTGGTATTTAGCAGTTGGTGCTAAGTCAGAGCCTTGATCTGCCTCTACACACCATTGGCTACGTCTTACACACAGGGACTCGATGAATTGGATCGTCCTATCTGGAACCACCTATGTAAAGACCTGGTAATAAAATGGAAAGCATTGATCTGAATTCTAGGAAATAGTAAAGGGCACTGGTAATCTGAGGTATCTTCCACTTCTAGGACTTGCTGCTGAAAGTCAATTCTATGCAGTCACTGTGCTGAGCCACTAAGGAAACCATGGGGGAGAGTGAACCTGCCAGGAGGGAATGAGCACCAGTGCACGGAGCACATGTGAACACTGAAGCAAGGTCCACTGCCGGGCGACTTGTTTAACTGGAAAAGGGACTTCCCCTCGAGCCCCCATCTGTTATTTTTAAAATCTTCTTTAGGAAAAGGGGAAGGGGGCAATAAGGAGGAAACAAAGATAGAAAACACCAGGTTCCCCACCTGCCTGCAAACACACAGACACGCTCAGTTGGGGGAGGTAAAGGGAGAGGATGCATTATTGGTACTTGTAGCTGTGGCACCTGTTACTGTGAAGCCTGTAGGAGGGGCTATAGAACTGTGGCTGGGCTGCAGGTCCTTGGGAATGCCACTGTGAGAACTCAGCTGGTGGCCGAAGGCTGCGCTGAACTGAGGGAGTTGCTGCTTGGGAGAGGTGGAGGCCATTAGTTCAGCAGAAGGCCCCATGCCACTGAAGCTGGTCTGCGGCAGCCCCGGAAGAACACTGGAGCTGCTGGGGGTCACGGTGGCGAAGGCAGGCTGTGTGGTCTCTGAGTTCGAAGTGGTGGGTGGCGTGGATAGGGAAGTGGAAAGAAGATGTCCATCTGCGTCGAGAAGGTTGCTAAATGGAGAGGGATCTCCAAGGTTGACAGGGAGATTGCCCCAATGAGTTCTGGGGTTGACGACTCCTCCAAGTGGCACCTCAAGTTGGGGTGGGAGCAAGTGCTGTGCCATGATGGGCATCTCTGCTGAAAAGGTAGCTGCCATATTATCACCAGAGTAAGATGTTGTGTGGGGAGAGGTGATATGGTCACTATAGGGAGACGGCACGTGCTCACTATCATAATGGCTTCCATGGGGCGAGGAGTGTGAATGATCACTGCTGTATTGCTGTCGTGAGGTGATTAGGTCATCTGCCTTGCTCAGCAGCTGGGCAGGATGTGGCCTCTGGGAGGCATGGCTGCCATCATGAAGTCCATGAAACTGTCCTGGGAAGGCTCTCTCCCCAAGTGCACTCTGGCTGATCAGAGTGGCAGAAGTAAGGCCGACGTTGGCTGGGGCAGAGAACTGCCCCTGGATCTGCCCTGCCAGGGGTGTAGGTGGGTTAGACAAGGTAGCAGAACGGAGCAGGTTCTCATCCAGCTCTAGACTAGAAAAATTATCATGGACCATGCGCCCGTTCAACAGCTCCCCTAGGTCCGTGTTTACTTCTCGGCTCAAGGACTGAATTCCTGAAGCTCCAGTACCTGTGGAGAACACCCCCATTCCTCTATCTGACAACTCCTGGACTGGCACACCATCTGACTGGGTAAGTACCCCAATGGTACTCAGGCACTCGAGAGAAGTTACAGCCTGCAAGGCCCGTTCAAGTTCCTCGGCCTCTTCGGTCGTTGGGAGGAGGTCTCCGTTCTTTCCTGAGTAAACAAAAGCCACCAAGAATCAGCAGAGCTTTTACATGTCCCGTACTATGAAAACCACACATCTGAATTACCCCCAGCAACATTCTCTGAAAGGGAGGCCCTGTTGAGAAGAGAAATTTGCAAGGATTGGGTTGGAAGGAAACAGTGAAACATTAACCTGCAGGACAGGTCCGAAATGTCAAGTTGTCCCGGGGCTTATATCACACCTTCAGTTTATTTATAAATAAACTCTCTTGTCAAAGTGTTAGGAAGGAGACTTGGCTTTGAGTGGTGAACACAAAATACAACATACACATGAGATGTATTATAGAACTGTGCACCTAAAACCTAAACAATTTTATTAACCAATGTCACCCCAATAAATCTGAGTTTTAAAAGTGTTCAATTCTTGGGGATTCGAAGTACTACCAATTTAAAACTCACGGTGATTATGTGAATATACATGTTTTTACCTCAAGTTGTATTAAAGCCATTAAAATAAAAACTATCCCTATCAATTTGGATTTGAGACAAAGGCTGCGTAGGGGTAGTCCACAGAGTTCTCCTGCCCTCAGACTCTTCCAGCTGGAGGGGCAGCTGTGGAGACTAGGATACAAAAGTTCACGCGTGCATTTTAGCACAAAACCGAGGCACTCAGTTCGTTTCATAGGTGGTCTTTTATAATGCTTCTGCACTGCCTTCTAATACTTCCCTCTCATTCTTCATTTTTCTCACATTTCTAACTAGTTTTTGTAAAATGGAAGCCCATTGGCCCACACTGACTTCCAATATTTAAAAAAATCTATTGAAACTCGATTAATCACCACAAAAATATCCAGGTTTTAACAGTGAAAAGAACACTCTGAGGGTATAAAGGATTTCCTATCAAAGCACCAGAGAACTGGTGGGACTGAGCACACTGTTTTGGAAAAGTACACCTTAACTGAAGCACAGGGCAGGGGATTAAAATCAGGACAAGTTCTAAAAAGCTTCAACAAGCTCAAGTGTGAAATGTCTTTGCTTTGCTCAAAAATAGACTCAAGTAAAATGACTCATTTTAAAAGAATGAAGTTATGAACCTAGCTATCAAATAGCACAATCCTTACCTTCTGAAAAGGGTAAATTAGCCTATGAAACATCATATTTTTAATCTACAGTAAAATACATTATATGTGAGGAGGGATATTTCAAACACATCTCAAAACTCTATTTTGCGCCCTGACTGGCGTGGCTCAGTGGGTTGGGTATTGTCCCTCAAAGCGAACGGTTGCCACTTCAATTCCCAGCCAGAGCACATGCCTGGGTTGTGGGCCAGGTCCACAGTTCCCGGCGTTTGAGAGGCAACTGACTGGCAACTGATTGATGTGTCTCTTGCACATCTATGTTTCTCTCCCTCTTTTCTCCCTCCTTTCCCCTCTCTAAAAATAAATAAAATCTTATCAACCCTATTTTCCTTTTTAAGAACTCATTTTAAAATCCAGTTTCCTGAATAACAATATTGACCATACCTTCAAAAAAATCAAAATCCTGTAAGTCGTCAGGTAGCCGTGGCAGGACGTCTGAGAAGTCCTCCTGGTTCAATTCCAAGTCGTGTGGAATGTCAGTGATCTCATTGGCAATGTCATCCGGCAACTCATCAGCACTCAGCTCTGGCGTGGACGAGCTCCTGGGGAAGATGACATGGTTGGCCCCACCACTCCCTTTTACCTTCACGCCAGCGTCACCGAGACAAGTTCCTCAAACAAGAAAATGGGAAATCCTAACTCGAAATGTCTCCTTTCCTACTTTAAGAGAAGGAAATTTGAAAGCAAAAAGACCTCACCATACGCAACCATGTATTTCTACACTCTTTACCCAGGTATTGACACAACCATTTTTAACTTCAAATCAGTATAATGAATTAAGTTTGGTGTATCAAGTGTGTCTTAAATACTTTAAACAGAAAAAACTAAAATGTATAGCTGAAACAGAAGCCTCATTCATCTGGGCAAAAATGCACACCCCTGCCAAAACTAATAATACATCCGATTTCTGATGGAATACTTCCACTGGGACTTATATGATATTTCTGTAAAATAGAAAAATCTGAGAATAGACAATTAAATTTTCAATTCCAACATCTGCTCTCTGTTTTAATCAAAAGCTTTATTTCTGATCTAACACAGATATTTGGTAAAAATTGTCCTGAAAACTAAAGAGTTTAGGCTGGTATACAAAATGGTGTATTTGTAGCCTGGTTCCAACACCAGGACAGTAAATGAGACCAGATGTCCCGAGGACAACCAGGACGTGTAAAGGGGATGCAAACTCGGGCGCTGTCACTGACCGGATCTGGGAGGGCTCCACTGGCAGTGAGACGCTGGTGGGCATGCTGAGGTTCCCTTGGGGGACTGCGGGGGGGATGGGTTTTTGGGGTCGACGAGGTCCACGCCTTCGCTTCTTCTTGTGTTTTTTGGTAAGTGCAGGAGGCTTGGTTTTTTTCCTGGGCTTCCTCTGCTGCTGGTGCTGAACTTTACGGGAGCTATCTCCTCTCAAGAAATTATCCTATGAAATGAATAAATGGGTATTTTTGAACTGAGGTTACCCGGGAAAAACCTAACAGCTACCTAAAAAAATACTTACGGCTTTTAATATTTTATATAATGCCTAAAACATACTGAATACCTAAAACTATGTATAACAATAAATAAATGAATAGAAACTCATTTTTTATTTAATTCAAATCCATTCAATATATATCGTTTATCCTACATTTAAAGACAATGTGATGGGAGCTGCAGTTTGGGTAAACTTACTCTCCCTTGGGAAAACATAAATACAAGTATAATTAAATATGGTAAAAAGAAAATTGTGCAGTACTGATATAAACACCTTCTTTGGGTACACAAAAGAAAACAATGATTATTAGTTTTGCTGGATTAAAGGATAAGTAAAATTTTACATCGTTGAGATCAAGGGAAAGCTCATTCTAGGCTAAAGAAAATGGCATCAACCAGACAAAAAGAACAGCAAATAAATGATGTTTGACTAGTACCTGGGGTATAACTGAGCATGAAATATAAATGTAAGCTATAAAGAAGTTTGGTACCAGATCATGTATGACTTTGAATACCCCATTTAAGATTTTAAACTTATAGTCACTGGAGAATGGTTTTTGATGAGAGGAATAGAATGACTTGACAAAGGTTTAAAAGGGTTAATGCCATGGTAAGCAATGTGAAGGGATAGCTAGGTGAATGGAGGCAACAGTTCCAATCAGCAGGCTATTTCTATAGTCAATACAGGATAAATAGCTAAAGACAGAATGAGTAGAATGGAAACGCAAGGGCTTGACAAGGCAGAATTCTCATGATTTGGCAGGTTCTTGGATGCGGTGAGGATGGTGGGAAAATAAAACTCTAAAATGTCTCTAGGGTGACTGTTAGATAATGATACCATTAGCTGGGATAGAGAACACAGCAGAATAAACAGATTTAGAAAAAAAGTTGGAGAATCCGACTTGGCTCACACACATGTTGAGGTATGAGATGTCTCAGAGGCAGGAGAAAGCTGTGTCTGGTGCAGAGAAAGAGAAATGGATATATAGACCTGGAAATCATGACAGTAAAAGTCCTTAAAGTACCTGACATCGGCCAGGGAGACCAGGTAAAGAGAGCAAACAATGAGGATGCAGCTTTATAAAACTGCTGCAATTAACCTCTGGTCAAAATGGAGGGTAGGTAGACACACTTCGCCTCCTCATGCAACCACAAAAAGGAATTACAACTAAATCTCAAAATGAGTAACACCCAGAACTGTCAAAAAATAGAACGGTATGGAAGCCCAATAACCAAGGATTTAAAGAAGCCACATTCATCCAGACGTGTAGGAGGGGCGGAGATGTGGAAACGGCAGAGAGGTGAGGAAGCGGTGCGGTGCAGGGTCAGTGGCGGTGGAAGATCCGGCACAAGCAGTCCTACACTCACAAGTGGTGGAAAAGATCGCTAGGGATACAGTGGGAGCCAGCATCCCAGCCTCAGGCCAGACTGCACAGCCCAGGGTCCCAGCGCCAGGAAGATAAATCTGGCTGTAAAAACCAGTAGAAGTTGGGGTAGGAAGAAAGTGCCGGATTTTCAGCAAACTCCATTAGACTTAAAGTAAGGTCTTCAAACACATGCACACCCACCCACTCTGGGATTCAGCACCAGGGCAACAGCTGAAAGGGTGCCAGTCACATATGGGGAGTGGGTGAGTGGAAATGGGGTGAGTGCCAGGCAAACCCCCGGAAGCCAAGGCAGCCAGGCAGCGGCACTGTCCCCTCTCGAAGCCCTCCCCAAATACAAAGGCACAAAGCGCTCCACCCTGGTGATTACCTAAGGCTCCACCCCACACAACTTACAGGTTCTTTTTACAGGGAGTCAAAGCAGCTCTACTGAATACACAGAAACAAACACAAGGAGGCTGCCAAATTGAGGAGACAAAGAAATATAGCCCAAATGAATGAAGAGAACAAAACTCCATAAAAAGAACTGAACAAAATGGAGATAGTCAACCTATCATATGCAGAGTTCAAAACACTGGTGATCAGGATGCTCAAAGAACTCATTGAGTACGGCAACAATATAAAGGAAGAAATGAAAGTTACAGTAATTGAAATAAATAAAAATCTACTGGGAACCAACAGTGAAGGGAGGGAAGCTGGGGTTGAAATAAATGATTTGGAACATAAGGAAAAAATAAACATTCAACCAGAACAGAAAGAAGAAACAAGAATTAAAAAAAAAAAAAAACAAAAAACAAGGTCAGTGTAAGACTCTGGGATATCACCAAACATCCAAATCATGGGGATGCCAGAAGGAAAAGAGGGAAGCAAGAAATTGAAAACTTATTTGAAAAAATAATGAAAGAAGAGTCCCAAACAAGCTGGACCATACCGAGACACATAATTGAAATGCCAAAGGTTAAAGACAAAGAGAGAATCTTAAAAGCAGCAAGAGAAAAGCAGAGAGCCCAGGCTGGTGTGGCTCAGTGGATTGGGCACCAGCCTGCGAACTGGAGGGTGGCCAGTTTGATTCCCAGCCTAGGGCACACACCTGAGTTGCGGGCCAGGTCCCCAATGGGGGGTGTGCGAGAAGCAACCACACATTAATGTTTCTCTCCCTCTCTTTCTCCCTCCTTTCCCTTCTCTAGAAATAAATAAATAAAATCTTAAGGAAGAAAAAAAAAAAAGCAGAGAGTTCCCTACAAAGGAGTTCCCATAACAAGGCTATCAGCTGATTTCTCAAAAGAAACTTTGCAGGCAAGAAGGGACTGACAAGAAGTATTCAAAGTGATGAAAAGCAAGGACGTACAACCAAGATTACTCTATCCAGCAAAGCTATAATTTAGAATGGAAAGGCAGATAAAGTGCTTCTCAGACAACGTAAAGCTAAAGGAGTTCATCATCACCAAGCCATCATTACATGAAATGTTAATGGGTTTTATTTAAGAAAAAAGATAAAAACTATGAATATTATAAAGGCAACACACTGACAACTATCAACAATTAAATCTAAAAAACAAACTAAGCAAACAGGCAGGGCAGGAACAGAATCATAGACAAGGAGATCATCTGGAGGGTTATCAACTGGGAGGGGGAAGGGAGACAAAGGGGGAAAAGGTGCAGGGATTAAAAAGCATAATTGGTAGGTACAAAATAGACAGGGGGTGTTAAGAATAGTATAGGAAATGGAGAAGCCAAAGAACTTATATTCATGAGCCATGGACATGAACTAAGTGGCAGAATGCTGAATGGAAGGTGGGTACCGGGCAATGGGGGTGGGCCAAGGAGGAGTAATTTGGACAATTGCAATAACATAATCAGTAAAATATACTTAAAAAAAAAAACTGCTGCAATTGAGTAGGCAAAGAAAGAAGAACCAGAAACTCACAAGTGAATACCATATTTCATCAATTTCAAGATGCGAATTTTAATATTTCTGCAATTGGGGAGCATTTTACAATAATACCGTCTTACAACTGCTGTCAGCCAGGTGATGGTCATTACAGCTGGCACTGCGCGCGCGCACACACACACACACACACTCACTCACTCTCAAAGCGGTCACAGCTCTTTGTGCTGTCACTGTGTGAATGAACGTATGTGCACTGTTGGTTTTACACATAGAGGAAAAACTGTTGTGTACGCAGAAAAATAAAAAGAGTAGCAGGGTATAAAATTGTTATTAGTGAGGCAAACATTCATTATTGAAGAAATGACCACAATTCCATTTTTTTTTTCTCAAAGCAAAAATCTAATGAGAAAAGAAAATAACCACAGAGGAGACAAAGCTGTGTTACAGTTGATGTAAGTAGGAAATACTGCATTTCACAGGTCAAGTAATTCAGCTGAAAACAGGAATGACACAGAAGGTAAAATCAAGTCTAACTAAGTTTAAAGAAGGTATTTCAGTAAGTATAAAACAAAAATATTAAGTGGTAACAAATGTTCTGTGTAGCCCAAGAGTTGTATGAAAGAAGAGAACGTATAAATCAAGAGTTGATAAACTCTTGGTGGTATATAAATCAAGAGTTGTTTTAATTATACAATTGACGTCACCTTTGATTTGATGAATTCAGTAATAACATAATTTAATACATAAAAAGAGAGTAGACAATAGCATTTAAAGACTAATAACTATTACTAGCATCAAATAAATTCAAAATAAAAATAAAATTAAAGCATAAATTCAGGAAATCTAAGAGAAGTTTAATCCCAGCCAAATAACTGAAGTAAAACACAATTAGAAGCTTAAGTCAAAATACACAAATTCATAGAACAACAAAAAAAGAAGCTGTTTCCCAGCCTCTGTGATTCTTTTTGGCACAAAACTTGAGGTCTTCTTTCATTGTCCGTTATTTAATTCAAACAGTGACTGAGCAACTACCAGTACACACCAGGGTGGCAGACATCTGTTCTAAGCTTTCCCTCTAGTACCAGTGTGGATCTTAGATAGGAAGAAGCCTACCTCTAAGTTACCTAGTATCACCTGGTTCTAGTTCTAGGCTTGGGTCTTATTCTGCCAAGCGAATGCCTCATAGCCCAGCAACATTTCTGGTCCTGTGCCAGGAACTCCAAAGAGAGCTGCCCATGGCCGCGGCCCTGCCTCGCTCTTGGTTGTCCCTCACTTAGCTCCCCTGAGGAGTGAGAGCTCCTATATCCTAGAGGCTTTCTAATGCTGACTGTTCATTTACCTACACTATTACAAACACTATTCACACCCAGCCTTTTCACTACCTCATTCTACTTACATGCCAGGACAATGATGCACTAACTTACCACTTGTTGTATGGTCTCCTACAACATGTTCTATCTGCCAGTTTAGACTTCCTGCAGCATAAGACTCCTCTACTGGTGGTGTCCTACCCAGCGACCAAGTCTAGTTTTGTCTGAAGCTCAAACTCCCCCAGCTATGTGCCAAACCATTCATTTATTCAACAACTACTAAATGAGCATCTTTGTTCTAAGTACTGGGGATAAAGCAGTGCCTTTGTGATGTTTACATTCTAGTAGAAAGATACAGACAATAAACAAACAAATATAATGTTAGACAGATATTTTTTAACGTTAGGAAAAAACAGAGTATTTGAATAAAACATGACAAGATAAGAGGGGAGGTGAATGCCTTCTCTGATGAAGTGACATTTGATCAAAAACCTGAATGAAATGAAAAAATGATGCATGTATAAATCTGGGAGAACATTCTAGGAAAGGAAGAAACATGTGCAAAGCCCCTGGGGTGGGGACATACTTAGAGTGTTTAAGAAACAGAAGGCAGTGTTGCTGCAACTCAGGAAGTGAGGAGAGGGTGTTAGATGAAGCTAGAGAGGTTGAAAGGGCCAGTGGCTCATAAAGCATAGTAGGAATTTTGGATATGATTCTCAATGTGACGAAAAGCCATTGGAAAGTTTTGATCACGGGACTAAAGTGATCAGGTATATATTCTGCTCTAAAGGCTACATTATATATAATTCCATTTATAAGACCTTCTGGAAAATGTAAAATTATAGGAACAGAAATAGATTGGTGGAGATAGAGAAAAGGTTTGACTACAAAGGGGTAGAACGAGAATTTTGAGGGACAATGGAACTGTTCTATTTCTCAATTATGGAGGTGGTTATATGACTGTATGCATTGTCAAAACTCACAGAACTGTACATCAAAAAGAGTGAATTTTAATGTATGTAAATTCAAAGAAAGTGGAATACACACAACCCTGTGTGGCTGCTATGTGAACAGTATACCTGGATGTGGGGTGGGGGTGGGCAAGGCAAGAAGAAGGGAGACCAATCAGGAGGCTATTACAACAATCCAGGCAAAGATGACGGTAGCTAAGGTTACGATGGCAGCAATAAAGTTGATAAAGTGTGTTTGGATTCAAGACGTAGTTTGAAAATAGAGTCAAGAGTTTTGCAGTTCTGCAACCTAGTGTAAGTCACAGTGGGCGACTGATAACAGTGTGCAAGAAGTCTTACTTGCTCAGCTTTTTAGTACATACACCTTGCACAATACCTTGCAAATACCGGAAGAACTCATTTAGCGTCTGGTGGATGAAAATAATAAAAATGCATTTATTTTAAATGATTACATAACTCAGTTCACTAATTCAGACTTGTCTCTCCACTAAATTATTCTGAATTAATCAGAGATTATGATACTAACATTAGCAAAAGCAATGATTAAATTCAGCAGAATTACAGAAAGATTTGGCTTTCGGCCAAAATTTTATGAAATATCCAAGACATTCACAAAACTGTATATAAAACAACAAAAATCTAGAGAAATAAGGCAAAAAGGAGTTTGGGAAATCTGCTATGATTAAGAAAATATAACAAGGAGAAGAGAGGTATAGAATAGGGTACAGAGGTATAGAATAGCTATGATTAAGAGAATGTAACAAGGAGAAGAGAGGTATAGAAGAGAGGATAGATAATAAAATAACCATATTTAAGTAACTATTAAAAGTGTTTTTGTTGTTTATAAATGAGGGTATGAAATTGATTCAGTGGGTCATGACCAACATTTTACTTTCAGTAAGATAGAACAAACTAGAAAATATCAGGTCCTAAAAGCATTGTTTCATAAAACTTGTTTTAGTGATTTATATAAATACATAGTTTGCACTAAGTCATAAAGTAATTCTGACTGTGGACAGCTATCAAACGTTTGAAAACCGCCGCTGCAGAAAATCTGAACTTACCATTTTTTTGGCATGTTCTTCACACAGAGGTGTCTGGTGCGTGATGTCAAAAACAGGCACAGAGCACTGCTGTCCATCTGCAAACTTGGCCGTGCAACTTGAGAAGAGCTGCTGAGAGCGGTTCAAGAGGATATCTGGGGGTTTTTTTAAGTTAAGAATATAACACACTGAAACTCTTAATTCTTCGATTTTTATATATGTAAAGTTTTCTTCTTTCCTTACTTGTGTTTAATAAGCATAAATTTTATTATATATAAAAGCTAAAGAACCAATCCAACTACTGCTAAGAGAAACTGATGATAGTTTTATCATCATTTTTTATTAGAGGATATATCTGAAGGAGTCTATTTTGTTACTGTGCACCTAAACACAGGACTCCTTTAAGGTCATTCTGATTTCTGTTATTTGTAGAATCAGGGTCATTTCCTTCTTAATACACTGACTCTTACAAGTTCCAATATAATGGTTTAAAAAAAAAAAAGAAACTTTCTTTTAAGGAAAACTTCTGTATATGATATTCATCATGAAAAAACGCCAGCCCTGGTGGGTGTGGCTCGGTTGGCTGAAGCATCGTTCTGTGCGCTGCGAGGTAGAGGCTTAGATTCCCAGCCAAGGCACACACCTGGGTTGCGAGCTGGGACCCGGTGGGGGCGCGTGTAGGACTGGCAACCCATTAATGTTTCTCTCTCACATCAATGTTTTTCTCTTTCTTATTCTCTCCCCTCCTCTCCCCGCTTTCCTCTCGGTCTAAAATCAGTAAATGTATCCTTGGGCAAGGATTTTTTTAAAAAAAAGAATAAAAACACCTGAAACTAACATAAAATAGTATTTAAATTGTAACTGAAAAAACATAAAGATTACAACATAATTAGTTGGCAAGAAAAGAATAAAAATATAAAGACAGAATTCTAAAAAAACTAATTGACCCAAATTTGGATTTTTCATTACACATTTCCAACACCAAACCCAAACTTAAAAAAAATCATTTTAAATCAAAATTATACTATTAAAATTAGAACATCAGCTTTACATCATTGACATTTCAAGCATCCATATTTTTAGCCATCAACTACATTTCTCCAAAATTCACTTTATATCTATTAAGGAAGTTATCTTCCAGTTTTTCCTTTTATGTTTTCATAGTTAAGATTCTTCATAAAGCCTTTATGGCATAGAAAATGCTGCTAAAAAAGTTGTGAAAATATAACTCCAATACAATAAAAAGGAAGGCAAAAGTCAAACAGATAGCACAGTGACTGTTACTATGTAAATGTTTTAAATGTTACTCAATTTTAAATGTTTAATAAAAGTGAGAGCAGTACGACTTCAGCTACAGCCTGAAGCCCTTAATATAAGTTTTCCTCAAGTATTGTATTTTCTGTCTGAAGATAACTTCTTTCGTAGTCAGTGATGTTTATCTTTTATTCACTTCACATCAGTGCTGTACTCAAGACAAATAGCAAATTATTCCCACAGCAAAAGGCACACTGTAAAACTGCATAACTTTCTTAGAAAACGAAAAACAATTACTGAATAATATGACTTGATTTTTCCATCAATTACTATTATAGTTTCTTCTTACAAACTATCTAGAACCACTGCAGGGACTGAAATTCTGTTAACAAAATTGAATTAAATGACAGCTCTGGAAGAGCCTGCTAGTGGCTGTCAATTTTGCTTATAGTGAGGTGATTCTTGAATAAAGAACCGCAATGACATAAGCAAAAAAAAATTATTCAGAGGGCATTATGGAAATTAGAAGTTATATAAAAATTAAAGTCATTCACTTAAGCTTAAGAATGAAATACATAGCCCTGAATGAGTCAAGACTTTTGAATGCACACTCAATGTAGTTAACAGGATACGTTGGAAACAATGCCTGGTGAATGGAAGGGCTTTGTTAGTGCACGGTTCACCCTTCACTGTTCCACTGCATGCTGCTGGTTCCACCTCCCTCAACTTGGTCCGGCTTATGCTAAGAAAAGAAAAAAACAAAACAAAACAAAAATAATTTTAAAAAAAATGCTTAAAGAATGCAGGGGAATTTTTCAACACTCAGTAACTACAATGTAACGCCAACATGTTACCTCTCTATGTTCATTAAATAAAATGTAAATACGGACTACAATGACCAGTTCAACGGTTTCCCCAAACTGCTTTCAAAAAATAATTATAATCAGTTTCAACTATGCCTTTTTTAAAAAATTAAGGTGATAATTTGATTCCTTTTACATCACAAAGAGACAAAGAAAAGTGATGAAGAACAGGAGACTAGCTGTGTGACCTTGGCAAGTTACTTAGCATTGCTTAAGTCTCAACTTCCTCACCTGTACAGTAAAGATAAGAGATAAGAAAAGAGAACACATTTTAAAGACTTAAATACAGAGCACAGGTAATAGGGGGACCTATCGTAGTCAAGGGAATCCAAGAATATTTCTCTGAGGAAGGTAAGTCTCTGAATAAGAAAACTAAGACTTAAAGAATGTTCTAGGACACTGCTTCCCCAATAGAGGATTGGGAGCCCTATGAGTAAGGGAAGTTAGGGAAAAAATGGTAGACACAGTTATTATGCAGGTGTATCAGATACACATACATAGTTTCAAATAGCTCTATATAAGCCAAAAGGCGGAAAATTCTTAAAGGCACAGTATCTTTTTGAGATAAGCAATTGAAAAATAAGTTACTTTTTTACAGCAAATATAATAACAACCAAAATACACAAAACAAAATGAAATTACAAAAAAAAGGTATGTAAGAAATACAATCAATAGCTACAAAGCAAAGGCTATATTTTAGTTTCCTGCTTGTTTTAAAACAAGAAACTGTTTTCCCCACAAGAAATTCATGATCTCTACAGAAAAATGAAAATTTATAGATAAATTTTCTTAACTTTAATAACCCAACTATCTACAGATAGCCATTTCTAATATTTAGATGTATAAACTCCTAAAATGTTACAAACTATATATTCGAGCTTATCCAAAAATAAGTAAAAAGTGTGAAATAATAAACTCAATAAAGAACTAATTTTCTAAATATTGAAAATTATTTCCGTAGTTATATAAGTTGTTTTAGAAATTTTTAATGCAGTTATACTAGTACTTTCAAAAGGTACATAACCTAAGTAATTACAATTTAAGTTTTCACCACCTAGATAAACTTCTAAAATGGTAACATACCATAATTTCTTCATTGAAAATTCAGATAATGCTGCATTTCCAATAAATGGATTTTTCATTCAATAAAGTATTATGTAAACATTATAAATCATGTTTTCGAAAAAACCTTTAAGAACACAGGGGAATGCTTATAATATATTTTTAAGGGAAAAAAAAGCTGGACACATGACTTAAAACATTAAAGATCAAATTTTGCTTAAACAAATATAAAAAAGAAGTGTAAGACTGACATATTATGAAACTATTAAAATTCAGTGTTAAATGGAAAAAAGCAGAAAACAAAAAATACTGCATGATTTCAACTTTGCTTTTTCATGCACACTGCAGATTTCACACACATATATACACACAAAGAAAAAGACTAGAAGGAAATAGATCAAAATAAAATGTTCATAATATTCTCTCTGATTTGTGAATGGTGATATTATTTAGAGATTTTCCCCCTTCTTTTTTCTGTATTTTTCAAATTTTTCATAATAAGCCAAGTATCTGCACTGTAAACAGAGGGATTCCCTCCAAAGAAATCCAGTGTTATAAAATATTTTGAACTGATAATATGGGGGATAATGTAGATATTAGCAGAAAATGCATTTCATCCCTGGCTGATGTGACTCAATAGATTGTGTCAGCCTGTGAACCAAAGGGTTGCAGGTTCGATTCCCAGTCAGAGCACATGCTGGGGTTGCGGGCCCGATCCCCCAGTAGGGGGCATGTGAGAGGCAACCACACAATGATGTTTTTCTCCCTCTCTCCCTCCTTTACCCTCTCTAAAAATAAATAAATAAAATCTTTTTAAAAAATTTTCAAGAACGCTTTAATTAAAAAAATGTAAAATGCTGCTTCTGTAGTTAAAAAACCATAAATAGTACTTTTAAATAACACAAAATTTCTAGGCATTATATATATTTTAAAGACAAATAACATTCTCAAATTCTTCATTGAATAAATTTTAATCAAACTTTACTAAAATTATAGTAATGCTTTAATTTTAATGTCGACTCATGGCAGTATTATTTTGCCATCCATGTAGAACTTTATCTGAGCAACAAAATCAAAATACAATGTATAAATATTTCAGACTTAAATGCCCACCACCCATTGTGCCTCAAGTACCCTCTCAAAAAGTACAGAAAACAGATGAGACAGGTTCCTTAGAAACAGGTGGCTGCGTACGGCTCTGACCTGGTTCGACTGCACGCAGCTCTCTGCAGCTCTTGTAGTAACTGACCAGTACACTCTGGTTCTCTACTGGCCGCCTGCAGCAAGGCCTTCCTAAACGTGTGCCGGCATTTCTTTTGACGGGATTCTGCCCGCTCCAGGCGGCAGAGGTGCTTATATTTCTGCTGAAAGTAAGTGCAAAGTTGGGTCACCCTGGAGCTCCTACTCTCCGTATCATCATCATCCGACCTGGAAGGTGCAAAGAGAGAAGTGAAAAACTGATCACTTGTTAGGCTACTTTTTGAAAGGGGAAACAGGGGGAGGAAGGTGGCTGGACGCAGAGGGTTAAAACTTGTGGCATGTGAGCACATACTCAACAAAATTAGAGGAACAGCATTCCAGTAGTGCTGAAAACAAGTACAATATTTCAACAATAAGGCAGGCAGTGGAGGCAACCCAATGCTTTAAGAAGCCTCACCTTCTTAGCATATCATAATTAAACAACGTATCAATGTCTTCTAAGTTTTAAGTAATTAGGAATTCTTGGGAAGAATGTATATTTTTTACATTTACTTACTAAAAAGTCTGAGTAAATGACATGGAATTTATGAGGAAACACTGAATATAATTTCATAAAAGATAGGCCATACGAGAAACATAGCAGTAAATTCTAACACTGCATTATCAAAGAGTTGCCATTTTATACGTACTGGTTTTTAACTACGTTTTTCTTGCTAAACACAAAACATTTTGATGGTATGGATCATAATCATTCTATGTTATTTTTTTAAGTACAGGAGATATCCTAAACAACACTTCATTCACCATGGTTTCTTCCGTCATCACGCTAATGCCAGCTGATTGGCGGGCCTACTGGAGTGCCGTGATGAAAGGGGTGCAGAGGGCACACGGGCGCTCAGCAGGAAACAGTGTGGGCGCTGGTTAGCAAGTCTACTGCCAGTGAGGTTAGAAAGGTCGCTTCTGTATTCTCGTACTCTTTACTGTTAAGAATAATGCACACTAGACTTGACAACCAACCGTGTTATTGTACCTTCTTTCTCTTTTATTGTCACATAAATAGCACCCATGTGACACTATAAATATTATCTTACTAATCTTCTGTAAATCATGGCTTCATTTCTCTTAAGTGGCACCCCTCCTTTTTCCTTCAGAGTAGTTGATTAACAGGCTGTCTGTCAACCTCTGTTTAGTATATGTCCTAAGAAACATGTTCTCAGTATACATTCTCTGCAGATACACTAACTGAAAGATTTTACTTCAGTATTTTCATATATGCAACATTCAACAGTCACTGTCCGTCTATTATGCTAAATACTATAGAGGAGAAACAAAATATTTCAAGGAGTTTGCAATGTAAATTAGACAAGATAACTGCATCCCAAAAGTTAAACAATTCAAGAAGACAGACTCAGTAACTGAAACAGTGGGGCAGTCAGACCCATGATTCAAACATCTGACCTCAGCTTCAAAAAGTCTGGGAGCTCCTTAAAATTTCAGATTCCCAAGACCCACCTCAGAGCTAAGCCAGAGTCCCTACGGGATGGGGCCCAGGTCCTTCACTCTGAATTATTCCCCCGTGTCCCACAGCAGGTCTTTATTTGGTAGCTCTAGTAGAGCCGTAAGTGTTATAAAAACCTTAAATGCAAATAGAAAATACTAAGTACCACAGGAGAGGCACAGATAAAGTGCTATCAAAGTTCATTAGAAAGACTGCTGGATGAAAGAACTAAGTGTAAAGAAAGGGCAGAATTTGAAGAAAAGACACAAAGGGCACCTCACAATGATAAAACAACATAAGCCGAGATACCAAGATGGCCAAGATGGGGGACGGCAAGTACTAAGCGGCTCGGCTTGGTTACGGAGTGGGGTATGTATGGCAGCGATGGTAGGTAAGGTAAACTCAGCAACTTCGAATCTGCATCACTAGGAGAATAGAAGTGCCAGTAACAGAAAAAAGAAAGAAGAGAAACAGCAAGTAAAGAAAGTAAAGCTAGGATGGGTGATCCTTGCCAAAGTTGTTATTTGAAAAGACTATCACTACAGAGAGGAATGGACTAGATCAGTGGTTCTCAAATTAACTATGGAAAGATGCCCCTGGATACCACATCATCACATAAGTTTTCAAAGCTTATTCATAATTTTTCTATTTAGCTTACTGTGGGCCAGTAACGAGCAGTTTGCACAGGCTCACAGACCATCCCTGGCGTGATCCTAAACTAGAAAAACTCCGAATGCCTCCCACTTCTAAGATGCTATGGCGTTAACGTTACAGAGCCAGTTTTGCTAAGGAGGGTAGCAAACCAGGCAGATAAAGGCCAGTTACCGGCAGGGCCAGGCCTGGCCCCGACCGCATTTCCAAGTGTGTTCGTCTCCGTCCTTCTGTGAGATGAGGCTATAGCTAGCTGGCTTGCCTACCCCTGAGGTTAAGGAAATGAAAAAACATGACATATGTAAAATCACAATGTAAGTACAGGTATCACTATTAAAATGCTAATAGTAACTCCAAATACAGAGCAGTAAATTCCAAACCTGATTTCCTGAGGGTTCAGGCTTGTCTGTAATCGTAAAGCATGACATTAAATTCCCCAAATAAATTTCATTTTACTTTATCTTTTTAAAACAACATGAGCAAAAAGGTAACACCTCTGATAAAAACAGGGGAGTCAGAAAAAGGGAAAGAATGCTTTCCCTCACGCATGCTGAGGGAAAGGAGTTCAATTATGCTGACTTTAGGGTGTGGCAGAATAGTTGATGATAAATATCTGACAGGCAGTTCCAACTCAAAAGAAAGGTCAGACATGAGAAAAAGATTTTCAAGTTATTCACATACAGATAACAGTTGAAATAAAAAAAGCAATAAAAGGCCACTGGCAACATGGCAACTTACGCACTCTAAGGAACCCAAAACAACTACATACAAGGTAAGATATATTTATGGACGCATTTTTTGGTCTCAAAGAAAGTAGAGGAAATCTCTTCCCAAACTCCTTGGTCAAAAAACAAACAGCCCTGGCCCGCGTGGCACAGCTGGTTGGAACTCCTTTCCATAAACGGAAAGATTGCGGGTTAGATTTCTAGGCTGCAGTTCCACCTCCAGGCAGGGAATGTACAGGAGGCAACCGCTCTCTCACATTGATGTTTCTCTTCCTCCCTCTAAAATCGATAGGCACGTCCTCAGATGAAGATAAAAAAAATTAAGCAAACAAATATTTTCTTCAAAATCAGAACTAAAGCTACAGTGGGAAGCAGGAACAAAGATAACAGGCTGCGCTCAGGGCACATGAATAGGAGCACTGAATGGCTACAGAACCTTAGCCCAGCAAGACGAAGTATCTCAACCTAAGGTTCTAAAGTCTAGGACCTACAAAACCTAAATTATCATGCACAGGAGAGGGTAAGCTACTTTTCGTGACAAGAGGGAAAATGGCAGAAACAGACTTAGGGAGCTGCCAAGCCCTGTTTGGGCACCCGCTCTCCCAGAAACTCCATCAGTGCACCTACCCAAAGCTCTCTGAACCTCATGCTACTGAGATTTTACAGAAGTTTCGTCAGGCAGACGTGATCTAGTATTAACTCCATTTCCAGCCCCTCTCCCGTCTCTAGGGGATGACGTTCAGCTAAAAATTCTCAGCCTCTAATAGGCGTTTGGTCTTTCTGGTGGACCAGGACCCAATCAGGAGCCACCCAAGAGCCCACCTGGAGTCACCTCCTAAGAACAAAAGATGATCCCTGTGCTCTTGTCACTTACTAAATTATGAGGGTTTGAGGAGCTCTGTGTTAGGAACTGGGTACAGAGGCCAATACTATTTTCCTTTATCTCACAATGAAGCTTAGAAATTTATAGCTGTAATGACTTATATTTTAAAAAAAGGAAGATACCAAATCAATAACCTAACATTCCACATTAAGAAACGAGAGGAAAACTAAACATAAAACAAGCAGAAGAAAATAATAAAGACTATAAAAGAAATAAATAAAAAAATAGGAAAAGTATGAGAGAAAAATCAATGAAACCAGAAACATTGGTTTTTTGAAATGATCAACAAAATTAACAAGACTTAGAACGCAATTAACCAAAAGCAAAAGACTCAAATTAACAAAATTAGAAATGGAAAAAGGGCATTACCACTTATCGTAAAGAAAAAAAAAAGATTATAAGGTACTATTACAAAAAAAGTATGCCAATTAAATTATATAATGTTGAAATGGACAAGTTTCTAGAGCAACACAAGCTTTGAGTCTCAGTACATATGAGAAAATCCAAGTAAATTGACCATACCAAAATTACAACTGAACTACAAAACAACCATCATTTAGAGCCACCTGAAATCTGGCTGAATGGAAGTCCTAGAACTAAGGATATAAAAAGCCACATAAAGACTGGTAGGAGAAACGAAGACGCTGCAAAGTGGTCCCAAACCCACATGTGGCAGATAAAAATCAGGTAGGATATTTCGGCTTTGGAGGTCCCTCCGCCTCAGGAGCCGGAGGTCCCAGCCCCACACAGGGCTCCCTAGCCCAGCCAGGATTTCAATGCCAGGAAGAGAAGGGCCCATAACTTCTGGCTGTAAAAATCAGCGGGGACGGTGGCTGAGTGAGACAGAGGGCTTCTGATGTCCCAGGCAGTTCCTCTTAAAGGGCCCATGCACAAATGTATTCCAATTCACTCCCTCTGAGCTCCAGCACTGGGGCAGTGGCTTGAAAGGTACAAGAGACACACAGGAAGGAACTTACCATATTTTGCCATGTATAATGCACACTTCTTGCCCAAATTTTTGAGGGAAAAATAAGGATATGCATTATACATGGGTATAATGATTATATACCATGGGTATAATAATCCCATGTATAATGCACACCCACGTTACGGTACATTATACATGACAAAACACAGTGTGTGTCTTGCATTAGGGCAAGAGATGGGGGCCGGACAAAAGTGCTGGCAGAGGCCACTGTTCCTCTTCTGATCCCTCTCCCCTCATATCAGCAGGTGGATGCCACACTTGAGTCTCCATCAACCTCGCTATCACTGTTCATACTCCCCCACCCTCTGCCTTCTATTGAGGTTCCCTGAAACCCCATCCAATTTTTGGGCCCACCCAAGTTGCAGTGGCTTTCCCATACTAACAGCTTTCATGGCTTATGCTTCAGAGTTTACTAAAATCTCTCAAACAAGCAGCATCTAGCCTCATATCTCTCATTATGTGGCCCAAGGCATGGCACTGGTACTAGAAGTAGCTGGCCTTGGTTTACAGAGGGTAGCCTCTCTTGGATACCTCCAAGCCCAGCACAAGTAGCAGCCATCTACAGATTGCTTTGTAGCTCCAGTTGCATAGCCCGGGACAGCACACAGGAGGCAGCTGTCCTTGGCCTGCATTTCCCAGGGGGGTCCCTGAGTCAGCATACAAGATGGACAGCTTCAGACCACATCAAAGCATTACCAACCACCTCCATAAGTAACACACTCAAGGAGAGAACTCAGTGGGCACCAGAACCCCACTGAAGTAAGTTCTGCTCTGTGGGGTGGGCTCCTACACAGCTGATCTACCACGGTGGCTAAAGCCAGTCCATGCAGCCAATCAGCCTGGGGATAAATCTATTCCACTGATGCGACAATAGCAATCAAGGCTCAACTACAACAGGAGGGTGTACACAGTCCACATGAGAGAAGGAAGATGCAAGTGGAATGCCCAGCTCGGTGAAAGGGGAGGCTATGCCATTGGACCCTGCAGTACACCAACAACATTAGGCCACTCTACCAAGCCTGGGAGACATAGCAGCTCTCATCTAATTCACAGAAACAAACACAGGGAGGCTGCCAAAATGAGGAGACAAAGAAACGTGTCTCAAATGAAAGAACAGAACAAAACTCCAGAAAAAGAACTTAACAAAATGGAGACAAGCAATTTACTACATGCAAAGTTCAAAACACTGGTTATGCTCTAGCCAGTGTAGCTCAGTTGGCCGGAGTGTTGTCCCATATACCAAAAGGTTATGGGTTTGATTCCCAGTCAGGTTATATGCCTAGGTGGCAAAGCTGGTCCCCATTCAGGGTGTGTATGGGAGGCAACTGATCAATGTTTCTCTCCCTCTCTCTAAAAAGAAAGAAAGAAAGAAAGAATGAATAAATAAATAGCGTGCTGTGGCTGCATTTCCAGTGGTGTATCCTCCTTAAAAATAAATAAATAAATAAATAAAATTTTGTTATAAGGATGCTCAGTGAGGCCTGGCTGGTGTGGCTCAGTGGACTGAGCACTAGCCTGCAATCCAAAAAGTCACTGGTTTGATTCCCTGTCAGGGCACATGCCTGGATCGCAGGCCCGGTACCCAGTTGGGGGCATGTGAGAGGCAACCGATCGATGTTTCTCACACATTGATGTTTCTTTCCCTCTCTTTCTCCTTCCTTTTTGCTCTCTCTAAAAGTCTAAAAAAAAAAAGAAAAGAAAAAAAAAGGATGCTCAATGTACTTACGGAGAACTCCAACAGGACTTAAAAATGAAAACCATAAAAAAGAACCAGTCAGAAAAGAAGAATACACTAACTGAAATGAATAATTTATAGGGAATCAACAGGAGAGTAGATGAAAACAACAATCAATCAGCAATTTGGACTATAAGAAGGTAAAAAACCCCGTATCAGGACGGCTGAAAGAAAAAATAATCCAAAAACAATGAGGATAGTTTAAAGAGCCTCCAGAACAACTTCAAGTGCACCAACATTCGCGTCACAAGAGTGCTATAAGGAGAAGAGAAAGAGCAAATAATTGAAAACATATGTTAAAAAAAAAATGATGGAAAACTTCAAGAAACTAGACCATCTTTTTACCCCACACACAAGAATAAACTCAAAATGGATTAAAGACTTCAATATTAGACTCGAAACCATAAAAATTCTAGAAGGAAACAGGTAGTAAAATTTCAAACATTTCTCATAGCAATATTTTTTTCTGATCTATCTCTGTGAGCAAGGAAGACAAAAGAAAAGAACAAATGGGACTACAACAAACTAAAAAGTTTTTGCAAAGCAAAGGAAACCATCAACAAAATGAAAAGACAATCCACTGAATGGGAGAACAGATTCACTGAAAGCAGTATGGAGTTACTTTAAAAAACTAAAAATGGGCCCCAGCTACTGTGGCTCAGTGGACTAAGCGCTTGCCTGTGAACCGAAAGGCTGCTGGTTCAATTCCTGGTCAGGGCACATGCCTGGGTTGTGGGCCTGGGTTGTGGGCCAGGTCTGCAGCTGGGGATATGGGAGAGGCAACCAGTCGATGTATCTCTCCCATATCATGCTTTTCTCTCTCTCTTTCCCTCTCCCTTTCTCTCCCTCTAAAACAATGAATAAATAAAATTTTAAAAAAGAAATTAAAAATGGGACTGCCTCATTACTGAGTGATTCCATTGCTGGGAATTTAAACTCAAAATGCTAACTCAAAAGAATACACGCACCCCATGTTCACTACAGCATTATTTATAATAACCAAGATTTGGAAGCAGCCCAAGTGCCACTCAATAGATGAGTGGACAAAAGAAGAAAAAAGAGGGAAATTTTACCCTTTGTGACAGCATGGATGGACCTGGAGAACATTATGCTAAGTGAAATAAGCCAGTCAGAGAAAGACAAGTACCATATGACTTCACTCACAAGTGGAATATAATGAACAAAATGAACTAATAAGTAAAACAGAGACAGACTCATAGACATATAGCAGCCTGACAGCTGGGGACGGGGTTGGGGGTAGAGTTGGGTGAAGGGGATGGAAGGATTGAGCAAAAAAGAAAAAAAGAGAGAAAACTCATGAACAGGAACAACAATGTGGTGATGATTACCCGGAGGAGGACAGTAAGGAGAACTGGAGACAGTACAGGCGGGATAAATGGTGATGAATGTAGTAAACACGCAATACAGTGTACAGATGATGTGTTGTAGAATTGTGTACCTGAAACCTGTATAATTTTGTTAACAAGTGTCTCCCACATAAATTCAATAAAAGGAAAAAAACTTAACTGGTATACAAAGAACTGGAAAACAGAACCCATAAGGAAGAGAAAAATGAATCAACAGAAACAGACCCAGAAATGATAAAGATAACAGAATTAGTAAACCAGACATCACAAATATTAAAGCATATCCCATATATTCAAGAAGGTAGAATAAATCATGATCATATAAAAGACAAACTTCTAGAGATGAAAAATACATTATCTAATATAAAAAATATACTTTATGGGACTAATAGTTGATTAAGTGCTACAAAATAAAAGATTAATGAACCTGAAGACAGTAATAGAAACTTTCCAAAATGAAACAGAGAGAGAAAAAAATAAACAAAAAAAATGAACAGGACATATGTAAGTTATGGGAGAATTTCAAGGAGCCTAAAATATGTGTAACTAGAGTCTCTCAAATAGAAGGGGAAAGAAGAAAAACTGAAAAAAATTTGCTAAAATTTTTCCTAATTTGATGAGACATAAACCTAGAGCTATAGAAAGCTCAATGAATTCCAAGCACGAGAAACATTAAAAAAAAAAAAAAAAAAGAAACCCTACATCAAACTGTTTTAAAGTATTGATAAAGAGAAAATTCTTAGAAGTCAGAGAAGAAAAACAAAGCAAAACAAAAAGTTCACTGGACTAGAGGGGATGAGGAAGGAGGATAATGGTGGAAAGAAGGTGAAGCGACTAGACAGAATATATATGAATGACCCATGGACATGGACAACAGTGTGGGAATTGACTGTGGGAGCAGGGAGTGGGGTGGGGTGGGGTGGAGTTGGGGAAGTGGGGTAGGGTGGGTGGAGGAGGGCAAAGAGGGAAAAACTGAGACAACTGTAATAGAATAAACATGACTTAAAAAAAAAGTTCATTGGACCAAAGATGTGAATGACGATGTGAATTAACAGCTGACTTCTCATTGGAAACAATGCAATAGAAATGTAAGCAACATCTTAAGTACTGAAAGAAAAACTATTAACCTAGAATTTTATGCATAAACAAATTCAATCTCAGTTTCAGCCAAGGAAAAGAATATAGAGTCCCCCGCGCCTGCAGCATAAGTGTCCCACAAGAATATGTTGAGTGAATAAATAAGTGAATAAATAAATGAAGAGAGAAGAATGAAAGGGGAAAGAGTAAAGTGACAGCTAGGCAAGAAGTAAGAATAACAGCTTATAAAAAGGAGAAAAATATTCTGAAGGAAAAGAATCAAGAAAGCTGAGTATCATGGTAAGTCAAAGAGGAAGCAAGTTAGCAAAAGGGGCCAAGAAAGTAAAATGCCACAAAGATGAAGAAAAATAAGGATGGTCACAGTCTAAAACAATGAAAAAAATATTCTGAAAGCTCTGAAAGAACAGAAGGCAGAAATGGATAGAGAATGCTCCTAATTAAAAGTAAAAACTCCCAATACTGATGTTTAGGTCACCTTCAGAATTAAAACAGGAATCGTAACTACCATTTATCAATTGTCCCCATGTACCAGGCACTGCTGCAGAGCATTTACTTATGTTACCTCATTTACAGCAATTTGTAAAATTAACCTGAAATATCCCATGTCAAGTTCAGTGGATACAAATATCAACTTTTGGAAGCATGACTGATAGTATCTGTGAATAAGAAAGCCTACACTTGTTCAATTTTACTCCTGTCTGAAGGAAAGAATATGCTAATAGTAATGAAACAGTCTTGAATGACATATAAAATGGAACATCAAGCCCTGGCCAGTGTGGCTCAGTTGGTTGGAGCATCATCCTGTAAACTCAAAGGTCCATGGTTCAATTCCTGGTCTCTCTCAGTCTCTCAATCTCTCTCCCTTCTTAAATGAGAATAAAAGAAAATAAACTTTAAAATGTAACATCAAGAGTAAAAAAAATACAGCATTCTCCTATATTATCTAGGCGCTAGGGAAGGCAAGGACAACTAAATGGAAGATAAATCCCAGGAGTGGAAAAGAATACACCAGGCTATTATAAGTTAATGACGCTGGCCATTAATAAATCTAACTTCTCTTTGCTCTAATTCTATGCCCAAATAAGCTTCTGATTATATTATGCTTCCCATGTAGCTTTGCTTACTGAACATCTGTACTACCTAATGATTATATGTCTCACTGTAAACTATCTCACTGTAAGCTGTATGTCTCGCTGTTAACTGGAATCCTGGTTTACACTTTTATGTCCAGTGAATCAGTTCCCTAAGCTTAATCACTTCTCGGTGTTCCAACAAAGCATTTTTAAATCTCTGTGTATGTTCTTATAATGATACCTCAAAATTCTATGCGTTGACATGACACAGATAACTGGTTCCCTATCTTGCTGAACACCTATTCAAAATACAATACTCTTTAAAAAATACTGAGCCAAGTCTGTAAGTTATCTTTTGGCCCCATAAATAAGGATGTATCGCAGCTGCACCAAGTGAATCCCTGTGACTCTGAAGCAGTCCCCCTGGGGTGAGGCAGGGGGCTGATTTTCTCACTATCACTGATAGGCTCTGCATTAACCTACAGCTTTCTAATAAGCAGATGACATTATCTTGAAAAACATGTTAGTAAATTAGAAATATTTAGCACATTAAACTATTTAAGAATAGATCAATCTTACAGGAGATACAGGTGAAGTAAAAGAACACTACTTCTGGCAACTATGGGGATGTGGCCAGAAAAGATAAGGAGAAGTCAGAGTGGGATTTCCAAGCAGCCTCGGGACCACAGGCAAGTTCCTTAACTGCTCTAGGCCCTGATTTCCTCTTCTGCAAAATGAGGAAATGGGCTCAGATAATCACTAAGGTCCCTTTCAATTCAAAAGTCTATTCCAATCATTTCCTTCAGTGATAAATAGGAAAGGTACAAAAACAAATTAACCAAGAAAACTTAAAGAGTGACTTTCCTCAACAATATAGCACATTTCTTTTCAAGTGGAATCTATTTCATCTCCTTTACAATAAAACTAGATCCAATAAATATTTTTTCAAATTTGCATATATAGGGGAGATCCATCTACTACAGTGTTAATTTAAGAATAAAAACAAAAAGACTCACGTGTGTCTTTCGTATCTGAGGGTTTCTCGGATGGACCACGCAACCTGGTATGGTGAGGCCTCCTCTGAGTCCTCCAGTTCCTCTCCGCTCTCTTCTGACCAGTCCAACCCTGGTACAGATGAGAAAATATTGCAAGTAAGAAAATACGTATTTTTAAAATTTAAATGAAAAGCAATCTGAAATATGCGACTGAACACCTAGAGCAAGTACTAGCATAATATGAAAAAATGCCTCTTGGTTAGTTTCATCCATATCTGACAAGATATTAATAACAACATACACTCAGGTCTAAAATAATGACATAACAAAAAGGCTGTAGTCCAAGGATAAGCTTCTGTTTCTGTTTTGTTTTTTTAATTTTATTTTTCAGTTACAGTTTACATTCAATATTATTTTGTATTAGCTTCAGGTGTACAGCATAGAGGTTAGATAATCATATGAGGGGGGACCCAAAACGAGCCAAAATTTATTTATAAAAAATTGTGTATTTATTCTTGTATGTTTGAACTTCAGTCACTTTCGAAGTCCTCTCCATTTCATGCAATACACCCATCGAGACATTCTTTCCACTGCTTAAAACAGTTTTTTGAACTCATTGATTTTGGTGCCTTTTTGTGCTTCTGCCATTTTCGTTTTACCTCTTCCACATCAGCAAAACATTTCCCTTTGTGGACTTTTTTCATCCGAGGAAACAAAAAATTGTTACTCAGGGTGAGATTAGGTGAATAACGAGGATGGGGTATGGGGGTCATGCTTTTTTTGGTCAAAAACTGCTGAACACTCAGTGCAGTCTGGGGAGGTGCACTTGGAAATCACCTGTCATGAAATGAACAAATGCTTTGAAAGTTTTCATTAAAAAAAAATTCCCTGAAGTCAACCCAGCCTCTCACAACAACGGCAGCTGGTACACTGACATGGATCAGTTCCTAGAACATTCACCTAGTGAGGGAAGCATGTACTACTGGGTTAGCCAAAAAGTTCATTTGGTTTTTTCCTATAAGATGTCTCTAGTGGCGCTTAGTTGTGTTTAACTTCATTTGAAGCAATTCTATTACTTGCATCTCGGCTGCCGACATGCCATCCAGACAGAGGAAGACCCAGAAACCTCGGGGCCACCTGAGCCACAGCCACAGCCGCATCCGCAAGCACAGGAAGCAGCTGGGAGGCCAAGGTAATGCCGGTGGCTTGCATCACCACAGGATCAACTTCGGCAAATATCACCCAGGTTACTTTGGGAAAGTTGGTATGAGGCACTATCACTTAAAGAGGAACCAGAGCTTCTGCCCCGCTGTCAACCTTGATAAACTGTGGACCCTGGTCAGTGAGCAGACACGGGTAAATGCTGCCAAGAACAAGACCGGAGCCGCTCCCATCATTGATGTGGTGCGATCAGGCTACTAAGTTCTGGGGAAGAGAAGGCTCCCAAAACAGCCTGTCATTGTGAAAGCCAAATTCTTCAGCAGAAGAGCTGAGGAGAAGATTAAGAGTGTTGGTGGGGCTTGTGTGCTGGTAGCATGAAGCCACATGGAAGGGAATCCATTAAGTTCTCAGAAGAAAAAAAAAAATTCTGTTAGACTGCATTATGACAGCTGTCATATGGGCGTGCATTAAAAAAATAAATAAATAAAAATTGGTAAATTTTTTTTGTGTAGCCATTTTAATACTGAAGATGGAAGAAAATACTCTGGCTGGTGTGGCTCAATGGAGTGAGTGCCAGCCTACGAATCAAAGGGTCCCTGGTTCGACGCCCAGTCAGGGCACATGCCTGGGTTGCAGGCTAGGCCCCTAGTAGGGGGTGCATGAGAGACAACAACACATTGATGTTTCTCTCACTTTCTCCCTCTCTCTAAAAATAAATAAATTCTTAAAAAAAAAAAAAAAAGATGGAAGAAAATACGCAACATTTTCAGCATATTATGCTTTACTATTCCAAGAAAGGTAAAAATGCAACTGAAACACAAAAATAAGATTTGTGCAGTGTATAGAGAAGTTGCTGTGACTGATCAGATGTGTCAAAAGTGGTTTGTGAAGTTTCATGTTGGAGATTTCTTGCTGGATGACGCTCCAGTCAGGTGGACCAATTGAAGTCGATAGCAAACAAATCGAGCCAACATTATACCAACAGAAGAGCCAACATACTCAAAATATCCAAATCAATAAATTATTGGTGAAAATGAAAAATGTGCCTTATTTTATGGAAACAATTAGACACACTTTTTTGACCAACCCAATAGAGGAGGCTCGTCCTCCAGAAGATAATTCCGTTTTTTGGGGGGGTAGCGGGGGTGTTGACCCCTTGTATACTTTACAAAGTGTTTCTCTTGATATTTCCAGTACTCACCTAGCACCATATATTATATATATATAGTTATTACAAGTATTATTAATTACATTCCTTATGCTGTACTTTACATCCCCTTGACTATTCTGTAACTATTAATTTGTATTTCTTAATCCTTCACCCAGTCCCCACAACTGCCCTCCCCTCTGGCTACCATCAGTCTGTTCCCTGTGTCTATGAGTGTTTCAATTTTGTTTGTTCTTTTATTTTATTCTTCAGATTCCACGTATAAGGAAATCATATGGTATTTGTCTTTTTCCATCTGACTTATTTCATTTAGCATAATACGCTCTAGGTCCATCCATACTGTTGCAAATGGTAAGATTCCATATTTTTTATGGAAGGAAGAACTTTTATCAGACACTTCACAGACTGAAGAGAAACAACACAAGCAAAGAAGGTACGTGTCAAAAAAAAAAAGGTAGACTTTCTTAAATATCAAAACATCATACACTAAAATGTCAGAAAAACATAAAACATACTCAAGATGGTTAAAAAAGGGGTTCAGGCAAGAAAAAAGTCAAAAGGTACCAGTGGAGTCGCTCTATACTTCAGCAAGGAAGGGCCCTGGAATAAACTGTCAAAGGCGAAGACCCTCTATCTCTCCTTCCCACCATCTTTGGAGGAAAAGACTCCACCCACTACGCAGGGCCACGCCAGGCCCCATTCTATACGCAGAGGGAAGGGCCGAATGGTAACATTCTATTTCTAATGTGGCTTGGGGTTTCTTTTAATTCTTTTAAACAGCAGCTGCCCTATTTTGTGTTCCACTCTAAAAAGGAAGCTTATTGGGAAAAGTAGTGAAATATAATATGAACAATACTTACTTATTTTGTTAAATGCTATTATTTTTAATGACTGGATAATTGTTAGCTTCCAAGAGAAAGGTTTTACTTGTTTAAAAGTTTCGTATCTTGAAGAGGTCTACAATGTGGGACTACATTACTTTAATATACTCTTACCACTTTGAAACTTGAGTGAGATACCTTGATAACTAGTATTCTACATCTTCCTTCTTGAGACCCTCAAAAGTCATTAGACAAAGTTTTATTAAAAGGACTTCTACAGATTTCTTCCATAATTTAAATGAGTTTACATTGCCAAATAGGGAAATTAAGAAAAACTTAACTGAAACTCAAACTTAAAATGCTTAAAATTAAACTACAATTGCCACTGGCATAAAGAAACCTCACATCTAGTGCCAAGGAGATTGGTGATTATCCAAAATGACAGGTCATCTTAAAAAGTAAGTTACTTTCTCTCAACTAAAATAATTAATAATTTGGGTTTTTTTTAAAAGTGAAAAACAAGTAATCACAATATCAGCTTTGGGATGTTGAAAAGTGAGGTCTTTCAAACACGAAGTGGCACTTAGGCACCTATTTAACAAATCAGAACATGAGTTATCTGTATAATACATAATTTCTACTAAGAAACCTATACTTTCTCTGAAAAAGACACGATCTAAATCATTAAGAACTAAAATGTAGGTGTTTCTCCTATTGTAAAATTAACTGTCCAATAAAGCAAACCTTTGATCTTGGCTTCTTATCACTAGTTTTAATGTAACTAACTGCTATAACCAGCCCAGACAGGAGTACAAAAGCCAATTACAAGACTGCATTTTTCTTTAAGTATTTTTTTGCAGACATGAATGGAGACAATGCTTGGTCAGAACAGTGCATTACAATTTGTGGTTTCTCCAAAATAATCTTTGTTTTGAAAACTTGGGCCCCTAATATATTTGAGTTAAAAAAAAAGACAATGATTTCTCTGTTCAAAATTGAACATTCAAAAGCTAAAAGATTATCAGCACCAAGAAGTAAAAATAAAAATTTAGTAGATGATATTGGTAAATGCTGTAATAAGAGGCAAATATTTTTTTGGGAAGGGAGGGAAAGTAGCTCTCTGCTTCAAAACCAATATTAATGAGTTCTAAATAGAGGACTAAAATGTAAATAATAAAAGGACTGAAAGAATATATAGGTGAAATTCTCTTGAGATTAAGAGAGTCTGAAGATGGGGGGAAAAGACTGATTTAAAAGGAGGAAATCATTAAAAAAGAAAATATATTAAAATTTTAACTTCTAAAATTCCAAAATCATTATTATACATATTTAAATGCCAACAACAAATGGGAAGAGAAGTATTGTAACAAATATGAAGTATGCATAAAAAGCTCTTACTAATCAATACAAAAAAGAAACACATCATTAAAAATGAATGAAAAGTTGAAAAGGCAAAATAAATAAAAAATACAAATGTCCAAAGAAAATATGAACAAATATTCAAAATTATATTATTAATCCAAAATAGCAGTTCTCACTCAAAGCATAGTCCAAAGATCCTCAGGGGTCCCTTATTTACTGTGTTGACATTTGAACTGATGATTTAAAAAAAACCATGATGGAACTCAGGGTTTGGGCGGAGCGTGGATCGCTGCTGAGTCCTGGGGGCCGTCGTCCGTGACACAGCAGTGCAGCCAGGGCAGAGCCGCAACCCACGTCGGGCGGCCTTAGGGACAAGGCTGCCCTCAGTGGCTGCTCGGACCCGGACCCCAGCACTAAGGATTTTCTGTGGCAGCAGACCATGCTGCGAATTAAGGATCCTAAGAACTCTTTGGACTTTTATACTAGAGTTCTTGGAATGACGCTACTCCAGAAAATAGATTTTCCCACTATGAAGTTTTCACTCTATTTCTTGGCTTATGAGGATAAAAATGACATCCCAAAAGATAAAGATGAAAAAGTAGCTTGGGTATTCTCCAGAAAAGCTACACTTGAATTGACACACAATTGGGGCACTGAAGATGATGAGACCCAGAGTTACCACAGTGGCAATTCAGACCCTCGAGGATTTGGTCACATTGGAATTGCTGTTCCTGATGTACATGGTGCTTGTAAAAGATTTGAAGAACTGGGGGTAAAATTTGTGAAGAAACCTGATGACGGTAAAATGAAAGGCCTAGCATTTATTCAAGATCCTGATGGCTACCGGATAGAAATTTTGAATCCTAACAGAATGATAACTATTATTTAGTTCTATGAGAATAATGCTTTGAGATTTCAGTGAGAGCACTGTGGGAGGTAAAAAAGTGAAACAATGTGATTGAGATATTCGGATAACAGAAGCATCTAGGATTGATGATTCACTGTCCCAATTCAAATTATTCTTAAGTCCATTTCCCTTCCTATTTCAGCTGTGTTTTTAACCTGTCTATTCAGTCATTCTAGTTTTAAAAGTAGTACTTTGTCTTGTGTCCTTGAATGTAGTTGTATAACATTACTTTTTTCAGTAATAATTAGAATAGTTCCCTTCAGAGGCTGCATCTGATTTGCCTTCTCTCTTCTAACTATGTCTTCTCTACAAGCTTGCCTTTGAATCATCATTTTAAAAAAACACTTAACATGTTCTTATTGTGGCTACCTTCTGAAGTTTCAGGTCCTCAGAAATAACTTTTCACACTGGAAAGTAAAGAGCACTGAACAAAAATGAAAAAAAAACCCATGATGGATAAAACTGCTGGCACCAACACCAGAACTTGCAGTAAAATGGAAACAAAAAAAGTTTTAAGAATATCCTTGATAAAGAGATCATTTATTTTATTAAGTCTCGATTCTTGAGTATATATGTTTATAATATTCTGTGTGACCAAATGTGAAGTGTATATAAAGAACCTCTGTCGCATACAAGAAAATATGGTGGTTGTCCGGAGGAAAAGTATTTGCATGACTGTTTTAACTGTGACCTGAATTTGCTTTTTTTAAAAATAATCATTCAACACCATTTTTATTTAAAAGAGTTACTGACAAACGATAGTAATTAAGACTTAGATATCTGGCAGTCGTTTTTTCTAAATGAAGACAGCGAAATCGTCACTTCAAGAAAAACAATGGACAGCATTTGTTGCCAATATAAAATTCAAATTTTTACTTGAAAGCTCAATTTTGAAAACTTGAGTTCTTCACTGAGAGTATGACAATTTCCTAATAGACTTTTCTGATGAGATTGGTAGTAATATTAACAAACGTAATTTTAAATTTTTATATAATGAAATATGTCAACATTTGGAACATCTATATAACTAGGTATTATCAATATTTTCCAGCTGACCAACCAACACATGGTGTTACAAAATCTTGAATGGGTTAAAGATCTTTTCATAGTACAGGGTAAATCAATGGATCTTAATGTAACATATGTAAAATTCCTTAATATGTCTGCAGATTCCACATCATATCCACTCTTTAAAGAAACTACCACTTGTCAGAAGCATATACTATGTTCATAGATAGGAAAAAATAACATCATTAAAATGTCCATACCACCCAAAGCAATCTATAGATTCAAATCAATTCCTATCAAGATACCAATAGTGGCCCTGGCTGGCGTGGATCAGTGGACTAAGTGCCGGACTGCAAAGCAAAAGAGACACTGGTTGGATTCCCAGTCAGGGCACATGCCTGGGTTGCGGGCCAGGTCCCCAGTAGGGGGTATATGACAGGAAACCACACATTGATGTTTCTCTCCCTCCCTTCCTCCTTGTCTCTCTAAAAATAAATAAATTAAATCTTAAAAAAAAAAAAAAAGATACCAATAGTGTATTTCACAGAACTAGAACAAATATTCCAATAATTTACATCGAACTACAAAAGACCCTGAATAGATACAGCAATCCTGAGAAAGAAGAACAAAGTTGGAGGAATCACACTAACCTGATATCAAACAAAGCTGTAAAGCTGTAGTAATCAAAACAGCATGGTGCTGGCATAAAAAGACATAAATCATGGAACAGAATAGAGAGCCCAGCAATAAACCCACACCTTTATAGTCAATTAATATTTGACAAAGGAGGCAAAAACATACAGTGTGGTGATAGTCTATTCAATAAATGGCACTGAGAAAATTGGACAGATACATGCAAAAAATGAAACTAGACCACCTTCTTAAACCATACACAAGAATAAACTCAAAATGGATCAAAGACTTAAATGTCAGACTCAAAATCATAAAAATCCTAGAACACAGGCAGTAAAATCTCAAACATTTCTCACAGCAGTATTTTTTCTGATGTATTACCTTGAGCAAGGGAAACAAAAGAAAAAAATAGACAAATGGAACTACATCAAACTAAAAACCTTCTGCACAACAAAGGAAAACATCAACAAAGTGAAAAGGCAACCCAATGAATGGGAGAATATATTCACTGATATATCTGATAAAGGGTTAATTTCCAAAACTGATAGGGAACTTGTAAAACTCAACACCAAAAAAACCCAAACAATCCATGTAAAAAAATGGGCAAAAGACATGAACAGATACTTCTCCAAAAAGGACACAGAGATGGAAAACAGACATATGAAAAAATGTTCAACGTCACTAATCATCAGAGAAATGCAAATTAAAACCACAATGATGTGTCACCTCACACCTGTCAGAATGACTATCATCAATAAATCAAGAAACAAGTGTTGACAAGGATGTGGAAAAAAGGGAACTCTCATGCACTGTTGGTGAGAATGCAGACTGGTGCAGCCACTGTGGAAAGCAGTATGGAGATACCTCAAAATATTAAAAATGGAACTACCTTATGACCCAGCAATTGCCCTTCTGGGAATATACCCAAAGAAACCCAAAACACTAATTCAAAAGAATACATGCACTCCTATGTTCATTGCAGTGTTATTTACAACAGTCGAGATGTGGAAGCAGCCCAAGTGTCCATCAGTGAGTGGATAAAAAAGCTGTGGTACATTTACACAATGGAATACTACTCAGGCATTAAAAAAGAAGGAAATCTTACTATTTACGACAGTATGGATGGACCTGGAGAATATTATGTTAAATGCAATAAGCCAGTCAGAGAAAGACAAGTATATTTCACTTATTATGTGGAATCTAATGAACAAAATAAAATAACAAAATGGAGACAGACTCATAGATAGAGAACAGACTGAGATTTGTCAGAGAGGAGGAGGTTGGGGACTGGGTGAGAAGGGTGAAGGGATTAAGCAAACAGAAAAAAACAGACTCATGGACACAGAGAAGTGTGGTGACTACCCGAGGCAATGGGGGGTGGTGGGAGGTAGAAGAGGAGAAAGGGGGATAAATGGTGATGGAAGGAGACTTGACTTGGGGTAGTTAACACACAATACAATATACGGATGATATATTGTAAATTGTACACCTGAAACCTGCATAATTTTGTTAACCAATGTCACCCCAATAAATTCAATAAAAAAAATTAAAAAATAAAAGAAACTACCACCTGTCAAGTTTTGGTGTAGAATCAAGTAAGAATATCCACAATTATTTGGAAAGTAAAAAAGCTATTAAAGTGTTCCTCCCTTTGCCCACTACAAATGTGTAAGGCCATATTTTCATCTAGTAACCAAAACCACATTATCACAGCCGGTTGTACACAAATGTAAATATGAGAATCTAGTTATCTTCCAGTAAATCAAATATTAAGATTTGCAAAACAATGTAAAAACAATGCTGCTCTTCACATAATTGCTTTGGAAAACAGAGTTATTTTTCATAAAAAGAACATGTTAACATGTGCTAAGTGTCTTTTTATTTTTATATGAATTATCATTTTAAACATTTCTTGGTTTTAACTTCTAATTCAGTAAATATCAACACATAAAACTCACATACACAAAGCTCTATGGTATACTCAGTAATTTTTAAGAGTATAAAGGGATTCTAAGGCCAAAAATTCAAGAAACACTGATCTAAGTTATACAAATTAAAGCAAAATTTCCAGCAAGTTAGCAAAGGTAAAATAATAATGGTAATAATAACAATATCTAATATCCATGGCTATAAAGATGTAGAGAAGCGGCCATTCTCATCTGCTTCCAAAAGTTAAACTCGCAAAATAACTCTGAAAGAAAATTTGGCAACACATATCAAAAACCTTTTTAAAAAAATGAGAGAGCTTGGAATCAGCAGTTCTCCTAGGAATCTATTTGAAGGAAAAATTAAAGATATGACAGTAGTTATTTTACTTCAAGTAGTTACTTTACTTCAGGGCTATACAACTACAACACCTGATAATGACAGAAACTGGAAATGACTTAAATTAGAAAGCATATTCAGCTGTGACAAATTATGTTTTGTACTAATTAATAATACATTAGCAAAAATTTTAAAACAGGTTACAAAACTGTAGGTATAGCAGGAACCCAGTTTTATGTATCTGAAAAAATATAGCAAGGTATTAACAAGTAAGCATTAGTAAGGTTTGGGGCATTTGATTATTTTTATTTATCTGTATTTTTTAAGTTTAATTATATTTTAACTAACAAGTCATATATGAATACAAGTAATACAAGTAATAGGTGAAAAAATATAAAGCTATAAGAAGAGTTACCATTTCCATCTCCTTAAAAACATACCCTGTCCAATTGCATCCTCCTGTGATAAGCCAATGTTAACAGCCTACTAGTGCACAGCCATTTGTACTTTACCTATGTTCATGCCTAACAGGCAAACATCTTCCCATATACTCAATCAACAGATATACTGACATCCCTTATTTATTTACTTTTCTTTAACTTAAAAAAAATGTTTATTGGTTTTAGAGAGAGAAGTGTGGGGGGTTAGAGAGAGAAACATCAATGTGAGAGCGAAACATTGATTGGCCACTTCCCATACTCACCCTTACTGGGGAGTGAACCTACAACCTAGGTACGGGCCCTGACAGGGAATCGAATCCCCCACCCTCTGGTGTACAGGACAACATCCCTTACACTCAAAGTTTGTAGGTTCAATCCCCGGTCAGGGTGCGTATGGGAAGCAACCAATCAATATTTCTCACATCCATGTCTCTCCCTCTTTCTCCCCCTTCTTCTCTAAAATTAATAAATGTATTAAAAAGAAAAAAGAAAATAAAGCCTTGCACAAAAGGGCACATTTTGTTGTATTACACATATGATATGGTACAAATAGATAACTCACCTAAATGGGGAAACAGATCAGTGTCCAACTGATGTTTCTGGGTGCACAGTTTCACCAGTCTCTGCAGTCGACTTATACAAGAGAAGTGTGGAGAGAAGGCTGTGGCTTTCATAAGGACCCGGTCAGTCCTGGGTGGGTCCACAACCGGAGCCCTACTGGATGGCAGGAGGGGCAGAGGCCTCTTGTGAGGCAACTGCCTCGCTTGTGCTATAGTGTGTGTGGTGGGGGCCACTCCCTGCAGTGGTAGGCTGGTGTTCTGAGGTTGAGGTGACTTGCAGACTAAACCCTGCGGTGGCGCTGGAGGTTTTACAGAAGTGGATAAAGGTGACAGGTGGGAGTGCTGCTGTGGAGGCTGCGGCTGTGAAGGTGCAGGAGGGGGACTAAAGTGCTCTTGTCTAACTTTTAAAATCTCTGTCTCTCTCTGGCGCTGCCGATTCTGGGCCAACTTGCTCTGCAACTTCTTTCTCACAGTTACCCCTTTCCTTAGGTCATCATCTTCCTCGTTGAAAGCAAATGGGTCTTCCAACTCTGTTTCCAGGTAGTGGAGAGGGACTCTTGCCCCCGGTGGAGAGAGGGACATTCCATCCAGTCCATTGGGCACCTTCAAGGCCAATGTGGGCACCGTCAGGCTAAAGGCCATGGTATCCATCTGGTGCCTGACCTTTACCTCATCTATAGGATCATTCTTTTTCTTCCTCTCTTTTTTCGGGATAAAGCCAAGTACCTGCAAGTGGCTGTTGCAGTACCTTCAAAAACACAAACGGACATGGGAAAATGTTCATGATACACATTAAGTAGAATATAAGACTACTTTTTAGAAAATGTGAATCCTAGTATGTTAAAAATGTATGACAAGAGTAACCACTGACATTCATGAATTTCATATATGCAACGTCCACACTCTGAAGCAACCCTCAAAGTCTGTGCAATTTTGCTAGAGCAAATACGTGACCCGTACATGTGCAGAGGCTGCCAGACAGACACAGTGAGTGGCCAGCGATCGCCTCTCAGGCCGCTTTGTTAGTCTGTATTCATAGCAAACAAAGTAACTCATCAAGAATCATTTAAAAGTCTCTTATGGAAAAAAATATTTATGTTCCAATGCCATTCAAGCATTTAGAGATTCATAAAGGTCTTATGACATAACCCTTAAGAATGTCAAGTGTCCACTGTAAGCTCTACACACAGAGAGAACAGATTCATAAAGCTTTGGCCCACAAGAGAAAGGGCTTCAGCAATAACTATACTAGGAAGCTTACCCATAAGTAGTAAATAGTTTTTGTTGCTGTTTTCCACTCACTTTCAAATTCACAAAAGGATTAGTTGTTTTGTTTTGTTTTGTTTTGTTTTTTTAGTGGAGAAAAATGAGGTGGGGAGTTTTTTTTTAAATTTAGAAATCAGACTTTCCTGCTCATTTACACGTAGGCAGCATCGAGGGGTCAATGAGGCTACTATGTGCTTCATTAGGTGACACAGCGGAGGCTCGCTGCGCGGCCAGCGCCCCTGAACCGCCCTCTCTCTTGCTCCGGCCGCTGCGGCAGCACTGTCACAGCAGAGTCTGACCTCCTAAAACCCCTGCTGCCTCTGCTAAAACATGCTCCACTGCGAGAATCAGAACAGCTTACTTGGTTATGGACAGCATTTAAAATGAGTATGCAAATATGAATTTCTAGTCTAAAAGCGTTATTACACAGGGGAGTAACTGCTAATGGGTTCTTCTGGGGGGATGAAAAATGTAAAATTAGACCGTGGTGATAATTGCACAAGCCTGTCAATCTAATCAAAAATACTGAATTGTATACTTTAAATAGGTAAATTGTATGGAATGTGAATTATATCTTAATTAAACTTTTAAAAAATAAACATACAGATAACAAGAAATTTCTTGGTAAATATAATATACATACTACTAAAATATACTAAAAATTATTTTATATAAAATAACCAACTTAATATAACCACTCACCTCTGAGAAACCAAGGTTACACTAAAGAGCCTTGGCTTAGAAAATGGACTTTACTTTTTAATTACACCAGTACTTCTCCCAGATATAACACTATTCTATTTCAAAAAGCTGGAATCCCGCAAGTTAGCATTTATAATACACACCAGAGAAGTTAGGCGCCAGCTATCAAGACGCTTCCTCTAACTGACAACCAACCCGAAATTTTGTCAATTAAAAGTCCTTGGAAATTTTTTTTCTAAAACAATACATACACCATCTCAAATCTGTAAGTGTCCAAGGAGTAACTGCATCAATAATGATGAAAGTAATTTTTGAAAGAATATTAATCTTTTCTACAGTATGTAATGTAGTATAGTTACAACTGTCAATATTTATACACAGTTCAACCTGGATTTCTTGAGGTAACATAAGAATTTTACCTGCTGCTAAAGTCTACTTTAAAACATTTCAAACAATCCTACAAATGAAAATATTAATACCAAATATATATGTATATTTTAATACCATTTGCATTCATATGTCCTTAGGCTAATTTTGAAAAAAAAATATGCATATTAGCACTTATCAAGTACAGCTTTTCTCAACATAGTAACACAAAAATCCTTTCCCTTATCTTGTCCTAAGAAAGAAATTACTTAAAATATGTAGGTGAAGATATATGCTTCCAGAATCAATATTCTGGACAAATTCAGAGTGACTCCCACTTTACTTCCCGATGTTAGCTATAAGTTTATACTTGCTTCAGCTGAACTGAAAAAAAAAATCCAAAGTTGACAATTACAACTGTGATAAACTAAATTTAAGACAAAACTACAGAGATGTGTTTATAATGGAGCTTGAAGTAAAATCCAAGTTCTTCCATTCTCTAAGTTTAAAAAAGGCAGGAGTAAGAAATTAACATTTTCAGTCTGCTGAAACCGACTAGACAGATATGTTTACCCTAATACAGTGGTCCCTTTCTCACCTGAGATTAAAATTTTATTCCTTACCTCACTAAGCAGCTGTTTCTAACTTTCGGGTATTGTAATTTGAAGCCTTAAGTGCTCTTTAGAAATTCTAACAGAGTATTCCCAAATCACCACATTATACTATACTAATTCTTGTGGGATCTCTATCAACACGAATTATTTCTTTCACCCTCAAAGTGTAAAAATTGCTCAATGTGACATTAAAATACACGATTCCTTTTCAACCAATTTATACAGGTGATATGTGCGTAGGTATAGGAACAAGGATGATATCTTCTAAGACAGAAGTAAAAAGTTCATCTGTGTTCCTATACATAAGCAATATATATGTATATATATTCTGAGAGGTAAAAAGTTCAAAATTTTCTACCTAAAGATAACAGGTATTTGAAATTGCCTTATTAAATAAGTATGCTTCCCTCTGTAAAATCCTACAGTGATCAACATGGTTTCTGGAGAACTAAAGAAAGAGACGTGAAAAAGAGGCTGTATGTGAAATACAGTGTGAATTTTCCTACAAATATGAAAGATGAACAACCAGCATAAGACTTCTTCTTTAAAAATACCTTATTTTATTTTTTTAAACTTCAGCAAAGCATAAATTCATAATTCTAGTAATAAAACCTACCCTTACTATGAAAATAGTTTCTAATTTATATTAAACATACTCTATATAGAACTCTTTTTAACCATAAAAGGCAAGATTATAAAACAGACTTGCTTAGAAGTCTGAGAGAAAGTAAATCTGAGTGATTCAAGTAGCAGTCTTTTGCATAATTCTTTTTCAACAAGTACATACCCTTTGCTACCTTTCAAGTACGGATTTAAAAATTGTAAAATTTTCATTAATCACAACACCTAAGTAGTTCCCATAATTTTTCTCATTTAGGCAGATGACAAAACTGAGTTGACAAGTCAGAAACACTTTACAAGGCTGCAAACTACACACATCAGTACCAAGATGTCAAGCAACAACTTTGAGGGAAAAATATTTTTTAAATAATCCTAAAATGTCTATTAAATCAATAAAAAAAAGTCAACATAGTTTTCAAATTATTATCCAAATTTCCTACTCCATTTTTCAAAAAGTGCCACCTCTCATCTTTAGAAGCATTTCAAAGTTTTCTTATCTTACTCCCAGAGAATCATTTACATTCACCGTGTCAAAAGGAAAATTCAAAGTCTACTAAATCAAAGATTGAATCCCATTACTAGCTCTTACCTACGATCCTCTGATTTGGGGATGGGGTTGGTGCAGCGTTGGCTGTTATACTTGGCCACATATTCACATTGCTTGAAGGGGGCAGTCTTGTCCTCCAGAACGTGTCTGATACAGAAAGCGTAGCCGTTGAGTCGCCGCTGCTTGCACAGTTTGGGGCTATATGAGCACAAGGGCTTATTGTCAACCTCAGAGAAGTGTATATGTTTCCCTTCATACATCACGTGACTCTATTCCTTGTGAACATCAGCTAAAAGACCACCACAAAAAAAGAAACCCAAATGATAAATTAGAGAGTATAAGGTAGATTTAAGTTAAGAATTTCACTGAGGGACTTCTGGCCCCACAGCCATACCTGATTTTAAATCTTCTGCACCATAGCAATGTTAAGAGAACCCCAAGGATACCACACTTTGGAATGCTGCAGAATCAAGATGAAGCAGATTGTCTACAAAAATATCAAAAGGCCTAGTTAACGAAATGAAATAAGCAAAGCTTGCTCACCTGGGAAATAAAATACTAGGATACCACCCTTCTAATGGGATGGATTCTTCATTGTAAACCAACTTCCCAATATTAAATTCATATAATAAGAGGCATAAAATATTAAGTTACCTTACCCCTCCAAATCGAACTAAATTAACTTCTCCTCTGGTTAAGTTTTGAAAATACCTCAAAAAGTAAGGGGTCTTCCACCAAACAAATGTCATAAAGTGGCAGGTCTTTTCATTTCATTACTGGTGCTGATGAGCTATACCTTTTGTCAAAACCCAAATCTCTTTACAATGCCAACAGACCTCAAACGTCCTTAAGAAAGTCTACATTTTTTGATAAGTTGTCAAATATTTGGCAATTTGTAACAAGTGTTTCTATGAAATACAAAAAAGCAAATTGCCGTTTTTAAAAAAGCCATTTTCCCTTTAATCTTCCCCCTCACTTATCCCATCCAAACTATAGACTTCTTGAGCCCAAAGACTAATCACCCCACCACAACCCCACCACTCAGGTAGGGCTCTGTACCACAGGGCTTCCCAGTGAGACCGCCAGGGAGTCCAACCTTTTGGCATCTCGGGGCCACACTGAAGACAAGCTGTTGTCTTGGGCCACACCTTAAATACACAAACACTAAAGAAAACTGATGAGTACAAAAAAGGTTTTAAGTAAAATTACTATTTTATGTTGGGCCACATTCAAAGCCTTCCTGGGCCACATGCAGCGGCTGGACACCCCTACAAGTTTGCAATAGAATAATAATCGTGGTCTGTGAGTCTTTGAAGGTTTAGTAAGAAAATGGAAGAAAGAAAAAACACAATATACACTCCTTCTCTAAACACAGAAGTTCCAGCAGTAGCATTTATGTATTATAGCACCACATAAGTCTACAATGAAGCTGAATCAACTAATTTGTCAAGTCAGGACTGTAGTGGGCTGATGTGGTCTAACATTGTGTCCACACTCTAAAAGTCACCCACGTCTGATGGAACAGCTTGGATACCAGCTACAAGAAAATTACAGGAGTACGCTCTCCTTTACTGAACTCACTGTGAAATTCCTTACACCAGTGAACGACAAGATAATGTAAATGACGAGAGTCAGAAGATAGGTTTGCACAAGTCCAAAATCTGGACTTCGTTACCTTGAACAAGTCATTTAACCTTAGTTTTCTCATCTGTAAAAGAGGGATAGTGACAGTAGCTATGTTTCCCCAGGCTGCTCCAAGGATCACACGATATAGAGCAGGCAGCACACTAAGTATCGTGCCTCGCACATGTTAAGCACTGAACAAATGAAAATTATTATTTGTGTTAATTCTTATTATTACTACACTCTACCTGCCAGTGATACAAAATAGATCATTTGTATTACCCCTGGGAAGAATTTCACTTCCTTTAGTTGGGAAAATAAACCAAAAACCCTGAAATATTATCTTGGTTACTAAAAATCACATTGGGGGGAGGTGGCAAAGGAGGAAAAATTGAGACAACTGTTAATAGCATAAACAATAAATATTTAATTAAAAAAATAAAAATCACATTCATCACTGAGTAAACCTAATCACATACCAATGTAAAACAAAAATAATAGCTTTCCCCATGCACTTTATTAGGGTTCAAGAAAAAGTTGGGACTAAAATTTCAAATCTAGCTGCCCTGAAGGTCTGGGTCTATTTCAAAGTAAACCCAGGCTGTTTCATTTTTACACTCTCTGGCCTCCTCATCCACCTTTACAGATTAGTTTAAGTAAATCTGTAACTCCAGGGGAAAAAACCACACTGGATATAAGAGAAAAAATTAATTTCATAATCAATTTGATTGCCATTATGAAAAAAAGCAGCCTACATATCCATATGTATAACATTTTGTAAATCAAGAAAGATGTCTGAGGGCAGGCATAGAGGGATATGAAGGACAGTGTTTACTTTTTACTTTGACATATTCCAGGATATACAATCATGTCTGTTGATTTTCCCTTTCTTTTCAGTTGTACATTTTTTTTCATTTGAATTGGCCAGACTACTGAACAATGGTAGTAATAGCAACCACTGTTACTCCTAACTTTAAATGAGATTGTTTTGAGTCAATGGTAGGAAAATTGCCAACTTTCATCATAATGTATTTCCTGTTATGTTAAGGAAGTATTAAGTAATTCCTATTATATTGAGTTGTTTTAAAAAAACCAAAACTCAGAATTAATGGTTAATTTTACCAGACTATTTTTAACCTTCTGAACACATGATCATTTTTCTCTTTCATACTTTTTAAAATACGGTGTTCAGTATCTTCTTCTTACAGATCTGGGATGAAAGCAACTTGGTCACTATGTATTATTCTCCTATTGTGTTGCTGAGCTATACTTGCTAATTTTTAAAATTTTTGTTTCTGAGAATGGGCTAATTTCCTCTTTGTGTGCTTTGCCAGAATTGGGTATCAATATAATGTTTCAAAAAATAATTTAGAAAATCTTCCTCACTTTCTATGTTCTTGAACAAGTTAAAAAAAGCACTGCAGTTATAATGGTCCTTAGAAGGCTGCCTGGACTTAGTAGTGCTTTTTTGTAGTGAAATCAGGTTTTCAATTTTATCTGCATACAATTTAGCAATGTGACCTCTTACATTTAATTTCCTAAATATATGTGAATTATTCTCATATTCTGTGTATTCATCCATACATGTGTGATATTTGTGCTTTCTCCCTTTGGTCACGGCAGGTTCAATAGGGGTTTATATGTTTCATATTTTTACCAATATTTCCTTAAAAAAAATACCAAATCTCTTGGATTTATTAGTACTTCCATGTATGTTTTCTAATTCATTAATCTGTTTTTATCTTTGATAATTCTTTCTGCTTTCTTCCATTGTTTTTGTAATTTCTTGTGCTGACTTCTTCCATTTTCATTTTTTCTTACTTAGTAATTTATAAATTTTCCCGAGTACTGCTTTAGCCATATTCCATAGGTACTAGTACCCAGAATTTTGATTATCAGTACTTTCCAATTTATTTGGATTTGATATCTTAATTTCTCCTTTGACCCAAGAGTTATTTAATTTTTCCAAATGGCAGAATTTTATGCTGTCCTTTGTTTTAGTTCTAAGTAAGAATAAGGAGCATAACCTGCATATATTTCTGCTTTTTGGATTTGACTGAAATGTTCTTTAAACCTCAAGTATTATTATCAGGAGCCTACTAGGTATTCTTGAAAAAGTATATTCATTGTTGCCAGGGTACGATGTTTCTTATATCATATATTGGGGTATTAACATCCACTATGTTATTATATTATTTATGTTATCTGCCTGCTCTATCAAGAGCTGAAAGATATTGCCATGAGAGGTGTTTATAAGAGCCAAGATCTAGAAACAGCTCAAGTGCCCATCAATAGATGAGTGGATAAAAAAAGCTGTGGTACATTTACACAATGGAATACTACATGGCTGTTAAAAAAAGGAAATCTTACCTTTTCCAATAGCATGGATGGACCTGGAGATTATTACCCTAAGTGAAATAAGTCAGTTGGAGAAAGACAAATACCATATGATCTCACTTATACATGGAATCTAATGAGCAAAATAAACTGACGAACAAAATAGAAACAGAGGTGTAGATACATGGAACAGTCTGATAGGGAGGAGGGAGTGGCCTGGATGAAAGAAGGTGAAGGGATGAGCCAAAGAATGTATGTGTATAACTCACAGACACAGACAGCAATGTGGTGATGGCCAGAGGGAAGGAAAGCAGGGGGTAGGGGAATGGAGACATCTGAATTGGTGTCAACGATAAAACTAACGGGGAAAAAATGTGAAGAAAAAAAAAGCTGAGATGAGTCAAAATCCCCTACTATAATCTGATGTCTGTTTCTCCTTATATTTTTTGTTTTATAAATTTTAAAACTGTATTATTTGATATGAGATTCATAACCACTAGACTGTCATCCTTTATCTCTAGGAAATGCAACTCAAGTGATTTTTGTCTTGAATTCAATCTTGTCTGACACAAATATCTGGATTCTCATTTTGTTGTTTGAATTTGCCAGTTAAGTGTTTGCCCATCCTTTTACTCTCAAGTTTTCTGAGGCACTGTTTTAAATCATGGGTCAGAAAACTCCTGCATACAGGATAAATTTGGCCCACTATTTTTGTAAATAAACTTTTATTGGAACACTATCCTGTTCATTCATTTGCATGTTGTCTATGGCTGCTTTCATGCTGTAACGGTAGAGTTGAATAGTTCCAACAGAGGTTGTATGACTGCAAAGCCTAAAATATTATCTGCTGGTCCCATTTCAGATGAGATCTCTTAACTGGCTTGACTTTTGCTCTGAGTGTAATTTTCTTTTAATAAATGAGTTTAACCAATTTATAATTTGATATTTATTTACATGGCAAATATTTCATCTTAATTTTATTATCTTACTTTTTTGCATTGCTTTTAGCTTTCAGTTCTTTTTATTATATATTTCATTATATAGGCTGTTTTCTTGGAAGATTTAATCTGTGTCCTTTAGATAACATTTCTTTTTTTTTTTTAAGGTTTTATTTATTTATTTATTTTTAGAGAGGGGAAGACAAGGAGAAAGGGAGAGAAACATTAATGTGTGGTTGCATTTCACATGCCCTGTGCTGGGGACCTGGCCCACAACCCAGGCATGTGGCCTACACTGGGGACCGAACCGATGACCCTTTACTTTGCAGGCCGGTGCTCAATCCACTGAGCCACACCGGCTAGGGCTAGATAACAATTCTTTACTGTACACTAAGAAAAGTAGTATACTTAGCATTATCATGATTGATCTCATGTTATAAATGAGAAAAATTTCCATTTTTTTTAAACTACTCATCCCAAACCCAGTATTTTTTCCTTATATAATTTCTACATTGCCTTAGTTTATAACATTTTAATGCTGGTTCTGCATTTACATTTATTTGATGCTAATCACTAATCCTCTTAATTTATCTTTCAATTCATCTCTATCCCCTCTCTCTCTCCATTCCCCACCCAAGGCTGTCTTATAGAATCCAAGCCACGGTTTTTCTGTTTGCAAATACATGTCAATTGATAATATACTTAAACTACAGCTTGCTTGGACATAAAATTCTTGGGTCATATTTTTTGGGTCTACTGACTGTATTTTTTCCATGTTTTCTAGAATGAAAAACCCCAAGGCTAGCCACTATATTTTATAGGGAGCTTGACTTTTTATTCTATTATATTCTTCAGGTTTATCAATTATTGGTAAGCGCGCGTGTGCTCTCTCTCTCATCTTCTTAATTTTTACTTTTTCCTTTTGGATTGCTCAAATTTCTTAAGCTTGCCTCCAATATTCCCAGCTATAGTGTGTATCTGCTACTTTGAAAGTGACCTTCATTTCTATTATATTTTTCTTTTATTTTGTACCCAGATGCCATCAGTTCACTTTTATCTCTTTCTGTTGTCTTATTTACACTCTTCCCTTGAGGTTTGATTCAATGCTGGACTAGTCTCTCCAACTCACAGGGGCCCATATGACACAGATTTTAGGGAATGATAATGTAGGCTTTATTTCTCTTCAGTTGACTAAGATCAGCAACTGTAAGGCTGTTTACTGACAGCTCCTCCTTTAAACTTGTTGCAAAAATAGTATGACTGTGTAGTTTGTGATTCAACCCCACCTCTCTTGCCACTCAGGGAGTCCAATGTACATACCACTTTGCCACTCCAAGTATGAAGTTATTGGTTTTGTCCCCATGGTGGGTCACTTGGGAGAAAGCTGCCCCTCTCATTTTGCCTGAGTTTTAAGGGGAAAAAAAATCACCCCGTCCAAGCATCCTTTCTTGCCCTGGTTCAATTTTCACTGTACTTAAAAGCACCACTTCATATATTCTGCTTACAAGGTTTTACTAGTTATCAATATTGAGTTTCTTTTGTTTCTCATTCTTACTATTTTTAGTTAGTTTAGAGAGAACAGAGATGTCAGTAGTCTGCTATTATTAACCAGAAATATCTTTCAAAATTCTGTATAGTAAAATACAGGGGTCAACAAAATTAGGTTTACAGTTGTTTGTATGGAAAATAATTAATAAATAATACAAGAATAAATTAAACTGTTTCACAACTCTAAACCTACTTTTGCCAAATCCATACACTAAAATAAAATCATAAAACAAATTTATTACATATTTTTTTACATCAAATTACTTTTGTCGTAATTATCTACTTTTTATTTGAAAGAGTTAACATGCCATTAAAGAAATTACTTGATTCAATTCATTTTCACCATTATTGGCATGACTCTATGAAAAATCCATTATTTTCCCTGAAGCTGTGGAAGATACAATAATAAGAGTCATAATTTTTGCCTTTAGAAGATTATAATCTATGAGACAAGATGCATTCAAAAGAAAGGAAGTGAATAATGGGAGAACCTCACCCACAGCTCTGAGCATACCAGGTTCCTCCCAAGGCACCAAGCCTAAGCTCAGGGTGTCGCCTCTCTCCAGAGCAACGAATATCTTCCCTCCTCTGGCCAGCCCTAGTCTAATCCTTCAGAGCACAGGTTAGCTGATTCCCAATGGCTGAGTTAGTTACATGTTCAGGTGAGGGACTCCATGCATTTCCCTGTTTCGGCACTCATTGCATTCTGCCTAATTGCCCATTCTTCTTTTGTCTTCCCTCTTAGAAAATAAGGTCCCAAAGGGACAATAGTTTGCTGTTCATCTTTGTATAACAGGGTCTAGCAGTTAACAGGTGCTCAGTAAGTACACACTGTCTACATAAATAGTTTCTGTGACAGTAACTCTTAATTCTAGGTTGTCTACCCAAAACAAAGGTTACTAGATTCACCCACTGATGATTAAATAACTTCTAACAATCACTAAGTTCGTACTTTAGATAGTCTACACAATAATTTCCAATAGCCATAGTCATATACCGAGAGAAAATCAGTATAATCTAGTTTTAAACGTTTTGAATATTCTAGCGTAGCTCATTAAATAACATCTGTCATATAACTTGCTAACCAATGTCTATTTAGCAAAAAATGTTTAAAAAATAGAAGAATGAATTAAAATCTACCTAGTCAACTTTCTTCTAAGAATTCATTAATCTATCCAGTTGCCCTCAGTCAGCATTTCCCACAGGTGGGAAGGCTCTTCTCGTTAATGGCTTCTATGGCACTACAAAAAGGCATTTAACTTCAGCATCTTAAAAACAACTTCTCTTCAATCTTAATTTTTTTACATCTATTTGTAATCTTCCTCCCTTTTTTTATTTTTAATGTTTTTAAGTCCTGCTAAAAGCCAACTTTATACCATTCTTTGCATCTTCCTTTTGACCAACTGACCAGTTTTGCCATTTTCAAATCCCTCTCCTAAAAGCTCAACTCAATCTTTATACTTATATTTTCAATTCCCTGACTAATTGTGGCTCACTTATACACCATAAAAGGAAAGAGTGTTTGGGGAAAATGGCCCTCTACTTTAAAATCTAACTTCCGTCTAAGTGAGTAGTATTTTATATCAAAATCACTTTGTGTGAAACTCGGTTGAGCATCCTCCTGCAAAGCGAAGGGTCACCATTTTCGATTCCCGGTCAGGGCGCAATCCTAGGTTGAAGCCGAGACCCAGCCCCTGATCAGCGCATATTTCTCTCTCCTTTCCCCTCTCTCTAACAATAAACAGAATCTTTTTTTTTTAAATCACTTTGTCTATAAACTTGAAACAACTATTTCTCTTGTCTCCTCTATTTTAACAGGCTTTTCTTTTTTAATTAAAGAATAAATCATGGCAAAAGCACTAAGGCAGATTTCAGGGAAAAGACCCTACATTTTTTTCATTCTTTACATCTAGCCTCCTACAACACAAGTTCTTTACACCCTGCTCCACCAAGGGTGAAGTTCACATGGCCTTCACTCTTTCTCACTGTCAGATATAAAGAAGAGAGGAAACAGAATATATAAATATAAAAGTCCACAAGCTCTTAACCAAATGTCTTACAGACCTAATATATAAATACTATTGCATGTCTAATCCAGTAGGTAAAAGTTTTTCTTTAGGTAAAGAAAAACTATACCTAAACTCTACCTTCTAACATTTGATGAAAACCACTTAAAAGAGGAAGGAAAAAATTCCTAACTAGACTCAATTCATTAATAACTACAGCAGATATTATCTTCAAAGCTATGGAAATAACTTCCTTAGAATATAAACGGATCTATGCTCCCTTAAGGAGGAGAATGCAGGTAATTAAGCACTTTAGCAGCAGATTATACACCCTTACTCAATTATTACCACAAAGCAAAAAGAACTATTACTGAGAATAGTCTCACAGAAAGAGTATCTGCACAGCAAACATATCCATATACTGGAATTCAAGAATAGAAAATACGGTGTAAAATCTTTTTAAAATTATTATATACTGAATTTAATTGGAAAATAAAACAATTCCTTTCTGTTGTTTCTTTCATCTTGCAAATACAGAGGAATAAGGCATTAGCAGGAAGAAAAGTAAGGAAGATAAGGTTTAACAAAAGCAACTTACAGCCTTTTCAGTCTTCCAACAGCAACCATAAACCAATTTGACAAAAATATGAACATTATTCTCTTTGGGACTGCTGCTCTATCACCTCCATGTGGAATCTCTGTATGTCATTACTGTTCTTTTGAGTTTCATGTTTCAGAAGCATGTTCATTTCACTGCCACAGTATTTTTCCCTAATTGCCATCTGTAACTTTATATTCTACCCCCTTTTAAGAGCCTAGAACTACAATATACCTTACTTTTTATTTAATCCAGCATGCACCTAAATTCTCAGTGTTAGTTTTCTAATATATTTAATACAAATGATAAGTATATTTACTTACCTGAGTCATGCTTTCAAGTCTTTAAAATAAAGCTTCTCCCATTTTAAGTTTTTTGTTTTAATTCAACTTCAGAGAAAAACAATGAAATACTAACCAGATGAGTATATAAATTTTTTTAAAAAACTAACATCCCACATATCAATGTGGAAAGCAGTATCAGAAATAAAGAAAATCAACTAATGTGAATTGAAGAAAAAGATTAGTGAGAAAACTGCCTCTCCTACAACACAAGTTCTTCTTCCCCAAAAATAATCTTCTTTATAAAGTTCAAACTAGAATACTTAAAAATAAATCACATAAATGTGTACTGAATGTCTATTATGTGCCAAACTGCATTGGAAAAATGTTTGCATTATGAATTTAAATTTAAATAGCCTTTATGGTAGTTGATTTTTCAGAAAGGTAAAGGAGAATTTATGCAGAAGTTGAGAACACATTAGCTCTAGTGAGGATCAAAGCCAGTGCTCAAATCTGGTTCTACTAATTACTAGGTCTATGACCTTGGGCAAGTTATTTAGGTTTCAGTTTTCTCATATGTAAAGAGAAAATTATAGTAGTATGTACCAAGTTAAGTCATTTAGAATTAAATTAGGTATTTCATGAACCATGCTTAGCATGGTACTCACCACATAGTAATCACTTAATGTTAACTACTATTAGAAGCTGTTAGTAGTAGTTCATTAGGATTACTATCATTTTAATCTAGACTCTGCAGAGCTAAAACGCACTTTCCAGCTGTAGCGGTTTTCTGAATGGTACGGTTTAATTCTCCATCAAGCCAGGCCCTTCCACCTTCTTTGGGCTATACTAACAGAATCCACTGAGAATTCTTCCCTATACTCCATATTAAAAATCTAATACTAAAAACATTGTCTACATTCTATACAGCATCTATATACCGATGTCCTTGTGTTGGAAAATACTAGAATGAGCAGTGACTGACTTGGTTACAGCGTTAATTAGCTCCAATCATCCTTTACAACAAATGCTTTCTGAGTTCCTGTCCCTGCCACAGTGACTCTCAATTGTTATGGAAACCCTACATTGCAGGACAAGAAGAAAGTTATTATAGCTATAATCCTCAAAGTTCTTTTGTTCTAAGAATCTGAAGTTAGTGGCCTCTGTTGCTAAACTTCATCATATACACTGTTTCATCCTTATCTTACTTGACCTCTCTGTAGCATTTGCCTCTGTTGACCACTTTCTTTCTCTTGAAAACCTCTTTCTGGCTGCTCAGTCACTGGCTTAGTTTCTCTTGCCCCCACACTCATGAGTGTCTACGTTCCCTAAGACTCTCTTTATCTTATTTTATAGGGATGCTAGAAAAAATACTTAACATGGGCCACCAAGGTGAGCTAGGGGCAGAGTTTGGCAAACTTTGCTCATCTAAAGGGGTCTGACTCAAACCAGTTCCAGTAAACTGGTGCAATTAAAAGAAAATCAGACCCAGGGTTTCTGATTTGTCAAAAGAAGACAAAAATCCAAATAAGCTCACAAAATATCCTAATTTTTTTCCATGTTGGCAGTTCATTTAAACTGTTAAAATATATGACGTAGCCCTGCCTGGTGTGGCTAAGTGGACAGGGTGCCCACCTGTAAAACCAAAGGGTCACCAGTTAGGTTCCCAGTCAGGGTGCATGCCTGGGTTGTGGGCCAGGCCTCCAGTTGAGCGCTAGGCCTCCAGTTGAGCGCTTGCTAGAAGCAACCACACATCAATGTCTTTCCCTTCCTTTCCCTCTCTCTAAAATAAATAAAATCCTAAAAAAAATTACAAGTTGTATGACCTTAAGAAATTTATTTTTACATCTGTAACCTCATCTATGAAATGGCAATGATAAAGTCACACAAAAACACACAAAAATTGTGGGTCAAACAGAACATTCCTACGGGCTTTCAATTTAATTTCTACTCTTATCTACCCCAAAACTAGGTTATTACCCAGGTTTCAAACCAAATGTACAAACTTGTGAATGTGAATAAGTGCATTTTTCTGGAAAAGGGTCCATAAAGTTCATCAGATTCTCAAAGAAAGACTAAGAACTACTGACTAAGCCAAGTTTCTCTACTTCTACAACTTCAGTGGTCATGTATACAAGGACGATTCCCAACTCTACATCCGGCCACCTTAGGCAGCTGCTTCCCTCTGGAACCAGCCTCCGTACATCTCGCCACCTCCTTCCCCATTGCCACCACCTTAGTTCAAACCTTTAATCGTGTCTCAGCAGCTCTCTCACCGGTCTAATTGGTCTTGCCCTCCTTTATTCCGCTCTTTGTACAACTCAAGTCCTCTAAAACGCAAATAATTTGGCCAAAGGCCTTCAGGGTCTGCTTACAAATGTAAAAGGAATCCAGACTCCTTAGCTTAACACAGAAACTCCTTAGGACCAGGCCAGGCAGACCTCTCCCTCCCCCACTATTTATTCCTACTCCTCCAACTCCTACAATTTGCAACACAGAATACTCTTGTGTTTCTGGTCCCACCTTCAGAAATGCCTTTCTAAAACTCTTCCCATTAGCTTTGAGCGGAAACACCCCTGGAAAGCACTCATTTTAAGGCTTGCCCCAGGGCAGCCAAACTAAATAGCTTTCCTGCCTCCAGGCAAATCTATCCCTTATCATTCAAGATTGTAAATGCCAGCGTTTTTCTCTTCTCCATTAGACTAAAAACTCCTCAAGGGCAGAGAATGTGTCTTTGTATTACAGGGCCCACAGTTCAGGTTAAATGAATGAAACAGCACTGGCTTCAGCAACTCCTACCACCACCTACCCGGGGCAAGCATTCAACACTCCCAATGTGAGGTACCCCGCGCTTGTACACACACACACACACACACACACACATTTTAAAGAAGGAGCTAGAAGTAAACCCACCATCATTGACCATTAATGTACTTAACACTCCTTTACATCTGTCAACTCAGAATTCAACAATAGATACTAAACTATCATCAAGCCACTGAAAGTTTCTATGCTTACACCGCTAGTTTTTTACTGGTACAAAAATATTTATTTGCCCCATGAAGGCAATTATAACATTCTATCTGTACTCAGTATGCACTAGTATTATTAGTATATACTGAATCAAGAACTCATTCACACTGAAAAACTCACATGGAGAATTATCAGAAATCTTTAGAGAAAAATAAATGTCATGCGCCCAGTACCATACTAAAAGCTTTTTGTGAAACTCCTCAATCATCAGAGCAACCCTATGAAGAAGGTATACTGATCGCCTTCTTTCACAGGTGAAGAAACTAATAATCTTAAAGTATTTTGCCCAAATCTCATATGTAGGATTCAAGGCTAGATTGCCTCCAGAGTCCAAGATTTAACCAACAGAAAACCCACAACATTTTTAAATGGAAAAATCCTAAGATTAAGCTTATGTCGTATGCACACAGTCACACAAAACAGAAAGACAACAACAAAGCATCAACAGTGGTTATCTCCTGGGATAAACAAGTCTGAGTGGAATGGATATGAGAATGTATTACTTTTAGTTAGGAAAAAAGCAAACAATGATAAGAAATGGTATATAGATGGTGTGAATAGAAAGGTCAGGTGGGCTATGGGAAATAATATTTAAGAAGCACCAACTAAGAGCCAAGCACAAGGGCTATCTCATCTAATCCTTACATCAAAAAGTGCTATTTTCCATTTTACAGGCAAAGAAACCAAATCCATCCAGTGGAAGAGCTGGGATGAGAACCCAAAGCCCAGTCCAAATGTGTCTGACTACAGGATCTCATGCTAACGAATAAAATTTAACTGAAAAACTGTCTTAAGAAGAATGTGAACCAAGCAGCCTGGCATCTTAAGTGCAAGGAAAGGCGGGGGTGGGGGGGAGAGGCTCTAGGTTTTACCTTTAAGCTTGAGGGGAGAGTATTTTTGCAAGTGTCTCAAAATAGCCACAAGTATTGTCTAAAATCAGCATTACTGAAGTCAGGGCTCTGGGACAGAGTTACATTAGCATAAATTAAATGGGCCTGGATGTGACTACACGGTATAAGCAGTGGAGTATCCGCTCTGGAGAAAACTTGCTGCCTCCAACCGGCTCTCACCTATCCACCCCTTGCTTACAATTTACCAAGTGTGTGAGGAGACACTGGGTTACGTGTCCAGAGAATACTGATAACTGTATTCAGATATAAATGACCCCTCATTATCCGTAACTATTGTTCCAAACCTGGATAGTGAGAGCTGCTAACCCTGGGGGAACATCTCAGGTAAGAATGAATGGATCAGCATTTTTTTTAAAGTGACTTGTTTAATTCTGGGTGTTCTCACTTAGAAATTTTGAAGTCTATCTAAACCAAAATTTCATTTCTCTAAAAATAGCAGTGATGATTTGCTGAGAAAAATAGTTGGGGTAGAGTATACAAATTTCCTTCTACAACCTTTCAGAAGAAAAATTGATAATTTCAGACTTACAAGTCAAAATAAATATATATCTTTGAAACAATATTTAAGAGTCAAAAAGTATCTTACCTTAGCACTTTAAAATTAATTCATATTTGCCCCGAAGTCTTTTACTAGTTTCAAATAAATAAATAACAAAACCCACCATCCTTCAGGTAATAAAGTAGCCCTTGAGGCATTTAGATTATGAAATTAATACAAAACTTTAGGGATTTGTACATAAAGTTTTTCAAAGCTTAGGAATGTGAAATTAAAGCTACATCTTTAAAATATCAAATTATGAGGCAAAGAGATTTTTTTTAACCTTAAAATGTTCTAAGAAAAGAGACTCATCAAATTTCTTCCAACCAATATTCTCTAAAAATGACAAACCACGATAGAAGTAACATCTTTGGATACACAAGTATATAAAAACGTCCAAGTCAATAAGCAATTTCAATTAATCAATAAATTTAAACAACCATTAGTGTAATTTGTATTTTTGTCTGAAACCCATATGATCTTAAATATCATGCTTTTCTTAAGAACAATGCTAAATGGCTGGATATCTATCACTATGAAAAAAACCCCAGAAGTTTTCTTTTAGGCAGACAAAAGTAAAAGGCACACAGTAAGAATCTCAGAGAGTCTCACTCCCGTGCCCGACAGAAGCCAGCACTGACCAAATCATGGGCTACCCATGCTCTGCAAGTGCCCGCTTTTCACTGGGTAACCGTGCTCTGGGGGCAGAGTGGGCAGAAAGAGAACACCTCTGCCAGCCGACTCCAGCCTGCCTCTAGGCAGGACACACACACAGACACACACACACAATATCCTGTCCTAGGTCCACTAAAAAGGGAAGGGAGGAAAAGAACGAAAAATAACCTCTCCAAACTTGCCCATACCGGAGGCTGGTGGTGGGGGCAGGGTACATTAACATTCCAACTTCCATACTAAAGAACAACCAGAAGGAGGTTAAGTGTAGCCACAGGAAACATCCCACCGCTGAAAACCAGGGCATCTAGATTTAGAAATTTTAAGTTTTCAACTTAAAAACAAACAAACAAAAAAACTTCTAAAGCTAGTGGCTTCAAAATATAGCTAAAACTGACCCCATTTAAACACAGGGGGAAAAAAAAACCCAACCCATACACGGTGTCAGCTCTGTTCAGTCCCGAGGGCTCTTTACACACCCTTCTGAGTTGCAGCAATAACACATTTCCTTAAAACCCCCATTTTTCTATTGCTGGGGTCGAATATAAGATATTCACATAAATGGAAATAGTTATTATCAGAATAAATCCACTACGGAGTCTTAAAACCGTTCACGAGCTGCCCTGCCCACCTCCTAATTTTTAATGCTTCCAAGCGTGCTGACAACCGGGGTCCCCCCTCCCTTGGGCTCTGTTCACGTGTTGGTTTCACCGGACAGTGACCCAAGAGGACGGGAAACTCCTGCATGTGGGGGCCGCCCCAGAAACCCAGCCCCCGCTCACTGACAGTCCTCACCGCTCCCTATTCCCTACTGCAAGGGGCTGTCCAGGAAAAGGGGCTGAGACCCAAAAAGTCAGAATGAAAGGACGGGGGTGGGGGTGTCTTGATCTGAAAAGAACACCCCCTGTGTCCGGGCTAAGGGCTAAAAAGGCGACGAGGAAAGCCAGCACCGAGAGAAATACCACCTGAATTTACCTCTTCCCTTCTTATCGCAAAAAGCCCAGTCACCAACTAATACGCTAAGATAAATCCCTGGAAAACTTTTCCACACGGGAAGAGAAGGCCCTCTCCCCAGCCCAGGGGCGCCTGGGGAATGGGTTGAGTTCGCAGCCCGGGAAGGGCTCGCCGGGGAGTGGGGTGGGGCGCGGGCGAGGGGTGCAGGGGCGGAGTACCTTCAACGGACAGGAACTGGCAAAGAGTTTCAAAATAGCCGAGTGCTCTCCCCCACGCCCTCGGGGGTCGCGAGCGCTAGGACCAGGGCTCCCCGAAAGGAGGGCAGCCCCCCCATTCAGGCCTAAAAGGAAACTTTCCGGGCCGCGGCTGCACCTGACTCCTCACCGCCCCACCACCCCACCCCACGCCTGCCTGGCCGCCTGCCCCGCCCCGGCCAGGCCGCCCAGAGCGCGGAGGAGGGGGATAAATAAATTTAACTATTACCGGAATGGGGGAGGGGCGTTTGAGGGAGACCGGGGGGAAGGGGTGGGTGGACACCCGGGGGTGGGCACCCGTTCCCCACTCCTAGGCCCCGACGCCCCTGTCCCGGAAACCCGGGCCTGCCGCCCCGCGGGGAAACCTCCTGGCCAGCACAGGATTCGGCCCGCTGCGCCGCCCTACCGCCCGGAGGCCCCGCGGGACCCGAAGGGACGTGGGGAGGCCCTGGTGAAGGGGTAGGGTGCGGTCGCCACGGGGCCCACCGCCCTAGGCCTAACCGGCACCCCCCACCCCGCCCCACACCCCCACCCCGGCCCGCGTAGGCCGCGCCGCTCGCCCTGCTCCGGCCCCGGCTGGAACCTGGTCCGCCCGCCTGCCGTCGCTGCCCGCGGGCGCCCCCGAGGTCCCCAGGTCCCCAGCCCCCGCCACCCCGGTGCCGACCCCTCTCACCCTTCCATTCTGTGTCCGGGGCCTGGCGCAGGCCGGCGAATCCCCGGCCTCACGTAAGCGCGCTCGCCGCCCGCCCTGCCTGCGCGGCCCAGCCCGCCGCCCTACGGGAGCCCGGGGATGTGGGCCGGGCCTGGGGCCGCCTCTGCTTACCTTTCAGCTGCTTTTTTTTTTTTTCCTCCTTCCCCCCTTTTCCCTCGGCTGGGCTGACAGATCAGAGAGGCGCTGGCAATGGACTAGGAAGCTCGGCTGCCGCTGCTACTGCTCCCCACTAGGCTCCGGCAAGAGCCTTTCCCTGTCAAGCAAGAGGGGTGAGGATCATATTTTTATTTTGGAAACTAAAAAGTGCTCCCAGGGTCGGTGATTATTAAGGGGAAATCCCTGAATATACTCTCCAGCCAAGAAGGCAGGGCTGCCGGGGCTGCACAAGAAGAGGCAGCAGCCTCCTACAGCACCACTACAGGCACTGCGAGGACATAACACCAGAGAGCCGCTCCTCTGCCCTCCGAAACGACAACTTTCCTACCATCTTGGAGGCAGAGGAAAGGGGGGCCAGGGGGAAAAGTGCACCCGCTCCCGACAAAGTACAAATTTCTACTTCTCATCTCTGGAAAAAAGTCCACACCGGCCGTCTACAGCAGCGCCTGGGGGAGAAAGCAGGGAAGAAACTGGGGGTGCTTGAGAAACGTTTTCATTTGCACCAGGGGGAAAAATGTTTCTGCATCTTCTGATGGAAAGAAATCTTTACAAGACCCAGGTTTTCCGGTGATTATTGTTTTCTGTTTTCTGTTTTTTCCATGTTAGTGACGGTGGTATTTTAATTTTTTTTTCAGGCTTCTAATGATTTTTCTCCGTTACAGATGTAAGTTCTGTGTCTGGTGGTCAGGTTATAAATTTGTACTTAAACAGACTTCATAGCCACTTTGTCTTTGTCTATCTATTTAGTTATATGTTTTTGTACATATAGATATGTTTTCCTTATATATAAAATGTTGTGTTAAATATTCCCCTCACAACTGAGATTGCTGAAAGACAATTGTAAAGGATGTCTTTTGTCTCCTTTTCTCAAAGCAGTATAAATAAAACCTATTGACTGTCCAGAAAGGCATGCTATAACTGTTTATTTTTCACAGTGCAAATAAAGGCAGAGATCACTGAGGGGTTAAATACAACTTAAGTACAACTGACCACGTTTCTGGGAATAACACTAATTCCCTAATTCTGTTATGGTCTGCCCATGAAGAAAGGTTACTGTAATGCTGGAAATATATTTTAAGAACAGCTTTAGATTTTAATTAAAATGGCTTATTAGGAATTCATTATATCCAGACATTTCACTTTTTAAATTTACTTAGACTTTTTAAAGGTTTAAACCTTTGGTACATTACACATGTTACTGTCCACTTCCTGTTGTGTCACAAAATTGAGAGATGTCTTTTTGTTAGAGTTGAAATGTCTGTTCAGAACTTCCAGTGTGCTGCCAGCCTGTATAAATTACTTTTAATATGTTACAATAGATGTCATCAATGTTTTTTAATTAGCAAACCTTAGGAGATAAACAGAATCAAAGTTACCCAGTGCTGAGGTAGCGCAGGGGTGAGAGAAAGGTGCTGCCCACTTAAAGCAATTCCCACAGAAGTCTTCTTACTGGCCTAGAGAAAATTGCAGAGATATTTTTCTATTTTTGTGAGAAAGAGAACAATACTAGAAAATAGCCAGAGAATCTTTTTGTTTGTTCTACAGAGAATGATGAATCTTATAGTTAGTTTTTCTGACACATGTTGGCTAATCTGATGGGAATTAATCTGTACTATTACTGCCTTGAGTTTCTTTTATGTAAAATTTATTACAAAGCATTTAAAAATAACCGACTCTACTTCAAAATGTTTATTTTTTGAGCTTACAAATTTAGAATATTAAAGTAAGTTCGGATAATGCATAACTGAGTTCAGATAATGCATGTATCCTATCATCTGTTTCATGCTGACCCCCATCTTTATAATGTAAATTTGAATACAGTACCCGAATAGCCTAGGTTTTCTTTTGGGATTATTTTTCTTTCTCTGGTAGAAAAATGTAAAGTAATTAAAATTAATTGATTTTTTTCATTTTGGAAACTTGAGTTGGGAAGTTATGTTCTAGTCACATTTTTTCTTAAACATTTGGAGATCAAACACATTGGTCATAACAAGGAAATTACTCCTCTTAATGGAGAACTCTAGTGGACTTGAAAAACGTGTTTTTCAACAACTTGTTTCCTATGTATGACATGACTTTATAGATATGCTTCGAATTTTTAAGAAAGTAAGATGTGATTGCTTTAAACTGACTCTGGTGACCAATAAACTTGTTTGCATGATGTGTATCTGGGGATAGGAATACGGTAGATAATCTTAGCTTTTCAATGTCCTCCTCTTTATAAAGCTTCACTTGTACATAGCTGTAATCCATGAGGTTTATCCACCACCTGAGCTAAGTAGTCCAGACTTGGGAAATTCTAGCCCAACCAAGAAAGAAATCCCACTTTATTTGCAATATCAGTGAATTTGATTGATCAATATTTATTTCAGTTGATAATTGAACTTAATTCAGGTGCTATGTCTCTTTAATTCCTCGAAGCTGCAGGTGCTAACAAAACTACTGACATAATTAAGCTTAAATAACCCTATGTTTGCCCAATAAAATTCCCAGTACTCAAATTTGGTTAACATTATTGAGCAGCTTAATGCATGTTTGTAACCTTGCTGGATACTTCTGTGCATGTGCGCTCATTTAATTCCCCCAAGAGCTCTAAAAAGTATTTTTCTTTCCTCCTTTCCCTTTCTTCATCCTTTTAAACACAGTTAGGATAACTGTCTTCACTTTTCAAGGAGTATAGACCTACTTGGACCTAAAGCTTTCCAGTAGGATTCCAAATCCTCCTCCTGCTCTCGACTTTCCAGGTTGCCTGCCACAGCTCTATGCTCTACATCTGGAAATGCTAAGTTCCTGCCATATACTCTGCCAAAAACAAACTTTGAGTACCCAGCAGTTGGAGCCTTCTTCATTCACTAGTGGCAGCCAGTGGCTTGCTTCCCCTTTGTGAAGTGTACTACCTAAGTCTGTACAGTGTTTTAAGGAACACAAAATAATTAGTACATTTTTTGGTTGAAATGCACTGCCTTTATTGGCAAATATTTGCTGACAGAATCACCAAGTGTTTAAATAGACACAGCAAACATGGTTATACAAATTTAGTGGGATTTGGGGGGGAGGGGCGGGTACAAGACTAGGGTTGTGAATATAAACCTTCCCTCGTCATACAAATGTTTTCTCTAACATTTCTAAAGGCAGGCTCTAAAGTCATACCAAGAGTCCCTAGCTAGTGTAAAAAACTCTGAAGGAGGTGAAAAAATAGAAGGGAATGTGTACGGAGGCTAAAGTTTTTAAAACCACACTATTTTGATGGCCATAGACACAAATTATTTTCACTTCAAGCATTTTTGTTTTGGAAACATTTGTTGGTAATGTTTCTACCTGAAACAGATTTTGGTTTTATTGTGGTTACCATGCCCTGCAAGGAAATGTTTCTGAGACAAGCGTTGTATTTGGCAGATACCCACTTCATACCTTTAGATAATTTGTGTGAAATTTCTGTAATATAGATTCAGTTATAGTCAAAACACATGATTGGGTAACCTCCCAAATTCTAACACCTAATCCAGGGCCCTGAGACCTAGGAACTATTTACTACCTGATGCCAAGTTAGAAACCAAGAAAGTTTTTTTTGTTGTTTTTTTGTTTTTTGTTTTTGTTTTTTTTTAATCACAGGCCAGAAAATGACCCTCCGGGAACCAGATGGTCACTGGCAGCAGCAGGGGCAACACATGTCCCTGGTACCATTTCACTGCCTTCTCACTGTTGCAGCCTAGGCTATAAGCATCCTTGGACCATTCTGGTGACTCCTATCCTTAGGCTAAGGAAAACAACTTTCCCACTGAAATCATGTTCTAAGTAATGATTAGTAAAAGAAATGCCCTAATGTGATATTAAAGATTGGATTTGGGTAGACTTATAAGTGATAGCTTTTTCTATAATTTATAATGGAAAAAATATCCCAGAAGGGGTGGTTGTAAGAAGAGAAATCCATAGAGTCCTCAGAATAATAGGCAGAGTTCAACACAAAGGTGACATTGTTCATTTCTGTCACATTCCTGGTTAAGCAAGCCTTTGTGGGCCCTCTGGGAACTTAACCACTATTTCCATGGGAAAATAAATTCCAGGTTCCAAACAACTAATTTACAGTGAAGTCTGGAGCCCAGCCCATTAGCAAGTTTGGACTTCTGTACTATAACGTCTTTGCCATGTATTTATTAATGACTTCCAGAATTCAATAGCAAGGTTGGGAAAAGGTGGGAGAATCCTCTCATTTAATTAAGGAATAACATTTAACGCTATTCAAACAGTTTGAAGATTTTACTTATTTTTAGAGAGAGGGGAAAGGAGGGAGGAAGGGAGAGAAACATCAATGGGTGAGAAAAACAGATCGACTGCCCCTTGCACACCCCTAAATGGGGACCTGGCCTGCATCCCAGGCATGTGCCGCAACCAGGAATCGAACGGGTGTCCTTTGGTCAGCAGGCTGGTACTCAGTCCACTGAGCCACACCAGCCAGGCTCAAATAGTTTTATTTTAATTCGAAAAAGATTTTCAAATATAAAAATGATGAGGCTATAGTAGTACACCAAGGAAGGAAAATAAGACCTCAGTCAGTAGCTCATAATTGTATTATTTAACTTAATTGTATATATTGGTGTTTCTATTTTATGCATATCTGGGTGCTGCATTATGTTAGAGTAGGTATCTGCATTTTGTTTTATTCTTAAGGAAAACCAGGAAGAAATGAGGGGACCGAAGTAGATAAGATTCGATAAAAATTACCCAACCTTATCTATTAGCCTTATCTATTAGCTGTGTTTTTTCCCAACTCAGCAAGCCACAGGCATTCTTGTCTTGATGCCCCCATTCTCTGCTCTGCCAGTTAAATCCCACCCTGCTTTGATACCTTGTTCAAAATCTTGTCCCAGAAGCCTTCTGGTGCCACCCTGATTCTACAGTGACCTTATTCTTTAATACCTGGTATTGTTTTCTAGTTTTTATGGGGATGGGAAGGTGGTTTCTCACCTGTGGTCCTGAGGCAAGTCGGGCCATGTGGTTAGGAGCTCAATCTCCAGTCGAGGCCATCTGGCTTAAAAAACTAAGCTCCACCATTTTTCTTGGCGATCCCTGGGCAAGCTAGTTAACTTCTTCACTTCCTCATTTGAAAAAATAGGGATAATAATAATACCTACCTCATTGTGTTGTGAGGACTCCACAGCATAGTACGTGTAAGGCACAAGGCAGTCTTTAGCACATACATGCTGTGTTAAGCTCAGCTGCTCAGCTGGTTGCTTGCCAATAAACACCTTACAGGCAGTACAGCTCAAGGTCAGGGAGTATTGTTTTGTTTTGTTTTGTTTTGTTTTTAAACAGTACCAAGACAGTGGACTTAGCAATAGTCACAAGTTGAATTCAACACAATAAGATGAAAGAAGACTGATTTTAGCATACCAAGGATCTTCATTAAAACAGAAACAGTCCACTGATTTTTTTTTCCCAGATATTTTTGAATACCCAGATAATTGAAAGCCTGCAGCAAAGAATTTTAAATTTAGCTGAGCTTTTTATGTCCTTCAGACTCAATCACAATCTTAAAAAAATACAAAGTGGGGACAGGAAGAGTATATACAGAATACATAACAGTAGAATACTGTGACCAATTCGGGCCTCTTTCACTAGCCATTCTAAAGAAAGAAATGCATTTAAGTTTCCATATGAGGTATTGAAGAAGAAAGACTTCTCTGACAATGGGGCATAAAAAGGATTACGAAATATCCCCAAAAAGAGTTATCCCACAAAGGGAGTAGTAGGTGTTTGATGTGTAATATTTCCAACTAACATTATAGTGCTGTAACATTATATAAAACATTATAGGGCAGGTTCTAATGTATTGTTTTAAAATGCACATACAGTATCAGGCAGTAGGCAAAGCATGGGGTTTAGATCAGGAAACCATGTGTGAATCCCAGAGCTTATATTTATTAGCTAGCTGTACAAACTGGGGCAAATTGCCTAACCTCTCAAACCTCAGTGCCCTCATTCATAACACAATTGCTTGAATAAGATGATTTATAGGACCCTATGTAATATCTGACAAATGACAGCCACTCTGTAACCGTCAAATTTCTATTTCTCTCCTCTTCACTGAATTCATAGAAAGTGCATGGAATTAAAGTAGGACTTTAATTAGAAAACTGAAAAGGGACCTTGCTCTAGAATCAATTTCTAAACTATTGAAGAATAAATAACAAATTAATTAGAATCCTACTTACATATCTAGTATTTTTATACATGATTTATGTGAGATTTCGCTTGTTGATTAAAGTTGTTAGTGCTCTTGAGTAAATGAAAGTCTAACTTTTAAAAATGCAATTGAACTATACATTTTCACAGTAAGAACAGGCTCAGCCAACGCAAAACCACAGCATTTATTCACGCAGTTATGTACCAGACTGCTAGGCATTTCCTTAGCACTTGGCTGTAACAAAAAATAATTTCAGAAGTCTTCTCATTCCGGGTACTAGGTGATAAAGTGGTAAAAGATCTCACTTGAACTCTGTGGCATAGTGTGTTTAAAACAGGGAACTTAAGAAATAAGTTTAGCAGCTTATGACCTACTAAAAAGAATATAATGATGTAAACAGAAAATATCCAAAGTTATTGTGATCAATGTATTATTTCATGAAATAGTTCTCTCTAGTTCCATATGTGTATGTGTATATTTTTTCTGGTGCATTGGGACAAAAAGTTGGGAAAGCTATGCTATATATTGTAAGGCATATTATTGGTAGCATCCTGCAGTGGTTAAGAAGTGAACAAGACAGACAGTCCGTGCTCTCATTGGCTTTCCAGTGTAGGCATAAGGTAAAGGTCTGAGCTGGCCTGGTTGAAGACGGTTAAAATGGTGGAAGCTGAGAGGAACCTGAGACCACTAGGTTTAAAAATATTATTTCTTAGTTTTTCAACTACTGACCAAGCTAAACATGTCTCTTACAAATTTGCTGGCTGCTGAGAACATGTGACACTGGACATATTATCTCATCAAAATACAGCTTGTTGATCCAATTTAATTTCTTTTTTCATTTATTGATTTGAGAGAGAGGAAGAAAGGGAGAAACATGGATTTGTTGTTCCACTTATGGATGCTTTCACTGGTTGCTTCTCTCGTGTGCCCCCACCAGAGATCAAACCTGCAAGCTTGGCAAGTCGGGACGATGTTCTCACCAGCTGGGCTATCGGGCCAGGGCGACTCGGCCATCCAGTTGAGCTTGCCATGCCTCAGAGACTTGAAGAAGACCTAGGAAAGGCGAGGCATTCTCAGCTTGTAACAATAAAATGCACAGGGTTTTGATTAAAGTCAGTGATGGAAGTAGATTAGCTGAACATTAATTAAATTGACCTGTAAGTCAAAGATAGTTTGAATCTCCAGTGAGGTACTTAAGATTAAAAGGAAGTACTTTCTCACACCGCAAGTTCTCACAATATAGAACTTAATTCAAAAGACAGAATTATGTTGGAAAAGTTACCTTTGTTAACAGTTGAAAAAGGAGACAGCACAAAATGTTTAGCCACTTCTCAGTTAAAGTGTTTCTTGAGTGCTTTCTGGACACAATACTGAGTTAGGCTCTGTGGGGTGGGGAAGTAAAAGAAAATACAATACACAGTTGTGCACAGGCATCTTACTGTCTAGTTGCAAAGATAAGTAACATCCATGAAGCCCTTGGGTAAGAAGCAAGGGATCATCATACAGAGTGGAAGGAGCAGGGTGAGGAGGGAAGATTGCCTTGGGGTTGGAGGAGATCCAGGCCTGGACTGGGTAACCGAGTGTGTGTAGGTTGTTCTCAGAACTCTGAGTCTCTTTCACTTCTGAAAACCAATGACAGTGCTTGTGTAGATTCAGGAAAGTGCATGAAAAGATCTTGCACAGTCCTGGCACATAGGAGATACTATATCAGTGTTTGTTGAATCTAAAGGGTGAGGATTTTTAGGTATCTGGGGCAGAGTATAGAACTGGAGGTAAAGCAGGAGTGAGCATGCCTTCTTTACAGTACAACAGGAGTTGCGTGCTGAGAAATGGTAGAAAATAAGGAAGTAGGGTAGGGCCCAATTAAGAGGACTTTGAAAGCCAAGCCAAAAAGTTCAAACAGGTATAAAAGGCGATAAAGAACCATTATTTGTACTTAAGCAAAAATGGATCTTCTGCTATTTATTCAAAAAGGATGTTTTACTATTTAATTTTCCCCCCAGTTTTGTAGAACATGATCAATTATACCATCTGCTCCTCAAGGTAACTTGGCAGCTGTTAGTTGACTAACATTGTTGCCTGAGTTTTGCTGTCACTGTAGATGGTTCCAGAATATAAGAACAAAAGATTTGCAAGAATAGCTTTCATAGTACAAGTTACCTTTAAATTATAGATGGAAAAAAATCAATATTGACCAACTGAGAAGAACTAATTAAGTATTCATATATAGTATCAATCATTTCAGTTTTCTCAGGTTATTACCATGAAGTTGTATATATTTAAATGTCTTAAATGTATAAAGCAAGATCAATTAAGTAATTTAATACCAGCAGAATTTATACTTCAAATGAGGAAAGACCAGATCATCTGAGCTTGTGGTAAGATACACAGATGCTTCCTGTTGCTCTGTCCAGAACGATTTTAACATTAACCTCAAAGGAGGCCGTTCGCCAGCCTTGAGCTAGAGCGCAAGCACTGTTTCTCTATGGAGGAAGGAGAGAATTATGTCACCTGAATGTGTGAGCAGCAGAATCCAAGCACTTCATACAGTAATCATTGATACTGTGATAAATTATTGTTTGCCCCCAACAGTATGTGCCTATCTCTCTGAAATGAAGCTAAGAAAAAAGTTACACTCATAGCTCAGGTAAATACTCCATGCAGGCCAATTGTCCTTTTTTTTTTTTTTCCCTGTTGGAAGGGAGTTTCTGTCTTATGTGAATCAAACTGTTCAAATAGTGTTACCGAATTCTTGTTTGCTCCTATCTTGAGTTCAGAAAACTTCTGAAATATTTATTCTTTCAAACTGTTGAGAGATTTTGTGTATTTATAGTTTTAGATGATAAATCCTTAATTTGAAATAAAAGTAAAAAGTAAACATCAAAGCAACAACCACAAAAAAGCCCCCATTATGTACTTAGTTGTCCAAATTTCCATTTACGTACTGCATGCATCAATAGTATTAGTTTTCATTAGTTTATACTATTGCATCAAAATTATTACCAGTCTGAAGCCTAAGTCTTCCAAAACACTCCAACCCTCCCAAAATTAAACCATCTTAAAGAAAATAAAATTGATAAACAGGAGGCAATATAACTGTTACTATTTCAGCTAAGAATCTTAAAGCACATTACATTTTTCATGTTACCTAACAATTAGAAAAACAAGTCTTAAAAAGCAAGTTGCTTAAGATTGCATAGACTAGCCCAATTTTATTTCTTTTTTTAAAAAAATTTTATTTATTGATATTTAGAGAGAGAGAGGGAGGGAGGGCGGGGAAGGGAGGAACGTGGATTTGTGGCCCCACCCGTCTGTGCATCATCGGTTGCTTCTAGTATGTGCCCTGACTGGGGATGGAACCTGCAACCCGGGCATATGCAGACAATGCTCTTAGCAATTTCTATACTGGCCCATATTTAGAGAGAAGTAACTTTAAGTATATTTTGTTGTAATCTTTGTTATTATTGATTTAACTATTGACTCTGATTTTGCCAGTTTACCACTAATGTCCTTCTTCTGCTTCAGACACTGTCTCTCATGACCTCGATCTTATGAAGAGTATTGGTCATATATTTTATAGAATATCTCTCAATTCAGATTTGGCAGATGTTTTCTCATGATTAGATGAGGTACTGTATTTTTGGCAAGAAAATACGAGACGCGATGGGTCATTTTCAGAGCATCCTGTCAGGGAGGACATGATGTGTGTTAGAACGAGTTGAATAGTTTTTCTGTTGTTACCATAACAAACCACCATGGCCCTGGCATCAGAAATAGCCACTTACTTTCTCACAGTTTCTGGAGGTGAGAAGTCCAGGCAAACTATAGCTGTGGGCCCTCTGCTCAGGGTCACCAAACTGAAGTCATGGTGTCGGCTGGACTGCACCGCATCAGCCCTCCTCCCCCAGCTCATTCAGGTTGCTGGCAGAATTCAGTTTCTTCGTTACAGGGCGGAGCACTTTTCTTGCCAGCTGGCAGCTGGGGACCACTCTCCGTTCCTAGAGGCCACTCTCAAGGACCTGCCGTGGCCCCCCATCTACAAGGGCAGCAGGAGATTTCCCTTCTATTTAGTCCCTCACATTTTTGATCTCTAAATTGACCCAGATTTTAAAAGGCTCATATGATTAGGTCAGGCCCAAATCAATTATCTCTTTTAAAGTCAGCTGTGTCCCCTAATGTAATCTAATCAGAGGGTTGAAATCCATCATACTCACTGGATGACTGTGTACACAAAGGTAGGGAGGAAAGGGGGAGGGAGCAGTCATCATAGAATTCTGCTTGCCATACTTGTGATATTAACCTTGATTACTTGATTAAACTGGTGTCTTTTGGGTTTACCCACTATAAAGTTATGTTTTTCCACTTATTTAAATTATAAATTTTAAATTATTAATTTTAAAATATATTGGGAGAGATACTTTGAACTATGCGAATAATTCTAATTCTTTTTTTTAACACACTTCTAAAAACGATTTTATTTATTTACTTTTAGAGAGAGGGGAAGAGAGGAGGAAAGGGAAGGAAACATCAGTGTGCAAGAGGTATGTGATGGGTTGCCAAATGGGGACCTGACCTGCAACACAGGCATGTGCCCTGACTGGGAATCGAACCAGCAACCTTTCCGTTCACAGGCCAGTGCTCCATATACTTAGCCACATAAACCAGGGTGCAAATATTCTATTTCTCCTTAAACTTTACTACTTTTAACATTCATCGGTAGAACTGTCCATTCTCCATTTATTTATTGTTTGATTATTTAATTCATTGCAGACTCATGGCTATTATGGGAGGACCCCTGAAGCCGGAATTTATTTATAAAATTATTGTGTATTTATTCCTACATGTTTAAATTTCAGTCACCTTCGAAGTACTCTCCATTTCATGCAATACGCCTGTTGAGATGTTTTTTTCACTGCTCAAAACAGTTGTTGAACTTGTTGATTTTGATGCCTTTTAGTGCTTCTGTCATTTTTTTTGTTTCACCTCTTCCACATTGGCAGAATGTTTCCCTTTTGAGGCCCTTTTTCCTCTGGAGAAACAAACAAATAAAAAAAAAATCATTCTGGCTGAATAGGGAGGGTGGGGCGCAGAGGCCATGCCATTTGTGGTCAAAAACTGCTGAACACTTAGCTGTGGTGTGGGCAGGTGCGCTCATAAATCACCCATCATAAAATGGGCAAACGCGCTGAAAGAGTCTTCAAAAAAATTCACTTAAGGGGAAGGCAGCCTCTCACAACAATGCCAGCTGGTGCACTGATACAGATGGGTTCCTAGAACACTCACTTAGCAGGGGAAGCCTGTACTACAAGGGGCCCCCCTCCAGAAGATAATTCCATGTTTTCTTGGGTTTCCCTTGTATTTATTTAGGGAATTATAATTCAGTACTATCATTATTTTGTTCTAATTGTTCCAGTTTTGGCTACTGGGGGCTCTTTTAGGTTAACTTCTGTGCCCGTTGACATGCCCCATCTTTTTGAGCAGTTCTTTACTTTCTGACATCATAAGGTGCTCTAGATCTATTTGCATTTTTCCCTGCCCCAAGCCCAAAATAAATCACATTCCCAAGGATAACTCCAGTTTCAATCCAAGAGAACTAGAAGTAAATTTCAGTTTGTATTGACTACATGTTAGTGTCTTTATAGGTTTAGGTACAGTTTAATGATTGTATTAGTTTCCGCTTGCTGTCCTAACAAAGTACCACAAATTTAGTGGCTTAAAACAACACAAATTTATTACCTTACAGTTCTTCAGATAAGAAGTCTGAAAAGGTTTTTTTGCTGGGCTAAAATTGAGGTATTAGCAGGGCTGCTTTCCTACTGAGGCTACAGGGGATAATCTGTTTCCTGATCCTTTCCAGCTTTTGGAAGCTACCTGCTTTTTGGACCCATGATCCCTTCCTACTGTTTTTAAAGAAAGCAGCATAGCATCCTCTAATCTCCTCTGACTCTTGTCCTGCCTGGCTCTTATTAGGATCCTTCTGATTCCATGGTGCCACACAGATAATCCAGAATAATCTCCCTATCTCATGATCATTAACTTAATTGTATCTACGAAATCCTTTTGTCAAGTAACAGTTCATAGGTTCAGGGGATTAGAACATGGACATATTTGGGGGCCATTATTCTATCTACCACATGAATATATTTTAGACTAATAAGACAATCAGTCCCTATAAATCAGACCAAAGGAGAATATTGCTTTAATACCAGCTCCCTTTTTTACTTTTTCTTCTTAGCCAGTAAGACACTTTTTTAAAAAATTGAAGTCTATCTGCACATTTGTCTAAATCCTTGGTAAGTAAATGTCATTAATCTTCCATTGGTAGAACATTGATTGTGATGTGTCCTCCAGCCGCAGTGAAGAACTTCTGTTGATCCATCTGCCTGTCCTTCTCCTTCATTTGTTTGTCACCAATGGCACAGATTTTACAGGACTATGTCCAGTTGTAAAAGCAATGATTATAATTTCTCATGATGCATTATTCTGCTGTCCAAAGAGCTCCATTTATACAACCTGTGTGCACGTTGCTGGTTGGGAATTACATTGCCAGAGCTAAATGAAAAAAATTATATCTTTCTCTTGGCTATAATTGTACACTTACGTTTTATTCATTTATATTGAGCAAATGTTTATTGAACGCCTGACTATGCAAGACACTGCAATAGATATTGGTGATGACCAGTAAGATCTAATAAGCCCTGATTCAAAATATAGGGATATTGCTTTTAGTTGCTAAACCTCAGGGAGTAGTTCAAATATCTCATACTTATATACTTGTTTTCTGTCTGGGAGGTTGTTTCTAAAACCAAAATTTCCCCATTCTTATTACTTTTAACTAGAAATAAAATTTTGATGAAAGGTATTAAATGTACAAAGCTATTTAATGCTTTCTATTCTAGTACTAACGTATAGATTGGTTATAGATTGGGTGCATATTAAATATCAACAGCAACTTACACTTATTAGCACTTACTATATATGCCCAATGCTTTATACATATTAAATTATTTAGTCAACTCTATGAGGCAGGTGTTATTATCATCATCCCCATTTCAACAGGTAACAGAAATAGACATGGCACAGCTGGTAAGTGGTAGAGCCAGGGTTTAAATCTGGGGAACTGATTCTAGAGCTTTCTCCCTTACCACACAGATCAGTGTGTACAATATCACATGCTGTTGATACTCAATAAATAGTGTATTGGATATAGCGATTGCTCCAAATTGTGTTTGTAACTTGATCATTTTCCCCAACTTTGGGATATAGCTGAAAAATTATGGTCTCAATGAAATGATACGTACCCAGAGCAGAAATGTTAGAAGCAGCCTAAATGCCACACAGACTTAGTAAATCAAAGTTGTGTTGAACACACATAACTAGAGCCCACGACATTGCAGGCTAACTTTACCATTGTTGAAATCATAAATCCTCTCTTTAATTTGATGGCATGACTCAGGGAGACTATAGCTCCCACCACAATTATTTATTTTTTTAATCCTCACCCAAGTATATATTTATTGATTTTAAAGAGGAAGAGGCGGGGAGAGAGAGAGAAACATCGATTTGTTGACTCCTAGCCATGCCCTGACCCGGGATAGAACCCACAACCTAGGTATGTGCCCTGACTAGGGATGGAACTGTCAGCCTTTTGGTTTACGGGCCAAAGCTCCAACGAACTGAGCTACTTGGCCAGGGTTCAGCACAATTATGCAGAACGAGGTTGAACTATTACCAGTATCTGTTTTGCCATTGACAATTACCATTACTGAGGAAGACTACTGTCAATGTAGGTATTTGCTATGATTTTAATCAGGGGTGTCCAACCTTTCGGCATCTCTGGGCTGCCCTGGAAGAAGAGTTGTCTTGGGCCACACATTAAATACACAAACACTCACGAAAACTGATGAGCAAAAAAAAGGCTTTAAGTAAATTTACAATTTTGTGTTGGGCCTCGTGCAGCCCCTGGGCTGGACACAAAAATGTTTAGTTTGTGTCCTGTCAAAATTCATCTGTTGAAATGCTAATTCCAGTGTGATTGTATTAGGAGGTGGAGCCTTTGGGAGGTGCTTAAGTCATAAGGGCGGGGCTGTCATGAATGGGATTAGTGGTTTTTTTGTTTTGGTGATTTTTAACATATTTTATTTATTTTTAGAGAGGGGGGAAGTGAGAAAGAAAGGGAGAGAAACATCAGTGTGTGAGAGAAACATAGATCAGCTGCCTCTCGCATGCCCCCCCCACCCCAGCCCCCGCCCCGCGTAGGGACCCAGCCCGCAACCCAAACAAGTGCCCTGACTGGGAGTCGGGGATCCTGGTGGTGCTTAGGTTCGCAGGCCGGAGCTCAGCGCACTGAGCCACACCAGCCAGGGCGGTTAGTGCTTCTTTATGAAAGAGATCCTACAGAAGAGGGCCTTCAGCAGAACAAACAGCGCTGCTGGCACCACAGTCTTGAACTTCCAGCCTCCACAAGTGTGAAAAATAAATTTCTGCTGTTTATAAATCACCGATCTGTGGCATTTTGTTAAAGCAGCCCAAACAAACTAAAACAGTATTATTTTTCCAGTTCTTGCAAAAATTCTGGAAGGAAACTCTTAGGTAAATAAATTTAGGCTGCCTAGTGACAGACTCTTAAAAATATATTTTATTCATAATGAATCACAAAAAAATGATTTTTTACATTTGCTGTATTTCTACATTTGAATACTTCCATGTTTCATTCATAGAAATGTGTAATTTTTCTATTCCAGGACACCCAGGTTTAAGTTATTTTCATGTTGTAGCTTGCAGATATTTCCCAACCCAGGTTAAAAAGTATGTAAATCTAGATAAGTTAGAGGAAAAATGATTTCAATTTATATAGACATTTATACAAGTCTGAAATATGGATACACTCAACAAGAGGGAACATTATTCAAGATAATTGAAAGTTGGGGAATAAAATAGAAAGTGAAATGTGTGAGATATGATTTATATCATCCAATAAAATCCACATAATCTAAAGTATATTCAAAATAACTTTATGTTATAATTTGAAACTAAGTTTTGTCAGTATACAAATGACTACGTGACTGATTCCTACTGAATTGTTAATCATTCAGAAGTGGTTTTCATAAATAAGGTTATTTATCAATAACTTAAAAAGGAGAGTATCCTCAAGAACCAATAAATTGCACAGGTTTGGGCAAAAGTAGGTTTATGGTTGTGAGTACACAAAACAAAGTTAATAAAGCTACTGTAATAATCATAACCTGCATGTCATTTTCCATACAAATAACTGTAAACCTACTTTTGCCAACCCCTATATAACATTAGAAAAGGGATTCTAGTCAATAAAATGGATTATTTCTCTACATTTCTGTATTTTCCAAATTTATAGAGGCAGTTACTCAACATTTGACAAACTAGATAACCTTAGACTCTTTGTTCTGGATGATTTGGTTATTAACTTGCCCAAATCAAATTTTAAGACCTTTAAACTGCATTATAAACATAGTTCTAAAGAAGATACAGGTACTTATTATTTAGGGTTTAAGACAAAGTGCTAAAAATTACTTCTTTTTTTTTAGAGAAAACATTAGTCTTAGCTTTGTAAAATCAATCAGTGGCCTTGAAAACTTTGTTCATTAATTTATTAATAAGACATTTATTATAGTGAGCCTACCTGCTAAAGTGTAATAAGACTTATACAGATGGTCTGTGTGTAGAGAAATTGTCATCTCCTGCTAGAGTTTCTGATGCAGTAAGGCATATATGCATTTTATGGCCAAAAAGATACCAGGTCATAATTTTCTATTAGGCCTGAGGTTCTTTCCCTGGTCCCTGGATGGGTATCCCTCCATTGTGAGTGTTCCTAATGATACATATGAACAATGTGTATACATTCATATTTCTGCCTGTAAAGCCATTGGTGGTAGATAAAGTAGATAGTACTTACTATCTGCATTTTGAAGATTACAAATAAAAATCTAAACTCCAGTCATTGAAATCAGTCACTGAACTATCATGACCCAGGCCCCTAGTTCAGGGCCCTTTTGCTTCCAGTTTACCTGTCTCTGCTCCTCAATCAAGTAACAGAAATGCCATGAGGAAAGGACATGTGGATAATTAAAATACTTGATCTGGTAAAAGACTAAGATGACTTTCTAGTAATTTTGCTGGTGAAATTTTAAATATATGAAGAGGACAGCTTGTTGCCTCTCATAAAATGCTACTTCCACAAAACAAATGATAAGTTTGAGGAAAATTTTTTGTTCCAAGAAATACGTGCTGCTTTCTGACCCTGTAATCTCATTTCAAGGAATTTGTCCTTACAGATATACTTAGAAAAGTTTGCAAATGTTTATGTGCAAGGATATTTATTGCTGCATTATCTGTAAAAGTGGAGGAAAAAACCCTAGAGAAAGCCCTAAATATCCCATAAATGGGAAGCAGTATAGCATTCTGGATAAGAAGTGCCTGGATTCAAATCCAGTCTGCAGCTGCGTGATTATGGACAAATAATCTCACTGTGCTTTTTAGTTTACCCATCTGTAAAGTGGAGCTAATAACAGTGTCTCCTTCATTGGCTTGTGGTAATATTTAGAAAAGTGCCTAATCCATAGTTTATGCTCAGTACATTTTAGTTATTATTTTTAAGGGGGATTGGGATACATTTTGGTGGAGGCACACAATGGAATACTAGGCAACTATTTTAAAGAGAACTCTGTGTCCTCTACTTAACCGGAAGGCAGTCTGCCACCTCAGTTTGTCTCTCTGCAAGAAAAAACTCAGATAGAGAGGGGCTAAATTTAAATTTGGTGTATACGAGTGTATTTTGAAGAACAAAGAGCAAATTTTTTGAGTTCTGGAGGAAGAAATATTTGGGGTTTTTGGGGGGAAGGAAGGTGAGAGGCTTTGGAACATGGACTATGAGGAAAGAAGAGTAGCCAACACTTTTGATATATCAGTTTGGTAGGTGGGATTGGGGGAGAACAGGGATCAGGGAAAAATTAGGGGCCCTAGAGGAAACTGAGATCTGGCTTCCCCTCCCTCCCCCACTAAATGCATACATGTGCCTTACTACACCGGCAACTCTAGCAGAGACACGAATTTCTCAGCTCTTTAATGTGTGCCATCATCCTGAGTCAGAGGATGAGTCAACCCTGCTCTCTGGGAGGGAGATGCTCGCAAGGGAAAAGGAATGACCTCTTCCTGGGCAGCAGGGCCAGTGTAGGAAAATTCCTTGCCCAGCACCCTAGTCAGTATCTTGGTGCCCGGGAAAAACTAACTTATTTCCAGGGGTGAGCAGTTGACTTGCTCTAGTCAACCCTGAGGATCAGGCCTAATCTGAGTTAACATCAGAACGTTCAAATTTAAGAGCATGTTGGGTACTGCCTAGGGAGTAAAATAGAGTAGGAACAGTCTTTGCCTGGTAGCTTTAATTGTGAAGCATTAAGAAAAACAACAGGTCGCTGTATTAAAAGCATAAAAGCTCTTAATAGTCTGTTCGGTGGCTCACTTACCAGAAAGATATCTGCCTCCCATAGGGTGTTTTCATTCCCCTTCTGAAATTGCTTTTTTTTGCATAGGAACTTAATGAATTAAACTAAAAACCATGAATAGAAAGAAGGACCAATTCCAATAAAAAAGATCATAGTAAAATTAGATGTAGACTCTCAAGATTCAAATATGTTATTAGAAATGATTAGGTATCTCTTTTCTGACAATCAATGGATTTATAGAGGGTACCACACTTTTCTAAAATCACTCCCTTTCAAGTTATTTGTCCTAATATTCCAGTTTTACCAAAGGGCAACATATTTTATATACCGAGTCAAAATGAAGGAAAGGTGTGGAATGCATGAGAGGACAAGGACAAATGTGAACCTGTTGAAAATGCACCTTATGTATAAGTGGGAATGATGTGAAAGGAGAGTAGTGGATAAGAATATTAGAGGCAAACCACTAGAGATACAAAGTCAAGGGAGTAAGGAACACATCCCATCTCTATGGAACAAAGGGTTTGAAGAAAGATGGATACACAGGTGGCTAGCAGAGTGCAGGATAAACAAGGAGAGGTCGTAGGCCAGAGTGTGGATACGCAGAGGAGTTCCTGCGTAATAATCCCAATTTCCCAAGGGAATGCTACTGCCCAGGGATACACCTCATTCCCTCCAGGTCTGCAGGTACAAAACAAATCCCACTCCATGAAGGGGTGTGGCTGTTTAGTTCTGCTACTAAGCAAACTGTAAATACCCACTTTATGCTCTATGGGGAATTGTAGTTTGGGTTTTGGGAACTACAGGAAGGCATATATTCTACTATTTAACTTTATACCTTCAGTGCTACACCTCAGATAGAAACCAGGTTGCTTCCAGTCTTAAAAGAAAAAAAAAAAAAAACAACAGGCAAAAAATTTTTGGCCTTTAGTTGTGGCAGGGGAAATTGAGATTCATAAAACTTAGTCATGCTTTACTGCTCCTTTATACTTGCAATGTTATCCCTGGGCTTCCCAGCAGCTATGCAGATGCTTCTTCTGTTCTAGAACAATGAGCTTAGGTCACCCTACCCCTGGGAACATGAGGAAGATCCCAAAGTCCTGGAAGAGTTTAAAGATCTCAATAGATTCAGTTCCTGTCCTAGTTTGATCTTGTGACCTACCACTTTCTTTTTTTAATTCAGAAAATAATTTATATTAACAATGAATGGTACATTATCTGTCTGGAAGGGAGTTACTTTGCTCTGCTGAAGAATATGGTAAATCCTATAAAGTGGCAGTGGAATGGAAGACGCTGGGTTCCACTACTCTACTCAAACTGTGATACTAAATAATAGTAAGTTACAAGAGGAAGATTACTTCATCTGGACCTGGTACTTACCCATCTATAGCAGCCCAAGCTGGATAATCTATAGGTAACTTAACAAAGACTAATTTCCTCCTATAAATACAGCCTTCATCCCACAAAAAGCATTTCAGTTATATGTGCCAAGGTTCTTGAGCTATATTCAGAAGCTTAAAGAATTTGAGCCAAAGGGAAGGGCTCATCTCTATCTTATATATGACGGGGAACTTACCAACTTTATGCTGAATACAAAAGCAATAGGGTTGGGTTATGCGGTAAACAATCAGAAAATAGTTATAGTTTAATTGCTATATTATAGAAACTTCATTTTATAGTTATTATGTTCTCCCTTTATTTCTCTGCATCTCCATCTTCATTACTGTGGTACATATCACAGGGCCTATGGCAGGAACTAACTGAATCCCCAATATCTACTCTTGCTGGGGAGTGTAATTCTTTGACCCTCCTCTCATCAAAATGTAGGATGTATGTTTCCTCCCCTTGAATTATGGGTGAACTCTGAGACGGGCCTGACCAATAAAATAGAGAGGAAGTGATGCTATGTAACTTCTGAGGTTAAGTCTTAAAGAGGCTTTTAGTTTCCTCCTTGGTCTCTAGCAATGCTCTTGCTCTTGAAGCCCTAACCCACCCTTTAAGCACAACTATCCTGAGATTGTCCTGCTGAATAGACCACGAGTAGATGCTCTGGAAGATAATCTCATCTGAACGTGTCTTCCCAACATTCCAGCCCAGGAAACAAACATATGAGTGAGGATGCTGTCGAGGGACTGAGTTCTCCAGCCAGAGCTGCTCCAGTCCTGTTAGTTATCCCCAAATAGCTCTACTGTGTCCTCTCTGTATTTTGGACCCATGGTATCTCATGAACATTATAAAATGGTTGTTTTATACCACTAAGTTTTGGGGTGGTTTGTTAACAGCAATGGATGACTAAAACAGCCTCCCTTAGAGTCCGTGTAGTTTAGTTAGGTAGATGGCTGGCTAGTTAGAGGCTGTATTTCCTATCCTCTTCTCTTGCAGGGGAATGTGGCTGTAAGCCTTGTCTATGGGATGTAAATGGAAATAATGCAATTTCTAAGTCATGTCAATAAAACGTTAAGGGTTTGCCGTACACTTCCTCTCCCTCACCCACTTCTTGCTGGCCAAGACAGTGATAATTGGAGCAGCTACCTAGGATCCAGACACTGCAGCTGGCTGTCACAGATTAAATTCCCCAGGTAGCAGACTCAGCAGAGTTTAAAGATCAGAATATTTAGTAAGCAGTTCCCCAGGGGTAGACACCTAAAAGGAGGGGAAGAAAGCGGGCGTGGGCAGAGGGAAAACTTGGGCTGCAATGCAGACCTAATTACAGCCTCAACCAACCCGCAGAGAGCTCAGGAGCTCAAAGAGCCTTCAGAATTGTCCCCCGTTGGGTCTAGACGGCCTTTATACTCAGACATGGGTTAGTCATTGGATGTGGGTAACCCTGTCATGTCCTTCTGTTAGGTAGGTTATAATTACAACACATTAGTTATCTATTATTGCAGAACAAAATAACCCAAAACTTAGTGGCTAAAATCAACATTTAGCATCTTACAGTTTGTGTGTTTAAGAAATTCAGAAATGTATGGGGCTGGAGTTAAGCAGGTGGCTGAGGCTTCAGTCATCTCGGTTCAACTGGGGCCAGAGGATTTAGTTCACTCACACGGTTGCTTACCACAGGGGCCTTTCCCCATAGGCTGCCAGGCGGTGATCTGAGGGCGCAAATCAGAGCCCAGGACTGGACAGAAGCCAGTCTTCTTAAAACCGTATCTTAGCAGGGACATCCCTAAATGAAATCAGAAGGCCAGCCCACAATCAAGGAGAAGGGATTACATAAGGGTGGAATCCCAGCTGCCTGCTTAGAGGTGCCTACCAAACACAGCATGCACACAATTTCATATCCTGCTCTTTTTAGGTTTTCATCAACTTAAATGTTTTGTTTTGCTGTATGTTCTTCATTTAAACAATGTCTGTTTAAAAATTAGGAAAGCAATATATTCTTATAAAAACTTTCAAATGATACAGGTGTAATATCTTTTTCTTTATACTATTCCTCATACTAGTTGAAGAGCCCAGAGGTATCCATAATTTTTTTAATCTGTTGGGATAGTCCATATATACATAAATGTACATACAGATACATGTTATTCTATATTTAATTTTCTTAAAATATCTTAGAGCTCTTTCCACCTCACCATGTAAAGACATGGAACATTCTTTTGAACATCTGCATATTTCATTTCATTATACTAAAAATATGTTAAGCAATCCCCTATTAATAAGACATTTAATTTTTTCATATATCTGACAAAAGATGCAAATGTACATTCTTACCCATATGTCTTTGCAAATTCATGCTGGTATATCTTTAGGATAAATTCCTGGGAAGAATTGCTGGGTCAAAAAAAAAGGCACAAATACCAAATAAATAAAAATCAACTACACCTGAGAAAAAAATTTTGAAGGATATTGTAGAGTATGAGTGTCCTTCTTTTCCTAGATAATGGCTAACACTGAGTAGTAGTACATTTAAAAATCCTGTCAGGTCCAGCCATGGCCAAGTTTTATGTACACAGCTATATTACACTGTTATGACATTACTGTAATTGATGTTTACATACCTTTTATTATACAGTTAGCTTCTTGAGGCTACAAATTTAAGTGCATTTCTCTTTGTAGTCCTAGTACTTAATATCATATTTGACACAGTAGATACTCTGCAAGTGTTTAATAAATGTTGGAGTTGAATTTAAGGCTTTGAGGAGTCAGACGAGTTGGTTCAAACCACAAACCTGCCCCCAATTTGCTTATTCTCTCTGGTATCCATTTCCACAATCATAAAATGCATGTATAATATTAAGTTTTTTTCTACAATCCCTTTTCAGATCCACAATTATATGCTTCTAAGAAGGAAATTAACAAGTTGTTCATCTTATAATCTTTTCACATACCAATTCAAATTAAATATTATAATCACTAGTCCTAGACCATGCATTTGCCATACTTTTCAAAAACAATGTATTGCTTTTCGGTTTATTTTTTAAATGTTGTGATGCCAAAGATTTTGAAAATCAGTCATAGGTAAGTCAATCTTTAATCTTCAAAAATTTTCAGTGGTACCCTGGCTGGTATAGCTCAGTGGATTAAGCACTGGCCTGTGAAATGGAAGGTTGCCAGTTCAATTCCCTGCCAGGGCACATGCCTAGGTTGGGGGCCAGGTCAGGTCCCCTGTTGCGGGCCTGCAAGAAGCAACCAATTGATGTTTCTCTCACGCATATATTTCTCTCTCTCCCTTCCTCTAAAAAAAAAAAAAAATTAAAAAATAAAAATACATAAAATCTTTAGAAAAGTGTTTTAAAAAAAAAAACTTTCAGTGGTAAAAAACCCCCACAAAAAAACCTTTAAGCAAAGGGTATTTGGTTCTGAGATCCCTGCTCTCTTAAAATCTAGACCGTAGGTCTAGTCAGTTTTCTCATGAACATTTTTGTCTCGGGCTAAATTAAACAAGCAAGCTAATTACAGTACTATGCAATAGTTAAGAACCCTAAAAAATATTGGTTATTGGAAATTATTAGGGAATTATCAGCTATCTTTTTATAAAATGCCACCATATATATGTACATACACAATTTTTTGTTCCAACATATCTTTATATTTTTTCATGTCTACTTGTTTCCAAAAGTTGACTCAATCACAAACATAAGGTCTAGCTATGCTAAGATTAGCCTTATAAAATGTCCTAAAAAAGTTTGTCATACTTATGTATAGCATTAATTTCTGCATGAACTGGTTTTCACAGCAACACCAGGCCTTTGCTAATGGGATTGTAATGACTTTGCTAGTGACGTTTTAACAGTGGTCATGAAAAACGTTAACATTTTTTTGTTAAAAGAAACCTCTTACCACTGCTTTGGTTGCTAAGCTGCTTTAGCTCCTCCCTCCTTGGGAGTTTGAATAGCGGTGTGGTAATTTGGGCAACAGTAAGGCTGACAGTTCATATTGGCTAAAGCTTTCTGCTGGTAAAAGAATCCACCTGTCCACTTTTACGCACATGAATAACTCTAACCCTCCTTCCCTACCCTGTCACTAGCATGCAGTTTTCCCTCTTCTGATAGCACTATTTTATGTTTTTGCTCTCTTGTAAGGGTTAGAATCCAACAGGCTCAGTAAATCTTACTTGAACTGGTAAAAATTTTATCAAAATAAGAATTCTGCATATAATAATAATTTTCACAACGCTGGTGGATGGTCTGTAGTAGCAGTATTTCACTGATTGGGTTGACCTTGGATAAATGATTTAATTACTTTGATCCTTGGTAAAGTAATGCTTTTCTTGGAAAAAACCCAAAAACCTGAAGGTTGTATTAGGCATAACTTTCCGTTACAATTGATGGAATTGAGTTTATATGAAGAAACCAGAAAGTAATAAGGATTACAAAACAAAAGAATTCTGAACATGGATTTTGAAAAAATTTAATACAGCTTTAGGTTATCTCCTAGATCAACTGAAATTTTTACTGCCTTTTTTTTTATAATTAAAAATTATGAAAGCTATTAGTTGTCTACTGCTGGAATAATTTATTTGACTTAATACTTATACATGGTGCTAATATAATGAATATGAAACATCAGTGAGGACCTAGATTATCTATTTCTTGAGACTGCCCTCATTCTAAGAGGGTGTGTGTGATCTATTATCCAAAGAAAAATGTCACATAACCATTATGACATCATATAAAAAGGTTCAAGTATATTACCCATTAACTTCCTCAACATTAATTCTTAGAAGGAACGACGTGTATAATATGTAATAATGGCAGGGGATTATGCGTAGCATTTATGAACACTTTTGGAGTCACAGAGAAGTAGGCTTCAGCCTGATGTTTTTGCTGTGGCCCTGGGCAAGCTACCTAATATCCCTGGACTTCAGTTTCTTCACCTGTAAAATGAGATCGTACTACTTCATAAAGTTGGAGCAAGGACAAAACAAATACATATAAAACCAGAGTGCTTACTTAGCATGTAGAAAAAGCTGAGTAATTATTAGCTGTCATTATAATTTTCCATGATACATACATGGTTATATATTTTACATACTTGGCCTAACAGAATGTTTAAATCTTTACTTTGGCACTAGAAAAAAGGAGGTCCTAATAGGAACTTATTTCATCCACTTATAAACATAAATGATCTATAAAGATGAACAAAAATTCATATTTTAAGGATTTTCTTTGTATTTGTCATGAAGATTATCAACGCTTTTACATGAGAGAGCATTAGTATACATTTTTTATTAAACTATTTAATGTTTACACACAATACATACATTTTTTTGGAACCTCAAAGGTCTTTGATGATTGCAATGTTGTTTTCAAATTAGCATGGTAGAACCTTAAATATTACATCATTCAGATTATTTTTTAAAGAGATAAACCTCTAAGAGATCACTCCAACATAATTGTCCATTAAGTATCTGTAACACAACTGGGTTCCTAGATGTTTCAGCATATGGATGGTTCCTCCACCGCCTGGGCCCCCTCTGTGACAGCTTTCACACATTTGGCCATTGTCTGTGAGGCTCTGCTGATTGAATCTGAAAGACAAAAAGAAAAGGTGCATTTATAGAATACAACTTTAAAAAAGCACACAGTAAAACTTGCTTGTTTCACATATTCAGGAACAAAAAATAAAAGCTATATAAAACTATGCAACTACATGTAAATTTTGTGAGATCAACCAACAGATTCAGAAAATAAGCCCCTTATTAGCTAAATGCTTTTTTAGTAAGTACTCCTAGGTATGATTAAATAATTATGTACAGTCAAACAAGGTGCCAGTATACAACCATATTACAGAAAAGTATTAAAGACATAAAAAAAATATGTAAAATACTGTCACTGGAAAAAAGGTCACGAAACTATGTATACTAAAATCCACTAAATTCTACACTTTATGGGTGAAGTTTATGGTTATGTGAATAATATTTCAATAGCTGTCAAAAAACCCATAGTAACTGAATAACCTGTTTTTGTTAAAATAAATATGTATATATCCCTCAATAATTGACCAAAATGCTAAAATATATAGTTATTTCTGGGTAGTGGGATCATAGTGAGTTTCTCTTAGTCTGTGTTCCTTAAAACCATTCCTAACAATTTACATCAGAAGCACCATTTATCACATTTTACCACTAAAGTGTTTTGATTCTTCCACTGTAATTTTCAGGAAAACCTTCACAGAAAAATTCTCCCTAAAATGCTACACAATATTTTACATACAACAGTAAAATTTTACATTTAAAATCTATTAATTTTTCTTGACTTTTCGCACTCTGCTTACATTTCAGAAAGTTACAGTAAAAGTGGACAATATGAATTATATTAGTTCTGATGTTTTAAAAATTTTCAAAGACTAAAAATATCAAATATTACCACTAACAGGTTGGAATCATAATGCTAAATTAGGTGATCTTATTCCTTACCACTTTTCATACTTGGCAGTCATGTTGACAATTGCATACCTGTCATGTAGAAGTCTTTTATTGTTAGCTGAGGCGGAACAAGGGGATCAGCAAGAAGTTGCTGGTTCACTAGCTGCAAAAAAGGAGTAAGAGATCACTAATAGTACTGAAAACTATTTCTGTTACACTAGACAATACACTATTGTGAAAACTGCATATAGGTAAGTTTCTACCTTGGAGAGCTCACTTGCTTGCTGGAAATAATTTGCTCCTTCAACGTCATCATATCGAACAAGATTAGGAGAGACTTCTTCCAATCTGTTCCTTACTTGATCCAGAGTGTCATATGGAAGAGTTATACCTGCAATCTATACAATATCAGGTCCCAAAGATTGACATAAAGCTTTAATATTTAAAATTTTCAAATAACACAGAGGTGGGCAAAATTATGTTTATGATTGTTGATATGGAATACAATAATTAATAAATAATAATACAAGCATAAACTCTTGTGTTTCGCATACTCACAACTGAAAACCTACTTTGTTCATCCCTGTATCTAACTGCAGTATGGTGAAATAATGCAGGTACTACTGAAAAATCTACTGATGTCCATTAGTGTGTATAGTAAGCATGTGGTTAAGTGGGGGAAACAATTGTAAAAAATTCTACTAATTCATAAATAGCTGTCAGTACATTAGTAATTTATCTTTAGAAAACAGACTGAGTATAAAGTAAATGATTAGCCTTGGCTAGTGTGGCTAAATGGACTGAGTGCCAGACTGTGAATCAAAGGGTCGCCAGTTCGATTCCTGGCCAGGGTACAAGCCTGGGCTGTGGACTGGGTCTTGGGTTGGGGACCTGCAAGACACGAATGATTGATGTTTCTCTCCCTTTCTTCTTCCTTTCCTCTCTCTCTAAAAATAAATAAAATCTTTTAAAAAAGTAAATGATTAAAGGATAATGCTATGTTAAATATGAATGCTTCTGCCAACCTGTGATTTGATTATATGAGGGGTGACTCCCCCCAAAAAAACACTAGAATTTATTTATAAAAATTTGCATATTTGGCTTATATATTTAAATTTCAGTGACCTTCAAAGTACTCTCCATTTGATGCAATACAGCCAGTGAGACATTTTTCCACTGCTCAAAAGTTTTAAAACTCATTGACATGCCCTTTAGTGCTTCTGCCGTTTTTTTGTTTCACCTACTCGACATTGGCAAAATGTTTCCCTTTGAGGACTTTTTTCATCCAGGGAAACAAACAAACAAAATAGCTGCTTGGGGTGAGATTGGGTGAATAGGGACGGTGGGGCACAGGAGTCATGCTGTTTTTGGTCAAAAACTGCTGAACAGAGGCAGGTGTACTTGTAAATCACTCATTATGAAATGGGCAAACCCTTTCAGTTTTCAAAAAAAAAGTTCACTGAGGCCAAATATAACCTCTTAAAACAACACCAGCTGGTACACTCATACGATCAGTTCCTATTATTACTAAACGAGCAAGGGAAGCCTGTACTACAAGGGGCTCACCATCCACAAGATGATCCCAGGTTTCTTTTTGGGTCACCCCTTGTATATAAAGTTTACAGATAACTATCTATTACTTTAAATCCGATGATGATTCTTTTTACAGCAGAAGGAGTTCAAAGAAACATCAAAAGACAAGTCAAAAATAAAAATACTAATTTCAAATCCCAATTTTTAAAACACATTTTTCCTACAGAGATTATTCAAATCATCTTTGCATTTTAGACTTATACCCTCCTAGACTTTGAAAATCACTCTGACAAGCTAACACATCAAATATCCTGTTAACAGCATCACCAAGAACAAATACCTCCGAGAGGGCTCTTATAATTTTCCAGTCTTCTCTTGCCAAGCCCGGAGGTGTCACTGCTACTTTTGTCTGCTGAGCTCGGCCCTCTGTATTGACATAAGTAGCGGACTTCTCTGTGTAAGCAGCACCTGGGAGAATAACATCAGCTATCGGAGCTCCAACATCACCATGATGTCCTGTGAAAAGATGGGAAATGGCAAACCACATTTTAATGAAAAACTGATTAGGTACTATTAGGTGAACATAGTATACAACCTTTTAAAATTCCATTTTTAAAATTACAAAAGTGTTTTAAAAATTAAAACAATATAATACTGAAGTATTGCAATAAAAATTAAAGTCCATCTTGCCCACAATTCAACTCCCTTCCCAAAGAAAATTACTGTTAAAGTATATGATATTTATCTCCCCAGATTACTGTTTGCAAATACACAAATAAGCATATTATACACACATATATAATGCACAGAATGGAAATGCTCAGGTGAAGGTTACTGAAATTTGGTAAAGTTGACTGAAATGGTGGAGGAATAAAAGGTACACATGAATAAGACAGTAATACTACTGAAAAGGATATATACAGAAAATTATAGGAAATAGTGCACCAAGACTTTCACTCATTAATAGTTTAACAAAACTGTTGGTGGGGGGGACCTTGAATTAAATAAAAGAAGAATAACATAAAGTTTGATCTCATTTCTGAACATGTTTGTATATGCACAGACAAATGTATGAAGCATGCATATCAAAACCACCATCAATAATTTTCTCAGAATAGGACTACAATAAAAATAGGATTTGAGTTTATGCATTTTGGACAAATTTTATCAACAAAGATACAAACTATTACATAATGCCTTTTTGTGCCATGAAAAACCTATTATAAATTTATGGTGTTTATGTGTAAAATGAAGTGGGAAGTTATATAATACTTTTCTCTGTAAAATATCCAAGAATTTCTAGACACCATTTATTCCAGGGAAACTTGGTTACATTTACAATGAATGAGAGATCAAGAAAATCAGTGAAATATAAAAAGCCCAGTAAGTACTGTTAAATATAAATCATTAAAGTCCTGTAACACAGGACGCATGATTTTTAACTTTTTACACTGTTTCTTTGAAAAGCTGGATTTTAATGTTATATAACATTTCATTGTATAAATAAACCATAATTTAACCACTCCTGTGACTGGGAGCATTTAAGTTTCTTCTAATTCTCTGTTATTAAATAAAATCAAGTAATAATTCTAAATAGCAATATCAATTATGTAATAAAACATAATTTGGTTTTTAAAAATACTGGTAGGGTATGTGGGGGGAAATCCTGAATGGAAAATATTCAATCCACTAAATATATTGCTGTACAGTTTCTAACATACGCAGTATACTATTCTCTTTTATTTTTGGTGTCACAGATGCTACCTACCTTGATAAATAATGAAACAATCCTTTGGCAAATCCTGTCGAGTGATACAACCTCCATCTGCTCCTAGGAGAAAGAGCACTTTGGGAGGGTTCTTTCGAATTGCTTCCACCCCAGGTTTATAGCCAAGGTCTAAAGCAGCTACTTGGCTTGCAATCCTGTAAAAATAGGGATTTTTAGCATATGTGCAGTTTTTGCTATAAAAAATTAAATGTAATAACTGCTCTCTTTTCTATTCAATGTTGTCAAAAAACCTTTCTTCACTTTTTTTTTTTTACCTGTTTAAAACAGATGTCAAACCAGAAACAGTCTTTTACGACTTTGAGAATGGGAAATATTAAATATTATTAGATAATATTTAATAAGATAATTCTGGAAACTTTCTGCCAATTCCAATTGTTTTAAATTGATCCTTACTCAACATGGTTAAGCATAGAACACCTGATAAGCCAAACATACTGAATAAATAAATGTACTGAAGTATTGGAATCAAAAGCCAACATAGTCAATTAGAGAAAAATAGGTGATTTTGAAAACCAAAAGGGATAAATTTAAACACCACTCATAAGACTATAATTCCGAGGAAATGGTAATTAACACAATGGCGTATGTCTTTATGGAATTTTTTCTGTGAACGTGTATTATTCTTATAAGCAGAAAATCTTTTAAAGAAGAGGTCTGTAGTAACTATCTGAGTACTTTGAACAATTCTAAGTCTTGTGGTCTAGTTTCCTACTGTTAACTTTCTTTCTAGAAATAGCCATTCTGAGGGCTTACTGTGTATAGAGCTTACTGGTCTTTTACCTCTTTGTTAAGGGAGGAGGGCAGTTCAAACCGACTCCCACTAGAAGCTGGGGCTTTGTCAAACTCTCTGATGGAACAACATCAAAAGAATACTTAAGACAGCCCTGACCACGTGGCTCAGTTGGTCAGGCCTCGTCCCACAAGGGGAAAGGTCTCCAGTTCTATTCCTGGGCAGGGCACATGCCTAGGTTGTGGTTCAGTCCACAGTTGGGGCATGCACAAGAGGCAGCCAATCAATGTTTCTCTCTCACACTGATGTTTCTCTCCCTCTCTTTCTCCCTCCCTTCCACTCTCTCTAAAAATAAATAAATAAAATCTTTAGCCCTGGCTGGTGTGGCTCAGTGGATTGAGTGCCAGCCTGTGAACCAAAGGGTCCCTAGTTTGATTCCCAGTCTAGGACAGATGCCTGGGTTGCGGGCCAGGTCCCCGGCTAGGGACACGCAAGAGGCAACCTCACATTAATGTTTCTCTCCCTCTCTTTCTCCTTTCCTTCCCCTCTCTCTAAAAATAAATAAAATCTTAAAAAAAAAAAAGACATTAATAAGTGGAAAGACATCCTGAATTTATATATTAGAAGACTTAACATTGTTAAGATAGCAATGCTCCCCAAACTGACCTCTGGATCCAGTACAATACCTATTAAAAATCAAAGCTGAATCTTTTGCAGTAACTGACCAACTAATTAATTCTAAAATTCTTATGTAATGCAAAAGACCCAGAATAGCCAAATCTATCTTTATAATGAACAGTGAGGAATCATAATACCCAATTTAAGAACTTGGCTCCCCTTTTCTCTCCTGCCACATACACAATACTTTTTTTCTTAATTTCCCTCATTCTAAGCCTTGAAGTCTCTGTCTCTCTCAAAGATTCGGGCAGAGACTCACACTCACTTATGATAGAGCCCACCTCATCTTGAAAAACAAACTGAGTAAGCCTAAGTTTGCCTCTGGGAGAACAGTCAGTAAACAATAAAACTATAGGGCCGACTGAAAGATTCTCCAAAAATTAGGCCCTTGCCAGGCAGCTCAGCTGGTTAGGGCATCATCCCCATACGTGAAGGTTGCGGGTTTGATTCCCATTCAGGACACACACAATAGGCAACGAATGAATGCATAAGTGAAACAACAAATTGGTGTTTCTCTCTCTAAATCAATTTTTTTAAAAAGCCATAAAAAACAACAGTAATTATCTTCAGATAGTGAAATAAGAATAATTTCTATTTTGTACACTTTCTTCTCTTTCAAACTAAACTTGCATTATTAATATAGTCAGCAGAAAACTTTACTTCAGATATATTCTCATGTTAGCTTACATTTTCACCATTTAATCAAAGACTTGTTGCTATTTTTGAAACAAGTTATACTGGTACAGATTTTCAAGATTTTCTCAGCACTTACTGCTATTTTGGATATTTTTAGTATTATTTTATTACCCTGGGTTTTTCTCACACAGAAAGTAAGGTTTCTATTTCATACCAGCTACTGAGATGTTAGATATTAAGTTTTTTTGTAAATCTAAATGTGACAATGTAATATATATATATATACACACACACACACACACACACACATGAAATTACTTGAACTTTATATTATATAAAACAATACTCGACCTACCTGTGAAGGATATTCATAACTTTCCAGTCACTGGCAACCCCACTGCTTGTCCGGATCTTTTGAGCAATGCTGGAGACGGCTGCAAGAATTGCTGCCCCATCATTTCTTTGGAGTGCAGAGCTACCCAAAACCACCATAGGTTTTTTAGCTTCCTTTAGGACCTATTTAAAAAATACGTTTTGTCAATTAAAAAAAAAGAAAACTAAACCAAATTTGCATCTACAATATGCTGTCCACAAGTTTTAGTTAGTCAATGTATAGACATGCATACAGCCACATTTAATCAAAAACATCTTGCCAATGCTATGTGAAATGGTTAAAGAAGTACCAGATAAAATAGATTTTCTGAAAGTAAGCATTGGGAATCAAAATCCTGGGCAAATATCCTTTGGTCAGAATGATTACGGGCAGGCCCCAGAAAAAGTGGGGAATGTTCCCTGTAGAGATGCAAGTGGTACTATGTAACAGGGCAAACCATGCTAAGGGACCATGTCTGTTTTCTCTATATATTTTCCATTCTCCAGAGAGGGAAGACGGAGGAAAAGTAATGATCACTAGATCACAATGCAGTTTTCTTTTACCCATAACTTCTTGAGTGCCAAAAACTAAGGGGGAGTGACTCCCAAGAGCAAAAGGAAACTAGAGATTTGGTGGAGGATGAAATAGTTAGAAGTAAAGCTATAGACTACACAGCTCACTTTCCTGCCCATCCTCTGTATCATTCTTCAATAAACAGCTGGCCCAATCAAAGAATCGGCATGAGAACTGTGCCTACATACTACAAAAAGGCGGCCATTCTTTGCAAGAGGCACTTCCCAAGGAAATGTGAAGAGTTCAGAGAAAGTTTACAATAGCCTCAAAGAAAATGAAAAACAACACACTCTTTTTCCACTTAAAAAGGAAAAGAGTTCAAATAAGTGTTATAATAGAGAGTATTATACAATAGAAGATTTTTATATCAGAACCCTGAAAAAAAAAATTAGATATGAACACCATTCCAGAAACAGTAAAAAACAAAATAAGACATAGCTGTAAATATAGGAACAGAAAGACAGGCTATAGAAAATTATATAAAACAAACTGAAAAAGAACAAAAGAACAAAGGAAAATATGACAGAAAAGGGGATCCAATATCTGCATCGTTGAGTTCTTGATTTAAGAGAATAGAACTAATTATGTAATAAAAAACACATTTAAATCTATGATTGAAGCAAATTTTCCTGAAGAACACTAACCACCTTCTGAGGCATGCGGATGAGAACTAGAGATACAAGAAAGATACTATTTAAAAAATTTTTTTGATTATTGTAACAATCATGATAATGTTTTTCCTACTCAAAACAAATAGAGCTTGGCTGCTTTGTCCCTTTGTACTTGACTTTCTTCTTGTATACACCTGAGGCGATAAATGAAGTAATCATCTTGGAACCATGAGGAGAGGCTCATACAAACACACGAGTGATCAAAAGCAGTGAGGATAGCAAGGAGGCAGGCTCCTTCCTGGATGACATCCTGCATCATCTGTCAAGCTGCCTACCTCGAAAACCATTGTTATGTGAAAAAGAAAAACCCCTTACTTTTTTTTAACAATCACTGCCCCAACACACACACAGACAAATCCTAAAATAAAGAGAACCTTGAATCTTCAGAATAAAAGGCACACCATGTAAGATAAAAAAAAGTGACAGAGAACTACCACCATTAAGACATTTTCTGGTGAAGTTATTAAATTTCAAGGATAAAGAATCAGGTATATAGTGTCAAGAAAAAAATATCTAGACAGGAAAAAAAATTAGGACAGAATTGGGGAGAATACAGATGATTTCAGGCTTCTCCACAGTAACAAAAGGTAATTTATAAAGTTTAGAGAAGAAAAAAAATGTGGCCGGGAACTTTCTATCTGCTACAGCTTTCTTCCAAATACTAGATATTCTCAAGCAAGCAAGAACTCAAGGAATAGGGAATCGATGAGCCCTTCTTGAAAAAATAAGAAATAAAAGACTATATTCTACAGACAGCAATGAAATGAATGTAAATACTCAGTAATAAAAAAGTCATGTAAAATTTCTTTTAGGGATAGTAACTTCTGCAATAAAGAAAGACTTCATTGAAGATTAAAGTTTAATCCTTTCAGTTACACTTCAATTTCTTTTCTGATAATTTCAAGTAATTAAACTCTGGTAAATAAGAACAGTATCATCTCATTTGGCTTGTTTGTTTGCCTGTTCATTAATCTATGTTGCTCTAGATATGAACAGAGAGATTATTACGATATTATATTGATATCATAAATAATCGATAAAATTATTTTAATCGGTTTAGAGTGGAATTTTGAATGTTTTACTTTCTTCCATGATTTAGTCTATATTGCTATAATTTTTAATGATAATCACATATTGTTATTACAAAAACAAGAAATTTCTTAAATAATATTTAAAAATCAACAAGAATAGATAGAGATAACTTGAGAGCACCTGGCTGAAAGGATGGCTACCGGAAGCAATGTCTTGAAGAATTTTGGGGGAATCTCCCAGATGGTCGTATCGGTAAGTAAGATCCACTTGACTGCCTATAAGGGCCACTTTTAAGTCATTATGAAGCCAGCTGAAATAAAAACAACAACGTTTTTAGAGCTAAATTACTGACTTACTGGCCTCATTAATGGTAGGTGTTACAAAAATGTTAGAAGCATAAAAGCACTAATAGGACATTTAACCTTAACAGATGCAATTTATTGTGTACCTTTCAAAATAAAGTGCTGCAAAAATACACACAAAGATAATTCAATTAATTGATTTTCTGTGTAAGAATGCTAACTCCGTAAACCAGCTATAAACAAATACTTTAATTTCAGAATAAATAATCTGTAGTGTTTATTTTGTCATATTTATACAAGTTATTTATCTGCTAATTATTCACTAAAGTCATTTAAATATATTTTATGAAAATAAGCTGCATGATTCACATTCACTCTCTATGGCATGGCAGTATTGGATCCAGCGCCTCCTGAAATAGTTATAAATGTGGTGACCGCATATTCTGATTTGTCACAGACAGTGCTGGTTTTTAGCTGTTATCCTGGAGTAATTAACAAATGCCCGTTTCACTCTCAACAGTGTTCCAGTTTAGACAATAAATTATATGGCTGACCTATTCGTGCATCTCTAAGATATAAAAAAAAAAACAAGCAGCATTCTACAAAATAACTGGCCTCTGTTCGGGGGGGAAAAAAAGGACTAAGGACCCATGACACTAATTATAATGTGTGACTACAGACTGGATTCTGGCAGGAAAAAATTATTCTGAAAGAAATTACAGAAAAAGTTAGTAGAATCTGAATATAAACTGTGGATTAGATAATATTGTAACAATACTAAGTACTTGATTATTAAGAGAATGTCCCTTGTTCTTACGAAATCCACAAAGAATTTTTTACGGATAAAAAGTCATCATGTTTACACCTTACTTTCAAATAATTCAGAAAATTACATTCACACATATATACACAGAACAAGAATAGTAAATACGACAAAATGTTAATAACGGTTAATATGGGTGAACAGTATTACAAAAAATAGTGTATACAAAAGCCATTCAACCATCTTGAATTATTTATAAGTAAGACAAGATATTAAAGATTGCAGTAGGGGGTGGACCTGTTAGGAACTGTCCTCCAATAATCTTTTGAAGTTTTTTTTTTAAAAGATTTTATTTATTTATTTTTAGGGAGAGGGGAAATGAGGGAGAAAAGGAGGAAGAGAAACACGGATGTGCAAGAGACACACTGATCAGCTGCCTCTCACACACCCCCAAACGGGGACCTGGCCAGCAGCCCAGCCATGTGTCCTCATCAGGAATCAACCCTGCAATCTTCTGGTGGGCAGGCTGGTGCTCAGTCCACTGGGTCACACCAACCAGGGCAATCTTTTGAAGTTTCACTCCCACTAACACTAGTAGAAATCAACTAAAATAATAATAAATCATATATAAAATAGATTATTATTTAAATATTTTTAAACTCAGAATACTATTACTAACCTCTTTCGAATTCTAGCATTAAACAGGGGTGCCTCAAAACGTGGATTTGTACCAACCAGAAGAACAACATCTGCCTCTTCCACACCAGCAATTGTAGTATTAAGAAGATAATTGGAACGCAAATCTGTACTAGAAATACAAAATTAAAAATACAAGTTTACTTTAATGGTTTCTCCAGCAGCTCTGGGTTTGACTCTGGTGTAACACATAAAAAGAGACTGGTGGGCATGCTGGAGAATTCAAGTTGTCACATTATAGTTATTGATACTATAGATGTGTCCGCTTACACAGAGGAGAAGGGAGGGGAGGGGAGAGGAGGAGAAGGAAGAGGAGGAGAGAGCAGGGGAGGAAGCCTAGATGCTAGCTTCGTATTTCTCACCCAGCTCCTGCAGTGGGGAAGATCTCTTCAGTGCACAGGGTGTCAGAGTCCACTCTATTAAGCAAATCTTTGAGAGCTACTAGGGCTTCAGCATCCACCAAGCCACCTGCAATTGCTGCCACATCCTTGCCTTGAAAACTCTGCAACTAGAAATGAATGCAAAGGATATCACCAAGAAGTCTTCACCTAGGAATGAATTATTCAGAAAATAAAATAATTGCTTTCAACTCTAACTAAAAAAATAAAATTTAAAAAAACCAATCATTTTCAAGAGAAAGAAATTACACTTTTTTTTTTACTTTAGAGAGAGAAGAACAGGAAGGAAGGAAAAGGAGAGAGAGGGAGGGAGGAAAAAGAGAGAACGAGGAACATAAATTTTTATTTTTCTACTTATTTATTTGTCCACTGACTGATTCTTGTATACACACTGACAGGAGATCGAGCCACAACCTTGGTGTATGGGGCCTACACTCTAAACAACTAAGCTACCTGGCCAGGGCCAAACTTCTAATGAAAAGTTTTACACTAGCCCTGGCTGGATGGCTCAGTTGGTTGCAGTGTCATCCCATACCCCAGAAGGCTGCAGGTTCATTCCCTGGTCAGGGAGGCTACAGATCAATGTTTCTCCCACTCTCCTTCTCGCTTTATTTTTAATATTTTAAGTAAATTTATTATTCTTTAATTGTATTTATTTAGAGAGAGGGAAAGGGAGGAAGAAAGAGGGAGAGAAACATCAATATGTGGCTGCCTTTCATGCATGCCCTACTGGGCACCTAGCCCACAAGCCAGGAATGTGCCCTGACTGGGAATCGAACCAACGACCCCTTGTTTCACAGGCCGGCTCTCAATTCACTGAGCCACACCAGACAGGACATTCCTCTCTCTTTAGAATCAACACGTATATCCTTGAGTGAGAATTAATTTTTTAAAAAGTTTTACACCAATTATTAATTAATCTGAAAGTGAGAAGCAGGTGTACATGTAGTGCCAATGAATAACACCAGATTGGAAAGAAGCTGTTTTAAATTAGGAACAAAGGGGTCTCAAAATGAGGTCTGGAGGATAAAGACTAGAAGTTACAGTTAAATACAACTTCTTCACAAGCATCTGTCATTCCTTCAAGCCCTTTATGTTGCCTTTTTCTGACCAGAAAGCCATTCCCTCCATTTTCACTCTGACGAGCTAGTATTCATTCTTTAATTTTGCCTGAGGAGTCACCTCATCTAGGCGTCCCTGATTTGCTACTCCTGGTTAGGTACCCCTCCCACATGCTTTTTCATGTATCATTTTCTTCACAACTACCCATAGCAGCATATGATAACTGCGTAACTGTATATTTCCCCCTACAGTACTGTGGGATATGTGCGAGTAATCTCTATATCCCTACATCTAGCATACAGTTCTCAATAAATGTTTGTCAAAGATAATCTTAGTAAAAGGAAAGAAATGAAGAAATGTATATCCTTTCTTCACTGCAGATACTCCTTGAAAAATCACAAATAGTATTTATTCTATATTTCAATGTTTTACCATTCCAGCTACACGAGAGAGTGCATCCTCCCAGGAGGTATAGGTTAAAAGCCCCTTTTCATTTCTGACCATCGGCTCGGTAAGTCTTTGACGTTTTAGCCCATCATACGCAAATCTAGATAACAGAAATTACACCATTTGTGGGATCTTGCTAAACAGGCAACTATAATTCTCAAGTTTAAAATATAAGTGTTATTTAAATACAGTATTGGTTAAAGTATCAACTAAGATTCTAAATATCTTAATGCAAGTGTTTTTAATCTCAGGTTTTTATGGAGATGAACTAATACATATTTTATGAACATCAACTAAAAACTAAAACACCATCTGAAAAGCCTAACTTCTGATCATTTATTTTCAGCTACCTGAATAATCTTAAAATTACAACATAAACAATATGATAGCTGAAAAAGCTGAATCATTTTTATTTATAAAATTTGAGTACCTCTAAATAGTTTATCAAAATTATATTGTACAAACTCTAACTTATATTTAGCTTCTTTTCTCTGATGAACTGACATAGCTCCATCTACTTCAATTTCTCCATTTAGAAGAAAAATATTTCTCAAAGTTAATATGAAAACAGAGATAAATCTAGGACCATTATGTTAGTTTTGTCCAATTCTCTATATAACTAGTCCAGATTTTAATATTCATTAATTTGCAACTATAAAAAATAGCCCTTTAGAACTAAAGTTATTATAGAATTTCCTTTAAACCAAGTGCAAAAGGAGAACAATATAGCATATACCTGGTTTTATCAGAAATCCACTCCTCATTGATGTCCTCATGCATTCTTGGCAAAATCCTCATCACTTCCCCCGTTCTTGTGCTGACCACAATATTACTTCCAACTGCATCCATTACATCAATGGATTCTGTCTTTCTGAGAAAATAAATACATATACAGTATTTACAACATTGATTTTATGAATAAGAACAAAGTTTCTGCTATCTGGTTTATCCCCTGCTCCCCAAAATTTTACAATTACTTTCCTTTCTGAATTTCTAAAAATAATGGAACTCAAAGAAAATGCTAAAAAACACATACACAAACAAAACCCCTCTATTTGGACACCTCACATACAGTCCTAAAGCAAAAGTGAAACCTTTAAAATTGTTATCTGATATAGAAGCCAACTGGAAGGGCTCCAAATAGGCAAATCTAAAACAATTGGAGTATCAAAATAAATAACAAAGGGAGAGATTTCTGGTTTTGGTCAGTTACGGAGTTTGACAAATCCTTTCCCCAAATGGCAAAAATATAACTGAACAAAATTAACAAAAACAACAAATTCAGCACCGTGGATATCTACCAAAGGGATATAACATCATGAGAAACTTTGATGCCTGGAAAAACTGCTCAATTTTTGAGTAAGAACAGTGAAAAAATGTGGGGTTCTGGCTTGAGGCTGTTCTCACCCCTCTCCCACCACCCTGACCTGCAGGTTTTGCCAGGGCAGGGCAGGCTGTGAAGATGGGAGCTTCCTTCCTGCAAATTAAGACTCACTCAATTTGTAGCAATGAGTATATCCTGCAGATCCTTGATCCAAGAAGAGCAAAAGGTACTAGCCTGAGGCTGTAATCACAGCTGGGGCCAAGTGCTCCCAAAGGAGGCTGTGCATGTATGTATAGCTCAGCCCAAAGACGGCCTATGCTATTCACATACTCCTAGACAACGCTGAGATTCAAAGTGCCCAGTGGAAAGCACAAGCTGGGCTGACGCTAATACAGCTTGAACTGTGAATGTGCTCTTCTATCCACACAGATCCACTGGCAGAGTATGGAAGCCTTATTGGCTCAAAGCATTTGAACATAATCATTATCTGATTACTAAGCTTTGCAGACAGAGGGTAACACCTAAGAAGATTTGCTTACAAATAAATACAAGAATATTAAAACAGCCCTGGCAGGTGTGGCTCAGTGGACTGAGCGCCAGCCTGAGAACCAAAGGGCTTCTGGTTCAATTCCTAGTCTAGGGCACATGCCTAAGTTGCAGGCGAGGTCCCAAACAGGGGATGTATGATACACAATCACACATTGATGTTTCTGTCCCTCTCTTTCTCCTTCCCTTCCCCTCTCTAAAAATAAATAAAATCTTAAAAAAAGAAAAGCATTAAAATATGTTCAAAGAACTAAGAGAAACCATATTTGAAGAATTAAAAAGAAATATGACAACCATGAATCAACAAGTACAAAGTCTCAGTAATGATTCGAAAATTATTTTTAAAAAACCAAACAGAAATTCTGGTTTGAAAAGTGTAACTGGCCCCGACCAGGTAGCTCGGTTGGTTAGGGTGGCAGGCTGATACGCCAAAGTTGTGGGTTCCATTCCCAGTCAAGGCACATACAAGAACCAACCAGCAAATGCACAAATAAGTGGGACAACCAATCAATGCTTTTTTTTCTTTCTCCTTTCCTCGCTTTTTAAAAATCAGTAAATTTTTAAAAAATGTATAACTAATAAAAAATTTACTATAGTGGCTCAAAATAGCAAAACAAGAATGAATAAGCTTGGTAATAGATCAATAAAATTTACCCAATCTGAAGAAAAAAAAAAAGATTTGAGAAAAATGAACAGTGTCTCAAGACCTATGGGACAACATCAGGAGAACAGAGCAAACTCTCCGATTAAACATCTCAGGTATGTACTGCCCCCCCAGCCCCAATCCTTTTGCATCATAAATACATTTTAACACTTGGAATTTTAAGAAACTCCTATGTACTCTGTGGTGGAAGTTTAAAATCAGAGAGCAATTTGAATATATGTTTCTAGAACCCTGAAAATATTCAAATTTGTTGCATCTACCTACTCCATTTCTTGGTTTAACCAAAAAGAATCAGATATAAAAGAAAATTTATGAATAACAGTTTATCATAGACTTATAAAAAATAGAAAAAAATATCTAATAATAGGAACTAGTTAAATAAAGTATGCTATATCCACATAGTTAAAAACTTTATGTACAGAGCCCTGGCTAGTGTGGCTCACTAGACTGAGAGCCAGCCTGTGAACCAAAGGGTGGCCAGTTCGATTCCCCGTCAGGGCACAAGCCTGGGTTGTGGGCCAGGTCCCCAAAAGGGGGCGCATAAGAGGCAACCACACACTGGTGTCTCTCTCCCTCTCTTTTTCCCTCCCTTCCCCTCTCTCTAAAATATAAATAAAATCTTTTAAAAAAGAAAAACAATACACAATGAAGAGATTATAAATTTTTAAAAATGAAGACCATTTTACTCTTTGGAAGATCAAGTGAATAAAATAATCCTGTGGTTAAGGACTATGGAATTTATTTCCAAAAAAACTACAATTACTCTGCACAAGTTCATCCTATCCTTCAATCTGTAACTATCTTCCATCAAGAATTTACTTAAAGTAAACAAATAATAATTTAGCAGAACCCAACACTTAGGACTCAGGAAGAAAATAAATCTTAAAAAATTTTTAATAATACCAAATTAAAGCACAAAACATTGTCAAAAAATATGACGGTGAGTACCTTGTTTCCCAAGGCCGTGCAGTAAAGGCATAGGGCTTAGAGGTCAGGGCACCTACAGGACAGATATCAATGATATTCCCAGACAGTTCAGACATAAACATCTTTTCAATGTATGTACCAACTTGCATATCATTTCCTCTGCCTGTTGTTCCCAAATCATCTACTCCTGCAATTTCACTTGCAAACCTGCAAGATAAACGTGGTGTCAAACGGTTAAATCTAGCGAAATTACCTCCTTTCCTACTCATAATCACAAAGAGATAATGATTTTCAAAGCACTAAAAAAAGATATGATTATATATTTTTTTAATTGTTCAAATACATTTCTCTCTATTTTCCCGCCACCACTTCCCCTGCCCAACCCACCACCACCTCCCACCCCCAATTCTTCTCCACTGATTATATTTTCAATGGCAAGCATAATCCCTAGGAAAAAAGTAATTCAATAAATGTCTGCTTCTAATTTGAGGCCTAACACATGTAGAGAAAATTGCACAAATAATATAATATGTATATAGCTCAGCAAGTTATCAGAGAGTAAACACAGATTTTGAATTTTTTAAATCCAACTGACACTGGTATTTACTGAAAGTGACCAACTTATTCATTTTATTGGTTGATGCAAAAAAAAAAATGAAAAACACCCTTCTTCTTCCACCAAATAAAAGTGTTAGTGCACCAAATTTTGTGAATATTAGGTAACTAAAAAAATATTCCACAAGGGGGGAGGGGATAATTACCTGATGCAGCGAGTACACTGTATACATCTAGTCATGATGGTCTTTACCAATGGCCCAATGTTCTTGTCCTCCACAGCACGTTTCCCCTCTAAAAATCGGCTCCTATCACTTCCAAACATCATGGACTGGTCCTTAAGCAGATTATGAGAGGGTTAATCTAATTCTGCTGACAACATGAGACAACCAAAAAGTTTTATGAAATCAGCCTACATACCTGCAAATCACATTCACCTCCCTGATCACAAATAGGACAGTCCAGTGGGTGATTTGCTAACAAGAACTCCATCACACCTTCTCTGTATGAAAAATTGTTAACATATAATATGGTTTACATATACGCTATTTAAATAACCTTCACAGATGCATGCTATCACATAGTGTTAATTTTACACTTACTATCAGAAACATCAATGTAATCATTTTGAGTAGTATTAAACACAACCTTAAAACTGCTTACAGAAGCCTAGAATAAACTATCATTAGAGAATCTAGAATATTATGACTTAGAACAATGCAAAACTACCAAAAGTTGCTGAGTGGCCCTCAGAAAATACATTAATTCAAAATAAAAACAAACATACAAATGCAAAGTGAAAACAAGCATAATCAGTACCGGTACAGTAACACATCACTGCAGCAATATCAGCTCAACATTTTCTGCTCTAAGAAAAGTTTCTAAGCCAAGGAATAATAAAGTACCTGGCTTTCTTAGTTTTTTCTGAGTTTGTCAGGATATTCCAACCTTTCATTACTGGCATGGCACAAGCGGCTACAACCTAAAATTTCAATGGAGACATCTTTAAGAATTTGTATTTATTTGTAATTATAAGTAACCCAATATATAAAAATATTAAATTATACTTTTGAAAACAAGCAAAAAAGAGAGAATTTTGAAGACTGAATTTTTTAGTTTTCATAGTCATAATATGGTAATCTGACACTGTACATTTCTTTTAGAAACAAATAAGACATCCTACGTCTGGATTTTATTCTAATTGTCAATGCAATATTTTAAAAGAGGCTCTGAAACAGAACATCAAATTAACTTTTCTGATTAGCAGGCACTACTGAATTAAAATTGCATAAGCCAAAATGAGATTAAACTGAAAGTGAACCTCTTCACTGCAAACCTTTTCTCTAGTGAAAATGGCAGAACGTGTAAGTGCTTCTGATGTACTGTTTGGCAACTCCACATCCTAGTTGTGTGTCATACAGCCTTCTGGAAATATTGACAATTGTTAAGAGTTACCTTTATTTCTAAAATTGTTAAAATTATATAGCATGTGTTTACAAAGCACTTCCATTGATGAGTTGCCACTTCTGAAGAGAATTGCACAAAAAATAAATTCATAGATAAAAGTAAACAGGGGTAGATTTTCCACCATAATAATACTGATTCTAAATAAAGTTTGCTGCAAGATTTAAAGTTTTCTACCTTCTACAGCATGGTGTGGAATTTTAGATATCAAGTACCTTAGGAGCTTTCTCGATTTCAACAAGGCACATCCTGCAGTTTCCAGCAATTGACAACCTTTCATGATAACAGAATCGAGGGATCTGCATGCCAACCTTTTCACAAGCCTAGAAAACAAGTGAAAAATTTTTGTGTTAAAATAACCTGACCTCATCCTTGTCTTGCCTAAAACACAGGGGGGAAAATAAGGCCATCCCCTACCTACCTTATTACTTCTATTTATAAATATCTGTATCTCCATTCTTACTTCATCCCTGAAGTACCTCCTTACCTCCTTTGCTCTTGATTCCAACCTGTCTGCTCTGAGGCTGCCTCTTTAAGGATCCTCAGCATGTCTACGCCTTGTGTGGAAGAAACTAGAATGAAGTATCCTCAGGCTGTGCTGAAGGCCTGACTTCCCATTTCCACTCTGAACCCCTGTTCACGACTCCCCTCCAAACTCTGCCCCAGTGGTTCCATACACGGACCTTCTCTTTTCCTCACTGTCCTTGGATTAGAGACTCCATTTCCCACTGTCTAGCTGGCTATGATCCGGTGCTTCCTTTGGCTTTGGCTCCACATATCCCTCGCAGGACTCACTCCCCCATTGTGGCTGAAGCTCTTCCCAGTTCCTGTTTGTCTAGTAAGGGAGATTAGTTCTGATCTACCAATTACCACTCCTCCACCTCTGAGCCTGTAATAAACGTACATATTGAATTTTCCTCAAGAGTTAGCTCTTCCAATCTTAGCCCTCATGCTAAAGCACTCTTCATCAATGTCCAATGTTCTAACTACTTAGCCAAAATGTATCACATCTTCCTACACGCTGCAAGCAGTGGGTATAGTAGCGGGCAAAACAGACAGTGTCCCGGCTTTTGTACTATCTCGCATTCCATATGATTACATCTAAACTTTGATCTGCAACCCAAAGAATCCTCCCTTCTGCAAACTTTAAACTTAAATAGGCATTTATCCAAGTGTATGCTCCATAGAGTTAAAATTCAACCTATTTCTGTCCCCTACGAATATATCCACAAATAAACTAACAAAGAATTCTCAAAAATTCCTCTGCTCATCATTCCTAAAGGCCTTTCTACCTCCATTTCACTCTCCTTTGACTCTACCATCATGTTTTCATTCCCACTGCTACCATCTATTTTAGGCCTTTTCATTTCCTGCTCTACTAACGAAAGATGCTCTTCCCTTTCCTCACTCCAGTCTTGCTATTCTCCAAGCCATCATGCCACTGTCGCTCTCATACTGCGTAATAGCCACGGAAACCCTTGACGGATCAAACTACAAGCTCTTCAGCATGGCAAGTATTTTCTTCCACGACTGGACTGTCCCTACCAGAATAACTTGATTTCCTGTTACCTCACCTACATACACTTTGTGTTCTATCAATACCAAAGTAGGTGAGGCTTCCTTGTCTACAATCCTTAAAATCTCCTCAGGGATCGCCTCAGACACACCTAACATCTCTTTCTGCCACCTCCTATTCCTGCCAAAATACTCTGCACTGTAGCTTGACCATATTTTTTGTTATATATTTATTGTTTACATGTCTACACCTGGCAGATAGCCTAAAAATGGTGGCTAAAATGAATGAAGAGCATTTAGCTCTGTGACGACGTGCAGATGGAATAAAGCATCATTCCTGCATGACCAATTCTGTTACTTCTAGAAGGATTTAGAGAAACTAAATATTCAAGAATCTAGTACCCTTCATTTACCTGTTCTGTAGGTTATATTCGTAGAAATATACTGAAAACAGAAATGTTACATGAAAGTCAAAGCATCAAGCAGGCTCACAAAACACAAAGCTTACTTTCTCCCCAAACTTACCCATATTAAGGAATAATTTAAGTAACCTGAAATTTCTTCATGAGTGTTTAGAAGGCAGAAGTGAAAGAACTGCCACAGTTCACTATGAAAGTCTGAAACAGATAAATGACCTCTCACTCTGAAATGCCAAGGTTTCAAGTCATACTTATTTTCATGGAATTTTACTACCTACAGTTCTTTTATGAGCATTTCCTAAGGAATCTTGAAAATTTTAGAGGTAAATAAACAGTAGAAAGGAAATAAGTTGGTATTTAAGGAAAAAATAGAACATACACAAAAATATAGAATTAGAACACATGCCTACCTGAAGGACCGTAGTTCCTGGTTCCACCATGACAGACTGACCATCAACAAATACTTCAATCAAGTTGCTTGCTGCTGTGGCAGTTGTTCGAACTGACCATCAAAAATATTGAAGTGAAAAATAAATTAACAGAGTTGAATTTATTATAGCAGAAGATAATGCATTAACTAACCTACAAGCCTAAAATTTCTCTAGATACAAACTTATAAAATACTGAATTAGAAGAAAGCTTTTCAAATCCTGAGTACCAAACAAAATACAGTTATCTACTTTTAATAGTTAAAACTTTTAATACTACTGAAAATATGTCCGTGGGGAGACAACTTTTCAAAAGCAGAATGACTGTTTTTTCCATTTTGGCACTGATGGGCAGTTCTCATTACTTTCTATTCCATGATAATTTCTTTAAGCTGTTTTAAGGTAAAATTACATTTTCAAATTATTCTATTTGACTTGGGCCATTTGTTTCTATGTTTATTTAAAACAAATTAAGAGTTTAGGGTCCTTTCAGAAACATTCAATAGACCTAAGAATTTATGAAAATAGCAAGCTGAGTACAGACAAATGCAAATTTAAAAAATACTCACCATATTCTTTAGGAGACTTAGCAAGGCCTACTAAGGCCCTTCTAACAGGTATCCTTAACATATTGCTAAGAATAAAACAAAGCAGAGTTACATTACTGTAGAAAAATCCTAATTACAAACTTTTTTGTTTCAAAGCATCCACATACATTATTTTACTGAATATTCACAAATACTGATTCCCCCCCCAAATTCTATAGATGAGAATATGCAGTCTTAATGTGATTACTGACTTACACAATGTAAAGGAGCTAAGAGGTAGCAGCTGGTATATAAATGTGGGGCTTCTAAATCTATGTAAAGGGCAGTTTTATTGTTTTTAACTGTCAACAAATTATCACATTTAAAACACTACTATATAGTAAAATAAATTTCAAGAATAACAATTAGCTTGTCATTAATAGCTATGTAAAATAAAGCCTACCTTTCTGCCTTCATTTTCTACCAATATGTCTTCTAATATTCTATATTCTGAGCAGTTATATGTTGTACTAAAGGCTCCTGAGATATTCTGGGCTAGCTCACAAGCCCAACTCTTGAAGTGTCTAGGGTGCGATTTCCTGTGCTGACTAGTACATTTATCTTATAAATTTGCAATTATCTGTCTATACGCCTGTTCTGTTCCCACTGTATTATGAAATTCTTGAATCTTTCTATCTTCAGTGCCTCCAGGATAACACACAGTAAGCTCTTCTAAAACAGTGGTTCTCAACCAAGAACAATTTTGCTTCCCAGGAAACATTTGGAAATGCCTGCACACATTACTTGTTGTCACAACGGGGGGAAAAACTACAGGCATCCACGGGGCAGAAGCCAGGGTGCTGCTAACATCCTACAGTGCACAGGACAGTCCCATAATGAAGGATATTCCAAAGTATTAACAGTGCTGAAAGTTGAAAAATCCTGCTCTAAAAGGCTTGCTGAATTACTGAAATATATAGAAGTGGATAATATAAATAACACCAAATAAAGACATAAAGAAAAGTTAGCTTAACTTTTAGATTTTTGTTCATTCACTTTATCAGATGGGGTAAGCATCTAAATAATAATTTTTCACTTGGAATTTTAAAAAATGCAAATTATGTGATCAGATGTATCAACATAAAGCATTTCAAAGGTAAAGAGAGTAGAAAATAATACACATACCTAACTTTTAAGCATTAAGTTTCATGTACCTATTATAGATGTGTATAACTGGAAATTTCATTATATCAGATTTCAATAATTCATAGAATTCATTAATTCTGAATGTGTGATACTGAATTTGCAGACAACAGGTCTATCACCTACTGCTGATTTTGGTAAATGAAAGCTTCTGCTTCTTTATTTATAGAGCAGAAAGAAAACAATACTTCCTAGGCTATATATTATGAGTTGGAGCTCAATAAATGTCACTTAAAGCTGATGTCAACTTAGGTAGTGTTAGCCACTTAGGATCAGTTTTAAAGTGCTCCTCGTTTGCACTCCTTCTTTTTACTATCAGCACACACTGTGTATACATCTTTATTATTTCATCTAGTAAACCGCAGGTTAGTAATCAATTTTAGTACCTACTAAACTGTAAGCTCCTTGACAAGGAATAATAAACTTTGTTCATTTCCTTTTTCTGAGGACCTACTACCATGCATGCCCTTGGGAAAATAACCATCAACTAGCCTAATCACCAATTTCCAGGATAAATAACATCTGATCTATTAAAATCTACTGATATAAACTTCAATTTGCTGAATTCAAGTAATGACAGATTCAAAATCACAAATCAATAGTTTATACAATATAAAAACTTTAATGCTATTATTTTGTTTTCAGTACAATTTCAAAGTAGTGCCCACTCTTGCTAGGAAATCTACCAAAACTATGCCAGGTGTTGAAAATCAGCATCAAATCGAATACTGCACAATCCCACCATAAGAAATGCAGATTGCAGCCCTGCCTGGGTGGCTCAGTTGGTTGGAGCATCATCCTGTACACCAAAAGGTTATGGGTTCAATCCCCAGTCAACTCATAAACCTAGGTAACGGGTGCAACCCTGGTTGGGGTTCGGGGTGCATATGGGAGGCGGTTGATGGATGTTTTCTTTCTCACATCAATGGTTCTCTCTCTCCCTTCCTCTCTTTCTAAAATCAATAAACGTATCCTCAGGTAAGGAAATACAGATTGCATAACTTTGATACATACTCCACACATATTTACCATATAGGAACAACGCTTTTTGTTATAGGGACAATACTACTCCACATTCTCCACTCTTCACTTCTCTCCCTCCAAGGTATTACCCTATTCCAAGCCACCAACATCTCTAGCCCCCTCACAGGTCTCTGACTTCACAGTTCCCACAGCCTCTCCCTTCTTTCCACCAGGTGTGGCCTCAGACTGAAATGCTCCTCCCTCAGATCTTCTGGCCCCTTCTCATCCTCCCAATTTTGGCTTCAAAGCCTTCCTCATGGAGACTTTCATTGACTATCTAACATTTCCTAACTGTTCCCCAGTCATGTTACGCATTTAATTCTTCTTCATGGACTTCTTTCTAGCTTATAGTAGGTGTTCAATAACTATTTGCTAAACGAATTCTATCTCCAATCTCTGTACATAAACATGCACTTTCTTTGAATTAGACAGTGTGGTTCTCAGGCAACACTGTAATACCCTGCTTAACAATGCACACATAATGTGGTGAAAAAAAGAAAACATTCCTCAAAAAAAAAAAAATCACCTTGATGTTTATTTATCAGAAATAGTTCACGTTACATTTTCTATACCCTCAATCCGTTTTGAGCAGTTACCTGATCCACAATCTTACAGTACTGTACATGCACTAGATCCCAAGAACTTTTAAACAGTGTAGCTTTGTTATTCGCAGTGCAACCTTGGTCTAACTTTTTGTGTATCTTTTCCTTCGGTTTCCCCACCAGTGAAAGGAATAAATTTTGCCCAATGCAATCAATGCACAAAACTAAGGACAAAAACAATCAGAGGCGTGGACGGTTGCTAAGGCAATAGAGGCGAAAACAGTAATGCACTGTACCAGCTATGTACTAATTTTGCAGAAAATGCTCAGTCTTTAGGCCTAAGTCACTTGACACCGGTCCTCTTCCAGGGAACAAAACGACCTCCTCTCTAGAAAGGGTAATGTCCTGCATTTCCCCTGCGGAGGGAAGGTCACCCACAGCCTGCGTTCAGGCCGGCGCTCCCCAGGGCCTCCAGAGCCTCTTCTTTGCTGCTCCAGCAAGACCAGAGCCCGTGGCTACACAGGCCTTCCCTGCCGGCTCTCAAGGGTTCCCGGGGAGGCGGAGTGGGACGCGGCGCCCAGTCAAGGACAAGAGGAGAATTAGTCTCCTGGGCCAAAAGAAATAGTTCTGTTAAGAAGTAAACTACTGTGGCCGAGGCTTCTCAACCTTCTCACCCAAACACGACCTCACCTTCTCCCTAGAGCCGCCGAGGGTGCTCTGCAGAACTGTCTGCACCACACCGACCCCCTTAAGAGCCCGTTGCTTATTAAATATGGCGGCGTTGGCTAACTCCGACTGCCGGGCCTGGAGAACGGGAAGCCAGGAGGGACTAGAGACTTCAGATTCGACAATGTCGCCGCTCAGACTGAGTTCGGCAACTTTCGTCAGTTTGACAGAAGGCGGGGCGGAGGGCAAAGCAGCCGGGAGGAGGCGGAGATCGGAGGCCGGGACCGCAGTTCCGCCGGAAGTGGCCGGGAGGCTGAGACCGAGCCACTTCGATCATCTCCGGTGCTTCAAGGGGCGGGACCTGTAAATCTGCGGAGGTCGAGGAGGTACTAATTTAAGCAATGCCCCTTTTATTGATTTGTTTCCAAACACAAAGAAAGGCCCACGGGAAATTTGTGGGCTGTTTATTTCAGAGCCCCGATTTTTACGTTGAGGAATGAAAAGGTTAACGTACTTTGACCTTAAACTTCCGGCGTGCGCGGCGGAGGGAAACGCCTCCCTCTCTATATAAGGGATTTTCCGGCTTTTTGCGGCCTTTTCCCCTTTAGCGCTCGGCGCCAGTTGCCTGCGCTCCTCTTTTCTGTGTCGCCGCCGGGCTCCCGGGTCAGCCGGCACCATGGGTTTTGGAGACCTGAAAAGTTCCGCCGGTCTCCAGGTGCTCAACGACTACCTGGCGGACAAGAGCTACATCGAGGGGTAAGCTGGGCTCGAGCTGCGGCCGGGTGCTCCCGAGACCACGTGGCGCTGTCTCCGCTGTGGCTGGGGGAAGAGTAGCCCGGCCTCGGCCTTGGGGGAGGCACCTCAAAGGGAAGAAGGGTCAAAAGTGTGCTTTTTAAAATGACTGATTTGGTTTCAACCAGGTTTTTCTGCGTCTTTTCTCAGTAAATGTAAACCTATAGGTGTACGTTAGAGATCGCAGTCTTTGAGGTGTATCAGGTGTCGGGCATTTCTCAGGAGAGAACAGAACGATGGTTCCTTACCTTGAGGAGCTTATTTTCTTTTAATCTGATGCGGTTTAGGAAGCCCGGTGATAATGGGCGAGATCCCACTAATTATTTGAGAGACGTAGCGTTTGTCTTTGATGGTGTTTGTGGTAGAACTTTTAAAGTCCTGTGTACTTTTCTGTCGTTGGCAGGTATGTGCCGTCACAAGCAGATGTGGCAGTATTTGAAGCAATCTCCGGCCCACCACCTGCCAATTTGTTCCATGCCCTACGTTGGTATAACCATATTAAGTCTTACGAAAAGGAAAAAACCAGGTAAAATTATCTTTATTTGAAGAGCAGAATGCTTTCTACGCTATTTCTTTCTTAAGATTTTATTAATTTTTAGAGCGAGGAGGAGGAGAAAGAGGGAGAAAAACATTGATAGGTTGCCTCTTGCGCGCCCCCGGCAGGGGAACTGGCCCTCAACCCAGGCATGTGCCCTGACTGGGAATCCAACCAGCGACCTTTGGTTTGCTGGATGGTGCCCAACCCACTGAGCCCACCAGTCAGGGCCCCTTTCTAAGCTGTAACTCAGGATTTTCACTTGATAGAATTGGACTCAGGCTACTTTAGTTTTGTTGGGATATTGTAATCTAAGTTTTCTTTTGTGACTTTAAAAAGCCAAGAGACTGAAGCCCTCCATTTTTTCGCAGAACAGGTAGAACGTGGACAACAGCAGTTCATCTTTTCCCCACACTACCCCTGGCCCTGACCTGGGGGGCCCACCTCTGGGGTGAGAGGGTGGCTCATTCATTCAGTCCTTGGCCATTCTTCTGAAACTGCCAACAAGGGTGGAAGTTTGGGGAAGTGGACTCCAGTTCACTAAGAATGGAATTGAGCATATTTAATGAAATCACAAAACAGAAATACTCATTCTGAAAGAGTAAATCATAGTGAGTATTGAATATAATGTCTCACATGTTACTAATGTTGTTTGGGTGAGAAATTAAAATATATAAAAAATTACGTGGGAATGTTAAATGGGTTCTGTTAATAGTGATGAAAGCAGCTTATGTATTTTTTGAAGAATAACGTATCAGTCTAATAGTTAACTTTTTATTTATTTTTTTAAAGCCTGCCTGGAGTAAAGAAAGCTTTGGGCAAGTACGGTCCTGCTCATGTGGAAGACACCACAGGAGGTGGAGCTACAGATAGTAAAGATGATGATGACATTGATCTCTTTGGATCTGATGATGAGGAGGTATGGAATAAATTGGTTTAAGTGTGTCATTGTGCTTAGGCACAGGCTCTAGCCTAATTGCTTGGATTTGAACCCTGGCTTCGTTATACTACCTGCCTTTTAAAAATTCTCACTGGTTACATGATGAATAAAATCAAATCACCATCTTTCGGCTGAGTTCATGATGGATTTGCTTTTTTCTGATGAAGCTCGTCTTTGCTGTGATTGCCCCTCTATCTTCAGGCTGAGGAACAATCAGCTTTGTGAAATACATTCATTTTTCTCTTTTCAGGAAAGTGAAGAAGCGAAAAGGCTAAGAGAAGAACGCCTTGCACAGTATGAGTCAAAGAAAGCCAAAAGTAGGTCATTTTATAATTGTGTTTATTTTCATTTCATAGTAGTGTGAATAATCTTTTTCGAGGATTAATCCACGAAGTAATTTCTTCCACATTTACCAGTTAGGTCAGCGAACCTTCTGTAGAATTATTTCTTCAAAAGACTTCCACAGCTACTGGTCCGCAGCTGTTCTGGTGATGGCAGTTGTGGCATTCCTCTGTGGGAAAGGAATTGTTACACGGTTAAACGTCCCTTTCTTAGCAAAACGGAAAGTGGGCATGCGTGTGACAAACACAAGATGTATTCTGTAGTTTTGTGTGGCTAAAGAGAGGATCCCTTTTAAAACAAGTGATATGTCTTGGGTTAATTATGTTAAAAATATGATAGAATATTTGAGTAATGCTTGTTTCTTATTATTTTTTATTTTTTTAGAACCTGCACTTGTTGCCAAGTCTTCCATCTTACTAGACGTGAAACCTTGGGATGACGAGACGGATATGGCAAAACTAGAGGAGTGTGTCAGGAGCATTCAAGCAGACGGCTTAGTCTGGGGCTCTTGTGAGTTTAGTCTTTGCCCCCCCACCCCCATTTGGGTTTTTTGTTTGTTTGTTTTGTTTTGTTTTTGGAAATTGACATTGGGAATTTGCATAGTTCCAACCTTTGCCAACGAACAGTATTTCTCTAAGATTTTTCTTAATGCTCTTTTCAGCCAAACTGGTTCCAGTGGGGTATGGAATTAAAAAACTTCAAATACAGTGTGTAGTAGAAGATGATAAGGTTGGAACAGACATGCTGGAGGAGCGGATCTGCGCTTTTGAGGACTATGTGCAGTCCATGGACGTGGCTGCTTTCAACAAGATCTAAAATCCATCCTGGATCATTGCCCTTAAATAAAAGCTTGAACGATAACCCTTGGTTCTTGACTGTTTAATAGGGGGGTGGTACGGTTGTCCCTTAACAATGTGAGAGGTTGGGGTGTCAACAACCCCCAACGCGGTCAGAAGTTCATGGTTGTCTTTGTTCCCCTAAAGCTTAAGTGTTCAGGTATCCATAGGAGATGGTTCCAGGACACCTCATAGATCCTCAAGTTTCTTGTATAAAATGGCAGAAAACAATGCATGCATTCGGCCTTCTGCATCCGCAGATGCAAGACCCAGGGATACAGAGGACTGGCTATAGTTTAGACTTTGCATATAAGTGGACCCACATAGTTAAAACCCATGTTCAAAGGCTAACCATATATTCCTTCCATTTTGAGTAATTTAATGACTATGTGATTCATAATGTAAATTTGGGTCAGCATTCTTTATAGTTTTTAAGATTTTAGTTTTAGAGAAAGGGTAAGGGAGGGAACAAAGTGTCGATCAAGCCCTGATTTGGATAAAACCTGCAAACCATGTGTATTCTCTGATGGGGGAAACGGAACGAGTGACCTCTCAGTTTGCAGGGCAGTGCCCAACCAAAGGAGCCACACCAGTCAGAGCTAGATTTGTGTACTTTTAGCCCAAAAGAGGGAAACCACTTATTACAAAAGCTCTATAGGTAGGTGGTGTAGATTTTATAAACGGATTTAAATGAACAATCTCAGTATAATTTCTGTACTTGTTTTCAGCAGTGTATGATGATAGTATTTTTATCACACAAGTTTTCCTGTTTGCTTTATTTTTACAAAAAACTAGCTAAAAACTTCACTTGTGGGAATTTTGGATTAGGAAATTAATCCTGTGGTTTATGATGGTTCAGACCTTGGACTTGGCAAGGATTTAAGTTATTTGGGCTAGTTTTCTTAAATGGGAGTGTTAGGATTACCTTAAACTAAGAATCATGACAAAAGGCTGTGAAGTCCTTGCTTAGGACAGTACTGGCCACATGGTGAAAAATGTCAGTTACAGTATTTGCAGGGTAGTTAAAACATTCGGAGTTAAAAATGTATTTAATGCTGAGACAGACCAATGACCTAAATGGCTGATGAAGTAACCTAGCATCTTCAAGTTGGTTACTTGTGACTGAAAAATCAATTTCAAATGTTAAGTGTTGAGAAATGCAATTTTACTAAAGGACACCTAATGCAAAGGAGGGTAACAGTTAAGGGAAGGGTTCCCAGAATTTGTCACAAATTATAACCATTTGTCTAGACAGATGCAATAATGTACGCTGATAAAGGAGAAAGTGAGAATGTGTTTTGAGTAACACTGTTCTGGAAGGGAGATTATATAGACAATTAATTCCCATGCTATGGTTTTTTCAAAAGCCTGGCTTGGGTGTGAAGGTGAGTGGGGACTAAGTGGGACATTTTTCTCGTTTGGAAATCTGATTGGACCTATTGAGGTAGGACTTCTATAATGACCATACTGAGGCAGTACTACAGGTAAATGTACTGAGATGAAGGCAGTATGTTAAATGATAGTCAAATCTTGGTAAGAGTTTCATCTTAAGTAGAGATATATATAACATTTGGTTTATTTTTTTTACATTAGTTTTTATAAAAGTAGAGCTTGGAAATTGCTAAGCTCTTAAAGTCTCTAAATCAAAAAGATTAAATGATTTGAGGTCAGAAGTTTCCTAGACAAAGCTGTTTTTATTCCCCTCTCCTGCCAAATCTGATTTTTTTAAAATAAGTGACTACTTTGAGTGTGGGAAATTGTTTAAATTGTAAATAAAATTTGTTTAATTGGACATGTATGTACTAATGAAATCACTAAGCAGTTTAGTCTAACCCAGTCTAAAACCATCAGAAATTTTCAGGTTGTCACTATCACAAGAGCCAGCAGAGGGCAGCACTTCATTTTCTGGAGATTGAGATCCTGTGGATTCTGGAAATGCTGCTATGGAGAGATTAATGAATAGTAGCCAAAAATAATTTAGTCATTGACATAGTAAAGCGATTGGTACTAAGTAGCTTGACCAGAACATTAAGTTTCAACAAATATTTATGATAAAAAACTAATGATTAAAAACTTGTTTAAAAGGAGTTTAAAAAATCAGAATAGTGAGTTTAAGCCACAGCTCTCTTGTAAATCTTAAAAAGCCCTGGTTGGTGTGGCTCAGTGGATCGAGCACTGGCCTGCAAGCTGAAAGGTCACCGGTTTGATTCCCTGTCAGGGCACCTGCCTGGCCTTGCTGGCCAGGGTTCCCAGTTGGGGCCTGGTGAGAGGCAACTGATTTCCGATTGCTGTTTCTCTCGCACATTGATATTCCTCTCTTCCTTCTCTTTGAAAATAAGTGAATAAAATCTTTAAAGAAAAAAAGATAATTGATGATGCCTGTGACCAAATCTTCACAGCCTTGAATAAAACATTTAACAGTATCTTTTAATTTTATATTTTAAAAAGTAGATAATATATTGACATAGTTCAAAATTCAAGAGGTTATACAATGAAATCTCCCATCTGCCAGGCCTCCTGTTCATGTCCATAAAAGCAACTAATACCACCAGGTTCTTAGGCCTTTCCAGAGCTGGCCTAAGCATACGCATGCAGACTAACTTCTGCACTTCGCATTTCGTCCAAAGAAATAGTTATCTTGGAGATCATCTATATCTTGGATATTCCATATTAGTACATTAAAAAGTTTCCTGATTTTTTAAGTTACATAATCCATTGTTTCATATCTTATGTAACCAGTCTATTTGTTGGATTTTTAGATTGCTTTCATTTTTTTGCTATTTATGAGCAATGCTGACATTTACATGTTAGCCATGTACTGATGAACTGTTTTTGAACTCATAGGCTCAGAAGGCACAGGTGTGTGTAGGGAAAGTGATTTTTTTTTTTTTCCTGTTTCTGTCTTTGGAGTAGAAAACAGGAAAAATAAGTGGCCACCTATTTTTGCATGCCCCATACATGATTGCAAAAACTGAAACCTTGTTTATATTTCATGCTCAGCCTCCCCAGCACATGGTTGGGTACAGTGTGGGAGGGAATTTAAAATGATTCATTCAGCATCACTCTTAGCTGCTATAAAAAATACAAAGAAAATTGTAGGGAGGTGGTTCAAACACATACAAAATTGTTGAAAAAGTATAAAAGTCATTTTGTGATTAAGCAAGTAATCCAAAAGTTCAGAAGAAGGCTAGAATTGAGAAGTTTTTTAGAGGAACCAGCGGTTAAACTAGATAGACCTTGACCAATTAGTTAAAAGGGGAGAGAGAATGTTCCAGGAGGTATGAAAGGCAGAATGATAAACCCAGGAACGTTTGGGAGGCCATTCAACCAGTTTGGCTGCATTCTGCAGTGTGTTGGATTAGATAGGATAAGGCCAGGTTGTAGAGGCATTTGAACTATAGGCTGGCCATTCATGGGGAGCCTTGAAGGTTTCCAAGCTGGGGAAGACAAGACAAAGGCAGAGTTCTGATCTGGAGATGGTGTAGATGGAAGCAGGTAAATAAGACTGTTATCCTAATGGAAACGGAAATGACTAAATGATGGCATATATACTCAATGAAATATTTTATAAGCTTAATAGAATTATTTGAAAAAATGGAAACTATAAAACATTAAAAAATGCTTGATTTTTCATTATTATTATCAAAAGGTAAGCTTATAGACAAAGACAAATAGAAAAAGTTGCGTTAGTGTTTTGAGATGTGAAACTTTTTCCAAACAAATACCATTTGGCAATGGCAATTATTTTCCTTAGAATAAAAAAGTAAATGTTTATAGATAAATGCCTCACATACATTGTCTAATTTGAACTTTATTATAAGCCTAAGAGATAAGGCAGGCAGACACTAGACTGAGCTCTGGAAGATTTGCCTGATTATTCATCTAGTGAGAGGAAGAGGAACTCAAATCCAGGCCTCCAGAGTCCAGTAATGTGTTGGTCGTAGAGTGGGAAAAGTTCTTTGTCCCTGCTTTTATACAATTTAATCCTGTTTCATCAGTGCTTCATACCCTCAGTTAGGGAACGTGAGAAGATGTCACATAAGGGTAAATCTAAATTGGAAGCTGAGACTGATAATCAGACATTCTCTCCTTACATGCACCATATAATAATAGCTGCATTTGGGAAATGTCCCAAATGAGAGCGTGTCATTTGGAATTTTTTTCAAGAAAGTGAAAATCAACAGTGTCCACAGACTTCTAAATATTCATCCCCAGAAAACCTACTGTCCATATATGAGCATAGAAAAGAACTATGGATCGCTCTTTAAGCTTGACATCAATTCTGAATCTCCTGTTTTTACTCTGTTCCTGTAAAATGGGATTATTCTCTTTTCTAAACACAGTGCATGTTTTCCAATCTCTACCTTTGGTCTTGCTGTGCCATCTACCTAAAGTAACCTCTTTCCTCACTTGCACTTCGTCACATGGTAGTCATTTTTCAAAACGCACTTCAGATACCTCTTGCAAGAAGCCTTTTTAAAAAATGTTTTATTTATTTATTTTTAGAGAGATGGGAAGGGAAGGAGAAAGAGAGAGAAACATCAGTGTGTGGTTGCCTCTCGCATGCCCCCAACCAATGACCTAGCCTGCAATCCAGGCTTGAGCCCTGACTGGGAATTGAACCAGTGACCCCTTGGTTCACAGGCCATCGCTCAATTCATTGAGCCACACGAGCCATGGCAAGAAGTCTTTTTAAATTCTGCTCCTTCCTGCGCCTTGCAGCCTCCCAGCACATATATTCTTTTATAGTATTTATAAACTGTCTTGTTTTCAAGTTGTCTGTGTACTTCCTATGAGATTTTCATGTTCATTCAAAAGGAGAATGGGATCTAACATTTACTAAGCAGTTACTGTGTCAGAATGTGCCAGGAGTGTCACTGAGTAAGTATAATACCAGCTAATTTTTATCAGGTATCCATCTATAGAGCTAAGTACCACTTTAAGTGCTTTATGGAAAGCCCTATAATACCTGCATCAACTCACTTAACACAGAGCTAGGATGCGTTACAGCCATAATTCAAATTGAGATATTCTGCCCCCAGAGGTCTTGGGACATGGACCCTATTCCTAGGAGGTTCCTTCCACTGAGGAAGAGGTGGGTCTGTACCCCAGTCCCTGAGTTTCCTGGGGCTCCATTCTCTCCTGCCAAGTAGGCAGCGAGCTCCCTCGCTTCATCCCCAAATTGCTGTAGCGTTTTCCAGCCTCCAGCTTCTTTCTTTTTCATTGTTTGTCCTGCTCCTCATCATGAGACCGCAGGGAAGCCTCGCTAACTAGATCCCAGCTGCCGGGGAGGAGGCTTGGAGTCCCCAATCCTGAGTCTGAGCTTGGGTCCTCAGTTACTCCTTGGACCTTCCCTCAAACTGAGAATAAACAATTAAGTCTTGCTTCTGCTGCAAAGCACCTGTACTGGCTGCTGCTTTCTCCTAGTGAATTCCTAACAGTGTGTCCACTGTCAGCTATTTTAAAAGCTGGTAAAACTGGAGTTCTTAGCCTGGGGTCTAAGGCCTCCCTGGTATTTTATTTAAAAGCATTACTGTAGAAAGGACCCATGACTTTCATTAGATTCTTGAATGAATTAAAAGTTCCTCTAAGACCTTTGTAGACCTTTCTTTTTTTTTAAAAAAAAAAAAAAAGAGATTTTTATTTATTTTAGAGAGAGGGGAAGGAATTGAGAAAGAGAGGGAGAGAGAATCGGCTGCCTCTTACTCACCCTCAAATGGGGACCTGGCCTGCAGCCCAGGTGTGTGCCCTGACAGGGAATCAAACCAGCATCCTTTCAGTTCGCAGGCCGGTGCTCAATCCACTGAGCCACACCAGCCAGGGCTGTAAAACTTTCTCAAAGAATTTTTCTCTTTGGAAGCTCCACGCCTCATATCAAACACTGAAACATTGAAACCCCGTGTGAAATATAAGCTTTTATATAATCACTAAATATTTGACCAAGTGACATAAAGTTATATTTTGTAGACATGCAATTAAGTATTCTTTTAACTTTCCAAGTTTTCTTTTTGTATCCTAGAGCCAATAATTACTTTTTAAGATCTCACGTATTTTCATAGGCCCTCGGAAAGCTCAAAGGGCCCTAGATATTGTGCCCAGTGAACCAAGTGCAATGAGCGGTTTTGCATGGATTCCTAGCTCACAGAGGTTAGGAAGCACTGCCCTGAACTGTAAATTCCAGAATATCACCTGCTCCATTAATTTCCTTCTGCCCTTGGCTGCTCCTCAGCCTTCCTCTCTTTCTCCCCCACAGCCTTGAGAGTCTCCATTTGCTCAAAAAGGATGAGACTATGAAGTTTTCTCTTTTTCCTTGAAAACTCCAGCTTTTCTCCTGATTCTGGGAATCCAGGACTGTTCCTTCAAGGTCAAGGGGAACCCAGAGTCGAATATCTTAAACCATGGCTGGAGGGAACACGTGTACACCTGCACAAAGGGCCAGAAATTCGCAGAGTCCTTTTCTCCCTTCCCTCCCTTAAGCTGTGCTGGATAGAACAGAAACCATGAGGTCTGGGAATGAGCGAAGTTTGAGATAGGCTGAGCCGTGCCATGTGTTTTGGAATAATTTGCAAAATCAGATCTGATTGTTGCATGGGGCTAATAGTAAAAAACATAGCTAATAAATGATCTGATAGTAGATGAAACTACAAAGAGATGAAACTAAAAAGGATACTGATTCAAGAAATAACATAGCTTCCCTCACAACTTCCAAAATACAGAAATTGGAGAAAGTTAAATGTATTTCTTAAATTGCCGTGAGTGGCAGAGTTTATATTCACAAAAGATGAAGATGCCAGCAGAGACAAAAGATAGGAACAGAACCTTAGGGAATCCCAAAGGCAGGGACAGAGCTGTCCAGTGTCCCTTTACCTCCACACTGTATGCCACATCTTTTCTCTCTGAACAATGTGCACTTTTCCTAGCTCTCTGTGGTACCTACTATGATCTGCCTTGTTTTTCGATTGTATTTATGCAAATTTAATCTCACTTTCTAAACCGTAAGTACCTTATGGTTCTTGGCATCCCTCACAATACTTGTCTGGCTTGGCATACCTCTTAGATACTCACCTGTTTGCTAAGGATATAAATGAATACAGGTCAAAATATTATTATAGTCTACTATGCAACAGATTTGCACCTGACTTCAAGGAATGCTTTATTGATCTTATACTGGTGTCTATATAAAGACCGTTGTAGAAATAAAAGGCTTATGTCAGCTTTGACCAATAGAGTACAATGGAAGTGACACTATGTCTGTGTTGAGCGTAGCTTTTAAGTGGACGAGAAATGTCCACTTTGGTCTCTTGCATCCCTAAGTTGCCCTGTAAGAAGTCTGGCTACCCAGAGGTGCCATGATGGAACAGCTTTGTGAAGAAAGAAGAGGAGGGAGAGGAGGGGACTGGGGGGAGGAGAGGAGAGGAGAGGGAAGGGCAGAGAGCCATGCAGCCAGCCCCCGCTGTGGCAAACCTCAACCGTTTGGGTCACCGCAGTCCCCCTGAGGCTCCAGATGTTGTGAAGCACAGAGAGGAGCCTCCCTTCTGCGCTTGTTCGAATTCCTGGCTCTGAATTGTGAGAGAGCATGGTAATAAACTGTTGTTTCAAGCAACTAGATTGGGGGGCAGTTAACGAAACATGAATAATAATCAACCAGAACGATGTTTTAAACTAATTACTATAACCAGTTATTAGTTTAATTCATAAATGCATATATAAAGGTTACATGAAATAAAGAAGTACACACATTGCATTTTAAGAATTTGTCTAATAGGTTACTTGAGCAAAATTAAAGTGAGCTTAAGGAAACTTATTTTACCATCTTTGAAAAGAGTTAATCACATGTTTAATATTAAGATTTAGGACTTAGAGAAATTTGTTAAGATTTTAAAAATAACTGAAATTGCCTCAACAACTGTGATTAATCTACTATAGTATAATTAGTAAGAATGACACATAATTTAAGTAGCAGGGAAAAAATGAAGATCCCTCCTAAATGCTATATCCACACAAGAATGTGATGCCAACAAACAGACCAAAAACAACAACAAAACACTACAGTTGGCTCTGTGTCTTGGGATCAAATCATCTGAAAGCATGGTCAGGAGACCCATACAAAAGCCTTATACTGATTTGTGGAAGAGCAGTATTTCACTGGGCTGTTTCCAGGAGACACGAGTTCTTGGTTTCAGAGTTCCTAAGCTGTTCTCCCACCGTGCCAGAACAGCTGACTTCCCACAGCGTGTACTTTAGTATCTCAGCAACCGAGGCGCGAAAGCGCGCTTGGAACTTCTTACTAATTAGGACATAAAGGATGGGATTCAAGCAACTATTGAGGAATGCCAAGGCCGTGGAGAGGGGGATTCCAGCCCGCAGCACATGGTGGAAATAGCTATTGTGGTGAATTGTGAGCTCCCCAATGCTGAACAGGTGATAAGGAGTCCAGCAAATAAAAAAGGCCAGGACCACAGCTAGAATGGTCCAGAAATACTTATTAGAGACCAGGTTGCTGCGCTTCTTTACCTTGAAGATGAGACACAAGTAGCAAATGCTCATTGTTAGTAAAGGGGAGAGGTACCCAATGATAAATTTCACCCAGGTCAGAACATGGTGCCTCATCAAAGCGAGGTCAGGATCATGCTTGTGGAAATTGTTATAGCAAATAGTGTGGTTATTCAACTCCTCAGTGTCCCGGAAGTATAGGGACGGACCACCCATTATAGAAGCCAAAAGCCACACGAGTATAATAACAATCTGAGCGTTCCTTAGGGTTCGGTGCCGATGAGCTACGACAGGGTGGATCAAGTGTACATAGCGGTCCAGGCTAATCACCGTCAGGAAATAAACACTGGCAAACATGTTCAGTTGGGCAATGAAGGAATTGGCCTTGCACAACCAGATGCCAAAAGGCCAGTGGAAATTCATGGCCACATAGGAGATATACAGAGGCAAGAAGAGAAGAAAAATGAAATCTGCAATGGCCAGATTGAGAAACCAGAGAGTGGTGACTGTCTTTTTCCACTTGAAACCCATGAACCAAATGACAATGGCATTTCCTGGAATGCCCAGGATGAATGCTAAACAGTATAACACCAGGGAGACCCAGTGAATGACTCCCAGGGGTACTTTCTCTTCCAAATCAGACTCTGGCGTGTAATATTCTGTGGGATAGGAGTAGTTCTCAAATTCTTCAAATAATATTTCCTCTAAATCTTCCATGATCTTGAGGAGTGGCGAATGAAGAAACCTATAGAAACAAATTTAAAAGAAAACAATTTTTAAAAGAACAAGAAATGTTCAGTGAATAGGAACATAAGGATTAAAACATTTCATCTCATGAACTGGAAATAGTAGATTCCTTAGCAGCACTTGTGATTATACTCTTGATGTCCAAGTCTTGGTGGACCTCAGTTTTGTACAGATTATTCTCAAAGAAAATTTTCAAGGCAGAGGAAACAGCCAGGGCTTTTCAGGGGCACCCTTTTCAACCATGGAGATTGAATATGGGAATTTTTGCAATTGACTCTGTTGGGCTGTTAGGACTTGGGCTTTATAAGAAAACGAGGGGAAGCTCTTGAGTTGTGATGATACTAAACCTATGTTGTTTTGGCAGAGTTAATGTCCTCTGTCCTTTATTTCATAATTTAAATGCGCCCAGAACAGGTGGCTTTAATGGGTGTAGCAGTCCAGCTTCGGAGACAATGGGATTTGGGTGAACCAAAGAACAGTGGACTAGCTTTCAATGAACTGCAGCTACTCAGTTCCAGCCACTTGTTTCTGCGTAGGAAATGAGCATTTAATGTTGCCAGAGTTTTTGAAGAAGGGCTGGATATTTATATTTTTAATGTGAAACGTTTCCAAGTTCTAAATTACTGTCTTCAACAAAATAGCTGTGGGCCACAGTCAGCCCAGCTGCAAGTTTGACCCTTGGGGCATTAAAATTCTTAAAAACGTTGAGCTTTTCACCCTGGCTGGCGTGGCCCAGTGAATTGCAGCTGGCCTGTGAACAGAAAGGTCAGTGGTTCAATTCCCAGTCAGGGCACATGCCTGGGTTGTGGGCCAGGTCCCCAGTTTGGGATGTGTGAGAGACAGCCGCACATTAATGTTTCTCTCCCTCTCTTTCTCCCTCCATTCCCCTCTTTCTAAAAATAAATAAATAAAGTGTTCTTTTAAACACCAGGAAAAAAACCCCCAAAGTTGAGCTTTTCAATAGTAAAGGGAGAAACTATACATTAAAACAGAAATAGATACTGTGAGTTGGCCTGTATGAATGACTTGCCCCTTAGTCACAGAGAGGCAAACCATAAGGTTTAATGCTCAGCAGCCTCTCCAAAGACCTTCACTTTAATCTTTGCCCAACTGATATAGAAGAATGACTACAAAAATTAGGACAACCCTTTTTTTTTCTCTAGAAAAATTGTTCCTAACTTTACTTGGTTTCTAGCAGAGTTATCAAAGAGGCCCCTGGTAAGAAAAACAAAATAATGAATCGGCACCTAGGACCAGAGCTATTCTTTTTATTATTATTATTATTATTATTATTATTACTATTTTGCAAATACTTTTATTAAAGCTGGGGACAGTGAAACAAGGAAGGTCTTAGGATAGAAAAAGCAACAGGAGAGAGCCTCGGTGGGGCTGCTGGGGCTTGTTAGAAAGTCAGAGAGAAGGAGGCGCTGGAGAGAGGTTCATGGGGTAGGCCTGGGACAAGCTGCCGCTGACCATTGCTCCTCTGCTTGAGGGATCCCTTAGAGCTTAGGAGATGCACGGCTACAGGGGGAAGAAGAGGTGAAATGGAAAGGCGTGGGCATGCTGCTGGGTGGGAACGTGCACCCAGAGATATTTTTTGAGGCAGGACAAAGCCTCTGATCCATAAGAGGGAAGGATGAGTAAACTCCCTGATAAATGACCTTCCTGCCGTCTCTGAATAGAAGACCCCTATGTTCCAGCGTCATCATTGATCCAATCCCTACAGCTTGGATCTCTCAACTCCTATGAGCTACGCTCTGCCCTAAATGTGAACTCAACCACGTTCCTAGTTCAAAGCATAATCTGGGAGTCTTCCTGACCCATGGACCTACCTCTACTTCATCCTCTGATTTGAGTAACTGGGTATTGCTTTGTTCCTAGTCCTTTCCCATGGGTTCCAGCTTTGGGTTGCTGCATCATTAGTTCTATCTAGTCCTCTGGAGAATATTGACCTCTGTGACCACGTTTCCATGACCTTACTCATTTGCTCTCTCCCAGGCTCCATGCTTCTGCACTCCCAGTGGATCAGAATCCTCACCTACTATCCCAGGATGTGCCACCCTGATACCAATTCCCATCTGTTATTACCACCAAAATCAACTGCGGTGGTTCTCAATGCAGGACAATTTTGCCTCTCCGGGGATATCTGGCATCATGTAGAGGCATTGTGGGTTATAACAACAGGAGATGGAAGAAGGGCCGAAAGGTGCTATGGTATCTCGTGGGGAGATGCCAGCGGTGCTCCTAAACATCCTAAGATGCACAGCCCCCCACAGCAAAAACTGTCTTGTCCCCCAAATCATTGGTACCAAAGTTAAGAAACCCTGACCTACACATAGCGAGCGAGTCTGAACCCCTTTCCTTTGTCTCTTGCTGGTGAATCTGCCCTTTTCCTGGGAGCACTCTCCTCTTGGAGTCCTGCCTCAGCCTGGTCTGGTCCATCCCGCTGCCACGCAACAGTGCTTTGTAACTGTTGCCAACTATTGATCTGGGAGTTCAATTTGATTGAAAACATGTTTTAAAATATTTGATTGTAGGTGTTAATATTTACATATTGGGAGATTTCGCAAAAAAGAGTCCCATGTTTACCTTCTCTTTATAATTTACATTATCTGTTAAGAATGGGTCTGCACCTCCTAGAAGAGCATTGCATTCCTCTTTAGATGAGGTGTGTACTCTCTGATTTGCCATGGCCATCACCGCTTCCAAATCACACATTTCTGGTACTTTCTAGGGTGCTGTCAGCACTAGAATTCGCAATCTTTGCTAATACTGTGTAAGAAATAAAATTGTTGAAAAAATTAAAACTGTACACCTATGAGAATGCAAACAGTGTGTGAAAATGCCATCTCAAAATAATATCTACCACCTCAAAGTAAAAATGTGGACTACAAAGAAACCTTACTACCTTGTGCACATCTTCCAATGTAAATTTAAGGGCCTAAACTTAAAGAGATGTGTTTTTAAACTTTCAGAAACTGAAATCATGTTGTGTTATACGTAGGGGTTCATTCTTGGGGAGATAAGAGAGAAAGGGCAAAAAGAGGCAAAGAAGACAAATACAGGGAAATTCATCCTCGATGTAACCACGTGGCACATACACACATGGTCTGCGGAAGTGAGGGGGTGTGAATGCAGACTCAGGTGGCACAGGAGGGCTTTCTGGGCAACGGAAAGGAGCCTTGTTGGGCAGTAAGTAGAAATGGAGACAAATTGCAGGCAAAATTAAGTCTTTAAATACAGGTTTGATGGAAACGTTGTCATTTATGAGACGGGCAGAGTCAAACAGTATTGGCTGGAAGTGACTTTCCACTGAGATGTCATCTGGATTTGTCAGTTTGGAAACCCTTGGATGGGCACCGTGACAATGCCAGAATGAGGCTTTAGACTTGACTGACAAAAGGAAATAGCTACTGTATTTGTCTTAAACCATGTGTGCTGCTGAAAAGCAAATAAATATTCTGACTGAAATAAACACTAATAAAGACCCACATGATCATAAAATCTTTGGAGTGTCCACTTAAGTATGCAGCAGCCTGCATTGTGGACATGAATGTAGGCAGATCCACCCAAGTCTGTTAGGAATGTGTGAGAAATGCTTCATGTGGAGCAAAGTTCAGAGAACCATCCCTGAAGTCTGTGGCTTGGCCTCCAAAGAATGTGAAGAGGCTTATTTCCTGCAGGCTCTGGCTGTCCTGAGGACCCAAGTTATCACTTTCCTGGGTAACATTTACCGAGACACTTAAGTGGCAAATGTCTAGTTCTGAAGCACAGAACTGTTTATTGAGTTAAACAAATTGGTTTCTGATCTATTCAGATTTAATAGATGGTGAAGCTGAAACTCTTTTCTGAGTAAATAGATTTCAGAGCAAGAGTTCTGGCAGAAAGTGTAGTGATAAATAGCCTAAGAAATCCAGATGACTTGGGGAAAGGACATCTGGTAGTAATGTGTATCATTAAGCTTTTCAGTGTGTCTTTAAATGAGGCTTGGCTGTAGAGGGAAACATTCTGTTTATGTACCTTGACAAACACAAAGATGCCTTCTGGCAGAACATTTGGCGAATGCAGGGAGGTTTAATTTAGTTCCATAATGTCAAGTCAGATAGGTTTTCATGGACCGCTGCTAAAATGTATACCTAACAGAATCTTAAGAAAATGTAGCCTCTAATCTGCTTTAAACAGAGAGAAGGATTCAATGACCTTGGTCTATGTGGATTGCCTGTGTAGAGTTCCTCAGACACCTTGGTAAAAAAGAAGTAAAGGGTTAAATAAATGTGTCTCCCGTGAAAACCATAGGGGCCCTTGAGGGAACATGTATTTTGCTTCCGATTGATGACAGGAATGAGTTGAATGAATCTGTGGACGTGAAAGTGAAATTCTCTGGTGAAAATCACAGATCCATGACCCAGCAAACAGATATGGTAAGCAAACTTAATTTTTCAAGGGCTGTCTTCTTAGGGAAGAGAGATTTTTTTTCTGATATACGTGTGGTGGGGTAAGGGTTATTTGGGAGGCATTGTTCAGTATTTTCCACTAACTACCAAATATAAACTGTATCCCACACCCAGACTGTACTCAAGATGTTTGGCACCAGTAGACTATTTTGCTCCCCTTTGGATGAACAATCTCTGTTTGGAAGGTGTTGAGGCATAGCAGTGTTTTATAAAGATGCCCTGTTTATTGACCCAAGGCAAGCAAATGGAAACTGAGAGCTGGGCGTGATACTGACAGCTACTGATGGTTGGTAAGACATAAAGCAGTGATTGTAGATTGTACCCTCTAACCCCAACCCTGAGCGGAGCCTACTTTTAATAGAGATGTACCTTGCTCATTTGTAGCTCCAATGTCACTGATTGCTTAATGTGTGACATTAAAACATTAATGACAATATTCCTTGGCATATTAGGAAGACTGGGAATCTTTTGGTTTGTCTGGAAAAGAGACAACAAAAAAGGGTAGTGTTCTGGTAATCATGTCCTTTGAATGTCATGCTTAAGCATTTGGATTATACTCCATTGCCAGTTGGGAGCAAATAAAAAGGTTTGTAGGAGGGGGTGACATCACCGAATCTTTGTTTTTGTAAATATCATCTGGGTGCAGTTTGGGAGAATGTTGTCACAATTGAAGTCAAAGATGGAACGGCTTTAGGCAGTGACGGTGAGAATGGAGATGAGGGGAGATATTTGAGAGACATTCATTTAGGAAATTAACAGAACTTTTCAGGAAGTTTAGCTAAACTGGGTATGTCATTCACAGTAACTTTTTACTGAGTTGGCAATGAAAATCAATCTCAAACAGAAAAGCTAACTAATTTTAGGGCATACAAATGTTTTACTCACTTTGAAAGGCAGTGCGGTTGGGGGAGGTTTTTCTCTTATGAAAAAAAGGAAAGAAAGAACAACTGAATAAAATGGAAATGACACTTATTTTCCTCTGCTGGGATGAAAGTCTTTTCATAAAAAGCACTTCCAAGTTGACCTGCATGCCTAACCCCCATGCTTCACTTGGACAGTTATGAAGACACAGCACAGCCCTGGCCGGGTAGCTCAGCTGACTAGAGCTTCATCCTGAAGGTTGCGGGTCCAATCCCAGGTCAGGGCACATGCAATGACTGCATGGACAACTGGAACAACAAATCGATGTTTCTCTCTCTCGCCCCCCCCTTCCTGTCTCTCTTTAAAATCAACAAATAAAACAAATTCTTTTAAGAAGACACAGCACATATTTGAAAAGTCAATGCTTACTTACTTACCCGTTGTTCTAATGCTCCACCCTGAAGTTAGTGTTCCCACTTGGACAATCGGTAATGAGGTACTAACTCCGTAGATGGCTGGGAGAAGACAGAATGAATGATTAACCTCGGGTCAGGGGGAAACTTTTAGGCTTAGTTTCTTTTCAAGACTGTAAGACAATTAACACAGACATAATTTGAGTATCAGGTAGTTAAGTGGCTTCTGAGCTCTGGAATTAGAGTGCTGGCCTTTAAATCCCAGTCTCCCTTCCTCCTGGCGGTGGAATCTTAGAGAAATCATCTACTACCTTGAAATCTCAGTTTCTTCCTCTCTTGTAATGTGGGAATAGTAATAGAACTAAATCATAGAGTTGCTGTGAGCATCACATAAGGAAGTCCTCAAAGATGGTCAGCTCAGGACGGGCACAGGAGGTATGCTCAATCACTGCAGCTATAATTATAACCAGTATAAGGCCAAAAGCAGGACACAATGGAGCAATTTCTTTGTTTTACTTCATGAGAAGGGTAAGAAGTTTGAAGTAGAGATTTTAAAACTTGTTTTGTTTTGTGGCCTTTATATTTCTAAAAACATGGACTGTGTATGGAGTTCACACATTGTTGTATGCCTGCCTTCTGAATGTGTTTGAGTTGGGGGACTCCTGTGTCTAGCCCTCAAATGCCATTATTATCTGGCCAAGACTGGTGAAAAAATATAATACTGTAAAGCACTATATTTCTTATACCTCTCTCTTTTAAAAGAGCTATTTATTCACCTTTGATTAAAATATATAGTCTAGTTCTTTATCTTGCCCCTCCCCAAATATAATCTAGTCTGCGGAAGAATCACCACCTTTGCCAATATAACGTTTCAAAGCCTTGATTATGGCAGCAAGAAACTCCCACATCAGTATTTCCTTGAAAAAGGATTTCTATGTGTACAAGTAATTTTTTAGCAGGAAGAATGTGGGCACTGAGTTTGAAAATCTTGATGGCATAGGACTTCTGTCACTTTATTTTTGTAGGACATGACTAGATAGCTACTGGAGATCTGAATTGTCCCAATTTATATTTTGGATCTTTTCATTCATATAAACAGTCAAAGTTAAAGCTTTAATCTTTTTTAATATTTTCTGGGCTGTGTTATGTCTCTTGAAGAACTGATTTGGGAAGCAGCAGTCACAACAGGGCATCTAACAGTTTGTAAAACATCTCATAAGTAGATACCACCCATGGTTTAAAAATTGTTTTAAAGGTTGACCATGACTATGTTTGTGTGAGTCTCGAATCTTTAACCACGACCTGAAATCTCCGCAGACAGAGATAGGCTTCAGAAAAGTCAGGGACGTGAAGTAGAAGTTTATGCTGCTCCCACAATATACCTTTGTTTTCTATTTCATCATTACTCGGCACCAAATGTTTTGGTTTTCAATCCTATATTGTCAGTGACCTTTATAGGAGTCTTAGGGCAAGATATTTCCTTTCTTAAAGAAAGAGAAGGCTCTTCTTCTATAGGAGAAGAAACAATAGTCAAGGAACTTGCAGAACATATTGAAGTTGCAGCCACTCACAAAACAATACTGTTTGTTCATCATTCAGAGAAGTAGTAAGTGAACTTGGTGAGGGGGGTGGATGGGAAACTTGTTTTGATAACAGCAGTAATGTTTTTTCAACGGCAGCAAAAAAAAGTGGCGGGGAGGAGGGAAAGGCAGCATTTCTAGAACTTCCTCCCATTCGTACAAGATCGTGGCCAAAAAAATATTTTTGCCTCCCCCTCAACCCCCGACCCCAGAAGGAGACAGGAGGAAGCATAGGATGAAGTGTAGTAGTGAAAAATAGAATAAAGCAAGTTGAAAGGCTTTCCCATTGGTCATAACCAAACAATTGGATCCCTGACTAATTATTGTGAGCACTTTTAATTATTTTATGTTAATGAAAATGAAGCTAGCAACTTCAGCACTCTACTTTGTCATGGTCAGCCTATCTTAAGACTAGTTTGTTGAGGTCTGCAAAACAGATTTTGAGAAGACCACTGGGAAACTAAAGCAGTGCAAAGAAAAAACTCTAGAGACTACCGAGACTTGAGATGGTGCTGTTGTTGGAATGGCTGAAGGAATCAGTGAAAAAGGAAGACTTAAGGAGTCTGATAGCTATCTGCAGATAGTTGAGGATGAGGAAAAAGTAAGGTGTTTATTCTGTGTGTTTCCAAGGTTGGAGCTAGGGCAAAAAATGCTGGCACAGAAGCCAGGGAAATTTTGTCTTATCAGAAACAAAAACTTAGAGCCGTTCAAATTGGAGAGTTAAAAACCTGCAAAACAACAAACTATGCAAATAGATAGATTGTATTGGGGGACGCTTAGGGGGTTCAGGCACAGCCTGAATGGTTGCCAAATGGAGATACTCTAGAAGGCACTGATGAATGCATGTAGGGGGCCTTTAGCATCATCCTTTAAAGGCAAAAATCTATGACAAAAGACATTATTTTTGAGCCCTTATTCTCTACTGATCAGAAAAAGTGAAGAGGAGGAAAACGAAAGAACTTGCAAAACCATTTAGGTGGCAAGTGGCATTGTTAGAATTCTTACCCAATTTGTAAATGCCCAGGTTCTTAACCTTTAAGCCCCTGAAGCACAGGATTCCTTTCTCAAGAGGGTTTAAAGCAGTAGAGATCCTGCGAATGGCAGAATTTAGAGAATAATTATACTGTGGTTTTTTTCCCCTAGAGCTGTAACTGTGGCTGAAAAAACGAAAACAAACAAACAAACAAAAAAATGAACCACTCTTCCCTGCAAATGAGGATGACTAGATAAAAGGAAGCTGAGAATCATCTACGAGAAAGAAAGCTGCTTCAGTTCTTTCTTAGACCCTCCTCACCCCTCCCCACCTCCGGGCCCAGCAGAGCCAGCTTATGAGAACAGCTTTTACCGCTGTGCCCCTGTGACAGCCACGTACCAGCACTGTGTCAGAGTGTGCATTCACCCAGAATCTATTCTCTCCCCAGGGCTGGTTCTGAGTCTGCTCTTAAAGTCACTGCAAAACGTGGGAAAGTGAAGAACCAAACTGCCAAACCAGGAATCTAAATCAACTTCTATGAAGCCCACAGCATCTGGATTCTGAGGACATTCAGGCAAATGCGTGTTCTTTACCGTTCCCTAGCAGGCCAAGCCCCAAGTCCCCTTTGGCTCTCTCTTGGTGAACTCGACTGTGTATGAACCCAGAGGCCTGCATTGGCCCAAGAATCTCTCCGTTCCTCCTGGAATCCATTGTGATCTCTTCTTGGCCTTCTAAGGGCAAGGGTGCTTTCAAAAGGTGCATGTCCAGGTCCTAGCTCAACACTCCAGGCATAAGACATGGATGAGAGAAGAAAATCAAAAAGGGGAAGAAAATTTTTAATCCACTTTCTAGTTCTGATCAAAGACCTTCAAGCAAACCCCACTGTGGGGCTCTCAGGACTCCATTTTATCCTCTGCCTAGCGGAGCCTTCCGAGGGAACCGGGCTCATTATGGAAATAGTGTCCCTCAGAGGTTAGCGCGACCCTCTGTCGCACCTTGGGTTTCCCCCCATGCTCTTCAGTCTTCAGTTTCTTATTAAAACAAACGAGAGCTATAAGTACACTACTGTGCGTAGTTTGTGATCCATCTCTGAACATCTGAACCCCTCACTCCATACATTCAGGGATTCCTTTACAACTCTCCCAGCCACGGGAATATTTTCTTGTTGGTTTTGCACTCGGTGGACCCCAAAATTCAGATTGCATGACAGAACCAAGATTAGGTTTACATCATAGTGAGGTTACGTCATGCAACTACAGAGTCAGATCTTGACTTCATTTAAAATTTTGATGTATTGTTCAGCATGGAATTCTTTCGCATAAAGTGTGATTACTAAGCTTTTGGTACCTGTGACAATTTTGCCTCAATTGCCTCACCCTAGTTCCTGACCTGCCGTGACCCAAGCCCTGTCTGAGTCCAGGGTTACTAGGTTGCCTGTTATGTTGAAAGAGCACTGGAACTCAGGAGAGATGGTTCTAAGTTTTACTTCTGCATGCTACTCGCTGCATGACTTTGGATGTGTCGCCTTCCCACCCAGGTCCCCGGGTGCCTAATCTAGAAAAGACAGGTGACATGCAGTTTTAAACAGTTATGAGAAGCTCAAAGATGGCAGGACGATGGATTCTAGTTCTTTCACTCCGTTCTGTGCCTCCCAAGAGCACCAAACCCAGTGCTTTGCATAGAGTAAGCCTTCAAAAAATGTTTTCTAGTAAATTTTTTTTTTGCACATTGGATCAAAAATATGAACCAAGGTCCAAAACAAAAGGCCTGCACAAATTAAAAACATGCTGCAAATGAAAACAAAACCTCCCCAAACAAGAATATTGTCCCTTCCTTATTCTTTCCAGAGAAAAGAATGAAATTGAAATCATTGCTCTTTCTAATTCATTTACCGGTAACTATAGCAAAGTCTTATTGCCTTTTTTCCCCCCCAGCATATATTCAAGTATTTCAGGTTATGAGCGAACAAGAGCTGTGTAATCATTCAGCCCTCTGGGATTTCTTTTATTTAAAGATACCAGTACCACCCAAATGAGTCACATTTCATAAAATGTAACATCTGTGAGAAAAGGTCATAAACATGCAGCAGTGCCTAAAACAGCTGTAGAACTGCAGAAGAAACAAACTCTCCACTTCTTAACTAGTTCTTCATAGTGAAGCCTGCATAACTAGAAAGTAGGGAGAGAGAACATTTGTGCATATAGGTCAAAACTCTTCTATTTTCTCCTCTTCTTTCCTTGCCTGATTATCAAAGAAAGGAAGGGAGGAAGGCAAGAAGGAAGGAAGGGAGGAGCAAAAGATACTGATTCAATGATCAACATACGACTATATTTTAGGAGCTCTCTTCTTTAGTCTGAGCTCATTTTATGTTATGCCATCTTTCCCATTTACTTACTCTCTGTCCACTAGTAGAAATTCAGAGGCAGAACCACTTCTGAGACCTCTTAACAATATTATTTTGCAAATTGCTTCTGGACACAGTAATCTGTAGTAAATAATTTTAATTTATTTAATATCTTTCCTTCATATTTGATATTATTCAACCTTGTCTCAGGAATAGAGGTCTGGTATTGAGGAAAATAAGAGTGACATTCTAAAGGTCATTAAACATGGTGGTTTATAGGAAAGAAAGGATGTAGGCATATATCTGGACTGTCCCTATCACCTCAGTATTTTGGATAACTGAAAGCCAAGTGCTTCTCCAGATCATCATGCCCTAGAAAGCAGTTAGAAAATATCTTGGTGCCTATACGAGTTACACAACACACCTTCACTGAAGCCCGGTGCAAGCAGTTTATTTACTGATAAGGAACTTGGAAGGAACTCAGTACCAAACCACTTGATACAATAAAGTTTCTTTTAAAAAATTGTACTTTCAGCCCTGCCTCATGTGGCTCCATAGATTGAGCCCTGGCCTGTGAACCAAAAGGGAACTGGTTTGACTCCCAGTCAGGGCAAATGCCTGGGTTGCGGGCCAGGTCCGCAGTTAGGGGCATGCAAGAGGCAACCCATTGATGTATATCTTGCACATGGATATTTCTGTTCCTCTCTTTCTCCCTCCCTTTCCCTCTCTCTAGAAGTAAATACATAAAATATTTTTTTTAAGTATTTATATTTTTAGTAAATTCTACATTGAGAGCAGTTTCCTATATTTTTTTCTGCTCATCGCAGATTTTCTCTAACAAGGCAAAGTCAGACAAACGATTTCTACCTAAAGTCTGATTCCCTGAAACTGTGTTTTACAACTTGTGTGACTAGTTCTTAAAAGTAAAACAGCTTGGCAATTCTAAGCTCATCTTTAAAACCACCTAAGGAGAGTAAGATTAGTAGTAACCACAGATATCTGGAATTGAAGACACTTTAGCTTGTATTCAAGATAATGTTTTGAAGGTTCTGAATAGAGAAATTCACAATGGTCATTTTAATACTTTGCAAAATATCTAATTCTACCATAACTGACCTGGAAAATGGGACCGAAAGGCTGTGTCCAGAGCATTCTTTACAAATTACCTGTCTTCTGCCACTTCAGAAGTCACCTGTTAAGCCACTCTTGCATTGAACCTTACCCCGATTACAGTACTAAGCAAGTCATCTTCTCCAGCAGGTTTTCCTGGCTGTAACACGCTTCAGCAGCAGTTCCAGGCCTGGAATCATTTTGCTAAAATGGACTCGGTAAGCCAACATGAAAGGGATCCATGATATGGACTAATGACTTATTCAGTGCCTTTTCACCATCCGTGAGAAGGGCGTTGACGTGATGCACCCAGAAAGCATGCCAATCAACCACCTTCACTTTCATGTCCATGGGATGGGCACTGTTATTCAACCCAAGGCAGAGACTAGTGCCCTTTGGTGACCTGTTATGACATTTAGACATGTTAACTTTCTGCCCAAATACAAGCTTCCTCCTTGACCATGAGTTCAATGAGAGTCAAGGAGGTGAGACAGCTTAAAACAAAACAAAACAAAACAAAAGGTAAATTAGCCCTTGGGCTTTTTAATAGACTTGGGGAAGTATTTGTCCAGCTCTACTAGAACTGGTCAGGCTGCACCCTGGGGTATTGTATTCTTTTCTGAGAATTATAATTTAAGAGGAACAAGGATAAACTGGAGCATGTCCAGAAGAGAGGGAACAGGGTGGAGAGAAAGCTTTGAACTACATCATGTGAGGAGCATTGAATGAACTGGTGGAAGCCATTTGTCCTGGAAAGAAAGGGCAGGTTGACTTTTTTCAAATGTTTCAGGGGCTTGCGTACAGAAACGGGAATTGTTTTATCTTCCAGACAGTAAAACTAACAATAAGGGAAAGAAATATTTTAGCTCAATGTAAGTCAAAACTTTGTAAAGATTATAGTTGTTTAAAATTGGCTCACACTCATTTAATATTTGCTAAGCATCTACTATGTGTTTTAGGCCCTGGAGACACAGTAGTGAATACTAGTGAAAAGAACCCATGGAGTTTTCATTCTTATACAAAGCTGTGTCAAATGATGGCATATTACTCATACTGGGAGGTGTTTAATGAGGCAACTGTAAATTGAGGGGTTTGTAGCAGATAATCAGGAATTAAACATGACTGGACTTGATGATCGCTCAAGTTCTGGCAACCCTGAAACCCTATGCTGTGGCTGCTCTAATGTTTTAGTCATGAAGTTTGATGGTTCTTGTGGCTATTGGTCAGGATGGACATTTCTGATTATGTGGCTTAGCTAGTCTTCTATCAATCAATGCGTATACACAGTAATGTCTCCGCTAAGTTTCTTAGAGGGTTTGGGTGGCATGGAGGGTGAAGAGAGAGGACACTATAAAATTTCTTCCACATGTAATGCACAGAGAAGGAAAACAATTTTCCTTATGTCACATATTATCCCCAAATTGCTGGTTGCTATTTCTGTTATTTTTATTCTTTTTCAACTTGCCATTATTAATTCGAGAATGGGAGTTCTTATTTACAAATTAGTTTCCATTCTTTAATCTCCTTGAAAGAGGGTGGAGTCAGGGTAGCTAGAGATCACAGACTCATTGTTAAAACAGGATGAGATGTTAGAGGTAATTTAGTTTAATCCTTTCTTTTTTTAAAGGCATTTAAAGACTTTATTTAATTTTAGAGGGGAAGGGAGGGAGAAAAAGAGGAAGAGAAGCACCAATGTGTGGTTGCCTCTCACGTGTCCCTTACTGGGGACCTGGCCTGTAACCCGGGCATGTGACCTGATAGGGAATTGAACCAGGGACTTTTTGGTTCGCAGGTCAGCACTCAATCCACAGACCACACCAGCCAAGGCCCTAATTCCTTCATTTTATACATGAGAAAACATAAAATTAGCAGAACACTTTATAAGACCTGAACACTAAAAACAGAAGCACTAATAACTACTAGAATTATAAGCAAAATATCTACTTTGGGACAGGATAATTTTATAAAGAATGAAGTAAAACATCTAGAAATTACAAAGTTAATATTGAAATTTAATTTAATGAATACATAAAGTAGTAGCTTAGACCCAGTTGATGAGAGAATGTAAACTAGAAGATATATATATATATATGAAGAAGTTATACAAAATGTAACACAGAGAGAAAATGAAATGGAAAATATGAAAAAAAGCTAAAAAATAAGGAGTAGAGAGTAAGAAATTCTAACATATAACAAATAAAATCAGTTTCAGGAGGGATAAAGGCTTGTGTTAACCAGGTGGTTGAAAGTGGGTCCATAATCAGAAGCTATTTTATACTTGGATATTTTGATCATGTAACATTAGAGAATTATAAAATAATGCTGGTAATATTCCTGGTCAGGACAGAGGATGACTCATTTGGGGAGCATTCAATCTGATAATTCTCAGAGGTGTCAAATGTCCTCCAGAGTGCAGGACACATTGTTGTATCTCAATGGCATCGCATCCACAGGCTTGGTCACATCTTTGGTTTGGGGAGAATGGTCATCTTTGAAAATGGGGTCCCTCTGCTCTTCACCTAAATATAGATAAACTAACTCCATAAGAGAATGCAATGGGAAGATGAGAATTCATCTTAGAATGAAATCAGGGCCCTGATGATAAAACATTTTGTAGAATTACAAAATGCTTATAAACCTGTCGTGTTGATCTTATTTCTATTATTGACTCTTCTCTAGTGATTAATAATAAAGGCCTTAAGATAAAAATAAATATTTGTGGCACAAAGAATAGGGAAGTTGGAGAGATTTGTGGCAAGAGAAATGGGTAATAGAGTCAGCTTCTGAGGGAGAGGGAAATGTCTTGAGTTCCTGAGTCCCCTCCAGGATGAGAAGAGAAAATGCAAGCCAATTGGAGGCTGGTTCTGACGCTGACTAGGAAAACAGACAAGTGGGACTCCCCAACAATGCAGCCACTGCAGTCTACACAACTCTTAGCTCCTTGCTATATCCAGATTGGAAACAACAGTACAGGTAGACCATTCCTGAAGACAGCAATAGGGAATAATAGCTCAAAAGCTGGGTGGAGTTGTTTTTAACAATATGGTTAACTAGATATTCTTTAAAAACTCTAAAATCAGTGGGAAAGACATAAAAATCATCTTTTTAAATACATGACCGAGCTGGAAAGAAAGGAAGGAAAATCCTTAGTGGCCTGAGCTGAAATGGGAGCAAGAATCCAGAGAAACGTCAAAGCTGTTGGCTGTCCTATGGCCCATGTGGCCCTCCCTTTGTTGTTACCACCCTGTAGAGCACAAAAGGTAAAATGTTAGATCAGGAACTTTCCTGAAATGCTTGGAACCAATCACTCTCCAAGTGTTTGGTGAAGGGCGTGTGTGTGTGTGTGTGTGTGTGTGTGTGTGTGTGTGTGTGTTAGAGGCACACTCTTCCCTCAGCCTTAGCCATCACTTTCTCCTTGCACAAAACCTCAAGTCATCCACATGAGAGCTTAGGGCATTTTTAGGTCCTGACAACACACAGATCCTGGACATGAGCACACCCTATGCATGAATGTGGCCGTCTTTTTTTTACTAATCCTAACCTGAGGCTATGTTTTATTAATTTTAGAGAAGGAAGGGGGAGAGAGAGAGAGAGAGAGAAACATTGAGGTGAGAAAGAAACATCAATGGGTTGCCCCCTGTATGCACCCTGACCCAAGATCGAACCCACAACCTTTTGGTGTTCAGGATGGCACTCCAACCAACTGAGTCACCTGGCCAGGGCAAGTGTGGCCTTCTTGATTCACTGGTACATGTAAGAGCTTTTCAAAGCACCTCTGTATGTCTGATTCTCCCATTTTTCTTTTAAAGCTTTTGGTTAATTTAATGCCTTCCTCCTACTGGTATCCATCACCTCAGGCAGCTGCAAAGTTAAGTAATTACCCACAATTATTTTTGACAAATGCTTATGGGTAAAAAACTTTTCACAATGGTTGAGCTCCAAGTTAGGTCCAATAAAGACAGTCTTGTAAGTGAGGTTTTTCTGGGAGCCACCAAACAGGTCATATGCTAATTCTCCAGGAATGAAGCTTCGATGGAACTCCATTCCAGTTCCATTCTGTTATTCCCAAAGGCTGCCAGGCTGCTGGTCTTCACCCAGAATGCAGGTTATTAGGTTTTAAAAATATCCCAAAGCAGAAGACTCCAGGATGGACTAGAGCAAGTTAAAAATGTCACAAAGCTCACTTCTCCTACTGAGGTTGAGCTATTTCCTCCTTCCTCTGTTCGTTCGTTCGTTCCTTCCTTCCTTCCTCTCTCTCTTGCTTTTTAAATAAATACTTCTGATTATTGATAGTCTTTGGGTAATTTCCAGAATTCGGAAAAAGCTGATTCTGACCACCTTGCCAGTTTCTTGTCGCTTTTGCAGAGGAAAGAATTTTTTAAGGTTCTTACTTTGTTACTTTCACTAATGTCACCTCAATAGGGAGTTTGAATAGGCACACTTTGTGCATCTGAAAACTACTTGACCCAAACAGCATGGTGTTCTAAAGAATTAGGCTTATGAAACTTAAGAAGATTATAACTCGCCTAATAGTTAAACTCCTATGGAATAATGTACATTGTTCTTCCACCTCCTTCTCCTTCCTAAAATTGCTTTAACTCGACAGACTACAAAAATGAATGAATGAATAAATGAATTAATGGATCAATAAATTGACTAAATTTGTGGCTCATCAAAGGGTCCGGTACAGGGACTTACGCAGTAAGAGCACTCAAAGAATGGTGCTGAATCAAACTAGATTGGCTCAAATAGGCAAAATCTCTCTGTTCTTGATTGCATCTTATCCTACGCATTAAATCTTTAGTTTTACATTATCCCATATAAAATTGCATGCTCTTTTATAAAGAAAATTTCCCACTTAATTTTTATGGAGTATTTCTTAGTTTGGAGAGAAAATGAGTCTTATAATATAGTTTTAACAGTAAATTCTTTCCATACAAAAAAAGAACAAAGGAACAAGGAGAGACAAAAAAAAGAGGAAAGAGAGAAGACACTCATGCCAGTTGTCAAGTAGTGGCCCCTGATAAATTATAAAAGTATTTTTACTAATATGCAGCAGGGATATAATCATTTTTGATCAGAAAACTCTAACTGGTTCAATGGAAGGACAGTAATTAAAGAAGCCTATTTGGAAATAATCCAAAAAGATTGTTGTGTCTCCTGTCTTTCTTAATTTATTATAATGAATGAGTCATAATATTTTAAGAGGATTAAAGCTGCTTATAATGATAGTGCTACATTTAAAGAACTAAAGTAGCTTTGGTAACAATATAATATGATTGCAATACAATATAATTGATTGGATAAGATTACATGATTCTTTCATTTACTGTTCTTACTAGCAAATGACAAATTAAAAAAAAATACTAAGCAGCTTTAAGTTTGTTTCATTCTTTGTCAGAGATGTGACGATTATGTAAAACCTAGACATACACACACACACACATATTGAGTTAACTCAATTTTATAAGTGTGTAATAAATTGCTATAATAAATCATTTTATGTCCTTACTTCTCTAATGACTCTATTTAATTAATAATGAATACAAAAGCAGGACTTCAATTTCTACTCTAGCAAACATAGCCTACATCCTTCAAAATTGTTTTATCTTCACTAAGTACTTAAAATCATATAACAAAAGCGAAGGGGATTTTTCTCAGTTCTTATGACATTGTTTTATGACTTTCAAATTTGAAAAACACTCTGAAAAGTAGGAAGTTCTTCAAGACATCAGGCCTAGTCTCTTTAGAAAATCTTTGTCATAGAAAAACAAATAGGGGGATTATTCCAAATTAAAAGAGAAAAGATACAAAAACTGAATAATATGTGACCACTGATTAGATACTGATTTTAAAAAGCAATGAAAGAAAAAAAAGTTATGAAAAGTATTTTGAGAATAATTGTGGAAATTGGAAATGGATTGTATATCATTAAGAAAGTATTTTTCATTATCTTAGTTATGCTCATGATATTGTTTTGTAGGAGAATGTTCTTTTTTGAGCGGGGTAGGGGATGAACGCTGAAGTTTTTAAGGCTGAAGTCTACAAATTGTTTTCAAATGATTCTGAAAAATTATATACACACTGTAGTTGTCAGGCTGGGAATGTATACCCTGATTCTTATCATGAAATATGATGAACAGAATACATTTCCTCCTTCCAGAAAACACTTGTCGTCCTAGCTCCTGGGAAGGCAGTCAAGAGACTGCCTGCAGCCAGCAGCCCTTAGGGGGCTGCTGCTGCTACCTAGAGCCCCCGTTGCCCAAAGGCACGGCCTTCAGGACACTGGAATGGAAGTACGAGGCCTAGCCAGTTCCGGCCGAACGGGAGACAATTGTGATGGGCCCATTTTAGCGAGTCCCGAAGGCTGTCAGTCCCACCCTGCAGCCCAGTTTCTCCCCATGGCCAGTCTTGCCCCACCCACCCACCCTTCACACGCAGATATGGAACTTAAGGGCACAACCTAATAAAGATGTGATCATTAAACTGCCTCAGCGTCTTCTAGGGTAACTCAGGATGAGACGCGGATGCACATCAAAAAACTTCCAAATGAGGGACGCACTTTTTTGTTTTTTAAGTTTTGTTTCCTTCTTGGGGGGGCGGTGGGTTGGGCAGAGGAGGGCAAAGGGGGAAAAACTGGGACAACTGTAATAGAGTAACAATAAATATATTATAAAAATTAAAAAGTAAAATTAGCAAAAACAAAAATTAAAAAAAACGCCAATGTCATCAAAGACAAAGACAGACTGTGGAAATGTTCTAGATTAAAAGAAACTGAAAAGGCATGACAAGTAAATGCAACATATGATGCTGGGCTGCATCCTGTACTGGAGACAAATTAAATGCCCAAGAGAACATTATTGGATCAGTTGACAAAATTGGAATATGGATTGTAGATTAGATAAAAATATTAAATCAATTTTAAATTTCCTGTAATTGGTAAGTATACAGTGGTTATGTAATAAAAAGTCCTTGTTTTTAAAAAATAGGCACGGAAATATATAGGGGAAAGGGTTCTGAAAAAATACCTACAAACATGCACAGAAAGAATATAAAAGTAAATGGAGCAAAACTGTTAACAGTCTAGGTAAAGGGGACATGTAAGGATTCTTTGTATTTTCTTGCAACCTTTCTGTAATCTGGAAATTATTTTCAAGTGAGAAATTTTAAATATACTATATATAAAGAATTACAGATCAGCCAGATACAGCAAAATGGTAACAATTGATCTAGATAATAGGTATATGGTCATCCTCTGTACTATTCTTTCAATTTTTCTGAATGTTTGAGTTTTTTCATAATAAAATTTGGGGGAAAAAGAGGGTCCCAGGATGTTTGTTATTGCCTAACTATATTATTTGTACGACTGTACTTTTTGGAGCACTATGCCTTTATTTCAAGTTGCTGCTCCAAGTTTAATGGTTACTCTATCTGTGATTAACTGAGAGGACATAAATTAGCATATCAATTAGACTTTTAAAGTTTTCCCCTCTATAAAATTGAACTCTTAAATCATTAATTATTTACCTCCTAACTCTAAGGAACCCCATTATATGTACAGTGTAAACTCAGTACCAAAACTTTCTCTCTTTTTATTCTCTGCTATACCCTTAGTTGCTAGAACAATTCCTGGAACGTGGAATATGCTTAATAAATATCTATGAAATGAACAAGTGAGATTTAAAATAAATATGATTTTCCTATAGGTTAATAATTTTACCTATTAAGCATCAACTCCTACCTTTATGGACAAAATTAAATTTGGTTTCACTTTTTGCTTGCTTTCTCTTTCTTACTGCAAGTTGGGAGTGTCTGAATCCTGAATTATTTTAAGCAATCAAGTCATTAACCTGGACAGACCTGAGCTAGAAAGTAGTTGGAGGTAGCGCTGCTGGATTCCTGGAGGGAGCGGCAGAGAGCTTTCTGAACACAAGCCCTTCAGGCATGTAGGCAGAGAGTGAGCCGGAAGAGGGAGGTGCAGCTGCAGATGAGGGCCTAGGAGGGGAGGACTCCCCACGTAGGATCAGGCTGGCTTGAAACCAGGGGAACTGATGCTCTACCACACTTGAAGAGGTCCACAGGCTATACGAAGCCACCAGTCAGAAAATAATAGCTTATTTACTACCCAAGTATCAATACTCACTCAATGAGACCGGAGATGAGTAAAGCTGCAGGAGACGATGAGCCAGGAGTCAGAATGCAGAAAACAGGATCGGAGCAAGAACCGAGAGGGACCTAAATAGATGTGGAAATAACGTTGCATCAGCTTTGGCCTGATGGACATGTGTTAACCACAAAACAGCTGCCTTGCTGTGATCATAACCTCTGGGCAAACACTGGCGGCCTGCTAGCAGTGCTGGTGGCTGGCAGGGCTCTGTCCTAATGGCAAATGTCATCCTAAGACACACTCTGCTGTTGTCCCAGGGCATCCTTAATATTCTTCACTATACTCACTGTTTCCACTTCCAGCCCAGAATAAGAGAAAATTGAACAAAGTATAACCAGAGACTTCATTGTTTTATTTTTTATCCTCTTGTCCGGCTCTCATCTTTTCATTTTGAAATCAAGAGCTGCTGGCTCCCTAGGCAACTTTTATTTAAAATAATTTTTTCAGATTTATAATTAGTTATTTTGCACTGAATAATGAAAATTATGCTCTTAACCAACACTGTCAGCAAATACCTGAAGTGTTGTCAAGGCGGCATGTTACACTGCGGATAAAGGACCATACTGCCCAGCCTCTGGACGTGCTGTGGTGAAACCTCAGACTTAAAATTAGCGTGGTGGCCTTAACACAGAGGTACACTGTAAGGAGTGACTTATGATATGCAGGTGTTCTGAGAAACATGATTAATGGTTGGGTTCTATTTCAGATATTTTCCCCATTTATAATGCTACATAATGTTCTCCATTTTCTTTTTTTAATTTTATTTTTATTTATTTTTTAGAGAGGGGGAAGGGAAGAAGAAAGAGCGGGAGAGAAACATCCCTGTGCAAGAGAGACATCAATCGGTTGCCCCTCACACGACCTCAAATGGGGACCTGGCCTGCAACTGAGGCATGTGCCCTGAATGGGAATCAAACTGGTGACCTTTCAATTTGCAGATCGGCACTCAATCCACTGAGCCACACTAGCCAAGGCTCCATTTTCTTTTTAGAATTATTTTATTAATATCAGCTGTTGGCCTGTCCTCAGGCTGGATCTGTAACAGAACTTCACTGCAGAGGGCCCCAGTGTGGCCAAGAGCTCAGTTAGCAGGAGGAGAGGACTACTCCAAAAGCAAACTAAGTTGGTACAGCAAAGCGGAAGCAATAAAACAATCGTTTTGCAATACAAAATTCTGGAAAGAAGGTATTTTACTTTTGTGATGAAATTTGTGGGTTTTCGTTTAGTGTTTTTTATATTGAGTTACATATGAAGAGGGATAACATAGTGTTTTCCAGTATTGTTAGGGCCCCTCTGTCAGGACAAATGGAGAAGGACTTCAAACCGGGCAAAAGGGTTCCTGGGCATCCCGCCTGGTGGATCTTCTCAGGTTCTCTCTGCCGTTGTCTTTGAGGTGTTTTATTTTACAATTGTGTAAATTGTACACAACTTGTTTCACTGCAAATGATCCTTGCCCATAGAAATGCAAATGAATTGACTCTAGTGGAATACAACTGATTATTGCCCTGTGAGTATTGACCGGTTTTGCAACAGTTTATAAATTCATTTCAACATTCCTGATGGAGTGTATATACATTGATATTTTGAATTCTCCTTTTAAATGTAAGAGTTTACTGATTCTCTCATAATTAATAAGTTCAATAAAAACATTTGAAACATGTTAATTTTATATTTGTACATCAGTCATGATTTACCTGTTTAAAATTATTTTATTTTTAGTTTTCTTTCTTTTTTAATTGAGGTATAATTGACATATAACATTATATTAGTTTCAGATATACCACAAAATAATTTGACATTTGTATATATTGTGAAATGATCATTGTAATAAGTCTGGTTAACATCCACCACCATATACAGTTATCAAATTTTTTTCTTGTGATACGAATTTTTAAGATCTACTCTCTTAGCAACTTTCAAGTATATAATACAGTGTTACTGACTATAGTCATCATGCTGTGCATGACATCCCCAGGACTTATTTATTTTATAAGTTTGTAACTTTTGATGCCCTTCACCCATTTCATCCACTCCCCACCCCCTCCTCCGGCAAACACCAATCTGTTCTCTGTATGTATGCGCTTGATGTTTTTTAAAAAATTATCTCTTAATAAGTCTTTAGTCCAAAAGCATTGGTCTGACGTTGGGCGAAGTGAGAGTAGAGAGAAGGGTGGGGATGTGGCAAGGATTTTTTTTTTAAAATGTACATGAAGTTCCTTTCTGGCCCATTCAATTTCCAAAAACCAAATTTACCTTCCCCTCCTAGGATAATGATGGAACTGACCATCAGGGTGGGGAAGCACTCCTTTGGGGGATTGGGAGTGTATGTGTTTAAGTGCAATACCAGGAAAACAAGGAAAGGCTTAAGAGGAAAGAATTCTGATATAACCTGAAGTTGGAAACTGCCAAAGGGAAATTCTTTCTTTAGGGATACTAGACTCTCTTCCCTTCACCTCTATCTGTTCTCCCTAAAGACTGGGTGTCAGAAGCCAGGTCCTTAATATGACTGTTGGAAATGAGGACACCAATAGGCAAGATTACGGCAATTGTTTTGCACAGCTGAACATTAACACAGTATTCAAATATGTTCAACTTTCCCTTCCCTGCACCCACTCTTTTCTTTCTTTCTTCCTCCCTCCCTCCCTCCCTTCCTTCTTTTCTTTTCCTTTTGCAATTAGACTGAGGCCACTTTAATCCCTGCTGCAGTTCCTCAGAGGAAAGGAGCTAAACCAATGTTCTAGCCATCCACAAACAACGAAATAATTGGTGAGATGCGGTGCTTTGCCTGAGTGCAATTTGAGAACACAGAATGTCTTCCTTGGCCTGAAGATACTATCTGCCTCAGCAAAGTGGGATAAAGAGAAGTCACAGCAGCCCCAGAGAAGTTGCAGTTGTATCTAATCTGTGCCTGTCCTCGCCTCCACTCTCCCTTGGGAGATCTAAATATTTCTAGGGTGTTTACGTAGACTTGAATTTTATTTCTACATACCCCTCGGTCTTCTATCTCTTCTGTCGCGTTGGTCTCTCCCTTTGTTAAGCCTCCCTCTTTCCCACCAGTCCCTTCTCAGCAAGTGCTTCCATGTAAACAATCACAAGCATTTCTGGGCAGTAATTTATAGCAGTTAAAAACAAGAGAGCCCTGGAGTCAGACAGACCTTGGTTTCTAATTGCAGTGCCATTTTTCACCTACCTGTGTGGCCTTGGGAAATTAGCTAAAAGCTCTAAGCTTCAATTTCTCCACCTGTAAAATAGGGATAATAATATTTACTTTATTGGGCAGCTGTGAGGATGAAATGAGGCAATTAAGTGAAGCTCAGTGCCTGATATAGGCATCTCTTACTATTGTGATTTCCTTCTCTCTTATTTCCTATTTTACCTCTGTTTGTGTTTTTCTATTTCCTATTTTCTTATTTGTAGATACTACTTCACAGCCTTCCCTTCAATCCAGCGTAGATATTAATGGGCTTCAGGACATGCTACCCCCAAATATGGTACCTTGGCTTATTAAATATTTTATGCTGAAGGAATTTGAGAAAAAGTGGGTATATGAAGGCCTTTTTTTTAAAAAAAAATTATTTTTTAGAGTGAGGGGAAGGGAGGAAGAGAGAGAGAAACATTAATAGGCTGCGTCTCCTAATGCACCTTGACCCAACCAAATCTGCAACTCAGGCACGTGCCCTGACTGGGCATCAATGGGCGACCTTTCGCTTTGCAGGACCCACTGAGCTGAGAGAGGTCAGGGCTAAAAAGGCCTTTTTTACTTTTTCCTGAAGCAGGTCATAAAACCCATGTGTAAGGAGTGCCTCTCCTATACCCAGAGCAAAGGAGCATCCTTACCTCTGAGGCTAGAGAGACAGGAGAGGAATTTGAAAAAACAGGACTTGCTACATTTCCCCATTTACTCCCCTTAGTGCATAACCCTTCTGGGCCAACACACTTCTCCATGACTCTCCACTTTTCATCAAGCCTCGTATGAAAACACTCACCTTTAACTGTTTCTTCAGATTTTCATTATGAAGCCTTCTTTATGAATGCTCCTGTGTTATTTAACACTTGTATTAAATAAATGTGTATGTTTTTCTGTCCTTTAAATAAAAATTAATATAAATTTTAAATATAATATTTATAACATGTAATTTATATTCATTTGTTTGTAGTTAATGTAAATAAATAAAAATTGAAATAAATGTGTTAATCTGCCTTTCGCTTCAGGATCTCTAGCTGAGAATTCAAATGGGGAAGAGGAAAAGGTATTTATTTTTTCCTCCCTTCTAATACTGAAATCAAAGAAAGTGGTCATATGTACTGTATTATTTCTTTTTAAATCCTCATCCAAGGACTTTTTTTTTCATTGCTTTTTAGAGACAGGAAGGGAGAAAGAGAAACATCCATGCAAGAGAGGAGCATCAGTCGGTTGCCTCTCGTTCCAGCCCTCAAGTCCAGACTCTGGGGATCTGCACACAGACCAGGGATCAAATGCTTCCAGATGGAAGGGGGAGGGATGGTATGAGCCTGCGCCAGACCAGTGTACAACCTAGTATGTGCCCTGAATGGGAATGAACCCGCAACACTTTGGTTACTGGACACCGCTTCAACCAACTGAGCCACACCGACCAGGGCTGTAGTATTTTTTATTACAATTAATTCCAGTTTTTTCATCTATGATCTAGGGAAGAAACCCATCAGTAAACTATCGACAGTGCCTGGTTTGTACTAAGACCTGAAGAAGTGTGAGATGTTGTTATTGTCCTATTTAATCAGTCCTTTTATGAGGGTGTATTATGACATAATTCACATAACTAACATGACTTTGTGGAAAGGTAGCAAATTCTTGGGTTTCTAGTTAATTTAATGACCGATGTCTCTAATAAGAGAGCTCGCATGATGATATTATTTGTGATTAGTTTAGATAGCATTTTGGATTTGTGCTTCATCCTAAGAGAAAACATCAGCTGAAAGATAATACTGTGAGCAGCAAAATAGTTGTTTCCTGCTGTTACGGTAAAGCTGTGTTGTGCTCATTCCTTCCTTTCCAAAAGTAGGACATTCAGATCCTGTGACAGTGTTCTGCTAAAGGAGTTTATTTATTTTGCATCAAATGCTTTGTGTCGATGCATTCATTTCTTGTGAGGAAGATTAGTACAACATAGCTGGGCTTCTTGCTATAATTCCACTGACTGCTGTATACAGTTCGCCAGAGAACCCGTCAACTGTCTGCCTCAGCAAGAAAAACACCAGCTCTTCCAAAAAATTTCTGTTAGGGCATTCTCTTAAATTTGATGAATAAATTATTTACCAATTGCTTGAGAAAAACATGAAAAGGAAAAAGTGGTCATTCTTTAGGAAATTACTGAAGAGCAGCCAGAAGATTCCAGCGGGTTCCATTTGTCATGGCTAGGGAAGAGATCTGATTTTTTTTTTTTTAAACACCAAGGTTTTGTTTATGTAAGATTGAAATAAATGAGTGAATATTTTGTAAATATTCTAATATAAAGTTAAAATGGAGAAACACTCTCTACAGTGATTTTATTTTTTTAACTCAGGAGAGGAGGGTAAAGAAAGAAAGAGACTTTGACTTGTTGTTCCACTTATTTATGCATTCATTGGTTGATTCTTGTATGTGCCCTGACTGAGGATTGAACCTGCAACCTCACCATACGAGGATAACGCTCTAACTAACTGAGCTACCCAACCAGGGCCTGAAAATATCACTTTTATGGAGTGATGTAATATAATCCCTCCTACCAAACAAGTAGTTTCACCTGCGTGCTGAAATTCCCTTTCCCCGTTCAATCTCTCAAAAAACAAAAGGCAAACAATGGAGAAATGCCATGTTACAAGTAAAATATGATTCCAGAGCCAGGCATCCCTCCCTAGCAAGGTAGGAAGCCTAGCACTTTGCCATCTTCTACATTTTCCCCATCTTCTTGGTCAGTGCCTGTAAGCAACTATAATTAAGCATACATTTTGTATGTATGTTATGATAAAATCATTCCAGAGATGACTGGTTTTATTTTAAATAGAGTTAATGAAATGAAAGCCCACTTGGGACAGAATGACAATCAAACAGAAAAGTCATGTTTAACATTATTTTTGCACTTGGGAAATATAATACATAATTTATATCAATTTAGTATTTTCCATGAAATAACCAAACAGTTGATTTGACTAAACTTTTATTTCCTGAATTTGTTAATGGTTTTGGAATTAAGGAGAAAATCACCAACAATTCTAAAGAGTTAGCTGTATTTTTAGATGTTACGATCCTAAATGAACTCTTCCTTGACTTCCACAAGCTTAGCCCACATTTTTTAAATTTTATTTTTAAATCATGTTTATTCTATTACAGTTGTCTTAATTTTTCTCCCTTTGCCCTCCTCCACCCACCCACCCTACCCCATGTCCCATAGTCAATTCCCACTCTGTTGTCCATGTCCATGGGTCATTCATACATGTACTTTGTTTAGCCCCTTCCCCTCCTTCCTACCATTGTCCTCCTTCCCCATCCCCTCTGGTCACTCTCAGTCTGCTCCATGTTTTCATCCCTGTGGCTTATTTTGTTTGTTAGTTTATTTTGCTGAATAAATTCTACTTATAGGTGAAATCATATGGTATTTTTCTGTCAACGATTGGCTTATTTCGCTTAGTATAATATTCTCCAGTTCCCTCCATGATGTCACAAAAGGTAGGAGTTCTGTCTTTCTTTTTTTTTAAATGCAGATTGATTTTATTTATTTTGTGTGTGTGTCAAGATCTATTATAAAATATTAAAAAATTTAAATCCATTATAAACTCTCAGAAATTAAAACAACATGACGCCAGCACAGAAATAATCAAGTAGATCAATGAAATAAAATGAGCATCCTAGAAATGCTCTAGAAAATAAGGCTTATCAACAAATAAGATGCATGGACAACTATTGCTTGAAATAAAACAAATATAGAGACTTATTTCACATATTACACAAAAATAATCAAGTGAGGTAAAATAGCCCACATTTTAAATCTGGATCCCTGCTCTACACTCTTCACTTAGAATTCTTAGTTATTTATTTGAATGCTTATTGGTTAAATGTTTCTTTCCCACCAGGCTATAGTTTAGTGTTCCACTATATTCCAGAGCCTACCACAGTGTCTGGCAAAGAATAAACTTCAATAATACTCACTGACTAGTGGAAAGACTACTGTATTTTGCTGTGTATCATGGGCTCCCATGTACAATGAGAGACCTCAATGTTGTTATTTATAATCATTTCTTACAGAAAATTACATAAAACCTTATTATTTCCTTTCCTACTATTTAAAATTAATTTTAATAAATTTTTGGAAGTAATATACAACTAAGTTTTCAAAGTCAAATAATAACTACAAAGCTTATTTTTAAAAAAAGTAGTTTCCTTTCTCCCTCTCTTCCCACCTCCACAGCAATCATTTTTAATTCTTTTAGCTACTTCTTCTGTTGTTTACCTATTTACGGTATTTAGTGGGTTTTGATAAAAGGCATTCATGCTCATGGGCATCTCAACAATAACGAATATTTCATTTTTGTCTGAGAAGGCAAAGGTGAGTTTGAGAAGGGAATTTAAGTTCTTAATTATCATCAACTCCATTCATTCTTTGTTCAGAACCTTTTTTATTAAAGGTGTTAAAAGAATGTTGATTACCTAGGAAAGCGAGCCTCCTGAGAGGTGTTAAATTTGTTCAGGCACTTCAACAGACCAGGACTTTTGATTGACAACAGTTCCACTTCCATGGAAAGATGATGGAAAATTTTCTCCAAATTATTATTAAGAGCGAACTAGTTCCTTGAAAACCATATGACCGTCTAATCATGTATTGCTTGTAATTAAAACCAGTTCACCTAACTACATTCAAAAGGAAGCAAATACCAAGCACACCTAATTACATAATATTATTTAACGCATTATGGTAATACCTGACATTTCCGGAGGACTTATGAAGTGGCTAAGCAACTTTACATGCATTTTCACATTTAATTCTCACAACACTCCTGTGAGGTACTATTATTATACTATCACATTTCCATGTGGCTAAGAGCGGTTGGACAATTAGCAAAAATGATGAAGCCCTCCTGGGGTTTCTGGGACAGTCTGACTTCAGGTCTTTCTTTCTTAACCCTTATACAGAACTTCTCTGCTTATGTGCTTATCTCCCATACAAAACTGTGAGAGCCTCAAGGGCAGGTACTGTTTCGCTCATCCTCATATCTCAAGTACAGAACAGAGAGCAGGAAATATAATAGGTACTCAATAAAACTGTAATGAATGAAGGAGGAAATGCTTTCTTAGTATCTCAATGTCAAAACTGTAGTAAACTTAATATAGTTTTTTTTTTTTTTTAAATCCTCACCCAAGGACATTTTTTTCATTACTTTTAGAGAGAGAAGAAGGGAGAGGGAGAGAGAGAAATGTCAATGGTAGAAAGAAGCATCAATTGGTTGACTCTTGTTCGTGCCTGAATGCTCCTGGGTTAGGGACCAAACCCACAACCTAGGGATGTGCTCTGACTGGGAACTGAACTGGTGACCTTTTGGTGTGCAGGCCAGCACTCAATCCACTAAGCCACACCAGCCAGAGCAGGACAACATCAGTTTTATATTGTACAAACTAGTGAAAAAAAATTTATGTCAACTCTTAGTTATATAATTAAGCAGAATGCTCCACTACTACATTTTTCCTACTCAACTAGAGGTTTGTCATTATAACCACCAAAGAGAATGTTTAGTGAACAATTCAAGATATTATATCTGTAAGGACTTTCTTCAAGGTCTAACGATCTAACTTTATATACAAATTACTTTTCATGCCAATAGGGATAATTTGGTCCTGTGAACATTCAACTCCACACATATTTATTATACTTGGCTTGGATTCTCTATTTTATCCAGGCTGCTAAGTTGCATGCACCTCCTTTCAAAGTCCTTCTCCATGAAGTCCTCCTTTTTTAATATTTTATCTGCCTTTTCCCAAGCCCTGATGCACCCCCTAGTGTTCCTCAAACACTTTTGTAATGATTCTACTACATGCATCTATAATGATCACTTTTTGTGGAATGTGAGATTCATTGTATTCAATTATGCAAACAAAGCATTTGCCATTGATGAACTAAACCCAACTGATTCAGTTATTATGCTAGATGATTGACTGACTGACCATGGACCATTCTTTAATAATTTTTTTTGCACAATTAGAACTTCAGAGAGTAGCCTTGGAAACCATTTTGAGCACTCATGAGACTTGCTTTGCTTCTGTATGATTCTAAGGACAAGCTCTGACCTCTCCTTATTAATTATTTATGCGTTAAATGTTATGAAGTGGATTACTTTCTTAGCTTCACGTGGGATTTTGTCATCCAGGAATTTTGTCATCAGTGACACCAACAAGGGCTCCTGTTTTTGGTGTTCTAAGAATGTCTATCTAATGCACTGGTGGGCCTAGATTCTTTCCGTACTCTACTTCAGTCTTTAATTTAAAAATTACATTTCATGTAATTTTTACCCAGCCTCGTTGGGTTAATCTGGCTTTAAGTGCAGCTGTATCCCCTGGATTGGTTAAATTCTGAAATACTGTATGTAGATCAGCAACACTGGTATTACAAGTTTTCAGGACTTAAGTGAGAACCTTTATTGCAGAATTGAGTTACAGGTAGATTCCGTAGAGGAGAGTAAACAGCAGTGTTGTCACAAATATCACAGTGAAAAATGTGAAGCACTATGATGTTGGGAAACACCCTGTCTGGTTTTAGGAACTGTAACCCCGCCGACAAGCTGTAAGGCCCCGAGGCTGGAAATAATCAGGGAGGCCTTGGAGACACAGGCTCCTGAGGAGACAGTAACCTGTTCCTCCTGGCAAGGGCATAGTTCCTGCCTTTCTGCTTTGCCATGTGATGACTGGTAATCCATGACGGGTAAGTTATCTCGTGCTGAAATACAAACCTAAGCCAGATATTGATTGGGTATTGGCAGCAGACAAGAAATTGAGGGACACGGAGAAAGGGCAAGAAGGCCTGCACCTCTCGGCTTGGTTTGGACATGGCCGGAGTCCTCATTCTATCTGAAAGAAGCCTCCTTGTCCCTTGGCAGCTCCCTCCCCTTGCCTGGCTGAGGCTCGAAATAATACTGGAGACAGTCCTAAACCAGATCTGACGGTTCCCAGGGAAATCAGGCCTAAAAGTAAATTCTTTAAAGTGTGTTTTGTTCTTCCCTCAGAAGCTCTAGCCAGCTCATGCTGGGAAGGAAATTTACATTATTCACAGACCCTAACCCTGTACCCTTAGGCACTCTTGTGTTTACTACCCTCTCATGTTTAGTCCTCTCTCTTGTTTACTAGTCTCCTCTTGAACCCTGTGTAAATCGGTGTGCTCCTGCCATTTGTTTTCTTCAAAACATCACCCATTCTCTGTGAACATTAACATACTGATATATTGAGATAACCTGTGCATTCCTGTTACCTAGCCCCACTGATAGCCTTTTCAATAAAAGCCTTTGGAAAAAGGGGCTAGCGGGGGCTTCTTGACTAAGAGGGAAGTGCTCCTGTCCCCTCTCCTGGCAAACAGAGAAGTGTTTGCGACCCCTCGTGTTTATTCCCCCCATCCATGACAATCCCAGGACCGGCTCTGCGGGATTCAGAGCCCTGCTCCCATCTCAGCTGACCCGGGACAGTAACCCTCAGGTCCCCAAGCGCTGCACTCTCCATGACGCGCTCCGTCCCCCACGCTACAGGTAGCCCCTGGACCGGGGACAAGCGGCGACCTGTGGTGGCACTCCCCCGACTCGCCACCATGCTACACTCTACAAATGTATTTCTATTGCAACCTGAGAATTTTCCCAGTTGACAGTGGACACCAATAGGGGAGTATTTGGAGTTTTAATTCAGGATTCAATGGGGTGTCCCCACTAGTTGATGTGGTACCCCCTTGTGTTTTCCCAATAAACATATCACACTTAAGAAATTCACTAAAAAGTATTTCTGGAGCCTCCAGGAGGTTAATTACATGTTTACACACAAGTTTGCTCCTCTTGGGCACTAAGGCAGTCTGCCGTGCTGCCAGAGCACTGGGCTTACTTGCCTTGTGAAAGCTCTGGGATGGAGGGAGTGCAGTGGGCTAGAGAATTCTCTTCTGTTACGATTTCTATACCAAATCTATAACGATTTGTTATACCAGACCCCAAACAGGGCTGTCTGTGCCCTGTTGTTTTAATTGAAACAACGCTTTACACTTTCACTTGCATGCTGTTCTCATATCCCCTCTCCTCTCAGAGGCCACAGGCTGTTCTGGGCTACTCCCTCCCAGTGAGTTCTCCCACAAGGCTCCTCAAGCCAAGAAGGGATTCTAGCGAGCACACCCCCTCAGTTGTTCAGTCAAGATCTTTTCATCTCACTCCACTCATGATGGGACACCAATACCCGCCTCTCTCACTGTCTCACCTCCTCCATGAGCTATTCACCTGCATACTGCTGTCCGCACCTGTTCCTCCCTTTTCTAAAACGCCTCTTGTTCTGTAGGTACTGCACACTTTTAACACTTTTTAGCTTAATAGCTCAATTCTGTCTCCCAGACAGCACAACTCTAAGCTTACTTAGGGCAAGAATCTTCCATTAAAATCCTGGTATCTTCTTCCACCACACTAGCTGAGGGTTCAGTCAATATTTGCTTGATTGAATGTTACACATAAAGGTGGCTTCTCTTAGTTAATGAGAAACAACCTCCCTTCCTTCTAAAAATGGAAAAGAGAAGACTTCCAAACCAGGAACTACATTTTCCAACTTCCCTCTTCCTTCACTTACACACGGAGGTGAACAGTGAGATTTGTAAAACAGAACAAAACAAAATGTCAACCATTCAAAAGCTCTAAGATGCCTTATTTATTTGATTTCAGGAACTCCTTTATCACAAACCAAGTTTTATGTGCATTTGTCCTGCAGAAAATTGCTGTACGCAGCGTTTCACACACTTAGGTTTACATGGGCTAGTTGATTGTGTTTGCTGAGCGAGGGGCTGACGTGACCAAGGCTGGATGGTTGGCTCTCCCACCACCTCCCTCAGTTCCATTTAACCCCTGCCCTTCCACCCTCTAATTAATCATTGACCAATATATTCACTTGGCTGAAACAAAGACGACATAATGTCCAGCAAAATGTTGTCCCTGAATCATGTGGAGTTTGTTCCTACCAACACTATTTTCTTTAACCACAAAGAGATTTTTTACCATCTTATGTGAGAATCAACGGAATAATGGGAACATATTATGATCATTGAAAAATACAAAAATATACAGTCTGCATAAATCATGTGTTTCACTAAATGTTTATTTGGTATCCGCTGTATGTGATAAATGCCCATTACATTTATCACGCCAAGCAATAACTCAATAAGCAGCGATTAAAAAAGGGGCGGTGGGCAAAATGAAAAGCTGGATGGAATCTAGCCTGTCAGATTTCTTGTACAGTAGCAATTTTTAACCAGCATGCCACAACACGCTGGCGTGCCGCAAGAATTTTAAAACATGAAATACATGACTATTTAATCAGAGCACTGACCTCAGCTCCCTTAGATTGTCAGATAAAAAAATGACAACAGCCACAACAATAGCTGTCTGCCGCGAATGAATCATTTTGGCTGATCAACAAAAAACATAATATATGTTTTGGCGGGCCAAAGAATTTTATTTATTTTTTTAAGATTTTACTTCTTTTAGCGAGAGAGAGGGAAAGAGAGGGAGAGAAACATCCAATTGGTTGCTTCTCATGTGCGCCCAACCAGGGACTGAACCGGAATCCAACCAGCACCACTTCGCAGGGGTGACACCCAACCAACTGAGCCACACTGGTCAGGGTGTGGCATAGAATTTTTGTAATTAGTTTGTGTGTGCCATGAGATGAAAAAGATTGAAAATCTCTGTTTTAGAGGAAAAGAAACTGTGTTCTAGAGAATTTGTTCTGCTTCAAGCCATGAAAACATTACAGGCAGAATTAGAATTAGAGCTCTGGGGAAACAGGCAAGATAAAAACAAGTCTAAAGATATTGTGCAACCATAGATTTGAGGCATATTTGGAAATTGTCCAATTTAAAAGAATGCTCTGTTAGTAATCTTCATTTAACTAGTCGCTGTTTTCTATCTTTTAAATTTTTATACTATCAGTTTTTATTGGTGTCTTGGTTTTTATTATGTTCATTACAAGTTTTGTTTTTGTTTTTGTTTTTTTTAAGGCAGAACCCTCTACTGAAGTTAGCATCACAAAAGAAACCAGATGAATTAAAACTGGAGTCCACACCAGATTGAGAGATTTCATTTAGATGAAAATTGAGACCTGAAGAAAAACAATAGGAATTTTCAGTATTACAAAGTTTCTAAATTATAAAAGTAAGGGACTATTAGAGAAAGTTGTGGGTGGGGAAGAAAGGATGTATCGCCCATAGGAGTCCAGCATATGCCACTGAGTCATAAAAATTATTTTTAGCAGAAGGCATTTGAGATCACAGAGAAAGTCAATTGTCATAAAGCTCCTTTCCAGGGAGCAACCAGGCTGGCTCTTATACCACACCTAAACAGACATGTCACAAAAACTTGCCCATTCTCCTCTTAATTTTTTAAGGTTTTATTTGTTTGTTTGTTTGTTTGTTTGTTTATTAAGAGGGAAAAGGAGGGAGAAAGAAAGGGAGAGAAACATCAATGTGAGAAACAAGCATCGATTGGTTGCCTCTTGTATGCACCCCAACTGGGAACTGAACCCGCAACCCAGACATGTGCCCTAACCAGGAATTGAACTGGTGACCTTTTGGTTTGTGGGACAGAGCCCAACCAATTGAGCCACACCGGTCAGGGCTATTCTCCTCTTATTAAGAAGTCACTAGTTTCCCCATAAATGCCCTTTCTCCCCCTCCTCTTATCTTTTTCTTTTTAAAAAAGATTTTATTTATTTATTTATAGAGAAGGGAAGGGAGGGAGAAAGAGAAGGAAAGAAATATCAACAGGTGGTTGCATTGCGCTCACACCCCCTACTGGGGACATGGCCTGCAACCCAGGCATGTGCCTCACACTGGGAATTGAACCAGCGACCCTTTGGTTGACCCTTTGGTTTGCAGGCCGGTGCTCAATCCAATGAGGCACAGCAGCTAGGGCCCCTCCTCTTTTCTTCTTAATAAGTCATTTATATTCCTTTAAGTGTCCTCCCCCCACTTCTTTTCTGCTATTAAGATGGTTTATAAACCCCAATTTTAAATCCCTTTGAGTCACATTTTTCTGTGAACTCCTCTATGTACAATAATAAAAAATATGTTATTAAATTTGTATGTTTTCTCTCACTAATTTGTCTTTTGACAATTTAATTTACAGGACCTCAGGGACTGCACCTAAGAGGGTAGAGGAAAAGTTTTTCCTTCCCTTTTCTGTCTCGACACATCATCAGCCTAACACTATTTTCAATTTTGCATATGTTCTACATTTTTTCAACTGTGTTTATTTTTTACATCTTTATAATCATTATTAACATTATAAGTACCCATCCACGATGCTGCATAACCCTTCAAATTATGATTTCCTAATGATTGCAAACTATTTCACTGAGATGATAAATAAGTTTCTTAACTAGCCTCCTACTGTTGGATATTTAGATTACTTTTGATTCATTGAAGTTATTACTTCTATAAGTTAGCTGCAAGTGCTGCAGCCTTTGGAAAGGGATGTTAAATATCTATCTCAGAAAGATGACATTTAATGGTAAAATAACTTAGGAAATGTCTGACATTCTTTTATAAACTAAACAGGCCTCAGGTAAAATCATAAATAAAGGCCATGAGAAAACTAAAGCCATCTTGTTTCCAGAAGATGTGCAAACATGATGAGAATTATCCAGTAAGAGGAATTAATTGAACTAGGTCATTTGAAACTCAGAGAAAGGTCTCTTGGCCTTCTTTTTTCCCCCTATAAAACAGACAAAAAAAATAATAGTGGATTAATTTAGCAACAAGTTTGTGGAAGCTTGGGTGAATGCGTTTGCTTTAAGTGAAAAGGGCCGATTTCAGAGAGTAATTGCTGATGAAAGTTCCGTTATCAAACCTTCATTTGGTTTTCATTAGCTTTCATTTGAAGGAAATGATAAACTATTAGACAAAAAGCAATTGTTGCTCGCAGTTATCTGACTACCATTGGAACAATCAAGTTAGCTGAACCTTTCCTCCCAGCTTCTTCCCTGCCTTTAGCCATTTGTCCTTCATTAGGAGGGCCCAGGTACCAACTATTCTAACAGGCAATTGATTAGAAGATTTCAAATAGCAACCACAAAGAAATGTTTGTTTTGAAGAACCACAAGCTATTCATCTTAAAAAAGAAAAGGGAGGGGAAAAAGCAACCAAACTACATTACAACTCAATTTAGAACTTTTTTCTTACTTTGTAATCTGAGGAGGGCAAAATCAATTTTCATCTCCGAGTACCATTTTCTCCTATTAGATTTCTCTACAGTGGGCTTTCCACAAATGATACTTGATTATTTCTGAGTCACTGCTGCTTAAAATCCACATTTATGAGCCGTCATTTTCTAGGTAAAAGCTGAGGAAATTACAGAAAGTTCTTTGTGCCCTTATGTTCTCTTCCAGTGTTTTCGATTTAATCAGCTGCCGCAGCAAAGCCTGTGATGATCCTCCCTCAACACTTTGGACAGGACCAAAAATATGAAGCTTCACATAGAGCGTTTCGTAAACTACCAGGAGTCCTTTTTCTTTTTGGCCAGCTGGTAGTTAGTCAAAATACCATTTTGGAAATAAATTGTCTGCAGGAATCCTCCTCAGGTCAGCTGCAAATGTGTCAGTTTGAGAAAAACAAACAAGAAGCACTTACCAGTTAATTTTCTGTGAGGACAGAAGCTATTGGGATGCCTGGGTGTAACCTCCCCGCTGCAGTATGAAATGGAGGGTGGTTTTCAGAACAGCTACGCTGTACACTCTTTTTCCCTGTTTCCTCATTTGGCTTTTATCTGGCTTTTGAAATGACACTGTAGAGGAAAATGATGTTGGGTTTCATTTGAATGTGGTTCTTCCCTTCCTCCACCACCCTCCATAAAAATTCATCATGTATTCTAGGAGAAAAGTAAGCAATGAGCATATTGCACACATTAATTCTTTTGCTCAGCGTGTTTGTGTGTGTGTGACTGAGATTTGTTTTTTTGAATGGAAATCATTGCCATTGGCTGCGGTGCCGCAGGCTGAAAACCAGCGATGGGGGAGGCACCCATTCCTCCTTTGTTTGGGTGGGCTCTTGCTTATGAAAAAGTCAAGCTAAATTTAATGCCAACCGTGGAATGAAAGGAACCTTAGAAATGTCAAAGGAGAGCCCTTCCGATGCCCCGGGTTTCGGTGTATTTCTGAGAGTGGAGACTTGGAATCACATCATAAAAGTGTGCATTTTAGTTTTTATTTCTTTACTGAGGCAGGCTTCAAGAGGCAACTTTCCAGGCTCTAAGGAAATTAAAGGCTGGATTTTTAATCTCCCATCTCACCTGTGGGCCTGGCAGATATGGGCTCATCTCTGTATCTGAAGCAGGACTCATAATTCAGAAATTCGCAGGGCGAGAGCCGTGGAGGCTGAAGGGAAGCAAACCTTGATGTGCTTAGCTTTCCTCTGCAGAGCTAACTTGATTATTTTGGGAAGGTCTAACATCAGCTTGACCATGTGATATTGGAAATCGAACGTTATTAGGTCCTGAAACATTGTTAGGCCACCTAATTGAACACTGTTCGAGGAGCACACGATTTTGTATCTGGTTGCTGTGAAAGACTGCCCCGGGGGTGCCATGGGCCACCCCAAAATATGCATTGTTGGCATAAGGATTATTTTGAGCTGATTTTTTTTTTTTTTTTTTTTTTTAACTGCAGACAGAAGAAGCTCTGAAACAGGGTATAAGTTACCCTTTTGTAAGGGAAATCTACATCTATAAAAGACATTTACATTAGAAAGGCAGCTTGTGTCTCCGGCAGAGAGCTACTACTGGAGATCATTTTTTCACCTGAGGGGCTTATCTGCCCCGTAAGGGCAACCTTTGTTATCCAAACATTTCCTCTTCTCACCTTCCAGTGAATTGCCTTCCCTTCTTTAAATCCCAGACCCTTCTCCCTTTCCTTCGCTGCGGATCCTATATAATCCTCAATCTTCTGGCCACCATTTAAGGCTCTTGAATGTACATAATTAAAATTGTTTTCCCCCCTTCCTGTTAATGTCTTTTTACACGGAGTCTTAGCCAAGAACAATGAAAGGCAGAAAGAAAATTCTTTTTCCTTCGCTCTAAGACCAAGTCTAGAAAATTTAAAGTGGTATCCTCCTCTCTGTGGTGGGTAAGGGTAGGGTGGGAGCATATTGGAATAACCCTGGGGGTTAGGGTAGGTACGTTTTTTTCAAACTACAAATCTCTCTTGGCCTGTCAGGATGTACACTCTCACATTTGCCCCCAATCCCTTGAGTCCACATAAGTAACCACTATTCATCATCTTGGCATATTTCTATCAGTATGACCCCAACTTAGGTGTGCTTAGATTGAAGGAGGTAGCAAGTAGAGCTCTCTGCGGGAGACTCCTATCAAGTCACCAGCTCCCATGGCTTTGCATAAGCAATATTAGAGTTTATTAATAGTTCTATGTTATCTTCTGTAATAGCACAAAAGCCCAATTTTATCCACAAAGGACTCTTTGAGGAGAATTTTGAGTTTTAGTTCATTTATACATTTTTTTTGAGAGTACATTTATTAAGGCTGGGGACAGTGAAACAAGGCAGGCCTTAGGCTAGAAGCAGCAGCAGGAGAGCACCTAGGCGGGGCTGCTTTGTCTCCATGAGAAGTCGAGAAAAAGGGAGCTTTGGAGACAGGTTCAGGGTGTTAGCTGGGGGTGACCTGCCAGCGGCCACTCCCCACGGCTCTCCTGGTTGCAAGTCTCCTGGGGACCCTTAGAGTTTAGGAGGTGCATGCCTGAGAGGGAAGAAAGGCCTGGGTGTGCTACGGGGAGCAAGACTGTGCCTACTTTCCATGATTTTAAGTTTATTTTTTGGTGCTAGAACAGGAAGCAATGAGAAACAAAGGACAGAAAAAGATGAGAAATGACATTTAGCAAGGACCTGCTATGTGTCAAGTATAGTTTAAGCACAGTGCACATTGAAACTCAAGAAACTATGCATTTTTATGTTTTAGCTACTCCCTAAAACAATAGAGTTGAAACATAGGGTTACTTAGCTTTGAAATTGGTCCCCCCAAAATGAGGAATAGTAGTACCTAAAATCTCTCGGCTGTGCCTTTGAGGAGCTCCCTTAAGATATATACATACCAGTATATGTATATCTTACAGTTGATCCATTATTCAAAAGTAGTTGAAGCTAGAGTGCTCAGAGGTGCTGGAGATAACTTACCAGCATGCTGGGGACCCAGTGGGAGCGGTATACCTCAGCCAAGCTGCTGGGTGGTCCATTGGTTAAATAGGCGAGTCACTTCATTGGAGATCCATTAAGAGAGACTCTACTATAAGTTGCTGAGCTGGAGTTCAGCCCCTGGCACTGGCTCCAAACACTACATTTATAGCACAGGGAGATGGTATTCAGGGATCAGTTAACAATTAGGATTTCTGTGTGATCTCAGGCCCTGGCGAGGTGGTACCCTGAGGGGTCTGGAAAAGGAGATAACTTTGAAATTCCAAAGACAATGTTTTCTTCGATGCAAAAGACAATAAATTGGCCCACTTAAGATCAAGATTGACTTTTGTCAAGGAAGGTACAGGTCTAGGACATGACTACCCTTCCTGACCTGCTTTTAGCTAAGAATTATGTTCAGGCCCTCCTATGTGGTTGGTTACTTTTAGTCTCTGAGTTCGTTGCACCCACCATTCTAGCTTTTCCTGAGTTTGTCAGGTTTTGTATGTAGTGGTAGGACAAAAGCCACTTTCTCAGGTCCTCTTTCCCAGAGCTCGCTGGACCCCATAAAGCATGCTTGACCCTAATTGTTTTATGAGCATTTATCCTCAGGACTAGCAAAATTACTGGAAACACACTTAAGGCTCAGAGGCTCCGGGGACTTATGAAACAAGACATACCAGACCACATGACTGGACCGGACCCTACACCCAAAGATAACATCAAAACAAGTTGCGGCCCAACGGAAACATCCTGCTCTACAACCTCCCTATTACCTGATGAAAACTCACAGCCCCTACCCCTCAGGGCCGGGGCTGGTGCATTCTCTGCACTTAGCCCTTCCCTGCTCTTGGGAAAGTAAAAATAAAAAACTTTGCTTTCTGCACTTCCTTTTGTGAATTCTTTCACAGCCTGCTGTCACCGACCGCCCTAACATATGGCCTCTTTTTTTTATTTTAAAAAAATTTTTATATCCTCATCTGAAGACATTTTTTCATTGGTTCTAGAGAGAGAGAGAGATAAAGAGAGAAACATTGATATGAGAGAGAAATATCTATTGGTTACCTCCAATATGTGTCCCCCACCGGGCATCAAACCCACAACCTAGGTGTGTTCCCTTACTGGGGATCAAACTGGCAGCTTTTCAGTTTACAGGATGATGCTCCAACCACCTGAGCCACACAGGCCAGGGCATGTGGCCCCCTTTTCATCCTCACTTCCCTCTTGTGGTCATAAATCAATCCAAAGCACACATTGACGACCAACCTCTTGGTTGGATAATGTGGTCTCACGGTGCTAGGAAAGCTCATTCCTAGGAAGTATTTCTTTCACATTTTGTCCTTATTAGTTGTTGATTCTTTCCATTGTTTCACCATTTCCCCAAGCAGGCCCCAAATATTAACAGAAACAAGTTTCTCCTTTCTTTCCCACCTATTCCGCAAGTGTTGTTCTTCATAGAAGGCCCTTTGCTTTTCTCAGCAAAGTGCAGAATGGTTTGCCCTGAAACCCTTCTCTTCCCTTCCCTTCACCGTGATGGGTGTGCCAACTACACTTTACGGAACGGCATTAAAGTGCTGGGGCTGCTGTAGGGCACAGAAATGACACTGGCTCTCCACAGGACACCTTCTCAAGCTACCTCTCTGGTGTAAATAAGTAGCACTCCTTCGAAACTCCAGTCAGATGTGACAGGCGCTGGTACTCCGGAGGATTAATTCTTGTTATCTTTCTTTTTGTCATCATCCCCTGAGCAGTAGGAATGCCATGTCAGCCTTCCCTTGGAAAGATATGGCAACCCAGGGGGCACTTGCATTGGCTTCCTTATCAAGGCCCAGGTCAGGCAGCCCCAGCAGTGTTACCATTTCATCAGGACCCTGAGCTCCCACTAGGGTCTGGAGCGCCAACAACCCGTTCCAGCTCCAACCGCCCCTGCCTGCCGCCCCAAGCACCACACACACGCAGAGCCTCATGGCTTTTCTGACACTTTTTTCTTCTTTGGTTTGCTCTCCTCCCTCTTACCTTCAGAATCAGAGTCAGCTTTGTGCTTGCCTCCCTCTGACATATCTGTCACCTATGCTGTTTACTGTAACTGTAGAAAGAAAGTCAGCAATGAAGTTGGGGCAAATCAGGTTCCATTCCTAGAAGTCTTAGTGTCACCATTTGTCTTGCTGAAATGGTGGACCACTGAGGATGGGGTAAGGCCATAACCTTGGATAGGCGTCAAGCCTGTCTATTGTTTTTTTGCATCCAAAATAACATGCTTTTGAAATGTTAGAGTACTATCAGGGCACATCCCACTCACCAGAGCCTGAGATCACATAGAACCCCTAAGAGTTATCTTGTTCCCTGAATACCATCTTGATGTTATTTATTAATACCATCTGTAAATGTTAATTATTAACTACTCTCTACCAATGTAAAAGAAGTATGTGTCTTCTTGTTTTACTTTTTATCCAATCCTAGCAATCCCCACTTTGCTTTCTCAGCCCTCTTAATCTTCCGCTAACGGACTTCATGTGGCTCCCCTTAGGTCTTCTTCTTTAATTTTAATGTATAAAATAAGCTGCAAAGCTGCCATTCTCTGGAGCATTTTCTCAGTCTGCTCAGACTTTGTCTCCCAGGTCTGGACATTTCTTACATTGACAATGTTTATTTTTGTTAACGATCATTTCTAATCTTTTGGTTGTTGCTGTTTGTACAACAAGAAAAAAATCAGCCCAGAACATGGCACTGGAAAACAGGTAGTATGCAAATAGACAGATTTTAAATAAAAGAAGCTCTTTTATGAAAAATGGAAAGACGTCGCTGCTTTTCCATTTTCCCCCCCTTATCATATAGGGAGGTGATTGTCTCCTGCTTCTTCAGGTTAGGCAGGGCTGAAGATTAGACTTCGGAGCCTTGATTGGGTTGGACAGTGAAGCTGGAACCATGCACACTGAGCTGGGAATCACCATTGCTGACTCAGTGTCTCTAGGAGGTCACTCAGAGAAGCCGTGCCAGCCTGACCACACTGGGCAGCATTCATGCCTCTTAAACCAGAGAATTCTTAAAAGCCACTGAGGACAAAGCCCTTTCCACATTCTTGCTTTTAATTCTGAATGGCCCCTGCAGGAGCTGAGCCTTAAGGATGCTGAGTAAATCTGTTAGAGGATTTAGCTCTACTTCTTTTTAATTAAGATACACAAAGCTCTAATTACCTGCGGAAATGGGGCGAACAGCTTCTATTGTTATCTCTCATTTGAATAAACCTTCCCTTTTAATATGCCAAATGCCAAATCAAATGAGGTCCACACAGGATTTAGACTGGTTTTCGTAACTAAATCTCAGATTCTCAGGGCCGGAAGCTTTTAGAAGGCAAAGCAAACACTCACCTCTGGAAAGGTGCCGGTGGGGGCAGCCGCAGGGTGGGAAGAGGGCAGAAGCTTCGAGCTCTGTTTTCTGAATCTTTGTGGTTAATAATTTCTCTGAAAGATCTGGTTGCAGCTGCCCTGAGTCTTGGAAAAAGTATTTCCTCTTTTTTTGTCACCAAGGGAGGTCAATACTCTTTTAACTTACTGCTCTAGGAAAAGTTATGTGGTTTGCCAGTGGTTAAATAAATCTGGTGTATATCACTTGGTCAACAGGCATTTGGGTGACACCATCCTTGGCCCTGACTCAAGAGAAAGGATTGCTCTGGGGTTTCAGGCCACTCCCAGCTATTTACTCTCATTATGTTACTTTTCTTGTTAAACTGTAGATTATGGATATGATGTAAGTGTTTCTGGATTTTTCTAAAATGTCACATTTTTAAGACAGGGAAAGTTTCAGAGAATAAAGCACTACTTGCATTTTTCATAAGAAGTAGCAGCCTGGGGCACGCACAGCTGCTGATGTGATCTGTTTGCCCTGCACGGTGTTTTCTAGAGTTTGAATTAATTTCTATCATTTACAAACCAGGAGATCTTACATAGCCATCAGATTATCAGCCCCTCAGGAAAAGAACCGCCAGACCTGGTAATAAAGGGCCTGTACCGGCACAAGGGTACAGCTGGAGGCTGCTGAGGGCTCACTGCTCCCAGCACCACCTGACTACTTCTGGCAGGCATGACCTTCCAGTTCCACACCTTCCTCCCGTACCTCTTCACGGCCCCTTTTAATTAGTTTCCTGTTGAGTTTTCTTCAATTCAGGAAAAATGAAAACACAGAAAGCTGTCATTGGGCAATCATTTTTATTACACAAAGTATTTCAGATTTGCTTATTTAAAAAAAATGAATCTCTGGTCCTGGCTGGTGTGACTCAGTGGATTGAGCGCTGGCCTGTGGAGCAAAAGGTTGCCAGCTCGATTTCCAGTCAGGGCACATGCCTGGATTTCAGGCCAGGTTCCCAGTTGGGGGCGTGTAAGAGGCAGTGGATCAATATTTCTCTTACACATCAATGTTTCTTTCCCTTTCTTTCTCCCTCCTTTCCCCTCTCTCTAAAAATAAATAAGTAAAATCTTTAAAAAATAAAAAATAGGAATTTCCTAGTAAAACCTGAATGCATTATACAATATGATTAAATTGACAAAACCAACTAAACCATCTTAACTACAGAAACGCAGTGTGTCAACGCAGGTGCAATGGGCAGCGATCAGCCTAGGGCAGGCAAGAAGGTAGTGCACTGCCTATAGGGGATTTAAAAACAATAGGAAAAACAAATAAAGCTGTTGTTCTGCTTTTGAGTGTCAGCAATCCTAAAAAGGTAAGTGATGAAACACTCCTTCCCTCAAAAAATCATTTACTGGCTTAGTCATGTCTGGATAGTTCTTTTGGCTAGAACATTGTCCTTACACATAAAGGTTGCAGGTTCAATCCCTGGTCAGGGCACATACAAGAATCAACCAATGAATGCATAGGTAAGTGGAACAACAGGTTAGTGTTTCTCTCTCTCTCTCCCTCACCCTCTCGCTCTGTCAATCAATAAATTAAATTTTTATTTTTTTAATAAGTAAAAAATTTTTTAAATCTTTTGATTTAAATTCTAAAAATATTGCTGCGATTATGTTTCAATTATATATGCTTATATATGTAAAATGTATTTATTATTTTTAAAATTTTATTTTTTTTCTATTACCATTTATCCCCTGCACCATATCTGCTTTCATCTCCACCCACACCCTCCCCTACCATAATCACCATATTGTTGTCCATGTCCATGAGTTCTTTCTAAAGTTTATTTTTAATAGACAAATGTGTGTTACATAAAAGTATTTTCTTATTTTAATTTGTGTTACTTATTCTTCAATAGACAATGTATTTTACATGGAAGGTCATTGAAAAGAACTCCCATTTATAGAGTCACCCTTGTGCCACATATAGACTCAGTTAATTTTTTTTTTGAGATTTAGTTGGTAACGGTTCCAAATCATTGGTGCAGTTTGTTTCCTTGCATTTAAACAAGCGATCTAGAATACTCAGTGATAGCACAACCACGGTAAAGATGAGGAAACAAAACTTAACGCATTTCAACTTCTTTATTTCATGCCTCCAACTGGAATTTCTAGTTAAAATGTTAAATGGTGAAACCAAAGGCAAGCTATAACGTGTGCCATCTTTTATTTGGCACACATAAATTTAGTCCACAAACTGTTAAAAACAAAATTTGGATAATATTTTTAAATTAAAATTCATTTAAAAATTGTTTTAGAATGAAAGACTGATTCAAGAAGTAAAAGCATTACAGCAATGATGTGATTTAATAGTTGTCTAAATCATATCTTCTGCAGACATATGTTTTTTTTTAATTTGGTTATTAATTGCTGATAGAGAAGAGAGAAAGGATCTTTCCCCCCTATCGACCTAAGTGGGAACCCTGTAACAAAAAAAAAGATTAAAAAAAGAAAAGTATATAAGTTTATTTAATACACATTATACAGGACACAGGAGCCTTCATAAGGAAAGGAAGATCTGAGGAAACAGTTAAACCTGAGTGTTTTTATGTTAGGATTGATGGTGAGTGGGAAATCATGAAAAAAATGTGATAGGACAAAAAAGGGTTTAAGTTAAGCATAGTAACTTGGGGGAAAGAACAAGGCTTGTTTATTCAAATTCCTCTTGACATCTTGGAAATAAGGATGGTCCTTTCCTGGGGTATAGATAGGGCGCCTCTCACAGGACAGTTCATGACCTGCTTGAGGAGAAGCCAGAATGTTCTTCCTGCACCTGCTGTTTCTCAAATTCCTTCAGCTTAAAATATTCAATATGCCAAGGTACCTATTTTGGGGTAGTGTGTTTTGAGCTCCGTCACTGGACAATTATCTGCATAAAATATTATATCCGACTGTAACCAAGTGACCTACAGTCAAATTGTTTGATATAAAAAAAGTTGAAGAAATAGTTGTTCATTCTTCTCTTTTTGTACTGCCTTATTTATTTATTTTTTCAGTTTGTTTCCTGGCATAATTAGACAGAGGTTCAGAAAATAAAAATTCTCACTACCTGCATTTCTTTTTGTTTCATTTCATGACATCAGTGAAAATAATTTGGTATATTGAGGAGGGGAAGTACTAAAAATTGATCTGCTGCAGACATCAACGTACAGGCATACCACTGCTATGGCATGCAGGGACGCAGGTAATTAATGTAGGAGAGGGAAAACTTTTCCTCTACCTTCTTTGGTTCTGTGGCTGGGGCCATGTGAATTAACTAGAAAAAGATAGATTAACGGGAGAAAAGGTTTATTTCTCATGCACACGGAACTTCACAGAAAAAGAAGTTAAAATCCAGAGAAGCAGTTAGGAGCTTTCAAACAATTTTAGCAAATGTCAATAAATTGTAGAGAAGTGACTAGACGAAAGAGAGTGGTGGTTGTGCTTCTAGGGATGATATTCAATGAGGTCTGTCCAGAAAAAAATCCAGCCATTGTTAATATAACAAGAATGGTTTGCATGACGTCAGTGGAACCTGGCAGCCAAGGAGAGTGGACTGGAATGCACATGCGTGAACAATGATGGCTTCACTTTACTAGTCAGTGGGGGAGGTGGTTGCCGTTTAATGAGCATGTGTATTGTGTGGCCATCACATTCAAAATGACTGGGTGAGTAGAACAACAAATCTGCACCAATTTTATGTTAAACTTGAACATTCCTCCATGGAAACTATTTGGATGATTTAGAAGGCTGCAGTATGGGTAACTGGTGATTGGCAGCTTCATCACAACAACGTGCCCGCTCATGCATCACGTCTTGTGCAGAGGTTTTTGACAAAACTTCAAATCACCCAGGTGACTCAGCCCCCTACAGCCCAGATTCAGCGCCTTGCACCTTGCAACTTAAGGCTTTTCCCAAAACTAAAATCACCTTTGAAATGGAAGAGATTTCAGACTGTTAATGAGATTCAGGAAAATACAGCAAGGCAGTTGATGGCGATGAGAAGAATTGTGTGAGGTCCCCAGGTACCCACTTTGAAGGGGACTGAAGTGTCATTGTCCTATGTATAATGTTCCTTGTATCTTATATCGTCTTCAATAAAAATCTCTATTTTTTGTATTACATGGCTGGATACATTCTGGACAGAACTTTTTGTATTGTAGGAAGGTAACAACTAGGAAAAGTATGGCAGATAAAATTCTTAGTAGGCGCTATGGTCTGTTTTTTTTCTCCAAAATTCCTATGTTAAATCCTAACCCCCCAAAAGGGAAAGGGAGGCCAGAATTTTCCTCCTATGCCTGCCTTTTTTAAACCACCTTCAGCTCAAAACAATCCTTATGCCAAGTATGCATATTTTAAGGTGGCATATGCTGATTTCCTTAAATAAGCATATGAACTCAACAAGATATGGTTATGTCCACTGGGTTTATTCTGTTGGGTTAGGGACATCCGTACCAAATTCAAACATTTTTTTCTTTTTTAAAAAAATTGTGGTGAAAAAAAACCACATAAGACTCATCATCTTCATTATTTTTAAGTATATAGTTCAGTGGTTCAGTATTTACATTGTCATAAAACAGATCTCCAGAACTTTTTAATCTTCCCAACGTGCAACCGTATACCCATTAAACAAGAACTCCCAAGTTTGTACTGAATCTTTAAAAGAAATTTCAACTAACAGGTTAGTCAAGGGAGAAAACCAACTTATCCGGCATGAAGAAAGGCAGTGTGAGAAGTCAGGGAATGAACTTCAGAGTGGGTAGAAAGGACAGTACAAGCTGGTCCTGACAGGGACAGCCGGATTTGCCAGGAGTGGCAGAAGTCCAGGTGGAGTTCCTGGAGAGACTAGAAAGGGCTCCGGGTCATTATTTTTACCAGTCCTGTAAGATGCTTGGCGTCCTTGCATTGAAATTATCCCTGGAATGAGATGTCTGCTGCTTGTTTAGGCTTCATTGCTCTGTAGCCAATGTCATGCCGTAACATCTTCCACCCACCCGTTCAAAGAGACTTTTAAAATAATAACTTTTTAAAATTACATTATTTTTTTCTTAGAATATTTTTTATCATAGAACATTCAGCAAGCACAAAGAGCATAAAATGACAATTAGAGTCATACTTGCCCAGGCCGGGTGGTTACGTTGGTTGGAACATTGTCCTGTACACCAAAGTCCGTGGGTCTGGTCCCCAGTCAGGGCAATGTCTAGGTTGCGGGTTTGATCCCAGGGCAGATGTGTACAGGAGGCAGCCAATGGATGTTTCGCTCTCGCATCGATTTTTTTTCTTTCTTTCTCAAATCAATAAATATATCCTTGGGTGAGGATTAAAAAAGATCACCCTTAACTGGACCATTTTGAGAAACCAAACCCTTGGCTTTTTGGCATACTTCTATGTTTAAAAAATATTCATGCGAGTTGATGTACTCACAACTTCATCCCTTGCCCATTTTGCTTACACCATGAGCAATTTTCCATGTCATTATTTATTATTCAAAACTATGTTTTAATGGCTGCAGAATATCACATTCCATAGTTGTCCTTTAAGGCATTTTAAAAAGTGGCAACTTTGCCCTGGCTGATATGGCTCAGTAGGTTGGAGCATCATCCTGCAACCAAAAGGTTGTGGGTTCAATCCTGGCCAAGAGATGCTTCTCTTTCTTCCTTCCTCTCTCCCTTCTTCTCTCTCTAAAAGAGATGAAAGGAAAAGTCATCAAATGAGGATTTAAAAAAAAAAGAGGTGCCCTCCTAGAACACAGAAGTGCAGTGCAGTCACACCTGTTTTCAAAACAGTTTGTGGTACATCTTATGCTGAAACAAAGCATTATCAAGCTAGATCCCAAAGACAAGCACATTTTAAGAAATGTTAAAGTGGAATATAAAACACTAGCACAGGCTGCAATTTAGGCAAATAGAACCAGAACGTGGTATTATCTGTCAACAAACAACTTAGAAAGCTTTTCCATAAAATTAAGTAATGATATGATGTGTTATCCACCACATTTGTAGCAGCATAATTACAATAATGAGACATATTTAATATAATGAGACTCTATATTTTAAAAATGTTAAGTCATGCCAAGCATGCTATTTGGTGTTGCTCAGCTATTAAGCCATTTTATATTTTCCATTTCAATTTTATGAGGCCCAGGAAGCAAAGTGAGGAGAAATGTTTGTTGAATGATAAACATATTGAAATGGAAAAATGAAAGCTTCTCTTGCATCCTCCAGATCAGTTAACAACAGACTTGCAAGTTTATAACTTCAGTTATAGTCCACCAGCCCTTTCCAATGAACACAAATTTATGGCATTTTAAGGCATACTTAATATTTTATTTTCTTTCCTGTCATTTCAGCTATCAAAACATTGCAATAAATGTTACACTTGGAAATTTACCTGAAAAAAAAAAATCCCTCAAATCATTATGGTACCAATGCACATAAAGATGATAAACGCAAGGAACAGAAAATGGAGATGGCACTGAAGAAATTACTCAGTGGGAGAAAAAGCAGAGTCAGATAGATTAAGTGGCATTGTACTTTGATATAAAGGGCCCAGTCCTGAGAAAGGCTCTGACCACACATTTTTCCAGGAAAGGCCTTTCCTCTCTAGAACAGACTCTCAATTTTATGATTAGTAAGTTACTTCAGAGGGGAAACCACCACGTACTGACTGCAAAATCTTGGCTTGAGAAGAACCTGAATTCTAATTCCAACTGCTCCTCCAATGACTTTCTGAATGACTTAAACACGTTTCTGAAATTCTCCAAGCTGAGGTTTTCTTGTTTGAAGAATGGGGGTAATGATTTTACCTGCATCACAGTGTTGCTGTGAGGTTTCAATGAGACAGTATATGTAAAGCACATACAGAGTAAGGTCTCAATATTTGTTATTATTACTTGCCATGTATTACCCAAGATGCTTCCCATCTGTACTACCTGTTCCTGAAAGGCTATGATCACCTATTTACTTTGTGGCAAGGACAGTAATTGCTTCCTCAAAATCCATTCCTTCCTTCTTTCACATCAGGACCACGATTTTATATAGGACAGCAATGTCTCCAGATAAAGCACTGTATTTCCCAGCTTCCACTGGTGCTGAGAAAGGTCACTAAGATTTATGCAGAAAACATTGGCCGGGGCTTCAAGGAAAGCTGGTTATGCCTTGGAGGTATGCCTTGGAAGGCTGGCAAGATGACTGAAACTTACAGCAGCTCTTTTGGAACTATATGGAGAAGTTACAAAACATAGAATCCTAGTGATCTCAGCCTTGAAATTCTTGAGTCACTAAAGTAATGCAAAGAACCTTCCACCTCCAACTTACTGTTCTAGAGAGATGTAAGCCTTTGTATGTTCAGGTTGCCATTACTTTGAGTTTGTTGTTATCATATGTTGCCAAACAAAATTGTAAGTCATATACACCACACCATGTTAAAATCCTTGAAAAATAATGACAACTTCATTGTTGAAGGTTTCATTATAATACTGTTTCATTGTGTGCACTGGGTAAGTTTGTTTTTGAAACAAAAAACTAACTGAGACTCTACCTCACAGTGTTGTTATGGGGATGGAATGAAAAGAAAGAAAACACATAAATGGACTGGCCTAATACAGTCCCTGAGCATGTAGTGATTATTTGGTTTATAGTGGTTAACATTGCAGGGCCTTCACAAAGGGAAAAAAGCTAGAGAAAACCTTGTCTTGTCCTTGGAGTAGAAACCAGGGACAATCATTTTTATAGCTTACCAATTGATGTTCTGTATTATTATTATTTTCCTAAACTCACTGTCTGATGAATTCATTACTCAGGAGCATTTCAGCTCAAAAGTGATTGCGAAGGCAAGGCATACAGGAAAATCAATAAACCTCATGAAACTAGAAGCACAAAATTTGTGGCCTTCAACTCAAAGAGAGTGTGCCAGGCAACAATCAATAACCTTCTGATGTTGTGTTTCTGCAGTATGAGAGAAGTCATATAATTGTACCCCATATTTTAGTTCTGAACTGTTCACGTCATTGTTCAATGTGCAGGTAAGACACACATGCAAAAGAAGGCAGCTGTGCCTGGTCCTCAGAGCTTGACTCATCATTTCCTGACTCTCCTTTTATTTGCAGGTGATACAACAACAGAACAGGAATGAACTTATTAACCCTGTGCAAATTTTTTAAGTGGTGGAAACATCTACAAGGAACTTCATCCCAGCCTGTGGTGGTCAATGTGACAAGTGGGTGACCCTAAAATTGTTCAATGGATGTCATTGCCAAAAGTCCTGAATGAAGTCAGAGTTTGCATGCCGAGGAGAATTTTTTTATTGGCTAGTCTCTTTTAGCATCACACTGTTTTTAATTAGGCTCTAAAAGAGCAATAAAATGTCAAAGACAGCTGTCAGGAAATGTTTATCTCATCTTGAGCTTATTCTCATTGGTTTAGGAGAGAGGCTAATCTCAAAATTGTTGGCAGTATCCTGAGACATCTTATTGTACAACCACAGTGTCCAAAATGATGTGCAAAACACATAAAAGATAAGATTACTGCTTTCCCAGCATTCTTCCCTGCTTATCCAAACTATGACTAATTTAAGTAGAGGAAAACATTTTTCTATGGCAGCCATTTATAGATGTTATACACATATACTGTACACTTAGTAACCACATTCTAAAATTATAAATCTTTTTATGACATTAAAAAACAAGCTACCTCAATTTTATGCTATCTATAAGAGACACGCCTAAATCCAACAGATATCGGTACTTCTATACAATGGAGTCTTCTGCAGGTGAAAATAAAGGATATACCTGTAGAGTGATATGGAGTGTTCAGCAAGATATAGTTTAGCAAAAAGAAAATATATATAGGTCCAGCTGTGATATAGTCTACTACCTTTTGAGAGTGCATATGTAGTTATGTCCATGTGTGTGTATGTATTTATGTTGACAAAAATACATACACACACATGTACATGCACTTTGCTTGATCGAACTTTACTCAGGTTCCCCTGAATCCCCCCCCAACCAAGGACTCCTTTTTGTAGAATCTAGTTTTAGCAAGAATCCTGTTATGTCAGTTTCAAAGAACCCCCCCACAGTGATAACTAGCTGATGAATTTGCTAAAGTAGCAGTCTTTTCCCCAACCACTCCAGAAAATCAAGCAGTTTTCTTGGGATTATGCTCCTTGGTCCCATTTCAGGGCCTTAGACCTTGGTGAGATTATTCACCCTTCCTTGAAGAAGAGAGCCTCCCTGAGGATGACACCTCAGTAAATCATGCAAGAAAACTGCATGGGCCAAATAACAGCTTCAGACTCAGAAAGCATGCGAAGGGAAAATGCTGAAAGTTTAATCCACATAGGGACGTTGGAAACATCAGGATGGCTGCTTGGCGACTCCTGAGTCTGTCTCTCCAGTCATAGCGTATGGTGTCAGAGTGTATGGTTTGTGCATCATGACTCACCACACAAAGGATGAATTGAGGGGTATAGTAGACAAATAGAGGTTTGGGCCCTTTTCGTGGAGGATGGGGGGACTCTCACTAAGCTGAATTTTTGCTAATACCAGATCTTTTCTTTCGGTAGGTTTTTAAAAAGATTTTGTTTGTTTATTTTTAGAGAGGGGGGAAAGGGAAAAGGAAATAGAAAGAGAGGAGGGAAACATAGATGTGCAAGAGATACGGCAATAGGTTGCCTCTCGCATGCACCTCAAATGGGGACCCGGCCCGCAACCCAGGTGTATGCCCTGACTGGGAATCGAACTGGTGACATTTCAGTTTCACAGGCCGGCACTCAGGCCACTGAGCCACACCGTCCAGGGCTAATACCAGATTTTAAGGAAGTATTCAGATGGACCTAAGATCAGGTTCAGGAGCTTGACTAAAGTGGTCGAAGACTCTTTTTCAGTAAACACATTTGTTTTAAATAATTAAAAGCACACAATATAATCAAATGAAGACAACATAAAGGAAGACAAATTCTCCTCTACTCTCTTCCGGTCTACAGCTGGGCCTCATATTTAAACCGATGTAAACCTGACAGATTATCAAGAGAAAAGGGTAAAATTTTATTAAGTGTTTACATGGACATGGGAGCCTTCACAACAGAGTGAAGCTTCAAGGAAGTGACTAGAGCAGGAAGCTGTTATACCGTTAGACCAAGTAACAAGAAATTTGTGAAAAATTGGCAAGACACAGGGGTTTGGGCTAAGTGCAGTAAATGATGAAGTAACGAGGAAGATAAGGGTTAGATTAACAAGGTTTGTTTGGACAGATTTTGTGGCTCCAAACTTCTTGTCTCTGGTGATAAGAATGGCTTCCCTCCTGCTGGCATGGGAGGGCACTTTTCACATGGGAGATTTATCTTTTGCTTTCAGGACAAAGGAGGGTCAGAGTGTCCTTCTTGGACCAGCTGTTTCTTAAATGCCTCTAATTCAAAGTAATCAACATGTGAAAGTGGCATATTTTGGGGTGGCATATTCGGGTTTCCTTCAAGAACAATCCTTAAAAATTAAAAACAAATGGAAGCTAATGAACCTAACTATATATGAAGTTGGTAGCACACCCATACGAAGAAAAAATTACTTCAAAAGACTTTAAAATACAATATTTTGCCTGCACATCCCAGTGGGATATCATTTAAGGAAAAATATCTGCAAAGAAGGTTTAAATTACAGTTGATAGTTACTGTTAGTAGAGATATTGGCAGAGCATTACATATGGAATATTCTTGCTTAAGATAAATTGAACCAAACCTAATGACGTCTCTAGAGCTATCATTTTACAGGAAATGCAGGGGAAGGAGAAAAAGTTAAATGACATGAGAAAGCAATCAGCCACATCCAAAATGTGGAACATCAAAGATAAATGATTCTCCAACAAATCCCTGGTGTAGGAAGAAAGGGTTAAAGAGAAGTATTGTAATATAAAATTGGCCCTGGCTAGGTAGCTCAGTTGATTACAACATCATCCATCCTGCCCCGGATATGCCAAGGTTGCAGGTTAGATTCCCAGTCAGGTCGGTAGTCAAATACATGTATCGATGAGTGAATGCATGAATAGGTGGGGCAACAAAACGGTGTTTCTCTCTCAAATCAATTAAAAAATGTGTAAGATAAAAGATATTTCAAAGACATCATAACCTAATCAATGTGTGGACCTTATTTGAATTCTGATTTCCTTGGTGAAAATCAGATAAATTTTTATATGCATTGGGGAGCAGATGAGACAAGTAAAGGAATGATTAATTTGAACTAGATATGACAATGGAAAGGTGGTTATGTTAAAAAATATTATTAGCTAGCAACACATCCTGAAATATTTATGGATTCAATCATATGATATCTGGGTTTGTAAAATACTTCAGTGTCCTAATGCTAAATAAAAGGATTTAAAGAAGAGCATGGCCATCAGTTGGGAATGCTTCAGAGATGACTAGTAGGACAGAATGGGAAAAGTTTTCTTTGGGGTAAGCCAGTGATTTTCAACCTTTTTCACCTTATGGCACACATAAACTAATTACTAAAATTCTATGGCACACCAAAACAAAACAACAACAAACAAAATATATATATATATATTTGCTGATCTAAAAAATAGGTACAATTTTGATTCATTTGCACTGGATGGCTATTGTGTTAGCTGCAGTCATTTTTTAATTTGACAATCTAAAGGAAAAAAGTTAATACCCCTGACTCTATAGCCAAGGCATTGCATGTTTTAAAAATTCTTGTGGCACACTGGTTGGAAATCACTGGTCATGGCAAAAGGAAGTCATTGGCAACCTTAGGGGAAGCCAGACCAAATGATTTAGTGTTTAATTAGAGAGGGAGGAGTTTGCAAGTGGAGGCAGTGAGATTTTACTTTTAAAGGGCTGGAGAAATATTAGTAGAAATAGTGATAGTAATTGCAATAACAATAATAGTAACGAGAGAGTTTTGAGAAATGTTGGCTTGCTGACTTGATTTCTTTTTTAAAATATGAAGCTATTCTACTGGGAGGAAAAAGAGATTCCTCTGTCTTTTACTTTCTTTTTCTTTTTTTTCCAATTCAGTCCATGCTCTCTCTTTTCCTCTGCCAGACAGACAGGCAATATTCCAGAAAGTGTATGCTCCTTCCCCGAGGTCCCGTAGTGAGCAAACTTGGAGCAAAGCTTCCAGCCATGGCATAATGAGAGCAAGAAATAAACACTTATTGTTTTAAGGCACTGAAATTTTGGAGTTGTTTGTTATTATGGTATACTTTAGCCCATCCAACTTAGGGAAACTTTTTTTAAAAAGTATTTTATTTAGCCCTGGCTGGTGTGGCTCAGTGGTTTGAGTGCCGGCCTGCGAACTGAAGGGTCACTGGTTCAATTCCCAGTCAGAGCACATGCCTGGGTTGCGGGCCAGGACCCCGATAGGGGGTGTGCAAGAGGCAACCACACACTGATGTTTCTTTCACTCTCTTTCTACCTCCCTTCCCCTCTGTCTAAAAATAAATAAATAAAATACTTTTTAGGAAAGTATTTTATATATTTATTAATAGTCCTCCCCATTATCCCCTCCCCCTTGGCAACCATCAGCTTGTTCTTTGTATCTAGGGGTCTGTTTCTGTTGTTGTTGTTTTTAGATTTCACATGTATGTGAAATCAAGTGGTATTCATCTTTCTCTGTCTGACTTATTTCACTTAACATAATAACCTCTACATCCATTCAAGTCATCTTGCAAATGACAAGATTTTATTCTTAATTGTTGAGTAATATTCCATTGTGTGTGTGTGTGTGTGTGTGTGTGTGTGTTGTCAATATAAGAAATATTTATATCTGTAAAGGATTTTTATGCATTTATTTGAGCCAAACTGATGACAATTGCTCCAAGAAAATGCTCCAGAGAATGGTAGTTTTGCACCTTATTTTATATATTACAATCAAAGGAAGAGGTGTAAGGGGGTTATTTGAAATTCATTGGTTAGGGAGGTAGATAAACAAAGCAAAGTGGGGGAAATCTCTGGGAGTGGATAAAAAGGAAACCAAATAGACACATACTTCTTTCACATTTGTGCATACAAGATAGTTAACAGTTAACAATTAACATGGTAACAATAACAATGAGGGGTTTTGTGGTCTCTGCTCTGATGCAGTGAGGGGTCTGGGAAAAAGGAAATTACTCTGACAGTCTGAAGGTATTTTATCATAGATGCAAAAAGACAATAGGCAGGCTCAGTTAAGGTAAAGACTGGCCTTTGTCAGGGAAGATACTGGCCTGGGATGTGATTACCCACCATGACTCCCTTTTAGTTAGAAAGCTATAATTTCAGACCATGCTAGGTGGTTCCTTTAGGTCTTTGGAGTTTGTAAGGTTACCATGCAGGCCTCCCCTGAGCTGGTCAGGTTTAGTATGTGGCCCGTTATATAAAAAATACATGATAAAGAAGACGTCTTCTTAATCCATTCATCTAGGTCCATATCCTGGGTATTGTAAATAATGCTGCAATAAACACAGAGGTGTGTGTATCTTTTTGCATTTATATTTTTGTTTTCTTTGAATAAATACTCAGAAGTGGAACTGCTGGGTCATATGGCATCTCTATTTTTAATTTTTTGAGGAATCTCCACATTGTTATCCATAGTGGCTGCACCTATTTATAATCCCACCAACAGTGCACCAGCATTCCCTTTACTTCACCTTGCCAGTCCTTGTTATTTGTTGATTTTTTATAACAGCTAAGAGATACTTTTTAATATAATAAAATATAAAAGATGTTGAATGGATTCTGATGGCAGCTTCCACTCAGTGAGGAATTGGTGATAACACCTTCCCAGTGTGACTAAGGGAGAAACTTATGTCATTCAGTGAATTTCTACATCTCTGTGTCCTGTAGTTTTCTATGTCTCCTGTGGCAGAAAGAATTGCAAGTAATTGTTGACCTTTGTTGCTTATTCTAGGAATAGCTGAGTTTGTTTGTTGAGTACCTGCACCTTTGTTCTTCTGTGTTTTCAGAGAAGGTTTTTGCATATCTTTTCACTGGAATTGAAGCAATTGCGGAATGAGACACCCAACCTTTAGGAAGTCCATAGAGAGCTTGGTAAGCATTCAAAGAACATGATTAAGTAAAGCAAAAGAGTTGGAAAATTTGATCCAGTCCAGGCCAGAAAACTCTGAGAACCAAGCACGATGGAACATTAGGAAACTCCTTCCCCGTCTTCAGGCAATTTCTAGAATTTGTTACCTGCCTTAATCTTGATGCCATCATTGAGGCGCTGAGTGGTAACTTAGCAACCCTCCCGGGGTTTTTTTGTTTTTGTTTTTTTGTTTTGTTTTGTTTTTTGTCTTTTTGTCTGTGGAGCCCCACTGAGCAGGAATGTGATTAATTTGCCCATAGCATAAAACCCCAGCTAATGCTTCAGAGGACCAGGCTTTGTCTTAGAAATATTTTCCAGTGGATAGAAAAACAGCTCTTTCTGGCTCGCTGCAGGGCCTGCCTCTGAGTGCTGGTGGAACTGCTGATGTAGCAGTTTATTTCAGCCAGGCCGCATTAGCGAGCAGCGGCGAGGGCCGAGCCCATTTACCCTTCAGGCAGGTTTGCTAACGTAGCAGGGATCCCTCCTCAGCATCCTAAATTGGCTTCATGCAGGATTCAGGCTTGCTGATAGGTGACAGGGGATTGGTCTTTTTGCATAAGGGGCCAGATGGAAAAGAAATCATCTTAAGGGAAGAAAGAATTGAAGTCCATGAAGTCCTCTTTGGTTTGGTTCAAAGACAGTGAGAGGGAAGTGGTGGGGGGCAGGGGACTCTGAGGACAGCAGGGTGGGTGTCTGTCACTCAGACTGCCCTTTGGATCTGCTTCCTGGGCGGTGTCTCGGGAGAGGGCGAGGAAGGAGCTGTATTACACATCAAGTGAAAATGGAAAGAGCTGTTCCACTTTTCACCTGAAAAGGACCAGGAGACCTTACTCTGAAGCCTCATCTGACAGCACCCTGCTCTTTCCCTGTCCCGCGGGCTGTTCCCATGGTCACCTCTGACCCCTGCTCCCACTGCACTCTGTACCCCCGCCCCCCTGGGCCGCCTTCTCCACTGACCCAGAGTTTGAACTCGGAACTTCCTCATGATTCTTTCTCTTGCCATTTTTCAAAGATGCCCTCATGTAAGGTGTTTATATATGTGACGGATGTGACTGAATGTTTAGAGCCTAGAAATTATATCACTTGGCACTCGGGCCGATAGAAACTGAGCACACTAACACGCGTCATGGCAAGGCCTTAAATGTTCACTGCCTAAGGAATTTCTCAGGCACCAGGGAACCTCCTCAGGCTCAGGACACTGGTTTAATGCACCACTGCCAACCCTCAACTGATGGGAGACTTAGTGACAGATGAATACCCCGGTTTCCCGATCTGCAGTGGGACAACTCTGTGGCATATTCTTCACAGGCCCCCAGCAGGACGGAGACAAACTTGCCCACACCTCAGTCCCCTCATTAACGTATTTTTCCAGGGCTTCTCTCTCTGGCCTGGGTCTCACTTTCCTCATCTTCCCCTAAACTTCAGCTTCTGCGTAACGCCTCCCAAACAAACTGCTGGCACCTAAGCCCTTCCTCAGGGGCTGCTTTTTGAGAAAAATCTAAACCAAGACACCCAGCCTCTATTTCCTGCCTTGCCACCACTTTAAATTCTCTACCCTCTCTTCATTCCTCAGGCCTTTCTTCTTAGAGCGGACACCTCAGTAATATTTGTGCTGAAACAATGGGCCACCTACTTTTTAACACAGAGCTTAGTAACACAGAGGAGCTGCGTCTTTGACCTTGCAGTCTTCTTTTCCCTGTCTCCTCCGCCAGCATCTGTATGTAAGAACAGGCAGTAAAGACCCTTGGTCCAGGCAACCATCATTTTACTGTTTCTATGGGTTTGTTTTTTTTTTTTAAGTTCTACATGGAAGTCAGGTCATACAGTATTTGCCATTCTCTGTCTTACTTATTTCACTTAGAGTAATGCCCTCAAGATCCACCCATGTTGTTACAAGTGGCAGGATTTCTGGTTCAACGGTATTTCACATTTTCTTTATCCATGTATCCATTTGTGGACACTGAGGCTGTTTCCATGTTTTGGCTATTGTGAATAATGCTGCAGTGAACATACAGGTACAGACGACTTTTCAAGATAATGATTTTATATCCTTCATTTATATACCCAGAAGTGGGATTGCTGGATCAAACAGTGGCTCTATTTTGAAATTTTTAAGGAAATTCTATACTATTTTCTATAGTGGTTGTATCAATTCACATTCTTATCAACAGTGCACTCCTAGTACACTTCTCTTTTCTCCATATCCTCACCAACACTTTTATCTCTCATCTTTTTTATAGCAACTATTCTCACAGAGGTGAGGTAATACCTGCTTTTGGTTTCAATTTGCATTTCCCTAATGATTAATGACGTTGAGCATTTTTTCTTGTACCTGTTGTCCATTTGTATCTTCTTTGGAAAAATACCTATTTGGAACCTCTGTCCACTTTTTTATTTGGATTATGTGGGTTTTTTAAAAAAAGATTATTTATTTATTTTTAGAGAGAGGGAAGAGGAGGGAGAAAGAGAGGGAGAGAAACATCAATCGGTTTCCTTTCTCAGGCCCCCAACTGGGGACCAGCCCCACAACCCAGATATGTGCCCTGACCGGGAATCAAACCAGCAACCTTTGTTCTGCAGGCTGGCACTCAGTCCACTGAGCCACATCAGCCAGGGTGCATTATGTGGGTTTTTTTCCTTGTATTTCAGTTGTATTAGTTCCTTCTATATTTTGGATATTAAGCCATTAACATACTTCGCAAACATTTTCTCCTATCCATGGGTTGCTTTTTCATTCTGTTAATTGCATCTTTGCTATGCAGAAGATTTTAGTTCGATGTAGTCCCACATGTTTATTTTTGTCTTGTTGCTCATGCTTTTGGTATCATACCCAAAAAATCGTCGCCAAGTCCAATGTCAAAGAGCTTTTTCCCTATGTTTTCCTCCAGAAGTTATATGGTTTCAGGTTTTACATTAAAGTCTTTAATCCATTTTGACTTAATTTTTACAAATGGCATAAGCTAAGGGTGCAATTTTATTCTTTTGCATGTGACTATCCAGTTTTCCCAACACCATTTATTGAAAAAAACCGTCTTTTCCTCATTCAGTATTCTTGGTTTTCCTATCAAATATTAGTCGATGTTATATGTCTGGGTTTAATTCAGGGCTTTTGAATCTGTTCCATTTGTCTATGTGTCTGTTTTTATGCCAGTACCATACAATTTTAATTACTACAGCTTTGTGGTATAGTTTGAAACCAACTTTGTTTTTCTTTCTCACTATTGTTTTGGTTATTCTGGTTCTTTCATGGTTCCATACAAATTTTAGGGTTGTTTTTATATTATGTGAAAAATAACATTTGAATTTTGATAAGAATTTCATTGACTCTATAAAGGGCTTTGGGTATTGTGGGCATTTTAACAATATTACTTCTTGTAATATATGAACATGGTATATCTTTCCACTTATTTTCATCTTCATTTTTTTTCCATCAATATCTCACTGTTTTCAGTGTACAGATCTTTTACCTCCTTGGTTAAATTTATTTGTTATTATTTTACTCTTTTTTGATTCTAGTGTAAATGGAATTTTTTCTTTATTATTCAGATATTTTGTTTTTTGTGTATAGAAATGCAACTAACTATTGTATACGAAGTTTGTATCTTGCAGTTTTACTTAGTTCTAACAGTGCTTTGGTAGCATCTTTAGGGTTTTCTGTATATAAGATCATGTCATCTGCAGACAGAGTCAACTTTATGTCTTCCTTTCTAATTTGGATTCTTTATCCTTTTTTTTCTTTTTACCTAATCACTCTGGCTAGGACTTCCAGTACTCTGTTCAAGAGGACAAAGCTCCTTTCTCCATTAGGATCAGTTTTCTCCCAGGAGGCTCTTCGTTGACTCATGCTTACATTTTTTTTGGCAAGAACTGTCCCACGGTTTTCCAGATGTGCACAGGCAAGTATGAATCAAACCAGAAATGCACTGATGAGTCTCAGAAGGTGGGTTCTGCCGTGTTAGTAAAGCATCGAGCCTTCAAAATTGATGACAGCCACTAGTCCTGAGCTTGCTTCAGTCATCATTAAGCAGGCCCTGGCTGAGTAGTTCATTTGGTTAGAACATTGTCCCCATACACCAAGGTTGTGGGTTCAATCTCTGGTCAGGGCACATACAAGAGGCAACCAATGAATGTATCGAAAAGTGGAACAACATTGTTTCTCTCTCTCTCCCTACCTCTCACTCTAAAATCAGTTTTAAAAAATTAAAAGAAGAATCATCCTTAACTGAGACACACAAAGTCAGGCAGTTTCAAAGTCATTTTACATCTGAATTTGGACTCCAACTCATTTGATTGCCGGTTTACAGTTTCTTTGGTATTTGTTCTAATTCTTATGATTCCTTTTCTTCTGCTTACTTTGGATTTAATTTGCACTTTTTTTCTCTAGTTTCCTAAGGTGAAAAGTTCAGACTGTTGATTTCAGATCTTTCTCCTTTTCTAACATATGTGTATTCAGTAGTATAAATTTTCCTCCAAGCATTGCTCTTACTGCATCCTTCACATTTTGGTAAGTTGTGTTTTTATTTTCATTTAGTTCAAAAGATTTTTAAATTTCTCTTGAGATTTCTTCTTTGACCCATGTGTTATTTAGAAGCATGGTTTTCTTTCTTTTCCTTTCTCCCTCCTTCCTTACTTTTTCCTTTCTTTCTTTGGCATTAATGTTTATTTTCCATCAACCGTATTTCCATGTTCTGTTTAAGACGAGCTTAGGACCACTCAGTGGTTGCTCCCATCCTTTCAGCGGCCGGCCGAGCAGTGGGAGCTGCAGACCGGTCTTCAGCGCCGGGCTGAGCGCTCTGTCTTCAGCAGGAAGCGCGGAGCAGGCACGGAGGGCACCTGCACGCCTTCAGACCAGTCTGCAACTGTGGGGTGAGTAGCAGCAAATTCAGGAGCTGGAGCAGTCCTTTCACCTTGAAACTCCTCCTTGGTCACAGCCTTTTCAGCAGCCGCCTGCTCTTCCTTTTAAATCTCTTCAGGATCTCCGTGGAAGGAGAGATCTAGGGTGGCCTCCTTCCTGGAGGTGCTCTTGGGCGATGGGGCCACGCATGTGCAGAACTTCCCGGACCAGCGTCCACCACATCAGAGTCACTGAGTGAGCTCCTTTGTTGTTGCACTTGATGGCAAAGTCCACAGAGTGCAGAGGCGCAACTTGAGACACAGGGCATTGGTAGGTGGGTTAAAATACAGTGCCTCTGTGAAAAGGCTTGTGTTCAGCCCCGAGATCCGTAACCACCAGAAGTTTTGCCTTCCAAAGGCTGCCTGGACCTGGTTAGCAAAGGTTCTGGTAGTAAAGCAGCAGCAATAGAAGCGGCTCTAAAGGCAGCAGCAAACTTCAGCACAGCCTGCTGGCCATTATTCCTGAAGGATATGACATTGACGTCACCCAGAATTTCAAGGGCATAAACTGCCAGAAGACGCTTCTCTCAGGTTATCTTCAGATTTATGGTGAAGATGCCATCACTTTTCCTCCTGGAGATGTATGTTCCATCTGGAATTCAAGGTTGGTGCTACCTAAGTGTGTTCCTGATGCAAGAAATTTGAAGACATCCCTCTCCTTTGTCTGCAGGACATCAAAAGCTCCAGACATTGTGAAAGTTTCCCTTTATGTTATGATGAGAACCAGGAACAATGCCATGTGGACACCTCTCTGGGTAGCACAGAAAGGCTAGAAGTGTATTTGTTAAACTTCACACAATTTGTAATTTTTCAGCTGTCTTTCTGTTATTGATTTATAGTTTAATTCCCCTGTAATCTGAGAGCAGACATTGAATGATTTCTATTTTCTAGAATTTGTTACTGTGTGTTTTACAGCCGAGTGTGCTCTCTCTTGGTCAGTGCTCCATGCACGCTTGAGGAGAATGTGGGTGCTGCTGCGGTTGGATGAAGTAGTCTGGAGGTGTCAGTTACGTCCAGCGGACCGGCGGTGTTGTTGAATTCAATTATGTCTCTATTGACTTTCTGTCTGCTGAATCTGTTCATTTCTAATAGAGGGGCGTTGAAGTCTCTACTTATGACAGTATATTCATCTATTTCTCCTTGCATTTCTATTAGTTTTTGCTTCACATAGTTTGATAGTCTGTTATTATGTGCATGCATATTAAGGGTTGTTATATCTTCTTGGAGAATTGACTCCTAAGGCCATTCTTTACCCCTGATACATTTTCTTGTTTTGAATTCTGCTCTCTCTAAAATATGATTACATGTGTTTTCTTTTGACTAGTGTTAGCTGATATATTTTTCTTCATCCACTCACTTTTTATTTTGTTTTATATTGAGGTATAATTCACACACAACATTACATTAGGTTCAGGTGTACAACACAATTCCATATTTGTATACATTACAGAATGATCACCACAATAAGTCTCATTATCATCCAACACCATACATAGTAATAGAATTTGTTTCCTTGTGTTGATAACATAATATCTACTCTCTTAGCAATTTTCCAATATGCAACACAGTATTATTAACTATAGATGTCATGCTGTATGTCACATCTTCATGGCTTATTTATTTTGTAACTGGAAGTTCATACCTTTTAACTCCCTTCATCCATTTTGTCTCTTCCCTGCTTTGGCAACCACTAATCTATTCTCTGTATCTATGAGGGTTTTTGTTTTGTTTTGTTTTGTTTGGATTCCAGATATAAAAGAAATCATATGGTATTTATTCTCTGACTCATTTCACTTAGCATAATGCTCTCTAGATTTATCCATGTTGTCACAAGTGACAAAATTCCATTTTTTTAATTAAAATTTTTTTTAATGAACTAAATAGTATTCCAGTGTGTATATGTACAATGATTTTTTTTTAGTCCTTTCAGCTGTTGGTGGAAACTTGGATTGTTTCCTTATCTTGGCTATAGTAAGTAATGCTGCAATGAACATGGGGGCACATATTTCTTTTTGAGTCTGTGTTTTTTTCATTGGATGAATATCTAGAAGGGGAACTGCTAAATCACATAGTAGCTCTATTTTTAATTTTTTGAGCAACCTCCATACTGTTTTCCTTAATGGCAGCACCAATTTTCATTTCCACCAACTGTGCACAAGGGTACCTTTTTCTCCACATTCTCACCACCCTTTGCTATTTCTTGTCTTTTTGGTAATAGCTTTTCTAATAAGTGTGAGGTGCCATCTCATTACTGTTTTGATTTGTCTTTCCCTGATTAGCGATGTCAAACATCTTTTCATGTGTCTGTTGGTCATTTGTATGTCACCTTTGGAAAAATGTCTTTTTAGCCCCCTGCCCATTTTTAAATTGGTTTGTTTATTTTGTTATTCAGTTGTATAAGTTATTCATATATTTGGATATTAACCCCTTATATATATGATTTGGAAATATTTTCTTCTAATTAGTAGGTTGCCTTTTCATTCGTTGATTGTTTTCTTTGCTCTGCAGAAGCTTTTTAGTTTGATGTGATCCCACTTGTTTATTTTTGCTTTTGTTGCCTTTGCTTTTAGTGTCAAATCTAAAAAATCTCAGCCAAGGCCAATGTCAAGGAACCTACTGCCTATATTTTCTTCTAGGAGTTTCTGGTCTTACATTCAAGTCATTAATCCATTTTGAGCTATTTTGTATACCATGAAAGAGAATGGTTTAGTTACTTTTTTTGTATGTGGTTATACATTTTCCAGCACCATTAATTGAAGAGACTATCCTTTTTTTATTGTATATTCTTTGCTCTTTTGTTGTAAATTAATTGACCACATAAACATTGGTTTACTGCTGGGTTCTCTATTCTGTTCCATTGACATGTGTCGGTTTGTATGCCATTACCATACTGGTTTGATTACTACAGCTTTGTAATATGCTTTGAAATCAGGGAATGTGATGCCTCCAGCTTTGTTTTTATTTCTCAAGATTGCTTTTGTTATTAGGATTCTCATGGTTCCCATACCAATTTTAATGTATTAGCTCTATTTCTAAGGGGAAAATGACATTGCAATTTTGGTAGGAATTGAATGTGTAGATTGTGTTGGTTGTTAAGAATATTAATTCTGCCCTGGCTGGTATAACTCAGTGGATTGAGTGCCAGCCTGAGAACTTAAGGGTCCCAAATTCTATTCTCAGGTCACATGCCTCAGTGGCAGGCCAGATCCCCAGTTGGGGATGTGTGAGAGGCAAATGATTGATATATCTCTGGCACATTGATGTTTCTCTCCTTCCCTTCCCTTCTCTTTAAAAGTAAATAAATAATTTTTTTAAAAAAAGATTATTAATTCTTTCAATCCATGAGCATGGTATATATACTTCCATTTATTTGTATATTCTTCAATTTCTTTCATCAATACCTTAGAGTTTTCAGTGTATAGGCTTTTCACCTCCTTTGTTAAATTTATCCCTAGGTATTTTATTTTGTTTTTATTGGTGCTTTCTTAATTTCTCTTTCAGATTGTTTATTAATAGTGTATAGAAATGCAACAGATTTCTGTATATTGATTTTGTATCCTGAAACTTTAGTGAATTAATTTATCAATTCTAACAGTTTTTTTAATAGAGTCTTTAGGGTTTGCTATATGTAATATCATGTCATCTGCAAATAGTGACAGTTTTACTTCTTTTTTTCCAATTTGGAAGCCTTTCCATCCATTAACTTGTAATCTATATCTGTCCTTGTATTTAAAGTGAGTTTCCTCAACTTCTGGAATGGTGAACACATGGGGGTTTGGGGTATGTGTTATACTCAGAGAAGACATGGAAGCTCCTTGTTCTTTCCCTATACCTCGCCTTATGCAACAATTCCATCTGGCTGTTCTTGAGTTCTATCCTTTCATAATTAACTGGTGATCTAGTTTGCTATCAGAAAGACATGGAACAAGAAGATGCAGCAGAATCAGTCAAAACTAGGGAGAATGAGTCATTTGTTATCCTGACAAGATTAGAAGACTGCAGTTAACTCTTTCTGTGTCTCCATTATCAGTAATGTTGATCTTGGCAAAGATGATTCCTTCAACCTTTTGGTGAAAACTGCAGATTTAATTTGCTTTGTTTAACCCGATAACAGTGGTAAGTAGAGAGTAGTATAAGTAGAGACCCAGGATCCTGAAATAAGCTATAAAAACTTGAGACATGGCGCATTTACAGGGAGTTGCAGGGTGGGGGAAAGTAATATTACTTATCCATCAAGTTTCTCTCTGGTTTTTGTAAAGGGAGAGGACAGTTTTTGGTCCAATAATACCATGTAGGTTATATGCAATAAATTTTTGTAAGCAAAGTTTACTTCTGTCAAATGTTAGAACTTGTAATATGTTAGAATTTGATTTTTTTAAAATGTATGTCATCCATTTGTTAAGTGGACTCTAGCAGATCTGTTGCAAATGCAAGAACAAAAACAGAATGTAAAGTTTGCTTAAGTCTTTGTATCTAGTGTTTTTCATTTTCCCTTGGGCTGACTATTCAAATTGACAAACCAGCAGGAAATATTAAAAAATACTTAAGTTGTGTGTTCCATTATAGGGTAAGTACACAAAAATTTTCTCAAAAATTATTGTATAATTGCATAGTGAATAGCAAAATTTGACAATATGCTATTCTATGTGCATCCCTAGAGTAAGTTATTAGGGTAGAAAAATAAGCCATTTACATTAGTGCAAGGTACATAGAAAGTGAGTCCAAATTAATGTAAGTGCTATTATTTTACATCAAAAACAATTTTATGCAGGTGCAAATACAGCAAATGTGTATTTTTAATAACAAAAGATAGTTTAAAGTCATGAAAAAAATGATCACTAAAAACTGCAGACACTGACATGCTGTCAAGGATGCTAACTTGATAATAAAATTAATATGGCATAAAGCTTTTCCATTTCCCCGCCTCCTGCCAATCAGATACTGATTTAGGTTCAAGATTTTCTTCTAATTGTAAATAATTTTGAGGATAATGAGAATTTGTTGTGTAAATCATTATGCATAGATATAGTCTGTGGATTTAAGTGGGTCAAGTGCAAGAAATAAATTTTGGCCCCATAGCTAACAACATAGTAAAGACATTACACAGGTACCAGGCACGAGGCTGGAAAACTCTTGCTAAGGGTGCTGCTTCTGTACCACCTGCACTCAGTGCTCCTGGTTCTGCGGGCCCAGGGCCAGAAGGTATCCAAGACTGGCTGTGCGGCCCTGGCCGGTGTGGCTCAGTTGGTTGGAGCCTCCTCTTGTAGACCTAAGGATCGTGAGTTCAATTCCTGGTCAGGGAACATGCCCAGGCTGCAAGTTCTATCCCCTGTTGGGCACATATAGAAGGCAACAGATTGGTGTTCCTCTTTTGTATCGATGTTTTTCTCTCTTTCCCTTTCTCTCTCTCTCTCTAAAAGCAATGAAAAAATGTCCTTGGGTGAGAATTAAAAAAAAAAAAAGAGTGGCAGTGGTCTCTAAGTGGGACTTCATGCCTACTTGAATGATTCCGTTCATTCTAATATCATGAAGAAATTAAAGCTAAGAAATCAGGTATTAAAATTCATGATTGGATGACTATGTTTGTAAGGGAAAGAGAACTTTAGAAGAATGTTTCCAGATGTTTCAGATTACTCATCAGCTTACTACTTACCCTGAAGATATTCTAATGGTCACAAAAGATGTCATTAAAGAATTTGCAGACGATAACATGAAGAACCTGGAACTAAGGGACACAGCCAGATGAGAAAATGCTGCAGAAATTACTAAGAAGACTTATGTGGAATCCATACATGAGAGTATAAAACAGTTTAAACAAGAAAACTTAGAGACCGATATTATGTATTTGGTACCAGTTGACAGAAGAGGTGGTCCTTCCGTGGCCCAAGAGTCTGTTAAACTTCCCGAAGAATTCTTTTCTACTGAAGATACAGTTCTTGGGTTTGACCTCAGTGAAACTCTACAGCAGGACAAGCAAAAGATTTCTTTGAACTTCTTTTAGAAGCAAAAAGAAAGAAAGGAATGAACAAACAAAAAACCCCCCAATAGTTCTGAAGTTGGCATTTCATCTTCCAGGGATTCCAAAACCCCTAAAAGAAACATGAGTATTCCTGGATTTACTACTTCCTGACAGAATTCGGCATGGAACATTTCTCAGCTCCTCTGAGGGTGGATCCCTGGATTTGGTGGACTTTGTGAGGAAGCAAAAGATCCTGCTGGAACTCTGTTTGATCTCAAATCTTAAGAGTCAGACAGTTGTGCCTTATCACCAGCACCATTTCAGATTCCCACAGCGTTGCCCATCCTTTTGTGATCTGTACTGATGATTAAGGTGTTTTTTTTCAGTATAGCTTTCCCAAGAGCACCGGCTGGCAGCTGAAAAATTTAGTTTGGCCCTGGCTGGTGTGGATCAGTGGGCTGAGCGTTGGCCTGTGATCTGGAAGGTTGCCAGTGTGATTCCTGGTGAGGACACAGGCCTGGGTTGCCGGCCATGTCCCCAGGGACATTAATGTTTCTCTTCTTCTCTTTCTCTCTCCCTTACCCTTTTTCTAAAAAAAATAAAGTCTTAAAAAGTTTAGTTTGACCTAGTCTCAGGTATGGGATCTGTTTTATGAATCCATCAACTATACCTTTGCTTCTGACAGCACCATCTGAAGCTCAAAGTGTTATACTTTTAAAGTTGTAATGAGATGAATTACTTTTGAGTAAGTGTTGCAACTGAGATCTTCCTGCCATACGCCTCTTAGTAAACCATCCGTCCATCCCTTTGAAGAACAGCAGCCAAGTAGCATGGACTCATGGTGGCTGCTCAGTAAATATGTCTTAAATTGAAAAAAAAAAAAAAGACCCACACCTTCATTTTCTTTCCTTCTCTCAGCCACTGGCTCCAGCTAAAGCTGAGGCCAAAGCAAAAGCTTTGAAGGCAAAGAAAGCACAGTTGAAAGGAGTCCACAGCCAAAGAAAAAGGAGGAGAAGGGGGAGGGGAGAGCATACCTGCATGTCACTTACCTTCCAGTGGCCAAAGACCCTGCATCTCTGAAGGCAGCCTAAGTATCCTCGGAGGAGCACTCCCAGGAGAAACAAGTGTGACCACTATGCAGTCATCAAGTTCCCTCCGACTACAGCGTCAGCCATGAAGAAGATAGAAGACAACAATATGCTTGTGTTCATTGTGGGTGTCAAGACCAACAAGCACCAGATCAAACAGGCTGTGAAGAAGCTGTATGACACTGATGTGGCCAGGGTGAGCACCCTGACCAGGCCAGATGGGGAGAAGAAGGCATATGTTGCACTGGCCCCCGACTATGATACTTTGGATGTTGTCAAAAAAATCAAGATCATCTAAACTGAGTTCAGCTGGCTAATTCTAAAAGTAAAAATTTTACACTGTAATAAGAAAAAAAATGAAAAAAATGTTTGATTTTTAAAAACAGTTCCATGCATCACATACCACTTATAAAATCTTACCAACTATTAAAATAAAGAGGACCTTTTGGATAATTTGATTTTTTAAAAAAGTTAAGCCGTGGAAGCATAGCTTCAATGCAGGGATTTAGCTAATCTAACCAGCCACACACTGCTTGAGAGGTGGTTCTCATTTGCTATTTTGAGGAGTCAAGTTGAAACTAAGTGATCCTAGATAGTTGTTGGAAAATGAGGTGAAAGTTTTCTACTTGATGATATCTTACAGAAATTCTAACAAATATGAGAATGTGCCAGAGTTCGCATTACATCCAACAAGATGCCTGAAGTGATAGTTATTGCAAAGCCATATACCACAAAGAACCTGGAGAAACTACAGTTTTATAGGTGATGATAATATGAGATCAAAAAGTTGCTTCTTTTCTCTCCTTTTCTAAAATCTAAACCTGATTGTTAGAGTTGCATCTTTCATAGCAGGCAGAATAAGCAGTATTGAGCTCAACCTCAGGTTAATCCCTGTAGAATCAGAGGAAAGATTCAAGTTTCTGTTCTGAACATTCTGAAAGATTGGTTTCAGAATCACTGTGTAATTATTTAGGTTGGTTATTAATTCTCTTTGGGACGAATTATGTCCAAGACACCCCTAAACAAACAAGAAGTGATTTAAATATTATCTTAATTACACAGATTGTTATAGTAAATTACCACAGATGGTGACTATTGAAGCCCGTGAATAATAACAACCAGGTGGCCGTCCTTGAACACCTTCTTTGGTGTGGGAGAGGCTAGACTTTGTACATAGAGGGGCATGAACAGTTTAGTGGGATAAATATGAGCTCTCTCAAGTATGGTGTGGCTTGTAGGCGCAAAATGCACATCTGAAAAAAATGCAGCAAGAATATTAAAAATGGGTATTAATTTTTACTTTATGCAATTTTCTTCATTCTCCATGGTGTTTTAATTTTTTAAAAGTGTTATTTATTTATTTTTAGAGAGAGTGGAAGGGAGGGAGACAGGGAGAGAAACATTAATGTGTGGTTGCCTCTTGCGTGCCCCATACTGGAGACCAGGTCTGCAAACCAGGCATGTGCCTTACACTGGGAATCGAACCTGCAAGCCTTTGGTTCACAGGTCGGTGCCCAGTCCACTGAACCACACCAGCCATGGCCTCATGGTTCCTTATAGTAGACTTAGTGAAAGACATTAAGGATTAAGTTATTGCTGACACTGATAAAAAAATTCCAATAAAATATAATGTCAAATTATGGAAAATGAAAATTAACCATTATTTCCAACATATCTGACAGAAATTTACATATAGAATTTCTGATGTTGTATTCTTACGGGAATCAGAGATATGGGTGGTTTTTCTCAACATGTACAGAATAAACCTATTTGTATCATAAACCTGTTTAAATAAATCAGGTTTTAAATGTTTATGTACTAATGTATGTCATACTTGATACTTTTAGAAAACAAAAGAGTATTTCTGATCAAGGAATGTTGTTTTTCAACTGCAGTACCAAGTGAGTTCTTCTTGGGTGGGATAGCAACTGCATAGTCTTAAATTACTAGAGAGACTATATTTTTGAATAATGTTAATTGAACTATAGATAAAAAATACTCCTCATAATTAATAATTTCTTGAAAGTGAATGATTTGCCTACACAAATGAAGGTATTGTGGACCTCATGTCAAACCATTAAATATACTGTATACAGCTTATATGTATACTACATATAATGGTACAACATATATTGTTCAGAAAGCAAACCAGATGATGGTTCTGTGTACTGTTCTTGTAACATTAGATATTTAAGGCAAAACAGATTTTATATACTTTTAGAGAGGAGAAGGGAGGGAGAAAGAGAAGGTGAGAAACAGTAGTGTGCAAGAGAAACACCCAGCGGTTGCCTCTTGCATGTCCTTAATCAGGGACCTGGCCCCCAACCCAGGCATGTGCTCTGAAGGGGGATCGATCAGGTTGGTTCACAGGCCGTCCCAGTCGACTGAGCCACGGCAGCTTGGGCTAACATTAGATCTTTAAATAAAGAATTCTCTTTTTCTTGACTTTAAACATTGTTTAAAAATGAGCTTCTTGTAGACAATATACAATTGGGTCTTGTTTTTCAATCCACTCTGGCAATCTCTTTTAATGGTGTATTTAGATCATTGATAGTCAAAGTGATTACTGATGCAGTGGATTAATATCTACCATATTTATTACTGTTTTCTATTTGTTGTCACTGTTATTTGTTCTTATTTTTGCCTTCCATGCTTTTCTTTCCTTTTGTGATTTTAGTTGAGCTTTTTGTATGTTTCCATTTCCTTCCTTTCTTGGCACATCAGTTATACTTTTAATTCTTTAAATGTTAATTAATTACTTGATTATTTTTAGATTTTTCTGGTGAAGTTTACTGATTATATTAGTCCTTTCCTAGAACCAAGTTTTGATCCTGGGAAGTTATATGTACATTCAGATATAAGCAAGAAAACCCATCAGCTATCAATTTCACAATAGAAACAAGTTGACTAAGCTGGAAAATTGACTAAGACAAGGGCGGGTAAAATCATCACACATTTTAGAATAAGGATGTCAAAAGTCACTTGAATTTTTCATTCATGCAAGTGATTATTTAAATACTTCTAACTGGGCTTTTATAATATTTATACATTCAAAAGTATTTAGAATCTATTATACAACATACATACACAGACACGCACTTCTATTTTCAGTGAGACCTCTAAAGACAGACTATAGCTTTCCTTGCAAGCTCAAGTCATTTTAACATCTAATTTAATATCTTAAAATTTTTTTTAATGATTGTCCTAGACTTTGCAATATACATTTACAACTACTCCAAGTCTACTTTCCAGTAACTCCATACAATTTGGGTAGTGTGAGAACCTTATATTAACAAAATAATCCTAATTGCTCCCTTCTATCCCTTGTATCATTATTGTTATTCATTTCACTTATACATATGCATACACAGCATTTATATATGCATATATACACATACGCACACAAGATACATACGTATAAGCATACATAATTGAATACATTGTTGATTTTAACACTTTAAACAAACTGGTAGTTCAATACAAAATAAGAAAAATAAAAGTTTTTAGTTTACCTTCACTTTCTCATTTGATGCTCCTCTTTACGTTCATCTGCGTTTCTGATGTATTATTATTTTTTCTCTGTAAAGAGCATCTTTTCACGATTCTCACAGGCAGGTCGAGTGGCAGTGAATCCACTAATTTTTTTTTTCTTTGAGAGTGTATTTCTCCGTGAATGGGATGCCATATATACCGCTGGGTTGGGGTACAGATTGTGGCCGCAGCAAGGTCTGATCTCACAGGGAGGGAGCCGCCCGCTACCGCGCAATTATCCAAGGCACTTGAGGGAGTGTCCCGCCTCTCTGCAGGGGTTATCTAACTCAGGAAACCTCAGAGGGAAAAGGAAAAGTGGGTTATTAAGTGCTCAAGGGAGCGCAGAACTTAGAGAAAATGTCGACTGTCCCTAGATGGTGAATCCCGGACTCGTGATACTCTACCCTAGACACCAAGCGCGGCAATATTGCAGCAACTTACGCAGGTTCGTGCGCAACACCATGTGGCACTGCAAGCGGCTCTCTACAAAGTGGCGCCGGGAAGACTCAACCTTTATGACTCCCCAGTTTTAGGCTGAAGAATAATGGCAACACCTGACAAAACAAACAAACAAAAAACAAAAACACAATGCGTAGCCAGCATGCAGCACTGGACTTCGCTTGTCAGCTGCCACCAAAGGCGATACCATAGCTCAACATCAGACCAAGGCTTTCTTCCGTTAGACATAGCATTGGGCTGGCCAAAAAATCCGTTCAGTTTTTTCTGTGAAATAAAGGACACACTTTTCATTCTCACCAATAACTTTATTGATTTGGATATTTTGAGTGTGTCGGCTATCTCTTGCTATTGGCTTCTTGAGGGTAGAGGGCAAATATCTTCAATGCATAAGACGGCCCCATGGCAAAGAATTATTTGGCCAAAATGTCAATAGTACCAAGAAACTTCGCAAACCTCTTTTGACACATTCGATCAATCACAGCACCTTCTTCATACACTGCACAAATTGTTATATGGATTTCAGTTGTGTTTTTAGCTTTCTTGAAATAAAAAAACATAATACGCTGAAAATATTGCATATTTTTTCATCTTCAATATTTAAATGGCTGCACAAAAATTCACCAGTTTTGATATATTTTTAAAAATGCACGCTGATATGACAGCTGTCACAATACAATCTAACAAGATTGTGTCCAATGAAGTTAAAGACAGCTACGCACTTCTTGAGCCATTGCAGAGAAAAAATAAATAAATGAACTCTTTGGCCAACCCAGCATTAGTCAGGCTGTTGAAACTCTCTTAGGCTCATGTGTGCACTTTCTTATAAAGTGTAGTTTTAGCAAGAGCTCTGTTAAGTCAGTTTCACCAGAACCTCACACCGAACCACCACAACGGACCTTGACACTGTACAGGGGTACCCTGGAACCATACCTCAAGTGTGCCCCCGAGCTGTGCCTCGGATGCACCTTGGCGCAGCACTGCAGCTGCACCTCAGCACGGAAGAGCAGACGCACCGAGGAGCCTTAGGCGGGTGTACCTCGACACCAACCATGGGCGAACCTTAGCACTTACTCCCAGGCTTACAGTGGCACCCTTAGGTGAAGATTCTTGGCCTCATTACGCTTTTTAGTCAGGCTCGCTCCTTCTCCTAGGCTCATCTGTGCACTGTCTTGTAAAATCGAGTTTTAACAAAGACCTTGTTAAACCAGTTTCATCAGCATGGTCCCCCTTACCAACCCTCCATATCCAGTCCCCCTGGATATTTGCAGGACCCACGTCCTTCGCCGTTCCTCAGATGACATTTAATCACCCTGTTACATCTTCAGAAAGACACGTTAGGTTCCTTTAGCCAGAAAAAACTATTCTCTGTGCGCACTCTGTACACCGCATCCTACATAGCACTGTTCTTTGGCTTCCTCTAGTGGTACCAGGGATAGAACTGCAGCATGTACCTCGGTACTGTACCGCGGATGAACCCTTTGGCGGACATCCCTCCACATTTACTTCCAGGTCTTGTCGTTGCACTCTTTTGTACAAATATATTTTGCTTCATTATATTTTTTAGTCAGGTTCATTCCCTAGTGTTCTCCTAGGCTCACCTGTGCACTTCCTTGTTGCAAGCGTGTGTTTCACGAAATAGTCTTTCCTATAATCAGCCAGTGGTCCCTGCTTGGGTAATCTGATCTGGCCCTTAACCAAAAGTCCCGAGCCACCTGTATGACCACCAGTCCTAAAGGTTACACTGGCACCGAGGAATAACAGGGAGCTAACACAGGAGACTAAGGTATTCACTCCGCTTTTATTAACGCAGATTTAGTCAGCTTTATTAATGCAGATTCGGTCCAAATACATACTAACCTAATGACAATAATAATCCCTCAGATGCAATCAGTAATAACATCACACAAGAGAATCGAGGGATAACAAACCCAAGTCCCGAGTGCCAGAGTCTCAGTCAACGAGTCCCTGAGACAGCACGGTGAGCCAGGGAGTCATCAGTATCTTACAAGGCAGAATCACTAGAGCTGGAAGTGGGGAAAACGAGGTTTAGACCAGCAGAGCAGAGCCTCCAGCGGCACCACAGTCAGGGGTTAGCACGGTGTGGGGCAGCACCGGCGTGTGTGGAGCTCAGCTGTCTCTGCAGTGGTCCGAAGGCTACCTCAGTTATACCCTTGAGGTTCTGTTCCCCATGCCTCTGGGTCTCTTGATAAGTGTCTTGGGACCCTTACTATAGGCTTACCTGAGCATTTATTCCAGGTCTTACAGGGGCATTCTTTTATGACAAAGATTCTTACTTCATTATACTTTTTTGTCTGCCTCGCTCCCTAATCCCCTAGGCTTATCTGTGCACTTCCTTGTAAAATCCAGTTTTAGCAAGAACTCTGCTAAGTCATTTTCACCAGAACCTCCATACCGAGGTGGACCTTGGTATGGTGCCAGGTGTACCTAGAACCGTACCGTAGGCGTACAACAAGCAGCACCGGTCCTCGGATGCACCTCAGTACTGTACTTCAGACACACTCAACACTATAAAGCAGACGAACTTCAACAGGGTATCGGGAAGCATTTAGGAACCTGGGAACATCACTGCAGTTGCTCTTCAGCACCTTAGGACAGTGCACCTCGGCAAGGTACCGCGGGCGAACCTCGGCTCTAACTCCTCGGTCTTACGGTGGAATTCCTTTGTGATGAAAATTCTTACTTCATTACATTGGGTTAGCCAAAAAGTCTGTATGGTTTTTTCCTTGAAAAAAGAGACACATTCTCATTTTCACCAATAACGTTACTGATTTGGATATTTTGAGTATGTCGACTATCTCCCATGTGGAATAACATTGATTGTTACCATCAGTGTCCCGATTTGATGATATTAACTTCAACTGGTCTACCTGACCGTGGAGTTCGTTTAGCAGATATCTCAGGCACAAAACTTCGCACACCGCTTTTGACAAGTTCCATTAGTCACAGCACCTTATCCATACACTGCACAAATCTATTTTATTTTGCATTTCAGTTGCGCTTTTACATTACTTGAAACAAGAAAGCATAATACGCAGAAATGTTGCATGTCTTCTTCCATCTTCCATGTTAAAACGGCTGCACAAAAATTCTCCAATTTAGATAAGATTTTGTTAAATGCACGCTAATACAACAGCTGTCACAAAACAATCTAGCAAGACTGTTTTGAATGACTTAAAGACAACTAAGCGCTACCAGAGCCGTCTTAGAAAAACGCGAAACGAGTGATCAGGCTAACCCAGCACTTTTCAGTCAGGCTCACTCCCTAACCTCCAAGGCCCCCCGGTGCACTTCCTTGCAAAATCTTATTTTAGCAAGAACTCTGTTAAGTCAGTTTCACCAGAACCTCCATATGCAACTATGGGTGAACCTTGACACCATACCGGGTGTACCCGGGAGCCATCCCATGGGGGTAGACCTGCGCTGTACTCAAATATACCTTGGCATTGCAGAGAGGATCTACCTCGGCACCGGGCTATGACACCTCAGAAACTTACGGTGGCACCTCAGCCTCTGAAGGCCTATATTCCTTGGCACTTGTCTCTAGGTGTTTTTGTGGCACCCCTTTTAAAATCATCTAGTGAGGGTATGCTAATTGATTTTAGGAAGAGAGGAAAGGAGAGAGAGAAAACATTGATGTGAGAGAGAGAGATACCAATAGGTTGCCTCCGTCCGTGCCACAAAGAGGGATGGGTCCTTCAACCTTGATATAGACCCTGACCAGGAATTGAACCCACAGCCTTTGGTGTACAGAATGATGCTCCACCAACTGAGCCACCTGGCCAGAGCTCTGCCCATATTTTTATTTGGCTATTTGTTTTGGTCTCGTTGAGTAGTGGAGTTTCACTGCATAGTCTCCTGGTTTTTTTCTTTTTCCAGCAGCACTGCAAGGCACCCACACCTCACCCCTACATTGTAGGTCAGTCGGCACCATGCACAATTACACGTGCTGCCTCCAAAGCGGTCATGGCCATTGGCTGCTCTCAGGTCCCGCTGCACTCTACTGCGCATACACCGTATGTTGCCGTGTGTAATGTGCTCCCTTGTATATTGCGCACACATGCTTTTAACCCAAATTTCCAGGAAAAACTCTTTCACGATAATCTTTAACTCAATATGTATTTATTTACATTTAGGGAAAAAATACCATATTCATGGTATTATTCTGCATGGGGACATCGTTATTGCTTTCTAGAGTCACGCTTTTAATGCCTAAACTTAAATAAAATAATAAAAACACTTCGTGTTAGAAAGATGTTACTTATCTGTTTTTTTAGAGAGCAGGGAAGGGAGGGAGAAAGAGAGGAAGAAAAACATCAATGTGCGGTTGTCCCTCACGCGACCATAAGCAGGGACCTGGCCCTCAACACCGGCAGGTGCCCTGACTGGGAATCAAACCAGAGATGCCTTTGTTCGCAGGTCAAAATTCAATCCGTTGAGTCACACCAGCCAAAGAAATAAAAATCATTTCTGCAGCTATGGAAATAGTACCTCCCATGTGCAAGGGGCATCTTAATTTTTACAAAATTTGGATGGAATTGCGCATTATACACAGCGAAATGCGGTACTTCCATTTCAAACTGACGGTGGACTTTTGCCCTTTCTGGCGTACCCTGCCGCCAGACCCTGGCTGTATCCCAGCGCAGCAACATGGTGTATCCAGAGCCTTCTCCAAGGATGCATTTCGGAACTGCACTGCAGCTGTATCCCAGCACCGTGCGGCAGAGCCTCTAGAATCCTTTCTGTGGGTGTATCTCTTCACTTACCTTCGGTCTTATTGGGGCATTTCTTTATGACAAAGATTATATTTTTTTCATCTGGCTATCTCCCTAGGTTCGTCTGTGCACTTCCTTGTAAAATCCAGTTTTAGCAAGAACTCTGCTAAGTTATTTTCACCAAAACCTCTGCACTGAACCCCTTGTGGAGCTTGGTATGGCACCAGGTGTACCGAGAACTGTACTGTAGGTGTACAACAGGCAGTGCCACTCCTTGGATGCACCTCCGGTCTGTACATCAGAGACACTCAACACTGTACTGCAGACGATCTTCAACAGTGTACTGGGAAGCACTTAGGGACCTGGGAACATCACTGAGGTTGCTCCTCAGTGCTTTAGGGCACATGCACTTTGGCAAGGTACAGCGGGCGAACCTCAGCACTAACTTCTCGGTCTAACAGTGGAATGCTTTTGTGACAAAGATTCTTACTTCATGTTACTGGGTTGGCCAAAAAGTCCTTATGGTGTTTTCTGGAAATAAAAGACACATTTTTTCATTTTCACCAATAACGTTATTGATTTGGGTATATAGCCCGTCAGCTATCTCCCGTGTGGCACAATGTTGCTGTTATCAATCAGTGTCCCTATTTGACAATATCAACTTCAACTGGTCTACCTGACCGTGGAGTTCGTTTAGCAAGAAATCTCAGGCACAAAAGATCGCCAGCACTTTTGACATGCTCCATTAGTCACAGGACCTTCTCCATACACTGCACAAACATTTCTTTGTGTCTCATTAGTTTTTTACCTTTCTTGAAATAATAAAGGATAATACTCTGAAAATGTTGCATATCTTTCCATCTTCAACATTTAAATGGCTGCACAAATATTTATCAATTTTGATAAGCTTTTTAAAAATGCACACTAATATAACAGCTGTCAAGATACAATCTAGCAAGATTGTTTTGAATAACATTAAAGACAACTAAGCGCTACCAGAGCCATCTTAGAAAAACACAAAATGAACTTTTAGGCAAACCCAATACATTCCAGTCGGGCTCACTTCCTAACCTCCAAGGCCCACCGGTGCACTTTCGTGTAAAATCTAGCTTCGGCAAGAACTCCGCTAAGTCAGTTTCACCAGAACCTCCATAAGCAACTACAGGCGAACCTCGGCACCATATCGGGTGTACCGGGGAACCATCCCACAGGTGTAATCCAGCGCTGTAGCATCGCATATATCTCAGCATTACACAGAGGATGTGCCTCAACACTGGGCTAACATACCTTGGAAACTTACGGTTTTACTTTAGCTCCTGAGGACCTATACATCTTGGCACTTACTTCTAGGTATTTCTGTGGCAGTCGTTAAAAAAAAAAACAAACCTTTACTGAGGATATGTTCATTGATTTTAGAGAGAGAGGAAGGGAGGGAGAGAGAAAATATCGAAGTGAGAGAGAGAGAGAAACATCAATAGCTGCCTCTTGTACGCACCCCAACCATGGATTGAAACTGCTACCCAAGTGTGCCTTGACCAGAATTGTACCCGCATCCTTTTGAGGTACTGGATGAATTGCTAACCTACTTTGCCACTTGGCCAGGGCTTGTGACCATCTTTTATGATGAAGATTCTTTGCTTCATTGTACTTTTTAGTGGGAATTGTTCACTAATCTTCTCTGAGGCTCATCTGTGCACTTCCTCATGTTTTAGTAAGAACCCTGCTAAGTCATTTTCATGTAAAATGTTGTCCCTGTTACTGATCGCCCTGGATATCTGAACGGGACCCTCATCCATCACCATCCCCCAGGGGATATTTCATCACCCTGTCACATACTTGAAATACTCCTCTTAGGTTTGTTCGCCAGAACTCCCCTTTTTCCTGTGTGCACCTCCCTATACCATATCTTATGCAGCACAGTTCTTTGGCTGCCCCTGGTGGTACCATAGGTGGTACAGTTCCCATGGAGGACCCTTGGCACCCTACTAAACACACATACCTCTGAACGCTATGGTAGCTGTATCTCAGCACCATAATAGGAGAACTTACCCCAGCTGTCTTTTATGATGGAGCTTCCTTGAATATCATACTTCAGTCAGGCCTCCCTCTGTACTTTCTCCTAGTCTCCTCTGTGATCTTCCTTATAAAACTAGTCTTAATAAGAATGCAGTTAAGTCAGTTTCCTCCAAACCCATCACTTTCATTTTTGCTGAGCTTGGCACTCTCCACACACTCTTGCAGTACTGAATAATGCCCATTATACCATCATAACAAGAGTCGTGGCAAGCTGTGGCGTTAAGCGGGAGAAACATTCATGTGAGGGAAATATCAATTGGTTGCTTCACGTACATGCCACAAACAAGGATGGGACCAGCACCCCAGGGTGTCCCTAACTAGGAATCGAACCCGCAATTTCTTGGCATAAGGGATGACTCTCAACCCACAGAACCACCTGGCCAGAGCTCTGCCCGTATTTTCAGCGAGTTATTTGTTTGGTTCTTGTTGAGTAGTGCAGTTTCATTGAATATTCTTTTTATTTTTAACAGTGGCACTGCAAGGCACCTGCACCTCAACACCACAGGTGGCATCATAGATCAGTCAGCACCACGCACAATTACGGGTGCAGACACCTCTGCGGTGACAGCATTTGGCTGCTCCCATGTGGTACCATAGGCGGTTCTACCCACTTGCGCTCCACTGTGGATATACTGTATTTGGTTGTGTACAATGTGCTCCGGTGTATAGAAACAATGTGCACACATGATTTTAGCCTGAACACTCATAAAAAATCATTTGTTATTATTTTTTAAATCGGTTTTTTATTTACTTAAATTTAGAACAAAACCAATTATCATATTCCAGGGTATTATTTTGCATAAAAGCTTCATTATTGCTATCCGGAGTTACACTTTCAATGCGAAAACATAAATAAAAGAACTAAAAACATTTCTATACATATGGAATTAGTACTATCCATGAATAATGAGTTTCCTTATATTTCCCTCAAAAATTTGGGCAAAGGGTTACACATTGTACACGGCAAAATAAGGTACCTCCATAATGAACTGCAGTTGGAGCTTTGCCCTTTTCAGGCGTACCCTGCTGCCAGACGCTGGCTGTATCCCAATGCAGAGACACGGTGCACCCAGGGCCCTGTCCATGGATGTGTGTCAAACTGTACTGCAGCTGTATCCCAACACTGTACATGGATGCACTTAGAATCCTTACTATGGGCATACCTCTTCACTTACCTCCAGTCTTACTGGGGCATTTCTTTATGACAAAGATTCTTTGCTTCATTATATTTTTTCATCTGGCTTGCTCCCTAGGCTCATCTGTGCACTTCCTTGCAAAATCCAGTTTTAGCAAGAACTCTTCTAAGTCACTTTCACCAAACCTTCAAACAGAATCCCAGGAGGACCTTGGCACGGCACCAGGTGTACCTAGAACCGTATCATAGGTACACAACAAGCAGTACCAGCCCTCGGATGTACCTCGGCACTGTATTTCAGGTACACTCAACACTGTACTGCAGACGAACTTCAACAGTGTACTGGGAAGCACTTAGGGACCTGGGACCATCACTGCGGCTGCTCCTCAGCACTTTAGGGCACATGCACTTCGGCAAGGTACGGCGGGCGAACCTCAGCACTAACTTCTCGGTCTTACAGCGGAACGCTTTTGTGACAAAGATTCTTACTGAATCTTACTGAATCTTACTGGGTTGGCCAAAAAGTCCTTATGGTGTTTTCTGGAAATAAAAGACACATTTTTTCATTTTCACCAATAACATCATTGATTTGGATATTTTGAGAATGTCAGCTATCTCCGGCATGGCACAATGTTGACTGTTATCAATCAGTGTCCCGATTTGACGATATCAACTTCAGCTGGTCTACCTGACTGGCGTTCATTCGTTCAGCAAGAAATCTGACACAAAACTTCACACACCACTTTTGAGACACTCCATCAGTCACAGCACCTTCTGAATATACTGCACAAATCTTTTTTATTTTGCATTTCAGTTGCGCTTCTACGTTACTTGAAACAAGAAAGCATAATACGCAGAAATGTTGCATGTCTTCTTCCATCTTCCATGTTAAAACGGCTGCACAAAAATTCGCCGATTCCGATAAGATTTCGTTAAATGCAGGCTAATACAACAGCTGTCACGATACAATCTAGCAAGACTGTTTTGAATGACTTAAAGACAACTAAGCACTACCAGAGCCGTCTTAGAAAAACATGAAACGAATGTTCAGGCTAACCCAGCACTTTTCAGTCAGGCTCACTCTCTAACCTCCAAAAGCCCCCCGGTGCACTTCCTTGTAAAATCTAGTTTTAACAAGAACTCTGTTAAGTCATTTTCACCAGAACCTCCATATGCAACTATGGGTGAACCTTGGCACCAGACCGGGTGTACCCGGGAGCCATCCCATGGGGGTAGACCTGCGCTGTACTCAAATATACCTTGGCATTGCAGAGAGGATCTACCTCGGCACCGGGCTATGACACCTCAGAAACTTACGGTGGCACCTCAGCCTCTGAAGGCCTATATTCCTTGGCACTTCATTACTCTAGGTGTTTTTGTGGCACCCCTTTTAAAATCATCTAGTGAGGGTATGCTAATTGATTTTAGGAAGAGAGGAAAGGAGGGAGAGAGAAAACATCGATGTGAGAGAGAGAGATATCAATAGGTTGCCTCCGTCCGTGCCACAAAGAGGGATGGGTCCTTCAACCTTGATATAGACCCTGACCAGGAATTGAACCCACAGCCTTTGGTGTACAGAATGATGCTCCACCAACTGAGCCACCTGGCCAGAGCTCTGCCCATATTTTTATTTGGCTATTTGTTTTGTTCTCGTTGAGTAGTGGAGTTTCACTGCATAGTCTCCTGGTTTTTTTCTTTTTCCAGCAGCACTGCAAGGCACCCACACCTCACCCCTACATTGTAGGTCAGTCGGCACCATGCACAATTACACGTGCTGCCTCCGAAGCGGTCATGGCCATTGGCTGCTCTCAGGTGGTACCGTAAGTGGTAGGTCCCTCTGCACTCTACTGCGCATACACTGTATGTTGCCGTGTGTAATGTGCTCCCTTGTATATTGCGCACACATGCTTTTAACCCAAATTTCCAGGAAAAAATCTCTCATGTTAATCTTTAACTCAATACGTATTTATTTACATTTAGGGAAAAAATACCATATTCATGGTATTATTCTGCATGGGGACATCGTTATTGCTTTCTAGAGTCACGCTTTTAATGCCTAAACTTAAATAAAATAATAAAAACACTTCGTGTTAGAAAGATGTTACTTATCTGCTTTTTTAGAGAGCAGGGAAGGGAGGGAGAAAGAGAGGAAGAAAAACATCAATGTGCGGTTGTCCCTCACGCGACCATAAGCAGGGACCTGGCCCTCAACACCGGCAGGTGCCCTGACTGGGAATCAAACCAGAGATGCCTTTGTTCGCAGGTCAAAATTCAATCCGTTGAGTCACACCAGCCAAAGGAATAAAAATCATTTCTGCAGCTATAGAAATAGTACCTCCCATGTGCAAGGGGCATCTTAATTTTTACAAAATTTGGATGGAATTGCGCATTATACACAGCGAAATGCGGTACTTCCATTTCAAACTGACGGTGGACTTTTGCCCTTTCTGGCGTACCCTGCCACCAGACCCTGGCTGTATCCCAGCGCAGCAACATGGTGTATCCAGAGCCTTATCCAAGGATGAACTTCTGAACAGCACTGCAGCTGTATTCCAGCACTGTAGGGCCCATGCATCTAGAATCCTTTCTATGGGCGTACCTCTTCACTTACTTCAGGTCTTACTGGGGCATTCTTTATGACAAAGATTCTTTGCTTCATTATGCTTTTTCATCTGGCTCGCTCCCTAAACTTCTAGGTTCGTCTGTGCACTTCCTTGTAAAATCCAGTTTTAGCAAGAACTCTGCTAAGTTATTTTCACCAAACCTTCACACTGAACCGCTTGTGGAGCTTGGTACGGCACCAGGTGTACCAAGAACTGTACCGTAGGCATACAACAAGCAGCACCGGTCCTTGGAAGACCCTTGGCTTGTACTTCAGACATGCTCAACACTACTGCAAACGAACTTCAACAGTGTACTAGGAAGCACTTAGGGACCTGGGAACCTCACTGTGGTTGCTCCTCAGCACCTTAGGGCAGTCGACCTCGGCAAGATACCGCGGGCGGACCTCAGCACTAACTTCCAGGTCTTGTGGTGGAACTCTTTTGTGATGAAGATTCTTACTTATTATATCGGGTTCACCAAAAAGTCCGTATGGTTTTTTCTGGAAATAAGAGACGCATTTTTCATTTTCACCAATAACTTTATTGATTTGGATATGTTGAGCATGTCATCTCTCTCCCACATGGCATAATGTTGACTGTTATCAATCAGTGTCCTGATTTGATGATATTAACCTCAACTGGTCTACTCAGCTGTGGAGTTCATTTAGCCAGAAATCTCAGACACAAAACTTTGCATACCACTTTTTTCATCAGTCACAGCACCTTCTGAATACACTGCACAAATATTTTTTATTTTGCATTTGAGTTGCACTTTTATGTTTCTTGAAACAAGAAAGCATAATACGCAGAATGTTGCATATCTTCTTCCATCTTCAATATTAAAATGGCTGCACAAAAATTCGCCAATTCCGATAAGATTTCGTTAAATACACACTAATACAACAGCTGTCACGATACAATCTAGCAAGACTGTTTTGAATGATGTTAAAGACAACTAAGCGCTACCAGAGCCATCTTAGAAAAACATGAAGGGAACTTTTGGCTAACTCAGTACTTTTCGGTCGGGCTCACTCCCTAATCTCCAAGGCTCACCGGTGCACTTCCTTGTAAAATCTAGTTTAAGCAAGAATCTGCTAAGTCAGTTTCACCAGAATCTCCATTGCAACTACGGGTGAACCTTGGCACCGTAGCAGATGGGCCCTTGAACCATCCCACTGGTGTAGTCCTGCGGTATACCTCGGATGTACCTCAGCACTGTACCCAGGACACACCTTGGCACCAATGTAACATACCGCAGAAACTTAACGGTTGTACCTCAGCCTCTGAGAGCCTATACACCTTGGTACTTAACTTCAAGGTGTATCTGTGGCAGTTTTTAAAAAAATCTTCTTTTGAGGATAAGTTAATTAATTTTAAAGAGCGAGTGAAAACACCGATGTGAGAGAGAGAGAAACATCAATTGGTTACCTCTCCCATACCTCCAATGGGGACATGGCCCGCTACCTGGGCATATGGCCTTTAAGGTATTGTACCAATGACCTTTCGGTTTGCAGGGTGATGCCCAACCCACTGAGCCACACCAGTCAGGATTCAGCTCTCTTCTTGGGAGGGATAGAATGTCTCAAATAGAGGATGTCCCTCTTTAGTCTAAAAAATCCTGTCAACATCAGATAAACACTACACAATGTTTTTCCTATCACGAAGCGATAGCACCACAACCAGAGGTGCCATTTAGGCATGGCCTTTGCTCGTGGGTCCCGTTGGAGAGCCCAAGCAGTCTAGGTCCTCTCCTCCCCATCTGGGGTGATTATTCTGTGCTCATCAGTGCCCGTGGTTCTACGAACTGTTTGGTTTATACAGAAATAGTAAGCTACATGGACACGAAAATAGGTGCCCTGAAGGAGGAAGCTTGTATTATACTGTCTCTTAGAAACAGGAGGCCCAGCCGGCTCCGCAGGGCCACTGGGGAAGTGGCCTGCAAGATCGGCGGGCAAATAGCAAGGGGGGAATGGGGAGCGGGAGCCCTTGGGGGGTTTTTCTCAAAAAAAGTAAGCAAAGTAAAGAAGAGATATAAACTTCTGACTTATCTGTTTGTTCTTGGTTATCCAACTTGTTTGGTATAATTGTTTACTAGTCTCAAGGTTCTTTGTGTTTCTCTGGTAAGTATTGTAACCCCTCTTTCATTTCTGATTTTATTGGAGTCTTTCCTCTTTTTGCCTTGGTTATTCTAACTAAAGGGTTTCAACTTCGATTATCTTTCAAATAGACAACTCTTTTTACTTGATCTTTCCTGTTGTCTTTCTAATATTGTTTCATTGATTCCTGCTCTAATCTGTACTATTTCCTTTCTCCTGCTAACTTTTGGCTAATGTGTTGCATTGTTCCTTGACATTACTTTACTTGAGATCATTCTCTGTTCTAAATGTAGTGTTTTTTTCTTATAAAGGTGCCTCTTAGATCTGCTTTTGCTTCATCTTATAAGCTTTGCTGTTTGTGTTTTTTTGTTTGTGTCAAGGCACTTTGTGATTTTCCTTGCAAATTTCCTCTTTGATCCATTGTTTGGTCTATATTGTGGCTTATTTTCCACATGTTTTGAAAATCCATTTTTTTCCACTAGTAATTTCTGTCTTCATACCATTGTGGACAGAAAAGATACTTCCATGAGTATAGTCTTGACACTTTGGTCTACCTTCCAGTCCTCTAAGGTGCACTGTAGGACACACTCTGTTGCAGCGGCATCGCAGGCAGCCGTCTACACGGTAGCTCAGGGAGCACTCAGCTTAGAGCTCCTTAATTGTAGGTTGCAAGTTATGGCAACACTCAACAACCAGACACAATGCAATAGCCATCAAGCAGCTAGGGTGACAAAAAGCAACGGTGCCCTTTAGGCAATTGTTTCTCTGTTGGATCCACTTGGTAGCCAAAGCAGCCTACGAATATTATCATCTCCTGGTTTGATCTACTGGGCTCTGGGCACCAGTTATTCTGGAAACATACCCTGGACTTGATTCAGCAAATGAGGGGACACACAGACACCAAAATGATTGTGGTGAAAGAAGACATTTTGTATTAATTTCACAGTCCCTTAGAAATGGGAGGAATGGCATGTCACGCAGGACAACCAGGAGAAGCAGCCTGCAAGAGAGGCAGACAGAGGGAGGGAGAAGGGAAATGTGGGTGGGAGACTTTATGGAGGTTTTTCTTGAGAAGGAATAAGCAAAGCAGAATAAGGCTGGGATATAAGCTTATGGTTGCATAGTTTAAATAGCTTTGTTGGTCTCTGACCCATATATAGTGATATTCCTTGATGTCTAAAATCTACGCGCAGAAGGGTCTGGAGATCACTTAGAAAATCCAGAATGTAAGCATCTCCTGTTAAAGCAGCCAGTTTCTGCTTTTCCCAGACAGTGAGCTATGGTTCAGAGCTCATGATAGAAACATTTTAAGGTCTGTTTTCTCTTCCTTCTCTGTATTTTTTTGTTTCTCCCCCTCATTGCATAAAAATATAGATAACATTAAATGTACCTTCCTAAGTATGTGTAAGTGTATAGTTAATTAGTGTTAAATATTACTTCATCGTTGTTCAACAGATCTGTAGAACATTTTTTCTTGCAGTCCTGAAACTCTGTAAGTAGTAAAAACTTACTACTCTGTAAGTAGTAATATTCTCTCCAGCGTCTCCAGACCTTGCTAATCTTCATTCTACTATTCTTTTTTTATTTTGATTTGACTACTTTAGATATTTTATATGAGTGAGGTCAAACATATTTGTATTTATTGTGACTTACATATTTTACTTAGCATAATGTCCCTGTATGCATCATGCCGTAGCATGTGCCAGGATTTTTTATAGAAAGACGGCATGTATATACTCTAGTTTCTCTTCAGATCCTATAAATCCTTCACCTTTTACTTAAAAGACTGCTTAACATGCCATTATATGTATCTGCTTTTTCTCTTCATGCATCCATGCATGGATATTTGGGTTGGTCTTATTTATTGAGTATGATGAAAAATATTTTGATGAACATAAGGGTCCAAACATCTTTTGAGATTCTAGTTTGAGTAATTTAGAATAAGTGTCCCAGAAGTAGGATGGCTAGGTCATATGTTATTCTCTTTTTATATTTTTGAGAACTCTCCATACTGTTTTCTATAATGGGTTCAGTATTTTACATTCACATCAAGTGCTATTAGATTCCAACTTCTTCCTTTTCCCAGCAACAATTTTAATTTTCTGTTCTTTTAACAGTGGCCGTCCTGTTACATGTGAGGTGATATATCATTACAGTTTTGAATTGCATTTCTTGGAGAAGAGGACATGTTGTGTTGAGTAAGTTTTCATATATTAGTAGGTCATTTATAAACTTTCTATGAAGAAATGTCTCTTCAAACCTCCGCTCATATTTTATTTGCACTATTATTTTAATCCTCACTAGAGGATATGTTTATTGATTTTATAGACAGAGAAAGATGGGGGGCATGGATCACTTGTTTCCTGTATACCTCAACCAGGGGTGGAACCTGCAACCTGTGTGCGCGCCCAGATCAGGAACTGCGCCCACAGCTTTTTGGTGTACTCAATGACATTCCACCAACAGAACCACCTGGCCAGAGCTCTGCTCGTATTTTAATCGGGTTATTTATTTTGTTCTCATTGAGTAATGGAGTTTCACTGAAAATTCTTTTTTTTTAACAGTGGCACTGAGAGGCCCCTGCACCTCAACGCCAAAGCTGGCATTGCTGGTCGGTCAGCACCACGCACAATTACACGTGCAGGCCCCTGCACGGTGACGGCCTTTGGCTGTCCCCAGGCACCACCATTTGTGGTGCTGCCCCTCTGCGCTCTGCCGTGGATATACCATATTTTGCCTCGTATAATGTGCTCGCGTGTATATTGCACACCCACATTTTCAGCCCAATCTTTCAGAAAAAAATCTTTCGTTTCTATTTTTATGTCAATTTTGTATTTATTTACATTTAGAAACAAAACAGAATATTGTATTCCATGGTATTACCTTGCATGTGGACATCGTTATTGCTTCTAGAGTTACACTTTTAATGCATATGCATAAATAAAAGAATTAAAAACATTTCTACAGATATGGAATTAGGACTACCCATGTATAATACACATCTTTATATTTCCCTCAAATATTTGGTCAAAACAGTGCACATTATGCATGGTAACATATGGTACTTCCAGATCGAACTGCTGGTGGAGGTTTGCCCTTGTCAGGCGTTCTCTGCCGCCAGACCCTGGCTGTATCCCAGCGCAGCAACACAGTGTACCAGGGCCCTCTCCGCGGATGCACTTCAGAACAGCACTGCAGCTGTTTTCCAGCACTGTAGGTGGATGCATCTAGAATCCTTTCTATGGGCGTACCTCTTCACTTACCTCAGGTCTTACTGGGGCATTCTTTTATGACAAAGATTTTTTGCTTCCTTATACTTTTTCATCTGGCTCGCTCCCTAACCTTCTAGGCTCATCTGTGCACTTCCTAGTAAAACCCAATTTTAGCAAGAACTCTGGTAAGTCACTTTCATCAGAACCTCTATACCGAACCCCAGGTGGACCTTGGTATAGTACCAGGTGTACCTAAACCGTACCGTAGGTGTACAATAAGCGGCACTGGTCCTTGAATGTACCTCAACACTGTATTTCAGGCACACTCAATACTACGGCAGGCAAACTTCAACAGGGTACTGGAAAGCACTTAGGGACCTGGGAACATCACTGCGGTTGCTCCCCTGCACCTTAGGGCAGTGCATCTCGGCATGATGGGTGAACCGCGGCTCTATCTTCCAGGTCTTACAGCGGAACTTTTGTGACAAAGATTCTTACTTCATTATACTGGGTTGGCCAAAAAGCCTGTATGTTTTTTTTTCCATCGAATAAGAGGCACATTTTTCATTTTCACCAATAACTTTATTGATTTGGATATTTTGAGCATGTTGGCTATCTCTCGTGTGAGACATTGATTGTTATCATCAGTGTTTGATTTGATTGCTATCAACTTCAACTGGTCTACCTGACCGTGGAGTTCATTTAACAAGACATCTCAGGCACTAAACTTTGCAAACCATTTTGACATGTTCCATCAGTCACAGCACCTTCTCTGTACACTGGATAAATCTTTTGTGTGTGTGTTTCAGTTGCGTTTTTACCTTTCTTGAAATAAGAAAGCATAATATGCCAAAAATGTTGCGTATCTTCTTCCATCTTCAATATTACAATGGTAGGACAAAAATTCGCCAGTTTTGATAAGTTTTTAATGCATGCTAATTGACAGCTGTCAGAATACAATCTAGCAAGACTGTTTCAAATGCAGTTAAAGACAGCTAAGTGCTCCTATAGCCCTCTTACTTATGGAAAAAGATCCAAGGAACTTCAAGGCCAACCCTACACTTTTTAGTCAGGCTCACTCCCTAACCTCCAAGGCTCACCTATGCGCTTCCTTGTAAATTCTAGCTTTAGCAAGGACTCTGCTAAGTTAGTTTCACCAGAACCTCCCTATGCAACTATAGGTAAACCTTGGCACCCTACCAGGTGGATACTGGAGCCATCCTCTGGTTGTAGTCCAGCACTGTGCCTCAGATGTACCCCAGCACAGTACCCAGGATGCACCTCGGCACCAAGCCAACATATCTTGAAACTCATGGTTGTATCTTAGCCGCTGAGGACCTATATACTTTGGCACTTAGGTGCTTCTGTGGCACTTAAAAAAAAATCCCTCCAGGATATGTTTATTGATTTTAGAAAGACAGGAAAGGACAGTGAGAGAGAGAGAGAGAGAGAGAGAGTAATTTTCTCTTAGTAATTTTCCATCTACTGTCTGCACTCTCCTCCTTGGCTATTTATTCTCACCAACTCATGCTGTGTTTGGGGTTTAGCCCAGTCTCTGCCCCACTGTGAAGTCCCAAAGGCAGTGGTCCCTATATCTATGCTATGGTCTGCCTTACCATTTTTAATAAGTGTCATTAAAGATTTTTTTTCTTTAATAGTGACACTGCAAGGCACCACACCTCATTTGGCATGAACCCTATCTTCCTGTGCAACTCCTTTTACAGCATCCTACATGGCACTGTCCTTTGGCTGCCCCTAGTGGAACCATAGGTGGTGCCGCAGTTTTTACCTTGGTATTGTACTGTGTATGTACCTTGGCACCGCACCTTCTGGATTGTTCCTGTAATTCTTCGGGATGATTCTTTGTTTCGCCATACTTTGGTTAGGCTCTGAATCTTCTGGTCTCCTCTGAAATCTTCCTCATAACATCAGTTTTGACAAGAACCTTATTGAGTCAGTTTTATGAAATGCACCCACAATCCTTTTTTTTCTTTTAAACCTCACCCATATATTTATTGGTTTTAGAGAGAGAGAAGGAGGGGAAAAGAGAGGGGCAGAGACAGAGAAACATCGATGTGAGAGAGAAACGTATATTGGTTACCTCCCATGTGTGCCTCGACAGGGAACTGAAGTTGCAACCCTTTGGGGTACAGCACAAGCGCCAACCAACTGAACCACCAGGCCAGGGCCCTATCATCCTTTTTTTTTTTTTTTTTTTTTTTTTTTTTTTTTTGCACAGCTTGGTGCTCCTCACAGCACACTTCCTTCCAGGCAGTTCAATGAGGACTTTTTTTGGAGATCCCCAATTTTGGGTTTAGAAATAATGGCATTACCCAACAACAACAACAACAAAAAAACCACGCCAAAAAATACCCCCACAGAAATACAATGCAGCAGCCGTCAAGCAACCAGTATGCTGATAACTAGAAATGCCTTTAGGCAGTGGCAGCTGCTGTTGATTCCAGTTAGAGAGTGTAAGCAATCCAATTCCCAGTGGGTGTCAATACCCTGCTTGCTGCACCAGTTGTTCTGAAAGATGCTCTGGACTTTTGAGCAGAAAGAGGCACACAAAAATAATTGCTATGAAGGAAGATGCTTTCTATTATAATGAAATCATTCAGAACTGAAAGCAAGGCAATCTATACACAAGGCCACCAGGTAAGGGTCCTGTAAGATTGAGGGAGAGAGAAAGGAGGAATCCTTTATAGAAGTCTTTTTGGAAAGGAATGAGCAAAGCAAATAAACATGGTGTATGAATGAACTTACGATTAGAGAGTTTGAATAGTTTTAGTGGACTCTGGGTTATAACATTGATCAGCTGATGTGTCAAACCTTGTCACGGAGAGACTAAGTATCTTTGAGTAAATCTTGAATTGGACCCTTCTCTGGTGGATACTTGTTATTTCTCCTGAGCAGTGATCCTTATATTGGAGCCCAATATACAATCCCTTCCAAGTTTGTATTACTCTCATTCTCTGTCCTTTATTTCTTTCCAATATTTTCATTGTGTAAAAGAGAGATAATATTAAATCTGCCATCTTAGCCATTTTAAGTGCATAGCTGAATAGTGTTAACTGTGTACTCGTGTTTTGTTCACTAGATCTCTAAAGTTTTTTCATTCTGCAATTCTGAAACTATATTACCAGTAAACACTAATATCACTTCCCTACTACCCCAGCATTTGGTAATCTTCATTCTACTCTTCTTTCCATGATTTTGACTACTTTAGATACTTCATGCAACATTTTTCTTTCTTATGAATGGCTTATTTCTTTTAGGCTAGTGTCCTTGATATTCATTCACGCAGTAGCCATGGTGGGGTCCTTCTAAGAGCTGCATAATGTTCCATCATCTGTATAGACCTCATTTTCTCTCTCCACTCATCCAGGCATGGACATTGGAATGTCCCCACCTGGCTATTGTGAATCCTGTTGTAATGAACATGGGGTCCAAATATCTTTTTGAGATCTGACTTTGAGTAGTCTGGGATAAACACCCAGAAGTGGGATAGGTAGAGATGATCACATCCTTTCTTTTTATGTTTTTGAGGAATCTTCATACTGTTTTCCTTATAATGGCTGAAATGTTTTACTTTCTCACCAATAGTGGTCTTGGGTGATTTGTCCATTTTCCTTGCAACATTGTTATTTTCTGTTCTTTTGATAGTTGCCATCCCGATGCCTGTGAGGTGATATCTCATTGTGGTTTTGATATACAGGGGTGGGCAAAAGTAGGCTTACAGTTGTAATACAAATAAATTATACAATAAACAATTATACAAGAATAATCTCTGTGTTTGGCGTACTCACAGCTGTAAACCTACTCTTGGCCACCCCCGTATATTTCCCTGATGATTGGTCATTATGAACATCTTTTCTTATGCTGGCTGGCTATTTGTATATCTTCTTTGGAGATATGTTTATTCAATCACTATTCTCTTTTTAAATTGGGTCATTTGTTTTGTTATTTGTATACATTCTTTAAATATGCTGGATAAGCAACATCTTATCAGATATATAATATGCAATTATTTTCATTCTTTCCTTAGGTTCCCCTTTACTCTGTTGTTTCCTTTGACTTGCAGAAGTTTTAAAGTTTGATGTCATCCCACTTTCCTCCCAAACATTTATAAGAACCATGTATTTGTGAATTTCTCATGTAATAAATATAATTGAATTCACATTGATTACTGTAATAGTTTTCCATTGCCGTGTAACAAATTGCCACACACTTAGTGGACTAAATTAAACCCATTTATTAGTTCTCGGTTCTGTGGTCAGAACTATTCCTGCTGGATTTGGAGTTGAGCCCAGTCTCTCCCCTACTCTAAAATCCCAGTTGCAGAGGTCCCTATTCTTATTGCTATGGCCTGGAATAAAGTTGGCCTTACCGTTTTAACAACTGTCATTGAATATCTTTTTTTCTTTAACAGTGGCAGCGTAAGAACACTTACCACCTCTTTATAGTCTGCACCACGAGTGCCATCAAATGCAGCGCCAGAATGGCCCGTATCTCCACACAGTAGAGCAGCTCTGTACCCAGGCCCTCGTAGGTGACGAAGGGTCTTTACTTCACCGTACTCTAGTCAAGTTTCCAGACCTTCTTCTAGGCTCATCTGGGTACTTCTTTGTAAAATCCAGTTTTAGGAAGAACTTGGCTAAACCACTTTCACCAGAACTCCCCAGGCTCCAGCTCAGATCACCCTGGAGAGCAGATCAGAAGCCTTGTCCTTTGTCATTCCCAGGTGGCAACTGATCACCCTGGACTACCTCAGCAGGCAAGGTGTTGGATTGGTTTAGCCAGAGCCCACTCTTATTCCTCGTAGTCGTTTTTCGTGCCCTGTCCCCCACTCTGCTCCGTGGCTATAAATTCCCACTTGCTGAGCGCAGCATCTCTGCCATTGTGAAGTCCCAGTTGGAGGTGTCTCTGTACTAATTGCTATGGTCCTGAATAATACCGTTTCCCGTTTTAATATGTTCACAAACTTTATTTCGCGCTGCCACACGGTGTAGCTGCGTCACCATACCTGAGCCAGGGAAGCCCCGTCAGGGCCCTGAGCTCCGATCTGCCCCATCACAGGCGGCTCCGCTCCGGGCCGCATCTGGGCACCTCCGCGCACTCTGTCCGCATTGCGGGGCTTGTTGCTCTTCAGGGCAGCGGTCTTCGGGCGTCACGAGGGGGTGTGAACACTAGGAGTTCCCTCTTTCAGTCTCGGAAGTCAGGGCAATATCAGACGAAAGCAACACGATGCCGTATCCATCAAGAAGCGATTGCACTGCAACCAGCGGCGCCGTTTCGGTGTGGCCTCAGCTGGTAGGTCTGTCTAGTGGCAGAGCGCCTGCCGTCTAGGACGCCATCCTCTCCGCCTGGGGTGATCCGCCCGGGCTCGGCAGCGCCTAGGCTTCTGCAAACCTGCCCTGGACTCGGTTTACGCAGAAATAGTAAGCTGCACAGACACGAAAAGGGTTGCCCTAAAGGAAGAAGTTTGTGTTGTACTATCTCCTAGAAACAGGAAGCATGGTAGGCCCTCAGGGCCACTGGGGAAGTGGCCTCCAAATCGGCGGGCAAATAGCAAGGGGGAAAGGAGAGCGGGAACCCTTAGGGGGTTTTTCTCAAAAGAAGTAAGCAAAGTAAAGAAGAGATAAAAACTTAGGACTTATCTGTTAGTTCTAGGTTATCCAACTTGTTTGGTAAAATTGTTTTAGTAGTCTATTAAGGTTCTTTGTATTTCTCTAGTAAACATCGTAATGCCCTCTTGTTCGTTTGTGGTTTTATTATTTGTCTTGGTTATTCTAAGTAAAGGGTTTCGACTTGGTTTATCTTTTCAAAAAGGCAACTCTTATTTCGTTGATTTTTTCTATTGTCTTTATTTCATTGATTTCTGCTCTAATCTGTATTTCCTTCCTGTTGCTACTTTTGGCTTAGTGTGTTGTAGTTTCTATTGTTCCCTGAGATTAAATAAAGTTAGGTTATTTGAGATCTTTCTTTACTTAATAGTGGTTTTTTGTTGTGTTGTTTTTTTGTTGTTGTTGTTATAAACATCCCTTTTAGAACAGCTTTTGCAACACCAAACAAGCTTTGGCTTGTTCTTTTCATTCTCGTTTGTGTCGAAGTATTTGTGACATCTCTTATGATTTCCTCTTGGCTCTGTTTGTTGTTCCAAAGTTGTGGTTCAATTTCCACATGTTGTTAATTTTCCAGTTTTTCTTTCACTAGTAATTTCTATGTTCATACCATTGTGGTCAGAAAAGGTGCTTGTTTCAGTCCAGTTTTGACCCTGCCGTCTGTCTTCCACTCACTCTACCGCGCTGCTACTGCAGCAGCATCGTGCTTGGCGTCGCAGGCGGCCCTTTACACGACGGCTTAGGAGGCACTCACCTCCCCGAGCCCCCCTCATTTTAAGCTGGAAATCATGGCAATACCCCAGAAAACAACATACTACAGGAGCATTCAAACAGCAAGGGTGACAGCAACCAGCAGTGCCCTTTGGCAATGGCTCTTCTATTGGATCCAGTCGGTGAGCCCAAGGATCCTTCATCTCTGATGCAAAACCATTCTGCTCACTGTGCCAATTGTTCTAAAAAACGTCTAGGATGTAGCCTAGACCTGTTTTGAGCAGACAAAGTAAGACACACAGACATGAAAATGATTACCATGAAGGAAAATATTTTCAGCATACTCATGGTATCCTAGAAACAGCAGGTCAGTCCACCAACGGCCACTAGGGAAGCTGGGAGGGAATGGACTATGAAACGTAAACAAGGGGCACAAACGCTAATTCGGCAGTTCTAATAGTTTCTGCAGACTCTGCACTATAGGTTTGAGCTCCAGTTGTCTTGTACCTGGCCTTTCAGTGAAGGGCTAGGGATACAGTCCTGGACAGCAGAGGTCTGATAACCATAGCCAGTGAGGGTATGGACTTAGGTATTACTTCATTTGCATAACAAAGTTTTGCCGGCAGGCCTGTTGTTTGTGATGTCTCAGAAATAGTTAATTCTGGGATGGTGGGTTCCTTGAGTCTTTGGGCTCCAGATGTCAGAGCATCAGGAATAAAATAAGAAAATAGAGCTAATACAATTGACTCTGTGGTTCTCAGGAATCTTGTAGAGACTTTGGGAGTAATATGGGCGACACTGCAGCAATGACGTAATTCTATGTTGTTGCTAGTCAACCAGTGAAGACATTTGGGAGTTTAAACAGCGGGAAAAGCTCAAGAATATAGTTCTCATATTGATGACTTCATTTTATGAGAAGACAATAATTAATTTTTTAAAAAGTTAAACTGCAGAGGACATAAGCTTTGAAATGATTTTTCAATTAAAGGAACAAGTGTGAGGCAAGCAACATTTTCAGTCCTTATTATCACCACAAGTGAAAAGCACTATCTTTAAGGGGTACACATTGTGTTTTAGTTAGAAAAAATGAAAGGAACATTAAAAAATGGGTGGGTAGGAACAAAAGAGTGGAAGCAGAGAAAGAAAAAAAGAACGGAATAGAATAGGATAAGAATTGGTAAAGAATTATGCATTCGAAACAAACGATGTCAAACTGTGTCCCAAACATGTCTTTGTATGAAGTTGTATTACAGGTGTATCTACAGAATTAAAAGTGGAAATAATTTGTTTGACTAGATTGAAGGAAGAATAGGATGGGAAGATAATTATAGAGCAGTTAAATCTCATAGTGCATACTTTTAAATTGGTCTGCGGGGAATGTTACTAGAGTTGTGGTCACTGGCTCCACTGCCATGCCTTTGCCCACATTTACTCCTGACAAACAGAAACAAATATTAAAAACAAATTTATTGTCTTCAGTTATGGTGGATCATGTTTGGGTTTAGTTAAAAATAGGCTTCCATTGTTAGTTGGTGATTTGCCGGCTTCACACGTTATACATGAAACTCTTACTTGAAGTATGAGGATTTAACCCATGTACACAGCCTCCTCCTGCATTCCTGTCTGTCCTCACATTTACACTATTATCCGTATGCCCACCATATACCTCTGCAATCTTAGGTTATATAATGTGGATTCTTTTTTCATGAACCTCTTTTTCCTTCTTGTTCGAATAGTCAGTAAGATGAAGACATTAGCATTATCATCCTTCCCTCTCCTTTTGAATGAGATTTTTGTCAAGGATGGGGACCATCTTATGAGGAGGAATCAAGACAAAATGTACGGAGATACTTTGTACCCTTCTCATTGATTTTAAAATTTTGATTTGGATGCAGAATATGAATGACTACTTTTCCTTTAAAGATGACATTATACTCTGTAAAGAATTGAAATGCCAGGCTAATGGGTAAGAGCTTCGTAATAATCTCACCTATTTGTGAATAGGTAGATGTGTACAGTAATAGAATTTGGGAGAAAAATAATCCAAACTCTTAAACAGATGGAATCTAATTTTTTTTATGATTCAGAAATGAGATCTAGGTTTTCCCAGTTGCATTTTCCCTTAAGACATTAGACTAATGTTGGCTTAAACAGCTTACAAAAAAACAGGAATTATTCTAATGATTTCTGGACATAAAAAAGCAGTTTTTATTCTTCTGCTGAATAACACATACAGAGGATCTTTTCCCCACTCTCTTTCTGGGGAGGGAATTGGGTGCATATAAAAAACCAATATTGATTCCTAGGGTCCTTTAAATAAATATTTGCTGAATGAATGGGTCTTGTTTATAGTGGGTTAACAAAGGATGGGGGAAATTTTTTTAATTTTTAGAGCTCCACCTTATGGATAATTAAGCTCTGCTAAAAAAGTCCCCACTGCCACTAGACAGAGTTCTAGTCTGGAAGGGCTGCTCATCTGGTGCAGGGTGGCACTTCCTCTAAGTTTACGGTAATATCTGTTAGGATAAAAAAGTGCTGCCAACTAAACTAAAATGCAACGATTTCTTGTAATTTAGTATTTTTATTTCATACTCAGGCAAAGAACTCTTTCAGACTTAGAAACAGGTTATTATGTATCAATCTCGTGCATACATAAAAAGGGAAATATAAAATTGGTTAAGGTGTTCTAAAACTTCCCAGTTGTCTAAATCACTTTTAAAAAATTTTCACGTGAGGATATTTTTTAAAATTTGATTTTAGAGAGAGAGGAAGAGGGGGTAGAGAGAGAGAAAGAGAAACATCAATGTGAGAGGGAAACATGCATCGGCATCCCGGATGTGTTCCAACCAGGGTTCAAACCTGCAACCTAGGTACGTGCCCGGACCGGGAATCAAATCTACAGTCTTTTGGTGTGCAAGGGGCAACGCTCCAACCAAGCCACTCAATCACTTTTGGAGTCAGTTGTTGAATGGCCGTGGTTTTCCCTGCAGTATTGTCTTCTGTGCCACCAAAGGCGGTGGTGATGCATCAAGACTTAAAAGTGTTCCGCTATTGAATCCAGGGTTTTGGTTTGGTTTTGTTTTTTAAGATTTTATTTATTTATTTATTTATTTATTTAGATAGAGGGGAAAAGAGGGAGAGAAACACCGATGTGTGAAAGAGACATTAATCAGTAGCCATGTGCACACCCCTAACTGGTGGCCCAGCCCGGCCCTCGACCCAAACATGTGCCCTCACAGGGAATCAAACTGGTGACCCTGTAGTTTGCAGGCTGGCACTCAACCCACTGAGCCACACCAGCCAGGGCTGAATCCAGCATTTTTTCCCAAGCAACTGATCCTGTTCTTCAAGTTTCATGCTGGCACTTTCTTGACCTAACCAGAAGAGGTTAATGGATTCTTTTCAGTTACATTCAGGTTTCATTTTCCTTCTTCAATGATTTTTTCTTTTTTGACTAAAACTTAGAGGGGTTGTAATTGACCAACCATACTATCGGGAATAATAACTCAGACATTTCACTTTTTTGGAGGTGTGTGCATTAGAGCTTATCATTTAACTGTTCAGACATAGGTTTCCAATATGCATTAAGAACTAATGTACTTGGTGAGTAACTCAGGGGTCTAATAGCTGTTAGCCAGTCCCATATCTCTCTTTGCTAAGTGCTGGAGGAATCTCTTTTTGGTCCTAGGAAAATCTTCCCTCTTCTCCTAGGACTCTTCAAGTCTTACAGACTCCTATACCTGCTAACTCCGTTCCCTTAGGGTTGTGGGTTTTATTAAACAATACACTCAGCTCAGGTGTAATAAGGACAATGTGAACATTTGGCTATATCCAAGTTTCTGTATGTGCTGTCAATGACAACTATGTTAATACAGCCCCCTGGCCATTATTAAGAGCCCAGTTTGTAAAATGCATCCTGTTTTCAGAGACATTAAAGTGTAAAAAATGTGTGTCTTAGCATCTGTGAAATACATTATGTCATGGTGGCTGGGTTAATGTATAATGAATTTTCTTTCACCAATTCCAAGCTTGGGGTGTGGAAAGAGTTTGCCTTTAAAAAAAAGTCATTACTTTCTTTGTGTCTTAAAAAAAATCTAAAGGGGGTGATAAGACAAACAGTTGCAAAAGCCGAGATTTCACGTGGGAGAAAGATGTAGTAGGGGAGGCAGGAGCTGAAATATACACAAAGAATGGAAACTATGAATGCAAAAGCAATGGACAAGTCAAAAAAGGGGCGGGGGACAAAGTCACAAGCTTATCAAAAAAATGATAATTACAGCAATTACCAAAGAGCAAAGTAGCTCATTCTATGATTATTTTCACATAAGACATAAGCTCTTCAAACAGAGGCTCGCTCTCTCCATTTTAGCTATGATTATTTTCCTTATCACAGATTATAATACATTCAGGAGCGTGATGAATTCGGGCTTGTGTCTCTCATTACACTAAGCTGTTTTTACACAAAATTATATTCGCAGTGGGTAGTAGAGAATATCACTGAATAACTGACTTGATTTTGATTAATATTCGTAACCCTTTCACGTGCAGTGTAGGTCTTTGAATACCTAACCTCTCCCAGCCTAGGTCTTTTTCATTTGTCAAAAGGGTATAACAGGATTCGTTATAAGATCTTTTAAAGGGTTGCCTTGAGGATGAAATGCAAGAATCACATAGAAACCTTAAACACAGTGCCTAGCACCAATCAAGCGCTCATTAAACAGCAGCTTTTGTTAGATGCATTTCACTGCGGGAAACACACCGGAACGGCGCAAATGACTAGCCCCTCTGAGCCCCATTTTCTTTTCTGCAGCTCATGTGTTGCTTTGCATTGGGAAGCATTTTCTATTTGGCCCCTCAGATAATAAAACCTTGGTGTGTATCTCACGTCCTAACTGTGCTATAAGCCTGGTCATTTTGTTTGAAACAGGTTTGATTTCACAAGCTCGGAGTGGGGCCCTGACCCTGGAGGAAGTGTTCGCTTTAAAAGATGTCGGGGAGGGGAGGGTTGGGGGCGGGAGGAAGGGGGCTCCGGCGCCGGGGCTGGGGGTGGGCTGGGGGCGGTCCCGCTGTTCCTGCGTCAGAAGGGGCCTTGTTTTCGCACCTTCCCTGACGTCAAACCTCAATCGGGGCTGCAACGCAGCGTTGCCCCTGGAGGACTACGTGGGCTGAGTCGTGACTGGGGGCCCAGGTCCTGCGAAGTGACGCTCTCACTTCGCTTCTCCTCTCGCATCGGCGGGAGAAGCTGGTGGCTCCTGTATCTGGCTCCGCGGGCAGCGGGCAGCGGGCAGCAGGCGCGGGCGGCCGCGGCGCTCTGGACGGCTCGGGGGTCTAGGCACCGCCATGGAACCGGAATAGGAAGGGAGCGAACCCACCGGTCTTCGGCCTCTACCGAGGCCCGGAAGGAATCCGGGCGGCCTCCACGGAGGTGAGAACAGCAGCGGGGGCGGACGCGGACTGGCTGGCCGAGTCGGCGCGCAGCCCGGGCGACGCCCGCGGGCTCTGTGTGCGCGGCCGGGGGTGGGGCCTGTTTGCCTTGCGCCCTGGGTGCCTTCTTCCTCCCGAGGGACGCACGGACAGCTCGCCCGGCTCCCGCAACCGCCTCGCAGGTCCTCGGCTTCCCCTCACCCCAGTCCCTTCCTGCCCCTCCTGCGCCAGCGGGCTGGCGACTCCGGGCCGGGATCGCGGTGTCCGGGGCGAGGGGTGGAGGTGGGGCGCGGGCAGCCTTGTGCTTCTGTCGGGGGCCCTGGGTCGGAGGGGCACGGTGGACGAGGCCTTGGGCTGGGGCCTGGAGACGGGGAAATAAGCGGAGGTTGGATTTAGAGCTTTGTTACCCGCGGGGAATTGCACGGGCACCTGTGGGGTCGAGATCCGGAGCCACCTGTCTACAAATCCCCCTCCCCCTGTGCCTTGCGCTGTGTCCAGCTGCCCCCAGAAGTAGGCCTTTACTACCCTCCTGCATTTGGAATTTATTTTAGAAACGTTAGGTTTTTGTGGCAACGATTATTTTACTATCGCCGTGCAACAGTTGTGTAAATCTGGTCAAATTACGCCGTTGTCACTACGTGCTCCTAAAAAGGCCCTTTCCAGCTTCTAACATCCGACGCGATGATTCTGGTAGCGCGTGGAAGAAATGCGTGCAGAGAGAGTGGCCCTAAAGGAACTAAAACGTGTTTTACACCCAAAATACAATTATATTTGGCTTTTTGTTGCAAATAGTGTCTATACTATCAGGAAAAAAACTGAAAAAGCTCATAGCAATCTCATTTTCAAAAGTCACTATTAACATTTTGGGGTTCATAATTTATATTCGTGTGTTATGTAGTTGGGGTACTAATATAATCTGCCCCCACCTTTTTTTAAAAACTGCATTAAGGACTTTTTCTATATCGATGCATGAATATCCTTCCACTGCCCTCTCAGCTTGCACTGATTTGGACCCAAAGCGTGGAAGGCAGTGAATTTCTTCTCCCAGCACCTTAGCCAATGGTCAGCCTTAGTAAAGACACTTGTTAAAAATTTGATAAAGTATCGCTGTAATGGCCAAGATATTGGATAGAAATAAACTGAATTCAGGGTAGCAACCATCTTCTATAAAATATTGTTTGCTCTGCTTAATATTTTGAGGCAATGTTTTTTCAAATTGCAGTTTTCAATCCATTGGTAAATTGTGAAATTAATTTGGTGACTCTACTAGCATTTAAGAAAACCGAAATAAAATAGCATAGAAAATACCGGAATGCATTATTACATTACGCATCATGAGGGTATTGTTTTGCAAAACTGTGTGTGTGTGAGAGGGGGTGTGCATGGGTACCTGCGCGTGCGTGCTGGATTGTGATATAAAATGTATTGCTTTTCTGTGCCACGGTATTTAATTTTTATTTTTTTACATTTAATCTTTATTGTATTTTTTTCCATTACCATTTAGTCTCCTTATATCCCCCTCTTCCCCAGCAGTCACCACGCTGTTGTCCATGTCCATGAGTCCTTTTGCCCTTTTTGCTCAACACGTTTATTTAATTTTGAAAGTCACTAATGCAAGGTATTGTCCGCACCCGTCTCAGAATGGGAGCAATGATGCAATTAAGACAAACATTAGTTTTACTCTTTTCTTTGGAATATGTGACAGTGTTTATTGCAGCAAATTAGATTCTTAATTATTTGTTTTCATCTAATATTAAAACAAGTAATTAGCATTCCTGAAAATGCAGAGAGGAAGCATTTTATAGCAGTTAAAAGGTTAAGAGCATAAACTGCTCAGATTGACCTAGGGTCAAATCCCAGTCACACTGGTTATTGGCGTGTGACCTGGAAAAAGACACAGCTTCTCTTTAAACCTCAGTTTCTTGATTTGTAAAGTGAGAGTTATCATAACACCAACCTTAAAAGACTGTTTGATGTTGAGATGAGATAATGCTTGTGAAATTGTTGACACAGTGCCTGGCCCAGATGAAGCACTCACTAAATGCTAGCTATTATTATTTTAAAAGACTGAACTGAGGTATCCAGGATGATGCTTGTCACCAGAGGTAAATTGAAAATCAGTTTAGCATTGTAAAGAAAGGAACATTGAATTAGGTTTTTAACATATTATTTGGCCATTGTTTTGTGACTGTCCCCCAATCGCGTCCCTACTCCTAGACAAGTAATGTAAATTATTTTATTCTTCAGACCAAATGCCCTTCTATTGTCTTTTCTAGTAAATCAGTGTGTCTCTTGTCAGGCTGTTGAAATTTTTTTCCCATAAGGATTCTAGATTTTGTTAGCTTTTATTTCAACACTGAAGTCAGTTTGAGAAACTCACACACTACAACCCTGAACTCATTTCACCAACACGTACAGGTCTCAGGTGTGCAAGAAACCGTCTCAAGAAAATAAATGCAATTTTATTTCATTTTTGAGAGAGCTGTGCTGAAGTTTTTTCACACAGTTCAGAGTCTCTGCTCACTGCCCCAGATCGTTTTATCCATGTTAAATGTTACATAAATCGATGAAATAAGAGTGTAAGCATTGTCATGTTTAATAATGCTGTCATATTTATGAAAAATAAATTGGATGCTTTGGACTAAAAATGAGGCTTTTGCAAAAATACTTAATTGGGTGTGACAACTGTAAAGCGTTGGACAGAATCCAGACGGCCCTAATAGTGCTCTCATTTTGCGTATGTCTTTTAAGTTCTTCTGCTTTAGGGGAATGAAAATGGAAACTTGTTGAGCGTGTATTGTGATGAGGTTTTTGAAAGAAAGAAAAAAATATGACTTGGAACTCCAGCTGTCCTATGCACAAAAACCCTCAGTGAAACAAAAGAGCCTAGTTTGACCTTACATCAAACGTATATACATTTCTATGTTTTAAGTTATATAAAATAGTAAGATTATGTGTTTATGTATTTTTAAAATCATCATATTGATGAATTTTTTAAAAGTTCACCAGTTGCTTGGTCTTGTCAGATAAGAGGGCTTTTTTTTTAATCTTACTATGCAATCGTTAAACATTTTGTTTAGGAATTAAATACTATGTAGAGGTGCTTATCATATATGGTTAAGTGACAGAGAGGCTATAGAATCGATTGAATGGTATCATTCCATTTTTATAAAAACATATTTAGAAAAAAAAGAATATACGATGTTAATGGTGGCTAGTGGCATTATGGCAGATTTTTATGCTTTTTATTTCTTTAGATTTATAATTGTATTATAAAGTGTGTTTTACTTTTATACTAAAAATAATAAAAGTCATTTTTTAAAGAAAAAGTATTGTGATTGTGTTCCTAATTTGCAAGCATAATGAGTCTAAACCTTTGCTCTAAGGGATACAGATTCTTACATGGATATTTTGGGTGTAAACTAATTTCACCAGGATTCTAGGAAATGGTATTGAAGAGTTTAACAGTTACATTCCTTACCCTATGAAAAAAAGCTCCTTTGAGTAGGAAAGAACCATTGTTCCAGAATTTTCTTAAAGCATTCTTTGAGTATGGAGCACTGCTTTTCAAAATATTTCCATAGTGCCTAAAGAAATGGTCTAGATTCTTCAGTCTGCTTTTAAACCTGTCATGTCAAAACTCAAATCAACTTTTCTTGCTTTATTGCCCCTTGAATTCTTAAATGAAATGTTAGCTTTATCTGTACTTGTCAGCTTATTATCTCCAAATATACCTGTGCTTTCTTGCTTTTGTACTTTTGCTTTTTTGTTACTTGGAGTATCTTTTCCTGACCTTTGTGTAAGCAAGTTCTACCTATTTTCCAATTTCCAATTAAAAAAACAACAACGTACCTATCATGACATCCTGGCTCTTCCAGTTAAAACCCATTAGCATTTATTATTTGTGCTTAGGCAGTTCTCAGATACCATCTGGTATTTTTTATATTAATTTCCCAATTCCATTTTAAACTTCTTAAGAGAAAGAAAGCTTGTTTTGTATTTTTCTCTATCCCTTAAAGCTTCTATGGTGGACCCTTAAACACAATCTATTCCTTGATTATACGTCGGGGTCACCAGCTCTTCTGAGTCAAAGCATTGGCATTTTTTTGTTAACCAGTAAGCCTGGATAATATAGTCAACACTGTGCCTACAATGTGTGGGAAAATAAAAAAAAATGATAATTTGGCTGAATTGTCAATAAATAAATAGATGATAAATAATGGGCAATATCTTTCATTAGAACTAACACAGCAGTTAAGAGTGGGGTGGTTAGTCAAGAAACTAAAGTTTCACATAAATATTTCTTTTAAAAGTTTCTCATGAAGTTTATTTTGGGTTTGATGGTATCTTTGTTCTTAACCTTAGAGGCACAGTTTTGCCCTCCTTTTTTACAGATGCTATTCTCGGACCCCAGAGATCTGATGTATTTGATAGGGGTTGTGTGGGCCATCACAGGCACTCTGCTGCAGGACATCTTTGGGGGTCATAGCATATAAAGTGCTTCGTGTTCAAAGGCTAATATTTTTTCTCTTATTATTGGAAACTTCATTGTGTCACTTTTTAAACTGAGATAGAACTCGGAGGTAGTTTATTTGGCCAGTGGCAGACACTTACACAGCTTATCTTTTTAAAAAAAATTGCTTTATTTTAATTTACAGATGTTTGCCAGGACTAATATAGCTGATGAAGTACCTGCCTTTTTCTGCTCAAGGTAAATGATTTGTTACTTCATAAAAATATCAGGTACTGGTAGAATTCAGAGTTTATATAAAAAGACCTATTCAGTCATGCAATGCAATATAATCCCAGACCCCAAAGAAATGATCCCTTTAAGTAAGAATTTTATTAGGACATAAAAAAGATGTCTTATATTATTGGTTCAACCCATATCAGAATCATCAGGGAGCACTTTAAATATGCGTAATATGCATGGGCCTGTCTCTCATCAGCAGATTTCAGTTCAGTAAGGTTTTTTAGGTAGGGTCCTAGCATGTGAATTTTAAAAAATGCCAACAAATGCTTCCGATTCATTGTAGCTCATTGTCATTGTAGCATGTATGTGACACTAGAGATGATGGAAATAGCAGGTAACAATGCCATGGGACTTGAAGGACATAAGGGTTAAAGATTTGAAAAATATTAAAAGCATTTAAATTTTGTGTATGTGTGTGTGATAGTAGACTCGTATTTTCACTTTGCCTCTGCTTCAGTGAATATTTTAATTGTATTTTAAATAAAACACTACAGTGACTTTCCAAGTTTAAGTTTAAGCTCTAGAGTTCTCTCAACCTGAAAATGACTGTATCTATAAATACAATTTTAAGCTTGTTTCATTTTGTTGCTTCAGATGTGATGACAAATGAAGTAAATTAATGGAAATAAGAGCAAATTACAAGTAAGTAATTTCTTATATATTCTTTATTTCAGAGGCTGGTTTTAATTGATTTGGTTTCCTCATAAGTGTGGGAAGTCAAAAAGTCAAAGTTTCTCATAATAAAAAGTAATAGGTAAGTGAATATTATAGCATTTTGACTTAAGCTTTTTTCTATTCTCATCTTAGGTTTTAAGGCTCTGATTTCACTTTTTAAACATTGATTTTAATGAGTAAATTTTTCCTGTTGTAGGGTCATCTTTATGAGAAATATTCATAACTTGTTATAGGACCATTCTGTATATTTTCCAACATACAATGTTTAAAATAATCAGAATGAAAAATGTAATAAGTTATTTCTTACAGTTCTACTTTAAGAAAACAAAGCAAAAACTGTATTGTATTGAGTTTATTACTTAAAATAATCAAACTATATATACTTTGTGTCAATGGATGAACTGGCTGTGTATCAAAATTACCTGGGAATTTCAGAAATTCTAAATTCTATACTCTGTCTCCACTCTACAAAATCAGTATTTTGGGGGATGATGTTGGTATTCTGATTTGGAAACCACTGTAGTATACAATATTGGAGGGTTATAGTTTTAAAGGGTAGAAACTTAGAAACTATTTGTAGCAAAATTTCATTATACCAATTGGAAAAAATTCCTCATCTGTTTGGTTTATGTAATTGTCAGAGAGAAATGTCTTGTGTTTCAGAGACTAAATTATTAAATAAGTTATTAATTTGATTTTCAGCAACTTTGTTGGGTAAATTATTTCAAAATCTGTCTCTAGACTAAGCAGAAAATATAAGTGGCATCTTTACTCTCATGACAGAGAGATAGATGTTATATATGACAGTGGCAATTTAAGTAACTTGGGATTTTGTGTAGAAGGATAATGGGAAAACTCATGAGCCTCATCAGCACTTATTAAATATTCTGTAGTAGCAACTTAGAAATAGTAACTTGTTTTTAAAATTGAGTAAGAAGATATTCTTCAATACTGAATTAGTCCTAACAATGCTAACAAGTTAAAAAAAAACTTAATCATCTAGGCTTCAGTCATTGTCACCAAGCTACTGTTTTAGAAGATATACAAGCTGTCATCGCCACTCCAGGCTCACAGGTGGATTTCATAGTTCATGTGGAAGGAAGCCTCCTCTGTTTTCATAGTTATGAGAAGAGTGGGTAGGACTCAGGAATGAATTTCTATTCTCGGATATTATCATAGCCAGTTTCCTTGTGATAGCAAGGAATCATTGTGATTTTGCCATTTCTTTTTCCAGTTTGAGTGTTCAACGACAATACCTTTTGACTTTGGTTATTCAACATGCAGAACAGACAAGGATATTGCAGCTTTTGCTGTGTGCGCTATAATAATCTGGAACAGGTGAGAGGATCCTGTTAATATGGTAATTATACCTCCAAGGACTTGGTAATGACTTCCTCTTCCTTTACATTTTATTCAGTTTATTCATTCATTGAACAGATCATAATAAGAACCTAGTAGTTGACAGACACTCTTTAAGGTTCTAAGAACATGACCATGAACAAAACCAGGTCCCTTTATTTATGAAGCTTACATTATGGTACAATAAAACAGGAAATAGTCATATAAATTTAGTATACAGCATGTCAGACTGTTACAGATCTTACAAAGAAAATAAAATGAGCTAGGGAGTACAATTTTAGATAGGATGGCCAGGTGCAAGGTTAAGAAAGTCACATTGGAGTTGTGATTTGAATGAAGTGTGGGAGCCAGGCTTGTTCAAATCTAGGGGAAGAATCTCTAGGTAGAGGGGGGAGAGAGAGCAAGGACAGAGACGCTGATGGGTGGTTGGTGTGTTAACCACCAGCCAGGAGGCCAGAGAGGAGGCAGTGGAGGTAGGGTGGGGATGGGAGCGGCTGCTGAATGGTAGGCAAAGAAGTCAGAGAGTTACATTCTGTAAGATATTGTAAAAGAAGGTGAGGACTCGGAATTTTATGCTTTGATGCGCAAACGTTTTAAATTTTGCTATAGTTGCATTTAGCTTTTTTCCATTTGTTGCTTGTGTTGTGGGTGTCATAAAGATTGTCTAATCCAGGGTCACAGAGATTTATGCCTGTGTTTTTCTGTGAGCGTGTTGTAGTTTTAACTCTTACATTTAGGTCTTTGATGTATTTTGAGTTAATTTTTCTATATGATGTGATTTAATTACCTCCTGAAAGCCCTGTCTCCAAATATAGTCATATTGGCAGTTATAACTTTAACATGCATTTCGGGGCGGGGGGGGCACGGGTACAGAATTCAACCTAGAGCAGTTATAATTGATTGATTTTCAGATGTTAAACTAATTTTGCATTCCTGGGATAAATTTCACTTGGCTATGGTATATAATCCTTTTCATATGTTACTGGGTTTGGTTTGCTGATACTTTGTTGAGGATTTCTGCATCTATATTTGTATGGGAATTGTGTTACAGGCGAAATTGTGATATCATGAAGTTCTGATTCTGCTAGCGCTAAAATTTTATGATATCAAACACAGGTTTATAATATGTAAAAATTCTGCCGTTTAGTGGAACATTTAATAAATTCATTTTGAGTTTAACCATCTAATAGTAATCACTTAAATTCATACTAAGGACAAGTTTTTTCTATTGTGATTTCCACACCTTTGCCTTTTTAAAAAAAATAACGTACTTTTTAATGCCATTATAAACATGAGGCAGATAATAAATCTGTGATAAGTATCATTTTTTACAAAAATCTTCCACATTTAAGATGATTCTTTAGGAGAGACTTAGAAAGATGTAACTGTTGTATCTAAGGGAAAGTTAACTTTATGGATTTTAGATGTATATTTTAGACTTGCTTTATAGAAACAGCACATCAGTTTATACTTCACTCTCACTACTGAGTATTACCCATTTGAAAATATTCAGTTTCTTTCTTCTTTATAGCATATGTCCAGTCCTCAGCACAGATACTTGACCTCACAGAATAGACAACGGATGGGTTCCAGCAGTTTGATGGAACGTTTCTTGCAGGATGTACTGCGGCACCACCCATATCATTATCAAGAAAGCAGGTAAAATAACTGAATGGAATAAGACTAGTCAATAGTTGATATACGTTACAGTAGATATTTGTGTTCACATTTCAGTGCTTCTTAAAGTCAATCTTTGAATCAGGGAATATAATGTGAAATTTACCTAGTAATTTTCCTTTATTTTTAAAAAAAAAATTTAAATTATTTTTTTATTTTTCCTACTTTAAGTAGCACATTTCACTATAAAAGATATGGACTGTATAATACTTTTTCCCAAATAAAAGTTTTAGAGCAGTAAATTATTATTATATACTATTAAGACGTTTGATAAGTATGTTAGAATTAAGCACAGGGAAAAGGTGGCAACGAAAGTAGCTTTTAAAAGACTAGTAACAGAAAAACTGGTGGCAGCAGAGAAAGGCTAGTCAAATTTATATGCAGTTTATACAACTCGTGTTTATATACAACTTGTGTTTATACACACTCACCGCCACTCTATGAGAGTGCGCTGTTCCTGTCGTCCTCGCCAGCACCGGGGGGGGGGATAGCAGTCCTGTTTGTTCTTCCCAACATAGTAGACCAAAAAAGTATATCTCTTACTTTAATGATTTATGAGTTAAGTAAAACTTCTCTATTTATATATTTATTAGCCATGTATTTATCCTCTGAATTGTTCATATACTTTGTGGTTTTTTCTGTTGAATTATTTGTATATTTTGGATTTATAGGCAATATTTATGGATACTAGTTTTTTATATTTTAAAGATGTTGTAAATATTTTCTCAGAATTTGTTGTATTTTTCAACTATGTATCCCTTTTACGATATAGAAATTAAACATTTTGATATAATCAGGTCTAGGGGAATTTCTTATGGTATTTTCTATGTCTTTTTTTATGCCCTTGTGTCTTCTTTTAAATGTTTTTAATCTTCCCGGAATTTTTAAAATATGTAGTCTGAGACAGCATTTGTACTTATTTTTTATAAATTTATATTAATTATATTTCCACTGATATAAAATATCACCTGCAAGATAAATTTCTAAATTGTGTATCTGTATATTTGATTTTTGAATACAGTTTTCTTTCCTTGAGTTTTTAAATCCCATGCCAACACAACATTATTTAATTATGCTTATAAGCTTTCTAAAGTAGAGTTTTAAAAAAATTTCTCTCTTGCCTTCTTGTCTAGAGATTTTAGCCATCTTAAAAATCAGCTCTTGCTTCATTTTTGCTTCCTATTTATTGGTTTTTATTGATTTATTTCTTCAACTCTCTAGGGGGAGGAATTTGGTTATCCTTCTATCTACTTGAATTAGTTGGTCATTTAGTTAATTTGTGCGTATTCTTTTTTAATGGAAGGTTTAAAAATTTGAAGTTTCTGTTTTGACATCGCATAGGTATAGATAGTTTTAAAATTTTTGCTTTTTAGCATGGGTTACAGAGTGGTTTTCTTACCTCTGGTCATTAGATTTTTGAAGGTTTTTTTTTTGTTGTTGTTGTAAAATTAGTTTAAAATGATGATTAGTTTAAGATGGTGATTCAGTTTTTAACTTCAAACATACACATACACACAGACGTCGATGCAAATCTAAGCATATAAATGATGATTGCTAACTTTTTGGGGATTTTTGCCAGCTTGTTGGATTTTGTTTCTGCTTGTCTTTCCTTTCTCTCTTTTATTAGCCACATGATACAAAATTGATTTTGAGAATGTTGTGATAGTCTTTAAGACAAATGGAGATAATCTAGTAGGGTTCTGAAAAACTAGGGTAATGTGATTACTCCAATTTTTTTATTAGAGTTCAGAAGTATGAAACAGGGAAACTTTTGGTTCATTGTGATACTATTTTGATAGCAGAGTTAACTTTTCTAATTTACAAATACCAAAAACGTTATCTTAATATAATTATGATAATAATTTTTATGGGAAAGAAAGCATGAGTAATATCTATGACATGTTTTTAAAAAGTTGCATGTAGCCAACATGTGTGCATATTCTCTTAGGCAATTGTGGCATCTCTCAAGTTGAAAATATTTAATAAAGGTATTTTTGTAGATGTTAATTTATTTCAATTTTTATTATTTTAGACTATACATATATTTTAAGTATATCGATTATGCTATTACAGTTGTCTCATTTTTTTCTCCCCTTCATCCCCCTCTGCCCTGCACCGCCCCTCCCTCTAGCATTCCCCCCCTTCGTGTCCATAGGTCATACGTATAAGTTCTTTGGCTTCTCCATTTCCTATACTATTCTTAACCTCCCCCTGTCTTAAATAGACTACATATTTACATAGTTTTAGATGGTCAGAAAATTTGAGAAGATACTACATGTACTTTTTATATACCCCCTTACCCAGTACCCTATTACTAACATCTTATATTAGTTGAATTTTGTAGTTTATTCAGATTTCTCTAGTTTTTACCTAATTTTTTTTGTTGTTTCAGGATCCCATCCAGGATAACCATATTACCTTAACTTGTCATGTCTCTTTAGACCCCTCTTGACATTTTTAATCTTAATAGACATTGCCAGTTGTTCTTTTTAGAAATTAACCTAATCTATACTCCTACCAATAATACATTAAAGTGCTGGTCATCGCAGCCTTGCCAAAATGATGTGTTAAAATAATAATAGTTAATCATTAGTATTTTCCAGACTTAAAAAAAAATGTTCTTTGCCCTGACTGGTGTGGCTTGGTTGGGTTCATCCAGCAAAGCAAAAGATCACTGCTTTGATGCCCTGTCAGGGCATATGTCTAGGTTGTGGGTTTGGTCCCTGGTTGTAGCTCATATGACAGGCAACCTGTTGATGTTTCACTCTCACATTGATGTTTCTCTCCCTCTATCTCCCTTTCCCTCTCTCTAAAAATAAATGAATAAAATCATTTTAAAAAAATGCTCTCTACATGTAATAACTAATTTACTTCTCAAAGCAGTCTCATGAGGGAGGACTTCCAATCAAGATGGAAGCATAGGTAGACACGCTTTCCTCCTTGTGCAACTATAAAAAGAATTACAACTAAATCTCAGAACAAATAACACCCACTACTATCAGAAAATTGAACTTTATGAAAGTCCGACAACCAAGGATTTAAAGAAGCCACATTCATTCAGATGGTTAGGAGGGGTGGAGACATGGCGATGGGTAGAGAGGCAAGGAGATGAGGTGTGGTATGGAGTGGGCAGTCCTACATTCAGGTGTGGTAGACAAAAATTGAGAGGGATACCTTGGGAGTGGGCGATCGCAGTTCCATGCCAGAATGCACAGCTCAGGGTTCCAGTGCCAGTAAGATAAATTCCATTAACTTCAGGGTGTAAAAACCAGTGTGGGTTGGGGCAGCAGAAGAAACTGATGGATTTTCTGGAAACTCCACTTAGAGGGCCCACATGGTCTTAGAACATATGCAAATCCACCCAAAATCTGGGATTCAGCACAAAAGCAACAGCTGGAAGGGTGCTAGTCGCATAGGGGGAGTGGGTGAAGTGGCTGGAAGTGGGGACTTACTGGGCACACTCCCAGAAGCCAGGCAGCGGTATTTTCCCCTCTCCAAGCCCACCCCCTACACAGAGCCACAAAGTGGTGAAGTGGGTTACCCCACTGTGGCGAACCTAAGGCTCTGCCCCACACAATTTACAGTTGCCTTTCTTTTTACAGTAGGCCATACTCCTAAGACAGGGAGTCAAAGCAGCTTTACCTAATACACAGACACAGGAAGGCTGCCAAATTGAAGAGATAAAGAAATACGGCCCAAATGAAAGAACAGAACACAACCCCAGAAAAAGAACTAAATGAAACAGAGATAACCAACCTATCAGAGTCAGGATGCTCAAAGAACTCATTCAGTATGGCAACAACATAAAGGAAGAAATGAAGTTTACACTAAGTGGAATAAAAATTTACAGCGAACTAAGTGTGAAGGGAAGGAAGCTGGAATTCAAATCAATATTTGGGACATAAGGAAGAAATAAGCATTCAACCAGAACATAAAGAAGAAACAAGAATTAAAATGAGGATAGTATATGAAGACTCTGGGACATCTCCAAATGTTTCAACATCTGAATCTTGGGGATGCCAGAAGGAGAAGAGAAAGAGTAAGAAATTGAAAACTTACTTGAAAAAATAATGAAAGTAAACTTCTCTAATTTGGGAAAGGAAATAGACATAGAAGTCCCAGAAGCACAAAGTCCCAAACAAGAAGGACCCAAAGAGGAACACATCAAGACACATCATAATTAAAATGCCAAGGGTTAAAGAGAGGATCTTAAAAGCAGCAAGAAAAAAACAGAGCATTCTCTGCAAAGGAGTTCCCATAAGACTATCAGCTGATTTCTCAAAAGAAACTTTGCAGGCAAGAAGGGACTGGCAAGAAGTATGCAAAGTGATGAAAAGCAAGGATCTATAACTAAGATTACTCTACCAAATACCAAAGCTATCATTTAGAATGGAAGGGGAGAGAAAGTGCTTCCCCGACAAGGTAAAGCTAAAGGAGTTGATCATTACCAAGCCATTATTACAGGAAATGTTAAAGGGACTTATTTAAGAAAAAGATCAAAACTATGAACAATAAAATGGCAAAAAATTCACAACTGTCAACAACTGAATCTAAAAATCCAAACTAAGCAAACAAGCAGAACAGGAACAGAATTAAGAGATATGGAGATCATTTGGAGGGTTATCAGCTGGGAGGGGAAAGGGGGGAAAGGGGGGAAAAGGTGCAAGGATTAAGAAGCATAATTAGTAGGTACAAAATAAACAGGAGGATGTTAAGAATAGTGTAGGAATTGGAGAAGCCAAAGAACTTACATGCATGACCCATGAACATGAAAAACGTGAGGATTTGCTGGAGGGAAGTGGAGAACTGGGTGGAAGGGGGTCAAGGGGGAAAATTGGGACAGTTGTAATAGCATAATCAGTAAAACATTAAAAAAACAACAATTAAAAATAGTCTCATGAGAGAAAATAGCATTTCCTTTTTTTTTGGATGAGGGGACTAAAGCTTAGAAGGTTAGGTAATGTGTGTTAAACTTCGTGCTATTTACTATTCTGATACATGGAAAATGATATATGGCTTTATTTACATACTATGTTTAGAAGCCATTTGTATTTGTATGTACATAGCAATTGAGCTACCTCCATCTTCTGCACTCATTACCTTCCTGAAATACATTATACAGTCTGGTGTGATGGCCTTAATTATCTGTCCCCTAAGAACCTGGCCCAGGATAAAGAGAAAATAACCTTATGTCTTAATTTAAACATTTTAAACAACTATTAGAATATTTTAATGATTTTTCCTTTTCTTTTTAGATCAAGACAAAATGAGAGACTTCTTAGGAATAATGCATCATCTTCTGAAGTGGTTCCTATAGATGATTCTGTTTCTGAAGAAATGGCTGATGATACTACCGGAGTCAGAGGAGAGAGAGCCACCAAAAGTTCTGAACCTATTGAAGAATTGTATTCTAGACCTAGTAAATCTCAGGAATGTATACAGGGTGTTCCAATTCGACCATCAGTTATTCAAAAATTGGAGAAGGGGCAGCAGCAGCCCTTGGAGTTTGTTTATAAAATTGGGAGTGGCCTGAGAGAATTTAATCCAGTAGGTATTGGTCAAGCTACAAATAATGGACAAAAATTAATATATCCCTCAGTGATTTCTACAGCTCCTGCTAGTCGTTTACCTGAAAGTTCTTGTGATCGATCATGTACAAGTAACAATACTAGGTTACCACTAGCAGCCCATTTGGATTCAGTTAGCAAATGTGACCCAAACAAAGTTGACAGATACCTTGACCAGCAAGACAGGGGCCCTAGAAATCCTATGTTCTCATCCCATCTAGAAACTTCTTCAGTTTTATATCAGAAACCTAAAGAATCAAATAGGAAGTCTGTATGTATAAATTTAGATAAATTGATTTCGCAGGAAGATGTAAAATCTCGGGGTAAGACTTTGTCAACTGGCTTTAAAGCTCATGCTTTTATGGGTACTGAAGGCTCCTTAAAATGTGAATCTCTTTCCAAATTAGCAGCAAACCCAGCAATCAACCTGAATAAAACTGATATACCTTCTAATAAAAGAATCTTTGAATATGCCATTCCAAAGCACCATGAGAAATTGTTTTCTAATATGGATCGTACCCAAGAAGAAAAGCATGTGGTTTTTAACAAGTCAGTCTTATTGGGACAGAGGAGCTCAGTGAGTTCTAAAATGGAGTATGCTTGTGGTTCTCCTCAGTCAGTGTCTGATCAACCTGAAGAGGCTGTACAAGACCTTTGGAGTGAGGAGAGAATTGACCAAGAAGATAAGGCCTATGAATCAAGAGGTTCTGAAATGAGTTTTGATTGCAGTTCCTCTTTTTATTTACTAACTGACCAATCTAAAGTGACTGCTAAAGAAGTAAACCCTTCAAAGGAAGTACATGCTGATTTGCAGCATAAGAGTAATAAATCTTGTGTTTCTGAAGTTAATTCTGATCGTGATGGCCCTCTTCAGTTGGCTACCAACCGAACCCAAGTAATTGTTAAAGGTATTAGTGTTCAGAAGGCAGTGCCTATTCGCCTGGTTGATGAAAGCTATGATTCTAGTGATTCTGAGATGAATTTTGATTGTGATACCTCACTTCAGTCAACTGATGATTCCCCACATCAGCCTGCAAAAGAAGTAGACCTTCCTAAGGAGGCACACATTGACTTGGTGGATAAGAACTATGGATCTAGTAGCTCTGAAATAAGTGCTGATTCTGTTTTACCACTTCAGTCAGTGACTGACCGACTCCCATTGGCTGTCACTGAAACAGAACTTCAGAAGAAGGTTCCAGTTGGCTTGGTTGATATGAACTATGGATCGAGTTGTTCTGAAACAAGTTTTGATTGTGATGTTTCTCTTCAGTCAGTAATTGTCCATCCCCAACTGGCTAACAAAGAAAGAAATCTAAAGGATAGGCATGTCTACCTGAAAGATAACCACAAATCCAGTAGTGCTAAAGCACATCTTGATTGTGGTATCTCTCTTGAGACAGTGACTGATGAACCTCAGAGGGCCGTTGAAGAAATAAATGTTCTGAAAGAGAAGAATGACCTCGTGGATATGAACTGTGAATATTATGGTCCTGAAGTGAGTTTTCACTCTGATGGTCAGTTAGTGGCTGACCAACCCCAAGTAGCAGTTCAGGAAGTAAATCCTCAAGAAGTAGTTATTGACCTGCAGAATAAGAGTGCTAAATCTAGCGTTTCTGATCTAAGTTTTAATTCTCATGCTTCTCTTTATCAGTCAGCTAATGAACAACCTCATGGAGCTCTGGGTGAAATAAATGCGAAAGAATTAAATGTCGACATGGAAGTTAAGAGCTATGGATGCTCCAGTTCTGAATTGACTTTTGAGTCTGATCCCCCTCTTCTGTCAGTTACTGAGCATTCTCAGCTGGATGTTGAAGAAATAAGAAAAAGGCACATTAACTTGGAAGGTGAGAGCTCTGGGTCAAATAGTTCTGAAATAACTTTTGATTCTGATATTCCTCTTTGTTCAATAGCTGACCAATCACAAGTAGCTGAGGAGGAACGTATTGATCAGGAATATAAAAGTAATGAATCTTGTGTTTCTGAAACAACTTTTGATTCTGATATACCTCTTCCTTCAGGGACTGATCAACCTGAAGTAGCTGTTAAAGAAATGATCATTCAGAAAGAAGACTGTGCACACTTAGGAAGGAAGAATGATGAAACCAATGGTTCTGAAATAAGTTTGGATTCTTATGTCCCTCCTCTTTCAGTGACAAATTCTCCTGGAGTACTTGTTAAAAGGCTAAATCTTCGAAAAGAAGAACAGGAACACTTTGAAAGTAAGGAAAATGAACCTAATGGCTCTGAATTAAGTCTGAATTATGATAGTTTTCATTCAGTAATTGGACATTCTGAAGATCCCGTTAAAGAAGTAAACCAGAAAGAAGAGCATGTGCAGTTAGAAAACGAGAATAATGGACCTAATGTTCCTGAAATCACTTTGAAATCTTATATATCTCATTTAGTGACTGATTATCCTGACAGAGCTGTGAAAGAAGTAACCCATCAGGAAGAAGAACGTGTAAACCTACAAGATAAGGGTAATGAAGTAAGTGTTTCGGAAACAAGTTTGGATTTTGGTATCCCTGTTCAGTCAGTGATTCAAAGAACTGATGTAGTTCTTAAAGAAATATGGCTTCAAAAAGAAAAGCATGCTCAATTCAAAGGTAAAAGCACTGAATTTAGTGGTTCTGAAATAAATTTAGATTCTGATGTTTCTCATTATTCAGTGACTGAACCTCAAGTAGTTGTTAAAGAAATAAGTGTTCAGAAAGAAGATTGTGTTTTAGAAAACAAGAGTGATAAGTATAGTGGTTCTGAAATAATTTTGGATTCTGATGTCCTTCCTCAGTTGATGACTGAAAAACCTCAAATAGCTGTTTTGAAGGAGGGCCATGTTGACCCAGAAGAAGAAAGTACTGAATCTAGAGGTTTTGAAATAAATTTGGATATTGGTCCCCCTCGTCATTCAGTCATTGAGCAATCTCAGCTAACCCTTTCAAAGGAAAAACATGTTGATCTGGAAGACACAAGCAGTGAATCTAGTGATTGTAAAGGGAATTTTGATTCTGATGACCCTCTTCAGCCATTGACTGAACAATTTCAGGAAGTGATTAAAAAAACAAACCTGTGGAAGGTAGAGGATATTGGCCTAGAAAATAAAGTTGATAAACCTAATGGTTCTAAATTAATACAGGATTCTGATGTTTCTCCTCAGTCTGTGCCTGATCAACCGGAAGCATCTGTTAAACAAATAAGCCTTGAGAATGAAGGTCATGTGTATATGGAAGATAATAACAGCCACTATAGTAGTTCTGAAATGAGTTTGGATTCTGATTTCTTGGTTCAGTCAACAGTTGATCAATCTCAAATAACTATTTTGGAGAAGGAGCGTATTGAGCTAGAAGATAAGCACAATAAATCTTGTGGTTCTGAAATAAGTTTTGATTCTGATGACCCTCTTCAGTCAGTGGCTGACCAGCTTAGGGAAACTGTTAAAGAAATAAGCCTTTGGAAGGATGAAGTTGACGTGGAAGAGAAGGATAAATCTAAGGGTTATGAAATTATGTATGGTTCTAATGCCCTTTTTCAGTCAGTGGCTGGCCAAACTGAGGAAATTGTTAAGGAGATCAACCTTTGGAAGAAGCCTGTAGACTTGGAAGGTAAGATTGTTGACCCTAGTGCTCCTAAAGTAAATTTTGACTCTGATGAACCTTTTCGTTCTGTGGCTAATGAAATTCAAGAGGCTACTACAGAAATAAATCTTCTGAGGGAGGGACATGTTTGTCTGCATGATAAGGTCTATGAACCCAGTGAATCTGAGGTAATTTATGTTGCAAATGTCCCTCTTCAGTCAGCGGTTGAGCAGCCACACATTTTAGAAGAGGAACATGACAATTTGGAAGATAAGGGCAATGGGCTTTGTGGTCCTGAAATAAGTTTTGCTTCTGATGATCCCCTTCAGTCTGTGACTGACCAGCTGGAAAAAGCAGTTAAAGTAAGTCTTTGGAAAGAGGACTGTATTTACCTGGGAGATAAGAGCTACAAACTAGGTGATTTTGAAGTACGTTGTGATTCTGATGCTCCTGTTCAGTTAGTGATTGATCAGTCTCCTGTGGCGGTCAAACAAATAAACTTGCAGAAGAAGGATCATAATGACCTAGAAAATAAGAACTGTGAACCTAGTGTTTCAGAAATAAAATGTGATTCTGGTATTCATTTTCAATTAGAAGTTGACCAACCTCAAATGGTTTGCAAAGAAATGAATCTTCAGAGGGTAGCGCATCTTGGCATGGAAGAAAAGACTAGTGATTCTGAAGTAATGTCTGATTCTGATGTCCCCCTTCAAATAGTAGTTAATGAATTTCAAGTGTCAGTCAAAGAAGCAAATCTTCAAAAGATGCTGCTTGTGGACCTGGTGACCGGTGACAGTGATTGCGAAATGATTTCTGATTCTGATATCCAATGTCAGCCAGTGATTGACTCACCTCAAATGACTGTTGAAGGAATTGACTGTATAAATGCAAAAAGTTTTGACTTAGAAGGTGAGTGTTGTGACTGTTATGATTCTGAACTAGGATATGTTTGCGAAGCCTCTCCTCAGTCAGTGTCAAACCAATCCAGAAAAACTTTCAAAGTAGTAAACCAGAAGAAAGACTATATTATTCTGGAAGAGTCAGGCTGTGAGTCTTATGGTTCTGATATAAATTTTCAAATTGATGCCTCTCATCAGTCCACGACTTACCAATCACCAGGATCTGATAAAAAAATGGCAAAATATCTTGACCCAGAAGATAAGAGCTGTGAATCTAATAGTCTTAAAAGAAATTATAAATGGAAAGACACTTCTCAGCCAGTGACTCAATTGCAGAAAGATGACAGTGAAGACAACTTTTGGAAAGATCCGGAAACTATTGGTGTAAAAGAAAAGAGCTGTGAATGTAGTGTTTCTGCCATAGATTGTAATGCTGCTTCTGAGTCAGAGATCCTTCAGGTGGCTGAAGAAGATAATCTTTTGAAGTTAGAGCATAGAGATGTAGAAAGTATGAGCTCTGAACCTTGTGGTTCAGGAGTGAATTTTCAACGTGATCCCTCTCTTCAGTCTGACACTGACCAGCCTCAAGAAGGTGTTAATAAACCAGACTTATTTAAGAAGGCATCTTTTGACATCAAAGATGTAAACCATAATTCCCATTCAAGCTCTGCTCCAAAGGTTGAATCGGTAAGGAAACTGAAAAAAGCAAAGGGGTTCATAGAAGATAGTACTGATGAACCTGTTCTTGAAGCCTTGCCTCATGTCCCTCCTTCATTTGTGGGGAAAACATGGTCTCAGATAATGAGAGAAGATGACATGAAAATTAACGCTCTTGTGAAAGAATTTAAGGAAGGTCGTTTCCACTGTTACTTTGATGATGACTCTGAGACCAGGAAAGTAAAAAAAAAAAATTTGAATGAAGAAAAAAAGATTACCTCGGCTGACCTTAATGACACTGCATTCATTCAAGTTCTATTAGACTGTGATTACAACATTGATGACTTTTCAGTAGCCTTAGATAAACCTAGCCATCATCCTACAGAAAAGAGGCCTTATGAACAAACGTGGCGAGTGGCTTCTAGATGCCAGGCTGTAAAAGTCAGCCATGGAACTCAAACCAATCTCATGAGTTACCTAGTGACAAAAGGAATAAGTGGACAAGAGGAAGACTCGCCAACACTGAAGCGTTTACTTTTACACAATGATAGAAAACCAAAAAAGAAAATCGAAATTGGAACAGTTGAATTTCTTGAATCATATACTAACATTTTGAAGCCTTTGCACCCCAATGCCTTAGTCTATGTTCTTTCTTCAAATATTAAGCTGAAGGAAGGTGAATCCTTCAACTTCTCTAAAATAAGGCGCCGTAGTGACAAAAACAATCAGGACTTTAGCATACAGTACAAGTATAAACCAAGTTCCTTTAATTATGACCCATTGAATAAACAAATTGTTATTAATCCTCCTCTGAATGTAGAAGTTCCAGAGTCAGACAGGAATAACTGGGTTCAAATTCATTTTAGTGACCTAAACTCCAGTGTAGGAGACGACGATGCTCATGTACAAAGCTCAACTTTAGCACCTTTTATGACCTTGTCGGTAAGACATGAATTAGTATCACACGAGGGGGCCAGTGGGTCTTCTGTGTTTCTGGCAGAATCAGATATCTTGAATTCTAGTGAAGTTCCGAAGAAAAGTAATTTCCAGTTGACTCTCTTAAACGGTGATGCTGCCAAAATCTCGCCAAAATCAGTGAGAAATAAGTCTTTAAAAAGTAAAAAGAAAGTTCAGAGAAGGAAGGTGACAACTAATAATAAGCCAGGTTTACTCAAAAAGGTTTACAGACCAGTTCTCCAGCAGAAAACCAGAATCACATCAGAAAAACAGTCAATTTGGATTCGGACCAAACTAAGTGATATAATTAGAAAGTATATTTCAAAATACTCTGTTTTTTTGCGTCGCAAATACCAGTCCAGGAGGGCTTTTTTTGGAATGCACCCTAAGAAGAAAAAATCTGTTGTCAGTAGACTAAAGAAGGTGAAGAGACCAGCCAAAATGCTTTCAAACTCAGCCCCATCAGCTGGTGCTCAAGAGCAGTTAAGAGCTATAAAGAACTCTTTTCCCAAGCAACCTGTGCAGGACTCTTCCAACATTGTAGTAACTAAGAGGAATGGTAATAAAAAACTCCCCAGAAAAAAACAAAGAAAGCGTCCTAAACCTGTTAAAATATATGATTTGAGAAGTTTATATTCTCAGGTACCATACTCTGATAGAATGATGACTCGACTATTACACAAATTGTTGCTCAGTAAAGCAAAACAAAAGAGTATGTATTAAAGCTAGTCAAGGATTCAAAACTAGTTGAAATATATTTGGTACTTAGTGCACATAGCTCTCCCAACTTTGGTGAAAAAAATCAGTCTTCAACTATTTTGCTACAGACATCATTTTTCATTATAATGAAAACTTTTATATTATTTTAAAATTAATATTTAAGGTCCTTTTTAAAAAGATCCTAAAGACCCTTTGTCCATTTGCTATAGAAGAGCTTCATCTTAATTTGTCACATAATTTAGCACAGTATAATTTTCTCCCCCAAATCAAGTCCCTCTTATTTTTTATGATTGTATCTCATGTCAGCAGGTTATAATATTGCAAGAATTAAAATGGCAAACATTCAGTGCTATCTTTTTTACTTTTTTAAAATTGGAACAATGACTATATACTTCCATTCAGTGTGTTTCAGAGTGGCACTGTCAGTACCATGGCCTAACTGGATAATTAAAAAGAAGGAACTCTAATAAATTATCTCAACTTTTGAGTGGGGTTGACAAATGAGAAATAATTTCTTTTAAAAGCATTCCAGAGAATGAGATTCCGTAATCGTTAATCCAGATTTTAAAAACTGCCTGGTAATTTTATATACATAGCACAAACTCCTCCTGCTTTATTTAAAATGGATCTGCAAGTTTCTAACTTTCCACATTTGGATACGTGCACACACATGATCTCTGTAACATACAATCTCTGTTTTCCTTTAGCATTATTGTGTTGTAAGGGGAGAATGATCTGGCCAGTGTCGCTATATTTTTCTAGCACCTGAACCTGAAGGGTTGGTGGTTTAATATGAAAATCTAGATTATTTTATGGCCTTATCTCTTTATAATATTTTAGACATTGCTGTATTATTTTATAATGGCTTGAACTGAAATTATTGGTTTGGTAGTTTGGGCAGACCATTAATTGTTATTAACAAATTACTTAAAATCTTGATATCTGAAAAGATCTAATACAATTGACAACCCAAGTGGAGGCCCATTTGGCAAGTGAGAAACTGTATTTGTACATTAGTTTGGCTTTCCTTAAACTTGTTAAGTACTTTAATAATTCAAATAAAAGATGTTAAGATATGTAGTTTAGGCCTGAGATAATCAGAGTATGTTCAGATCTTTTATTCAGGGACACTGGTTGGGTGAGTACGGATATGTCCCATTGTCCTTAAGCCAAGGATTCTGGATCCTTTTCTATCATTAATGTTAAAGGAAAACATGAATTTCAACTATATTGTATAAATCATATTTGATTGAAGCTATATCATTGTACCATGATTTCAGAGATTAAAATGTGTTATCTTAGAATTAATTAAATATAGTGTTGTAACAGTTGATTTCTAAATGTAGTTTTATTTCAGGGGCCATTATTTAACCTGTGAGTGTGTTATGATGGTATGTTCTAATTTCTTCTAAATTTAGAACAGTAATTATGTTGTAAAATGGACAAATGTTTATATTTCTAGTTGCAAAGCAACTTTAACCTTGCCTCATATACAGATATTTTAATTTCCTTTCTTAAAATATCAGTGTAGGTCACTAGTTTAAATAATTGTCCAATTTTAATTTAGGAAGAATACTGCCCTACTGATTAGGACGTAAACAAACAGCTAACATACAAAAATATTCTACTTGTGGATATCGGTGTCTTTTTTGCTATGAAATACACACATAATTACCACAAGTACAATTAGTAGTCATTCTGCATACTTTTAATGTAAGTTTTAAAGTGAGAAATCATATGGAAATAATGTACTGTGTAATTATGATGTATCGTGATTACATCATGCAAAGAGGACAGTTCTTATAATTCAAATGATAAACACTTAAAAAAATTTACTAGCTTTTTCCCATTGGAAACTCTTATAAGTTCCAGTTTTTTAGAGGAAAAAGTTTATATTACTAAAATATTAAAGTGTACAATTCTAATGTTTTAAAAACATTTTGGAAATGTTTACCCAAGTTCCTATAATCATTATTATTTTAGAGAAGCGTGAAAACAAAAAAATTATCATTTCAGTTAAATTATAAATGAATTACTTTCAGAATTTGGTAGGTTGCAAGATGGGCCTCTTTGTCAAAATTACACTTTGGCTTAATTTGCAGATTAGGTAAAACAGTTGGATGTTTTTTTGTGTGTGTGTATTCAAGAATGCATTAAGTTCTTTTAATAGTGAAAATTGAACTACAGCCACAATGAATATTTTGTTAATCTTGTACTTGTTCAGTATCTTGCATAGATTTTTATTATAATTGTCCCAAGTTAAACAGTATGTGTGTGGACAATATTGTGTAAAGTGTGTTTGCATTTGTGCATTTAAATTATTTGTGTAAGTAGGGCTTTGAGTGACACTTTTTGGTAAAGAGAAACTATATTTAAATATTCAAGCAATTATATATTTCCATGTAAAATTAATGTGAAGACTAATGTATTTTTTATAACGCAATTTAAAGAGTAAATTTGTTTTCGAAGTTATCAAGATAAAATTTATCAAATATTGAAATTTGTCTCTACTTTCTCATGTTAGGAACTTTTTCTGGGACTACTTACGGAATTAGGGAATGATCAAAACAGAAGTTCATTTTATAAATGGTCTTAGAGATAATAAATAATAAACTGTAAATGTTGATGATGGTGAGACAAGACTGTTTAACCAAAGATATACAGGTTATGTTCAATGGAGTAGTCATTTCAAAAGATTAAAATTAAGCAAGTATTTATTAGTCTGGTGGAGTGGTGGGTTAGCAACTTTTCACTTTGTATACCTGTATTTAAAGAGTCGAACAGGATTGAGTTCAGGAGGCAGTATCTGTATCGTTACTTGACACCTGCTGGGAAGAGAACTTTGATTCCTCCTTGATAGTGTATGTTATCAAGGGCAAGAAAACATGGAAGAGCATATGTATGTCAGTGAGGTAGGTGCCTTTGGCCCCAGTGTAAGTGACTCCTGGGGTTTTTTGGTCCAGGATTATATTTAAGGTGAACGACAGCCTACTCTATAATAAAAAATTACTAGAGTAAAAGGATAACATGGAAGTCCATTCTCCATAAAGGACTTTTATATATAGAGAAAAAAATGGGAAATACTGAAAAATCATGTAATTAAGGAATTACACATCAAAATGTCAACTTTTGAAGATGAGAGGCTGAGGAAGAATCTCAACATTTCCTTATACTTTATTTAGGCCCTAAATATTAGGGGAATAATACATCTAGTATATTTCCTTTGTTTTTATCACTTATGAATATATTTTAAAGGTTCTCCCAATGTATTTTGAACTATTTATCTTGATTAGGGGTAGGTCTAGATTGAACTGTAGTTTGTTGCTGAATCTTGAAATAAGTATGGATTTGCTTTCTCCCCATGTTTATAATCTATTACATGCCTGCTACATTTTTACATGCATTTTATTTTCTACATTTTAAAGATGGGGGTGTGAGTGTACATCTTAAGGCCTAAGTGCCAGGCATTGTTCTAAGCTTTTAACCTGAATTACAGCATTTCATTTGATCTCCATAAAGCCCTTATGTGTTAGGTACTCAATAGCAAATGAGAAAATTTGAGGCATCGAGCCTCAATTTTGAGATTACAAATGAGTTGCTATTTACTGTAATAAAATCGGGATTGCAATGAATCCTCATTGCCCTCTGCATCTGCAGTCCCAGGCTACCTTCTATCTTTACAGTTTCACCTTTTCTGGACATTTCATATAAATGGCACCATCCAATATGTGGTCTTTTGTGTCTGGCTTCTTTCACTTGCCATAATGTTTTTTAGGGTCTTTCATATTGTAGCATGAGTCAGACTTCTTTTCTTATTTGATGAATAGTATTTATAATTAATTTTTAATAAAATTAAAATTCTGGTGACAGAATGTGGGTTTTCTGATAATAAATAATGATAGAAGCAGTTAGGCTTGAGGCTGTTTGTTCATACCTCTCATACCTGTTATCCTTGATGACTACCCCAATTCCAAGACCAACCAACTCTGCCTTTTTGAGTGTTTTTTATCTAATACTTGAATGCTTTCTGCTTTCTGTCTTTGACCCTTTTCCCTTTACTGCTCACCTTGATGTTCTTTTTCACTGTGCTTTGTGAATTTCATATTCAGTGTCAACACATTACTTTGTGTTCTTAGTCCTTTCACAAAAGATTGCTTGCAGGTGACCAAATGGAGAATCATGTCCAAGTTGCCCATTGTCCTAATCTACGCGTACTGTAGAGCCAGAAGTATTGATGGTACTTGTCATGGTGGACATTTTTTCTTAAAATTACTTTCCTGCATAACCACCACATCAAAATCATTGAAATAATATTATTAAAATTGATATGATAAAACTCTCTACTCCATTTACCTTATTCAGATTTTATAGATTGTCCCAAAATGTCTTCTATAGGCCCAGGATTTGATCCAGCATCACACACTGTTAGGACTTTAGTATCTTTCAGTGTGGAGCAGTTCCTCAGCCTTTCTTTATATTTAATAACTTGACATTTTGAAGTGTACAAACCAGTTTCTTTGTGGAATGTCCCTCAATATGAGTTTGTCTGATGTTTCTTTATAATCAATGCTTTTTGTGGGGGGGGGCAGTAATTTTGTGAACTTCTCAGTGTATCATAACAGCAGCCATGTGATGTCTGTTTGAATAAAAGTGGTGATTAAAGATATCCAGTCTTTGTCCTTATCCTAGGAGATAAGCATTTAGTAATTGGAAATGGAGGGGGGGATTCTGATAGACGGGGAGCTAACAGGTTTTTTTCACAACTGAATTTTGAGACAATTGATAGCAAAAATTTTATACATTTACCATCTAACTTATAGATAAGACAGTAGCTTATTCATACATTTAACAAATACTGTATCTCTGCTATGTGCCTAGCCCTCGTGGGTGCCAAGGCTCCAACATAAACCAAAGAGATCTCTCTCCTCCTTTCATTAACTGATAAGAATGAAAGAATTTCAACAGCGGTAAGTCAGTGGACTTGAAACATAATTCTTAGGCTTCAAAAGGTCATTAATAAACTTCTGTAGATAACACAGGACACCACTGTGGGGCGTTGAAAAATTCCTCAATGTACTGAGACCTATTGCAAGGCATTTCTCATCATTATCTGAAAACATTGTTTTCCCATGTTTTCATAATTGAGAATAGTTTTCCCCGTTGTGGTTTGTTGCACCGAGACAGTGTTACATAGACTCAGTTACCCATATTATCACAGCATGAAAATGACATCCTGAAGGACAGGTATATTCATCAGATGTTTAGTCTTGAGGTTGAGATAGCTTTTTTGAACTTAAAAAACAGTTTTGTTTTGTTTTTTTTTTGTTTCAAGAGTTGTTACTATTAGTCACAGACAGTGAAGTGAGTGATATATTTATCATTCATTGAGCTGAAGCTATTTTATTTGGTGAACAACTACTTGGGAATATGGGTGCTAACATGATTATTTCACCGTACCAAAGAGTAGCCTCTTACTGCTGTTTTACACAGTGGCCACCTTACATCAAGGATATATGTAGCTAATCTTTGAGGCAGCACTGATATCTATCTATAGAATCAGAAACCACTTGACCCTTATAGCTGATAATGTTTAGGTTTTCATTCTGAGTGTACTACTTAACACATCTAGCAGAACTCCAGTTGTTTTTTCCGTTCCTACAGAGAAAGAACCTCAAGTTTAACATAAAATGTGACATGACAATGTGTCTTTTGAGAAACCAGTCATACTAACCCCAAATTGCCCAGTGTAATCAGTAGCAACTGCCAGATAGCGTCTCAATTCAGGCTATTTCTCCAGCTGTACTGGATGATCATGTGAGATGGCAGAACATGAGGATAGTTCTAAGTGGCAGAATAAAATCAAGTGGCCCCTTTAAAAATGGATGACAGCTGCATCATTTTTAGTATATTTGGATCACCTGGTTAAATTACTTAGCACTTAAATTTTTATTCTTTAAAAATATAACAGCTTTATTGAAATAGAATTTACATACAGAGTTCACCCTTTTAAAGAGTATAATCAATGGTTTTTAGTATACTTAGAGTTGTGCAACTAATTCCTGTTTTAGAACATTTTCATCAGTGAAACCCCATGCACATCAGCAGTCCTTATAGTTAGTTTGATTTATTAAGCATTTGAAAGCTAAAAGAAACTGTACTTATTAACAGTTGCCCCCACCACTCCAACTTCCCTTCATCCCAGACACTAGTAGTCACTACCCTACTTTCCACCTCTATAGATTTGCCTGTTCTGCCCATTTTATAAAAATAGAATCCTACAATATATGGCCCTTTGTGACTGGCTTCTTTCACTTAGCATTATATTATTAAGGTTCATCTATGTTGTAGCATGCATCAGTACTTTATTACTTTGTATTGCCAAGTACATTTTTTGGATATACTTTTATATTTTTGGGGTTTTGTCAGTTTCTCCAGGAGGTCTTTCTGGCTTGTATAACTGGGAAATATGAGGTGGATGTGGCTTTTATTTCTGTATCCCTGCAACTTGGCAACTGGCCTAGCTTGGTGTTGCCGTCCTTCAGCACTCCCTTCCGGATGCCCCATTTTGCACATTTGCACACCATCTATCTTACTATGTTGAGAGATTCATAATGGAGAAGGCAAGAATATTTAGTAAACATGGTGTTTCCATCCAGACTGCAAACATAGCGTTATATTTCCTTCCTCTCTTCCTCTCTTTTTTACAAAAAATAAAAAAATAAATAAAACTTAATAATCTGTTTCCTTTGATCATCAATTTTAGCCATATTCATTTCCCTCTTCCCTTCCCCTTTTTGAAGGAGAAATTTTTTTTAAGGAAAGGTGGCAAGAATATGCCAGGTACCCTGGAGTGGTGTGGCTCAGGTGGTTGAATGTCATCCTGCAAACCAAAAGGTTGCTGGTTCGATCCTCGGTCTGGGCACGTCCCTGGGTTGCAGGTTCAGTCCCGTCCCTGGTCAGAGCACATACAGAAGGCAAGCAATTGATGTTTCTTTCTCACATTGATGTTTCTCTCTCTCTCTTTCTCCCTCACTTCCCCTAAATAAAATAAAAAATAAATAAAGATATGAGACACAGACGAAATGTGTTCAGACACTAGTGTGCCCTGATATAACTTAAAAGTGTGCCAAGTGATTATTTTTAAGCAACAATATCTGAAGGCTTCTGAACAAAACCATGAGACCCACAAGAGGTCAGGCAAGGCCGCAGGGCACTTTCTATTATTCAAACAAGCTTTCCTATATTGGAGGTAACTTCTTTCTAATAGAAAATGCATACTGTGTCTGTTGAATTAAAGATATTGATGAGAATTCTTTTGAAGAAAAATGGCCACTTTATTTGAAGTGTTAATCATGGATGACTATCTTCTCAGATGTTGTTGATTTTACTGTTTCCAAATGTTGTGGCTTAAGTTATGTAAATTTAAACCCTCTGGAATAGGCATGTTCTTTTTTTTTCTATGTCCTTTTCGATCAGAAACAGCTAATTTTCCTTACCATAAGTGAGACTATGGGCAAAATTCCTTTTAGTTGTGTGCAGGTATACTGTGGCAACAGATTTTTTAATATAAGAGGGTAAGTGCCTAAGTATTTTTAGTGCAAATTTTATTAACTCAAATTACTCTATGGAATGATCCTGAATCCTGATATCCTTCCTCAACCTCTGTCCAATAGAAAAGCTTCTGATTACATCTTCAATACATGGCCTATCTTTCTTTTGGACATAGACAAGAGTTTATATTATATAGTACTTAGGATTTAGTATTCATGCCAAAGGAATTTCCTTTTCCATCTGAACCACAATAAAACCCCATGGAAATCATTCAAACATTTGCTTGAGATGCAAGTGCATGGTGTTAAGTGGAGGCACTGAGAACTCATTCTGAGTAAAGGAAGCGGTCCCATTCCTTAAGCAGAGTCCATTCTGGCTGTCAATTGCCCCAGTCTCTGAATGACCATAGTGACCCTGCAGCTGGGCCAGGGAGAGTAACACAGTGAGGTTGGCATCAACTCTATCTCCCCACTTCCTCTTGGCTGCCAGATCCTAATACAATGTTGTATTAAATATTTACTTACAATTTCTGCGATGCTGGTCATCTTCCCTCCTGTGACCTAGTCTAGAACTTCATCACCTTGTCTCTAATTTATGCAAAAAGAAGTGGGGACTCCTGGAATAATGGAATGAATACCTCTGCAAAATTTTCCCTTCATAAAAACACTGGCAAAATCAACTTTTTCCGACTGGAAATTAACCAAAAGCTTGCAATAATATGAGAAATGTTTATGCAAGGAAACTATTGAATCTCAAATGGTGGGCTTCAGGGCGTTTTAACCTGTCCTGCTCCTCTTACCCTTTCCCCAGCAGCCTTGCAGCTACTGGAAAGGGCACACTGTGTATGAAACGCCTCACAAAGTCCTGTCTTCAGAACATGGACCCTATTTGATGCGTTTTACAGCTCTCTGGAAAAGCTCAGTGAGGAGCTGTAAATTTTGTCCTGACTTTGAGTTAATCTGCGGAAAAGCCCCATGCTCGGGGTATTTGTTGAAAACAACCAGTGGCAGTTGTTTAAATCACAGCTCTGAGACCAGCTGAGAGAAACAGGATGGAATGTCTTGTCTATGGGGGGTTTTGAAAAACTCTAACATATTCCTGGGGATCTAAAAGTTTACAAATGTGCAAAGCAGTGTCCATTGTGTACATTCCTGGGAAAACTTGAGATGGCCTCAGTCTCTCACTTCTGGCCGACTAGAGGCCCTGCACAAGCAGGAAGTGACAGCCAAGGCAGAGCTGCAAACTGCCTGAGTGTCAAGGTCATGCCCTATCATACTTACACACAGAGCTGCTCAGCAAAGGAAGGAATGTTTATTAGTTCAAGGCATTTAAGAAAATCTCTGGTCAGAGAATTCAGTAGCTATACACTACAGAGAATAACAAATTTTTAAAATTAGTGCAGAAAGGTCACTAAAGTAACAAATAGCAACAAAAACAAAACAATAAAAACACACAGGGTGGGAGAAATCTGACTTACAGAGTTGTCACATTATATTATCTATAATATTGTTTTCAATGAAAAAATTTTAAATATTTTCAAAGAAACAGAAAAGTATGGTTGATACACAGGAAAAAAAAAAGTCTATTGAAACTGTCCTTGAGGGGTCCAAATGCTACACTTACTAGACAAAGACTTTAAATAAGTCCTAAGTATAATATAGATATATAATTTATGACTTAAATATTTATATAAACATTTATAAATATTAATTGAAGAAATATATAAATATAAAGAACTAGAGGAAATCATGTCTAAAGAATTAAAGTATGAGAATAAGTTTTACCAGCTAGAAAATACCAATAAAGAGAAATTGGAAAAAGAACCAAAAAGAAGTTCTTGAGTTGAAATGTTTTTATATATTTTCCTATAAAAGCTTATACAGACTTTTGTATAAGAAGTCAAGATGGAGGGTAGGTAGACATGCTTCTCCTCCTCGTGAAAACACACAAAAAAATTACAGCTAAATCTCAAAACAAATAACACCCAGACTATCAGAAAATTGAACTGTGTGGAAGTCCAAAACCAAGGATTTAAGGAAGCCACATCATCTAGATGAGTACAAGGGGTGGAGATGGGTGGAGAGGCGAGGAGATGTGGTGTGGCACAGATAGGCAGAGGTGGTGGTGGAATGGGCATGGGTGGTCCCACATTTATGTGTTGTAGATAAAAATTGGGAGGGATCCCTTGGGAGCAAGCAATTCCAGCCCCAGACCAGACTGCACAGCCCAGGGTTCCAGCATCAGGAAGATAAACTCCCATAGCTTCTGGCTGTAAAAACCAGCAGGGGTTGGGGTGGTGGGAAAAAATGCTGGATTTCCCAGAAACTCCAGTTAAAGAGCCTGCATAGTCTAAGAACATATGCAAACTCATGCACTCTTGGATTCAGCACCAGGGCAACAGCTAAAAGGGCACCAGCCACATATGGGGAGTGGGCAACATGACTGGAAATGGAGCACATGCTGGGCAAACTTCCAGAAGCTGTATAGCAGCAGCACAGTCTCTTCTCTGAGTCCTCCTCCCACACAGAGCCACAAAGCAATGAAGTGGGTTGCTCCATCCTTGCGATTACCTAAGGCTCCGCCCTACATAGTTTACAGGTGCCTTTTACAGTGAGTCAAAGAAACTTTACTGAATACACAGAAACAAACACAGGGAGGCTGCCAAATTGAGGAGACAAAGAAATATTGCCCAAATGAAAGAACAGAATAAAAATGCCAAAAAGGAACTAAGTGAAATGGAGATAACCAGCCTATCAGATGTAGAGTTCAGAACACTGGTGATCAGGATGCTCCAAGAACTCATTGAGTTCAGCAGCAACATAAATGAAGAAATGAAGGTTACACTAAATGAAATAAAGAAAAATCTACAGGGAACCAACAGTGAAGAGAAAGAAGCTGGGATTCAAATCAATGATTTAGAACATAAGGAAGAAATAGGCATTCAACCAGAACAGAAAGAAGACACAAGAATTTTTTAAAAATGAGGAGAGTATAAGAGGACTCTGGGACACCTCCAAATGTGGCAACATCCAAATTGTTGGGATGCCAGAAGGATAAGAGGAAGAGCAAGAAATTGAAAATTCATTTAAAAAAATAATGAAAGGAAACTTCCCTAATTTGGCAAAGGAAATAAAGATACAAGTCCAGGATGCTCAGAGATTCCCAAACAAATTGGACCCAAAGGGGAACACACCAAAACACATCATAATTAAAATGTTAAAGATTAAAGATAAAGAGAGAATCTTAGAAGCAGCTAGAGAAAAGCAGAGAGTTCCCTAGAGAGAAATTCTCATAAGACTATTAGCTGATTTCTCAAAAGAAACTTTGCAGGCAAGAAGGGACTGGCGAGAAGTATTCAAAGGGATGAAGAGCAAGGACCTACAGCAAAGATTATTCTATCCAGAAAAGCTATCATTTAGAATGGAAGGGCAGATAAAGTGCCTCCCAGACAAGGTAAAGCTAAAGTTCATCATCGTTAAGCCATTATTATAGGAAATGTTAAAGGGACTTATTTAAGAAAAAGGAGATCAAAACTATGAACATTAAAATGGCAAGAAATTCACAACTACCAAAAACTGAATCTAAAAAAAAAAACAAACTAAGCAAACAAGCAGAACAGGAACAGAATCATAGATATGGAGATTATTTGGAGGGTTATCAGCTGGGAGAGGGAAGGGGGAAAAGGTACAGAGATTAAGAAGCATAATTGGTAGGTACAAAATAAACAGGAGGATGTTAAAAATAGTATAGGAAATGGAGAAGCTGAAGAACTTATGTGGAGAACCCCCGGACATGAACTAAGGAGGGGGATTGCTGGAGGAAAAGGGGTACCAGGCAGAGAGGCACAGGGGGAAAATTGGGACAACTGTAATAACATAATCAATAAAATATACTTAAAAACCACAAAAAGAAAAGCTTATACATCTTGTCTTCTTTACTCGGTTATGTAGGTTCCTTTTAGATGTAGTAGCTATTGTGTGCATTACACTTTTTGTCTCTCAATATGTCCAGTGTAATATATGTTTTTTCTAATTAGCACTGAGCATATATAATTTGTGAATATGTATTTATTGTATGCCTATCTTCCCTAATAAGCTTGAATATTTCATGAGAATGGGGCCTTGTCTACTTTACTCATCAATATCTACTTAATATCTGGCTGCCAGTACGTTTTCAAAAAGTATGTGTTGAATAAATAAATTACAAACAAATTAATGAATGAAAGGAACTATGATTTGATGAACATCTGTTACATATTATTATACTGTGCTAGATTTATTTTTATTATCTAAATTAGTCTTCACAACCACTCTGGGATGGGTATCATTATGCTTATAATTCTGTCACTGATTTTCTTATCTTGGAGGTGGGGAAGATCATTAGTAAAAATTGGTTTAGTTAGCATACTGTAAGCATTTAAATGATCTCTAGACCAGGAAGTTCTGGACCTCCCTGATTCCCCCTACTGAGCATGATTGGCTGAGTGGTTTTCTTCTAACTTTTGCAAATAGGCATTCACATAACTCCAAATGTTTGTTGGAGTCTTGACATAAGATTCATGATAATAGACTCTGTGTGGGGCCTATAGGAGAACGACTCCACTCGGCACCCTGGTAACCTTACACATACCCACATAAGTCATGCAGGCAAAGGCCTGAAGCACAGTTAATAGGAGTCTTGGCAGAATGCCTTATTGTTCTCCCAGAATGCAGAAGAATAGAAGGTCTTCGATGAGCTATCACCTTTGAATTTCTCCTTGCCTTGGGATACTGCTGAGGTCTGAAGCTTTCTGCCTTGCCCCTTTGGAATATAGCTGCAGACTACAAAACCACTTAGCTGCAGTCTAGAATTAGCTCTGCAACAATGGGATGTCCCACAGCTTGTGTTGCAGTATTCTGGTCCTAATTGTTTGGAGGTCATCTTTTTTGCTGTATGGGACAAAGATAACAGGGACCTGGAGTTTTCACTACTCTTTTGCTGTCAACGTAAATAATAAGCTGTCTACATCTAAAAAGGCCGAGTGTCTCTTTACCAGCTGAACCGGTCAGCCAACCTTGGCCGTGGCCTTCCTTGCTGCTGCGTGCTTTCTTTCTTTCCTTTTTTTTTATCGTTTATACTGTTACAGTTGCCCCAACGTTTCCTGCCTTCGCCCTGCTGTGTGCTTTACGGGGCGCTGACCCCTGAGTGGGAGTCCTCACACCCCAGACCTGAGGGGCGCCTCTCCTTCACCGGGCTCAGCCTCCCCTTCTCCAGGTCTTCATCATTTCTCCCAGATACCTTTTAATTTTCAAGACTTTGTCGTGGGGTGTGAGTCACTTTTTGGAAAAATATTGAAAAAGTCAAGTAGAAAAATATCCTGATGATGGAGAGGCAAAAAGTCATGCAAAGGTATATACTTGGAGTGACGGCTTGCTGTTTGTTCTTTTTTTTCATGATAGGCCTTGAAGTAAATACACATACAGGGTCTGGCACAAGTAATGTCCCCTTTTTATTACAAAATCTTTTATTAAAAGTCATAAGCATGTGATTCTGTAACATAACAATATCACACTCAAGCATACCATATGATGTTTTAGGTGAAATGTTCAAATTAAAACTATAAATTATTACACCTATATTGTTACCCTACTAACGAACTCAAGCAGGCCTTATTTCTGTCGGACCCTGTATATAAAAAGTATACATAGTAATTTATATAATTTATTAGACTTTAATAAATTATATAGTATAAAGTGATCATTTATTATATACTAATATCATTTAGTATTATATATAATGAATATTATATATTTATAAAATAGATATTAAAATAAAAAATCTAGCATTGGGATTCTGGAAGAGCTAATCTCTTGTCAATTCCCATGCAACTTTTGGCTTCTTATTATGCAAAAGAAGTTCCTTTCTCTTTTCTTTTTTGAATTTCATTAAAAATCCACTCTAATAAATTGCCATTGCAGGGTCCTATGAGAGAGGGGGAGTGCATATGTGTTCACATGTGTGTTTTTTTCGTATCTAGGAGAGGTGAGGGAGGGAGATAGTACTATTACATGGGAGAAAATCATGACCTAGAGGGGTTAGATCAATTATAATGACTCAATAATCAATTAGTGTTGAAGGAACATTGTTTTCCTAAGCAGGATATCTGATGTGCTATTCTGCACCTGTGTATCCTTATCAGAGGTTTCTGAGGACACTGTGTTTGGCGACTAGTTTTTCTTTAGGTTAGTTACAAGGGAGCTCAGGACACTTTTATTTCTAAGAACTCTCCAACTACCTGAAAGTCACTTGAAAAGTTGACTTACTGACGATATTCAAGTCAGATGGCGAGTGACTCTTTAAGAACGAAAAACAAAAATAAAAACACAACTTTAAGAAATTAGCAGGGGAAAGTGGTGGAGGGAAGGTGGAGACAATTGTATTTGAACAAAAAAAAATTAAAAAATATATAAAAAAAGAAATCTAAGATAGCAGATAAAATGAATTTACCTGTTTATTGTAGAAAATATTGAAGCTATGGAAAAACTGAGAAAATTGAAATTATCCATGGTCCCATCATTCAGAAATAACACAGTTGGTATTTTTATGTATGTCTTCCAGATACACATTTTAATGAAATGACCCTGTAAATGGTGTATGGAGTATTGTTTTGTAACCAACTTGTCCTTCTGCTAAATACATGTGAACATCTTCCCTTGCCATATTTTTCTACAATATTTTTTAAATGGCTGTGCAGTATATCATTGCACAGATGACAAAATATTTATTTAAATGGCTCTCGATTGTTGTTTTCAGTTTATTTTTTCAAGTATAAAACTCCTGCAACCAATATTCCTGTGGATAAAGCTTTTTGAATATTCATGATTATTTTATTGGGGTAAGTTCCTAGAAATAAAATTGTTAGAACAAAACCCATGTGCATTTTTAATAAGGACTTTTTCTAATATATTCTAAATTGATTTTTATAATTAGTTGTTCTACTAAAAATATGCAACCGAGAGTTTACATGTAGCTCTTTCTTATATTCATCCATAGTAAGAAGCTGAGGCTAACTTTCATATTGTCATGTCGTGAAAGGCAATTCCATTGAGGAATGAAAGCAATATAGTACAGATACACATTTTTCTGTTTGTCCATCTTTTTAAAAATTCTGTCTGCCCTTTGAGTCTGTAAGTTCCATAAAAGAAAGGACTTTTTTTTTAATGGTTTGTTTATTGCTGTGTTTCCAGTGTCTGGATCTAGCACAGAGTAGGTTCTCAATAAATAGGTTTCGAATGAATAAAATAATGACTCTGGGCTTCTTATAGCTAATACAATACACGTTGAAGTCATTAATGAGTGCTTGGCTTTCATGGTGTGAGGTAGAGCTCCATCGGTGGGGTAGTGGTAAAGCAGGAAATAGAAGTTAATTATATTGTATTAGTTGGTGAGGAAAATTTTAATTATTTCATATGTCAGTTCAGCTCCTCCAGGAAGAAACACTGGGCTAGAGTTAGAAATCCAAAAGGCTTATTGTGAAACATGCTTGTCCCATAAAATGCCTGTGAAATACAAAGAGAAGGGGGAGTAAGAGTAGGTCGAGTGTCTTCAGATGTCAGCTAATGTGAAAGGAGAGGAGGAAAGAAAGGGTTGGGTGAGAAGAGCCACAGAATGTGGTGCAGTGTGATAAAGCCCTGCGCGGCCCAAGGGAGCTGCAGTACAAAGGTGACTCGTAGAAGAGTTCCACATTGGACAAATATGACTCAGTCATTGGCTGGCAGCTGTCCAGGAGGCTTATTGGCTCAGCTCCAACATTTAGTGGGTCGTGAAGGTGTCGCAACTAGAGGCTGTCAGCTAACTATACTCCTAACTGCTGACCCGCAGGTTCTTTTCAAAGGGAGATCCAAGAGGTGCACCTCCATGGTTAAGGTTACTATTGTCCTGCCCTTGAGCCATGCAGATCCACTTCTCCATAGACATTTGGGAGCAGCTTCACCAGGGTTTGTTACACGGTACTGCCTCTAAGCTTGCTCCTTCGCAGGCTATTTCACTGTTCTTGTGGGCTGGTTGCTTTTTGGGTGGTATTGTGTATGACATGACCAGTGGACACCCTGGTCATGGGCCCATTACTCTACTTCCTTTACTGTGAAGTAGGTTGGATGTTATATCATGTGTGATTTCATAGCTTCAGATAAGTCAGTCTAAGTCCCCAGATTTTGATGCTGGAGGAAAGGTGGAGGCACGAAAGATAACCATTTACTTGAAATAAGTGTTTCTAAGAGAATGAATCACTCACTGGTCTTTCCAGGACATGAGGGGTCCAAAGTAGTCAATTTGCCATCAGTCGGTTCCATTGACAAATAGTGCCATATCACAGGTTTAAAAGTGGTCTCTATTGTTGGCAGGTTAGACCGTCAGAGGTGACAGTATCTAGATTGGCCTTGGTGAGTAAACATTCATGCTGGAGGACCCCCGTGCAACCTGTGTCTCTGAGATGGTGACTACTTACTTAAATGCCCATCTCTCCGTTCTCAGATGATGGATGGTGAAGGCTGGCTAATGTTGGCTGGCTGAGCCATTTTATTACTTGATTGTTCACTGCCTCTTCTGTGGGGGATGCTTTCTGGTGAGCATTGATATGTGATACAAACATCTTTATACTTGTGCTCATTCCCATATATCCATCCACTTGCCTTGACTTCAGAACACTTTGCTCCAAACTTCCAGAATTTTCCTTTTAGTCCCTTGACCAGCTTACTAGGCCAAGGTTTGTTTGATTCTATATATATTCTCACCACAGACTATTTCTCCTTCCACACAAAGTGAATGATCAGGTGAACAAGTTGAAAGCTCTAGCCATTGTAAAGATTTTCCCTGTCTTTCAACTTCACGTCTGAATGGGAATATGATGTAGCGTCTATCTATTTCAGCTTTCTTCCAGACTCAGAGATAACACAAACTCAGGTTTTCTCCTCTTGCTTCAGCTGGTCATGTGGGACTGTCTATATGCTCATGAGGTGTAAACTAAATGAGGAACATTTGTACCACCATGGAAGATAAATAAGAGTCTGGACTACTCCATCATTCAGTTTACACATGCTCTCTGGTCTTGCTTGAGCTAGATGCCGGGTGTACCTCTTCCATCTCATAAGGGGCTTCTGCTGGGCAGTTATGTGCACTACCTGGTGTCTAATATTTCAGGGGCCTCTTACCACCATTGCTTTTAATGAGACATTCTCTGTGACTGCCTCTCCTACAGTCAGCCCTTACCTGTAGAGGAGGACCACTACTGAATTTTTCAGTGATGTTGAGGCCCCTCTCACTAATACATTTCTGATGGCCTTTGGGAACCATGTGTCCTCCAGGTTCTCCTGCAGAACTTAATCCTCAGACTTGTCTTCCAGACCCACGTGATATATACATCCTAGCATGTCCAATTCCTTGAGACTTTCAGTTACTTTGTCCTCCTGCCATAGCAACTCATGCATTTCAAATTCACTTGGCATAGGCTGTTGCTTTCTCCAGATTTTTAGAGCTGCCCTACTAGTGAATTTGCCACATTCCTTTGGGTCCTTCCTCATGAGGTGTTAATCTTGTGTTCTGAGATAGTGACCCTAAGTCAATAAATTCTTGCTTGTACAGGGGTTGATCAGGCACACACAAATCCAATCCTAAGGCTTCTGCTAGTACATCCTGGTGAATCCTTGCAGCACGTTAGAGCGTTATCTTCCCTTTCCTTATCATTTCCAGCTCACACCCAGTTGTGTTATCGTGGGATTTCATCCCAGTGATTGATCTGGCAGCCCAGTGAGGAGACAAGGTCAACTTCTGAAGGGGGACCGGTTGCCTTGCAGGGAGAGAGGTCTCTGCAATATTTTTCTGCACAGATCAAGTCCCAACTCACTATTGGGCCTCATGGAGGAAATGTTAACTGTTTTTTAGAGATTTTATTTGTTTGTTTTTAGAGAGAGGGAGAGAAAAAACAAACATCAGATCAGTTGCCTCTTGTGTGCCCCCAACTAGGAACTGGCCAGCAACACAAGTATGAGTGCTGGCCTGGAATTGAACCAGCAACCCTTCAGTTTGTAGGATGATACCCAACCCACTGAGCTACACCAGTCAGGAAAAAATACTACCTCTAAATGGGGAGGCATAGGTAGTATCTGAAGTCTCTGAGCGTTCAGGGTAGGCTACAGAGCCAAAATCTTTTAGGAATCCATCTCTATCCCAGGTTTCAGAGCCTGTATTTTCCAGTCAGAGGCCTGATCTTAGCATAACAGACTGGCCTTGGCTGAGTATTCAATCATCTTTGAAGTTTGGCTACTCTGAATTTGTTCCACAGCTGTGTCTGTTTTCTCACTGCAGGAGATCCGTTTCTTTGTAAGTTGTCAGAGAGGTCCTTTGGCTCTCATGCTTAGTTTTTAAATGTTAACTGCCTTCAGTTTCTATTTATCCCTTCATATCCCTTAGTAATAACCAGCCAACTCCATTGCCCTTGTATGCATTATTCGCTCTCAAATGCTTGATTTATTGCACTGGCCAGAGAAGTCTCTTCTGCCAGAACTCTCTCCTGAGTCACCACTGGTGAAAGTTTCATGAATAGGCTGCTACCTTGCACCAGTGACCATCAATGCGTCTGGGGCAAAGAACCATCATTTGCAGCTGGGCAGTGAGTAACGCACCTTGCTATTTGCTGCGTGGGACCACTCAGCATCAATGGACTGAACTTGTATCCTCTGAGAAGAATATGTCAAGCCCAAGTTGGCCATACAAAAGATTTACAGGAGTGACCCTATGAAATATAAAAGGGAGAGGGATAGGAATAAGTAGATAAGGAGAGGGAAAAGGATGATGAATTAAGTAGGAAGAGCGAAAACTCATTCAGCTCAGTGGAGAGCTCAGACGTAAGGATGGGTGGTAGAGCAGTCCCACAATGTGCAGATGACCAGTGCCTTGTTTGTACGCCTGCCCTGCTCAGCTATTGCCTTGGGCTGCCAGGGAGAGTGTGGCACATCCTGAAGTTGCTGTAGCTGGAGGATGTCAGCTAATTGCATGCCTTATGCTGACTGGCAAGTTCTTTCTCAAAGGCAGATTCAATTGGCACACATCAATGGCTGCCATACCACATCAGTTATTTGCATATACACCCAGATGAGGTAGGTTGATAATGGCTCACAAAGATACATTTACCTCCTAATCCCTGGAATGTGTGAGATACCTGTTTTGTAAAAAGAGTCTTTGTAGGTACGATTATGTTAAGGACCTTGAGGTAGTATTCTCTTGGAGGACCCTAAATACCATCACAAGATTCTATATCAGAAACAGGCAGAGGGAGCTCACACACACACACAAGGCATTGTGAAGACAGAGGCAGAGATTGGAATAATGTGTCCAAGGAATGCCAGCAACGACCAAAGCTGGAAGAGATAAGGAATGGATTGCCCCCGGAATCTCCAGGGGAGTCCAGCCCTACTGAAATCTTGGCTTCAGACTTTTGGTCTCCAGAATGGTGAGAGAATAAACTTCTGTTGTTTTAAGCCACAAATTTGTGGCTGTTTATTATAGCAGCCATATGATACTAATATGCCAGGTTCATGATATCTTATTTTTATACAACTTTTATTAAGATGTAATTCATATACCATAAAGTCACCCTTAAAAATGTGAAATTAAGTGGAGTCACAAAGATGTACAGCCTTTACTACTACCTAATTCCAGAACATTTTCCTCACCCCTGTATCCATTATCAGCAGCTCCCCATTTCTCCTTACCCCAGTCCCCAGCAACCACTTATCTATTTTATCACTATAGATTTACCTGTTCTGAATCTTTTATGCAAAAGGAATGATGCAAATGTCGCCTTTTGGTATAGCTTCTTTTACTAAATATAATGTTTTCAAGGTTCATCCATGTTTTAGCATGAGTCAGCACTTCATTATTTTTTTTTTTAAATTTTTTGTTTATATATTTTTGGAGAGAGGGGAAGAGAGGGAGAAAGAAATGAAGAGAAACACTGATGTGGGAGAGAAACAGACCGGCTGCCCCTGGAGCAGGCCCCAAATGGGGACTGACCGCAACCCGGCATGTACCCTGACCAGGAATTAAACTGGCGACCTTTTGCTCTATGTGATGACACCCAACCAACTGAGCCACACTGGTCAAGGCAGCACTTCATTCCCTTTTATGACCAAATAATATTCCGTTATGTGGATATTCCACTTTTTGTTTATTTGTTCATCAGTGATGGACATTTGAGTATAATTTCTTGAAATCAAATTTCTATAAGGATAATATTTCTATTAGAACATTATGTTATCCAGATGTCAGTGTGAATCACCCTTCCTCTTAATATTTTGAATAGATTCCAAATCAAAATATTCTCAATATTTCTACAGACCTTTAAGTAGGGGGAGTAAGGAAGGCTTAAATTTTCAGTTACCTCTAGCTCCTATATCCTGCATTGGCTGAATTATTGTTCTTTGTTCTGAATATTAGGGTTGATTCTTTAGCTCTCTATTGATGTGATGCCAAACTTGGAACTCAACTTCTTTCTTTTTCCTCAATTTCATTTCCAACTTTTGTTGCAAGTGACAATAAAAAAGCTCAAACCGGCAAATATTTTAGCATCTTCAGCAGTGGTTCTCAGGCTTTTTGAGCCCATGACCTCTTTTTACTCTTAAAGTTATGGAGGACCCCAAAAGGCTTTTGTTTATATAGGTTATATCTATTGAGATTTATTGCATTTGAAAGTAAAAATGAGAAAAGTTTAAATATTTATTAATTTAATTAAAAAGAGCAATAATAATCTTGCTACATGATAACATAAATAATACATCTTCAATAAAATATAACTATATTTTACAAAACAAAAGCATTAGTGAGAAGAGTGGCATTGTTTCACATTTTTTCAAATCTTTTTAGTGTTTAATAGAAGACAGTTGGATTTTCATATCTTCTTCTGCATTCAGTGTTGCTGTAATTGACTTATGAGGAAAATTTGGACTCACAGAGATGTAAGTTGGAGCAAAAGAGGAGTATTTTAAAAGACTTGGCAAATCATTGTTGATATTTGTCTTTGAAAGGACACCAAAAACTCGACAAGTTGTGGTTTCTTAAAGGATAGTTGCAGTGTGGATTCTAAAACCACACCAATGATCTTTTTATACTTTGTAACATTAAAACACATTGGTCTGTTTTGCCCATTGAGTGGATCCCTTACCCATGCATGATTCTGTTGCATTATGCATTGGTCATTTGGAAATTACCATGTCACTGATTTATGTAGATCTTCCAAATGTTTCATTATACAATATCAAAAAATCACATTTGTTTATATTGCCACCAATTTCCTCAGAAAAATCTTTAAGTGTTGGTAACCTGTTAAATTCACAGTATTGAATACAGATTTCTAAAATCCTAATTTTCACTTGAAAGCTTGCATTTTATCCTTGGCAACAATATTGTCAGTTGTTTTCCTTGAAGCTAAAGGCTCACTTTATTTTCAATAAAATGTCTGCCAAAGATCCCAATCTGAATAAGCATGCTTTGCCTGCCAGCTGTTCTTTCAAATAAAATGGTATTACATGAAAAAGCAGCTAGTCCAGTTTGTAAATCAATGCACAATCGTTATGCCTAGAGACAACTATTTTACGTTAGCATACTATAGTTCTTTACGTGTGCTTCCTATTTCTTCTTACAGAATATTTAACAGACATGTACTCAACTCTCCACATTTAATACAATGAATAATTTCTACTGATTCATCAAGAGCATTCCTAAGTGAAATCGTTTTGTTTTGTTTTTTTCTGTAAGTGCATTTTGGTAAAAAATATATTGACCCCTAGCACAGTTTGGTGCCACTGTCTTGATATGTGCTTACGGTCCAGCAGTTCCAGTCACCCTTGTTCTGTGTAATCAATAAAAACATTAACATAGTGGGGCAAAAATCTCAGTGTCATAGCAATATCATGAAGTCGCTCTTTTATCTAATGGGCCCCACAACAGGGTCTCCGAGATTGCCAGTGGCCCATGGTCATGGTCTGAGAACTGCTGCCTTAGAGTGTCTTTCTTTTCCCCAAAGGCAACACTCCTGGGAGCTTCACGCCCTCCTCGTGTCAACCAAGGGTCCCCGACAGGTAGGGGCTGCAAACTTCATAATTTTGCGTTGCAGTTAGGCAAAAGACAAAGAAGCTGTGACCTGTATGTCTACCAACTATCTATTTATCATCTGCCTTGTTTGCTATTTATATCGCTTGGTTTACATGATTTATTTTACAAGGTAGAGCAGTGAACTTACCAATAACATTTTATAAATATTTTATAGTTGGTATGAAATAAATCAATGAGATAAAGGTAATCTTTCAGCTTGATAAATGAAGCTTTCATCCCTGGACCTAGGTGGTCCAAGGATAAAAGTCACTTACAAAAGAAAAACAAGGGCAAGAATCAATTCTTGTATCTCATACTGGCAAAATCCCTGTTTGTGTTCCAAAAATAATTATCATTATACCAGAATTTAATAGGATGGCATTTTCCACATGAATTCTGTTTCTATGAATTGCTGTTCAAAATGGGTAACATTTAGTATTGATGAGTAACTTCACAGGATACAGAAGTTCCTTGTGTTTTTTTTTTTAAAGCATATGTTTCTATTTAGGCCAGTTTCAGTTTAAGCATCAAGATCAAAAAGCTGTTATGTGGGTGGGGAGTTATACTATAACAATTCTTATTATGGTTCTGAGGATATAAAAAAAGGAAATTTCAGTGTTTTCAAGTGACATAAAAGGACTTGCTTTATCCCTGTAGTAACCACTGAGGAAAAAAAAAAAGAAAGAAACTGACAGAAAATACTACTTTAAGGGAACAAAGATGTGATATGCAGGTGACTTGAGAGAAATTGGAAGGTGTGATCAAATGCCTGCTAGGGTTTCTTTTAGGGAAAGTGCTCTTACTCTAAGAGTTAAAAATCTTGTCAGGGAGCTGATCTGAAACAGGGACCCCAAAAATGACGATGCAGCTCCTTTGTTCAGACAGCATTTTTTTTTTAAGTTGAGGGTCTGTTGGATTCCAGGCACAGTGTACTTGATCTGATAGAAAATTATGAATACATGTCAAATCTGCATGTCAGAATTTACCAAACACTTAATAATAGTTTAGCAATATAGTGATATCATATAGGAAACATGGTACAAGGTTGAAGGCGCACATATAGCCCTCCACTCCTTATGTTTTCTTTCACTCCGACTCGCCTGCACTTTATCCTCTTCCTAGGCTTTTACCCTCTCTTACCCATCTCCTTCCTTCCCACTTCATTCATTTATTCCACAAATAGGGCTCGATCATCACCTGTGTGCTAGGCCCTCTGCTAGGCACTAAGGATACAATCACAAACAAGGCAAATAGGTCCATTTGGCTCTTGCAGTCTAGCCGAAGAGACAAAAATTAGACAAATAATTGGGTAACTAATTACAATTCTGGTAAGACTTACAAAGGAAAAAGAAAAGGACCATGTAGGTTGGGACTTACATTCTGTCTTGTGTACAAGTGAGGCAGCCAGAGTCACTGGGATGATGACTAGCTGTGCAAGCCCAGGGACCAGGGGGCATATGAAACCACATTAGGGTGATGAACTATTGAGGTTTGCCTGGGACCGAGGGGCTTCCTGGGACATGGGACTCTTTGCCCTAAAGCTGGGGAAATCCTCAGTAAATGTAGGTGAGTTGATCACGCTAAGCGACCCCTATCCCAGGACATTTGTTTCTCCAGAAAAAAGGCCATCAGCTCCTTCAGAACTGATGAACCTCAAACAGACACCTGGTAGTGACACAGAATTTCCCTTCCTTGCCATTTAAGGGGATGGAATACAAAGGGATGGGTTGTAAAATGAATGAACTTTTGTCACAGCAGACCTGAGAGCAGGTCTCTGCCACCACAGAACATTGTTCGGTGTGGCACTGGGGATTTCCAGTGGCCCCAAGCTCAGTAAGACTTCTTCAATTACAGGCAGTGGTATGATTAAGTGACTTTGCTATGGTTACAGAGCTAGTTGAGAGAATAGCTGATGCAGGCCTGGTTTCCATGGAAACAGACTCTGCAATGAAGATCCTGTTGCCGAGGATTTATTAGAGCTAGCTCTTTGGAGCGAGGGATGCAGGGTTGGGCAGAGGGGTGGAACTGTGATGCAGCTGTGTCACAGGCAAGCCTCAGCCAGGGAACTAAAGCGGGGATGCGCCTTCAGAGATGGAGGTGGATGGAGGCGAGAGATCTGGGCCCACCAGCCGTTCTGTCTAGCCTGCCTCTGGGAGGAAGCACAGCCTTTTGGCCGCGGGCCCTTTTTTTCACTCAGCAGAGGCAATGAGAGCGTAGCTCTGAAGACGGAATCAGGGTGGCACATGGTCTAGAATATCAGGTCTTTGGATTTCAGTTCAATGTTTCCATGACACCATGTGTCACCACTTATCAAGAATTGCCTGTAGACATCTTTAGGCTTTTGATTTAGCATGTAATTACATAAATTTTCTGCCTCCAGAAAGATGCTGATCAGTGATGTAAAATCATAAAGTTGTTAATAATGAATGAATCTGTAGGTGCAAATGGGGTATAATTACTGTGTAGTGCTTTCACTGAAAAATCCACTGATTATTTCAGGTAGAAGCTGACATTTTAAATATAAACTGTGATGTGCCTATGAGCAAAGAATCAGACATTTTATAATGCCAGCATTTGCCAAGACACAATATGAGATGACATTTCCCTGCTGCTTAGGAAGTCTGTGGTCTTTTAAGAAATTTCAACACAAAGTTAACAGGGAGTTGAGAAAATGTGTCTAAAATCTTGATTTTAAAAGATTAACATCAGTCAGTTTTTTTTGAGTAATAAATGTCTGTGAAGTCAAGTTTTCAGACTTTGATTTAGACAACTTGGGCTTTTCTTGAATATCAATATAACATTATGTAACAAAACAAACAGAAATCTATGTTTTGTTATGTAAAATTAGTGCATTTGGAGTTGAAGTTATTATAAACAAAAGAGTCATATTTTTTTGCCTCTACATATGATATGGTGAAGTAGCAGAAATAACTTCCTTCACACATGGCTGCACCTGAGGATCGCTTGGGGAACATAACAAATGTTCGGGCCCCACCCTGCATATTGTAAATTAGAGTCTTGATGCGGGTCCTATAGTTTGCACTTTATCCAAACTCTTCAAGTATTAATTCCTCTGCAGCTAGCTAGGCACTAGAGTGGTGTCCTGACACGCTTTTTGGAAGTGCTGGCGTAGACAGCGTCAGCTGTAGGCCACGTGTTTTGTAGGTGACTTTTTTTAAAAAATTATGGTCAAATATATAACATAAAATGTACCATTTGAACCAGTGCTGGCTGTGCAGTTCTGAAGTTTTAAGTATATTTACACTGTTGCATAGGCATCAGCACCATTCATTGCCAGAATATTTTCAGCTTCCCCAAGGGAAACTTTGCACCCATTAAACAATAACGCCCCACTGTCTCCTACCCCCAACTCCTGGCAACCACAATTCTGTTTTCTGTCTCTGAGTGTGACTAGTCTAGATACCTCGTATAACTGGACTGCTACAGTATTTGTCCTTTTATGACTGGTTTATTTCACTTCGCCTGATGCCTTCAGGGTTCATCCATGTTAGAGCACAGTGCCAGAGTTTCCTTCCTTTTTAAGACTAAGTAATGCTCCATTGTATGTATGTACCACCTCGTAGATGGACACTTGGGGTTGTTTCTGCCTTTGGCTTTGTGAATAACGCTGCTGGAAAATGAGTGTGTAAATGTCTGTTTGAGTTCCTGCTTTTCATTCTTTTGATTATATACCTAGAAGTGGAATTGCTTGATCATACAGTGATTCTATTTTTAATTTTTTGAGGAATCACCATAACATTTTCCACAGCACTTGCATTATTTTACATTCACATCATCATTGGGCAAGGATTCAAGATTTTCCACATTTTCACTAACACTTGTATTTTCTGTTTCTGTTTTGTTTTTTTTAAATAGTCATACAAATGATATGAGGTGGTATCTCACTGTGTTTTTGATTTGCATTTCCCTAATGATTTGTGATGGAGACCATCTTTTCATGTACTTATTAGCCATTTGTAATATCTTCTTTGGAGAAACATCTATTCAAGTCCTTTGTCTGTTTTTCCCAGCTTTTTAGAAGCATGATATTTTGACTTACATGCACATTATGAAATGATCATCACAACCAATCTAATTAACATACCCATCACTTCATGAAGTGGTAGTTATTTTTTGTGTGTAGTGAGAACACTTGAGAGTAATCTTTTAACAAATTTTAATTATATAATACATTATTATTAACTATTGTCACGAGGCTATACATTAGGTTCCCAGAACTAATTCATCTTATAATTAAAACTTTGTACCCTTTGACCAGCATCTCTCTTTTTCCCTCACCCCTCAGCCACTGGTAACCACCATTCTACTTTCTGTTACTTTGAGTTTGATTTTTTTTTAGATTTCACATGTAAGTAAGATCATGCAGTGTTTGTCTGTGTCTGGCTTATTTCACTTAGCACAATGTCCTTCAATTTCATCCATGTGTATTAAAAATCAGGATTCTCTCTTCTGCTTGATTGAGTCACTGTTGAAGAAGTTCAGTAAACTTCTTTAAGAGGATAATCCTGAATTCTTTGTTTATTAGTTTCCTTTGGTGGTGTTTACCTGATATTTTATGATCCTTGATCCCCTATCTATACGTTGAGAAAGCATTTCCTTCTTCCAGACTTTATAGGGTTACTTTCACAGAAATGTCCTTCACTGTTCATCCTGAGGTTTTGGACTGGTCAGCTGGTATTATCCTTAGCCAAACGGGACTTGCTATGGGGTCTATTTTGGGACAAGGCCACTGTTCATGCTCTGAGGTGTGGGGTATGTCGCTGGCTGGAAACAGTTGGATAGGACTGCTGGCTTGATTCTCTGTTCAAGTACAACTATAGAATAGACTCTGCAGTGGCCTCTATTCCCTGGTCATGCTTACTGATTGGTGGGGCGGGGCGGTGTGTGTGGGGGTGTACCTTTGACAGTAGGCAGGGTTATGAATTAGCTTCTCTTTCCTGGGTGGGGCAGAAGAACATGCTTCAAGGCCAGCAAACCTCCTTGTTTGGGGTCTCGAATCTGGCAGAACTGCCTACCAAGTTCCCTAGCCAGACAGGGCCATTGTCTGGTCCTTGCAGACGGGCAAAGCCCCTGGATGGGAATTCCACTTGGGTGCAGCTGCAAGTAGAAATTCAGTCTGCACAGGCCTGAGCGCTGCTTGCTGTGAGCCCTGCCCCCTTCTCTGTCACAATCTGATCCCCAGCACTCAAGCCCCACAAATTCCCCTTGACATCCCTGTGAAGCGAAACCCAAGTGGGCCTCCCAGGAAATGACCCACAATGCTGGGGGAGCTAGGTGATCACTTGGGGGTCTCATTTTTCCACTGGGGAAAACTATAGGCCTGGGGGGCCCTCTTGGTGTGGCGCTGTGCCAACCCAGTTGAGGGGCAATATGGTCAGAGTGAAACCCCTTCTCTTACCTTCCTAATAGGGTCCTTCTCAGTCTCTGTGGTCCAGCGGGTACTTAAGCCTCACTCCTGGGATTTTCACAATGGTGTCTTGTCTATGGATAGTTGTTAGTTGGTTTTCTTATAAGGAAGGCTGAAGTCAGGAATGACCTATGTTGCTATCCTTATGACTGCATTTTTTTTGTTTAAATTTTTGCGTTCTTCAGCTCCAGAATTTCTATTTGGTACTTTTAAAAATGATTTCATTTTTCTGTGAACTTCTTATTTTGTTCAAGTATTGTTTCCTGATTCCATTGAATTGTCTATCTGTGTTTTCTTGTAGCTCACTGAGCTTTCTTAAAAGAATTATTTGAAATTACTTGACAGGCAATTTGTAGATTTCCATTTATTTGGAACTGGTTCCTGGAAAATTATTGTATTCCTTTGGTGGTGTCATGTGTCCTTGACATTTCATGTTCCCTGGAACTGTATATTGCTGTCTTCATGTTTGAAGAGGCAATCAGCTCCTCCAGTATTATTCACTGGCTTTAGGAGAGGAATTCCTTCATTAGCCAGCTCTGTTAGGGATTCTAAAGCTCTCTCAGACCTTTTCTATGAATGTGCCCACTCCACTCCTCTCGTTTCTTTTTGGGAGGGGGTGGTGAGGGGGGAATTCCTAAGATCATATGCTTTTTCTCTGCCCCGCCAAGCCAGGCTGGGTGCTGAGAGCCTCTCATTTGTTTTTCCTAGGACAGTGTGCTCAATTGCTCAAATTTGTGTGCCTTCTCCTGAACCTGCAGACTTGGACTGGCACGCCACACATGCTTGCATGCCATCTGCAAAGGCTCACTCTTGCCATCCCCAGGGTGCACATGGGGAACCGACCATGGCAGGGCATGTGGGTGAGGCACTTGGAGCACTGCGGATACCCATGGGCCATTTGAGGGTGTCTACAGGTAAAGTGCCCCAAGTAGCTTATGGGCAAGCTTCTTGATGGAATCCACGAAGCAGTTACTAGAAGCCATGTCCTTTGATGAATTACAAGCCCTTATTGCTATGCTCCCAACTTCTTCCAACTTTGCAGTTGTACCAATCATCTCAGTATTCTGGGTGGAGCAAGAAATAAGTGGGCATCTTGGGTAGTGTCCTGAACAGCTGGGGAACCCGGATGCTCACACAGTACCCTCTCACTTTCTCAGTTTGGCAGAAATTGCAGACTGAGGGGATCTCTCTCTTGGCCCTGAGCTATGTTGCCTTGGGGGAGAGGTAACAGGGGTAGAGTGGAACTATTCCTCTTACCTAACTCTTTAATGCACTTATTTTTGGATTTTTCACTCCAGTGGTGTGCTGGAACTTTGTTGCTGGACTTCTGAACTCTTATAAAAGTATTTCCATCTATGGGTGGTTATCAAAATCAATGTTCTGTGGAAGAATGATGGTAGAAAACTGCTATTTTATCACCTTGTTGATGTCACTTGATCCTTTGCCCATTTGAAAAATGAAGTTGTTTGGGTTTTCAATGTTGTTGTTGTTGAGCTGTAGGAGTTCCATATACATTCTGGATATCAATTTCTTATCAGATATATGATTTGCAAATATTTTGTCTCATTCTGTGAGCTGCCTTTTCAATTGTGTAGGTTTTTTTTTAATCAGCTAAATTTGACATTTTACATAATGCTAGTGATTTCTGTATAACAGAGAAAGCAGATAATATAAAATTGAGGCTGGGAAACACTTCTTTTATATGGCCAAGCACTTAATTGTATCTCCCCACTTAATTGTATTCATTTTAGTTTTTTTAATCAAGATTGATTTATTAATTTCTTAAGCACCACTTGTCCAGTTTACCTTTTGTTGTTGTTGTTGTCTGGACTTTTCACTCTTTTGATAATGTCCCTTGATGCACAAAAGTTTTTAATGTCTATCAAGTCCAACTTGTCTACTTTTTCTTTTGTCGCCTGTGCTTTTGGTGTCATAACTAAGAAATCATTTCCAAGTCCAGCGTCATGAAGCTTTTCCTCTGTTTTATTAATGGAATTGTACAGTATGTACTCTTTTTATGTCTGACTTCTTTTGCTCAGCACTTGTCTGTGGGAGTCATCCATGTTTTTACATGCAGTTGTAGTTCCTTTATTTTCATTGCTGCAAGACTTGATCACTCACAAGCAGTGTTTCCTCTAATTTTTAAAAGGGCTGAGAATGTGTTTTGCTTATATTTCTTAAAGAACCACATGTTTATCAATATGTGTACTCTCTTGGCTTAGTCACTTGTAGATCAGCCAGAATCTGTAGGCCTGATATATTCACAGAATTATCCCAGACAATGATAAAGCCTCAGCCAGGCTCAATAGAAGGATATCTAGGCAGGAGGGTAACAAGGTGGTCTGGCAGTAGATATCAGGCACAAAAACTAATATTAGGATTTTCCCAGAGACATTCTGGAGAATGATGCAATTTAATGGAAGGGTTATAATAGGGAAGGTTTCAGGTCCTATGTAAAGCTGGAACTGCAAAGATTTAGGGGCAGGTGCACCTTTCCGTATCTCTCAAATCATACAATATAGCTAGGTGACTGCTAGTTTTGAATTTATGAATAATTGGCTTCGAATCTGAAAAAGCAATGTGTTACTGGGAGTTAGAATACTTCTCACTTGATGAGGAACATTGAATTGAGCCCGTCTATGTTGAAGAGTTCATTGTGCTGAGGGAAAGACAGTGAATTGGCATGTGCACAGAATGCTGCTTCACATTCAGGGCCCACCTTGTCCGCAACGAATCTCCCCTCCCCTCCTCTTTCTCTTACCTGCCTTCCCACTTGCTTTCACATCTGCTGGAACTATTTTCAGAATTCATTGTTCAGGACAACTCATTTTGACATAACTGGCAGGTTGATGATTCATGTGACTAGTTAAGTTAATCACCGGTTAGAAGTCTGTCATTATAGTACCACATTAAAACTATCATAACTCAAATGTCTTTTGAACAAATTTTCTACCCCTTGTCTTCAGCTTCACATCTCATTTCCATTTTAAATGAGAGGTTCCTGAAACTGTCTTTTCTGTCTTGCTCACTATTCTGGCTTAATTCAGTATCTTCATTGCTGAGCTAATTGGAATTGGAATGTTATTTCCTCTATTTTTGAAGAGATATAAAATAGTTGGAACAGGATTTAACATTAAATAATATAGTTTCTGCAAGATGTACCTATTTTACAGTAAACACAATTATCATAATTATCTTTTGGGCATATAAACTGTTCACACCATGGTTGGGACATAGGTCTTTGTAGCTCAAAGGAGCTCAGTTATAATTAAGTTAAGAGCCCAGCCTATTCTAGAGCAGAGTAATTTGGTTACATTAGAGAGCTTTTTTAGTAGCTATTTAGCAGATATACTCTGCAATGGAAATAAAACCAAATGAAAATATGATGGATAATTAATGTGACATTCTTCTCGTTATTTTTTATTATATTTTACTGATATATGATTATGCTATTACCTTTGTCCCATTTTCCCTCTTTTTCCCACTCTACCCAATACTGCTCTTCCTTCCAGCAATCCCCCAACTTAGTTCGTGTCCATGGGTCATGCATGTAAGTTCTTTGGCTTCTCCATTTCCTATGCTATTCTTAACTTGTCCCTGTCTATTTTGTTCCCACCAATTATGCTTCTTAACCCCTGCACCATTTCCCTATTTTCCCCTTCCGCTCTCCCAGTTGATAATCCTCCAAATGATCTCCATTTCTATGTTTCTGGTCCTGTTCTGGTTGTTTGCTTAGTTTGTTTTAGATTCGGTCATTTATAGTTTTGAATTTGTTGCCTTTTTAATGTTCATGATTTTGATCTTGTTCTTAAGCAAGTCCCTTTATCATTTCCTGTAATAATGGCTAGGTGGTGATGAACTCCTCTAGCTTTACCTTGTTTGGGAATCACTTTATCTACCCTTCCATTATAAATGATAGCTTTTCTGGATAGAGTAATCTGGGTTGCAGGTCCTTGCTTTTCATCACTTGAATACTTCTTGCCAGTCCCGTCTTGCCTGCAAAGTTTGAGAAATCAGCTGATAGTCTTATGGCAACTCCTTTGTAGGGAACTCTTCTTTTCTCTTGCTGTTTTTAAGATTCTTTCTTTTATCTTTAACCTTTGGCATTTTAATGATGATGTTCTTGATGTATTCCTCTTCGGGTCCAACTTGTTTGGGACTCTCTGTGCTTCCTGGACTTGTATGTCTATTTCCTTTGCCAAATTAGGGAAGTTTTCTTTCAGTATTTTTTTCACATAAGTTTTCAATTTCTTGCTCTTCCTTTTTATCTCCAGGATTGCAAATGATTCAGATGTTGGCATGTTTGGGGATGTCCCAAATGTCCCTAAGCCTATCCTAGTTTTTTTGAATTCTTGTTTCTTCTTTTTGTTCTGGTTGAATGTGTATCTCTTCCTTATGTGCCAAATCTTTGGTTTGAATCCCAGCTTCCTTCCTTCCTCTGCTGGTTTCCTGTGGACTATTCTTCATTTCACTTAGTGTAACCATCATTTCTTCCTTTATTTTTTTGTCATACTCAAGGAGTTCTCTGAGCATCCTGATAACCAGTGTTATGAACTCTGCGTCTGATAGGTTGGTTATTTCCATTTCGCTTAGTTCTTTTTCTGGAGTTTTGTTCTCTTTCATTTGGGCCATATTTCTTTGTCTCCTCAATTTGGCAGCCTCTCTGTGTTTGTTTCTGTGTATTAAGTAGAGCTACTTTCATTCCCTGTCTTAGTAGCATGGCCTATGTTGAAAAGACACCTGTAAATTGTGTGGGATAGAAACTTAGGTAATTGCCAGGGTGGGGATTACCTACTTCACCACCTTGTAGCCATGTGGGGAGGGCTCTAAGAGGGGACAGTGAACTGTCTTCTGGCAGTTCACCCACTGCTTGCCCCATTTCCAGTCACTTCACTCCTTTCCCAAGTGTGACTGGCACCCATCTAGCTGGTGGCCTGGTGGTGAATCCCAGAATGGGTGGGTTTGTGTATAATTCTAAGACTGTGGTGGCCCTTTAAGCAGCAAAAATCCAGCAGTTTTTTCTGCTGCCCCAACCTCTGCTGGTTTTTACCATCAGAAGTAACAGGAATCTATCTTCCTGGTGCTGGAATCCTACACTGTGTGGTCTGGCTTGGGGTTGGGATTGCTTGCTCTGATGGTATCTCTCTTATCCTTTCTGCCACAGCCATCTATCCGAGCCACACCGCCTCTCTGCCTGTCCCATGATTCCGCCCTTCCTATGCACTTGAGTAAATGTGTCTTCTTTAAATTCTTGATTGTCAGACTTCCATACAGACCAATTTTCTGATGGTTCTGGGTGTTACTGGTTTTGAGATCTGGTTGTAATTCTTTCTACAATTGTGGAAGGAGGAGAAGTGTGTGTACCTATGCCTCCATCTTGACCGGAAGTCTAATATGCCATTTTTGAAACTGGAACCTATGTTTATTCATTTTTGAGGTATGTAAGTATTTGCTAAATATGTTTGATCTACAGAAGTTTCCTTTCATTTATCTCCCTTCACTCATCAGTCACCTATGTATATTGTGTGATTTAAGAAATACTGAAAAGTTCATTTGCCCCCAAATTTTTGATATTCCAGTTTGACATGGTACCTGATGTTACTCTCACTTTACCCATTCAAACCTTTCACATCTTCTTCCTCAAAGCTTCCTTAGTACATTGCACATTTAAACAGATGGTGGTTGTCTCTGCCTTTGGTATGACCTCCATCAACCTTGAAGTAGAAATTAGTTATTCTTCACATTTCCCCAAGAAATATCTACTCCATAAAGATAAGGGATTTTATTTAAGGTTTCATAAGGTAGATTGAGGAATCAAAAAAGGTAGATTCACAGGCTTTGAGAAGAAGCCTCTGACTAGCTTCTGATATCTGATCAGGGATGTAAAAATTGTGAGGCATACTTTCTCATAAAACATCCAATATATCAGACTATGATTTTCTTGAGATAATTTAAATGGGTTTTTTTGGCTGGATTTTATTTTTATTGGATAAGTCAGTCATTGGATCTTAATCTTTTTTTTTCAATTATGGTTTATATTCAATATTATTTTATATTAGTTTCAGGTGTACATCATAGTGATTAGACAGTCATATACTTTACAAAATGTTCCCCTGATATTTCTAAATGGGTTTTAAGATGTACAACTATGAAATCTTAAATGAAAATATTGTTTCATCTCCCCACCCCCCACATCCACATCAGGCTTACCTCTATCATGTTTCTGAACACTTTAGAATTCTCATTGTTTGGAAATAAAGTCAGTCAAAGAGTCTCACTTTTCCATCACAGAATGCTTGTAGAAAGTTCAGAATGTTTCAGTGGGAGTGGAAGAATGAGGAATTACTTAGTAGAGAGTGATAATCAAAGAAGTTAGATTACAATGACAAAACTTTTAATGACTACCTCTCCATCCCAAGGATTTTTATATATTATTAACTTTTCAGAATGTTCCTGGATTCTTTAAAAAATATATCATTTTTTTTGCTGCCATTTGCTGTGGCAGAGCAGAGAGCTGGCACCAGCTCTCCAGGAGCAGCAAGAAAGTCATAATGATGTCTAATGGGAAAACCACCAGAGACTCTGCCTTGTCTATGGAGAAGACGGAGGGCACCTGTGAACCCTGTCCATCTGATTGAGATGAGACACCCAGGGGTTTCCTCCACTGGCCCAGAGTACCCAGAATGTCCCAGAGTATTGAGAAGGGATAAGATTTCCTAATGAGAAGAAAGCCAGCAATACTAATCTTGATGGTGAGAGTAGCTAACACACTGTGCTTATTGGGTGCAATCACAGTTCTAAGGGCTTCACGTATATACTAACTTATCCCCACTACCAGCCTCTCTTCCTCTCAACCCCGCAAAGGCACTATTGGCCACTGCCAGCTTCTCCAGCCTGGAAGGGTGTGAGGTTTGTGTGGGGGAGTGGAACTCTCTCTCGGGGAGCAACCCTCTAAATCTAGTCTTTCTGCTCAATGTTGAAAATTGCTAAGAAAACTATTGCTCAATTATTCTCTTTTTGTTCTAAATTAGGGAGTGATTTTCATTTGGGAATAGCACTTCTGGGTCCCAGCGGGAGGCAACTAGGATAATAGAGAAGTGCTGGGCAGTTACAGCTTGCTTGACACATGGTTTATGCATCAGTGGTTTTCCACAAGAACAACAAGGTTAGACAAGGTCCATAAAAAAAAAAAAAGGAAGCAGGCTAATTATGCTTCTAGAACTGTAGGTAGAATTTTCAACAGTAGCTGACCCTTTCTGCTTCTATTCCTATTTTGGGAAAAACTTTTTTTTTTTAAAGTGAAGTTTTCCCCACAAGCTCCTGGGCAATTATTCACTGTTATCTGATAAAGTGTAACCTTTAGTATATTTGGCAAGAAAAGCAATTTTTGTATTTCACAATTTTGACACTATATTGGTCATAGCCTTCTTGCTATTTGATTGTCAAAAAAATGGTAACACACACACACACACACACACACAAAACCCTGTATTTTTCAATGTAATAAATGCTCGAGTTGGTTTTAGAGGAAATAGTTAAAGTCTGTGGAAAATTAGCTGAAGAAGTCATTTGTGTTCTTGAAGGTATCCAGCACTCCGGTGCTTTTGGTGTATCCTGAAACAAGACCGAACATTTCAAGGGCATAGAGTAGATTCTGTAGCAGTGGGGGCAAAGTACACATGAGGGAGACAGTTGTAAAAATAATCATTTCCAATTTTTACAAAAAGCATCCCATGTACAAGAATCAATAGAGACAGCCCTGGCCAGTTAGTTGGAGCATTGTTCTGATACAGCAAGGTGGTGGGTTTGATCTCTGGTCAGGGCACACATAAGAACTGATCAAAGAATACATGCAGTAAGTGGGGGAACAACTCACTGTTTCTCTCCCTTTTTAAAAATAAATATATAAAAATTAAAAAAGGGAATCAATATAGGCAGATACATAACAGATGGATACATACCGTAATATCTAAGGTTTATACTGAAGAAGTGTTGCTGCATGTTTTCCTCCACAGACATCTTTAGTCTGTAAAAAAAAAAATCCTTAAGCAAATTTTCATAGACATGAATGATAAACAAAACTAGGCAAAATGACAGAAAATAAGCATTCTTTTTTGGAGGATCATTATCATTTAAAAAAATATTTTACTTTTTTTTTTTTTAAAGAAAGGGGGAGGGAGGAAGAGATGGACAGAAACACTGATGTGAGTGAAACATCGACCTGTTGCCTCTCTCCAGCTGGGGACCAAACCCACAACCCAAGCATGTGCCCTGGCTGGGAATCGAACATGTGGCCTTTTGCTTTGTGGGTCAACACCCAACCAATTGAGTCATACCAGTCAGGGCTGATTATTATCATTTTGATGATGTTTATTTATCCTTTTTGGTTGAAATTGTTGTTATAGAGGTAATATATCTAAGATTCAGGGTTTGGATCAGTATACTTCGTGTATTTGAATTTAAAAAGCAACTTTTAATGACTTTCAATAGAGAAATAAGTTCTGGTTAGTTGTAAACCAACTATTTAAAGTGATTGATAAAAATTACATTTCTTACTCAAGTGAAAGGGGACTCTAGTGCTTTAACTACTCTTTTTAGGCTCTAAAATGGTCTTGAGGGAAACTTATCCCTAGGTTGTATGGACTATCAAAAACACATTAAAGCTCTTTAGAATGCTGTCAATTAGAAGCAGGAGAGTGAGCATAGCTTATTTTCACAATCAGAAACAAAGTAAAGAAATTGTTTTTTTTAAAAGCTTGACTCTAACATATAGCTGAGCATTTGCAAGCTCCTTGCTACCCTAGTATCCACCTACAGCACAGGGCCGCTTAATGTAACTTCATGAGGACAGAAAACATCCTGGAGTCCTTGGGTGCTTCAGTCATCTCCACCCGATTATAGCAGACACTACGTGATGTCTCGCTCAACCATGGTAGAGAGGGAGACTGGCTCCAGGTTCCCTTCCACTGTGTGATTTATTTACGGTGAGTTTAAGGCCAGTCGGGGCCTTGCTTCCTGCCTGGTTGTCAGCGGTGAGATCGTGTAATGAGGCCCCCTCTCCAGGGTGTACCCGGCCCCGACCAGTTTCACCTGCATTGACAAAATCCTCCCTCACCAGGCCCAGCTATGAAGCCAACTCACTTTTCTAAACTGCGGATTTGGTCATGTCGCTTCCTCGTCCCAAAACCACTCACATCCCGTCTCCTGGTGAAGGCGCCAGTTTGCACGTGTCCTTTGAAAAGTGTTTGCCAATATTTATCAAGAATTTAAAAAACATCTGTCCCCAGCAAATAGGACTAAGCAAGGTGCTTTATATACAGAGATGTTTAATGAAGCATTATTTAGCATAATAAAGAACTGGAAACAAACTTAATGTACATACACATAGGGGAATAGTTAAGAAGACCCTGGTACACCCAGTGAATATTTTTTAGCAACTAAAATACTTAATTACACTATTTTATAGTATGAGAAGTGCTTATGCAATAATGTTCAGTAAGCATATTAAAATACAGAACTATATTAAATATCCCATAACATAAAATACACAAATTTCTTTTCCTCTTCCCATCTCCACCACGGCACACTGAGGTGAGGTAGGGAAGTGGGCTCCAAGGAGAATAACAAACCTCCTATTGCCGTCCACCATGGACAAAAGTTAGTTTTGAAAATGCCCTGCCTAAGAAAGTGATTTAGTAGGAAAGAGGGATTTCCAGGGCTTTGCTAATTCTTTGTGGAACCAGGACGTGGCCCTCAGAGACAGGTGGCTCTGATGCTGGACAAATGCACAGACATGGTCCAGTTAGCACCAGCAGGCCTCGCAGAAGGGTTTGCAAGCAGGGGTATGAGAACTAGTTGTGGGGTACTGAGGTTGGCATTGCTTTACGTAATAAGGACAAAATGTTACCTTCGATTTATGTGGGGACCATGTTAATTTGCACTTAGGAAAGTATTTCTCTGAACCCTTGGTATGAGCTGAGGCTGTTCACTGTCAGGAGCTTTCTGTGTGTATGTGCATTTGATCCAGGGGTTACCTGCTGGATCTACCAGGAGGGAAAAAGAGGCATATGAGGCATATTTTTACCTCACAAGGGTAGATAGATCCCTTTCCATCTTTCATGGAACGGTGCTCTAGACTGAAGAACAGCCTTAGGGAAATGCCCCGTGAGGGTGTGTCCTAGGGACCGCCTGAGGGAGGGAGGAGATAGAAGGCAGGATTCTGGCTCTGCACTCAGAATCCTATGGTGGTGATGGCTCTTTTTATGGAATGTCAGAGCCGTCACATCCAGTGCATGGTTTGCATTTTTTTTTCTTTTGCTCTGCAATTCCCTTTCATTACCTCCAATCTTCCAGAAAGCCCATTTTTCCCTTCCAGCCTGTGCAGTACTGTCAAGGGGAGACTAAGGGGCCGGTCAGTAAGGGCACTATGGGGCCCTTTGCTCCTCACGCCTCCCCTGAGGCAGGAAGACCAGCCCTGGGAAGGGCAGGAGGCCTGAGTGCCAGGCACTGGGGGGCAGAGGAGTGAGCCACGCCAAGTGCAGAGCTGGTGATGAATGAGCAGCGGTCCTCCGCGGCGGGAGGACTGACAAATGGGTGGCTCCCAGGGGCGCCCGATCATGAGCTTCTTCTCCAAATAGATTCCACAGAGGCTCCACCTCCGGTTGCTCACAGGGACCCCCTGGAAGCTCGTAAGTGCTGCTGATACCTGGATAACAATTGAATCAGGGTCCCTGGGGATGGGGTCTGACATCAGTGTTTTGTAAGCGTCTCCCAGATGATGCCGATGGGCAGCCAGCCTGAAACCACTGCCTTAGAGACTGTTATGGGAAGTGGGAGAAACTGCCCTTGGGCAGTAAACATAGCATATAAATCTCAACAGAAACATCACAAAAAATTTCTTCATATTAAAAAAGTCTGGAAGGCAACACAGTCAGTTCTTGTAATGGCAGTTATGTTCCATAAAGCCTGGGAACCACTGAATTAGCTAACACTGATTCACTGCTCCTGGGGGAAATAGGTACTATATATACATGTATGTCGCATAGATTATAATCTTTAATCCTAAAAACACGTCATCCTGGTAGATTCTATCTTTTCTTTATTTTACAAAAAGGAAGAAAGGAGGTTCAGCAGTGTTAAGTGATTTGCTGAGGCTACCCCAACAACAGGGCCAGGCTTGATTTTGGAACCCTGTCCAGCTTACCGCCAGCTGGTACTTGGTGCACTGCACGGCACTGCCCCCTACTGACTCCATCCGCTGGCCGCCCGTGGTGAGAGCTGAACCGGGAAAACTGGACACAAGCGCAGGGCTGCGGGCCACGCAAACTTTTCCACTGCCACGTGCATGTCCACAAGTATTAATTCTGGAGTTACAAAGAAATTTTAGGTAGTAGGTGGATTTGTAGGTATGGAATCCACTAATAATGAAGATCAACTGTATATAATTGGCAGTAGTTGTATTTGGATAGAATTAAATGACCTATTCTTTCCTTTTTCTCTATTCTTCTAAAATCCCTTTAATAAGTATGTTACTTTTATAAGGAAAAAATGTGAAAAACAAACTAAAAATTGTTTCCATGGCACCCCTCTGTCTATAGCCCTATTTCTTCTCAAAGTATGGCCTTGACATATTTACATCAGAATCAGTTTAAGTAATAATTGAAAAAATATGTTCCTGTTTTGCCCCTTCCAAAACTACTTAAAAAAAGAACCTTTAAGGATCCCAAAAATGTGCAATTGACAAATTTCCAAGGATTGTTCTTATGCACGCTAGGAGCATAAAAATGTTTAAAAAATATTTGCTCTTGCAGTCTCCAAAGAATTAGGATGAAATAAAGGTATTTCAGATAAAGTGGCTGAAAGAGCTTACTACTCCTAAGCCATTGCTGAAAAAACTACCGAAGGATATGCTTTACTGTAAGAAAGGAATTAAACTGAGAAGATACGACTGGTATACAAGATGCAGTAGTGAGCAAAACAATTAGTAAGCATATGGTAAATCTGCTTATTAATTGCCTATAGTAAACAAAACAAAGGGAAAGGAAATTAAAATAAAGTCAAATTAAATTAACATAAAGGACAACGCTAGCATGGAGAGCAAGGATATGTGATTAGTGTTAAAGCATTCTGAAATCGTTGTAGAGTTTGGGAGAAGAAAGGAGATTGTGGTTAAACTTTCAGGGGGAGATCATAAGCATGACTTAAGGATAGCTACTAAGTGGATAAAAATATAAAGTATAATTTTGAAATTAGTAAGAAAAAGGGAATTAAACATGAAGTAACCATGAAAGAAAGGAAAAAAGAAGAAACAAGGGAACACAGGAGGAAAAAAATCGCTCAAGCAAAGAGAATTTGGGGGTAATAGAAGTGGAAAAGAGGCTCCATTGTCACATCTCAAATTTGAATTTACTCTACTCACATGCTAATAACTTAGTCTGTTATGGTTTCATGGATGTTGGCAGGAGACACGAGATTCCTATGTAAGATACAAAGGACTATAATACTCACAGTCTGGTAAGTAGCATATGTATCAGTCAGCCTATTTGTATCAGTTTCCTTGTTTTCTAAAACCCATGACAGTGACACAGAGAGCTGAGATGGACATTTGAACCTGCAGTGAGTTGTGTTACAGGAGGGGAACACTAGCTTGGGAACTTGCTGTTTCATAGCAAGCAAAAAGCAAGCCTGCTCTTTGTCCCAGTGAGAGAGAAATTGCTTCTTTTCCAAAAGTTGCTTCCTGCAGACATAATGCTAAGAAATAGTCTTGGGAAATATCAGTCAGGTCCTCGCATTCTTGGCACACCCAGCACGATATGTAGGAGCACAGGTGGTCTATAGAGGAGTATCTCTCAACCCACTTAAGTGAGAGTCTGTGAGTGCATTGTTTTGGGGAGGAGGAGAGGGAGTAGGGAAGGAGTAGGGAGAAGAAATTTAAAGCCCCATCGCTAAGGACCTTGTATGGCCATTAGGGATGTTACAACAAAATTACCATAGACTGGGTGGCTGAAACATTTGTTTCTCAGCCTGAAGGCTGGGGAGTCCAAGATCAAGGTGCCAGCAGGATTTATATAGCATCTTAATAAAGAACAATACATTTTTAGAGAAGGGGCAAGACAAAAGAAAAGGATATTGAGCTTCCAGGAGGTAGCAAATTGTGAAAATGTAAATATGTGGGGAAACTAATAGAACATAAAGGTGGTTTCAACAAGGTTTGTTATGTAGGGTTCTCTGGTGCTGTCTCTGGGCTGAGAAGAATCTAGAGTTGTCTCCAATGATTAAGAATCACCTTGCCCTTCATGGTAGAGAGATGGAGGGTAAAGAGTCTTTCTTGTGTCTGTTTCTTTTCAATTGTTTTCAGTTCAAAATAATCCTTGTGCTGGAGTGGTGTATTTTGGGGAATCATACTCTGAACGCCTTCAACTACTACATTCATTTACTATGTTCATTTGAAAACATACATGATAGTTGATTTACGAAGAAAGAGATAAACTATATAAATATATATTCAGTATTAATTCTAATATTTTCTTATTTTCTTCCTACATTGCACTAGATTTTTTTTTTTTATGGACCCCTGGTACATAGAACTCAATTGGAAGACCATTGGAGTTTAGCACAGATATCTTTGGAAGTGTATTCATGACATCATAATTTATTTTCTCTGATCTACTTTCCAAAAAGAAATGTTGCAGCGAACATTCTTGGACAGATATCCTTGTTTAATTATTTGACTGTTTGTAGTGGTAATGTTGAGTCAAATGATATGTGCATTTTACATTTTGGCAAATGCTTTCAAACTGCCCTATAAAAAAAGCTGCACCAATTCCCATTCAAATGACAGTCTATAAATATCTCTTTTTCCAAACTTTCTGCAAAACTAGGTATCAAATTTAATCCAATCTAATAGGTGAGAAATAATATATTGTAGTATCAAATAGCATTTCTTAATTATGATTAAGTTCAAACATTTAAAATTAGATTTAAGTCTCTGAATTGCTTAAATCCAATCTATATCCCATGTCAATTTTTCCTGTTTTGAGGGGGACATATATCTTAAAGTTCTGGGTAAATTAAGAAAATTAGCCATTTGTCATATATGCTATGAATATTTTCTTGGGTTGCCCCTTGTTGAATTGTTTGTGGCTATGTAGAAATATACTTAGAATGTATATCCTGAAATGTATATATTTAAAATATAAAAATATACAAAAATATATTGATATATAATTATATATTTACATATAATTTAAATATATACTTATATATTTAAAAAGTAGTCAAATTATATGGAGTGGAGAAAGCTAAGATGGTGGTCTAGGTGAACATGGCTCTCCTCCTCTCACAACCACATCAAAATTGTAACTAAACTACTGTTATTCAGAACCACCAGAAAATCAAGCTGAATGGGTGTTACAACTATGGAATTAAAGAAACCACATCAAGACTGGTAGCGGGGCAGAGACGTGGAATAGGCTGGTCCCTCATGCACATGTGGTGGATAAAAATTGGGAGGGATATCTTGGGACAGATGAGTCCCAGCTCCACAACAGGTTCCCCAGCTCAGGGTTCCAGTGACAGGAAGATAAATCTTCATAACTTTTCACTGTGAAAACCGGTGGGGATTGAGGTTGTGGAAGACAGAAACTGCTGGATTACCAAGCAGTTTGTCTTAAAGGGCCCACACAGGGATTTACTCAGACTTACTCCTTTTCAGCTCCAGCACTGGGGCAGCAGGTTGAAGGGCACCAGAGGCATATGAGAAGAAACTGAAGTGTCTGGCATCAGGTCGAGAGCAGCAGGACACCTTTTCCCATACAGAAGTGCTGGCAGAGGCTATTGTTCCTTTTCTGAGCCCTCCCCTAGCAGAGCTGAGAGGCAAGTACAATATCTGAGACTGTATCAACCTGGCTCACACTGTTTGCCCTACTCTGGTGATTCCCTGAGCTCCGCCTCACCCAGCTTTTTGGCCCACCCAAGCTGTTTTTAGTGGCTTTTCCATACAAATGGCTTGTCTTGGCTCATGCTTCAGATTTTCCTAAATCATCTTAAATAAGGAGAACCTGGCCTCAGTAAGTCCCATACCTCTTGCTAAGTTGTCCCAGGCCTGCCATTAGTAGCAGCCAGCTTTTGTCACAGCATGGACTTGCTTTGGCACCTCTAAGCATAGCGCAAGTAGCAGCCATCTGCAGATTTCTTAGGCCAGGTGGCCTCAGACGGAACACAGATAGTCATTGACCTTGGCCTGCACCTTCTGGGAAGCTCCAGAGCCTGCACGCCCAGTGGACAGCTATCAACTGTGTCAGAGCACAACTTCCCAAGCACCTCCACAGGTGATACACTCAAGGGGTGGACTCAGTGGGCACCAGAACCCTGCTGAAGTAAGTCCTGCTCTGTGGAGTGGGCTCCTGCACAGCTGATCTTCCACAGTGGTTGGAGGTTGGTGGTCAGAGGTTACAGCCAGTCTTTGCAACTGACCTGCCCGAGTAAATCCCTCCCATTGATCTGCCAACACCAATTAAGTCTCAACTACAGGAGGAAGGTGTACACAGACCACATAGTGTGCACACCTCAAGTACCCAGCTTGGGTGACAGGGGAGGCTGTGCCACTGGACCCTACAGGGCGCCTACTAGATTAGGCCACTTTACCAAGTCTGGGAGACATAGCAGCTCTACCTAATACATAGAAACAAACACAGGGAAGCTGCGAAAATGAGGAGACAAACAAACATGGTGCAAATGAAAGAATAGGAAAAGAAATAAACAGAATGGATTCAAGCAATCTACAGATGCGGAGTTCAAAACACTGGTTATTAGGATGTTCAGTGAACTTATGGGAAGAGCAGATGAACTCAGAGAGAACTTCAACAGCATAAAAAAGGACATGGAAACCATAAAAAAGAACCAGTCATAAATGAAGGATACACGAACTGAAATGAAGAACAATTTACAGGGAATCAAAAGTAGAGTGGATGAAGCCAAGAATCAATCAGTGATTTGAAATATAAGAAAGTGAAAAACACCCAATGAGAACAGCAAGAAGAAAAAGGAATTTAAAAAAACTGAGGATAGTGTAAGGAGCCTCTAGGACAACTTCAGGCATACCAATATTCTCATCATGGGTACGCCAGAAAGGTTAAGAGGGAGAGCAAGAAATTGGAAACTGATTCAAAAAAGTAATGACAGAAAGCTTCCCTACCTTGGTGAAGGAAATAGACATACAAGCCCAGGAAGCTCAGAGAACCCCAAACAAGATGAACCCAAAGAGGCCCATACCAAGAAACATCATAATTAAAATGCCAAAGGTTAAAGACAAAGAGAGACTCTTAAAAGCAGCAAGAAAAAAGCAGTTAGTTACCTACAAGGAAGCCCTGATAAGACTGTCATCTGATTTCTCAAAAGAAACTTTGCAGGCTAGAGGGGACTAGCAAGAAATAATCAAAGTGATGAAAAGCAAGGACTTATAGCCAAGACTACTCTACCCAGCAATGTTATCATTTAGAATGTAAGGGCAGAAAATGACAAGATAAGTTGTCAGACAAGAAAAACTAAAGGGGTTCGTCATCACCAAACCATTATTATATGAAATGTCAAAGGGACTTATTTAAGGAAAGGAAGAAAATAAAAAATATGAGCAATAAAATGGCAATAAATACATACATATTAACAATCAAATCTAAAAAACAGAATAAGCAAACAAGCAGAAACAGAAACAGAATCAAAGATACAGAGAATGTTTTGATAGTTGCCAGGTGGGAGGAGGGTTGGGGTGATGGGTGAAAAAGATGAAAGGATTAGGAAGTACAAATAAGTAGTTACAGAATAGTCATGGGGATGCAAAGTACAGCATAGGAAAGGGAGTAGTCAAAGAACATATATACACAGCCCACGGACATGGACAACAGTGTGAGGATTGCCTGAGGGACTGGATGGAGGAGGGCAAAGGGGGAAATTGGGACAACTGTAATAGCATAATCAATAAGATATAATGTAATAAAAATGAAAAATATAATAAAATCCATAACTTTTCTATAGGTACTTATACCTGGAGTAGCACGAGGAAGGTGGTAGCCTCAGCAGCCACTTCCTTGAATGCCAGATTAGGAGCTAGAATGTGGAGGGGAGATTTTAAGTTTTAGGATGTGAGAGAATTGGGATACTGAAAAGCTCAGCAAAAAGGAGGCAAGTTAGAAAACTCTTAGGGTAGGTGGGTGGCTGGGTCATATGGGAAATAGGAATAAAGGCTTTGAGAGTTCAAATCCCAGAACTAATATTTGGGGGCAGACAACAGATTTTTCTGTGCTTCAGTTTCTTCATGTAGAAATGATCAGTATTTTATCTGAGGTTTAAATGAGATAAGGTACTGGCACAGTGTCTGGCAGGGAATCAGTGCATCCCAGAGAAGAAACAGAGAGAACTTGTTTCAGGTTGTAGGAAAAATGGAAAGGCATAGACATATCAAGAGACTTGTAGAATGAAGGCAAACAAAATTTGGAGGAATGGATTGCTTCTTTCTGTAGATTAAAATCATGAGCATATTAATGAAAGTAGCAATCAAACACAGTGATGTTGTGGCATGGATGGTCAACAAAGGGACTCCAGAACTACACTTGTTCCAAATTCCACCTCTACCCTCTAACTAATCAAATAACATCTCTCTGCTTTGATTTCTTCAACTGAAAGTGTGCAATAATAATTATGCCTATCTTATGGATGAGGAAAAGAAAATGAGCTAATATAAGCAAAGTATTTGGAACACTATCCTGCACAGAATATGTACCTAAAAATATTAGCTATTATTATTACTCTTTTTTGCATTGTACCAGGTGGGGTTTTTTCTATCATCTCATTTGAGTTTCTAAGATTCTTTTCCTTTCACTATGCATCCATCAATCGCCAAGATGCTTTTCCTGATTTCACCAGGTTCTAAAATTTGGGGCTGATTTAAGTCTGGCCTTCCATGTTCTGGATCTTTCTTATTCCCTGCTAAACTAATCATATTGTATGTTATTAATAGGCATTGATAACTTCATGTTGTCCTTCTCAGATGACATTTGCATTTTAACAAGAATTTTCAAGGCCTTGCCTCAAAGGAGTGAGTAATGTGGTTATTTTAGGTATCCTGGCAGAGAAACAGTCCTTGAGCTGGGAGAGCTCTCCTAAACTCTAAATTTATATCAAGCCAGCAGCTGCCTACACTGCTCACTCAGAATGTGGTGTGGGGGATGTATTGGTGATCAGGGAGTGATTTAAATCAATTAACCAATATTTTTGTCACTTGTTATATGCCAGGGACTATATTAGGTAATGTGGGCAAGAATATAAAGATGAAATTTATAATCTAGTGGAAGGGATGAAGACGTAGAAAAATGAAAAAGAGAATTATTCTCATTGCCAAGGTCAAACTAGACCTGAGAATGTTGCCTACTGATCAATATACGAGGTCTTCAGGGTCAGGTCAAACCAGGAGGAAGATTACCTAGAAAGTTGCTCCTAAGATCATTTTTACCATAGAATCAAAGCATGAGCTACTGCTTAGCAGTGAAGCTGCCTCCACAGTCAGAGCCACTGAAGGGGGAGATACTGCACTGAGTTATGCATCAACTGGCGAGTCTGGATGAAGCATTAACAGAGACCAAGAGCCTGGGGCAAGGACTGGGGCACAGGGCAAGTAAAGGTGTGGGAATCATGTAACCTAGTGAAGGACTTCTCTCACATCAATTCTGACATGTCTTGCTGAGGTGGGGATGGGCCTTAAAGGAACCAAACTGATATGAAGAATTAATATTTTCTTGTTTGTAAAATGAGGAAGGTTGAAACATGAGCACTGAAGTATTTCTCAGCTCTGGTGGTCTGTAAGCCAATCATTCTAGGACCAGACAAAAGGCAGTAATAGGGAGTATTCAAATAAGCTACATAGACTCATACTTCCAATCAGAGTTCTTTCATTCATTTGCTGTGAAATCATTCAATTTTCTTACTCTGTCACTTGAATGTGTTAAGAAAATGTTGATTCCTTAGTTCTCCAGAGCTGAAGTGGTCTCCTTTACGGATTCCTGCAAGGTAAGAGAAAGAAGAAAAACAAATTTAGCCCAATTTAATAATTTAAATAGTCTTTTTGATCATTGACTTTTTAGTTTTTAATCCCTGGTCAATCAGTTATCAGAACACAGATCCCCAATATTTGGTGTAGGGGGTCCTTTTTACTCATCCTGGCTCCCAAGGCTTGCTTGCAAGTACAGCTTCCTGCCATGGGGGATGGGTAGCTGTTACTGCACCAAGAGATGAAATTGACTTAAATTGACTACAATTTACTGTCCAAGTTTCCCTCTGGAAGTTGCAAACCTTTACTAGACTACAGAGTTCCAAAACTGTTACATTAGACAGATCTTGCAGTGTAATTCTTGTCTAGGTGAGGAAATTGATTCCTGGTGCGTCCTACTCTGTCGTATTCCCAGAATCCTCTACCCAGTTAAGAATTATTAAAATTTAGGATTCATAAAAGGAGATGATTGGAATCACATCACATTTGGAAGAACTGAGCCTTAAGAGTGCATCATTAATGTTTACCTGAGTTGGCAATGGCATTCTATTGTTAATGTTCATACATTTAATAAATATTTATTAACATATATTAAACATTAGCATTAGGTTTTTCTTTTGTTAGATTTTTTTTCTTATATCACCATCCTGATTAGTCTCAAATTCTCTTTCTGCTGTAAATTAAAAATAAATGGAGTAAATGGGCTGCCATAAAAGATGTTTGGTATGTGCCAATACAGCTCCTGAATCAATGGCTGAATTGGTTTGAAAAAGATTTATGGTAATTTAGGGTAGAAGATGGTATACATATTTAAGCTGCTATTTGATTCATTTACCACTTGGGAGTTCGGTGACCTGGCCAGGGCTCTGGCCATTCAGGCTGAGAGATGGAGTGGGAACTCCCACCTTAAATCTGCAGTGAATCTGCAGAGATGTAAATAAAGCTGGAAACAGTAGTGCTGTTCTGAGATTTGAGGAGTCGTAAGGTAGGCTCTGGGGACAGCCACCGCTGAAAAGAGATAGAGGCATGACTTCTGCGATCTCCCTTCTTCTGGGTAGCAGTCAGAATCTTTGACTAGGCTGGGTGTTGTGAGTATATTAAGAGTAGAATTAGGCAGTATCACCCAGTTAGTGTCTTTCAAAGCCATCTGAGCTAATACCTTCTTTTGCTCTACCTCCATGCCTTTGCTCAGTTGTACTTCGAAAGCCAAGTTGTTGCGATCAGGCTAGCTGCAGAAAGGACAGGTGGAGCACCTGGTGTATCCTCTACTGGCTGACTTCACATTTTCTGGACTGCTGAACTATCTCCACTGGGTAATCAGAAATCCTGAAGTATTCCCATAGAGAAAGACCTTGGATATCAGTTGGCCAACTTCCAGGAAAAGCAAGACACAGGAAAGACCCCTCCCTTGACCCTGCGTATCCATAGGTAACTATAGTTAACCTAGAAAACCTGGGAGTTTGCTAGTTTTCTCCTGGAAACACAGCTGCAGTCCCTGAACCCTTGATTCTTAATATTATGCTCAGAGTGAGGCCACCTGTCCCTATATCTGTATTTTTTTTCTCAAAGAGCTGAGTGATTGCCTGGAACAGCTGTGGGTATTTGTGTTTTATTTTTATAAGCCCTAAGCAACTGAGTGAAAAGCAAAGCCAATTATGTCATTGAGTTCTTCAATATGTATGAACAAAATAGCAGAAAACTGAGTTAGCCATGGCAAATACAAGGTTTACATAGAAGAAGAAACACTGAATTTCATTCAGGAATCAGTGAACAAAAGAGGCAAAACATTTGCTTTTTTGGGGGGGAAGACTATTTTTATTTTGTTTATGTTCATTTAGATAAACTATTTTTAGACAAGATCTCTTTAAATCTTACAAATACTGATTTTACCAATACAAGATGGCAGAGAAGGCATAGTGGAAGACCTGCTACATACAAGTCTAGCAAAGAGAGGTTTTTATGTGCAGTAGCCCCAACAGATTTGTTTGTTCTTTGGGCTGTTTAAAATAACTTTACCTTTTTCTTTGAATTCTATGGAGTTTAAATATTACCATAAAGTTCAACATCCACTCAGAAAACTTAGTTGTAGCATCATAGCATTAAGTCAAGAATTTGGATAGAAAATGCCAGAGAGAGTCTTTGGCCACTGGCTATCCCCAGAGAGTCTTCAGGTCCGTGTAAATGAGAAGGCAGTCTTATTTCGTACATATAGCATCTTATTTGGAACTACAAATCTCTTGGAACCTTGGTTCCATTTTGGGTCATTAGGTGGGATTTCTAATCTTAATATGAAAACTCATAGAATTTTTCTACCTAAAATATTGTCACACATTTGGGTCATTTTTTGCTCTCTTTTTTGTCTCTTATTTTCTCTTATTTTAAGGTGAATCCCATTTTTCTCAGTTATGATTTTTTTTCTTTACTATGAAAATATTTAATTTTTGTTTTTAAAACTTTGGAAAATACAGAAAAACTGAAAATAAGAAAAATCCTATTCTGAAGGGCAAGCATTGTTAGTATCTATGAGTCCTGGTCCAGGTCTGTGTGTTTGTTTTCATAATTGAGACCATATTGTATGTATAGTTTTGTATTAAAAAAATTAAGTCACAAGCTTTCTCCACTGTTTTTAAAAAGTCTGTGAACAATTCTGATTCTCTTTTACTTCTCCTTCTCTTTCCTTCCATTCTCTTCTTTAAAAGTATCTGTTGTTACTCTTTTTCTTCTTTCTTACTTTTCAAAATGCCATTAAGGAGAAGTTTGCTTTTGGACAAGACAGAATAGGGACTAGATTTTCCCTATTGCCTGCGAGGAGATGGCAACCAACGAGGCCACAGCAGATAAAGCTCACGGGGGAAATGGGGAGGTGCTGGTTAAAGGGTATATGTGTCCAGTTCTAAGATAAATAAGATTTGGGGATACACTATTTAGCATGGTGGTTATTGTTAATACTGTATTACATGTCTGAAAGTTGCTAAGAGAGTAGATTTTAAGTGTTCTTACCATCCACACACACAAAATTGTAATTTTGTGAGGTGATGAAGGTGTTAACTAATTCTATTGTGATAATTATTTCACAATATGTATGTGTATCAAATCATCACTGTGCATACTCTAAATTTTATATGTTACATGTCAATTATATCTCAATAAATTTGAAAAATATGTAAATAAATGAGAAAACTAGAGAAGTCTTCCTTAGAATAGAAAGCCAGCTATTAAATGTACAACTGATATTAGAAAAATCTCCATTTGGCAAAAACCAGAGTAATAATTAACATTAATGGATGTCACAACTCGTGGGTGAAAGTGAGATGAAGAATGAGATTTTACGGATTTTACGTAGTTAAATTATCTCTCTACAAAATGTTTATTGATCACAAAAGGGGAAAAGGTGAGCTTTACACTTTTAGTGACCTATTAATTTAACCATGTAAAATTAATGCTACTGGTAACAGGACTTTTTTAGAGGTGAGATGGTCACCTACCAAAGTTGGTTCCGGTGTAGAGACTGATGATTGCGCGTGCGCACACATGCACTAAGAGGACAGAAAAAGGGTTATTACTCACATTTTGGGGTTGAGTAGGGCAGGCTCACAAGTATGGCTGGAGAGAGCAAGGAGGATGACTGGTTTGGGCTTTTCTTTTGTTTAAGAGCTGGGGCCTTTGGTGATGGTCACAGGCAAGGGCCAGGGCTTGTGTTGTTTGAACCTCTCACCTGCACCAAAGGAGCGATCAGCTAGGCTTTCTTATCAGCTTGGCCAGATTGAGGGGGCGGGGCGGGGCAGGAGGAGAGAGAGGAACGACTTGAAAGTTGTCGGCAATCAAACATCAAAATGGAATCTCCTTCTTTTTTCCCATGGCCAATTGATGATGTGTTACAACCAGTAAGTGCAATGAAAAGAATATGCCTGTGATACACAAGCCCCAAACACATTACCTGGGTCTAGCATTAGAAACATCAGGTAAATCTACTGCATAGAAAAGAGTTAACATAGCAGGCCTTAGGAAAGACCTGTCCTTACAAAGCCCTGCCTGCAAGACTGGCCCCAGTTGGCATTTGGAAACTTGGATTTTGGAGTGTTCCCACCGCTCAAACTGATAAGAGTGGCTTGCTGTGCCTAAGCCGTTTGTGTCAGGAATGCGGTTTATGCTGAATACCTCCTTTTCTTCTTGGAGTCTGGATTTTCGATACCTGCTAGGCAGAAGATGCTTTCTGTGACCAACCCCCAATAAAAGCCTGAGTCTAATAAGCTTCCCTGGTAGACACTATTTTGCATGTGTTCTCACAATTCACTGTTGAAGGAGGCAAGTGTGTCCTGTGGGACTCTACTGGGAGAGGACGCCTGGAAGCTTGCACATGGTTTTCTCTGGTCTTTGTCTATTGTGCCTTTTTCCTTTGCTTTGTGTCCTTTGGCTAGAATAAATCATGTCTATAAGTATGACAATATGTTCAGCCCTATGATTTCTCCTATCAAATCATTGAACCTGGGGGTGATCTTGGGGCCCCCAGACACATCCACAAAGATAGGCAGTCTATAAAATGATTGCTCTATAATCTTAACAAAAATGTCAGTGATGGAAATAAAAAAAGTCAGACCAATGGGGAATGATGTGAGGTCCTATACTGGAGCCTTCATGGCAAAGGGTATTTTTTGAGGTACAGAAATAGATATACAGTGGACTTGTACCTTCACAATTGGCCAAACTCAGATGGGGCTTCTGCGTGATGGGTCTATGAGTTTTTTTGTGCCAATCAGGTAATTTTTTGTAAGTTTAGCACTGTTTCAAAGTAAAATATATTTTTAAAAAATTCTGAAAACATATTTTTATTTGGTACATGATATTCAACTTAATGAATCTTCCATAGTTCCCTTAACTAGTGGATCTCAATCAGTAATATGAGAATCACTTGGATAGTTTAAAAAATATATACACACCCAGATCCCGCCCCCAGAGGTTTTGACACAGTTGTTCTAAATGAGGCCAAAATATCATTATTATAAAAATAAAATTCTCAAGTGATTCTAATATAGAATCAGAAATGAGAAAAAGTTGGCTAAGAAATCTACGGTAGTAACCAATCTCTTAATATTGACTATTTAGGTTGTTTCTATCCATAATATTTTAATAACAATCTTTGTACATAAAATTTTTCCCTTATTTTGTATTATGCTCTTGGCATCAATCCCCAAATTCAAAGGATATGAGTATTTACAAGGTTCCTACTGATATTTTTTCAAATTGTTAATTGCCCAGTGTCTCTTGGCTGTATGCAAATACACCCTTTTAACATTTTAAACATCTTTGTTAACATGATATATAAAAGATGTGATTTTGTTTTAATTTTTATTTCTTTGATTTTTAGAGGCTGAATTATTTCTAATTTTTGCTGCTCATTAGTGTTTCCTCTTTTGAAAATAATCTTGGTATTCTTACCTACTGGAGTGACAGTCTTTTTCTGATAGTTTTACATAAGTGCTCTATCATTTTAGCTGCAGTATTTCCCCAGCTTGTGATTTGTCTTTCAATTTTGGTCATTTTACTCTTTAAGAGAAAGAACATTTTCTTGGGAATCAGAAAATATGCTGCTGCAGCAAGAATAATTGCCAAATTCAAGGCTTGTTCTATATCTGGAAGGAGTTCCTAAGACAGAGGAGGAAGAAAATACTGCAAACTTGAGCTAAGGAGCTCTGTGTTTTGTGTTCTTGTGGTATTTTCAGGGTAAGGAACGTGTATCAAATCCATTGTGATTTATTTTGTTCTTAATCATGGGACTAGATTAGCCCTGTTTTGGGGACTATAGTAGAGTAAATGAGCTATTTTCCCCCTTGGTCATAGAATAGTTGAAAAACAAGTTACTAATTGTAACATAGTTCTGAAAATAAAAACTTGCTCAAAAAGTGAATTCACATAAGAAGTACAGTGTGGGTTGGCAAAAACATAGGAATAAGCAGATTGTACTGTCTATTATTGAGAAAGATATTCTGGGCTAACCCCCATCATAATCACTGCAGTATTTGGTGTCTCAGGACAAGAACCCATCAAATAATGATGTTATTTCAGAAAACGCCATAAAAACACATCAGAAGAGAATCAGGGTTTCTCACACACCTGAAAATCTGGGTTAGCCTGCAAAAACCTATTTACCCCATCCAGGTTAGTAGAAGGCTTCAGCCACATGGGGGAGCTCAAATCTCACTTCCCTTAGCTGTTACTCCACCCCCAAAGAGGTTGGCCACAGACCTTGGGATTGGTCAAGTCCAAGAACACAGTTTAGGGCACAGTGCTAGAGCCTGGAACTTTCTCTGTGTTGAAGGGAAGGTTAAACCTGGAGGAAAAAATTTATTTTTGGCTTATCATTTTGTAGGGTTTTCTCTTTAGGAAAACTGGTTTGCATACAGTTGGATTGACAAAAGAAGGCTCTGCTTAGATAGAGGTGCCAGCTGCCCCCCAGAATGTCTTGGGAGGCAAGGGATATTTTCTAGAAACTGAGAAAACCTTTTCTTTCTTTCCTCGCTTTAACTGCAATTTGATTGGAATTGTCTCTTCTCTCCGTCATAGCCAAACAACAAGGATAACTGCAGGCCAGGCAACATCCTTTGGGTAATGAGACAGAACTGATTGTAATGGGTTAGGAATTAGTTCCAAGGGCAAAGAAAGGCTCATCCCAAAACAGAGCGTCTCTGTAGGGAATTTTGACCTGGTGGTGCCGGCATTTGTGGACTGGAAAATGTATTCACAATCCAAGGGTTTTGTTTTTCTTTTCATCTCCTATTTCTCCACCTGGCTGAGATCAATCCTGATAATGGTATGAATTTTGGAGCAGTAGAAGTGTCCAGTAAACCAGACCTATGGAATTTATCACTAAACCGGTGCAGAGCGGTGGAAGTCCTCTCTCCTTGCTACCTCCCTCTCTCGCCCTTCTTTTATTCCCTCAAGCTAGAAAACACGCGGGAGACGTCTTCCTTCCCCATCCCTCCTTCTTCCCTCTCTTCCTTTTGTCCTTCCATTCTTCTGTCCTTCCTTCCCTCCTTTTGTCCATTCATTCTCCTTTTCCTTTTGGAGGTGGTTCCATGTAAGATACAGCAATAATTGCTTTTCCTAAATTAATTAATTTAACTTAAATTAATTTTTAACTATATAAGTGATTCCTGAATACATTCTCCTTCCAAAACACTAGACACCTACAGCTAAAGCTGCTGTCATGTCCTCTTGGGGCTTTTTTCCCACTATCCCCTACCCCACTGCCGTATTCCAGGCATTGTCACGGAGTAATTAAAGGAGGGGCTGGAGCCAAATTGCCTAGGCTCAAATTTAAGTCTACTGCTTAACTGCCTGTGCAACTTTAGGTAAGTTACTTAACCTGCCTATGCCCAAATTTCCTTATCTGGAGAATGAAAATGTTATTAATACCTACCTCAAAGGGCAGCTTTAAGGATTAAATGTAATAATATATGTAAAACACTTAAAAAATCATATCACACTTAGTAAGTATTAATAAATGTTGGCTATTGGGTTGGCCAAAAAGTCTGTTTAGTTTCTTCCATAAAATAAAAGACATTTTTCATTTTCATCAATAATTTTATTGATTTGGGTATTTTGAGTAAGTTGGCTATCTCCTGCTATTGGCTTCTAGTGGGTAGAGGCCAGGGGTGCTGCTAAACACTTTCCAATACACAAGACAGCCCCACAGCAAAGAATTATTTGGCCAAAATGTCAATAAGAAACTTCGCAAACCCTTTCTGACACGTTTGATCAGTCACAGCACCTTCTCCATAAACTGAACAAATTTTTCTTTTTCTTTTATTTTTTGGCATTTCAGTTGCATCTTTACCTTTCTTGAAATAATAAAACATAACATGCTGAAAATATTGCGTATTTTCTTCCATCTTCAATATTAAAATGGCTGCACAAAAATTCACCAATTTTGATAAGTTGTTTTTTTTAAATTTACGCTGCCTTGACAGCTGTCACAACACAATTTAACAAAATTGTTGCAAACGAAGTTAAAGACAACTAAGCACTACCACAGTCATCTTACGGACAAAACCAAACGAACTTTTTGGCCAACCCAATACTATTATCCCACTTCTCACTTGTGATATATACTTCTCCCCAGTTCCCAGAGCTAACCACTATTATAAGTTTTTAGAATGTTGTTTTAGTAGTGTTTGTGTGTAAGTGTGGGTATGTGTTTGACCACATGCTGTAATAGTATGCATATTATTTTTAACTTGCCTATTTCAATTAGCAATGATGTTTTGAGATTTACCCATGTGGACACAGATGGAGCTAACATATTCCTTTTAACTGCTATAAAATACACAGTGTGTATCTATAATTTCCTTAGCTACTTCCTTACTGATGGACAGTTACAGTGCTGCACGGAACCTTCACATATGTGTCTGTGCCACATTGTGTGCATGTACCATGAGTTTTGTATAGAAATCTGTATGTGCAGCTGCTGGGTGGTAGGGAATGTGCACATTTCTTGAACCAACTTAAATTTCTACTAACAATATCTGAGAGTACTCACTCTCTGAAAACTTGCAAAAGCCCATTAATAAAATTAAACAGTTTTGCCAATCTAATGGAGAAAAATATTATGTCATTACTGTTTTCATTTGTATTGCCATGGTTTCTGGTGACACTGAGCATCTTTTCATGTTTATTGGCTATTTGCATTTTCTCTTCTGGAAATCATCTGTTCATAGCCTCTGTTCTTGTTTCTATTATATTGTTAGTCTTTTCCTTATAACTCTGTAAAATAATCTTTTGTCAAATGTGTGACAAATACTTCTTTTTAATCAATTTTGCCTATCTTTTAGATTTGTCCTTGGAGCCTTGGATAACACAAGTTTAAGTTTGGATGTAACCAAGTTGGTCAACTTTTTCCATGTTTTTTGTTTGTTTACGATTTTGCTTTTAGCATCTTATTTAAGAAAGCCTCTTTACCACAAGTTGTTAAGGATATCCATACACACACACACACACACACACACACACACAGAAACACACACAGGTATACATATCTATATCTATAACTATTTTTTCTTAATGGACCCTTTCTGTACAGGGATGTGTCATCTTCTTGAAAAATATAAAGGCCTATGGTGCCAGAACACTCTGATTCTATACCATGTTGTGTTGAGAACCTGGAGCTGGTGTGTTGAATTAAGAATGTGCAGATTGTGAACTGCTGAGTACGGGAGCACAGGGCACCTACACAGGGCTAGCAGGTAGCTCCTTCAATTCTCTTGCTTAGGGGAAATGAAGCCATGGGCCATTCTGACTGAAGGCGCAGTTTCAATATACCCTGCAAAAGAAGTCACAAGATTTGTTACTTACAGACTTAGAAGCAAGGTGCCCCCAACCTTGTGCAATGAGTTGGGAAGGGCAGCCCTCCATTCCAGGAGAGAGAGAGAACAGGGAGCAAGCAGCTATTACTTACACAGTGGTTGGGGTTGTAGTCACCAAGTTTTCAGGGTCTTCACTCTAAGTGGTTGTTTTAAAAAGTGCCTGAGGAAAAACAAAACAGAGACTTAAGGGTGGGGGGATCCTCAGCTCAAGTCTTAATCTAAATGTCCAACCTCTGAATATGAGCAGGGCTATGCACTGTAAAATGCCTAGCAGCAACTCGGAAAACAAAAGTCATTTTTCTCGTCACATCTGTTTGCTCAGGGGCAGAGGAAAAACCATAAGAAGAAGAAGGATTCAAAATCCTGCGTGGGATCAGAAAAGCATTGCTTGGGCTTTGGAAGTGGCAAGTCTGGAATGTGGAGAGGAGCAGGACTAACTTTCAAAAGGCTTTTTTGTCTTGATCAGGTGGATGGAGAGCATAGTGGGGAGAGTGGCATCAACCTGACAAATAACATAAGCCTACATATTGTAGAGGAGGAATGGGGCTTGCTTAGGAGCAGGTGGAAGTTTGGAAAGAAACACCTGATTCTACCGGCAAGAACCGGGGATTCTTTAGGAGGACATGGAAATGGAACACAACAGTAAGGCATTGGGTTATGCTGCTGCAGAAAAAGAGGTAGAGGAAGCAGTATTTCCGTTGGCCTAAGGAAAGCTAAAAAACACATGGGAGAAGACATACTGATTTCATTTATTCTGAATTCGAGGTCATGGGGGTTGATGGGATGGATGGGCTCTGTAAAACCATATGGATTATCTTGGCAATGTTTTTTTCTCTTTTCTCTTCTTCCTCTTTAGAATATGTCTGTGTTAATCTTACAGTAAATATGCATTTGAGTATTGTGCATTCCTCAGCTGATACTCCAGCCACCTTTGGTTATTTCTGTGTCTTTGGACATGGGGCCATGCTTCAGCAAAACACTGTTTTTCAACTTCTGACTCCTGCTCTACATACTTCTCTGTAGTCACACTCTATTTTCTTTCCAGACTTTCCCATCCAGTGGTATTGTGAGTGTATCCTTAAACATTTCCCCTCTGTTCCAAACTTAAAAGACAGCTATAGAAAAAAAAATTCCCAAAACAAACAATAGCTAAACATTTTTATGGGCTAGAAAAGGAAACATTCAGCAATAAGCTGGGACTGCAGCAAAGGCCTGCTGGGCTAAAGGTACAGAAATAGGCAGAGTTAAGAGTGTGACTCCTCCAGGGGAATGATACCCAAAGTGGCCTGCATGCGGTGGGGCCACAGGGCCAGCATCACACTGTAAGACCAAAGGCAAGGTGGGCCTGCCCTGACCACAAAACGAGTTGAAACAGCTCTGATCTTTGCTTGAAGTTGTGACTTTGAGCTGAGTCCCTGCAGAGGACAGGAGGAAATAGAGCAAGCCCAGCAACAGGACTTGTTTGGCTCAGTAACTAGATCTAAAATAGGCCTGTTACTCTGTGCTTGGACCTGTCCTTCGAGGGTAGGACCAGGTTATGGTCTTGGGTGGTGGGTCTCCCTGGAGGCTGAGTGGAGACGACTGCAAAACTTAGACATAGAGAGGAGTGATCACAGAGAGAGAAAACAAGCTAAGACAAAACAACCAAGATTAAGACCACCGAAGATCAGCTTATCAACCCAAATATAATTTCACCATTAAGAAAACTACCACTAAAAAAAAATGTGTAGCAAAATTATCAATCAGGGGGATTTACTCATAATGAAATGCAAAAAAAAAAAAAAAAAGAAAAAGAAAAAAAGAAAGAAAGAAACATATCAAGTGATTTAAAAATGTTATGTTCCAGATCTTCAAAGAGATAGAGAACAAGAAATAACAAAATAGAAATAGATCTGATAGACTACACACACACAAAAAAAACTTTGTGAGAATTAAAATAAAGTAAATGAAAAAGAACTTAATAATGTAAATACAATATTGGACCCAGTAAAAACCACTAGTGAACTGCAACTAAATAATATTACATTTTTCCTCTTCCTCTGACAGTCTGGAACATGAAGATGCTCTTGAGATCAATCCCTGTTTCTTACCTCTCTCCCTTTGTTACTCTGTGTTCTTCCTATACAACTTGTTTTCTATACTTCAATTTCTTCCTATAGACTAATGACATGAAAATATTAGTCACAAGAATAATTGTGCAATTATATATAACTGCACCACAATAGATGATACATGGACTGCTGTAGCTTTTATTATTGGATAGTTTGCTAGAATAGTAAAGCTCTTTTTAGCCAATATAATGCATTACACTTGGTACAAATTGGCTTCCAAAGTCTCTCCTGACTTTCTGCAATGATCACTATGATGAATAAGCTGAAGAGGCTCTGAGTATTCATATGACATAAATTATACTTATAGAATTATTCTGACAAGCTTGCTTCTTTTTATCAATGTGTTCCCTTAATAAAATTGATTGTGAATTTTGAAAATTGTGTATAAAACTCTGACTTTAACTCACACACACCTACTTCGAGGACACTTCATCCTCCGAGTTCAATTAAGAAGATAGACTCAACTTCAAAGTGTTAAAGTTGTTGAGTGACCCAGAAAACAACTTCAAGTGTCTGTAGAACAGGCCTTAACAATTTACTGGACCATGTATTCACTTGGAGCTGACTAATAAAGAGAAATTTGATTAGCAGGTAGAGTTTTATATTGAATGAATAGCGGTTCTCTGGACTGTAACTAATATTCTGATGACTAGAACTCGGAATCTGTGGAAAATGCTTCTGGCATTTTCCCAATATCCCTCCTCCCTCCTCCTTTTCTAACAGAACCCTGGTTTTGTTCAGGGTGACAATGTGCTCAGTCTTAAGCAAGATGTATTCCCAAGTAAGACCCATGATCTAAGAAGACAATTGTGACAATCCTGTTCTTCATTTTCCCAGCCTCCCCTGCTCTTCCTTAGGGATGACTATGTGACACAGTTGTAGTAAATAGCATGCAAACAGAAGTCTACTAAGAAGAGGACAGGTGTGGTTAGTGCTGCTCCTAACTGTTTCCTCCTGCCTTGAAGTTAACATTTAAAAATGTGGCAGCCTTCTTGCTACCATGAGGCAAAGACTGAGAGAATCAGAAATACCCTCCCTGACATCATTGAGCTGGGCAAATGCTGGCAGAAGCTCACCACTTGACATCTTACTAAGTGAGAAAAATAAGCTTTTAACAACATACTGTTAACTGTACACAGTTCTAACTAATACAGTATGGAAATAAAATAGTTAGCTTTTTAATCTATATTTTGAAAGACTAAAATGATTAGATCAATTCTAGGCTGGAATAAAAGAAGTACATGTTAACTGACCCGTGCTAGAGAACAACATATGCTCATAGAAAAGAAAGTAGGAAAAATTTCCCTTGGGACTCTTGCTAGAAGAGTTTTGCAGGTTTGGTCCTTGGCAACCAATTGAGGTTTCTCACTCACATCGATGTTTCTCTCCCTCTATTTCTCCCTCCCCTTCTCCCTCTCTAAAAAATAAATAAATTCTTAAAAAAAGAATGAAACATTTAAGAATTAATGGAGTTTACCCAATAAGTTTCAGCAGAATTAGGCAGAAAAACATTTTTACTAGGCCAAATGAAGTATCTTTCATTTATTAATACAGAACCACAAGGCGTAGTTAGACATCTGAGGCTCAATGACCTAAGAAGAGTTCCTAGGGAAACAAAAAAATTTTCCATTTCTTTCTGTAATGGCTCCTTAACGACAGAAAGTGTTCTTTCTTTCTTGGCATTCTCTCTTTTCTCTCTACCTCAGGACATATGTACAGATGCATTGGCTGCTTTACAGACATGCTATGATTTCTTGCTGTGGTTGATCAAAGTTGGAATGCCTGAGGAAATTACTCAACTTAGACAGCCTGGAATTGCATCTAGCCAAATAGTTACAGTGCTCTACTTTTCACATGTGTTAAAGTAATATTTTAGCTATCCTGGATGTAAGTAGAGAGAACATTTGTTTGCATCACATTGTGTGAACACTTGAGTCAAATATAGTATGTTGAATGCCCAGCTTTAGTATCTGTGACAGTTCATTTTTTTTAACTGTTCCATCGCACAAAAGACAACATATTTTATGTTAAAAAAACCCCTCACACACAACAGCATATGTATCAGGAACTAAGATTTTTATGATCCTCTCGAAACATCCAAGCTCTTCTGGAAATGTCAGAATAAATGCCGCAAATGTTGATATTTGTTCATGAGAGCATTTGTTGAGCTGGCATGCAATAGTCTGTCAACAAATGGAACTATATTTTCTCTAATTTATTATTAAAAAAGTTTAATAAAAGACTGCACATCTGTTCTTACCTTTTTTCTATTAATTTTCCTAATTTGCAAATAAACATACAAAGAGTTAAGCAGAAAAATGTCATAGTAGTTTATTTTCATGTTTTTTTAAATTAAAAAATTGCAGTACAAAGACATACATAAATCTCTAAAATAAAATATTGGCTTCAATAGACTTGCACATATGAAATAGTTTAAAACTTTGTTTTTGTTGGATTCTTTATGGTGTCCAGGAAGAGGTTAGCACACACAGTACCTGAAATTGTCCTTTCCACATGAACTGCAGTAGAAAAGACAAAAGCAGCTATTTCTCCAGTAAAGCCCAATTTGGTATCCACTTATACATCGCTTCAACCTAAATAATTACACCTTTCAACCATGTTGACAATAATATAGAAATATCACTAAAAAAAACACCCCACCCCTAATAGACCATACGCTTACAATAACTTAAACCACCTGTTTATAACATGTGAGGTGAAGACATGATCATAAATGGGGAGGAGAGGGGAGTGATACTAACTTATAAGAAGTAACTTGTAACTATGCTTCTTTTTATTAAAAAGAGTTCTAACTCACTTTATTTTTTATTATTTATTCTATTACAGTTGTCCCCAATTTTTTCTCTTTCGCCCTCCTCCACCCAGCCCACCCCTGGCTCCCACGGTCAATCCTCTCTCCATTGTCCATGTTCATACATCATTCATACATGTTCTTTGATTAATCCCTCCCTTTTCCTTCCACCATTCCCCTTCCACCATGATGTATGGTATAAGTCGGTGGTCTAGTTTCATTTTTTGCATGTAGCAGTCCAGTTCTCCCAACACCATTTATTGAAGAGACTATTTTTGCTCCATTGTATGCTCATGCCCCCTTTGTTGAATATTAATTGACCATAAAGACATGGGTTTACTTCTGGGCTCTCCATTCTGTTCCATTGATTTATGTGTCTATTCTTATGCCTGTACCAGACTCCCTTGATTACATTGGCCTTGTAGTATAGTTTAATATCAAATATTGTGACCTCCTATTTTGTTCTTCTTTCTCAGGATTGCTGAGGCTATTGGGGGTCATTTTTTGGTTCCATGCACATTTTTGGAATATGTGTTCTAGATCTGTGAAAGCAATCCACTTTAAAATGTTAACACCTGCACATACACCAAAAAAGGAAAATATAAATAAGTTACTCACTCTGAATTTTCTGAGAAACCTAATAACTATCCAAGTGCTCACGCCCTGTGTTACAGGTATACATGCCAGGCACTGTCAGGAAATGCATACACCCTGCCAGGGGCTGGACAAGTGACAGGGACTGCCAGCAAAAAAATCCTTGTCAGTGGGAATGGCCACAGAACTCTTGTCACATAGGATGACTGGTATTCAATTTTAAGCTGTTTGCTCTGCTATAGTGAGATGCAATCCTTCATCATTCTAATGCTTAGTAAGTAATGCCTGATACCCATATAAAAGTGAGATGATAGAGAGAATGAGTAAAAAAAAATTAAATAATGTTCTGTTCTGCTTTGAAGCAGGGTTTAGGATATGATCTTCATGGGATTCCTAAAAATTATGTAACTTAATTTTCTTTCTCATTTCTTTCTAGTTTGTGAATAAAGGCCTGAGTATGAGAGGTGGATAAAAACTTGAAATCAAAAGACGGTCTTTTAGATTGATCTTCAAAATATCAGCCTATCATCGTGCTGAACACAGAAAAAATCTTCTTAACCTAGCTCCTCCATTACCAAACAAACAAAAAACCCTGTAGATGTTAGATTATAAAATTAATGCCCCAAATGATATAGATCCAAACACATATACACATACACACACACACTCTCAATGGTCACAACCCTATAAATCCAAGGGCTAATTAATCTAATATCTCTATTAATATAGGAAAAGAAGACATTTTACGCTCAATCTAAAAGTCTACATTTATTCCACATAGCCAAAATACAGGATTACCATCAAATCCACCAAAGTACCAAATGTAGCTTTAAGTAGCTCAAAACTGAATTTCAAAATGTAATATATTCTTGGAGAGTAACAACTCCTAGAGCTAAACACAGGCTCATATACAGAACTACATGCTCCTTAGGAACTGCTAAGTCTGGACTTGGGCTGATCTACCAGATTCAGCCAAGGTGAACGCATCTACCTAATCAGGTCCACACAGATCATCAAGAAATGGCTAGAAAAGGGTGAAAAGTTTTCCACGTGGCCATCAGTACAAATTAAAATACAACATTCTCTGTATTTAAGTGTTTCGACTTGGTCAAAAACTAACACAATGCAGTTTTAGTGCAGTGTAAAATTAATCTAGAATGCAATAATTGATTCGGTTTTCTTTTTATTCTAAAAAAATTAAAAGGAAAAAGTCACTGCTTTTCTGTTGAGCAGGTACTTTGTGCTAGAGAGCAAGTTTGATTTCTAGAGTCTTAGAAAAGAACAGATATACTTTTTTAGTACTAACGACAAGAATCAGTATCAGCATTCAAAAAACTTTTAATGGAGAGCGTAACTGTTACTGTCCCAGGCTAACTGGGCTCTGCTTGGTGTTTCTTTGTTCGCACACGACCACCCACAGCCTGTCTTCTAATTAAACTAATGTACTAGCAGCAGAACAAGCAAACAAGTTGCCTTCTATCTGCACACAGCTCTTCAAGACACATTTCCCTTGGTCAAAGGTAGAAATTCTTGGGAGAGGTGATTTGCCCTGCTTCCTCACTAGAACATAGTTACTGGGCTGGATGCAACTCCATGAAGTGGAACTGTGTGTTTACGCCTCAAAAAAAAAAAAAAAAACAAAAAAAAAATGCAGAGAAACATATAGACTATAAACAGTTGGAATACACAGAAATCCTAATAGGATCTTTGACTAAAATAATCAATGACAGCAGTTTGAAAAAAAAAAAAAGTAAAAAGAGCAGCTAAAGTCAAAACTCAAATTTCACGCAATGAAAACATTTTAAGCACTACTAAGGAAACAGATAAAACTTCTTGTTTCACACACAGAAAAACTGGACCTCTCTGTATTACAGAGAATAAAAGGTATTATCAATGAAAGAGACAATGAGACTTTCAAAGGTAGTAAGTCTAAATTTAGACTCATTAGCCACATTGTGGTTAATGGCACTTGTGTATAGCTAAATGCATCAAGCTGTCTTTCAAACGTGTTCAGCCCCCTGGGGAAGGGGAGGCAAGGAGGAAGCAAGGAACCACTGAAAGACTCAGCTACCCTCTGCTTATGAAAAGATGGTTTCTGCAAAACAGAAACTGTGCAGAAGAATGAAATGCTCATTTATTTAAATAACTTTTCAATCTTCCAAATAAACAGAAATGACTGTAAGAGCAGATGTTCCTACTTTTTTTTGCAATAAAAAGCAAACACTGGAGTAGAGTAGGGAGCAGGGCGTAATTAAGCATCTACTCACAAAGAAACCCCCTAAGGGAACTTGTTACAGGTTTGGTGAGAGAAAGGAGGTTAGTTATATCAACCCGTCCTAGTGTGTCCTTCCATCCTAGATATGCCCATATTCCAGCAGTGAGCCTCACCATTTCTGTGACCACTATTAACTGATTTTTTTTTTAGTACTTACTTTTATATACCTAAATAACACACCTATATTACTACTTTTTTTTAGTGGGTGTTGTGCATAGTCTATTGATTCCCTGCTATGGAGTTTGCTACAGCAGATGAGAACACACCCATGTATACATCCAATTTACCAATATAGTCATATCATAATTTTGATTAGATTAATATTTGTCATTTATATTATTATTGCTTTAAATGCTATCTGTAGCTGATATTATGTGATGAATTTCTTCCCTTTTGCTTTTCTTGGACTTAATCATCATCTTGCTCTTCATGTTTGCTAATTCAAGGCTAAATTCCTCCAGCTAAGCCTTTTTTTAGTATATTCAGATGTATTACATCTTTTTATCAATTCATCTTCCTGACAAAAATCTGCCCCCACACCCCGCACCAGCCCTTTGACCTTCTCTAATCTGGATCAGTTACCTCCCTCTATCTGGGGACCATTGTCATTCAGGCATCTCTGGATCTCAATAAAATGTGTTGAAGATAAAAAAGACAACAAAGAGACATTGTATCTTTATTGTCCTATGTCTGTTCAACAGTATCTTGTTTCTAGAAATGCTTTAAATAAAAAGAATTAACTTAGCTGGAATTGTTTGGGATGGAGAGAGAAGTCACTATCTGTAATAGTACAGAAAATGTCAAAGTTGAACTGTTGTTCTCAAGTCTAACAGTGACAGCAGACTAGATTATGAAAACAAAGTTGAACGAAGTCTTTTCACGCTTACAATGAGTCTGTTTTAGTCTCACTGATGTTTTTCCAAAAGATTTTTTTTCCTTGCTTGCTTATTAGATCCTCCTCCAACTTAGCCTTAGTCTTCTACTTTGAAAAATTTCTACCAAATATCACTTAATGTTTGAATTTAGAATAAAAAATAAGGAATTTTATTGCTGCTATCAATATAAAGTTAATATATTTTTATTGTGTGGAATTGAAAAGTGCCAAAAAATAGAAAGAAGAATGATAATTTGCCTGATCTAATTACCCAGAGACAACCACATCTATCATTTTGAAGTTTTCTTTTCTAAAAATACACTTTTTACAACAATATATGTTTTACAAAAGTTAAATAGTTGTAATTATACTATAATCTTGATTTTTTTACTATTATAAGCACTTTATATCTCACTATAGATGTTAAAAACTTAATTTCACTAAAATAGCTTCAGAGTTCTGCAGCCTTGCAAAGAGCTTGCTTCAGCCTACAATAGGAAATAGTGCTTTACCAAGGTATGTTTTAGATCACAGAGAATATGAGTGGGCCCCGCCAGCAGCAGCAGCGCGGGGGGTGGCGAGGTGTGATGGGGGCAATGGAGTAAGGCTACTTGACTCACAAAATATTTGTTCTTGCCCGCAGCTCTGTAGCTCTGAGGAAGACAAAGACCTGGAAGAACGTTGAGATGACTGGAAGGCGGCGCTCCCCAACCTCAGTCCCATTAGGGCCTGCATAAAAAATGGTAAAGTGTAATAACACCTGTATGACACGCTGGGGCAAACAGCGGGGGTCTTCTGTCTGCCAGAGGAAAATACTAAAAAGAATCAGTATTACTGTAAAAAAATTAGGAATTTTTTTTCCTAAATTATGGAACAGCAAAGAGAAGAAAACAAAAATTCCCCAAAAATCTCACCCCCAGTGGTCATTTCTTGAATATTGATATGTTGTGTAATTGTATATTTAAAATGATTGAAATTGTAATCCATATGTCATTTTGTGTTCTGTTTCTATCACCTAATACTACAAAATAAGCATTTCCCTGTGTCATCAAAACTCTTTGTAAAGGAAATTCTAAAAGTTTTATAAAACTCTGTTATATGGTAATTTACTTAATCAAGTCCCTGGGGTATGCAAAACAATGCTATGTAAATACATCTGTATATAAATTTTGTCTGCATTTCTGAAATTTTAATTGAGAGATTCCTAAACATCCAAGAGTATGAAAATATTAAAGCATATTGTTCGCATTCTCAGAATGTTGGCACCTGCTTGCATTGCTTGCAAATTCAGCAATGAATTCACGTTTGCTTCACGCCGCTGGTTGCATTTTTATATTATATTGTATGTGTGTGTATGTGTGTGTGTATGTGTGTGTGTATGTGTGTGTGTATGTGTGTGTGTGTGTGCCTGTGCATGCGTGTGTGTATGTTTGCAGCCTAAATGCCCATCAGTAGGTGATTGGATCAAAAAATTATGGTACATTTACACAATGGAATACTACGGAGCAGAAAGACAAAAAGAACTACTACCCTTTGCGACAGCATGGTGGAACTAGAGAGCATTATGCTAAGTGAAATAAGCCAGGGGGCGAAAGACAAACACCACCTGATCTCACCTATAAGTGGAACCTAACCAACAAAACAAAGATGCAAGGAAAAGACCAGCAACACTGAAAAAAAAAAAAGAAACCAACAGAGACAAGAGGGAAGGAGGGAGGGGTGGGCGGGGGAAAAGAAAGGGAAGGGACAAGTCAAGGAACAAACATATAGCAAGGTCTCACGGAAAAAGCCAAAGTGGGGAAAGATTGAGGGAGGGAGGGGGGAGGGGGCAAGGGGAAAATGGTGGGGGGGAAGGCAGAGACAAATGTATTTGAAAAAATAAATTAATTAATTAAAAAAAAGGCAATTTTGAAAGGAAAATAATGAGGGAACATTTCAGTTATCGGATATCAACAAATATTATAAAGCTATAGTGTTTTGAAAAGCATGGCACAAAATAGGCCGCTTGGGAAGACAGTGTTCAGAAGCCATTTCTGATGGCTATAGGAATTTACATATGACAAAGATGACATTTCAGAGAAGTGAAAGAATAAACTACTCAATGAATGGTATTGTGACAGTTGGTTAAACATTTGGAAGTAAAACCAAGCTATTAACATCGTAAAAAACCATAAATTCTAGGTAGATTGCAGATGTGTATATTAAAAAGAAAGTAAAGCAAAGAAAAAAAATAAGGATAAGATTTTTATAACATTCTTGACATGAGTTTTATATGTGCGTGTATGTTCATGTGCATATCTGTGTGTATAGCTGTCACCTGTGTGTGGCATCCATTTTTGTCTTTTTATTAGTCTGAGAATGATCTAGGACCCAGATATAAGCTTGTAACTCCCCTATTTGAAATTCTACAGTGGATCCATACTATAACCCTTAATGTTATTAAATATTGAGCCCTGCTCAATTTTTACTAAATAAATAAATAAATAAATTTATTATTGTGCTTGTGCACGGCCCCAGCCACAGTAAAAAAAACTCATAGAGTAGAAGAAGGGGTACATAGAAAAGTCATTTCCTCACTCCAAAATCCCACTCACAGGAGTTTGGGTATCATTGTCACAAGTGTGCTGTCCATATGTACGTGTACTTTTCATTTAAAAAACACACCCGTATTTCATGGGCGTCATCCACCTCTGTGTGAGATGAAGACAACTCTCAGGGCCCCCTGATTACACTGATTCTGAACGGTCAGTGCAGATCCTGGGGACTTCAGCTCTTTGCACCCTGCGCACTCCATTCCTTGGGGTCAGAAGGACACTGCACACTCGTGTCCGTCATTCAGGAATACTTTTGCGTGCCGCAGCCCTCTGCTAGAGTCTCAGAACGTAGGGGTAAATAATCCATAGGCTCTGAACGTAAGGCGGGATTTTCCAACTGATGTTCCTAGGCATAGCGGGGCTAAGATGTGGAGCCTCTTGGTCTTTGGGGTACCCAGATGGAATCTGAGGTGACCAGAACCACTGGGATGGTCACCTCTGGCAGAGAGAAGACCTCCGCTGTTTGCCCCAGCGTGTCATACAGGTGTTATTACACTTTACCATTTTTTATGCAGGCCCTAATGGGATTGAGGTTGGGGAGCGCCGCCTTCCAGTCATCTCAACGTTCTTCCAGGTCTTTGTCTTCCTCAGAGCTACAGAGCTGCGGGCAAGAACAAATATTTTGTGAGTCAAGTAGCCTTACTCCATTGCCCCCATCACACCTCGCCACCCCCTGCGCTGCTGCTGCTGGCGGGGCCCACCCATATTCTCTGTGATCTAAAACATACCTTGGTAAAGCACTATTTCCTATCGTAGGCTGAAGCAAGCTCTTTGCAAGGCTGCAGGACTACCTTGGACAGGCAAAATCACTTTTCCTCAAAGCTTAAAAAACGTTTAAGCAAGACACTGCATGACAGTGGGAAAGATCACATTTTCAGAGATCTATAAATACTTCTTCTAAAATTACAGCCCTGGCTGGTGTGGCTCAATGCATTGAGCGCTGCTGGCTTGCAAGCCAAAGGGTTGCTGCTTCGATTCCCAGTCAGGGCACATGCCTGGGTTGCAGGCCAGGTCCCCGGTTGGGGTGTGTGAGAGGCAACCACACAATGATGTTTCTCTTCCTCCCTCTCTCTCCCTCCCTTTCCCTGTGTCTAAAAATAAATAAAATTTTTTAAAAAAATAAATTACACATTGTTCTGATAAAGGAGTGTAGTAACAGTAAACATTTTCTAATAAATTGCTACAAATTGTAGACAAAGCATCTGGGGCAGAAGCAGCTTCATAGTCGGCAGGTGCTCCCGGATTTAACAGGCATAAGACAAGCGCAAGGAAACAAACAGTTGTCCTCAAGATATGTAGCGTGTAGGGGCTGCCCGAGGGTGTGGTATGTGGCATTGGGGGGCCTGCTCCTGTGGCCCCTTGTGCTTGGGCACGGCCCCAGCTGCACGGGAAGGTCCCAGTCTCTGCCCCTGTCCCAGGGGCCAGCCAGGCTGCTAAGGGAGGCCGCGGTGGGGGCCGCCTCAGGCCCACAGCGCAGATCCTGCACTTTATCCGACACGCGTGGGTGCGCTTCCAAGCTCAGAAAGCCCTCTGGGAGGCAGAGTGCGCAGAGTTTCAGGCTCAAGAGCATCTCAAGACAGAGCTGGTGCGGCCGAACAAGATGTTAGAATAAGCGTCAAAGGGAGAGAGGGCCAAATATCACAAACTGAAGTTTGGGACAGACCCGAACCAGGGGGAGAAGAGACCAGAACTGTTAGAACAAGTCTCCCATGGCCCTGTGGAGTCGGTCACCTGGAGAAGAGCCCGCTGGTGTGGAAGCGGGGCGGCAGCTCCTCCGGCAGTACCTGGAAGGGGTGGGCTACACAGATACCACTCCGGACATGCTGTCCAAGTGTGTGTGGTCCCCACTGGGATGCTCTTAGGAGCTCAATGGGGACTCAGAGCCAAGTGAAGGGGGCTCCAGGGCCACAGCGAGCCCCCGGGAGTGGCTGGGCTCAGAGGTGGGGAGTCGCTGATGGTGAAAAAGATAGAAGAACAGATGAAGAGGAAGGCAGCAGGCAGAGATGGCGGAGTGCGCTTGGGCAGCCGGTGCTCCAGCAGAGCTCTCTCCTACAGAACTGAGGACAAAGACAGTGACGAGGACAACCAGCTGCATAGGACAGTGCGTTGCACAAGAAACAAGGTGTGAAGCTGCCAGCCAAGGCTTGGTGACTCAGAGGATGCCATCAATGAGTTAAACCTCCTGGGCTCAGGAGAGGATGGGGGGCCCTCTGGACTCTTGGGCCCTTATGTGATGCGCCGGACCCGCCATGAGCTGGAAAGCCAGGGGTGCGGGTTGTCAGAGAACAGAGAATTTTGACTGACCTTCTGAATGCGGATGGGCTGATCCCCCAAATGACTGTCCTGCCTCTGGGCACATCCCAGCCCTTGCCCCACGAAGGTTCCTTTGGCTTCTCCTCAGATGTTTTTATCATGGACACTATTGGGCTCAGGGAGGTGAGCCTGGGAGACTTGAAAGATCTGACCATCACCAGTGACAACTACCTCAGCTGTGACCTGTCTGACCGCAAAGATGCCTTTAGGAAGATGTGGAACCCCAAACTCACCTTCCATTCGCACTAGAATGGCATGTGCTCCCTGGCTTTGCACTACAGCCATTTGGCTTTGCTCACCAGTTCCCGTGGCCTGCTCATGCTCTGGAACTGCAGAAGGCCGTCACAGACAAGGAGAATGCTGTGCCACATGTGGAACTTATCCAAGCCTTCCAGGCTCACAGCTGCCTGTGTTGGCAGTAGCCATGGGCAGCAACAGTGAATGCTGTTACAGCGGTGGGGGCAGATGCCCACATCCACAGCTGGAAGATTGGACACCTCAACATGGCCCACCAGCATGGTTATGACTGAGCATGCTTCCTGGAGGGCCATGGGGACACCGTGTGGGGCCTGGCCTTCAGTCTCGCCTGCCAGCTCCTGGCCTCTGTTGGAATCTGGGACCCCAGCAAAAACAGCTGGACCTGCCTCTGTACTTTCCCCATAGCCAGCAATCATGGGATCCCTATGTCAAAGACCTTTACCAGCACAGAGCCTGCTCACGTTGTGGCCTCCTTCACTCTGTTGACACTGTTCTGTATGACCTGGAGGCTGGTAGTGCCCTCCTCACTCTGGAGTCCCAGGGGAGCAGCACAATAACCCGGACCAAACGGGTGATGAGTCACCCAAACCAGCCACTTACCATCACCTCCCACAATGGCTGAGGCATTCGCTTCCTGGACAACCCGACAGGGAAATACATTGCCCACCTGGACACAGCCACCTGCCTGGCCTTAAACCCGGATGGCATATTCCTTTTTACTTAAAAAACTTTTTTTCTATTCTTTATTTTATTTATTTACATTCATAATTATTTTCTTCTGTTTAGTTTGGCTTTAGTTTACAGGGTTTTTTCTTTCTTTTTTATTTTTAAAAATTGTTCAAATACGTTTATCTCCATTTTCCTGTCACCGCTTTCCCCTGCCCCACCCACCCTCACCTCCCACCCTCAATTCTTCCCCACTTTGGCTTTGTCCCTGGGTCCTTCATACATGTTCCTTGATTTGACCCTCCCCCTTCTTTTCCCCACTACCCGCCTCTCTCCTTCCCTCTCGTTATTGCCCGTTTGTTTTTTCTTTCAATGTTGCTGGTTATATTTTTCTTGCTTGTTTGTTTTGTTGATTAGGTTGCACTTATAGGTGAGGTCCTATGGTATTTGTCTTTCAGCACTTGTCTTGTTTCCCTTCGCATAATGCTCTCTAGTTCCATACATGTTGTGAAGGGTAGCTCTTTCTTTCTTTCTGCTGTGTGGTATTCCATTGTGTAAATGTACCACAGTTTTTTGATCATTTACTGATGGGCACTTAGGTTGCTTCCAGCACTTGGCTATTATAAACTGTGTTGCTATGAATGTTGGGGTGCATAGGTTCTTTTGAATTTGTGTTTCAGGATTCTTAGGGTATAATCCCAGCAGTGGAATTGCTGGGTTAAAAGGCAGTTCCATTATTATCTTTTTGAGGAAATTCCAAACTGTTTCCCACCAGTATGCATTCTCACCAACAGAGTACTAGGTTTCCTTTTCTCCACAACCTGGCCAGCACTTCTTGTTTGTTGACTTGTTTACGATGGCCATTCTGACTGATGTGAAGTGGTATCTCATTGTGGTTTTAATTTGCATTTCTCTGATGGTTAGTGATGCTGAGAATCCTTTCATATGTCTCTGGGCCCTGTTTATGTCCTCTTTGAAGAAGTACCTGTTCAGGTCCTTTGCCCATTTTTTAATTGGATTGTTTGTCTTTCTGGAGTAGAGTTGTGTGAGTTCTTTATATATTTTGGAGATTGAACCCTTGTCCAAGATATCATTGGCAAATATATTTTCCCATATGATTGGTTGGTTCCCTTTTCATTTTGCTGATGTTTTCTTTAGCTGTGCAGAAGCTTCTTATTTTGATGAAGTCCCATTTGTTTATTCTTTCCTTTATGTCGCTTGCTCTATGAAAATATTGCTATATGGAATATCTGAGAATTTCCTGCCTATGTTTTCCTCTAGGACTTTTTATGGTGTCCTGACTTATATTTAAGTCTAATTTTTTTGTATGGTGTAAGTTGGTGGTCAAATTTCAATTTTTTTTGCATATAGCTGTCTAGCTCTCCCAATAGCATTTGTTGAAGAGGTTATTTTTACTCCATTTTAAGCTTCTGCCCCCTTTGTCAAATATTAATTGACCATGGAGACATGGGTTTATTTCTGGGCTCTCTATCCTGTTCCATTGATCTATATGTCTGTTCTTATCCCAGTACCAGACCGTTTGATTACAATGGCCTTGTATGATAGTTTGATATCAGGCACTGTGAGCCCTCCTACTTTGTTATTCTTCCTCAAAATTGCTGCAGCTATTTGGGGTTGTTTATGGTTCCATATAAATTTTTGAAATATTTGTTCTATATCTGTGAAATACATCATTGGTATTTTAATAGGGATTGAGTTGAATCTATAAATTTCTTTGGGTAGTGTGGACATTTTGATGATGTTAATTCTCCCAGTCCATAAACATGGTATATGCTTCCATTTATTTCTGTCTTCTTTAATTTCTTTCTTCAGTGTTGTGTAGTTTTCTGAGTACAGGTCTTTGGTTCAGTTTATTCCTAGGTACTTTATTTTTCTTGGTGCTATAGCAAATGGGATTTTTTCCCCTGATTTCTGATTCTGATATTTCATTATTCCTGATGTTAGAAAGCCACCAATGCTCCTTGCATCCGTGGAGCCTGGACAACAAAATGTGAGTGCAGGAGATCACAGCCCACTGCAAGAAGCACCAGGAGGCCATCCATGCTGTTGCCTGCCATGCCAGCAAGGCCCTCATTGCCAGCGCCAGTGCTGAAGTGCTGGCTGAGGTCTTTGTATGATGTCCACTTGGCCCCACCCTGGCTGGAGAGCGGGGTTAGGCAGATGGGACTGAGGTGACTCAGCCTCAGTCTGGGGGCCCAGAGGACCCTCCTCTCCCTGCCTGCCTCAGCCTGGTGGTGCTAAAGGCCCTTGCCCCAGGAAGCCTTCCCACGTGGCCTGCCCTTCCCCCAGCTTCCAGCCTAGGGAGTTGCCGTCTTCAGTAATCACCCTCCAAGATGGCCTCTGGTAGTTTCATCTCTGTCCTGATACCCACTGCTAATCTTCCAGCTGCCTTCTGGGGGCAGCATGACCAGGGGTGGGTATTCTTAGGGACCAGCTTTTCCAAGACACCAGAAGGTGCTAGGTTCTTTCTTTGAACCCCTATCCCTCCTCTCCATACTTCCAGACCTGGGTAGGCGCTGTGCTGGGAGGAACTCCAGATGCATCTGCTCTGGGTCTGCCAGGGAACCATGGAGCCAGCTGGACCCAGGCTGTCCTCAGTGGGAAGGCTGGGCCTGGCTGACCCCGGAAGCACACCCAACCCACTACCCTTCCCTCTAGTTCCCTCAACACAGATTTCCAGATACTACCCAGTGCCTCCAGGGCCAGTAACTAGATGCAGAGCAGGTCATGCGCTCTGGGGAGGCACCGACCCCTACCTCCTCTAACACTCTTCCTAGGGCAGCTCTGATGGGGTCAACCAAGGGGAATCTTGGCCTTTTCTTGTCCCTTCCCGGGGCATGGAGGGTTGGGTGGGGTCCCCAGGGTCCCCCATAACTCCCTGTATATCTGTATAAATCAATGAGATTTTAATGGAGACCCCCCTCCCCATGTCATTATCACTGTGTGATAGCCTGTCAGTCTCCTTTCCTGGCCCCCTACTCTTTCCCTCTATTTATTTCACTCTCCTTTTTGGTTCCACCCTTGAGTCCTTGGGTTCCCTTCCAGATTCTTGTTTATAAGCCCATTCTCTCAGTTCTGGACTTGTATGAGAAACTTGTCTCAATAAATCTTTTGGAGAAAAAAGAATATATATGTATACTTTAGTTTTAAGGCCTCCATTCATTTCCTTGGTGGTTCCATACAGGAAGGTGATTTCATGGCTTTGAATGCCACCTACACTATGAGCCCCAATTTTATTTTTCTTCTTGAACTTTATTTTCATATACTCAACTGTGGCCTATTATGGTGTAAAAGGCTAAATGGAAGCCTCTAGAATGGCTTTATCTAGGAAAATAGTAAACCAAAAGCAATATTACATTTCTGAAAGGAATGTAGAGGTTAATGACACCATCAAGGACTAAAAAGATGGAGGCATGGTAAGTCCTATCACATTTCCATTCAATTCTTCTATTTAGCTTTTGCAGAAAGAATATCTTTATATTAGCACTATCCTTCAATAAAATACTTAGGTATAAGTTTAATTAAATATGTATACAATCTATGTGAGGAAAACTATAAAACTCTGGACAAAATAAAAAGAGGGATATTCTATGTTCATGGATAGAAAGACTCAATATTGTCAAGATACTGGTTCTTTCCAACTTGATCTATAGATTTAATGCTATCCCTATCAAAGTTTTAGCACACTATTTTGTTAATATCAATAAACTTATTCTAAAGTTTATATAGAGAAGCAACACAATACGGAAGAAGATGTGCAAAGTTGGAGGCCTGATACTACTGGATTTTAAGACTTACTATAACGCCATATATAAAGCAAGACAGTGAGGTATCAATGAGTGAATAAACAGATAAATCAATGGACACAGAACAGAGAGCCCAGAAATAGACCCACATAAATATAGTCAACTGATCTGTGGCAAAGGGGAAAGGCAATAGTCTTTCCAACAAAGAGTGGTGATAAAACTGGACACCAGCATTCCAAAAAGTAAATCTAGACATAGGCCTAACACTCTTCACAAAAATTAGCTTAAAATTATATAGACCTATATGTAAAACGCAAAAATTACAAAACTCCTAGAAGGTAACACAGGAGAAAACCTAGGTGACCTTGAGTATGGTGATGACTTTTTAGATACAACAACAAATGTACAATTCATGAGGGAAATAATTGATAAGCTTTAACTTTATTACAATAAAATTGAAAACTTATACTCTGCAAAAGACAATGTCAGGAGAATGAAAAGACAAGCACAGACTTGGAGAAAAAGTGTGTAAAAGGCACATCTGAGAAAGGACTATTATCCAAAATATACAAAACTCAATAATAAGAGAACAAAAAATTCAATTAAAAATGGGCCAAAAACCTAAATAAATATCTCACCAAAGAAGAAATACAGCTGACAAATAAGCACATGAAAAATGCTCCACATTATAGGTCATCAGGAAAACGCAAATTAAAACAACAGAGAGATGCCACTGCACATCAATTAGAATGGTCAAACCTACAACACCAAATGCTGGTGTGGGTGTGGAGCGGCAGGAACTCTAATACATTACTTGTGGAAATGCAAACTGGAATAGCCACTTTGGAAGACAATTTGATGGCTTCTTATAAAACGACACATTCAGTAGTTGTGCTCCTTGATATTTACCCAAAGGTATGGAAAAACTTATGTTCATACAAAACCTGCACACATAGGTTTATAGCAGCTTTATTCATAACTTCCAAAACTTGGAAATAACCAAAATGTCCTTTAGTAGGTGAATGAATAACTAGACTGTGGTACTGCCAGAGAATGGACTATTATACAACTAAAGAGAAATATGCTATCAAGCCATGAAAAAACATGAAGGAACCATAACAGGCACGTTACTAAAAATGCCAATCTGATAAGGTTACATACTCTATGACTCCAACTATATGAAACTCTGAAAAAGGCAAAACTACGGAGACAGTAAAAAGTTCAGTGGTTGCCAAAGGTTGGGAAAGAGGGTGCATAGGTGGACCACAGATTTTTAGGACAAATACTTTGTATTATCCTATGATGCTGGATATATGTCATTGTAAATTTGTCCACCGTCCTGGAATGTATAACGTCAACGATTGTTATGTAAACCATAAACCTCAGGCGATTATGTGTCAGTACAGGTTGATCAGCTGTAACAAATGTACCGCTGTGGGAGGGTGTTCATAACGGGGAGGCTGTGCATGTGTGGGGGTGGGGCTGTAGGGAAAAGCTCTGTACTTTCCCCTCAATTTTGATGTGAACCTTAAACTTCTCTAAAAAAATTGTCTCTAAAAAATGTCTCAAATGAAGCCTTGCTGGACCACACTGAGCCAATCCAGTGTGCCCGGAAGATGAGACGCTGTGAGTGGTTCACCTGGAGACAGGTTCCTGATCCTAAATCAGCAAGTGAGGGCTGGGTGTGCAGAGCACCTGGGGGAGCAAGACCCTGAAATACAGACATGGTCACGAGGACCTACTGCTCAGAATGTTTTCAAAAGTGGGGAGACGTATGAGCAGGGAAGGGTCCCCACGAGTGGTCTCCTAAAAAAGAATTTAACACGGTATGTGGGATTGCTTGTTATTTGCCCAAAATGTATCTCTCAGATTTCAGATGCTACCACTTCATTGAAATATTTTAGGGTTTGGAGGGTTATGTTCATCTTATCTACACCGTTCATGATTTTAAAGTCTTATAAATATCCCCTTTTCATTCTTCATCTTACCAGCTGGTATGGTTCTTTATCTTTTTAGGTTGTTCTCAGCTGGCAGCAGCTTGGCCATTTAAAAGGCATTTTTCCTGGACTACTGCCAATTCCTTTATAGGGCTTGTAGATCATAGCTCAGTTGTAATTTTGATCATACTTTCTATTTGGTCATCCATGTTGTTATGGTGGCATTTTTAGATGAAGTTGTTTTATTCAAGGAACAGTCAACTCCATAGTCTGTTTCCCATATTGGTGTTGAAGGACTGTGTGTGTGTGTGTTATTGGCAGCTGTGATTTGGATAATAATCAATGTGTACAGTGATGTTTGAAGGTGGTGGGATGTATAGCTATTTCAGTATATAAACAGTTTAGATTACTTTTGCCAAAACTTACTTTTGATATTGAAATTCTTTTATTAGTTTTCAGGCCATGTCAGGCAGCCCCACAAAATTTGTTTATAGTTTATCTCAGTTGACCCAAACATTTTATTACATGAAGAACTGAATGTTTTCTGCAAGACAGGGCATTTCAGCATGCAATTTATCCCTCAGATAATTTATCAGAATAGCAAATAAAACTTCTTAGAACTGGACTCCGGAGAATCCTAGAGTTTATCTTTTCCTTCGGGAGAAGTGATTGTCTGTCTCCATTATTTGTTTTCTATCTCTAAGCCATGTCTATGTCCATGACATGAATAGTCTGGTCCCATGACAATCTAACAGAAATAATATAGCTAGTCCGCTTTAACTTACATGCTATGACATGTATAGTAAATTATAAAAGGTGTGCAAAAGCATGTCATAGAATCTAAGGAGTGATATAAATGTTAGCTGTTGTTTTTGTCTTAGAACAACAGAATAAAAATAATTAATGACAGCCGGTCAAGGTTTAAGCTTTCATAGTTATATTTTTAGAAATCTGAACATGTCAATATGTTGGCAAAAGCTAATATTACAGTATTTGGTGGGGTAGATTAATAAGCGTTATTAATTATAATGATAATGAAATTAAACTTGATGGGTGGCTATATTGGTTAATTTAACATTTAGGAAAAATTCAATTATCTGGTAAGTAAGGATCTTGGCCTCTCCTGAGTAGTACTTCAATGAAAGAAACAAATGTCTAGATCATAATTAGGTTTTGTTTTGGAAATTATAAAATAATTCTATAAAATCTCTAATGTGAAGTTGGAAACATAATTCACAACAGTCCTGTGTATGGATCGATGTGTCAGTGGTTTTAAACAGACAAAAGTAAAATTTAAGATTGTATTCATAACCAAGTGCCATGATACCAAAATATTATAGGTCCTCTGAAGAAACTGTGTCAGGTGAGTTGTTTTGGGACAGTGGTCAAATAGGTTACATGGCACCAGGGTTTTCCATCACCAGTTAGAAACAAAATTAATTGCTTGTTAAATGTGTAATGAGCAAAGGATTAAATTTCAGTAATTTTTGGGGGTGAGCTTTATTATTTCACCTGATAGATTAATGGTGTTTTTGAGTCACTATGGTGGGGTTGGGAGTTGATGCTTTGGAGTCAGGCAAACATGTTTTCTGGTCCAGCCCTGCCTCCTAGTAGTCATGTGACCTTAGACAGGTCATTTAACTTCTCCAAGCCTCAGTCCTCAAAATGGGGGTAATAGTAGAATCATTACCTTCATAAAGTTTTATGAGGATTAAATGAGATCATGCAGATAAAGTGCTTAACACAGTGTTTGGTACATAGTAGGTGCTGCGTAAATAATTTCTCTTCTTCCTTCTTCTTATTATTATGGCTATTACTATATTTTTGTTATTTCCTGTGTTCTTTTTTTGCTTCTCACCATATTTGGCACTACCTAAAACAAGTATTAGGGATTTAAGAAGCAGCAGTTGCTGAGTTCTTAAGACATACTAAGGATATTACCAGAAACTCATTGCATGAGAAAATTGGAAACATTTGAGATGCAAAACACAAGAGAAGTAGGAGAACAATAGGTATTTCCTTTGGATGGATTACCTCCAAAGATGTGTGGGAGGTCCCTCACAGTACTTTTCTTTCATATTAGGCTTATGCTGCAGTGCGAGACTGTTTTATGCTGCCAGACTATGGGGCTGGGCTTACAGGAATCAATGATGTTGAGATGCAGACCTCATAGCTATAACCTTCTTTATCTTTACAAGTCAATGGCGTATGTGAGACCAGAAATGTAATTGTAGACTGACCAGAAGTTTTGCAAGTTATTTTTTAAAAAAGCAACCATATACAAAGCACAGTGGAAAGTACTGGAAAGGTGGAAAAGAGAAACCTGAATCGAGTCCCAGTTCTGACGCAGTTTAGTGTGACCTTGGGCAACAAGTTTAAGTGCTGCATCTTCGGTTCTACTATTGAACAACAATGCGCTTGAACTCAGATGATCTCAAAGGTAACTTCTGGCTCAAATGTCTCCTAATTCTGTATTTTCTTAGATCTTGAAGCAATTATACGAAACTAATTTTTAATTCTTTCCTAGTTCAAGGTTGACTTGTTATAAAAACAGAAATAAAGAAGAAAATCTTGGGAACAGCATAGGACTTGGATTTAGGATTCCAATTCAAGTTTTTATGTTGAGCACCTGAGTGATCTTGGAAACTCCCTTTACCCAAGGTATCTGAACCCTGGGTGCACATTTCAATTCATCTGGAGAATTTTAAAATCACTGATGTTGGATCCCATTCTTGAAGATTATAAATACTCACACATCAGGGGGTTGCTAGTGTTCTCCAGGTGACTTGAATGTGCAGCCAGGAATGTACAAACACCAGTAAGTCCCTGGCTGGGTAATTCAGTTAGTTAGTGCATTGTTCCAATATGCTAAGAATGGGGGTTCCATACTAGGTCAGGGCACATACAAGAATCAACCAATGAATGCATAAATAAGTGGAAAAACAACTTGATGTTTCTCCTTCTCTCAAAAAAAAAATCAATAAATAGCCATGGCCAGGTGGTTCAGCTGGTTGGGGTGCTGTCCCATACAGCAAAGTGTTGTGGGTTCAGGTCTGGTCAGGGCGCATGCCTAGGTTGTGGGTTCGATCCCCAGTTGAGGTGCATATGGGAGTCAACTGATCAATGTTTCTCTCTCGCATCAATTTTTTTTTCCTCTCTCTCCCTCGCTCTTATCAATGAACATATCCTCAGGTGAGGATTAAAAAAATCAATAAATAAAACAAAAACCAGAAACCAGTGAGCTTTTAGTGTCCTTGCATCCAAGATGGAGCTCCTAAAAAGAATAGTAATAACTACCCTCTCTATATCACTTAATCAAAGATTAAACAAAGTAAAATAGTTAAACATACTCTACAATCTGTAAATGCACAGTAATTTTTAAAATAAATATTACTAAAGGGCTTAGCTATTGTTACTATAAAAATGGTAGGGATTAGTATTAGTATATTAATTCTGTTGCTGGAGTCCTAAGCTTTTCAGATACAATTCACTTGCTGTCTTGAAAAGTAGTTGAGGTACTGGAGGAACCCCCCTCAATTAGTACATGGCAATTTCCTTCTGCAGAAACTCCTCCGTGCTGCTCTGTGACCAGTGAGGGCTTAATCATTACATGTTGACTCAGTGATTATCCTTAACAAACACAATTCTTTCAAGTCTTTTGTAGCGTATATCATCACCACAAATCATCATGACATACCTGTTTATCCCTTTGTGCCATGGCTTGTAAACGCATGCAACTGTGGGATAAACTATCCTCAAGTTTATATAGTGGGGAAAAAAGTTCAACTGCTTCTCAAATTTATCCTATTCCACCAGGAATTCCTAATTAACTTTCATCTAATGTAATATCTTTTAAGAACTTAATTTATCTTTCTCTGACTTATTTCACTTAGCATAATACCCTCTAGGTCCATCTATATTGTCACAAATGGTAAGATTTCATTCTTTCTTATGGCTGGGTAATATTCCATTGTATATATGTACCTCATATTCTTTATCCAATCTTCTACCAATGGACACTTAGGTTGTTTCCATATCTTGACTATTGTAAATAATGATGCAATGGACATAAGATTGCATATATCTTTTTGAAGTACTGTTTTGGATTTCTTTGGATAAATACCCAGAAGTGAGATTGGTGGGTCATATGGTTTTACTTATGTGTGGAATCTAAAAAATAAATAAATGAACAAACAAAACAGAAACAGACTCATAGATACAGAGAACAATCTGATGGTTGCCAGATGGGAGGGGGTTGGGAGCTGGGTGAAAAAGGTGAAGGGATTAAGAAGTACCAATTGGCAGTTACAAAATAGTCACGGGTTGTAAAGTACAGTATAGAAGATATAGTCAATAACATCGTAATAACTATGTATGGTTTCAGGTGGGTACTAAACTTATATGGAAGATGACTTTGTAAGTTATAGAAATGTCTAACTATTATGTTGTACACATGAAACTAATATAATATTGAATGTCAACTGTAATAAGTAAAAAAAAAATTTAAGAAAGACCTTAATTTCAGGTTTCTCCAGTGGTTATATCTTTCTTCAGATATTTTCACAATTTGACACCTGGACATGTTTTTTTTTTTTATCTGTTCAACTATTCCACTAGAAATGTCTGTGACCATTGCAGTTTGGGTAATAAATACTTATGATTTTCCCAGTAGTGTTGGAATAAGCTGCATCTTGACTGCTGAAATTGACCCACTGTAGTCTATCCTTCAGAATGAACAGAGGTGTATTTAACATAGACTTGTAGACTTACTTTTCATGAACTTGAATCAGGTTGCCTGAGACAGCTCTGTGTCTGAAGAGGGAGCTTGCCGCCTTGAAGGTGCTCTTCAGTGTTGAGTCAGGGGACTGCAGGCAGATCACTGATGACGACAGGCTGGAGGAAAGGCTGTCACTGCAGGTGGTATTGCATCCTCTCAACTTTCATGCGTGTAGCATCCATGCAGCCTCTTCAAGTTCACTAGAAAATACATCTTAGCAAAAGACAGCTCTGCAATCTTTTCAGTATCTGTTTTTTTTGGGGGGGGCAAATGATTTCTGAAATTTCTCTCCATTGTCAAAGTTTGGGATTGATCTCTAAATGAAAAAAATGCTCTTTCCTTAGGAATCCTTTCAAGCGATGAACGTCTGTTAAGAATTAAGCAACTACTTATTCATTGTACAAATAGTTAACTTTTTTCTTTTTTAAAAAGTTTAAGGTTTTTTAAAAAAAGATTTTATTTATTTATTTTTAGAGAGAAGGGAAGGGAAGGAGAAAAAGAGGGGGAGAAACACTGATGTGTGAGAGATACATCAATTGGTTGCCTCTCATATGTCCCCAGATAGGAACCTGGCTGGTAACCCAGGCATGTGCCCTTGAGAATTGAACCAGCAACCTCTCAGTTCACAGGCCAACAGTCAATCCACTGAGCCACTCCAGCCAGAGCCAAATAGTTAAATTTCAATGAAACTAGGTATTTTGGAATCAGAGCCATGTAGACTGTTGCACATGCTTTTCTCCTCACAAGTATAGGAGATAATGCAATTAATGAAAGATTTAAAATATATATACATATGTATACATACCTATATAGTTACATTTATATATATGTAGTTAAAACAGTATGTTCACAAATGAAAGCCTGATTTTAACATTTTTTAAAAAGTTGAAAAAAACCCCACCGAAGACTATGTGTCAGAGACCATAGGACACACAAAGCCTAAAACATTTACTATCTGGCCCTTTATAGAAAATGTCTGCTGACCCCTGAACAATGTGGAAAGTACCAATCATAGAGCTCACGCATTTTTTACTTTCACCAAGAAGTAGTATACTGTCTTCTTTCCTTGGAGGTATTAATTTCTACTTGTAAAATCAGTCTTCACAGCCATCCTACAAAAAAAAAAAAAAAAAAAGAGAGAGAGAGAGAGAGAGAGAAGCCTTGAATAGCTGAATCTGTAACAGAACTCTCTGCTTCCAGCCAGCTCTGTGGCAGCTGCTCTTGAGTCGGAGCTGCTGCCCTTGGCCCTGGTTTGTGCCTCTGCTCTCACTCCCCTAAACTGCTCCGCAGCATCACGGCCAGCCACCAATTTGCTGTGCTCCTTCTTTGACCTTGGCTTTTGGGCCAAATGATGATTCCATTCTAATTGCTCTTGTGAATCTGCTGTGCTCTATTGCCCTAATTTTCACTTGCTTTCACCCTTTCGGGCCCCTCTTCTGTAGCCCTTTCTCTACCTTCTTTCCCAGAATCTCAGCTCTGCTGAGGCAGATCCTTCTAAATCTAGTTAGTATTCCTACCCGTACCCTCTGCTTGCTCCTGTCCAGGCCCAGTTTTCTTGCTGGTTTCAAGTGGGCCCAGTTCTGCCTCCTGTAACAGATGAGAGCAAAGAGAGGATTTCTGGTGGCTTCCCTCACCAGAGCAATTGAAGCATTTTTGTAATCAGTATGGACACTTAGGACACTGCTTGTACACACCCTTTATTTATTTTGTAATTTTTAAGTTACAGTTTATGTTCATTATTATTTTGTATTAGTTTCAGGTGTTCAATGCGGTGGTTAGACAATCATACATTTTACAAAGTGTTCCCCCTGATATTTCCAGTACCCATCTGACACTATAGATAGTTATTACAATATTATTGATTATATTCCCTATGCTGTACTTCACATTCCTGTACTATTTTGTAATTGTCAGTCTGCGTTTCCCAGTCCCTTCATCTCTTCCATCCAGTCCCCCGACCTCCTTCCCCTCTGGCAATCATCAGTTTGGTCTCTGTACCTGTGAGTTTGGTTCTGCTTTGTTTGTTCTTTTATACTGTGCTTTAGATACCACGTATGAGTGAAATTATATGGTATTTGTCTTTCTCTGACTGACTTATTTCACTTCGCATAATACTCTCTCGGTACATCCGTGCTGTTGTCAATAGTAAGATTTCATTCTTTTCTATGACTGAGTAATATTCAGTTGTATATATGAACAACAGCTTTTTTATCCACTATCTATTGATGGGCACCTGGTTTGCTTCCATAACTTGACTATTGAAAACAATGCTGCAATATACGTAGGGGTGCATGTGTTCTTTCAAACTAGTGTTTTGAGTTTCTTCAGCTATATATCCAGAAGTGGAATTGCTGGGTCATATTGCACACAACGTTTATTATGCTTGCTTAGCGTCCATACTGCTTGGTGCAACGTCCTTTCTATGAACCTTCTGGCCTCGTGTCTTCACCTATGGCTGCGGCAGTTTTCCATGTCCGCCACCTTGTCCAGGCCACTCCAGAGGTCCCTGATGCCCTTGGGGTCCAGTGTACATATCTAACCAGGGCTGCACAGCCCTCAAACTTCTGGTACATTTCCTTTTTTCATTCCATTCCAGCTTGCTGAGTCCCTCCCTCTCCTACCTGTGCGCATTCCCCCTACTCAACACACTTACCCAATGGTAAATCCATTCCAAACTACTTAATGAGAATATTACTAAATATAACAACTAAACTACTTAACGGATATTTAAATCTGTTTTTAACCTTCCAGTAAATGCACGGTTTGAGGACCAAACTTTTGGTAAATTTTCCCAGTGATTACTCCTTTCTGACTCATTATCTCATTTACTGACACATTATTTTGCCTCCAGCCATTAAAATTCTGTAAATAAATGCAGTCATTTGATTATAATGCAGAAGACAACATTCTTCTTTGTAAACACTCCTGCATGGAAATGTAGCTTATAACTGGTGGGTGGTCAGCTGGTCCAGGCTGACTCATAGCTTTAATTTTTGGAATAGGCTTTGAGAGGTTGTCGCTCAACTGCAACAGATGCCTTTCAAATAACTTTGTATCTGGGCATTTTTGGCCTTTCATTTCTGTCTCCATTCTTATTCCCTGAACACTTCTTCCAAGCCCTTTTTCAAAATGATACCATTATGTCCCATATCAACTAGGAAAGTCTAGCCAGGACACACTCGCCTTGAAGGAGGCACCCCCAAGAACATGGGCCTGCCTACCAGTAGGAACCGCGGGGAGGTGGAGTGTTCCCCAGCCTGCCCCAGTGTGACTCTGCTCCGTGCTCTGTGTGCTCATTTATTCATTCATGATATACTTTCTGACACCCTTCTTTGTGCCACAAATACCCTGTTTGGTTCTAGGGAAACAATATTGAGTCAAAAGGAAAATGTTTGCTGCTTTCACTGGGGAGAGGTGGCATCAATTACAAGTTTACATTAATAAATGTGTAGTAAATGAATATCCTAGCTCTGATATTCTGATAATGTTAGCTAAGAGCTAACATTAGTTTCTGACTCCCTGACAGCTCTGTGATCTCTGATCTCTGATCCCTGTCTGGACTTATTTGCCTCCCCCTCCTCCCTCCACCCTTCAACCCTGCTTCCCTCCTTCTCTCTTTCCCTCTTTGTTAAGTGGGGGTGGAGAAAATGGCTAACAACCCCGGGCGTCCTATCATTGCTACAGTGCTTTATACCCACATTCTTTCTTTTAGTTGTGAAACTTTTGGTCCTGCAAAGTAGGTGTTATTATTTCCATTTTAAATACCAATAATGGAGTAAGACAACGTTGTTATTATTCATACTGTCATTGGAAGGCTGCATAAACGAATGCCTGCATTAGGGAGTTTGGGGTCATATGCCACAGTTCCTAATTTGAAACTGTCAGATTTAGTGGCTGCTAACCTACCTAAATCAGGGACTCTGGGTTTACTTCTTCTTCTTCTTCTTCTTTTTTTTTTACAGCAGCGAGAGAAAAAATCTTTTTTCTTCAGCAGTCAAGACTGGATCTCAAAATTGGAAATGTGTCTTCCCTCATGCATGCCCCCATGGTTAAAAAACGATGCATTTCCTCAGTGAGGTGCTACACACTCGGTTTCTAATCTTCGTAATTCTTCCCCGCCAGAATGTCTAAATCCTTCCCGAATATGCCCAGTTACACTTTCTGAACTTTTGAGTAAACATCTTCGGCTTCTGCTTTCCGGAAAGTCCCCAGGCACAGGCTCAGGAACTGAGGCCCAGGCGGAGCGCCCCCGCGCCGGGGATCCCGGCGAGGGGGCCTGGCTCGCGACGAGGCGGCTCAGCGCCCTCGCCCGCCAGCCTGCCACGCGAGAACGTGCTTCCCAGCCCTGGTTCCACCGGCTGCCTGCGAGCTAAATGAGGAGTCGCGCTATTTTTACCCTCCCCGCTGCAATCTTTTATATATTTATTTGCAGGAAGAAAATAAAGTATTAAGAAGAAAATGCTTGGCGTTAGTTTTTCTTTTTATCCCCCGGAGAAGGAAGGGGTTGGACTAGAAAGGGGTCTGTGAGGTATGGGGTAGTGGAGAGGGCAGTCGATTTCTCTGCACATCATCCTGGTCTCTGGCCTGGAAGCCCCAGCACTCCTTCTTCCTTTCAGGCTCATCCTCGACTGACAGCTTCCCTTCCCCCACCTCTGGAGGTGCCACCGTCACCTCTGAAGCTGCCTGGGTTGCTGCATCACTCTGAGGCTTTTTTGCCTCTCCCCCCACCCCCACCTCGCCCCAATAAAGCATGCGCAGTGCATCCCGTGCCAGGGAACAGCATCAGCATCCTCATCCCCATCAGCAGCAGCAGCAGCAGCATCAGCTTCAGGACCCGAAGCCGCGCTCAGCGCGCTCTCGAGGGCAGGGAGCACGCCCGCGCCGCGCGCCCCCGCGCAGCTCGCTCCCGCGCGCCGGCTCAGTATCCTCGGTCCCAGCAGCCAGCCCCCGCAGTCGCTGAAGCGGCCGCGCCCGCCGCAGGGAGGGAGGAGCATCTGGGGAGGTTCCAAGTTGGCGGAGCGACTGGGACCCCTGGACTCTCAGCATCCGCCCCCGGAGGGCCTGAGACGCGGGCAGGGGAGGGGGCACCGCCCAGTCCCTAGTTCCCAGCCCTGACCCCCTGCCCGCGGCGGCACCATGCGTGCCGAGCCGGCGTGACCGGCTCCGCCCGCAGCCTCCCCGCAGCCTAGTCCGGCGCTCTCCCCGGCCACACCGAGCGCGCTCGGGAGCTATGAGCCATGAAGCCGCCCGGCAGCAGCTCCCGGCGGCCGCCCGTAGCGGGTTGCAGCCTTCCACGAGCCTCCAGCGACCCCCGCGGTGGCCCCGCCGGCCCGGCGCCTGCCCGCGCCCTGGCCCGCGCGCCTCCCTGCCGCCTGCTCCTCGTCCTTCTCCTGCTGCCTCCTCTCTCCGCCTCGTCCTCGCCCCGCGCCTGGGGGGCTGCTGCACCCAGCGGTGGGTATGGCCCCAGTGCCCTTTGCATTGCCTTGCCTGCTGGGCCCTGCAAAGGAAAAGGAAGGGCACGCGGGTCCGTGCGCTCCGGACACGTCCCGGGCTCGGCCTTTGCGCGCCTCCCTGCCTGCCTCTCCACCTTTCTCATTCCCAAACCCCCATTTATTCCAGTTCACTTTTTTGAAGTCCATTTCTGTTGCATTCACTAAAGACCCATTCTAATTACTGTCGGTTCCACTGGAATGTGTTTAGTGGATGCGGGGTCCCTCTGTGCAACTTGGCTGAGGGGAGCCCGGTGGACGGGAGATGCAGCGAGGGAGCAAGTTGCTTCTTGGGTGGTGGAGCCTGAATGTGAATGCGGAAGGATGTAATGATAATAGTGGTAATGTGTTGTTTCCTCAAATTACCTTCTGGGTTTATTCCCTGCTGTTGGAATTAAAGTGGGGAAGAGAAACTTCCGGGATATAAACCTTTGGTTTGTAATTTGTCAAAATGCCGGTCATTATAATGAACAATTCAGATAATATAATGTTCAATACAATTGGAAATCAGTGAACACAGAAAGCTGGCCTTGGCAGGAACGTAGAAAGGAATTGGAAAGCTGCCAGCATCTGCATCCCTCTATCGCAAAGGAGTTTTGCACATCTCAAAGTTAGACGAAAAGGGAATTGTCCATTTTGTTAAATGAATCAGTTAATCTGAATTCAGCACTGAAGTTATGTTAGAAGCATTCTGAGCCCTCAGATGGGATGCTGCTAGTCGATACCTTTGAGCCTCTGTGGACTCAGGTGAGGGTCACAACCCCTGAGCATGTTCATGTAATGACTTTTCCTTAAGTCCATTCTGCCCCCAATCCATACTTAGAAGCATAGATTTGAGACTGGTTAGAAGTGTTCATACAGAACATGAATCAAAATACACAGTACATTATTGTATAAGCCTTATTGGCTGTTAACTTATCCAGGCCATTTCATTGTTGCAATAACTTGCTTTCCTGTGTGTCCACTTCTGGCCTGCTTACAAATAAGAAACTTGTTTCTGCCATTAATGGAAAAAAAAATGCATTTTGGTAACTTACGTATTTATAGGCTATATATGTGTGTGTTTGTGTATGTTTGTGCCCCCTGCCCCTTTCTCCCCAACCAGCTCCGCATGGGAATGAAACTGCAGAAAAAAAATTGGGAGTCCTGGCAGATGAAGACAACACATTGCAACAGAATAGCAGCAGTAATACCAGTTACAGCAATGCAATGCAGAAAGAGATCACACTGCCTTCAAGACTCGTATATTACATCAACCAAGACTCTGAAAGCTCTTACCATGTTCTTGACACAAAGACAAGGCACCAGCAAAAACATAACAAGGTAGGCAGGAGGCAGGGTATGCAAAAGTAGCTGCCACAAAGAGTTACTTTTTATTTGATTTTCTGCCAGAATCTGGTTTCAAAAATTTTACTGCAACATTTTATTAGGAAATCAATATCATGATGGGGGGAGGAAAACTGGAGGGAATTAACCTGGGAACCTACTGGAATAGGATTGCTCTTTTCTCGTCTCTGACTTTAAACTGGAATTGGAATTTTCTTACTGACCTTCTAAGTTTAATAGCTGAAACCTGGTCCCTGTGTCTTTCAGGTGCTTGGGACATTGACTATTCAGGTGCATTAACTATTGTTCAATAACAGTTAAGTGACTATGTCTACAGTCCTGGCTGCTATCTGGGAGGTTTTATGTAAGGGTGCAGTATTCTCCCTCCCATTGTGAAAACTGCTTTCAGCCCAAACACGGAAGATTGCTAGATGAGGCTGTTTGGCTGCAGATTCCCCCATCAGTCTTTCACTTAGAAACTGAACGTTTAAATTTAAACAACTTCTTTCTTCCTTTAAGTGGTCAATAAGAAAAAATACTTTCTGTTATGTTTTCAGTAGGTAAACAGTTTGACATTTTAAAAGATTATGGTGAATGTTAACAAACCATTTATATAATACAGAGACCAGTTTTGGTCAGCATAAGACTTCAGACCGTATCTGCATGCATTCATGGTAAGCGGTTTCTTTACTTTTAGGTTGGTTTGGAAGGTGGCACTGATTTTGAAAAGGCATCCAGTGGAGGGTGAAAGTGCTTAATATCCAAAGAGTTTGTGGGATCTTTTTTTTTTCCTGTTTACTATTTTTTATTTGAGTTAATACTTTGGACCCCGAGCAGATTAACACAAGAGCAGGAAATCGAGTCTGTACATCAAATATTTTACTTTGGACTACCAGGAGCAAAAAAAATCAAGTCTTTATGTCAAATATTTTAGTTTGGACTCTCCTTGTTTAACTGAGTAGAACTGTAATGACCTAAACATCTAGAACTTTAGAAAAGTATCTGTGATCTACATTATTGTTTTATTAGTTTTCTAAAGTAAAGGTAAGTGGTAACTATCTACTTCCATTTTACAAATGGAGAGTTAGAAATTTAAGGCTTTTAGGGAACTTTAAAACAGCTAATATAAAATTCAAAAGGCCTGAATATTAATTTTTACTATTTTTTACCAGGCAGGTTTCCGAGAAAAATGCTTCCTTTGTACCGATTATTATTATTGGGGAAGTTAATTTTGTTTCACAACATTATCGAGTGGCTGCCGCCCACCTCGGCTGAGGTGAATGGCTCTCTGTCCTTCCAGCCCTTTCCCCGTCTGCTCCCATGCAACTTCATGGGTTGACTCCTGGATCACGTCTACTCATTTGTCTTGTTTATAGGAGGACTCAGTGGTGTTTTTTAAAAAGTCCAAGGCCCTCTTCATGAATGCTGTGAGGCCCATTTTATGGCTTTCTTAATTAATGAGACTATCTATGGTTACGTGGCAAGTTCTCAAACGCCAGTCTTTTGCATAAGGTACTGGAGGAAGAGGTAAAAACTGCCTCAAAGTCTGTTTTAAAGAATGTTCAAGGCCTTCTGAGCTGAGACTTGAAAGAAATTTCAGTGGAACTTCTTTGTAACTCAGGCGTTGGAGGCTATGACTAACACCTGTCGTATAGTCTAACCTTATAGGGTTGCTTTGTTGGTGGGATGTGGTTTGACTACAATATCGCTTTTATGAGTTTCTATGATAATAGGTTCATTAAAACTTCATCCATCACTTGTGTAGAGGAATAGAGCTCTCTCTCTGAAACTCATACCTACTGTTGGAATGATCCTACCTCTCCACTTGTGACACCCCAGGTGGTTGGGCTTCTTTTGTCTTGAAAAAATATTTACAAAGAAGTTATATTTGAAAGCACTTTTCTTCTTTTCTTATTAGTTTAATTCAACAAATATTCGTTGCACATTTCTATGTACAAAGTAGTATGCTACAGATTCAGATAAGAGGTAAAGGGTACCAGGAGAAACAAGGCATGTCTGTTTTCCAGGAGACACAAAAATGAGATAAGCAAGATTCTAAAAAGTGCTACCACACAGGTATAAACAGTGTTCTCTTAAAGGGTGTGTTCCCTGAAATTTCTCTTTGTGTTCTAGGATTTTGCTTTTACTTCTGTTTTTAAGCACCTTTTGAACTAGTTGACAGAAAGAGTTCCCAGTGCTTTGTGCTTGTGTCTTAGGATGACTTACCTAATAATAGTGATGAGAGATACTTGTTAGTTTAGCTGCTTTACAAATACTTCACTAAGAGAGGAAGTATAGTATTTCATGATTTTTGTCTCTATAACTTTTGATTTTAATATCTGTGTAGTATGTATCTTTTTTCTTCCCTGATTTCATTGCACTCAAGCACATTTTAATGAATGCCTGAGAAATGCTGAATCACTGTGCTATTTTTCTGGATTCTCCCAAGTTTGGGGGTAGATGTGGAGAGGGAAGGTCCCAGATATAGGTTGCAAGGCACATTTTCATATTTATTTCGTAAAATAATCAGTTTTGATCAGGACTTATTACTTTACAGATGTGAAAATTAAAATACTTAACTCTTTCAAAATTGGTGAGTTCAAGAGCAGATGGAACAAAACGCTTCTGTAAAGTATGTACCAGTGCTTTTTGAAAACCTTGAAGTTTTCCTTGTGGAATTGTTATTAGTGAATGTTAGAGTTAGACCTTGGTTCTTGAGTCGGCTAAGAAAGAATTCAGTACCAAGAACTCTAATGCAGGAGAAAGTTTATTTAGAAAGTCACAGAGGTTGAAGGAGTGAGCCAGCTGGGCTGCATGGACTTGGGGAAAAAAGTTACAGAGGCCAAAGAAGGGCCCTTGAAGCTTAGAAGACTGAAAGCGCAGGTACGTGCCTGAGAAAGAAGGCATGGCGTGCTCTAGAGAGAGAGGTCCCATACAGTCTGGGCCCTTTGTCTTAAGGTTTTTTAATCTGTTTTCCAAAAGTGGGGATTTTAGGCAAGGGTCTCATTAGAATATACATCAGTTTTCCAGGTGTGTTTTTTCAGGGTTGTGGTCTCTACTGATTGGTTGGCACTAGGATAGGGGGTCGTTCGTTACCACAGCTGGTCTGATGTCAGCTGTCAGCCGTAGTGTCGCTTCATCTGGTTTTGCTGATTTTCTGGGCCTGGAGCTGAAACACAGCTGAAGCCTAGATGTTCTCTCACCTTTGACCAGCACTCTGTCTCTGTGGTCAACACACCCGAGGTTTTGTTCTTAAGATTATTTCATGCTGATTAGCACCTCATTGTCTTGAGGACTTAATGCTTAGGGAAGTGGTCATGCAAGGGCTTGCATAGGAGCCTTAGGAGATTATTCTCCAGTTCTTTAGTCCCTGTTCCTCCTCTAAGGGGGTCTAAACCACATGACTGTCAATATGCTAAGGGAGGAATGGCCACCTGGCGGGGCAAGGCTGTAGCCTATGATAGTTGTTTTCTCTAGTTTTGCCCATTGCTAGGTACCTAGGACTTTCTCACCCAGTGACAGGCTGTACCACCTGGCCTATTGTTCCTGCTCTCCTCGTGCCTGTCTACCTACCCTATCAGAATCTTTTCATTTCCCTATAGGGTGATGGATGACTTATTGCCCAAACTCTGCCATTGTTTAAGAGTGAAAGAGGGCACACTTAATAATTATGTCAGGACAATAGGCATAAACCAAGATGGCTCAGAGCAGATGAGGAATATGGTCAGTCACCTCAGTCCAAACAGTTATTGGTTTTAGGTGCTTATTCAACTTCAAGTTTCTTCATAGTTTATTTTCTGATGATTTATTGTGATTTTTTTCTTACTAGTTAGGATGTCAGTTTACCACCATGTAGAAGTATTAGGGACTGAAATGGAAAAATTTAGTTTTGCTTTGTTATCAACACATATCTTCTTAATTTACAGATACTGTAAAAAAAGCATAAACGGAATTTTATGATTACTAAGCATAAGCATTTTATTAACCACTAATGCAATACATGAATAAAATGGACAATACATTTAAAAAGAGGGAGAAACTATTTAGATTCATTCATTTATTCATGCATTCATTCATTCAATCAGTCTGAGATAATTCTTTGAGGTCTGTTTGTAAGTAAGTTAATGAATCTGTGGGGAGGAAAAAAATAACTTTTTCTCTCTCCTACTAGGTTCTTGGCTGAGATGAACCTTGTGTTAAAAAACAGGTAAATAGGAGAAAAATAAACAGAAATTTAATAACATGTAGACCTTCTGTGTACATAAAAGAGGCCCGAGAAAACTGAGTACGTCTTTGAAATGGTCCATGCCATCACCTTAAATAACATCTACAGCTAAAGGCATAAGTTGATGGTGGTGGAGAGTCAGTTCTGGGAGTGTGTAGGAAAAGCACAGTAAACAAGATTAAGGTTGTTGTGCAGATTTAAGTCTCTGCCTTCTCCTTTGATAAAAGCTTCTAGAAATTTTAGTCATCTTCCTCTTTTGAGTCACCCTTACCAATGGGGATTTCTTATAAATGCAAATGTCTTTTACAAAAGGGTAACTGCTACTTGGTTTTTCAGAGCTTCTCTTGTGTTTGCTAATTCTTAAAAAATAATCTGCCAAAATTAATCCTCATGCCAAAGAGGCATAGTTTGGAGTGGTATATTCTGCTCCTGTTCAGACCTTTTCCTGAAACTTCCCTTCAGTCAAAAATGATTTTCTCTATATTCTGCTGTCTTAGGGTTCTTTTCTCCTCCAGGTGAGAAGAGACAGGTGAGGTAAGTGGTGCATAGCACAGGGTTTGGGGAAGACGAAAATCATCTCCTTTGACTTTCGTCAGCCTGCTTATGCTCGTCTTTTGTTACCTATCTGAGAGGGAGCTGGTGTTGGAGTTACAAGTACGCAGTTGATGGCAAGTGGATTGATGGGGCCCAAGCCATCCACCCCTGTAGGCAGGTAGTTCTCTCAGCATCTGAATTCTCACTGTGGGGAAGAGACTTTTTGATTGAAGTCTCAGTTTTGGTACACTCACACAAAGAAAATAGTCAAAGATGTATTACAGATCCCCAAAGTGGGGCGGGGGGCAGTGAGCTGACGGGGTGGGGCAGTCCTCTGTCCCAGGCCACGAGCCATCAGAAGACAGAGCCAGGAAGCAAACACCTATTGCTCGTAAGGTGGTTGGGCCAAGGTCACTAACTGTTCTTGGGCTTAATTCTAAGTGATTGTTTTAAAAGATGTAAAAGCAAAGTGGGAACTTAGGACAGGAATCCTAAACTCAAGTCCTTATCTAAACATTCAGACCATGGGTGTGAGTAGAGTTATCATACTATAAAATGTCTATGCAACAACTCTGACAAACAAAAGTTGTTTTTCTCATCACCGCTACTTCCCAGCGCCCCAGGTTAGAGAGAGAGAAGAGAGATGTTTAAGTGAATTTAGATCATGATAATTATTATTATTTCCTACTCTACTTCAGGGCAAGGCCAGTTCCATATTTCTTGACCATCCAGAAGCCAGCTGCTCCGTTGTTCTTCATGTGGGACAGCAAAAAGAGATATAGTGTCCTTTCTGAGAATTGGCAGAGTGGCGACTATTAGGTTATGTGACAGTACAAGTTCTCGTATTGGCTTCAGTAGCCTTACCAAATTGTTTAGGTCTTCCTAAGCACTCACTTTGAAATTGCAGCATATAGAATTCGAGCTTGTAATGGCTCTACTTGTAATGTCTGGCCTACAGTAGGCTATCAGCAAATATCTGTTGAATGAATTGATGATTAAATGCCCATATGTTAGAGTGCATTGCTTTCTGTGAAATTTTATGTTATAATCAAATTGACATTCAAAAGAGCCTCAAGTTACTCTTAAACATTTTTGGCACTGTGACAGATCAGTAGGAGAGAGAATTTTGATTGCATTTTTAGCACTGCATGTATCACACCTAGTGAAAATACCTTTATTAACAATTCCTAGATTATTCCTGTCCTTGGCACCCACCATGAATATATGAATATAGCTAATGAGGACCTGACCAGGTGGTAGTTTTTGTCATTGCTATGGGTTAATTCTCAATGTTAGAGTAAGAGGTGTTCACTCATGTGGTATCTAGTAAATCAGATTTATATTTGTTAATCATTAAGTTCTGTTTGGTTCAGCAAACGTTTATGGGATGCTTGTTTTGAATCAGGCACCTGCACTGGACTCTGGTAAAAGTGATAAAAAGTAACACTCAGTCCCTAGTTTGGCTCCTAATTTGATGGGCATTAGAAACAAGGTGGCAGGTTTTACTGGCTTCGTAGCAGTGCAGTTGCTAGTTGTAAGGATAAAAGGCTGTGGGCATCCAGGAAAGTCAAAGAAAACCTCTTAGAAGAAGAAACAACTGAGCTGGCTCTAATGAGAATTAGGAGGTAAGTTTTTGGAAGAGGGACCCGCAGAGTCAGAGGCAAAGGCTCTGGCCTGCAGGGAGGCAGTAGGGTGTTTGGGATGGTCAGTGTGAAAATGAGAATCTCAAGTGTGGGAAATTTAAAAGAATTGGGCATTAGTGTTGCATTTGTAGTCAATGTAAAAAAATTCAGTTCCTCTGGAAACCCAATAATGTCCATGTTTATAGATGTAACAGTTGAGGTTCATAGTTAGTGTCTCCTAAAAAGACAAAAAGCTAGTCAGTGGCAGACAGAATCAGGATTTGAACCCAGGCCTTTTCTTGGCAAAAGCTCATGCTACAGAGCGATTGGGGTGTGTTGAGAGTGGCATGTTCTGCGTGTGAAAGGCTGTGAAGGCTGCGAAGAGATAAATGGTTTGGATTTATTCCCCATCAAATGATGGAGTTCTGGTCCTGCAGAGTCAGGAGGTAAGTATATTGTTGATTGAGCATAGATTGATTGCCGGTTCTGTGGCTCCTCAGGGAATTTATCTACTAGTAGGAGGACACAGACCATAAGCAAAACAAGAACAACGCCACAAAGATTTGAAGTATTGACAAGTGCTGGAAGAAGATAAAAGAGCATATATGTTCAAGAATGGTGGCTGGGATGATTTCTCTTGAAGATGATCTTGGGCGAAAGTAACCCATCTACCGTCCCTCCTCTTTAGATGGGTTGGGTATGAGCTCTGTTCTTCAGTCCCCCCAACTCCTTGTTGCCGAACACTCACCCTTCTTCATTTTTGTTACTTGCCTGGTCCCTAAAGGCATTTGAGTTTGGGCCCTAGTCTTTGATCCTTCTTACCCTAGAGTCTGGGCCATTTTTGACCATCTCACCGTGGACTGATTTGACCGCCGCTGTGCTTTCCAGCAGTCCCAAGCTGAGCTGTGCTATTGAAAGTCTTGCTTCAGCCCTGGCCAGGTGGCTCAGTTTGTTGGAGTGTCATCCTGTACACCAAAAGATTGTGGGTTCAATCCCTGGTCAGTTGAAGATTTGATGGGAAGGAAACTGATAGGTGTTTCTCTCTCTTTCCCTCCTTCTATCTCTAATATCAATAAAACATATCCTCAGGTGAGGATGAAAGAAAATGTCTTGCTTCAGTGTGTATTCCTTCATAATGTTTTCCACATTCTGCTCATGGGTTGACTCCTTCCTGTCAACTATATGACTACTAGTCTTTATTTATTCCCAGGTTCTGTTAACAGATTAGGCCATTGTCTTTCTCTCAACAGCCAGTCAAAAAAAAAAAAAAAAATGACCCAGGAGCGTTTACGTGCATGATGGCATTGCCCAGGGTGGGTGACATCAGTCCTCTGAGGGACTCGGGCAGTGAGAGGGCTGCCCTTTCTGCCCTGCTCCTTTTAATCGGTGTACCTCTGTTTTCCTAGCCATCGAAGAGCGAACCTTCACAGTCATCTCTGACTCTTTTCTCTCCTTCATCTTCTGTCTATAAATAGTCACTTATGAAGTCTTGACGTTTCTCCCTTGAATCCATCCCTCCTTCTCTCGCATTGTGTTCTTGTCATCGCCTCTTGCCTCTCTCTGTGTCAATCCATCAGTCCCACGTTGACAGGTTAATCTTCACGGAACACTTATTTCTCACGTGACTGCTTTTATCCTCATGCAACAAGCATAATTTCAGCTGGGTGAATTTTACTTGTGGAGTGAAGGAGGGACTGTGAGATGCTCTGGAGGAGCTGCAGCTCGCCTCGGCGCACCACACATTTGCTGTTTTGTTCTCCTTTGAGCATTTTTCCAGGCCTGTTTACCCAAAGGTCAGTCCATGGCAGGCGGTAATTTTTTTCTGGGTGATTCCATTCATTTCTGTCCAGACTCTGGGACTAGTTATGAAATCCCTTGTCATCAGTGGTAACAACCTAATCTGTCAGTAATATGTGCTTAGGCTTTTGTTTTGGGTTCAAATACTGGTAAATTCCTGGTTCAGAAGATCCTGTAATCTCCATCTTTAAGACCTGAGTAATTAATTCCTCCTAGAATATGTTTACTGAATGAAAAGGTTTTATTCCTCTCAAAAATGTACATAATCATAAGGCTTTATTCACTCAAAATATTCAGTTCACAAGTGACGTGGGTACCCTTTAACCTTATGAAAGACTCATTCATTCACATAATTCACTCATTCAGAATCCACTGAGCCTGTGATTTTTGCAGTTTTTCAAAGGAGTCTTTGTGTTCAGAATTTATATAAATTCAGAATAATTTTAATCAAATCTAATGCTAGGAATTCTATTAGAAAAGAACAGATCCAGTTATCATATTTTACTCAGAAAAATGAGATATTAAAACAATGATGTTCATTCTTAGCAAATTAGGGTAAAGTATTTGCCTTTTATAGGGGAATGTGAGAGGTGCCTTCTCCATCCGTGGGCACCCATCTGGGTTAGAGCCAAACCTGGGAATTGGCTTGATGCTCCAAATAAGAGCTTGTGATATAGGTATCTTCTCTGGCTGAAGAGTAGACAGAGGCTAGTTTTGTCATCTGGAAAATTACAAATTAATGAATTAGAGAACTGTCAATTTTATTATGAAATATGTTTATTTATTAACAAAGTCTACCTTAACGCAAAATACCCGCTAAGATTTCTATTTAGAAATGAAAAGGTTGGAAATTAAAATAATCTCTGTTGATAGACACCAATTACCGAGAGTTAAGTTCAAAGAAACCAGTGAACAGAATTGTAAATAAGGCTCAGTAACCAGTGACTGTATTGCTCTTTATCTTTGATCTATCATCATATAGTTGGGGACATTCACCTTTTTCTCATCTGCATGGCACTGTCCACTTGCAGGAATCTCCCTGGCACATTAAAAAAAATTATTTATTTATTTTTAGAGAGAGGGGAAGGGAGAGAGAAAAAGGGGTATAGAAACATTGATGTGAGAGAGAAACATTGATTGGTTGTGTCTTTTCACACCCCCATGACCAGGGACCTGTAACCCAGCCATGTGCCCTGACTGGGAGTTGAACCCGCAGCCTTTACCCCCATCATACTGAGCTACACAGGTCAGGGCTATCCCGGCACATTTTTAGTTTGAGGAGGAGAGTGGGAACAAGATAATCATTCTTTTGCCTTGAGTGGGGCTGAAGATTAATTTTAAAAGTCAAATCTAAGCATGCCTAGAGACATGTCATAAAAAACATTCCTTAGCCACAAAGAAATTGATTTTTAATTTCAGTAACTGTTCCAGTGCTTCTTTTTTCCTTAGTGTCGACATTCAAGAATTTCTTCTATCTAGTTGTACTCTGGATCACTTAATTGGATGCTTTGTATTGTCTTTTAATTGTAAACAGGCCGGCTAATACCATATACTTTCAAAGTTAATAATTGTATTGCAGATGGGCTCCATTAATAATGTACAGGAATCAACACTTAGGGGCGTGCCCATCCTCCTCCTGCCTCCTTGTTCTTGACTTTTTTAGCGAACTTGAATGCGTTATGTCAACTTGCATCTCACTCTGCAATATGCTGGTAATAACAAATATAATACATTTCTTTTGCAGTGAACTTAAACTGTTTTATCAAGGCATTTTCATATCTACAATCATACAACATCCTTACAGCACTAAAACAAGTTTAATTATTAGATGATTATTATTTACATGTTCCAGATGAGAAAACTAAGTCTAAATTGGTCAGGTCCATCAGTCTGGGTCCTGGTAATTATTGGCATGACCAGAGTGACCAGAACCTTGGTCTGTAGACTTCCAGTTCCTTGTTCTTTTAATACACCATATCGAGGGAAAGTTTTTGTCCCTTTCAGACACCTTCTCTCTCAACGATAAGGACCTAGGAACCAATTACACCCTACGTACACACCACTCCAGCTTTCCTCTGCACCTTTGGCTTTGCTTACCTGCTTACCTTATCTTGTTAATCTTCCTTACCTTTCTTTTTCCTCTATCACATTCCCCATCTTCCTTGTTAATTGAAGAAGGGAGTTCACATTCTGTGTTTCTAATTCTCAGTCAGACATTTGACTAGTCTAGAAAAGCTTTTCCTTCCTTCCTTCCTTCCTTCCTTCCTTCCTTCCTTCCTTCCTTCCTTCCTTCCTTCCTTCCTTCCTTCCTTCCCTCCTTCCTTCCTTCCCTCCTTCCTTCCGTTCCTTTCTCTCCTTCCTTCCCTTCCTTTCCCTCCTTCCTTCTTTCCTTTCCCTTTCTTTCCCTCCCTCCCTCCCTCCCTCCCTTCCTTCTTTCAAGAAAATTCTCTAATACAGGCTTCTGCAGCCTGAAGAAATAGGTCTTCAAAACAAGCTGAATTTAATAAGAAGGAACTGGTTAATTTATCCTCCGTTTTTTACTAACACCCAATTTAAACTTTTTGTCAGCATGCAATAACCAGTGTTCCTATACAGACATGCTATTATTTCAGTGCAAAGCAGGAAAATTGGCATTTTAATGATGCCGTGTAAGCATTTACTTGTGGGATAAATATGACTTGTACTAAGCTCTTTTGAATGTCAGATATTTGACTTCTCCTACTAACTCCTTTGCCACATAGTGGGGAAGAGTGGGGGGGAGTTGGGTCGGGGGCGTGTCAGATCTAATACCAGCTATTTAGATGTGGGCAAGCTCCCGAGCCTTTCTAAACTCCAGTTTTCTCATTGATAATGTGGACGTAATAATAGCACCCACCCCAGAGGCTGTGCCTGACTGAAATGGCATCTCCATTGTAAAGTTGTTTGCATGGTACTTGGCATACAAGAAGTACTCAGGAATATTACCTACTTATTACTGACTAGAAGCCTAGGGAATCCAAGTTGTGAACTGCTCTTTTATGAATAAAGAATTGTTTTATTAAAAAGGAAACTATGTGTGTGGGGGAAAGAATAAATGGGAAACTTCTATGTAAAAAAAGGTAGGTTTAGAAGTAATGTGACGATGTTTGTGGGGAGCGGGGACTCTCAGGGTATGCCTGGTTTCATGGCCACAGATGAATAGATTGCTTCCCCTCAGCTGAGAGTGGAGTCAGTGCTGGAGGATGCGGTGAGGTGTTTTAGCATGGAAGCAGTAGTCTGTAAACCTGGCATCTGTGCTCCGGGGGTATTGGAGGTTTCCCTAGATCTTTGCCAGTAACCAGGGCTCTCCAGGGCAGACTTGGAATCGGGCATTTTGGGGAGTTGTAAGGTGAGCTGTTTTCTTTGTGGAGCTAATTGCTAAGGTGGGCACAGTGTGTCACCAAATACTGGAAATAGCACATATTTGTATGATAATTTCCCTATGAAATGTCCCACCTCTCTTCCTTCTCCAGGACAATTCCCCCCAAAAAGCAAAACCCAAGACACACTTTCATCTGCTGTTGATAGTTTTCTGGCTTTGAAATGTAATGTAACAGTTATGAAACCATGACAATTAGAATAGTACATAGCACTCCTGACCCGGGAGGGTAAAAATATCAGATATAAAATTTTGTTTTTATTTACACACTGGGGTATTATTGAACACGTCATGACCAGAAAGGAAAATTTGGGTCACTTCCATCTTAACTGCCCTAACCAAGAAGAGTTTATATGTACACTGATTCCCTTTCTCTTATACATTATGGCTAAGAACAGTTAGTGAACTCTATTAGTGAACACACTTAGTTCATTACCTTGTCAATTACTGTGGTCTGCCCTGCACAATGCAGTGAACTTTCATCTCTGTAGAATGTTCAGACTGTAGTTAGAGGCATTTATCACTGTTGGGCAGCATAAACTCAATTGCTTGTTCCCTTCAGAATCAGTGGGACATTGGGATGATGCTGTCCTGTTATTTTTGGCTTTGCAATGGGGAATAAAACATTATTTGAAAATAACTATTTTTCTCTTCTAATGAACTATATCTATATTTTTCTTTTGTTCTTTTATTTGGGACATGAATCTTTTTAAGCCCTACTGATTCATTTTAGGATTATCGCCCAAATAAAATATTTATAAACTATCTTGGTTACCTATCAGATCTTAAATCACTTTTCCATTATAGTTTTCTAGAGTCCTTGGCTGTCCCTGACATGTATTCACACCCTAATGTGTTAAAGTTTATGGACTTATTATTTTTAAAGACACTTGTTTGTGATGCAACATCTGAGGATCTTGGTATCTTCACAGACAGCATAATCTCTTCCTTGATACCCAGACTTCATATTCAACTATTTATCTTGTCTCTCTACTTGGATATCTTACAGGCAACCCAAACCTATCATGTCCAAAGCAGAACTCCTTTCTCTAACATCTCTTATTCCAATCTGCTCCCTACCCCATATTCTCCCCCATGTGAGTAAATGGAAGATCATCCTCCCAGTTGCTCTGGCCAAGAACCTTTACTCTTTATCTTCAGTGCTGCTTCAAATCTTGTTGGTTTTTGCTTCAGTGCTACCTGGATTCCGACTATTTCTCACTGTCTCCATTGCTGCCAACCTGGTGTAATCCACCATCACTTCTCCCTGGTGTTATTAAAAGATCCTCCTAACTCTTGTCCCTGCTTTTGTCCTATCCCTGTCACTCTGGCTCCTGTCCTTTTTACACATGCCAGGCAGAGTGATCTATTTATGTACTAATTTGGATCTTGTCACTCCTCAGCTCAATAACTCATATCACACTCAGTGACTTTTTTCCCTCTCTCAGTCACCATGTGGCCACTGATGAAAATGAAACTGTGAGTATCACAGTTTTCATTTGCATGAAGAGCAAGCAGTGCTTTCTTACTCCTTGGAAGCTGGGGATATCGCTTGAGGCCAAAGGAGAGTAGCTTCTTAGTGGTGACAGGAGTCTTCACGGAATTTTTGAAAGGTGGCTCTTATGTCAGAGCAGAAGGAAACAGATTGTACTGTAACCATCGGGCTTCATGGGGAGAGGATGATCACGGAAAGGTGGGCGTAAGCTGAGGTTCAGAAAAGAAAATTGCTCAAGAGGAGTATTTGGATGTGTTTTGCTGGAAGCTGAGATTTACTAATGGTTAGGTGAACAAAACAAGCAGAGAATAATGTTGAAGAGAAAAAAGGATGAGTAGTTCAGGTTTTGCATGTTTAAAGTTTTTTGTGGTTTTTTTTATATGTATATGTATAAAATAAAACTTACCATTTTAATCATTTAAATATACATTTCTGTGGTAATAAGTACATTCACATTATGGTATAACCATCACCGCCATCCATTTCCAGAATGTTTTCATCTTCTCTAGCTGAAACTGTTCTCATTAAATACTAATTCCCCGTTCCCCTCCCCCCATACCCAGCGGCAACTACCATTCTACTTTTCATCTCTGTGAATTTGACTAGCTAGGTGTACCTCATATAACTAGAATTATATAGTATTGGCCTTTTGTGACTGGTGTTTTTTACTTAGCGTAATGTCTTCAAGGTTCATCCATGTTATAAGATGTATCAAAATTTCCCTCCTTTTTAAGGCTGAATAATATTCCATTTATATATATATCACATTGCTTACCTAGTCATCCATTGATAGATACTTGGGCTGTCCCACGTTTTGGCTATTGTCACTAATGCTGCTATGAACGTGAATGTACAAATATATCTGTTTGAGGCCCTACTTACAATTCTTTTGGGTATATACCCAGAAGTGGAATGGCTGGATCATGTGGTAATTCTATTTTTAATTTTTTGAAGAATCACCAAAACATTTTCCACGACAGTTGCATTACTTTACATTCCCACCAGCAGTCAGAGCACAAAGTTTCCAACTTCTCTACATTCATGTCAACACTTGTTTTCTGTCTTTTTCCCCTCCTTCCTTCCTCTCTCTCTTTTCTTTTTTTTTAAATAATAGCCATCCTAATGGGTGTGAAGTAGCATCTCACTGTGGTTTTGATTTGCATTTTTCTGATGATTAGTCATATTGAGCACTTTTTTCATTTTCTTATTGGCTATTTATAGACCTTCTTTGGAGAAATGTCAATTAAATCCTTTGATCATTTGTAATTGAGTTGTTTGATTTCTTTTTTACTGTGCTGAGAACACTTTACATGAAAGTTTTAAATTTTGATGAAACTCAAATCATGCATTTTTCTTTTGTTGCCAGTGCATGTGGTGTTATATCCAAGAAGCCATTGCAAAATCTAATGCCATTAAGCTTTTCCCCTGTATTTTCTTCCAAGAGTTTTAGTTTTAGCTCTTATGTTTAGGTCCTTGATTCACTTTAGTTAATTTTTATACAGTGTAATTTAAAGCTCCAACTTTATTTTTTGTTTGTAGTTATCCAGTTTTCCTGTCACCATTTGTTGAAAAGACTGTCCTTTCTCTGTGGTCTGGCACTCTCCTCAAAATTCACTGACTCTGTATGTGAGGCTTTATTTCTGTGCTCTTTAGTCTATTGATCTATATGTCTATTTTTACATCTGTTTTGATTACAGTAGTTTGCTAGTAAGTTTTGAAATCAGGAAGTGTGAGACCTTCAGCTTTGTTCTTTTCAAAAGTTGTCCTGCCTATACAGAGTCCTTTGAGATGGATTTTTTAAATTTCTGAAAAGGTAAAATTAAAAAATTAAGATAGACTTTTAAATTTCTGCAAAAAAAAAGTCGTTAGGATTTTGATAGGGATTGCACTGAACTTGTAGATTGCTTTGGGTAGTATGGCCATCTTAACAATACTAAGTTTTCCTGTCCATGAGCACAGGATGCCTTTCCTTTTATTTGTGTTTGATTTAACTTTTTTCATCAATGTTTTATAGTTGTCATTGTCCAAGTCTTTTGCCTCCCTGGCTAAGTTTATTCCTAAGTATATTCCCTTGTGATGCTATTGTAAATGGAATTATTTTCTTTATTTATTTTTAGGATTTTGTAATGTTAGTGTATAAAAATGGAACTGATTTTTGCTTGTCGATTTTTTATCCTGCAACTTTGATGACTTCATTTATTAGTTCTAATAGGTTTGTGTGTGTGTGAAATCTTTAGGGTTTCTACATATATGATTATGTCGTCTAAAACAGTGATAATTTTTGCCTTTCTTTCCAGTTTGCATGCCTTTTATTTTCTTTTCTTGTCTGATTGCTCCATCTAGGACTTCTAGTACTCTATTAATAGAAGTAGCAAAAGTGAGCATATTTATCTTGTTCCTGATCTTAAAGAAAAAGCTTTCTGTTTTTCTTCATTGCATATAATGTTAGATGTGGGTTTTTCATATATGGCCTTTATTATGCTGACATAGTTTCCTTCTAATACTTTTTGCATGTTTTATCTCACAACTTTCTTTAAAAAGGATACTGGAAATGTACAAGGGGGATAATTAATTGGCTGTATATTAGGTGGGCAACTTTTGGCGAACCACTTACCTCTCTAGATTTGACATTCCTCACTTTAAAAATAAAGAGATTGGGTTAGATTTGGGTAATCTCAAATCTTTGGGTGCACTGGAACCACCTTGGGAGGTTGCTGGAAACAGTTTGAGTGTGCAGATCTGTATGAGGTCCAGTGGTTTGCATTTTACCTCAGACGACTTTGATGTGGGTGATTTGGTCCTCTAAAATTCTTTATGGCCTTAAAATTCTGTGAAATATCCTCCACTGACAGTTTACTGGGTGTTCCTCGGAGGTGAAAAATGCAGATATAAGTGGTTGGGTTAGGGATGATCATTATTTCACGTCCTGGCTGTATTTGTGGAGCAGCTGCTTCCCTGAGATTCTGGCATGTTCGAAGAGTAGGAATTATAAGGTGTAGATGTTATTATTTAAAAGTGAGAAGAGTGGCTGGTTCCAGAAGTGGTTGGTGTGAGGTTATTCGGGGAAAAAGAGTTTTTGAAACAGAGACAGAGATGGGCCTAAGGAACAGTTTTCCACAGAGAAGCCGATGGTAGGATCAGAGTGCCCTCTGGGTTATCCCTGCAAAATCCTTGGTGGGACATTTTTTTGGAGAGGGAGTTCCAAAGAACAGTGTTGAGAATCAGAGGGAGGAAATGTTACAATAAGTGAAAAAAAACCCAGATGATCAACTTGCATACATAAACAGGCATACACTCATGTGTGAAATTAGTATAAATAATTGTATAAAATTAGTAGTTACTTTATATTTGCATGATCTAAACATTCAAAGTTCATAAAGGAATAAAATGAAAAGTAAAAGCCTCTCTCTCATCACTTCCCAAACACTTAAATTTTTATTTTTAGTTCTTTTAACATGAAATATTTTATCTCTGCCTCATTTTTAGATCCATCAACCTAAGATGCGCTCCTTTGTCTGCTTGCTAAGAAATATGAAGTACATATCATAGTATGGTCGTGCTCTTTCCTTTTTTTCCCCCCACCTGATTTTTTTCTTGCACATTACAAAATTTCTGGTAGTTTTAGCAAGAATTTTGCAGCCAAAATGGACTTGGAGAGAGAGGGTTGGGTGTTAAAATTATGTGGTAAGTTGCTGTCCTCTGCTTTGGGAGAGGGCAGTAAAACTGGAGACTCGGGAAAGGTGACTGTAACACAAATGCCTCCCTTCCTTTGATACGCTGCTAAGAGCTCCTGCTCAGGGGACAAGGCCTTGCAAGGTTGGTGATGAGGGATGGAGAGAAATTTTGTGGAGGAAAAAAATTGCGGATGTCCTTCTCCATTTTTTAAAGGGAAGAAGGGGCGAGAGGATGAAGGAAGGGCCTATTAGGATTTTGTTCTGATTCTAATGGGAAGCCGCTCGTGGGTGTAAAAAAACGAAATAACATGATTTCATTTATATTTTGTGAAGATCAGCGTTCTGGCAGCTTTACAGACCAGGGGCTGTAGAGGGGCGGAGTGACGGCCCGGAGATGGATTAGGGGGCACTCACAGGGGTCCAGGCCGAGTCCGCATGGCCTTCATAGGGCGGTAGCAGAGAAATTACAGGGAAGTTGTTGATTTGGGATATATTTCAGAGGTAGAGCCTCCAAATTGTTGGTGATTTGAGGGGGTGGGTGGGCTAGTAAAGGTGAGAAGTTGTGGTACCCAGAATAATGCTCCCCCCAAAAGTGGTCACATCCTGATACCCAAAACCTATAAATATGTTACCTTATATGGTAAAAGGTGGTTCTGATCGCCAAATTTTATTGGGCTGAGGGGGTTCCCCACACCAACAAGCAATTCTTGGGACACTAGCAGGGTGTCCAAAAAATTAATTCTGACACTATTTATCTAGAGGTAGCGTCAGATCCCACAGATTGAGGGGTCAGCCCTACAAGACCCCCCCACCCCATCCTTCAGATGCAGGTCCAGAGTTTCACCTGTACTTTTGACTGACTGGCTGATTAATAAGAGGTTCCCTGGACCCACTCCTCACGTTTGATTAGTTTGCTAGAACAGCTCACAGAACTTGGAGAGACATTTACATACTAGTTTATTGGTTTATTGTGTAAGGATATATAACACAGGAGCAACCAGATGGAAAAAAGATTCATAGGGCAGGGAATGGGGAAGGGACTTGGAGCTTCCTTGCCCTCCTCAGACGCACCTCTCCATGTGTTCCCGACCCAGGAGCTCTCTGAACGCCCCACTTTGGGGTGTTTATGGAGGCTTCATTACACAGGCATGATTGGTGAAATCATTGGCATTGGTAATTACCAATTACCAATTGGTAATTACTGAATCTTGAGTCTCTATCCCTTCCAGAGAGGCCAGGGGGTGGGACTGAAAGTTCCAACCCCTTATTCATGGTTGGTTCTTCTGACAATCAGCTTCCATCCTTAAGTGCTTCCCAAAAGTCACCTCATTCACATAGGCCCAGTTGTGCTGGCAAGGGGCTTCTTAGGAATGATGAGATGTGCAAGAAACCAAATATGACAAAAGATGCCCCCGGTGCTCGTATTGCTCAGAACCTCCCAAGGGTTTTGGTTGCTGTAAGCCAGGAATCTTGGATGAAGACCAAATATATATGAGAAATATACTTTGGTCATCTGAATGACCACATAGAAATATTTCTTATAAATCACAATATTGCACGTGGCAGAAGAGACTTTGTCGATGTGATCAAGTTAAGTGTCCTGAGATGGGGAGGTTATGCTGGAATATCTGGGTGGGCCCAACGTAACCATGAGAGCCCATGAAAGAGTTAAGGTCAGAGAAGGAGATATCATGATGGAAACAGAGTTCAGAGTCATGTGAGGAACGACCCACAGGCCACGGAGTGCAGGCAGCCTCTAGGAGCTGGAAAAGATAAGGAAACTTATTTTCCCCTGAAGCATCCAGAAGAAACGGCCCTTCTGACACCTTAATATTAAACTCTAGATTTTAATTTTGGACTTTTGAACTCCAGAAGTGTCAGATAATTATTTGTGGTGTTTTTAAGTCACAGCATTATTGAAATTTGTTAACAGTAGTAATTGGAAAGTAATACAGAAGTCCAGAATGACTATAAGGCTTTTTTTTTCTGGGCAATAGTGTTATTACTGTTTCCCAACATGGGAAAGGCTGGGGAGGAAAGTTTAGGAGAAGGCTAGGAGAAAACGGAACTTGTTCTCTTCAGGCGGACTGTTGGTCATCCACGTGGATACGGTGATGAGCGAGTTGGCTGTGGTCTCGGGGCAGGTCGGAATGAGATGGGAATCTGGGAGCCACCAGCATGTAAATGGTATTTAGAGACCTGAGGTTTATGCCCACAGGGAAAGCATATCACATTAATCATGGAAGGACAGCTTATTAACTTCCAAACTGAGGCCACATACAGTTATTCACCCTCATTTCTTGCTGTTTAAATTACAGTTATTCTCTTTTTGAGTCATCAAATGGCATTTCAGAAGGTAATAAGAAGCTGCCACTATGGGGAGTGAAAAAAAGGGCAACATTAAGCACTCATTAAAAATAAATAAATTTCTGAACTGTGTAGATAATTGCAACATTTCTTTATTATTATTATTATTATTATTTTTTGAAGAATACATGTGAATCATTTAACAGATTTAAACAGATAGTTTAATTTGGGGAGATTTCTATGGGTATAAATTTTTAAGAATTTCCTTTTAGCGGTAGATAACATTTAACTTTTGAGAGAAACAAACTCCCCTTTTCAGTGGGTATCAGTGACCTCCTGCTGTTTTGTTTCAAGGGCTTTGGCGACACCTGAAAGTGAGCTGTGAAATGAAGGTTAAATTTTTGGTAAAGCAACACATCTAGAGGAATCTATGTGAATTTATGTATCTCCTGAACATATAGGTCAAGGGTTCTCCACCAGGGGCAGTTTTGCCCTCCCTGGGGGACATTCGACAATGCCTGGAGATATTTTTGGTTGTCACGCTGGGGACTGGATGCCACTGGCATCTAGTGGGTGGAGACCAGGGATGCTGCCAAACACGCCACAGTGCCCATGACCGCCTCTGCCCCTCAGGACGAACGCAGCCTAAAATGTTAGTGGTGCGGAGGTTGAGGGTGCCTGCTACAGAGCTTGTGAACCTACAGGTTAGGAAAATGGGCACTACTGTCTTTCTGTCCTGGAACATACACAATGTTTCCTACATAAATCGGATTGAGTGCTGAGCTACTGGACTTTGCCTTTTACTGCCCTGACTTAAATACTACAGTATTCTTGCAGATGCCATAATTTTTATTTTGTGAGACACTGGCTAATTTAATGTTAACTGGATTGGAGGACTGAAAGAAGAATTTGCTTGAGATCTTAATTTAGATGGCCTTTTCTTTACGGGGGCTAAGATAAAACAATGTTAAATTTATTATAGTTTTATATTTTCAGAGATAATTTTATATTCTATAAACAGTTTTTATTTTGGATTATTTATCAAGTGTTACTAACATCATGCCCACTCTAGTCATGACTAAAATTATTACTTTTTGGCACCATCGAAATAGCATTGTGATTTTTAAAAAATATTGAAGAAAAGTCTCCTTTCTTGTCATTTGCTAATTTAAGTAGGCGCCCAAGGAACAGCTGTGGGAATGAAGGGATTTGTATCATCCTCTCAAATCTTTTCATTCATAGATTTTGCGGTGTAAACTTTAATTGCCATATTGGTTAGAAATTAGTTGAGAAACCTACATTATTTAATTGGATGTTGGGATATATCTTAGTTTCTGTGCCTTGAGACCAGACCTCTAAGATGATAGTAAATTAAAATCAGTAAATGCATACTTTTAAAAATTCCTAAAATGAGATATATGACAATGTATGTCTAAAAGCAGTGACAAGTTAGGAATATTAAAAGCAATTAAGATAGTATGACTTCCAGAATATGGAAATGGACTTCAGGGAAATCAAAGACAACATTCCATTGTGGGTGTGTGTGCGGGGTGTGTGTGTGTGTGTGTGTGTGTGTGTGTTCATGTTCATGCATATATCCCATGTGGTTTGTGGAGAACTAACATCTTTATTTACTGAGCATTCCTTTGTAAGTTTAACATATACACAAGACATATGAAAATGATGCTTTTGGACTTGAATTCTTTTGGGGGAGTTTGTAGTGCATAATATACCTCTTTGGTTCCAAAGTGACACTGTTTTAATTGAAAATGTTATTTTAAAACACGGTGAGTGGGTTATTTTATACTGCCTTTCAGTTTTTTCTCCCCAATTATCTTAGTTTTCTCTTTTAAGCTATAGCTATTTCAGACAGTAAGTCATCTGCTGAATTTGAATTATATTCTCCCCTTCTTTTACTAGAATTTTTTGTTTCTTCAATAGTCATTCATTTATTCACTTACTCATTCATATAATTAATCATTCACTTGTCATGATTTCTTAATTCACTTACTCAGTGAATGTTAATTAAATGATATATGTATATATACTTTATATCTAACTGCTGATTCCACATCTCCACTTGGATATGTAATGTGTGTATCAAACTTAATAGATCCCAAACAGAAGTCCAATATTCCTACTACCACCTCCTCCTCCTCCAGTGTTCCTCATCCCATTGTTTGCATCTTCTGGTTATTTCAGGCCTCAAATTTTGGAGTTTTCCTTGTCTCCTCTATTTTATTCATAATCCATATCTATTCTGTGAGCAGTTCTGTTGACTCTGCTTTTTCTTCCTGCCCAGCATCTGACCACATCTCATCAGCTCCACTGTTGTTACCCAAGTCCAACCCACTATGAATGCCTGCCTGGGTTATTGCAGCAGCATCTTAACTGGACCCTCTGCTTCCTCTCTTGGTCGCTCTGCTGCCCCTTTACTCTGTTGTCAACACAATAGCCTGAGTGAACTTTGCTAAATGGAAGGCAGATCATATCACGTCTCAGTTCAAAGTCCTCCGCAACCTTTTATTTCATTAAGAGTAAAAAAGATTAAAATTTCTTTACAGTGGCCTATGAAGTCCTACACAACTGACCCCTCTTTACTTCTCTAACTTCATTGCCTAGGACTCTCCCATGGACTCACTCCCCTTGACCCAAACTGGCCTTACTGCTATTCCTTAACATGCAAGGATGCTCCTGTGGCAGGGTTTTTGCAACTAGCTGTCCCTTTTGCCTGGAGTTCTCTTTCTCCAGATATCCATGTGGCTTATTCCTTCTCCTCCCCATCTTTGCTCAAATGTCACCTTTTCAGAGTTTTTCTCTGTCTATCCTATTTGATACTGTCATTTCTCATGTGACACACTCCTTAACTACCCTCTTACCTACTTTATTCTTTTCTACTCATAGCATTTATCACCATCTAACTGACTTTAAATTTACTTGGTGATTGTATTACTCCCCTCTGCAGCTTGACACATGAGAGAATAATTATTTGTTGAATGAGTAAATGATTTCATATCTGATGTAGCAGACAATGAGGTAGCGTATAATTTGAGGAAATAGATGTATTCCAAAGTCCTATATTTCTTTTTATATGTCTGCAATGTTCCATGCAATTTTGGGTTCCATTTGGAAATAAAAATGGAATTTTAATGAACCTTAAACATCCTGTAGACATGGTGAGTCTATCATTTGCTTACCAAAATAGGCAGAATATTGACAGGTAACAGTCAATATTCTAAATGTTAGTTTTAAAATCGGGTGTATAAGCTGAAAGGTTGGTATTTTGCAAAATTCTATGGAAGCTGAATGTTAGAGAAAATGAGGTCCCATCAATATTAGCTTTTCCACATCTAGCTTTGAGTAAAGCATGAACAGCACATGTGATGTTTGTTTTGAGTAAAATTATGATACGTGACAACGGTGAACCCCTATGTCCAGAGACAGGCCCTAATAGTGTTCTTTAGGGGAATCTGTCAGCAACTGCATGTGTGTAAAATGGGGAAATCCACTTTTGTCTTGGCCTCTAATTTGAAAGTTACTTGTTCCATCCAAAAAGGCAGAATGCAACCCATCCGTGGTCATAGCCAAGGTCAGAATTCAGAGTGAAGGACAGATCCAGACACAGCTGAGAACCAGAAAACCCCGAAGTCTCTGCTCTATAGCTGCACACAGAGCTGGGTCCCTGGAGACAAAAGGAGGCTCCACCCCAGTAACACTCACCTTGTGGCACACATCTTGCAAAGGATAATTAAAGGAAGCAGAGACCTCTTAGGAATACCGTTGTCAAATAGCTGTGTTTTTACTATTGACAGAGAAGCAGAGCCTGAACATTTTCTTCAGATAGAAATGACAGCACTGGTTTAGAGATCCCACTATGAACCAGCTCTGGGCAAGAGCAGTGTAAGACCCACGCATCAGGATCAGTAATATCAAGATGTCTCAAGAGAAGAGCGATCTGGCATAAACATATCTGCTTAGCCTCCCTTGCTTGCCCATTTTAAGTAGTTTCTCAGTGAGAGAGAACTGGATATTAATATTGGAATTGACTCTATAGCATGTGTGGTTTGCTAGATATAACAAGGCTCGAGTGACTTGTGTAATTTCTGTGTCATAAATCTCATTTCGCATTTCAGACTCATTCCTGCTCGACTACTCCTTATGTGGTCATCATAAAGATGCAAGGGAAAGAACCTTCGTTTGCCCTAGATAGATATTTGAGTTGCGTCCACTGGGCTGTTGTAGCCAGAGTCCCAGGGACCAGAGAAGCAGACCAGGAAAGCCTCCAGGAGTGCTGCGTTACGGACGCTTTCTTCTTTCAGGCTGGTACTAACATTATACAAGCACATTTAAAAAAACTGTCTTGTAATGAGTCACAGACATGATGCATGGAGCTGGGTGTCTTCTGCATTCCAAAACTTATACCCTATTTCTATTCTTTTATTTAAATTATTTAGTGGATGTTCAATAATTCCGGCTAGAAATAAAAAAATAGGTTCTCGCTTTACGACACAAGTGTCAGCGGAGAGAGTCACTCCACGCAGTTATGCAGTTTGGTGATGTGGGAATTGATGGGGAAAAAGAACAAAATGAATCACACCTCAGCCCCTAGATTAATGCATCAAATTAAATGTTACTATTCAGGAAGGCAGCAGAAAGGAACCGCTTCCATGGTAACTGTTGTCATAGTTGTATTTTTATTCGTCCTTTGGAAAATATATGAAAGCTAAATAATAGAGCTGTAGTGATACTTGTAGTGCTTTGCCTGTTTTCAAATGGCAGGGGCTGTGAAGGCTTATGATTTCATCTCTCTTTTGAGGTGGCACGGTCAGTCTAATACCCAGCAAACACTAATCACCAGGGGTAAATCTATAGAAGATCGTCCACACAAATGTCCAAAGGGGCTTTGTCAGTGGAAGTGTACTGTCACAGAGTTCTGGGTTGCAGTGATCATTACAAAAGATACTAGTGTGACCCTTTAGGGCTAAAAAGATCTTCCTCCAAATAATATTAGATATAACTTCTCTTCCTTGGCTGGCTATGAGGAATTTAAAAAATGAATTTTTAGTACAGCTCACTTATAACTTATTCATTGGAATATCTTCTTGGATTATCAATTCCGTTATTCTTTCTCTGTAGAGTCTATCTTTTGTCTATATCAACTTTGAGAGCACCTCAAACTGAGGGTAGTTAAGAAAAGGGAGGAAGGCGAAATTGGTTTCTCTTTAAAATTGCCTTTTTTTTTTTAGAAAAGAGCTCTTGTAAAAGATTTGGTTAGAAGCTAAAATTCAACATCCTTTTCTTCTATATCACCAGATTAGGTAATTGAATGTTAGCCAGATTTCTTTCAGAGTAGAAGTTCTACCTTTCTTGGCTGGGTTGGTGCTGAGAACAAGGTCAAACAGTGACCTGCTTCATTCACAGAGATGCTGATCTGTCTGTGGGCTGAGAGAAGAGTGTGCTCCGCTGATGTTTTGGTGTTGTGTCTGTAATATCCGTCAAGGCTAGTTTTTCAGCTTCCTGGTTTAAGGCTAACAGATAGATTGATTAACAAAATACATTGGTATATTTTTTGCTTTTGTTCACATGACTTCGTGATCTCGCAAAATGCTTTACTTTATAATAAATTGCCATATTTTAATTCTCACCACAATCCAAAACGCAGTCAGTGCTCCAGAATTGAAGGCATCCGGTGTTTTACTTCAAAAGCAAGTTCCTTAAGTCTCTATTTATTAGCTAACACTTAGAAACACTTTGAAATTTCATCCTATTCAGTCAGTCCCAGAGCTATCTGATTTCTCTCCTTAAGTGCTAAGATTTCTCCTGTAAGCTTTTCCTCGCTCTCCCCAGCCCTCGGCATTCTTGCTCCTCTCATTTAGATGCACTTGTTACCCGGACCATACACTTGTTAACATTAAATTGAGTAATTAATCATGTTTAAATTGTATGTGGCATCTTAACAAATAACATTTATTATGTTATATTTTATTTTTTTATCTTCACTAAAGGACATGCTCATTGATTTTAGGGAGAGGGGAAGGGAGGGAGAGAGAGAGAGGAAGAAAAACATTGATATGAGATAGAAACATCAGTTGGTCTCCTCTGGCATGTGCCACGACTAGGGACCGAACATGCAACCCAGGCATGTTCCCTGACCAGGAATTAGACACATGACTTTTCAGTTTACGGGATGATGTTCAACCCACTGAGCAACATTGACCAAGGCACACATAATATTTATTACTATTATTAAGTTGGGGTATTGTATTTCCTACTCCTTGTGGTTTCTCATCTCCTTTCCCTAACCAGATTATATACTTTTTGATATCAATACTGGTTCTTCTGTATCTTACATTTGTCACCAAATTTCACACAAGTTAGGGATTCAATCCAGTTTGTTACTGGGTTAACCAATAATCCTGTCATGCTAGAAGGAAATGGTGATGATGGTATTGTCTCCCACAGACTAGTCTATTTAAATACATCTTGGGAAGAATGTTCAGCAAATTACCTTAATTTGCAAAATCGCCTTCATCTAACACGTTCAGCAAATTACCTTAATTTGCAAAATCGCCTTCATCTAACATTTGCAGCTGTTCCACTTCTCAGGAAAATGATTCATATTATTTTAAAGACATGATGACTTGAACAAGGTCAAAGCATAATACCTGATGGTAATTAGCAATAAAAAATATAAAACTTGCAAATTTTGCAGGGGATAAATGCACATTGGATTTTATAGAAGGTGATCAGCTGTATTGGAAAAGAACTTTTAAGGTGGAGCTGGCTGATAATCTTTCCAAAACATTAATATAGTTTTTTTTCTTTTTTCCCTGTTTCCTTCTACTTTATCCCCTATCCCCCTTCCTAAATTATGGAGGTCTTTCTAGGTGGCCAACCTTTTCTAGGAACTTTGTTTCATTATTATATAATTTAATCCCCCCACACATCCTGTTGGTAAACTATCATTATTTATATTTCAATGACCAGGAAATATTGAAGTTTAAGGATTTCTGGCATGAACTTCACATTTTTTTCTCACTGAACTGAAGCAAATACCCCGTCTTTCTTCCTTTGATGTGTGACCTTGGACGAAAACATCACTTAACCTCTCTGTGCTTTGAAATAAAAAAATTTAAGATAAAAGGGTAATAACAATATTTATCCAATTTACCTTCATGGGGTGCTGCATTATTCTGGATAATTGAAGTTGTTAAAACACAAGAAATATAGGGCATTATTATTACTTTTATCATTTGGAAGTCTTGATCCCATTGGTGATAAACAATGTATAAATTTAGAATAAGGGATTAGAATCAGATTGCAATTAAAAATAGCCTATTGATGTTTTATTTTGGACTTTAAAATTCCTATGATATATTCACATATTTGAGTTTTTGTATTATACAGAAAAAAGATCCACAAGTTGAAATTTTATGTTTTTCCAGCTTATTGGGATAGACCCAGATGAGTCATTTACAGAAAAGTCTATGTGATCTAAAGAAAGTGACATATTTTCCTCAAACTTACTTCAGTTTAAACTTGACAGTTTGTTTCTTATTGGAGTGTAACTATTTGGGTCACTGGATTCTATGTCTTCTGCTTTCGTGTGAAGAGGAAAACATACCGTGCACCCGAGTCGATGCAAGGCTCCCTAATGAAGCTTCTTCCTTCTTCAGCAGCTCTACCCTTTAAAACAAGGCAGCCTTGTCCTAGTGTCTGATGAGCTGATTATCTTCCTCCTCAGTCGGTGAATTTCCAAACCTGTCTTCTCTGAAACACTGTAAAATGTCCTGAATCTCAAAAGAAGGCAGTGTTTGAGATTCTGGGAACTTTTCCCACTGTATTTGAAGAAAAAGGAGTAGAAACTCTTGAAGCGTGTACTGAGAAATCATTAAGAGTAGGATTACAAAACATAAGCAAAAAGATAAAAGGAGGGAGAAAGACTTCCTGAAAAGGCTATAGTATATATTCACATACACACCCCCACATGCAATCACAACATAGATATTTGATATATTTTTAATGATATTTTATTGTTTATGCTATTACAGTTGTCCCCGTCTCCCCCCCCCCCTTGTCCTCCTCTACCCACTCCCACCCCACTCCCTCAGGCAGTCCCCATACCGCTGTCTGCCTGCGTCCTTGGGTCTTGCTATATATTCTTTGGCTAATCCCGTCACCTTTTGTCATTCCTCCCTCCAGCCCCCTCCCGTCTGACAGCTACCTGTAGTATTCCATTGTGTTAAGTGTGCCACAGGTTTTTTAGACACTCTCATGAACATAGAATAAGCAATATTATTAAAGCAATAAGGAAATTAAAAACAAGAAAAAAAAGTTGCCTATAGCCTCATTAGTCATCAACTATTTAGTGCTTTACTTTTTCCACAATTCTTTTCAGTGGGGAAGACAGCTTTATTAATCCGGGCTTCTAACCTTGCTGCGTTTTTGCTCTCTCTACTCCTCCTTTCCCAGAAGCCCATAGTCCTCTTCTCCAGGAAGCAGCGCTGGAAGCTCCCCACCCTCCAGGCCTAGCTCCTGCCTGCTTGGCAGCCTCCAGGGCCTCTGCCTCCATTTGAAAGCACTTTCTTATCTTACTGATGTGCCGCTCTGGATTTGTTTCCTTCATTAGTTTCTGAAGGGTCTCCTTAAATAAACAGAATATTCTGTAAGAGCTGGGAAACGTCTTCCACCTTTTCCTCTCTTTCCCAAACTATGTACATTACAGAAAATACTACAGTAAAATGCATAGTCAGAGGATGTTGGATAGAGAGCGTAGATACTTCAAGTCAAGTTACTCACTTTCTACTGAATTATGAAATTCAGTCTCATAACATTTTCTGAAATCTGGGAAAGTGTAAACTTTTCATCTCCCATATTTAGTTCCAGTTATATGCCTACTTCATAGAACTCACAAATCCTTGCCAAGTGGTAAAGAAGGCTGATTGAACACTTGTTATGCGTGAAACATTTTTGCATGAAAATATATATACCCTGGAAATGCTTGCTTTTTATTTTTATAAGTAGATAGTCACGTTTTTCTCTTGTTTTCATCACCATGTTAATGTTAACTATTCTAGAATATAAGTCTCAAGGAAACATTACTGTGTCTGTTCAGCTTATGTAATGTGCCTTACGCAAAGCTGGGCACAGATGATCGCTTCGTATCATAACGTCGCTGCATAAAATGCAAAACCGGTCTTAGCTGAGGAATCTAACCATCTTCTAAGCTTCTTTAATATGATACCATTAGGTGCCATCTATTCGAAGGAAAATAAAACAAAAAAAGCACATTGTGAAGAAGTGTGAATTGCTCTTCCAGTGAAGGAGGTTTGTGTATATAATTGAGTTTAGTTGTTTTTGTTTACAGAGCTCCTGTAATTTCCCTGTGCCAGATTCTGAGTCAAAGGGAAAATATCAAAGTGCTTAGGCAACAGCTGTTCTCAGTCCTTCAGGGTGGTAATTCCGAGCCCAGGGCTGTGCTTATTCTTATCGCGAAATGACTCTGACTATAAAACCCTGCATTCTCCCACAGTGCTGTTACAGTGACTGTCCTTGTAAAAACAAGTGTTAATCATCAAGTGTGCTTAACAGATACCTCCAAAGAGAAAAGTAACTCAATATGACCTTATGTGTGTTCATGAACTCATCTCTCAAGCATTCCTGTGGTCTGACTTTGTATTACTGTACACAGTTCCAAACCTCATTGCCTAGGTCCTTCTTTGTAAAAGAAAAGCAATACCCATGGTAGGCTTTGTACTTCAGGGAGCGTCAGTGATGCTGGTCCGTGCGTCAGCTCTACAATGTTAGCAAATCATAAGTGTTGTGGCTGCCTATAATGCAATTTTCTGCTCATCCTGGCCATCCTTCTAATTTTTCTATCATTTGGAAAGAAGTGAAGTGGCCTAATAAGTAAAAACAAATAATACTCAAAAATGTAATTTGTAAAACAAATTTTACCTGATTTGAAAACATATTTAAAATGGACAGTTATCAAAACTGTATAATGTTTTGTTAAAGAAAAAGTGATCAATTGATATGGAATAATTGTGATTCTAGAAGTTAAAAGCTATTTCTATCATGTCTGCCACAGAGATAACATCACAGAATGACAGGGAAAGTAACATTTGTCAGGTATGTATTTTGGTACAGAGAAGAATCTGTACTCTGCATACAATTGCAGGACGTACGGCAATGGAAAGAGAAGGAAAATTTAGGGAAAATAACGTATACCTGTGTACTGAAATTATTTAAAATGGATACAAATATATTAGATGAATATACTAATTCCATTTGATGTATGTGCAAGGAAAATGAATGCTTGAGGACATATTAAATCACTTTATAGGAAAATGTGCTGCCTATTAGTATTAAATAAAAAGTTGTAACATTCTTACTGAAAATGTGATAGAGTCAGATTTTTTTCCCTTCTGGAAAAACAAGAAAGTGGTTGATAACATTGTAATTGTTTCAGTTGTGGAGAGTAATCTGTCAGTAGGTTTGAATCACAACGTTGTCATTACGGACGCTGCTGCTGCTGACAGTGATGATAATGGCATGTGCCTGACACTATGCCAAGGAAGTGGGGGGACATTTAGAGGGAGGCTTGCCACCTTGGTCACATACACGTGTATGCGCTCAGATCTGCCCCAGAGCATGCCACACAAAACCCCACAGTCCCCAGCCCACCTTGGTAGATTCATTGCTTGATGTTTACTCCAAAAGCCACTTTCCTACAGTCCGTACTATTTTAAAAATTAAGAGTTTTTTTCTATATTTATTTTTTACTCAGTTTTTGTAAATGTTTTCCCCCATGCCTGGAATGTCTTGTCTTTTCTGGCATGTGGATTCTTATTTGTCTTTTGAAATTCTGTCCGAATCACATCTTTCAGTGACGCCGTGGTCCCTGTGGCCCCGTCGACGCAGCTCTGAGGCGGCAGCGTCCCCAGCTTCCCTGGAGCTTGATGCTTCCTTGGGCAAGAGGCTGCATCCTAACCATCTTTTTACACAGAGTGGGACTTCACACGTGTGTGTGGCACAAGTGACTGAAAAACCCCAAGGAAAATCCCAATATTAATATTATGTGTTTGTTCTTTCATAAATTCTGTTAAACTGAATCTTGTCACATTGACTCAGTATAAACTTATTTAACAACGATCAAATTGTATAACTCCCATCAATTCTATAATATGGGGTAAGCAGTTAATACTAGGCTACTTCATTTTGCAATAGGGTTTTGTTGGGGTTTGTACTTGTCTCATTGCTTATTTGCTGTAAAATGAGACTTTTGCTGAAAAACCACTGTCTGGTTTTTCTTAATATTTGTAAAGATGCTCAAGGAGCTACATTTATCAGCACTTTTAGGCCAGGCTCCTATTAATGAACTCTTTTCTACTATTTAATATTCCTAAGAGGAAATATGCCTATGGACCAATTTTATTCTCAGGAAGTAAGCTTTTTTTTTTTTTAAAAGCCTTTGGGACCCAGAGTTGAAAAATTTCCCCTTGTGCAAATTATTCATCAATATAAGCATCTTCATGCAAAAATTAATATTTCAAGGCACGGAATCAATTTAGATTAAAGACTATATGTGATATATGTATTAGAGAGAGGTTCTTGATATGATAGAGACCACACTTGAGAAGACAGAAATTTCTTACTCATGTAGCTGTCTAGATGTGGGAAACCCAGATCGAGTATGATGACCCTGTTCTACATGGCTTTTTGGGGTTTGACATGCTATCACCTTGGTGTTAGGGATTCAGGTGCCTTGTTGTTGCTTTGTGTTTAAACTTTAGAATTTGTTAACTTTTTATTTCACTTATTGACTGTTACGGAGGGACTATCTCATCGGCAGTTGTGCTTGGCAAGCAGTCATGGTTTATAGTATTTTGTAGGTTTGGCATGACAGAAGTCTTGACAATAAACATTTCCTTAATGAATTGAAAGTTCATCTCTTTTGGGGAAACTACTTGCAAGGTGCTTGTGATGTGAGTTGTGGAGCTCACCGTTGTGGTCCAGGGCCATATGGGAAACAAACACCTGCTGGGGAGGGGGGGAGGAACAAATAAAGTTTGCCTGGAAGCCCTGGAGATGAAGAGTTCATTTTCATTTAAGCTTGTGAAGGAGAGCTTCCTTGAAGTAATGCCATGGGGTTGCCCCTGAAGGATGAGTAGGGTTTCAATAATGGGACATGGAGGAGGAGGGCCATGAGGAGCATGGGCAAGGTGTTGGCGGGGGCGGGAGGGGGGGAAAGAGAGTGCTGGTTGCATGCTGCACTTCCCCAGTGATTTGTGACGATAATTTGTGTTTTAGGAATGAAATCTGGAGGAAGGACATGTGTGAGCAAGGCGGGTGGGAGAGCGGTGTGAATGTGCATTTATCTTTACCCCCTTTTCCCCTGATAAGGTGACAAAGGAGAGTTTGGCCATGGATGATACTTTGACAAAACTTCATTGATTTGCCCTGGCTGGTGTGGCTCAGCTGGTTGGAGCGTTGTCCCATGAGCCTAGAGGTCACCGATTTGATTCCCTGTCAGGGCACAGAGGAGAGGCAACCGATTGGTGTTTCCCTATCATGTTGCTATTTCTCTTTCTCTCTTCCTCCCTTCTCCTCCCATTAAAATCAATAAACATGTACTTGGGTGACAATAAAAAAAAAATCCATTGATTTGTTAATTTACATTATTCAAGATGATTCTGTGAACTAGACTCATCTCTAACATCTAGTATATGGTTTGTGTTTAGATGAGAGTATCTTTGTATTTTGAATTAAGACACAATAATGAAAACATTTGTAAATGTGTGACTTTGATACCTGATCCTAGCCACAAGGCTGAGAAGTGGTGCAAACATGTGGCTTTCCAAGGGGGACATAAACTCTTGGTCCCCGCAAAAGACCTGGTTCTAAATGCTTCTGAAGTTAAAAGGTTGTGCTATCCCAGTTCACTGTAATGTTCTGCTGATACATCATTTAGGGAAAGTTCCAATTCTTGATGAAGAGCAGAGAGCTGACACGATTTTTCACTTACGTGTGCAGAAAGAATTGGTCAGCTTTGTGCAAAAGCAGGCTGAAGCCAAGCTTTAATTAGTCAGACTTTTGCACAATTCATCATGGTCACTTTGTAAGTCCAGCTGAGTATACTCTTGATTTTCATCATGACGTGTTCATTTTAAAGGATTCATCGTCTTCCTTTGAGTTTCTTGCTGCTCAGATATTCAGGTCTTCCAAGCACAGCCATGACAATGCACTAGTTTCCTTTTAAAGAAGAGTGGCTTGTTACATAGGGGTCTGTAAAGAAGTGAATCAGTCCATAAAAAGGTTCTTATTAAATGTTATTCTTGTTATTGATATATTGGCTTTAAAGACAGGAAAGTAAGCTAAGGACTTTTTCTGTCTTTTTGGATCCGTAGGCAGTCCATCTGGCCCAGGCAAGCTTCCAGATTGAAGCCTTTGGCTCCAGATTTATTCTTGACCTCACACTGAACAAGTAAGTATTTAGACATAATCCTGTTAAGCAAGTGTAATAAAACTTCACTTCATGGAAAGGATTTAGTCAAAATAATGTCTGTTGTTGAAGTTGATTTTATGCCATGTAGTACCTAAAGAAAAACATAAAAGTCTGAAGGTAATTCTTTTTTTTCTTTTCCAGAAAGAAAAAAACAAACATTTAACTTGTGAAATATCTCAAATACAGTACTTAGATATTATGGTTTTAAATGAAGTAAATATTTGAAGTAATGTTAATTGTTAACTACAATCATTACTATCTCATATATAGGAGGCATGATAAATTACTAACGCCAGTGTAATTAGACTTCAGTCTAAAGATTTCTTCGCTTTCACCTTGCTTTATGCAATTCTCATACTGTATTACAATTCTGAATGAAGAAAGAAAATGATGACCTGTAAATATTTTGAGAAGGTTCTTTGCTTTGGAATTTGCTCTCATATATGCATTTTAGAAGTTTTGGTCCTAATAATAATTTACCTGATTTTTCTCTGAGCATGTGTTTATGTTGATCTTTAAATGCTGTTTTCTCCATTGGAACGCATCGTACAGATGTCTTTCTTTGTACAGAGCAAAGAGCTGATGGCAAAAGCAGGGCTCTTCAACCTCTAATTGAGTTACTAGTGAGCTTTATGTGGTGAAAGGGATTTCCTGTATAGTTTTCTTGGTTCAGGAGGCTCCCATCAGTACTTTAAATTTTCATCAGTATTTTGACCAGGGCTGCATCTTTGCCAGAAAAATACCATGTAATGCCATCAGGCACTATAATGTAGGTGACCGCAATCAATATCTGAGAAATTGCAAAGGATTCTAAAGAAGAACTATTAAATTTCCTGTATGCCAAATTCTGTGAACTCTGCAGAAAAAAAAAAAAAAGCAGAGTCAGCTTGGGTGCTCCTTACTCAAGTGTTATTGCAGCTTTAAGTCAGAATGAATCAGCAGAACTCAGGACTTCCTTTGTTAAAGCTACTGCAGGTTTTCCTTTCTGAGTCTGCTGAGCAGTGGTTGAGTTCCTTTCCACCAGGCTGTGTCAGCACCGTGCCCATCTAAGAGATTTGTCTTGTGAAATCTTAGACCATGTTGAGAAGCTTGATATGGCTAAATTTAGTGTTTAGGTCCTCTAATTTTTTTAACTCTTTCTGCAGTGGAGACTGTCATTCCAGACTGTAGTATGATAGCAACCAAAGGAAATAATTGCTATATGTTGGTTGAGGCTGATGGCCACAGCAGAGCTTCCCAACCAAATGATTGAGAAAGGCTCATATGGGATGTCCAGGGTAGTTAGAGGTCTGGAAACACATCAGAAAGTTACCTACCACTAATATTTAAAGTGCAAAGGAATCAAGTTAAGCACCTGCTATGAGCAGTCCTTGCCTTTAGGAGCTTGTACTTTAGTCAGGAGAGGTCATCACATTAATATGTAATTTTTAATGGGTGAAATTTGTTAGAGATAAACATGAACCAAATACAGGCAGCTCTTCAGGCTGGAGGAGTATGTAAAAGCATTTTGGAAAGGTGATGCTTGAGCTAAATCTTGGAGGACCAGTGTCAGTGAGGAAGGGAAGTCTTGGGGATGGGTGGCAGCGGGGTGGTGGAGAAAGAAACAATGAATGAATATAGAGAATTATGTTCTAGAGGAGACAGCGTGGGCTAAGGAGGCAGGGCCACGTAGCAGTGTGGCCTGTAAAGGGAGCATGAGGCTTTTGTTGAACTTCATGGCAAATTACAAGGCTGAGGCAGAGGGAGATGAGTCATGAGAGGTAGGCCCACAGACAGCTCGAGTCATGGAAGATCTTGCATGTCATGCTCAAGTGCTTGCCCATTATTTCCTAGACTGTGAAAAATGAAGTAAAGGGAATAAACAGAAGTTCAATTCTCAGGAAATATAAAAAGGCACAGAGAGGGAATGCTTTCAAGAAATCTTAAGGTGATAAAAATCATTAGGTTTATTTGGATGTGGATGGCAAGTCAGAAGGAAGAGTTAAAGTTAATAGATGCCTTGATTGGCTAGCTGGGTGGATGGTAGTATCCAGCTGAAATGGGTAGCACAGGGAACAAACAGGTTAAATGGTGAAGATAAAAGAATGTGAAATCAGGACAAAATAGATTTGAGGGCTTTTGGAGGACACCCATGTCTAGGAGGAGGGTAGATATAACAGTCTGAAACTCAAGAAGACCTGGGGGCTGGAGAGAGTAGAGCTGAGAGTCATTTCCATGTAAGTGTAAATGGCAAACATGGTTGTGAAGAGAGTGTCCAGGGAGGATGGGAAGAATAAGGAGAACATAAGTCAAGAGTTGAGAGGAAGAGGAACCCACGAAGGGACAGAGATTGAGTGGGATCTACAGCATCACACGCAGTAGAATGATCTAGGGAGATAAGGTGCGAAGATTTCTCTTTGGTTTTGCCAATTAAGTAATCACTCCTGGTCTGATGATGGCAGTTTTAGTGAAGCTCTGTGGGCAGAAACCAGGTGACTGGGCTGGGAGTGAATGAGAGGAGACGATGTGGAGACAGCAAGTACTGATTGGGAGGTGTGAGAAGGAGAGAGACCTAGAGTACTAGCTAGAAGAGGGCATTGGTGTCAAGGAGGGCCTTTTAGGGATAAAAGCACAAGATGATAGGCTGAGGGATGGAGCTGATAAGAGTGAGAGGTCAAGATACAGGAGAGGAGATAATTTATGGAGCAAGATCTGGATGAAGACAGAAGGGGATGAGATCGGGCAGAATTTATTGATAGTTTTGAACCAGGAATGAACTAGGAAGAGTTCATTCTCAACTTGTGTGAAAGTATTACTGTGTGTGCAGGTAGAGATTGGTTTGCAGGTGAAGGGATGGAGTTCAGGAAATGCACCTTGGAAGATTTCCTTATGCTTCAAAATGGCATTATCGGCCACAGGGATAGGAATGGAGAGGGAGGGTGGGTTGGGGCTTGAGGAAAATGATGAAAGTTTAGGTTAATTGCTGAGAGGAACAGGTGGGGAAGCTCAACAAGGTCACGCTAAACTTACAAGCAACCTTCATTAGAAATCACATGTTATGCATTAGTCTTGCATCATTATTTCCAATGGTGGAGTTTAAAAGTTTATTCATTTTTATTGATTATTGCAGTGTATGAGGAAAGGCGGAAGACTGTAGTATGGATCAGGGTTCAGTGAAAAGCAGTGGAGACAGACCCTTTCAATATTAGTGAAGAGCTTAGGTAGTTAAATACCAGGATGCAGTTTGGGTAAGAAACGCGTGAGGTCGAGAAGAGGCTGATAGACTGGGAGAAAATCGGGGTCTTGCAGGGAAAAGTAAATGCAGTGGGAGGGAGGCCATGAGAACTCTAAACATGTGTTATCTCCCCTACGTAGACTTCTGAACTATCTTGCAGACAACGTGAGTGTGTGACAATGGCCTGGAGACAGGGGAATTGTACTTCATAAGCATATGTGACATGAGTTGGCCAGGGTGGATCTCCAGTTTAAATAGCTTTCAATGGCTGGGATTAACTAAAAGTCTGATCCACGTTAGAGTAAATGTAAAGAGTCAAGAGAAATTTTAAATCAATCACAGAGGGACCAAAAGAGCTTCTGAAGAAAGAGGAATCTCATTTCCATTATAGGGTGGTCGTTGCCAAACTATTTACAACAATTTAAAATTGTTAGAGGAGGGAAAAGGCAAAAGGCAACAAGTATATGGGCTCAGTGAAGGAGTGAAAGCATAAGGATGTTAACATAAACTAATTGAAGTGATGACCATAGAATCTAGATGGTTAAGGTCCTTACCAGGCCTGGACCGCCAGCTTGTGAAGATTGCCCTGACGTGAATTCCTGTGAGAAGAGCCTTTTTGAGTCTGTGCTCTCCTAGATTGAACAAGCGAGCCCTTGGCTTGTTGAGGCATCTCAGGGCAGAGATGTATGTTTTATTTATTTGCTCAGCAAACGTCAAGTGAACATCTGCTGTACGCCAGCGACTGCTGATGCTGCCGGGAATAAGATAGACAAGGTCCCTGCCTCCCCGATGGAGCTTCCTTCCAGGGGAAAAGGCAGACAATGGACCATTAAATAAAGACAAGTACAATGAAGGACACATAACTGGGCCATGTGATGGAAAGGGACTGCAGGTGGGGGTGGCCAGTGTTAGTGAGATGTCACAGAAGCCGGAAGGTCCATCTGTGGAGGGACATTGAGCTGAGACCTGATTGTCAAAGATGAGCCACCCCATGAGGCTGGACGGCTGAGGATGCCTCACAGCTGGGACAGTAAGACAGCTGGTGTTGAGGAGAACGTGGAATGTTCAAGAAGGACAGAGGCAGGTGTGAGTGCAGTGCAGTGGGTGGAGGGGATGGTAGGAGTGAGGAGACAAGATCAGAGAGGAGCCATGTAGCCAGAACCTTGCCCACGGTGAGGCGTTTGGGTGGGAAGACACTGGAAGGCAGTGAGCATGGACATCTCACTATCAGATTTACATTTCATTTGGCCCAAAAGGTTCTAATTGTCGCCTCAGAGGACCTTTAGTCATATTCCTTTCAGAATACCCTTCTTTTTAATTTTGTTTTGTTTTCCTCTAGAACAACTATTGTTCCAAGTTACAGAAGGTTTAAAAAGGATTAGTAGATTAATAATTCTTAATGTGTATCGATCCTTTGAAGTGCCTGGGGAGGTTGGTCTGAGGATTGTCTTCCCCACACGTGTGGTTGGAGTTATGCCAAAGCCTGTAATTAAATTTGCTTGTGTCTCTCAGCAAATGTTTATTGGGAATAACTGTGATCAGAGCTATGTGATAGTTGAAAGCACGGGTCCTGGAGTCAGACCTGTTTGAATCTGGAGTTGCCGTTTGTTATTTGTGTGAACTTGGACAGTCTCTCAACTTCTTTCTTAGTAACAGCATGAGATATAATTCACATGCCCTAGAATTCCTAACATCTACTCATTATATGTGGGTAAAATGATGACATATTATGGGGCATAATAATCCCATGTATAATGCATGCAAAAATGTGGGTGTGCATTATACACGGCAAAATTCCACGGTAATTCCAGAATATTTCTCTTGCCCCAGGAAGAAAACTTGTACCTACTTGTAACAACCACTGCCCATCCTACTCTCCCCCAGCCTCTGGCAAACACTCATCTCCTTTTTTGTCTCTATGAATTTGCCTATTCTGGACATTTTATATAAATAGATTTGTACAACTTGTTGTCTTTTGTGACTGACTTCTTTTATTAGTGTAATGTTTACCAAGGTTCATCTATGTTGTAGCTGAATAGTGTGCCATTGTATGGATATATAGGGTGGAACAAAAGATTTACAGTTGTTTAAATGGAAAATAATACAATAATTAATAAATAATCATATAACAATATAACCCGAGACATTGAAATAAAGAACAAACTGACAGTAACCAGAGGGGAGGTGGGAGAGGGATAATGGGGGAAATAGGGGAAAGGTTGTCAAGGAACATGTATGAAGGACTCATGGACAGAGCCAAAGCAGGTAGGTGAGGGTGGGAGGTGGGGATGGGTGTGGGGGGAAAATGGAAACAACTGTACTTGAACAACAATAAAAAAATAACAAAACAAAACAAAATGAAAGGATAAACTCTGTATTTAGTGTGCTCACAACTGTAAACCTACTTATACCCTACTCTGCACTCTCTATAAACTAGTTTCCTTCCTAAGCTGTAGGTTGTTGTAAGGATTAAATGAGACAATGTGAGCTACTTCAACATTTACTAATTGGAAGGACGTGTTCAATGCTGTGGGCTGAATGTGTCCTTCTCAAATTCCTATGTTGAAACCTTAACCCTCTACATAACTGTATTTGGAGATAAAGCCTGCAAGGAGGTAATGAAGGTTCGATGAGGTCACAGGGCAGAGCCCTGATCTGATAGAATTAGTGCTATTGGAAGAGACAGCAGAGAGCGTGCCCCCTTGTGCTCTCTCACTCTGCCGTGTGAGAACACAGCAAGAAAGCAGGTGTCTGCAAGCAAGGAAGAGGGTCCTCACCAGAAATTGAATCAGCCAGCATCTTGTTCTTGGATTTAGCCTCCAGAAATGTGAGAAATACATTTCTGTTGTTTAAGCCACCTGGCCTGTGCTATTTTGTTATGGCAGCCAGAGCTGATGAATACACTCAACGATATCTGTATTTCTGATTCATTATTATTACCACAGCAAGGCAGCCGCTGGGCTGGGTGTTGGGAGATTCAGCATTGGAGAGCCTCTCATCTCATGGAGCTTAGGACCTAAGAAGAACAGCACAGCAAGTTTTTGCTTTGGTTTCAGTCAACATTTTTTTCTGTGTGTTTTTTTTTTTTTTTTTTTTGTAAATGAGAAGAGGGGGTATATTATGTGATCTTTCCCTTACTGAAAGTGGACTGAAGAAAAAATGAGAGAGAATTCAACAGGCCCGTGGTTGAAGTGCATGAGCACTAAGTGTTTAGACAATATACTTCTGTTGAGTTAAAAACACAGAACACATTAGTAATATTTTTGGTACTTCTCCACTTGTCCTACAAGCTCTTTGTTAGACATCCTTTAAAGAGTCATCGAATGTTTGTCCCTTTAACTTTCCAGGCCATCTGGTTGTGTCTGATGTGATTGCTTGGGCCCTCAGCATGCTCTCCTGTTTATTGTGAAATGAATCTCTCTAAGTCTTCTGACCTCTGCCCGGTGCAGAGGGGAAGCAGTCTAAGGATGCATCAGATGTAAAGCTTTGGTTAATAAAGCAGCAGCATGTTCTAAGAGAACAGCACTCTGCGAGGGAGTGCGAGGGTCTTCCAGGCCTCTCCTGGGCATTTGTCTTGAGCAGAGTACAGGACGGCTCTGACTGGGTAAAATCAGCGTAAGACAGGATTGGATGGCGATAGCCTCAAACTGAGGGGTGGGCCCGAAGCCTGGAGAGTAAGGACTTTGCTTCATCAGGGACCGAGTGGAGAGAGACAATTCTGATGTTGGATGAGGGGCTGGAGAGAGTGCTAGAAGTTGTATCATTATTATTGTCAAGCCTGTGCCAAGCTGAAATAATCGTGCGCGTGTAATTATCAGCTGTCTATGGTCTGTGTTCCACAGTGCAGTGTGAGCAGTGCCATGAATGGGCTGCTCTGCGAGAAATGCAGAGAAGATTTTGGATGAACAAATGTGTCTTCGGAGGATGCTCTTCTCCATCTGTCCATTTCCCTGAGAGGGTAATGGCCGAGGAATAATGTCCAAGCAGCACCTTGGATAACGGGGGCACCGCTGGAGGTGTGTGACTGTATCAAGGAGACACTCTCTGCTCCCCTCCCTGCATTCTCATCTCACCAGCCCAGAGAAGAGGACCCCTGGGAACCTTTCTGCTCTCAGGGAAATTCTAGTGAAGGACTCCCACCCTTTTTTATACCACTGATTGTTCCTCCAAAGGGGGAGGAATCGAAAGGCTTATTTTATATTTGAAATGATGGAATTGGGCTTTGATGGCTTCTCACACCAAAATATCTGAGCCTGGGTGCAGTGGGAATCCCTTGGTGCCCCTCGTCTCCTCAGCCATCCAAACGAATGTTCAGGTGCTTGCTATTGTCATTCTAACTCCCCTGCTTGCCACTGGGTAGGGAGGCTCAATGAGTCTACCTTCGCGGGCCCCCTGGAAAGCCTCTTTCATCCAGGGTGCCAGCCGCCTTCTCCAGCCTCACTTGTTGGGAAAGTTGCATTGGGGCTCAACCTCATCCTCCTGAGCTCCGTCATTTTGTGTACACACTCTTTTGGCTACAAAAGAGAGGGATGACTGGCATCCCTACAAATATTAAACCTTCTGTCACCTCTGACAAACCCCATGGGGGGGACACTGCTAGGCCTGGGTCATACCTGGGTCATAGGCTTTGTTATACATATGTAGGCAGTGGTGACTGACATTTGACGGTGGGCTGCCAGGAATCTCGGAAAAGGAAAATGGATGGAACGTCCCCAGTTCAGAGAAGTGCGCAAACCTCAACTACAGAGCCCTTCTGTGCAGAGATGTGTGCACTGACCTGCAGGGATGTTCCCCTTCACCCAGGTATGGTGTTCGAGGCATGCACTGTTGTGGGTGCATGAAAAGGTGGGGTAGAGCGGGACTCAGATGATTGGAGCCGCCCGAAGGGGTCGCCTGGAAAGGATGGCCTTAAAGGAGTGAGAAGAAAGGCAGGGTGAAAAAGCTTGAAGCAATGCGCCTGGTAAGGTAGTTCTGGATTTAAGAAAGGATCTTTGTTTTGAGTTTTTGGGAATCAGGGGTGTTTGATTTAAGATGACTACTAATTAAGAAAGCGCCGATTTAAAGAAATACACGCACACAGTAATTTGCTCATTAAAAGCAGTGCATGCAGTGCTTTGGAAAGAAGAAAAGAGCCACATTGATGTAGTTTCAGTTAGGTTAAATAAAGAAGCTGATTTTCGGTGCTGATTAGCGTGATTAATTCATTCTTTACTCAGTCAACAAGCATTTATTGAGTGTCCAGTATGCGTCAGATACTGTGTGAGCAACCCAGGGAATTGGGAGCTGCGTGAAGGGATCCCTCCCCTCTGAGAGCCCACAGTAGAGCAATGGGATGAAAACATATGCAAACAGAATTAAAACGTGACAGGAAGTGACTTGGGAGGCCTTGATGCTGAGGGAAGCTTTCATGGGAAAGGTGAGATTTGATGTTCCTTTTCAAGGATACCGTCTTGGTTTTGATAATCCTGGTAGCAGATCCTGAGGTATGGAGTCTAGGAAATACCTTTAGGGAGTGGGGAAGTGAGATGTGGAAGAGGAGGGAACTGAAAGGGGTGAGTTGCCATGTGCCCAACTGGGGCTCAACCCACTGAGGCTCTCTGGGAGCCTGTGGGTTCATTCTCTAGAACAGGCCAGAATGTTTTGCAACTGAGGGGCCAAAAGCTTGAGTTTTATCCAGCAACTGCCTGGCTGTTGTTGGTGGAAGGCTGCTTCTCAGAGGAGTATCTCTTGGGGAGCTCCCCTGTGCTTCCCTCTGGGTCGAACAAAGGCCCTGAGGCCAGCAGTCTGGGGTATTGCAGTCCCCGCCTTCAGTGTATGGAGGTGAACGCTGAGGCCACGCAGGCAGGGCATGTCGGACTCTGCCTCAGATGCACTCTCTCTGTTTGGGAAGTTGTGGGAGGGAGAGAGGAAATGGCAGAGCAGAGGGGTCGGGGCAGGAAAGCACTGAACACCCCGCTCCCAATGTGTGGGAAGCTTGGTGAACCCTTCACTGCGATAACTTGAACATTCAAGCAGCAGCTGGAAGGCAAAACTGCCTGTTTGGTGTTTCACCAGATTTGAGGAGGGGATTTCAGTATCTTTCAGCTGAATGTTATTTCAGCTCTGCAGATTTGGAGATTTGAACTTAAATTTGATCTGGAGAAGAGACAGCCCTGCTGCCTTTCGTGAGTGACTAGGGCCAGGAGTTAGGAGCTGTGGCTGGAGATGAGGACCTGCCCTCCGGCCCGACAGCGTGGCGTCGCTGTCTTCTGTCTTGGCTTGTGAGTTTGTGTGACTCCTGAACCAAGAGTAGCTGGCCTTGTGCGCCACTGCTGACCCCACGCTTCTCCCTTACTGTCTGCTGCCCATCGCTTCCGCTGCTGAAATTCCTCTTACACTTCTGGGCCAGGGAAGCAGGGAAAGTGCTGTCCTTTCGGTGCCCAGGTTTCACTCTCAGTCTTGCTGCCGGTTGCCGGCTAAGGCACGCGGTCTGGGTTTCAGGCTGAAGGAGTGAGGGATGATGTGGAACGTTGCTCTTTATTTCAGGATGCTGCGTCTTTAAGATGCTGCCAACTCACAGCCTAAATGCTGTATTTCCTAATTTCAGGGATCTGTATAAGGAATGCTGTCTAGTACAATAGTCATGATGGTGATAGGCCATGTGCTAAGTAAGCCTTTTACCCACGTTCTTCAAGTTCCTTTAATACCCTGTGAGGAGGACGGGATAATCTCTGTTTACAGCTCAGTAACCTAAGGCCTGGAGAGAGTCCGTCACGTGCTGGGCTTCAGCATGGAATGTCCATCTGGACTCTTCTTATGTGGTTGCTTTGATCACAGCATTGGACTATCAATTTACAAGTGAGCTGGCCATAATTCTCATGATTGCTTATCTGTTCAGATTAAATGAGAAAAAAAGAATTGAACAGTTTTAGTCCATTTTTAACAATGTAAAGAAAATGAGGCCCCAGTAGTATTTGAAGTAATCCTGTTTGTTGAGCAGGCCATCTGTTATGTGTTGAGTCGTGTGTGTGTCCCCCCCAGCCCCCCCCAATTCATATGTTGCGGTCCTCACACTCAGTGCCTCAGAGAGTAACTGTTTTTGGAAATATGGACTTTAAAGAGGTAATTAAGCTAAGATGAAAGTCTTTAGGGTGAGTCCTAATCCAATATGACTGGTGTCCTTATAAGAGTAGGGAATTTGGACACAGACATATGTGTGCACAGAGGAAATACCACCTGAGGACGCAACGAGGTGGCCAACTGCAGGCCCACTGCAGACCAACTGCAGGCCAAGGAGAGAGGCCTCAGAATGAAACCAACCCAACCCACACCCTGATCGGGGATTTCTAGCCTCTGGAACTGTGAGGAAGTGAGTTTCTGTTTTTTAAGCCACCAGTGGTACTTTGTTAAGGCAGCCCTAGCAAATTTATACACATCCTAATTTTCATTTATTTGCTTACTTATTGCTGTGAGACATTCAGCATTAAGCTGCTCCTTGGCAATGGGCAAACCTATTTGTCTCTTGTAATTAATACTAATGCATTTTGAGAGATTATAGTCTTTTTTACCTTTATGTACTTTAGGAAGAGTGGAACTATTTTTGTAGTTTTGGTGTTATCCGTGATAATGAGGAATCTTAAGAGGCAGAGATCCCCAAAATTGCCCTAAGTGTCAATTGCCCCTATGATGTGCAGTATGATGTAGATGAACTTGCTTTTTATTTCTCCTGGAGGCCCAGTAGTCGTCTATGGTTTCCTGTGCTTGCAGGGATGAGTTGCTGTGGGGTTTTCTCTTCTTAAGACATCCTTTCCTGTCTAATTCTAAAAATTTTGATGGTTTTTCTCTGATCAAATGCATACCTATCAGGTCTCTTTTGGACATTTCTGGTTAAAGAGTTAACCTTATATTGAATGCTTTGGATGTTATCATTATCATTTGCTTTTGATGATGACAAATCTTCATGCTGGTAGATCAGCCCCAGAAGCCCTTGAAAAAAAATATAATAAATTAAGGATTTCCTAAATAGGTCCTAGTTCTATTTTGTAAGGATGGTGTATCTGACCTACTTTCAGAGTGTTTTGCAAGTGACCTTCATAATTCTCAAACATAAAACAATTTTATGTAATTATATAATTATAAAATGATAATAGGAGCAGTAAAAATAAAATCACAATTAAACCAATGGTATTTCTGCATTGAGTCTTGATTTCCATGAGTGGACAAGATCTAACATAAGATTGCTTGGGTGGTGAAGGGCAGTGGATGTTTGCCTCTGCCTATAGTAGGTGACTTCCTTACCCCCATGCCCTCTTGCCTGCTGATTATAATTATTGTGGATAAATGAGGTCCAGGGAGATTAAACACCAGGCTGGGAATATCAAGAGGGCCCTAGGAACTGGGTTTAGACTTTCTAAGTTTCAAGAGATGAGAAGACTGTGATTACCCAGAAAGGGTGAGTCTATGGCTATAGCCTCTAGCACCAAGGAGAAAAAAAATACGGCATCTTAGAATTTCTAGCAAAATCAAAGCTATCTAATTGTCAGTGGGATCACATTGCACTGTTTACTTAATTTAGGATATAAAAAATAGTCTAATTCACATATCTAGTGAAGTAAAAGACTATGTCTTGGCTGGTGCATTAAATAGAGACTCTTTGCAGTTGTCTACCTCAATGCAGATTGTAAGTAAATAAAACTTAAACTTGATGCATTCTTCAGAACTCTTGGTCTTTTGAAGACAAATTAATGTATAAAAATTGCAGCAGAAGTTTACCATGTTTGAGGATTTGGTGTAACTAGGCATCTAGTAGTTATTAAATTTACAGTAGTTACTCAAGTTAGATTTTATTTTTCTGATAGTTAAGTGAGAAAGACTACATACTGGGGTATATAATTCCCATTATCTGATAAAAGTTTATCTGTCTACTTAGAGATGTAAATGTTTTCCTGTCCAGGAGACATTTATCTCTTTAGTTTGATATAGCAGGGCATTCAGTAGCATAATGGTTAATGTCTGCAACCACGGTTTTGTGAATGACCCAGAAATGTTACTTAAATGGTCTTCTCATATTGACCTTATGTGAAAGCCAAGTGCATGAAGCTCTTTCTAACCTCAGTGGATTGATCGATAGATTTCCATTGATTGAAGCCTTTAATGAACCATTCCAAGCGCTTTTTTATTTTAGAAATGTTTATTGAGCAGCTGCTAAGTGCCAGATACTGTTGAAGCTGCCAGGGAGAAACGCTTCCCTCATGAAGCTTACAGAAACGGGAGAAGAAAGACAGGCCTATAGGCATTTAAATCATACTGTGAGAAATGTGTGAGCAATCTCACACTATTGTGGGCTTTCATCCCTCATGGGAAAGTGTGAGTGGATAGGGAGCTAAATGTTTATGGAGCTAAATGTCTAAGCTCTCACCTAAAGCTTAGGATTTGGCCAAAGGTTTGAGGGTTAGAAATTGAGAGGGCCTGAAGGTAAGCAAGAGAGGTGAGGCATGGAGTGAGAGAAAATGCAGGCTTGGAGAAATGAACAAAACCGCATAGCCCACAGGTAACAGGGCCGGGATCAGAACTCAGGATTGCTCACTGTTAATGCCTTTGGGAGTTGAGACACTTTTCAGTGATGAAGTAATTCCACTGAAGTTATGTTTGAAAATCTCTATAGAGATGGATCTTAGAGAAATAAATTTTATATCATTTGCCTGTTCTCTATTTTGCTAAACTTTCATTACTCCTATTCCTTGCATAAATCTAGCCCAAACAATAATATATTAAATTCTGCTGCCAATAGGAACTGTGCTGTTTCTAGAACCATTTTTTTGATGATTTATAGACAAGACTCATTATGTAGAGTCATTTCCCCAAATTTTAAAAATTAATTATAATGTTAGAATCTTAACTATTTTTTACTGTGATGAATTTATAAAAGTCCTCTCTTTAAGTGATTAGTTCTAATTTATCTTCCATGATATCCATGTGCTTTAGTTTCACTTAGGTTTAAAAAACAAACCAATCTATACAGGCTTTTCCATATGACCATTTCTGCCAAAAGTTTCAAGTCCTCATTTCAATTAAAGTAATTTTAAAATTAAAAATACATTTATCTTTCTTACAGGAATATTTTTCAAATGAGAGGCTGAAAGTTTCTAACACATTGTAGAATGTACATTTCATTGCTTCCTGTGGGAGGGACTCTGGACTCTGGATCTGAGGGTCCCTGTCCATGGGCCAGCTGAGGTGGGGAGTGTGGGCTCTGAATCCTGCAGAGCCCGTCCCGGGGTTGTCATGGATGGGCGGAAATAATAAATCATTCCAGACACTTTCTCTGTCTGCCAGGAGAGGGGTATGGCTCTCCCCTCTAATGGAGAAGGCAGCCCGAGCCCTTTTTTCCAAAGGCTTTTATTGAGAGGGCTATCAACGGGGCTTGTTAGTAGGAATGTACAGGTGATCTCATTACATCAGTATGTTAATGTTCACAGAGAAGAGATGATGTTGAGGAAAAGAAATGGCAGGAACACACCAATTTACATGGGTCCGAGAGGAGACGAGTAAACATGAGAGCATAAACATAAGAGCGCCAAAAGGTTTAGGGTCAGCGTTTGTGAATAATGTACATTTCCTTCCCAGCATGAGCTGGTTATCATAGCTTTTGAGGGAAAAACAAAGCGTGCTTCAAGGAATTCACTTCTCGGCTTGATTTCCTTTGGGAACCGTCAGATCCGGTTTAGGGCTGTCTGCAGTATTGTTTCAAACCTGAGCCAGGCGGGGGAAGGCAAGGCAGCCAGGAAATAAGGAGACTTCTTTCAGATAGAATGAGGACTCTGGCCATATCAAAGCCAAGGGGTGAGGGTCTTTCACCCTTTCTCCATGTCCCCCAAGTTTTTCCCTCATGCCCATTGCAGCTGTGCCTGTCTTAGGTTGCCCCTTCCATTGAGGGGTCTTAACCATCATTGACTAAACAGCCATCCTTCAGGGCCAAGCAGGGTGACGTGAGGGAGGCAGGGGCTGTGCCCTTGTCAGAGAAACAGGTTTTGTCTCCTCAGTGGCCTGTTTTCCCAAGGCCTCCTTGATTAGCTCCAGCCTTGGGGCCCTCTCACCTGTAGGCGGAGCTACAGTTCCTGAAACCACACAGAGCATTTCCCAACAGCTTCCTCCATTACTTTTTTGCCCAAATGACTTAACACATGCAATAAATAACAGATTAAACTATGGAACAGGAAAACTTTCACAGCATAAGGACAAGACTATGTCTTTTATAAATCCCTGGAATTTCTTAGACACTTAATTGCATCTGAAGCACTTTCTCATTACTGTTAGTATTTATAAGCGTTGACTGAACTGGTACTTGACCCTGAGGAGATGCTTTGCTCTTTAAAGTTATTCAGACAATGGTAAAGGGTTTCTTTATGTGACTATTAGCACTTGCTCATTCTCCCTTCCTCCATCCTCTACATTATGCTAAATTACGGGGAAACAAAGGAAAATGAGATGTAGTTTCTCTCTTTTTTTAAAAAAGATTTTATTTATTTTCAGAGAGAGGGAAGGGAGAGAGAAAGAAAGGGTGGGAGAAACATCTATGTGTGAGAGAAACATAAATTGGTTGCCTCTCACATGTCCCCAGCTGGGGACTTCGCCTGCAACTCAGGCATGTGCCCTGACTGGAATCGAACCAGGGACCTTTTGGTTCTCAGTCTGGCACCCAATCCACTGAGCCACACCAGCAGGGGTGAGATGTAGTCTCTTTGAGGAGCCCACAATTTAGGGTAGGATTAGGGAAATCTACCCAGAGGAGGGGATGGTTGAGCTGAATTTTGAAGAATGTGTGATTCAAGGGTGAATTACTTTTAATATTTTCAGATGGGATCGGGGGAGCAATAACTCTTGAGCACTCATTTATTTTTACCGATGAGTCAGTATCTCATATGGAATACTCACTGGATATACACGAGTGATGGTTGTTGATGCAGGGTAGTTATTTTGTGTTTTTTTCTCACTGATATCTAATAGCCAGGAGTCATTTTATGAGCTGAAAAAATAAAGTACTGATTTTCCTGAGGTTACAAATGCATATGTGCCCTTTTTCCTTTGGAAGGTCTAGTTAATTCCATTTCTATGAAATCATTACTGTACTCACGACTGAATGTGTTAACACTGAGTGACAGCAGTGTGTGCTTTCAGGAGTCAATAATATATCTACCTTTCCGTCCAGCTTTGAATACCTCGGTTCTTTTTGTGCTTTTGATTTGGTGAACTATAGAAAAATGAGCAAACTGAAAGACACTGTTAAATACCTTTTTCATAAAAGCAGTTTGAAGCAAGGCTTCCAAATCTATAGATTAAAGGCAGTAAAACTCTTCTTGTTCCTGGTACCATCAACAAAACTCCCATCCTACATTTTCTTATTTTGATTTCACAGCGCTCCTCAAGATAGGCTGTTTGGAGGTACTTTCTATAATTAACATATTACATGACTTGTTTGAAAGATTATGTTGTTCTGTTTTATATGCAGGAAATCCTTCCTGTAAGACCTGGTATATAGGATTTGCTCAATGCCTTGATCAGATACTAATGTCGGTGCAGGGCAGTGTCTTGTAGCACTGTTCCCATTGTCCTGTAGCAAAGCTGTATCTGAAGCCAAAGAAAATCAGTCTTTGTGGTTTTTTCCTTTTAAGGCCCCTTCCTGCTAAGTAATATTAAATTACATGGCTCTCAAAGTACAAAACCCACAAATCCTTAGGTGTAACTCAGCATGCATGTAGCACAGGTGAGTCGGTGGTTATCCATGACAGTTGACGATGTTACTGCATTCATGAAAAATGGTCTTTATAGACAATAAAAGCCTTTATGTGACTGACTTATCTCCGCCACAGCAGTGGATGATACAGACTCTGGAATCAAATCAGAATGTCTTTCTTAGTACAATTTGCCTCACAGCGCTGGAGCAGTGCTTTCGGCAGAGCAGCATAGATGTCCCTGTCCTGTCCTTTGTGTGAAATCCGGAGGGTCCGTCTTGTCTTTGCTCTACTCTTGGCATCAGGAGAGCTCCAAGAACTTGAGGGAGGGTGGGTCGGAGCCCGATCTGTCGTCACGGGCCCGGCCTCCGCCTGCGGGGAGCTCATGATTGGCCGGGGGATGCAGTCCTGACACACTTTTTCTCCTGCTAGGAGCCCCTCTGTCATCTCCCACTTGGGATTTAGGGCTTTGAATGTAGCAACCTTGAACTTTTTAATCTTTTTTTTGAATAAAGGATGTTTTCTTACTATTTGAAGAACGCATGATCTAAATCACGTTTGAGAGTTGGATACAGTCAGAGAGTATTTCTTACTCTGGTGCTTTTCTGAGTTACAAGTCAACATATGAATTTCTTTTGTAAAGCTCTTGTTTCTTGTATCAAAGGAGGCTGAGTTAGGTGAGCTCCCTACTTTTTTTGACTTGGTTAAAGTGTGTAACCTTTTTTTTAAAAAGATTCTATTTATTTATTTTTAGAGAGATGGGGAGGGAGGGAGAAAGAGAGGGAGAGAAACATTGATGTGTGAGAGATACATCAATCACCCTAGTTGGGGGTGATGCACACCCCCAACTAGGGACCCAGCCCAAAACACAGGCATGTCCTTTGACTGGGAATCGAATCAGCGACCCTTTGGTTCACAAGTTGGCACTCAATCCACTGAGCCATATCCAGCCATGGCTAACGTGTCTAACCTTTGAATCTCCACATAGAATTTGGAAGAGGTTATAATGGTTGCTGATTTGATTAAAAGAGCTTTAATTTTTTAAAAGAGCTTTGATTTTGTCACTGGAATGAAAACAATTACATTTATGTTTGTCTGTTTGTTTTCTGTCTCCAAGAACAACTTGCAGCTTCTTTCATGAGCTTCCTTTGAATCCTGAGAGGTGGGGTTAAATTCTTAAGCATCGTGCAGTACAACTTCCTAGCTGACTCTTAAGTTTCTTCTTATCCACAGTGAATGGTTTTCTACTGTATTCCAGAGCATCTCCAGCCCCGAGGTAGCTGATTCTCAGACTGCACTGACTTATCAACTCCTTTTAAAAAAGAATCTTTCTGTAATTTCTTACTTCCCAGTCTGAGTTTTGTACTTAAAAGTCACTCACTTTTGGAGACTGAATATTAGTCTACTTAATACAAGTATTAGGACTTCCTATCCTGAGATTGTTATTGTTCCCCCATCACCTTAAATAGCCAAGATTCTGTTCATAGGTGTTCACCTAGAATACGAAATAAGATTATTGATTATTTTCTAAGTAGAAAAGACTGGAAAGTTATAAGAAAGAATTTTTCTAATACTTGAAAAGTACTGTTTTTTAAGCATGTAAGAAGTTATTTATAGTTTCTCCCTGCCAGTGTTCAGTAGTATTAAACAGTAGGGGGTTTTTGCAGTCTTAAAAATAGTATTTTGAAGTCTGTGAGAACTGTCTGCAAGGTGGAAGCAACCTCAGGTTGAATTCTGCCAGATTTTTGCTGTCTTGTGTTTTATAGATGACCTTATACAGTCTAACAATATACATCATTATAGATGAAGTTAATACAGTCTATTAAGAGAACAGTTAATAACTAACTACCCACTAATAGATGTGAAACCCAACATATTAAATATAATGTAGTTTTATTTCTAAAATTGCACTGATATATAAAAAAGATTAACATTCTGGCTAGAATTGAAATGCAGTAACTTAAATATGTTTTTAATGTCTTCTTTGGAGAAAATATTAAACTATTTAAAAATGAAATTTGATGTCAAAAATTAATCTGTATCTGATCTGATTATTTTGGAAGAATAAAAAAATAAGCACACTCACTTTCCTTAGTTTGGAGATTGATGGTGGTATATAGTAAAATAATTTAAAAACCATCAGTATTAAATATCATACCTTCATATTTATTATTTATTATATTTATTATTATCAACACATCAATCATTTAAATCTGGTTGAAAATTCTCTTTTTGTGAGCATACAGCAGGCACCTGTGTATAAGGCTATGTGGCTTTTAAGTTGGCTACATTATTTGGCCAGTCATTTTCTTTGTTCAAAACGAGTCACCTTCTGATGAATTTATTTAAAAACATTTCATGAATAGCTGTAGATATTTTCTTCTGTGTTAACTGTGAGCCAGCAAAAATGTTTCCTCTGTGTTTTCTGGATTTAAAAATTTTCTTTTTTAAAAAAAGAATGTATTTTTTCTCAATAATGTGTTTACTGAATCTTTTTTTTTTTTTACTGAATCTTTACTAAGTGAAAGAAACATCATGATAAAAATCAGTATTTTTCCGTTGACTTTGAAGAACAGTAAGAATGAAGTCAAGCACTTGTACATGTCATACTGTATTTTGGTGATCATGACTGATATCCCTTTAATTTTCACCTGAACTTCAGGAGGTTGCTGCCACTTAAACATTCAGGCCATTAATCATCTTTCTCATTCATGGCACACTGTATCACTGGTCCGGGCAAGGCCTCGATATTGGGTAATGTTTTCATTCTTGTCATTTCCAGTCCCCTTCTCATTTTCCCCACCCCTGTCCTAGGGAGGCAACCGTCCCGAAGTGTCTCGCATGATCTTTTATTTGTATGTGTTCTCATAGATACACAAAGATTGTAGTTTGGGGCATATAGTTTTATTTTAGGTAATAAGAGTTAGGCTACAAATCTCTGCTCAACATAATGTTTAAAGATCTGTGCCTTTAACTGTCTACATCTAGCCCATTGCATCTAACTGTGGAGAGGACCCTGTGGAGTGTATCTAGCACTCTTCTATTTCTCCAGGGAGAGAAATCTAGATTCCTCCTGGCTCTTTACACCCACAACCCTTGCTGTAATGGACCTGTGGACCCGTCGCCCATGAACCTATGTAAGAATTTCTCTGGTGCATATATTCAGGAGCAGCATCCAGGACACAAGGCAGAAGGGTGCATACAGTCTGTGAAATCATGGTTTTAAAGGCAGGACACCTCTTAGACTTGGCTAGAGAAGATCTCGAATCTGTTCAAGAATATTAAATGTTGATTTATATAAATGCTATTAATTTTGGTTATTTCTTTTTTTGTCTGTGCCATTAAAAAGCAACAAATTAGTAAGAGCTGGGCTGATAGGACAGGCGTATACTTAATTTGATGAAGTACTGCAGACTTGCCCTGCGGACAGGATGTGCTAGTCTACTCTTGAGCAAAACACAATGCTCAGTAAAGTGTTCAGATCCCATTCATTTGTGGGATGGACTAAGTGATTATTTTTCCTGCAGGCATAGTTATTCTCTGTATATTGGGAAGCTAATTGCTTATGTTTATTGGATAATGGTTTCAGAAATATAAGAGTGAACCTTATGCGGTGAAGCAGTATAAATTAGTTCCCTGGAGATTACATCAATTTGGTCAAGCTACTGTGATATTTAGGGAAATGGAATTTTACTTTTCCAGTGCACTGTGTTGTCTGATGTTGTCATGGTGCTAATTTGAAAAGTTAACATAATTAACAAGGAAAAGCATATTCACTTCGCAGAATTGTATTTCTATTTCTTTAGAGCCAAGGGCCAAGAGAGAGCTTGGTACCTGTGGGATAGGAAGAAAAGTTTATGTGGATGATTTCTTATGGTAGAAGAGATAAACAGGCATTGTCTGAGGCTGAGAGGAGATACGGGTGAGAAAAAGGAAGAGACGAAGGACTACATGACCCACCGGCGCCTGTGCCTGACACTAGGTAGAGAGGGAGTCATTATTTGTGGAAGGAATCAATTAATCTTGTGGTGTGGTGGAAAACATGATTCAGGTTTATAGCATCCCGATTCCGCCACTTGGGTGAGTCCTGGAACTACTCTGAGCCTCAGTTGATTAAACTGTAAACTGATATTGATGGGAGACCTAACCGAGATGCAGTATGTGAAAGAGACTGGCATGTATAACAGGCACTTAACAGATGTGTAGTTCCTTCAACCAAGTACACTTTCTATTTCCTTCCCATTAATAATCTTTTGTAAATATCTTCCCATAAATTGATTCAGGCCTCAGTCTTTCTGATGGCTAAGGAAATGGATTCTATGCAGTCTTTTATTTTCTATTTTCCTAGTCATGGCAGCACTTGATTGAAAACTATAGTAAGGTTCTATTTAAAAACCACTTGAAATTATCACAGCTCCACTTACACATTTACAGTTGCCGAAACTATGTAAATTTTGACCTATTTTTGCCCCACCATCTGAAACCTATAGAGGGCTATTTTTAAAGGTCTTATATTGCAGATCTTCATTTATATAAGGTTGCTGGGGAATGGACTGTTCTATATTAAGTGGGTTTTCCAAATAAGTAAAGCTTATTCCTTGATATAATAAACTTAAAAGAGTCATTTTTGAAAGAATTGCTCTAAAATGGGTTAACTATTTTCCTGTTTCTTTGATAGAATATATGTTAGATATAATTTAACTTTTTGAAAATATGCAAGGTTATTGTTTCACCTGGTTGATCAGCTATATAATATATATCACATCTGTTTGCTTGCTGTAGGCTGTAATTTTTACTATCAGTGAGCCTGTCCTTTCAACCCCGCTCTTACTAATTTGTTGCTTTTTAATGTTACAGTCGGAAAAAGAGATAACCAAAATTATTAGCATTTTATGTAAATCAAGATTTAGTGACCTTGAATAAAGGAGGTCTTCTCTAGCCAAGTGTAAAAGAGGTACTGCCTTTAAAATATCGATTTGCCTTGTGTCCTTGATGCTGGCCATGATCCAGGTTGTGAAGTGTCTCAGGAATCTGAGGCCTGGGGAGAAAGAGGTATTATTTTACTTTATAACAGAATAACTTTAGAAAGGTAGCTATCAATTTGATACATGGTTTGTAATTTGTAGAGCCTTTGTGTTTGCACCTAATTCCAAACTGACAGATGAAGACCTTAAAATTCAGTCATAGACTCTTGCCCAAGGTGGCCTGGTTCACATTGAGTCTTGGACCCTAGAATTTAGAACTTCCAGCCCATAGCTCTTGCCATTCTCGTTTCCCAGTATGGAGCATATTGCCTATTGGGCTTTTATGTATATGACTCTAGATTATGTACTTGGGATTATTAAACTGTATACTTTGTATCTAAATATTTCAGATTATTTAAGTAGTAAAGAGTAAGTAAAAAGGAGAATGAGTGTATCAGAAATTCGATGAGTTTTCTGTGACTGAGAATGTTGGTTTCAAAGTATTAAATACCAAATCTGATTTCTCTAAAGTTTCCTCTCCAGACATTGGTAGGGCCAAGAGGCTTGCAGAGCAGGAAGGGACTGCCAAACCTTCCAGTTATCAAATTCACAAGTGATATTTGTTTTCAAACCAAGGCTTCTAACAATGATGGTTTAGATCTGGTTTTCACTTTCAGAATTATCAGCAAAAGGATTCAAATGTTGACTCAAAGTTAGCAGGACTTGGAATCCAGGAAAAAAAATGACAATAATAACTGACTTATCAATCACTTCTGGTGTGTGCTATAGTTCAAAGTGCATTTTGTGTGAACTGACTCATTGAATCCTCGCAACAACCCCTGCACATTGTTGCCCACTTTTTAGAGATGGTATAACCGAGGCACAGAGAAGTCAGGTCTTGCACGTTAAGAGCACACTTCTAGTTCGTGGTAGTTCTGGGATTTAAATCAGCATTCTGGCTCTAGAGTCCCACTGCTTCTCTAAAGAGGCAGCCCCATCTAGCTGTAAGTGTAAAAGGCACCCAGATTGGAGAGAGAGTTGGGTGTCTTGTTGCAGCAACTGTGATTCACATGGATTCATGGGAAGGCCTAGCTTCAACGTAGTTGTACCTTGACATTTCATAAAATGGACTGTCACGTTAAGAAGGGTTAGATGTAAAATTTAGAGCTCTCTGACAACCCAGCATCATGTCTTTCCCCTAAATTAATATATGCCTCACAGGCCACCAGGTTCCTTGGAATTCCTTACCAAGACTCTGGACAAGCCATGTATTATATTTTACTGCTCCAGTCTCTCCAGATGAAAGGCAGTCTTTATCTAGATGGTCATTCTTTTTTACAGTTGAGCAAGTCTTGCGGAAAAAAGGGCTTATGGGAAGGGATTAATTACCATATGCTGGTCCTGGAGAGGGGAATAAAGAGGGAGCAGGGTGGGGACACACACAGTAGTGACTTCAGCTGAAAAGTGAAATGTGGTGGAATTAAGCCTTTGTTCTGAAGGTTCACTGAGTGGTTGGTGTTTTCCTAGGTAGAGGAGAATCTCAGTTTAAGAGTCTTTTCCCCAGAGCTACTTTACCTCCTAACAGTATAAGCTATCAAGCACCGTAATATTCCTAGGTTCCCACTCTCTGGCCTTTACTTCATTGAAACTTTTCCTCAGTTACAGCTTGAGATCTCTATTTTCATGTTGAGGTAAACAGGCTACCTTCATGGAAATCGTACCTTCTACCATTGCACATCCAGTCTTTTGTTTTCATGGATGTTTACTCTCTGAAGGATAAGGGCTCCCGTGCTTTATAGCAATTGGAAAAATTATTTTTCAGTTCTCTGTTGCTGACAAAACAGTCTAACTCCTTAACAGGTGTGTAGTTATGCTCCTTAACTTTTATCGTTTGAGTGGAATCAGAAAAATTTTATTTTCTAGATAACTGTACTTATATTTTGATACTGAACAGTAGGTATTTGTTAAAATTATTGATGGTCTAAACCTATAAGTATAAGTGGAAGAGGGTGGGATCGCTTATTTTTTTTTCAATATAAGAAGGTGTTTAGAGGCTCAAAAACATTATGGGATGGCGCTTTACCTAACAATGAGAGGAGGTTCTTTTCAGCGTTGACATAGTTAGAAATAAATGCAGGCCTTTTTTTTTTTTTTCTCTTTTTTTTCCCCAAGGAGAAAGTAGAGTTCAGCTTTTGACAGTTGATAAAGCCATGGCATTCTAGATGACAAGTTGCAATCAGAGCCTTGCCTAAGAGCGTTTGCTCAATGGAGTTTTCCCAGGAGGTTCATTGGAAAGTTTACTGTTCTTTTTTTTTCCTTTTTTTAATTGAATTTGTTGGGGGTGACATTTGTTAATAAAATTATGTAGGTTTCAGGTGTACAGTTCTATAATACATCATCTGCATATTATATTGTGTGTTCACCACCCCACATCAAGCCCCTTCTCATCAGCATTTATTTCCCCTGTGCCCTCTTGTACCTCCCCCATTCCCTTTCCCCCCTTTTTTTCTTACTGTTCCTAATGAGATTTTGCCTGACGGTTCAATGTCATGTATTTTCAAGTCATAGTTTTATGCTTGTGTTTAGTGTCACTGGTATAAAAAAATGTAAACATGGTTTTTAGTGCGTGTTTTTCAGCCTTGTAAGAGTGTCCTTTCTTCCTAGTAGACTTTATGGCAGCCCATATATTTAAAACCTGGGAACAGATAGATCTATAGGATGGTGAGCACCATGCAGCCTGCTTGGATTTCCTTTACTTCTAGGTCTGTTTTCCAGTGGAGATGGGGATATGAAAGCAATGGGGAAGAGGAGACAGGAAGGGAGCCTTTCTTCCTTTTTTTTTTTTAAATTGCTGAGTTCATTTTACCCTCCCCAACAATACTTAGAAAAGGGAAGGACTTAGTAAAGCCCTCTATTTTTCAGATATTACTTCATTAGAGTAGATGTTATCATGCACTGAGCCCTTACCTAGTTCTATGTGCTGAAATGGACATTTTGTGCTTGAGTGATAAAGACCTGGCCTCATTTTTGAGAAGTCAGCAACAACCTAAGACTTGTAACAAAAGCACCTTAGTAGCTATGGATAATTCTCTCAACTTTTCTCTCTGAAATCACTGGTAAAGATCGGTCGTACTGATTTCCATCCAAAAGCAGGATTTCATTACAATGGCAGCTTGCCATGATAAAGTAATGGGTATCCCAAATTATGTCGTCCATAGTGCTGAAGCTACCGGCCTATTGTTACTGGACTGTCATATTAGAAGCAGCTCATGGTGGCTATTTTGATTAGTTTCCTTTTCATTTTCAGAAATCTTTGAACTTCTGATACAGAAGAGATAAATCAAAAGCAACTTTCCCAAAGAAATATTTGTTTTTATAAAAATAATAGTGTTCATTATGAAATTTAAAGCCAATACCAAAAAAAGGGGGAAAGAAAAAGTTAAAAATTACAGTTCATTACAATTATTTGTGAAAATTAATTCAGAGAACTCTATGCATACAGATGGAAGGTTTGGGAGATGATTTACAAAAATAGGACTAATCTATAATCATATTTTAAATATAAATGATTAAATTTAACAAACATTAAATTTAACAAAGAAAGAAATGAGAGAAATTTTAAAGGAATTGATGAGGATCAGGTGAATATTTCTTCATAATGAGATATTACTTACTAAAAAAAAATTCCAATAAAGTTGTGAAGAACATTGTTTGGAATAATTAAGGTATATTGGAGTGAAGAAAAATTAGCATGCTTATACCTCTTTCACCTTCTTCCTCACCTGTGTTACAATACTCTTTATACAATGTGAAGGTTTATAACATTTGCATTTTGTTCAGTAAGCACAAATCTTACAATGAATATTAGTTGTTTACTTAAGGGATTTAGCACTCTCCTTTAGTCCTTGTACCACGGTCTCTTCGTTCTTCCTGGGTTATTTGTATTTTGCTTGACTGGAATTAATTGAAAAGTGTATTGTTCAGGATAGATTTTAGGGTACTGTATTCTCTTAATTCATGAATGTTTCAAAGGTGTGTTTATTACTCTTACAGCCGAAGAGTATATAGTTGGCTGGATGTGAAACTGTTGCGTCATGCTTTGCCCAGGACTTTATGGGGATGGCTCGCCGTCTCTGGGCTTTGAGAACTGCTGTGAATGAGTCTGAGGCAACCTAGTTTTCTCTTTTAGAGAGCTTTCATTTTTCTGCCTTACATGATTATATGATTTTTCCTTATCAATAACTTCCCCAGGATTAATAGCCTATTTAGTGCTAATGGTGCTTTATAAAGTTTTCCAGGAACATGGTTTGTCTTTGAGCTGCAAATTTAAACTTTTCTTTGATTTTAGGAAATGCATGTTCTATTTATGCCTCTTTTTCTTTTCCATGTATCTTTTCTGTTCTTCAGAAATATCAACAATTTGCATATACTGTCCTCTGTATCATCTGTGTCACTTTGTCATTGATTCCTTTTTTTTCATTTTATGTTTCCAAATGCATTTGCATTCTTATAATGTTTATTTTTTCATTTTTTCTTGGGAGCTCTGCCAGCTTCCTTTTCATCTTATTCTGTTCTATTATGGTACTTCTTTGAACTCCTTTTAAAAAAGAGGTCATTTCTATAAATTTTTTAAGGCCATCCAGAAGTATTTATGTGAACATTTCCTCTGTTCCTTGTGATGTGATATATATATATCCTTCATCTCCCCGGCTTCGGTGCTTCCTTCTTTCCTTCCTCAGCGTCTATGCTCAAGTCCCCTGTTCATTTCTTTTTAGTTATGATGGCTCCGTGGCTGGGGCTCGTTGTTTGCCAAAGCACAGTGTGGGGAGAAGAGGGCATGGCACCTGGGCGGGAGGGGTGAGCGAGGGCCCCACAGCTCGTTTGGGTTTGCTGTTTTCATTATTCCTCGCTGGTCTGTAACTCTCCTCTGGAGGGACCCATCTCTCAACGGGGTCGTGAAGGGGTCCGTGGAAATGACTGCTGAGCTTCCTTTGGGCCCTGTGTGGTGAGCAGGTGTTGAGACTTTCACCTTCCTCCTTCCTCTCCTTCACCTCACCTTGGAGAGGTCCTCTGCCCTGTTCAAATTCTGGGGAGAGACGCGTTTGCTCCGATTTCCCAGTATTCAGCTTCGTAGTTTTTAGTAGCTTGACGTTAGGACCATTCCTTTTCATAGGGAACGTGTAGGAGTTTTGTTTATTAATCTAATTTTTGTCCTTCTGTTGTTATTTATGAGGAGTTTATCATCTGAACCTGAACAAACTTAGTGGTAGTCAAAGGTGGAAAATGAAAGGGAGGGAGATATTACCAGTCTTTGCAAAATGTTTTGACCATTATGCATTATTGCTCTTAGGTATGCTTTAGTGGCAGGGGCCTTGGACTTATGAAAGGGATGACTTGGTAATAATGAGGGTCTCGTAACTAAGATCCTTCACTGAGTTATCCAGTAGTAGGTAGAGATGACAGGGATTTAGGGTTTTTAAATCATTCTTTCAGTGACGCTTGTGGTGAAGTTTAGGCAACTGTAGGGAATGCTGCAGTGCCTAAAATCTAGGTAAAAGAGCTAAAGAGAACTAATATCCACATGCTTGTTTTCTGAGTTTATGGGATAAAAAATTAGAATTATCTTTCAATTTTTAAAACAACCTGTTTAATGTTTTTTAAAAGGATAAACTAACAAATTCATTTCTAGTTAAGAATTATAAAAATGATCGGGTATGAGACACAGAAAAAACAGAAAAAAAAGCCTGATTGTGCTGTTTCTTCACTCAGTGCTTTCTGACTTCGGATTGCAGTTTAGTGTGGATATTTAAATTATTAGTCACCTCAAAATTATCCTCTGGGTTTAGGTATTATTAGACATCCAAACAGGCCACTAAGGGCCATTACACAGCCGCAGGATTTTAAAAATTGTATATAACAATAGAGCAATTTATAATATGGATCTGATGCTCTGAGCATGCATGTGAAAACATTCCTCGAACAATCTTTTTCAGGAGTATTGGATGTTCTAAATATCTGACAATATAATACATTGTCTTTGAAGAAAAAATAGGAACTCTGAAAAAGGTTTTATATTGTTCAGCATATAAAACGTCTGGAAGTGGCTTGTGTTGTATACCACAAGTACCCCTTAGTATACTAGTGACACAGCTCTTACTTGTCCTGAAATCCTCTGTTGGGGGTGCCACCCCTGAATTCCACCTGCCTGTGTGCACATAAGTCTTTTACACAGTGGGAGAATGTGAGAGTGAGACAGAGAAGACATTTGTGTGCACTTGTGCATCCATCAATGTTTGTAAGTGATGATCAAAACAACTGAGATGGATATTTTCCAGCCATGGCAGTTTTGGATATTGAAAACCAGGACTTCTTTAAAGTAATTAAATTGAAGCCCTGTAGCTTTCTCCCGGTGAAGGGCGTGGCGCGGTATCCCTTGCCGCAGCCCTGCTCTCTGAGCGGGTTAGGTAACCTTGCGCCACCCACGCTCTTCCCCATTTTAACAGAATTCCTCGGCAAGTCAGTGCGTGGAAGGATTTTGTTTGTCTCACCCCTTTAATCTTTTGTTCCGTTAGCTCTCTAGTTTGAGAGTTAAATATTTTGATAAGAAAGTCACATATAGTTCAGATCCTGTCAGGTCGATTACATTTTGTTACATTTCCGTACTTCTCTTTTTCATACTTTGGTATCTTCCAAGAACTTTTCCCTTTCTAAGTTTTATTCTTTTAATAGAAATGGACTCCTGCATGAACACTGTAGTCTAAAAATAGCATAATAAGCCTGCTATTTTTAGAGGAGGAGAAAGTTCTTCGCCTTTTGTTCTCTCTGTGCCTTTCGCCTCCCACGTACCCTTCGGAGATTTCCCCTCTGGTTAGCAGGGATAGCTTTCGCATTCCAGATGCCTTTTCCTCAGTCCATTTCTGGCTTACTTTGTCTCAAAATTTTTAATGTCAGAGTTGCACTGGGCTCCTCTGTTTCTATCACTTACAGATATTTTGGATTCCTTTTCCTATATTAAAATTATGAAATGCACACATAAAGGAGTGAAAATATATCTTTGCAGTTTAAAGAATAATAAATGGATGTTCATATATACCCACCATTCAACGTGAGAAGTAGAACATTACTGGTGTCTTGGGAGCTCTCCCTGTGTCCGCCACAGACGGGTTTCCTTCACCTCTACCCCCACCCAGGTAACTGCTCACCCTAAACCTTGTGTAGGAGATTGAGGATTTTCTTCAAAAAAAAAAATAAAAAAAAAAAGAAAACTAGTAATACCAAATAATAACAGAATTTGCAGAGGAAAACAAAGATATGGAAGCATGTTTAGTCCTTGCATTCTATAGAAGAGAAATTTGTTTAGGATTGTAAGAAAAATGAACAGTCCTTAAAAGGGTTCAGCTGTTCATGCTGTCTTACTGAAATCAGAATTAGGGTAAAATGAAAGTTTTCCAACATGTATAATGAAAGCATTCAGTGCACTGTTACCCAATCTACCTTTGTCGATGTTGTAAGGAACAATTAGAAATGTCCTGTTTTGGTCTGCCACTTTGAGAACACACAATTTCTCTTTGCCTCATTGATTCCCGGTTTTTGAGGACACATACGAGCAGCATTTCCATGTCTTCCTGTTTGTTATAGGTAGTCCCTTAAGAAATTACACACACACACACACTTCTTTCCTAAAGTTCTAGACAGGCATTCAAATTGTAATGAGGCCTGCCCTTAGAGTAATCTTCATCCTTCATCCTTCATTCTTCTTTCAGCCATACATTCCCACTGTTCACCGGCCGACTTTTTGGGATTGGCTTTTGACTTCATGGGATGCTTATCTATAGGACAGAGACAGAAAGTAGTCTGTGAAAGTTTTCTTCCTGCCTATGCTATGTCCTCTCTCAGGCCCCACCTTACTCACCTAGCAGCCAAGCTCTACTAGTAGGAGCCTCAGCTTCCTATGGATTCACTGGATTGCAGTGTGATGTGCCATTGTGTCCTGTCTTTTGTTTCTTCTGAGTTTCCTGGATTGTTGATTCATCATCGACAAAACTTTATTAGAATGTGCCCCTCCTGTGTGGGCAACAATACTGAGAACTATGAATACAACATTGTAGTACCTGCCCTTTCTAAGGGATGTTAGTTTGCAGAATCTCATTTGCTTATCTGATGTTCACATGCTATTATGATCTCTAGCTTCCATATGTATTTCAATTCCTGCTAATTCTCTTGACCTAGAGTTTTGACTCTACCAGATTACTAGGTTCTGGATTTTTCTCTGAACGTAGTCCACTTCATCTTCTACCCTTGTTGCAAGTTACCAACTTGGATATGTATGGCTTTCTTGGATATGAATTACTTCACACATGAAGGGTCATTTTCTTTCCCCATTGCCTCCAATCATACCCACTGATGATCCTGGAACTTACTAATGATACTCAGTGAATTTACAAGTATGGATCACATATAGTTCTTAGCCTTTCCACTAGGGTTCTAAAAATGTCTGATTTTAAGATTAAACTAAAAATAGTTTCTCCGAAAGGACCTTAATAGAATAGTTACTCCTTTTTTCTGTGTCAGTCTCCCTGGGATTTGGCTGCTTCTAGAATCTTATAAAAGTTTTGCTTTTGGTCCAAGTGCTGAGAGGCATTTTAGTGGTGAATGGATAAGATTGTCTACATGGACTCAAAATTTTGAAACAATTTAATGAAAGTGGTCTGGCTGGAGGAAAAGCCCATTTATAGAAATTATCTTAAAACTCTGATTTATAGATCTGTTTTTCTGCTTTTTTCGACCGTCACTGATTTGATTTTATCACTGGCACATTATATAAGTTAAAATAGAAGGAAAGTATCTGCCTATAAATTATTTTAAGTGACTTCTAAAATACATTTAGAAAATCAAGTGCAAAAACCTAATGATCTGATTAGCTTTTAAAAGATAAAAATTCAGTTGTTGTATTACACAAAATGTCCAGATTGTATAATTAGACTAGACTAGATTAAATTAAACACCTATAATCACTATTTTATACGTGTTTTTCAAAGTGACATCAAATATCATGAAAATCTGTTTACCATAAACTACTTAAGTACTTATTTTTCTGTTAACCTTTTAGCATTTTTATGATAAATCATGTTAGTGTGGTTTAAGTTTTTGATCTGTTTTTAGTTACAATCAAGTGGTTTTGTAAGTGTGTTGTCTGATTTTCAGCACACCCCTTGAATAGGTTAGTGTTAACACAAATGTGGCTTTAGCAGACCTCTCAGGTTAGTTTCTATGACAGACATTTTTGTTCATCATTAATCACATGTGGAGAAAGAGTTTATCACTTTACATCCTAGAAACTGAGATGTTCTTTTTTGGTTGAGGTACAGAGATATATGTAGGATTAGAAAAAACTTATAAGCAGCTCTTTCCAGTATATACGGAGCACAGATGGAACTGTTCTTTCAGCACCATTTTGGAAGTCCCAGTATCCTGGTCCAATACACGACAGTTGGTTATTTTACAAAGCATGAGCCAAATGGATAAGAGGTGTGCTTTAACAATCCCCAAGTTCCACCTTACCAGAGGTATATTTTTAGGGTAAGAGATGAAGCCAGTCATATGTACATTTACTATTTTAGAGTTGGAGGTTTCTTTAGAGATAGTATAATCCAACATTCCTATTTTTGTAAGGACGAAATCTTGCTCCACAATATTAAGGACTTCTCCAAAATCTCAAAGACGATGTGTCAGAGTCAGGCTAGCAGTTGGATCTCTTGATTCCTGTTTATCCATTTATTGATTAGTTTATGTTAATTTGTTCAACAGATAGCTTTGGGTGCCTGTGTAGTCCAGGCATTCTTCCATGGGTGAGGCTGCTACAGTGAGCAAAACAAACAAGGTCAGTTTGTGCTCTGATAAACCACATTGAGCCTGAAAAGTGCACACAAGTTGGAAAAAACTCCCTTTCCAGAGAAGCTATAAATGAATGGTAGTTTTTCCAATAAATTCTATAATATTCAGAAGTCTATTATCTTATTATTATTTTGAAATGGTACATAATTTGGAAGAATGAAAAATTCTCTTTGGTTAGGAAGTTAGTTGGCTGTTAGGTGAATTTTGACTTTTTAAAAAAACAATCAAAGGCTCAGTGAATAATTTTCTGATGCTATGAAATGGGCTCAGAAGGTGGGATAAGTTTGAAGATCATTTTTCTAAATGATAATTTAAAAAAAAGGTGTTATTTTTGTATGATAATCATTTTGTACTTCCTTGAAGAAATCATTTAAACATTCTCCTTTTTTTCCCTCCTCTTTTTCTTTTTTTGATATGTTGTGCTCTTATCTGCCATATTGGTTTGTTATTACTGCAGTACTGTTGCTAATTACTACATTAGGATAATTTCTTAAACATATCTAATATTTAGGAAGGACTGTGGTTATCATCTCTCAACATCCCTGTGTTATATGTATGAAGGATACCATAATTGCATAGTGTTGTTTTTGCTTAGTACAGAGAACTCTAGGGTGACAATCTTCAAATGCCTCTTGCTTTATAGGGCTGTGCAGACTTGTCTCATGTGGGACTTGCTCTGCGGAAGATTTGGGTCTAAGGTCAGCCAGCAGATACCACACATGCTCAGATTGTAGCAGCACAGTAGAAATGAAGGGTTAGATTCTTCCAAAGGGTAAAAAGGGAGGGAAAGAGCACACACAAGACAATTGTGGTTGTTTTATAGAAATCTTTCTCTGTATTAAAACAGCATAAAATTGCACAGTTCATACTAGCATTTGCATAACAAGTTTTAGGACACATAACTAATTTACAATAACAATATTTAAAGAAGTAGAAACACTGAAGTAAAAATTAAGCAATCTTTAGTCTTGTCTTCAACCCTCATCTGATTCACTTTTTTTCTCTCATTCACTCTTCAGCCATTAATGGAATGAGTGAAGGAAGGTTAAAGCTACAAGTTTTTATATGTGGAGAGGCCTTTTCTTAGTGTCTTTGGTCTCTTGCCATTCTCTCCTGCTGCTAGCATTAATTACTTTGCAGATGGCTCTAATTGACCCACTAAAGGAACCTTGTCTCTGTTCAGCCCTTCCCAAGCCCTCAAGTCTCTGCCGTTTCTGAGGACATAAATGCAGTACTTGCTCTCAGCTCTTACAAAGAGGAGAGCCATGCTTGCTCTTCCAAGTTCTGAGTCCTAGGATGCCTTTGCTTTCCGAGTTCCAGCTCCTTGCCTAAACCTGTGTAACTGCTGGTCCAGAATGTGCCTCTCTAACACTATCGCCCTTGTGACGGGTGCTGTGGCCAAACTGGCCGTCTAAGTTGCTCCTTGAATGTGGTGCCATCTTTTCCTCTCTCATGTGTTTGCACACCCTGGTCCCTGTCTATATGGCCTGCTCTTTCCTGCCTATATTTTGCAGTCCATATTTTATTATGAACTTGCCCTAACCCTGCTTTCTTTTGGAAAAGTTCCTGATCACCTTAGTAGAAATTCATTAACCCTTTGGAGCAGTCTGATGCTTTGTTATGATAGTAGAGGATATGCTTCCTTGCCTTATTTTAATTATGAGATTATAATCACCTTGCAGCTAAGGACTGTTGTTTTGTTTCCCTTTCTGTCCTTGCCCCACCCCCCTCAGGTGTTCAGGGCACGTTGCTGCATTGAGTTGCAGGGCAGAGGCAGCCGGACTGGTCACTGCTCCCTGTGTGGTTGGGGGTGGGAGTCTCAATGTCTGTGACTCCTTTCCTTGCCTGGGCCTGAAATTAGTCATGAATCCATTCCCTTCCTAATGGAGCTCTGTTTCCTTTCCCTTTAAAAGCATAATTTGTATAGTAGTTTCTTCTTTTAATAGGTACTATATAGTCATTGTAAACATTTCAGGAATTATGGGTAAACAAAAGAAAACAAAAACCATTGAAAGTTTTACAGGAAGCAATAGCCCACTATTATATTTGTGTGTATTTCTGTAGATGTTTTTCTATATATGAACATAAACACATAAACATATTTTTAAAAAGTTAACATTATCATAACATTTTCTCATTTGTCTCATTGAATGATGTTGTGAACATCTTTTCCATCTTTCCAAGTGTCTGTGAAAACAGATAAACCTACTCACATCAACATCATTTGCAGAGAATAGCCATGTGTGTGTGTATTCGCTCTTGTCTAATCATTTCCTCAGGAAACTCATATAAGTAGCGTTTACAAGATTATAAAAACTTACGTATTTAAAGAGTGACCATGCCTTCAGGGTTTTGATGGCTATTGCTAAATTGCTCTCTAGAAAGACATATTAATTCATGCTCCCAATAGTAATGTGTGGAGCGCCAGTTTTTCTCCATTCTTGCCAGCTCTGGCTGCTGTCATTCACTTTTATCCTCTGAACTGAAGGGGGGAAAGTGGTCCCTCATGGCTATTTTAATGTACAGATCTTTTACTACTAATACAATTGTAGGTTTGTATGTGATTGATCACTTTTAGTATTTGTTGTTTTCTTTTTTTCTGTGAATAGCATTTTGTACATTGTATTTTGTGAATTGCCTGCCCATGTCCTTTGCCCACTTTTGTTGGGTTGTTTGTTTTTGCTTGTTTTTGGCCCCTTTTGTTAAAGATCGCAACTCCTTGTTGTTCATATGTTTTGTAAATGTTCTGTCTCAGATTGCCTTGAAGTTTTATGTACAGTATTTTTTTAACTTATGAAAATTTAAGAAATTTTTATAGCCTTCTTTTTTTTAAATGATTTCTGGATTTAATGTAATGCTTAAAACAGTGTCTCCTTAACATTCGGTTATACTTTATAGTAAATTTATGGCTTTACTTTTCAACATGCATACCTTTAATGAATATATTATTAGTTTGGTGTAAAGTTTGATGTAAGGATCTAATTATCCCAAAATGTTTAGCCACTTGTTGCAAACATATTTATTCTTTATTCATTTTCTTCTCTACCAATTGAAAATGCCATAATTTTCACATTAACATTTTTGATGTGAACTTGAATCTCTTCTCAACTTTCTGTTCTGCCCTTAGGGTTGTCAGTCTCATCAGACCAAGGCTCTCTGTATTTTCTGCACTATAGTAATGTACAGGGTCCTATTGTTATTTCTTTTTAAAAAATGTTTGAGTAGTTATAAACACTTCTTCTTTAACATGAACTTTAGAATAATTTTGTCTAGTTTAAAACTTTCTGAGATTTTGTTTGGGATTACACTAAAATTTTAGAGTATATGTATATCTATACATAATAAATATTCACATACATCATAAACATATAAAATTTGTTGCCATTTTTGTCACTGTTAGCAGAAACTTTCCCCCAGATTGTTTCAAGGTTGTTTTGCTGGTGCACATAGAAATGTATTTTATTTTTGCATATTTATCTTATTACTGGCCACCTTCCTTAACTCTTATTATTTCTGATAATTCCCCATTGATTTCCTTTATATTCTTTTAACCATTTCATGCATACCTGGGAAGAACAGATACTGCATTAAAAATGTGTAGTTTTTCTATATATACAAAAAATGAAAGAAGTAGGGAGTTCTTGTTTTAGGATGTGGCAAGAACTGGATCTGGAGGAGAGTTATTTCTTATGGACAGGTTACCAGAAGGCAAGGTTGGTAATAATGGATCCATATCCATTCCCTCCAATTTTACTATGTGTGATGCCTGGTTTAATAATTTTTGGGCAGATCAGAAAATAACCTGGATTAGCACTATTTGACACACTATAATATTCATTATTTGAAAGTTGCGCATCAAAGCATTTCAGTTATGTGTGGCTGTGTTCAAAAGATAGGCCATCTTTATTTGGATGCAGTTTTCTTTGTGTTTAATATTTTTTTTTTTGTTTCATGACATATGGGGATAAAAACACATATGTGAGAGTAACTACGATTCTATCATAGAGGAATTTCAGAATGACTGGTATGTTTGCAGAGGCACTGGCAGCCACACTAGGGATGTGTCAGCCACTTCATATGGTCTGGTTTAAAAGTTGGAGAGGAGAAATTAAACATCTTTCAGTTTTATTTAATTAAAGGTGTTTCTATTGATGCCAGTTTCTCTGAAGGGAGTGCATATTTACTTATTTGCTTGTTTGTTTATTTATTGACTTTATTGGGATGATATTGGTTAATAAAATTATATAAGTTTCAGGTGTACAATGATATCATCTGCATATTGTATTGTGTGTTCCCCACTCCAAGTCAAGTCTCCTTCTCTCACCATTTATTCCCCTTACTGTCTCCTGCCTCCCCTGCTCCTCTTTCCGTCTGGTAAGCACCATACTGTTGTCTGTCTATGAGGGTTTTTATTTTTGCTTAATCCCTTCACCTTTTTCACCCAGCCCACAATCTCCTCCTCTCTGACAGCTGTCAGCCTGTTCTCTGTATCAGAAAGGATCTTCTTATTGCTTAATCAAACCAGCTTGAGTGGGGATGCTCATTTTTTATATCACCTTCAGTTTATCCCTTATGTCCATCCTACCTTCTCCTTTCTCTATTTCCCTATCTGTTAATTTGCAGCCTCCCTACATTTCCTGTTCTTATTATACTGGAGCATTCTTAACTGTGCTATGGGACATGGGTCGACCACCTATGAGATGCAGGAGTGCTTGCCTACACATTAAAATTTAGCTGCAACCTCTTAGGTGGTTTAGGAACTAAGGAAACTCCCATTGTGACTCTTAAAGAAGTTTACACCCCTACATCCTGCTTGTGCTAGGAGTGGTCTCCGCCTCCTAAGACGCATGCCCGCATCCCCCAGCCCTCGCCTAGCAAGCCTTCTCTGATTGATCTAACACAAAGCCTCAATTCAACCTGTAAGTACTTGCACCCACTTAACACAGCATTTCCATACTCTTCAATCTCAACTTCTCCATGTCTACAATATTTTAACACAGCTTAAAGTCTTACTGTATTGTTTACATCCAAAAGAGTATATATTTTCTAGTTGAAACAACTTTTGGTATAAAAACGTTTTTAGGTGGGATGAGCCTAACTTTTTTTTAACACTTGAGAAAAGTTGTGATTGAAAATCATTTTCCTTTTTGTCTATTGTTTTCCAAAGGGAAGCAATGTAAAGGCAGAAGGATCATCCTCAGGTTACAGGCTTCTTAGGCTTGTATGAATGTACTGAGTTTAAATTCTGTGTCTCTATTACAACATATAGAGAATATTTAATAAATTAAAAATATTTGTGTCAATAAAGGAAAAAAGAGAAGCTTGCAGTGTAAAGAGGGAGCAGGCATGGTGATTCATTGTACACTCCTGCTATGCTTGATGCTCCATGAAGTTGAGGGCATCCACAGTGACCAGCTTTTGTTGTTATTCAATGAATGGATGCAAGGCCTGGTGGGGAGGGTGGCGAGAGATGTCTTGGGTGAATCTGTTAAGGACCATTTGGGACCATTGGGGTTCCCAATGTTGGGAAGTTAAACACTGTCAAACAAAAGATAATTGCATGAATGAATTATGAAAATGGGTATTAGTGGCACTCCTTTCTCTCTCCACATAATTTTTCATTTTTTGTTCACTTAAATATTGACTTCTGTTCCTATTCCAGTTTGAACACATATGGAAACTAATTTGTGTGTTTTACCATTGAGAATTGAATTAGGATTATTTGTGCCACTGTTTACTTAAGGACAGAGGGGACAGAGGCATTGTGTGGCAGGGAGAATGGCTGGGTAGACCTGAGAAGACCAGGGCATTAGAGTGATTGTGAACTCAGAGCTTCCTAACTTCCAACCTTAGACTCCTGACTCCTCTCCCAGTGTCTACATCCTGATGTTGTGCGCTGAGACAGAACCTAAGGTGCTTACTAAAGGTTTTCTTAAACAACCACAGAACCCAAAAACGACTGGTAATGGAGACATACAGACTGCTTCTTTAGTAGCATCCCAGCTTTGGGGTATTCTTTACCCATGGACTAGCCTCATCTTCCATGTAAAACTTGATATGTGTACCTTAAATTTGAGCTTTATGGAGGGTAACCGTGCGTCCCACTTTCCCCGGGATGGTCCTTCCTGACTTATGCCTGTTGTCCTGGCATAATTATTACTGTGCCTCTTTTTCCTCCCGTAAATGGCATGATTTGGATGATAAATTATATGGCCACCCAGTTATTAAGCCTTGGAGCTTGCTCTTCTTCTTCTAGATTTTTCCCTAGCTCTGCTGGTGAAGGAATGCCCTGTAGGCCTCTAGGTCCCTTCAGAACAGCTTGTTCTGCTACCAGCGATCCACTTCATGTCCAAATCAGAGATACAGCCTGAGGGCTCAACAGTTCACTTCAGAATGGGAACTTCTGGAGACTGGTAGTTGGACTATTTTTTACAGGGAAGTAAATGATCTTTCACTCATGTAGAACAGATAGCTTCCTTGTGGTCCAGGGTATGTCTCTCCTAGCAGTCTTCTTTAAAGCCCCAGGCCCTGTTATCTGTGCTGTCTCACTCTGAACAATGTGCTTGATTATCCCACTTACAACCTTTCATGACAGGGTTCCCTGGAAGAAAACATATGGTTCTTTCTTTAAAGTAAGGGATTCAAGTTATTTTCCAAAACACTAGAAGTCATTCATCCTTCAGGGTGTGGGCCTGGCGTCTAGTAGATGCTGGTAGGTGTTTGCTTACACAGCAAATGTTGACTAGGCTTACTCTGCGCTAGGCATCATGGGAGTGCTAGGGACGCTGCCATGAGGGAAAGGAACAGTTTTAAGGGAGGGATTGCTGTGGCCAGCCAGGCGGGAAGGACGGAACCAATGTGTGCTGTTTATAGGAGGTGGAAAAGTGGAGTAACGTGGTGATGCAATGCAGAGAATACGGTATTATTTTATGTCTCTCAGTGTCTGTCACAGGCTCCTAGAAAAGGAGCTATTTTTCTCCTTTGGTATTCCTAAATGCAGTTGATTTTAGAAATGGCTATGTAAATTGAGGGATGGGGTGAGGAGAGACCCTTCAGAAAGGAGAAATAGCATAATTGAAATGACCTTTACCAGATCTGGCGATTAATGGTTAGAAAACTATCTGTCTTTGTAATTACAAGCAAAAGTAGTAGTCTAAAATAACTTATATTTGCAACTCTTAGACATGCTCCAATGATTGTGTGGTTGAGAATTTTGAAAATAATGAATTACCTGTAGAGAGAGGTAATTAGAATGCAGGTAGTGAAAACTCTCTTTCTCTTGGTGTTATGGAAGCGTTCCTCAGAGAAACGTTATTATCGGCGGCCCTGTTTACCTGTATTCACAGAGCTGGTAGCTAACTTCACTAACTGAGCATTTACTGGACACTTGCTGTGTCCCGGGCACTGTTCTAAGGACTGTAAGGGTATTAACTCGAATATGAAAGAAGTTTCTGCACCTGCGAGGTATTCTCAAGGATATAGAGTTAAGAATTGTTGTTATTCTTTACTATTATTTAGATTTTTAAAAGAGAATGAGTATGTACCATAATTTAGTTTCGAATGTAGAATCATCAGGAGATGCGCATTTGATTATTAATTTCATGATAAACGCCTGCCCAAGGCACAGACATGTGCTCTTTTTCTATGTTGTAAAGGTTGTCCTTCAGCTCATCCAGGAGACCATGCACCTGCACATGCCACTCCCAGGCTCTCTGCTGACTGGCTCCGGGCCTCCCCCGGCCCTCCTCTTTGGCTCATTGTAGAGCCTCTTCAGGTGCAGCTCTCAAAGGGATGCAAAAATCATTGAGTCCTCTCAGGTGTCAGTTAAGGAAGTAGTCAAGAGTTCCCAACAAGAAAACCTACAATTAGGTAGAATTATAGAAAGCAGACTGTCAGAGCAGGAAGGGACTTGAGGAATCATCTGCTCCAACCCTTCCTTTTGCCGAAGAGGAAATGGAGCCTAAATTTAGGGCACACATCTGGCTCATGCTAGAACCTACTGTTGTCCTTCAGTTACCCTTCTGATTATACGAGTTAATACCCTTACAGCCAGTGTTCAGTAAATGTGAGTCATCACTTGTTATTATTTTTAGGGGCAGAGTTCAAATGGGAATCCAAATACCCTAAAACAGTCCTGTGTTCTTTTCGATGCTCATATTCTGTGTGTCCCACGTTCTATAGGGAGAAATGTGGGTGAAGAAGTTGAGTTAAAATCAAGAATGACAGCCTCAGCGCCATCACTGAGCATGGGCTCCGTGCTGAGTTCTGGGCTAAGCACAGCACGTGCTGTCTGACATCAAAACCTATATACTTATTTTATTTCAGTAGTTGGCAAGTTATGGTCCTTGGGCCAAATCCAGCCACACCTGTTTTTGTACAGTTCTTGAGCTAAGAGTGTTTTTTTTTACATTTTTAAATAACTGAATACAAATAAGGAAGAATAACAGTTTGTGATATGTGAAAATTATGGGAAATTCAAATTTCAGTGGCCAAAAAAGAAATTTTATTGGAACATAGCAGCATTCTTTTGTTTCCATGTTGCCTGTGGCTAGTTTGTGGTACAACAGCCGAGCTGAATAGTTGTGAGAGGGAGCTGGCCTTTTTTCTGTACTCTTTCTCAGTGATTATGTTTTATGAGAGTCTAATTATTTAGATTATTATAGTGCGATTTTACAGGGCCTGTCTCTTGCTAACCTGACTTTTTTGTTTGTTCCATGTTAATTGACATACTATCAAATGGTGAATAGCGTGTAAAAAAGAAATTTGCCCTTAAGTTATCTATATCTTGTGTTTTTGAACAGACTGAGGAATGGGTTGTTGCTGGATAACATCTGAAACTTGATTATAACCTTTTTTGTACTTTGGACTGTAGCTATTTGTGGTGCACATATCTCTCACATTCGTTTATTGAGCTGATGATTTTTAAACCTCCTAGTATCTTAGATGCTGAAATCACTCTGTTTTCTTTCCTTTGTAGTGATTTGCTGTCCTCTGATTATGTGGAGATTCACTATGAAAATGGGAAACCACAGTACTCTAAGGTATGGTTGACAGCATATGGAAACCCCATAGTATAAATAAACTTAATCATTAACTGTTCAATGCATACTGCATTGTTTTGATGCCTATCTCAATGAAATCACCTGTCCTCCTATACAATGGTACAGAAATTTTATATTTTTAATTTTAAAATATATTTAGGAGAAATTTATTAAAATTTACAAATGTTTAAGGTAACAGTTAAGATTCTGTATATTTAGACCAATAAAGAAATATTTATTGCTTTGTTTTACACATAGTGTCTTATGTAAGTGAATGGTAGAAAAAGCTATACAGTTTCATATCAGCATCTTAAATTATTGAATAACCAGGCTATGGTCATAGAAAGTGAATAATAAGACTGGTTGGGTTATTAGGATGAATATTTAATCCGAGTGACTTCACCACCTGAGAAGCCGGGGGGGGGGGGGAGGGGAGGAAGATCTAGGGAGCACTCTCCCTCTTAATCTGCACAACAATTCTATGAGGTGGACATTGTTACTCCTGTTGTACAAAGGAAGAAATGAAGACAGAAAGAGGGCAAAATAAACCTGCCGGCAAGCATTGGAATATAAAGGTAATTGGATACTTGGTTTCCTTCAGCTGGAGATTAACCTTTTTTAAAAAAAAATTTCTTTTTCTTTTTATTAAAAGATTTTATTTATTTATTTTTAGAGAGAGGGGAAAGGAGGGAGAAAGAGGGAAAGAAACATCAATGTGTGTTTGCCTCTCACACCCCCCTACTGGGGACCTACCTGGCCCACAACCCAGGCATGTGCCCTGACTGGGAATCGAACCAGTGACCCTTTGGTTCGTCCGCTGAGCCACACCAGCTAGGATGGAGATTAACTTTTGTCCTCTTTACGGAGGATCAATAAAGAGCAAGTGGGTTTAGATTAAAACAAGAAGGAGATTATTTGTATGTGAGGAACACAGTGATCTCTACCAGTCAGGGTAAAAGTCCTTGGAATAGCTGCATGCAGACTTGGATCTGTAGGAGAAATCCAGAGGGTGCTATTGAGCTGAAGCAGTGTCCACGGATACGCCAGGCATGGGAGAGGACACAGAGGGAAGCAAACCACAGTGGAGAAAATTACTGGATTCATTTTATCTAAATTGATGAAGAGTATCAGCAGAAAAGTAGAACTTTCATGTGTGTGCTTGCTGAGTTGTATAGCATAGAGAACTGGGTTCGTCAGTCCAATACCCTGCGACAAATATTTAATTGTAAATACTGCCCATGGGAACATGGCATTACTCAGGATTTGTAACTGCCCAATTAACAGTGGTCACAACTGCAATTTGATGTGTATTCCAAACCTTTGAGTTTTCCACCACAGATTAAGAACTTCCATATTTTATTTTTACCAGTCTCTCTGTTCTTGCCTTAGGCTGCATCTGGGGATGGGGAGGAGGTTTGAATCTCCCTAAAAGTTGATGCTGTGGAAAGTGAGCAGAAATGCTAAATCAAGCATGCGAATGGTGCTTCCTGGCATTTGTACAAGCCACAGCTTCTGTCCCCGTGCCAGTGCCGGAAGCATTGCGGATGCTGAGTCATGAGTCTGGAGGAGAGGAGATTGTGCGAGAACTTTATAGACTCAGCAAATGAGCCATCTTTGCAGGCCGCAGTAACTGGATCCAAACTTCTCGCTGGGGGGAGGGTGTGTGTGTGTGTGTGTGTGTGTGTGTGTGTGTGTGTGTGTAGAAGCAGAATAGCTAATTGGCATCCAGAGGTCATTTGAGGGGTGTGTGTGTGTGTGTGTGTGTGTGTGTGTGTGTGTGTGTGTGTAACTGGATCCAAACTTCTCATTGGGGGGGTGTGTGTGTGTGTGTGTGTGTGTGTGTGTGTGTGTGTAGAAGCAGAATAGCTAATTGGCATCCAGAGGTCATTTGAGGTGCCCAAAGGAGGACTTATCATAAATAATAAGACACATCAAATCTTCTGTCAGTTGAAACTAAAATTTAAAACAAAAGGTAGTTCAACTCTGGCAAAAGAAAGGTCCCTTGCGGTTTGTTTTTGTGTTCATTGCATTTCTTCTATTTGTGACCCATTTTCTCCAAACAGCTCACATTACCCAAACTTTCTTTGTGTATAATGAATTAATGGGAACAGTCTGTTTCCTTCTGTGTCTGTATCTAAATATACATACACCCCCAAAACTGAGATGTTCATGTGTATACTAGCTTGTAGCAGGATGTTGTAACCTAACAATATTACAAACATTTTAGCATACATTAAATAATCTTCTAAACTTTTATTTTTAAAAATACCTATTATTCTTTCCTATGTATTTTCTGTAATTTGTTTAAAGATTCCATAGCAATAGACAGTTAGATTGTTTCCAGTCTTTCACTATACAAATAACTCTAGAGAAAGGCTTTCCAGATACATTTGAACACATCTTTGATAATTGCTTAAGGGTGAATTCTGATAATGGGATTTCTTGGGTCAAGAGTTGGCACATTGTTTTAAGGCTTTTATTAGATAGTAAGTTTTTCTTCCTGAAATTTTGTATAAATTCATATTTCCACTACTATTACATACATATCTTTAAAAACTTCACGTTGCACTCCATGTTGTTTAAGAAAAATTTTTTTATAGAGTACCAGAAATTAACATATAAAAATGGCTAGGTTAAATAAACCTGTTTTGTGAAAACTTTCTTCCAAATATCTCAAATGCACACACGTGCACTAGTTTCACCTAACTAGAGAGAAACAGATTCTCTAATAGCCTCTTTGGCTTTGAAGTTAAATGTGTGTGAACATTTAAAATATTCTGGGAATTAGTTTCCAACAAAATGACGAATCTGCACTTTAAAGAAGCTTGTCTAGGTTTCCTACTTTATCACCACCTAGCTCCTACCTAGTTCCCATATCTAGTTAAGAAGAAGCTGTGTCTTAGGCTTTACTTTTACTGGAAGAAAGTGGGTTACAAAGGCTTCTTTCCTTGTGAAGCAAATAAAGAACTGGAGAGGTCAACCACTTAAGTAGATAACATAGCCTGGGTGCAGGTAATCAGTAAACACATGTGGAAGGCTTTTGTTCTGCATCCGACCAAGAAATAGCTTTTGTTAGAGTTTCTAACAAAATTCTTTGCACGCAATATACAATAACCACTTTCTTGATTTGTTGATCAACTTTGTTGATGAACCTATTAAAAATAAGTTAATTTTTAGTATTTCATATCTTATAAAAGAATTAGGCACCTATATGACAATTTAAAAGTACTTTTCAAATTTAAGATATTTCTATTAAATCTCTTTTAGGCAAACCATTAACTATAAGTGCTCGCTAATACTTTGGTTTCTCTTCTGCGTATAAAAAGAACTACCATCCAGGCAGCAGTATAAGATTGAATAGATGGATGCAGTGCTCCCAGACTACCTCCTTCTACCTTATTCCTCTTTATTGTTATTGGGTAGGGAGACTGTCCTTTCCTAGCTCTATTTTCTCACCCTGGCTTCTTCTTGTTGCCTTGCTCACTCCTACACAGAGACAGGGAGCAACTTGACTGGTAGGAAGGGGTTGGGCATGCCTATGTAGTCCCTTCCTCTTCCTTTTGTGAGATCTACCTCCCTTCAGGAAGAGCACATTCTCTCTACTTCTCCACGCTCTCAGTTGTAAGTAATAGCCTGTGTGTGTGCATGGGATTGGGGGTAAGGGGTAGTTGTCTCATGATGTCTGTGTCTGGGTAGGCAAGTCTGGCTAACTCGGGGGTGCAGCCTTAGCAGGCCTGTTGGAGTCTCCGCTAATCTTCTCCTCCAGCATAGTGCTATCACAAATGAAGGTGATTTTTTTTTTATCACTCTCTCATTTGGTTTTAAATTTAAGTGGGTACCACTGCCCAGTAACAAGTGTTGGCAAGAATGTGGAGAACTGGAATCCTCATACACTGCTGGTGTGAATGTAAAATGGTGGAGCTGCTTTGGAAAATAGTTTGGCAGTTCCTCAAAATTTTAAGAGTATGACTCAGCAATTCTAAACTTGGGTATGTGTCCAGGTGAGTTGAAAATATGTCTAAACAAAAACTTGTACATGGATGTACGTAACAGTATTATTTATAATAGCAGAAAATTGGAAACAACCTAAATGTTCATCAGTTGATGAATAAATAAATGTGGTATATTCACACAAACAAATATTATTCAGCGATAAAAAAGAATGAAGTCTTGATTTATGATACGCCATGGATCAGTCTTGTAGACATTATGCTAACTGAAAGAGGCCAGTCATTAGGGACCACATATTATATAATTGTGTTTATTTGAAATGTCCAAAATAGGCAAATAGAGGTAAATCCATAGAGACCAAAAGCAGATTAGTGGTTGCCAGGGGCTTGGGGGTGGTGGCAGAAGAGGAGCGGGGAATGCCTACCGGGACAGGATTTCCTTGTGAGGTGATGAAAATATTTGGGTATTAGATAGTGGTGATGGCTTCCCAGCTCTCTGAATATACTGAGAACCACTGAATTGTACTCCTTACAGGAGTGAATTTTATGGTTTGTCAATTATATCTGAAAGGAAAACACCCTCAAGTGGGAAATGGGGTTTATTTACCTACCTTCTCAACAAACCTGAATCCTCTGTTCCTTTAAGAGGGGTATTGCCACTTAGGCTCATGAATAAGCCAGCCTTATTCATTTATTAAGTAGTATTGATTTTGCTTACTATGATTTAGTCACTGTTCTAAGTGTTGGATATACATCAGTGAACCAAATAGATAAAAATCACTGCCTTTGTTCTTTTCTTTATCACTGTAATCACATCGCCCTCCTACAGTGTTTCCTACAGTGTGTGTGTATGTGTGTGCGCGTGCCCCGTGAGCTTTCCTTATCAAGTCATCACTGTGGCTCAGCTTAAGCTCCCTTCTTCCGGGAAGACTTCTTGGCAGGGATTATCGTCCGAGGGAATGGCGCTTGGTGGGCGTGGCTCCTGGTTGGAAGTTAGAAAAATCTTCGCGGAATCAAGAGAGCAGACAGGACTGGCTCCTCACAAAGCTATTTTAAGTTTAACAAGTATAATTTTGTGTGAACTGTTAAGAATTTGTATAGCATCGTTACAGCCAAATTGTTTTAATGCTTGAACATTTCCACCCGTTGAGTTTAATGAAGGTAAATAATTAAATTGGTGTTGTTGGGGTTACAAGTTCTCTGATTCTCTAAAATATTTTTTTTATTTTCTTATTCTGCAGTATTCAGATTCAGGTATATGTGTCCAGTTACAGATATCTTTTTCTCTTTTGCTACAAGACCACTGATTTATTAGATAAATTGATACTGGTTGATAAGTTTGAGGTATTTAAAGATGTGCGTACAGAATAGTGAATATATAGTCATATTCTCGTATAGATCCTGGAATATCAAAATGCACACATTTGTGAGCTAAGGCCTATGTATTTTAGTTTCTTTTCAAATGCTTATCCACATGTTCAGGAGTCGGTTGAAGAAAATTGGACTGATTGAAAAAATTGGAGGCTGGTCTCCATGAACAGCCAAGTTTTTGAGAGTCTCTTAACCAGTGAAGATAAGAAGAACTGGGTGATAGAACTTTACTAAAGCAGATGAGATAATTAAACAGCCACAAAGGCAGGGCAATTTAAAAATAAATTGAAACAATAAGTTCTATTTCCAACGGGTTCTATTTTCCATTCAGTTATATTTAAAGTAAGTAGAATCAAAAGCTACTCTTGTCATTTGGTCAGTAATACCAGGGAACCGAATCTTTTTTCCCCGCTGCATTGTTATCAGTAGGCTCACAGAGTTGTTGTCCCTCGCCTCTTCTGATTAGAAAGCGTTTTAAAGGATGCACATGGCTTCAGTGTTTCATTATTTGCAGGAGCAGCCTAGTGGTTTCCTAAGGGCTTCTTAGCTTGGCAATCTTGTGCAGAGCCAAGCTGCTTGAGCATCATCTGGCTGTGGAGTGTTCAGCTCTATGAAGGTGGTAGGCTGAGGAAGTTGAGGAGCATAGTTACTGGGATTTATAAGTTCCTTTGACTAGTTAGTAACTTGCCCTTATCAAATGCTCCATTTTGTTCAATTTAATTAACTGACTGACAGTCTTGAATCCCAAAATGCCCCTGGAGGCCCACATAGACCTGTGCCTTGTACCGAATGAGTCCCTTTTGGCCCTCCTGCCCTCTGTTTGCTTAGTCACAGATCTGTGTCCTGCTCATAGCTGGTGATCTCAAATTCACTGGCCAGCACTCTTGAACTGTCTGAGGCCCTTCTGACTGAGGAAACACCATTTTGAGGGTTTGAACATGTGAGGTTTCATTTTGGCTTTTGCTCTCATTGGCAGGGCCTTTTAACACTTTGTGACTGCCCCCCATCTGTGCATGAAGATAGGAGTTACTGTGAGATAGTGCGTGTCCAGGATGGCTAGTCCTTATGTGGAAGGTGCCCCTGGAGCTGACTGCCCAATGTCGCTGTTATCGAAGCCCTCTAGAGGTGGCCTCTTTGCTCTGGCCTGCTACTGTTATCCCTATTATCTAAGAGGGAGTGCCTCTTTTCAATTGGGATTTATTTAATATGAAATACCACGATATGTTACTTTGCAGTGGTGCTTATTAAATGCTGCGTAGACCTGGAGAGTTGCCAAATAGTATTTTTCCGGTAATGCTTTCTGAAAAACTTGGTATAAATTTAGTAATTAGTAACTCAGAAAATCCTCTAATACTGCTAATACTAATACTGAATTAGAACCCGCCAAATTACTTATAATGCTTAATATAACTACACAATTACAGATTCACATTTTTAGTGATGATAAACATCAGGGATTGTATGTTACCTCAAGTCTTGTTTGAGATCCAGAAAATGTGGTGCTGTATATTCAAATATATAGGGAACTAAAATAGTTCCCATCAGATAATAATATCCTGCTTTAATTAAAACAGATAACAATGACCTTTATACTGAGAGAGAGAGCATCAGCCTTAGTTTCCAATGCAAGTGAATGAAACTAAAATCTAAGAAAGGACTTGGAAATTTTTTCTGAGGAAAAATGAATAGTTTTAAAAGTATCTGGAAAAATACAGTTTTTCTTAAAAAGGTCAAGTAAATATGACAGTGTTTGCTGTGCACGTCTAATAGTCACCTGATTTAAGATAGCCTTTTGGTATGATACAAAATACTAAATAATCAGTTTCATGGAATTTGCAGTTACCTATGACTGCTTTTAGAATCATGTGAAGAGTCTGAAGTTTAATTGCATAGTATTTACCTGGATTCTCAAATTACTGAGGCGTGTGATACCATTTGTCCTTATAAGTTCCAGAGTTGAACATACAAACAGAACTTGACATATTATACACAAGTCAATATTTATATACAAGGTTGTTCTATGAGACCTGAAAAGCAACCCTTTATAAAACATTAACAAGGTTATAATACTGAATTTAGACAACTGATGTTGAAAATTTATATTATACTTACTAAAAGGAAACAAATTGAGTTGGTTGGGAAGTGGTCACTTGGCATGTGGGTGGACACCATTTCTCACTTTAAATAGCCTCAGAGTCTATTGTAGTACAGTATAATAATCAGTGGTACCAATGACTGTAAATCATCAATACAAAGTCATATGTCCAATATGCTCTAGTTAGGAAAACAAATAGGAAGTTTCTGGTTAAACATTGTGGATTCAGTGCTTATATTTATCTGTTCCTTCCATAACCCACTCAAATAGTGGTTGAGAAATTTTAAAAAGGGCAAGACAAGAGAAGAAAAGACAACAGAAGAGAGGTGTCCATAAAATTGTAGGAGATAAAAAAAGAGATGGATGGGGAGTAACTGTCTGAGGTGTGAGCTGTTCCTGCTCTGCTAAGTTCTTCTAGGCAAACCCAGAAGAAGCCAGCTCGCCAGCTCATGTCACTTCACCCAAAAAGGCTTAGCGTTGAAGGAACATGAAAACAGAAAGGTCGGCTGAAAGTCTACATGCAGTCCATTTAAATCCCTGTCCTGCTCCAGACCTCATATGGCCAGACAGCTGTATCTTCTGTACTCTGGTGCAAGAACTCAGTTTTTAGAGAAAAATGGAAAGGAGAGAATTATCAGAGAAATAATAAAAGTTCCCCAGAACTTTAGTGTGTGCGTTGTCCTGATTAGAAGGTGTAACAGAGTGCCCAGCACAGTGAATAAGCAAAGACCGCCCACACCAGCCCATGTCATGAGATTTTATAAACATGGGGATAAACAGAATTTCCTAAAGTCTTCATGAAAAAGGAAGCTAGATTTGACAGAAAATATCTAGCATTAGAATTACATCCAACTCACAACATCAACATTAGAAGCTGCAGGACTATGCAAGATGCCTTCAGAATGCCAAGAGAAAATATAATTTCCAATCTAGGATTCTATACCCACCCAATGATCACTTAAGTGTAAAGACAGAAAAAGAAATTTTCATTTGTGCCTGTTCTCGCCAAATTTATCTCCCATGAACACTTTTCCAAGAAAGTATCAGAGGATGTGTGCTTCTAGAAAAGAGGAAGTTGAGACTGAATGGAGAGGACATGGGTGGGATCTAGGTGTAGGAGGGGAGCAGAGGGAGTTCCCAGGGCAATGCTGCAGAGAAGTTTCGGTTAGCAGCTGTGCATCCGGCCTCGCAGGAGGCCGAAGGGAAGCCATAAGGGTGTCTCCAGGAGCAAAATGAATATGATAAATTATCTGATGTGTTTGGCCATAGGAGGAGTTGTAGGTGATATTTTAGATAATGGGGCTATTAAATAAATACATGGGAAAATCAGCAGACAAGAAAATGAAGCAAAAATTCTCAAAAATTAAAATGGAGCAAGAAAGAAAATGTACTCGCAGTGGCATGGCTATGCACAATATTTGCATAGTTGTAATATAAACACTAAATATTAATTTAACCCAAAATCGATGATGTGTATTGGAATGTATTGGGGGGTAAATGGGGTTGTTAAAATTCTTTATTAGGAAGATAACTTCTAAAGTGCAATAAATCAGGCTGTAGGAGTTTAAATATTCCATTCAGAAATACATAGGTAAACAACAGAAGAAGGAGCAAAAAGAGTTAAAAATGATTGCTGTGGAGATGGGAAAAGTGGGAAAAAGGGAACTGCTATACTTTAAAAGATAGGTTTTGTAGTTACTTTTTGATTTTGAAAACTAAGTTGTGTATTACTTCCAAAAAATTTTTAAAAACTAATTTTAAATAATAGGAAAGGAAATAATAAGGTTTTATATAATTTTCTGTAAGAAATGTTGATAAAAACAACGTTGGGGTCTCTCCTCAGTTTGGCAAGAGACTTTATTCCAAAACAATATTTGTTAGGCATCGACTCCCTTAGATGCTTAAGAAAGGTGTATAAGTTGTACCTGTTGTCTTATTTCCATAAAACCTTTCATATCTCATTAAAGTTTCTATACAAATGCTTGTTACAGGAAAGTTGAAAAATTGCCTAGTGCTCTTTGGGATTTCATATTAACCAGGAGGAGTTCCTAGAACCATCCTCCCAGTTTTTTTTTCCTGCATACAAGTGTCCCGATAGTGAATCGTGATGTATAATTTCTCAAGTCAGCCTTCTTCTGCATTGTAGGGTGGAGAGCACTGTTACTACCATGGAAGCATCCGAGGTGTCAAGGACTCCAGGGCGGCTCTGTCGACCTGCAATGGACTTCAGTATGTGGGCCTCTCGTTGGGAGAATGAACTTGCTTTCCTCCGTTCATCCTTTCCATCTTGTCTTTCGCAGATGTGTATTGTAGTGACGCTTCTGTGCCAGGCATCATCCACAGAATGATGAACAAGGAGGGCATAGTCTCTGCTCTCTTAACACATAGAGCTTGCAGGAGATTCTGAGATTAAACAAATGATTATACAGATTCATATTTAACTTGCCTCTTTGGTAGCTACTGTGAAGGGAAAAGACAATAGAATGACTTAACTAGATCCAGGAAGCTTTCCCAGAGGTGGGTGCCAGAGGACTTATCAGGTGGGTTAGACCTGAGATAACTAGGCGGTAGCCAGGTGAGAGTGGGCGTGAAAGAGAGGAACTTACGCGTCGGCTTTGAGGCAGGCTTTATAAAACGTCTGTAGGCACCTTTAGACCCAGACACAGAACACGCCTGTAAAGATCTGTTTGTACTCACGTGAGGAAAAAAGATGATGAAAATCTCATCCTTACACATAATAAAATATCCTATATCTCTGTAAATTAAATGTGATTTCAGCACAGTTATTACTGCTTAATGGAAATTCACAATTTGCAAGCATAAAGATACTTCCATTTGCCTCTTCAGAGTCAGATAATTTTAGATTATTTTTATACATGAAGAACCTATTTTTATTATAGATGAAGTTGAATTTGCATAACAAGAAAGTGGGACTAGTTGTGCATTATTCTTGAATAATAACTCACAATACTGGAACTGCATAAACAGTCCAGTCCCAGATTAATCTTCGAATCTTTCCATTTAATTTCAGAAATTAATTATGTCAGGTATAATTTGTTTGCTCTTAGCGTACACTTTCTACACCCTGTGCAGCCTATGTGCTAAGTATAGTGTGGGGGCGACAGGAAGATTCCATACAGATGTGTGAATTAGATTTGAGACAAATAGAGCTATTTATTTAGCTATATCTGTATATTTAAAGATATAATATGAAGCTCACCTGCTATTTCTTGCTGTTTGCTCTAATGGTTAATTCTCTCCTTGTGTGGTTTCTTGTGTTGCAGCGGTATGTTTGAAGATAATACCTTTGTATATATGATTGAACCACTGGAGCTGGTTCATGATGAGGTAAGTCTGGCTGCGACATCGGTTCTCTTATGGTGTTTTATTCTTTCAGCATATTTGCCTTTGAGCAATAAAGAGAATATAATGTTGATTTCAATGTGCATTTATATGTAGTACCTATTTCAGACTTAGAATAACCGCATGAATTTTGAAGCTTAAGTTGCACATCCCAGGCTACTGGGAAGGGATGATAAGATGCAGCCGGATGAGGTTTTTTGAAGTGAAAGTTCTTCTCCATCTATAGGAAGAGCAGAGGAAGAGAGAGGGCATTATGTTTTGTACAGACCAACTTTTCCTTGAAGCTAGCTAGCTTTTATTGTCACCACTTTAGATAATTGTACAACTGTAAGCAAGTACTTAACTTTTACGAGTCTCAGAATCTTCAGTGGGGAAATTTGTGGCTGCACCATGATTACATTATGTAATATTCAGGTTTCTTTAGAGGTAGGGACAAAAATAATGTTTAGAGTCAGGCACAGGCCAGAAACCTAGACAAGAAATAATGAGGGCATCATGCTAAGTGAACTAAGTCAGACAGACTAAGAGAAATACTGTATGATCTCACTTACCTGTAAGAGCTAAAAAAAATACTTAATACCCAGAAATAGAAAACAGATTAGTAGTTAGCAGAGGCCAATGAGGGAAATGAAATGGGTGAAGTTGATCCAAAGGTACATTCTTCCAGTCACAAGATAATTCAATTCTAGGAATGTAATACTATATTGTCTATTTGAAAGTTGCTAAGAAAGTAGACTTTAAAGGTTCTCATCACAAGAAAAAAATACACATCACATGATGGGATGGGTATTCACTGGACTTATTGTGGAGTTCATTTTGTAAGATATACATATATCAAATCATGTTGCACACAAACTTATACCATGTTATATGTCAGTTTTATCTCAATATGCTCCAATAGTGTTGTTCAGTAATAGAATGTAACCAAATTTAAAATTTAATGTATGTTCATCAAATACTGTCATGAGAATTTACCACATGCTGAGTACTATTTTAGGTGCTGGGGATAAAACGGTGAACAAAACGAACAAAGCCTGAGCCTAATGGATCTTATAGTGTGCAGGGGCCGACAGGGATAAACAGGATGAAAAAGTAATTACATACGGTATGTTAGCAATGTGTGCTAAACATTAAACATGAAACCAGGTGGAGTTCAACCTTCATGTTAACTATCTAGAGAAGGGCACAATGAGATAGTAGTTTTGAACGAAGACCTTCAAGAAATTAGGGAGCTGGGAGAACATTTCAGGAGAAGAGCAAATGCAAAGGCGCCAAGGCAGGGGCCGTTCACAGAGTGTTGTCGGAACTTCCAGGAAGCCCGGTTGGAGAAGAGTGGGAAAGGAAGGGGGGTGGTAGGGGGTGGATGCACTGGGAACGCACGGCAGGGAAGTCGTGTCAGTGCAAAGAACTGCTTCTGGGAAAATTGGTTGAAAGAGTCAGAATATTGCAGTCATTTGGTGGGGAGCAAAAAATGTTTTTTATCTTTAGAGATCTCAAATGTAGATAAAATAAAGTTTGAAATGGGCAATGGTCCTGTAGGCTATTAATAATAACAGTGGAACAAACATTTGTTTTCTTTCTTTTGGCGGTACATGCATGAATATCAGGTCAATTTCAAATGTGAGGCAGAAAAGTCATTAAATTTTAAATGGTAAATGTTTGAATAATCCTGTATCATTTTCAACTAGTAACTATAAAAATTAACAGATAATGAGACAACCCCACCTAGATAAAGACATTTGGTTCAGTAAAATGTTTTTCCTGTACTCCAGTGGTAGGTAATCTGTATATAGCAAAATTATTTGACTCATTCAGCAAAAAATTAACTTTAATTTCCAGCATTAATTAACAGCCCTGTTACTCTAAAGAACAAAATAAAGTTTAAGGAACAAGACAAAATAAAACATAACAGCTTCTTAAGCCTTATTTAAATATGTAAAATGAGATAATTTTTCATTACATCCCTAATAGGGCAATTTTATAGCTTTAATGAATTAATAAATGTATTTGACTGTATGTAATAAACTGTTGAAGGGATTTATAAATATAAGCTGCTATTATCCTAATGTTTAAATTATTGGTTTTGCATTGTTATACCAATAATCATATTTTTCCAGAGTGGATTGCTACATGCTTGATGCCTTTTCTTTTTTGTTGTCTTTCATACTGCCTTCCTTTTATTTTTCAATTTTTATTTTTATTTTTTTTTATTATGACTGACATTCAACATTATATTAATTCCAGGTCATAGTGATTAGACATTTATATAACATGCGAAGTGATCCCCTTGATAAGTTTAGTACCCACCTGACATTATACACGTAGTTACTGCAATATTATTGACCGTATTTCCTGTGCTGTACTATACATCCCTGTGACTATTTTATAACTACCATTTTGTGCTTCTTAATCCCTTCACTTTTTTCCCCTCCTCCTAATCCCTTTTCCATCTGGCAATCATCAGTCTGTTCTCTGCATCTCTGAGTCTGTTTCAGTTTTGTTTGTTCATTTATTTTGTTTTTCACTTTCCACATTTAAGTAGAATCATGTGGTACTTGTCTTTCTCTGACTTATTTCACTTAATTTAACAATTTGTCCTCATCCTTACTACCAGTGGAGGGAAAGGAACAGTACTTGAAAGTTTAAGCTAGTCAGTGTTCAAAATTGTGTTGCTAATCCAATTGTGAGTCTCATAACTCTAGGTATCTTTTCACCTGTTACCAGTATTAAGAGTTTCATATATTTGAATTTAGATGTTTTTTGATATTTTGTTTATTATTATTACTTTTAGTATGCTTTACAGTAAGTCAAGTAATAAGGATAGGATATTTCTAATGAGAATTTGTTATCTCTTGAATAGTAAAATTCTTAATTATTTTGTCTTTTATGTAATCTATTTTTAAAAATTCTTATTTATTGATTTTAGAGAGCAAGAGGAAAGGAGAGAGAGAGAGAGTGGAGAGAGATCAATTTGTTGTTCCCCTTATTTATGCATTCATTGGTTGATTCTTGTATGTGCCCTGACCGGGATCAAATGTGACCCTTGATGTACCTGGACAATGCTCTAACCGGCTGAGCTACCGTCCTACCTGGGCCAAGGCTATATCATCTAGTAGGAACTCTCCTTCTTAAAACTGTTTTCCTGATTAGAAAACTGATATATTGTAGGGAATTTGGAAAAGCAAAATAAACAAAAACTTAACTAAATAGTAATTACACATCATCCCATCCCCCAGAAATAACCTCTCTCACTTTTCAGTGTGCATTCTTCCACTTTTCCAACGATATTCACCTATATATCTAAAAAACAAATTGGATTATTATTTTGTAATATAATTTCAGTAATGTATCTCTCTGGGCTCCTGTATTTTTATTTGTAAAATGGGATAAAATATGCACTGTATGGAGTTCTTGTGAGGATTAAATTGCATAATGTGTTCATTAAGAGTGCCTGGCACATATGATGCATCTCAGTAATGGGAGCTAATAGTAAGAATAGTAATGGAAATAAGACATTTCTAGAAGTGTAATTTCTAGGGCAAAGGGCATTAATGTTTTCAGGGCTATTGATAGAATTGCTAAATTTCTCTTTGAACTATGCTACCAATTTTCTCCTGCCAGCAAGTGTGTAAGAGTGCTTTTTGCCTCTTTATAATTAACTTTTGTTATCATAGTTTTTAAACCTTTGCCGACTTGAAGCCACAAATTCGTATATCTTTAAATGTTTTTATTTTGAAAGAATATTAAAGTATTCATCATTTTTTCATATATGCATGGTCCATTTGTGTGTTTTTTCTTGTGAATTTCCTATTCATGGCTTTGGAGGAAACTAAGACTTAAGAGCAGCTGATAAGACTATTGCTTTTATCTAAATTGGAACAATTGGATGATGCTCTATTTTATTTAAAATTGAAGTTTCAATACAACATGCACTTTTCATTTTTGATAGCTAAAACATTAGCATATAAATGTCCCCATTTTAGAAAAGGTATTACAGAAAGTTCTAACCCTATTCCATAGAGGCATAATTACATCTTGCTTTTCAACTGTCTACAATTGTTTTTTGTTTCAGAAAAGCACAGGTCGACCACATATAATCCAGAAAACCTTGGCAGGACATTATTCTAAGCAAAGGAAGAACCTCAGTAAGTTTTCATTCAAACAGCCATTCTATTTTATGTAATAGGAGCTATGACTTGGTGGAACTTGGTAGGCATGCAGGCTTGTGGGAAGCAGAATAGACTTGAGATCTGGAGTGAGCAGTGTGCATGTGCGGTGGAGTGAATGGTGGCTTTCATGTGATGAGGTATAGATAGTTGTTTCAAATGGAGGGACTGAAATATGATGCCCAGGACTAACGCTGCATTAGGGACCAAAGTATGGCCAAATTTACTGCTCTACAGCCAGCTTGTACTCTCTCTCTCTCGTATGCTCTCGTCCTGAGACATCTTAAGCATGCTGATTTGCAGGAGCTTCTTTTGGATTTTGCTATATATGTGATGTTACTGCTTTTGTATATTGATGCCAAAAAGTCTTTAATAATTTATGCAAAAGCTTGTGGCATACTTTATTTTTAATTCTAAAATGAATTAAGCATAGGCGAATTCTCTTAAATCTTCAGATATTGAAGGTCAGGTGATTGTCGGTCAAATATACATATTCTAATGAGTCTTGAACAACTCATTATGTTTTTGATGATGCTTGAAAGAAAATTATGTTTGAATTATATTATAATATTATTAACTACAAATTGAATTGTATTTTTGACTCTGAGAATGTGAAATGTTTAATGATCAGAGTACATTTTTCACCTGACTTTCAATCTGAGATGATATATGCTATCCAGGGTGCCATTCCTGCATGTAGTATTTGAAAAACATGCTCCCACTGAAATACAGTGGAACGTAAACTTTGGTATTCCTTTTTGTTTTACTCAGGTGTGGGAAGCAGTGATGAGTGGCCCTTTCTCTCTGAATTACAGTGGCTGAAAAGGAGAAGGAAGAGAGCAGTGAATGTGAGTGTGGCCTTGAGCCACAGGTGGGGGCCCTTTTGCTCCGGTGAATTGTTGCCTGTCATTCCGCAGTATCTCGGTGTACCTAAAACAGTTAAGGTTTGGGCACCTTCCTTTTATACACAAGAACAACAAACCAAAAACCCCTAAAATATGAGTCTTAGAAACATACTAGTTTTTATTCAGCTTCCCCTATTGGTGATAATAAACCGATTACGGTGTTCCCTGAATCCTGATGTCCTATGAGGAATGTATTGTTTTAGCTCTATTTTCAAAGCGTTTTCTTATGAAAAATGCAGTGCATTTTTTCTGTTGAAAATATAACAGACTTTTAAAAAATATGTCTTGCTCTGGTTGGTGTGGCTTAGTTGATTGGGTGTCATCCTGCAAACTGAAAAGTCGCCAGTTCGATTTGCAGTCAGAACACACGCCTGGGTGGTGGGTTTGGTCCTCCGTTCGGGGCACATGCAAGAGGCAACCAATTGATGTTTCTCACATCTATGTTTCTCTCTTTCTCCCTTCCTTCCCCTCTCTCTAGAATCTATAAAAGAGAAAGTTAAAAAAAATAAAAATATGTCATATATAACATCATACAGAACATTTCTGTTAACTAGAGAAATAGGGGAAAGAGTTAGGTTTTTAGATGTTGGCTAATCACGCTTATTTTTTATTTCTTTCTCATTAAAAACTCTGTTATACCAAACTTTGAAGCTGGATGTGTTTTTCTGAACAGAATGAATCTATTTGACCATTAGTACCATAATAGTTACTAAATAAGAATCATATAATTATGTAATCAGCAATTGTCTTTTGGCTCCCATGTATTGATAAAAGTATACGGGCTTTGTAACTGAAATTATGTTTCTAGTCTTTTTCATAATAGATTAGAAAGCTGTGATGATGGGGACTGTCTAGTAATTACATGGTAAATACTATGTAACTGAGAATTAATTCCACGGCATATAGATTACATGGTAATTTACTAGATAACTTAATGAGTAATTATACTGGAAATCGCACATTTTAGATAATGTTTTGGTGACTACATTTTTTGTGAAAAAAATATTAGACCTCCAGCCATCAAAAATGTAGTTGCAGGTAAAATCATCCTCTTTTCGTGATCCTGAATTTGTATTATGGTGATAATTGATACATATTTCTTTGTCTTTTAATTAGAGATGTCTTTATAGTTAGTCTTGCAAATGTGTTTGGTAATAAGTTTTATATAGGCTAGTGAAATTTCCCTAAAGCTCACCCCTGTGAAATATAAACTGATCAATGACCTTGTAGTATTCTAATTATGAAAAAGAAATCAGAGTTCAAATAATGGCTAAGATACTTAGCCCTTGCTTTTATAGATTATCTAGTAATAATAAAAATTTGGAAGAAGACTTGGAATATTGTAATTGTTAATGTTTGTTCTTGTGAGAAGTTGTGTGTTTAAGATTTAGTATATTATTATTAGGACTTCATTCCATTGAGTTAAGGTTTCTATTTTACTACAGCTCGTACCTCTTCTGGATGTACTCTGCTGTTCTTGTTAAATGAGTTTTACATAGGGTTTCCTTGAAGTTTTAAATAGATATGAATATTTTATCACATCTCAGAGCCAAATAAATTGAGATTATTTGTTTTAAAAGAATTATACTGTATACTTTTCTTTGGAATATTTATATATATAAAAATCATATAAAAGCAACATAGGCTATTCTCTATCTTGATGAGCACTTTAATAATACTTAAATATAGGTCTTTTCTGAATACTTGAAAGTTTACTCACACTTTATGGTCACTTTTTCTATTTTTCTGAGCAGGTTTCTTCAAGGGTGTTTATTAAATAGACAGCAAAGAGTTCTGACACTCAAAGTCAACTTATAATTGAACAGTCCTCATCAGAGATGGTGCTGTTCTCTCTGACCATATATTTTTATTTTCCACAGCCATCTCGTGGTGTGTTTGAAGAAATGAAATATTTGGAACTTATGATTGTTAATGATCACAAAATGGTAAGAGTATAAAATCAACATGTTTCAGAACCAACAACTTACTTGGGAGAGAATACACTTCACTTTTTATTCAGTTATTATTTATTACTTATCAAAGCCAAGATACTTAGATGCTTTATTTTTTGGTAATATTAAAAGAGTTCACTTGTTTCATGGTGTCCTAGAACACTGTTTTATAGAAATTTCAGAACTCTGAACTTTCCCTGTTTAGTAATGATTATAATAGATGGATTTAACTTTGTTTTTTTCATGAAATCTACTTTTTAAATGCTTTGTATTGTTGCTCAGTTACAGTTGTCCCCATTCCCCCCATCGCTGTCCCCTGCTGTGCCCACCCCCACTCTCCCGCATTAAGTTCGTGTGGCATCTTTCACTTGTCTTCATTTAAAATTCTTATTTTCTGCTTTTCTCCATCTATGTATTTGGTCACTGCTTTCTAATTTTATTTCATGTCTTTTCTCTGCTAGCATGTTATTTTTCTCACTAATTATTATGATTTGTGGCAGATATAATTATAGGAAATAAGCATATGCATTATAATAAAGGTATGCCCAAAGAGACCATCCTTAACTGACGATTAAAATATTGGAAAGATGAATAATCTTTTGTTACTTCTGTCAAAGTAAAATGTGATTCAGTGTCATTTTAGTAACACTTAAAAGATGTATGAAAAATAGTTATTGCACGCCCCTCCCCGCCCCGCCCTGCCACTGGTTTCTTTTTAAGATAAAGTAAGAAACTTTCTTAACCATACTCCACTTAACTAACCATTTCTCCTATAAAATATCTTGGCTGAAGCCTAGAGCATTCTAAAGAGTTTTGGTCAGTAGATTATTTGCTAGTATATTCAAGATTTTTTGTATACTGGGAAATGTTTAACTCCTGGCTCTTTGGAAAAATAACCTTGATTTAAAAAACTGAACTAGAATAATTCACATCTGTTTTTCAATATCAGGAGATTTGCTGTTGGGGTTAAAACTAATCATCCTATTGAGAGTATTCGCCTTACAATCTTTGTGCTAGATGAGGCAGCACAGTTCTTTTGATAACTGTTATCATTGGGTTGAAAATCAAGCTCTAATTTTATCTTATTTTCTCAGAAAACAAATTTCTTAAGGATTGTATTTGTTTAGGAAGAAAAGGCAAATTTGGCACTTTAAATGTAAATTATTTTCAGTATCCAGAACGTGTGAAAGTAAGTTTTATCATAAATGGAAATTGGACATTTTTCTTTGTACACAAAATTAGTTCTCTTTCAGACAGGAAATACAAATGTTTCCCTGCATTTACATTCAAGCTTACCTCTTTAATTCAGAGTAACCTAATATTGGCTTCCTGAAGAAAATGCAGATATTGTATTTTGAACAAGCGTCATATCATCAGTGGATTTCATTAGGCACGCGCGCACACACACCACACACAAAATCCCTTAATTTTGTAGAAAGCATTTTAGTAGCTGACTGGCAGAACCTAATTTGTGAGCCAATTATAGCCTTGAAAAGGGTCTGCAGATATATCTTTGAGCCATTAATCTAAATACAAATATTAAAAACCTTATTCTAATAGAAAAATGATTGAAATATTTTAAAGTGCATGAAATACAAATGTTTTGCTTACATTTTTGCTCTATCCTTATGTGTAAGTCAGTAAGTGAAAGTGTAGTAGCTCAAATATTTTTCAATTTAAACTTCATGTGGTTTTTCTTATTTTAATACTGCTATGTTATTTATTTTTATTTTTCAATTACAGTTTACATTCAATATTATTCTCTATTAGTTTTGGGTGTTCACCATACTGAAAAGCCACTATTTTTATAGGTACCTAACAAATTGAATTCTCATTAATAACCATGATTTATTAAGAATATACACAAAGTCTTTTTTAAGAATTGTTAACTGAACAAGTTTGTCTCCTATCTCAACCCAGAGCGGACATTGAATTCCAGTTATTTTTATTTGTCTTCTCTGAACTCTGAACCTCACCCTCCACATTTATAAAACAGGGAAAATAAAACCCACCTCATAGCGTTGTGAGGAACAAGTCTTTCTTGTTGGAGACTTTTTGTAGATCCTAGTGAATCCTAGGTGCTTAGTTAAATGGAAGTTCAAGTGAACAAATCCTGTGGTCACTGTTGGTCCTTATTTTCTGGGCCTACCCATTCAGCAGCATTGGACACAGTTGATGACTCCCTCCTGTTTGAAATATTGTCTTCATCTCTTGGTCTCTTTGACACAACAGCTCTCCCGCTTCGCTGGCCATTTATTAGTCTTTTACGTCTGACCTCCAGAATTACAGGAGTGCCCTGAAGTTTGCTTGGGAGCTTTCTTTTCTTTCTGTCACTCTCCTCCCGAGTGATCCCTTCCCGTCACAAGTCTTCAAGTAATAGCATGGCTTTCAGTTTATCACTCTGTATGCTTCTAGCCTCCTCCGTTCCACAGTCACATATTCAACTGCTTATTTAACACCCATACTTCCATATTGAAAAGGCATCTCCCATTTGACATTTCCAGATCAGAACTCTTGGTTCCTGGGTCCTAAACTTCTTTTCCCCTAGTGTTTCTCATTATTTTCTGTTAGATGGCATCACCATCCCTCTGGCTATTCAAGTTCAAAACCTAGGAGCCATCTTTCATTCTTCTCTTTTCTCACCTTCCACAGCCCATTCAGATGTCCAGCCTTTGTTATCTCTTACCTAGACTCTTGTAATAATTTCCCAACAGGTCTCTGTTGCCATTTCTTAGTCCCTCTAATTCACTCACCTCAAAACAGGCAGAGGGATCTTCCTAAAAGAAAATCAGAGACTTGGAAATTACAAACATGAAATAAATGAAAATCTTACCACATATTAAAAGACTTTAAAAAGACCTCAGTTTTTGAAACTTGCCTGTCATATTTTTCCTGCCCATTTTACTATAAAAAGGTGTTTCCAAAAAGGACCAATTAATATTCGGAAGGAAAATAAATTTACCTGAATGGACATGTAGCAACACTGCATAGAGAATGTGTCAACTAGTATTTTCCCTTTTTGTGACGTGTGCTTCTTAATGTCAAGACTTTTTTTAAGTGCCCAAGTCAGTGGTATTTTGTACTTTTACTATCTGGTGAACCATTACATGTACCTGGTTCCAAAACATTTTCATCATCCCAGAGAGATTTTTGCTTTTACTTTAAAGATAGGCAACTTAAAATGCTGGGCTATTTATAGCAAATTTTTTTTATTCTCAGTTTTAAAAAAACAGTTGAAATGCCCTTCTATGTCCTCACATGGCAGAAGAGGCTGGGGATCTCTCTGGAGCCTCTTTTATATAAACTGTAATCTTACTTACATGGGCTCTATCCTCATGACCTATGTACCTCCAAAAGTCCCATCTCCTAATGCCAGCATTTTGGGGGTTAGGATTTCAACACATAAGTCCTGGGTCAGACACAAACATTCATACCATAGCAAAGGCTATAAATATAAATAGTTATAAATTAATGAGTGCTACTAATAACAGTACTCATTTATTGAACATTTATCATGGACTGAGAAAGTGTGCTCAGTGTTATCAAAAATAAATATCAGATATGTAAGCATTAAGATATGTTTTTTGTTTAAAAAACATAGTAACAGGGTCAGAGAGAGAATGAAATGGGGAGAGTCTGATAAATTTACAGTGTGAAAGTGGAAAAAGAAGAAAAGAATATCATGGTTTTTAATGTAGGAGTATTTTTAATCTTTATGAAAGGTGCATTATTTTAATAGTTATAATTGAAGACACATTTAAAAACCTAAGGTGCAAGTCCAGTTTGGCAGCTGGGAATGTTTTTCTTTTTTTTTGCCCTGGGATATACTTTTGTTTTCAAATGTTCCTGCAAAGAGGTGTGAAACAAAGTACTCCTTGCTAAAACTGTAGCCCTTCAGATGTTGTTTTGTAATCATCCTATTGATTTACTTATGCTTATTTTCTTAAATAATCATAAATTATTGGCACACTTCCCTTTTACTTTATGTCTCCTTTGTTCTGACTTTGAGCAGTCAAAAACAAAAGTCTCCATTTGGAGGAGGCATTCTTCTGAAAGAATGTACGAGAATATATGGCAGATACATTCCATGTCATGGACAGTATTTAAAACGCTGCCCAAGAAATTTTCCTCAATCTTTGTATGGCTTTGAGTTTAAAGTGAGAAGGGTGTCCAAGTTGGGACTAAACTTCTTGGCATAAGCTGGGAAGTTTGTTTCACTGCTGATGAAAAGATTGCATTTATAGCCATGGAGACTGAAATAAACTTACTTCTCAGGAGTAAGCCTCCTCACACATACTGCTATAGGCCCTCTCTGTTACCTGGAATGTTGTGGGTGTTTTAGATTGTCAGAGTTTTGCTAACTAACACAGAAATAAAGTAAGAACACCACTGTATCCAACATGGCACACACCAAATTCTGTATTTTTAATCCCCAATTTCTACTGTTGCTGTGGGATTTCTGCCTTTGCAGAATTTTGAAATTTACTATTATGATTTGGCAGTTACTGGTATATCTTTTTTTCTCCCCAGTATAAGAAATATCGCTCTTCTCATGCACAGACGAACAACTTCGCAAAATCTGTGGTCAACCTTGTGGATTCTGTAAGTATCCCCGTTTTCTCAAACCTGTTTTCTCAAACCTATTTTCCCAAGACAGAATGATTTACATCTCTGCGTGCTTACTTATTACTCTAGTTCTGTCTTGGGCAAAAGTAAAAATGCTGTCTTTAAGCTTATCTGGCGAAGGAATTATGGAGTGGCCTGCTTCACAAAGAGCAGTGTAATCAGAGTTTCAAGGGGCAGTCTAGTTATGCATGGAACTCCAAAGATGCATTCGAGTGGCTCCTGAGTGCTGTCTGGGTCTCATTGTCACCAGCGCCTAAGGAAGACAAAAATACTGGAGGAAATTAGCTACTAAGGAGAATGTAAATTAACCTTGACAAAGGAGGCTTTATTAATAACAATCAGTTGAGCTTATTGATTTAAATATATGGCAGAAGGACTAATAGATTGAGGTGGATTATGTTTGAAGGGTATAGGAAATATTAATAAAAAAATCTTAAACCAAAGTTTATCTTCTTCCTCTTCCTCTTGGTGGAATGCTTCAGACTTTATTTCTAGGAGACAGAATTAAGTGCATCCCCAAATAAAACTAGTGTGAAAACAGTAAAATGTGTATCTCCTTACAAAGACCTGTAACTCTAAAAATCTTTTATGTTGATATTCTTTTCCTCATTTTGTTATTGACAGGGAATGATGGTTAAGATTTTCTTGCTTTTTCCTGTTTTAGGTAGGCAATCCATAGATGTGAATATTATTCATTATGTTCCAATAAATTGTTCATTAGACTAGTCATAAATTAAATATAGCATTCTACTTTATCTATTCTAATGTAAAGTGCTATTTTGTTCAGCTAAATATATTTTTTATCTGGTATTTATTGTATGTTTCTTCTTAACTAGGGAATAAAACCTTTTTATAAATTGCTAAATACTTAAATGATACTTATTTTCTCCAAAGAACTGCCTTCTTTTCTGCCTTTTAAGCAGCTCAAAACCTCCAATCATATGAAGACTGATACAATGCCTGGTAGGCACAGCTGGACGGGCATAGAGTGTCGTATGGAGTTAGGATTGAAATTCTGAAAGCCAATTTATACCTGGTTTTCTTTAATTTTAGCTCCTGTCAGTCTTCTGAGAGGAAAATTATAAGTGAATATGGAAATGAGAATATTAAACACACCTTTCCCCCTGCCAAAGCTGTTTACTTGGCAGCTTCCCTGTGTTAGTCATTTCAGCATGATTGAACAGAATTACATCTTGAAAAGTGTAATTTTTATTTTGCGTTACCATACAAGGTTCTGAAGCTGAACAATTGATTTTTAAAAGACATTACATTTAACTTGCTTCTTGTAAAAATCACTTTCGCTTCATTGATTTAGGCATGCTGATATCCCCTTTCTTCAGTGTGTTCAAAGGTCATCCATTATTTTCTTAATTAGCTTGAAAAGAGGACAAAATGACAACATTCATTGAAATTGCTTAATTATGTGAATTATTTAGCTACTGGGCCAAAAGTAGAGAAAGAGAGCAGAAAGACACAATTTAAACGCTGTGAGTGATGCCACCCTGTGGTGAAGGTGAACTGGTGATATAAATCTGTTCTTTTCTCTTTTGGCCTCAGACCTGTGGTTCTCTCCCAGTGTTATTTTACTTTTCGTATAACAAAGCTTCCGAGGGCTAGCCAGCCATGGTGTTGGTGCTTGTCCAAGGACTTAGTGATCCGTTCCAATCCTGCCGGAATAACTGGCCATAATGCACCATCCAGAGCTGGTGTATTTGGCTCCAGCTTGTTACCTCCTATGAGGTTTGAGAGGGTGTCTTTTCTAAACACTGTTTTGAATTTATGTCCAGACTTTAGAATCTTGACGTCCCTACTCTCACTCCTGAAGTGAGATGCCTGGCCACCACACGTGCCGATTGGAGACTGAAATAACCTTGTAGGAGAGGCCAAGTGGTGGAATTGTTCATTCTCTCTTTATTTTTGCTCTTGCAAGTGAGAAAGGAAAAGAAGATTCTCTCTGATGAGCTAATTATGACGTCGTGTTCCCCTCTCCCCTCCCCTCCTGTCTTTCTGCTGACTCTGAATCACTGACTGTGCGTGTTTGACCCAGCATTTTCCTCCTGCACCTGTCCTGTTTTACTCCCTCAGATTTACAAGGAACAGCTCAATACCAGGGTTGTCCTGGTGGCTGTGGAGACCTGGACTGAGAAGGATCATATCGACATCACCACCGACCCTGTGCAGATGCTTCATGAATTCTCCAAATATCGGCAGCGTATCAAGCAACATGCCGATGCTGTGCATCTCATCTCGTATGTACCTGTAGTCTTTGGCTTGACATTTATCTTTATCCCTTTACTTTATCAGTTGAGTTGTATGTCAATATATCGATTTTAAACAAGGGTGATGTTGATTCCTCTCTCTGTTATCTAAGAAGCATGGAGGTAGGCTGTCTGGTGCTGGGAGGGTGGTTCTGCAGTCATTAGCTCTACTTTCAGAAAATATCTCTACCTTCAGGCCCTCCATCCACAAGGTGAACTCATGATTCAGGATGGCTGCTGGTGCTCCAGCCCTCATCACAGGAAGCAGGAATGACAGTTGTGGAGGGACAGCAACTTCCTTCCAGCCCCAGTTAGTGCCTTCAAAGCACCTTTCCTGAAAGCGTGCACACGTCAGTTTCACCAAGAAATCAATCGCTAAATCTTACTCATGTGGCCACATTGAGCTGCAAGAGAGGCTAGGAAATATAGACCTTTGAGGTGAATTATTGACTAAAATTGAACTTCTATCCCTAAGGAAAAGAGGTACCATATTTTCTTGTGTGTAATAGGTGTTCCCTTCCCCACTTGCGGTGAAGCTGTTTCAGATAGTTCTTTAAGGTTCTGGCCTGGAATCAAGCCAATCAAATGTTCCTCCCTTTCCTCTTACCTTTACTCTTTATTTTTTTTCTTTCAGTCTTTAATCAATATTTTATAATACTCATCAATATCTTGTATAATAACTACCAGATTTCTCCCCTCCAAGTACTAACCAGGCCCGACCCTGCTTAGCTTCCGATATCAGACGAGATTGGGCGCGTTCAGGGTGGTATGGCCATAGACCATACCAGATTTCTCTAGTAGAAAAAAGTCACAAGTTGTTATCTGTTTATCTTTGTGTCCTCAATTCCTGAGCCAATACGTGATGCTTTGTAGGGGCTCAATTAATAATTTGCTCAACTGGTATTATTAACATAATATAAATTTAAAGGTTTTTAGGACAACATAAATTTAAATGTATTTGAAGTGCAGTTTTTGGTTTTTTTCTGAAGGGGCATGGTTTTGGGTATTTGGTATAGGGGAGTAGACATGTTTTAGAAGAGCGTGTGTGGTGGAAACTACATTGGTTTCCTAATACTGATTTATTTTGTCCTAAGGCGCGTGACATTCCACTATAAGAGAAGCAGCCTGAGTTACTTTGGAGGTGTCTGTTCTCGCACAAGGGGAGTTGGTGTGAATGAGGTAAATTATGTCAATTTTCTTAAAGTAGAGCGTCATCTTTGCACCTGATCTGATCTCTCCCTCCCACACCCCCGTGGTCCAGTTTACATCCTTTCTCAGACTTGTTTAGAATGATTATGACATCAAGAATATAATATGAGTGGTTTATAATAGTAAATAGAACCCAAAGTGGCCTTCATTGTTAGAAAAAGGTATTGTTTCTTTTCATATTTATCGGGCAAATGCAAGCCAAAGAGAATTTTTTGGCATCTATAGATAAATTTGTACAAGCTTATTAATCCCTTCCTTACAACATCTTTTGAGAGTTATAATGCTCCCTTGCCCATGTTAAGTTTAACTCATTTATATCAAAGAGTTTGTGATCATATCTAATCAGTATCTTTGTTTTCTCCCTATGTAAATTTTTTATCTTTATACCTTCTACCTACATATCTGTAAAATTAATTGAAACAATTATTTCCTTAATCTCATTATTTGGATTTTGATACCTTTATTTATATAAAGAAAATTCTTACAACAGTTGGCAACAACACCCAAAAAGCCGAACCAACTATTTCCAAACCCTGATCAATACCAGATACACCAGGTTATTCCCATAGCCACCCTTCGGTGGAGACCTCTCTTGACATATTTGTAGTAAGTTGAATGTCTTCTTGGTTTGCTATGTTGGGGCACAGCCTTTTATGACTTGTATGTTATGATTCCATGTGAGAGCATCAGTTCTGAGGGATGCCATGTGGTAACAGAGGCTTTCTGCTCCTTGGGCCCCGTTGCAAGGAAGAAACGAGGAAGGAGCGTGTGCTGCTTTTTGATGCTGTGAGGCTCTACTTAGGGAACTGAGACGTGAGGCGGTAATGATTAAGAAATAATAACTAGCTTTGTGCACTCTCTCAAATGTTTCCCACACACTTTCAACTCTGAAAAACAGTATGGTCTTCCAATGGCAGTGGCACAAGTATTATCGCAGAGCCTGGCTCAAAACCTTGGAATCCAATGGGAACCTTCTAGCAGAAAGCCAAGTATGTACACTGACCTTCTTACTCACTTTCACATGCCATTCTGTCTGTGTGATGCATGTCCAGTCAATTAATACATGGTTTTTATTTCTAAGGCATTGTAGTTTAATTGTAGTATATCTCCTTCCTCTAAAAAAAAATTCTGAGATGAGCAACTTAAGGTAATTCTTGGTATGTTTGGGTTGTAGAAGTGTCTTTTTTTCAAAATCCCTAAAATCATACTTTCTCAGAGTGTGATTGGCTTTCTCATACTGGGCAGTGTGGGGGTGGTGAGTACTTATGCTCTGGGTTCTGACCACCTGGGTTTGGACACAAGATGCCAGGGACGCCCCTTCACAAGTTTAATAAGACTACAGTTGTACCAGGAAGGAACTTAGATGTAGAGTCAAAAGGAACCCAAATGCTGCTTGCCCCGCTACCTACCTCCAGTTAAACTCATCCACTAGTCCTCTAGAAGCATCAGAGAAGAAGCCTCTTGGACAGGCAGGTTCTGACCTGGGAACTTAATTGAGTTCTCTGAGTTATAAAAATGAGGAGAGGCACAATTATATTTCTTGCCAGCTGTTGTCTGAGGAAGCAACCTATACTTCCACAAAGAATAAGGAAATCTCGATTTAAAGGAAGTCGATTTTGTTCAGTGAGACTTCACCTTTTGTAGCTATGACATGGAATTAGTAATAAGAAATTATTTAAGAGCTGTAGTGAAAATTAAAGATGTGACTTTCATTGTTTCTCTCTTCTTCTGTTGCTGTAATTGTTTCCTTGGACCAGAATGCGACTGCACCGAGTCCTGGGGTGGCTGCATAATGGAAGAAACAGGGTAAATTTTCCTAATACATGCATTTGATAAATGTCTTTTGCTGAAATTGCTGCATATAATTAGATACACAGTCTCTCAGGTACTGGTTTTTAGGCTAAGCACTTAGTATAAATTCAATAATTAATTATCTGATATTTTAAAAATGAAAGGACTAATTTGCTTTATATTTTAATTTTTTATTTAAAGTTGATGGTACGTGTAAAATATAGTAACTACTTCTACTTCTGTGAACCCTTAAAGATAGCACGGTATTAAATGCTTCTAAGTTTAATAGAGGCATTAATTTTTTAGTACACTTAGAACAAAAGCTGGTTGTCTACCTAAAGTAGTCAGTGAAAATCAATTTAGTTGTCAATTTATTATTTAAGGAACTCACAAATAGACATGTTGCTGTAATAAAAATTGTACTATACTGCTTATATAATCAATAAATTTTTTTTTAAGACAGATTGATTGTGTCTAAATTAGGTAGCCTTCTACTGATAGACATTTGAACATTTCCTCACCTCTTCTCCTCTCTCCTTTTGCGGATACTTTGGGCACTAGAGCATCTGCCCTGGGGCTGCCATTGCTTCTGTGGACCGGGGCCTGGAAACATTGCCCTCTTTCCCAGGGACTGCTGCCCCATGGGAACCACTACCCCAAGGCCCCGTAAGCTAGAGCCCTCTGCTGGTGGATGGGAGAGCTTCCTTACGCATGTCTCTCTCCTACTTCCTTTGCCCACACCTGACATCTGTTCAACACATCGGCCATTTCTGGTGCTACTCCTCTCCCTCCCCTGCAGGAGCCCAGGTGGCCAGAAACCCCGACCTGCTGTACAGAGTCCCTCCCTTATTCTCCCCCTAGGAGTCCAGCTCACAGGACATCAGACGTGAGCATAAGGGTTTGCAGAGAGAGCTCACCATGCTGCCTGCTACTTGAGAACACATGTTTTTAGAAATGTAGTTTGAACTTGAAACTGTTAGATTCCATGGCCCCTTTACTTTTTGTACTATAGTTCAGTGACATTATGGCTTACAAAGTCTTTTTTAAGAACAGCTATAGGAAGGTAATGCCATTTTCAGTATTGGTTCTATAGAGGGATGTCTTCTAAACTCCTAATTGCTAAATGAAATTTTTATTACATTTATTGGGGTGACATTGGTTAATAAGATTATATTGGGTTCAAGTATGAATTTTTATTATGCATGATCTTCATACTGCATTGCGTGCCCACCATCAAAAGTCAAATCATTTTCCCTCACCATATATTTGATACCCTTTCAATGAATTTTTGGACGGACTAACAATATAAGATATAATAAAAACTATTTAAAGTTAATATGTATTTTCTCAAGTATATGTTTCTGTGTAGTTCACATAAGAGATCACTCACTGTCAACAGTGGCAGATTTTGCCTCCTTCCATACACTGTCCTCACATATCATGGTACGTAAACTATCAGACCATGTCCTAGCATAAGTGGCTTTTCAAATCTCAGATTAAGTACAACCACAAGCATGCTCAAGGAATCAAGTTCTAAGATTTAGTTTATCCTTGACTACAGGTATAACATTCCTTCAGGTACTGACTGACATAGAGATAGTAATTTGATTAATTGAATCATAGAGAGGCTCTTGCTACAGTCCTACTAAATCATGAATGTCACCCGATAGTAGTATTTGTGGTTGAGAATAAGAAGCTATTATTCATGGGAGATTGAGCTAATTCTGTTGTGTGTATATACACTAAAAATGTGTGTGTGTGTGCACGCATGTGTGTGTGTTCTGGCACATCTTTTTAGGGTTTCCTTGTTTACCCAAATAGTTTTGCTGAAGCTTGTATTATATAATCTTTAATAAATTGACCATTACAACTCCCTCCTCAAAATAAAATCTAGTGCGTCCCTGGGCTCTTTTTACTCAGGACAGAGGCAAAAAAGTGCTTGCCTTTACTGAGACGGAGCAAATAAAAATGACCCCATTTCAAAGTACAGCTGAGATGAAGAAGTTATGTGATGAGCTTTTTAAAAACTCTTTCAAGCCCAGGCACAAAGGGCTTGAATGCTGAAGAGGTTGTAACCTGGCCCCCAAATCTGTGATTTTCTTTGAATTTCTATTTTCATAAGTTCTATCACACATATTACCTGGCTATTTGCATGTAAGTGCCTCGTCAAAATTTGTGTAAAATCATCTGGGTCCAGAGTGAATATTTAGTTCTAGGGTTTTAATTTTTGTCTCTTGTGACTGCTTTTGGGAAGTTATTTACATATTTGATTCCTTATTTCCTCAGGGTATCCCATTCCCGAAAGTTCTCCAAGTGCAGCATTTTGGAATATAGAGACTTTTTACAGAGAGGGGGTGGAGCCTGTCTTTTCAACAGGCCAACAAAGGTTAGTAACGTAAAAAAGTGTAATTATTTCTCTCTCTCTCTCTCTCTTTTCAAAATGGAACAGTGCCAAGTATCAGATACTTGTCTTAGAAAGCAAGTTTGTTGTCAAGCAGATTAATATTTAGTTACCAAAGCCTTTGTCATATTGAAGACTGAGACCGGTTTAAATGAATGACGAAACTGTAGTGTCACTGTTCTGAACCTCCAGTTTTTTAGTGCCGGCTACGCTCCCATCCAACCTTCCCTCCACCAAAACAAATAATCTTTAAAAAATATCTTTGAAATTTTCATGTTTGGGTTTTCATGCTGCTGCTAAGAAATAGTGGGTTGGATTAAAACATATTACTTTATTATTTCTTTGACAAAATTTCCATTTGCCCTTAACATTCTCTCTAGGGGTATAACTAATATCTTGGCCTGCCTTCCTTCCTTCCTTCCTTCCTTTTCTTTTCTTTCTTTCTTTATTTCTTTTTTTTTGAGTGGTCTATTCTCCCAGAAAGAAAGCATTTCTAATATCACATAGCCAAAAAATGGCCCAAGATATTTTTGGATCCCATAAATATACATATGTATTTATATTATACAGTCTCTGTTGGGGAAAGTCATTATCAACTGACATTTCATTGAAGTTCACAAATACAGTGTCACAATCCATGAATTCCTTCATTCAGAAAGCTCTGAAAGTTAGAATTGTTTTTTATGGGTTTGTAGAAGACACATGGGAAATGTTAATGTGTTTGATGATAGGGCATGCGCCAGTCCCCTCGGGGCGGTTACACGACCTGTGGTAAATGCATCGCACTTTTCTAAGAGTCAGAAGAGCCAGAATTCTCAAATTCCCCAGCCATACAGCTTAAGGCACTGCAGGCCTATGGTGAGATGTTTGGAGGAAGTTGCCCAACAGGCAAAAAGGCGGGGTCGATGCTAATTAGCAGATGGTATTGAAATTCTAACATTGCACATTTCATATTTCCTTTTAAAATACTACTCCGTAAGTCAAAAATAGTTCTTTGCTATACAAAATGCTTAATACTCTGCAAAGTGAGAGAGCAGTGCCATCATGTTAGCCTTTTTTAAAAGTCAGTGACTAATATGGATAACTGACAGAATAATTTGTTCCTGCCCCATAACCGAGTGATACTGCTGTAGTCAGCGCATGGCAGTTTGATGCCTGACAGTCGTATAAATCTCAGTGGGGCTGCAGAAAAACAAACAGGAATTTTAAAGTGAACTTGCATCGTTAAACTTGGCTGCCTGCCTTTTATGGCATTCATCTCAATGCAATAGAAATCTAAAAACTTCAGAGTATTCAAAATGGCTGAAATGAGTGATAATGAGTTAATGTCAGCGACTGGTATTTTTGAATTGCAATGTACGTGGCTAATTGTACCTGTCTTGCAGCTTACCAACTAATTATAAGCATCGCACGTAAGGAAACAACATTGAGTTGTTTGGAAAGGTTAAGATTTTGAGTGTGTATATAAGGATCCATAATTAGATTTCTCACATTGCCTATGAGTGGAAAGAAAATGATTCCAGTAACTAGGAAACTAATAAAAGTAACTATATACCTTCAATTTTAAAAGTTAGTAAATATGAAACTGCCTATTAGAATGTTTTTTAAAGAGACCATTTGGATTCCAGTGAAAGAGTTTATAGGTATGTAACGAAGAACTGAGTTTTTTCAGGCATTGTTAGTCAGGTTGCGTGTATGCATGTTCTGTGTGTTTTTACATTACCTGTGTGCATCTTTTCTGTGCCGTGGGACCCTTCCCAACTGCCATGTTTTCCATGTGGTTTGCCTGATGTAAAGCACTGGTCACGTTCCAGCCTGCCCTTCCCTTTTCCATTTCCTCCTGCAGGCTGATCAAAATATGGCAGGTATAGGACTGTTGATTTCACTTATTGGACTTTCCCACAGGGGAGTCCCACCCAAGTTTCCTGGAAACCTTCCTTGTTCCTTTTTTAAAAATATATTTTATTGATTATGCTATTACAGGGGTCTCAATTTTTCCCCGTTTGTCCCCCTCCACCCAGTAACCCCACATTCACGCCGGTAATCCCTCCCCCTTAGTTCATGTCCATGGGTCGTGCATATAAGTTCTTCTCCATTTCCTATACGGTTCTTCACATCCCCCTGCCTACTCTTTACCTACCAGTCTGTACTTCTTAATCCCTGCACCTTTTCCCCCATTCTCCCTCTTCCCCCTCCAAACTGGGAACCCTCCAAATGATCTCCAATCTACGATTCTGTTTCTCTTTTGCTTTCTTGCTTAGTTTGTTTTTTGGATTTAATTGTTGATAGTTGTGAATTTATTGCCATTTTAGTGTTCGTGGTTTTGATCTTCTTTTTCTTAAATAAGTCCTTTAACATTTCATGAGATGAACTCCTTTAGCTTTACCTTGTCTGGGAAGCACTTTATCTGCCCTTCGATTCTAAATGATAGTTTTGTTGGATAGAGTAATCTAGGTGGTAGGTCCTTGCTTTTCATCACTTTGAATACTTTTTGCCAGTCCCTTCTAGCCTGCAAAATTTCTTTTGAGAAATCAACTGACAGTCTTATGGGAACTCCTCTGTAGAGAATTCTCTGCTTTTCTCTTGCTGCTTTTAAGATTCTCTCTTTATCTTTAACCTTGCTGTTCTGATTGAACGTTTTTTCTTCCTTATGTTACAAATAATTGATTTGATTCTCAGCCTCAGCCCCTTCACTGTTGATTCTCTGTAATTTTTTCTTTATTTCACTTAGTGTAACCTTCATTTTTGCCTGTTTTTTAAAAAAATGCTGTTGAAGTACCTAATGAGTTCCTTCAGCATCCTAATAACCAGTGTTTTGAACTCTGCATCTGATAGATTCTTTATCTCCATTTTGTTTAGTCCCTTTTCTGAAGGTTTCCCCCCCGCATTTGGGCCCTATTTCTCTGTCTCCTCATTTTGGCAGCCTCCCTGTGTTTGTTTCTGTGTATTAGGTAGAGCTGCTTTGACTCCCTGTCTTAGTAGTGTGGCCTGTTGTAGAAAAGTGCACTAGTACAGTGGATGGGGCAGAGCCTTAGATTATCGCCAGTACAGGGCAACCCATGTGAACCAGGTTGATGGAGTCTCTGATATGGTATCACTGCTCTGTAGTTCTGTATGGGAGAGGGCTCAGAAAAAGACAGTGCCACTGCCTGGCCTCTGGAGTTTTGTCTGAGAGGAAGTTGTCTCCCAGCACTAGCCCTGATGCCAGACACTTCAGCGTCTCCTTGTATGTCATTGGTGCCCTTCGAGCTGGAGCCCAGAGGGAGTGAATCTGCGTAAGTCCTAAGTCTGTTGCAGGCACTTTAAAAGTAGATGCCTAAGGATCCTGCAATTTCTTCCACCGTCCTAACCCCCACTGGTTGTTGCAGCCAGAAGTTATGGGGTCTTATCTTCCTGGCACTGGAACCCTGGGCTAGGTGGTCTGATATGGGGCTGGGATCCCTCGCTCCTGAGGTACTCCTCCCGATTTTTATCAACCACACGTGGGGGTGGGACCACCTGTTCCGCATCTCTGTGTCTCTGTGTCTCTGTGCATGTCCATGCATCTCTGCCCCTCCTACCCTCCTACTGGTCTGGGTGAATGTGACTTCTTTAATTCCTTGGTTGTTGGACATCCATACATCTCTACTTTTTGATGATTCTGGGTAATAATTGTTTTGTAGTTTAGTTGTAATTTTTGCTGTGGTTGTGTGAGGAGGCAAGCCATGTTTACCTGTGCCTCTATTTTCCCTTGTTTCTTATAATAATTCTCTTTCCTGGAGGTGGAAGGAGGATCAGATCTTTCTCAGGTACTCAGTGGAAGCCACCCCTTCCTTGGGTGTTTGATGTTGCTGGGGAAAGAGTCTCTTCCTCCCTCTCATATCTATGCCTTTGAGTATTTAGGTTGGGATGTGTTGTTCCAGTCTTCACCCAGGTGTGGTGGATATGCTCCCAGAAATCTTGTCCTAGGGTTAAGAGAAATATGAATGGTCCCCATAAACAATCAACTGCCTCCACAATTGGTTGTAATAGAATTTATTTGGCAAGCAAATTCATAGCACCAGAGGGTGGATTATTCTAGACTTTTGACTCTTGCATTGCTCCAGGAATGACTGAGAGATTCCTATACATTCATACATATGTCTGCACGTGTATTTAATATGCTTCAGGTAGTATGGATTTATTTTCAATGAGAATGATGGATGTGGATTTCCAGCCATACCCTTTTCTAAGTTTATTTGTATTTACTTGATTGTATATTTTACAGTTGGCTGTATCTGAAGCATTTTTATCTTTTTGACAATTTTGATGTCTTCTCAGCTGTCTTGAAATAAGTCAGCAAATTAGATATATGAGTCTTATTAGCAATGCATCTTAGCTCCATTAGCAAATATGAGAAGTGATCTATTCTTCTTGACAGCTTATCTCCATAAAAAATAGCAGTAATGGTGGAGGTCATCTCAGGAGCCCACCACCAGAGAATCACCAAGAGATATTACCCCATTTAAAATATGGTTTCTAGAAGCGTTATTAATAAGTGAATAGTATTTCCCACACAGACACATTTATAAGACGCCATTACAACAGATCACAGAGTATCATGTGACAGCTGATTGAAGGAGTAGATTGGTGTGCTGATTTTCTGTGATAAATTAAAATGTTTTTCCTTTCTCTCCCTCATCTCTTTCAGCTATTTGAGCCCACAGAATGTGGCAATGGATATGTAGAAGCCGGGGAGGAATGTGATTGTGGTTTCCATGTGGTAGGTATGAGTTCTTTTCTACCTGCAGCACAGCTCCTGCTCAGAGCAAAGACAAATGGCATTAGTGAGAAGCCTGCACTTTTGTTCACAGTGGTCTTACTGTCTTTCTTTCTGATCTTGTTCATCAGTGCTGAATCCCAGCTCCGACGCATTAGAATTAATCATGTCCTTATGGCCCTATCTGAAAAGAAACCACCTAATAGATCCTTCTAATCAAATTCCCTACCTCTTAAAAATTCATAGCTCACATTTATCTTTCTGTGTTGTGTAATTTTTTGTCTTTATAAAGCTAGATTGAGTATTAAGAATGTAATAGAGCTAACCACGGATGGGTTGCCTGCTATGAAATACGCTGTCTTTTTGGTAGAGAAGTCCCTTCATAGAAGATCATGCTTTGTTGGGAAGTACGGCAGGAAGGAATCTCGCATTGTTTAAATGATCGATTCTTTCCTAAAGTATGTTTTTACTGTTGCATCATCTCCTTGTCTGGATTATGCATAAGTCACATGTGGAGAGAATGCTGAATGACCGGTGGGTAAGCTTCCTCGCTTAACTCACGTGAAGTGTTTTTCCTAGGAATGCTACGGACTGTGCTGTAAGAAATGCTCCCTGTCCAATGGGGCCCACTGCAGCGACGGGCCCTGCTGTAACAACACCTCGTGTCTGGTGGGTTTCCTGGCAGTTCCACCTTTCTTTTCACTGATGTATTAGCCAAATATCAGTGTGTACATTGTGTATAGTTTGCCACAAATGTGTTGGTTGACAGGGTGCATGGCAATTTTATAAAATCAATATATCTACCCAAATTCTGTGGGTCACAATGTTTGCGTTTACTATGGTTCACTATCAACCATCCTATCCTCCGAAGCGTCCTTAAAAAGATGTATTTATATCCGTCCCAAAATAAACATTGAGAGTTGCCCTATTAACGCAGATGAAAAGCAAGTTAAATGGTTGAAAAGAAGAGGGACAGATCCTGTGGTCTTTTTATTTTAGACCCCAAGTATAAAAGCTAGTGCTCATATTTCATACATTTGGCTTTTTAAATCCCCTATAAAGGCAAAAAGGCTACATGAGGAAGAACTAAGTGAATATGTTTATATGTGTATTGACACATAGCTACTTTCATCTATAGAGGGCAGTTAATTTTTGAAAAGTCATTTTTTAAATCTTTCCATTTCTCATCTATAAAAACCCTTAATATTATTTTCACCTACAAAATTAAACGATTTTGATTATTTTATTCAGTATTAATGGGTATTAAACATTATGGTATTCTAAAAGATTCCAGCTTAGTTTATACTCACCTTTATCCTTTACCAGATTATAAATTGCTTGAAGGTAACGGGCTTTTTCCTTCATCCTTTACTTACCTCCTCTCAGACAGACGAAATGCCTTGTATACAGTAGGCATTCACTGGTGTTATCAAAGGGAATCACTGAAATTTGATTGTCTATATTTAGCTAAATTAATATTAATATCCAAGTTCATAGTTAATTATTGACCATTGGGCACATACACAAATCTTCAGAGAAATCTTAAGTGTTTCTATTTTAGGGTTTTGTTGTTCTTCTGTCTTACGGCACACCAGTGTTTCATCTTTGCATAATTGCCATCACATTGTAGTTTACAAATAATACTCTGAGACAGTGGGTTTTGCATCTGAACATTTGCTGCCTTGGTTAATGGTTCATATTCATTACAGAGTGGTAACTGGGCCTTGCCTCTCTATTCTGCAACTATGTTGCTAATTCATACAGAGTTTGGTGTTAGTTGGGAGAGACTATCAAAATTATTGGCGAGCATCAGAACGCTCTTTGAAATATTAATTAGTACTAGCTCCCAATGCTGAATTTTGATTTGCAGTTTCAGCCAAGAGGATATGAATGTCGGGATGCTGTGAATGGGTGTGATATCACCGAGTATTGTACCGGGGACTCTGGCCAGGTATGGTAGTCTGAGTTCTAGGTAATACATCTTACTTGTAAATGCACATTTTAAAGGTTTCCTTTTGGATTACATGTGCGAATATGCTTTGGCTCCTTTGCTTTGTTTTGCTTTGTTTTCTAGTAATTTCTAGTTATCCATCTTGCCTTTATTTTAAGAACATTCGTTGTGATTTTCGGGTCTAAATCTCTTTTCTTTCCAAGTTTCCTTTCCATAATTAGTTCCCTTTATATGGTGTATAGCCAACTAATTGATTTTTTTCGTTCCTGGTCCCCACATCTAAAACACTAATGAAGCACTAATATACTGGTTCCCAAACATTCTTAAGCCACCAAACGCTTTTTAAAAACAAGATTTTGGATAGAAGCCAAACACAGGAAGCAGGAAATGCTCACACTGCTCTGGATGAAGCAGGATTGGGAGCAGAGCCCTTCCTCAGCCCCTACGTGCAAAGCCCAGCTTCCCGGTTCACAGGCTTTGGCATGACCTTCCTCCCGTTAAAATTATTATAACATTATAGTTAATGTGGACTTCTAACCTTCTTTATGTAATTTTTATGGTTTTAAAAATTAACGTCCTGTTGTTGAAAGTCTTCGTCATTCAAGCAATCACTTCTTGAGCACCTGCTGTATATCACGCACCGCTGCCAGTGTTGGGATGTGGTAGGGATCACGGTGGACAAATCCTTGCTCTTCTGGCACTTCCCATTCTGCTGGGTGGAGAAAAAAAAACGAACGAACGAAATATCTGATGGGGCTAAGAGCTAAGCACAAAACAAGACGATGTGAAAACAATGACGGAGTGGGAGCTTTAGGTGCGGCGGTCAGGTACATTTTCTCGGAGGATTGGGCATGTAAGAAGAAACACAGCCAAGAAGGAGCTTGGCAGAAAAGAGCAGGCGCGGAAGCTTGGCTTCTTCAAGAAATGGAATGGAGGCATAGTTAGCTGGAGAGAGGCAAGCACGGTTCAGAGGCGGAGTCAGGAATTAGGACAGATAGGAACCTGGTAAGAATTCTGGCTTTCATTCTACCTTCCTATTCATTCTGACATTACTTAAAAAGCATTTCCCATACCATTACACATTTGTTACATAAATAACCTTTTTATGATTTCCTGGGTCTATCATGTGTATTAGTTGACTTCTGTATCCAGTGATGGACAGTTAGATTGCTGGCCACTTTTTATTATTATAATTATGTGGCAGTGACACTTTTATGCATTCTTAAGAGTGTTTCTTGTTCATGCTTAGCTAACTAGGATAAGTTCCTAGGAGTGGAGTTACCTATTGCCAAGTTTTGTTGTTTCCAAGGGGCTACCAATAAATACAGATGGAGGCCATTTTTATTATTGAAAATGTCCAAGCTAAAAGCCATGGCTTAGTGTCGGGGCTAAACCAGCCTCTTTATAGGTCCCAGATTCAGGCTATAGCAACAGGTTATTGACAGACTTGGTCTGGAGTGGCTTCTCTCTGCAGTTCCTGGCCCTCGCCTTGTAGGTCAGGGAGGAGCTGCAGAGAGAGAACAACGCATGGGAGTAGGCAAGAGAAGAGTGGCAGACTGGAGCTGGAATGCCATTATTCTTCCCAAATTTATCAACCAGTCAGCCGCTCTACCTGCCTGGGGAAGAAGTGAGTAAGGGAGCTGAGAGTAGCTGGGGTTACACGGAGTTTCCTTCACTGGAAGGACAGGGGAGAGGGAAAGAAAGGTTGCAGCTGAGCTCTTTGCAAGTTCTTGATAAACATCCTCTGAGTCCACAGGGGCCCTCGTGAGGATATGGTACAGGTGAAGTGTGTTCAGGCTGTTCTTGTGTGGTTTTTATGCATATCTCTTTCTTATATATAAATATGTAAATAGTTCCTTTTTAATTGTATTATAATATAGAGGCCTCGTGTAAGAATTGTGTGGACTCTGTGTTTTATGACAAGTATATTGACATTCCTGATGTACTATTTCACTGAGTCATATTATTAGTTTTACAGAATAATACTATTTTTATACCCATCATACATTGTTTTGGTTCGGTCTATTCAGCTCTTTTAGAAGTATAATTTTTCTATTCTAACCTTTACCTCCTGAATTACTATAGAATTTCCTGGAAAGAAGGTTTTTATAATGAGGGCTCTGTGTTCAACTGAAAATTCTATTGTCTAAATTTTTTAAAATGTTCTTTTTTCATCTCATGTGTCTAAAGTAAAAGCTGTATTGTTAAATTAGTTTCTCAGTGGCCTATTAGAATAGCATGTTCTTTTAGTAATAGTTTCCTTATATGACGAGAAAACACCTGAAACAGGTAATTGGCAGAGAGGGACTGAAGCGCCCTCCAGATCTTTGGCTTTGTGAGGGGCAGTGAACTTTGAATGTAGCCGATACTGATAATGATTAAGAAAATGTGATCTCTGAGAATTTCTGCATCTCTGAGAATCAGTCTGATTGGCAACATTATGACTTTGTCTCTTTATCTCATGGTATGTTTTTGCTTAATTTTGTCATCAGCCATTGACTAACGGCTTTGAGATTCTTTTAAAATTCACAATTTATAACAGAATAAGCAATACCTGTGCCACTGAGAGAACTCCTTGTCAAATGATACTGGATGATACCATAAAGATATTTTAGAAGGACATGGGAAATGTTTTTTTGTTTGCACTGTGAAATATGTCATCTCAATGGGTAGTAGAACACAATTTAAAATACACCCACTTAACTGCTCTGGCACTGAAGCCTCCCTCAAGGGAACCATCTTGTGCGACACGTAAGCGGGGCTGGGTGGCGTGTAGAGACCAAATCCACAGCTGCACCCACAGGCCTGTTACTGCACAGGCAGAATAAAGTGCACAGATTTATGGTTCTCCTGTTTTAAATGTCTCCTGAGACCATAAAACATTCCATAATTTCCCTTGTTAAACGTTCCAGCGATAAGCCCCTGGCTTTTATTAGCCTAAACTAAAACTAAATTGATTAGAAATCTTGCATGTGGCTTGTGACAGCTTATAATAAGGTAAAGAATTTTTTCATTGGTAAAGAATTCTAGGAGTTCTTTCTTATTGAACCATCACAAAAGGCCAAATACGACAAATTAATTTTAGACCCTGATGTGCCTATTGTGGTAGCAGCATTTCTTTTTCATTTTTGTTCCATGTGGTTGTATTTGTCTTGGAGTCAGTGAATAATTAATGTTAGTGATTAATAAGATAATGACTGTGTTTTGAGTGGATTTGCATGGATGAAAGAGACCACAGGGATCTCTGTTTTTGTGTAGTTGGCCCAGTATGCCAGGGTTTAGTGCTGATAATTATATGCTTTGAATAGTCACCGTCAGGTTGAATGAAAAGCGGTAGTGAATGACAGCTTATATTGGAGTCAAATATTCTATAGAAGGATGTAGAACCCAAGCCCTTTACCTCAAAGTGTTCCTTAGTAAAGTGTTAGCTTTCTGTAGTAGCTAGAGAGAGAGAAATGACGGGTGGCTCCAATTATTTGGGGCCTGAATAATTGAAAGAGTGCAAGTGTCCTTTACTGAGGAGGTGACAAAAAACTGAGAGGGACCTCAGTGCATATTGCTGGCTTTCTTACTTGCGACACCCATGCATTTTTTTTTCCTTTTCATATTTGCTTTGAACATTGTAGCAGAGACTTTGGATTGAACTTTTTTTTTATAGCTGTCTTAAATGTGGTAAGTGAAATGTGCAGAGAATAAACACTTTAACTTAATGTATTCAGGGTAATTTGGGGCGAAAATGAAGTGTACTTTTAAATAATTATTTGATAAATCGACCTGGAAAAAGAAATAGCCATCACATCAAGATTGTTCTAGTTACAGGTCTGTGGTTTGAGAGGTCAGGAATGTAATGGAGATACAGCACTTACATTGACTTGAAGGCAGGACGTTTTCTTTTCTTGTTCTTTCTTTTTTTTCCCCTTTTTTCCCCTTTCTTTTTATGAATGTTGACTATAGGTAAGCATCGTGGGTGTCAAATATAGATTTGACACTTTCACAGAGTTGAGCCATCCTGTAAATTAGTTCCTGGATGTGTCCACTCCTACATAATCACACGCTGACTCATATCCCTTCATTGTCCATTTTAATCCTTCCTGCCTTTAACTCGGTAGTAAGTGAATGTAAGTTATTATTCTAGTCTGCTTCATAGAAAACAGAGAAACATAAAAAGCACCCACTGTGTGGACCTAATTTATTAATTTCTGCCTACAATGGGAGAATTAATTTGGATAATCTACTTAAGGAGTTACTCATATTTTTCTAAACATTTCCAATTATATATTCACCATGCTTGAACTTTTTTGCATTTTTATATATTGTGCATATAACCTGAAGGTATTTAACATGAGGAACATTAACTAAAAAGATTATATTTTTCAGTGCCCACCAAATCTTCATAAGCAAGATGGATATGCATGTAATCAAAATCAGGTAAGCTAGGCTATACGTTTTAAATGTAATTTTAAAAGGATTTGCTTGCAAGTTTTTTTTTTAAATAAATGTAATTTTGAAAAGAAATTGCAACTCAAACAATAGTAAATTACTAGTCTTCTAATACAGAGTTATTTTGTATCATACCAAATACTAACTGTATTATTTTTAACTTTGATGATAAATTGTCCAGATTAAGGGCAAGAATTAGGAATCTAATTTATTGAGTTGTGACTATCTTTCAAGAACCCCAGTCTGTTTATTATGAAAAAATATGACAATCTGTTATAAAGTGGTTTTTATCCCCCTAAAACAATGTGATACCCTAACTATTCGCAAACAAAAGAAGCTAACCATCATTTTGGCATCATCCAAAGAAATGTAACAATTTTTGTTTACCATAAAATTTAAAATGTTAGATGATCAGTTTAGATTTAAAGAGCTGTACTATGAAGTCTGTTCTGAGTTTTAGATTTTAACTGTCTGTTACACTTGTTCTAAGATGTTTGTGATTCTCATTTTCACTGTGAAAACTGGGGCGGGGGGAACAGAACTGGCCCCATGCGCCTGCTAACTTGTGTGTCCCCGTCTCCAGGGCCGCTGCTACAGCGGGGAGTGCAAGACCCGGGACAACCAGTGTCAGTACATCTGGGGAACGAGTAGGTCGCATTTTCCTGTTAATGTCACACACAGGTTTCTCTTCAGATTACTCTTCTCTGCCGGCCTTGCTGAAAGAGATGTATAGCTTGGAGTGATGTTTTCTTTGTAAAAATCCAGAAAAGGAAGAAATAAAGAGAACTGTGAATCTTAGTCACAGAACCGCCGATAACAACTGCTAGGGTTGGCGACTTGTCATCAGAACCGAACAAGTGTCATTCAGTGCGTGTATCTGGAAGAGAAGGGATAGGGCGTCCACTTGCAAAGATGGGGTTGAGTGCCACGATCATGTTCATTACCCAGCCATTTGCATAATTTATTTTGTATCTTGGATTTAATAGTTACCCCCCGCCCCAAAGGTAGCTTTCTGCTCTTTTACCCCAGGAAAGTCCTAGTCCTTATTTTTATTTTTTAAATTCTGTAATCTATTATCCTCAGTTTGAAGTGAAGAAATGAAGGTACTGGCCAAAGGGCAGGCAGATAGAGATTGGGTGCGCATGGTCGTGACTCTCGATATGTTCCCGGAATGCTCATACACGTCGTCTTCCTGACATGTGCAGCGCCTCTCCAGCGAACTTCGGTGCATGAGCGCCAGACCAGAAGAGAGAGAAATGGGTCTGCTGTGTGGTTGAGGCTGGGTCACCCCCAAAGAAACAGGAAGTACACCAAAGGAGAATAGAGCCCATGCATAAGTGATTTCAGTGTTTGGCAAATATTTAACTAAAAGATTTACTTTCGGTGCTTAGATTTGATAGAGGAAAGATAATAGAGACGTATTTCTTTTAAAAGATTTAAATAGCAAAACCCAGGTGCCAACAGAAAATCTCAGTTGGCTAAGACTTCATACTATTTCCTAATACCAATATAAAACGGGACTAAGAATGTTTGTTAGTTTTCTGTGTGTCACTTTACTAATTTCTGCTGCCGATCATTCCTACTTCCTACCCTCAAACTCACCAGCAAGAATTGGGAATGAATTTGTTTCTCAAGGTAAAAGTAGTGGTGTGTGGGAGCTATCTTGTATTAGCTTGGAAGAGCCAACTGTTCAAATTTCAGGAACTTTAGAAGCCAACCAACACCACACTGATACCTTGAAATTAGCCATGTATCACACCGTGGAAAGTTACATGGTGATATTTATACCATGGAAAATTGGTAAATGCTGCAAATTAGGAATTTTTTTTTCTGGGGACTCAGTTGTCAAGCATTTACTAGCATGCCACTGGTATAATAAGGAGAACTAAGTAAATAGTTTTCTTTACTTATTTATCAATAATAAAGATAACTAAAATAAGTTTTCCTCTCTTGCACGTCTCCAAAAGAGGCTTCAGGGTCTGACAAGTTCTGTTACGAAAAGCTGAACACAGAAGGCACGGAGAAGGGAAACTGTGGGAAGGATGGAGACCGATGGATTCAGTGCAGCAAACAGTGAGTGGTCAGCTTTGGGGTCCGATGGGTGGGCGGGGAAGCCCCAAGTCAAATGTGAAAGGGGCACCGAAAGAATGTGACTGATTTTTAAATAAATGTTCAACTATTTTAAATTTTAAAGTGTGCATTTAAAAAATACATGGGTATATCGAGAAGCAAATGGCAGTGAACTCAACTGTTTCTATGGCACGGACTCCCACCATTTCTGTAAAACTCAGGAAATTTTCAACATGCTGTACTTTCCTTGATGCTTGTTTTGAAGAGATGCTTTGTCATGGTATTATAAATTAATATTAGGTTTTAAGTTTGTACTGTTGCTGTAAGATAGCCCCACAAATGGTCTGGTATATACAGAGTTCTATAAGCAACACATATAGACCGCGTATATTGTGGGGACTGTTCAAAGTAAAATAACATATTTCTGTTCATTTAATGAACATTTCGTAAAGTGTTTTGCTACAAGTTTTGGTAACTTTACATAAAAGGAATCATAGTTTCTGTATTATTTTGTATTTTGCTTCTTAAGTTCTGTGTTTTAAATGTTCATTTTTTTTGTTCATTTGTTTCACTTTCATTCACATTCACAGCAATATACCACAATTTATCTCTCCCTTCTGTGTTGGGGGACATGTAGATTGTTTCCGTGTTTTGGGTATTAGGAACCATGCTGCTGTGAGCATTCTTTACATGTAGCTTAGTGCATGTTTGGACACATTTTTCTAAGGCAGAAAAATTACTGTCATTATACATAATAGGGATATATGTTTTCAGTGCCTCCAAAGTGATGTCATACTGTTTTCTTTTTTAAATGGTTATACTAGTAAATACTACCAGCCATAATATGTATATAAGAATTTTGGGCTATAATCTCACCAGCTTGGTATTATCAGACTTTTTACTTTCATCTACTCTGGTGGGTATGAACTGCTATATTATTGTGGTTTTAATTTGCATTTCTCTGATTACACTTGGAATTTAGTACATTTTCATGCATTTTTTGGACAATGGATTTTTTTTTTGTGATGTACCACTTTAATTCTTGCCTCTTTTTTAAAAGAAATTCATTGTTTACTTAGGTAGGCTGGAGGTAAGAGCCTTCATGGTAGATGAGTCATTGAATAATGTCACTGAGCACCCAGATGACTTATTTTTCTTTTCCTTTTTTCTTTTTGTGGAAATTTTAGTATATGTAAAATTTTTAAAGACATCTTTTTTTTTTTTACCATTTTTTATTGTTCTATTACAGTTGTCCCAATTTTCCCCTGTTGCTCTCCCATGCCCCGCCCACCCTCCTCTCCCACAGTTGGTCCGCACCCTGTTGTCCACATCCATGGGTCATTGATACTTGTTCTTTAACTAGGCCCTTCCCCTTCTTTCCTCCCTTAGCACCCTGATGATTTCTGACCTTCTGCTCTGTAATCTATTGTACGTTGAGTTTGTATCTTTATGCTTGTGAATGTAACAATTGCAAGCTAGATGTAAAGAACCCACATTCAAAGGCAGGAAGCTGGGGTAGGAACCAAAGATCTTCCTGGCAGCCTCTGACCTTCTATCCAGAAAGCAAAATTCTCCCAAGCAACTTCTTAGCCAGCTTTTTCTCACTTCTCAACACCCAGAAGCCACTTTCAGCTCTAGACAGGATAGGAAGGAAGGACAGCTAAGAAAGAGGGCGTAGGGAATGGAAGTGCATGACTAGCTTGGACACCAGTCACGGCCACCTTTCAGGGCTGAGCATTTTGCTACCTCCAAACAAAAGTGTGATCCCGTTCATCAGGGAGCAGGGGCGTCATAGCGAACCAACAATATTTGAACCAATGTTTTTGTTTGGAAGGAAAGAAAATGTTTTTATATTTTGAATATATATGGACTGAATAGTTTGGATTTTTTTGAGTATAATTCCTCCTGTCTTATTCTTTTTTTTTTTAAACATGTTTAGTGATGTGTTCTGTGGATTTTTACTCTGCACCAATCTTACTCGAGCTCCACGTATTGGTCAACTTCAGGGAGAGATCATCCCGACTTCCTTCTATCATCAAGGCCGGGTCATTGACTGCAGGTAACACACTAAATATCGGAAAACCTAATGAGTCATGGGAATTACAAATTTAGAAACATCAAGGGAAATTTTTCTGCTTCTCAGGAGAAGAATGTTGACTGAGATTTTATTATCACCTTTCGTGCTAAGAGTTAGATAAAAAAAAAAAAGTTGTATCTAGATTTGCAAATGACATTTGTTTAAAATTGCACCAGTTATTAGTAGTGAGGCATTCTTTGTAATTATAACCTTAATAGTAGAATTATGGTAGCTTTTTTGACACATGATTAAAGCTTTAAACATTGGAATATGTCACTGTTTGAACATTTTGTGTTTTTATTATTAATGACAAAAAAAGAGTTTAAGCTTTACTTCATGTAGATGTGTCTGATTTAGAAGGTGGTTTAATAAATACTTAATCACATATAGAAAATATTTATTAAAATATTGTTTATAGTTGTAGGCAAACATTTGATATCCAATTACCTATGAGTACAAGGCACAGAAAATATGAGGCTTATTTTTTAAGCCAGAGAGTCATATTATATTCCAAGTAATTATTGTTTCCTTCAAAGTAGTCATAATTCTAAGATGCTGTTCTTTCAATCAAATAGTACTGTTACTCAAAACACTTTTGGGATTTCCTCTATAGAATTGCCTTCAGCATCTGCAAACTTTTACCCTTAGTATCCTCAGAGTAGCAAGCCTTCATCTTATGTGAGTGAATGTAAGATCTGGAACCATCCAAAAGTAAATTTGACTAAAATTTAGTGCATTGAGTGGGCAATCAGATCGGATAATGCTGTCTTGGTCAAATGTTTGCTCTTCTTCTGTTTTTCAAATGGCTCTGAAGGCAAATCCCACAGGATCTTTGCCAATAAAATCCTCCCTGGAAAAAGTTTGTTGTCTTCAAATATAATTTGAAGCACACAAGCTTCCTGTGAATATGTAAAGTTTCACATGTCCCTAGATATAATGGTCTTATTAAATTATATTGTTGTATTCTAAATTGGTATATTTGTAAACTTGTCAGCAAGGTACTCTGTCAGTAATTATAGTATATTGATTACTATTCAAATTCAAGTTGTTTCTAACTTTGAAATTTTAGGAGTCCATATCAGTAGAGAGGAATGACTTTATTTTTTCAATCATGAATAATCCAGTCATCTAATAATAATTTTCAAAATTATATTATTTGCTCTTTTTGCTCAACATCTGCCTTTCTGTGCCATGCCACATCTGAAAGCCTTGTAGAGATAATGATAAGATTGATTCTTGTATCCACTCCCTTCATCTTAATGTTGGTCTTACAAGTAAAGATTTATAATACACTTGGCACAGATGACATATTTTTTCCTGAACACAGGTGATATAATAATGAGAAAGATAGGTAGTTTCTTTTATCATGCTCTTTTATTAAGGGGAGGTGGGGAAAGGGGGGAAGGAAGGGGAGAAATGCTAGGAGAAGTCCATGTCCAATAGCAGCCTCTTCAGTGTCCTGACCAGCAAGGCTCATTCACGTTGACATCGTATTTCTAAGTATGGTGCTAATGACTGTATGGATATCTTTCTCCTTTTAGTGGTGCTCATGTGGTTTTAGATGATGACACAGATGTGGGCTATGTGGAAGACGGAACACCATGTGGCCCATCTATGATGTGTTTAGATCGGAAGTGCCTACAGATTCAGGCCCTAAATATGAGTAGCTGCCCACTCGATTCCAAGGGTAAAGTCTGTTCAGGCCACGGGGTAAGTAGGCCTCAGTATTCCAGTTCAGACCTTTATTATGTGGCCTCCTTGGAGTTCACAGTGCCTGGACTTCCAGTTCAGCCACTCTCTCTCTGTGGTTGTTGCCAATATCTATGTGTTGGCATGACTTTATTTTCTTAGTACCCTTACCTGCTAGCAATAACATACATATGTATTGCTATGGTGTATTTTTATGCTTTCTTTTGTCACTGGCTATTTGCATTCACCACATTCTCTAGATATAGCTTGACATCTAAGGAGTTGAAAGAAAATTGATATAATTTTTAAAGGAACTGTGAAGACCCAATGTGATTACTTACACCATTTGAAAGAAGTTGAATGCTCTCGGTGATTCCCTTTTAGCTACTCAGCATGCCTACTGGGTTTCTCTGTCTGCAAGGTCACATCAGACGGAAGGTTGGGTCACTGATGTAATTCACATATCTAAAGTCCTATGCTTGTATTTGTATCATTGTCAGTCAAAGAGATGCTCCCTCTACCGACGCACATCCTTAATTCTATGAACACAGTGTTTGGGCAGACACACCTGGCAAACCTAGGCTTAATATTGCCAAACAAATCTTAATAATTCTTTAAATTTGGCTTAGTAAAAGAAAGGTATTTCAAAATTTATACAGACCTCAGAGATGGATAAAAGAAACATGAAGAAACTGAGAACTTTAATAGAAAAGGAAGATGCTGGGATGAAGGTAAAAAGAACCCAAAATGTAGATAGCTAAGCAGGTGCTATAGAATGAAACAAGGCAGAAAGACATAAAGAGCTGACATTCATCAACCATGCATCACTTGAGGTTTGGTTGAATCATAGACTCACCAAGGAGGCTGTGTAGCCCAGTGATCAAGAGCATGGAATGAGGGCTACAAAGAATCCTGGGTTTGACGCCTGGCTCTGCTTCTCGCTCCCCCAGTGACTTTGGGCAGGCCACTGAAGCTCTCTCATTCACCAGGGTGCTCGTGTGAGGGTAAATGAGGGGCTGGGCATAAATCACGTAGCGTGGGTACCGGGCACATAGTAAACCCTCAATACTTGCTGCATTAAAATAAAAGCAGTGAGCAGAGCTTTTCATTATTCAGCTATTGCTTTGTAAGCATTATAAAACTTAACGGATTGAAAGGGCCTTTGCCTCTCAACCATACTTCCCACTTTTTCATCCTGATAAAAAAAGGTCACATTCGATCTCGTGAATCATAATCACAGTGTTACAACATTTCAGATTAAAAAGCTTCTTATACCAATAGGCTTAAGGTTGGTTTTTTTCATCTCTAAGAGTCTGTTCTGAGTGTATTTCCTAGGCAGATAAGGGTTTAACCTACTGTCTCTAGTTTGCAGGCAGTTATTTATTTCGTCTAAATTCCAAGTCCCTTCCAGCATGCTGCTTGGTCCCCAGAGGACGAGAGAGGAGACAAAGATCCCAGGCTAAGGCCTGCCTCACTGAGAGAAGAGCTCCTCTGGGCAGGCAGGGAAGGTGAAAGGGGTGCTCATTTGGCTGCGCTAGTGCCACCAAGTGAATTTGGTGTTAATGTGGAGAATGTGATGCAATGCATTGGTGATTTATGTCTCCTGGTTTTATCTCGGGCAGTGCCTCTTGAGACCAGTCTCTATTAATTCCTTGAAGTAAGCATATGTGTTTCTAAAATATGTTTCTTAAAACTACTTATGAAAAAAACTATCAATACATTGTCAGACATTGTGTACTTAGATACTGTTAATATGAATACTTAAGATTTCATTTAAAATTTCTTCCTTTCCATCTTTGTTCTGTTGTTAATTAACTGAAAAACCACCATTCAGCCATCTGACCCACACATGGTTCCCCCTTGTCTAATATCTAACACTGTGGGAGGCTAAAAAAAATTCCAAGTGGTTTTTAAAGTGTCTGCCTGGCCCCATGTCTCTTTTACTTTTATCACCAGTATTCTGCAAAGCACAGGAAAATGTCCCATCTCTGTTCTGTCTCCTTTACAGGTGTGTAGTAACGAAGCCACTTGCATCTGTGATTTCACCTGGGCAGGAACAGACTGCAGTATCCGAGATCCAGTCAGGAACCTCCATCCCTCCAAGGATGAAGGACCCAAGGGTTTGTGTGATTTCAGTTTCATTTGCTGGCATACTGAATTCATTGGTACTCTTCCGACAGTGCTGCTAGAACAACCTAATAGATTTGAAAGGAGGCACGTAAGAATATCTCTTCAGCCATTCAAATGTATAGTTCATGTTACTGCAGAAAGGCTTCTGGTATTGAAAAAATATTTGAATTATCCCTTATTTTCTAGGACTGCGATTAGGAAGAAGTAAATATACCAATTTGCTTTCTTCCGGTTTCCTTTCTTTCCTTTAAACCTCATCCTTTTTTCATAATCACAGATGTTATTCATTTCATAGTTTGTCTAAACTATGTCAGTTTTCTCATGGCTAAATCTTTTTAGATGACATTCCTCAATACTTGAAAAGTGAACATGTAAGCTGTCATCTTTCATGCTCTGTTTTAAAGACATTTTTGATTTAGGAAGCAGTTGGAATTTTTCATGGAACTTGAGTGCTTCAAAAAAAACATGAAAAATCCGGACCTTTGTTTTAATCAACCATTTAAAGGAGAGAAATTAGAATTTTAAAATTAAAGGGCGTCTCAGTGACCAACTAACTACACCACCTGCATGCTGCAGATGCGGGCCCCCACGCCCAGAGAACAGGTGGCCGGCTATCCTTAATCCAGGTAGCCAGAGGTACAGCTGGGACCAGGACCTGCCTGCCCAGTATCAGGCCCATCCTCTTCTGTTACATAATGCTACAGTGTAGCCTGTGTCATCCTGAATAGGGTGATCACTTTCTCATTATTCTCCCTAATCACAACCCATCGTATGATCTTCAAAGACCAAGAAAAGCCATCAGTTGCGCTGCACCGACCTAGCTAGAATGAATGGTGCATCCCAGTGACATCGTCCATCAGGTTCCCTCTCGTGGTACTTCTAACAGTATCTTATAAATAGTTTTCATGCTTTTTTCCTGAAGTTAGGAAAAACACATATAGAAATAGTTTCACTTTGGTCTACTTAGTTTTGGATAGAAGCTTATTTAAACTCTCTGAACTTCATTCAGTGTTGTTCATATGGGGAAATAAGATTTCAAAAGCATATGAAACTCTGTAGCCCTCAATTTCTGAAGAGATTTAGGCTGATTCAAGTACATGTGTAATATTCAGTAATAGTGGGTATATTAAGACACTTTTCATACATTTTCTTAATATGCCTATGATATTAAGATTGTATAAGAATCATAATCACACCCTCATGGTCTGTTTCTGTTCTTCTATGACTAAAAAGGAACCAATTCCACTTTTACACATAATTTTTTGTTACTTTAAAACGAGAACAAAAAGATTCTTGGATTTCACCATCAGAAGTTAGATTTAGGGAAGATTTAGACTCTGAAGAGAAATGCAGAGGTTCATTTTTTCCAAATTTTCTTTCTATAGCATGTCTGTGATTCTCTTAAAGACCTAAATACAGTTTCCTCCAGGAAGGCATACTGATGCCTGAACAAATGAGCAGAGCTCAATTGGCTTAGACTCTGCCTTTTGTCATTAGGCAGCAGATTATTAATTGCCTGACTCTATCTATTCCTTATTCCTGCTCTCACCCAGGCCTAGAAAACTTAAGTGGAGGCATAACATGAACAGCTACGCTCTAGAGAAGGATATATTCACAGCAGTCTTTTGTTTGTTTGTTTGTTTTGTTTTGCTTTGTCCCTATTTAATATGGTACAATTCTACATTATCTTTAAAGATAAACCTTTTGATCTTTCAAATAATACATGTTTGTTATAGAAAATTTTGAAAATACAGGAAAGATGAAAGAGAAAATAAAAACCACCCTTTTATTCCACAACTCAGAGGTGGTCATTATAAGCATTCTGGTGTATTTTGTTCCTGTCATATTTTCTTCCCATTCTTAATGAGACAATGGAGTCATTAGAGTAAGAGTAATATAACCATTGGTTCTAAAATTGTTAAAATCCTCTTGCTCTCTAAAAATTTTGATTCAACTGAAAAAGCCATTAATTGATATACATGAAGAATAGTTACTATAAATTATTAGGTTTCCAGAAATGTCAAGCGGTTATAGTTCAACTAAATAATAGCTTTACCTTTATTTATATCCTTTTAGCGTCTGTAGAAAAATCTGTTAATATGCTAATAAAACAGGGAATAACAGAAATAAAAACTACAGCACTTCATTGTAGGTTTTATGATTTTATTTGTGATATTCTGGGTAAGAGAAGATGAGAGAGAAACTATATATTTCTATTTTTAATCCAGATAGCAAATATTTATTGACTGTCTACTATTTAAAAGACAGCCAATCCTTAGCACATAGTAGGCACTCAATAAATATTATATCCCTTCCTTTTGGCAATATGTAAAGGAAATGAAATGCTATGTATCAGTGTGCTGATTTTTGTTTAGCAGTATCCATCTGTAGTATTGCCTTGAGGAAGAGTAACAGGTAATAAACTGAAGATATTTAAACAATCAATACTTTCTTTAAAATTTTTTTATAAGAGTTTATTTTAGCCAAACTGACAGCATACGCTAAAGAGCAAGTTCTCAAATGGTCACCCCAGTCAGTACTTTCTGAACTGTGCGTTTAGCAGCTCTGTGAGGAGCTAAGGTTTTTCTCCATAGCTGAATGCTGTATATTCTTTCTCATGATTTAATTGGTTTGACGGGTGCCTACCTTTTTCTACCCAGTATCTGGGCCCTCTTCAAATGCTTGCCATATTTAGTGAGCAATACCCACAATAATCTGGCTTGTCATATCCATTCGAGTAAGGTTTTTCTGGATAGATAACAATGAGAAGGTATTAAAAATACTTAGTTTAATTTTATTATACGTCCTTTTTATAAAGAGAAGATTCAAGAAGCAAAATGAAACTATTGCCTTTTTTGTTTTTATCATGAACACCGGCATAAAAGATAAATTACACCCCATTATAGCCCCTTAGATCAAGACCAAATTGGTAAAAATAAAGGTGAATCCTGTGATCCTGTTTCCATTGATTTGAGGATGTCAGAAATGAACCAATATATTTGGGGTATTTCTTTCATTTTAATTATAAATTTCTAGAAGAATTAAAAATCCCACCTCTTTATCTGGGCAGGAACTGAAAACATACATGAAAGTATTGCCGTTGTAGTCACTCTGCACTAGCTAAAGCTGTCCACTTTTGACCTACTGTTTAAAGCATGCTAGATTATTTGTTCCAACTTCTCAAATCAAAAATATTAAAGAGCAAAAAATAGGATCCTAAAGGAAAAACGATGCAAGGATTTAAAAAAAGTATTTTCCATTACATATTACTTTATTTTTTTCACGTTGTCATTCATTTTAACTACAAAGACTCTTCTGGTCTCTCTTCTCCCAACTTGTTTCCACTGAACTCACTGAAAGAAATTATTTTAGTTTGTTTTGCAAGGACAGAATACATTTGAACTGTGTTTAAAGGACCTAGGATTCCCCCCGGCTGTGGGGAAAGTCACGTTAAGTACCCATGATTTTTGTCAACTTGTAGGCATCTTTGCCTTGTAGTGCTTATTATGGAATACAAAAATGGAACTTTTCTCATTGGATGGTTTACATCACCATTACAGGAGGGAAGAGAGGGGACTGGACCCTGTCAAATGTTTTCATTGATATGGAAGGACACGGGACGTTTCTGAGAAGCTGTGCTTAGACCCTTTCATCATGACCATTGTCATCAAATCGGAGATAGAAAGGCCTTAATGGCAATTTAGTGCAGACCTATCGTTTTACAAATGTGAAAACTAACTTAATCATCAGGGTTAACGGATAGTTAGGGACAGAGCCAAGAATAAAATGTAGATTACCTGATCGTGAGCCCAGGGCTTTTTCTGTTATTGCACCCTGCCTCATTTAAAGCTGAATATGATTAAGTTATTATTCTGGTTCTTACAGCACAATAATAAGTAGAAAAGGTGAAAGAGCAACCAAGCAATGATTAATTTTAGCTGATCCATTGCTTGTTGAAGGGAGCATTACATTTTTAGCATTTAGTATTTTGAAAACAATAATTTCTAAGTCTCAATACCTTGAGGAGTGTTAGTGTTTACCTTTTGCATATATCTTTTTAAAAGATGACTCCCTTTATTAGTGTACAAACCTCTGATTTTGTAGTTCAGATGATTAGATATGGGATGGTATGATTATCATGTATGATTATGCTCATGTATATTTATATCTCAGTTACTTTCTCACTAATAATAGTCTTGTCAATAATTTAAGGATTTATCAAATTTTAAACTTTTTCAATAACTGTGAGTTTACTTTGTTTGGCTTCAGAAAAATGCCATGACATTTTTATTGATGGCTAAACTGACTGAATTAATATTCTCATATAAAAGAATTTATTTTTCATTTTTTAGATATTTGTCCTTATGTATCCCCAAGTGAACTTTTAAAAAAATTATTATTTCATGGAAAAGAGTAAGGAGATCTGAGTGTATGTCTGACATATTGAAATATAGAGCTAGATAAAATATCTGTCATGCCAAAATGATACTCTAAAGTATAAAGAGTATATTTAGTATTTATTTCTAATTTTCAGTTTTAGCAAAAATACTAAGTTCCCACAGAAAGCACTTTGATTCATAGAGTACAAGTGACGGCTTTGATGCCCCCATCTTCGAAGTGTTGATATTCAGCAATATAGCCCTTTTGGTTCATTGTAATGAACCAAATGTTTTGGTTCATGGACTATATAGTGCACCTTTCTGTTTCAGAAACTCTCTAAAAGTAATAAAGGAAAAGGGGAAAAAAAAACCCCAACCATTCAGTTTCTAAAACACAATTTCAAAATGTCTGAGCATGACATCTGTGGAACAATTCTGCATATCAAATTAAAATTTCCTAAGAAAAGGAGAAAATTCATAGTTTTATTCTTGATATTATTTACTTTTCAAAAATTCTGCCTTTTAGCACACATGAACTGGATGGCAGAGGCCAAGACCAAAAGTAATACTAATATACCAACAACAGAAACAAATAAGAAAACAAAAATGAAAACATGCAGCTAGGTAATAAACAGTTCCCACAATTAAATTAAATCAAGTTACAAAGAAAGATAAGCATGTCAGAGAGTTAGGGAGAAAAGTTAAGTTCATATTACGATGATTGTGTTATTAAGTAGACTTTTAAGAGTCTCATCTTCAGGTTTGGTGGGGTGAAAAGAGAAAAAAGGTATACCATCATGTGCCCAGCATAGTTCCTGGAAGAAAAAGGCATTTAGAAGATAATGAATGGGTGAATGAGTGAACAAATACAGTTACATAATAAATTGTACAGAAGTAAAACCAGAGCGTAACCCCCCAGAGGACAAGGAATTCCTTTCCAATGAGATGATAAATTCTCTGTAGCTGTGAAAAACTGCTGAGACCTCCGTTTCCAAGTAGGGCCCCTGCCAACATCTACCCACCTGTGAGGCATTCTGCTAATTCATGTCCATTTGAAAACAGATTGAGAAACTACCTACTGGGCGAGAGAACCCTGCTAAGTATCCTGATAAAGAATCAAAAGGATTTTACATATATTTTCAGGATGCTAGAATTTAAAGTCACTGGAGGGAGGAAGAACAGAGGGAGAAGATATTTTTGAAAAAGCTGTTTTCCCACTTTTATCTTGCTCTACTGTTAAGAGTACTCACTTATCAGTTAAGAATTTGGAGGTAAATATTCCTCATCAGCAGAGATTACAGACTCTATTTGTTTTTCTTGAATACTTATTTGAAGCATCTGTAGGAATGTTTTGTTCCCTCTAGTTGTATATTGCCTAATTCTCTTCATTGTGCGGTAATAAATTACATCCTCGGCAAATACGAAAGCCTTATTAAATAGTTATTTTTATTCATCATTCATACAGTTACTATAATCTTTAACATATTTACAAATTTTCATTCAGCATCACACTTTACAAGAGAGTGTATCTCCTATAATTTACTGTATGTGGCTAATATAAAAATAGAAGAGGTAATAGGACTCTTGTGTATTTTGGCTCTGAGAGCCAATGCCTAAAACTTCTAAAGTAATTTTTTTAAACATGAAAAAAATTTAAACATCAAAAAAAATTAAAAAAAATTTTTTTAACATGATGTATCCTAGTTAATTTAGTATTCTGAAAGCAGTGATTTTCTAAGGTCTTAAAAAAAAAATGAAAAAATGAGGCATTATATATAGCATTGCTTTCATCCCAGTATTTGCCTCTACAATTTGGAAATTTGAGTTATATAGTCTAGGTTATTTAGTATTATCACGATTGTCATATTTGGAAAACATTACCACCACCTTATATGTTGGTCTTTTTTCCTTTCCCTGCAGCGCTCTCAGTAGCCTTTCTGTTTTCTGTTGTGTCCCCATCTTTTTTTTTTGTTTTTAAGAACAACTCAGGTTGTGCTTAGTTAATAATGAAACTAGAATGTCACTCTTATGATTTCCCCTGTGGTAAAATAAAGTAATTGTACAGTTGCTCACCTGGGTTAGACATCTAAGGTTCACTCTCCTTTGGGACCATATTTAGCTAAAAAGGTTCATGATCCCAATATTAAGCCTTAAGAAATTGCAGCTTCCAGTTGTGGTTCTTCGTTTTGTCTCACTGTGTCTCATGGCACACAGTCTGTGTGACTGCGGCCTGGCGATAGCTGATCTCTTTTTCATTGGGAACTGATAGGAAGCCAGTACTTTGGATTCATTTGGAACGTGAGACAAAGTGCTTATATGTCCACACATTTGCATGCACACATGCAGGTACACAGACACACTCAACCATAAATATTCTGTCTTCCAACTTTAACACTGAACTTCATCTTGCCTGTGCATTTTGCCTTGGAGATCTGGGCCCATCCCAGACCCATGTGGCAATGAAAGCTGTACGCAGACACCGTGATGCGCAGGCATTGAGGGTCGCCTTCTCAGTACACTTCTCGCTCGGTGGTCCGAAGCAGTACAGTTTCCCAGAGACCCTTACTTTTCTTAGTGCAAAGTCTATACACTGAAGACCATAAACAAAAACCTAAATCTTGAATACTGTGGCAGAAACACAAACATTGCAGGGTTATTTGATATATACTTTTCCAGGTGAAATAATTCCCCTATTAACAATTCATTTAATTTTAAAGTTACTCTTTTTTTTAAATTTGCAAGGATTTTCACAGAACTGAATTAATTCTGGAATTTTAAAAGATGTAGGTTCTTAGGCATATTTTATAGTTTGAGAATTTTTTTGAAAAATAAACTGATGGCTTATAACTTTTGTAATTAAAATACAAATTTGCTGTTACGCAGTTTAAATTACATTTTAATTTCACATCACTCCTTATAGGATCTCTAACTCCAATTGGATTATTGACATGTCCAAAAGTATAAGAGATTATGTTTTTAATTAGGGTTTTTGGAGTTTGAAGGGAAATTCAAAATTATCCTTGAATATTTTCGGTGTGTATGTAGAGTTTTAATGTCAAGTCATTAAGCAGAGATTTTAGTATATTACTGACTTTCAAAGCATTTCCTGAAGAAGTTATTTGGTATGCTGGTGAAATCAGTGTGTAATTAATTTCCTTTGTTAAAAAAAATCTCCGTTTTTCCCTCCACACAGTGAACATGGCCACAAGCAGGCTAATAGGTGCTGTGGCAGGCACCATTCTGGCCCTGGGGGTGATTTTTGGAGGCACAGGGTGGGGAATAGAGTAAGCATCTTTATGAGTTTCCGAGTGTTTCCGTTTGGTTCTGGTGTGTGAGCTGACTCCCCTGTGTTGTCTTGTTGGCGTGTTTCCTGTGGTAGTGCTACTCGTGGTGTGACTTGGATGTATTTGTGTCGTGTTGTTTTCTTGTGCAGTGGAGAACCTTCTCCTGTCTGGAACAATGTGGGGCATAACATAATATTGGGGTGCTTAGGATGTCTTTACAATTGAGGCAATGGTCCAAAAGCTTCCTTTGCTCCTCCACTTGTAAAAGTAATTTTAAGATGCAGACCTTTTTTGTTGTTTTACTATTTGTTGGCAACAGTGCTTTTGTAGAAGTGTTTTATTAGGACTCATAACAAATTTAATCATCACTAGGCAAACAGGTCCACATGTGCCTTTAAAAAGAGTTGTAGCTCTTTTTAAAAGATAATCTGAATGATAGCCACTAATATTTTTTCCATTCATTAAGAGTGATGTAGGAGGCTTCAGTTTAATTTGTTTCTGAAAAGAAGATATTCAAGATATTGCATTTTTTTCTTATAAACTAGGTTAATAGTTCAAATTCAAAGTTTACATAAATATTTGGGAGCAGGTAGCATTAAGAATGAAAAGATACTTAAATCCAAACCTGCAAAACCTTAAGTTGCACATTACCCGTGGATTTGTCTTAAAAGGAGCCAGGGTATAAATGAGAGACCTGCACGCCACTTGCCCATCCAGCCCTCACGGAAATACAGCTCTCCTGCCCTTGGGCTGCATTCCATGGGAATTGCGTTCATGACATTGCTGATCAGTAGAATAACAGATTATCACTATTATTCCCAATTTCAGGGAGAGCATTTACAAGTAACAAAAATAATCCTTCACAGTTAGAGAATCCTTTTCTAACTCGCTGTGGTGGTGATAACACTTCACAGCAGCCCAGGATAAAAATTGCTAGTATCTTAAGGAATCACCAGATATCCTCCAATCAGCCAGCCCGAACTGTGGGCATGCTGAGAACATCGCACGTGGCCCTCCTTAGTCCCGTTGATGGCAGCACACAGATGCTCTCCTGCTGCCCTGGGTCTGGGAGACCCAGGGACCTAAATAGCATTACAAGCGAGCAGGTCTGTAGGTGACACGTTGTGTTGACTACCCGAGCCTTCTCTCCGGGATCAAAGGGCTTTGAGGAGACCTGGATCTTCTAACTCACATCCCATGTTTATGGACTGTGAAGCTAGTTAACCCTGGCGAAGCTGGAAATGCTGGGAAAGAGATTTTGTTTCTCCGTACCTGTTAAAAAATAAAGTATATAAGAAGTAAAATATGTAGAGAAAACAAACTTTGTCCTATTAAATTTCACCTTGGGCCTATTGATTGGATTATATACAGAAGTAACATTCCTCTTCCAAGGAAATTCTGTACTTACACATATGTGAAATTCCTCCTTGAAAGAAAGATAGTGTTTTAAAAAGTCATTCCAGTTCCATTTTTTATGTAATTTATTGACTGCAGTAACGGAGGGGATGAATTTTAATAATTCCCCCTTTAAGCCTTAGAGCTCGGTGAAAGCCAGGGCCTTTGTTGTAAAGCATAGTCCTTGTCACCCACCCCTTCCGGTGTTGTTGGTTTGTGGCTATTTCTGGTTGTGACAGGTAAGTCTGTATAAGTGTATATATTTTTTTCTAAAAATAGATATTATTCTTGGTGTATACACTTTTTATGTATTAGTTTCCTGATTTTTTTATTCCTTCAAATTCTAAATTTTGCCGTAATTGCTAAAACAAGTAAATAGAAAGTAAAAAAAATAAAATCCACATAGCACAATGTAGTTTTAACATGTAAGTGCTTAACTGGTAGTATAATGTTCATTTAGTCACTAAGTATTCCATGGACCAGAGGTTTTTTGTTTGTTTGTTTGTTTGTTTGTTTTGCTTTAGTTTTACTCTCGAGTTTATAATTATAAATCAGGAATCACTTTTCATGGGATATGTATTGATTCTAATTCCAGCCTGTCTTCTGAGCTAGTAATGTGCACATCATGTCTAAGGCATAGATTATGTGCATGGTAATATAAATAGTTTTAGATGTTTGTTTTAAAATTTGATTCCCTATTAAACTTTGTAGAGGAGATACATATAAATGGAATAATGTGTCATTAGTGCAGGGGCTGGCAAATTTTCTGTAAAAGACCTGATGGTAAATAGCTTTAGCTTTGTAGGTGACAGGATGTTTGTCACAACCGTGCAGCTCTGCTGTCTTAGCACAAAAGCAGCTGTGAGCCCTGTGAGTGGGCGTGGCTATGTCCCAATGAAGCCTCTTTGGAAAAGCAGTCCGCAGGGCCGCCTTTGGCCTGTGGGACGTAGTTTGTTGGCCCTCAATATGTACCATAAGTTTTAGAGTCAAACAAAGCTGGGTTCAGATCTTGCCTCCGTCATATACTGGCTTCTAGAAGCCTCCATTTTTCCATCTATGAAACAGGGAGAGGCGTAGTCCCTGTCTCTTATGGTTTTGTGAGGATCAAATGAGATAATGTCAAGGGCTTAGAAGTGCATCCACTTAGTAAGGGTATAGCGTATAGTAGTTAACCTGCCTTTACTGCTCTCATTATTGTTTATTGTCATTGGTACCTCTAAAGGCCACTGGGATTTGTGTTCTGTAGAACCTCAGTGGTTAGCCTTATGAGTGTGTCCAAACTTAGGAGCCTGAAGAGACCACATCCCTGAGACTCCCATTGTAACCATCCTCCACCTTCCCGTCTCACCCACGAGCGCTGGCTGGTCTCTGAGTCAAAACCTAATGCCGCACACAGTTTTAGTGCTGCTTAAAGTGGCATCCATTTATGTACACAGTCAACGGCACTGATGTGAGCAGAAAAGAGAATTTTTTACACAGCAATGAATGTATGCACAAATCAAGTATTTTAGGGGAACTACCAAAATTGGCCTTGTGACTTTGGGAAAAGGGACATAAAGTTAGGGAAGAAAGTACTTTGCTGTTAGGGGGCACTGTGCCTGCATAGTAGCGTCCTGAAACATGTGCTATTTTAAATCATTCTTGTATTAAAGTTAATGTCGCTTACATTTAAAAATAGTGAGCCAAGGTGCTTTCCATGTGAGTGGAGAGGATGTACTGTAATCTATAGCAACTCTTCCTCAAACAGTTGATAAAAACTCCGCTTTCTTATTTTTATTTCCTTCAAATTACCCGAGTTTTATGCTTCCATTACTCCTTGCCTTTGGAACCCCATGTTGCTGTTTAAACGCCGCACAAGTCTGTGCAATGAAGAAATATGTCTTTGAGAACAAGGCTTCAAAGTCAGATCTTTATTGGTAACCTCCTTCTGACTTTTGAATCTTCACTGTCTCCCAGTGGGGGATAAGAAATTTAGCATTCAGACAACTCTGTGTGCTGCTTGAAAGAACATTTCAGTAGAATATTTTTCCTTCTTTTCATGCCCTCGTATGCCAGCAGGTTGAGCTAATTCTAACACAGTCGAGTTCTTGATGTGCTCTTTTACTTGTTTGATTCATGATTTTGGAAAAGGGGAAGAGAAGAAAAACTCTCAAGGACAGTGATTGGGGCATATTTGCATCAGTTCTGTGAAAGGTGACTTTAATGGAACTTAATTGTCAATGGTGCAGAAGCTTTAGATGAAAGGCATTCAAATCCAAGCAGTAGCTATCCATAGCATCGCAAGTGCAATGAAGCTAAATAAAGGTGACTTATGTGTTTAGCAATCTTTTATGCAGGGTATTGACTTCCTGAAACCGCTTAACTGCCTTTCCCTTGTGGTCATGAAAGTGGTTGGCTCATATGACTTTCTTCCCATGATCCTTTGTCACAGGTCCTAGTGCCACCAATCTCATTATAGGCTCCATCGCTGGTGCCATCCTGGTAGCAGCTATTGTCCTGGGGGGCACAGGATGGGGATTTAAGTAAGCAACGCCGCATGCCTTCTTCTCAGTGGCTCTGGCACTTCTCTTTTCTGCTTACATAACCATGTTTTGAGTTCCTGCTACAAGTTTTAACAGTAAAACTGATTAAAAGAAATGGTTTTTTTTAAATTCACAAATGGGTCAGAAAAGAAGAAACATGAAAACTCAAATGTCATCTTCAAGCAAGTGGGAAAACGTGAAATGTAGAAGGAATTTCCATGCACTGGTTTAGAAGAACAAAGAGGAAGTTCTATAATAGAAGACATTCCAGCTTTTAGGAGCAACATTCTGAGATACATTTATTTATACGCAGATAATCGAGGAAACTGTGTGGTTGGAAACGGTGCTAGAAACCCCTTGTATCTGTTTAAAACTGGTTTATAGTCCATTGACATTTTGAAATTTTCACAAACTAAGTAACCATTTGTTCGTTATTTTTTACATGTAACATAGGTAGCTTTGTGATTTGAAAAGCTTCAGTGTTTTATAAAACAGATTTTCAAAAATATTGGCATTAATTTCCTAGCCAACTGAATTGATTTCACATTGGAATTTAAAATCTGTGGGTTTGTCATACTTAATATTTTCTAATTAACTACTAATATTGACATGACTGTAGGCCTGCTGTGTTTTCATAGTGCCTGCTAGTTTGTATTGTACATTGATCACTGAACTAAGTTCATTTCAATAGACCTGGCAGACAATCACAAGTAACCCTTAAGTATGATCAAAATTTTCAAATGTAATTTATTCAGTTTGGATGTTTCCACACTTTAGATTCATTGGATAATTGCTTTTTTAAAACTTTTCATGTTGCAGTGACTTATGATTTATAAATAAGACCTCCTATGCCAGATATTCCTTGTGATAAATTAAATTCCAACCATATCTATAGAAACAAATTTAAGTGGGAAATAAGACTGTTACCCAAATTCAAAACTCACTTTGCCTTCATCTGGTTACTCAGTGGAGGAAGTTTTTGACCTGAATTGTCTTAACAATTGCCTTAATTAGGAAGTTTAGTTGTTTTTATATTTGAAATCTTGAATCCAGTATATTTAAACCAGATACAATGTTATTTCTAGAAACTGATTATGGAAAAAAACAAACCAAAAAATGATTTAAATAAATTCAGGCCTACAGGTTTTTCAGTGATTTCAACTTGGAGAGCTGTTATCAAATAGTACCTCCTTTCTACAGAGACATTTATAAACTTGAATTTGTTTGATGGAACAGTAGTTTTGGCATGTGTTTTTTCAAAAGCACACCCCAAATGGGCAACTCATGTTTGGCTTTCTCATCATTATATTAACAAGACATTGCCCAGATAGTGATTCACTCATGTGGCACATAGCAGAATAACATTTTTATTTGGACTGGCCTAATTCAAGAAAAATGCTCTTAGTGTCTCATTACTGTAAACAGGTCATGGTACATTACTGTTGTTCCATGATCTGTTATTTGTAATGCCCTCTTAAACTTTTTCATAAATATGCCTCATGAAAAATGAATTTGGCTTATGCTCAGGCATTGGGAAACCTCAAAGGCTTGGAAAACAGTCTACTGTGCATCTTTGTGCATCTTTGTCATCCAAACACATGCAACACCAAATTTCTCATTTCAGCATTTGGAGATAAGAGCACTATTCTGTAGCAGGACCTCAAAACAGCGGCCTGGCCTAGCTCACAGCTTGAATTGCATGTTTCTTTGGGGAAAACCGGAAAAGGCTTTTATCACTGTGTATATAAGTGGATTAGGCCCTGTACAGATTATTTATATCACAGAGAGATGTCTCAATCAACAGAAGAACAGAAGCAGGGTGGGTGGGGTGATGGCTACTCAGCGAGGCGTGGGAATGCTGTGCAGGCGCACACTGCCCGGCGAGGTCAGCGCCCCTTCCCATGCCCTGTGACCCTAATAAAGAAAAACACGGGAGAAAGGGACAGCACAGTGTGAAGTATATATTTTTATGCCCTGGAAAAAAAGAGTGAAGATGTGAAATAATTTTAGGAGTTTAAACGTGGAGAAGATGCTGCTTTTTGTGCTATTGGTTGCTACAAAGAGGCTCTGAATTTGCTTTCAATTTTAATAATAACTACATGTTTATGTTCAACATTAATGAACTACTTCAACTTTGCAGTAAAAGACTTTGGGTGATGAATGATAAAGTTTAGGTTTTCTCACCACTTGGGCAATTTGGGAGATGATTAGTTTCGACATGCTTTGGAAGTATGATTATTTGCTAGTTGGACTGAAAGCCTTTGAGTTTTTGTTGAGCTCAATGTAAACACAAATGAGCTCCCTTCGGAATCGAAAATTAAAAAATAGTTTTGAGGATTTCTCTCAATAGCGTTATTGAAAATCCCTCCTGCTACCAGGTTTTTATGACTAGAAGAGACATTAACAAAGAAACCTGAGGAACTGGAGGGCACATAAAGTTTCCGATTAAAGGACAATGTAGTAACCGCTCAGGGGAAGTGTTGCTTTTTCCCCATGTCGCACTTCTTCAGGTAGAACGCTGGGCGTAATGTAGACATGGAAGAAGTCATACCATGCCTGACCTGTTCAAGTATAAATGAGAAACACGGCTGTGCTTTGACCCTGATACTGTCTGCCATTCTTTATAGTTTTTTCCTCTTTAAGCATATTTCCTCTGAAATACGGGGTAAAAAGCAAAGAGTCTATGTGAGTGTGCAAGCCTGTGTGAATGAATGTACCTTTGGGTATATAAGGTGATAATGAAGGTTTGTCAAGATTATTGTGATCAAAAATAATATAAATTTAGATTATTTCTTCTCAGCAGAATAATAGAGGCTGAAAGCTTTGCTTAATGTGAACAAGACTTCCACAAGCAAGGTTGTAGTATTCCTGAAAAGGGAAAAAAATGCTTTATTCGGTATGTTATTTTATTTAACATATTCTGATATATTGGGTAATGTAGTAGATATACCTCAGTAACTTGAGTTAATTTCATACTCCAGAAGTATGAGGCTTCTAAGGGATGATTTAGTCTATGGATTCCCAGCCTTTAGGTTCGTAGAATTTTTCTCTGAGGAATCCTGTGAAAAATGAACATAGGCTCTTGGCACACCAAATTGTCCAACATGTCCCCATATCTGCATTTATTTACCCTCACCTCACGCTCCTTTTCCTCTCCATCACCGACACACACAGACTGAAGCTGTGGCGTGGAGGATTGCAACCCCCTGCCCCGGTAGACTCACAGCCTCTGTCTAATACTGAATAACAACCTGTTTGATTAGAACATGAGACATGTTGCTTTTCCTAGACTTTGGAGAAAATCATGTAGACGAAGGGTCATTTTAGTAGCATCTTCTCTAAAGTTCAGGAAAGGTGACCAACAGCTGAATGGAGAATTCCATACCTCCATTTAAAATGAACAGAATTTCTCTCATTACTTTGGATGTGGCTTTTTATGTGACACTCCCTAACCGTGAATACAGGAAAATTGATGTCAGCGATACGGTCATTCACATGCACATGAAGTATATGAACATCATCCTAGTTGATGGTGGTAGGAGAGAGATATTCTAGCTGATGGTAGGAAACTTACCTGAAGGCCACAATGACATAGTTTGTGGGCAATTCAGACCACAAGATTTTAGGATGGGTGTTGAGCTCCTCCAGCTATATTGTAACGTCCCAGTCGGTGGAACCCCATCATCCTGTTCTCTCCCACTGCTTGCTCTCTCCACGGGGTTCAGTGGCAGTGGTGGCCATACTGGTCTGACCGAGCTGCCCTTGACGTCGAAAGAGTTAATGCAATAAGAGTGTTGTTAGCACATGTGATTTCTCCTCTGTGAGCAGTTATTTGAGTTACAGATTCTTACTGAGCCTGACTTTGTAAGCAGCTCTGCTTGGCCCATGTTCCATGTCATTGGCCATGCTACAGAAAAGACTGTTTAGGTACGCACATACCTAAAATTTAGAAGGCCCTGTCTGAGCTCTCACAAGGAAAGTTAACTGAATTGCTTGAATGTCAGGTTGGATGAAATTTCAAAGGAACTTAATATTGCTAAAATATTTTCTGAAAAGAATAAATGTCTGTCTGTTTTTTTTTTGCTTTTGGGTTTTACAGAGTTAGGAAATTGGATCACTGTTACCTAGTCTGGCCAGGAGGGACTTCCAGACTGCTCCTTATCTGACCTCCATGACTATATCCCAGTGCCAAATCCCCCATGTGCCTGCCACTCCTGAGTTAGGCATTTCTCACTCAGACCGAGCAGGTGGCGGTGGGTTCACATGGGCCAGGAAGACCCAGTTCAGCTCCCTAACTCAACCCCAGGGGGCAGGAACTTGGTCGAAGGTCCCCTTAAGTTCTCCTAGAAAGAGTTGGGTGAGGGATTATTGGTGGCGGGCAAGGACTCCTTGTGGAGAGATAAGAAGGCGATAGCGGTAGATAAATATACCCTTGAAAGATCTAAAGGCTTTACAATCTGAGATGGTTATTGTTATCCAGAAAACTTTGTTTTAGTTTTATAGAGATGTATGTGTGTATAATATATATTGTGGAAAAAAGAACAGGTTTTTCAGAAGTAGTAAAAGTTAATGAAAACTGTTCCAGTGCAACGTTTATGGTTTATGGTACTATTTTATAATGAAGCAGAAATACCTTACAGGTTGGTAAGGAAGTGATTGCCATCACAGTTCTAGTGAGCAGAGAGTTTCAGATGAAACAGTTGTGGAAGGCAGACAGCGAGCACATACCAATGATAGTTGTGCTTTAATGCTACAATTGAGCAAAAACATTATGTTTGTATAGACAATTCAGGGCAGGCAGTTGTTAACATACAGTGGCCCACCATGGTTATAGTTTACACGTGAGGGGTCCTCACAGTGAGTCTATCATAAGAGTGTCCCCCCGTTGTCCTCATCTGGGAAGGAAATACAGTCCTGGAATCCCCCGATTCCAGTATTTGGATTCTGTTTTCTCATAAATAATGGCTCTGCAGCATGGTTTGGTCTCTTGGTTAGGCTTTGGAACCCAGTCACCCTATCAAACATTGTTTCTGTTTATTTTTAAAAAATGCAATCTAAGCTTCAAAAACTGATTTTCAGAAGGAGCACAAACTTTGGACACTGGAGTTGCCTGTGTGCCAGGCTGAAATGGGATTTGAAATCCCCATTTAAAAGTGAACTGGATGGCAGTTGCGACCGTGGACATGGCTATTTACCTGACATTCTCTGCATTTGAATAGAGGAATTCAGATGTGGGCAATACAGTCATTTACCTGCATAGTGCTAGCTGGCTTGATGTTTCCTCTACATTCATTTTAACTGAGACATTAGTTTAACATTTCTCTTTAGTTCCAGTAATGCATAGCTAACTAGTAGTAGTCCTTCAGGGTTATTTTACAAGGTCAAGCAGTCCCTGTTTTTCCCTACCTGACTCACTGGAAGTGTGGTTCATTAAAATCTGCCTTCAAGGTCTGTGAGCATGGGTAGCAGACGCACATCCTGTACTCTGAAGCACTCAGTGACAGATGCATTATGGGAGACATCCCTTTTGGTTTCAGCTCTATATCTGGGGCAGCATCAGCAATGCCTGCTTTCAAGAATGTTGACTCAAAAGAGGGTTGGGAGTGGTGGGGGGTAGGAAAGAAAAGGAGGTGGTACCATTGCAAATAGTGTTTGCTGCAATGGATTACCTGCTAGGTCAATGAACCAATGTGCTTAGGCCATTAATGAAGATGTTTTAATAAAAACTTTCAAAAAGAAAAGGGAGATTTTCTTTAAAGATTTTAATATTTGATATTTCAAAAGAGAAGCATCAAAGTGGTCATCTTGGGAAAAATTGAAGAACTTTGCAGGACGCCTTCATACGTATTTTGAGCTTTGCTATTGTTTTTATTTTGAATTACCTAGTGGGGAGAAGGAATATACTGTAATCCTTTTGGTACGTAGGGCTCGAAGGGCACCCACCTGGCCCTGAGTGAGTGGGCAGGGGAATGAGGGCTCCTGGGGACCCCTTGGTCTCCAGTGTTGCATGATGCCTCGGTGGCAGCAGTGTTGCACCCGCCCAGTGCGCAGATTAAATGCATGAGCCCCCTTGCTTGATGCCCCACATGAAACCAGACCAAGGGGAGGTTGCAGCCAACTTTCGTTGTTGCCTTGCACAAGTGTCTTGCTGGTTCTTTCTTTTCTCTTTTTAAACATAGGAACCACTTCTTAGGAGACTGGACACTGTGAACAAGGCATTTTTAACTTGCTTCCTTCAACTAAGCTAACCTGCTGCATTTGCTTAACTAACCTGAGCCTGTGTCCATTCTCCTCTGAGTGTACTGTCTTCCTGTGCACTCTGATTTTCAACCTTCTAGACATGAAAAATGCTTGTTCCATGGTGTGGTAAGAGCTCACACAGCCAAGGCAGCAAGATAACTGAGTAGAATAAGGCTGATTGCCATCTTGGCAAAGGCTGACCCAGTGATCCTGAACTCTCAGGTCCTGGAAGGAATCAGCTACAAGACCTTCAGAGTTTTTCTTTGTTCTAACAGCCTCCTAAATGAAAGAGCCCTTCATGTAGTAATTTTCAACTAGTTACAATTAGCTTTGTCAGTTACTTCTCAAATAAGAGACAAATTGGGCTACTGAGACTTCCAATGATTAAAAATGAACAACTTGAGGCTCCTTTTGGTCTTCACAAATGTGTATATTCAGGTGGAGATGTTGTCAAGACATTCGAAAGTGTGAGATGTTCTGTGTTTCAGTTGCAAGTTATTTTTGGAAAATCTGCCTCGGTGTGGGTTGATTACTTTGCTCTGGAACCAGCATTGTCATTATCATCACCCTTCTCTCATCATGATCTGATTAATATTGTGGATTTTTCCCCCCTCTGCTTGCATCTTCTTTTGACGCACTCGGGAAGAAATGTCAAGAAGAGGAGGTTCGATCCTACTCAGCAAGGCCCCATCTGAATCAGCTGCGCTGGGTAAACGGTGCCTCGCACTGTTGGATTCTGGGTGTGACATACTTTCAGTGACATTGCCGGAACTATTAAGCCTGTAAACAAGAACATTGGGTGGTCATGACTACAGAACTCAAGTTGGGGTGACAAGGATGAGGTAAAAGAAAATGGTCCTTTTTTGAAAATCCTTTCAAAGAACTTCTCCCACCACTTGTTAATAAAAGGGGGACAAAAGACAATGATACAAAAAGAACTATTTCAGGATTTTTTTCTAACTAAAGGAAGAAGGAACAACAACAAAAATTAAGTGCAATAAAAGAACCATTAAAAATAACAAATGATTTTTTGTCCTTCGTCAGCCTGCTGGCACTTAATACCTTATAAATTGATCTGGCATGATTTTTTTTTTCTTGTCCTACCAATAACACAATCCAGTGGCATGAAGATCTAATTTTGGAAAGGGTAAAATCTGCATGGCATATCTACAACAAGCAGCTAGCAAGCCAATCCGCAGCAAAACCTGCAACTGAATTCCTAAGGCGGAGATGACAGCTGAACATGAGGAAGTTGCCTGGCCCCACCCCCTAGTCTAGACCAGACCATGGACTCCAGAGACCCTTGCTCTTGTTGATTCACTTTCCCATTGTCTTTTCTCCTGGACTGAGCAGCCTATGGAAATGGGAGCTGGAATTTGAGCGTTGATGCTGTTGTATAGTTCTTTTATAAATGTAAATATGGAAATAAGAGATTTTGACACATCATTGTTCACTTGTCTGTATTGAAGTATTTTCCTTGTAAAGGTTCTCTGTAAATCTGAGTCTCATGTTTGCTCCCCATCTTTTTGGTTCCTTTTCTCTGTAGATTTGTCTCTGTCCTTCTCTCTTGTAACATGTTGTACAGGGATTGTTGGGCTTGCTTAAAAAAAAAGATGTAGTCACAGATGCAGGGAGTTTTGGCACAAAACAGGTGCAATTTAGGAATGAAATGCTCGAATGAAATGAAATACTTTGAAACCAAAACTAAACAAAAGGTGGGGGGACACAAAACAACAAAATAACCCATATTAAAATCACAAAAATTATGTAAATGGAAATATATGTATTGATAAGTCTCTAAATTTTTTTGATGTCATTATAAACGTATGTATATAATGTAAGAAAGTAGACACCCTCTCAAATTAATCACAAAAGTGCCAAGCTCATAATTTCAGTTTCTGGTTTTGACATTTTTTTCCCCTGTCTTTAATGTGAAAGGAGGATAAACTTAAAGCCTTAAATTAAAAAAAAAAAATCAATGTTGAAAGCTTGGAAAAAAAGTTAAGCTTTCCATTTTATTCATATCTATTACTGTCAATATTTCTTTTGTGCTTTATCATACTGCCTTGAAATATATATGGTAGAAGCCCACTGTAAACCTGGGAATGGAGACAGAAACAGGAGTTACCCTCTCGTGAGCACTGTGGGAGCGCCCACGGTGTGTTGCCGGCCTGTGGACCGCTGCGCCGGATTACAGTGGGGTCCTACTCTCCTCGCCTTCACCTTCTTTTCCTTCCAGGCAGAGTTGCAGATGTAATCTGGGTTCCTAGGTGCCTCTGAATTTAGACCACTTTCACAGAGATTTCTTCTTCCATAAATATGGTCATCATCGCTTCTGATCAAGTCAGTAAAGAAATTTGGTCCCGGCTTTGTTTTGAATGTAGAACTTGTACATGGTCCCTTCAGTAAGTGTCCTTCTGGAGACGAGTTTTCCTGAAGTCCCCTCAAATACCCATAGTTCTCTAATGTCCTCTTTTTAAGAACAGGATATCAATTATACTGTTCATGTCATGACAACCAAGTCAGATAGCTTTTAATCCTTTTTGGGCATAATTCATGACACCAATCTCACAACTTTGGTTTTGACTTTGGAAAGGCTTATGACCTAAATATGTGCTGCTTGAACCAGTGCATTTTTTCCCCCATGTATTTTTAATTGTGGAAGCATCACAGTCATAGAGCAGAAACCTTAATTTCTATATGCTACAATAGACCATAACCTAACATCTTAATCCTGTTATTGTTTTCTGAGTACTAGGTGCTACACCAGTATGCAGCCTTTCTCTAGAACTAGCTACATGTCTGTATTGTGATAACAGGGTTCTCTGCAAGGTGTACCAGCCTTATTCTTGGCTTCACAAGACCCAGGTTGTATGTATCCCTTCCCTAGTGGCAATGGCTCTCTCATCTCCAAGGAAGCTCAGATTACTCAGCAGCTCTTCCTATCACTGCATCATGTACATCTCACTGTTGCAGGATCCTGCTCACTAGTGGATTCAAAACCACTTCTGAGTGCACCATGTACATTTCACTGCTCTTCCAGATGCACCAGGTGACTTAATAGAAACAAAACCATGGTGGTTACAAAAGAAGTTCAGTCTTTATTATCAACTTTTGAGCATTTCACAAAAGACATTGTAAATGTGCGATGTTATGTTTTAAATCAGACCACAGTGGTCCCCAAATATTATGTACATATGGCAAATGTCAGTGTAACTTTTTGTTACACTGGCAGTTTCATAGGTAACCAAACCTATGCTCCAATGTTCAATTGTTTGTGTGTGTATGTAAAATGCACAAGCTTTAAGCTGTGTATGTATGAATATGAAAGATTATGCAACCATACCAATCGTAAACAATGGGTTATAATTATTTTTGGTGGTATTAGGTTATGTAGTTTCAAACTCTGCTGTACTTTCTCTTACCCATGCCATTCATTTGCTGATTTTTGTGGTGTGAATAATCCTTTCTATTAATTTGAGCTCCAAGCACAAGTGTATCACCATTTTCATGTTACCCAACAAGAGTTAGTGTTAAGTAATGACAAGTTCCCATTTCACCCGCTACCTTTTGCTGCATTTATTAACGACACGTGGATGAGGAGATGTATGCTAACTTCATCGCTCACCTGGGATACTGCATGAGCCCACTGAATTAGAGCTACTCCTATTAGATAAATGAGCAGTACTCATAGGTGCATGTTATGAAACATGAATCACATAGAGCTGTGGAGTTCTACCAAATGGTATGTGTGTTCTTTTTGTTTTTGTTTTTGTTTTTATTTTACTATGCAAAGATGGGAGATGCACAACTTTTCGAAGACTAGTGTCTGAAGAACTTTACAAACAATACTTGAACCCTTTCTTTAAAGTCATCCCATCATATTTTATAGCCGTTGCTTCCATTGTTGATTTTCATTTTAGAACAGTTTGTGGTTTTTTTAGTGCACAGCCTGAAGTTTTGTTTGAAGTTAATAAGTTCATTCGTAATCTTGTTGGCTGCCTATGAATGGAGATCCAGTACTCATTGTATGCATCTTTTAGTCAAGTCTGTATTAAACCTTTTGTTCATGTGAATGTTGTAGCTTTATACTTTGATCATTTTTCATATCCCTCTTTTCTGTGTTCTCTTGTATTGTTGAATAAATGGCCATGTGCCTGATACCATCAAGAGTTTTAGCACAGGTCTCTCAATCGAAGACTCCCTGAAAATTTAAGCAGTCAATGGAGCAAAATAAAATCTCGGATTAATGATGAATATATTCCTGTTTAGGACTCAATTTCATTGGGTTTGATGGAAATGCTTCACTTATTAATTGGGGGGGAAAATCACCATAGAATCATATCACGATCACTTTTTTTTTTTGTTAGTGCCTCTCTTCTGAGTTTAAAGGGGGTGGCTGTTAATAACATCCACCCTTTTGACCTGGTACCAAATTGGCAAATAAGCTGTAAAGAAAATAGAAGTCTTTGTTATACAAACTGTATTATCAAAAACATTGTAAGGAGGGTGTTTCCTAGCACCTTTTGTGGAATTGTTCATCAAATGATCTTCATGAAGGCCGTGCAGTCTGCCTCCTCGCCGGCCCCACTGCCAGGCCTCGGTTCGGCGCCAGGGCCACGGTTGCCTCGTGTACCTCCTGCCCTGGTGCAGTGGGGGGCTTATCTGCCCACGCTGCTCCTCTGATGAAAGTTTGCAGGGGCTTTCCAATCCCTGCAGGATCAACTCCAAACCTAATAATGTGATAAACTTCTGCCTGCCTTCTATGACCTCAACCTTGTTTATTTAGCCTTCCTTGGCTCTTATTCTCTATAACAGTCACCCTACGTAAAGGTCCCCTCAAAGAGCCTCTTCTACGCAGAGCTGAATAATCTCAGGTAAATTTTATGTCCACTCACCACAATCTGTTTGTCAGCTCATGTAATAAAAAATACAGAAATGCTTAAAATGACATGACTATTATACTTGAAATAAGAAAGCATATTAAAGTGTCATTTATGTTTGATTTTAAAAAGAATTATCTAGGTTTTGATAGGGTTTCCTTTCAGTCATCCTGTTTTTGAGGCTGACATTGAAATGAGTTATACCGCGTGACCCCTTGGTAACTGGTGGAGAATGGGACCCAGAAACCAGAACTCCCTAGGGAATAGAACAGCAGCCCTAGACTTAAAACTTTGATGCGAATAATTAAGTAGATAATCCATATGCTCACCATGGGATTCCTCAGTAACTTTGAAAATGTAAGATAGGCACCCTTTATGTTAATGTGCAAAGTTTAGAGATGGCTGCTCAGTGACTTATTATTTCAACCAATATTTATTAAACCTGTATGCCAGGAACTCCTCCTAGGAATTAAAAGAACAAAACCCAATTCTTGGCCTAAAGTGCTCACAGTGTAGTTGGAAGATACATACGATAAATGGAATTGTGTATGAGAGTAAAGACGTAGGAGGGGCAGGTGGGAGAGGGACGCCGGAAGGCTTCCTGAAAGAAGGGAGTTTTGGACAATGTTGAAGGATGACGAGAGTTCACCCATCTAACAAAGTGGGAAACACCCCCAAGGCACGGAAAGCAACTTGTACCAAGAGCCAGGCAGAGGAGCTCAGACCCTTGGGGTAAGTGACGCTAAGTATCTGATCCATCTGGCCTGCGTTTCCTTCCACCCTCCTTCCGCTCCCTTCTTCTTTCCTTCCTACCGTTCACAAACACTTGGTCTATAAAAATCCTGCAGTACTGTGCCAGGTCTCAAGGACACAATGATGAACTCTCAAATCTTGTGAACAAGATGCAACATGTAAATACAATGTGGTAAGTGTACTAATAGTATTAGGTGCTTCAGGAGAAGAGAGGAGGGAGGCTCTATCCCTTCCCTTGAGCTCAAGGTGGGTTTCACAGGGGAAGGGGGCATTTGAGCAAACAGTTGTACAGTTGGACAGGATCACTCATTGTTAATGTTTAACCTGGGCTGGAAGGTTGGTGGAAGTCCAGAGATGCCTTGGAGGAAGAACAACATGTGACGTTCGGTATAACTTTCTATTTCAGATATCTGGATTTCTTTCACTTGTGTGAAGATGATTACCAGGTTTCCATCAGAAGCTTATATTTTTAGATATTCTGCACTCATCATAGATCAGTCTTAAATGTTTGGTGCTGTCAATGATGACAAAGAGGGCTTTTGTCCTGACCTGTAAACTATAATGTTTTCTTAACAAAATGATCCCTGGCTAATTTCAGTCTGGATTGAGGCAGGTGGGTAAGAACCAGAAATGCTTTTAAAAGTTTCATTTTGTAACTCCTTCAATTAATGAAGGGTCAAAATCATTTTTCCACATACAGCTGCACTTCTGGTCCACTAAAGTTAGTGTTTCTCTGTCTTAGGCCTTGGAGAGAAGCTTACTTACCCTTCCTCAGTCTTTTCAGAAACCTACCGGCAGGTCTGGCCTTTGGGCGAGAACAAGTTCTAGGCCATGTGCGTAACTTCTAGAGAGACAGGAAATGCCATGATTCCTCATTACCCGAAAATAGTCATCCTGCTGGGATCTGGTGATGCGCCTTTGCCAGCTGATTGCCTACCTCTTTCGCTGCACTTGCCCTGGCGTGGCTGCCAAGATAGCACTTGGAACCCCACAGAGTTCACCCTGTGAGAACCTTGATTTGATCTGATGATCACTGAAAGCCAAATAAGCTGAGTCAATTGATTGGGCCTATGAAAACAAGGCAAAACAAAGCAAAACAAGAAAGCCTTTGTCCTGAATGATCAGGAGTATATCAAGAGTTCTTCAGATCTCTTTGGGGCTTTAAATAGCTCCCAGCCTCAGGAGGTAAATGAGCTTGCAGCAGAGCTCCTGGCTGCGCCAGGTCTTGGGGTGAAGACAGAAAAAGGTAACTTGGATGGTAAGTGACATCAGGGGTCCTATGTTCCACAGCAACAGACACAGCTTTGCAGAGTCATTGTAACTCCTGTAGAAATAGTGAATGGATTGTAGGCAGTAGGTTTAAACTGCTTTTTGTGCGTAGGCGAAATAGCTATAAAGCACGATGACAAACCCTAAGGTCTACGGAAGCCAATTACCAAAATGAGCAGAACAAGCCAGCACAGGAGACAGGTGGGTAAGGGAGATGGCGCTGAGTTGGAGAGCTCATGCCCTGTCTCTATTTGGCTCCAGCCAACTTTCACCATGTGGAAAATCGGGTCCTTCATTGCCCCTTCCCTTTATTTTTCTAGAAAAGCCAGAAATCCATATTTGCATATAAAATTTTCTATTTTTAAAAATTATGCAGCCAATTCATATTTTAAGAACACTGTGTGGATCAAGGAGGTGCAAACAGAACCTGTCTTTTTGTAGGATTAAGCCTATTGGTCCCTAACATGTAACTTCCGCATCAATTACTGAGACGTTTTCATGTGTGGCCCCCGGAATTGTCTGTTCGCTCCAATGAGTACAAAGACAAAGCCTTGCTCCCAGTCTGGTTGCCTCGTAAAAAGGCCTTCTTGTGAGTTGCCTCTTGCAATGGCGACTTACTGTTATTTTGTGTGGATGAGGAGCAGACACTGAAAGCCACAGTTTTGAAGGCAGCCTGCATGAAGGTATTTCCTTTTAGTGGTGTTTTGTGTGTTAAGCTTATTCAGATGTGCTCAATTGTGGGAGAACAAAGCCTGTATTGGCAAATAGCTTTGTCTCAATGCTCATTCCTCAATGCTCACTGAGGCTTTGTTTCAATGCTCACGAAGGCAGTTTAGTGGCTGTCTGGACCCCGAGCCGTGCCTGCCATTGGTTAGAAAGAATACTGAGATTGATTATGGCTGTCTGCTACCTGGCAACCAGAGGTATCTGACTAGATCCACACAAATCGTAACATGGTCTTTCTTTTAGTCTTCGGCTCTCACCAGTTGGATATAGGTAGTTTTCGGGGTCCACAGAAATATGGAAAAGATCCTTGAACAAAGCAATGCAGAAGCAGAAAAATCCAGCAGGAAAAAACAACTTAAATTTTAATTTGTTTCTTTTTTTCCTGATTAATCATGAAAATCTCCATGTTTATTGCAGAAAACTTGGAAAACAACAAACCAAAAAAAAAAAATCACAACCACTATAATCTGATCACCCATATAAAATTTCCATTAATACTGGGTTAATTTCTTGAACCTTTATTTTGTTTTTTCCAGCACCACAGAACCGGCGCGCAAAGGTAAGCAGCAAGCGGACCTCCCGGGGACCTGTGTTTTCATCTCCTTCCTTATTTATGTGCGTGCGTCTCCTGTGGGCCAGGGTCCATGTTCTCTTGGCTCCAGGAATGCCGGAATGGAGGGGGCAGTCAAATCACTAAGGCAAAGCAATACTTCCTAGCCTGTCAGCCTGGCTCGGCTTTTTTCTCCTTCTAGGAAGGCGTCTTCTCTCTCCCAGTGCCCCAAAGTCCTGTGCATCCTTCAATGTCACCTCAGATGCAACCTCCTTCACAAAGTCTTTCCTGATCCTTCCACAGCTTTCTAGATGTGGACAGGGAGTGTGGGAGCTCCGTTAATGGTGGAGCCGGGGGGAAACTCCAGGTATTTGGGGCTCTGGAGTCCATGCTATAACCACGCCACTTTATTGCCCCTCTTCTAGTCCCACTTTACAGTGGAAAACGGTCAAATTTGAAGAGGTTTAACACCTTCCTTGAGATCTCCATTCTAGTTAAGTGCTAGGGCCAGATTCAGGACCCAGAGAGTCCAATTCAGGGTCCTTTTCTGAAGCCAGGAGAACATGGAACAGGATATTTGATATGCAAAGATGAGCAGGAAGGCGAAAGCGGTAGGTCCTCGTGGAGAACCACTCGCCACCAGCTTACCTTTGTGGGCTGCTTCTGCCAGGCGCGCTGCTGGCACCGTTGCCCGTGGCCAGCAGCACGAGAAGACCAAGGGGATGTCCTGGCTTAGAGACTCTGTGTTATGAAAACTTCACTCTCTGAGTAGAATTCCTCAGCTTTTGTTAGAACTAGTGAGAGATAGGATAGCAAGACTGAAGGAAAAGGCTGAAAATGTATTCCCATGGCACGCTCCTCCTGTGAGCAAGTATATTAGCAGTATGTTCACCAATTTGCAATATCTGCAGGATGTTAAGTGAGAGAAGAAATGGGAATTTTCTGTTATCTCTGATGAGAGAAAGTTTTCTGTTACAAAGCTGATGAGCAAAAAATATAGAAATGCCATTTTCAATCCCATATCAAAAAGAACTTTATTGAGTCAGTGAGTAATACAAACATCTATTTTGAAAAAATGGTGGGTCAGAAAATATGATGCCTGGATGCTGCTCTACAGGATATTTAGAGTTTAGTTCAGACGCTGAGAAATAGAGAAAACATGGGCATTTATGATGAAAGTGTCATACTAGGTAAAAAAAAAAAAAACAAAACCCAAAGAGATAAACTACCATGGAAGATCAGCAGAGGAAAATACTACTTCCTGCTTTCAGGGTGTAGGAAAGAGATCAACAAAATTCTCTGGATGAGGGAGCATTTGAACTGGCATCTATTCAGTTGGTGAACCCTGGACATGGGGAAATGGGAACAGAAGTATTGCAGCTTGAACGGGGTAGGATGTACAAGTTTAGCTGAAATAGCAAAGACGAAAATTCCAGTGGCTTATACAAGGTCAAAGTTTTCCCTCTCTTGCATGAACCATTCAGGTCTGGTGTGGTGGCCCCTCCTTCCCACTGTCTTTTCACTGTGCCATCCTTAGCACACGGCTTCCATCGCATGGGACGAATTCTCTGCTCCAGCTTTTAGGAAGCAGGTGGAAGGAGACGTGGCTGGCTATCGGTTCCTTTGGATACCAGCCTAGAAATGACATATATCACTTACACAGGCATTTCTTAGAATTTATTCACATAGCCACACCCACTTGCAAAGGAGACTGGAGGTGCATATTATTACTAAAGAAAAAGGTTAGATGGGGCATTTAGAGACAGCGATCTGTCACTGAACTTGTATAAAGTGCCCACAGGGAATTGTGAGGGTGGGTGGGTGCATGACGTACTACTCAGATACACTTTGAGGAATAAAGAAATTGTAAAGGGTTTATTTCTCCCCGAGTTAGGAGTGCTGTCAGAAGATGAGCGTCAGCTGTTGGCCCTTTCAGGCACTGCCTCTGGTGAAGAAAACTGCCGTCCTCGAAGTAGCCTGCATCCCATGCTGGATCCGCTTGGGTTAGCAAGGCCCCGCCCTCTCCCCATCCCCCTCCGTGCTCATGACAGTTTTCGGGACCAGACTGGCTTCAAGCTCTATCTGGTTGGGCCGGCTTGGAAGCTGATCTCCCTCCTCCCAGTCCTGCCACTTTCCCTCCCTCCCCTTCCACAGCTGTAGGAAAGCACTCCCTAAAACACATCCCGCCCACTAATCGCTGCCTCAGAGTTTCCTTCCCCGGAAACCCCACCTGGAATCATTGCCAAGCGCTTGGTTTTATCAGAGCACAGCATGTATAGGGGGAGAGGAGGGAAGTGGGGAATGACCTGTAAAACCCTGGGCAAAGTTGCAGGGACCCTGAACTGTCGTGGGCAGTCTTGATGCTGCAGGTGATTATGAGCAGGTTCCTGAGGACCAGAGGAATGATCCTCAGAAGCTGTCTGGCAGTAGTGTACACGACGGATTGTGGGTAAAAGGGGCAGGAGGTGGGCAAACCACCTAGGATACCAGCACCATATCAGGGATCCAGGAAAATGAAGAACTTAAGCAGACTCTGGCAATGAACAAGGGAGTGGAAGGGGCAGAGCCCCACATGCAGAATGAACAGAACTGGGCAGCTGGTTGAGGAAATCCAGAAAGAAGGGAGAGTAAAAGATAAAGGCCAGGGTTGATACCTAGTGACGGGGGCAATGGGGTCAGTCTGGGAGAGATCCTGATTTCGAAGGCAGAGATGTATTCCACTTGGGACTGGCTGGATTTGTGGTGCTTGGAGGAAATCTGGCTAAAAATATCCAGCAGGCTGTTGAAAGGAAGATGTGAAACTCCTCAGAGAAGTTAGGGTAGAAATATCTACCTGAGAACCATATAGAGATGTAATAATTTAAGATGTAAAATTAGAGACAATTTCTCAAGGAGGAATCAGAAGGAAAAAGGAGAGGTATGGGAAAATAAAGGGCTGAACATATTGAGAGAAAATGTGGAATGAATGTAATGGATAAAGATTACTTCCATGAAATTGGGACTATGTTCTGAAAGATTACCAACTGCAGAAATGAATTCTGTTGTTCCCAAGAACAGACCTTGGCAAGAAATGCTTTCCATAATAGGCAATACATGACTCAATTACCGAAAACCCAGAATCTTCACTAGGATAGCTGAAAAAAATTTTTGAGAGAAATGAGGTTATGCGCACTTGAAACTTTTCACAATATCTCTGTGTAGCAAAAGAACAAAGAAAATTTTTTTCCAGCCTTGTACTTCCATTACTATAACCATAATGGCACTTTCTTTAGTCCAAAGCTGAAATTGCAATTATTTGGCATTCCAGGAACAAGAGATGAGGATCACGCTCCCCTTCTTATTAAAAGCCAAATATTGATTTATAAGCAGAGTGGTTGTTTATTAATAACATCATGATAGTTCTCCATGGAGAAAATATTATTCCTGGACCACTATGATATTGATGTAGACAATTGGCATAAGGTAGAAACAAGAAAGTTGGTAATGGTTCTTGAGTTTCAAAATTGCATTCTCAATGCCACACAAAGACAGGGTAAGAAATATAAGATATCTTAAAAAGTATGAGTTGAACATAGAAACAAAAGGAGCAAATCTAAGTAGAAAGTCATGGTTATAGGTGACTCCTTATTTCAAAATGGCTTTGTAATTCACTGAGCTGTCAGGAAATAGTTAACCTCTCCTTTCTTGACCCAGAGCCACATTTCATTAGCTCTGGTTCAAAATGAAGAAGTAAAATATTTTTTATTAAAGTTAAAAAAAACTCTGAAAAGGTTTGTACTTAAATACTTATGATACCAAAAACTCAGATGAAAGGCATATAATATAGCCAATTCAGTTTATTTTTGCTTTGTTCTCAGGATATACGCCAAAGAGGTAGCTGCCCATATGAAATAAAAGGCCTTTGGATTTTTACAGATGAATGAATTAAAGATTAATGTCCCTGGAAAAAGTCTTCTATCAAAGTCTGTACAATTCCCAGTTAGTTACCCATAAAAGCAAACAATTCATAAAGCCACAAATTGCATATCACTGATATTAGTGGACTATTACAAATATTTTATAGATCATCTCTCTATTTAGCTGGCTTTCCTGCAATATTTTGACAGCTACATAAACATATAATTAGTTTGGTTAGAAAGCTTTGTATATATTTACTTTAATTAAAGTGAAAGATAAATTCTGAATTCCTTCCACAAACAATGGTCAGTATCTCAAATTGAACTCCTTGCACAAGCGGTTGACAGCTAAAAATAATGTTGGCATCTTGATTTTAAAACAAGAGATTCTTTCCACCGTGGCAAAATTAACCCTGGAAGCATCCCTAACAGCGTAATTCCAACCGCTCATAACAGCACCCCCACCCCACACACACATTTCATGAGGGCCTGAGAATGCCTCCACCTTCTTGTTCAATATGACAGTTCTGTGGACGGCGTCATGGGAAGGAACCATTTTAGAGAAAGGGAGAAGTGTGATGTCAGAGAGCTGCTGGGACCACAGTTCTGGACAGAGCGTGGCTAAACTATAGTGACTTAGAAATGAGGAGGGTCATAATTTTAAATGACTTTTCACAAATGGTGAGAAAGACATTTGCTCGGGTCTATTAGCAAATGAGCATGGTTTTAACTTTGTTGTGTTTGTTGTCTTATTTCTCCCCTATTCTACAGTATTCTGTCTGAAACACCACTGGGAAAGATAGGGAAGGGGTTCAACAGTCTTTATAACCAGCAGATCACCAAATTGTTTTAAAACCTCTCAGGCATTGGATGACATATTTAACATAAGTGCTTTTGGTGGGTATGTTGTTCCCTGACATCTTTCCGTCTTGAAATAGGTCTGTACAATGTTTGTATAGCAGTTGTCCTGTCAATTCTGTCATTTATTCCTGTTGCTTAGTGAGAAAGAGGTGTTCTGCTGGAAACTCAAGAAATTTACTCCAAAATAATTTTTTTTCACTTCTAGGGATGACAAACGATGCATATTAGAGGTGGTCAACTTTCTGACATTAACTCTAGAACAAATTTACAACTTGGAAAAAAAATCACAAATTTATATATAAAAATTTGTAAATTCCTCACTAAGATTTCACCAATGCATTGGCTGATGTTACAACTTTGTTAGAGTTTAGAAATTTTCTGCATGATTATTAATTCAAAGCTAGGTGTGAATGGGTGTCCCTAAGACATGTGTTAGTTACGAAGATTTGTAGGAATATGGGATCCCAAGATGGGATGGATATACATATACATATACACACAGACATATATATATTTGAGTATGTAACATGCTCTTCCAAATATGCCCTTATATAAATTATATGTAAATTTAAATTCCCTTAGGAATTACAATCCTCAGGTAAGTCAGAAGCATGTTAAAAGAAATTTACTCTTCTTCAGGAGTTGCTGGTCATTGTAAGCAGGGGTGGGGAGTGATTCACCTGTCTGAAGGTTTCCAAGGAAGAGGTGGGGGAAGTGTTGAAAAGGAGCCTGATTGCAGAGTGGCTGAATGGGGAAGAGGCATGTGCAATCCATATGTCTTGTCAGGGTTCAGTGGTTTCAGATGTGTATGCCTAATAACACCTGAATTGGGTTAATACAAGTCAACCTTACAAGTGTGAGGAGCTGTGAGCTTGTTCCAATGAGTGCTGATGCGATCACAAAGCTTGCAGGGTTTGAAGATCTTAAAGAGAGAACTGAAGTCATTTGTGCTTTAAAGCAATGTTTTTCTTCTCAATCTCCATTATAATACATGATATTTATTTTTTATGTCACCTTTGCTCTTTTAAATTATTTATTTATTGACTTAAACATTGTTACTCTTCTTTAGTTGAATGTAAATTCCATAACAGCAAAGACTGCTTATTTTGTTCATGGAGATATGTGTGTGTGTATTTTTTTTTTCATTCCCCCTTGCCCATAACAGTGAGTGAATGTGTGTGTGTCTAATATTGAACAAATAAATTGTTTTGATTTGGGTATATGTGTCATTATATTTCAATAACTTACCTTTGCCTGCCTTCATCTGCTATGCTCCCCATTAGCTTGTCGATTCATCTGTGGTTTGGAAGATACCTGGATGACCTCTCATCGCACCCGGTAAACGACATGTTTTGCAATAGCCAGTATTCAGTCATCTCAACGATCTCCTTTCTGCTCAGGAAGATGCTGTATATGGACTCTCACATCAGACTGTCCTGACCTCACTCCAGAGAGGGAGGACAGGGATGAGACTGCTGGTTGAGGAGAATAGAAAGTGACTGTCATCACAAGAGGAAGTGAAGTTCAGGGAAGAATGTGATATATTCTTGGTTCGCCTCCTTATTTTATTAGCACTAGTTAAATGATTAGGTGCTCTAATAGAAGACATCCTAAATAACCAAGAAATTCTATTTTTGGTGAATGAATTTTTGCATTATTTGTTTTATGCGAGGAATGAACAACGTTAGCTTAAGATCTTTATTTTTAAAGGCCTTCCTCGATAGATCATATATAAATTTTCAACATTTTTATTTTTAATTTTTCAATTATAGTTTTTAAGTATTATTTTGTATTAGTTTCAGGTATACAGCATTGTGATTAGACAATCATATGAGCTTCACAAAATATTCTCCCTGATTGTTCTAGCACCCACCTGGCACCATACATAGTTATGACAACATTTTTTTTTACTATATTCCCTATGCTGTTGGACTTTTAACTTTTTGCATTTAAAGTTTAAGTAAACAAAATGGGATTAATCATAATCCATCATTCTTGATATTATTATCGGTCCATTGGCCTTTTGTATGCATGAATATATTTATTTATCTACTTTAAAATCCTATAATATTTATAAGTTTTCTACTCAGTGTGATTAGAACATGGACGACAACTGACATTGTCTATGTGAAACCATCCTCCTGTTGTCCACTGGGACCCTCTCTCCTAATGTAATTACTACCTGGGTCCTTATATTAATCATTTCATTGCCATTTGGAAACATACATGGTTATTTTTTACATATTCCTAACAAATGCATGATTTGGTTTCAGTTGTTTTAGCTTTATAAAAAAGGTATGACATTTTGTATATAATCTTTTGGAACTCATGTTTTCCTTCTCAATATTATATTTATAAAGCCATCCATGACATTCCAACATTTTAACTGCTTGTGAAAGAGTCTATTGTGTGAACATTCGGCAATTTATTTATTTATTTCCTACTCTGTGCATTTGAGTTGTTTCTGGATACAGTTCTGTTATATCCAGAACTGTAATGTCTCTGTAAACATTTTTGTACATATCTATTATTGTACAAATGCAAGAATTTCTTGCCGTTTACATAGAGGCGTGTGATTGCTTACTCATGGGGCATACCAATGTTTAACTCTTTTCTACAGTGATTGAACCACTTCTAATTCTTGATTTCAATAGTTTGCTTAACTCCAGGATTTCTAGACATTTATTTAATTAATAGATTATTGCCACAAATCTTAGAATAATAAATTGTAAAGCAGTAAGGAATTGTGGGATGATCTAATTGAACACATTTAATTTACAGAGAACATTAGTACACAAGAGAAATAAAATGATTTGCTCAAAGTCCTAGAAACAAGGAGTTTTCAGATGCATCCTTAAGTATTATCTTCTATTTCTCAAATATTCAGTGTTTGGTAAAATAATAATAAAACTTCCATTGTTAAGATAAAGACATTAACACCTAAGAAAATTTTTTAAGAAACCAAACAGCAAAGGAGTTATCCCAATTTAGGGTTAAAGTTGAATTTATTCAGTGCATATTTTTTTCCTTCAGCTCACATTTCCTTGTGGGGTTGACTTTTTTTATTGTTTCCCTAAAACCATTCCCAGCTTCCTGGACAAAGTACTTAACTGCCTCTCGTTGCAACTCTTGTTTCTCAGACTTACTTGTGTCTATAAATGATGAGGTGACCTACCTGCTGACTATGCATTTAAGCCTGAATCTGCTAATGAGGCTTATAGAAATGCTTTTACTTTCTTGATTAAAAAGTAACAGATATGTCTGGGCTGGAACAATCCTTCCATCTACTTCCAGCTTTGAATGTAGATGTGAAGTCTGCAGCCGTGGCAGCTACCCTGTGAGCCCAAGATAAGGTTAAGGGAATCATAGGAACATAAGGCCTGATATCATTGGGCCACTGAACTAACGTCAGCTATTACTTGTCTCCAGACTTCTTATTAGGTAAGAAAGCAAACACCTTTTTATATAAGCAACTATGGTCAGGTTTCCTGTTACTTGTACTTTAATGCATTCCTAGCTAATATATCATTTACAAAAATGATCTTAAACTAGAATTAGAATGTTTTTTTTTTATTTTCCAGTGACTGAAAATTAGAATGGTGTCATTGAATGGGAATATTTTTTCCCTTAGGGAAAAACAATTTTATGCTTTTATACTTACTTGGCATCTACTTTTAGAGTATAGTCTTTCAACCAAACTCCATTTCAGATGATGCGTTCATGCTAACATCAAAGTAATATCTCCATTTAGTGAAAGTGTGATAAAAAGTTTGGGCATTGGATAATGGGAAAAGAAAAACTTAAATTGGCTCACCTACATTTTAATTGTTTTGTTCAGGCATGAAAATAAATTTTTATTAATGTAGAGTTGATTAATGCACTCACTACTCCAATTCAGGTTCAAAATGAGGCCGTCCTCATACTTAAGTCCAACAAACATTGATTAAATCTCATTATATATGTGTTGGCCTCTAAAGCCAAGTATAGTCGGACATGATATCTACTCTGAAGGAGGTGAATGGGGTTGGGGTGAGAGTGGGAAGATGACGAGAGACACGTAAGCACTATGACAATTAGAATACAGTAAGTGCATAATGAAAGTATGAATAAAATTACACAGGAATCTAGAGGAGAGCAGAGCTAACTCCTTTAGTCACACATAAGCCACGGAAAAATGTATCTTCCCAAGAGCTGTGACTATACTGTAAGTTAGTTTGTGCCTTCAACATATAGGTCTATGTCCTTATTTGTTTTTTCACAGATGTTTTCTTCTTGGCAAAAGTCCGTGATTGTCACTGGACCTCTGATTTTCTGAGCCTTGAATTCCTGGGCTCTTTTCATATGGGTTGAAGTAGAGATTTTCTGTTGTTTCATGATATTCCATCATAATTGAAGCCTTAGAAAAAGAAATTTACTATTGCTAAAACCTTAGACCTTTGTCATTGTTGCCTTGGTATGTAGACCAAATTGAAATCACTTTGGCCCACTGTATTGTAGTTTCCTTTGAAAACGAGTAGCCCTCAAAGCAGGACAATTCTGAAAGCCAACTCTTATAATGGTCACTCTTGAAATGTTGGGATTATTGCAAGAGATAAACTCAACCCCTAACAAAACCATACAAATTTGTAGAGGCTTTTCTACCTACTGGAAAGAATGAGCCAAGGATGGATGCATCTTGAGAAGTACCCTGGAAAGAAACTACCACTCTGCCTATGGTCACAGCTACAATATCTTCACTTGTACAAGAAAGAAATATATGAATGAACTATTCCTGTATCCCTGAGTAACTTTCCTTTCTTTACACATTTTAGCGTCAATGTCTAATATCACCTGACTACTTCACTGCAACTTGTCCTTATGAATTTAATCACACTTAATGACTCATCCACTTACCCCAATGAGCATTCCAGGAAATTGCCCTTGTTTATTGCCATCTTCAAATGATGAAAAAGCATAATAGAATGAGAGAAAGTAATTATTTTGGCTATCTGATCCTAAATGTTAAAGAAGCACCCTATCCTTAAAGACTGTCCCAACCATTTGCAAATTAATGCACTGCTGAAGATGCAAACTATCTATATAACTGCTCCTGAATTTCATTAAAATTAATCGCAAGTCCTTTTTAATGTCTTTGAGAATTGCTTCAAGTGGCAAAAATCAGAAAAGCTATTCATGGGGCACATCCAGCTAATTGCAATTTACTTCTCAACTAGTCATTCTTTTGCCATAAGCTGCAACTACGTAAAACTGAAACAACTCTCTGGCTGACAAATACCAGTCAAACCAGTTATTTAGTATCATGTAACTTTAAGTGACCCATTGGCGTCCTGAATATTTTTAACAAGTCAGAATAATATGATAGACTGATTCCAGATGTAACGTGATAAAATTATTCTCTCTGTAAGTTGACCTGCCATATGCTCCCTCTGAGTTGGTATCAAGGAGCCAGTTGGGGGAATAAGGACAGACTATATAATGAAGAGAATAGTGTGTTTGTGCAAGCAGACTATTTAGAAAAGAAAAATGACAATGAGTGAAAATAAGTTATGGAAACAGAACCATGTTCTAACTCTAACCAGCTAAGTGAAATCCCTTAAGAGCAAAATAGAGGAAAGAGGAGGATAAAATGTGTTTCCTTAGGATCACATGAGACCATGTATATGAGAATAATATTTTGTAAAATGTAGGTGCTGGCCAAATGCTTATCATCATTAGAGAGAGTCTAGTCTGTGGAAATAAAACTACAGGGTAGGCTACCAAACTAAGCATTCTTATGTGTTCAATAGTGTATAAAATATTTCATTCAAATAATTTGATGGCAGCTTTCTTCTTAACTAAATGCAAGAACTAGCATGCCACTTTCCTCTTGCAATTACTAAGCTGATAGTAATGTTCAGATAAAACATACACAATTCTTCCCAAGAAAATCTCCAAGTGCCCTAATAACCGAGGAATACTAAATATATGTTATAATAGAGTATGCAGTCACTAAGATCATCTTCCATATAAAGATCTTCAATAAGAAGACTGCTTAATTTTCAACAAGTTGGTAAACCATACTTACATGAGATATTTATTGAGGGCATTGTTTTCCAGGTGGCACTACAGAAGTTTTACTGAAGGTCATATCTTCTAGTCCCAGGTAATTATATTGAAACAAAGTTTAACGCCTTTACTCCCGTTGGCAAGAAATGCTCTAGGCCATCTGGTAGGGAATAACAGCACCACTCAGCTTCAGCTTCTGTAAAGCACGGGAAACTCAATTCATTATCTTCAGACTCACGGGAAAGGTGGATCCCTACTGCTGTGGCCTTTCCCTCCATTCTCCATCAGTGCATGTGCTCAGAACTCAGAACTGCGCCACATCCAAAATCTGAAACTTATATACTCCTCTCCCTGCCTTGAACCTCTCTGCCTGTTAGTACATTCATTCTTTACTCCTATTACACCTTATTTCACCTTTAATAAGACTTCCAGTTTCCTCCATTTCCTCCCAGTCTTTCATCTCTCTACCCCCAATCTCCTCTCTTTTTCTAACCTGCATATACCCTTGATTCCTTTGCATCCTTCTTCTTCATCAACATTTACCCAACAAAGCTCTTATCATACTGAATGGTTGTAATAATGACCATTCTTTTCTCTTATATTTAGTCGGATGAGCACTGCAGGAGAAAAATAACAGCAAGCTTTTATCGAGCACTTGCCATAGGAAGCACCATTGTGTTTTCCATGTGATCTCATTTTATCCTCACGAGCCATAAGGAAGATTTTTGCCCATTTATGGGCAAGAAAACTGTTTTGCAGAGGTTGAGTAACTTGCCCGAAGCCTTATATTAAATGAAAGACACCATCGATTGTAGACATCCCGTTATTTTAACAAAGCAAAAGAAAATGCTGCAATTCTAATTGCAAGGTGCCATCAGTTGATAGATACATCCTGATTTCAGTGACGTTAGATGCGAAAACAAAGTGAAATATGACAAGAGTTAGGGAGATGGTACAAACTCAGGCAGTCTTTATCATTATGCTATTCTGCCTCATAAAAACCACAAGCATGCAAACAGTTCGTTACCAAGTTATGGTCTCAAACTTTGTCTGGGCTTTTAGTACTCTCTTTAGTCTCTCTCTCTGCTCTCTGACTTCTTCTCTTCAATGATTTCTCCAAAATGTTTTTATTCTCACTTTTCTCACTTCTTCTCTTCAATGATTTCTCCAAAATGTTTTTATTCTTCTTAAGTTCCTTACTTAGCACCTCCACCTCATTCACTTTTTTGTGGATGACTATGCATCTTACCTCCTTAAGAAAATTGAGACCATTGGTCACTATCTCCCTAAATTCCTGCTCTCTGGCCCATACACCATACTATCTACAAACATATCCATATCCAGAGATGGTCTCCCTTCTTTCTTTTTCAAAGAGAAAGCTAGCCTGTCTTCTGTTACATACTGGCTCCTCCTTATTCTCTTATCCCTGCTACTTCTTGTTTCATCAGAGATTGTTAGTTGTCATTCTCTCCTGAATTTCAACTCCTCCCCCTCTAAGAGTTTCTTTCCCTCAGTCTGTAAACATGACAAAGACCCAACCTCTAACCTCCTGCTATAAACTCCATGGAAATTGCTTTACAGGGGCTATCCGAATTTTCTCACTCTCCATTTCTGCCTCAGTCCACCATTCCTCCCTCAACACTCAGCTGAAATTGATCTTAATAAGCAACATGGTGACCTCCTGTTTTTGAGATAAAATGGGAAAAATTTTGCCCTCATTTTATTGACCCCCTTTCCTGAATCTATGTGATGTGGTTGATATCTTGCCTCTTTGTGAAACTCTCTTATTGGCTTCCAAAGCACCAAGCTCTCCTGGTTCCTCTTAACTCTGTTTCTTGATCGCATAAATGTTGGCATTATTCAGTTTCTCTCCTCAGGCTACTGTTGTACCCACTTTACATACTTTCCATGAGGGTTTCAACTATTGCCTAAAGGGAAATCTAACCCCCAAATCTAGACTTCATTCCTGTGCACTGTACCCCAAGTGTTTATCTTTAGTTCTCACTTTTTCTCTGCCTATACAGCATCTCCACATGGATGTTAGTCATTTCCAACTTAACATCTTGAAAAACAAATTCTGGATTTGCCTTTTGCAAAACTATTCTTCAATACATTTTTCTTCTCTTAGCTGGTGGTAATTCCAAACTTTCAGTTGCTTAGCCTCTCAAACTTGAAGTCATCTTCAGTTTCTCTTTTTCTTGAACCCTACGTCCAGTCCATCAATAAATCCTGTCCTTTCTGCCATAAAAATATATCTAGAATCTGATCCCTTTCCCTGACTTCATTGCTAACACCTTTATCTAATTTACCATCATAGTTTGTCTAGATTGTTGTGCCAGCCCCTAACTGGATCCCCTGCCTCTGCGCTTGCTCTCCCCTAGTCTGTCCTCTGCTGGACAGCCAGGATGGACTTTTTACCACCTGTCTGACCTCATTTCCTACCATTATACCCGGAAAAACACTCTCTGCTTCTTGCATACTTACCTCTAGCCCTATCTGGAGCATTTTTTCACATGTATATGCATGACTCATTTACTTTAATAGGCCTTTACTCAAATATCTCCTCATCACAAAAGGCTTCTCATTATTCCATATAAAATAACTCTTCTCCATCTACTCCTTCTAAACGCACTCTACTTTTTATTGGTGATCCTTTGCTTTTTCTTATTACACCTGCCACATCACACATACATTTTTCTTTGGGTTTCAGAATGATACATATACTTTCATTATTGACTCATGCATGTCACTGTTTACTTATATAATTAACTAGTTATGTGTTCATTTTTGATGCCTAGCTGTAAATTCACTTTTCAACATAGAAACTAGAAAAAAATCACTGTACATAAATAATTTTTAAATTAAAATATAAATTTTATTTCTCCACCCCCAGGAGAATGTAAGCTCCATGAGTGCAGGCACTTTGTTTTATTCCTTATGTATACACAACATCTAGAATAGTGCCTGGCACATAGCACTTAAAAATAAAGCAAGCACTGCATCATTGTATACCCATGTTTTCAAAGTAATGTTAACTACTATTGGCATGCCCCCAAACCAGAATTAAATCCCTACATCCTCATCTCTGTTCTCTCTTCTCTCTCTATACTCTTTTCTTTTGAGTGCTTCCTCTATGTCTTTGCTCATGCTGAATTCTTTGCCTGGAGGAGAACATCTCCTCCCTTTTTGTCTTGGGACACCTGTATAACTTCTTCAAGAGGTTTACCAGTGTCGGTCACCTTCTCAAAGATAGCTTCACTGTCCTCTCCTTTCCTCCTCTCTTTCTTGGGGCTCTCTGATGCCAAACTCTGTCCCTGTGCACATGCACTGTGTTTCTCTAAAGACCTTCTTGAAGTTTGGGAAGCAAGTCCAAGACCTCACCTATGATCTTTTCCTATATCCTTAGTGTGTAATAAAAAGCAGGCCTTCATGTGCCTACATCACGGATTGAGAAACAGAAGTATGCCTCATCCAGTGTTGGTTTCAGGGCAGGAGAATAAGCCCAGAACCCTCAGGGAATCCTCCAGAGCGGTCTTCCTATCACTTGACTAGGGGTGAGGTCTCCGTGTCTTTGATAAACCTTGTTATAAGTCTGGTTCCTCCCTGTGCCCCCTCTAGAAGGTAACCATGGATACTATTGAACTGGCATAAAAGCCTTCAGTTAAATGGACATTACAAGTGGTTTTCAGGATGTTTAGAGGGTTTTAAAGCGAGGGGAAAACACTGGAAACACTTGCAAAGGTAGGACTTTTGCAGGAGGTCTCTGGGCTGGGAATATTTCAGGTAGGGTGGACGCTAATGGTCAGCAGAACCTCGAAGGAGTGACAGGACTCTAGTCCGGGCTAGGATATTCACTAGCTGTGAGTTCAGAATCAAAGCCAATCCCAATCGGTTCCTCTTTTTGAAAAACAGGGACCCCGCTGTGATCTGGAGTGGTGGGCTTACTCCAGCGATGCCAGCAACCCTCCGAACCCCTGAGGTTATCGAGGTCACAGATCCTGGAAATAAAGGGATCTCCTGTCCCCAGTCAGGGGAGCTTCCAGCAACGTCTCGCCTCTATCTGCTTCCTTGTCCCAGGGGTGTTTTGTCTCCTTTCAGCCCAAGACCGCAGGCAAGCAACAGAAATTCACACCAAGGATGTCTCCGGGAAGCACCTTTTTCCTTGCAGCCCTTACCGACCGTGGGGAGGGAGCCCATGTGCTTTTCCCGGCGTTAATCCCGGGTGTTTTCTCATATCTCTTTATTCTCAAACAAGGCACGCCTGGTGAGTGTGAGTCTGGAGAGTACCCCTCGATCTCAGACCCGCGGAGCAGGGTGCCAACTTTCCAGTGCCTGCCCGCAGCGACACAACTCGCGAGGTAGGACCGAAAAGCCAAACCACACAAAGGTTCCGTTCTGCTGAGTGCGGGGCAGGGGTGTGGGTCACAGGCAATGAGGGTATGTGTGGCTAAGCTTGCTCATTTCCTGAAGTGAGATTTTCAAGGGAGGGAGGGAGGGAGGGATGAGGGTGTAGGAGATGGACTTGGGGGCGAGCGGTGGCGGCAGTTTCCCGGCGCTTTGACGTAGACCTGAAGAGGCGCGGAACACTCCCACTACTTAAGAAGAGGCACCCTAGCCTACAGGACGCTGAAGCTGGGGACCTTCGCTCCATCCGGGAGCAGCCTGCGCGTTTTCTCTCCACGCGCTCGCAGGAACCCAGGCAGGACTGAGCAGGTAAGTGCGGAGAGCGCCCGTCTGCCTGCCACCTGGGAGGAAGGGCGTGGAGTTAGGAGGCTAGGGGGACACAAAGGATACAGGGACACAGAGGGTCCCTGGCAGCTCTGCTCCGAGGAGGGTGAAGCCGTGGAACCAGGTTCGGGGACGAGACTCGCGGAACTCAGCGCGGGACTCATAGCGGGACTCACGGAGTACCCCAGGGTTGAGAAACTTCCAAGCTCGAGGGCTCCCCTAAGGGAACGCAGAGAAGCCCGAGAGCGCTCGGTGGCGCGAGCAGGCGGGGAGGCCCGGACAGCGCCAACTTCAGCACGCTGGACAGCGCCCCGCGCTCCGCCTTAAACTTAGCACTGTCTTGGACTTGGCCCTGAAGAAAAAGGAACCTTCGGGGCCCCTCGACTCGGATAGTTTAGTTCAGAAGAGGACATATTGAGTACAATTTTCTTCATGTAGAGATTTGCGTAAATGACCTGAAGTTTAGAGTGAACATTTTTGAATAATCTTGTATCTCAACATACCTCTTCAAAGCGGAAACATGCACGTTCAAAGACGGCTTACGAAATATCAGTTTAAGGGTGTCTCAGTACGTTCTGGTGCTGTGCAGAAGGGAACGATTCCGTATTATATATAGTGTTACTCTTGAATGTTTCAATATAGATGTATTCCCATGAGTTGTGTGCCCTGTTTGCCTTCATGATACTAACGTCTAAAACGTTTGGAAATATAAGATAAAGCTGAAAGTGAGCTGCATAAGCCCTCTTGTTTTCCCCTTTGCAGTACAGTTGTAAAATGATATAAATTTCATATAGTCTATGAAGAGTCAGACAATTTTTTTTCTGGGAGAAATTGAGTTTATTATTATTTTAAGGACGTCATTTCTCATTGCACTTGTCTGAAGTGAAACAATTTCAAAGCGGTATATGGATGTCTTGATTTTATTGCAACAAGCTTTGATAGTGAGAAAAGTTAAATGAGAGACAATTTACTTTTGTTAAAATTCTTGAGACTTATAACAAGAATAGAGAGATGAGAAAACATCACCTTTATGAAATTTAGATTAGAATTTGGAGAACATTTCAGGTGCCGGTAAAATGTCTATTGAGTCTACCCTAATGGGTTAAATATATGTCCCTCGGTTCACATATATTTTTAGCACACTACATTGTGCTTGTTTTTTTATTTATAAGAGTTTACAATTCTTACTCCCTTTTATAAAATATTAAAACCACCCTGAATATGAAGGCATCCAAAGGTAAGATATATTAAAATTCTTAATTGTGTGGGAGTCCTTGATTAAGATAGATAAGCTAAATTACAGTATTGTAGAATGATTAAAGCTATGCAACAAGATTCAAGTTTTTCACTTAATGCTCTTTTAAGCTACATTCTTCTGTGCTAAGGAAAAATATGTTCACTCATTCATCTCATAGAAGAACACTTCTTAGGAATACATATTTCTTAGCCTATCTATCTTGGTTTTATACTACGTGGCTGGACAGTGAATTATTTAAGATAGAATGGGGTGTGTAATATGGGAGGAAGGATAAGATTTTTCCTAGAGACAATGGGGCACCAAGGTCCTTAAGGGTATACTTATTTTCTTTCCTGAGTGCAGCACAAGCAGGGACTCATGTGAGATATTTCCATCATGTGCATTTTCAGGGCCATGGCTGATCCTGGAAACAGAGGAGGGCTCTACCGCCCCTTGAGCCTCACCTGCTCCCTGCTCATTGTGGGAATGTGCTGTGTGTCTCCTTTTTTCTGTCATAGCCAGACAGACCTGCTGGCTCTTAACCAAGCTGACCCACAGTGCTGGGAGTCTTCCTCAGTGCTCCTCCTGGAAATGCGGAAGCCTCGAATTTCCAACACTGTGTCAGGTTTCTGGGATTTTATGACCTACCTGAAGTCATCTGGGAACATGAAGCATGGGGCACTGTTTTGGGATCTGGCCCAACTCTTCTGGGACATCTATGTGGACTGCGTCCTTTCCAGGAACCATGGCTTAGGAAGGAGGCAATTGGCTGGAGAGGAAGAGAAGATCTCAGCAATGCATCTACAGCACATGAGGAAAAAACAAGGTGGTCAACCCCAGGTCCCACATCTTGAAAGGGTCAATCAAGTATGAATGTGCGGAGTTGTGAGGAAGAGGGAAATGGCTTTAGAAAAATCTACTGCCACATATATTCCTCTCAGCGGTGAACCCGAAAAGCACACACATGATAGGAAGATAGATAGTACTTCCTCTTGCATTTCATAGTAGCTGTATACATTAATATGTTGTTATTTTTATACTTCATGTGAACAGCAGCAAAGAAAAGTCAGAAATACAAGGAAGGGGAAAAGCATGAGCCCAAAATACAACATGAAGTTATAAAGGGATCCCCCTAAAATTAACCATTTTTTTTTACCATTAGCCTGAACATTGGGTCATAACTGTGTTTACTTGCTGCTATGGCATTGGGAAGATCTGAATATAAACCTGGGGAACAGTCACAACACATAAACTCTTACTCTTTTAAAATTAAAAAAAAGACCCCAAACCCAAACACATTGCTTTCCTGTAAATGGAAAGGGTCCTTGAGATGAAGTAAAGGGTGGAAAAATTGGTTGGCTTGCAAATTGACTCCTCGTTGCTTTTTAAACAAATTTTAAGTAATTAAGTTCCAGCAAGCTAAATTATTAATATTTAATAATTTGCAATTTCATACAAATGTAGATGTTTTTACTTAAGTAAAGATTATATTAAAATAAAGCCTTCTCTGGGGGCACTAGAAGAAATATCTTTTATAGAATTAGAATGTGTGAGACTTAGCCTCTGAGTTGAGAGATCCCTTAACCATGCACATTGCTTTTGTTCTTTTTCTGGTGGTGTTTCAACTAATGAGTTTCCAATGCTTGCAGCAAGGGCTGTTTCAGTGGTAGTGACTCTTAGAATTATTTATGTGGAAAACTAAAGCATAATTAATTTTTGCATGTGTACATTTTATTGTGAGCATTCTTATGTATTTCCATAATTTACTAAAATAGCAATTAACAATAATAGTTTTAGGCCAACTCTTTCCCAAGATGTTGTAGAGCCTTTTTATATCTAGTTGGTTTTAACCTTAGTAAGTAAAAATCATCAGGGTTTTCTGATCCATAACATCAGATAATCCACTGATATTACTTGTAAATAAATTTATTATTTTAGCAAGTGTTATTGACACTTAAACCAATTTTTTAAATGAAATATTTTTTCATCAGATAAGCTACTAAAGTAGAAATACAAAATGAGTGTCTTTAAATGTTGGTTACCAAAATAAAAAATATATATATTTTAAACAGAGGCTGCCCAGACGTCAGCATCAATTAAGGACTGTATATTTTCTTCATCTGCACTGTAGAACCCTTTCTTCTATTCCTGTCATATTTAGCTATTGTACTCAATTTTTTTTTGTATTTTGCATTCACTTTGAATTACTCAAGTATCTATAGGATAAATGAAAATAATATTTGTGTTCAGCTGAACTATTCTTTCTCTGAAATAGCTTTCAGTTTGATTGCTTGCAACAGGGCTATTGGAATAGTCTGAGAGTATTTTTTGAGTACACCCCAACATGGCATTTCTATCTTCACTTCAGCTTTGGAAATCACTTCCTTCACCTTGCTACAGAGTTGCTATTGACCAGGCTGTTCTGCAAACTTTAGCTATGCAAGAAGCAAGAATAAACATTTCATTTTATTGCAGTTTTTTTAAACATTTGACATAAACAATCATTTGTAGATGAGGAAATAAGACTTTCCATTTGGTTGGTATAATTATAGTCAAAGAGGGTCTTGGGTCAAGAAGACACTATGTCTAAAAGTTAAGTCATGGCAGGAACATTGAGATGTCATCTCAAGAGGCTTGATTAAATCTCTAGTGGCTCAACTCGTCCTGGATGTATTTTCACAAATTCTGCACTAATTTTTCTTTTGTCTTTGGAGGGCTTACATGCTACCAGGTTGGGATGGGTAAAGGTGAAGAAGTATTAGCTGCCATTGTTCTCAGGGAAATCACATAATCAAAATGGAAAGAAAGGACTAAAATAAACGATTGCATAATGTGCAAAAGGTTCTTGATACTGTGATGGCTTTGAATGAAATAGTTTAAATACAGTTGAGAAATGTTGCTATAAATCATGCTTTGTTAAAAACATAAGACTCCGTATAATTTTGTATGTTAATATATCATAGTTGTTAATATGGCTCAGCAAATATTAACATAGCTATTTGATATCTACTGTTTTTATATTTGGGCAATATTAACAAATATAAAAACAGTAGATGTCAAACAGCTATGCAACTGGGCAAGTTAATTATTTATCCCTCAGTTTCTGCATCTGAAAAATAAGGGTATGGAAGGAATTAGATGACCCATAAAGCCTCTGCAAGTTCTCTGTTCTAATGTTCTGGGTCTATAAAGAGAAATGTACCACAGGCATGTATTTAACTCTGGAGAGAATCTAGAAGAGCTTTACCCCAAGGGCAGGTACCGACCTGGGGGATGGATGACCTGGACGCCATGGTTGTTCACAACAATGATAAGAAGGAACAGAGGAGGCCCGGACATGAAAGGAGAATTCCAAAAAGTCTGAGGGCTAGAGATACCACTTGAGAAAAAAAGAAAAACTCCAAAGATCATTGTTATTTAGTCTGGAACAATATGAGCTAATAATTGAATGCTGAAATATCTGGAAGGTGCAAGGACAGTGTACCAAGACTCAACCACTAAATTTTAACGGATTACATGAAGGCAGAGAAGGAGAAGGAGGTGGAGGATGGGAGAAACAAGAGACAGAGTCGGAAATTAGATGAATTGATTTAGGAAAAGAATATCCTGACGGTAACTCCCAAATAGGAAATAACAGAGTTGAGGTTAACTTATGAATTAGTAAACGCCTCTATGCAATTGAAGGGATTTTAAAGTATATCCTCGTTTGTGTAAAAAATGACAGCTTTTTTCTTTTAAAGTTCTTGCTCTGCCACTGAGAGGAACAGAAAAACCTGCCTGCCTGGGGAGTGCGTATGATTTTTAAAAATTGTGAGTCTTCGCTTTCCTCCATGACAAGAGAATTAAAATTTAGATTTATAATTGGATGATATTTGCAGTTGGTGTCTAACTAGCTGGCAAATTTTTTAAATACCAAACAGAAGAGAAAACAATGCTTCAGATATATAAATAATTAAGATTCACAAATGCTTGATTTTCTACTTCAAGAAACTTACTAAGGAACACATTCAGAAATTACCAATCTAGAAATCCATTCTCAGGAGACACTCAGAGATGTACCCAATGATACAGTATGAGGCTATTCATTGCAGTATTATTTACAGTAAAAGAAAATTTGAAAACAGTTTACCATAATAGGGAAATGGTAAACTACATTATGGTATAAAGTGTGTATGCATATAACTAGGGTTATTTCTGGAAGATTATATTTAGGGTGGTTTAGTTTTTTTATATTTTATATTAAAAATTATATAATGACCATTTTTATTTTTAATTAGAAACATCTTAATACATGTTAATAAGAAATGTATTTATTTCAATTGATTTAATTGACTCTATATAGCTAAACATCATAGGACACAAAACTTCATATAAACACAAATTTACATAAACACCTCTGCAATAAATTTATACAGAATTTTCATAGTAGAAAGGCAGATGGAGCAGGATTTCTTTTAAAAACCAACATATTGATCTTTATTAACCTGAAAAAAATTTAGTGACTTGATGACTTGTTCCTTTTCTCTTCTAGGTGCATATCCTCAGCTACTAAGAACACCTTTCCTGAAGAAGAAAAAGTTGATTGAAGATTTGCTAAGCATGCACATGCACAGGAGCGGGGCTAAGCTCCCTGGAAAAGTGAGAAGAGGCCTGGAAATAAAGAGAAAATAAATCTAACCTCAGAGCTAACTCATATCTCGGAATTTAAGAAATGTATATTTTTTCTTGACCAGTGATCATTTATTTACTTGGTGGGAAGGTCCAGAGATAAACATTAAGCCAAGTTCAGAGTGCTTAGTTTCATCCTCTTAGGCTGCCAGCATGTTCCTGCCTATGTGGCAGTTCTTCCAGATCATCCCATGGTCCGAAAGAGTTAAAAGAGCTCTTTCAAAGATGAGTGGGGTTGTGGGATACTCAGTTTCTTTGCATTCATTTTGCTAATTTGTTCTGAGATGCATGACATTGTTAGCGAACTAGTGTCATACATTTAACTTGGAGACATTGCATGACTTCCAGGACATCAACCATTAGATTGCTTATGCACAGGCATAGAAGGGACTATATTTATTAATTGCCAGTTACTGATGATGTGTGATACCCAAATCTTGTTTGAAATAATATTTTTGAATATTTTGAACTGAATGAAGCAAAAAACAAAACAAAAAAACTGGTAAAGAGTTCTTCAAATGGAAACAAAATGAATAAAAATCTCTAGATCCTAGGTAATATTATCAAAATCTCTTTATTTCAATATTTAATGTTACCATTAATGATAATCCTACCTTAAGTAAAATATCATTAAGCGTGCCACTTTCAAATTAGCATGTTTTCTGTCTGATTAACTATTAAAACTTTGTAATTGGTTATACCTTGCATTGAAAAGCAAGCTAAAAATAAAATGAACAGCAGTATAAGGAAATTACCTGTAAAAAATTTTTCCCTTTAAATGACCAGGCCTGAATGAGGGTCATACCAGAGAAGTCCAATTGGCAAATTTATTTGAGTTCCACACACAATCATTCTAATATAACAAATGATTGACCACCAGTTTGAATTTCAGATGTGTTAGCAATCCACTTGCTTTTTCCATGCCCAAAAGAAGCCTAGGTAAATGCTTTCACTGAAGGTTAAGGGCCCTCCAAAAGCTAAAATAATTACCTAAAGGGTATTATTAGAAGACTCAGCTGCTGCTGAAGATTGGTCAAGCCCTACAATAGGGGAAGCAAGTCTGGGGTGGAGTGGGGAGGGGCCCAGCCTCAGCTGTTCTTGGTTAGGAGAATGAGCACATCAGAGGCTGCTACTCTTCGGCTACCATTTCTACATGGGCTCATGGTTTTGCTTTCCAGCTACTTTCTCTAATGCCTTTAATCACATTCTTTTTTTAAAAAAAAATCACATAAGCTCATTACCTCTTATAAATCGTTAAAAACGATGCCACTCTTTTCTGCAGTGCTTGCACCATGCCTGCCCCTCGTTCCTGTCTGACCTTGATCTACACAGCAGGGGATGCCCAATTTTCTTCTGTAAAGGGTCAGATAGTAAACTTTCTATGCTTCATGGGCCATCCAGTAATTCTGTCTTTATAAAATGAAAGACACTGTATAGAAAATACATAAATATATGAGCATGGCTGTGTTCCAATAAAACTTTGTTTTTGGACCTTGAAATTAGAATTCATATCATTGTCAGGCATCACAAAATAATTGTCCTTTGTGATTTATTTTATTATTAAAAATATATAATAACCACTCTTAGCTCATAGCCTGTACAAAACCAGCAGTGGGCAGGACGTGGCCCGTGGGCTGTAGCTTGCTGATCGGTGCTCTGGGGCATGCTTACCAAACCTGTAAGGCGCAAGCTAGAATGAAGTAAGGAGAGGGAATACACTGAGCAACACAACCAAAATCAAAAATTTGTGATAAATTGAAAAGCAAGTTCAAAAATATTAGGATTAGATTGAACAAAGACAACCTGCTCCTAATGCTATCCAACTGGACATCATTTCACTTTGGAAATAGTACTAGAAATTGTGTATCATAAAAACGAAAATCTAAAGCGTGTCTAAATGTAACATGGACTGCACATTAAGCTAATAGGTAAAAAAAAGAACTCATAACAATGTATTTTGAGAGAAAGTACAGAGCAGTGCTTGGAGTACAGGCTCAGGCGCTGGGCTTGAATCTCCACTTCTCTAAGTCCCAACCCTCTCTGTGCCTCAGTTTTCTTATAAAGTATCTACTTGCTGGATTTGTTGTGAGGATTAAATGAGTCACTACACACAAGGTGCTTAGAAACAAAGTGCTCTATCAGCCAAAAATATTAGCTATTACTTTGGACATTATTGAGTCAAACATCTATACCCCAATTATATACATACAGAGAAAGGAAGCACACAGGTACTTTGGCCAAACTCATTGGATGTGGGATCTTAGTGAGAAACATTCATGTTTTAAAAATAAAGGTGGGATAATTGTTGATTTAGGGAGAGTTGTAAGAAATAATACAGAGATATCCTATACTGCATCCAGTTTCCTTCAGTGACAACCTTGTGCATAACTATGGTATAATAATACAACCAGGAAAATGGTACACAGTTTATTCTGATCTCACCAGTTCTGTGTACACCCAATGGTTTGTGTATGTATTTGTACATTTATCCTCTAGCAAGAACAACCAGAGAGAAAATTAGGTCATTAATTCAGTAATTTAAATAATATTGAAGAAGATGCACAAATTCATGCAGATCACCCACTTGAATATTACTTCCAAGGTTTTAAAAAGAAGAATGGCTCTCTTCTGGAAAGTCAGAACATCTGGATTTGATCCGGCTGCTTCTTTCTATTTCCCTCAACCGCCTTTCACTCCCAAAGGCTTTCCCTCTGAAGAACTGAGACACATGAGTAAGGAGATTGAAAATTAAACTTTTCTTCAGATTTCACACCAGGCTATTGAGACGGAGGGTAGAAGGCTTAATTATTTTAGTACAGACTTTGAAAATACATGTTGTCATCACCCCAACAGGTCTCTGCAGTTGGAGTCCTTTTCACTTCAAGTTGGGCAAGGTGATTTGATCAACAAGGGCAGAGAAGGCCCTGCTTACTCGCTCAGCTCCGCAATACAGGTCCATGTTTACTGAAGACTGTGGGCCTGAAATCAATAAACAGGAGAGTCCCTCAGAGAAGGTACCTGTAGGTTTTTAAGCTGATCATGATGAAGCTCTAGGACAGGGAAGCGCAGAAACCATCTCTCCTCAGTTCCTGATGACAATGTCCTTTCTCTAAACTAGCTAGCAAATGAGATGATTCTTGTTTACCAGGATCAATTACTAACCCAACCTAGGTTGTGTGTTCTTAAAGGGCATTTCCCCATGACTCCAAGCACAAATCAGAGTAGTCAGAAAGCCCACTCGCTCTAGAGCAGTGCTTTCCACGCTCTGGTGTACATCAGAATCACCTGGGGAGTGCTAAAAAAGATTGCTAGTTCCTGCCCTGAGTTCTGATTCAGGATACATGATGGTCAATTTAATGTGTCAACTCAATTGCAATAAGGTGCCCAGATATTTGATCAAATATTATTCTGGGTGTGCCTGTGAGGGTGTTTCTGAATGAGGTTAACATTGAATAAGAGGACTGAATAAAGCAGATTGTCCTCCCTAATGTGGATGGACCTCAACCAATCAACTGAAGGCCTGAACAAAACAAAGTCTGAGTAAGAGAATTTCTTCTGACTGCCTTCCAGCTTGGACCTCAGTTTTCTTCTGCCTTTGGACTCAAAATGAAACATCATCAGTTCTTCTTAAGTCTTGAGTCTGTCAGCTTTGCACTGAAGCTACTTGTTGGCTCTTCTGGGTCCCTAGCTTTCTGACTGCAGATGTTGGGACTTGTCAGCCTCCATAAGTCATGTGAGCCAATTCTTCAAAATAAACCTCTGTCTCTTTCTTCCTCCCTCCCTCCCTTTTTATATGTATATAAACACACCCACACATATATAAACACACACACACACACACACACACACACACACACATATATATGCTGACCCAACACAACATTTTAGAAATCAGCAGCTTTCTTAAGCTTGATTGGAAAAACAAAAACTCTCTCTCTAACAATCTATCTATATCCTATAATATATCAAGAATAGAGCACAAAAAATTGCATTTCTAATAAGTTCCCAGGTGATACTGCTGGTCTAGGGATGACACTTTGAGAACTGTTGCTCTGTAGCTGTTAATTCATGGCTTGAGTGGTCCCCTATAATCTGTTGTAAGGATTGTGCTGTAGAAAGATACACAGTTTGTCAGTTACTAACCAAAAGTTTAATATGCCTAATTTTTACCCTGAGTTCAATTTCTAGGAATTGACTATACAAACATATTCACATATGAATATAAAGATATTTGTTAAAGGACACTCACCTAAGCATTTTTAAGATAATAAAAAATTGGAAGCAACTTAATTGCACATCAATAAATAAATTATGATACATTTATACAATAAGACATTGTGCCACATTTTAAAAAAGACATTGCTCAATGTTTAAGATATATTGTCAAGTGAAAAAAACAAAAGTAAACATAATCTAACTTACGTTGAAAAAATAAAGACATATATGTAGAGAAAAAAGTTTGAAGGCAAACTCTCTAAACTGTTAACACTGGTTACCTCTGCAAAACAGCAAGGAGTGGAAGATGTGATAATGAATTCATTAAAAAAACAATCTTTGTTTAAGCATTTAAATGTTACAATGAAGAAGTCATAAAATATTGTTTGTGTAATTAATAAAAATATTACAGGCAATGAAAACACAGAAAGGCTTATTTTGTTAGTTATACACTTGAGTTACGATTTACATTGTAGCCCCATCTGTGCTGTCTTCTGCTGAACATAAGAGGAGAGGTTTTATGCCTTATTTACTCAATCTTCTAACATTGCTTGAGAGTGACAGGACCTTGAATAATTAGTGTTTTGTTGCCTGAGTATAACACCTTGTCCAGAGGCAAACTTATCTTAGGATATCCTGTTTCTTGTCCCACAGTGATAAACATTTAATATACAGCAATAAAGAAACAGGGAAGCAATAAACCATTTCGTATGTGGGAGTTTTTTTCATTGTTTGTTTTTCTTTTTAAGTTCCAGACCCTTGAAATGTTAAAAATAGCCAAAGATATGCACCTAGTAATGTTCTTTGGCATACACTTGGAATTCAGTACATATAGGGACTGAATTGCTATAGGACATAGGCGAAGACCTACTGAGATGTTAGGAATACCTGTGAAATCAATAGTCCAGAGGGTAACTCAATGTCAAAATAATTCACTTGAATGTTACTAAAAATCTCTCTGGTTTCTGAATGAGTGAAGAATGAAGGAGAAGGCTATGAGAATGACATACAGAGAGGTTTAAAAATATTAGGTTATCTATGATTACTTTTCTGGGCAACCAAAATACTGAGCTCATGTCTTTTTTACAACAATAATTAATTAAGTAAACCAATAGAATAGAACATCTACTACACTAAGACCTCTCTCTTGAGCTCCATATGGTACATGTAGATTGCTACTTAGATGTATATATTTGGATGTCTCTCAGGCAATTCACACTAAATGTGCTCAGAACAGAACTCTTGATTTGCCCACATGCATCTCAGCTTTCCTTGCTTCCCTCATTTTAATAGTGTATCACCATCCACTCAGGCCAAGCCGCCATCACTTCTTGCTTAGACTACAACAGGCTTGTACCTGGCCTCTTTGCTCACCCCCTTGCCCTTCTCCAGCCACTTTCCACACAATGCCAGAGTGTTTCAAAAACATATGTCTATCTATTTCAAAATGGATGCCCAGCATCCAACACAGCACTTGACACATAGTAAATGCTTGAAGACTATTGGTTAAATGAATGAATGAATGTATGATGAACTAACTAGACACTTTTTTCTCCTTTTATGGAGATTCATTAAGGTTTTAGTACACACTCCTAGGATTCCCAGGCACCATTTGAGAAGACTACCTTCTTAATAAATGAGATAAAAAATATAATGCTGTATGTCTATTTCCGGGATTGCTAAAGTCCTGTTCTTTATTTTCTTACAATTTGTTGAAGTTCAAGCTTAATTTCCTGATTATTTAAAATAATAGTTTAGATGTTGGTTCCAGAGGTGAAGAAAAGAACAGAAATAGTCCTTCAGCACCTCCAGCCTCAACCATGCAAGCTAATCCCATCCCTCTATTCCCTCACCTTCCCTCCTCATCCTTAAAACACACAGTGGCAAATAGAGAGCAAAAAGAGAAGGGAAAGAAGCTTGGAAAAGGATTTCAGAGATGTACAGAGGAAATTTTATTCAAAATAGAAAGAAAATAATTTAATGAGAAAGTAAGACTATTTTGTCCTTTTTTGGTCACCACATAACCAAGTAGCGTTAGATACTCTTTCAAATCTAGTCCCTTTACTGAAAGTTTGAACAAATGGCTACTGATTTTTCAATCCAACGTTTGGAATTTACAGGGGCTTGGGGAACCCCTTCTATACTTTCTCTTTTCTATTAAACTTTCACAAGCTCTTGAAATCCTATTATTATAATCTTCATACTGAATGACTCCATTCAGTTAATATCAACAATACCCCCCAAACTGACCATCAGGCTTGTTGTTTTAATCTTATTCAGCCTTATATAATATAAAGTTCATTTTAATTTCCAAACTGTGTTGACTCCTTAGTAAAGCTCCAATCCAAAAGGGTAGTCAGCTATTAAGATAGTCACAACACTGGGTAAATACATTAACACTGTCTGAGTAAATCTTAGCATATTACAAACAGTAGGTATTTCTAATATTCCCAAAAATTCTCAAAAAACCCCCCAAAAAACTAAGACAGTAAAATGATCAGAAACTCTCTGCTGTTGCCTGATTCAACCATGACACAGAGAGATAAAACACAGGTAACAAATACCTTAATTTAATTTCTTTGCCTTCCCAAACCTTCATCAGTGTGGTTATGCTTCTGTCTCTGATTAAGTTTGGGGTAATTCTGATAAGCATAGTAGGTTATGCATAAATGATGGAGTGTACTCTTGTAATACATATTGCCAATGGCTAAGTAGAATTTACAAACAGGATTATATTTAATACTATACTGAATAAGGATATAAACTTAATAAATACTTGAGTGAGTAATTACAGTGTTTAATAAATGCAAATAGTGGTCGTGAAGGTTAACATAGATATTATGCTGAAAGTCTCTAAAAAGTAAGAGTAATATAAAGTAAGTAATACTATAAATTTAAATCTTATCAATTAGTACTTGCTAAATAATCATGAAGTATATAGTACTCTAATAACAAAAAGAGAAAATGTGCATCTTTCTGCTACTACAAGTAGTTTGGTATAATAATGCAATCTTTCTGTATAAGTATCTCAATAGTTCTACTTCAATTGTAAATGAAAGTAGAGGAAAAATTTTTGAGACATATTTTTATATTGTCTACAATATTGAATAATGCTAATTGCATCTTTATACCTTATTGCATTATCTGCTTCGAGAAACAAACTTTACTTTTTCATGATTTTCCTTTAATGGTAGAAGTTGATAGTAGAAGTGATAAAAATCACTTGACATATGTAGAAGTCTTTTATCTTTAGGTATCAAATTGCACACAGTATTGTAATGTTGTCTTCAAATATGTGTAGGAAACCGTGTCTATTAGGAATGTGAACTGTGCAAAATAGCCAACTGCATTTGTGATGGGTAGCCCAACACAACATTTTAGATATCAGCAGCCTTCAGAAGCTCGATTGGAGAAACAAAAACAAAATACGAAAACGAGATAAAGATACAAAATACTAAATGAATTTCTAGAAAAAAAGCCAAATTTTTATGTGAAATTTTTCTAAAAATGTCAAGTGGATACTGACTTTGCTTTGAATGCTTATCATGACCCCACTGATGTTTATTTTAGATGGAAATACTCTGGCCGGAATCTTGGGTACAAGGAGTTCCCATCCTGTCTTTGTCTCAGGCAGTCTGAGCATGCTTCTGAGATCTTTGTGATCTTGTTTTCTCTAATACAAGGATTTTAACTCCAATTCCCTTTACAGTAGAGATTTTTAGAATCACCAGAGAATCACTTCATTGACTTGGCTCTACCAAGTTCAATATCCAACAGACATTATGTCTGTTTTATGTTCATTTTACAGTTTACCAATTGTTATGCGCTGAATTGTGTCTCCCTCTCCAAATGCATATACTGAAGTCCTAGCCTTCCGTACCTCAGAATGTGATTATATTTAGAGATAGAGTTTTTAAGGGGTTAATTAAAGAAGAATAAAGTTAGATTAGGTCCTAATCTAAAATGTGTAGTGTCCTTATAAGAAAAGGAAATTTAGGTAGGGACATGCACAAAAGGAAAATGGTGTGAAAACACAGTAAGACAGCCTTCTACAAGCAAAGGAGAGAGGCCTCAGAAAACACCAAAGTTGTTGACACCTTGATCTCAGAATTCTAGCCTTCAGGAACCTTAGAAAAAAATGTATAATATATATAAATACCACAGCCACCCGGCCTGTGGTACTTTGCTATGGCAGCTCTAGCAAACTAATATACCAAGTAAGAAATATTTTGAGGCCGCCTTGATGCAGGAACACACAAGAATGTTATCACAAGTCTCTCAATTACTCCAATATGAAAGATCTTTACAAAAAGAAACAGGTATAGATATAAAAATCAATATATTAAAATAACAAAACACTCTATAAACAAAACACTGTCTTGACAAAACAGAAGAAGTAACTATAACAAAAAAGGATTAGAAAGAAAGCCTTCAGAATTTAGCAGTGAGTCATAGCTTATGAAGAAGATAATAAGCATTTATTAAATTCTTGGTATGTGCCAGCTGCTATATTAAAATTTCATATAGTTTATCACCTTTCATGCTCACAACTACCCTATGAATTAGGCAGTACTGGAAATCAAGTTCACACATGCTCCTGATGTCCAAAAGATTCACGACTCTGACTGCTGATGAATGGCACTTACTAGATGAATTGCAGCTGCTGGGCTAATGTTATAAAGTCAAGTATTTTAAAAGGCAGCCTAAAAGGCCATCATTATTTCTATCAATTATGAAAATCTTACCTGATGGCATCTCTAGAGTGAAGGCATCCATAAATTTTGATAACAATTCTTGCAGTTCCTCCTCCTCCAGCTCATCCTTTTCCTCCTGGATGTTAACCGCCTCTCTCCTTTCGATGGGTGCCAGAGCAGGAGAGTTTATTTCAGCAGGAGTGATCTGGGGGGTGTCCTGCCACAGTCCTTCCTGGGAACTGGGAGAGGAGCCAAAGATTTCCCTGGAGGTCTTTTGCCCTTGGCTTTGTGCCCTGGTGCTTTGCGTTGACCTTGGCTCTAAAATGTCCTGTGGTGATTCTGACTTCGGTAAAGCATCCAATACTTTTGCTTGACTTTGTTGACTTCTGTCAGCTACAGTGGGGTTAGGAAGAGGTACCCATTCCAAACCTTCCACAGTGGCATTCTTGATCTGGGAAGAATCTTCTCCCTTCCAAAACCTTTCACCCTTTCCATGGTCACCCTTGGAAACCGTATTTTGACAAGAAGAAGATGCATGGAGTGGCTGTACCATTGCCTGGAGAAAGAAAGCTTTATTTATGGATAAATTAACATTTACCATATTTTTCAGAAATGCATTAAATTTTAGTGTTCCAATAAGAAATTTTAATGCAAGATTTTTTTTCCTGCTCTCCAAATTTATCACAATTAATTTTATTTTATGCTGTTAATTCAATGTCAATCTAAAACTGTACAAAAATTAAAACAGCTCAGATATTAAAATATTACAGGGATTAATCATAAGAATTTGAAAAACTCTAGGTTCTAGGAACTCAGGCTCTAAAAACATCATAAAGAATGGCTAAAAATATCTGCCTACATTGGATTAATAGATTTAAAAGTCTTATAATAAAACATGTTTTCTAGCTGATGTGGCTCAGCGGATTGAGAGCCGGCCTGCAAACCAAAAGGCCGCTGGTTCAATTCCCAATGTAGGGCACATGCCTGGGTTGCAGGCCAGGTCCCCAGCTGGGGGCATGCGAGGTGCAACCTCACATTGATGTTTCTCTCCGTCTCTTCCTCTCTCCCCTCCCCTCTCTAAAAATAAATAAATAAAATATTTTTAAAAAATGTTCATAATGATCTATTTAGGTAGGAATATTGTGGTTTCATGATAGTCCATAGGTATAAAATCTAGGGGGTGTGCTCCCTACGAAGTGTCGTGCGCAGACTCCTGGAGGTTCCCAAGATGCTTCTAGGGGCCCATGGTATCGAAATTATTTTCACAGTGATACTTAGAGGCTATTTGCCTGAACATTGTGTAAACATTTGCACTGAAGGTGCAAAATCAAGAGTAAGTAAATCTAAAGCTACGGATGCCTTGGAGCAAATCCAGGCAGCATCAACAAACAGCGCTGGTTGTCATGGCATTTGCCACCACTCACTTGCCATTAAAAAAAAAAAAGAAGCAAGTTCCACTTAAGAATATCCTTGATGGTGTAAGAAAAATTCTTAATTCTCTTTATAATAAAACATGTCTTTTTAATACACTCTGTGATGAAATGGGAGGTATGTGTAAAACACTTCTGATGTTTACTGAAATATAAAAATTGCCTCTGTGCAAAAGAATTACTTGTAGACTATGTTATTCAGACTTGGGCATTTGGCAAACATTGTCTCAAAAATACGTGAAATGCAACTGTCACAGTAGGACAAACAGCTAATAATATGTGTTGTCAATTTTAGCAGTTTCAAGCAAAAATTAGAATTTTGGAAAACTTGCATTCACCACCGTAGGCTTGCTAGCTTTCCAATTCTGAAAGACATTTCTGAGGAGATTGGTGGTGACATTAATGAATGAGACTTTTGTTTTTGGTCTTATATAATAAAATAAGTGAACGTTAAGAAGTTCAGCGAAGCTTGGTGAACTTCCAAATGATCAATGCATGATGCTACAGAATCAGGCATGGGTATAAGATTCATTCAAAGGGAACAGAACATTGCATTTTAATAAGACAGTGTAAAATAGATGTAGTTTCAAATTTAATATTGCAACTATCATTTGAAAAACAATCTTTTATCATGCTTTGGTGTAGTATCAAAGAAGATCTCCAGTTACCTGAAAAGTTTATTAAAATACTCTTTTCAACTGCAAATCTGTGAGGCCAGATTTCTTCATATATTTCAACCAAAACATCTTGCAACAGATTGAACGCTGAAGCTATTTTATTAAGTCAGATATTAAAGAGGTTTATAAAAATTAAAAAATGATTCCACTCTTCTAAGTTTAAAAAATGTGTAGTTACTGTTTAAAAACATTACATATATAATAATTCATTACTTTCATTTTTAAATTACTTAATACCTTTATTTTAAAATCACATTTCAGTTTTAATTTTGATTATAGGGAAGAGCAAGAGATATAGCCCACAAAAGTTCCATGGGATTCTCAAGATTTTTTAAGAACGTAAAACGGATACTGAGACCAAAATGTTTAAGAACAAAGATGTAAAGAATCACCTTGTCCCAGGCCTGCTGTTTCTAAATGGTACTGATATTGTTCTCTCTCAATGGCACTACCTTCAGAAAGAGGGAGGACACAGAGTAGAGAATGAAAGTGGGAGTTGGTCGGAGTATAAAAGAGGAGAGGGAAAGGGAAGAGGCTGACCGGAGTGAGATGCAAAGTTTCAGGCAGGAGCCTTCCCTTGGCCAGAGGATTCAAGGTCAGACTTCCAGACGGTCCAGAGGGCCAGGGTCTCCCACCTTTTATACCTGTAAATCCTGTCCCATTTGCTGTAGCTTGGCCCACAGACTATCCTGGTTGGCTGTGAGTTCATGAATCTTTGTCTCAAATCTGCAACTTTTTTCTTCTTGGGAGGCGTATATGGCTTGCAGCTTGTCTTTATGTTGGTTTAACTGCTTTTTAAGGAGCCTGGAAAGAGGACTGGTCTGAGTGGGTTGAAGGGACAAGAGGTCAGCAGACAAAGTAGAGATGAGCAGACTAAGTAGAGGCGCACATAGCAAGAGATACTCCAGGTCCTCTCCACGGGAGAAGGTGCTGGAGAGAAGCCCATGCCACTGCTATTATCAAATATTGATCAATCCTACTACTTTAACCTGTTTGTTCACCATGTACAGCTGTCCTTTGTGTCTATTATATACATGATTCCATTAAGAATTACACTGGCTTTCAGAGGTAAAGAATTAAATTTCAAAATTGCTTTTTTATTTCTATATTACTTTCCTTAATTTTATGTCTAATTTCTTTCTCATATGCAATGAAAAGATTAAAAGTGCTTTTAACATTTGAATTACTAAACTGCCTTGAAAATGTTATTAAGCTTATTTTCATGAATTATCACAGATTTTAAAAATGTTTTTTACATTTATATTATGAAGCACATCTCATCTATATATGCACTTATATGTATAATAAGCAATTTATTGAGCGGCTACTAAATTCCAAGCATTGTGCCTGAAAATAAAGGTTTTCCCTCAGGGGGAACTTCTTATTGAGGATCAGGAATTCTGTCTTCTAATGAATGACAACAGGAGATAGGAACTGAAGAAATAATTAGTCCCTTGAGGTACAATAAGATGGTAGACAGTTTCCAACAAACCTGATAAACCTGGTAGGAAGTTAGATGCTGTTGGAGAAAGTGTACTGATTTCTTTAGAAGTAGGGAAAACACACATACTAGACCACACACAGAATCATACTTCACTGAAAATGCTCGACCAATTTTCAAGGAATGCAATCAAAACTCAAAATTTAATTTAATTAGCCAGATGATTTTTGTTAGGTTTAACTCTTCAAATAGAGACTGTACCTTCCTACTGGAATCATAAGATTTCTCTGTTTAAAAATATGTCTTCTAAGATAAAAAAAAAGCATGGTAAAATCTTTGTAGATAATTTTTCTATAAAAGCAAGAAGAAATGCTATTGATTTGCTTGAGCTGTATTTGTGCATGCACCGTGGCTCCTACCTTCTTTCCCTGTGGAGAGCATTAATGTATTCATGAGTCTTCCACAGCTCATTCCTAATGCTGACTATGGTCTAAAGAAGCAAGAAAGAGAGGAAATAAGTTTTTGGTTTGAATTTAATACACATTAAAAAAATCATCATAAGAATATGACAATAATATTTAAAAAGATATAGTCTGTTTCAAAAAGTGATTAATATTTGGGTCTATGTCCATATATAGGATGTGTCTAATGGTTCATCTGTATGATCCAAGTATACTCACGTAATCTCATTTTTATATAACAGTTTTCTTTAGAGAGATTTAAACATAAAAAAGAGTTTTAGGTTTTAAAATTAAGTTATGATAGTCTTTTGCTCAAGTTAAGTTGCTGCCCAGAACATCTCCTTCTCCAAAAGCATCTGCACTGGGTCACTTTCTTTCTCTTGGCTCAAAATATCTTTCACTTCTACCTTTCAACTTCTGAAACTTTTTTATCTTTCCACTGATGCCTACCTGGATGTGTACTTAGAATCTTCAAGTCTCTCTGAATTCACTAAGTCTCTTTGAATTAATAATGGTCCCCTCAGCTCTTATTTAGGATTTTCCCAGCGAACCTTGTCTCTCACATCACACTCTGCAACCCAAGCACAAATCCTGACCTGACCTGGCCTGGCTCAGGTTCCTGGGGCACTCACCGTACCATCCTCTGGCTCCCACACATCTGCGTGGGAGATTGGATTTCATTACTCTATGTTCCTAAGCAACTGTGGCTATACTCCATGGCTTTCTTCCAATGAAATTTTTTCAGCAAAGGGATTAGAAATGCTTCTTGGTTTATTTAAAGTGTACATCCAGCAAATACTTTGTCATGTATGCAAGTCTTACTTATATTATTGATTTTTTTCAATCAAAAAAAGAAATGTACCACCTACACAGGATAGACTGCAGCAACTTTAAAAATGAAAAAAAAAAAAAAAAAAAAAGATGTGAGGGAGTAAAAGGAAGGTAAAATAAAGGAAGCATACCAAAACAGAAAAACTTCTTTTCAATTTCTTCCCTCAGAACAAATACACGTTAAAGTGAGAAAACATTCTGCATTGTGAAAACGGCTTTCCTTCCTTTTTTCTTCGAGGCAGGAAATAGAGCAGCTTTTCAGCTGCCCTCCCACATAATTACACCTCTCCGCCTAGTGCTCCAGTAAGAGGTGGAGTGGGCTACGCTACGAGGGGTGTCCCAGTGGCTCCAGTTGCAGGAGCTGATGATGGAAGTGCGCACAGACCAGACGGGAGGGGACACCCCATGGGCAACTGCTGAGGCCGCGGGTTACCTCTGCACGCACACTTCTATCCAGGATGACTGCAATGTGGGAATTCTCGTTTCTCTGTGATCATTGAAAAGCATTACAGACGATCACATTTTAAAGACCTCCCTTAGCATCAGACTGTACTGATGACAATGACTGAGGGAAAGGCGGGCATGAATGAGAGGACAAATAAACACAATAAAACACAATAAAGCATTTGTAGAATGTACACTTAAAAAAAGAAACCAACAACCAAGAAGCATTTCTAATCCCTTTGATGAAAACATCTCATTGGGTGTTGGGAAATGCCCTGTCTGGTTTCAGGGGCTGTACCCCACCGACAGACAAGAGAGCCTCAAGGCTGGAAAAAATCAAGGAGGCCTCGGGAGAACATGCCACTGAGGAGATGAAATCTGACCCTCGCCATGAAATGCTGCGCCCCTGCCACCCTCACATCGCCCTGCTTGGCCCTGTAATGGTTGGTTAGTCAAAGACAGGTAAGTTCTCTTGTGAGGAGAGATGACCTAAGACAGACATCGTCTGTTATGGGCAGCAGACAAGGACTTGGGGGACACGGAGAAAGGGCAAAAAGGCCCGCATCCCTCTGCTCGTCTGGAACATGGCCGGGGTCCTCATTCTATCTGAAAGAAGTCTCTTTATCTCTCGGTGGCTCTGCCCTGCCCGCCTGGCTCAGGCTTGAAACAACACTAAAGGCAGGTACAGCACTAAACTGGATCGGGCATTTCCCAGGGACAATCAGGCCAGGAAGGAAGTTCTGCTAAGCATGCTTTGCTCTTCCCTCAAAAGCGATGATAACCGGCTCTTCTGGGAAGATTTACGTTATTCATAGACCCTGACCTGAGGCAGATCTCTTGTGTTCCTCCCATTGTTATCTATGATCTCTATTTATTTTTTGTAAATATAGCCTTTTGACATTGATTGAGGAGCTTTGCATCTACATGCCTGTGCATATGGTTCTCAATAAAAGCCTTTGGACACAGGCTCAGGTCCCTCTCCACTAGAGGGAAGAGCCATGGCCCCTCTCCTGGCAGACAGGGAAGTGTTTGTGAGGACTTATGTTTATTCTCCCATCCGGGACAACCCCGGGATGGGCACTGGGGGATTCAGAGCCTTGCTCCCTCCTCAGCGGGCTCCGGACAGTAACCCTCAGATCCAGGAGCGCCCCATGCGGCGCTCCCTGAAACAATTGGGATTTTTTTGTTTGTTTGTTTCTTGTATCTTATTTTTCTTTCACCTTCCTCTCTCATTTCTTCCCTTACAAAATTCTTGAACCTTTTTCTTACATATGGATAAACTAATTTTCCCCTTTTCCCTTACTTTTTAATAACATCAAATCTTACGATATTGAGTTGTCCAGTTAAGGCCCGGTGGACAAAATGTTTTACATATAAGTTATATTCAGAAGTTTTGGGCACAGTCTTTCTATCTACAGACACTGGAATAACTTGAAGAAATCAAAGTTGAATACAATTTACCCTTTGGATGTAGACCTGGGAACCACCCCTTCAAAGCTAAACCTTGACCACTTACACGGTGAACAATACAGTTCATTGGCTGCATATTGCAGGCGCCAAGTGTTGTTCAGGTTAGACTTGCCCACTCTATGGGGGCAACAGGTAAGAGAAATTTATGTTGCTCAGCTACATGTAAATGAGGACAGGTTAGGTATCTCCTTAAGGCGGTCACTATTGAGTCTTCTAAAACATGCCACAAATGAACGGTACAAATTATACTATAATTAATTCTGCGTACTACTGTTGCCATTCATTCATAGTTGTTAGCTGAATAGAAAACTTACAGTGTACTTTATCCTTGCAAACATCAGGTAAACCTGATCCATTCTACTCCAGGAAAAACTATGCAATTGATTATACTAAATAGGCCAAAAATTGACAGGTAATTATGTATTTTGAGAATATTATTGGTTTTCTTAACAGATATTTGGTTTGATACTTTTGATACAAACGTTACTGTATTCTTTTGGAGTAAAGGTTGAGCATATTGAGTTGAATTAAGTAGATATTTGAAGATTTAAAAAATTTTAAAAAATAAATAATTTTTAACTTTTTAACTGATTTTTAAAAAAATCTTAAAGTAGATAATTTTCTCAAGAAAATTAAATGACCAAAGTTAACTGAAGAAAGTGTGAAGAGACTATTAAGCTTGAGAAATTGAAAAATTTATTTAAATATTATAAAGAGTCCAGTGTCCTAGGATTTTACTCTTGAATTCTGGCAAATGTTAAATAAATAGTGCTTATGTAAGATAAATTGTTTTAAAGACAAGAAATGTGAAAAATGGCTAGTTGCTTAATGTAACCACCAAAACTTAAATGCTCAAAAATCACAAAGATACAGTTCTGACCCATATGATGCAAATCTAATTAAAAAAATGAGCAAATCAAATTTAAAGTGGATTTAAAGCATAATCCACTGCAAACAAATACAGCTTTTAATTCCAGCAACGCCAATGAAGTTCACTATCAGAGACTCTATTTGTTAATGCAATACTTCCAATGAGGGAAAGCATGGGATAATTCCAATTAATGCTAAAAAAGGGATTTAAGATGAATAAATTCAATGACTTCTGATTGAATACCAAAACAGTTAAAAATAAGAAAATGAAATGACTTCGTCATTTATTGAAAATATCTCAAACCAACAACTAACACCATAACATTTAATGGAGAAACACTAAGGAAATACCCACATTAAATCTAATCCCATTTAAGATAAAATAAGCTGCCCCATCCTCTCTTGCATTATTTATATTGTCCGGAAAATTCTGGAGTCCTTCAGGAATGAAGACATGAAACAGTAATGAGAGGTTTAAGTATTGTAAAGAAAGAGACCACATCATCTTTTTTTCCCCTAGACCACTTATTTGTCTACCTAGAAACAAGAGATTCAAACTAAATCAATATTTAAAATTTTTGAGAGAGTTCAGAAAGATTTCTCTTTAAAAGATAATCATACAAAAATCTATAGCTTTTCAATATGCCATCACAATAATTAAGAAAAAGTTACAAATGAGAAGGCCTTTATTCACAATAGCAATAACCATCATAAGATGCACAGAGAGCTTTCAGTGAGAAACAGAATGGTAGGAGGTAAACTTACCTTGGAATGCTGGAGGGACCCAGCATGCCCTAGATGCCAGGGGCCACTGAGCACAAAGACAGGAGTTAGAAGTAGCACAGAGTTTTGAGAGTTCATTTAGGAAAACACACACACACACACACACACACACACACACACACACACACCCACCCCACAACTCAATGGCAAAAACAGTAAGTAATTTGCCTTAAAAAATAGCAGAAATCTAAATAGATATTTTATCCAAATGGCCAATAGGTGCATGAAAAGATGCTCAACATCACTAATGACTGGGGAAAAGCAAATCAAAAGCACAATGAGTTATTACCTCACACTTGCCAGAATGGCTATTAGCAAAAAAACAGGAAATAACAGGTGCTGGTGAGGATGAGGATGTAGAGGAAAGGGAAACTGTGCACTGTTGGTGGGAATGCAGATCGGTGCAGTCACTGTGGAAAACAATATGGAGGTTCCTCAAAAATTTAAAAATCAAACTACCATATGAGTTGGCATTCCCACTTTGGGATATTTATCCAAAGGAAACAAAAACAATAACTTGAAAAATATATATTCATCCCTATGTTCATTGAAGCATTATTATAATAGCTAAGATGTGTAAGCATATTTGTAAGGGAATATTATTCAGCCATTAAAAAGGAGGAAAGCTTACCATTTGCAACAACATGGGTGGACTCTGAGGGCATTTGCTAAATGAAATATTTGCCATAAAGACAAACACTGTACAATCTCATTGATGTGGAATAAAAAGCAAAACCAAATAACAAAAAACTGAGCTCTTAGATAACAGAGAACATATTGGTGATTGCCAGACATGTGAGGTGGGTGTGGGAGGTAAAATTGGGGAAAGTGGTCAAAGATACGAACTTCCATTTAAAAAATAAATAGGTCCTGGGATGATGACTATGGTTAGTGATACTGTACTGTATGTTTGAAAGTTGCTAAGAGAGTAGATCTTAAAAATTGTTAACTATGGGTGGTGGATGTTAACTAGACTTACTATGGTGAGCATTTTGCAATATATATAAATACCAAATCATATTGTATACCTGAAACTAATATAATGTTATATGTCAATTCTATCTAAGAAAAACAAACAATAAAGAAAACTATCAATATTGCATTACTTTGTAAATAATACCATATAAGCTAAAATGATGGTGTAAAAGATCATATAGAAATACAATTTGAATAGAAAAAATAATAAAGAGAAACCCTGTTCTATAACATGTAATGGTATCATTAAACTAGAATAATTAAAATAATATTCATAGGTAAAAATAAAATTAAAAGTAACTGAATAGAAAGCAGTAAAACACGGGTCCCCAACCCCTGGTCCCTGGTACCAAAAAGGTTGGGGACCACTGCAGTAAAAGACATCATAAAATGATGAGCATTTTAGTTTATACTAAAGGAACCACTACATAGAAATTAAAAAAGAAAATGATTTATTTAAGGTTAGAGAAAATTGGCTATTTAAGTAAAAAGTAGAAGTAAGGGGAATACCCTGACTTACTATCACACATCAAAACAAAAGATAGATATTGGAAATAATTAAACCATGTTAAAGCAAATACAGCTAAAAAGTCACTTAATTTCTTAATGGAGAAAATTTTCCAAGCATAAAACTGTGTAAAAAGAGAGGAAAAGACCGATAGTATTTTCATGATAATTGAAAATGTCTAGACAGCAAGTCACATTATAAATAAGACTAAAAAAAAGTAACTATGAAGACAGGCTTCCCGTAGTTAAACTTAAAATTTTAAAAGTTCAAATACAATAATAAATCAAACCAATGCATCAGTAAAAATTGGCAAAGAATAATGGCAGAAAACAAAAACCAACTCTCTGCTAAGTTATGCATGGAAAAGAAGGTTCATCTCACTCTTAATTACAGAGATGGAAATTAAGGCAAATAAAATATATTCTGCTCATAAAATTAACAAAATTTAAAATATGGTAATAATAGTCAATATTAGCAAAGATCAGTGAGGTAGTTACTTAAATTATCTGTGAATCTAATTTGGTATATATTTTCCAAACATCAATTTTGTAGTAGGAGGGAGAGTTTTGAAAATGTTACTACTCTAATTTAACAATTTCACTTTAAGAAGCATTCTGATGAAATAATTGGGCAACCCTGTACAAAGAATAATATACAAGAATTTCAATAGTACATTTTAAAATAATAGGAAAAATCAGAAATAACCCAAATACCTATTAACAGAGAAAGGGTTCAATAATGTTAAGTCCATTTAAATAAAATTTATACAACTGTTAAGATGTTTTTGAAGAATTGTAATGGCAATGGAAATGCTCACAATATAACTTACATTGATAAAGAACTATACAATCAATACACTTTGCAGTATGATTTAAACTATATTGATTAAAAATGTTAACAGAGAAGAAAGTATATAAAAATATTAACAGTGGTTATATTATGGATTGATTGTACTTGTTATTTTGGTCTTTGCTCTTTTCTGACTTTTCCAAATTTTCTATAATAAATGCACACCACTTTATGACTGAAGTTAAAACGTTACTTTAAAAACAAGTCTCTAGATTTTCCCTTGATTGCATTGACATCTTGACAATATTCTGCAAACTAAGGAATGAGTCACCAGATCCAACTGCATCCTTACAAAATGGTCCAGGTTATGACTTAGCAATGGTCCCTTTCCCTTTTGGACTCACCTGATGCTGTGGGCTGCTGTCACGGGCTGGTCGAGCCTGAGGTACCGTTTGACGTATTTGTTTGGAGGCCTGTGTGGTTGCTGTTTCCACTGGATCAATTGGACTTACGTACATTGGCACTTTAGAGCTATTGTGTTGGGTGGAGAGTTTTATTAGAGATTGTAATAATTTTTAATTATCAGGTATGACATTGAGGGAAGCCTTAGAATATGTTAAATCTGATATTAAACTTAATATCCAAACAATAGCAATGGAATACCCTAACTTTTTTTCTTGGCACTCTTTTCCAGTTGCTCAGTTGATAGTTGATTAGCCAATAATAGGGATGAAAATTTCACCCCCTCCTTTCTTGACAATCTAGAAATGAGAATGCAGAGAAATGCAGGGAGGACTGCAGGAAATCCTCAGGTCATTGTGTCCCAGTCAAAGACTAGGGGTTCTAAGCACAGCTGTGGGTTTATTGTGCCATATTGGAAGAACATAGAATACAGCAGACTAGTTTAAGGTCAGGTGTGCTCCATTTTATGTAAGTCCATTTAGTTTCATTCCGTTATTCAAAAGCTATTTAAAGCCTTTTACCATCTTGAGTTTTGCAGATAAGGAAGGATTTTTAAGGAGAGCAGAGAACTCTCTGTTCACAGAGACTTCACATCTAATAAACAGACAAATATACAATCATGATCTTTTGATATAATGTGATTCTTTCTACAGAATTCGAGGAGAGTAGTGGAAAAGATGCAAGTATTCTTTAGTACATTCAGTTATTTGTTTAAAGGAGTGGACATTTTGGGGTAGAAAGCAGGGCAACCTGTAACTTCTTTGTCACACACCTTGTGAGTGACACACTCTATTCCAACCCCATCTGAGATCATTTTAATACCCTGAAGCCATTCCACATCATTTTTTGTACTCATGCAAATGTTTACAAACACCAAAATACATATTGAATTTGTTTTTAAAGAAAAATAGCTTTAGGAAAAAAATAGCTAAATAGCTTTAGAAAAAATAGCTAAAGAAAATTGTTCTATAGGCAATATTTGGCTACTTGCCTTTTTTCTCATAATGTATGATGGTGAATGTCCTCGAGTATAATAAATGGGTGTTAAAATTTATTCTTAAGTACATTCATTATGTTCTATTGTATGTCTGTATCATATGTGTTCTATCATTTTTCCAGCAGTGGACCAGGAGGTTGTTTCTGGTTTATTAACTTGCCCTCAAATGCTGCAATGTTTATCCTTATTTATGTAGAGTTGCTTTTAGTCCTATACGACAGAGTTCCAAATTGGATCTAGGGCCTTATGTTGAGTAGATACCACTCTTTCAAAGTCAATCTCTCCACACATGCACTAGATTTCATCCCTTCCTGTCTGCCTAGTGGCTTTGCCCCAACAATTCTCCCCTCTTGCACCAAATCGTCAAGTTTTGTCTCTAAACCTCATTCCCTTCAGCATCCAGTATAAATGTGCTTTGTTTCTTCCATCATAACAAAGCATTCTCTTGACTTGAGTCACTCTACCGCCTAGACTGTTTCCTGTACAGTAAAAAAATCCTAAAAAAAATTTATTATGTAGTAGCTTCAATTCCTCCTCTCCCATTCTCTCTTAAACTGCCTATATCTGTTTTTTAAATACTGCCCCTGTCCTACAATGCTCTTTTTGAGGTCATCAATAATTTTCTTATTGCTAAATCCAAAGGTCAATTTTTACTTCACCTAGCAGCAGCATTTGACACAGTAGACCATGCATATCTTCCCCATTGGAATACTTTCTTTACCTGTCTTTGAGGAGTCCTCATTTTCTTGGTTTTCTGCCTACCTCATTCACCACTCTTTCTCAGTATCCCTTGCTGACTTTTCTTCTCACCAATTTCCTAATGTGAATGATCGCAGGGTTCAGTCCTCAATTCTCCTCTCTTCATCTACACTCTCTCTTTGGCGATCTAATTTGATTTCATGGCTTTCAAAGCCATATAGGTCAACAGCTTCCAATTTTGTATCTCTAATAGACTTTCTCCCAAAATCCAGTCATGAATAGTCAACTGCCTACTCAATATCTCCACAAGGATGTCTAAAAGCCATCACAATCTAAACATCTCCCACCTCATACTATACTCTCTTGCTACACTATAGTCTTCCTCATTTCAGATGATAGCAACTTTATACTTCTACTTACTATAGCATCACCATGACCACACAGTTTAGTATAGATACAAAAATTGACCCATGGGTCTGGGGATGAGAATATAAATTCTATCAACTGATCCAGGTATGTGAAAAAACCTAATATATGACAAAGTTGGTGTTTTAATCAAGTAGGAAAAGACAGCATAATTGACTAGCTATGTGAAAGAAAGCAAAACTAGACCCCTTGCTAAAATAAATTTCAAATGGATTGAAAATTTAAATTCAAATTCAAAATAGAGGCATTAAGGGAAAACTGAGGAAAATATTTATATAACCTTTCTTCTACTTTTGCCCACTTCAGTCTAATTTCTAACATCTCTTCCTTCGTTCCATTCAGTGACACTGGCCTTCTCACCGTTCTCTGCACCTGCCAAGCTCACTCCTGCTTTGAGCTGCTGTGTCTCCCACTTGCAGTATGTTTTTCTCAGGTAACAGTGTGGTTCTCCCCTTTAGCTCCTTCCAAGGTTTGTTGAAGTATTACCTCTCACTCAAGGCCACTATAACCACCCTATTTAAATTTGCTACCAGTTTCCTTCTAAGTCTTGCTCTCTTCTACTTGGCTCTCCTTTTTTTCCTTTTCCTTTAGCACTTATAGCTTCCAATATAGTCAGGAATTCACTTATATGACTATTTTTTTTATAATCTGGTTTCACCACTAGAATGAAAGCTCCATGTAGGCAGATAATTCCATCAGTTCATCATACATCCATTCATTTTATTAGTCAGTCATTTAACAAATATTTATTGCTTGCTCATCATATTCAGACATTGTTATAGATTCTGGAAATACAGCTGAAAACAATAAAAAGTTTCTCTCCCCATGGAGCTTTCATTATAGCACAAAAAAAGAAAGTAACATATATAAGATGTCAGATACTGCTGAAATGCTTTAAAAAATAATAATAAAGCAAAGGAGGAGGATTGAGAGGACCTGGGTGGGGACAGAGGCTGAAATGTTAAGTGGGTCAGGAAAGGCCTTAAGGACAAGAGGTCATTTGAGCCAAGATCTTTTGTGGATCTTTAGCAGGTAAGGTGTCAAGCCATTCAGAGAGGTGGCATAGGGGTAACAATTCTTTAAATATTTAAGTTTTAAGAGAAGGCTTGATCTTAGGGGAAGAAGGAGGAGTCAGGGCTAGAGCAGGGTGTCGGCCGGGGGTGGGGGTGCCGCGGGCTGGGGCATGGAGGAGGACTAGGTTATCAGGGTGGCTCAAACGTGCAGGGGGTTTTTTGTGTTATTTTCCAATTTTTCGTTTTTAGCTTAGAAACAGTGCAAAGTGACTGGAGGAACTTAACGCATGGGAGTTTGGAGGAGAGGAGCATGCGAGGAATGTAATCATATTTGTGTTTTTAAAATATGAGTCAGGCTTCAGTGGTCAAAAGAAATGCAAACCAGAATATGGATCTTTGTGTTCTAACTATGAGAATGTAGGAATTTAGACAAGATATCAAGTATTCAATAAATCCAAATGGCTAGTTGACATATTTTATTGTTATTCTACTGAGGAAAGGTGAAATAAATGGATTGAAGAAGACAGGTAAATTAGAACCTGATATTTTTGCTTTTGTATTAAATGCCTAAATGATTCACAAATTTTATAAGCATATATTGATGTCAACCTGCTAGCAAATGTGACACAGACATAATGAATGCCGTCAAATTGTGAAGCTAATATGTACTTTTTCATTTAAAGAGCTATAAAAAATATCTTTAAATTATACCAAATAATACAGTGACAAAAAAGAAACCCCAAAAAACCCAACACAGAAATAAGACCTGAGATTGAGATAGAAATATACTGGTGGAAGTCTGAGAAAAGATTAGAAAATTACTGAAGAAATTAATAAATTAATGCCAATTTAAACTCATCTTTTAAAATGGGAGTAAATAAATAATTCTGGTTTTTTCCCACCCATAAGTTTAATGATCATAAGCGGTAGAAAACACCATCTCTTCCCTTTACCTCCTGAAAATTTAGATTACGAAGAAGGGGTTAGTTCAAAAATTGAGGTCACAAAGCCTTTTTGAAAGTCATCTTCAGGTCGGGGGTCAGGAGTGTGACGGGGGTCTGTACGCCGTGGGTGCCGTGTGCTTTGCGATGAGCCTCTGGAGCACAGTTTGAGGATTAACAAAATTCACAATTTTTGACCCAAGATTTTACTTGAGTAAATTTGTCTTAATACAATGTTTAAAAATATGGGAAGGTACATGTATACGGATGTTGAAAACAACATATAGGGGGACAAAATTGGAAAATAAGTACAATTTTCAGTGAGATAAGGGATTGTTTGTGAATTATGCCTCTTCCTTATCTGGATGAGAGAGAAGCCATTAAAAAAGACATTTTGGAAATTAATGACACAGGAAATGCTCTTCATTTAATGTAGGTATAAAAAAGAATTAAAAAATGGATCTAGAGCATAATACATTTTAGTATTCCAAAAAGGTGCGTGACAATCACAGCATTCATCTGTGAGTGGTGGAATACTGAGTGTCTTTTCCTTTTTTTTTTTTTTTTTTAAAAAAAAATGAAGTATTAGATCTGAATCAAGCTTTCAAAAGCAAAGCAACAAAAAGGTAGGGATAGAAAACAGTATTATTCAAATATTCTAATATTAAAAATCTTCAGTTGGAATAACTCTCATTAATTGGATGGACCACTTAAAGGCATTTTTGCCTCTGGCTCTACTTTAAAATGAAAGCTCATTTCTAGAAAGGAAAAGCATCCTCCTTCCTCCCCTGCCTCCAGCCTTCCTCGGGCTCACGGCGTTGTGAGAGTTGCTGCTCTGTGCCCAGGCCCTGGGCGGCCACTCTATGGGACAGCCACTCACAGCTCTCACCTGGCCTGTGCCATGTCCTTTGGATTCACCTGATCCAGCAGCCACTGCCTTCTCGCAGCTTCTTTCCTCCTATAGCCCGCTTGGAGCAGGTTGTTTCTGAGGGTCCTAAAGAGGAGCTTTGTATTCTCCTTTGCGGACAGCTCCTGTAATGGCCAACATTACACAGGGCGTCAGATCAGTCTCAGCGCAGTCTTCCTTCCTTACCTGGGCAGACAGCTGCCGTGAAAGGTTCCAGAATTACTTCACTTATGTTTATGTCCTCAGAAGAGTCATTTTACTTTCTTACTGCCTGGATTTCTTCATGTTCTCTCTACGTGTACACATAGCATAAGTTTCCAAATTACATACCTCTTAACTTCCACAATAACTTTTCTTTGTTAGAGCAACCCAGTTATTTTAAAGCTAGAACAGGGGAGTGAAGGAGGACTAAGTCCATGGTGGTTAACATTTGGGTTGTGGATTCCTTTGAAATGGATTTATCTCCGAAAACTGCTCATATATTTAATTCTGTATAAGATTTCAGTGGATGCCCAGACCGCCTGAAGTCCATCCATCAACCCCACATTAAGAATCTCTGCCAAGAAAAAAAAAAAAAGAGCAAAGAAGGAATGCAATGAGTCGTTAAAGATTTTCAGCACTTGAAATCTAACGTGTAACAACAAAGTAACCACACGGTGTCAGTCTAACACCGATAAGCCCTATTTCTCCCCAGGCGTTTAGAAACTGGAAGATCACACGCCAATGAACCCGAGGATTTGGTTTAACAAAGTTCAGTAAAGCAATGTCCACTGGGAATTACTTGGCAAGATCCAGGCACTTGACTTTTGTGGACCATTCCCGTTAAAGGGAAGAACGAGAGAAAACTTTCCTCTGAAAGTCTATTTCATCGAGACACTTCATTCACTATTGTATTTGAGGGTGATGTCATCCGTACGGAGAGGCTGACTCATGGAATCTCTGTGATGTGAAGAAAGTGTTCTTTCTGAAAAAACTCAAATACTCTTTGTTTAATATTCACTATTCCATTTCTCTTTCATCTTAGAAAGACCTGAATTCTCTTGTTGAATATTTAAAATTTTCTTTAAAAAGTTTTAGTTTTATGCTGCTCCACTCAAGACTGAGATAGTTCTCTTTCTCTTTGATTTTTTCCTAAAGAAAAAAAATACTTGACATGTAAAGGAAAAGGCATGTTAAAAAGGAAAATGCCCCAAATAAACCAACAGCTAGAAACCTTGGTGCATCATCATCCCCAAACCACAGCCTTTTCTTTAAATCCGTACCCACTTCCAGTGCCTCACCCCTCTTACACCTCAGACATTTTCTATGACAGTCCAAGATCAATGGCTTCCAGCTGGACTCTGGTTAGCCTTTTCTCATCTCCAAAAGGTTTTATTAAAATTTACAGTATAAAAGAAATTTATACTGAGAGATATATAAGGTTCACTTTGCCTCTTTCTTAGTCCTAGGTATTTATCAAGTATGAAAGGAGCAGAATTCATGGTTTTACCGGAGGGAAAGTTTTTCAGCTGTTATAGTGTGTGCTAATGAAATTCGTGAACAGTTTGGTACATCAGGGGAGACGTTACCTGGACACAGTGCTCGATCACAGGATGAGACTTCTGGTGGGACTTGCTGTGAAGGCCAGATAAAAAACACAGCTGGCAGATGTCAAAGTTGAGACACTTCAGACAGCGGTATCTGCCAATGAAAATGGAAGTGTGGCTGATGTTACTACTGGTAGGCAAACAAAGAAAATAATATTCAGGTGGAAAATGAGCCGAAACACACAGGAGATGTCTGAGCTGTCAAGTGAGTATAACGTTTCTCCCAAATTTTGCAGAGATAGATGCTAAAATGCTCTGATGTGTTTCTCCGATCAAAGAAATCTTCTTTTGATGGTATTTTGATATTATGGCATTATATTCATACAGTTTTATCCAACAAACTATAGTATTGAAGTCTCATTCATGCCCCCCCGCCACCCAGTATTTACAAATGTAGGGTAATGTGTGCTACAACCTTTACAACAGACCCTTCAGACCACCAGTACCAATGACCTTGAAGTGGAAATGTAAACTCACTGTTTTGGAGGCTACCAGGTCCATTTGAGGTTTTCAATAACCATTAGTTGAATGAAGTTAAAAGAATGAGTTTCTTCACCAGGAAAATGGGTCTGGCAAACCCTGCCCTCTCAGCCTTGCAAAGTTTTAACAAAGCTTTGAAAATTATTCCACATGCATAAATGGGGAGATTTTTACTTTTTACATAAAATGTATAACATAATAAAGTATTTGTATAAGGATTGCTTGATAAGCCACCCATACTGGCTGCTTTATGAAGCACACATATGCTTGTGGTCGACTCATCTAGGACAGTATGTTGACCCTGACCTTGCATTAGCTCCTCTATGCCCTGAAACTACCTGCAGGCTTATGAGAAAGGATGTAGCATGGGGAATGAGGTTGGTTTGTCACTGATGCCTTTACCAATGGAGAACCAATTTTTTCCCCAATCTCATCTCAACCTTGAATGGCAATTACGGAGCACAAATGTGACACATACTGCGAGAATTTAACACCTGGCTCAGGAGCAATTCTTAGTCTTTGTACTTTCTCTTACTTTAGAAGGTCAATGCCCGCATCGGGCTACCTCCAGATCTGAGAACACTTCTCTCAAATGGCTTTATTAAGCTCACTAAAATGAAAAGCCTAGAGGCTATTGCTCTAGTTTACCATAGCCAAAAACACAGGAGTAAGGTCATGATTGTAATGCATTCAAGTAATTTCTGATAGATTCTGGTTACACCTCAAGGAGGCCTGTGACATCATTTAGCCCACCCCTCCTGATTTTACTTACAAAGAAACTGAGGCCCAGAGAGGTTGCAGGCCTTGTCCAGCTCACCCAGCTATCTCATACCTGAGAACAGAACATGGCCTTGGAGGTCTAGGAGGAAAGATGGTTCCCACAGAGGCACTGCTATTCTGAATAGATAGGGACATCATCTAAAATGTAAAACGTGGCACTGCTTGCCCTTTCCTCTGCTATTTTTTGAGTGGCTGGAGCAAGTAACTCAAACTCTTTGAAACTCTTTCATAAAATAGGAATAATAATATCCGCTTTACATTACACATAATGATTTTGAAAAAAATTTTAATGTTAAAGCTGTGTTTTATATAATTGCGAAGTGACTTTTAGATCTGGCCCAGTGTGGGACACATAGCAACTGCTTAATTAATACTTGTCTACTGGTTAAATGATTGTAATGTACATATAACATAGTTAATAATATTCATGTTCCTCCACTGTCCAATATAAAAAAGGGCTTAGTTTTCATTGTAATGTAAAGATTTCTTTTGTTTGGCTTGCTTGGTTTTCAGCAGGCTTGCTCATTTGTATGTTTTATTGTTTAAAGTTCGGTTATTGACAAAGGGCTGTTCATGAGTGGGGTTTCACTGTGCCAGAATTCTTTTCAAACCCAATTTATTTTCTCAGCAACATTCAAGCCTGACTTCCAGTTTTTTAGTGGGCGCAGCACGTTTAAGATTGGGGGCTGGTTAAAATCTGGACGCACTGAGAAGAAGAGAAACAGAGGGCGCAGGGGTCAGGGACTCCCTTCTCCTGCCCCACAGGACCCCCCACCTTTGGCTTGTCTTTGGCTGTGTAAGGGCCACAGTGAGTCTTCCTAGAATTGCCAGCCTGGCGTGGATTATTTTGAGCTGAAAACAATGAAAGTTTAAGAAGAGTTGTTATTTTTTCCCCCTTTCCTGTTACCTACCTTAAGGATTTCAGATAGAAAACAAGCCCCAGGAAGGGAACCCTAGCGTGGTTCCCTGAGCATGCGTGAATTAAGACAGGGAGGAGCCAAGCAGGTCTGTTTGTTAGATTCCCCTGTGTGTTCCATTGTTTCCGGGTGGCCAAGCATTTGTTTTCCACGTTTGCTCTTTCTCATCTGCCTGTGGATTGCCCACTCGCCCCTTGAAATCTCAGACCCCTGCCTTCCTCTCCCTGGTCCACAAAGGCAGATAAGCCGCAACTGCCCAACGTGTCTTGGGGTCTCGTGTTCTGATGGAATCCCCATAGGTACCTAGGTAATAAATTTGGTTATTTTCTCCTGTTAATCTGTCTCATGTTAATTGGATTCTTAGTCTGGCCAGAGAAACTTAGAAAGGTAGAGGAAAGATTATTTTTCTGCCCCCACAGCTAGCTGGTGGCCCCAGCTCTTCAGTCCTTCCGTGCCTCCCGCCCCTGCACCTGTGTTCACGCACCAGGACGGTGGTGTCCCCTGTGCCTGGCCTAGGTCTGTTGGTTTCTTTCTCTCTTCCTCTAGTTTTTATTAATAGCTCTAATTTCACTTCCTTATAATGTTATTTATGAGAGACCCATAAAATCCTTTCCCTAAGGTGGGATTTTGGCTATTCTCAAAGATCTGACTCTCCTACTTCCAAATCTAGCTCTCAAATCTAGGCAGAGAAAAGGTATGGCATGAACTGCTCCCACAAAACCTGCTTGTTCCTTTGAGTCCAAGGAATGTTCTCAGTTGCCTGCACAGGGAGGCAGCAGAGCGTCATGATTGCAAAGCAAGGATTCTGCATTCAGGCTGCCAGCCTCTGCTACTTGCTAACCATGGGCACCTAAGCAAATTATGTAGCTTCTCTGAAGTCAGGGATTATAATGCCACCTTTTATAGAGAGTTGTAACAAGTTTTAAATTAAATAGTCCATGTGAACCACACAACCTAACAGTTATTTAACACTTAATAGAAGCAAACTATTATTATTGTTTGTACTATGGATGGCTCCAAGGTATTTAAAAGGATTTTTTTTTGTAATAAAAGACAAAAAAATTTTCCATTAGAGGAATAAAAGTGTCTACTGCTTAGACTATATGCCAATGGAAGAATTGAATGTTACATTAATTATAGAAGATAAAATACTTACTGTCAACCAGGATCCCTCATGCAGGAAATTATTGACCCTCCCGAAAATCAACTGAATTTCAGATGTGTGAGAAGGACCATGAAAAGAATCTGGAGAGACACAGCTACAGCTGTAGACCCATTTGGGAACGACACTCCGTGTAATACTGATGAGTGACTGTACCTCAGCCCCGTGATTGGGAAGTTCCTGCATATTCTACACCGAACGGGATGAGTGACCATTTCAGTGGCTGACAGTTGGTAGCAGGTTGGGAGCCACAGGAGGATGGGAGGCTCAGACTGTAACCAAGAGAGGAATTTCTCTTCTTTGATTGCTGGGCTCAACACCTGCAAGACAACGGTATACTTTGATGTGTTTCTAGAAATGATCTTGGTCTCTAATAGAGATGAAAAACGTATTTTCCTTTTCTGGCTCTGTTTCTGTGAGCTCTGCTGAAAAAGTTCATCGCATGAAAAGTCAGAGGCAAATCTGCCTCCTCAATGAGGTCGTCTGGAATGCTGTGGAGAGTACTAACAGTTCTGCAATTTACACTGGTCAGCGTATGTGTCTGCCCCCTCCTTCCAGGGACATTTGCATGGCACTCACCCCTTGGAAGCAACTGCGTATCGCACTTTCCACAGAGCACAGAGCACGACTCTCACCCACGACAGTTGGGATCTGCAAGAAGCAAGAAACCCCACGTCAGCTCATAGAAAATGGAGAAATATGGGGACACGGGCATCAGCACGCCTGATTGGTGGTGTGTACAGCCATGGAGCCACAAGAACTGGGTGCCTGAGGTGGGATGAACTGTCGCAATCCAAGCAAATAAAAAATGTGTAGGTTTTGTGCAATGTATGATTAGAGACAATAGGTGAACGAGTGGGAAGATGTGGAGCTGGGAGGAGAAAAGAGGGTGAAAAGAAAGTCTGGTAATTGGGGCAGTACAGGGATGCTTTTGTTTTTGCTTATGACCTCAGTCACAGTATTTTAACCCTTTTTTGCTCTTGTTTGCTTACGAATTACATATAATGATATTGTATTAAAGTTCAGGGTAGTTTTAAGATAAACCTTTTCAAACTCTTTCACGTCATCTCACTTTAAAAATGCTAGTTTCTAGGGTAGGGCAGGAATTGTTATCCTTGTTTAAAACAGGGGGTAATTGAGATTTGATATTTTGCTCAAGGCTAAAGAAACAGAGTCATAGCTGCAGAATTGAGATCTCTCTCCAAGACTCCTTACTCCCTTGGGGGGTTCTCACAAAGCTTTGCCACGCTCCTACCTTATGTGTATTCCAATGACTCAGTCTACACCCGCTCAGTGGTTTCCGTCTTTCAATCACGTTCACCATAAGGAGGTTAGCCAAGGGCCTAAGAACCCCTTGCGATTGTCAAGATGGCCAGGAACTTGGACCTGACATTATCTATATGCACATTTACATTTACCTGTCACCTCCATTTATGCCCTTTCGGTCGCAGGTCCTAATTTTGTGTCTGGTGTCTTCTAAAGCACAGGCTGTCAGCAGGCACTGCCTGTAGACTCAGGAGTAATTTCAAGACCCTCCTGCTGGGTCCATCAACTCGAATAAACATTCGTCTAATCAGGAAAGTGGCACTTAGAACCACTTTGCTGACAATTAGTCAGGCAGGAGTCAACAAACATTTACGTAATAGTGACAAGATGGCTTGTACTTTAAATTGATAATAACCCCATCACCAGCTGAACTTGAGTAACTACTCTGTATGTTATTTAGCCTTTGTCTGAAAAAATAATTCATTACCCAATCCTGGTGAACCGACTGGACCACTTATTTAGACATTATCCTTGAGCCCTGGGAAACAGATTTCACCTAATTTGTGAAATAAGGGAAGTGTATCAGATGGGATTGACCTGCTAGTTCTGTGATTTTGACACCAGTCAAAAGAAAATTCACTTTTGTAGTGGTTTTTAACCTATATTTTTGGCTTTATGCGTCTGCACAAAGATTTTGTGGATTAATTGCCCATTTGACTAATTTCTTTCAGGTGTTCTGTGGAAGAATTAAACATGACTAGATGACATGCTGGCACAGTCAGAACACCACTTGAAATGATAATTAGAATTCTTGGGGGAGGGGTTTGAATCACAGAGTGAGACCTGGAATTTTATATGGGACTCCAGCTCTGAGTTCTTAATGGAAGTCAATGGGATCATAATTTGTTATGCAAATTTTGGCCTTCCTAACAGCTTTCTCAGGAGCATAATAATGTGTTGAGGGGAGACAGGGCTCTGCAGGAGCTGCCATTTCAGCAGCTCATTGACCTCAGTTGAGCCTGAAACAAGGGCAGATTTTTTGGGCCTGTTGGATGGGATGTTAGTCTGAGGCCAGCTGTAGTAGTCAGGAGGCAAGCACAGGATTTCTATAGGAGAAGAAAATGCCCCTCAGTCCATCTTCTTTCATCATGTGCATCTACACATGCCAGTCTTAGAAGCCTGATTGGGTAAATGAATGGACAGATCTTCCCACTCTCTGGTTCCCCACCACCTTGGGTCCTGAGGTGTGGGGATTGTTGAAGCAGTGTCTCAGCTATAGTAGCTCCTTGAGACATGCCTGGAAGTCAGCAGAAAACTGGTAGTAATATCCATGTGCTGCCACAACCATCAGGACAGCTCTGAAATAACTACATCTGATATTTTAACCTTATTAATATAAAGATATTATTATACTTTTTAAAAATATGAACATCTTAAACATTGTTTGGAATTTTCAGAATAAATTAAACATTAATTATTATGATAAAAAAGAACATAAAATTTTATATTGAGACCAAAGCAAAGCAGAGGTAATTTTGGATAGACTTTCTCAAACCTTACCCTCTGTCTTAGAGTTCTGATAACCTTCTTCCATATCCACTCCCCACCCCCATCATGAATATTCTCAGTTCAGATCTCTGGTCCTGAAGAATACCAGAATATGTCACCCCAAAATATGCCTTTTTGGCACATGAATTATTTGAACTAAAAGCCATTGAGAACCAGTAGATGCATGGAAATCTCTAAAAATAGGGCGCAATTTTTTCTTTTGTAGAGAAAATGTAATTTTTAAAGAAAATTTTCATGTGCCAAAGGTGTCTTCCTCTCCCCACCAGAAAGAGAAGAATTCTTAACAATGTTTATTAATGGATAAGAAATAGACTTAAACCTGAATAAGCAAACCTTACTAAACAACCCTTATTCATCATACTTTTGCTGGTCACCTTCTCATAACTTGCTTCTCCTACTTACAGGTTCAGAACCTCTTTTCTTTTGTTTAGCATAAGATGGTATGAAAGCCAGTGTTCTAACTACCTCTTTGAGTTACTTATCACTGGGTGCTCCAGTATGATGTACCATACACACATTAATAAAGTTGTTTTTCTCTTGTTAATCTGTCTTTTGACAGTCTAATTTATAGAACTTAAGCCAAGTTCTATAGAATCTAAGAATAGATTCTTAGATGGATAGAGGAGAAAAGATTATTTTTTCCTCTCCTATAGCTTATACCTAGGAGAAAGATGACAGAAAGCTACTATAGCTTTATCTGTGCAGAAAATGTAGTGTTGGATTTTATAGGAGCTAGACAAAGAATAGAGACATCCCCTGAAAGGGTAGAAGGTAGAGTGGGGTGGCATCCACTTACACACAAGATAGTCCAGAGCCTGTTTAATCTATTTGCAGAAATTCTTGCTTGGTTACATTTTACATAATTTTAACATTTCAGTAACATATTTGCTTTAAGGGGGTTAAATTCACTTGTCTGGTAAAGATAACAATATTAAATTTGCACATCTTAAAGCACAGAAAATCATGGAAATCTTAACTATTTGAGTATTCTGCATTGCATTTCATTTATGCTTTCATTAGACATTTGTTGAAGGCCTTAGTACCAGGCACATTTCTAACCTTTGGATAAATAAATATGAATGAGATATAATCCTTGTCCTTGAGAAGCAGTCTAATGGGGAAAGCATATGTCTAGGTAATCTGCTTATGATGCTAAGGACTTTAGGCTTTATTCTATAAACATGAATTGTCAGCGAAGAATTTTAGGCACGAGGGTAACATGTGCATTTTGAAAAAGTCACTGACTGCAGTGTGGAGGTAGAGGTGGAGAGAAACAAGGCTTCGGTTGACAAAACCAGTTAGCAAGTGACTGCAATAGATCAGACCTATATTCAGATAATAGTAGTGGCTATAGGGCAGAGGAGTTGCACGGAGAACTATATTAAGGTATAACTGACACTGCAAAAATTAGATTCTTTAATAACAAATGTGGCTAATAGCTGGAACAAATTTAGGACTCTTAAGTGTTAGAGATTTACCTGCTGTAGATCTGTTAGTAGGTTTCTCAAAACCCTTCGAGTCATGCGTGCCCCAGAATCATAACCTCCCCTGTTATTCTCCGCATAGAGCTGAAAAAGAGCTAGACACATAAAGGGGAAAAGAAATCTTTAAATTAAATTCTTGCAGTGTATCTTTGAAGAGTATATGCTTTGAATTCTAAACAGTGTATTTGTGGTATGAAGGCAAGAAAACAAAGTTCTGTGCTTGCTTCTTTGCCTTCGATTTTGAAGGCTTCCCAAACTAGATAATCTGATAACTACTGAAAACCCAGTTCGTGTCTCAATCCCTTGATAATTCAGCGCATCAATGATGAAGACCAGAAGGCTGGCAAACAGCAATGTGAGGAGAGACCCAGCTTTTAGAGGACTAATAACCACTGGTGTCTGAACAATCTCTACACAAATAAGTCGTAAGGATAATCACACTGTGAATAAGTAGAAAGCATGGCTCAACATCATGAAAAATTCCAAGTTGTGCTGAGTATATGCCAAATAAGAGCCATGTGGCCAGGATATAGATAGGACTAACTGAAGAAAATAATGCATTGGAGATTTAGAGGCCATTGCATTTCAGACACTCAAAACTCCTGCGTGTCTTACCTCTGTATTTTGTAAGAGGGCTGTCCCCTGAGAGGGCAATCAGGGCAGCGGCTGCAGGTGCAAGTTTGAGAAAACCCGTTCCCATGCTGCATAGCAACAAAACACAGAGAAAGGGATGGGAAAGGCAGGGTTATTTTTGATGAAGTGGTTTATAACAAACATAACCATCGATGGGCATTTCTGACACAGTGTTACAAGTTCAAACTTTTAGTGGCCTGTTTTCCTATATCTAGAATTTGACAGGACTAATAATTGCATTAAAATATTTCACCATTCATTTATGTGTTCAGCTAATATTCAGTGAGTGCCTCCTCTCTGCTAAGCATTGCGTTACACACTGGCAACGCAGGAGTCCACACTGTCTTCACAGAGCGGGTAGCCTTACTTCCTTAGGACCCACGTGCTTGGGAACCAAACAACAGAGACAAGGACCAAAAAGCATGTAAAAGAAGCAAAGATGTATATATAAAAAAATCACAGACCCTCACTTAAAACCTCACCATCCTTTGCCCACTGGCTGTGCAGGTTTCACACCTACAAAACAATGCATTAAACGCAAGAGGATTATTACAGGCAGGCATTGATATCAGATATGATAGACAAAAGCTTAATGTTTAAGGAGGCTGAAGTCATGGAAAGATAATGTAGGATCATGTTTATGTTATTTGTGCAATTAAAAAAATCCAGTGAACTAGAAAAGGAAACACTGTAAGGAATTTGCCAGATGGTTAAACTGTGCTTGCCTCTGTGAGGTAGGCTTTTGGGTGACATTTCTTCTTCTTTACTCTTTTCTGCACTTTCCACATGTATTATATTCATTATGGATTTTTAAAAGTCCATTCTAAAGAATGAGGATTGCTCTGTCAAACCACGTAAGGTAAAGAGAATGAAATGAGACAGAAGAATGGTAAGCCCCAGAGCCAGCAAGACACAGAGAAACTCACACATGCTCACATGCACACACACACCATTGACCCCAGGGCGTGTACAATGAAGCCTTTGGTGTTGTTTAAACTGGTTTGTATGTGCAATGAACTGAATGTTTGTCCCTGCTCCCCGCCACCCAAATTCATGGGATGTTGAAGTCCTAATCCCCAATGTGATGGAATTTGGAGGTGGGACTTTGGGAGATAATTAGATCACAAGGACAGAGTCCTTATGAGCTAGATTAGGGATTTTATAAAAGAAAGTTCAGAGCATTCCCTTGTCCCTCTTGCCATGTGAGGACACAGCAAGTACGTGGTCTTCTATGAACCAGGAAGCAGGTCCTCACCAGGCACTGGCCGGCGTCTTGACCTTGTACTTCCCAGCCTCAAAAACTGTGATAAATAAATGTTTGTTGTTTAAGCCACCTAGTCCATGATATTTTTGTTGTAGTAGCCCAAACAGACTAAGATAATAGGTTAGCCATCCATGCACAGGTTATTCAAACTTACTCTGCTTAAGAAACAAAACAAAACAAAAACTAATGATTGGTTACAAAGAAATAGCAAGGAAATGAGCTACTAGGGACTCAAGAGAAAAGTCTACATTTTCACAAGCATAGATGTATAATTGTCATAGTAAAGGGTGTGCATGGTCTCTACAGTGGAAATGAGTTTGTATAGAAAAAGTAATGTGAATTTTCTCCCCTTTTTGCAATCCATGGGTCATTTATATTAGTGAAGCTAATACACCTATCTTCTTTATTCCCCTCCTGAATGAATAATACATTTGTGAAAAACAAAGAAGCCATCTTATATATCAAACCATAAGCAATCATTAGACAACACCAAATGGTCAATGATCAGTGGCAATGAAACACTGCCCTTGAGGTCGTAGTGTGACCTCTGCACCTCTGCACCCTCACCTGTCATGCATCGCTGTGAGAAGGCTCAGGGTGAGTTCCGAAGCTCTGGGGTGCACCTGTCCTGGCTCTTCCACCCTCACTCTCTGAAACAGCTCCTGGAGGGCCTGGAAAAGATGCTTCACGGAGAGAGGGCTCTCTCTTGCTTCCCAGAAACTTTGGCGTAATAGGACGTGCTGAATCTGTGAAGTGTCAATCAAGTCCACTATAGAAAGCAAGTGAAGAGTTGAGTCTGATTTTCTTCTGGGAACAAAAAGCTTCAAACAAAGCAAATGTCACCTAATATTTAATAAGACTTTTTTTTTTAATGGCAGCCATTTCCTTTAAACATAATTAGATATGACCGCTGTTTGGATACATATCTCTTGTGCATAATTCAGATGTTACTATTCTGACAGCCAATCTGATTCTGGCAAAGTGCTTCTGTTAGCAAAGCACGGTTGTGACATTATTTTCAGTATAACCTCTAGGATGTTATTTTATAGAATGAAGTTGAAAGGAGAAGGAGTGAAAAACTTGAAAAATAGCCTTCTGAGGAATTTAAGACACTCTGGTGAAAGGTTGGGGAAAACATTTTTATATTCTTTAAGTCAATTGAGCAAATTTACTTTTCATGTTCAAATGCTGTTTTCCCTGTCTGCAGCCTAGCTTCAGAAGCACTATTGTGTATTAAAATGCAATTGTCTTAGTTTAAAAACCCAGCGATCTTTCTACAAGAGCCGTTGCTGAATTTAATATCAGACTCCTTAGGCCCCACCCTTGCCTCAGTAATATTTCTTTTATTTAATCTCAGTTCTATTAGTATTATTATCTGAGGAAGGCACTAAATAAAACCAAAGTTGCTTACAAAAAATAATGGTTTATTTGCTATATATTTTTTACCACCTCCTAAACATTTTACAAGGCAATGAATATAAGGGAGAATGAAATAGAACTAACCCTATGGCTTCTTACAGACGGAGGGTGACAGACAAAATTAATAAACACCCAATTGTATCATGTGAATGATGGGATGTCAGTGGCACCATGAGCTGCTGGCATTTAAAATGCTTCAGCCTGTGAAATGATAAAACCCTGCGCTTTTCTCTACTTCGTAAATCAATCTCGCAGATAAGAAATCTAGCAAGTATAATAAAATTTTTTATTTGTTCTCTGATACTGCTTTTAAGGGTAGAGTCTAAAGAAGTGAGGAGTAGGTTCCAGGATGTGACTTTAATAAAAACCTGGCTCCAGGTGGTGGAGGCTGCCAAGTCTTTTATCGTTACTCAATCGCAAAATCCATCATCTCAGCCTGGCGTGCTGCACGCAGGACGTTCGTGACTTCTGCTGAGCATTCTGTATTACAGCAAAAAAGATAATACTGGTATCCATTAATCTCACCACAAGATTTATGCAGCGGTACTCGCCAGATCCCGCCGCCTGGAACTCACAGTATGCTTTACCTCTGCCTACTGGACTTTCTTGGTTTCAAATTTTTGTTTGGATAGCTTTTCTAGGTGGAACTTTTCAACTACTAGTTTTGTGTCTTATCCATATTTCCCAGGAGTATTATTTATATTCACTGTTTCTGATGCCTGGGGTAATAGAAAGTACAAAAAGGTACATCCTCAGATTACGTTGTTTGTACCCAGGCAGTAATAATAGAGGCCTATATAAACATTTGCTGCTCACTTTCTTTCATGGGGGAATTTCTCCAGGAAAATACCGTAACCGAGGATATATATTTTCCTGTGCCTACTTGGCCTTTTGTTGATCTTTGGAATAGCAAATAATAGTTACAAGGGGGTTTATTTGTCTACATTAGTAAACTTTAAAAAAAATTTTTTTCTAAGTCAAGCGCCCCTGTTTCAAAAGACAAGACAGCATGAAAAAAGAATACAGAGTTGTTCTGGTTGAGGATATGGTTTTTGAGTTTTCTAGGGTTGCCTCTTCTTTCTTTCCCCATGTTTTGTATCCTACATCACACCCATGCGCACACTGTGAAGCACAATGTGGAATTCATCGGTCTATGTAATTTATTAGGCAGAAAGCAAAATATAAAAAAATTCAACCTTTAAGAAAAATGTCATATATGTAACATGGCTTCTTTTACATCTGATATGATAATGCCATAAATCATTTCAATAAGGTCATTGTTAAAAATATAGAAATCAATAACTGTAGATATGTTGAATGCCTGTTATTTTCCACAACCAGGACCTAATTTATTTCATGCTGGAAAATTTTTATAGGATAAATGTTTTTACAGTATTTACTTTATTTTGCTTAGATAACAGTATAGGAAAGGGAAACCATAGCTTTCAATTAGATATAAATTTAACACAAAAGAGCACTTTGCAGGGAATTTTCAACATAGTTTTAAAATTTATGGCCCAAGGATTATCCATCTGAACCTACTTCTGCATGTTCAGAGAGATAAGAAGTACAATTTGAAAATGAAAATCTTGTATGGTAGAGGATATTTGAAATTTTTAAACTTAAATTCACAAGTACAGATTCTAAACTAACTTTGTAATTTTATTTTGTTTTCTTATCCTGAAAAGGAAACTTTTTTTTTTTTTTGCAGAAGCCAAGTAGGAAAAACTTCTTTATAATCTTCATCCAAAAATTACTTTCTATTTTAGTCAATGAAGCTCCCCTTAGGTGGACTACACACGGCATCCCCTCTCCTCTTTGTCTTCTATTAAAAACGGAGGAAATGCACAGATCCAGCCTCTGGGCTCCAACAGTCGCTCACTTGGATTTTTGTTTTCTTTGTGCATTTCCATCCTACTCAGGATCAGAGTATTTCAAGTGTTCTGGAGCGTTCTACTTACACTGACACATGGTTTGCACAGACCGTAATTTGAAGGCTGTTCTCCAAATGGAATTCTCAATACTATTAAGAGCATCTGTAAAGAAAACATGAAATAGCGTGTGAATGACCATCTCAGTAGATAAGTCCCACATACTGGAAAGGAATCCTAGAGGTCATGTAGCTACACTTTATTTTGCAGGTGTGGTAATGAAAGTCTAGAGAGAATTTGCTTTCCTGTCTGGGAACAAATAGTAATGGTCTAAATCAGGGGTGTCCAACCTGAGGCCCATCAGCTGCACGCAGCTCTGGATGGCTACGAACGCAGCCCAACACAAAATTGTAGATTTACTGAAAACATGATGAGATTTTTTTGTGTGTGTGATTATGTGTCATAATGTATTTAATGTATGGCCTGAGACAACTCTTCTTCCAGTATGGCCCAGAGACACCAGAAGTTTGGACACCCCTGGCAGAATCTTAGGCTGCAGACTCACCCTCTGCGTCCACTCAACTAAGGAATCCACCAAAAAGTTAGGATTTGTCCACAAATCTGTCTACTTTTTTATATAATAAGAAAATAACCTTACTAAACAAATAGGATAAAAAACTCAATGTAGACTATAAACTTAATTTTGTTAATATATTCTAGTCATATACACACACATGTATTTATGCATATTAAAAAAAGCAAAAGCTATCCATCTATTCATTCATTTAGCAAATATTAATTGAGCTTTTCCAACAGAGCCCTGGCATGATCCCTGGCCCTGAAATACAGCAGTTAACAAAACAGATACAAATCCCTGCCATGGGGAGCTTAATTTCTAGTGGCATTCGCCAAACTGGTAATAGTGGATATCCCCAAGTGCTTAAATTCTTAGTGTTCATCGTTATTTTCTTCCTACTTGTTGATGTTACCTACATGTTTAATAAAGAGCATATGTTATTTTTACAATCAAGAAAGAATGGTCAATGTGCCTTCTTTGAGGGCTCCTCCTCCCCGCAGCAAGGGCCCACATTTCTGAGCACTTACCAGGCACCGACTGCCCATGCGCCCATTTCACAGTGTGGAGGCAAAGGGGATGCTCCGGAGCCACGCCCAGATCCTTTTCCTTTGGGGAAATTAGTTTACTTTTTGATCTTCAGGCTCTCCATTAGATAAACAGGGATTATAATGCACCCTTCAAGGGTATTTGCATGATTTAAATAAGAAAAGGGAGATAATATACTTACTAAGTTATCTCTCTTCTCCTGATTCTCCATAATTCAAATTTGTTTCATTGATCCTCCAGATTTGATTTTAATTTAGGTTAAGAGACTTAAAACAATCTCACAACAGAGCTTTTTGTTGCCTAACATGGAAATGATTAGTCTTCATATCCAGAAAAAGTAAAATCTAAAAGAATGCCATTGACCATGGAGTTCATATGACTTTCATTATCTAGACTTAAAATTCTCAAGGCTGCAAGCTTAGGAAATATCTCTTGAGTTTCTACAATGTGGCAGGCCTTGCTTCTAAAGAGGTTTGTAGTTCAGTCATCATAAAATAGCTATACATATATGGTAATTTATTCACTAATTATACACACACACACCCCAACCCAAAACATGAGTGCACATTAGGTTCCAGGCAGGTCCTGAGGACGTGAAGGTAAATCAGGAATTCTCAATGTCGAGAGAGGGACAAGCTCCCTGGCCTCAACATGGAGGGACGCATACGGAAGTTTTCCCAGGGGAGGTGGAGTAAGAGCTATCTGTCAAAGGAGAAGCAGGAAATTTTCAAGGGATTAAGTAGAATGAAAGGTTTGGGGAAATGGGGTTCCGAGTGCAGGGAAGAGCACGTACAAAGGCACAAGGGTAGGAGCACTACACAGGTCAGTACGCTGGAAGGTGTGAGAGAGACTTTGGGGAGGGAGGACGGACGGTAGGTTGATGTGAGTTCACAAAGGATCTTGTCCCACCTTTTGATTAAGCATCTGGAGGTCAGGGTCACTATTGGGGATGAGGTAGAGATTTGGTCATTAGTGTTGGATTTGAGCAAAGTAAAATGGTATAAATGAAGAGAAAATGAGCCTAAGTAACAGAACTACTAAAGAACACAATATTTAAGAAACAGAGAGGAGGATAAACCTAAGAGAAAGAATGCGAAGGAAAAGCCAAAGAAACCAGAGATAACAATGATGAAAAGGCCAAGGAAAGTGAATTTCAGAAGGTCGAGACAAACCAATACTTCAGTATCTGAAAGCTACAAGGAGATCAACTATGGGCTAAATATAGTCTCCATTTTTCTTTTTCTTTTTTTTTTATGATTAACATGTTTATTGAAGGCTTAGCAAAAGCAATTTTAGTGTGGTCATGAAGGTCAAAGTCAAACTACATGGGATCAACCAACAAATAGTAAGGTGAAGAAAAAACATAAAAGAGGACATTTTTTCAAGACCTTTAATCTGAAGGGAAGATGAGAGAGCCATAACTAGAATAACACATAAAATCAAAATTCTTTTTCAAAGAAGAAAAGATTCCACAATGTATGTATGGTTCAGGGAGAAAGAGCCAGGAGAAAGAATGAGGTTGAGGACTCAGGAAGTGGGGGATCCAGGTGGTATTTAATATAACAGAGTATCTTTCATTGGGAATCTATTCCCTTAGCCACCCAGCATCCATTCACCTTTCTTCCAATGAACCACATTTCCTTGATCTTAGTCCATGGAATTCTAGTTGTGTTAACTCCATCTCTCCAATTTCCACAGAGGACATGTGGCTCAGGCCTTGTTAATCACTAAGAGCATTGTCGCCCTCCCTAGACATGGGCACATAACCAAGGTCAGGCAAAGAATACACCAATGAAACTTGAATCAGGGACTCTGTGCAGTTATCAGGGAAGAGATCTTTTTTTTTTTTTTTTTTCCCATTGACTTGAACCTGGGTCCATAGATTAGAGCAGCAATTACTGTCTAGTCAGGGTGTGCAGCTTGAGAATGAAAGAGCATCCAAAGGGGAGCAGAAGTAAACTTGGAGATATAAAGAAACCACATCCTAGTTACATTGTCTGGGCCCAGGGCAGTCTAGTCTTCCCTTGGGTAAATAATGATATAAGATAATACAATGCTTTTGAGTTGATTTTTCTATCACAAGCAACTCAACTATTGCTAACTGATGGGATCCCCGAGGTAGAGACAACGGATGGGGAAGATGCACTGGTGAGAAAATTAGCTTTGGAAAGAAGCCCATCCCTCATTCCCTGAGGGGATAAAAGGAGAGGATTGTAGGTGGGGGAAGGGTGCATGTCTGATGCCTTCTGTTTTCTCTATGAAGTTGGGGGCAATGTCATGCAGAGTAAATGGTGAGAAGGTGGTAGAGCACAACACTTAAGGAATGATGAAGATCTGGAATTGTTACAACAGGAAGTGAGAGAGGATACCAGGCACAAACTTTGGAAAGACTGCCAAGCAACTTTGCATCTCCAATATATCTTGTGATAACAAATGTCAATTAAATAAGAGTTTATTCGCCTAACACTCACTTGGAGGCAAGGTTTTACATGCAAGCAAGCTTTAAGCCCAGGACCTACTTGTATTTATTATGTTGTGGGAAGGATGTCTTGGAGAAAATAAAACTATATTCCAATTTAATGTCAGTTGATTACCCATAAAACTAAAAAACTTTGGAGTGAGTAGCATGTGTGCTCAAGAAGTATTTGTGACCAGAAACACAGTCAGCTCTTTAGCTTTTGCTAAGCAGGCCCTAAGAAAAATGAACAATGGACTGCCCTGTGGATTTTACTGGTTTAAACATATGCTGCAGGATAATTTATGGCACATCACTTACTTCCTTGTTCTTGCAGGAGTGGGAGAATTTAAAGAATGAAAAGGCAATGTTTTGATGTCTATTCCCATGCATATATCAAGGTCTACACTTTTTTATCCCCTTGAGAGATTTAACATCTTCTTTGTGTTTGAGGGGCCGCCCTGAGGCCAACCCCACTCAGGCCTCCATATAAAAGGTCCATCAAATAATTAGTGCCACCCATAGAAATGAGAGTTTGGAATCAACACTGCTAGAATTTCATGGACTAACACTGGGGAGAAGTTGTTCTTTTTTTAAAAAAATATTTTATTTATTTATTTATAGACAGAAGGGAAGGGAGGGAGAGAGGGAGAGAAATATCAATGTGTAGTTACCTCTGGCACACCCCTTCCTGGGGACCTGGCCCTCAACCCAGGCATCTGCCCTGATGGGGAATCGAACCTGTGACCCTTTGGTTCACAGGCCAACGCTCAATCTACTGAGCTACACAAGCCAGGGTGAGAAGCTGTTCTTCTAAAGCAAAATAGGGGCACTGGTTCACCAGAAGAAAGGTGAAGGGCTGCTGGGTGGCCAGAGGAACTGGTTCCCGCTGAGAGGGTCTTTGGCACATCAGATACCACTTCTTGAATGCTCAGCCCCATCTACTCTCCTGGCTCCTAGTCCCTGGACCCATATGTACATTCTGGACTCTTCCTTGTGTTTGAAAACCAACCTTGATTTCAGCGTTGTTCTAGCGTTTTTCTGAAGTGGGAGAGAGACTGGGGCCGGGCCGAAGTTGGGAGAGGCCTGTCTGGAATTGGGGGTTTGGGGCTGTTTCCAGGGCTGTCCTTCCTGGCAGTTCCCTGAGTGGAGAGAATGACTGTGTGTCGTAACCTTGAAGACCAGACGCTAGGCTTGGCAAGGAGTTCTGTGTCCAGTCCTGACAGCGAGTCCCATATCTTCAAGTGGCCCTCACAGCCAAAGACACAAAGCATGGCAAGCGGTGGTCATGAAGACACTTTAGGCTAGATGTTCAGGATAAAAACCTTAGAGATTTCTGTGTGTCTCAAAGGGAGGGCTCCTCCTCAGACTTAACTCACTGTAAATTTCATTCGAAGCAGGGACTTTATGAGTGTTTTGGTTTGGAAAGGGATATTTCTAGTCTTTGAATGTTGTGGGGTAAAGTCCTAACTGCTGCACATATGGGTACCGAGTGCCACTGGCACCATGCTAACCGCTGGTTGGATTATAGCGCGGGGCACAGTCAGCCCCATCCAGGAGGAGTTTGACCACATCAAAGGCCTCTCCTGGAACATATATTGATTCAATGATCAATATGTGACTATAAGGCAAGGCATCTACCTCAAGTGAATATGAGCTGCGCATAAAAATGCCACCTAAACAAGCAACCTTATTTAAAAACCTCTACGTTTTTCTTTTTTTCAACAGGTACACCCATAACAAAAACCCTACAACTGGTTCTAAATGTTTTCTTATTTAATATTTCTTTACTTTTAAAAAATCCAAAAAAACCTCCTTTTCAGATAAGAGTCCAAAGTTAGAGTAGGGGAGGGGCCAGAGACACCTCTGCCCCGTGTCTGGAGTAAAACAAATTGAGAATAAGGAGAACAGTCTGGGAATAATTTACAAAAGTATAATGCCCAATATTTTTTTTTCCCTTCTGGAAATTGGCCCATTTTTGTGCCCTGGTTCCTCTCAGATGTACCAAATGAACACAGAGAATCAGCAAACTAGGAAGTCGGCAGGTTCCCAGATGCTGCTCTACCATCTGGCCCATCACCCTCCTGTCAAATTATGTTTGCAGCGTCATCTGAGGAAGTCATGCAGCATAACACGGCAAGCTGTGCTGCAGGGCGCCGTGCAGAACGAACGTGCATCCCAGGCGGTTCCCCACCAGCCCTGCTTCCTCCAGGCTCTTTTTTATTTTTCCTGCTGGTGGGAGATAATTCAAGAAAGGAAGAAATTGCTGGATATCTCAGGCCCAGAGCTATGACCAAAGTAGTTTTAGATGTGCAAAGAAATAATAACACATGCTACACATGGTCTTGTTCATGGAAGCATTTTGATTGGGAAATGTGTTCCTCTTTAAATGACTCTTAATTTTGTTTTAAGCCAAATCAATAGGCTTCATTTCCTACAGGTACCAAGGATATAACAAAATCTCTTTCAGTGGTCCCCCATGTAGTTTGATGATCCAGAAACAGATATTTTAGGCCAGTGGTTGTCGAAGTGTGGTCCCAAGTGAGCAGCATCTGTGTTGCTTGTGAGCTTGTTAGAAATGCACACTCTTGGACCCCACCCTAGACCCACAGAGTCGCAAACTCTGGAGGTGAAGCCCAGCACTTTAACAAACCCTGCAGGTGATTCTCACACACACTAAATTTGAAAAACATACCTTTAGGGAGAGAAAATTGGGCTTTGACTGCATTATCTAGTGTTGTGTGTTAAGCTTATTAACATGAGGGTCTAAATTTGGGAAACCCAAAGATAACTTGAATTACTCGTAATGTTTTAGATAAATAACTTGAGTTGTTAAAGAATTTTATATTGCACAAGTAAAGTTAACAATGTAGATTTTTAGCTAGGGGAATAAGGCTGTAACTAGAGCCAGCAATAAAAATGTCATAGACCAGTCCTGGGCCCAAGCTGGCACTCAGATGTGTTAGAAGAAAGGGAAACAGGTTCCCCCAAACCCATTTATCAAATATTCATATAAGCCAGCTGTGAGAGCTCTCTCCCAGCTTTGGGCCGACATATCCGCTGACATTAAAATATCTACAGTGATATTCATTTTAACAGTAAGTTAGGAGAATTAAAAAATAAGCCACTTATTGTAATTAAAATGTAATTAATATTGAGACTAAATCTTTTGTTAAATTATTTTGGTGCTTTGGAGACAATAGACCATACCATATCCTCTTACACAAATTTCTGTTCAGAAGAAAACGTCTTTTAAATCACCCAATTGTTTTTTTTTTTCAGCCAAAAATTTGCCAAATGTCCCCTCTGCTGCAATTCAGAGGTCCAAAAAGAAAAGAGCTGTGCCTACGTTTTTTGTTCACAAAGTGTGCTCAGAGACCTGACAAAAATACTCACCTTGTTTATCTGCGTCCATTTCAGGAATTTCTTGGAAGGGCAGATGGCAAGAGGAGCCTCCTGGCTGAGAATGAACCAGTCTCCTAAGCAGGAAGTTTTACCGCGGAGGAATGCAGGTGGGGAACAGAAAGGCCACTAAAAGTCATTTCACCTGTGAAACAAGAGTGCATGTGTCTGGGGAGACTCTGAGGTCTCTTGGGAGGATAAAAATAAGGAACGTAGGGGTAGAAGCTCCTTATACTGGTCACAGTTCTGGGAATTTAAAGCTGTGTCTCTGAAACTGAGAACCTCTCCTGAAACTAAGACCACGGCTACTTAGAACTTTTGAGGCATTATAGTTTCAAGAGTGAACTGGATTCTCATTTCAAAAAAATGTCATTTTACTTGAATTTTGAAAGACAAAATTTGAATCCCTCAATGCTTAAATTTTTTCAATGCTCGAATTTCTAATATCACTATGCTAAACAATTCTACATATTAAATTTCTGAAAAACACTATCCATTTAAACACCTTATCACACACAATTCTATATATAGAGTTCAGTTAATATTTATTTTAAAAAGAGTGGTATGTTATTTACCTGTTGTTTCACATTGCGACTATTGTTCAAACTCAATATATATACATATACATGTTTGTTTTTAACAAAAAACGGGTTATGCTATAAGAAAACATTATACAGTTCTTAGAAAAAGACATTTCTTAGCATATGCAGTTGAAAACTGTGTTTAAGAGTAGCATGATAATTAAATTTAAATGGTACTCTCCCTCCTTCTAATGAATAAATTAAGGACACATTATTGGACAGATAAGTAAAATTTTACAAAAAGAGAAATTAATGCCAAAACTAATTACATCAGTTCTTTAAAATTATGGTAGTAATAGTGATTGCAGATTTGTCAAAACCAGGAAGGTTTTAGATATATTCGAGTGAGATTTGTTCTGGAAGTTGCATTAAATGAAATCAGGTAGGAACGCTTCTCGGTGTAGAAATGCTCCCCCAAGCACTTCCTGAAGTCCCCAGGCAGGTCCAGAGGGACCCAGTCTCTTGTCCCATGAACATTACAGCGGGAGCCACAACCTCTGCCTCCACACTGGACCCTTACCTTTCTTAGTTTTCTTGGAGAAGCATTTAGTCAAACCTTCTGCACAAGTCACTCAGAAGTTTTGGAAGAGGGAAAAGCTGAGTAATAACAGACTTCCAGATGTAGCATTCCTAAGGAGCATGGATGTCTGGTCCTGACCGCCCAGCAGTTGCATGCAAAACAGTGACACTGAATCCACAACGTTTTTAAGGGCTCACAGAAGTGCATTCATTAGTAATAAAGATCTTGAATAATTTAAGACCACTCCAACCTCTCTGTTCTAGGGGCTACTTCTGCATTAATTTCACATGTAGGAGAGGCAAGTAAACTGTCTTCTGGGAGCTACAGTAAGTGGGGCTCTGCATCCCAGGTAACAGCCACCTTCCTGACCATCCCAGGTAAGAGCGACTTAGGATTGGAATCTAATGTATTTGATTAATTCTTTTACAAATACAGAGGCCACATATTTTGAAAAGCACCAAATCTAATGCAAAATTATTTTATTAACCTTCAAATGTATAACAATAATTTTCTACAAAGGCACACTTCCTCTTAAATTTTAAGTATAATGTGAAAATACGTCTTTAAAGAAACTTAGATTAAAAATAACACACTGTAATCCTAACAGGGTTAAAAAAATAAAAACGTGTCACATGAACCAAATGTATTAGAACTTCATCAGTAATGTCTTGGGGCTGCCAAGGAAGTGGGGAGTCGATGTTAACATGTTTATCATAAACGTTAGAACCCAAAGCCCAGGCCTGCTTCTCCAGGAGCGGTGCCGGGAGGGCCGGGATGGTTGGCCACCCGTGGTCCCAGCGGAGGCACGGGGCACAGTGATGATGAATGGTCACCGAGCCACCCCAGAATGTCCCGTAATAAAAACCTGCTTTGAAAAGTGAGTATGATATCCAAGCATAGCACATTCATTGTTTGTTTTTGAAGAGTATTAGTATCACAGTATTGGTTTCTTAGAAACTGAAACTTGGGACTTTTAAAAAAAATTGATGAGTAACGGGGCAAAAATGGGGTCAAGTGGAGGGGGCAAAACAATCGATTGCTTTTCTCTGTATAAATCTATTGATTTCCTGGAAGCAGATAAGGCAACATAGGAAGAGAGCAAGGCTATCTCATGTGAAATGTATGCCCGAGTGCTGCAGTCTCAAAATTGAAACCATATTTAGAATTTTTATATTCCATTACATCTGCACCAAGATAGAGCGGAGGTGCTGGCAATGAGGGAGGCTGCGATGTTTTTCTTGATGTTGCCATGTCAAGAGTTGAGCATGTTTCTGGCATTGATTAATTATGTGGATCAAGAATCTTGATAATAAAAATAATAGAACCATTACACTAATAGTTATGGGAATGTGGTCTCTCTCTCCTCGCCCTTCCAAAATATCTTATTGTACTGTTCTCTTTATTCACCTTTTTACTTAAAGGAAACACTTTACGGCTTCTCTGTGGCCTATCCACATTGCCAGCACCACACCTCTGGCACTTGGGGACACTATTAAGTAAAATGAGGGTTACTTGAACACAAGCACTGTGACATCTCCACAGTAAATCTGATACATGAGAAGCTACTAAGTGGCCAACATGGGGAGCGGGGCTGTGTACAGGGTGAAGACCACGAAAGACGGAGTAATTCGTGTCCTCAGGGGATAGAGCAGGACAGTTTGAGATTTCATCATGCTACTCAGAGCAGCATGCAATTTAAAACTCAGGAATGGTATATTTCTGGAGTTTTTTCTTTTAGTATTTTCAGACTGCAGTTGACTACAGGTAACTGAAACGTCAGAAAGCAAAACCGTGGATGACGCAGGGCTACTGCTCTATCCTCTGGTGTAATTCTGTGTTTTATATTAATCTGGGATGAATGTGTGGTAGTAGGTATAGTGATTAAAATCAGTTTGCTCTCTCCTGCAATGGGAGTGTCTGCTAAGGCAACCTGATCATCCGATAGTGGTTCAAAGATACGGTAGTTTGTATGCACCCTGGAAAGTACAGCCTGCCTGGGATGGGTTCAATGTTTCCTACAGCCCCTGAAGAGGAGAAACTCTGCCCACATCTCTCTTCCTACATGTTCACCTATAACAGGAGCAGCTGCTTCTCTGATTGGTCAGAGTTTGACATCTACTGGGAAGAATATCTCTAAGCAGGGGAGCCACTGCCTTGAAAGGCAATGCGTGGTTACGGCTTTGTTCTCTGTTCCAGCTTTTCCAACTGGTTCCTGCTGACAAGTGATTAGCATGCCTGGTTCACGGAGAAAGGAGCAGGGAGCTCTGCTGGGATTTCTCCACCTGAGTTGCATTTTCCCATCTAGCTCAACGTTACAATGCCCCCAAGAAGCCCTGCAGATTGAGGGGCAACCATCACATGCCCAGCTGTGTGCAGAGCACCAGGTGTCTGCCCACCCAGTACTTGCAGCCACACCCCTTTGGTTGAGGTCCCCAC